>NC_137468.1:57049801-59855223 GCF_964235325.1 Thermobia domestica
AGGTGAGGCATATTTTACTAGCATGGCATCTAATACTTTAAACCATGCCCTTTAATGTACCTTTTTTTTATTTTTTTATTTCATTTTTTTATTACTATTTTCCCTTTTTACAAAAAAACGGACAAACCTGTAAAAGAATATTACAAATATATAAAAGATAAATTTTCTTTTTTTTTATCATTTGTCATTCATTAAAAACAATTTTTTTTTGCACTATTTTGGGCTGCTTCCTCTACCGCCACCTGAAAGTAAATTAAAAAGAATATACATTAATAACAAAATAACAACAAGAGACACAGTGCGAAACAAATATTGGTTTGTACAAATTTCTTCAGAGTTTTTCCTGTCTTTTGTTACTTCTTTTATGTTATTATTTGTTTATTTCTTGAGATCGCACCAAACATTCACATATAGGACACACAATTAACAATATGACACTAGCACTGACACTAAACACTAAACACAAAACAAGAGTAGCGTCTTCCTATTCCGGTTTTCATTCCAGGAATTTTATAAAATGCATTTATTATTTGTAAGCAGAATTCTGTATGTTATATTTTCTCTAAAACTAGTTTGTGTTCCGTTCTCTCCTTCTTCTGTTTTCAATTCTTCTGTTCCACATGTTTCCCACTACGTGTTTTGTCAATTCTTGGAACTTCTGTAGCTTTATTTTATCCTGTCTGATGTTTTCCCATGTTTCATTTTTGAGTTCGTCTCTAATATTTATTATATCTTCTCTAGTTATAAAGTGTGCACAAGTCCATGTTACATGTTCGGGTGTCTGGGCCATTCCGCAGATACATGTCTGATTTTCTTCTATTGTGATCCTGTATAAATGTGACTTAAATGGTCCATGGCCAGAAAGTGTCTCCATGGTCTCCTTATTTAGGTTTGGCATCTCTTTCCTTATTTGTATCGTCGGTATATATTCTTTTAGTTTCTGTCCTTTACTTGAGTTTTCCCATTCCCGTTGCCATTTCCTTTCAATAATTTTATCTAACTCTGCTTCGTTATTTGGAATTTGTCCTAGTATTTCTAAAATTTTTGCATTTTCATTATTTTTCGTCCACATTTTATAGGCCTGTCTTAGTACCTGGAAATGTATTGGTTCTTCCTGGGCCAGTACCTGTAGAGCCTCCGTTGACATGGTTTTTATTACACTTAGGGTTCTTATAAGTACCCCTCTTTGTGCCCGATTTATTGTTTGTCTTAGTTTTATGTTCATAAAAAGTCTGTGGCACCACACACTGGCACAATAGCTAAGTACTGGCATGATCACTGTTTTGTTGTAAGTTTGCAATATCCTCTTAGGGATTTGGTAGTCTCTTCTTGCTATTGTTAGTAATTTATGTGCTACTTTTTTGCTCTTATTCGTAATTTCCTCTATATGTTTTCCGTAATTTAATTTTTCATCTATCCATACTCCCAGGTACTTAAACTCTTTAACTCTGTCTATCTTTTTGTTGGATATCTTTAGAATAGGACCTCTTTGAATTTTCTGTCCAAAAATTGTATATTTTGTTTTTGTTCCGGAAAGTGTTAAATTATTTGTTGAACACCATTTTTGTAGTTTTTCTAGTATTATGTTTCCCTTTCTTTCTACTTCGTGTCTTGAAGATGCCGACAACACTATCGCTATGTCATCAGCATAACCAACTACTCCTTCTGTTTCTTCAAGTCGATTAAGACATTTCAAACATGGATCTATTACAATGTGCATTTCCTTTTAGGATGTGCATTTCCTTCAAAATAAGGTAATCAACATCCATTAGGACCCATGTGTTGAATATGTTCAAAGTATTATTTCCAATGGTGCAGCCGGTAAAAAAAGAACACCTTTATTTCTGTAAGATATAAATTTCAATGAAAGAAAAAGCATAATTATAAAATTACAAGTCCAGGTCGAGCCAAATGCCAAATCGTTTGCAAATGTATTTTAGTACTTCAACCATTCCTTCGCTAATTTATTTTCGCTAATTTATTAGTTTAAAATGTTGAATTTAATAATTAATGAAACTTACCTCCTTCTTGTCGTTAGAAGTGAAATTTTCAAAAAAAAAAAAACGTTAATAACCTTTTAAATAATTTTTAAAAAGGGATTTTACACGAAGTTTCATCTCCCTAACAGAAATGATGGGCATTTATCCTAACCCTCACTCACACTCACACTCAACCGATACCTCACACTCACGCTTACTCGTACTCACACTCAATCAACTCGCTCACACTCACATTTATTCGTCCTCACATTCAAATATTGTTGACGTCCTCACCCTTCACCCACACTCATTTTCAATCAAGTCTCTCACACTCACGACCTCATACTCAAATATTGTTGACATCCTCACCCTTCATCCACACTCACCCTCAAACGATTCCCTCACACTTACACTCACTCGCCCTCACACTCAAATATTATTGATGCCCTCACCCTCACCACACTTACCCTACGTTGACCCCTCACACTTACACTCACTCGAACTCATACTGAAATTGTTGTTGCCCTTACCCTCAGAAACACTCATCCTCAAACGACTCCCTAACACTCAAATATTGTTGATGCCCTCACCCCACTTACCCTCAATTAACTCCCTCACACTCACATTCACTCACCCTTACACTCAAATATTGTTGATGCCCTCACCCTCAGCTACGCTCACAATCAATTGGCTCCGTCACACTCAACCTCACACTCATCTACCAAAATGAGAGTGAGTAAGGGTGAGGACGGCCTTCTTTAGGGCAAAAATGAGTGAGGGGGCCCATCTCTGCTCCCTAACACTGGAACCCCTGATATTTATACTTTTTTCCCCGTTTTGAACAAATATAAGAAAGAAATGGAAAGAGATTAAAGATGTTGCGAATTTGAATCTAAAATGGTGGAATTCATCGATTCGCACCAGCCATTTGGGCTGAATCTAATAAGGTGCCGTAAGTTCAGTGAGAAAGCAACGTTGCTACTTGAGCAGAAGAAAATTAGTACTCTTATAAGAAGATCGAAATCTAGAATGACGGTATCATTAAAGTGAATTAATTGGTTTCTCATTTTCATAATGAAATAATCAACAATAATCTTCTTTTAATGCAGTATCATCAGCACCATATATTTTCTTTTTCATATTTCCCAAACTTAGTCTGCACGTCAAGTCACCCCTACTCGCAGTAAATGTGGAAGATTAGCTTTCTGATAATAGCACTAATTTTCTTTGTATACGGTATCGTCAGCACTAATTTTCGGCGTGCGTGTGTGTATGATAATTACTGGTCACGTGAGTGATGCTATCTTCACGGAGGTCAATTATAATATTATAATGTTTATGTTGCGGAATCCTTTAAGAACACAGACACGTAATTATGTATTTATTATATCTATTTAATTTAATTAAACACGTGGCTAAGTGTTTCTTAATAGTTTACTAGGAAAGGAAGAAAAGAGGGCAAAACGAAAAATGGGTACATACTACAATTTTTATATTTACATGTTCATATACTTGAATATCTTAAAGACTGCGAGGTAAAATTCGGTATTCTGAATTCTCATTTACAATAATTAAATATGCTTGTTTGCGTTCTTTGATATTTACACTAGAAGGAAAGAATAGATATAAGAAGAAACAGAGATGGTGGTTCAAATTATAAAAGTATGATGTTCATAACTGGAAATTCCTTAAATTCAGTGACGTAATTAGACTTTCCATTTAACACCATTAAATACTTTGGAGTATGTTTAGTACAAGGGGTCCAGAAGCACGTAAAAATACAAAATTTACAGGAGAAATGGATGATGCAAGTACTTAGACGTAACATAACGTAACCAAATCTAACCTAACCTAACATAAAAAAACTTACGCTAACCTTAACTGACCTAAACTTAGCTAATATTAGTAGAAATAAGCGAAATTATATCATTTTTTGGAAAATTATGCGGGACCCCTACACTAATATAACATAAACTAACCTAACTAAACTAAACTAAACTAACCTAAGCTAGCCTAAACTAACCTAACCTACTCTAAACTAACGGACTGTGAACAGAAATCACCAAAATTGGAATTTTTTTTTAGAGAAAAGAGCTGGACCCCTTCTGCTAAACATAGGCCAATACTTTTTCAACGTTTTTTATTTATATAATTGACTTACAAGTGAAAAAAGGTAGAAAATGAAAAGGATTCCGAAATAAACTCAAATATCAAATTACATAAAGCACATGTTTAAGGAATAATTTTTACTGAACTTTAAGGATATTGGGATATATTAACTTTATTATTAAACATTAAAGTTGAAAAAGTGGGAATTGCAAATGCCCGTTCGTCGCAGGGGAAGATTACCCTCTATAGATAATATTTTACCCTCCTTATGATACGCATTTTAATAAAAATATAATGACAAAATTCCATTATATACTCTATTTTTCGTATAAATTTTGATCTTCAACTCACTTAAGATAGGCCATTTAATCAAAGTGACAGTAACTTTATTGCAATACTCATTTTAAAATCGGTCAACCTTCTTTCCGTGATGCGATCACGAACTACGGACAATCACTATCTCAATGTTAAGAAAAGAATTATAGAAAATGGCTCTTGAAACTGACAATTACAGAAACTATGAAGCACGTATCCCCTTATTTGTAATGGGGAGTTTATATACCGAATTTTCTGTTTCTACCTTAACGAGTTTTGAAATACTATATTTTTTTTACATAAATTCTGAAGCATCTTCCTGCTCCTACGATGTGTCCTTTATTGCGTTTGATGTTATCACAAAAAAACGCAACATCTCTTTCGATGTGAAAAAAAAGGAATTATGGAAAATGTTCCCTTACCCTTAAAACAGAAATTTTAATAAAAAATGGATACACGTATCAACTAATTTTTAGCGAGAAGTTTTATATGAAGTTTCATTTTATTAACTTAAAAGGATAGTAACATAGTATTGTTTTACGTAAATTTTCAACCTCTTTATCCCTCACTAGAATGTGCCCAATAATCAATGTAACATCATGAAAGATCAGTACAGAGTAGGTACTAACTATGTTCTGAAATTCTTTTCAAAGTATTTAACGTTTTTCTTGTGATGTAATCAAAACAACAGGGAACATGGCTTTCGATGAGAAGGAAGAAATTACAGAAAATATTCCCCTGCCTCCCTAAAACGGAAGTGTTTAAAAATGTTGGGACATGTGACCATTTATTTTTAATGAATAATTTATATACCGAATATCATCTTCTTAAGTTGACGGGCTCGTGGCATACAATATTTTCACGTAAACGTTGAATCCCTGTAACCTTCCCCTTTAGGAAGCCCCTTTAGAAGGAACGGATGGGTCAAAATGACCCATCACCATATTTTAATATTCCACTGTAAACGTACTTGAAATACTAAGTGAATAATATTTTATGAATTTGTTAAGGCCAATAGCATTAACAAATTCATAAAATATTATTCACTTAGTATTTCAAGTACGTTTACAGTGGAATATTAAAATATGGTGAGGGGTCATTTTGACCCATCCGGTCCTTCTAGTGTTAATCACAGCAACATGACAAGATCTTAGCTCAAGAAATGCATTATGTTCGTTTCAAACTCTTCAACGTACTCCTCGTGACGCGATCACAAACAACTTGCAACATTATTTACGATGTCCAGAAAGAAATTATAGAAAATATCCTTTCCGAGCCTAGAATGGTAATTTTTAAAATATCCTAAGAATAGTGCCCCTTTATTGTTTTCGAGTAACGGTAGGAAAGAGGAAAGTATTGTGATCGTGAAAAAACCCATTTAAAATTTCAACAAGTTTACGTTTTGTGGTCCTACACGCCCAAAAAGTAATTTTTGGATGTCCGTCTGTCTGTTCATTCATCCTGATGTAGACGTTTTACTCGCCTAGAGGTTGTATCCATCAACTTATCCGCAACAAATTTTAAACTTAAATTTTTATAGGATTCTGTTGGGTCGATTTTCGAATTTTCTTCTTACTCAGGGTTCTGTTGATTTTATTTATATTCTGAGCATAATAATTCATTAGCAACCTCATAGTGTGGTACAAGACGTGTTTTTTCAAAAATCCGAAAGGGGTAGTTTACTCTTGGAGTGAGTTTTTCCCAGAATATTTTCTCAATTAGTGACTGTGTTCATCTTTTATAAATACTTTTTTCTGACAAATGTTGTAACTAATTTATCCTATAGAAATCCATAAGGGGTACTTTACTTTTGGAATGAAGTTTTCTAGGTCCATTTTCTAGAAAGCTATTCAGGAAATTTAATTTATATTCTTGTAAACATTTCTCGAACAAGCCTACAATATGACATGAATAATTTTTCCTTGATAAGTCCACAACGGCTAGTTTGCTCTTGGAGGGGTTTTATTTGACACATTATATGAAAGCGCGTGTTACACTTTTGTTATATAACTATCTCTATGGCCAATTGAACACGGAAGTCCAATGCCGCATTCACAAAAGCTCTTCCCTGACTCTGATCTTAGTCAACTGGATCCAGCTTTTGCTTTGTAGTCTTATTTCTACCAGATCCATCTTAATATTATCTTTAAATACACTCACACACACACACACACACACACACACACACACACACACACACACACACTCATATATATATATATATATATATATATATATATATATATATGTTGGGAGCAATGTTCGAAAACGGCCATTGGCCGAAGAAAGTGATCAATTCTAAGTTTGGACAGATGCAATTATCCAAAGTACGAAGAAGTCTATCATTTCGGGGTTTGGTCGCTTAATAGTATCCAAAGCTAGGTTTGGATAATTACAGTTCATCCAAAGCTCAATTTAGAAAGGAAAATAAGAAAAAAATTTATTAATTTTTTCACATTTTACACATTTTACAAGATTTTTATTTTTCAATGTTTAAGAAATGAAAATGTATATCACAAAATTCTGTCAAATAAGAAGTATGAAATTCGTATATGAATAAAAATAGTTCTTCGTATTAATTCCTTCTAACTCAGCTTACTTTCTTTTTTAGAAGACTTTTAGAAAATATGCACCATATAAAAATAAGTACAATAATTAATTAAGCATTAACAGCAAAGTGCGTTAAATGTTTTAAGTTCAGTTATTAACACAATGAAACAGTGAAGAATTTGAAAAACGTGTGCTGAAAATTTTAAGCTGTAAGTGCGAAAAAATATAATGAACTTACAGTTATAAAATGGAATAACTGAAATGCAGATTCGCCACATATACAGGCTCTTCAAGTACATTGTAATAGGTCAACTGTCCAGTTACTTGTTCCTACACGCACTTGAGGAATGACACTTTGAGTTACACTTTACACCCTTCTTTACACAATTACATTTTTTGTTCAAACAGAAGTTCCTGCAGCCGCACTTAATAAACCCCTGCCTGGAGTGTGTTTCTGCTTCAGCTACACTTCTAAGTGAAATGTCTCTCTGCGGAACATCACTGATCTGAAGAAACTGTTCATCTGCGAACTGGAACTCATTGCGCGCGTACAGCTTTCTAATAATTCCCGAAGAAGTCCCCAACTGGTAGAGATCGTTATCGTTTCTCCCCATAACCACAGCCATGACGTTCCTCGGAGCAGCTCTGCCTCTGTCCAATTCTGGGATTTTGATTAGAACAGTTTGTCCTACGTCTGCACGAGGGAATTTTTTACTTGACGCCATTAACATTTCATTTGCTTGTCGCTTTAAATGTATTTTGGATCCCTCACGTGCCTCTCGTATACTCTCACTTCTTGTGCAGATGTTGCATCTTTTTTCTTGATTTGCGCACGGACATGGAGATTCATTTGCTTCCACAATTGCAGTGTTGATGGTCTCTAAAGAAGCTGGAAATTCTGGAAAAGTCTCTCTTTCCTGCCGAAGATTATTAAGGGAATCACGAACGAATGAATGCTGTGCGTCCTGTCCTGAAGTGTCTTCTTGTACATCACGAGTCAATGAATACTGTACATCCTGTCCTGAGCCTTCCTCTTCCTGCATGGTGTCACAGTGTGGATCACGAGTCAATAAATTCTGTACATCCTGTCCTGAACCTTCCTCTTCCTGCATGGTGTCACAGTGTGGATCACGAGTCAATGAATTCTGTACATCCTGTCCTGAGCCTTCCCCTTCCTGCATGGTGTCACAATGTGGATCACGAGCCAATATTTCTTGTAGATCTTCCTCATTGGTCAAGTCTCGTAATAAATCACATGGAAGAGATGAATCCGAAAGTCCATTTCTCATGGGAACGCCAAACAAAGCCTCGTAGGGGCTCCGGTTAATGCCCCTATGGAAGGACCTGTTTTTCTTCATCTGGACAAAACGAAGACCCTCAGCCCAAGACGAACAGCTATTTTCTGCCATCCATGTAATAAGAATGTCTCGAACATCTTGGTTCGCTCTCTCAACACTTCCTTGAGACTGAGAGTGGCGCGGCTTGCCGTGCACTATTTTCGACCCAAACACTGAGGCCAGCTCACTTGTAACTTCAGCTGCGAACTCACGTCCGTTATCACTTTGAAGAATACAAGGTGCACCAATAATGCAAAATATATCCATCAGATGATAAGCAACTTCTGATGCTCTTTTTGTCTTTAATGGGCGCAAAAACAGAAACTTTGTGAGATGATCCTGATAATTTAATATGAACTTGTATCCTTTGTCCGGTTCACTCTGCATGTCGATAAGATCAACCTGACCCCTAGAATTAAGCAGATTACTGAGAATAGGTTTAACAGTCAGTCCTTTGCACTTTTGCTTCTTTTTCAACTGACACTGCCCACACAATTTGAGATAAATATTGATGATCTCTCGTGTTACATTACAGTACTTTAGCTTAAGTTCTTTGTCCAAGCATCTCAAACGTTTGTGGCCAGTGTCAATGTGAGCTTTATGAATGACACTGTATAATTCTCCGGTGTGACAGAAATACCTAATAACACTATCACCATCTTTACGTTTTTCGATAAGTTTCTCAACCCCACCAATACTTAAAACATCATATCTCTTCAGGCGACGATAGTCCAGTGACGTCAGTGACTCACCTCTTTTCTTTTTCTCTTGCGAAGCCTTCACCTCCAACAGCAATTCATTGTACTTCTCTGGAGATAACAAGAACGTATTATCTGCTGTACTAGCTCGAACGTAGTCGTCTAGTTTTGCTTTGAAGTCTTCTGCTGCAACCATACTCATTGTTGTGCACGGTCTTCAATTTCACTTCAACGAATAAACAATTGTGAGTGGCAAAGAAAGCATACACGTTAACACATAAAGCTACCGCCTGACTGAAGACTGACTTCTGCTTTACCCTCCCTATATTCTCCGAATGCGCATGCGCCACGAATAAAAAATTGCAATGACATCTCGCAAGAACAACTGGAAATAACTAAATTGAGCTTTGGATGAACTGTAATTATCCAAACCTAGCTTTGGATACTATTAAGCGACCAAACCCCGAAATGATAGACTTCTTCGTACTTTGGATAATTGCATCTGTCCAAACTTAGAATTGATCACTTTCTTCGGCCAATGGCCGTTTTCGAACATTGCTCCCAACATATATATATATATATATATATATATATATATATATATATATATATATATATATATATATATATATATATATATATATATATATATATATATATATATATATATATATATATATATGCGCCTAGGTCTGCGTAATGGTCGTTTTTCGATTAGATTTCCAGTTAAAACTTTGAAAGCGTCCCTATTTTCTTCATTGTGGCTACTTGATCTGCTCATCTCAACGTTCTAGATTAGATAACCCTAATAATGTTTAGTGAACAGTATAAACTATGCAGTTTCTCGGTATGATGTTTAAGCTATTCCCCATTCCGGTTACTCTAGAGTCGAATATTCGTCTCAGGATTTTATTCTAAACTGTTTTCAATGTGTTCTTTTCTCAGAGTAAGCGACCATGTTTCGCAACCATACAATACCACAGGCATGATTATCATCTTATCGGCTATAATTTACGCTTCAAATTCCTCAGCAGAATTCGTGATGACAAAAATTTTTTAAACTGAATTATAACATGAATTTCCTGCTTTCAGTCAATATTTTCCCTTTTCCCTGAAATGTTCATATTTCGCAAGTAAATATTTTAATAATGATTACAAGATTCTATTTAAGAAGTAAGAGGTAGAAACTATAGTGCGTTAGTTCGTATGTTTGAACATAGCAACGATCATAGAGAAAAAAAGTATTGTAAATTTGGAAAACGATTATTGGAAATTTCAACGTTTTATGCCCCCCCTACGTGATGTCCATCTGTCCCGATATTCACTCACCTAGATGCTGTATCGTTCGAATAATTCTCACTAAATTTTAAACTTAAGGTTTTCATAACATTCCGTAGGAAGTTTCTTATTACTCCAAAATTAAGGGTAGTTATTCAAGGATGATCGTAAAAGAAATAATTTTCTTGAAAATGGCTTCAACACGTTTGTTCATACTTCATAAATAAACTTTACATTACTAACCTGAATAATGTGAATAATGAATAATTACTAACTAATTTGAAATGAAAAAAAAAATACAAATGGTAGTTTACTTGCAGGGTAACTTTTCCCGAACGATTTTCTCAAAAATAAATATATAGAAATAAACATGAGGGCATTTCTGTTGATATTTCATAAACAATTCTTCAATTGAGAAGCCTACAATACGATTTTTTATCTAAGATTTTACAAAAAAGGTAAGTTTACTTTGAAGGTGTTTTTCGTGGATGATTGTCTTAAATTTCAGAAATGCAAGGCAATCTTTTTCACATATTTCATAAATAAATACTCTATTAAGAAGTCTAAAATATGACATAAATCACTTTCCAGTAAACAATTCACAATTGGACGTGTACTCTTGACGGTGAGGGTTCTTTTTTCCCTGAATGATTTTCTCAATAACGACTCAGGCAATTTTGATCATGTATCATAAATAAACATTTCTTTACCACCATATAATCATGCAAAATTTCTCATAAAAAGATCCACAAAGGACAGTTTGCTCTTGCAAATGTCTTCTTTGATATAGTTTTGTTTGCAGTGGCGTATTTAGGGGGTAGCTATCGGGCTCAAGACCCCCCACCCCCGAAATAAATGTGTTATATACACAACTTCATTGAAATTTGTCGACACCCAAAAGGGAAAATATAAGTGCTTATTCACATGTTCTGCATAGTCCTCCCCCGAATCAAAATCCTAAATTCGTCACTGTTTGTTTATATTTCACAAATAAATGTTTTATTAAAGAAAGAAGCATCTTAATTTTAGAAGTTAAGAGCGAAAGAGTTTAATGCTGATGCCCATGCCTTTTATCTTTATGATGAGTTATTATACCGAATTTCATATTTCTAACTTAATGTGCTTCTGACCAGGCACGTAGACAAGGGGGAGGGTTCGGGGGGTCCGGACCACCGTTCGAGACCAGAAATGAAAAAAGTAAGGAAATAAGAAACAAAATGAAATGAGAAAAAGAAGGATCGCGTTAGAAATAATAAAAAAAAAAACGTTCAGGGGAGGCTTTTGGTTACTCTTTCTTATGAGATTTTTAATACTTGCAATACATGGTGGTGAGGTAAGCGAGATACCCTGGAATAGTCAGGGAATTCGAAATTTCTAAAAAAAAAAAAGAAAAAAAGAAAAAACAAGAATTCTCAGAATTTCTAGAAAAGTTACGGAATTCTCAGAATTCCTGCTACTAGTCAGGGAGATTTCAAGCTTCCGAAAGTATAGTACCGTTGTGTTACAGCGTGGAAAATTTTCATCATAATTTTTCGTTATCGCATCCTTGCAGTATCAAACATGTTATTTCAAAAACAATTTTCTACTGCTCCTTTAACCTGTCATTTGGAACATACAGTAGTTGACGGAATAATAAAAACAATTCATACAATAATAATAACAAATTATGTGAAAAGAAAGTTCTGTTAACATTTGCAACAGAGAAAGGAACGCAGATATTGTAAAATATTTCACAAGACATTATTGAGTATGTACTTTTTTATAATAGTGAATATGTACTTTTTATAATAGTGAATATGACTTTTCATAATAGTGAATATGTACTTTTTATAATAGTTGAGGTCATAATGAAAGGAAAATTGTTATATTTGAATGAACAGATAAGGACGTAAATATTGTAATATCTTTTTCAGCATGCTTTTTTTTTTATTATTATACTCGAGATTTCATCATAGTTTGTTATAAAATACTTACCAACTTATTTTCATTTTATCGTCCCAACAAACCAATATATGTTGAAAAATGAAATGAAATCTTTGAGTTTTACGTCCAACGGTTATGCCGGTTAGGCTAAAGGAGACGGTGATTATGAGAGATGAGGGAAATGGTGGAATGAAGAAAGTGGGAGGAAACGGGAGAACCCCGAGAAAACCCACGAGCACGGTGTTTGTCCACCACAAAGTTCACTTGGCGGGGGCTGAGATCGAACCCGGGACCCCAAGCACCAGAGGTGAACGCTCTACCACTGAGCCACCGCGCCCCCCCAATATATGTTGATAGTAAAGTAGTTTACATTGATCGAGCTCCTGGGAATTCAGAAATTTCATGTCCCCCCCCCGTTACGAAATCTTGGCTAAACGAACGAATATTTATGCTCCAGTAAAATAGTTTACAATGATCGAGCCCCTGGTATTTCATGTGACGGACCCACCCTTCACGAAATCCTGGCTACGTACCTGTTGTGACATATTATATTTTTGCATATATTTTGTCCACTTCTTACCCGCTTAGTATGTACTCTTTAACCAATGTAGCGTCATCAAAACCCAGCATAAGGTAGGTACTGAAGTCCCAAAATTACGTTCGAAGTGGTTAACCGTTTCCGTATGATGCTATCACCATCAACAGTAATTGTGGGTAACTCTCACACACGGCTACTCTTATTCTTAATAAGGAATTTATATACCAAATTTCATCTTTTTATTTTGCCACATGATTGTCAGAAATATTTCGGTCAAAATTTTCAACTTTTGCTCCACCATTAGGTTAGGTACTAATAAAAGTAACACGATAGAATATCAGCTCATAGCAGGTGATAACTATACCTAAACAATTCATTTCAAAAAGTTCAGCCCTTTTCCCATGATGTGATCAGAAATAATATTCTTTCATGTTTATATAATAGATGTCTATATTTCGGAATCCCTTAAGAGTGGAGAAGTAAAATTTAATACTTATACTTTTCGTTAAAAATAACTATGCTTCTGCGTGTTTAAAATAATTAAACTTGCGTTTCTTGAAATTTGACAGAGACACAGAAAGAATAGGGTGGAGTATGAGTCGAGTTCATTCCTTCTCGGGTAACAACGTATTAATAAAGCCATATTTAAGTATCCATTAAAGTTAGTGACATGACACGCTAATTGGAAAGTTTTGAGCATGTCTTAATAACATACCTACAACGAAAGAAGAGAAGTGGCAAAATAATGATATTAATATGTGTACAAAAAGTATTCCACGAGCACAAATACGCGTTAGGATAATGAACGGAGATGTCTGCAATGTGCATGTATTGCAAAGATGAAAAAATACATCTTTTGCGTGATAAAGGAGAAAGAAGTAACTAAGTCTTTTGACATTAATTTTTAAGCATTTAATACCTACTTTGAACTTGGGTCTTATCATATTCGCTTAATAGGGAGACGGAGCTCCAAATTTATACTAAAAGTACAGTATCTCTTCTCAAGTTAGGGACATGCTACTTCTTTTAGAAACATCTCATTTAACATGGAAGTGTACAGTGCCATGGAAGATTCGAAAATTCCGCTTTTACCCTTTGAGGATTTCCACTTTTTGAGGTAAATTTTAGATTTTCACTCAAACAGCTACTGCTTCACTAGTATTTATTGAAGGATCATGGCTCATTCCTCGTTTTTTTTCAGGATAGATGATACTCCCCAATAGTACCACTCAATTGTCCGTATTATACACCAGAAGCGAGAAAATCGAAAAAGCAAGAGATTTTTCGAAAGAAAATGAAAATTTTGTGCCCCTCTGACCCGGGACTGGGTTCACGTAAGGATCTGAACTTTTTAAAAAGAAACCTTGTTTTATACATATCTCGTGTGCAAAATTTCATTCTTGTATCTTGAAAACTGAGGTCGGGAGAATTTTTTAACATCTGAAGGTGATCCATTTATATATATATATATATATATATAGGGTTCATTATGAAAGTAATGAGCATGATGCTACCCTGACTCAACAATCCACCGCAGCGCGCGCTGCCGGCGCGGAAAAGGTCCTGTGGTCTGTCCTGCCAAACCCGCCTGGAGTCAGTCTGCTGCGAGCAGTGACAGCGTGTGGATGTCGATCCGCGTGAAGCACGTTTATACAAGATGTAACACGGCGTGATGGAGGGTTTGCTCGAACAACGCTACGCCATAAAATTTTGCTTCAAGTTGGGTAAGAATGCTACGGAAACTTACCAGATGATGAAAGAGGCCTACAAGGAGGAGTATTTGTCAAGATCCCAGGTCGGAAAATTTCATAAGTCGTTCAAGGAGGGTCGGGAGGAGGTCGCCGACGAGCCCCGTTCTAGACATCCAACAACGGCCAGGATCCGACGACAACGTTAACCGTATGCGTGAAGTGTTGCGCTCAGACCGGCGTGTGAGCATTCAACAAATCGCGGACACCATAAACATGTCAACATTTGCGGTACATGGGATAGTGACGGAGCACCTGTAAATACGAAAGATCTGTGTGAAGCTTGTGCCGAAGGTGTTGACGAACGAATAAAAAGGACTTCGAGTTTTGGGCTGCAAGGAGTTGTTGGGATTGTGTGAAAGTGATCCGGACTTTTTAGACTCGGTCGTAACTGGAGACGAAACCTGGATGTTCGAATACGATCCAGAATCCAAAAGGCAGAGTGCGGAGTGGCACACCTCATCCTCCCTCCTCCCTAAAAAGGCGGACATGAGCAAATCCCGAATCAAAACCATGCTCATTGTCATCTTCGACGTTCGAGGAATCATGCATTTCGAGTTTGTGCCACCAGGACAACCTGTCAACGCAGGATTTTATCTAGAAGTGCTCAAGAGACTGAAACGCGGGGTCGCCCACGTTCGAAGTGGCATCAAAGACTCAATGAAACTCCACCACGACAATGCACCAAGTCACACCGCCTTCACCGTCGTCGACTTCCTGGCCCGAAGCAGAACCCCAGTGGTTCCCCACCCCCTATAGTCCTGACCTGGCTCCTAGTGACTTTTTTTGTTTCCCCGTTTGAAGAGACACCACAAAGGAAAACATTGGGTCTCCGTGCAGAACATTCAAGCCCATGTTAGAAGGTTTTTAAAAGCCATTCCAGCCGAGGACTTTAAAGATGCTTTCCAGGCGTGGAAAAGACGCCTCCAGAAGTGTATCGATGCAGAAGGAATTATTTTGAGGAATGTTAAAGATTTGTAACAATCGGAATAATAAAACAGTTTTTCTAAAGCAATGCTCATTACGTTCATAATGAACCCTGTATATATATATATATATATATATATATATATATATATATATATATATATATATATTGTTTAATTTCTTTTTCTAACCGGGAACATACTGATTGCATAATGCTTAATATTGCAGAAATATATCAAGGTGATTCATATATGTTCTAAAATTAGACTTTGTATGTTTTCGATAAGTGTTCGTCTGTTATGTTATTTATTATAATGATGTTCTTACTTCACTTAAACCTAAACAAGATAGCTGAACATAAGGAAATCATTACTTCTTTGACTAGTGGAGAAATTAAAGAAAATTAAGAGATAATGCAAACGAAATGACTATTGATCTTTTCTAATTTAGATGAACACTCTAAATGCCATTTCCGATGTGATCCTGTGTCATCTAGTGAAAGAACATGAGGAAGGATTTATGGTAAGAAGCTAACAAATATTTCATTATACTCGTAGAAGTGTTTAATATTAGATTGTCTAATATAGTTTTTCTTGTTGTACGCTTTCTCTCTGAATTTGTAATAAAAACTATCAATTAATGTCTATTTTTTTGATTGTATTAAAAAAATTCTTCGTTCCTTGACAACAGGCATGTATAAACTTCTGTATTTTACGTAACTGTGATCAAGCTTTTGTAATTACTCTTTGCTTTTATTTATTTTTTTTTTTAAGTTACGCGAGTTTGCAGAATATATAAAATGAACTGTCTTAAATGACTTTGTCGAAGAAAGACAAATTTTAGTTCGTTATTGTTGTTAAGATTATTGTTATAATAATAATAATAATAATAATAATAATAATAATAATAATAATAATAATAATAATAATAATTATTATTATTATTATTATTATTATTATTATTATTATTATTATTATTATTATTATTATTGTAAAATCCCAAGTGGTAAAGAAAGACAACATGTTCTTTCCTTTACTCTTAACATTCACCAAAAGAATAAGATATCTGGAGAGCATTCAAAAAGCTATCACTTATCAATGTAATTTACCAGGGCAGTTAAAAAGTTCCTGGAATTTTGTTGCAGGCTCTTTATTCCCACAATATAAGTGCATAATTACTTAATCACCTTCCAAGTAGGCATCTCCGAAACACACACACACTTCACTGCTTCTGCCATTGCTGGAAACATGGACAAAATCCTCTTTTCGTACCCCCAGAAGTTCAGTAATCACTTTGGCTTTTTAATCGTCCTCTTCAGTGGCGGAACGGGTACCTTTGAGGCCATTTTTTCCCTTAAGAGTCTTCATCCCGGCGAAATTAAAATACCGCTAATTTTACATTAATTATGTGATATCTTCAAATAGATAAAAGATTATTGAAATGTGGAACAAGAACGCCCTAGACAATATTATTTTGCGTGAGGTACCGTTATCACAAGTCACCTAATGGCTTTATGTTTTCAGCTGTTTAGAAACGCGAAAATAAATGCCAATTTTCAAAATAGCTCGAAATCGAAAGCAGATAAGTGAGTCGTGTTAACGGTTTACCATGTAAAATAATATTGTCTAGGGCGCTCTTGTTTCAGATTTGGATTATCTTTTATCTACTTGAAGATATCACATAATTAATGTAAAATTAGCGGTATTTTAATTTCGCCGGGATGAAGACTCTTAAAGAATTAATCACCGTAAACTGCTTTAAGGCTATCAAAGTCTTTGAAGGAAATTTGCACATGAATAAACTTGATGTTTGTGTATTGCTTGAACTGCGACATTGCCCCAACTGATCACCACACAGTTCCTCGTCCGTTCAGCTGCACTTCTCGAACGCTGCGTCTGGTCACCTGTTTGCATTTGTTATATTCATAATAAGGGAACTCATGGACTGCACTGTACAAGATTCATTGTGATTTCATCATAAATGACAAAACTACAACAACGATGCGGGAACTCTTTGAGTGCCCTGTTAATTTAGTTACGTATTCTGAATGTAAAGTTATAAAACATAAAGTATTCAATTAATTTACAATTGAACATATGAAGCGTTGCTTGTAGTAAGGCGAAATAATATCTATCTATCTATCTATCTATCTATCTATCTATCTATCTATCTATCTATCTATCTATATATATATATATATATATATATATATATATATATATATATATATATATAGATATAGATAGATAGATAGATAGATAGATAGATAGATAGATAGATAGATAGATAGATATAGATATAGATGTAGTTACAGATATATACATATGTACACCCATGTCCAAAATTATTGTTGCATGTCTATAAATATGTTTTTCTAAGAATATAATTTGATAACGAATTCGCCCGGTATTTTTTATAATGTTAGTATGTGTATAATCGGCAAAGACGTGTATGTGGCAAATTTCATGTCAAACGAGCAGCAAATAAGAACAATAAAACGAAAATAAAATTTTCTTGTCCACTTAGCAACATTATATTTCACTCATTATAATTTTCCTATTTATAATTTTTTCCTATGAAATTAATCACAAATATACATTTCCCGATTATACCAGTATTAAAACTACCCTGCAAAATCATTGCCAAATTATATTCTTACAAGAAGACAGTTATAGATATGCGACAATAATTTTGGACATGAGTGTACATATATATATATAATGCACTCCGGTACCACGAACGGCCATATAATCACCCATTTATTTTGAAGCTTTGGTTTGTACGAGAAAGAAACACAATTTCCACAAACTCTACATATAAACATGAGACTGTCTGCTATGAAGTAGTTTGATATTACTATTTCAACATTTCTTTGTGATTACCAAAAGCAGAGACCGTACATAAGTTTTATTGTGTTGCCTCTTACTATCTGCAGCATGTAAAATAAATAATTAAAGTGTAGTAGCGCAGAAAAAACTATTTGGGTTATAAGTGTACAAAATATAAATGTGTTAATATAATAAATTCCACAGTGACCTATGCATTATACTGTAGGTACTGTATAATGCTGCATTATATTGCATTATACTGTAGGTATACTATATTTCATTATAAATCATGTGGTTATAAATGTACTACGAAACTACATGCTTGTTATTACCATCATGTAGTTATTACTTCAGAATTGGGTCTTCTTGAGTAGACTTTTATTTATTTTATAATAATTATATAATTAATACTGACGTCCACGTTGGTTAAATACTATTTAATTCTTCCATTCATACATCTAAATTATAACTAATAAACTAACTGGGGCCGCGGTGGCTCAAAGGTAGAGCGTTCACCTCTAGCGAATGGATCCTTGGTTCGATCCCAGCTCGCGCCAAGTGAGCTTTGTGGTTGACAAATACCGTGTGCATGGGGTTTCTTGGGGTTCTCTCGTTTCATCTCACTTTCTTCATTGCACCATTTCATTCATTTCTCATCATCATCGTTTCTTTTAGCCTAGCCGACATATGCGTGGGACATAAAACTTAAAGATTTCATTTTCATTTATAACTAACTAACTCTATGGCCTATTGAACTCCGAGGTTCTATGCCGCATTCACAAAACCTATCCATTGATTTCTGTCCTTAGCCAACTGAATCCAGTTTCTACTCTGCATTTTAATTTTGTAAATTATATATTAATAATATTATGAACGGCAATTCAAGTTAAGAATTGAAGGTGATATTTCAGAGAGTCACATGGAAAAAATATAAAAATGAACAATCGGGGATGGAATAAAATCTGCACTGTCCTGACTATGCTCAAACTCATTACGTAGAAATGGACAACTTTAAGGAATTTAATTAAATTATATACTAATATTTGCTTTAAGATTATCTATGTCTACCAGTGAAGCAGTATTCTTGTGTGGTTTATTGTACATATATGTACGTGTTTGGAGTATATAACTATATATAAATACTCATTTGTTTGCTTTGCAAATGGAACTGATTATTATTTCCTATACGTTATATTAAACGTATAGACTAGAGATAGATAATTCCGTGGATTCTTTCTGGTGTGTTGATGAAACATGTAAATTATTCATTTAATAGTTTATTAATTAGTTTCTGCTTCTGTGTAGTAACATAATATTATTCGTATTACTTGACAGGTTGCAGCGTACCACAAAGTATGTAACAACTACTGGGTATTCACAACACTGATTTCAAACAAGGTCTTCTGTTGCAACAATTCTACCCTCATTCCTTGCTTAAAGTAATTCATACAATGGAGGAGCGAACCTGAAGAGATGACTCTGGATTGCTTAAGGATTTATCTTTCTTCTTTGCTTAACCACTTGGTAAATTATAGCAGTTTCTCTGTACGAATAATGTAACGTCAATTGTTAATAAACCAGATGGAACTTTTTTTTTATTTTCTGTAAATAAAAATTAATATAACAATGTTTGACATTTAACACTTAACCCCCGACGTCAGAATTTTTCACCTAAACCCCGACGTGGAGTCCCACGGACTCCGAAATGTAATCTATATGTTTTTGTACGTAAAAATTATTGTTTTTAAAATTTTATTTCTTTTGCTTATTTTTAATGTTTTATCTATAGTATAATCCTGATCTGATAAGTGTTGTTTATTATCCCACTATCCTACATCGCTATCGGAATTCAGTAACATTAACAAATTACTTCTATTAAGTATGATAAAAAGAAAAATCTCCGTATAAGTGTTCCATCTATACGGACTTTCCGTACGAAACAATATAGGCGCTTAGGATCTCACATAAAATGGACGTATATAACATATATTAAATAGCTGAGGAATGTAACATAAGTATATGCATGTAATATACGGAAAACTGTTAGATGTCAGACATCCTGCAACGGTATGATGTAACATCTAAGGGCAGTGCCTAATCAGCATACGGATAATGTATGCTTTGTACTGATTTCTGCAGTAAGCAAGAGGATATCGTTTATTTGTACCATATGCCGCTGTGCGGAGAACGGATTTTTCTCAGTGTAGGTATAAGAACCGTAGACATACTCTACATGTATCAGGTGCTTAAAAAACTTCATACCTATTTAAAACAAGGAGATAAGTACTTTGAAGTATTCTAAAAATGTAATAACAGGACGTGCGAACATTATTTCAAGTATTTTTCTAACAATATTAATATTTTTGTTATAATGTTTATATTAATTTTATAGATTTATTATTGTTTACATAAATAAAATACATTTTAAGATATGTGCATGTCTAGCTATAATAGAATAATGCTATATACTTTACCCTTATAATTATTAATGTTACTTCCTACAGTAGTTGATTAAAAAAAAAAAAAAAGATAACAAGAGAATGATATGAGTGTCAATCCACTTGCAGGATCAAATAAAAAGTAGAATTATTGATCCAATATATATTCAAAGGGAACACACATGTTAAAGTTTCGTATAAGATAAAGTTTTTCAAAGAATTTGCGAGACAATAACAGAATACGCATCCTTCTTTTCATTATCACTGACTATTGAGAAAAAATTGAACCTATAGACATTTATCTATTTATTTACAAGTTTTCGATGATGGTGTTAGATAGTGACTAATTTCTAAAAGAAATAGCATGCCTTAATAGTGGGAAATAATTTACCAGATACCTGATATATTCTTTCCTTTGCTTTTTTGCGAGTTTGTTTGAGGATTTAACCATGATTAGTTGGTACTAAGTTTGGCTCTGACCTAAAAACAATTAATAGAAAAGATAACAGGTTAAATAAACGAGTATATCGACATCTAGGAGTGATCATAAATTATGTTTTATCTAGGAAATATACCGTTATTTTTCATAGGGTACAACAGAAAATCGTATTGGCTTTCCTTCATGCTAGAGAGAGATCAATTTATCTTAAAAAAATAAAAATGAATAAACCAAAACGCTTGTTTGTTAATGCAAATATCATCTGCTTTGACTTACTCTGAAATACGAGATTATCAGTGTTGCTATCCCTGCATTAAGTATTATTTTTACTAAAGTGGTAACATCAGATTATTTAAGAAGTATTTCGAAACAAAGTAGCTTGTTTTGAACAAAGTTGCACAGGATTTAAAATTTGAATTTACGTTTATATTTTCAAATTTCTTTGATAAGTAGCTATCAAGTTCAACCACGTAAAGGTATCCAACAGTCGTAAATATCAGAATGCTCATTTCGGTAATTTGATGTCTTAAACTAGTTCATATACACGATAAGTATTAGTAAAGTTTGAAACAGAGCTTAAAGTTAAGTAGCCTCTATTGCAAAAACTTTTCACTAAAACTACCAATTATTTTGCTGTAATGTTATAGGTGGAAATTAAAGCAACAATCAATACAGATATATCCTACAAATACACATTTTGGCAGTATAAACTATACACGAATTTGTCATACCTAACGACCGGTCTGAGAAGTCATGTTTCTGTAAACAGCATTATGATTCTTACGACTTTGGAAATCATCTACCAAATTCGTAGTAAGTTTGTTCGTATTTATTCCAAATACGCATATTGGGACCATTCTATTGGACACCAAGGTATTTTGGATCGGATTCCTTTGCGTTATTACCAGGCCCGTATTTCGATAAGTGCTATTCTGTGCTCGAGCACAGGGCGGCAAAATTCTGGATTTTTTTTAAAAAATTTACAATAAAGTAAATTTAAAAGTATCAACCAGCAGAGTCCCGCACAAGCACGAGAAAATATGTTAAAGTGTTTAATTCGCCCTAAGTACAGTACCTACTAATTAGCTAGCTTATCTGATTATTTTTAAAATATCATCTTCTCCCACCGCCAACCCTAGAGGTGAGGACGAACTTGGATATCATGAAAATTGATTCCGTTGAACTCAGTGACCTCGAAACTTATGAATTCAACAGTTTATATATAATATATTTTTTTTACATATAAAGTTTTCTAAAATACTTTTTACTAAACTCACTATAATCTTTATTTATGTGATAAGTTCAAAATTATAAATGTCAAAAACATTGCTTACTTTTTTAAATTACATAGTTTACTACTACAATAAGAGTAAATATCTAAGAATTTCATTCATAGTTCAAGTGAAATTACAAAATATAAAAATGATTTAAGGTTTGATTAAGAATTAATAGAATGTTTTTTTTTCCGGACGGTAAATCAAAACCTACATGACAGACAATTAGCCAGGATTTCGTAATAGGGGGGTTCCGTGACATGAAATACTGTGCTTATCACACCAAGGGCTTGATTAATCTAAACTATTTTACTGGTAACATAAATCGAGTTTGTTAGGACAATAAAATGAGGATATTATTTTAATAAGTATTTTAAGTAGATTAAGTATTTTAATAACAAACTATGAAGACATCTCGAGTAAAATAATATAAAAAAGTGTTGGAAAAGATTTTATTATATGTACGTTCCTTCAGCCGTTCATTCAAATATAACAATTTTCCTTCCATTATGACCTCTGCTATTATAAAAATAACATATCCAATAATGTCTTGTAAAATGTTTTACAATATCTGCGTTCCTTTCTCTCTTGAATCAAATGTTAACAGAACTTCCACATAACATTTATTTTTATTACTTGGTGAACTACTATCTGCTGCAAATGAAAACTTAAAGGAACAGTAGAAAACTATTTCTAAAATAACATATTGATACTGCAGAGAAGCGATGACGAAAAATTACTTTTATTTCTAGCTTTTTTATTTTTAACGCTGATTCTTCTTTTTCTCGCTTCTTTTTGTTTCATCCTTCCTTAATTTTTTTCATTTCTGTTTTCGAAGGGGGGTCCAAACCCCCTGGACACCTCCTTGGCAACGTGCCTGTACATGAATAAATTACATGCCAGTATTGAGAGAATGTGCCCCAAAGGATGAGTGATTAAGCTTGTTGCGTTGTAATCAAGGGCTCCCGGGTCCTATACCCGCTGGGGACACAAGCGATTTGGTCCCAAGTTAAGGACGGTTAGGTCCCGTCCTTAATACGTTATCATCATTCCATGGAAGGCAATGGCAAACTACTTTGGGTTCGCCTTGTCCAGAGACCTCGGGTTAAATACCTACTTTCGGGCACATTATAATCATCATTGAGAGAAACAGACCATTTAAAATTACGTCATAACTTTTATAACTTGTAATGCCTAAACTGCTACTCAGCAAGAGCTGGTATGTTTGCAGAATCACGGCTTCTTTCCTTGCTTGAGACATAATTATTTGCGGGGAGGGGGGGACGGCAAATTATTTGGAGCACGGGAACGCACAATATCTAAAGACGGGCCTGGTTATTATTAGTGTAGATGGTTCCAGCATCTTGATGTCTCGGATATCATTAGTTCATACCACTGAATAATATACGTTGCATTTCAGTTTTCATTTAATATGTAGATTTGATATATGTAATAATACGACAAAATTCTCTTTGAAAAACATAACTTTATATTGGATTGGTAACATTGCTAATCTGCTAATGTAGTAGAATATGATAAATAACGTTCGTTGTCCATATTTATATTTTAATGTTTTAAATTCATTAGTTTAAAAATTACAGGTGGAGGGGGAAGAAAGGAAATGTATTAAAGAAAAAGCATTACGATATTCCATGCACATATCGTAATTATATTAAGAATAAGCTCTGGTAGACACTATAACGGATCACCTATTACAAATTTCAATTTTCCGGTATATGTCGCTCGTTGGAATTGAAGGGTGTGAGGCAAGAACATGGTAAGCCACAATTTTGCAATTGTTGCGTTTTAGAGCACCCGATAGGGAGCAACGCATACCGCTTCGTTTAACCGTGTCCGTTTAATCCTTCAGGTACAGTCTTACGTGAAAAATCACCAGAATCGTGCAGCAGAAAACATCTAATTTCTTAAAATAGTAAAATTGTGGGTTTCAATGTTCTTGCCTCACACACTTCAATTAACACCTAACGGGGAGATGTGTAACTTCCAATACCTTTGTGAGAACGGCATTTAAAGATTCGCTTTTGCTCAAGAGTTATGCTGCAGAGGAACGGATAGATGCAACTCACTGCAGACCGTTAACTGGTTAACGAAATGAATTCGTTCATGAACTCAGTCGAGATAATAGCTGTAGTTATCTATTGCAGAATTTCAAAATTAGCATTTGTTCAAGAGATATCGTATGGAGTAACAAACGAACGTTAATCATACTTATCCGTTAAGATGTTGATAGATTAACTCCGTTATTGAAAAAGACTGAGATAATTGCTCTACCTATGTATCGCAAAATAACACTTCAAAAGTTTCATTTTGTACACTAACAAACAAACGAAACTCAGTGTTACGCTTTGAGATAATCATTCTTGCTATCTTCTGCAGCAGACACTTCTCTCTTTTTTAAAAATCGATTTTATTCAAGATTTATTTGGGCACTAACGAACAAATGTAATCCGCGTCATCCATTAAAATGTTGAGGTATTATATCCATAACAAACTCTTTGGAAATAATAGCTTCATCTATCTAACATTTCTGTTATTATCAGAACGGAATCCAACCAATTTGTGTCTGTTCAAATATTGGGAGCGGACATGGTGGCTCATTGGTAGGGCTCTTAACTGTGCTTCATGCGGTACATGGTTCGATCTCTGGCAAAGTAAGTTTGTGGTGGACAACACCGTGTCCGTGGGTTTTCTCTGATACTCCCTATTCCTCTCACAGTCTCATTCCGTTAATTCTTCCAGCTTTAATCATTAGTCTCCCTTTATAATCACGTAAAGTAAATTGAAAGGTTTCGTTTCAAGAGTTCAGTTATATTGAGGATAAACGGACTATCTACCCAATGACGAACTAATATTACAATATTAGAAGTAATACTTCTATAATCCCAATAAATGCACTATTTCTGGTTTGAAAAAGAAACTTACAAAAGAACAAAATAGATGGTAGGTCCCGCTTACGAGAATATTTCTAGTACTTGGATATACAAATATTATAAGAATTGCGAAACCCTATTGAATAAATTACAATATCCTTGCAATAATAATTTGTGTTTGCAAAATGAACTATTTTAGATTATCGATATATCTGTCAGAAACACGTTTATAACACCTGGTACTACAAAGTTTAGAAAGAATATAATACAAAAGGAAGCTGTAGGAAGAAATTCTCTGTATGAATGACTTGTTTTGTTAGCGTTATCTTTTAATTTATCGCAGTGGCTGATCTAGCCCTGGGCCGGGGGGCCTAGTACCCCCGAGTTTTTCGAGTGACAGAAATAATTGAACGTATTATTTTTATTGTTTTGAAAGTTTGTGGTAAATTAATTATATACCTTCATAGTCAGGGTTATGACTGTACCCCCAGATTTTACTTTCTACATCCGCCACTGAAGTTTTGATGCAGTTATATATTGGAAAACCCACGTTTTCCGATTCACTAGGATAGGAACAAGTGAAGCAACACCAGGAATATCATCAAAGAGAAAACACCTACACAGTTGATCGATGTTATCGGAGATTGACTTTTATAATATATAATAAAAGAAAAATCTGCCATATGAGGAGTGTTATAAACTTTCTAAGTTTGTAAACTAATAGCATACTTTCACTCAAATGAATAAAGATGGACGCATTTACAACTTCTAACAAAACGGAGAGTGCCAAAGTTTATATACGCCAATATCAAAGAAATCCTTCCTTCAATATAAATATTCCTAATGCTCCCATCTATTTATTGATAAGAAAGAAAAGTGTCAATTCTGTTTCTTAAAAAGTACCAGAATTGGGTACACACTTTGTAAACCAATATCACACTTTTTCTAAGCTGAGTCGTCATTTGGGAACGCCAAGGAGGGCAATTACTCCCCCCTGAGTTCAAGACTCCGTGCTCTTAAATAATTTGCATACTAATATACTAATAACAACCAACGGGCGCCGAATTTCCAAAATTTATGTGGGTGTATATCAATGGCGGGATGTATTATATGTTTTCAGGGGAGTCTCGATATTTTTTGATTGATCCCTTTTTATTAAAATCTTTCATGAACACTGTCATAAAAGGCTATGGTTCAAGTTTAAGGATATGTTACTGTAATGAATATTCCCAACATATGTTATCGTAACATTAAGTGTAAACTTTAAACAACTTACATGATGCACAATGATTGCAAGAGGCAATGATGTTATCAAACGTTATTAAAAGAAAATATCATAGGAATGCAAATTAAAATGAAAAAGTCTTCATAAAAACAAATAATTTTAATGGTATTGCAGAAAGAATGTTAGTACTTGAAAAAATAAGTACTAACAGACTAACTTAAAAAGTGTGTTGCTTGGTTAACTTTACACAAACACATTGGAAACAAACACATTATGTTTTAGAAGATAGAAGTTTTAACTTCCATCTCAATGTTTTTAGATAATGGCAAGTGAGAAATATTTATTATATTTTATTTCTATCAAAGTAAAAATCTTGTAGGTGGACGCAACCACAAGATTGTTTGTGCACAGCAAAAAATGAAGTTTTGAAATAATACAAAATGACTACCACTTTAGCGTGTTACTTGTATGTCAATTCAAACACCAGCCTTTTTTAGGCTAGCCATAGGCTAGCAACTTCTAAGAGGGCTAAGCCCTCTTTTAGGGAAGGGAGTTGAGAGGATCACTATGGTAGTGAAGGATTGGTTGTTGGGTTATCGGCTGTGTTATTTATTTATTGAACTTTATTATTATCTTAATCATTCTGGTGTAAAGGTCCTTATGATCTTTACGATCATAAACATATTTGCGGTTATGCTGGAACATAAACAAGGTATAGACATAAGCATAAACACAATCGAGTTTATAATACGGAAATAGGGGTATAAACACATTCATATATAATCATATTCACGTACACATTTACAGGATTGAAAACATATTCACATTCAGTTAGAGTAGAAAACACATTATAACGAGTGTCAGAATCTTAATACAAGAGACAAAGAGCAAAGAATAGGGAATCATAAGGCAGTATGAAAATGAGTGATGAGATGAGTGCACTTGACCCCAGAATACAACACAAGTTTGTTAGAAAGACGAATGAGGTTATCTTCTGCCTAGTGCTAGCTCTATCCTAATGGAGACGTGGTGAACCCTGTTAGTGAAATGGAATCACTGTGCATAGGATGGAAAAAGAGGGGAAAGATGGACATGCAAACGATAGTCTTCGAGGATCAGTAGATCGAGATGGTCTGGAGGGACTGTGTAAGAATATAAAGCAAAGAGAAGATGAAGTGGAGTATTATGGTAGCATGGAGGTGTGTGTACTATGAGTGAAGTGCAAGATGGTGCATAGTTTCAAACAGTAGAGGATGATGATGTGTGTAGCGTTGTGTGATGAATTTTAAGCGGAGACTTTCGAGATGGTAGCTGAGTATAGGAATTGATATTACGGAGTATAAATCAGGGTTGGGCTGGGGAGAGAAATGCGGAAGGCAATGCGAAAAGCATGTCTTTCTAAAATGGATACTTTCTGGTAATATGAGGAAGGAGCGAAGATCCATGCCGGAAAACCATGAGAATGCGTCCAAGGAAAGCCTTGTATGTGTTGAGAGCAAAGGGTGATCTGAGTCCCCAGGTTGTGCCAGTGAGTCGTTTCAGGAGATTTAAGCGGTTATAGGCTTTAGTTTTAACATGATTTAGATGAGGCTTCCAAGTAAAATGATGGTCGAGAATTATACCTAAGTACAGGTATATAACGGTTCGTGTGGGAATGATGGGCGTATTATAGACATGAAGTGACAGAAGAGATGGATTCCGGTGGACTTTAGCGTGTTTACGGGGTGGTATGAATACAATAGCTTGAGTTTTTGTGGCGTTAATCTTGAGTTTCCATTTAGAACACCACTTTGTGAAACGATCGATTGCTATAAGTTGTGAGAGGTTGATATCCTGTATAGTTTTGCCAAGAGCAAGAAAGGCTGTATCATCTGCATATTGAAGCAGGTGAACGTCAGTAGGAAAATGTGGAAGGTCGGCAACAAACAGGTTGTACAATAATGGGGAAAGAGAAGAACCTTGAGGAACACCGCATTTGAGAAAAATTGGATGAGGCAGCTGTTCGTTAATGGCAATGTAAGAATATGACAGACGAGAAAAGGATAAATGATGCGAATGTATGCCATCGGAAGTTGAAATTTAATGAGTTTATAAATTAACGCTATATGCCAAACCTTGTCGAAAGCTTTTTCAAGATCGAAAAGGACAAGACATGATGGTTGAATAGAGTTGTAATGATTTGTTATGAGAGTGGTGAGACGAACTATCTAATCGTGAATAGAGAAGATGGGACGGAAACCAGCTTGATGAGTCGGTAGAAGTTGACGGTCTAGGAAACATGGGTGTAGGCGTTTCACAAGAATGCGCTCGAAACTTTTGCTGAAAGTAGATGTTAACTGAATAGGTCGGTAAGAAGAAACGTCGGACGGTGGTTTAGCTGATTTGGGAACCATGAGTGTCTTGAATACTTTCCAGTCAGTGGAGAAAATACCTGTGCGTAAGATGAACGTATAAATGAGTGCCAGAAGAGTGAGTAATATAGCGAGGCTTTCTTTATAGGTGATAGAATCGAAGCATGGTGAGGTATTGTATTTGTGCCGGATGACAGAGGTGATTTCTGATACTGTGATGGGAGTGGTAAGAACATGATTGGGAAGTGTATGAGAGACATGAGGTTGAAGTGAAGGACAGTTAAGATCAACTTGATCTATTGGATGATTGTTGCCTATGGTATCTGATTCTGAGGGTGTGACTATAGTTTGGAGATAGTCCTCAAAGGCATTGGCTTTTTCGACGTCGGAATGCAATGGCGTATTGTGGATATGGAATCTTGGAGTATTTGCGACAAAGGGTATTGAGCTTTCCAGTAGCGAGTATTATGAGTTGTATCGGATAGTTGATTACGAGTTTTAACCCACTGGCGCAATTTATAACCAGAAACATAGTTGTGGATTGCGCGTTGAAGTTGGTGATGAAGTCTTAGAGCTTCTGGATTTGTGGTGCGAAGAAATTTGCAGTAAGATTGACGTGATCGACAGACTAAGGCTAGATATTGTGGTGGTAGTTTTGGACGACACGGGATTGATTCAGATTGAGGGATATAAAGTGCAGATGCCTGTTGAATGGAAGTGGTTATGAGAGCAGCCTGCTGTGTAAGTTCATCTGGTGTGGTAGGAGGTTCGGAATCGACCAAAGCATTTTCAAGATAGGAACGATATTGAGGACAGGCGGCTTTATCATAAAGGAATGATAGACGTGATGAAAGTAAGGATTGTGCAGGAGCAAGACCTGAATGACATATGAGTTTCATGGGTTCATGATCACTGCCGATTAAGTCCATAACATCTATAGTGCAACAATTAATGATGGTATTTGAAACAATTGCTATATCGGGATTGGTATTGCTGATAGGGCGAGTAGAGCGAGGAAGATTGAGAATAGTGCCTGTAGTATGGGCTATGACAAAGTCAGTAAAGGAGGTTTGGTCGGCGTGTGAACGACTATGAAAGTTGAGATCGGCCAGAATAATGAAGTGTTTATAAGTATTTGAAGTGTGTGAGAAGAAGCCATGAGGTATAGGGAGGCCAGGGCGCACATAGATGGTAAGAAGAGTGTGAGCGATATTACGGAAATATAACGTGGTGATGACATATTCTGGAAGATGCAAGATAGGACATTTGTGTGATCGAAACAGGATTGTGTGTCGATATTCTATTGCAGCTCCAGCATTGGCTCTAATGGCTGGTATATGACTATCATGGCGGAGTAAAGTATAGCTGCAAATAGAACAATATGAAATGGGTTTATGAAAGGTTTCGTTTATGAGGAAAGCTGTGACGTGTTCTTCTGGCAAGGGTGTTTTGAATACCACTTTCTGCTTAAGAAGAGAGCGAATGTTGATTAACAGAATAAGGATATCCATGATAAATACGATTACATAGATGTTTCGAGTCGAGTTGGGTGGAAGCGAACTTAGCTATTTGAATAAGTAGCGAATAATGAGACATGTAACGTAGATTTCGCAGAGGCTATGATTTGTTGAGGGACGTGTTGACGTTGAAAAGGGTGAATATTTTGTAGAGTTAGAGTTAGAAATTCAAGAAGTTTGCTAACCGTGACTGGATCGTTAACTGAGTTGTCAGTGGAAGTAGATGATTCGAAACTTTTCAGAGGAACAACTAGTTCAGGACCGGACTCCTGAGCGGGAGGTTTGTCTTTGCACTTATAGCTATAAGCTGGGTGTTGGTCGGTGCAAGTTGGATATTTCTGAGGCTGTGCCATATTAGGACAAACTCGAGTCTGATGAGGTCCAGAGCAAAAGCCGCAAATCGTCGCATTTGGACAGGCTGATGTGTGATGTGAATTATATTGCGGACATTTTTCACATAGCAAAGGTGTAATAGACCTGGAGGGCTCAACACGATCTTTCCGTTTATAAATATATACTCCATGGGTGAGCAAATTGTCGATTGTGTCCTGTTAGGATGTAAGGATACGCACCATATAGGTGGCGCCAGCATTTAATCTGATTCGAACAGCCTTCTGGATAGCATGTCCTTCATACTGAAGCTCTGCTTGAACCTCCTCGTCGGTGTAAGAGGTGTCGACTCCACGAATTACACTGAAAGAAGTGGAGGTCGTTTTCATGGAGGCGCTTGTTTACGTTTGGTGGAGCTGAGGGGTGTAATCGTTGCCTGCTTACCAAAGATCTCAATGAGGCTTTATTCCGAATGAGTATGGCGAAATTAGGACCTGATGATTTTAATATAATGCCATTGCGTGATTTGACGACTTGGAACAGAGGAGCACTCGGTAAGTACTTGCGAAGTTGAATAGTCACGAATTTCTCGTTGGAGTACTTAGTATCATATTTGTTTTAGCAGAAATGAGTAAAGTATAGGATGAGCTAGTGAGAAAAGGGAAGATGAGATGTATGATTGATGTCTGTCGGCTGGGCTTTAATGTCATAAGTATCGGCAACATTACCTCGATTTTGCTTCTTTGCCGGATGACGAGGCTGTTTAACAGAATCAGCATAGAGCTATTGACTATGTGGTGATCTGGATCTTGTAGGAGATTGATAGCTGTAGAGGAAATAGAACTGCCTGATTCCAGGCACGTAGCCAGGATTTCGTGAAGGGGGGGGTCCGTGACATTAAATACTGTGGTCATCACAAAAGAGGCTCGATCACTCTAAACTGTTTTACTGGAACATATATTGGTTCGTTTAGCCAGGATTTCGTAACGGGAGGGGGGTCATGAAATTCTGAAGGCCCAGGAGCTCGATCAATCTAAACTACTTTACTATCAACATTATATTGGTTTGTTAGGACAATAAAATGAGGATATGTTGGCAAGTATTTTAATAACAAACTATGAAGAAATTTGGAGCAAAATAATAAAAAAAAAGGCTTGAAAAAGATTTTGCAATATTTACGACCTTCTTCTGTTTATTCAAATTTTACAATTTTCCTTTCGTTATGACCTCAATTATTATAAAAAGTACACACTGAATACTGTCTTGTAAACTATCTTCTAATATAAATAAAATAAAGAGTTTGTTTGTGTGTTTGTCTGTCTGTCTGTATGTCTGTGTTCGACCTGGGGACCAGGCGAGTGGACCGAGATTTACCAAATTTTGGTCAGGGGTACCTTGGCCCAGGCCCCAGATCAAGACGAAGCGTTTTTTTAAATTTCGAAACAGTGGGGTATCAGAGGGGGGGCGTTTACCGGAACCGGCTTGAGAAATAGATAAATTGTCCGAGAGTTACTAAATTTTAGGCACAAATACCTTGGTCCAGGCTCCAGACCAGAGTTAAACGTTTTTGTCCAAATTCAAACCAGGGGGGTCTCAGGGGGGCGTTTACCGGGACATGTAAAAGTAGTAGAAAATGACCGATATTTATTTACTTATTTATTTAACAATCACCAGATACAGCTCAGAGGACATTTTACATTGAATATCCAACAACAATCACAATGGAAAGGATTTGAGAAGGTATCGACCAGGGCGTGTTTAGTAGGTGCCATCCCGGCATTTGCCTGGTAGGACTGAGGGAAACTCTGTAAAACCTGTCAGGATGGTAGGCAGCGGGATTCGAAGCCACGACCTCCCGAATGCGAAGCCAACGCTCTACCACTTGAGCTATTAGTGTCGAATTCATATTTTCGCGGTCGTTGAAATCAATGGTGAAACTCTAGTCGCATTAACTTCTAAATTCACGCTATGCGGCTCCGGGCCGGGGGTCACCGGAGATGGGTGAGATACCAAGACATGTAAAAGTAATCCAAAATGACCGATATTAGTGTCAAACCCATAGTTTTCGCGGTCGCTGAAATCAATGGTGACACTTACATTAGCGATGACTTGCAAGTATGCGGGCCGGGAGTCAGCGGGGGGTGGATACCGAGACATGTAAAGAAATAGCCCAAAATGACCGATATTAGTATCAAATACATAGTTTTCGCGGTCGCTGAGATCAATGGTGATACTCCCACAAGCGTTGACTTCCAAATACAGCCACTGTGCGAAGCATGTGTATATTCAACTAATTTTACAATATATGCGTTCCTTTCTCTGTTGAATCAAATGCTAACAAAACTTTCTTTCAACATATTTTTTGTTTTTATTATTCCGTCAACTACTGTCGGTTCCAAATGACAGGTTAAAGGAGCAACACAAAATTGTCCTTGAAATAACATGTTTGATACTGCAAGGATGCGATGACGAAAAGTTATGATTAAAAATGTCCACGCTGTTACACAACGGCACTTATGCTTTCGAAAACTTGAAATCTCCCTGACTAGTAGCAGGAATTCTGAGAATTCTATAACTTTTCTTGAAATGTCAAATTCCCTGACTCTTCCAGAATACCTCGCTTACCTCGCCACCATATTGCAAGTAATACAAAGCTTCTAATAAGAAAGAGTAAGCAAAAGATTCCTTTAGTTTTCTTTTTAATTTTTAACGCTGATCCTTCTTTTTGTCATTTCATTTTGTTTTATCCTTCCTTAATTTTTTTAATTTCTGGTCTCGAAGGGGGGGGGGGTCCGGACCCCCCCTTGGCTACGTGCCTGCTGATTCCGTACGTTGTCTGTTGCTCAAATCCTTCCGCTTGATCACTTTCACAGCCGAAGCAGAGGGAAGGGCAAACAGAGGAGGAAGGCAATGATGGCGTCCACCCACCGAGGATCCAGTGGTTCCAGGAGCATCAGCCATAATCGAGAGCTGTATGCCGAAACAATCAAGCAATGATGCGTGATGTGAGTGAGATAAGCAAAGGTGGGACAATTCGTTTGGATAGTTGTCCAGGTGGGGCAACTCCCCTGGCTCGATCTGTGGATCCGGCTGCCCTTGGCTAGATAAGTCTGACAGACGGTTCGTGAGAAAGAGACAGAAGGTGAGGCCCAGGATGAGGAAAAGGAAAGTATTTCCAAAAATCGTCACCTTACAAGTAGCGATGCTTCAGGGCAAAGCTCTGGGAGAGTATCAACACCAGCCACATCGTCTTTAGAGTATATCAGAAATATCTTCTTACTGGCTGTAAGTATTTGCATTGTTCTTTTATTGTTTGAATTAACAAAGCTTCGCGGAACTAATGCATTTATGGCAAGTAACTAATAACATTATATATTTTCTGTAATCGATCACAATAATATTGTTGCAAACCTATGAATCATCTCACAACAGTTACACAGATAGCTGTGCTTTCATGTTTTCTTTATTTGTTATTCTTGTGTCTTAGCATATCCGAAGATGGCAGAATTATTGCCTGTGTAACTGTTGTCAGACGATTCATACGTTTACAACAATATTATTGTGACCGATTACAGGAAATATAGAACATTATTCGTTACTTGGCAGAAGTAACAAAGATATTTCGCAAAGCTGTGCTCATATTAAACGATAACTAAGATGCAAATTCTCTCAGATAGTAAATAATTATATCTGATATGATCGGAAGGCGATGTCTTTGTGCTGAATCAACACACAAGTAACACGCTAAAGTGGTAGACATTTTGTGTTGTTTCAACACCTCATTTTTTGCAGTGTGTGGATGTTATAGCCTCAGAGCACTCACTTACTCGACGCTAATGATAGAAACGAAAGGATCGGTGGACAATCTTGCTCCCTCTGGCAAAGCCTAAATTGAAGTAACTAATTCTAAAATGATATTACAAGTAGTGCTTGCGTCGCTGTTAGGAAATTCAAATACCAATAGATACAATGTGTTGCTTAGCGATTCATATTTTCTCATACAGTATATAAGTTGATAATAAAAAATATCCCAGCACAAGAAGAACTATCAACTGCATTATATTGGATCTGAGTGACATACATTTTAAAGCCATAGAAATTCATTTTTCACAATTGTCTTGAAACCTACTTGTGAATTCACTTTTAAAATCTCATTTTGTTTAAGTAATACAAAAAAGTTAAAGAGTAAATCATATATTTTCGGACTATATCTCCCTAACCATCCAGTAAACTATCGTCTTGCTGCTGTTGTAATGTAAAGATTGATTACTATGTACTCCGACATAAGTTTCAACTTAACTTACAATATAGATTCCTACGGAAACCGAAAAACAAAATTTACTTTTATCGATCTTTTAATCACTACACATGAGGGTTTACTCTCACACGTATAATTTTCGATTCATCTGAATGACGTAACAATTCTTATATGTCTCATACTTGGTCTTTTTTCGTTAAATTGTAAAATTCCTTGTTAAATTGTTCGGTTCGATAGTTTTAAACAGCTGTTTTCGTTTGGTTCTTATGGATGGTAGGAATTTTACTAAAAGGAACGCTCACGCCATCTCTTAGCGCTCTCACAAACTACAAGGTCTTGTAAGTGAGTCCTTTTAGTTTAATTTAAAGATCATTTTCTTCTTTTATTGTCTTTCGCTGTAAGGTTTGCACTGTATCATTATAAATATTATGCCACGAATTGTTTCTTATCTTTAGAGGAATTTCTGCGTATGCCACTGGTATGTCTGTCACGAGGAATAGTGTTCAAGGTGTTGAAGATCTACAGAACTCATGGTAAAATAAAGTTTGCAACGTAATACAGGGCGGAAGAGGAACCCCAATTACAGAGGCATTCCTTGTTCGAGTCCATCCCACGAAAGTTTGTGGTGGTCATTATCGTGTCCGTGAGTTTTCTCGAGATACTCCCATTTCCTCACACATTCACGTTCCACAATTTTTTTTACAATCATTCCCTTTCATTTATTAACCGTCACCTTTGACATAAAAGAAACAAAAATAGTACGTGAAACGAATTATTTTTTTGAGAGGAGCCGTGGTGGTACAGTGGTAGAGCGTTCACCTCTGGTGCATGGTGTCCCCGCTTCGCTCCCAGCTCGCATCAAATGAACTTTGTAGACAAGCAATGTATGCGTAGCTTTCCTCGAGGTTATCCTATTTTCTCCTTTTTTTTCATTCCACCATCTCATTCGTTCCTCATCCTCACCATCTCCTTTAACTCTCACGGCATACCCCTTGAGACGTAAACCTGAAAGATTTCATTCCATTTTGTGGAAGTACCGTTAGAGCATTTGCCGGTAGGAATCATTTAACGCAGATGGTTTGAGATAAGTGGAAACGTACAATGAAGTGCACACCATTATGACTTTTTGCTTTAAAGTTTTCTTTTTTGTACTTTAAAAAATGGTATAAACCTTAAAAAAGTTACTATGGAATGTGTATTTTTATCCAACCTAGAAGTAATATTTGCATATGTACTAATTTCCATTTGAATGTTTAAGAATTTCTTGCTTTGTTACAATATTTGTTAGAAAAAAGTTCCCATGACTTTTGCGATAACCGTATTATTTTCAGTTTAGTACCTATACCAGCGTTTCCCAACCTTTTTCTGCTTGCGGCACAGTTCAGGTGTAACTTGAATTCTCCCGGCACACCCTTATAGATATTATTATTATTATTATTATTATTATTATTATTATTATTATTATTATTATTATTATTATTTTAAATATAAAATACAGGATATTTTTTTCTGTGATTACTGATCTCCTTCTCACAAAGAAGAAAGTTTGATCACTGGTTTCTCCCAATGGTAAATCATTATACATATTTTTCGTTCTAATTTAAAAACAGAAGACAATTTCAATGAAGTATAGGACTCACATTTTTAGAAAATACACTTTCTTTTTCGAAAGCTGTATCCAACCTTTCACTAAGAAGGAAGATCACTAAATAACGAACGAATAAACAAATCACTTATTCTTTCAAAACACAAATGTATTTAATTTATATGCACGTTTGCTTTGCCGAAAGGATTGAATGATCTTTTAAAATTTCAAGTTACGAAATAGTCTGCAACAATGGTCAACAATAAAGAACAATAAAGAAGCAACAATGGTCATAAAAATGATAACAAATAGTTTTTTCATCATTAAAAGTGTACAGAAAAGCAATAGTATGAAACTTAAAATTGTAGATTCATAGTAGAGGTTTATAGTAATGTGAAATATAAATATACATTTTTTCCCTGTGTTACAATTTGAATGCTATAAAATTATTAATTTTGCTTCGATTTTTTTGCGGCACACCAGCGGCCCAATTGCGCGGCACACCGGTTGGGAAACGTTTGCCTATACCAACAGTATTTGGTAATTTCTACCAAATATTTTTGTCAAACTCACTAAATGCGGTTTTAGTATTTACAACTAAATTATTATTTCCAAGAACCAAATTTGTATCATTTTAACCAAATTTTTGGTATTACCAACCAAATCCTACTTATTTGGTCACTATTAGGTCAAAATTACCAATTGCATATTTGGAACTGGTAACTAAATACTAGGTTCCTGCAACCAAGCAAATCGTAACTAAATGATTTCGTGCTGGTGACCAAACGTTTTGTTAGGGCTATATTGACCAAACGATTTAGTCAGCAGCAACTATATTTTGGTCAATCTGACCAAACCTTTTTTTAAAGCGGTTCTTATGGATTTGAGTTATAATGAGCCATGGAGTAACATGTAGCATAATTCCTGTACTCTGTAAATATGTGGATGATAGCCGTACCTTACAAGTTTTGAGAAAACGTAGTTCTTTTCTTATCTTTATTACGTTTTATGCAATTTCTATATATCTTGTGTGAACCGTGAATAGAAAGATAATACATTTATGGAGTGGGCCTTTGTAACGCGAGGTAAGAGAAAGATACGGAGTGACTTGTGCAATGGGGACCAGTTGTCGACAGGGACGAGATTTGTATCGTTCAATTCGTATTAACCATTGGTATGCCAATTTCCCGAAAATTCAATTGTTAAGCGGTAAATTCAATTTTTAAACGGTATCCTAATTATTGATCTTCTTATTTATACGAATCGAATAATACCCATCTCGTCACTGTCAGCACCTAGTCAAAATTGCCCAAAATCTAGAATTTGTATTAGACCCTACTCTAACGAGTAAAAATTGAGGTTTCTGAAAAATAACATACCAATTATTGATCTACCTGTTAATACGAATCGAATGATGCCCATCTTGTCCCTGTTGACAACCGGTCCAAATTCCCGAAAATCCCGAATTTTTATTAATTTCCCGGGTAAAACTTGAATTTTCGGGAAAATGGCATACCAATTATTGATTTACTTGTTAATACGAACCGAATGATACTCATGTCGTCCCTGTCGACAACTGGTTCCCATTGCCCAAGTCGTACCAAAGTACACGTAGTATTTCAATCTTATAGTAATGAGTAAAATATACTCTCCCGCGAAAAGATGCTTCTTTACTGTGAAAGACAATACGCGTACCAATTTCATTCTCATAGAAAAAGGGCAAAGCATACTGTCCCGCGAAAATCTAACAGTTTTCTTTTTATTAAGAAAGACAATACAAGTATATTTTTAAAATGTGTAATTACGCTTACAGATAGACTACGTACACTTTGTCAGTCTGAATATTTCATTAATGCGCTACTGTAAGAATTAATTCTTTTTCCCTTTCCACTCTAATTTCATTTGATCTTTTTCAGTGAGCAAATTGCATCTCTTTCATGTAAATTTGGTGTTTCAGTTGTATATCCATAGAAAAGGAGATAGTCTATTACCTAGTATTACAAGTTAAAGATAGGCATTATTATATCATGAATAGAAACAAGCTTGCAAGTTCGAAATGTTAAACCGAAAAAATATCTAAAGAATGGACCATAGATAGCTCTTCTTCTTTTTTTAAATTTGTCACTGGCACTGAAAAGAGAAACTAGAGTGGAATATGATCAAGTTTGTAGCACTTTCTTGTAGGATTTTATATAGATGAATTTGAAAAATCATTCGGTTTCCATGATTTTCCTGTTATCCCTTCAGAAATTTACTTAACACTCATAATAATCGTCTATTATTACCAATGTTGCCACAAAATTTAAGGTAGAAAAGAACAATAATGCTCGTGGATGTTAAAATCTTTTATAATGATAATAATCAGATATAATTAAATTAAACATTGAGCAGCAAATATCAGTTTTTAAACAAACATTCATGCATTATCATACCAAGAGATATGTTGCCTCATACACTGGTAGCTGCTAGATTTGTAATTATAAAAATATGAATTTACTTCCCATCTATTGATTAGTTCTAAAATACTCATGTTTCTATATAACATTTTGCCACATTCTTTTGATAAATTCAAACTGATGTACTCGGGATTAACTAAGTAGAATCACAAAAGCGGCCTCACACTAGTGGTCTGCAAATGCCGGAATTTTTAGTCCGGCTGCGGTCCGGCCCGTCATTCTATAATGGGACTTCCGACAAGAGTCCAAAATATGTTTTAGCATTTAGGCCCGAGCTCGTATGTTTATCAAATAAGCCCGGAATAAGACCGAATTACAGAAACTTTAAAATTAACGCAAAATTGTATTTTTATTTACATGAATTACAGGTTTAATTTTGCAGTTGTTCTTTCAAACTTCTTCAGAAAGAACGGTTCAATACATATCATTGTACAGTATATTTACAAAGTTAGGCCCGAAAAGGCCCAAGAAATATGGTTATATATTTAAAAGTTTACTGTCTGAGCCTGACCCGAGCCCGAAACGATATATGCTTTGCAGGCCGGAGTCTGGCCCGCGGACCGGGTCGGTCTTAGGACCGATGGCTCGGCGCGATGCCCTAAAGACCTCTACCTCACACACGTTATATGTAACAAAAAACGGGAAACAAAGTAGTGTTCTTACTGCATTTCATCTGCAGTGTTTCTGTTCTGTTTAGGTAAAAATTTCTAAATATATAATTCTTTGTCAATAACACCTTGTTACGTTGTTTTGAGAGATAATAAGATAACAAGCATTTCAAAATTATAGCATGATAACACATGCAGCGTACAGGAGTTGCTGATTACGTGTTATGTGATTGTTTGTAATGTAATATGAAGGCTAACATGAGATCTTGTGTTAAATCAGAAAAACAGTAATAATTAACAAAAAAAGAAAAAAGAAAAGAAAAGAAAAGAAAAAGAAAAAAGAGACCGGTCATAGTTTTCGAGTCAAATTGTAAATGCGCTAGACCTATTACTTGACGCCAGTATTATTATGTAGCCAGTATCTTAGGTGCATCAGGAATAACAATGTTAGAAAGGATGATGTTTCACACAATCCATGGCAAAATAACGTCGGCAAAGAGTAGTAATAGACGGGAAAAGAGTCTTTGCATTATAGAAGTTTGTCATCAAACTACATTGTAGCGAATGTGACAAAAGTGATTAGATTGGCCTATTGCTATAAGTAGGACACAAGAAGTCACGTAATCTAAATATCAGCGATCGGTTTCAATTTTTAATCACCGCCAACAACTTCACCGTGCGAAGAAAATAGTGACGAGAACACGTGAATAGGAAGGCCGGCGGTAGGAAACGTGCAATATAGTCAAGATGTTCTAAAAGTTTTGCTTTAGTGATGTATTAACGTTTTACCGTTGTCGTAAAAGTTAATACTCATAATCTAAACTAATGTTTTTCTGATAACATAAACAGATCCTTTTTCTGTGTGTGTTTGTGTCTGTCTGTTTATTTGCGTGTGGCCAGGGGACCAGAAGAGTGAACCGAGAGTTACCAAATTTAAGTCACAGGTATCTTGGACCAGGCCCCCAACCAAGACGAAGCGTTTTTTTCAAAACTCGAACCAAGAGGTCTCATTGGGGCGTTAACTGGAGCATGTAAAGGTAGTTGAAAATTGACCAATACTAGTGTCAAATCCATACTTTTCGCGGTCGCTGAGATGAATGGTGATACTTCCACAGGAGTTGACTTCCAAATACAGCCCCATGAGAAGAATGGGTATTTCAGGTAGGTTTAGAATATAGTTTTTCGAATGTAATCACGTCATACTAGATAAGCACATATGTATCTTTTAATATTTGATGGATCTAATGATAAGCATACTTAAGAGAACTACTTTTTCTGAAGAAACTAGTAAGGCATTATATGCCAGTCCTTGTGTTATTTAGAAACTCTGCAGCAAGACGGTAAACTTTAAAATTAAGAGCTAATGTTCGGAATTGTCTAGGTAGACATTGTCCAGGTTGTTGAATTGGTCGAGGAGGTCTAGGATTGACATATTTCAAAAATGAAAATCCGGGACTCTACTAAATTACGAGAATATTTGATATGCTTAAAATGAAGAGAATTGTTACTTTCTTCCATTAGACAGAGATATTCAAGTATTACGTAATCAAATTTTTAGTCATTTTAGTGGATCTTCTCCTCCCTAGTTAAGCAAACGTAAGCAAATGATTTTCCCCCTCCCCCTGAGAAGCAAAATTGTTATCTTTTTTTTTAATTTCTCAGGATCTGTTATGGGATTATTAATTAAAATATTTGAGAAGGGAAGATTCAGATTGAAACAGAGTACTAAAGAGAACATTGATTGAGCAGTAAAATATTTTCTCCCTGGTCCAATGAGTCGAATGTTTCGTTCAATGTCAAAGTTGTTAAATCGTGAAGTTAATTAAACCCATGTTTTCTGTATTCAACTTTTGAATTGCTATACTCAGAAGTTGAAGAGAATAATTATATACCTAATCCTGTCAAGAAAACCAAACTATACCATTCCCTTCCTTTCTTCTTCGCTGAAATCCGGGACAATGAAGCGTCCCGAGAAATATTTTCGGGATGCCGTAACGCAGTTCTCGATTCAGTGACGGTCTTGAATTTTCCGGTACGAATGGCAACCCAATACGGTTGTCCGATACGATGATAACCAATATGACTCCGTATTTTTATTTCTGTGATGCTGCATCAGCAATTAAGTTCAGAAAAAAAAGACAAAGATAAAATATATTGCTAATAACCGAGATCACATGAATACTGATTTCCGTCGAATGGCGCCTGGAACTCAAAGACTTAACACAGAATTTCCAGATGGCGTGTGGAATTTTGATTAAGAAGTTCGTTGTATTTTAGGATTGCATGTATGTTTAATTTTAAATTAATAGGTTACTGAATTCTCTTGTGGTATACGAGAATTGCAATTGGATTACCGAAATAGTTAATGCCTGGATTCCCTTTATTACTTACATGACGGCGTTTCTTTCACTACATGACTAAAGCCAGTTCATTTTTTGTTCGTCGTCTATATTGTATCTCCATAGGTAAGTGGAGTGTAAAGTGAAGGTAAGAATATTATAAATGACTTACAACAAACTTCTGTCCGTTTGATCTTGCCGAGCTGCGAACTCATTCACAAAGCGATGAATCTGAATATTGTAAGGATCTCCACATCACATGATATCATGTTTACGGACGACACGTGCTTACGTTTACAAACAAGCTGACGATACAGTGAACAGGAAGACACAAAGATCAACACAATGTTAACCGAAAGAGGACGAGCCATCAAAAAGGACCTATGGAAGAGGAACCAAACAAGGCGGAGGTATCACTTGATCACTGATCACCAAACCGTAACAGCTTTGGAGGTCGTAGTGTACAAAGTGTATCAACATATCCTAAAGTTACCCTGAAGCGAAGAGGATTCCTCAACACAAACCATACCTCACGAGGCTGTTATGAGCCGAGGGGGTGATCTAGGACCGTAACCTGAAGTTGCTAGAAGACATCCCGGTGGCTGTCATGAGCGAAGGGATTCCAGTATGAAACGTTACTTCTTTCACCCTTGGTCATAAGTGAGATACATCAAACTTTGTAAATACAAAGACTAAATTGTATTTTTATAAAATAAATCGGTGGAGGGCTAAATTCCTGGACCATTATTGTATCCACCTACACAAAATATTGCAATATAAATATATGATAATGTTAGTATATTATATTTAATTTTCTGAACAGCATAATCTTTTAGTCTATTATTGAATATTTCTCAAAAATAAATTCATAGCTTTTTCTATTTGTTGTTGTCTAACGGTCCAGAATGGTACGCGTTCCATTGAGTGAAGTGATACTTTGCAAAGTTAGTTTTATAGTCATCGCCAAGTTCACTCACTGCAATTCAAACACACTTAGAAACTCATGCTGTTGATTGCGAAGAAAGTAAATGTTAGTGTCATCTTTTAGTCCAGTATGTTCCACCCTTTAGTCCGGAGCAAGATTAAACACATTCGAGAAGACGTACAATTTCAAGAAAACTTTGTGCAGCAAATGCTCTTGTTAAGCTTTACTTTGAATTTTTACACAAGTTTTGATTTTCTTTTTGAGTATGAATATTCAGTTATACCATCCAAATATTGTGTATATATCTTACTATATCAAATAACAATACAAAAATCTCAACGCATTTTTAAACAAGTATTGGAGAAATACGTAGGTTGTAATTGGAAAATTAGAATTTACTTTTAGTATTAAAAGATGATATTACAACGAAACGCAATGGACTCAAGCTAGCCTTCCCATCCGAGTCGGTGGTTTAGGCATAAGAAAGGCTTCAGACCTATGCCTTGCTGCCTTCATTTACTCTTTTCACGGAGCGTTGCCACTCGTTTCCAAAATTATAAAGTATCCAGTTGACAAAGTGGGAATACTTTCATGGTCACATGAAATAAACCCTAATAGCAGATAATAATTTGTACTATTTGGATTTAGACAGTTGGCGCTAATTACTACCATGAATTCTAATTTCTTCGTATGATTCTTAATGATACCCGTTTTCTATCTCTGTGTTAAATGTACATCACAAAAAGCATCTCCAGTACTCTAAAAAGAGAAAACATTACTACGTGATGCAAAGTCATGACCATGACCATGTGAGATATTAGTTGCTTAGAAAGCATGTGAAGAAACGAAAATGGAGCGCGGAAATACAACTAAACTTATTTCACGCTGATTTAAAAATTCGTTGCGTATGAGTGAATGATACGCAATTACATTGGATGTCCTTTTAACTTGCACACAAGCTACGCTCAACAACTAAATAAATTTAAATTGCTCATATTATGTTACTCTCAACATTTGGTTCTCAGTTCGATAATCTTCCCTTACGCAAAGTATAAGATTGGCTAACTGACCAAAGTCAACTTGGCTGCCGTAACAATCGGATATCTCAGAAGTAGAAACTGATAATCAATAATGTTAAAGAAAAATGTAAATATAAGTGAGCCAATGCAAACAGTAATAAATAATTTTATTGTAGATTGTTGTTTTCTTTATTAAGTGGGCTGTTCTATCTTCTTGGTTTACAACAGTAGATACCTGGCGGTATATATTCAGGAATATTCATTACATACACGTTTTACCATTCTCCCAAAATCCTCTAGATCACATCATATTCGAAGTTTTAAAGCGATCTGATCATTGCATAGAATGAGCAACTGCTGTATTTAAGATGAAGGTTTTCTTTCTATAACTTTTGTGTGTCGCAGATGCTTAGAATGTCATAGTGTTGCTGTGCATATCGACTATTTATTTGAAGAGTGACATAACAGAAAATCCCTAACTCTTCAGGAGAAGGGTTTGAAGGTTTCGAAACGCAATTGAAAAAATGCGGGCGCAAGAACGACAGAAAGCGCTTTGAAATGAGAGGTTTTGGAAGCACATCTGCACAGTTTTTTTTTTAGAGATAGACATCAAGATTTGTTTTCATTTTCTGCCGATAAGGCAATAAAAGCGATTTTTGAGTTGCGTCGCTCTTAAAATAAATATGCGAAATATCCTTGCTTTTGCAGAATCAAATATAAAATGAACTTGAGTGAAACGCGATCTCTTTACCATTATAACTGATAAATTCGTTAAATTGTTTATTGTTTTTCTGCTGTTCTCTTTCAGAGCCTAAAATAATTTTAACTGTTAAAGAATAAATCATGGCATATTATCAATACAATAAAGGAGCACGTCAAAAGTAACACGAAAAATTGTTTTAGTGCACTTGAAAATTGGTGTAATAAATTATTCCTGATATTTGGAATATTATGATAATTTACATAACTTTAATGTTTCACTTAGAAGCAAGTATGCATATACACTGATCAATCAACGTACTTCAAGCTAACTTTTACAGACTTTTACCAAAATTTACGAAGATGCACACTTCACTACTGTTATAATCCTCATTAAGCTATGTATATGAAATGGGTACGCTCTACATATACAGCAAATTTAGGCAAAGGTAGTCAGTTGTATAGAGAGGATCAGTTACATACATAACTGAGTGGTTGAAATTTTCATTCCTGAAATTTGCAAGACAATAATCTATGTCTACATTTACAAAATCCTTGCAGAATTTAGTAAAAGTATGATAATATATTTGCATTATACACGGTATTAGCGACAATTTTTCGCATTGTTAATAACAATTATCAACGTATTGAGGAATCGAAAGTTTGACAGGGACTTAATAGTGGAGTTTAATAATTAACTAACCAACGCATGTAGTATTAATAAATAAATTTTCTAGGCTACCAATGCGTTAATTTCAATATATATTCCAATGGAAGAATATGTACTCTACTTAATATGATAATCTTAAGCACTCCCATCATTTACATACCTTATTTGATCAACAAGAATTCGTGAAAATTTTATGTCGGTCTAACCCCTTCCTACTAGGAAGTGGTATTGATTTTTAGAAAAGACGCATAATGATCAGAAACGTTTTAATGCTACTAGAAATTGTCGTATTAATTCATCGACTGTTTCGGTATGGTTAACTTTTAATTTAATGTTCTCAACAGCATCAGTGTTAAATTAGCCCTGTAGGTACAAATTACCATGGTATCTGAATCATATAAAACGACAATATGTGTCTAACCTAATATTCAGAAACTGGGACATTGTGACACATACGCCATTTTCTGTTGAGAATTATTACTTTCTGGTTGTTTAGCTTAATGATTGTTTAAGAATATAATAATTATACAATGGAGATGAAGAGGAGGATAGAAATACTGTTAGGTTTTTCTGAAATAATCTCTAATTTATTTTGAAAATTGTGTAGAAACAAAAATTTATTCTATGCAAATATCTTACATTTCCACTTCGTTGGATACTGCGGTTCATCATATATTTAATTTTCTCCAAGTTTGAAACAATTCAATGAATTCTTAATAAATAGAAGTATTAAGAGACTTTTGAGAAAATTTAGCTTGAGTAACCTAATAATACTCTCAGGTTTTTACCTCAAATAGAAGATATTTAAATGATTCTAATATTACATCCCTACTAGGGATTCCCTATGCATTCCTTGAAAAACTGGAACTCCCCATTTACTACGTCTGGCAAGATAGCCCTCACGACTTTAGAAAATTGAAACAATGACTAGCTCATTCGGTGTAGTACGTTTGTATCAATTTGCACCTAAAATATTTTTCTTTGTACCATTTTCCTTATAGGGTTACTTGAGATGTCAACTATGGGCTGTCTTGGCGCGAGATAGTACCCCCGTATTACAGCAAAAAATTGAAATACACCATTCGAAAGCAAATCGTTGGTTCCGTTTGTTCTTGTACACTGATAGTTTTCGAGAAAGAGGGGATGATATTTGAGGGACTATCTTGGCTCCAAGATAACCGCCCGTAACACAGGACAAAAAATTGAAATACAACATTCGAAAGCAAATCTTTTGGACACTTTGTACCGAAATAAGTTTTGTTTGTACCCTGATAGTTTTTGAGAACGAGGGGATGACATTTTGGGGGCTATCTTGTACGGACGACGTGTTCCGTAATTTGTAATTTTTCCTTGCAGATTAATGAGTATTATTTGTTTATTCATGCGAATTTCTGTGTATTTGGAACTTTGGTTGTGCATATCCAAATACAAAAAGAATTGTTGGGGAATAACTTAACGTTAAAATTGAATCAGGGGGTGGGAAAATAGTGTGAGTCCCAAATAAGCCATTTTGAGGTAAAGACAAAAAGAAAGCTAAAATGTAGAACTACAAGTTGTAATGAAGAGTAGTACAATTTCCAAGACCTCGCAAGTTATAGCACAATGCTATAATGTCGTCTCTTCATTTGTTACATTAACAAATGAAAGGTCTTTCTTAAAATATATCAAAATGCGTTTTTTGTGGACTAGTAGTGTTTTTCCACTGACCGATTCAATTAACTTTTCTCTATTTCTGGGCTTTTCCGTAAGTGAATACCGTATTAGTCAACATTGTCCTACTTGCTTTCGGCTTTGTCTATGAAAGCGGCGAGCTTCTTGAACCGCTAATCTGACAGATATAGGCAGTTGATTTATTCAGTTAGTAAAAAAAAAAAAAAAAAATGAAACTTGGAAGGACGCCGTTTAAGTGAGTAAACATTTCATTTTGCTTTCGAATGATGTATTTCAAAGTTTCGTGCTGCGAAACGGGTGACTATATTGGTGCGAAGATAGCCCCCATCAAACTCATCTCCTTTTCTCGAAAACTATCAGGGTACAAACAAAACTTCAGGGTGAGTCCAAAGTCCATGGACACCTGCGTAAGTTTGAAAATCGACCGGAAAAATAAAAAAAAAGTGATGATGGAATTAGAAGTTTGATGAAGGTCTGCAACTTTTGGAGTTTATGTCATTCATGGCCGCCATCTTGAAATCCGCCATTTTGGATTCAAGTCATTTATTTAAATGAGAAGGGGGTGTATGACACATTATATAACTTGAGCTCAGAAATTTAGTGGTGTAATTGTTTTTTTTTCTATCTTGAACAGTTTAGAAGTTATTAATGTTCAAAGGTAGGAAATTACCTTGATACTAAATTCTACAACACATGTTCTAAGTGTTGTCCATCCCGTGCAATGCACAATTGTAGTCGCTGCAACCACTATAAGTGCACACGGAGGAGAATGTCACCTGAAATTTGGTCACAGGCTTGTTGGATGCGTTCCTCTAGGTGTCTCAAATTACGGATTGTCTCAGCATACATTATCTGCTTAAGATGCCCAAATAGATAAAAATCAAAGATCGTTAAGTCTGGGGATCTGGGCGGCCACTTCACGGGACCATTGCGACCAATCCACTTCCCTGGCAGTTGTTCATCCAACCATTCACGGACAACAAGTCCATAGTGTGGAGGGGCTCGATCTTGCTGGATATAAGATGGGTAAATGCCGTCAGCGTTCAGTGTGGCAGGGAACACAAGGTGCTGCAGCAGCATCAGATACTGTGATGAAATTAAGGGATCGTAAATGAAAAATGGCCCAATGATGCGGGTGTCCCATATGCCACACCACACCATCACCTTCGCTGGACTATGTTCTCGACTCGGGTCAACCCAGTTCGGATTTGTGTCACACCAGTATCGACAATTATGTCGATTAACCTTCCAGTTCAAAGTGAAATACGCCTCGTCGCTGAAAAGTATGTCCTTCGCAAACGCAGGATCCAGTTCGTGTTGCCTAGTAGCTCACATGCAGAACTTCAACGATCAGGGTCATCCTCGTTCAATTTATGTTGCATGTGCAGCTTGTAAGGATGCCACTGATTGGCGTGCACTATCCGGGCAACGGAGGATTGGCTTATTGCACATGCTAGGGACACACGACGGATACTTCGTTTAAGACTTCACAAACAACGCAAGAACCGCCGTTGCAGTTTCCTCATTGGTGGCAGTCTTAGGTCGACCACTACGTGTCCTTTCTTGAACAGAGCTCGTCTCCCGGAATCACGTTAGCCACCGTGCTGTAGATACCGGTTCTTTGTCTGTTGTAGTCAGCTGCTATTGCTCAGTAGCTACGTTCCCCTGATATAAAGATGATTTCAATCTTCCGTTCGCGTTTCAGACCCATTTTAGATCACCTGAAAAAAAGCGAGAAGGTAATTTCCCACTTCGAACAATAATAACTTCTAAACTGTACAAGATAGAAAAAACAAATGACAGCACTAAATTCCTGAGCTCAGGGTGTCATACACCGCCTTCGCATTTAAAAAAATTGACTTGAATCCAAAATGGCGGATTTCTGGATAGCGCCCATGAATGACATACACTCCAAAAGTATCGGCCCCTCTTCAAACCTCTGTTTCCATTATCACTTTTTATTTTTCCCGTCGACTTTCAAATTTAAGTAGGTGTCCAAGGACTTTTCATTCACCCTGTATTTTGTATAAAGATTAATATGATTTGCTTTCTAATGGTGTATTTCAACGTTTTGTGCTGTGATACAAAAAAGGCCTATCTTGGCGCCAAGATAGCTCCCTTAGTTGACCTCTCAAGTAACCCTATGAGGAAAATGGTACAAATAAAAATATTTTCGGTACAAAGGTACAAACGTAGTACAAACGAATAAGCTAGTCATTGTTTCAATTTTCTAAAGTCAGGGAGGTTATCTTACCAGACGTCATTTACTACTGTTCTTTAATATTTTCTTAGTGTTATTTGCACGGATACTCAGGTTTTGTAACGTATAACAATTCATAGAGATTAGAAGCTCAACAATTTACATAGAGCACTTTTGATTTTTGCTCTGTGCTTCGTTTCTGAACAGCATTTTTGGACTATGTCTCATACATGTTAGTAAATGGACTGGAAATCAGAATTTAGAAATTTTGCCCTTCTATTCGCCTATTAAGCATGAAGTTCTTGAATGTGTGTTTGACCTTCAGAAAGGTCCAAGCACCTCAAACACAGCGGTGTTGTCAAAACTCGGGCCGGGTCCTACAGGTCCAACTAACGGGATCTCGATATATTGATACGGGTTATTTTCTTCTCACGTATTAAATATAGAGTTCCTAGATGCGAAGGTGGTGTTGGAAAAGTCAGAATCATTTGAGAACAGTTGTGCTGTCTGTATTTGGGCCGAGAAAGGAGAGTGCAGAAATAGGAACCCGAAGATTTAGGCTCGGTGCAATGACATCTTAATTCAAAAGTGGACAAACCAACACGAAGTAACGAAGAAGGTTTGGTAGTATCGAAATGAACAAGCAGCTACGGCAGCACTTGCTAAATTAGATATTATCATTTTAGAAATATTATTTGTGCTCGTTATCAACCATGTTACTTTGTAACATGTGTAAAAGTCCCAGCGACAGAAATCTACATTTTCTCTTTTTTTTAGCAGAAAGAACTTCAATTTTCTTCGCTTCTTACCAGCAGTAGCGTTAAAAGCCACCTAGTTTAACTTCAACGAGGCACTCAACTATCTATTGTTGTCAGCGGCCCAGTTCTTGGCTCAATCACCACAAAGCCGAACTGAGAATTGAGCCGAGTCAACAGCTCATTCAACCGAATTCTGCGACAACTCGGCTCAGTTGGGCCGAACTGAGCCAAGCTGATGGCTCACCAAAACCAAGCCGGTGGCTCATCTCAACAGAGTCGAACCGAGCCAACGGCTGATCGCAAGCGACCCGGTTCGAACCGATGGCTCACTTGAGCAAACCCGAACCGAGCCAATTGCTCATTCCAATCGAGCTGCCTCGAGCTGTCGGCTCAGCTGAACCGATCCGTGCTAAGACGGTTCACATCACTACAACTCATATGCTGAGTGATCATAAAGACATAAAAATTAATGTTCCAGTTAGATGTTGTCAAAAGGACCGTGCAAATCAAGATGGGAAAACATCATGTCATTATAGAGGTTACATGGGTGACGTCGGATTTTCGGATCGTGGAGTATATACAAAATGCCGTCATGACATTGGTACTGCATCCCGCAATCCTTACACATGTGTCAGAATTACTCACATATTCGACCGTTTTATCAATTATAGTCAGGATGGTGTCCTATTCGAACAGCAGAATAACCTTAAGTGATTTCTTTTGGTGAGAACATTATGATTACATGGATGCAATTACCAGGACGACATTCGTTTGATCGATGTCGATGTTACGGCACAGTAATCTATACTCGGCTTTCCCCTGTACATTTCCAGATCAATGAAGGCATCGCAGTCATTATCATCATTAACGTCATCATTGGTAAAAATCTCGAGGTATGAGATTACATTGTCCAGCTTATAGCAGCCATAATTGATAAGATAAAGGTCGTATTTAGTGAGATGTGGGATGGTTGTGGCGATATTCCCAATTGGAAAAGCCATGTAATCGAGTGCATTCTTACAAGTTATATTTAAAGGGTCAATATCGCACCAAACAACTTTTACATCTTATTCTTTGCTTTCATGCAACCTAATAGGCGTAGCTGAATTGTCTTGATTCAATTTCTTAGATGACACAAGCTAATTGAGTAGTGAGAATGCAATGTCGAGCGCATCACCCGACGTCCATGGATTTTGAAATAGAAGTTGGCAGGGATACTGGATTTCATGGTTCGATCAGGTGTGTCGTATACCTGAACCATCACTTCCGGCATCGTAACGGTTGCCAAACGAAATTATCCACCCACAGTAAGGAGCTTCAAGTCGACAAGGTAGCGGATGTTTCTGTTGATGACAGCAGTCTATCTTGCGCAAGAACACGGCCAACTGGCGGCAGACGCAGGGTGACATCAATGAAGATATCCAGAAAATGGACTTTGTTCTTAAAAAGCAGATATCATTAGTTTCGTCATCTGTGATATCAAGACCTTAAGTACAAGATGTAATCGCAATGAAGTTGATAACGGTCAGGTGATCTTGACTACTGGGTCTATGATGCTGATGTGCAAGACGCAGAGAAGCGACAGTCGACAAAAATCACCATTCGTAGGATCTACGAAACAGTTAGCTTTTGTATACGATGTTCCGAACCATAGTAACCAAATTTGCATGATGAATAACGAGATCTTTGCTGTACTGTGAGAAATGACCCTTATGAGGTACAAGTGGTTTCGGAAGAGTATGAGCATATTGTTCATTTCCAGAGCTTTAGTCCCTTTCTGACTCGGGACCTTGTTCACTCACTTTGGTCCTTCTCGCGTCGCCACCCAATACGAGATCACTGTCGTATCCGAGTGGTCTTTGTCGCTGATCTCCATGGGATTATATGAAATCAGGTTTTACAAAAATATGCACTGGATGTCCGAAACCCAGTGTTGTTTCAGGGTAACTTGCCTTTTGCCCCATTTCGGGCAATCAGGTATTGAGTTCACAAAACAGTTAAGGTTTGTTACACAACCCGTAAATTAGGGGCTCAATTTCTGCAGCTATTGTCCCCATTCCCGATTTCTGAAAGCACTGTTGTGCTCATCACACGGACATTAAAATTCTTCCATCACCGCCCAACGACAGTAATTAAATAAGAGAATAAATGGTACCGAAGCTCAAAACTTCGGGGCTATAGTTTTTGGAGACCAGTGCCAAGACCCGATTTTTGACATCGCCCCTGTACTCAAGGGACCACAGCTTTATTAATACCATTAGCTGCACTCATCAACTCCATCTTTAATAGGGAAATAGAAGGATCACGACTCCAAAATTTCAGGACCCCATTTTTGAGACTTCGAGGATAGGAACAAATGTCTGACATCGCGCGCTACAACTTTAATTTAATTGGAGAATAAAATGGACCGAAGAAAAAAATTTGAAATTCAGATTCTGGGGTTCGGTGCCTGGACACAATTGTTGACATGACCTTTGTATTCAAGATACAAAAGCGTTTCAATCACCACCATCTGTGTACAAAAATCCATGTTTAATTTGCAAACAGGAAGAACCACGAAGCAAATTTCAGAATCCATTACCTGGGGCTTCAGAACCCAGACCCAATTTCCGACATCACTGCTGTGCTCAAGGCTGACGGGTATTTTTACGCCATTACACGCGTTCATCAACTCTATGTTTAGTAGACGAATTAAATGGATCCAACCCCAAAAACTCGGGATCTAATTTCAGGGCTTCAGGTTCTGGATACGAATTCTCATACCAACGTTGTGCTCAGAGGATAAGAGCCTTTCTAACGGAATTACGCACGTCCAGAAATTCTACGTTTAATGGATGAATATAAGAATATTATTCCAAAACATTTACGGCCTCATTTCTGAAACCCCAAGTCCATGCCACGATTATAGACACTATCATTGTGCTCACATGACCCTGGACTTTCTAAATGCCACCGGCTTCATACACCTCGATGTTTAATATGCAAAAAGAAGAAACCCGACCCTAAAGTTTTCATATCTCATTTCTGGTGCCTCATGTTACGCGGCCTACTTCTGACAGCATAAATATGCTAAAGGGACATGAGCTTTTCAAACATCACTACCCGCGTCCAAAATCTCTATGTTCAATAGGCGAATAAAATTGATCAGATCTAGGAAAAATCAGGGTCGCATTTCTCGGGCCTTGGACGTGAAGCCCGACTTCTAACATCACCGCTGTGATCAAGAATTCGCGTAACGCCTCCAACTGCGTCTATCAACTACATATTTAATAGGCAAATTAATGGAAGTTGAAACTCAAAGACTTCGGGATCGAATTTCTGGGGTTTCGGTGATTGGGTTCGATTTCTGACCTCACCACTGTGGTCAGGGCACTCGAAACTTCTCAACGCAACCACCCTGATCTTGCAACACCATGTTTAATAGAAAACGATAGGAAGGAATCTGGACCCTCTTTACGGGCTTCGATGCTAGGGCACGATTACTGACATAAGAGCTGTTCTCAGGAGATAAGGACCTTTGAACATCACTACCTTTGTGCAACAAGTCCAGGCTTGATCGAAGATTAGAAGTGACCCAGAATGACATTACCAACGCTACTATCCTCCTTCATTAAATTCATGTTTAATAAGGAATCCGAGCTGTGGCCCATCTAGAACGTAAAAACTGGGGGGTGGATAGAAGTCAGAGTGTGATAGGTATATCATGAATTTACGATAAACTTTCAAAAATATATAAATAATACATTTAATTTTTTTCTCTTTCAAAAAGCTGGAGGGCCTAGGCCCTCCCGCCGCTGGGCTGGATCCTCCGCTGGATCCGAACCTAAAACTTCGTTACTCTTTTTATAGGGCCTCGTGTTGAGCATCTGACAATAACAGTTCTGATAACGAGACTCGGACATTTTGAATGCCACCACTCACGTACAAGAACTCCATGTTTAATTTGCGAAAAGGGGGAACCCACGTCTAGAAGTTCAGGTATGCATTTCTTGGTTATCAGCTCCCATCACAATTTCTGATATTCTCACTGTGCTCAGGGGAGTCGAATATACTCAACTTCACCAAACGTATTCAGCAACTCTAAAACAGTTTCCTACGCTAGGAGAATGGGTTTCATGCTATTTGTGACAAGAAAACTATGCATATAAATCTGATTTCTTTTTTCGTATTTTATAGAAAATCTAACTCTTTTCCACAGAGTGGACGGATAGCTATAGTAAGCTTTTTCACACGGACATCTGAAAGGAACCAAATGCACTTTGCTTAATAACACCTTATATTTTCTTTATCACTCTACGACCTTTAGAGCCTTACAAAATGTAAGGAAGAGTTATTACAGAGACGTGTCAATTAAACTATAATTAACGTTTCAAATCCATGTAAATTTATTTTAAACATTCCACAATTTTTTTTATAGCATAGGGCAGGAAATATCAATAACAATTACCACAGATGCATATCTCTTTCTATTCCTTTTATAAATTTAAATTTTTTAAAAAACGCATATTTTGCAGATGTATTTTATTTATACCAATAATAAATAATAAATAGATAAATAATAATAATAATAAATAGATAATTTTTCTATCTTGACAGTTGTAATGTCTGAAATATGTCTAACGAATTACTCTCCTGATAGCCTTAAGCCCATTATAATATATATAAAAAAACAACTTTTGTGATAAAATGAAGTCCAGAAGTAACAAGGTTTACTTATGAAACTTACCAGTGTTAGATGAAATTAGATATTGTTACGACTCCCATCTATTACGCAATTTGTAAAGCAGTCGCTGGGAAATTGCTGTGGGATCAGCTCCAAACATATACAGCGTTCTGGTGGTTTCTAACTTTTGCAAGAAATCGCTAAAAATTACACGTGCAATCCTGCACCATATTTTAAAATTATTTACATGTATGGAATGTTTCTAAAATATAGGTATATTACTTCTACTAATTCTTCATTTCCATTCAATTAATTCTCTTGGTTAAACTATCCATTCTTCAAAACAAATTAAAATAAAACGGAAAGAATTCTATAAGGTATAAAATATGAACACATCTTAAATATTACAGAAGTACGAGCAAAAGTCTCTACTCAAGAGATCCGGGGCGTCCGAACCTATGTAAGATGTACACCCACAACAGAACATATAACACAATTAAGGATGAGACGGTGCACAGTGGTAGAGTGCTTATATCTTGTGTGTAGTGCTTCTTCGGTCCCCGGCCAAGTAAGTTTGTGATGGAGAAAATCACGTGCACGACGTAGTCTGGTAAATCGTACATTACCATTTGACCAACTCTGGCATAATTATTCACTTCGGATAATGATTGTATCCCTTAGCATAAAGAGCGTAATCATGAGTCGTTAAACTGAACAGGTCTTTTTTTTCGTTATGGTTGTCAGATCTTTCGTTTTTTAGAAAATTTAGTTTTTCGGACTATACTACTTTATACGCTTTATTCTTCTTTTAAAAGGTTTCCGTTTCTCTGCTTAATAAAAGAAATAAGTCATGGATTTCTAAAATATGTTAAATGATTTATTTATTAGTGTGAGTTCTAAAATTAAGTTACATTATAACTGAGACCTTATTAGAGTATAAAACTACATTCCCAAGAGAGAGAAAAATTTCAAAATTTCCATGTTGTGCAGGAACCTATGATTGAGGCGAGAAAGAAGAAGAAAATTTTACACTCCTGTTAACGATGCAAAGTTTATACAACGGGTCTTTTTCCTATTATCTAGTCGACACGCAAACCCTATTTAGAACAATTAGTTTTATCGTCTTAGGTTTCGTCTATGAACATAACCTCATGATGCACTGACGCCAGAAACAAGAAGTATTGTGAACTAATTAAAGCAGAGCTCCAAATGCTTGGAAATTTATATAATTCATCCGAGTTTTTGAATGTATAAAAGCATTGTCGACTCTTAAGATATGAAATATTCAATAAAATACACCTAAAGAGCAACACAGATTTGTGGAATATATTTCATTGTTTGAATTTGAATCCAGCGTACTTTTCAGCACTGAGATCATACCGGAGAACTTACAGCCAATGAGTCTTAGGATATTCAGCAAGGAATTGTAATATATTTGTTTGAGTTTTATGCATTGCAATTTATTTTTATGATACTATTCCAGTCTACAATCAAACCAAATCTTCACTACTATGTAAATGTAAATTCTAAATATTACATATCTTCGATTTTTGCTTTGACATTGTAATATTCTACTTTTCTCTCAGAAACATTTCACAATCAAAAATCCGATAAAGATGACCTCTGATGATTTTCTCGAATCATTTGTTTCACAGCGGCAATGTATTCATCTGACACAACTGTTGCCGGACGTGCAGCTCCCTCTTCATGAGCGATGTCCGGCCTGTTCTGAATTCACCAAACCGCCGAAAAATTGTAGCACGGGAAGGAGCAAGGTCCCCAAATGCCCCTGCAAACGGTCAAGGCTTTGTGTCTCGTTCAAACAACTTTTGAAATCGTAGAGGATCATTGCCCGAAAATGTTCCCTTTCCAGCTCCATTCTAGACAGCCATATACTGCTCACATCAAAAAAACAAGTGAAGGCGAGACGGCCACGCCTATAAGCGAGGCGAGTTGAAATTTGCTTCGCTTCTTTGCTACCGAACGCAATTTTTGGAATTCAAATACTGTGCCACAACAATGCGTATCTCAAAACTTTTGTGGTGACCCTCATGCGTATAATAGGGTTGAGTTAGTCAAAGATTAAAGATGTACATTAAAAGATATGTCAGTATTTTATGCTTTGGAAAAGTATTCTGTACAGATATAAATATTATATTTTTATCTATAAAATTGTTTGAAGTACTCATAATAGTGATTCTGGGTGTACTTCATAGCATTCAATTACATTACTTTGATTTAAAGAGAATAAGTCATTCCTGTTTTTTAAAATAGAAAATCATTCTTTACCTAACCTTGTTCCTGTTTATGTGAAGTCAACATTACTAACTTATCCCAAAGATAAATATGAATTCAGACAGATTTAATCCGATAATCTTACCAAGAATATCTCATCGCTTTGTACTCTTTCGGTAAGAAATTACATATAATGCATTGTATGTTATCTGGTGAAGTAGGCCTAATTGTAACAATTTTTTGAAGTATTTGTGCATGCTTTTCAGTTGTAGAACAGTGTTTAAAATAAGAAATAAGCGTTGGGAGTGATGTTATTGATGCTTCAACTTTGATGTATCAATAGGAAACATCCGTTCCATTGTGCACCGGTTTCTATTCCATTATACATATATTTTTAATAAGGATAGATCTACGGTGGAAAAATATTCTTTCTAATCGACCTTATTTTTATAAGAACATCTTCGTTTTCAATAATTATCTTTGTATAACAATTTCAATGCCTGTATTTATATTGTATTTTTCGTAACAGTTGGGTAATTTCTAATTCGATTTGTGAGAGAAGCTTTTGTCCTTGAAGAATAATATATAATACAAGATGGGAATCGAGGGTGAAAGATGGGAATTCATACGCTAAGACAGAATATAATGATAAAACAACTTTAGTCTTTCCGTACCATACCTATTTTAATCAATGATATGTAATTATGTTAAGAGTGGTCGTAAGTTCGGAGATAACTAGCGGAGAGTATAGTTGATTATATACATACAATATATATTTGTTATCATCTATTGAATATAAAGTGACTTCAAGTTATACATACGTAACATTATTTTAGATGAGGCCGAAACTAGTGAATATATATTTCGTGCTTGAATTTTGAGATCAATTCTATTGGGAACAAACAAAAGAATATATTCATTACTATATATATACACAGGGTGTTAATAAACTTTATCAATACACTGTAAGTGGTGATTCCTCATATCAAAATCATAAATATCTTGCTAATTATGTCGCCACGTAAAACATATTCAGCAATATTGTTCAATGACGCCGGGTAACTGTAAACAAATAAGTCACAGAAGGCTCCTCTGCACTTCCTCCTTGTTGGTGTTTGTATACTTTTAGAAACTTTGGTGAGTTTATATAATTGTTCAACATTTTTAAAAGTAATTTGTGAGGTTTGAATATTCTTTGCATTTTACCATCTATTAAAATATAAACAAATAATAATTGGAATGAAGTAGACTAGTTTCTTGAAAAGGACAGATGTTACAGATACTGAGAGTGTGCCACATCAATTTGTCAGAGAGGAGTTGTTTCGAAAAATCTTACCTTCTTGACACTATTCGGTCTATGAAATTTTCTACCATATACACTAGCGCCAACTAACTAGCACTATGACGTATGTAATCCGGAGGGAGCTCCTCCGTGGCTAAGCGGTTAGCGTACTCGCCTTTGGCGTGAGAGACCCGGGTTCGATTCCCGGCGGGGGCTCATGTGGTTCGGATTCCACGTTAATCAGTAGGTCCACGTCTCATATAGCCTTGCTGCTGAAAGGGACGCTAAACTAAAATCAACTGAACAAGTAAACCGGAGGTTCAATGCCGCGTTCACAAAATACTTTCACATCAGTAAATATAGCTATTTTACACATTCCGTGGCTGGCCGTAACTTTCACTTAATATCTTTTACTATTTGCAATGAACAGATCCCGTATCACCAAATATATGGCATTGGTGACATTTGATGGTTTAGTTGAACGTTCTAATCAGAGAACGAAGTGGAAATGGTGAAAGAATATAAATATTTTTGTACTTTCGGTATAACTTTTTCTCCATCTTATGAAATTTGAATTGAAACTAGTATCTCGACGATTAAATTTTGGACGTAGACGATTTTGAAGAATAGTGGGTAAAATTGTAATATGGTATAATTAATGTACTTTTTTATTATTTTATTGTGTTAATATGATAGGAATTGGAGCCTCTATTGATTCTCCAATCTAATCCTTTCAAAAATTTACTTTGTATTAATATATTATGTTGCTGCAATCAACTACTATATACAGTATTTCTATAAAGAAAAGAATACATAACTAGTGTTCATGCTGATTAAAACTTTTTCCACATTTACTACTAATGATTTATACTTATATTTAGCAAAAAAAAATGTATTTTTAACAAATATTCAAGATTTGTAAAACCGTATGTAAACATATATTATTTTATTTACTTATAGCTAAAATATGTAACTAAAATTACGGCAATTTAGTTACCATCTTCTGTCTTCATTTTAATTTCAATATTAGTAATACTGCCTAAAACTTGATCATATTCTTTAGCTAGGTCTTCGATTAATTCGATTGCATGTAAGGAAAAATTGTAAACTAAATAAAATAACATATGACTTAACACTACTAAATTTTGAACTTTTGTTAGTCTTCCTTATTAAGTATCGAAAACTACCTGGTTATAAACAAAAAAGATCCCGAAGGTAAACTATGGGGATCTAACCAGAACCCAGAGCATGATAGGTATATCGTGAGCTTACTATAAATTAAAAAAAATAAATATATAAATAATTTCTTAAGTTATTTTTGCTACTCAAAATACTGGAAGGGAACTAGGACTCTCGGCAGTGGGCTAGTTCCGCCGCTGGTTATAAAGAAATATTTTCTTGCATGGTATGGTTATAAATACCTAGATAGAAGAAAAACGCTTGCATGATGCAATAAATACTACATGATAAGCAACAATAACGGGGATACATTTGCAGTTCCAAAACAATGGTAATGTTATGTAAGATAATCGTCGGTAGTGTGATAGAGGTTTAAAGCAAAGTATAGAACTCACGGTCAATTAAAATCAGCACAGAGTGTCATACATCAGGAAAGCTTTTGTAAATTCGGTGGACAACATGTGAGATGGTTGTCGTTGCTTACTAGAAAGCGTAAGCTGCATCGTGATAAACGAGCTCAATGAGCTCCTGGGACAGCGTGAATACAGTTACATGCGATTTGCATAATCTAAATTTGGGATTTGTTTATCATTCATAATCATTAAAAATAACACTTTGGTACTGGGTAATATAGTGCCGAGAACAAGTGAAAAGGAAACCAGTATTATAAATATGTTTGATATGTGTATTAACAGTTTTTCTTTGTAAGTCGTTCACTGTTACACATCGGACTGACGAAGTCCTCCACTGCATTTCTAGAATTCAGTGATTGATGTTTACCAATGATAGATAGAGTTATAATATTGGTTTTCTTCTCTGAATATACACAATAGAAACGAGGTGTCCATGTAAAATATATGTATTGGTTTTTAGACACATAAAGAAATGTTAAAAATTATTTTTACATTCGAAGATGTATTGTTAAGGTCGTAATTTAAAGTCAATATTTTCAAGGCATTAAATCCGTGAATGTCGTCCAATATCGTTATCATCCCGTTATCTAAATAAAACATTGTGGCATTTATCTGCATTAGGCTACTTAGCTATAGTTTCCGCAAAAGAGATATTAAGGTCGCATAAAAAGTATTAATACAGACTTCTAATCATATATCACTTGAAATAACAAATGACAATCTAGTAACTGTGTATGTGTGTTCCTCTATTAGGAACAGACAAGCAAGTATAATCATAACCTGTTAATTAACAGTAACGTATGCGGTATATACAGATGGTGATCAGAAAAATGAAAACACCTGTAGTTGGCAACACGTCAGATATATGGGTTGGCAGTGGTGTCGTGGCACCCGCAGCGAAGGAACGCTGGTGGTGGTGTGTTAGGTCGGTCCCCATACTACGTCAGGCGCAGTGGAACAGTAGTATCCAGTGGGTGCAGCAGACGAAGGTAGTGTAAAATGGGAGACCTCTCAGATTTTCAAAGATGGGAAATTTTTGGTGTGCGCTTATGTGGAGTGAGTATGACGGTAGTGGCTACTGTTTTAGGTGTGTCGCGTGGGACAGTGTCGAAGGTGATGACGGCCTACACAACACACGGGAAAACCATATCGGGGAAGCGAAACAGTGGGCGGAAGAAAATCATGAGTGACAGGTCACGCTGAACCGTCATGCCACTGAGAAGCAAATGACGGAGGATCTCAATCAGCACCTTCCCCACCCTGTTTCGACAATCACAGTCCGCCGCGAATTACATGACATGAATTTACGGGGTCGTGTTGCACGGGCCAAACCGCTCATCAGGGACCATAATGCTTTTGCACGCCGCAAATGGTGCCGCGACCATGCAACTTTGACCGTTGAGGACTGGAAACGTGTGATATGGTCGGATGAGTCATCCTTCACCCTATTCCCAACCACGGACCGTGTTTATGTGTGGAGAACGCCCAAAGAAGCTTATGATCTGCAGTGTCTCCGACCAACTGCGAAACATGGCGACGGCTCGGTGATGCTGTGGGCCGCCATACCATGGTTTTCATTGAGTACTGTGATCACGCTTAGCGGATGAATCACTGCCACCGATTATGTCGCAATTTTAGGAGGCCATTTGCATCATATGGTACGGATGTTGTTCCAGGACAATGACACCATCTTCCAGGATGATAATGCACCCATTCACACAGCTGGCGTTGTTCCAGCGTAGTTTGAGGAACATCGGGATGAAGTACAACTCCTCCCCTGGCCCGCCCAATCCCCAGCTCTCAACATAATTGAACATCTGTGGTCCGTCTTGGAAAGACGACTCCGGCGATGATTTCCACCTCCATCCTCTCTCACAGAACTGGCCGATGCCCTGCACGAGGAATCTTGTAAAATTCCACTTGCTACCATTCACGACCTCTACGCCTCCATCCCACATCGCATCAAGGCTGTTCTGAATGCGAAAGGTGGCCCGACACCATATTAATCTAATAAGTTGCAATTTCGTTCAGGTGTTTCTATTTTTCTGATCACCATCTGTACATCACATACATAGGTAGTAATTTCATTTTAACAGAAAACGCTCAATCAATATTGGAGATAATAGTCATATTTTCTGGTTCTCGATCTTCTCAGATACTGATGCATTCGAATTTCTCCATAGCTACTTTGTTTCGTTTAGTATAATCAAGATATATCGAGATAAACGATTAATCGATTAATCGAGTTATATTTTCAAAACAAATATCATAATAAGGCTATATTTCAGTATCAGTTTCAACTCAATACATGAAGATCGTAATAAGTGTATGCATCAGTATCAGTTTCACCTCAATCAATAAAAATCGTAATCTGAGTAGATATAAGTATCAGTTTGACTTCAATAAATGGAAATCGTAGAAAGGTGTATTTAATTATCAGTTTCACTTCAATAAATAAAGATCGTAATAAATGTCTGTATATGTATCCAGTGAAAGTGTATTGCCATGAATTTCAATAAATCGTCAGGTTGTGTGGGTAAAACATTCGCAACTGTCAGCGCGCTGGTTAGTTTCTGAGTGGCCCAAAAGAAAACAAATTTGAGTCAGGAGCAAAAAACATTGTAAATCGTCCATTAATTGATCCCTGAAATCTGTTATTACCGCTTTTACATATAAAATTGGGAATTATGAAGCAGTACGCTAAGAGGTTTTATAGAAGTAGTCCTAGCTGCGTTTACCTCTCTCTGAAATTTCCAGGACTGTCGGATATCAACATTAGAAGATTTTTACGGGCCACAAATTTGGAAGGTTATGAAGGATCCTACATTCACTATGACAATGAATGAAACACAGCTTCAGGTTGGGAATCATTCAAGTATATTTCCAGCAAATTCCTGGCTAAGGTTAAAGATGACAATTTACAACATATTGTCGACACTACTCTGTACAACTTTTGGAAATTAGTTAGCCAGATGAGCTCAAAATTACATTTGCTGCACAGTTATGTGGATTATTTTCCTGCAAAGTTAGGAACATTCAGCGAGGAACATGGTGAGCGGTTTCATCAAGATATAAAAGAAATGGAAAGAAAATATCAGGGTCAAACGAAGGTCTCCATGATGTCATATTAATGTTGGTGTGTAGTGCAAGATAATCTTACTCAGGAACAGAAACGCAAATCAAAACAGCGTTCATTCACATCAAAGGCAGCACAAAAAGTGTTCTTGTAGTGAGATCCATATATTCTAGCAATAAACATGTTACATTAAGTAATGCTGTTTGTATATTCTTTACAATTTTATCATGTTCTATTTACATTGCTGGTATTTTCTGTTATTGTGGACTTTGTGTTGAAATTAAAACAGTATGACAAAGTTGATTTCAAACAGTAGTAAACTGTATGTAATAGGCAAAAATATAGTGTTATTGTGGCAAGATTTATGCCTTTTACAAAGGAAACTGTTATTTAAAGTAGTGTTTCGTATATTCATTGCAATTTGATCATGTCCCATTCAAATTACAAATATCCTCTCTTATGTTGTTTGCTATCGAAATTACAACAATAGAAAAAATTCGATTGCGAACAGCAGAAAAAAGAAAAAAACTGTACGTGATAGATATGAACGGTATCCATATTTGAAATTAGCACATCTAAATTAGGTTAAATCACCTTTTCAAGCTTTTGCCGGAGAAACAAAATATTTCGCAGGCCGGTGTTACACGTGCAGTCTCTAGGTGTTGTTAACTATGTTCTAGGTGATTGTATGTAATGCAATATGCTGGATAATATGAGATCTTGTGTTAAATCTAAACACAGTATTGATTATCAAAAAATGAAACCGCTCACAATTTCCAAATTAAATTGTGGATATGAGATTACTTGGCACCAGTGTCAGGCCCGCTTCTAAGGGAGACTAGGGGCCGGCCATCCTAAATTTTTCCTTCCCCCCTAAAATTTTCTCGGTAGGCTTGCAAATGAACTACAACATTGTTAAGTCGAGCCCTCCTTAATTTCTACCGGTCCCACTCTACATTTATGGGTTAGCTACCGGCCTGGTGAGTGTGTTAGTTGTGTCGCAATAAGAGTATTAAAAACCATAATGCTTCACACAATGCATGGCAAAGTAACATCGGCAAAGAGTAGCAATAGATAGAAAAAAGCGTCTTAGCATTGTAAAAGTTTGTCATCAAATACATTGGAGTGAATGTTGCAAAAGTGGTTAGAGTGTCCTGAGTTATTGCTAAAACCTAGATCAAAGGAAATCAAGTATCAGCGCTCGGTTTCCATTTTTTAATCACCCGTTGGGAAGAAAATAGTAATGAGAACACACGAATAGGAAAGCCGTGGGTAGGAAACACGTAACAAGGTCAAGATATTTTTCAAAATGTTAGTACACATAAACTAACCTTCTAATCATTATCTAATATAAATAAAATAAAGAGTTTGTTTGTCTGCCTTTATGCGGTCTGCGGACCAGACGAGTGAACCGAGAGTTTTCATTTTTTTTGTGGGTACCTTGGCCAGAACCCAGAAAAAGAAGGAATGTTTTTTTGTTTCAAAATTCAAACCACTGTGGTCTCAGAGGGGCGTTTACCGGGACATGTAAAAGTAATAGAAAATGGCCGATATTAGTGTCAAATTTCTAGTTTTCGCGATAGATGAGAACAATGGTGAAACTCTGATCGCATTAACTTCCAGATATTTGCAAGCTTAGAGCAAGACTATGAATCTCGAAGCTAAGGGCCAATGTTCGGAATAGTCTCGTTATATATTGTTCAGGGTGTTGAATAGACCAAAGTGTTAAGATAAAGTGTTAACAAATATAACTCCGTATCTATATTCCTTTTGATGCTATGTCACGAATTACTTTTAGAAAGAGACAAAAGTGAAATATGTTCCTAATTTTCGAGATTACAATACAGTACTAATTTCCATCGACTGTAACCTGAAACTCTGACATAACACACGATTTCCAAATAATCAGGGGAATTTTGATTACTAAAATGCGTTTTAAATTAGGATTGCATGCATATTTAATTTTAAAATAACAGTTAATAGAATTATTTTGTGGTATACGAGAATTGCAATTAGATTACAAAATATAATAATATCTTGATTTATTTTATTATTTACAAAATGGTGTTTGCTTCATTATACGCCTAAAATCAGTTTATCTTTCGTTCAATGATCTTTTCCTCATTGTATCTCCAATCTAATCCAATTTAATATAAACAAAATAAAAACGTTTGCTTGTCTGTATTTTTGCTGTGTATGTCTTTCTATCTGGGTGCGGCCTGGGGAGCAGACGAGTGGATCGAGAGTCACCAAATTTGCCTCACGGCTACCTTGGGCCAGGCCTCAGACCAAGACCAAGCATCCTTTTAAGTTTCGCACCAGGAGATTTAAGGGTGAGGTTTACTGGGACATGTAAAGCAGTAGAAAATGCCTGATACTAGTGTCGAGCTCACTGTTTTTGCGGTCGCTGAGCTCAATGGTGAAACTCCGATCGAATTAATTTACAAATTCATACCATAAGACTGCATGCCAGAGGTTACCTGGGTGGGGATACAAAGATGTTGAAAAATAATCGAAAGCAGTCGACATTAGTGCCAAGTACATAGTTTTCACGGTCTCTGAAATCAATCCTTTAGTAAAGATCAAGATTAAACAAATACGAAAAGTCGTGCAATTCCAAGAAAAGTTTGTGTGGCAAATGCTCTTGTTGAGCTTTAGTTCGAGTTTTCTTTCTTGAGTATGAATACTCAGTTCTACTATCCAAATATTGTGTACATATTTTACTATTGTTAAATAACAATAAGAAATCTCAACACATTTTTTAAACAAGAATTGGAGAAATATATAGGCTGTAATTGAAAATTAGAATTTACTTCTAGTATTAAAAGACGTTATTACAATGCTGATAGTTTTTAGAGTTCGAACTTTTTGCCAATATTTTTAAACAATTACACGATATTGTTACGAGACATTTCGATATTTAATCTTAATAATCTTAAGATATATTAAAAATCTTAATATCAACAGAAAATATGCAGGTAAATATGGTATGTTGGAATGCCAATCTAACTATGATGGTATTAAATATTACTGATGCTATTAATTACCAAGTGCACTCTATCCGAACGTATCTTTTAATACTTTCATTTAAAACACTTCTCTTCTCTTATTGTATTTTGCAATTAAACTAACGTAAGTACAACACCTACAGAAAAAAGATAAAACTGTATTTGTAAGTTTCGAAATTGTCTAATATATGGAGATTTTTTAGCTTTTGTTTAACATTTGTTTTAAACCTTTTAAATTCTGATTTATTGAGTTGATTTTGAGTTTAACATCCCTTTTCAGCAGCTAGGATACATGAACGTAAGCCTACAGATTAACGTGGAATCCGAATCACATGATCCGATTGTATTATTTCCATCATAGTTAAAGTCCAATTATAATAGGTTTATATTGCTTAACATCATTTAATTTTATCACTATTGATTGGAGTCTATAAAATGTGTTTTAAGAAGGAAGGCGATATGATGCAAGAGATGTTTTGAATGTAGAATTCAAACCAGGAATAGGTACCCACGTGCTTACAAACACATTTTTAGTCTTGCTTAGCACCCATAAAATCCTTATTCAGAGTAATTTCTCTCTCAGTCGAAGCACGTTGCATACCTAAGTGAGGTCTACTTAAGTTTTACGACAGTTTGCAGAACAATTGAACCTGTTAAAACCTAATGCTGTTACACTTAGTACTTGCTTTTCTGCGGTATATAATCGATTTCAAGAAAAAAGGATAATTTAACTAAGCCTAATATGTCATACCTGTAGCAGAGGTAGTCACCGCTAATGTCAGTTAGGTTTAATGTTCATGGAGAAGATTATGTGATACATTGCTCCTTCATTTTAGCTATTAAAGGGCGTACAGTATCTCTTGACGATAAAATCAATTGCCAGGTAAGGCTTACGTTCTTTTGTCAACATAAAATAGTATTGATTTGAGTGTTAATAGTAATTGAGTGTATACGATTTACATCTATTACAGATATATGTGTGTAAACAATTTATTATGATCTAAATATGTTGTGAGAATTTTGATGAATTTAAGGAAGTAGAACGCCGTTAGAATTGAAATATATTATTTATCCCTATGTACGTATATAGTAGGAATCATGTAGGAAAAATAAAATCGAAAACTCTGCTATACTAAGTTGTCAATAGAAGATAGCAACAGCAAGGTTTATTTCGAACTTAAATTTGCTTCATATTCAAGCTCAAATACAATTTCTTCCAACCCTTTGTAATACGTTATACATCTGCCAATACATCGTTCTAATTTTAATTGTTTGATGTCAACTACTTTAAAGAAAGAATCAAAGTTCAAACACTAGTAGAAATTAATTTAATTTTTGGAACTATATCGAAAAACGTGTTTTCAAAATTAAGATACTATAGAATATAAGGAGCACACATGTCTTGTATTAGTTAACTAAGTATAGTTTTTGATAACAACATGCACTAAAATTAAGTGACATTAATTCTCGATCACGTGTCCGGTATATGGGACATTTAGTGCGCAAAGAATTCAGGCATAAATTTGATAATTCTGAATATATATCATATATAAGTTCTGTGCTTGAATCTTATATCATTGCTTGGAAGATTCTTGCGTAGATATTGTAAAAGGGATTTTTTCTTTATATTTAAATAGATCGTTCAAACATTTTTTCTCAGAATTTCGATATGAACTAAATATATTGTGCTATGAACGGAATATAATCCACCAAGAAACATGTACCTAGATAAATAAAAGTATTAAAACTGTATCTGTTTTAAACTTTATGCGAAGGCTTGATCTAATGCATAGCGATATAAATGATAGATATGTCTAGTGATTATCTGAACTACAGATTTTTACGTGAACTTAGAAAAACATAATAAGTAATTCGATCCCTAAAATGGGTTTAAAATTATAATGCAAATTGCTATGGATATTCCTCTACTATACGAAAATGAAAGAAGTTTACATTACACCTTATTTCTTCCATAAAGTAAAATACTTTCATGGTCACATGAATTATATCCTAATAACAGATAATAATTCGTACTGTTTCGATTTAGTCAGTTGGTGCTAATTACTTCCTTGAATTCTAATTTTTTGCTATGATTCTGAATGTTACTCGTTTTTTATCTCTGTAGTAAATGTACTTCAGAAAATGCATCTGCAGTACTCTAAAAAGAGGAATATATACTATGTGACGTAATGACTTTCTCATGACTATGAGGGATATTAGTTGCTTAGAAGGCATGTGAAGGAATGAAAATGGGGCGCGAAAATACAACTAAAGTTATTTTATGCTGATTTGAAAATTAGTTGCGTATGTCTGAATGATACGCAGTTACATTGCGATGTCCATTTAACTTGCACACAAGCTGTGCTCAACAACTAAATATTTTTACAATGCGCATATAAAGTTACTCTCAACATTTGGTTTTCAGTTCGACAATCTTACTTGCATTGCACACAGTATAAGATTGGCGTTCTGACCAATGTCAAGTTGGGGAACACAGAAAACAAATGTAAGAATTGGATATCATAGAAGTAGAAACTGGTATCAATAATATTAAAGAAAAATGTAAATATAAGACAATTTACACTTAAACTACAATTTGTAAGACCTCACAAGTTATAACAGAATGCTATAATGTTGACTGGAGATTTGTGCCATTAACAAACGAAAAGTCTTGCTTCAAAAATGTAAAAATGCATTTTGTTGATTAGTAGTGTATTTCCACTCACCGATTCAATTAAATGTTTTCTATTGCTGCCCTTTTCCGTAAGTGGTTATCGTATTAATCAACAATGGCGTACTTGTGTTCGGCTTTTGTTTATGAAAGTGCCGAGCTTCTCGAGCCGCTAATGTGACAGATATAAATAGTTGATTTCTTCATGTGGTGTAAAACTGAAACGTGGAAGGAGGAAGTTTTCGTGAATAAACATTTTATTTTCCTTTCCAATGGTGTATTTCAATTTTTGTGCTATGAAACGGGGGACTATCTTGGCACCAAGATAGCCCCCTCGAAAGTCATCACCTCTTTCCCGAAAACTATCAGGGTACAAACAAAACTTTTTGGGTACAAACGATTTGCTTTCGAATGGTGTATTTCAAATTTATGTTCATGTGGTTCGGATTCCACGTTAATCAGTAGGTCCACGTCTCATATAGCCTCGCTGCTGAAAGGGACGCTAAACTAAAATCAACTCAACTCAACTCAAATTTGTGTTCTGTGACAAGGGGGACTATCTTGTCCCAGTTGACCTCTCAAGTAACCCTATGAGGTAAATGGTACAAATGAAAATATTTTCGATACCAACGGTAAAAAACGTAGTACAAACGAATGACCTAGTAATTGTTTCAATTTTCTATTGGCGGTGGGGTTACCTTGCCAGACGTCATTCACTACTGTGATTTAATATATTCTTAGTGTTATTTGCATCAATACTCAAGCTTTGTAATGTACAGGAATTAATTAAGATTAGAAGCTCATACTTTGACATAGACAACTTTTGATTTTTGCTCTGTGCTTCGTTTCCTGTACAGCGGTTGACGACTGATATCACATACATGATGCTAAATAAGCTGGAAATGAGAATTTGGAAGTCTTGCCCTTGTATTTGTTTATTAAACATAAAGTACTTGAATGTGTATGGGGCCTTTAGAAAGGTCCAAGTGCCCAAAACACAGCTCTGTTTTTAAAAATCCGGGCCGGGTCCTACAGGACAAACAAACGGAATCTCGATGTTTTTTTTTCTGGGGTATTTTCTTCTCGCGTATTAAAAATGGAGAGGTGGTGGTGTTGGACGTAGGGTTGTGGGGTAATAAAGGTCAGAATCATTTGAGAACAATGGTGATGTCAGTATTTGGGCCGAGATAGGGGGCTCTACAAATGGGAACCCGAAGATTTTGGCTCGGTGAAATGGCATCTTAATTCAAATGAGGACAAACCAATATGAAGTAACGAGGAATGTTCGGTAGTATCAAAATGTACCCGTTACGTCAGCACTTGCTAAATTAGATATCATTTTAGAAGTATTATTTGTGCTCCTTATCAACAATTATACTTCGTAACATGTGCAAACGCAAAGAAATCTACATTGTCTTTTTTTAGCTGAAAGAACTTAAATTTGTTTCGCTTTTTAACTGCAGTAGCATCAAATGACACCTAGTTTAAATTGGACGAGGCACTCAACTATGAAGTGTTATCAACGGCTTGAGCGGCTCGGTTCATGGCTCAGTCACCACAAAGCCGAACCGAGAAATGAGGCTAGTCAATAGCTCTTCCAAGTGAAACTCTTCGACCACTCGGCTCAGTTGGATCGAACTGAGCCAAGCCGAAGGCTCACCGAAACCAAGCGTTTGGCTCATCTCAACCTAGGCGAACCCAGCCAGTGGCTGATTGAAAGCGAGCCGTTTCGAACCGATGGCTCACTTGAGCCGAGCCGAACACAGGCAATTGCTCATTTCAATCGAGCTGCCTTGTGCTGTTGGCTTAGTTGAACAGATCCGCACGAAGCGTCTTGACATCACTACAACTATGTTGAGTGATCATAAAGACAAAAAATAATGTCCTAGTTACATGTCAAACGAACCGAACTAATCCGGATGAAAAAATATCATGTACATATAATGGTTACATGTGCGACGTCGGATTTTGGTATCGTAATACATACACCAAAATGCAGTCATGACGTTGGTACTACATGCCATGATCCTTGCAGAACTGTCGTAATTACTATAAAGATTTGGCCGTTTTATCAATTATAGTCAGAATGGTGTCCTATTCGAAACACATTGAGTGGTTTCTTTTGGTGAGACCATCACGATTGCATGATGCTGTTACCAGGACGACATTCGTTTGATCGAACTTATGTTACCGCACAGTAAGCGATCCTCGGCTTTCCCGTGCACATTTGCAGATCCTTGGAGGCATCGTGGTCCTTATCATTATCAACGTCATCATTGGTGAAAATCTCGAAGTATGAAATTACATTGTCCAGCTTATAGCAGCAATAGTTAATAAGATAAAGGTCGTATTTAGGGAGATGTGGGATAGTTGTGGTGATATTCACAACTGTTAAAAGCATGTAATCAAGTGCATTCTTACAAGTTATATTTTAGGGGTCAAGATCTCAGCAAACAACTCTTACATCTTATTCTTTCTTTGTCTTAAGAGGCGTAGCTGAATTATCTTGATTCAATTTCTTCGTTGGCATAAGCTTATTGAGTAGTGCGAATGCAATTTCGAGATGCATCATCCGACTTTCATTGATTTTGAAATAGAAGTGGGCAGAGATATAAAGACCATATGTATAAGATGTAATCTCAATTAAGTTGATCACAGCCGGGTGATTTTGACTGTGGAGTCCATGATGTTCATGTGCTAGACGCAGAGAAGCGACAGTCGACAAAAATCAGCATTCGTAGGACCTAGGAAACACTGAGCTTTTGTATATATTTCGAACCATACTACCCAAATTTGCATGGTAAATTACGAGATCTTTGCGGTATTGTGAAAAATGTCCCTTGTGAGGTTCAAGTGATTTCGTAATAGGCTGAGCGTGTTGTTCATTAAAAGAGTTCTAGTCCATTTTTACTCGGAATGTACTCCACTCACTTTGGTCCTGCTCTCGTCGCCACCCAATACGAGATCACTGCCGAAGTTCGAGAGGTCATTGTGGCCAATCTCCATAGGTTTATATGAGATCAGGTTTTCTAAAAACATGGGCTGGATCTTGGAAACCCAGTATTGTTTCGGAGTAACTTGGCATTTGCCCAATCTCGTGCAATCAGGTATTAAGGTCACGAAATAGTAAAGGTTTGCTACACATTCTGTAAATTATTGGCTCAGTTTCTGCAGCTATTGCTCCCATTCCCAATTTCTGACAGCACTGTTGTGTGAATGATACACGGACGTTCAAATACTTCACCACCGCCCAATGACATTAATTAAATACGAGAATAAAAGAGACCGAGCTCAAAACTTTGGGATTCTAGTTTTTGAAAACCAGTGACTAGACCTGATTTCTGACATCACCTCTGTACTGAATGAACCAAAGCTTTACTAATACCACTAGCTGCATTTATCAACTTCATGTTCAATAGGAAAATAGTAGGGTCACGACATCAAAATTTCTGGACCCCATTTCTGAGACTTCGAGGATAAGACCAAATGTTTCACATCGTTGCTGTGCTCAAAGCACCAAGACCTTACTAACGGCGCACTACAACTTTAATTTAATTGGAGAGTAAAATGGAGCGAAGACCAAAATTTGAAAACTCAGTTTCAGGGTATTCGGTGCTGGGACCCAATTGTTGACATAACCCCTGTGTTCAAGGTAAAAAAGAGTTTTAACACCAACATATGTGTCCAAAAAATCTATGTTTAATAGGCAAACAAGAGGAACCACGGAGCGAATTTCAGGACCCATTACCTGGGGCTTCAGAACCCAGACCCAATTTCCAAAATCACTGCTGTGTTCACGGCACACGTGTATTTTTACGCTATTACGTGATCATAAATTCCATGTTTAGTAGACGAATAAAGTGGATTCTACCCCAAAACCTCGGAACTACTTTTAGGGCTTCAGGGTGCGGATACGATTTCTGACATCAACGTTGTGCTCAGAGTTTCAGAACCTTTCTAACGGAATCACGCACGCCCAACAATTCTACCGCTATTGGATGAATAGAAAGAAATTGTTCCAAACAATCGACGGCCTTATTTCGGGAGAAACTCCACGTTACGATTTCTGATATTATGACTGTGCTCACATAACGCCACCACCTTGATACACCTCGACGTTTAATATGCAAAAAGAAGAGACCGGACTCCGAAATTTCCATATCTCATTTCTGGTGCCTCATGTTACGCGCCCTACTGCTATGGGGACACGAGCTTTTCAAACACCACCACCCGCGTCCAAAATATCTATTTTTAATGGGCGAATACAATTGATCAGATGTAGGATACATCAGACTCTCATTTCTCGGGCCTCGGACGTGGAGTCGGACTTCTGACATCACCGCTGTGCTCAAGAAATCGCCTAACGCCCCCACCTGCGTCTAACAATTACATGTTTAATAGGCGAATTAAAGGAATGTCAACCTCAAAAACTTCGGGATCGAATTTATGGGGCTTCGGTGTCTGTGTTTGATTTCTGACATCACCACTGTGGTCATGGAACTCGAAACTTATCAACGCCACTACCCTTATCATGCAACTCCATGTTTAAAAGAAAACGATAACGGATGGACTCGAGACTCGATCCTTGTCCAGCAACTAAACGTTTAAAACGCAAATAGAAGAAAGCCGGACTCAAAATTTGAGAACCTCATTTCTCGGCCGTCAAGCCCCAAGTTATAGGTTTAATTTCTTACATCACTGATGTGCTAAGGAGATTCGAATTTTTTGACACCATCCGCCAAGTCCAAAACCTTTATATTTGATAGACTAATAGAAGGAGCCCTCTACCAAAATTTCCAAAATCCTTTTCTGGACTCAGGGCCGATTTTTGTCGTCACCACTGTGCTCAGGGATCCTGGCATTACCAACGCTACTATCCAGGGATCCTGACATTATCAACAACTACATATTTAATAAGCAAATACAAGGAATCCCAGTAGTGGCCGATCTAGAAGGCAAAAAACTTGGGGGCCAGCCAGAATCCAGAGCATGATAAGTATATCATGAGTTTAATATAAACTTTCAAAAATATATAAATAATACATTAAATTATTTTGGTCTTTCAAAAAACTGGGAAGCCTAGGCCCTCCCGGCCCTTGGCTAGATCCGCCACAGGATCAGAGCCTAAAACTTCATTACCTTCTTTGTGGGGTCTTGGGTCCCGTGTTCAATTTCTGACAATAAGAGTTATGATAGCGAGACTCGGACATTTCGAATGCCACCACTCATGTACAAGAAGTCTATGTTTAATTTGCGAATAGAAGCAACCCACGTCTAAAAGTTCAGATATCCATTTCTTGGTCATCAGCCCACAGCCCAATTTCTAACATGCTGACTGTGCTCAGCCGAGCCGGATGTTCCTTAAGAGAATGGGTTTCATGCTATTTGTGACTAGAAAACTTTGTATATAAATCTGATTTCTTTTTTCGTATTTTATACCAAATATCTTTTTCCCACAGATAGCCATAGTAAGCTTTTTCAGAAAGACATCTGAAAGGAACCTAATACGCTTTGGTTAATAAAACTTTATTTTTTTATGATTGTAAGACCTTTAGAGCCTTACAAAATGTAAGGAAGGCTTATTCGAGGGTCGCATAGATTAAGGTTTAATTAACGTTTCAAATCCATATAAACTTATTTTAAACGTTAATTTCTATATAGTATACGGCAGGAAATAATAAGTAGCTAAGATGCACCTCTATCTATTCCTTTTAAAAATCTAAAATATGACATAACACCACTTGTACGAGCAAAGGTTTCTACCAAAGAGATCCGGGTCGTCCGAAACTATGTAAAATGCACACCCACAACAGAACATGTAATACAGTGAATTAAGAGACGGTGGATCAGTGGTAGAGTGCTTACATCTGGTGTGTAGTGCTGCTTCGATCCCCGGTCAAGTAAGTTTCTGGTGGAGAAAATCGTGAGCATGAGGTACTCCAGTAAATCGCATATTATTATTCGACCAACTCTGCCATCATGATTCACTTGGAATGATCATAGTATTCCTTAGCATTAAGAGCATAATCATGAGTCGTTAAATTGAAAAAGTCGTTTTTTTAGCGTAAAGTTGTCAAAACTTTCGTTTTTTTAAAGTTTAGTTCTTCTTACTTTGCTACTTTATACGTTTTATTCTCCTTTTAAAACGATTCAGTTTCTCTGTTTAATAAAACAAACCAGTCCTGGATTTCTAAAAATATTTTAATTGATTTATTAGTGGTATTTTAAAATTAAGTTACATTATAACTGAGTCCTTATCAGAGTATAAAACAACATTCCCCAGAGAGAAAAAAGTTTTCAAATTCCTTGTTATCCACCAACCTATGGTTGAGTTGAGAAAGAAGAAGAAAATTTTGCACTCACTGTTAACGATGCAAACTTTATACAACGGGTCTTTTTTGCCTATTATCTAGCCATCACGCAAACCCTACTGGGAACAATTTCTTTTATCGTCTTAGGTTTCGTCTGTCAACATCACCTCATAATACACTGACGCCAGAAACAAGAGTTATTGTGAACTAATTAAAGCAGAACTCCAAATACTTGGTAATTTCTATAATTCATCCGAGTTTTTAAATGTGTAAATGCATTGTGGACTCTTAAGATATGAAATATTCAATGAAGTACACCTAAAGTGCAACACAGATTTGTGCAATATATTCCATTGTTTGAATTTGAATCCAGCGTACTTTTCAGCACTATCATACCAGAGAACCTACAGTCAATGAGTCACAAGATATTCAACAAGGAATTGTAATATATTTGTTTGCGTTTTATGCGTAGCAATTTATTTTTATGACACTATCCGAGTCTACAATCAAACCTATTCTGCATTACTACGTAAAATCATATATGTTACAGGTAAAATCTCAATATCACACAACTTCGGTTTTTGTTTCAAATTGTAAGGTTCTACTTTTCTCTCAGAAAAAATTGAGAATCTTAAATCCGATAAAGATGACCTCTAATCGATCATTGAATCCGAATCGAAAGTGCCAATATCAAACAGTAACACCCAAATTAAGATATTATTTGATTTACCATAGTCAGCTTGGTAAATGTTTTCTTTTATTTTCGCTGCTAAACCGTTTAATGAAATATATATTAGGAATGACCAAAAATTTCCGGATATAGATATCCCGGACCCAGGGAAATCCGGATCCGGACCTTGCCGGATCCGGACCTAGATCCGAATCTCGGATCCGGATCGGAAATTTGGATCTCGGATCTGGAACAGAAATTCGTATCTTAGATCTTGATTCGTATCTAAACCTACATCTGAAATTGTGATGATTAAATTAAATATCTTAAAATTGTACAAACTTTTTTCAGATTCCCTAATATAGTAGATTGCTGTGCTTTTAAATGTTTCCGTAACACGTTTGTGCTACCTTTATTCTTTATTTTATTTTAACCTTGCAATACATGTTACACTTTGTGTCGAAGTCTTTTTAGTAAAATGTTTCCATATTTGATTACTTCCCATTTCAGAGTATACTGAATTGTCTGACAACTGATGTAAATGGTAACAAATTCTTCTGTTTAGCTCCTCTTCAAAACTCAATATTAGCTTCACACTGAAAAATATTTATTTTATTCTTAGAAAAAAATCTTATTTTCTCATTTACAAATGAAATATCTTTTTACATAAGACTCTTTTAATCGCAGGAATACTGGACAAAACAAACTCTTTAGTAATAGTAGTTTCTGACTCACTAGAGTCTAACAATCAACAAATGTAATAATGAATATCTTTCACTTCCAAGGTACAATAAAAATATAGACTGGTTGGTGTGAAACAACAGTAGATTTTTAAACAGAAACACGAGAATTTCAGGAGAGCGAGATGGTTGTGTAGTATTATTAGTATTAATAAAAGTGTTCGTTGTTGACTTTATTACCTAACTTATGGTTTGCCCTTCTGAGGTCAGGAGTTTGTTGAAGGAGGATATATAAAAGAGATTTCTATTATTTTTTCTTCACCCTTTTGGTTTATTTAATCATACATTGCAGGACGTAACCAGAATATATCATTGAAGCGTTATGTGTTTTATATATTATTGTGTTGAAAAAATATTTAACATATTCGCATTTCTTCATCTGACGTCAAGTTCAATTCTGGGTGGGACATACCTATAATAGTATTTAAACGTCAGGAAATTGATATTAAAATTTTAGCTATCTATTGGGACTGCAAGGCTGTAGTTAAATTAACCCACATATTTCGTAAAGATATACTACGTTGTTATTTACTATAAGGTACGAGACACATCCTCAGAGACTACTTTACACTGTAGTAATCAACAGATGAAAATATTGGGAAAGGAATGGAAGGAAGGTATGCAGAGTCTTAGATCAAGGTAGTAACCAAGTATTTGCCCAGTATAACTGAGGAACAACCCTGGACAATCCTCAGTCAGGATGGCTGGTCTCCGAATTCGAACCTGGTATTATCCATTTGCGAAGGAAGAATCGTAAGAAGTCGCCTGAGCTCGCTTCTTCTTATTATTATTACTTAATTAACGTAATGTTATAAAAATTAGTGCAAATTAAACCCTACTTTTTATTGCTGATGTTATAGTTAATAAGCCTGCATGAGACATCAGTCCCCCATTAAATAGGCATTGCTCAAGAAATAATACCAGAACTGGAATTCAGGAAGCGGGGCTGAAGAGATTAATGAGGATGAGGAAACTATGTACTATACAAAAACTGAGTAATTATGACTTCATCACAGATATATTCACTTACATACGTCAAGTAATATTTCTCTGATACAGAGCATTCTTACTTTCTATAGTGGCAGGAAAATGGCCAGCTTTTGTAAACGAACACATTAACCACGTGCCTATAGTTGCAATGTCCGTGCAAAGAAACATAAGTAAAACTTATGGGTAAAACGAGGCGGATTTTATTGAAAAGATTGTTTTTCCTTAGTGATTAGTTGTGCTAACTATGAACATAAATTAAATAGAAAAAGAGTAGCTAGCTCTGAGTTTCGCAAACTAGTTGAAACGAAAAAATTGGATAACATTTAATAATAAATAAGGCATTTATGGTAATTGAAAGAAACTAAATTCTTGGTACAACAATCCTTTGGTTCCTACGTTCAAAGTGGGATGTGTAGTCAACGCATCAACACCAGAAGTCCCTAATGCTGATTTTATAGACTGGAGTCCGCTACCTCTTACTTAAGATAACTCCCCAATTGTCCTCACGATGCTGGGTCAACATCGAAATTGTTGAATGCCTCTCCGGAAATTGAACCCATGACCTCGGCCACCGAAGGCCCCCCTAACCACTGTTTTTTATATAAAAAGGTAACAGCCTTTTATCAGATTATTTAATCTCTTGAACGCTTTGCACGCATTACACTGTAACCATTATGAGACCACACAAACAAAGAAGTAAACGAGGACAGTTAAAAATACGTATGGATTCAAATTCAAGACATTCACAGCAAACGATCCACTGCCTAATGCCGCAGACCACTCGACCATGGCTGTCGGGTTTTCCCGGCTAATCTGTAGCTCATTTACTAAAGTAACTTATTAATTTAAAAGTTGCTCCTAAATACTGACAATCTACGGTAAGTCTTATGTATCAAATATTTCCTGCGATAATACCATACACTCTCCGAATTTTATAGACGAATTCTACAGTTACCCACATTATCGAACAGAGAAATAAGTTCTGATTCTCTAATAGCTGCTGATGGTGATAGTCAAGGTTCACCAAAGCATGATCCCAAACCCAAACTGGGATATTGATGTCACTCGAAAGCCTGAAAAGTCATTGTGGGTAAGTGAATTGCCCACTTGTCAGGACGAAGGGCGATGTTCTTTCACATCTCTTCTGATTTACGAATATTTTAATTACGATTATCCCCTTAAGGTCAATCAATAATATTTTAACGCCATTTCTGACCAACTACTATATATAGTTAGTCTTGTTATGTGAGAATAATTGAGACCAGAAGCAGTCTACAGGATAAGTTCTAAAGAATCTTAGACGAATTTCTTATATACCACGTCTTTCAGCAAGGTGAATTGTAGCACATGAGGGAATCTTCCAGTTCAAGTGAAAGCTTACATAAAAATCAGCATCCTAATCAGTGGAATGTGCCTTGATAATTTTTCCCTAACTTTATTGTTAAAAATGAAAAGGCCTTTATTTCAAACAAGTCGCCATCATTGTTTTCATATTTCAACACAACACTCGTGAAAAGTCATGTTAAAGAGCGTTTATCCCTGAAAAAGAATATTTATCTCTTTTTAGGTTTCTCGTGATCCCCAAACTACATGCGGAATTAGTGCAAGTGCCTTATGCTCGCATTACTAGGTACAAATGGTTACGATCTTGGTACTAGCACATGTATCGGTTTTCAGATCTCAAATATTTATCTTTCAGGCTGATTCTATGTATGAATCCGAAATTTCAAATCTAGATAAGGGGCACCAAAATTCATAGTTTATTCTCGGTGCTCGTATTGTGATTTACTAAATAATTATTAAATCTAATTGTAAGGTATACATTTAATAGTTTGAGTAGACTGAGCAAGATTAATATACGTAAAAACTAGTCAATACTTGTCTTAACTGTCAATGAAATAGGTTTATTGAGGAATTTTAAATATTCAACTTTTATATTCCGGTTTCAAATATATATATGTATTTTATCTCGGTCCTGCAATCGAGTGGGCCTAGATTCGACATTCGAACTCTCATCCGGAACAGTTTTTTAAAGTAAGCCAAGCATTTGAATCTTTAGAGTAGAATGAAGGAGACAAATAGACTTGTCAATATTCGTCTTAATTTTCTGTTTCCTTATTCACTGTCAGGACTTCGTGAAATTACTTTCAGCGAATTTTAGATATTCAAGTTTATCGCTATTTGGGTGGGATGTAGGCTTGGATAGAAATTTAGATGTGAGATCCGAATTTCGAACCCAGATTTGAGATCCGAATCCAGATCCGAGTTTCGAGATCCGGATCCAAAGGACCCGGACCCAATCAGATCCGTATCTTTGTTTCCGGCTAGATCCTTATCCGGCCATCCCTAATATATATCAGACATAATATTTTTAAATTTATAAAGATAATGTTTTAATTGTATTATATTCATATTTTGCCCCTTAGTTTGCATTACCCTTAATAAAAATTGTCTTCAGTCCTTTTGTAATGAGTGCTGTTTGTTTTCCTTTAAAAGAATCTTCTGCTGATACAGTTCTTAACTAGAGTGAGATGAAAATGAATTAATAGAAAATAGACATCAGAGAGGAAAATGTGATACTTTGATTTAAAGAGAATAAGTCATTCCTGTTTTTTAAAATTGAAAATCATTCTTTACCTATCTTTGCTCCTGTTTATGTAAAGTCAACATTACTATCTTATCCCAAGGATAAATATGAATTCAGACAGATTTAATGCGATAATCTCACCAACAGTATCTCATCGCTTTGTACTATTTCAGAAAGATATTACATATAAAGCATTGTAAGTTATCTTGGTGAAGTAGAACTAATTGTAACAATTTTGTGAAGTATTTTTGCATACTTTTCAGTTGTAGAACAGTGTTTAAAGCAAGAAATAAGCGTTGAGAGTGATGTAATTGATGGTTAAACTTTGATGTATCGATAGGAAACATCCGTTCCATTGTTCACCGGTTTCTTTTCCATTATACACAGATTTGTGATAAAGATAGAGCTACGGTGGACCCATATTCTTTGGAATCAACATGATTTTTAAGAACACTTTCGTTTTCAATAACTAACGTTGTATAACAATAAAGAAATTTCAATACCTGCATTTAACTCGTGTATTTCGTAGAAGTTGGGAAATTTGTAATCTGGTTTGTCAAAGAACCTTTTTTAATTGAACAATAATATATAATAAGACATGGGAATCAAGGCTGGCAGAATTGAAGTCATACGCTAAGAACGAATATGATGATAAAACAACCCTGGCCTTTCCGTACCTGACCTATTTTAATCAATGATATCTAATTACATAAATAGTCGTTGTATGTTCAGAGAGAACTAGCGGAGAATATAGTTGATTATATCGGGTGTTGCAAAATAAGTGTTACAACTCTTGGGAGGTGACTCCTGCCACTGAGACAAGAAAAAAAGTTCTCTTCAACTTTCTGCTATCGGACATAGTTTCAGATCTACAAGGTGCCGAAAGCGTGGGAAAATGACTTTCGGACGCCAATAGTTCGGAAACTATCCAACATAAAGAGGGCGGGTAAAAAATTCATTGAAGAAGTCATACCTGCTCTATTGAATTTTGCATGTTTCACAATCCTATCGTGCACGCGCAAGGGATTCCCCAAAGGAACGTAGGGAGTCCCGGATAATCTGCCAAATGAAACTTGGTTAAATGGATATGAATTGATAGGCTTTCTACCAGGTAACAATAATTCGTTTGTCTTAAGTCGTTATCTGGAACGAATACAAAATGGCGGACACCTTTATGCCCGTTGTGTGTGGTTGCATAATCGCCAGGAACGGATGCTGGCCAACAGTGACGTTCTGAGTATTAATTGTAGCGAATTTGTACTGAAATGCTCTAGAAAGACATCTGGAGTGTCGGTAGAGCATAACAGATGAAGCAGGGTGATTCACATGTGTGGAAACACTTAACGAAAAATGCCAAGAAATGCACTCATACTGAATAAACGTGAGTTCAAAGCGTCGGAAATGTAAGGATTAGCGTCAAGAACATGAAAGCCATTGCCAATTCACCAATAATATTCCCTCAAACCGATGCAATATGATGTGTACGGTTGCATACCAATAAGGATGCAACAACTGAGTCCAAGTTCAAATTCTGCAATGGACTCACAAAGAAAGTGGGTAAACTAAATGAATGTCACTAGTGGGATCGCATGATCGATATTGAAATGTGGTCAATGTGTGTGTTGATATCAACATGTAGCTAATGGACAAATGTCAACATGTCGCACTACTGCTTGGACACCATCTCACGTGTGAAAACTAGGAAAATAACGTTGTACATTCTGCTATTACATCTGGTGACCTTTTGGTAGAACGTAACTAGAACACGATTGTATCAATGTCCCTCTTTGTTTGGGACATTGTCCCACAGTCGACATATTTTAAAAGAAATCTCTTAATGCATGGTTCAAATTCTGATAGAGCGTGAAAATAACAAACTTGTATCATGTCCCACTTCTTCTGAGACATATGACGTACTCGAAATATAGGAAAATACCTCCAGAAATTCGTATCTTACACATAGTGCACATGCCAAGACAAAGACGAAAATGAACCGATTTGGCACATTTAACACTACAGCTGGAACACCATACATATGGAAAATAAAGCGACATGAGAAATAGGAAGAAACGTCTTAAAGCTCTGATTGTTTACAACTGTGCAGTAGGAGTAACAAAATGAAACACACAAGTATGTCGGGAGGCTGTACAAGAGGGCTTGCCAAACAAAGTGGATACTCCTCAAAGAAATGAATGCAGAGAAAGTGAGGCCCCTTTGAACCTCAGGGCTAGAGCGCTCGCTTTTGCTCGCGTGGTCACAGTTTCCAATCCTACTGGGAACCCACGGCTTCAGATTCAAGACCCGAGTAGTTATTTTCCAATTTTTCGCACGTGGGACGATGTCTCGGCAGTAGTGGGACATGTTGACATTTTTCCATTAGCTACATGTTGATATCAACACACACATTGGTCACATTTCAATATCGATTATGCGATCCCACTAGTGACATTCATTTAGTTTACCCAGTTTCTTTGTGAGTCCATTGCAGAATTTGAACTTGGACTCAGTTGTTGCATCCTTATTGGTATGCAACCGTACACATCATGTTGCATCGGTTTGAGGGAATATTATTGGTCAATTGGCAATGGCTTTCATGTTCTTGACGCTAATCCTTACATTTCCGACGCTTTGAACTCACGTTTATTCAGTATGAGTGCATTTCTTGGCATTTTTCGTTAGGTGTTTCCACACATGTGAATCACCCTGCTTCATCTGTTATGCTCTACCGACACTCCAGATGTCTTTCTAGAGCATTTCAGTACAAATTCGCTACAATTAATACTCAGAACGTCACTGTTGGCCAGCATCCGTTCCTGGCGATTATGCAACCACACACAACGGGCATAAAGGTGTCCGCCATTTTGTATTCGTTCCAGATAACGACTTAAGACAAACGAATTATTGTTACCTGGTAGAAAGCCTATCAATTCATATCCATTTAACCAAGTTTCATTTGGCAGATTATCCGGGACTCCCTACGTTCCTTTGGGGAATCCCTTGCGCGTGCACGATAGGATTGTGAAACATGCAAAATTCAATAGAGCAGGTATGACCTCTTCAATGAATTTTTTACCCGCCCTCTTTATGTTGGATAGTTTCCGAACTATTGGCGTCCGAAAGTCATTTTCCCACGCTTTCGGCACCTTGTAGGTCTGAAACTATGTCCGATAGCAGAAAGTTGAAGAGAACTTTTTTTCTTGTCTCAGTGGCAGGAGTCACCTCCCAAGAGTTGTAACACTTATTTTGCAACACCCGATATACATAAACTATATATTTGTTATTACCTACTGACTATAAAGTGATTTCAAGTTATACATACGTAATAGTATTTTAGATGACGCCTGAACTATAGAATATATACTTTATATACAATATATGTATATACAATACATATATACATGAATCTCAAGAACAATTCTATGAGGAACAAACAAAAAATATATTCATTAATATACATACACAGGGTGTTAATGAGCTTTACCGACGAACTATAAGAGGTGATTCCTCAAATCAAAATCATAAATATATTGCTAATTATGTCGCCACGTAAAAACGATTGAATCGTATCATGTCAATCAAAGTATTATAAGTATTACACTATAATCATGTAAACCAAAGTAAGACCATAATGGAAGTAAAAATAAGTCAGAAAATATGTATATTGTTATTAAATACTGAAAATGTGGACAGAACTAACCAATCATAATGGTTATAAATTTCTTGGGAAAAATCTCAAATAATTAACTGCAGACACACATTTCTGATCAAAATTTGCTTGATTTGTTAGATCCGTTAAAGGCATCAATTGAGGATTAATTTTCAGATTGTAGAAAGAACTTTCTATACTAAACAAATATGAGCTGAGTACACTTCCTGTTTGTTAAGAAGAACTTACTAAAACGTTGAGACTAAAAGCAAAGTACTTGTGTTCGTATCTGAGAATGTTCGGAGAAAGAGGGTTCTTAAAAGATGATTTAATAGATTGTAAACAGTCATTAATAGAGTGAGTATGCCCTAGTGATAGTGTAAAAGATAGAAACGAAATCTTTAAGTTTTACGTCTCACGCTAGTGTTGGCTAGGCTAAAGATGAGAAATGAGAGGACGGTGATGATGAGAAACAAATGAAATTGTGCAATGAAGAAAGAGAGAATCCAGAAGAAACCCACGCACATGGTGTTTCCCGAACACAAAAGTTCACTTTGCGAGAGTTGAGATCGAACCAGGGACCCCATGCACCAAAGTTGAACGCTCTACCACTGAGCCACGCGGCCCCTTGTAAGATATAATATTAAGACATAATTCTCAAAAGGCTACTCTGCACTTCCTCCTTGTTGGTATTTGTAGATCTTTAAATACGATGCTGAATTTATATAATTGTTTATCACTTTAAAGTAATTTGTGGGGTTTGAATATTGTTTCAATTTTACCATCAATTAAAATATAAACAAATAAGGATTGGAATCAGAAGTAGACTAGGTGATTAAATTGACAGTGGTTACAGATACTGAGAGGTTGCAACATCAATTTGTCAGAGAGGAGTTGTTTCGAAAAATTTTACCTTCTTGACTATTCAGTCTATGAAACTATCTATCACATACACAGCACTAACTAACTAACTAGCTCTATGACCTATGGAGCCCGGAGGTTCATTGCCGCGTTCACAAAACTCTCCACCTACTTCTATCCAATGGCTCCAGTTTCTACTTTGTATTCCTATCTCTGCGAGATCCATCTTAATAATGTCCTACCGCTTGCGGCTTGGATGTTTTCCGATTAGTCTCCCTCCCAGTCAAGACTTTGAAAGCGTTTTTTTTCTTCCATCCTAGCTACATGACCTGCCCACCTAAGCCTCCTAGACTTGATGACCCTAACAATGTTTGTTAAACCTTATAAATTATGTAGTTCCTCGCTATTAAGTTTCCGACATTCCCTATTCAAATTCCTCTTGAGCCCGAATATTCGTCTCAGGACCTTCTTCTCAAATACCTTCAGTCTATGTTCTTTCCTAAGAATATGCGACCATGTTACGCAACCATACAGAACAACAGGTATGATTATCGTTTTATGTATTTTAAGCTTCAAATTCCTCCTCAAAATTGGCGACGACAAGAGATTTTCAACCGAGTAGTAACACGAATTTAATTTTTTCGTGAATAAGAGTTTCGTCTGTTAATATTGATCCTAGATATTTGAAAGTATCCTAGATATTTGTAAGTTTACGAAAAGTATTATTTAATATTTTAAACCATTTTAAATTGCCGTATTACCGTCCCGAAGCCCTTCCATGTATTATAGTTTTCGCTGCATGTAATTCTAAACCCATGTCCCTACAGGCGTTTAATAAGATCTCTGCATTTCTTTCTATTGTTCTCGTATTATCCCCTATTAAACTTACATCAACTGCGTACGCATAACCTGGTGAACACCGTTCAGATCTAGGCCCTAGTTGCAATCTTTGATTTTCCTTATAGCGTATTCCAGAACAAAGTTGAATAATAATGGCGACAACGCATTTTCTCGTTTCAGGCCGTTTTCGACTTGAAAACTCTGGACAAAAATTTTCCTACCCGGACTTTACTTCGGGATTCATTTAAACATATTTTAATTAATCTAATTAATTTCTCACTATTTCAACTTCTGTAAGACGTTGTATAATGTTTCTCTCCTAACCGAGTCGTAGGCCTTTCTAAAATCAATAAATAATTGATGTACCGTGGTATTGTATTCCCACTTCTTCTCGAGTATTTGTCGAATGGTAAATAATTGGTCAACAGTTATAATCTCCAATAATTTCATCTGCGTATGAGGTCAATCTTACTAATAGAATATTTGAAAGGATCTAATACCACGTTGACAGAAGAGAAATACTTTGATAAATATTACAGTCAGTATTGTAGCCTTTCTTGTGATATTGATCAATAATATTCTCTTTCCAGTCTTGTGGCAATTCTTCCTTGTTCCAAATAAGGGGAATGAGATTGTGTATCTTGTTCCACAATTTGTCACCTCCAGCTAAAATTAACCCAGCCGCAATTTCGTCTACAGCCGGAGAGTTGTGTTCCTTTAATTTCTTTATAGCGGTTTCTACTTATGTTCGGTTGGATTCTGGAAGATATGGTTCTGCGGTGTGTATCTCCTTTTCTCCACGAACATTAGTTTCTGGCTGCGTTTTCAGAAAATTAGTGAGAACTGTACCGTCAGCTTTCTTTAATATATAAGCACGGCTTTCTTAAATTCGTTGATACCCTTATACATGTTTCGAACGTTTTTATTTTTTATTATCTTCAAGTTCTTCACTTTTAGCTTTCAAAAAATCTCGTTTCTTTGTTCTAAAGATTTTGGAAGTTTCCTGCCTGATGTCTACGAAATTTTGTGTAGTTATTTCATTTGGATTTTGTAGCCAACGTAATTTTGCCCTTTTTCTCTTTTCCGCTAATTTAAAGCATTCCTGGTCGAACCATATTTTGTTCCTACGTATATCTGCGTGCAGCATTTTTTGTAAAAATTTTAACGGTATCTCTAATTTCAATCCAATTATCATCAACACTAGTGCACTCCGAATCTTCTAAAACCGAGAATCTATTTGAAACTCAATCTGATATTCCCCTCTTACCTGCCTTTCTTCTAATTTCTTTAAACAAAGTCTATTAAGTTTGCGGACATTGAATATTTCCTTCATTCAATGATAATCTCTCCCTCTCTTATTATCGCTGCTACCAGGTAGTGATCAGTGTCACAATCAGCCCCTCTAAACGACTGGACATCATATATGCTAAATTGCCTTCTTCTATCTACTAAAACGTGATTAATTTGATTTATGAACGTCGCGATGTGAGAATTTTGTACTGTTCACAATTAGGTATTTGGATGTTAGCAAAGTTCACGAGTCAAACACCGTTGTCACCCTTGTCACGTTTCTTATGCAGACTTTCGTTCGTTATAATCGGTTTGAAAATATTCTCTCGTCCTACCTTAGCATTGAAATCTCCTAATAGAATTTTCATATTGTATCGCGTGAATTGGTGGAATATCCGTTCCACTTCCTTTTATATCCGACTTTTATATCGTCATCCTTATTTTCTGTTAGGATATGTACATTTAAAACAATAATATCACACCTCCGACCCTTAAGAGTAAGGAAAGAAAGTTTCTCAGAAACAAATTCAAGCCGATTGATTGCTGGTGACATTAGTTTGTGAACGAAAAACCCTGTTCCTAACTGATGATTTTTATTTCCTTCCCTGTAAAAGTTCGGAAAATTTCCGGAATTCACATATGCATTTCCTTCCCGCCTAACTTCCTGTACTCCAGCTAGGTCCATCATGTATTTCTCTAACTCACTTGTTACGGATTTTAACGGGCCTGCACTATAAAGACTTCTAATATTCCATGTTCCAAATATCATGTCCATTTTCTTTTGCTGAGGTCGTTCCAAGGTATCAGTCCTTGTCCGAGGCTTTTACGAATGTTTCTGAACAAGTGCCTTTTTTTACAAGATGAGGTGGTTAGCCTTACCCAAACCCCCAAGCTGGAAGACCACTCTTAGTCGTCTGCCCGCGAATGCTTATTCAGTATATTCACAGCTAACCTCTATATTTAGAGGCCTTCTCCTCGATCCGTAACCTGAGGATGCGCAATGCCATGGTGAGATCTACCCACATTACACGGGATACACTAGCACTAACAGACAGAAACACAATTTAACATCAAGACTAACTTGGGACAATATAAGGATATTGTTTGAATTACATGTTTGTTTACAAAAGTCAGGCGCGGCGAGCAAGCAATATAGCTGTAACTTCAGGTTTTAGCAAATTATTTTCACGCTGAAATTTACTAATAAAAATTCATTAAATACATTATATTTATTTATATATTAAAAATTTAACAATTTCGGGGACATGAAGCCATTTTATTTCAACTTATATGTAAACATAAAATAAAAGAGATTGGTAGATAGATAGATTTGAAGGTAAGTGCTCGTTATTGACAGAACTTTAATTTCAAACATTAAAAAAAGAGTCGTATCACGTGAGTATTTATAGAAGACCAATAGGGTAAGGATTTGCAGTTTCAAAAAGTTTTAATTAAGGACACGTCTGTTTAGCACTTGATTAGATGCTATTCTGTACTTAATACTGAACAGAAGTGTAATTAGTAATTGCACAATTCCAGCGATATATAATATCAATATGCGATTTTTGCAACCAAATTGATTAAATATAAATAGTTGACAAAAAATATCAATTGTAGTGTAAAACGGAAGACTATTGCAAAAACCAAGCTCAAGGCTCAACGTAAATCCATCCGAATGTGTATCTGATTAAAGACTAAATATCTACTTTCACATCTGTAAATGTATCTAGTTTACACATTCCGTGGCTGAACTACTGTAACCTTCAATTAATCTCTTTTACTATTTCCAATGAACAAATTCCGTATCACCAAATATATGATATTGGTGACATTTGATGGTTCAGTTTAACGTTCTAGTCAGGGAAGAAAGTCGAAAAATTGTAAAAGAATATAAGTATTATTGTACTTTGGGTATAACTTTTTCTACATCTTACGAAATTTGAATTGAAACTAGTATCTTCTAGATTGAAATTTTGAACGTAGAAACTTCTGAAGAATAGTGGGTAAAAGTGTAATATGGTAAAGTTAAAGTATTTTTTTATTATTTTCTTCTGTTAATATGATAGGAATTGAAGCCTCGTTTGATAAACCAATGTAATTCTTTCAAAAATTACTTTGTACTAACACAGTATATTATTCAATTACTTTACGCTGTATTTTTATAAAGGAAAGAATACATAAGAATACATAAGAAGTGTTCAAGCCAATTTAAAGTTTTTCCACAATTAACATAAATAATTTAGACTAATATTTAGCAAGAAATGTCCATTTTTTAACACATATTCAATATTTGTAAAACCACAACCAAACACATATTATTGTATTTACTTATAGCTAAGAAAATGTAATTAAAATTACAGCAATTTGGTAACCATCTACTTACTTAATTTTAATTTCAATATTCGTAATACTGCCAGAAACCTGGTCATATTCTTTAAGCTAACTCTTCTATCAATTCCATTGGGCGTAAGGAAACAATTGTAAATAAAATAAAATAGCATGCTAATTATCACTACTAATCTTTGAAACATTGTTAGCTTTCCTTCTTAAGTATGGAAAACTACCTGGTTATAAACAGAAGCAGATCTAGAGGGTAAACTCTTTGAGGCTAACCAGAACCCAGACTATGATACATATATAATGAATTTACTAAAAACTTTCAAAAATATATAAATAATAGCTTAAGTTATTTTTGTCACTCAAAATACTGGAGAGGGGGGCTAGGACTCTCGGCCCTGGGCTAGAACCGCCACTGGTTATAAAGAAATATTTACTTGCATGGTATGGTTATAAATAGAATAAAACGCATGCACCATGCAATAAATACGATATGACAAGCAGCAATACCGGGAATACATTCCAAAACAATGTTAATGTTGTGTAAGATAATCGTCGGTGCTGTGACAGAGGGGTAAAATGAAGTATAGAACTCATGGTCAAATAACATCAGCGCAGAGTGTCATACAAGAGGAAAGCTTTAGTAAATTCGGTGGACGACATGGGAGTTGGTTTTCGTTACTTACTACAAAGCGTAAGAAGCATCGTGATAAACGAACTGAATGAGCTCCTGGGACAACGTGAAACCTGTCACATGTAATTTGCATAATCTGAATTTGGGATTTCTTTATCATTACTAATGCCTAAAAATAACACTTTGGTGCTGAACAAAATAGTGCCGACAACAAGCGAAAAGGAAACCAGTATTAAAAATATGTTTGACATGTGCATTAACGTTTTTCTTTTCTGAAAATCGTTAATTTGTTCACTCTCACAAGTAAACCTTACGTTTGGGTGAATCGAATTGCTGATTGAGACATATATTAGAAAGTAGTACTAATTGTGGTCAGTATTTCAGTGAAGTTATAGGTGCGAAGCTCCAGGGGTTTAGGAGATACAGCTACCAGAACATCACATGGAAGTACAGAATAGTCTTCATACACTTGGAGGTAAAAGCTCTGTAAGACCTCTTGTAACGACAAAAGCTGAATAAACAATATATGGGTACATATTAAGACTAGGGGGAAGTCATATAGTAAGGGTATACCTGACGGCGGCCATCTTGAAATCCGCCATTTTGAATTAAGGTTAAGTTTTTAAAATAGGAATAGGGTCATGTGATACATGATTTAAGGCGCAAATTTAATCAGAAGAACAATGGTGACGTTAATTTCGATTTACGCGCAATTGGTAAAAAGTTACAGGGAAAATAAATATTGTTGCAGAATATGTATTAGTCCTTTACCCCACCTTGTAAATTTTATGTTAATGATAATAATTAAATAAAAAGCAGGTGGATAAATATTAGGTCTATGGGAAGAGTTGCCTTGATGGCGGCCATGTTCAAATCCGCCATTTTGAATCAGACAAAAGTTTTAAACAAAACACATAACATTGACACCTTACTAATAGCAATTTTAACCATAAATCCAACGGTATAACAATTTTTGCTTTATCATTAACCAGCATTTGTTATCGCATAAACAAGTTGCTAATTTAAGGAAAAATGGCCAAAGTGGAATTGAGTCATAATTGAACTTGGGTCTTTCTTCCAGAAAAATCCTCAATTAGTACAATCAATATGTAGTTCAGAAAAGAGTGCATGACTTGCACAAATGCTCTGCTCACAGTGAGCACACCTGACAAAGGCAATCGAGTTTGACACATTTGTCGTTAACATTTCTGTCAAAGCAGTAGTCGTAAGGAGCGATCCATTTAATTTTGTGCTGGTTAATGATAAAGCAAAAATGGTTATACCGTTGGAGTTATGGTAAAAATTGCTATTAATAAGATGTCACTGTTATGCGTTTTGTTTAAAACTTTTGTCTGATTCAAAATGGCGGATTTGAACATGGCCGCCATCAAGGCAACTCTTACCATAGACCTAATATTTATCCACCTGCTTTTTATTTAATTATTATCATTAACATAAAATTTACAAGGTGGGGTAAAGGTCTAATACATATGCTGCAACAATATTTAATTTCCCTGTAACTTTTTATCAATTGCGCGTAAATCAAAATTAACGTCACCATTGTTCTTCTGATTAAATTTGCGCCTTAAATCATGTATCACATGACCCTATTCCTATTTTAAAAACTTAACCTTAATTCAAAATGGCGGATTTCAAGATGGCCGCCGTCAAGGATACCCTTACTATATGACTTCCATTTAGTCCTAATATGTACCCATATATTTTTTATTCACCTTTTGTCGTTACAAGAGGTCTTACAGAGCTTTTACCTCCAACTGTATGGAGACTATTCTGTACTTCCATGTGATGTTCTGGTAGCTGTATCTCCTAAACCCCTGGAGCTTCGCACCTATAACTTCACTGAAATACTGACCACAATTAGTACTACTTTCTCATATGTGTCTCAGTCAGCAACTCGATTCACCCAAACGTAAGGTTTACTTGTCAGAATCGGACTGACGAAGTCCTTCACTTCGTTTCTAGAATTGAAACAAATTTAATGATTGATGTTCACTAATGATAGATAAAATCAAAATACTGGTTTTCTTTTCTGAATATACAAATTAGATATTAGGTGTCAAAGTTAATAACATGTTTTAGTGTTTCCACACATCAAGAAATGTTGAACATTATTTTTAAACTCGATAATGTGTTATTAAGATCCTATTTTAATGTCAATATTTCTCTGAGGCGTTAAATCGGTTAATGTCGTCCATCCAGTAATCATCCCGTTATCCAAATAAAATAATGTGGTATTTATCTGCATTAGCCTAACTTAGCTATAGTTTCCGTAAGACAGATATTATTGTTGCGTGGTATGTATTAATGGAGACTTCTAATCATGTAGCACTTGAAATTACAAATGAGATGTGAGTAACTTTGTATGTTTGTGTTTTTATTAGGAACAGACAAGCAAGAATAGATACGACCTGTTAATTAACAGTAAAATATGCTGTATACACATCACATAAATAGGTAGTAATTTCATTTTACCAAAAAAAAAAAAAAAACTCTCAATAATATTCCGAATAAAAGTAATACTTTCTGGCTCTCGATCTTCTCAAATATTTACCATACGAATTTCCCATAGCTTTGTTGTTTTATTCAATATAATTGAGATATATAGAGCTAAATGATTAATCGAGATATACTATCATAACGAATATCATAACAAGAGTATATTTCAGTATCAGTTTCACCTCAATAAATTAAAATCGTAATCAGTGTAGATATAAGTATCAGTTTCACTTCAATGAAGGAAAATCGTAGTAAGGGTATATTTAATTATCAGTTTCCCTTCAATAAATAAAGACCGTAATAAGTGTCTGTATCAGTATCCGTAGTGATTTGGTTGAGAACTTTTGGGGACTCTAGTCGTGCATATGTTCTTGTGAAAGTGTAGTGCCATGAATTTAAATAAAATCGTCAGGATGTGAAGATGAGAATGGGTATCTCATCCGCAAATGTCAGCACGCTAGAAATGATTGAGAAAACATGGCATCATTTGGGCAGACCAGTGAGTGACTGTCCGTACTATATAGTAGAATATGTTGTAGCATTGTTTTATTCATAAGTACGTGCTAATGAAAAAAGATATCTACATTGTGTGTCTCAATAATGCTGACTGTCCACCAAAAGTGAGCGCATTTTACAATTAGTTGGAACCTGTTACGGATAGTAAAGACTGCCAAACGAAAATGCCATTTGTGGCCGTGGATGATTTTTGAATTCAGTACTTCGATGCTAAGTGTAAACGCCAAAACGTGCCATTTCAACACCTAAATTCCAGACCATCCCAAGAAGTTCCAAGTTCAACCACAAAAAAAAAAAAAAAAAAAAAAAAAAAACGTTGGAATATATTTTTCTGTGGCGTAGAAGACAGCCCGAGAATGGTTTTGACTGCATCACCTGTGTTATATGTCTAAATTAAGAATATATGTGAGTCTTTAATTTAGCTCAGTCCGTGAGTTTATTAGAGCTGTCCCATATGGACCTGCCCTTTATATTTTATATGTCTAATGTAAAGTGTAAAATGGTCAACCACAGAAAACTTTGTACAACACTGGTTGTAGCCTCTAGACATTTCTCATTATAAGGCGGAAGTTGTTATAGGTGTTCCATCCTGTAACATTTCTTCCGGGAAAAGAGAGTACAAACTCCAGGAAGTGGAATCGATAGATATACATTATAGTATTAGTAGATAGGCTGTCTTAGGGCTTAGCTGCTGATTTATCATTGAGGATATACAAGAAATGAATGTATAGTTTAAAGGGGAATCCGAACAGCCGTAATGTGTTCAAAGTTTTCAAGACTGCTCCACCGGAAATCGAACCGAGGACAACACAGACTGAATTCATGCACGGTAGCGACTGGGTCAGTGGTGAGGGCTATTACTACTATTGCTATCATTACTACTACATGTATTAGTAGTAATTGTAAATAATATAATAAATATAATCAAAAATGTGTAATTCCTTCTATATTATCTTGTAAACGTTTTTAATACAAGTGTGTGTTTTAGAAGCACACATGATATTTTCTGTTGATAGCAAGACAAGGCGCAAGAAATTATTTATATATCGCACAGTCGGTGGAAGAGTGTTCCAACTAAAAAATAACAAAAAATAGAAATTTTGAGTTATTTTCTTTCAAAAGAGGAGAGAGAGAGAGAGAGAGAGAGAGAGGGAGGGAGAAGCGAGCTCTATCTGGTGATAGTTTTGAACCAGGAATCCGAAGGATTTTGCACATACGTTCCCCACATCAAACCAAGAGAAACGTTTCTTATGCAAATCGCTGAGAAATACTTAATTGCAGAGATACATACAGCTTTAAAAACTTAGCAATAATGACACAAGGTTGGTTACACTGCAATCATCAACAAACAAAGCTGGAAACTTGTTCCTTGTATCAAAACAATAGAAACAAAATATGCTGGACTATCCAGAGAAGTGTGTAGTTTCGGAAATGGCACTAGATTGGCCAGTTTGTTGATGGTCACAGCGTAGTCAATTCGGCGTTATTCTCACTAAATTACATAAACGATGCAGTATCTTCAAAGATAGACTCTTCTCAGCAAAGTGCAAAATAAATGTTGTTCCGTGTCGGTGTAAGGAAAACGTTGACTACGTTTGTTTTTGATGGTCAAGTGTAGCCAGTCTCACGTCGTTATTTGTAAGTTGCCTAAACGTGTCTGTATGTTCGGAATTAGAAACATCTCAGCAAGGGGCAAAGCAAACTTTTCTCTTGTTTCGATGTGAGGAACATTGTGAGTAATACGTCGGTTTTCTCTAAGGAGATTCTACGTATATCTCAATCTTTTAAACTCTTGTTTCATATTATTACTTATTGTAGAACAACATGATTGTAATTAATTTCATTTTCCACTTACAAGTTTCATAAAATACATGGGTCTGCTAAAAAAATGGGATTTTAATACAGTAACCCCATTAAGCAAATGTAACTATAAAACTTAAAATTATATAATAAAATCATTATTAAACACGTTTTTATCCGAATGTTGTGCAGAAAAGTTTATAATACACAAAGTTCTCAATCTATAGCTAGGAACTCACTGCCACGTGATCGTGCTACCTTGCATGTGTTCTTATGGTTTAGCTTTCGTAATGTTGAACCAACGTGAACAGCTGAAACAGACGCAACTGACAAAAAGGAAGAAAGAGACAAAAAAGAAAAGAAAACAATTCTGATGATGCCTGCTCTAACCCTTTTGTTTACAGCAACACTGTCAGTATTAATACACTAGTGTAAAATGTCTTACTTGTATCACTTTGGCAATGCGTCGCGGCATATTCGGATTTCTGACACTCTTGTCTTCCCATTATTAATTTCTACAACGTGTACCTTGTGTTCAATTTCCTTCAATATACAGTCGCTCACACTAATATTCGGTCAGTGCGTAACGCAGTGTTTATTGACTTCAAAGTCACAAATAATCAAACAAAAACAAATCATTTCTGTGGCGAACAAAAACCGGTACTACGTAAATAATAAACTGAACATTCCCATTGTGAAGCAAAACAATTCAGAGAAAATAAACTCTGTCTACATTCCTGCTGCCAATTGTGACATCACATTAATATTTGGTTTCTGTCAATCAGTATGTGGTAGGATGTCCTTTTTGCCTAAGCACAGCCCTCAGACGACTGGGCATGCTTCGCACAAGGTGCTTGGTATCTTTGTTAGTAAGTTTCCTCCACTCTTCTCCCAGTCGTAGTTGTAATTCTACTTTGGAGGTAATTGGTGTGCAACTAACTTTCTTATCCAGTATTGGGTTTAAATCCATTGACTGAGGAGGAGTTGCAAGTGCCTTTGGACAGTTATACAGAAGCCACAAATTTACTGACGGTGTTGTATGCTTGGAATCATGTCTTGGTAAAACTTAAACGCATCTTTAATCTTAAGTCACTCTTCACTTTTCATCATATTTTCGAGTAGAATGCGTAAATATGCATGGTGATCCATTCGACCATCTATAAACACAAGGACACCAATACCATTGGCTGACATACACCTCTACACCATCACACGCCTCCCATCATGTTTCACTGTCGGCATCAGATTTCTACTTTCTAACTGTTCATTTTTCTTCCTCTACACATATTGCTGTCCAGCTGAACCAAACACCTCAAAGGACCCCGCACTTTTCTTATGGAAAGTGGCTTTCGGCTAATGTTGTTGAAACTTCGCTGGTTGATAGTTCTTAACATATGGATCAAAAGTCTCAATGGGCACAAAGACCGAAATCCACTCCTTCCCCCCAAAAAACAGCCTCCAAGTAGCTGGGGGGATTGAACTGATTTCAGCATGTAAAACAATTTGTTGTTTTAATCAACTCAACAAGGACCCCAAACAACCAAATGTTAGACTACCAAACTACCCCACTTGACACCGCCCTTTCCCCCCAATATCCCCCCCCGCGAATTACCTTACGGATGTTCCATATTACTGTAGTTTATAGTTGCGCGTATGTGTTGAAATACCTACAGTTTTGGTCTCACCGACGATATAATGGGTTTCACGTATCGCTGATTACGAACCTGAGGTAAGAGTTCTAGAATTCAAGATGGAAGATTAATATGGCGGATCAAAAACACGAAACTCCTGAATGTAGCCAAAAATAGTTGTTTAGTAGGGTATTTTGGGTCGTTGGTTACGAATCTGAGGTCAAAATTCTTGAATTCAAGATTGCAGATCCAATATGGTGGATAAAAACGTCGAAGCCACAAATCGTAGTAGATTAGAGTGTTTTTAAATCGCTGTTTAAGTACGCAACATTCCTTGATACTTCAGCCACCATGTAGAATTATTCTGCACCCTTGCCCTTTACCAAAACCCACCACAGATATCTTAATGCTGAACGGTGTTAAAATAATTCATCAATTATCTGTTCATTGTTTTCATCATTTCGGTTTGTAGCATCTAATGTGGTACTTAGCAATGAGTTATCGGGATATCTAATATTCTGTAAATGTCGAGCATGGCCTAAATACCACAAGACACTTGCAACGTGCGCACATGTATCTAATGTACGAGCACCGCTTTGACATGTACAGTAGTAACTTTGAATAACATTTTGATCATAATCCTTGGTCATTGTGTTTGTAGACAGAGGATACCGCGATGCAATTCCTTTACTGGAATATTTAGGAATTGATCATAGAATGCCCGCACTCCTACTACCACGTGAAAGACAACTATCAACAGAAGATGCGAATACTTCCCGACTAGTTACTAAAAGTCGATGGATAGTCGAGGCAAGAAACGGGCATCTAAGATCTGTTTTTAAGTTTCTAGCACAAACATTGAATCTGCAACATGCAAAGAAATTGAATAGTTTCTATCGCATAGCTGGAGCTATTTTGAACAGATACCATCCCGTTATTTTCATGCAAGATGCAACCATTGAATTAGCTAGAGAAATTAGAAATAGGTCAATCATGCCGAACGTTGTTAAAGCAAGAGTGGAGGTAGATAATCTTATTAGAAGGAACGGTCAATGGGTACCACTGAATGATCAAGGCCTAATTGATTTCTCTGTACTTAACTTAAACTACTTACGAGATTTGACTGTAGGCACATATCAAGTAGATCTCTCATCCTCTTACGTCCAAGATAAACTAATACGAGATAAGGATGAGCAATTCCAGCTTGACGAAAACGTAACTGAACCGGGATTCCTGCGCATACGTCTCTACTCAAGGTTCCGCAATGCAACTAAGCATCAAGTTTTCATAGCATATGTAGCCAATGATGAAGATGACCAGGATTATGATCAAAATGTTATTCAAGGTTACTATTGTATATGTCAAAGCGGTGCTCGTACATTAGGTACATGTGCGCACGTTGCAAGTGTCTTGTGGTATTTAGGCCATGCACGACATTTACAGAATATTAGTTATCCCGATGACTCATTGCTAAGTACCACATAGATGCTGCAAACCGAAACGATGAAAATAATGAACAGATAATTGATTAATTATTTTAACACCGTTCAGCATTAAGATATCTGTGGTGGGTTTTGGTAAAGGGCAAGGGTGCAGAATAATTCTACATGGTGGCTGAAGTATCAAGGAATGTTGCGTACTTAAACAGCGATTTAAAAACACTCTAATCTACTACGATTTGTGGCTTCGACGTTTTTATCCACCATATTGGATCTGTAATCTTGAATTCAAGAATTTTGACCTCAGATTCGTAACCAACGACCCAAAATACCCTACTAAACAGCTATTTTTGGCTACATTCAGGAGTTTCGTGTTTTGATCCGCCATATTGATCCTCTATCTTGAATTCTAGAACTCTCACCTCAGATTCGTAATCAGCGATACGTGAAACCCATTATATCGTCGGTGAGACCAAAACTGTAGGTATTTCAACACATACGCGCAACTATAAACTACAGTAATATGGAACATCCGTAAGGTAATTCGCGGGGGGGATATGTGGGGGGAAAAGAGCGGTGTCAAGTGGGGTAGTTTGATAGTCTAACATTTGGTTGTTTGGGGTCCTTGTTGAGTTGATTAAAACAACAAATTGTTTTACATGCTGAAATCAGTTCAATCCCCCCAGCTACTTGGAGGCGGTTTTTGGGGGGAAGGAGTGGATTTCGGTCTTTGTGCCCATTGAGACTTTTGATCCACATGTTAAGAACTATCAACCAGCGAAGTTTCAACAACATTAGCCGAAAGCCACTTTCCATAAGAAAAGTGCGGGGTCCTTTATTTTGTTTACGAATAAGAAGTTCTCCCACCAGTTTGAGGACTTACCCATATATTTTCGTGCGAAATTAAATATTTTTTATTGACTTTACTTACATATGGTTTCTTTCTTGGTACCCTACATGAAACTCGGAATTTCTCGACACTCTCAGGACTGTTTTTGCACTAACGTTCTTGCCTAGCTCGTAGTTCAGGGATGCCTCAATACTCACTGCACTTAGCCTAGGGTTGCTCTTAATTTTGCGTAAAGCAACACTTTCGTCACTATCTGACAATTTCCTGGGATGACCCATTTGTGGTATGGATTCTATTCTATCTTCAATTTTATACCTTCCGACAAAGAATGTCTCCAACGGTACTCTTAGGAATGCGTAATATTTCAGCTGTTTCAAAGTATTTATGCCCTTTCTGATGATGACAGATCACCAATTGCCACTAGTCGAAACTTGTATTTTTAACTTTTCTACCTATACTCAACACAGTCCATGTAACCTATTTGATTCGGAACGTTCAGTTCTCCTTATGTACGAGGGCCATCCGGAAAGTGGTACCTGTTTGTGCAATAAAGACACAGTAATACATATTAACAAATATACACATTTTTATTGGAAAGAGCATACTTTACACTACTTCTCCACATAACCACCAAGCAAATTGACACCTTTGTCATACCGTATGAAGAGTTTTTGTACTCCAGCGTCATAGTCCTCCGCCGCCAGCGTTTTGGGATACGTAGTCACGCCTCGTTTAAGTTATTCATCGCTGTCAAATCTTTTTTCCCGCCAGAAAGACTTTAAGCATCGTAAAGAAATGAAAATCCGAAGGGGATAAGTCCGGGCTATACGGTGGATGGTCGAAGGTTTCCCACTAAATTGCTGCAGAAGTTGTGTTTTCGCAGCTGCATGGGGCCTGGCATTGTCATGAAGGAGAATGACGCCTGTAGACAACAGACCTCACTGTCGATTTTGTATTGCCCGCCCTAATTTCTTTAATGTATCACAATACGCATTAGCATTAATTGTGTCTCCACGGGCCATAAAATCAATGAGCAGTATACTTCGTCGATCCCAGAATATGGTTGCCATGAGTTTCCTGCTGGTGATTTCTTTGGTTTGGTTGGTGAATGAGCGTGATGCCACTCCATGGACTGTCGTTTACTCTCAGGTGATGCATAACAAACCCATGTTTCGTCCCCTCTAATGATGCGATTCAGGAAAGAGTCTCCTCCATCGGAATAACGTCGCAAAAACGTCAGTGCTGCAGCCACACGCTTCGTTTTGTGCTCATCTGTGAGCATGCGAGGGACCCACCTTGCACAGATTTTTGAATAATGCAGATGGTCTTTGACAATTTCATGAATAATTGTTCGAGATACTTTAGGAAAATGTTCACAGAGTTCATCAATTGTGACGTGCCGATCGTTCCTCACGCATTCGTCTACTGATCTCAGCAGTTCGTTTGTAATGACAGATGGTCTCCCCGAACGCTCCTCATCGTGTGTACTTCCCCTCCCCAGGTTGAAGTTGCGACACCAGCGCAGAACAGGCGACTCGTCCATCACATTGTGTCCATACACTTCATTTAATTGGCGATGAATTTCACAAGGTCGAACGTTTAGTGCATTAAGAAATTTAATTACGGCCCTCACTTCACAACTGGCGGGGTTTTCAATTCGTTTGATCATTATAAACGAGCACAGATATGACACAGGCACTGCTAGCGTTACGCAACCTCGCACAGAGCAGGCAGAAAAACCACTGACGCTATCCGACCTTGCCCAAAGGCTCCCCGAGTCGCCAGCGCTTCATGCGGCGCAAACGGGTACCACTTTCTGGATGGTCCTCGTACCTCTGCCGTGACCTCTCTTCTACTGCTATTTATAGTACGTGTCATGTCTCCATTCCACGCCCCCCCCACGTAGTAGAAACGAGTAAACACAGTTGGTATTACCGAAATCGAATATTAATGGGAGGTATTTTTGGTTCATTATTTGTTTCCCATCTTGTTTCCAATTATTGATTAGCATTATGTGTCACATTATTTTCTGTCAGCATTCAATATGTATTCACATACCTTTAGCTTTACAAATTATGTTTGCTTAATCATTATTATCCAAATCCAATTTCCTTTTGGCAACTCATCATCAAAACCGAATATAAATGCGAGCGACTGTATATTTTTGCTGGACTTTGCACTGTCAGTGTTACGCTAGGTGAGAAATATCACAAAACTACACGGCAATAGTAACTGGTCACGAAGAAAAAAATTAAGAAATTCTAGTACTTTTAATAAACGGTGATGCAACATGTACTGAGAACAATGAAGATATTAGGTTTCGAGATTATAGGACAATTTTTCAGTACACTTTAAGTTTGTAAACTAAGGTATGAAACTGTTTTGTTGATTTTATTGTTAAGTTCTGGGAACCATACGTTAAGATATAGCTTTAGAAAGGTTTAGCAATTTGTAGCTAGTTTCTCTACGACATTAATCTATTTGCTGAAAGCACCTGTTGGTTACACTGTATATGACAAACCAGCGCTCTAGCCCGTCTCAGTGTGCACCTATTGGCAAAAGTTGTTGAATATCGCCACATTTTGCGTAGAACTCCTGAAATGGCAACTGCGAAATAGTTTGATGTTTTCACCTTACCTCTACGTACACGCTAACAAACACAGGAGTTGATATATTCTAGACAAAAATAGTTATCACCATTCATCAACAGTGATTTCTGTCCCAACAACTACTGTATTGGGATCCCACTGAAGAACGTACTGAAGAAATGAATAATCTGACTCCCAAAGTAAATAAATAAATAAATAAAATATGTTTCCAGAATAAACATTATGTGACGAAGTTCTAGGTTACGGTTAAGTGTGAATTTCGTTAATTACACTGTTTTGCCATATATTACAACTTCACTTTCTCTTGGTTTCTTAATGTTTTAAAAATTACTAAACTTTATTTCTCACCGTCAAAACGATGACATGCTACTGAGAAATAACTTAGGACCAAATGTTTCAAAAGAATAAGGAGTAATATTTTATTCCTATTATTTCATTGTTTTAACAGGGCACACATTGCGAAGCCTTAGTATGAGTAAACCTTGGGGCACATAATGTGTGTTAACTACATTGAAATGGTTAGTTTACCATTATGATAAATCTTTTATCTTAAGAAGGGATAAAGAAACCAGTACCACTTTTTCTTTTCCGTATGTAAATAGGGGCTGAAATTCTAAAGGAATTTTAATCATAACCCCAAGAAGAACGATAGCATACAGTATAAGCAGATAATATTGGGCTTGGTTTTAGATCACGATTTTTTATCGGGATATTTGGAAAGCGAGTCTAACTAAAACTCATGAATTTTAATTCCTTGTTATCATGTGCTAAAGCTCGTAAGGCTGACATGAATATAAGAGCTAAATATCTAGCGATTTTCCATGTCTTTGCTGATATTAAAGAGTAAAAAATCAGTTATTGCTGCGACTTTTGCAAACTGTTATGTTTTAAATAAAATAATTAGTGCCAGATAATTTTTAAAGTCTGCATTTGTAGTTAAGATACATTTCAGGTTTAGCAAATGGTTGAAAAGAAACTGTAAACTGGGAACACCAAACAGTTTGTTGATAATATTTTACCTTATAGTGTTAAAGTACCATCTACTGACAAGAGATGAAAGATCTTCTCTATTCTCTTTAATCTTCTTTTTTACACTATTTGCCACAAATTTCTAACAAAATCGATTCATTTCATCGAACCGTATTTATTTAAGAGTTACTTTTACATAGTAATCCACTTGAAATAAGTTGAAAATCCCAAAAAGATCATAAAACCGTGTGTTAAATAGAAAAAGAGAAATTGATCAAGCAAACAACTGCATCCTTGAGGGCAAATACACCTACAGCCGTTTTGATCATTATCATTTTTTTCTTTCTTGCAGTTAATTTTTACCTGAAGAGTGATTTGAGTAACATGAAATAACTGCATATGGAAACGAAAGAAGTAAGCAAATATGTTAATATTTTTCTTTGTATTTGTTTTCCACATTTGGATTTTTTCTGCTCCGGATAAGTGAAGGAGACAAGCAAATTTCAGCAAATAAGTAGTAACTTTGTCTATTGTTTCAATATATAGATAATTTTAATATTTTATTTTTTAGAATTAAATTATTTTTACAGGTAATTTGAATGTTGTACAAACGATATGGGTTCTGGTGTCTAAGAGACAATATTTCCTTTAAAATTGACATTCTTTGTAGTAATGGTTATATAAATAAAACTAGTTTTAATGTCGACATGGATAATGGGGTGTTCTTAATATGCTCCTTCAGGCAGGCATGTAGCCAAGGGGTGAGTCCGGGGGGTCCGGACCCCCCCTTCGGATCCAGAAATGAAAATGTTAAGGAGAGATGAAACAAAAGATACGAGAAAAAGATGAATCAGCGTCAAAAATATGAAGCTACATCAAGCGTAACGAAACATTCCGAATTCCATCTATCTCCATGTTAATCCTATGGACTACAAATGACGATCGATAAACCGGTTCAATAAGATAGACTCTCAGATAGAACTTAAGAAATGCCCAGAATCACCAATAATATGAGTCATTTTGAATTTCGCGGCAACACTAATCCATTTTATAGCATGCATTTACTCCCGAAAGAGATCTCGTTGCTATCCTTGACAGCATTAAACGAAGATAAGAAAAAGAAGAAGACAAGTAGAACCGAGTTCGAATGACCTCGGAAAACTATATCTTTTTCAATACTTTTTATATTCTTTTACTCAAGATTTCATCACAGTGTTTCTGATTAAAATACTTACTAACATATCCTCATTTTATTGTCCTAAGCAACCAATATGGGTGCTTTGCCAGTAAAACAGTTTAGATTGATCGATCCTCTGGTGTGTAACCACAGTATTTCATGTCACCCCCCCATTAAGAAATCCTGGCTAAACGAACGAATATATGTTGCCAGTAAAATAGTTTAGAATTATCGAGCCCCTAGTGTGATATACACATTATTTCGTCACGGACCCCCCTATTGAAAAATCCTGGCTACGTGCCTGCTTCAGGTAATGCCATACTAAAAGTGGAATATCATTTCGTTTCATACACGTTCAAAGGTTCCTTAGTTAATTCCCAGATTGATGCTCTAAAAATCATAGCAACTAATTATAACTCATTCCATTGTCACTAAGTACTTTCCTGCTGCATCAGTACGGTTCTAACAATGTCATTATCTCTGGAAGCAGTTCTCAGACGCCAATCGATAAAAGCGCGTAGTTTCCATACCACATTACAGTATGTCACATTCCCTGATTGATGTCAAAATGTCTTCTTTAAACTTATATTTAAATATAGAGAACAGAAATCGGGCAAGAATTCCTTAAGTTTTCAACTTAGCGATGCCATAGTAGAAAGTTCTGCATCCAGACGTCTTTTTGTCCGGCCATTTACGACGAACCCAATTGCGCGAAATATTCGTTATGTAGCGCAGGCATATCGAACTCCAGGCCAGGCCCAGAACTTGCAAAAATTCATCAATAGATTGCTATCTTGGTCAATAATTAGTTTTTGGGTCAGGGACCATAATATCTTTGAACGGCCCTTAAATCGAGTTTTCTTTAAACAAAACCAAATAAGAACATCATACTGAGTTAAGTGATAGTTTGGATTTGGCTACACTATATTTAGTTCTGCAGATATATGGCGTACAAGAAAACGTTTGATTGAATGAAATATATTGAATATTTTGAATCAGGGGCCACAAAACTTTTCAACGGCCCCTAAATCAAGTTTTCGTATTTTGCTGCTATTGTTGGTAGCATTGTGACTGCCATGCCAATGACGTGTTTATGCCCTTGCCGTTGTCGTTTCTGAAACAGTTTGTTATTTGAAAATATAGAAAATGCGTGAATTAAACTATAAAGGTGTCTTCTTGCTTTTTTTTTTTTTTAAATAATGGAAATTATTTAAGTCAGGAATTCGGCGACAATTGCTAAAATCATTGTCAACTAGTCAACATTAATTTACGTCGCGCAAGTCCTTAAAATTTTTACACCATAAATCAATCATAAACTTAATGTCTTTCTTCTTAATATAGACAACTGCGGCGTAACAATAATCATTAAATGTCAAACGGGTGTATCCACATGAGTGAATATTTCGTAACGCTTTGGCAGACATTACTACACCTTATGGAATTTTATATAGGCCAAGTAATTATTCAATTTATATTAAATGTTGATTTACGAATTATAAACAAAATCGCCTTAGACATTTCTCTGAAACCGGTGCTATTATTTTTTGATTTTTCCGAGAAAAATGCCTTATACCACACTATAGGGTTATTATTGATATATTTATATTTTAAATATGAACAGAATCATTGAAGTTATTTTTGAGAAAATGTCAATTTTATATTTACGTCCTTAGCAAACTACTATTATTTTCGGGTGTAGGAAGAAAAATTACAGAAGCTTTTCTGGAAAATCCTAGAAAAATCTTATGTTTTATCGTTGGTTCCTTTACGTTAAAGAAGATGGTCTCTAGGCATATGAATATACATCGGGCTGAACAAATGCACCGCCGAACATTCTAAAAAGCAATTTTTCGGTATGTTAGAGCCATGAAATGTGTAAATCCGTCAAAATTTCGATTGTCATACATGTTTCTCTTCTGTCGATCCTCGAACGTTAAAAACGAAAACCTAACTGAAGCATAATTTACTTCTTGCCAAAAAGTTCTAATTTAATCCAGAAACAACTAAAAGAATTTACAAGGAAATAAAAGAAAGAAAAATGTCAAACATGTTGTCCTACTACTTACATTCTGTTATTACATGGAGAAGTTTAAAACATATTATAAATTCCATCAACTAAAGAAATATCACTTGAAATCTTTAGATGCACTTTCAACCTCCTCGGACTATTTCTCCAATCTCATCTTTTACCAGGCCGGTAGCCAGCCCAAAAATGTAGGGGGGCGATCTAACCATATTATAATTCATCACCATAATATAGTTCATTTTCAAACCTATTCTGAACATTTTAGGGGGCAGTAAGAAATTAGGGAGGCCCGGCCCCCCTAAAGTTCCCGTAGATACGGGCCTGTCTTTCACATCATTGTCCATACTTCTTAGTCGCTCTCAAGTTCCATTTTCGATTTGTCTTCCAATTTTTCTTGATTGTCTTTAACCAGGTTTGCACTTTCCCCATTAGAAGGTTGTGATCCGAATCGATATCCGCACCCGGTAGTGTCTTCCCGTCTCGTACGCTATTCCTGAAACGTTTCTTCACTCGAATGTAATCGATTTGGGAGCTTTTCTTATCTTCATCTAGACTTTTCCATTTATACACCTTAGTTTAACTTTTCTTAAACCACATAATCGTCACCACCATTACATTGCTTATATAAGCCGATAATCATTTGGCCCCGTTCTTTTCTTCTAGCTAGTCCCAATGGTTCCACCATTTTATTCGCGGCTCCTTCTCCTACTAGGCTGTAGAAGTATCCCAATACTATGGCGTTAACCTTATCTCTACCCTCTTTGTACAATATGTTGTCAATCTCATCACACAATGCTTCTACTTCATTGTGATCATGGTCAATTGTTGGATAAGCAATTGCATTATCACAATATTTACCGGTTTTGCAATTAGTTTTATAAACATCAAGCGATCACTTCAGCATTCCACTTTGGACGCACTTCTTGCTACTTCGTTCTTCATTGCTATCGCGACACCATTCTAGACCTTAACGCCACCCGCATACAATATCGTGTAATTTCCCCATACTGTCTCACCTTTTTCTGGCCATCTCACTTCACTTAAGCCTACTATGTTCAATTTAAATTTGTTCATTTCCACTTTTAAATTTTCAAGTTTTCCCATACGTCATAAAGTCCGTAAGTCATATATTGAAATTATTTACTTGCATGAGATGTATTTAAAATATAAGTATATATGCTTGTACTAAAACTTCGTTTCTATTAAGATCCTTTTCTGTTGTTAGTTGCTCACACATACCTTTGCTTCAATCCCGATTAATATTTTAAAAAAAGTGAGAATGTCGTGAGTTTGAAAATATAAACAAGTCTTAAAAAAGCATGAGCAACCACATACACAAATAGATCCTCAGCGTCAGAAACCTTTAGCAAAATGTCAATCCAATTAAGGTTGCAAGATCGTATGTTTTCTTAGAAATGTTTATAATTTTCTATCTTGCATACTGTATACGGTTCATTTTCCCTCTAAAACAATTCCGTTTTTTCCCTAATAAATAAAAGAAATCAAAAAAGTTTGTTTCAAAATGATTTTAAACGATTCCTTCTTGCGATGTTTAAAAACAAAAATTAGAGTAACTGGTTTCTCACACACTGTTAACAATACAACCTTACGACGTAACTTACTGTATAGAGAGATAATACAACTGGTTGAGATTTTGCCTCTTTTGTACCCGACACACAAAATCCTATAATTGAGATTAATTTGTTTTATCATCTTATCCTTCGTCTATCAACATCAGTTTGATCATAAGACAGTTTTTGTCCATCGCGATACACTGACGTTATAAACTAAAGCTTCTATGAACTAATAAAAGCAGAGTTTCAAGTGCTTGAAAATTTCGATATTTCATCAAAGTTTTTGAATGTATACAACATAATGTAAAACTGTTAATTGATGTAATCGTAAATAGAATACAGTTAAAAGGCAACACAGGTATATGAAATGTATCTCGTTGTTTGAATTTCAGTGCTCTAAAGTTGTACCGGAAGCGTACATACAGCGTAAAGTGGAATCCGAACCACATAATTTCTCACAATGAATTGTAATATATTTTTTCGTGTTTTATATGTTGCAATATATTTTTCATGGAAGCATCCCAGTTTAGAATCACAGTTACTCTGCATTACTATGTGAAAAAATATGTTTGTTAAGTGCAAATTCTCAATATGAAATATATTCTGTTCTTCTTTTAAGATCGTAATATCTAGCTCTGTCAGAAAAATTAGGCAATAATAAATCCGATAAAAGTGACTTCTCATTAGGAACCGAATGCGCATCGAAAGTGCCTACATAAACCATGCAAATCTCAAATTGAGATGTTACCTGTTTTAGTACAGTCATTGTTTAGTAAGTGATATTTCAATTTCTAAGTCTAAAGGTTTAATTAAATATATACCGGACATTAATTTATTAGCGACTATTTAATAGCGACTGCAATTTTATTATATTTACGCTTGATCTATTCTACGAATTAGATTTAATTAAAATTACCCACCGTAAGACGGTGTTACTTTGTACAAGATTTAAGCAATTTCAAAGAAAATCGCATGTAACTTACAAACGTAATGATTTACAACACTGTATTTTAAACATATAATAGCTAGATATATAAGGAAATCTTTATTGCACGTTCAGTAGTAAACATTCAGTATGAACATAGTTATTGAAATATAAACTTTGGTGAAAAATAACACCATAGGTGGGTTGAAAAAGTATGTTAAACATACGAATATAACGTTTCTGTGCAATGATTTTCCTTCAGTGTTTATATATCTTTCTACACAAACTGTATGCAGTCCCCAAATATTGATATTAAAATGACAAATATGCCGGTATCAATACTTAGTTTGAATTATCGATATTTGTAAAGAAAATTAATTTTCTGGTACCGACACAGAAACCGCATTCTAATAACTTAGCATATGTCCCAGAAAAATGCCAACTCCGAAACAGAAAAAAAAATCCCCGTGAACGGATTTATCTTGGTTATTCCTTATGTCCAAGAACACCATCCCAAACATAATCAGTGGAAGATTTACGGGGTTTGGGACTTATAGCCTGAAGCCCATCCAAATTTCAGTATCTGCTTTTTTTTTTTAAAAAAAAATCGAATGTTGGTCATTCTTATGCGAATAAACTGCTAGCCTTCCAAAAAGTCTAGTGATTTCTGAAGAAAAAACGAAGCCTTTCTGTGTGGAGCCCCTCTCAAACTACTTTTGTGGATCCGCCACTGTTCATAATATATTTTCCAACACGAAATTCATTCCATCATCTCCCTAAATAGGATATTTTCCTAAATTTAGAATGCAGGAGGTTCCAGTAGTAATAATTTCCTATCTAAGTGGTATTTAGGACCAGTGTAAATTAACCCCGAGTAAACGCTGAAACCGCCTTATCCCTGTTTCACTATTTTATGACTAAAACATTTCACATTTCAATTTTAACTATTTCTATTGCATCAAAGTCCCGTCACACACAGTGGTGTTCTACAAAATAACTTAACTTAGAAGGAACTTCTTGTAAGTGATATCTTTCAAATTTTGGGCGCCATTACAGTGACTGGTTTCCATACCTCTACAACAGCGTTTCCAACCTGTATGCAGCGGCACACTGTTGTGCCGCGAATGGACCTCTGGTGTGCCGCGAGGAAATCGAAAGAAAATTATTAATTCTATAGCAACCAAATTGCCCGACATAGGAAAAATTGTATATTTTTGTATTTCACATTACTATGAATTTCTACCATGGAAAAATTACTGCAATTGTAATATATTATTCTACATCTATTACTGTGTAGCAGACAGTATTTCGGCTCGTACATGTTTCCATGGTGAGCTGCTATGTTACGCTCCAATTGAGAGTCATACTAACACCGAGAAATGGAAGCATTTGTACGGTACGCATCAAGTAAACGTTCGTATTACACTCATTCGCACGTGAATGACAGAACAACACGTTGTTGTTCAACAGCTGTGTTTTGACTTCGACGCATCGCAAGCTGTGTGATTGCAATAATATGCACCGGTTTTGGTTAAAACAGCAAAATTAAAAGTACAAGATATTTGGTTTTTCGTTTGTTATTTAGTGATCTTCATTCTTAGTGAAAGGTTGGATACAGTGTTTGAAAAAGAAAGCGTATATTTAAAAATCTGAGTCCTATATTTCATTGCAATTGTTTTCTATTTTAAAATGAGAATAAAAAATAAGCATAATGAATTAGCATAGGGGAAAACCAGTGATCGAGCTTTAATCTCTGTGAGAAGGAGATCAGTAATCACAGAAAAAAATACCATGGTATTTTATATTTGCAAATAACAATAATAATAATAATAATAATAATAATAATAATAATAATAATAATAATGATAATAATAATAATAATAATAATAATAATAATATCTATGAGTGTGTCGCAAAAATTCAAGTTATACCCGTAGTGTGCCGCAAATTGAAAAAGGTTGGGAAACGCTGCTCTACAACAAAGAAACTTTCCGGTAATTAGAACTCATGTTAACCGCCAACATTATAACCAAAATATAGTTAGATATTTTATCTTACAATGGCAGTTCAAACTTCCTCTTTACTGTTCATGGTTTTACCGACAGAGAACTATGAAATTTTTTTATATTTTGTGCAAAGTAACCCCCGATGTGCAAAGTAACACCGTCTTACGGTATATTTATTTCTAGTAAGTGTTGTTTCTTTCCACCTATAACAACCGTCACCAGTTTTCCTTCTGTTTGAGTTCCTAACCTGAGTGCGATACAAATGAGTGAATGAAAAAATGACTATCAGTGGGCGTATTCATGACTTAAATAACATAATTATTATGATTTTCAAACAAATCCTATGTATAATTTTCTAAAGAAAATTACTAAAGATGTTTGTATGCTTAAGGGGCCCTATCACTGCGAAATTAAAATACCGCTAATTTTACAGTAATTATGTGATATCTTCAAATAGATAAAAGATCATCGATAAGTGGAACAAGAACTCGCTAGACAATATTATGTTACAGGAGATACCATTATCACGACTCACTTATCTGCTTTCGGTTTGCAACTCTTTAGAAGATTGGAGTTTATTTTCGCGTTTCTAGATGTCTGCAAACGGGAAGCCACTAGGTGACTCGTGATAACGGTATCTCACGCACCATAATATTCTCTAGCGCGCTCTTGGGCATTACTGTTGTATCGCCGGACCAATTTGAAAATCGAAAAGAAGTACCAAAATGTACTGCACTCGGTTATATTACGTTACGTTACGTCGGTATCACCTCCCCCGACTTTTCTCTCTTTTTTTCTTTTTTCGTTTTCCAGACTCAAAAAAAAAAATAATAATCAGCTTCGCGTAACCCCCATACCAACCTACCCTTTTCAGGTCTCCCCTTTCGGAAAGGGTATCCAAAGTGTCCCTATCGAGTCTCGAGTTAATCGGTACACACACAAAAAAAACTTTTGTTCATTATAACTGTTTAAGTGTACTACGAATTTTGACATTATACTACATGGTGATTTACAGAACTTGTACAACGACATCTATAATAGGCTATCCGAATAGGCGATGTATCGTTCTCCCCCGGGGACACCATCTAGAGACCAGTCTCCAATCAACCCTGCAATACGACTTACAAGAGCAGAAGAAAATGAACAAAGAAAAAGAGCACGAGAGGAGTCTACAGCACTAGAAGAGCCAACTAAGGGAAAGACAACCGAGAATTTGGAATTCTACACAATGGGACAGCTAGACCAAGAAATGAATTACATTGAAAACTTATTGGATTGGAAAAAGATAGGAAAGTCCCACCTCGAAAAATTAAAAAAGAGAGTGGTAGTCTGGGTCAAGGATAGAGCCCAGCTACTTGGAAGCCTAGACCAAATGGAGAAAATAAATGTTAAGCTCCATGAAAAATACGATAACCTTCAGAAAGAAAAAAATAATAACAGAAATGGAAATGATGGGACAAAAAGGTGGTCGCATCGAAGACAAAAAGCAAATGGAAGAATTAAGGCAAAAGAATATCAAACTAGAAAAAGAAATAGAGGAACTAAAGGATGAGAAGGCAGAAATAAAAGACGACAGAGACAGGCAACATAAACGGTTCGAAACAGAAATCCAAGAAATAACGGAAAGTAGAAACGAGCTAAAGAAATAATTACAAGAAAAAACGAAACAAGTAAACAAACTGTAGGATGATTACAAATATCTGGAGAAAACATACGAGCAAGTAAAGGGGGAGTTAATACAGACACAACAATCCTTTGACAGAGAGGAGATAGCATGGGAGAAACAGAAAATATCTACAGGGACAAGATTAAAGAATTAAGAAACAAATAGAAACCGACACAGACGCAGTAATACACGAAATACAGGCACTAACAAAAAAGATTGAAGAAAAGCAGGAAAGACGGAAACAGATCAGGGACAAACGTGGTCGGAAGTAGTGAGAGGGAGAAACGTAACAGAGAAAGAAAAGAAAATCCTAGAAGTAACAGCTAAAACCAAACCTACCCTAATATTTAGACCCAACGAAGGAGAAACAGTTACGCAGACTGTTCAAAGTCTAACAGAAACAATAGATCGAAGGAAGGAAAAGTTAAAAATAACTGGTATACGTACGACAAAGTATATTGTGATATTGGAACCCGCATAAAAGAAGACCTAAACAGGATAAAGGATAAAGAACAAATAAAAAGAAATTTCAAATTTGAGGAAAGTAGGAAACGAAACCCATTGATGATAGTGTATGGCGTACAGGCTGAAATAAAAGACAACGACCTCATAGAACCTATCATCCAACAGAACTTTGAGGAGGAAGAATTAGCAGAAGCCCAGAACATAAAGGCAAGATTTAGAGCTGGTAAGAAGGGCAAAAGAAATGCCACCTGGTTATAGAGGTTACACCAAACATAAGGAAAATGTTGATTAATAAAGATCGCATATATATCGATTATGAATCACATAAAATTAAAGATTTCATTGTGGTACCACAATGTTAAACGTGCTAAGAATTTCGCCACACAAGTGAAGACTGTGAAGATAAAGGCAAAAAGGTATGCATTCCATGTAAACTGAGACACAAAATATGCCAAACTCCAAATACGGAAGAATGTGTTTCATATCGGATAGCGGGTGAAAGGATAATGAGCAAAATAAATTATGGATAAAGGACACAAAGAAGTATGCAAGGAAAAGAAAAAAAAATCACCAAGCAAAGCCAAAAGGAACAAAAAACGTTTGGAGGAATTTTTGGATAGAAAAAGAAGAGCTATGGCATCTACAAAGAATAAATGTATACAAACTGAATTAGAAAAATATAATAATACTATTAAGAAACCACTTGATGTATATTGGAAGAAAAAAGACAAACGAACTACTTCAGATCCAGCAGCAGAAGAAAAGACAACACTTAAGATAAATTTTGTGAATGGCGAGCAGAAAGATCTATTTCCAATCAAAGAAGAACCAATCTAAGATAACAAAATTACATCAACTCAATCTCCGGAAGAAGCAGAAAATACGAAACCAATTTTGATGGAACCAAGACAATTATATGGTAATATGAGCCATCAATATAGATTAGCCAAATTTGAGGACAAGAACATTCTTAGTGTGGCATTTCGACAAGTAATTAGAGATCTACATGACAAGGGACGGTCGATAACGCACCCTACGCTGGAAGAAATCGATAGAATAGAACTGAGAACATAGATCTTCCCGCTAATGGATGGGAGTTAGTAGATCTAATTAATGAAGTATATGAGAGAAGAGGTATACACTGGGAATTAGAGAATGTATACAAACAGATGGTGAACGCCTACGGCAGAATTTGTTTCGACTACAGCAAAACTGGTATGGACGCCTTTGTATACACCAAACATGCTTAACAGCTTACTATCATTAAAAATTGCACAAAACAACTCGCACAGGTCGAAACTCGCGACAATAGAAGCAAAAAGATTTGTGGAAACAAAAAAATATCGATTTAATCGCTCTACAAGAACCATATACGTATAATAACAGATTAGTAGTTTCCCCTGCATCAGCGAGAATAATTTATGGTGGTGAGGCCTTCCTAGCAGTGATTGTGGTCATGAACAAAAACCTAGAAGTATTAAAAATCTCACAATACTGTGATAATTGGACTGTATGTGCTGAAATTACACAAGTAACTGATTCAACCCGGCTAATAAATTCTTATTTTGAATACAGTAAGGAAATTAAACCATTTCTAAATAAACTACAGCAAATAATCAGACAAAACCCTGGAAAAATGATCATAATAATGTTACATTCAAACGCCAAGAACACAGCCTGGGGTTCACCATATACCGATGAAAGAGGAGAGGAATTGGGGGATTTTATCATGCAAAACGATCTTGCGATTATAAATACTGGAAACAAGCCAACCTTCGTAGAATCAAGAGGCGAATCATTTATAGACATAACAATCGGCACAATAAACGTTATGGACAATATGGAAAATCGGATGGTTCACGATAAACAAACTACCAGTGACCACGAATTCATAACCTTCGAAGTAAAAATGAATAAAGGAAGAAATAAAGAAAGATTAAATATAAAGAAAATAGATTGAGAAGTTTTTAAAGGCAAGCTAGACCTCCCTCAATTAGAACAAATAGAAGATGCTAACAATATGGTAATAAAGGTAGATGAAGCCACAATAACCGCGATAAGAGAATCCACTCCGAAATTAGTGCAAACAGTAGGATACGGTGACTTTTGGAAACCGAAATTAGAAAGATTAGAAAGAAAAAAAAAACATAGAAGTGAATCCCTGGGGTTTTCCATATAAATTAATTATGCAAAAGATTAATCCTACAACATTATGCACAATTAAAAATGCAGATGGAACGTATACAAAAACAAGAGAAGAAACATTAGACAAATTAATGCAGAATTTGTTTCCTAAGGATACGATGGTAGATGATACAATGGGACAGATGCAGCTAAGAAGAAATCATGAAAGAGAAGCAACAGTAGTAGATGTGGACGACTCCGAATTGGTAACAAATGATGAAGTAGAAAAAAATATAAAGAAACTAAAAACATGTAAGGCTACAGGTCTTGATGAAATAACAAATGAAATATATAAAAGGAATAAAGATATATGGGTCCCTTACTTAACAAGACTTTACAACATATTGTTAAAGAAACAAACATTCCCAAATGAATGGAAAATTTCGAAGTTAACTATATTACTTAAAAGCCTGGACACAGACCCCCTAGAAATTGTTGCCTACAGATCAATATGTTTACTAAAGAACATAAGCAAAATTTATGAGAGAGTTATAGCTAATAGGATAAACAAGTATAGAAATACACAGAATGACACCCTACAATATGGTTTTAGAGCGGGAAGATCGACCGAGGATGCATTGAATGTTTTTAAAGAACAAATACAAAATAGTAGCTACCAAAAGAAATATGCTCTAGCGTTGTTTGTTGACATTGAGGGAGCATTCGATAATTTATGGATACCAGCCTTATTAGATAATTTGAAGAAATTAAGGCTTCCACAATATCTGCAAAACGTAATAAAAGATTATTTCCAACACAGAAAAATAATTATACAAACAGAAATGGGAGATAAAGAAATATAAAATGAAAAGGGCCGTCCACAAGGTTCAATCTTGGGACCCCTGATGTGGGATATACGACTACAGCCTTGCCTGGAGAAAACGGGAAAGAATGACTCAATAGAGAGAATCATAGCCTTTCCTGATGATATTGTAATAATAACATCGGCAAATTCCAGAAGAGAAATAGAAACCAAAACTAACCAAGTAGTGGAAAATCTATATAATTGGTGCTCTGAAAATAAATTAAAGCTATCAGCGAAAAAACTAAGCTTATGCTTTTTGGAACTAAATTAACTAGGGAACCACAAATAAAAATATCAAATCAAAAAATAAAAAGAGTAACAGAATTTAAATACTTAAGCGTAACAATAGATGAAAATTTAAACTTTGAGAAACATGTACAATATATAGTTGAAAAGAGTAATAAAATTGCCAACAAACTAATGACAACTGGCAAAAATACATACAAGTTACCATATAAAATATTAAAGCTATACCATGATACAATACTATGTGCGACTATGGCATACGCTTCAAGTCTATGGGTACATCGAATTTTCGAGAACAAAAAAATTAGAGATTCCATGAATAGACCTCAAACAGATTTACTTATAAGACTAAATGTAGCCTTTAACACAGTGCCAAATGAAGCATTATGTATACTACTACATATAAAACCACTACATCTGGTAATACTACAAACAGCAGCATTCTACTGGCTAAAAAAACGAAAAGCTAATAGATCTTCTTGGCAAGGCAGTAACAAAAAAGAAGGAGATCGAAGAAACTATAGAAGAAAGATGGAACTTAGAATGGTCAAACTCAAACAAATCAAGAATATTATGGGATATTATTCCAACAATTAATAAAAGGAAAAAGTTACAACATCCAGATCCAAGTCCAGGTGTCATTCACTTTCTAAGTGGGCACGGCCCTTATGAAACTTACCTGTATAGAATAAAGGCCAAAGAGAATACAATCTCTGAATGCGGCGAAATTGGAACACCAGAGCACCACATCTTTCGGTGCCCTCTGACAGAAGATGTAATACCAGAGAGGGGAAATATCAGACGTAAAAATCTAATACAAATAATCGAAAACGAAAATGATTTTAACATCTTAAAGCGAATAGCAAACAGCTATTCTGAAATAAGAAGAAGTACTTACTACAATGAAAACGAATAAGCATTGCATAAATGTAAATAGAATTAGAGTGGATGTGTCTTTGAGTGTTTTTGAATGAATGAAATCTCCCGGACCGAAGAAAATCTCAGGATGGCACTGTTATTCCGTGCCCCCCCTTTCCGGGGGAGAGGAGCGAGTGGATCATCGCATTTTCGGTTTACACCGGAAGGAACTCCGGATGCGTATGATCTTGTGTGTGTGCATCGCATGTGCGCTTTTGTGTTCGTGGTTTTCGGTTTTCGGGTTTTTGGGTGTACCTCTTTGCGTCATGGACGATAAGTGAAGAGGAGTGTCTCAGAGATAGTGAACTTAGTGATCGCTTCAGTCGATCTCGGCCGAAATGACGGTCCAAGCCTGGGTGTGCGGGCGGAAGGACAGAACAGACCAGGACCCACACTAAGTGCTCTGAGTAGGTCCTGGACCTCAAGTCAGCACGTACAGGACTGTGACATGGCATGGACACGAAACTGAGAACACTCACAGAATACTTCATGAATAACCCATTAAAATTTATGTCATATAAGAGTGGAAGTTATTAGTGAAGTGAAATGTTAGTGTAAATGTGTTCTGTGACCACAGGAGAGAACCAATCATACAGTGAAAAACCGTAGTGATCTGTTTGGTTGTGAAAAGTGAAGAGAAGTGCAATTTGATAAATAATCATACAGCATACAGGAGAGGAACCATTGTCATACGGTGAAAACCGAAGAAAGAAGATGAAGCAACACATTATTAAATAAAACTTAACTAAATAATATAACAATTTAAATAATTAATAAAGTAAATATAAAATTAATTAAACAATATCTTAACCACTCATGTGGAATAACAAGAGGGAAAAACGGATAAATAGTAGCCTAACTAAGAAATGTATTAATACATGATAATAAATAATGTAGTAAACCATTAAATAAGAATAGGAAACCATAATTACAATTAAACAAAAAATTAGAAACTAGGTAACTAAAAACATAATAAGACTACAATCTTAAAAAATATCTTAATAATTAAGAAAAGAAATCATTCAGTAAGAATTAAATGGTTAAGAACTATAGGGAAATAATATATAAAAATAAACAAATAACAGCAAAATAGAAGAGTAGATTAGTTAGATAATATAGATAGATAAGTAGATAAGAATTAATAAGAAGTAGTAGTAGTAGTAGTAGTAGGAACGGGTTAGAAGCCCCGCACGGGTTTGTTGGGTTCTGTTCTGGACATGAAATGGCCAAATTAAAGACTTGCCCAAATTTTTCTGAGCATTTTACACTCTATGGGTCCGAATAATAAAACAAGTACACCTCTCCGCGAAATAGTCCATCCACCTCCACATACAGTGCCGCTTACATCATCAAAAACATTCAGCAAATGCAACACTTTCTTATGAGTAACTTTTACTACCTGACTTTCTCCATACCTGACTTTCAATCATTCTTCCTCACAAACTTAAATAAATTCACCAATTGACCCGGTAAATTTCCTATAACTGGTCCGGCGTTACAGCAGTTAACCCCACTCTTGTTCCACATTTCGACTGTATTTTATCTGTTTGAAGATATCGCATAATTATTGTAAAATTAGCGGTATTTTAATTTCGCGGTGATTAGACATCTTAAAATGTATTTAAAAGTTGAAAGTAGTAAAATAGTTGAAAGTAGTATTCTTTGGGGGTACCTTTGTATTGAGAGTAGAGTGTCCAATACAAGTATTGTGAAATATGAAACTTAAGGTCACAAAAGAGTATTTCAAGCACTATATCATCTTGAAGATGCGTAGTACTAGAGGAATGTGTACTAGAAGATTATTGTGTATATCGTGTGTATTTACGTAAATCTTTTGAATTATTTATTACAAATTAAGTCTATATAATTAGCTCAATGTTTAATAATGTGTATGAAATGGTAAGCTGCGATAGTACACGATCGACTCATAAGACTATATCTTTTGTCGTTTTCTTTGAATGGACACACTATAGGCTGTTCACCTTGGAATGAACATCATTAATTGCAAGCGAGTGTATGTGGGTGCAACAAGGCTGCGTACTACTACCCATATAATACTGTCATACTGTAGCCGTGAATAGTTAATGCCTGAATATATTCATTTTTACTGGAATTCATTCATCATACCGGTCACAGCGAAGTGTCCATAAAAATAAATGAATGTAACCTCAGCACAGATGTTACACCACGATTTCTTTGGTTCGAAGATGTTCTTAGGTCGAGAAATAAAATTAATTCGTTCGTTATAGTTGAACATTTTTTTAAAACAAGAGTTTTATTCCCATCCAATGGATGAGCGGGCCGTAGAAGGCAACACCTTCTCTGTGGCAAGAGTATAGTTGACCATCAATATGTCAATGAACTAAAACAGGAAGACGGTTGATCTGTTACCGATTTAAGAGTACACTTTCCATAGACTCTTTTCTTTAACATTAGGAAGGTGCTTTGATCGCTCTGCCTGGTGTATATTAAAAAAAAAAAAAAAAAAAAACTCCACAACACTGTTCTTATTCTCACTTTTCTTCGTTCATTCAATACCATTGGTGCGTTTATATCACGCCCCTCAATACTGCCATCTAGGACCGACTCTTTTTATATGCAACCATTTAAAGTATTATTTGAGTTCTTTTTTCCCCTCGATATTGCTCAGCGTACAAAACAAGCAAACTATTTTAATTGAAATTTAAACGCACAATTTTACGACAATTATTACCTTGTATATAATAATTCCGTTGAAGGACACAATTTTCAGCTTATTATGCTATGGATTATAAAAAAATACTTATATATATATATATATATATATATATATATATATATATATATATATTAAATTTTGAATTATGCGACTTTTAGAGTTGAGAACTAATTATCGATAGCAGTTTGGATTGATTCTTTGGTAGGTATGAAAGTGTAAAGTTGCCTTCCGCTATCCTTTATTTTTCTTCTCTCTTTACGTAAGCGTAGGCAAGTTATGGAACATTGTGAACAGATTGGAACAGATCCTGGCCCGTTACTGTGACTGGCTTCAATTGATTATGTTCTATTAAATATAAGTGTGTGTTAAGTTTTCCCCTCCCATTTTGTTTGATTTCTCTCTTGTTAAATAAGTTTGGACGAATTATGGGACACAGTGACCAAATTTGAAAAAATAGATGTTTAATTATCGATATTAATCAATTTCTAAATTTTGAATGCTGTCAAGGCACATCGATACGTCCCGTCTTCGTCGGTTACTTAAACAAGACATTTTTCAGAAAAATCTAAATGAATCTGGTATGAGATCACAGAATCACTCGTAATGCTTATCTTCTTTATGTTTGCCAAAAAAAGCTGGAACACACATCTACAAAGGTTCTCTTTGGGGGTTTTAGCAGTTGTTCAAAATTGTCATCATCAAACTATGATATATTTATGATCTATTAAATATTTCTTATTTCAGTTTTACGTCGCTAAATTCGGCAAATTTATATTTCAAATACAAGAATACTTGATGTTTTAAATCATGAGCTTTACCAACGTTCTTGATAAGACCCCATTTGTTATTTATTAGCAGTGACCACGCCAGAGGGGGGCAAGGGGGGCGAGCGTCCCCCTAGTAGCTACTTCTGCACCCCTGACTATCACCTAGACTGCCCCCCCCCAGACTCCTACAATCTTTAAACATTCTACATGTAGTATTTTATATCAGTATCATAACCAATCTCATTGTCAAATTGAGGGGCTTAGTGGAAAAGGGGCGTATCCCACATTTGAGTGTTTTCGAGAAACAGAAGGTTTTGCGTTGTAACTAACAAAAGCATTACTATGGAAGAAAGGTACATAAATATAACAATACATATTAGAAGAAGGTCTGATGTGTTTCAGAAAAAATCACCATGCATCTTACTTCTTATCTTTAAGAAGAAATGAACATAAGATATGCACATGATCATGATTGCCAAACCAATACGAGCTTTCTATATTAATAAATCAAAATGAAAGTTCCAATACTCGAATATTGATGTAACATATAGAATAACACAACAAGTTAGACCATGTTCGTCCCTCTCAATAATGTTCACGTACTCCACTCAGTGAAAAAAATGGCACATGTTCGTGTCGCCACTCAAATAACATGGTTTTGAGAACTAAAATATTTCCTTTGTACGGCAGAACTCTAATATGCTAGAATCGTACACACTGTAAACACAACATTGCAGACGAGTATAATATACATTATATTGCATAATAAACCATTACGTAGGGCACAGTATTCGCGTCTCTGAAGGGACACTTCAATTCATACAATCACTCGATATCGCTACTATCAATGCGTGGTTCGCGTTGTCATTGTTCCATTTTAGAGATCTATAATATTCGTGGTGGATGGATGAAATGTAGTTTAACATGCTCTTTAGATTATCATACTTAGGTTTCTGAATAGGTCTTCCTTTCGGATACTTGGATACAAAATCATATCTTGCAGAGAGCACAGTTGTCCTCTTCCTCGCTGCAAACTTAGAGTAGTCCAAGGCTCAAATGTCGAGCATGTGTATTTTACCTGGACTAGTTGGCTGCCTTTCAGAAATTCCATGCTAGTCGCTGCTCTCATATTAAAGACTTTTCCATTCTTTGATTTCTTGCGAAATGTCAGAACAGATCGCAACGCTGATACAACCTTCATGTCTTCTGTTGTCATTTCGATGACTTGAAATGGTTTCTTTTTGCGTGCTGTCTTTATCAGAGTGGCCCATTTAGCGGGGTGTACACAGATTGTGTTTTCCTCTTCGCTCTCTCAATAATACCGAAATCAGCATCGCAGGGGAGAAATGTGTGGCTAGGAACCAAAAATCTATGTTCTATTGTCTGGAGGTCGGTGACGGCTAACAAATACAGCCAGAGTCACATAATGACAGAATTTTTATTTTGCCCGACGCACGAATCACTATACACTATTAAATTACGTCTGTTGCGAATATCCTCTGGTAGGTGCATCATTACTCGAAGAATACAGCTTCCAATTTCATCACTACCACAAGAAGCGACAGATTCTGGCCAGACACACATAACTGTAGAATCATCATGACACAAATGGAACCCAAAACATGTCCACAACTGCCGCAAATAGAAAACAGTTTCGGTGCTTATCATCGGTGTTGGAAGTGCTTGTTCCAGTTCCATTGCAACAACTATACTGCTGCTGTTAATGTATTTGCATTCCTATTTTGCATTTCTCAAAGATTGATAGGCTGCTTCGGCTTAGGAAATGTTTATATGATATTCAGATGGTCTAGGTTCTACGTGTAGCATCGAATCACAAGTTTTAAATGTGTCGGTGCTTGGCATTTTAAATGCGATGATAAATTCATTATTGAACACATATCGATATGTATGTAATTTCACTAGAACGATTTATCCTTGTTCACATTGTTCTACATACAAATCGTAGATTTGTTGCACAGAATGCACCGAAACTATATATGAAAGTTCAGGGTTTGCAGCTCTGCTGTAGTGAGAACAGTATCTTGGAAACGACCTAATATGATTCCTGACACTATCTAGTTTTTCTTCCGAAATAGCATCGGGGTGGTTGTGATGTTTACCTCGACGGTTCCCTTTGGCAGAATGCAACGCTTTGGCAGGCATATCATTCGTATGTGTTCTCGATTCACCACGGGCGGTACGAAGTCTACGTTCAGTAATACCATGTCCATTCCAGAATTCTTGTTTGCACACATTAACTTCCATTCCTGATGATGAACGAAGAACATAATGAAAATATATTGGCGTGCCTGGAGACATTTACATTTTTCCTGTCTTACAAACGTTCACATTCTGACCTCCTGCTTAGCCCAAATAGATAGAAATTTTGCGTGTTGAAATCTTGCATGTTGTAAAACGAAATGAAAATATTATCTTTTGTTTCATAATCGATATCCTTCATTTATCCACACCACTCAGTTTTACAACACCTCATATCACTTCGCATTTTGTCCGGTACTTCCTTACCTGTGCATCCAACGTAACTCTTTCCTGCCTTCCTCTTACGATTGCGTTCATTATCCTTCCATTTGTCTTCGTTTCGTTGTCTCTTTCGTGGTTTAACAGGGAAATTGCCCAGATTGGAATTACATTCAACGTCGTGCACAGCAGCCATTATTACTTTCAACAGCAACATGTATCAGCTGTCACAATTGGTTGATTTCTAGACTCACAACCAATGACATATAGTGTTATATCACCACAAACTCACAATATAGCTGGAAGCGGGATATGTCATTTTTCCACTCACGAGTTGCAGCTGAAAGGGGATACGCCATTTTTCCACTAACATTTTTGACACAAATATTTTCTCATTTTTGTCCTACGCTTATGGGATCCACAGTATACAGAGCCGAGTCATAACACTTCTTCTCAATATACCGGATAGTTCCATGTATCCAAATATGTAAATATCTCGATTTTCCAAATTTTGTGGGATACGCCCCTTTTCCACTAAGTCCCTCAATTGTAGTCTACTTTCCATGCATTTACTATGTGGCAGATTAGTCCGCAAGCTTTCTCTTTTAAGCGTCTGGATATGCACGCATATTTCTGTTTTCAAATTTAGCGTCTTTTGAGGTAAATTTTAGTTATACTTCTTTCTTATGATTTTTAATTATTATGCCTAGCGAACAATAGTAGATTTGGTCGACTTGTTTTCTTCTCATTGGATCAACTTCGATTGGAAACAAAAGAAAGGTAAAACCAGTTACGTAACTTGTTTGTATTTATCAAGGTTTGAAGTTTCCAGTTTCATATTTTGTTTTATTTAAAGGTTCTGTACTTCTTTTTTCTGGAACATTATTCTCGGCTTTCAATATTCAGAGGATGTGCTTATAACAGCTTAGTTTCCAACTACCAGGGCTTAATTTTTTTAAGGAGGATAAAAATAGTTGTGTTTTCCCTTCCTGCAAATGATAATAATAAAATTATGGAATTAAATTGATTCCCAATGAAACGTATTGTCAGGGTGCTGATCTTCAGTTAGTAATTGGTTTATACTAGTGCTCCCTTACTTATTTTGTTTCAAAGTACTGACGTGTCGTCTACCATATTGACTAGGAACTGCTGAAAAATTCGTAGCCCAACCCAGAGGGAGTGCGGTGAAATTTTATTTCTTCTACACTTACCCCGAGAGTCAATATACTACCTTGTACAGTGCTCCAGTTTTTGCAGAGAAGTTAAAAAATCTGAAGATTTCTTCGCACCACTGTTCGTAGCACTACCCCTATCAGATATAAAATTGCGTCCTTTCAAGTGTTATTTAAGTTTGGGAAATAAGTACACGTAATAGTTAGACGGAGCTAAATCTGTGGAATAAGAATGATGATCTAGACATTGAAATCCTAGATTATGCAATGTCAGTTGTGTTCGCAGGGGCTTGATGGATAGGTGTATTCTCCTGAAGGAACAGAATTCCTTTCTTTTCATTTTCCGCGGCGTTGAACTTGGAATTTTTCTTTCAGTTTCGTAAGTAATGTAGAGATTCTGGATTAAATATCTGACCGTTGCGGAGGTAGTCTATGAGTACGACTCCATACTTATCCCAGAAGAATGTTGCAAACAGCTTCTTAACCTACTTCTGTGTCTTGAACTTCTTGGGGCGATGGAGAAATGAGTGCTACTACTCCACAGACTGTTGCTTCGATTCAGGATCATAGTGGTACAACCACATTTCATCTATGGTTACTACTTGTGATCAAAATTGATCAGCATTACGGTCAAATTGGAGGAAGACTTCTCTTAATGCCGTCACTCTTTTATTCTCCTGAAAGATATTATGGGAACCCATTATGTCGAGAACTTGAGCATACCTAAGCCATTCTGAATTATGCTACCGACAAGTTCCAAAGAAATGCCCAGAATCTCTGACACAAGTTTTGCTAAGAAGGTAAAAACTGACAAAGCGGGGTGCAGGCAGACCTCAGATTATAATAAGTATATCGTGAATTTACTATACACCTTAAAAGCTATATAAATAATAGCTTAAATTATTTTTGTCACTCAAAAACAAAATGTTATAACAGTTAGGATCTGGATGTTCGAGAAATTATCTATTTGGGTACACATAATCACTTCAGAGGCCTGAGAAACAATAAGAATTTCATTATTAATATGAAAATTTGTATTTATACATACAGAAATATGTTTTTCTAAACTACGGTTTCATTTTTCTGCCTAGTACCTACACTCCTTCTGGATTGGACTAGGACATTTTCAGCAGCTCCTCGTAATTTATATATATATAGCGAGAGAGAGAGAGAGAGAGAAAGAGAGAGATGTAGCATATAGTACTAGACGAATGTGGTACTTGTAGCATACGCGAAAGTAATTCAATTTATTTTTAGGATTCAAAAGTTTCATTGAAAAATATTTCATGTGCAGACGTTACTTATTTGTTAGTTACAAATTTTACTTGAAATAAGTTTAATTTATAATCATATAGGTCTAATATGAAAGCAGCAACGAAATTACACAATGTAATGTAAAATAAGTCAAACGTAATAAATATGTCATATTTGGTATGGCAAATAGCCGCCTCTCCGAAAATATCTGCCCCTCCTTTGCCCCCCTAAGAACTTAAAGCTGGCGTCGTCACTGTTTATTAGTCGTAAATACATTCGTACAGAATTAACTTACGAGGCGTGAAACGCATATTGCTCTTTGGTAGAATCGTTTAATGTATAGGTCAATGTTTCTTAAAGTAGTTAGCCTTACTATCTCTGATGTCCATTCACATAAGAAATAATAGAGTTTGGTGTATTCAATTTGCAAAGTAAGCAATAAAACTGTGATTTTTAAATAATCATAGATATTCCCGTTATATTCTGTGTACTTGAGTTTATCTACAGCATTTATATATTCTCATAGATCTCTTTCATTTCAGCTGTATGGTCACAAGGAATTGATAACAATGCGCTTCCGTTATATGGCAATACCATCTTAAATTAATTTTTGAGGGTTTTTTGAACAAATGGTATTCATGCGTCTGGTGATCGTGACCAAGATCCTCCAGATTTGTGCAAACATTATTGAAAAATACGATTACTACATCATCCGAGTCTTTGAAAACATAATAGCGGCTAAGATAGTGCGTATCATTGTACTTTTGTGCAATAGATTTGATTCCTTTTGAGTTTCGAACCTGAAATTTAATATTGTTGTTTAGATAACCCTAAATCATTAACGAGAGCTTTGATATCTGGCTAAGTTAGTAGATGGAGTTCTAATGAAGGAGCGTCAAATGTAGGATCACTTCAATCTTACCGTTCTTCCATAGTATGAACTGTGCCGCAGTTAGAGTCATCAATCAAGGTTACGTTATCGGAATACTTTGACACAAGATACTCGTCACTACATATGGCAATTCTGAAATGTAACAGTGTGTTTTGTGTTAGATTTGATTCCTTTTGTGTTTGTTAAACTAAAACAGAAATCACTGACTGGACTGTTCTTTTTGTTTCCTCAAAATCATGGGAATTGCAAATGGGATATAATATGTACTATGTTTCCATCCTGTAAGAAGTTGTATACATGACAGCCAAAGAAAAGCTCTTAAGTCTCTTTTAAAATGGCGTACAATTTCGTCTCTGAGATTTAATGGTTAATTCAAGACAAATTTAGGTCGGTGTTAATTTTCATATGGCAAAATCTCAACTTGAAGGACTGAGTCATATATATAAACCAGTGCTTTTAACATCCTGTACAGTTCGGAGTCTGAAATGCGTACGTAAACCATTGCAGAAATTGAAAATAATAATAGTACCAAGGTATTACCTTGACTCACATGTCAGGCTATAGACGTAGACAGTTATCAGGATACCTTTATAATTCTACAATTTATGGTTTATGTTTAAAATAACGACATGATTTATTATCGCGCCGTATTTCTTTCACCGCATAGTCGGCTATCTTCTTTTGCATTGTAGACACTAACGTTTCCCTTTACCTAGTTCGAAACGGTGACCAGGAGTTTCAATGTTTTAGATTGCCGCCAAGTATTGAACTAATATAGTTCTTGGTAGAATGTGTTACACAAACAGATTGCTCCAAACCCTGATTGTTTTGAGTCAGTTGTGCTTTCTTACTTTTGCGGTTCCTTACAAAATCTTCTTCAATGTTTGACATTTTTCTCAACTACGTTTATTGTTACCCGCCATTTTCTTTCACGGTAATATCTCTTTAAAGTACTGTGTTACCTTAAAATGGTTGCACTCAATAAAACCCAAGTACTGACAGCCTTTGATATGCTTCCTGTAAATGAATCGTGCAATATTTTCAATCTTTCAAAATTGGAAATCTGCAATCATGCAAATTTCGTTACTTTCCACATGTGAATCTATACTATCTCGACCATCAGCCCCAAGACCAATTAATTTTTCGATTCTTTTCGAATTTGAGACCTCTAGAAACGATATGTTTTTACAGTACTATTCAGTACAAACGCAGTGCAAACGATTCGTGCAACAAAATTTTAAAATTTATAGAAATTTGTATTGTAATCCTGCTATGTTTACGTGATCTTAGCAGGACCACTTTATTTTTCGATTTTTCCGCATTTGAGACCGAAACAAACGAAAATGTTTATGGTACAATCCGGTACAAACGCAGTACAGACAATTCGTATGGAAAAATCTTCAGATTAGCAGAAATATGCATTGTAGTCCTGCTATGTTCACGTGAACTTAGCAGGACCACTTTATTTTTCAATGTTTTCGAATTTGAGACCGGCACGAACGAAAATTTGTACGGTACAAACCGGTACGAAAGCAGTATAAACGTAATGTGATACAAATATTTATAATTTACAACGGTACATTGTATATTTTTATATTATTTTGGGCAATAAGCATTTTTATTATATGTACTAACCCAGGTTATGAAGAAGAAGTTAGTTACTAATATATAATTGTCAAGTACACAAAAAGATATTCATATGTTAAAATAATGAAATTGACAATATCAGGTTGGCAGGCAACCAGATAAACAATACATATATAAAGAAATAAAGATTGAATCAATATAAAAGAGACGAAGTGTGTTATTATTGATGGCTCAAGTTTAATTATAAAAGGAACCGGATTTTATCGTTGTAAATGGTGCCAGAAACCCAGGATGGGAAGAAGAGAAAATATCGTTTTTGAAGCATTAGTAGAAAGCGATCGCGATTGAGCCATACAGTACTTGTATTCTTTTTGAGATGATTGTTACCGAAGTTTTAAAGGAAGTATCACGTCTACTCAAGGACCAACCTGAACAGTCCACCTAAGTGAACCAACAATTGGAAAAGTTGAATCAAAAGGCAGATCAGCAGGCCCAACATCTTGATGAGCATCTAGAGCAATTACAACAGCGTAACGACGACTTACAACATCAACTACAACAGATCCATCAACAAATTGACGGCAAGGTAGTACAGAGAGACATCGAAGTACAGGTCTCTGTAGACACTCTAGAAAACAAGGAGAAAGTAAACTTTCAATCTGTATTGGGAGAATTTGTTAAGTCTTCACAGAAGTATACTGCCGTATTGATTGGAACAGATTACCCTGACTTTTCCTTTCAGGCGAATAACATTGATTGTTTTATGGACGTAGCGTATAACGAAGATTCTGGTAGGTATCAGTATGCTACAAGTTACGATCATCCTCTTCTTGAGAACGCTATTGATTGCTTGAATTCACAATATATTCAACATGATATCAATCCTATGGTTCATCTAGCAGAAGATAAGTTGATTCCAATATTCGTGAAAGCAGAAAGGAAACATGTGTTCCTATTAGTGCTTGTGTTGATTGGTCGAGTGAATTAAATCTGTTGAATTGTTCATTCAACGAAAGGACCAGAATGATCTTGGTGAACGGTCTGATGGTGTCTTCGCAGAATGTAATGCAGTGCGTTGGTTTGCATCATCCAAATGTGATATTGCTTAGTTTTGAAGATCCAATAATGGAGCGATACAGTACTAACTTAAATCAAACTAACCTTCGGAGACAAGTTCATCTAGCAGAAGATAAGTTGATTCCAATATTCGTGAAAGCAGAAAGGAAACATGTGTTCCTATTAGTGCTTGTGTTGATTGGTCGAGTGAATTAAATCTGTTGAATTGTTCATTCAACGAAAGGACCAGAATGATCTTGGTGAACGGTCTGATGGTGTCTTCGCAGAATGTAATGCAGTGCGTTGGTTTGCATCATCCAAATGTGATATTGCTTAGTTTTGAAGATCCAATAATGGAGCGATACAGTACTAACTTAAATCAAACTAACCTTCGGAGACAAGTTCGAAGTATTTATGTGCGATTGAAGTGTGATCCCAATGCGCAGGAAGATGTTAAATTCATACGTACCGATGATGCAACCGAACCTAACCACAGAAGAAACAGAACCCGTGGTAGAACAAAGTTCCGTGCGTATTGTGGAAAGAAGAGGTACAGATATGTTAAAAGACACGACACTTTGACGCCAGTAAAACGAAGAACTAAAGCTAATTTTATCGGTATAGTAACCAAACCTAACCCTAGTGGTAATGATTGTGTATCCGAACCTAATTTTATTGGTAACCGGACGCAACCTAATTGCAGCAGAAATAATACGATTTGTCAGAAACGCTGCGCAGATGGCAGGAACTATTATAAAAAAAAGTAAGAAACGCAGAACTATGGAAGTGAATAACGTACAATGCTGTGTTTCTGTTTGTGACTATCAGTATACCCTAACTGAATTTGTCGGACATGTAACTTAGATTGGAGTTACGGCGTCTGAGGGGACCGTACTCAATTGATTTTGCTTCAACTATCATTATGATTTCTCGGTTTTACTTTATGTTATTTAATCTTGAGTTTATCAAATGTTGCATACTATTTATGTATTTTTCTTATGATTGCCAACATATAACATCAATTTCATTATTCATGTCATGATGTTAATAAGACGTTAATTAATATGCTATGTCCTGATTATTATCGATAATTCAATCTCAATTTATATTTTGTTTAATTATATGTTATATTTGATCATTTTTGGTGTTCAAAGAACAACAATATGAATACCACATACATCTTTTTCAAAACCTTCTTCATGATGCCCAAGTAATTATTAGATTGTAACAAAGCATGTAATGGTCCCGAAAAGGAATCAAACAACTCGTAAAAGCATTTAATGGACCTGAAAAGGACTTAAAATAACTTATTAATCTAATTTCGAATGCGCCTCATCGTCGATGAAACGTATAAATATATGAAGATGATAATAAAGTTTAAAATAAATATGATAAATAAATATGATAATGATATTGTTATAGAATTAAATATGATTTATGTATGTATAATTATATGAATTGTAATATTTAAATATACGAGGTCCATTCGAAAACTCGAATAATTTCCATATGTATATAAACGGTCCAGAATTCTTTTCCCTTTTTATGATACTTAATGAATAAAAAGGGAAATTCCGTTAGGGCGTCATAATATACAACGGTACGTTGTATATTTTTATATTATTTTGGGCAATAAGCATTTTTATTATATGTACTAACCCAGGTTATGAAGAAGAAGTTAGTTACAAATATATAATTGTCAAGTACACAAAAAGATATTCATATGTTAAAATAATGAAATTGACAACATCAGGTTGGCAGGCAACCAGATAAACAATACATATATAAAGAAATAAAGATTGAATCAATATAAAAGAGACGAAGTGTGTTATTATTGATGGCTCAAGTTTAATTATAAAAAGAACCAGTTGTTTTTCGTTGTAAATTTTCAAAAGTAATTATGCTAACAAGGGACATCACCCAATTGTCCGGCTCCGATTTCAATGAATTTTTTCTAGCTGATAGAGGACATATATGTATTATCTGTGAGGACAGAAATTTTTGCCATGGTGCATGTTTTCTACTTTTTATAATTTTTAAGAGTTGTGATGTGGCTATTAGAGATTACTGCAGAAGTCCCTTACTAACCTTTGTAAACGTAGCGTTAATGGAAGAACAACCATGTAGATACATATAAGGACTAGGGGGAAGTTGTATGGTAGGTATGACTTTGACGGCAGCCATCTTGAAATTCGCCATTTTGAATTAAGGTCAAGTTTTTAAAATAAGAATAGGGAAATATGATACATAATATCAGGCTAGAATTTAATGTGGAAGACAACGGTGAAGCTAGTTTTGAGATACACTCATTTGGAGGAAAGTTACAGGCATTTAATTGTTTACTTACTACGTGCGGAAGTCCCTTACCTCCGCTTCTAACCCGCGTATTAATGATAATAACTGGATAAAAGCTTCGGTAATACATATTATGCCTAGAGGGGAGTAATACGGTAAGGCTATCCTTGATAGCAGCAATCTTCAAATATGCCAATCTTCAAAAATTTCTGTCATCACAGATAATACATATATGTCCTCTATCAGCTAGAAAAATTTCAATGAAATTTGAGCCGGATAATTGGGTGATTGATGTCCCTTGTAAGTTCACACTCGTGGTCTTTGGTAGTGATAAGAGAAACTAAGATTGGAATAAGTTTGATACACTTGATAATCCTTCCTTATTACTGGCGTTTATGTAGAACGACTTGAAGTATTATTTGATTATCCTATATTGTCCCTTCAGAAATTCACGTAATATATTATTACGAGCATTACAAACTAACATTTACATTGTTCAGATGCGCTTAAAGTTTAGCATACAATTTAATGCCCACCGAAATTAAAAATCTTAGTAACAGTAATCAGACAAATTTAAATATTAAGCAGCAACTTGTAGTTTCCAAATGAACGCTTAGGTATTTCCAATATTCAATGATATGTTCCCTCATTTGCATTGAGCTACTGAATTGTAACTATAATTACATTAACTTACTTCCCATCTATTGACTTATTTTTAAAGCATTAATGTGTCTATAATACTTTTGCCACATTCTTTAGATAACTTCAGCCTGATGAACTTTCGGGAATCACATAGATAGAATCAAGTAAATAGAAACACAAACGGCCTCACACACATTATATGCAAGAAAAAGTGTAAAACAAAGTTGTTGTTCTTACAGCAATTCGTATATAGTATTTTTATTTTGTTTATGGAAAATTATCTAAATGTGAAAGTGTTCATAACACCATGTTACGTAGTTATAAGAGATATCAAGATTACAAGCATTTGCAAAGTGTTCGATGTTACTACGTGCATCGTACAGCAGTTTTAATTATGTGTTAGTTGATAATTTGTAATGTAATATTCTAAATGAACTAAAAGCATATGTTGATTCGGAAAAAGAAACTGAAGTGATTACGAAATAGAAGGCAGCTCTTACTTTTCTAAATACATTGTGGGTGTGCAGTTACTTGACGCAATCGTATCGATTCTAGCCAGTGTTAGGTATTTCAAGAATAACAGTGTTAAAAGAGGATAATGCTTCACACAATTCATGGCAAAATAACATCTGCAAACAGTAACAATAGAAGGGAAAGGAGCCTCTGAATTGAAGAAGATTGTCATCGAATGCAGCAAAAGTGATCAGGGTGGCCTATCGCTTCAACCTAGGTTAGAGCAAATCATTTAATTGTAAAGGGATTTGTGTCTGTGCTGCGGCTGACATTGAAGACTGTCAGTGAGCGAACTATCATTGATTGATTGATTTTGTACATAACATATTTATCCGCGAACAATGATGTGGGTTACCTATTTTTGTCCGTGTTATTGGTATTTTGAGAGATTTAGTGTATTTCGGGAAAGGACAAAGACATTTGCAATATCATTATGTGTTTATATTACGTTCACGAAACAAGCAACATGTGGACTAATCCTCTAAAGAACCAGCAACCCTCTGTTCTGTGTTTTGCTGAATCGGCACTAAATATTAGCGATAGGTGGATATTTATAATCACCACCAGCAGCTTCCTGGTGCAAATAAAATAGTTACATAAAAACAAGAACGCGGACGTTAGGAAACACGTAATGTGATCAAGATGTTTCGAAAGTCTCGATTTATTAATAAAGTAACATTTAACCTTTACTGCAAAAGTTAATACTCAATTTTAGAATATACATTCTGAAAGTCATCATGTGCTACTAGAATTGTACATACAAGTATTCTAATGTTGGATAGTTCTAATTATAGGTTCTTAAGAGAACATTTCTCTTTCCGGAATAAACTAGTACGGCGCTATGTAACAGTCCTTGTGTTATTGCATTGATGAAACACGATAAATGTTACTAACTGCTGGCAGAGAGTTTACAATTTGAAATTGTAGTCTTGATATTTGTGAATTCCCAGTCCATCAACAACATCTCCAACGTTTCTGGGCAACGAAGTTACTTCTGCCTTGATCACTTTTGACACTACTATACATTTTGATTGCGAAACGCAAATGGAAACCAATGATCATTAAAAGGTCATCATTGTGTTGTTGTCAATTGCATTCCTTACTCAAGAATTTACAGGGAGACAAGATCGCCGATTTCTCTGTGAATTTTGGGGGCCCATTCAGATGCAAAAGGTATATATATGAGGATTTTAAGACAAATTGCATTCAAATTATGCCTAATATTGTATATTCGTAAATGGAATAGGGCCCCACATGAGCTTTGGGGGACCCGTCCCCCCAGGATCGGTGCCCTTGCAAAGAGAAAGTATCCCAATCACTGCAGGGCAACGGTGGACCTGACGACTTTATTTAGTCAAGTTGCTCTGAGTTATACTACCATGAGATTAATAAAATTACTGATCTGTGAGTATAGAGAAGGTTGAATCAGTTACGTTGAGCTGAATATGGACGTGCTTATTAGCTAGTAAATGTCATTATTTCAACACCGGTTTTGTTCGACCTAAACATAACCACTATTAAAGTACTGTTCGGAATCTAACTAGGGAAGTACATGAAGTGGTACGCGGGGATCTGCATCTGTTATATATCGTTGGAAAGGTCACACAGAGTATACTTCACATATTTAATATGTCGCTTGAATGGGGCCTGTAGGGCGCGTGGCGGCCATTTAAAAATCAGAACAAGGCTCGCTCAGAAACACCAGGAAACGTGGATAAATTAAGAAGCTATTACGTAATTGTTTTGAGACGTGGTATATATAGGTTTGAAAGGTAGATTAATACGAATCCATTTTGAATTTTACACTTTTAGCATCTGATTCATACACAGTGACTTCGAATGTCTACATACACCTGATTTCAGATTCATAGCATGCTTCTTTGTAATTTGTGTCCGCCATGTTGGATCCACTATTTTGATTTGTAAACATTTGATGTCATTTGTATTCAGCTACCTTTCAAACGTATATGTATCACGTCACAAAATAATTACGTGATAGCTTCTTATTTTATCCATGTTTCCTGGTGTTTCTGAGCGAGCCTTGTTCTGATCTTTAAATGGCCGCCAGGCCCCCTACAGGCTCCATTTAAGCAGATATTTCATATGTGAAGTATACTTGGTGTATCCTTTCCAATAATATATACCACATACAGATCCCTGCGTACCACTTCATGTACTTCCCTTGTAAGTTTCCATTGCAAGAGACTGTGTTACAACTGGTCCGTGTGCTATTTGGAAACACAACGGCAGCACGGGGAACCTCCAAACTAAGAGACGATGTTCGGAATAGTCCAAGTAGACATTATTCAGGGTGCTGAATTGGCCAAGGTGGCCCTATACAATAATAACCAATATAACCCCTTTATTTTTATTCTTATGAGGCTATATCAGCAATTAATTTTAGAAAAAAGACACAGGCGAATTCTACTGCTAATCTCCGACATCACATAAATACAGACTTAAGTTACATTGTGTGGTATCTGAAACTCTAACACTAAAGATAGAATTTCCAGATGGTGTGAGGAATATCGACTAAGAAAATACGTTATTCGTCAGAATTGCAACAATAATTAATTTTACATTAATATTTTCCGTATATCGGTGTTGCTATTATATACCAAGAAAAGTTAATATCTTGATTTCTTTGATAACTTACATAATGGTATTTTATTCGTTATATGATTAAAACCAATTTTTTTCATCCTCTACAAAAGATATTTTATAATCGACAATTTTATATACAATGGATGAGACTATCTTAGGCGAATTACATAAAACTTCTGCCTCTTTTGTCTAGCCGAGCTGCAAACCATTTAGAAAGCAAGAAATATAAATAAAAATGTACGATAAAGTTAGTATATTGTATTTGATATTCCTGAACAGTATAATCTTTTATTATATTATCGAAAATTTGTCAAAAGTAACTTCATATGCTTTTCTGTTTATTAGTGTTTATTAGCACAATCTAACGGTCCAAAATGGTATTTGTTTCATCGAGTAAAGCGATATTTTACCAATGAGTTTCATAGCCATTATCAATTTTAATCATTACAATTCAAATATGCCTCAAAGTGAATCAGGTTTTTTTCTAACTACAATTCTAAAAACTTCTGTTGTTGGTGGTAAAGGAACTAAACGTTAATGTCATGTCCTTTAATCCAGAGCAAGATCAAACAAAATACGAAATATTTCCAAGAAAATTTTGTGTAGCAAATGTTCTTCGTACCCTTTAGTTCGAATGTGTAAAGACGTTTTGATTTTCTTTTTCGAGGATCAGTACTCGGTTCTATCATCCAAATATTAAGTAGATATTTTTTTTATTGGCAAGTAACAATACAAAACTTTTCATTAACACAACTATGTTAAATATTTGAATATGGTCTTCTCACCACTAGAAAACGTATTGTGTATTGGACATTAACAGCCTCGTACCAACTGCGTTTAAGGCTCCAAATATAACTCGCACATGCTTAGCAAACACTGCACTTTAGTAGCGTGAACACAAAATGAACATGAGCCTCCTGAATTGTAGGGCCTAGGGACTATTATTTCTGATTCCGAACGCCTTCGAAACGAATGCTTCCAAACGTTCCTTTCTATTCTCATTACCTGCTCCTACACCAAATTTGGTGCAATTACATCTGAGTGACATCGCTCCCTTCCCTGGTGAGTCATTTTTTCTATGCTGTGTCACACGAACGAAATGTGCCAATCAAATGGCAAATTATGTGTTCATTTGCCATTCATGGCCCAAAAACACTGTTAAAGCGTTTGTGGCTTTCTATTCACAATATTCCAGTTAGAATTTGCGTGAGAAAGGTAACTCAAATTTTGCGTTTTCTTCCTTAGGCAACTCATTGTTTCTTGACTGCTTTTCTCGCACTTACACTTGTGTACTGTGAGTGGATTTATGACAATCTGTATTCTGCAAGTGTACCGATTTTGTGACGTTAGATACTTGACGTTCTTCACCAGTATATGCTGTGTTGTTGACAAGAGTTTCGAAGCAGATGTCAAAGTGGATACTTCATTCACACCAATCTAATACTTTTGCGTCAAATATCAATGGCGCTAAGTGCCTATATAATATTTGTTAATTTTTGTCTTTTACCGCTATGAGAAACCAAGCTTCTGTTCTTTGAAATGCATTTTAATTTTAATAGTTCGATCTTACCGATTTCTCCTTAAAATTAATTATTGTTTTTTACTTCTTGAATATTAATGTTTGTTATACATATTTTTTAAAAGATAACCTAACACATTATAATTGGTCTGGTTTCCCCTCTTTGAAGTCCTGTAACATTACCAGTTTTATTTAACTGATCCACATAACACCATATGGACTTGGTGGATGGTGCCCATGCACAATGATTCTCCAGTCGGAATCGTCGTTGGACACGTACACAAAAGCGTGATTTCATGAACCAAGTAAACAATGAGAACTTCTGCTACAACGTAAGTTCACGATCCGCCATTATTATACTCGACTATGCAGCTTCAAAAAAAAAAAAAAAAAAAAAAAAATGTTAAACAAACTCGTACTATTTTCTGTGTATTTACTATTTTTCGAATAAATTTTGCAACCTTTAGGAATCACGGCTTTTTGGGTGGAACAACCTGTACAATAAATTTTCAATAACGTTTTATGTTTTGTTTGCGTTATCCTTTCAATATTTAGTATATATGCAATTTATATGCAATTTACCAACATTAGCATAAGCTTTTTGCACTTATGATCTACATATGTTGTATTCCCTGTTTGTATACAAACCACAATTTCTTGTTAGTTTATACATTTAAAAAAAAGAAAGGATCAAAAAGAAAATACAACTCTCTGTCCTTCAGTATCATTTAAAGTTCATTTCAATGAGCATCTTTTAAAGTTTGGTTCATATCATATCAGTTGTACGACTGATGGGAAACCAACCGCTGATATTTCCTAACAATCCTTCTTCCTATGTCAATACATTTCAATTTTTTCATTAGCGTCTTACTACACTGTTGATTAAAATATTGAAATATCCTACATGTGGTTTATATTTGTAATAAGGTAACGTGTTTCTTATTTGGAGGCAGGGATAAAAGTGTATCTGAAGAGGTAGGGGAATGCATAACGTCACGCCGTCTCCCGTGCCTATCTTTGCCCATGTGGGCAGGCACGTAGCCAGGATTTCGTAATAGGGGGGGGGTCCGTGACGAAGTTCTGCGGTTGTCACACCAGGGACTCCATCATTCTAAACTATTTTACTGCAAACATATATTGGTTCGTTTAGCCAGGATTTCGTAATGGGGGGGGGGAATCGCATGAAATACTCTGGTTACACACCAGTGGCTCGATCAATCTGAACTATTTTACTGCTAATTACCCATATTGGTTTGTTAGGACAATAAAATGAGGATATCCTTTTATTTTAATAACGAACTATGAAGAATCTCGAGTAAAAGAAAATAAACAATAGTATTGAAAAATATATAATCTTCCGAGTTTTTTAAGTTCTTCTGACAGTCTATCTGATTGAACCGGTTTATCGATCGCCATTTGTAGTCCATAAGATTAGCATGGAGCTAGATGGAATTCGGAATGCTCCTTTACAATAATATCCATTTTTAACTTGACCCCCTCCCAGTTTTCTCCATACAAAGCTCCTCATAAGAAAGAGCAACCAAGCGCTTGCTGTAGCTTTATATTTTCAACGCAGATTATTTTTTTCTCGTTTCTTTTTGTTTCATCATTCCTTAATTTTTTACATTTCTGGTTCCGAAGGGGGGGTCCGGACCCCCCGGACCCACCCCTTGGCTACGTGCCTGATGTGGGGGTACGTGAGAGATACTTCCTCAAAGTCGGGGGACGGAGTCCTCTCGCGTTTCCCACACTTTTAACCTGTTTGTAGACAAAACCACGTACACAACTACTACAAGAAAGCAGACGACTGGCTTCATCATCATCAATTCATGTGACATAAGAAGAACACTAGCGCCTTTACTGTTCAAAACAGGATATGAAACACTCTGAAAGACCTTCATCGGCATCTCTTTTGCTTAGCTTGTTTTGAGCTCTGGGAGATCTACCTAACACAAGCTTCCTTGCGTACCATTTGTTCTGAGGTCTTCTGCCTACTTAGCTTTCCTCAACCTCTTGGGAATTTCAACCTCTCTCGTTGCATGCCTGAGCACTAAGTGTTCCTTACCATAACCACCTAGCTTGCCTCGAGCTCTGTGGTTTCCATACCTGCTTTAACCATAACCACTTAGTTTACTCGGAGTTCTGTGGTATCCTTTCCTTGGTTTTTGGAGGCCTTGGAACACTTATTTTACTCAGTTAAGATACTTAGAGGGCATTGTATTCGTCTTAGGATCACAGTTAGAGTGATGTTGTGTGCTATATTCGTATGTAAAAAGATTTATAACAAAAGCTTGTGGGAAAATATCAGCGTTCAAAATTTGCTAAATTACTCGACTTAATATGTTGGGAAGATAATTTTAAAATATATTTGCTATCTTAAACTCCCATGAAAAATTACACACTGCTCAGTAAAATACACCCTTCCTTTCACTATAGGTGATATCTATTTTACTTATACGTAACATTGGTTTTGTTTACTAACTGTAGGGAGATTGTAACACATTCAGTACTCAAGTGCACGGACTGACGGAGTTATGATTGTCAAATTGTCAATATAGTCCAATCAATATATACGGACATTAACCCGGAAAAGCTGAACATAACACATCATAACAAGCTGAAATTTTGTACATACTTTTGGGATAGTGTATATTAGAATATACTAAAACTCCAGAAATATCCGGTGACGGGAATGGCCGCAATATTGGAAAATTACCACCAAAGCGTTTTTTAGTAATAACTGGTTCTCACTTTAATAGCTATAACTCACGATGTATTTCCACTATTTATGTTATTATACTTCTTTCGAATAACAAAGCACTACGCTTACAGACCATACATCACACTTACCAGTTTACTATATATGCGGGAAGTAATGTAAAAATTACCAAAATTTCCCTTCTTCCGATATGTTTTCTTATACATTGACTCAGAAAAAAATCATAAAGTTACCTTTTTGAAGGTGTATATAACAACATGCTAAATGTCCTGAAATATCCGGTGAATGGTTTGGCCGCCATATTGGAAAATGGCCGACAAAGGGTCGTTTTTCAACGTAATAACTGATTATCACTTTAATAATATAACTAACGTTGTATTTCCACTAATGATGTAATTTTTACTTCATTCGAATAACAACGAACTATTCTTACAGATCACATATTTCACTTATTAGTCTACTTCATATGCGGGATGTAGCAGAGGGGTTTACTTTTAAAAATCACCAAAATTTCCCTTCTTTCAAATACTTTTCTTATATGTTAGCCCAGAAACATTTATAACAAGCTGAAAGTTTGCATATATCTTAGACAACGTGTATATAACCACATCCTGAAAGTACTGAAGAATCGGATGACTGGTTTGAACGCCATATTGGAAAATGGCCTCCGAATAGTTTTTTAAATGGTAATAACGGTTTCTGACTTTGATAGCTACAACTCACGTAGTATTTCCATTAATGATGTTATTTTCACTTTATTCGAATAAAAAAGGGCAACGCTTACAGACTACGTATTACACTTACCAGTTTACTAGACATGCAGAAAGTAACGGAGGGATTTCTTTTTAAAAATAACCAAACATTCCCTTCTGAACATTAGGTTTCTTATACACTAACCCAGAAAAAAAATCATAACAAGGTGAAATTTTGCACCTACCTTTGAGAATGTGTGTGTGTGTGTTAAACTCCTGCAATACACGGTAACGGGTTTGAGCGCCATATTGGAAAATGTCCGCCAAATTGTTTTTCTTAAAGGTAATAACATGTTCTCACTTTAACAGCTATAACTCATATTGTATTTGTACTATTGATGTTACTTTCAGTTCATTCACATTAACAAAGAACTACGGTTACAGACACTTACCAGTCTAGTAAACACATGAGGGAAGTTACGGAGGTTTTTTTTAAAAAAATCCCTAAACTTCTCTTCTTCAGATACCTTTTCCTTAAATATTTAACTATCTGGTCATTTGAGAGTAGCAACTAATCTTACATTAAATACACCATAATAATACAATATAACGCTCAAGTTTCATTCAAATCATAGTGATAGAATCGGAATAACGAATAACACTTAGTTAAGTACTACTCCTTGACTACACATAGAGCGAATAAGGTATTCTGTCAAACTACATTCCCCAACTGATACGTTTGCTTCTTCAACTCTAGTTCTCACATCTCGAGAGAAGTTGTTTATGAATCTGAAGAGAAAATCAAGATTTATTTGAATACTTTCTAATCATCTTACGGCTGCTGGCAGTAGTGTTCTTTAAGACTCTGGAGATGTACATACTCAGATTTGCATACAACAATAGAACTCTCTCTCAAACAGCCGCATACAGTATTAATTATTGGGGAAGATATTGATCTGTTTGTACCTTTTTTTTCCTCAATAGCAAGTGAGGATATATAAAAGTAACCAAAAAAGTTCTGCCGCTTTTTGTGGAGGTCTGTGTTCAATTGGCTCTCATATCGTGAGTTAAATGCGAATGGAGATAAGGTGAAGGTCAGTTGTTGGTGTGGGTATATCCAATATACTACCTGGTTGTGGAAGTTCAGTTACACCATGAACTTGCGTAAGGACAGAGTGAACATGAGACCTCCACAGAGTGTCACCAAGGCGTGTATGCTGTTCGAGTTGAAACTGGATCAAATGTCGCTGCAACGGGGCAGATGATATGCTAGGCCTTTGGTGAGTGTGTGTCGTGAATACGTGAACAGTGCAGTGGTGGTTTAACAAGTTTTGAGAACGGTGAGGGAACACTCAAAGACGAACCACGTCCTGGAATACCAACACACGTGCAAAAGGATCTTCAGGCAGCAATTAAGGCGAACAGTGGATAGATATATGAGAAATTGGAATAAAATTCAGTGTGACGGGAGAAACCATTCGGCACAACTACCATCGACTTGGAATTTACTACAAGTTCAGTGAATGGGTCCCACATGATTTGAATCCGGGCCAGAATTCAACGCGAGCAGACACCTGTGTTTGTTTGCTTTCTCGTCTGACAAGGGAACATTCTTTTTTTGACAATTTGATTTCTGAAAATGCTTGCTATCATCGGATGCAGCACCCAAAGAAACCGAGAAAAACAAGTTTTTAGCGTCAGCCCGAAATAGGGTCGGAGATAGAGGGGTTCGAAATTCGAATACAGGACGCAGGAAGTGCATATAAATATCATGTAATTTTCAAACGACTGTAGGAATTGAGATCAAATTTGATATGTGAGTATCGAATAGGAATATGTTTTGCGCAAAAGTCCAAAAATTGAATGTGTGAAAGAGGTAGGTTCACAAGGGTTTCTCGTAATCCGATTTTACTCAAACTTGGCACATATATACTACGCCGAAAATAACACATATTTTTGTTTCGTTTGGAAAATAGGTAAGGGGGAGCAAAGGGTACTTTTCAAAAAAAAGGGTGTCACTAACTAGAGGTATGAAACCCTGCCGATGCAAAGATGACTTCAAAGTAGGAAATAGTGCTTTTTTCGTTTCTACAAGAAAGGGAATGCAGGAGATAATGACTTCCTTCGAAATGACAAATCTGCCTGGATGAGAGCAGGCGTCCTCAAAGTGTGACCCCAGATCATTTTGTCAGAAATCGTTTGGTAGATGAAAAAATTGGTGACCATTTTTCCATTATGTCGGCACACGTTTTGAAATAATATTTTTGACTCCAGGCTTTCCCGTAGCATCCCAGTGGGGGTCCAAATTTTCAAAAGGCAAAGGTGGTCGAGTAGCTATTGACTAAAATCTGTTGTTACATAGAATAAAGTATAAGTTTTAGCTTTGTACGATAGCCCTTTGCAAAATGGCGGCTGTCAAAATGGAAACACAATCAGCATTGCAATATCTATGGCCACCTTTATAAAACAGATGTGAAACAGGAAAAGACATATTTCACGATTTTGAAAATGCACAATGCATTAAGACAAAGAAAACATATTCCAGAGTCTCAGGAGAGTCCTACTCATAATTTTCAAAAAGCAAGGAGGGTCAAATTGTGAATCGTTAAACGCAGTAAGATTAAATAGCTCGGTGAATAAACCGGTATTGTTCAAAAAGTCAAATCTGGTAGGAGACAGGAGACACAACGTACCAAGAATACCAATGTGACTCTGTTATACAACTGTATGTTGACTACAGAGACCTTTGATGTAGGCATGGCCTTTCCTGCTAATATCGTTATGCCTACAAAACAGGTGTGAACATGAGGGGCTTTAATGATTTGGACTCCAAAATATTAAATATTATATTGTAGATTGTCTTTGCATTTACAGAGGTTCGTTTTTTTTTATTAACGTGCATTCCTGAAATCTGGCGCCCCTGAATAACGAGGCTTTTTCCTCCCCTTTTAATCGTGGTTTTCGGAAGATGTATGTGCTTTAACTTCCTTATTTAACAACTCTCAAAGGTTGTGCTACTTCATTCCACTTGCCATTTGCAAATTTTGTGTTGGATACCGCCTGAGACCGTGTGAGGGATCCTGGGGCCAAAAATATTCTTTCGAACCGTGTACCCACAAACGTAATAGGATACGTGGTCACCGATATTTCCATCTACGAAACGGTTTCCGAAAAATAATCCGGGATCACACTTTATGCACGCCTGCACAAATCTGAGCAAACGAAGGGGCCCATTGCCCCCTGAAACCCTTTTCTCTGGGAAACAACAAACGATGAATTTCCTACTTTGAGGCCATTTTTCATTAACATTTTTTCTTTAATGCGACCCTTTTATTTAATGGAGCCCTCTTCGGAAAAATTACCTTTTCCCCTTTATATTATTTTTAAACCAAATAAATACCAAACCATACGTGTCAATTAATTTTCGGTGTGGTATATATGTATCAAGTTTGCAGAAAATCGGATTACGAGAAACCCTTGTGAAGTTATCTTCTTAACACTGTCATTTTTTGGACTTCAGAGGTTTTTGCCCCACAGTCTTCAAATGTACTAGGTTTGGACTTATTTGGATGGGCGAATTATGTTTTGTGCGATAATACAATTCGTTTGGAAATATTCTGATTTTAATTTTGTTTTCATTGTGGAGCCGAAACACGCAGATAAATATCCTATGGAGAAATAAATATATTCGAGAAATTCTTTAATATGTGTAGTAGGAATTTAACTGAATCTAATGTACTTGGATCTTACATGGCTATACCTGGAAAGGTGCTGGTTTTCGGAATCAAATATTATCTCATAACTTACATTTCTACATACGTTCTACATGTGTATAGTATTATACTTTGGATGAATGTGACAGGACAACAAACTATGGCTGAAATATGTAAGTACGCACGAGGAAGAACTCAGATGATTTTACATATATAAAGCAAGATCAGACACTGGTTACTATTTCCACAAAATATATAATGAATCGTACCACAATACTACGTATAATAATTACTTTACAAGTCCAAAGTTCCATAGGCTTTCCTTGTAAAATAGGTAACACTTGCTCATACAATATGAGAAAATATAACAAATAGTTAATGAAGGGAAGGAAGATATGCATATATATCTTAGGATTTTAAGAGAACGTAATGATAGTGTTTTAATATTCTATCAAATCCAAATGAACACCCTCATTTTAATATATTTCCTTTTAAACATGTCATATCTCAAGTCATATCTTTATTTGACGACGTATTCTTTATTTCAATTAAATATGTGTAACTACAAATGGTAATTTATACTACATACTATCACTCTAGATAGCATACTCAAGCTTTGGGTACATTATTCATATGGTTTATGGTCGTCTGCTAACTTGTACGGACCAGAATAATGCCGTTATTGTTTGATATCTTGATTAGTACCAAACATCATGGGCGCCGATTTCTCTGTAAATTTGGGGGGGTTTTCGTATGCAGAAGGTATATATATATATATATATATATATATATATATATATATATATATATATATATATATATATATATATATATGAGGATTTTAAGACAAATTGCAATCAAATTATGCCAAATATTGTACAGTATATTCATAAATACAATAGGGGGCCTAAATGAACTTTAAGGGGGCCCGGGCCCCCTGCTCCCCAGGATCGGCGCCCTTGCCAAACATGTATGAGACGAAACTTATTATTTAAAATAGAATCCGAAACTCTACTTGGATTTTTATCCAGTGCTAATACTCTATACAAAACAATATCCATAATCTCAGAATGTACTCGTGTTAGCTTCACACCCAAAGAGAGGGACAATTACCATGCATTATCTCTCATTACTGACATTTTTTCCTTGAACTCATGCTGTTGTAACATTTGATTGTAATCCTTAAGATATAGGGTGAACGGGTAAACACAGTGTCAATTTTATTCGTAATGTCATAATTGAGTTTAGAGATTCTTTAAGATGCAGCCTTACAAGATACGGTACCTACTTAAGTTTTACAATATTATATTGATATACCATCTCCATTTATCTTTCTTGGTAATAATTTCCGGTGAAGTTTCTATTATATTCTGAAGACTCAATTTAATGAAATTAAACATAAACTTAATCTCCTACTGCGATTATATTTTATTTCGTTTGTATTTAGTTTCCTCTTTACGTTTGCAAAGTAGAAAGCTGAACACAACAAACACACACGAACCTGCGAATTGGGTGTCAAGATGTCACTAACTGTTTAGCTTATCATATGTAAGGAGAGATATAGAATAAAGAACACAGAAACAGAACATTTATACCCAACAAATCTATTATAATTATTCACATTACTGGCACACAATCATTATATTTAGTAATGATGCTAAACTAACTATACTTAGACAATATGCGAAATGTATGATGTAGTTTTCTTTAAAAAGTATGGGATAAATCCAAAGAGTATGTAATAGTACCATATAAATAAAAAATATCATCTATTATTGACAACAAGAAGATGGAAGATTCAAGAACATTGCAAAGTCGTCCAAAACTTTTGTTCATACAACCAACTACAATATGCCATTCAAATCAAGAACTGAATTCATCACAGACACTTGCGCCTATACCAACATCAAATACTATGAAGTCCTTTCAAAAGAAACGGATGACAGATAAAAGGCTTTCACCCAGGCCCGTAGTCAGCCCAAAAATGTAGAGGGGCCCGGTGGAAGTTAGGGGGGCCCGAGCCAACTATAATATAGTTAATCAAATAGTAGCATCAGCAGTTCATCATATCTGCTCTTGAATGTTTAAGTATTTTGCTTCTACTTAATTCTATTATCCCCCTTTACACACACACATTAAGATAACATTCTATAATCTACAAGAAAGCGTGAATTTTATTAAATGGGTATTACTAAATTCACGAATTAGAATTAAAATATAAATTTTGTAATAGCCCCACATGTAATACTAACATTAAGATCAAGAACGAGAGATGATCTACTGTGAAAGAAGGAAATTCAAAATTCAAATTTGCTTAGGCTCTTGTTTAGGGTTAACTTGCGAAGTTGACCTTCCATTTTTATCAAAATTTTCAAACTTTACCTAGAAGAAATTTGATAACTTGATCGCTTGTGTGCTTGAAAACATGTTAGTGAAGCGTAACTTGTGTGTAATTCCTTTTGATAAGCGGTTATAAACACGGGACTAATTTGCAAGTAGAGGGAACTACTTGTCTCAAGGTTCAGGACGGTTGGATTGTGGATAATTTTCGAGTAAACATGCCTGCAAGTGTACAGGGTCTTTGCGCTGGATGTGAATTGACAGTACTAACATTTGTAAAACATTGTGTTGAAAATGAGGTTAGTCCTTTGAATATCCATGGCTTAACGAATGAAAGAACAAAGACCACCAACAATTGTTCACGAGTTTCTGCTTGATATAGGAGAGCTCCACAAACCTAAGTAGACTACGTACTAATGTAAGTGCTTAATAGACATAACCTAACCTATGTAACCTAGTGTTGCGTTATCCCACCTTACTTGGGCTTCTCGCTTCGCTCGTTCTTCCCACTCCCCATTAACTACCCACAACCGTACTCCGCGTGGCCCGCCAGTGTCCCCTTTAGGTTAATAATGGATTTCCATATGTAATTGTAGTTCCTACCCGTACTCACACCCTCGAGGTAACGTAACAGAACATAAAATGAGTAAAGTTTAAGTAGAAATTGATGATTGTAGATTTTATTATGGTTTTTGATGAAAATTAGGTCGACGGGTAACTTTGAAGTAATTTCCTTGTTTACAATTACATTGTATTTTTTTTTTTAAATATTTATACTAACAAGGGACATCACCCAATTGTCCGGCTCCGATTTCAATGAAATTTTTATTGCTGATAGAGGACATGTATTCATTACTTGTGATGACAGAAATTTTGGCCATGGTGCATGTATTCTATTTTTTAATAATTTTTAAATGTTATGATGTGGTTAATAGAGATTACTGCAGAAGTCCCTTACTACCCTTTGTAACGGAGTGTTAATGAAAGAACAACCATTTAGATACGTATAGAGCCTAGGGGGAAGTCGTATGGTACGTATCACCTTGACGGCAGCTATCTTGAAATCCGCCATTTTGAATTAAGGACAAGTTTTTTAAACGGGAATAGGGTAATGTGATACATAATTTCGGGCTAGAATTTAATCAGAAAGACAGTGGTGAAATTAGTTTTAAAATGCGCCCATTTGATGAAAAGTTACAGGCATATTAATTGTTTATACTTACTATGTGCGTAAGTCCCTTACCTCCGCTTCTAACCCGCGTAGTAATGATAATAAGTGGATAATGGTTTCGGTAATACATATTATGCCTAGGGGGAAGTCGTATGGTACGTATGACTATGACGGCAGCCATTTTGAATTAAAGTTAAGTTTTGAAAACTGAAAACCATAGCATGTAGCACCAAATTTTAATAGTAAATTTTGCCCAAAAGCCAATGGTATGCTTATTTTTGTTCTATAGTTAACAAGTATGAATTGGTGACTCTTCTAATGTGCACGAAACGTCCATTATTCGATCTTTCAAATTGGCAACACTCCTAATTTTCATCGCATGTTTTAAGATTCCAACTGGCACTTTGCAATTGTTTCCATAGCTTATGTTTTCTAAATTTATTACATTTTTAAGAGTTTCGATTTGTCAGTTCATGAATAGTGTTGGGATAAGCATCCAGCAATGTTTCTGAATTTTGAAGACTTGCCATGTAATTATTAATTTTCTAGGCAGTGTAATTATATATTTTAACCCAGAGTACATGAGGAACTTATGGACCTATGTGATGTAAAGAAATACAAATGAAATTATAAGAAATTGTTGTAACACGAACTCAAAATTATCATGAAATGTAGCCTATATGTTGCTCAAACGACAAACAGTATTTTTGTTAAAAAATAAATACAACTTTCCAATTTTAGAGGAACAGCAGGAATGATAGAAAATATCAAAGAGATATAATATCACTGTTCCTAATACAATGTTTGCACCATGAGCAAAATATGAAAACAGGTAACATGTTTATAAAGAGGTGTAACTTAATCGAGTTCCCGATCAATACTGATTATATAAACCTTACAAACATGAACCATCGACAACAATCGCTAGAAAACGAATGACTTTTTTGTCTGACTAGCTAAACTATTGCCATAGAAAATAAATAAAATGTACAATAAACAAATAAATATAAAACAAAACAAAAGACCATTGATTTACACAACAATCATATTTCGTTTCCTTTTTTGAAGTGAATTTTCAATTTATTTCTCGTCTCATTTACTACCCATTACAAACTACGTCTCCGGTATTACCTGAATGCAAAATTGGAGTTCTTTCGTTCTGCGATGATTCATGTCAGTAAACGAGTTTTTGAAGGGCATGTATAAGAAATAACCAATTACATTGCCTATGAAATTAATAATTACATGGCAAGTCTTCAAAATTCTGAATGATTACTGGATGCTTATCCCAACACTATTCATGCACTAACAAATCGCAACTCTTAAAAAAAATGTAATAAATTTAGAAAACATTAGCCATGGAAACAATTGCAAAGTGCCAGTTGGAATCTTAAAACATGCGATGAAAATTAGGAATGTTGCCAATTTGAAAGATCGAATAATAGACGTTTCGTGCACATTAGAAGAGTTATAAATTCATACTGGTTAACTATAGAACAAAAATAAGCATACCATTGGCTTTTGGGCAAAATTTACTATTAAAATTTGGTGCTACATGCTATGGTTTTCAGTTTTCAAAACTTAACTTTAATTCAAAATGGCGGATTTCAAGATGGCTGCCGTCATAGTCATACGTACCATACGACTTCCCCCTAGGCATAATATGTGTTACCGAAACCATTATCTACTTATTATCATTAATACGCGGGTTAGAAGCGGAAGTAAGGGACTTACGCACATAGTAAGTATACATAATTAATATGCCTGTAACTTTTCATCAAATGGGCGCATTTTAAAACTAATTTCACCACTGTCTTTTTGATTAAATTCTAGCTTGAAATTATGTATCACATTACCCTATTCCCATTTAAAAAACTTGACCTTAATTCAAAATGGCGGATTTCAAGATGGCTGCCGTCAAGATGATACGTACCATACGACTTCCCTCTATGCCCTACACGTATCTACATGGCTGTTCTTTCATTAACACTCCGTTTACAAAGGGTAGTAAGGGACTTCTGCAGTAATTTCTATGAACCACATCACAATATTTAAAAATTATTAAAAAATAGAAAACATGCACCATGGCCAAAATTTCTGTCATCACAAGTAATGAATACATGTCCTCTATCAGCAATAAAAATTTCATTGAAATCGGAGCCGGACAATTGGGTGGTGTCCCTTCTAAGTTCTTGTTTAAAATCTTGAATTAAATTCGTTTTATATAAATGAAGCACCTGTACACTATACCAAGAAGACACATACCAAAACAGCTAAAAAAATACTATAATGTTATTCAAAGCTACACTTAAAAAAAACGTATGCGGCATACGTAATATCGTAGGTTACATTTGTAAATCCTGCACTTTTTGGACTTAACGTACAGCAAGCGTATAACTGAAAAATCATTTTTATAGTACTTTTTGTATAAGTTTTCCATCTATACATACTTTCCGTACGAAATAATATAGGCGGTCAGGATCTCACATACAATTGGACGTATATAACATATAGCTGACGAAGGTAACACAGTCCTGACTGCCTATATGCAACATAAGGAAGAGCGAGTAGCATATGTAGCGAGTCTTCGTATGCTACATAGGCACTGCCTATATGTAACAGTCCCGACACTGTGTTTATGTAACATAAGGAAGACTCTTAGACATCAGACATCCTGCAACGGCATAGTGTAACACCTAAGGGCAGTGCCTATGTAGCATACGAATAACGTATGCTCCGTTCTGATTTTTGTAGTAAGCAAGAGCATTCCGTATATTTGTATATACAATATACCACTGTCCGGAGAACGAATTTTTATCAATGTAAGTAAAACGCTACACCCATCTAGTATCGAGTTAAAGCATCACTGCTTCTCTCATGTTGAATTACAACATTATTACGCTACGCGACTAAGAAATAGTTCCAATTTACAACGTTTTTTATATGAAAACTACCTACTTCCACGGGATTCCCCACCCCAAGTACAGTACACAACATTTTGCTACTTAATTTCTACTCCAAATCTTGCAAATTTTTACTAGTCTTGGCTCCACAACCCGAAATTTAATCCTTAGATTTAAACGTTAAATATGTTCACTTGCTCAGTTACTCATCTAATTGGTAATTTAGCTTAACTTTATTCTTCTATGAGAACAAACATATGAAAATCTTTGCAACCATTACTTTTTCGGTGAATGTTCCACCACAGTTCTTGTTTTACATATCACACCACAATAATTTGGACCCTACTAGAATCAATCGCCTTTAACGGAACTCGGAGCTCTTAATTCAATTAACAACTAATTGTTCCACAGTTAATCTAAGGTTTGCTTTTAACGAAGATTTTGCAATGAATGTATGTACTACAACTACACAATTGAATAACAATAACCTACCGCGGTTACTGCAATCGACAAAAGATAAACGTTTTGTTTCTGCTCCTGTTTTTTATGATTTGGCTTGCAGCAAGAACTTCACACTTCGTCTCCTACCTCCCAGATCGCTATTACAACTGTGGCATCAAGTATTATGAACATATTCCTTCTTTTCGTAAAAATTTGCTTCAATATGTATTGTGTCATTTCATATCGAGATTCGAGAAGACTGATAAACTTTAATACTAACTCCTTTAAAATATGTATAACCCCTTCAGTGTGGGCGGCGAGTTAACTCATGTCTTCAAAACGCACCTGTTGTGCGGATGGCGTATATATACGCTTTCATTTTGCTTTGGCTATTTTGTATTGTGTATGGCGAATATACTTGCCCATAGTACGAGTAATTGTATTCCCGACAATATTTAGCGAGTTTGCGCTCACCTAGGAACCCCAAGAGATCACACACAAAAATTGAGCTTCATCTTTTGAGGCATTCCCAAATTTTGTGTAACCTAACCATATGATGATGATGATGAAGATGATGATGATAACCATAAATACGACAACGACAAGTTAGCATATTAGAAGCAACAAAGATCATAATGCCGAAAATTTCATTGTGACTGCTTGAGAGGTTCAAAAGTTATTAAAAGGTAACAAATTCCAGTTCTAAAAAAGAAAAAAAAAACTATACTTTTTAAGCGGTTCGCATCTGAAAATTACGCATTGAAGGGGTTAAAAGTGTTCATCAAATAGTTAAAATAGAAAAATTCTTGGTATAATCTCTTTTATATTACATTTTATTATGAGTGTTTACACATAGAATTGAACGGGATTTTTTGCAAGACTTCCATGAAAATTTTAGGGGGGCCCCGGCCCCTTCTTGCCCCTTCCTGGTTACGGGCCTGCTTTCACCCCAAACTCTGAACTTGGGAAAGACAAGAGAATAGACGATATGTAAACTACCTCAGGCGTCATCAAAACTTGGAAATACATATCTGATTGCCCTCCCTCCAGAGCTCTGAACTACAACAAGTTATAACAAAGAAATTCATGAAAGGACACACAAAAATTAGTTGCAAGCTTCAGGATGATTACAAGGTCGTGTAAACCATTTGTTCTCACAAATCACTACAATATACCTCCTAAACCTAGAAGAAAACTGAGACTATCAAAGCAGTTATTTGCCACTTCCAATAGATAGCATCACAACAACACTCAAGGAGAAGGATTACCCAATATTCTGTTTCGCAAATGCAAACCCAGAATCGTGAAGGCTGGAAACGGAAAGTCCCAATCCCAGTATTTTTGATTCCATTGAAGAAGACTCTACAGACTACATGAATTTTCAAAGGAGACTTATTGCGACCCATGAAACTTTGCAGAAAAGTACTACAAAAGAAACGTTACTTCCAATGCTTCAAATGCCAAAGATTTTCATTTGTAAACAACTTGTCAAGATCCGCCTCGGTGCGTTAAGTGCGCCGGCTATCATTGCACATACCAATAGGAAAAGATGACCGGAGAAATATCAGCGAAATATGTCAAGTGCAATGGCGCTCATCCCAAGCACAATCTCTCATTCAGCATCTCTTCAAGAGGTCACTGCTGCATCCACTTCAAGACCTAAAATTTCACGCACTGTTGCAGCTTCAACATCTGATGATAACTCATCCTCTCAAGACATAGTCCAAGCTATTAAAGAATGAATTTCTTCAACTTCTAAAAAACTTCTAAAAGCTGGCCAACATACTACTATATACACAGTACGCATCTACATACAAAAGTTCATAGCCGTCCCAGATCTGCTCAGTAAATTCACCATCCGCACGGATTTCTTTTCAAAACTATTACCATAGAGTCAAGAAGCCTTTTCAGCACTACAGCAATTCAGCGTTTCAGCGTTTCATTGCTTGTTGTATGAGGTATTGTTCTTGTTTTATTTGAATTGTTGTGTAATTTTGTATTCTAAACAACCACAATCAATCAGTAAATAAATTCTATTACTCGCAATGAAAACTACAAATAAATAAACACTCAGGGCCCCAAGAGGCATTACGTCCTACAGTCCGCCATTCTTCAGTTGGGAATAAAATTGCACAAAACAATAAATTCATAAGTTTATTTTTAAAAAATGAACAATATCCTGTTTTTATTCATTCTGTTTCCATTTTACTCTGTTTAAACGCGGTTAAAATTGAGCTAGAACTACTATCAATACGTGTAACAGAAATTGAAATCCACGTGTACAATGAAGCCTTGTATGTTACACTGAGTACTCACTGAATTGTGACCGTCTATCACATTTGCTGCTCCATCTTTTGATCAGAGGACGTCCAAAATACGGCGTGATATGGATTCTGGTAGTTGCTGGTATGTTTCCATGGGAATCGGTTATAGTGGTCATCCGTGGGATTTTCATGGTACAATTGTGAGGCATGGTTTTTCTGATTTGTTGTACATGTGTTATGACAAATTTTGATGTGGCAAGTGAAAAAAATCCGCAGGCCAATATAGGACATTTCATAACGGCGGCTGAACTATACATAAAAGTATTCGTATCTCCGTTATTATTCATCCAATTTGGTTGATCTTTTTATAATTATTTTTTTTTAAAATTTTAAGTCTACGTTCGAGTAACATTTTTAGTTATGGAAAGGAAAGGCAAATTGTGAACTCTGGAAAAGGATTTATGAAGGGGCCCTCAGTGAGACAAAACTGTGCAAGAAACAGGTTTGTTTGTAGCTTTATTTCTTTCTGACAGTATTGCCATCACTTACACGCCCCGAAAAAAATATATATTGAACCTAACGGTATAAAAATCTATTTGACTAGATCTTAACGTTGTGATGTTATTTGGGACTAATTCAATGAACTCTTTTGAGTGCAATACTGTCCAGGTTTAACTTTCATTGATAAGTATTTTGGCGCTACAAAACTGTTTTGTATATGTATAGTTCACATATATTCCAGATATCTTATTTTCCCTCGCAAGAATGGGTATCTACTACTAGTAAGGCAATGAAATGTAAAAGTTATGATTTTTCTTCATGGGCGTTTTTGAAACAATTGCAAATTCAACATCTTCATTTGAAATTTCAAAAATAATGATCATATTATTAATTAAGAAACAGGATGTTGTTGCTAAAGTAAAACGTTAAAAAAAACTGAAAATTACTTGGATGAATCAGATGGTTGTATTTATAATTAACATTAGACGTACTACTGGTACAACAACTGAGCAATTGCATAAGAATGCACTTGTAATTGAATTTAGGATTCCTTTATAAACAGTACCGTCTTATGTTTAAAGGAATCGATCTTTGGACATAAATAACAAATAATTAGTTAAGTATAGTATTACCAAGGTATATGGGCTTTATAGCTAGAGTAATTCAATTGTTTTATATCCAGACACAATCTTTCTCACAAGTAAACCAATATCACTTACGAGTCACAGTCTCTGGAATATTATTTGATGTAGCTATATCACGCATGTAAGAGTATTGTAGTTTTCGAAAAGGTAAAATTTAGATAGGTATATGAAAGAAGTGTAGACCTGTAATTGATAAATGACCTAACCTTACAGTACGAGGGTTAATCCAAAAATAAGTTTCCCATCAATTTTACAAATTGACAACATTGTTTATTCTCATAGCGATGTACATCGTTGGAAAGAAGACACTTTGCTCTACTTTTCGACTTTACGACATTCGCATTTTTGTAGACGATGCTCCAATTTCTGTATCCCAATGTGGTAGAACACCGCCGCTAAACCGTTGAGGAAGCGTTTCACCTCGTCCGTGACTTCATCGTCGCTCAAGTGTTCCTTTAACTTCAGGAACAAGTGATAATCGCTAGGCGCAAGGCCCGGACTGCACGGTGAGTGGGGCATGACAGTCCACCCAAAGTTTGTCTAAATGTCTTGCGTTTGACAGGAGACTTGAGGTCGGTCGTTGTCGTGAAGCAGCGTTACACCGGTTGTCAGTCGTCCTCGCCGGGGACTGTATGTCAACTGACGATAAATATTCACGGGTGGAGTCCCTTTTACGTGCAAGAAGCGAATTACGGAACGAATCTAGCAGTTGGCGGAAGCAACAGTGGGCACCTCCATCTCGGACGGCTGCTGAGCCAAGACTAAGCGGCTCAGCGAAGCCCGAGATCAAGAGTGGGGGACCAGCCGCGCAGAGCAGTGTTGCCGGATTTACCTCGCACCTTCTAGGGCGACTGGAGCTTTTTGGGAACCTTATTTCCTGATCAACCCTCGTATTATACACACCTGGTAAAACGTACAAAAACGATACAAAGTGGCCGAGCGATATTCGTACGTTCAAACCATGTGTCTTTTTTCGCCAATATCCACAATTACAATACAAAAAATGGAATAATGCAATACTGTGTTTCAATCAAGTACATTATTCAATATAATAGTGTAAACATGTAGTCTGTAAATATCAATTATAATACAGTACGTTCAACGTTTGTAGTTCGAAATTCGTATTTTTAACTGAATTGTTTCTGCATATTTTAACTTATCCTTCCGATATCCACTAAATTAAGGTCTATAAGAGTAAAGGATGAGTTCATCTTCAATCAAATTCTTTCAAATAATAAAATTAGAAGAACATTTCGGAGTACGAACTTCCTGTTCTTATTGATGGGAATAGCTGTAAGGGACCCAGCTTCATTCATTTACACACTACACGTATTCATCTCCATAAATATGCTAGGGCAGATAAAAGTATTTAGTCTTAGCTGTTTCGTATATGTTTATTTAGAAGATCACGAAGATTTAAGGATCATTTATGTTGCGAAATATTTATTTTGATTTCGACATGGAATTGTAAAGTCTTGTGGAATTTAGCTCTTTGTGGACATAGTTCTAGAAGCAATATAGATTACGTTTAGAAAAAATCACTACCAATAAGTTAGCCATTGAAGCAAACGTTAGAAAATACGGAAAATTATAATCTAAAACTTTGATATATAGAATAACTGTCATATGTTTGTTTATTTGACAGTAAGGAAGTAGTATGTTGATGCGAGTGATTGTTACTTTATTCTTACTGTACGCTATCTTGCTTCGAATGAATATGAATCATTTGGCCGTGCTGTAAACATGTAAGGTCTATCAAAAGCCAAAAACTAATTGTTGTGTTTGTGTAACAATAGCAGAAACGAAATTAAAAATTAAACTATGTTAGGCTTGCCAGTATCGTGCCGTGTTGGGAGGAGGAAGGCGAGGGGGCCACGGCCACGGGTGCCAAAGTAAGGGGCCGCAAAATTTGGGGAAGGAAAGAAAAAGACAGGAAAAATTACTTGGAATATATTTATGGGGGTGCAGTCGTATACTCTTGCTCCAGGCGTTGATTTTCCATGGCACGGTACTGAGAGCTCGCATCTTAATACCATGATTTTCAGTAATGATTGATCCTCTTCCGTTTTTACCACAATAATGAGATGTGTAAGACACGCATTATTATATTAATGACACCAGATTATTTGAGGGTTAAGACAGAAGTACGTTATTGATGTTCTCAACGCTTTCATTTAAATGTTTGTAATAGAAGACTGTATTTTCGAAGTACAGTATAGAAACATTTTACGTTCTTTATCGATGTATTACTAAAGAATTAGTTTAAAAAATGCATTTCTCAAACATGTGGACCGTAAACTTCCCCTCATTGCCGTCAACAAATAATCTTTCCACCACGTGCTCTTTCTAAAACTGTAATTATGTGGTGTGGGAAACACACTTTTCAGAGAATGCAGGATTTGGGAAAGAGATATTGTCAAATTTCCCATCTTAAGTTGTACATCTAAAACTATAGAAAACGATATTCGTAAAGATAAGGAGTGAAAGATCGACTATCAGAAATGTAATTAATATAAAAACAAAGTGATATTATCCATCACTTCACCCACCAAGGTCTATTTAATGTGACTGTTGAATGTAGTAACTCGACATCTATCCCAATGACTCTCCAGAAATTGTCGAAGAGAACGTATGATAGCCACGAGAGTACACGTTACCCAGAACTGAACTTTATGTAAGTGCACTGGCTCAAATCCCGGAAGGGAGGTGAGAGGGACATGATTCATCCAAGCTTGTAACTGGGGTAAATGTCCCCCACTAATCCGATTTGAAATGTGTTTTGGGGGATAAATTTGGTGATTTGTGTCCGGGTACCTCAAAGGAAAGTGAAATAAAATTGATGTCCCTTGCGGTATAATATAGAACAGATTCACCTCAGAAAATAGATTTATCTACTGTAATATCATTCTCAGACAACACTGCTCTCCTGATCCTCCACAGCATTGTTTTTCAACTTCATAAATACTTTGAACATCGCTTACAAGAAATATTATTGTAACGGTCTTACCCCTTTCCTTCAATATTGAAGACACATTTGCACCGATGTGTAAGTGGACGATGTATCGGAGTAAAACAGAAACCTCAACAGGATATCCAAACACCATTTTTTAGTAACAAGTGAAAATTCGTCGGTACACGGATGCAGCTATGATTGTATATATCCGATTGTGTTACAATTCACCCCATAACTGACATTGTAAGCCAGCAAAACAATATCAGCAATTCATCTGTTGTTATAAGGCAACTTCGTCAAAACTATAGTTGTCACTCAATGTTCCTGCTCGGCAAATGCCTAGAAGCTTAGAAACTTACTACGGATACTGTTTCCAGCACATACTATCATATCTATGCCGTAAGCATCATTTAAGGTTTCTGATATAAGTAACCTTATGAGGCATAGCTTTCTGATATAAGAAGAATTTTAATTAATGTTTGATAATACGTAGTAGAGCTTTCAAACTGCAAGTCGTAAATGGTGCTTCTTCTAACGATCTGCCTTGTCTTTATATAAGTTATAAAGATATAATTATTATAATTATTATGGCCTAAATGAAGACAGTTTACACTAAGACAAACGTAATCCAATTTATTTTATTCTATGTACAGATTTCTGCAACAAATGCAAGTAAACACCAACATCTAGACTTTCATTATGAATATATATCGGTAAAGTCAAAAAACTGTCAGCAACATAGACTTTTGCTGCTTTATTCTACCCAAAAATGTGCTTTCCTTTCTCTGTATCATATTTTCGCGTGGACATTGGAAAGCATTACAAATGATTGATAGGATTTCATGTTGCTCACAGAAGATTGTACTATTGACGTTGCAATGCAGAATTGTCATTGAGATAATCACTAAAGCCAAGAGGTGGCAATTACGTAATTCTTTATAAGGAAATAGCAAATTCAAACTTGTAAGACTATACGCTACCCATCCTTCTCGTATCTTTTTCCGAACTATTTCATAAACTTCAGGAACATAGTGTTCATAACAACGAACCCTATTTGTTTAAACATTCTACTTTAATATAATCGGTTTTGACATACACTCTTTCAATATGAGGTATAAGACAGTTTTGAAGAGAAACGGTAATAAACGATATATTTGAAGCGTCACTTTCAAACATAATATTGATTAGCATATATTACTTATATCACGACAAAAATGTGTTACTTTGATGTTTTATATATCCAATGTTAAAGTATTAAAAATTGGAAAGGGTTGGGTGGAAAGTGTTTGCTAATATGTGAATAGCCGATACCTTGTTGGGGAAGCATTATGTGGAAACAATGTCGGTAGGCTCGAGTTAAGTTTATGATGTGAGTGATATGAAAGTTTATGATGTGAGTATAGTAAAATGAGATTTAGCTGTGGAATTACATAAGGGTTCGACAAAAAATCTAAAACGTTTGCAAAAGTGTGAAAACCATACCTAGTATGGTTTGGGGCCTTCTTTTGCTTCCACAACAATTTGCATCCGACGTGGAATGGAAGAATACAGCTCCTGAATCGTCGTGTATGGAATTTTGTACCATTGTTTCTCCAAAACATGCACCAGTTCCTTAAGGGATGCTGGTGGAGGGTAATGAGACCGAACACGCCTTTCTAACTCAGACCACAATGGATCAATGATGTTAAAATCTGGTGATTGTAGGACCCAGGGAGGTGTGATAGCTCATGGTAATGCTCCTCAATCTATGATTTCACCGTTTTTGCAGCGTTATAGAGTGCCAAATTATCTTGGTAGATGCCATCACCATCAGGGAACCATATGTGGGCCATGGGTAGAAACTGTTCCCCCAAAATGGCCTCATACGCCTTAGCATTCATCATTCCATGCAGGGCTATTATGGGACCTGCAGAAAACCACGATATCACTGACAATTCTGTAACAGAACCACCTCCATGCTTTACAGTTGGGAACAGAGAGTCTGTATGATAGGCCTGCGATGGTGTTCTCCGTACGTAAACACTACCGGTTGTTAGAAACGAGCTGAAGGTCGATTCATCGGACCATATTACGTGTTTCCACTGCTCATGAGTCTACGTCTTGTGGTCCTTGCACCACTGGATATGCCTCTTCGCATTTACTGCTGTGACCAGGCCTTTGACGATAGCGGCCCTGCCATGAACCTTCATTTTATAAAGTTACCGTCGCATTGTTTTCGATGCAACTGGATTCTGTAGGCTGGAATTGAGTTCAGACGTAATTTTGATTGCAGTGGTCTTCTTTATAGCTGCTGCAATAATGCCCTCCGGTCCCTATCTGACAGGATTGTCTTTCGACAAATGTTGTGCTTTCCAGACGTTTTTGCCCATGAATTTTGTATGCCCTCATGACATTGGACACAAGCCTTTCGATACCCCCACAATCTTTGCCAATGTTGCCACTGAAGCTGTAACCAGGCGGGCACCAACGACCATGCCTCTTTGCAAGTCTGTCAGGTCGCCCATTTTACCGCACCACTTTCACACCACGTCATTCACACGTGAACGGGTTTCTGCTGACGGAAAAGGATGGTCCACATGACACATTGAAACAATGAAACGATCGGCAACCGCAACACAGTGGGTACAGTAGAAGGCCAAACTTACGTGTCCTGTATGAAATGTTTTTAGATTTTTTCTAACCCCTGTATATATATAGGTAGATAGATATAGATACATAATAAATTAACTAGATACATTGATGTAACGTCTGGCGCAGTTGGTAGGATTACATTAAAACAAATCAGAAAATTATAAAAATGAGAATGATCTTATCGAAAGTACCGACATAACAATCTAAATTGTTTACACATAATGCTTACGTAGGAACGTACCGGCCTTTCGCATATTAGAAAACATTTTCAGCCCTACAGGAAGAGATTCTCAGAAACATATAAGTTATTTGCATTAAGTACTGTGTATTTATTCTGTCAGAGTGATTTAGTTTTTTGCAAACTGTTCTAAGGTTTTAAAAATTATAAAGACTTAATCAACAAGTTTGAAGTTAACAGTTTAAGTTTCTTTCACCAGAGAGAGACATTGAAAGACGTGAACCTATAATTTTATGATCTCCCATCAGAAACCGAACATGAGTTTCCAGCACCAACGATGAGTATATAGCCACGACGGAATTTTTCTTATGACTTGCATTGTGTGTAATGTCTTTTGATATGCATCATACATTCAACAACACATTAAATCATCGTTTCATGATAAATAATCGTCCGTAGTAATTTAGGTTTGAATAAGAACTGAACCTCTATAAAAGCATATGAAAATGATGCTATGACTATTCCAATACATTTGCAAAAATGTGGAAGAAATATAAATTATTTAATAAGTATGAGAAATTTATCTTATTTTTAACACAAAACAATTTGCTTTTTGCTTTACATTAACAAAGGACTATGTTGGGTTTAAAGTCGATGAGCCTATTTGCAACAATCTCTATCGATACTTTGTATTATACCTCTGTGCTTTACCTTAAATAAATGTAATTACTTGATTCCTTTGTACTCCTGGTCATACTAAATGGTTGTATGTCTATCCAACATGGATCAGTACGCAGAGGAATCCTATGAATTGTCCTTATTTCAAAGATAGTAGTATAAATAAACAGAGCCGTAGCTAGAGATTTCGGCGCCCGGGGCGAAGTAGAATTCGGCGCCCCTACACTCACCAATAATTATATATATATATATATATATATATATATATATATATATATATATAAAGAAAAGCAGTTTTTGTTGTTATGATACGCTGAATTTTTATTAATCTTCTTGGAAAGGCATTGGCATTGCAAAAACCAAAAACGATCATTATGTATCCTTTTTCAAATAAGAGCTGTTTTCAAGAGTCTTATTTTGGGCTTTTTGTTAAACTTGACAAAATTACCTTTGGTTGTCTACAAATTCACTGGGAGAACAGTTATGGAAAGTTACTACTATTTACAACGTTTCATACTATCGATAAGAAATGAAATTTCAATACATTAAAAACTATGTGCTTTTAAATTGTTCGAAATGGTGACAGTAATAATTGTAAATTTTTAAATTTTATTCTGTATGTGACCACATCAATAGCATTTTAATTTCGATCTTTTAACGGTAAAATACATTTTGTGAAATGTAATGGAAATTCAGAAGGAGCCTTCTTTATGAATTTTTAAATATTGATCGATGGAGCTGAAGAATATGTTCAATGTTTGTACTTAAAATCCAAAATATACTTTGTCTACTAAATGTCTGAAATTATAGTAATTACTTAATTTCTTAATGAATGAAAGTTCCGAATTTAAGGTACCGGTACTTATTATTAATTGACATATTAAAGTACTCTAACACGTACATATATAAAGAATGTGTGTACTTATGTTTTGTATGTATGTAGATAGATAAAAACATCACACAACTAGACACGTATGCTGCCGTCCTAAGAGAAAAGACCTTAGCTCCACATTTTTCGAAAATCGAGATATTGGTATGGGAATGTTCGTAGTACAATTCTGCATCTATCTAAAGTGAAATTGAGGTGATTTGACCAATAGGTAGGGGGTAATAACGTCATGAGTGCTTACCTTATGTTCAAAACTGTAACTGAAAGTAAGCAAAAAGACCTTAAGGGGCAATTCATAAGCAAATATATTCAACTGTATTACCACACAAATTTTAGATCGTGAATATATATTTAGTAAAGTTTTACTGAAATACAACAAATTTGAACGTACAGCCTAAGCCAAAACACGTTTTGCATATTTTCTCGAAAGTATGTGAAATGGAGTTAAGGCTTTTTCGCTTAGCACGCAGTATGCACAAAATAATATGTTGGGGATACAAAAAGTTGATGAAAAATAACCCAAATAGATTCCTCCAAATTGGAAGCATTTGATATGTCAATGGAATTTAAAAATAAATCATTGGTAGTGATAAGTGTCTGAAAAAGTCGAACTTCGTTGGGCTAATTTCTGACCCCTTAAGCCCCTATCCTACAACTGTTTGAAGTTCGAAAATATTATTGTTCCCCTCGTTTACCTTTATTTTTAACATTCTCGCACAAATAGCAGCTTGAATGTGTCTCTTCACTCTTCTCACTTTCATACCTTCATTCTCACCGTCACACAATGGGGCCAGGCGTGACGTCATATTGTGTGGTGCTCTCGTTTTGTCAACTTAAGATCTCTCAGGCAATTCTTAGCAAAAACTCGAAAAATGAAGTAAAAGATTGACTCGACATAATTTGTTATAATGAAACCTTAATAGTGTACACATAAGATAGTGTACAGGAAAAGAAGTTATAGCAGTTTACAATGAACTCATGGGAAGTGTAAATTTGGTTATCCGCCGAAGCCGGAGAGGCGCTGCTTAGCGACAGAAGATAGAAAATTGACTTTGAATGCAACTATTCCTACATTGCGTGTAGATATTCAGTGGCTGGTAGGGATGCGCACGAAACGAGTCGAGACAGGATTTTCCTGGCAAAATTCGAGTCGAGACACGGCTCTTCCAATAGAGAAATATACATTTTTCGAGTCGAGACATCGCTTTTACGGCACTTTTTCGAGTCGAGACAGCCACAAATCTTGTCTCGTGCGCATCCTTAGTGGCTGGTAAACATGGTGGCACGGCCAACATGTATGTATCATTTTGTATATTTAGAATGTAGATGTGATGTGTAGTCAATAATCATATTTGAAATGATGCTAATATTTATCATATCCCTATGATAATCCCCTACTTAATATCATATTTGGAAAATGTTGTGGTACTGAAAGCATATAACTATGGTCAAGCGATAGAATGGCATTTTAGTAGAAAATATGGCATAATATGTCTGTAATTTTTTAATATGTCGTAGCGGAAACATTGTTCTTACTGTATGCAGAGAAAACCTGCACATATTTGCACTTTTGAGAAATATAGCGCATGAAAATGTTTAAGGAAAACCGCATTCTGGATGCAATGCTGCTTTTGAATTCAGCTGGAATGAATGTGAGAGCAAGTGTTAGGTTATTAGACGTGTGATCCCCATGCACGCAGTGACAAAGTTGAATATAGGTCGATTCTGGAATTTTGAACCCAGATCTCGTTGGGGGCTTCGCCCCCAGAACCCATCTTGTTTCTAACATCTAGTCATACTTCTCTGGCATTCACTAACAGAACTAAACTCTAGTCAAACGTATTTGATTAATGGTGGCGACATTTTGAAACACTAATGCTAAACCATCTATGGCCTATAAGGTAGAACCATATTAAAAATGGTGTTGATCAATTCACTATTGTGTTTTTTTGTGATGCGTGCACAGAAGTGAAATTGGAATCAACTGTAATGAACCTCCGTTTGCTCCAGCTAAGAGTGTTCCGATCGAGCTCTGAAATGAGCTCACGTAATACACGATGTAATATATGAAACAACTTGAACAGGTTACTGATACTTGTAAATCATAATGGGCCTTATTCAGAGTCGTTCTGACGTTTGATTAGTGCAATACTCAAGAGTTCGACTAACATATGTTTCCTGCAGTAGTCAGGCTTTTAGTATGACGTTAATCATACGCCAAAACGACTCTGCATAAGGCGGCATATGTTTAATATATCTGATAATATATTTATATCGAGAACTTGTGATGAGATAATTTTTATGTATTGAAGCGCCCTTGCATCTTCATTGTCATAACGAATCCTCCACAACTTTGAAATAATTTTGAGAAGCAAGAACTTCTCTTCAATTTTATTACTCTTCAGTTGTAAATGAATAAGTACACTTTTTCCTTTCATGCGTAAGAATGTAAGCCAATCGTGAATTGCCAAATCAAAGCATATTACCCATGCGTTTGTTTATGCCAATCATATAATCTGTTAAACAATTTAGGAGCGAATATAAGGAATATTTCCTTTTATGATGTAAAACTCTGTTTTTGATGAAATAATGTCGAAATAACATTATTGTAGCCACTGCACATACCGAAATAATTGGTTTTCTTTCAATTTTCTGCTTCATATTGCGAATTCTTATTTTTGCCAAGAATTCAGTGCTTTGGCCCCACTGTGCGTTGAGATTAATCCGATTGGGTAGAAAAACGTTTTGAACTAAGCAAACTCATTACTGCCAAAACACCGAACACGACTTCGCTCGTTTCTGATTTTGAAAATGCTCCTGCGCACACTATAAATCATTATTCGGCAGTGGATTGCGAGCGAAGCGAGCAAGAAAATTTTTAAGAAATCTACGTATTTCATTGATAACCGACAACAATATTGATCGAATAGGGCGCCAATACTCTCTGGGGGCGACTCGTCTTTTACTCATGTCCAACACCACTTTTTCTTTCTCCTTGCTCGTTCGGCGCCCCCTTGCATCAGCGCCCGGAGCGGGCGCCCCGCTGGCCCCCCCTTAGCTACGGCTCTGTAAATAAATAAATAATAAATTTGATTCAAATTCAGGAATATCTGAATTTGTAATGATCTTAGAATCTTGTCACATATCATGTAAATATAAAATATAACACTCTATTATTCAAACAAATAATGTAGCAAGATATATGAAGTAGTGCAGAAAGAGTTGCAAATTTAGTTTCGAATATGTTTACTATTAGTACCACCAAGGCTTAACAGATATTAGAGGTTCCGATAAGTCAACTACAGTATAATTATGTCACCAGCATCGCTGATGCGTCACAAAGTCCGTTCACTTTTTTCAAGAGGTATTAAACTTCGAGCATTTTCGAATGGAACACTTTGTAACATAACGCGTTGTCTTTCCACAGTGAAATGTAGGTATTACAGTGTTTTATAATTACTTCTTGAGCATTTTGCTGCAGGCAATAAACAAGTTTACTCTCAAGGCAAGGCAATCCATTTCACCCCTTGAATCAAACATACAAAGAAAAGTGTACTTTGAGACCTATACTTTCTCTGCGACCAGCAGTGTTTCAAACACGAAATATTGTTGAGGATCATTAGAAGGATGTTTTGATGTAATTTCTGTTTCTCTGTTGACATGATGGCTTCCCCATCCTTGTTTGATAAATATAAAAGTAACCTAGAAAGTTCTGTCGCTTTTTGTGGATGTCAGTGTTCCATTGGCCCTCTTTCTGTGAGTTGAATACGAATGGAAACAAGGCGGTCAGGGTCGGTATGGGTGTATCCAACATACTACCTGATTGTTGCACTTTAGTTACACCATGAACTTGAGTAAGAACAGATTGAACATGATACCTCCACAGAGTGTTAGAAGGGCGTGTATGCTGTAGGAGTTCAAACAGGGACTAAACCCGCTGCAGCAGGGCGGAAGATATGACAGGTCAGGATTTCAGTGAGGGTGTCGTGACTACACGGACCGTGCAGCGGCGGTTTAACAAGTTTAAAGACTGTGAAGAAACACTCGGAAGGCCAACACGTGTACAAAATGATGATCTTCAGGCATCAATTGAGGTGAACTGTGACCAGACGTCTGAGGAACAGGGACTATAATTCAGAGCGAGTAGAAAAAACATTCGGCTGCACCTCCAACAACTTGAGAAGCATTACAAGTAGGGTCGATGGGTATCACATGATTTGACTCCGGGCCAGAAGGCAACGCGACCAGATACCTGTGTTTCTTTACATTTTCGTCTGAGGAAAGAGTCATTTCTGGACAAGGTGTTGACATGTGATGAGAAGTGCTCCTGTACGAATCTCCACAATGCCGTTATCATTGCTTAGCATCACACGAATCAGTTCCAAAATAGCCGAAACCAGCACTGGTGCAGCTGTGTTTGGTCCTCCTGTGTGTTTGGCAGACTGCTCGCGGCATTATACATCGGGTATAGCTACCAGCTTGTCAGAGTATCAATGGAACTCTATACTGCCAGATGATATATCGATGATCGAACATGTGGGTGATAAAGCGAAAGCACCCTCTTGGTTACCTTTATAATATGGGTAACATTTAGAGAAACAATGTTCTTACATAAAGTATTCTGAAATCTCTGAAAACTTACTAATAGTCAAGAATATCCTATGGTTTCATATGTACAGTCCGCAGCAAAAAAAAGTGCAACACGAGCAGGTAAGTTTATTGTGAAACTATGCCTAAAAGCGCAGGGAATCAACATAACGTCTAAGTGGCACAAATGACTCCAGGAAAAACCTCGGCGTCCTTCCATGCACACTTATTTTGGAGCAAAAGACTTCGTCGCTTCACACTAAACTTACATGCCCATTGTTGCAGGTTCTTTTGCTGTGAACTGTACAATGAATTAATTTTATACTACTAATCAGGAAACCGACAATTACAAATTTGTAGATGTTACGCATCAAATTAACAAATGATGCATAATTAGATATACAAAATTTAAAGAAGAATTAAAAATTATACAAATTACACTCTCTTCAAACTTGTTTTTTATATTTATTCCATGTGTACGAGAAGTTTGTCATATGGTTGCTTCACGCATCTAAGCATTTAGGAGATACGTTTTACAGCCGAGCTTCTTAGATTAGTCCAAATAGCGAAAGAATGCAAATTGAATCAATTTTCACCTTGTATATAACAAAACGTATCACTTTGTATATAACAAAACATATATAAAGGCTTCTGATTTTCACACACTTTGTATTCACATTCAATAGCACAGTCTTAATCGAACATGACACATTGTTAGTGCAAGAATACATATTCCCCAGTATTGAACTACTAATAACCTATAAAGTAAAGTAAAATAAGTCAAATCCCCCCCCCCCACGACCTTCAATTGATTCTGGCTATTTCTTGCGATATACTTTATTGTACATCTCATGATGTACGTGATTCTACTGATACATGATACATTTTCTTTTTCTTTCAATTGTGCTGTTATTTCCCCTTTTCAAATCATTATCTGTTTTATGACACTCATACAGCCTAAATAGTTAGTATTTGCATGTTTACTTTTTCTCGCAGTTTAAAATTTGAAGAATAAATATTTACTAGTTTTTAGTACTGTAAACAGCATTTCCGTAGAAATAAAACTGTCGAGTAGCAATTCTGAGTAGTATTTATTGTAGAGTAAAATATTGTGAAATGAAGTGAAAATAAGCTTTGATTTTATAAGACTTCAAGAACGAAACATAGTGTGTTAATTTCACATGGATTTTGTTTGTTATTCCTCATAGGGTCTGTTCTATAAATAATAGAAGAGCGCAATCATAATCTAATTGTTCATATGCTGCGTGTTTCATCCAGCCATATATTTTTGGGAGTCCTCCAAAACTGATTATGATCCACCTCCTTCCATAACTAAATTAAACAAGTTCATTTTATTTCACAGTGTGAAACTACTCTAGACTTTTAAATTATGGAAATCCAATACTTGAAGGAGTACACCTACAACTATTCATTGCAATAGATTTATAAGGTTAAATACAGAGCATATTCCTCGCATGCTTAAATCATATCATAAAGCCCTTACTCTCTACATATTAATGTTTTTGTTCTATCGGAATTTAGTTTTTAACTGGAGATCCTTAATCAGAACTACTTCTGGAATAAATAAACGATTCAGGGAAGAGCACCTACCTTTTCTTTAGAAACCTACTTTTAGGATGCACTATCGATCGCAAAAAATACATCTTGATTTCTATAAAAATAAAGTATTTGAACTCAAAAATCAATTTAATCGAATCGTAGTTCTGATTTTACCATTTTTTTTGTTTATTGTTCATTGCAATCGACATTTTCTCGTCTTCTCCAACACACAAAATTACGTTTACTATCTTAACAAATATTGGTAAATCATGACTGCAAAATGTTTTAATTCGAATGGATGAAGTGTTTCATTCCCTTTTAACTTTAAAAATTTAATTGACACTATAACATGGGGTCCAATGTACTGTAGCTTCATTGCAGCTTAATTCTCTGTAATCTAATTGCCACGAACATAGGCGCCGAATTAAATTAAATATTGGGGGGGGGACAATGAATAATCATATTAAGCTGTTTTCTATCAACTGCTGTGATGAAGGTCCCTTTCCCACCCTCATGTCTCGGTCCACTGCCCCATTGCATACGCTCCGCTTCGAAATTCACTAAGTGAAATTTATTTAAAGGTATTAAAACAAATTCAAGTTCAAAATTTGGTAACTTCACTACAACCTTACGCACCACACTGATCTTTACTTTTCATATCGGTGCTGCCAGAGTGCTGGTTGAAGCTTCAGTGCTTTATTAAAAACATTTTCAAAACCGCATTTTCTCTCGAATAGGAAGGCTGTTCCTAATATTGAAATAAAGGCAAGACGAAGTTTACGACAGAAATTATTGGCCCTCTTGGTTAATTCTTCCTCAACTGGATTATATTGAGGGGAGCGAGGACCCCATTTTTAAATATTCGGAGCCAAAAGTTTCCTGTCTCCTCAAAGTCGGCGCCAATGGCCACGAACTCATCTTCCTGTGTACAGTGTTGGATTAAATCCCTAAATGGATTAGATTCAAACTCTGATGTCTCACGTACTTTAGATCCAATTTTATATGAATTTTCTTATCTTATACAATTTTAATGTTTGTAATATTTTATGTTCTATATTTCTTCTTTCGCCTAACAAATCGAATTCTCAGGACTTAACTTTCAAAATGAAAAATTTTCATCTCCATTGTTTCTTTCAAAATTGAAGTCTAACGGTTTCTTGAGTTTTGGGATAGAATTCTACACAATTGTTAATTTTACAGTAGAAGAGAATGAGCGAGATGAATATATTCCTTTCTTATAGTCACGATTACCTTCATATTGTGAAATATGCTTAAAATATTCCCGTTTGTTTTAAATTAATACGAATACGACATAGTTAAATCCAAAGATTTAGAAACCGTTAAAGGTCAATTTAGCAGAAAACTGGAAATGGAAAATTTCTCTTCTGAAAATGAACCCCTTAATTTCGTATATTTGTAGTGCGGAAAACGAAACTGCTAATTTTAAATAAATTTGTGCAGAAAAGATACATCAAATTTAAATCTCAGAATGTTGTGTCAATTATGATTGATGTTACCATGTATTATCTGTCAGGAAAGTAAATGTACACCTATTTTTCGAGTCTGGCATTCCAGCTCTCCATCCGTGGAGAGTATGAGAATTAAATCAATCAAATGTTTACTGAGGGGCAAAAGAAAAGTTAAATCTGAATAAGACATTGCAGAGAGACACAAGCTGTGAATACGAATAGTGCATAGTGTAAATAAAGGACGACACCGAAAGAGAAAGCCAGACACAGCTGTTGAACTTAGAAAAAAGAGTAAAAATTGTTGAAGTGGGAACATAAAACACAAATACAACAAATACGCCGAAAACTAAACATTCACCATGCCATGATCTTGGTGTAGTGGTTAAGGTGCTGGCTTACAAATGCAAAGGTCGCCAGTTCGAATCTTCGGTGAGGACATTTTTAAAAATTTTTGTTTATAATACATGCAGCTCATGAGAGATGGTAAAAGAGATCGTGTTTAGTCTTTCGTAGCAATTATTATTGGTAAGGTTTAGTACTGATAATACTTTTGTCTTTGCGTATTGGTTTTATTCTTTTCTTCATTTCAAAAGAGAAAAATATCCGAACAAATGCCACCAAAATTCCTCATATTTTGAATGTAAACGCCATTTGCAATTAGTAAAGAATAAAAATTGAACGTTCCGATGTAGCTGCAAAAAGTAAAAAGAAAAACATGGAAATAGACCATACTCATGGTTATTAAAAATACAATTTCTACATGCCTTACGCCTCCCGACCACGTTTCTACGTTAGCAAGTAAGAGGTTTGTGTTTAGGTTAGGCTGGTCAATACGTTTTGCAAAGGGGCCCGGTTTAGCTCTGACGCACCACAGGTGCGAGAAGGGAGCAAAACACTTTTTCTCTCTCCCTCTGTGTGTCTGTTTATCTATCTATCTGTATATATATAACGCTATTTGTGAATGCCGTAACCACCCTAATTTTCAGCGGATTGAGATGAAACTTGGCACAAACATTAATTGTTGAAATATCTTCAGTTCGTTAACCAGAATAATCAGACGAAAATGTTCAAAATGGCGGCCCTTTAAACTCGTAAAAACTTCCAAGGGAACCAAATTTCGCCCATAAATGGGTATTCAGAAAGTTTGAATAACTTTTCCTCTTTTACTGAAATATTTGTGTACAGAGACTTATTGAAATATTGGACCCGATTAATCGCATAAAGAATGTTCACGCCCTTTTCGCTACGGTCAGTTTTTTTTGCAGGAGGGGGGTTATTTTCGTAGTGATGATAAGATGATTGCTAGTGATGATATGAAATTACACATTGAAAGTGAAGTAACTTGTGAAACGTGTTATTTGAAAGAATCATATAATAAATGTGCTTTCCTCTAACACAGAGAGAGCGTGAATGGCGAGGAGTGTTATTTGATTTGCTTTTTAGTAACACATTGCATTGCAAATAAAGGTAGGCAACATTAGTGGTAAGTAAAACAACAACAATAATAATAATAATAATAATAATAATAATAATAATAATAATAATAATAATAGGTGTTGTTTGTGGCAAGGCAATATCTTCGTCAATTCTTCTTCAAACGTAATGATTGTAACGCCATATCTCCCTTGCAAACAAAATATTAGCAATTTATATCGAAAGAACGGGAAACTGTTGAATGATGGGAGCAACGTTGGACAGTATGCACTCATAGTACTCAGAAAAATAAGCGATTTCAATGAAAAATGAACGAAGAGTCATTGCCGTGGGTAGTCATGGAGCCAAGCAGAGCCCTCTTTAGGCAAAATGTCGATAACTTATATCGAGAGAACAGGAGGTGATAGTGAGATGGGACCAACGTTGGACACCGTGGACCCATAAGCCGCATCGAAAAAATTAGGGGGGCGGGCGCCAGCCAGCCTTACTTATTTCCACATAATAATATAAAATTATATTGTCGAAATACACACACGAGTTAGCTAGTAATATTTAATATTATTATTATTATTATTATTATTATTATTATTATTATTATTATTATTATTATTATTATTATTATTATCATCATCGACAGCGTCTTTTCATTACGTGTGCATGTTTGACGTGAAGCCAAAGAGAAGATCCATCATTCATAGAAAGAATAAGAATAGCCAGTTACTTTAATTGCGAACGACGGCGAAAAGTACGAAAAGAGACAACCTTAGCGAAAAGAAACAATACTTTCTCTCAAATGGATAAAAAAATAAAGCCGAGATAGATTCGAACTCGCATGGACGGCGCGAACAGTCAGTTCAGTGTCCACTTTTTTTTCTTTTTAACTGACTCACCGAATGTTTTAGTAACTTACTTATTGCTAATTTTATTTGCTTCACTCGTTTAACTTGCTTTTTCTAATAACTTATAACGACAGGGACACGAACACAGAAACATCGAGGACAGTTAAAAATCATAGATGCTCTCCCACCGGGAATCGAACCCGGGACACCATGCACCAAAGGCGCACGTGCTAGCCACTAGACCGGCCGGCGGGGCACTACGCACTCTCTGTGTCGTTAGGGATTACGACCACTGTATTGCCAGCTATCACTTCTGAGGGTTGTATACTATGATCACATGTTTCTTCTTTGCTGGAAGAGTTAAACCTACATTCTATGTAATACATGAAATATTTAGACCTACATGCTCTTCATATAATGTAATAAAAGGTCATGCTGGGAATAAGAAAAAGAACATTCCTTGGACAAAACGGAAACTATTGCCATCAGAAATAATTATCTACGAGGCATGCGCAGTAGTATATTTCAGAATAGTTACTGTTTAGTTCAGTAAACGAAGAAAGGGGTATAAAGAAGCAAATATGTCGAGTCAACGAGATCGACCAGAGTTGACAGAGGCGGAGTAGTAATACAACAACTTGGTTAAATTGATAATTGGTTCTTTATTCTGTAGTAGATCGTATCACTCTTTACGGGAGAGTAGAGAAGACTTAAACGCTGTTATATAGTAAGCATTAGTAACACGATCATACAGACACAAATGGATATAACTGTGAGTACTACAACTTGGATTTAACGAAAGCCGTTTAGATATTCAGTGGTTTGCAGGGTTGTATAAGACACAAAAAGTTAAGACACAATACAATTCTTCATACCTCAGCTTCCAGTAACTAGATACATGCAATTTCAGGAAAGATACTGAAACTGCTGTCGGATTTTAATACATGACATATTGCAGGATACAAAATGCTTTGCATTACTTGTTTGTTTGTAGACAGCTACTAGCTTAGTAATCTGAAAGGTTGTGTATAAACTAGAGATAGCCAATTCCGGAATTATTACTTTCCGGACTCCCGAAAGTAAAACCGGACAAATTCCGGAATTCGGAAAATTCCGATTTTGGAATAATTCCGGAATTCGGAAAATTCCGATCTTGGAATAATTCGGAATTCGGAAAAATCCGGAATTTAGAAATTTCTGATTTCGTTTATATTCCGGAATTCGGAACAATCCGGATTTTTTCGAAATCCGGAATTTTTCTCAATTCCGGAATTTTCTAAATTCCGGATTGTTTCCGAGTTCCGAAATTATTCTGAATTCCGGAGTTTAACTGAATTTCATAATTTTCCGAAATCCGGAAAGTGAAAGTTCCGCTTCCGAAAAATGAATTTATTTTGGTTAATATGAATCGTGGCGGAAATAAGTCTTTGACCAGGTAATGGCGACTTCTTTGAAAGAAATGGGGTGTATGAGAATTAAATCTGTCATATTTGTAGTTTCGTATGGAGAAAAAACAGGTGTGTCTTGAAGCAGTAGCGTAGCCAGGATGTGTGTTTGGGGGGGGGGATGGCAAGTGCTGTTATAGGCACATATAGAAAAATTACAAACAAAAAATATATAAACATAAAAATATATAAAAATTACAAACATCAAAGTACCAAAGTACAATTTCGGACCTCTTTGGGGGGCCGGCCCCTCCGGGCCCCCTTCCCTACGCCACTGTCTTGAAGGTACGGAACCCTTTCCCCGAAATCTCTACTTTTAAGTAAGTTTTGCCAAATTTCAACGGCAAGTTTAAAACTTTTATTATTATTATTATTATTATTATTATTATTATTATTATTATTATTATTATTATTATTATTATTATTATTATTATTATTATTATTATTATATCAACACCGTGTATAATCTTTGAAAGATATATGGTTTGTATCTGAATAGTAAAAGCTAATTGACTGTCGATCTCGGTCGTCGAGAAGTCTTCAGGAGGGAAGGACATCGGTCACGTTCTGGGTTTGAGTTCCAAAAGGGCAAGTTTTCGGACTCGAGCCAAAAATTGTTAAGTGTTATAGGCTTCAGCCAAACATGTTCAAAACAGCTGGGACCGGGTTTAGGGCTCTCAACGGCTTGAGCGGCTCGGCTTACAGCTCATTCACTATCGAACCGAACAAAGAAGTGAGCCGAGCCAACAGCTCACCCAACCGAGCCGATTTGAGCCATCGGCTTAGTTGAGCTGAATCGAAACGTGCCGATGGACTAATTTCAACTTAGCTGGCTTGAACCGGTTCACATGAGCCGAGTAGGGGACCCATCCCAACCGAGAAAGTTCGAGGCATCGGCTCAATTGAGCTGAGTCGATGGCTCGTTCCAACTGAGCCGGCTCGGGTCATCGTGTCATCCCAACCGAGCCGACTCGAGCTGTTCGCTCACTTGATACGAGCAGAGCCGGTTGATATCGCTACCCGAGTTGGTCTTCTGCTTGGGCTCAAAAATTCGACAGTTCAGGTCTCAGCCTTGATTTTAAGAACAACAGTATATACTTATATTGGTGATTACGACATTTGAGGCTGTCTCGTAATAATAAAAAAAAAACCTTGTCTTCTCGTTATCTAGACGAGACGAGATACACAAAAATTGCCCCACGAGATGCACTAAAATTACGAGAAGAGACGCACCCCTGTCGTGAGCAGCACTAAAAAGTATTCCATATTAGTGCTTACATTTCTCATGGCTTTCGCTTTCCAGTCTAATCAGGCCATTATTTAAAAAAGAGTTAAAACGAGCTGAACGAGCGAGCGAGCCATTATCAAACTCGACTTAACTCGAAACTCGCTCTGGAAAACAGCTCGACCTTGATCGCTACGCGGTAAACGATTCGTCTTTAGCCTGGTTACGTTAGGTTTCTTTGTCTCAGCTTGCAAACTTGTATGTTATATTTCTTCGATTCAAAATGTCTTTCGTATTTCTTTTATGATGTCCGAAAAGTTTACATTAATAACTTGTGTTTTCCTTGAACCGTTGGTTCACAAGTTTGTATTTTCTCCACACGAAACTACAAATATGACAGATTGAATTCTCATACTCTCTATTTCTTTCAAAGCAGTCGCCATTACCTGGTCAAAGACTTATTTCCACCATGATTCATATTAACCAAAATACATTCATTTTTTGGAAGCGGAACTTTCACTTTCCGGATTTCGAAAAGTATGGAATTCAGTTAAACTCCATAATTCAGAAGAATTCCGGAACTCGGGAAGAATCCGGAATTTAGATAAATCCGGAATTGAGAAAAATTCCGGATTTCGAAAAAAAATCCGGATTGTTCCGAATTCCGGAATGTAAACGAAATCAGAAATTTCTAAATTCCGGATTTTTCCGAATTCCGGAATTACTCCAAGATCGGAATTTTCCGAATTCCGGAATTATTCCAAAATCGGAATTTTCCGAATTCCGGAATTTGTCCGGTTTTACTTTCGGGAGTCCGGAAAGTAATAATTCCGGAATTGGCTATCTCTAGTTTATACACAACCTTTCAGAACACTAAGCTAGTAGCTTTGGCGTGGGAGACCCGGGTTCGATTCCCGGCGGAGCTCATGTGGTTCGGATTCCACGTTAATCAGTAGGTCCACGTCTCATATAGCCTCGGTGCTGAACGGGACGTTAAACTCAAAATCAACTCAACTCAACACTAAGCTAGTAGCTGTCTACAAACAAACAAGTAATGCAAAGCATTTTGTATCCTGCAATACGTCATGTATTAAAATCCGACAGCAGTTTCAGTATCTATCCTGAAATTGCATGTATCTAGTTACTGGAAGCTGAGGTATGAAGAATTGTATTGTGTCTTAACTTTTTGTGTCTTATACAACCCTGCAAACCACTGAATATCTAAACTGCTTTCGTTAAATCCAAGTTGTAGTACTCACAGTTACATCCATTTGTGTCTGTATGATCGTGTTACTAATGCTTACTATATAACAGCGTTAGTAAGTCTTTCTCTACTCTCCCGTAAAGAGTGATATGATCTACTACAGAATAAAGAACCAATTATCAATTTAACCAAGTTGTTGTATTACTACTCCGCCTCTGTCAACTCTGGTCGATCTCGTTGACTCGACATATTTGCTTTTCTATACCCCTTTCTTCGTTTACTGAACTAAACAGTAACTATTCTGAAATATACTACTGCGCATGCCTCGTAGATAATTATTTCTGATGGCAATAGTTTCCGTTTTGTCCAAGGAATGTTCTTTTTCTTATTCCCAGCATGACCTTTTATTACATTATATGAAGAGCATGTAGGTCTAAATATTTCATGTATTACATAGAATGTAGGTTTAACTCTTCCAGCAAAGAAGAAACATGTGATCATAGTATACAACCCTCAGAAGTTAAACGAGTGAAGCAAATAAAATTAGCAATAAGTAAGTTACTAAAACACATTCGGTGAGTCAGTTAAAAAAAAAAAAAAGTGGACACTGAACTGACTGTTCGCGCCGTCCATGCGAGTTCGAATCTATCTCGGCTTTATTTTTTTATCCTTTTGAGAGAAAGTATTGTTTCTTTTCGCTAAGGTTGTCTCTTTTCGTATTTTTCGCCGTCGTTCGCAATTAAAGTAACTGGCTATTCTTATTCTTTCTATGAATGATGGATCTTCTCTTTGGCTTCACGTCAAACATGCACACGTAATGAAAAGACGCTGTCGATAATAATAATAATAATAATAATAATAATAATAATAATAATAATAATAATAATAATAATAATAATAATAATATTAAATATTACTAGCTAACTCGTGTGTGTATTTCGACAATATAATTTTATATTATTATGTGGAAATAAGTAAGGCTGGCTGGCGCCCGCCCCCCTAATTTTTTCAATGCGCCTTATGGGTCCACGGTGTCTAACGTTGGTCCCATCTCACTATCACCTCCTGTTCTCTCGATATAAGTTATCGACATTTTGCCTAAAGAGGGCTCTGCTTGGCTCCATGACTACCCACGGCAATGACTCTTCGTTCATTTTTCATTGAAATCGCTTATTTTTCTGAGTACTATGAGTGCATACTGTCCAACGTTGTTCCCATCACTCAACAGTTTCCCGTTCTTTCGATATAAATTGCTAATATTTTGTTTGCAAGGGAGATATGGCGTTACAATCATTACGTTTGAAGAAGAATTGAGGAAGATATTGCCTTGCCACAAACAACACCTATTATTATTATTATTATTATTATTATTATTATTATTATTATTATTATTATTATTATTATTATTATTGTTTTACATACCACTAATGTTGCCTACCTTTATTTGCAATGCAATGTGTTACTAAAAAGCAAATCAAATAACACTCCTCGCCATTCACGCTCTCTCTGTGTTAGAGGAAAGCACATTTATTATATGATTCTTTCAAATAACACGTTTCACAAGTTACTTCACTTTCAATGTGTAATTTCATATAATCACTAGCAATCATCTTATCATCACTACGAAAATAACCCCCTCCTGCAAAAAAAAAAAAAAAAAAAACTGACCGTAGCGAAAAGGTCGTGAACATTCTTTATGCGATTAATCGGGTCCAATATTTCAATAAGTCTCTGTACACAAATATTTCAGTAAAAGAGGAAAAGTTATTCAAACTTTCTGAATACCCATTTATGGGCGAAATTTGGTTCCCTTGGAAGTTTTTACGAGTTTAAAGGGCCGCCATTTTGAACATTTTCGTCTGATTATTCTGGTTAACGAACTGAAGATATTTCAACAATTAATGTTTGTGCCAAGTTTCATCTCAATCCGCTGAAAATTAGGGTGGTTACGGCATTCACAAATAGCGTTATATATATACAGATAGATAGATAAACAGACACACAGAGGGAGAGAGAAAAAGTGTTTTGCTCCCTTCTCGCACCTGTGGTGCGTCAGAGCTAAACCGGGCCCCTTTGCAAAACGTATTGACCAGCCTAACCTAAACACAAACCTCTTACTTGCTAACGTAGAAACGTGGTCGGGAGGCTACAACGATATATTATTATTGTAACGATATTGTCAATCGTAACGATATTGTCAATCTGTACCTATTTTTTCAATACATGATCAGAGGCGCAATAATCAAACATATATATATAGTTAAAAGAAAAAACATTATTACTGATATGTTGTCATGGAAAACATTATTATTGAGAGGATACGTACACAAAACGGTATGGTTGTTATTGATCCATAATATATGTATAAAGGAAAGAATAAATCGACGTTAGTTGGTATGTATAATGTTATAATTCATTGAGATAGATTAACGAATTAGGGCTAGAACTTGAGTTAAAAGAAATATTTATCGTTTTATCTGGTGCCGTAGACCCAGGACTATACCGAAAACCTTTAGTTCCGAAGGATAGTAAGAACGGAGTTTATGTGCATATTTTACCTTTTATGAGTTTCACTACTTTGAGAAGTGGAAAGAAAATCCAAAGAACTGGAATTATGCAGGATTCGGAGATTGAAGAAGTGCCCAGTACTTTAGTTGAAACCATGTCTGGAAATGCCGTAACTGTGTCCGAACGTTCCCATTCTAATCTTATTGATATGATTAGTCAACTACTAGATGCTAAATACGAACAACAAAATAAAAAGCTAGAACAGATACAGAAATCGAATGATGAGAAGCTGGAGCATATGAAAAAATCGAATGATGAGATGCTGGAGCATATGAAGAAATCAAATGATGAAAAGTTCGAGCAAATATTGACCCAACACAAGTCTCTTGCAGATAGAGTTCAGGGTATCCATGAAAATTTCGATCGGTTACAGCATAATTTGAAAGAGGACTTGCAAGTGTTGATTGAAAAAGTGAATGGTACTGGTGTGAATATGAAAGTAGAACCGGAAGAAGGTCAGAAGAAGGTCGATGGACGAAATGAAAATATTGAAGAACAGGATGTAAACGAAACAACTGAACCTGTGGTGAATTGGGATGCGGAAGATGCTGCAATTAAAGAAGAACCATCATCTCCGGCCAAGGAGACCACCACCACTACTACTACAGACGTATTCAAAATTGAAGTGAATACAGGCGTATTCAAAATTGAAGTGAAAGGTCTGCCGAGATTATACAGGTTAGGGGAATTGAAGAAATTGTTGACAGACGATTTGAAGTTGGGAAGCCATACTATTAGGTCACCGAAAAGAGCGAGTTCTTGGATTTATTTGATCTTCAAAACTGAAGAAGACCAACAGAAGGCAGTAAAGACTTTGAATGGATACAGTTGGAAGAAGCGAGTTCTTTCAGCCGAAGTTGCAGAAACTGGTCAACGTAAGCGAAAATTGGAAAAGTCTGATGATAACGATTCTAAAAAGGTGAAAGTTGAGTTACCTGTAGAAGATAGAATAAAACAGGCTACAATACCTTTGTGGGATGTTACTTATGGAGAACAATTGAAGAAGAAGACTGAAGAAATAAAATCTTCATTCACGCGACTGACGGATTTGCTGCTGAGAAGGAATCTGGATTTAGCAGGTTGGGCAGAAGAAAGAAAAGAGAAGAATGATGGATTTGTAGACTTTCTGAAGCATTCGCCTATAGGGAAAATTAATGATGATTTGAAAGATTATTATTTCCAAAACAGAGAAGGAAACAGCTTGAATGTAACATCGCTCTATTTCCAGATCTTCACTGGAAAGGAAAAAGGTGAGAAACCTCAACCACCGCAGTTGTCGTTCGCAGAAGAATATGTGAAAGAAACTATATGTGACATGAGTTTCCGAGTATCTCCAGATTCTTATTTTCAAGTGAATACTTCGAGAGCCGAGCAGCTTTATACTTCCATCGCGGAAATGGTTGAAGTTGACGAAGAAACTTCCTTGATAGATGTGTGTTGTGCCACTGGAGGAATTGGATTTACTCTTGCTAAGAAATGTACTCAAATTCTTGACATAGAAATGTCGAGTCAGGCAGTTGAAGATACAAGAGCCAATGCTGTAAAGAATGTCATCGCAAACAGGGAATATTTTGTCGGACGGACTGAAGATATTTTGCCCATCGTAGTGGAGAAAGTAGGTGGAAAGAAGATATTTGTTATTGTAGATCCACCTAGAGTTGGACTTCATCAGAAGTTTCAGCAACGTAATGAAAAGGTAGAACAAGAACAGGAAAATAAGTATCAGATTAAAGTTGGAAATGGCTAAAGCTAGTTGAAACTTTAGTCAACCTTGATGTGTTAAGTAAACTAAACTTGGATAACAATTCTTGATCTATTCTCTTGGATGTTATGAGTTGTGTTATGAGTACTTCATTTGGATGATGTGATTAATTTATTTTATCTTTGTACTAACTTTGAGTGTTATGTTTATCTTTATTTTACCTTACGTGTTCAAAGGAGATCTGACTGTGTTAAATTGAAATCCATGACATCGATCTTAAATTGAAGCTTCTATATGTAATTGTTGCCTTCTGATCTTGTTGACGTGTGAGATGATGACGATCTTAATTATAAATAATGTTATTTGTATATGAATGTTATCGCTCGATGTAAAAAGGAACAATTAACTAGTAACTCTGCGCAAGTCATCAGTTAGTTATAATTTTGAATAGACCCATAAACAATATTTTTAATGAATCGACGTTTTTCTGATATGTGATTTGTAATAAAATAAAATGTTGTTATAAATGAATTAATATATATATGGAGAAAGAAGAGAAGAGAAAACTACTTATATTGATGTAATAATAATTGATACGAGAGTTGATTTAATAATAATTAGTACGAGGGCTATTCAAAAAAATGAATGTTTTGAAAATATCCAGGGTTCTTTCCTTCACTGTAATACTGTTACGGAATTCCCGTTCTGGGCGACATTTTATACAACGATATATTATTATTGTAACGATATTGTCAATCGTAACGATATTGTCAATCTGTACCTATTTTTTCAATACATGATCAGAGGCGCAATAATCAAACATATATATATAGTTAAAAGAAAAAACATTATTACTGATATGTTGTCATGGAAAACATTATTATTGAGAGGATACGTACACAAAACGGTATGGTTGTTATTGATCCATAATATATGTATAAAGGAAAGAATAAATCGACGTTAGTTGGTATGTATAATGTTATAATTCATTGAGATAGATTAACGAATTAGGGCTAGAACTTGAGTTAAAAGAAATATTTATCGTTCTAAGGCGTAAGGCATGTAGAAATTGTATTTTTAATAACCATGAGTATGATCTACTTCCATGTTTTTCTTTTTACTTTTATCAAGACAAAAGACAAAAACAAAACAAAAAGTATTATCAATACTAAACCTTACCAATAATAATTGCTACGAAAGACTAAATACGATCTCTTTTACCACCTCTCATGAGCTGCATGTATTATAAACAAAAATTTTTTAAAATGTCCCCACCGAAGATTCGAACTGGCGACCTTTGCATTTGTAAGCCAGCACCTTAACCACTACACCAAGATCATGGCATGGTGAATGTTTAGTTTTCGGCGTATTTGTTGTATTTGTGTTTTATGTTCCCACTTCAACAATTTTTACTCTTTTTTCTAAGTTCAACAGCTGTGTCTGGCTTTCCCTTTCGGTGTCGTCCTTTATTTACACTATGCACTATTCGTATTCACAGCTTGTGTGTCTCTGCAATGTCTTATTCAGATTTAACTTTTCTTTTTGCCCCTCAGTAAACATTTGATTGATTTAATTCTCATACTCTCCACGGATGGAGAGCAGGAATGCCAGACTCGAAAAACAGGTGTACATTTACTTTCCTGACAGATAATACACCCTTATTGTACTTGTCGTTCGGTATATATGTTTTTCCTTGTTTTATTTGACGTTTGTATTTATTTTTTTTTCATTTTAGAAAAATATATGTCTAAACTCACACTATATTTCAGCTTATTTCAAGAAATCCTTACGAAATAAAGATTGGCATCTAACTCTGAAGTGACTCATATATAGCAAGTAAAAAAAAAAGAAATCAAATTTTTGATTTTTACGTCTCACGATTATGCATGCTAGGCTAAAAAAGCGGTGATAGAAATGAATGAATTGGTAGAATGGAGAAAGTAGATGAAAACAAGAGAACCTCGAGTGAAACCACTCACACGGTATTTGTTCACCACAAATTTCACTTGGCGCGAGCTGGGATCGAACCAGGAACGCAATGCACCAGAGGTTAAAGTTGTACCACCTCATTTTAAGTTAAAGGATTCGCCGAACATGCCTCATTATCTTGTTTATCTACTTAATTTTACTCGATTTTTAGTTGTTTAACTCGCTTTACCAGTAACCTCGAACAACAGGTATACAGAAAGATCGTGGACAGTGAAGGTTCCTAAGGCTCTCCCACCGGGAATAGAAAAACCATACACCAAAGGAGCACGGTTAATTTTTAATTTTTAATCTCTTAATTTTTCCCATTATTGCAATTGGAAATTGAATAAACCTGAGACGTTATGCTAAAAAAAATAAGTCTACCATAGCTTTAATATGTGCAACGGAACTCATTTATCTGATATATGCCTACTTTCTTTGTTTTGTATTTTGATTCATTTTGGACAATAGATAGTTTTTGATCTATTTCTGGTGTAGTATCATTACTTTCTGTTGATCTCCCATTGGCTAATTGTGATACTGGGTCGAAAACGAGCCATGGGGCAAATATATTAGCTTTAGTAATAACAAAATACGAATGTGGGTCATTTTCGACCCGCCGGGCTTAAATCAGGCAATTGGGACTAGATATGAGTAATGGAAAGTGTACTTGAATATAGTACACAGTAGGTAAGTGAAGAGGTCTTAGGGAGCTAGCCACTGTAAAACAGTTTGACAGATATTAGAATGAAATGTTAGATTATTAATAAGGTGTATTTACATTTCTAATCGTATATGAAGGGAAATTTGATGTATTTTACAGTATATTCGCTGTATTAGAAAGTAATGCAGTTCTACCTCTCAATACCGGACAGCAAGAGAACATAAATATATGTCTGCAAATGAGAGGTGTCCGTTGCAAGGAGGTTATACAAATTTATATTACTCACAACTAACGTCTTAAATTTATACAGTACACTAGTTATAGGCCTTAATAAAAATATATGCTTATATCGAAATACTTTAAGCAAGTTCTCGACCTACTGGGAGAATGAACGGAAATTCGAACCTGTAAAAAACAAAACAATGTCCCTGGGACAAGTGTTTATATAGATATCTATTGCAAAATTATTATGTTACAATTTTCCTTTCAAGTTCAAGTCATGCCTTTATAAGAACCCTTAATTCGCTTACGGAGTATATTAAAAGTAAAATTGAGCCAGTAGAAACATAGAACATTGCTATTAAATACTGAAATTTAGACTGAAATCAATTGTGATGGTTATAAATTTCTTCGAAAAATCTGCCATAATTGTCTGCCGTATATTTCTGCAAACATTGATTTCTGACTGAAATTCCTTGACGTGATTGGATCCGTTAAATCCATTAAAGAAACATGTATATTTAGATTGCAGAAAGTACTTTCTGTAATAAATAATATGAGCAGAGAATAACTCATGACCGTTACGAAGAGGTTACTAAAACGTTGGGGAAAAATTCAGAGTGTCTGCTTCGGTATCTGAGAATGTCACGAGAAAAGAGGGTTCTTTTCCATAACGTCACGTGTATTTTTGTGGAGACAAAAATGTTTGCCCGTATTATAGAGGTGTACGCTATTTAGAGGTTTAAGTTAAGAAACAATTCACTGAATTGTAAAGAGTCCTTACTAGAGTAAGTAGGACTTAATATAAGAGGTAGAATGAAGTAAGACTCAGAAGTTTACTCAGAGCATTCTCCTTGTTGGTATTTGGATTTTGTTTACAAACACTGCTAAGATTTTTTAGGATAGTTCGCCATTTTCAAATCAATAAGATACTTGCTTGAACAAAAATAACTTGATGTAGTGTGAATATTCTTTGCACTTTAATGTACACTCATGTCCAAAATGATTGTCGCATACCTATAACTGTCTTTTTTGTGGTAGTATAATTTGATAGTGATTTTGCAGGTTACTATGTGTATGATTGGGAAATGTATATTTGTGAAAAATTTCAACGGAAAAGAACAATAAATACGAAAATTAGAATGAGAAAAACAAAATGTTGCCAAATGGACAAAAAGGGTTGTTTTTCGTTATATTGTTCTTATTTACTACTCCTTTAACATGACATTTACCACATACATGTCTTTGACGATTATACACCTACATTATAAGAAATACTGGGTGAAATCATTATCAAATTATAATCCTAAAAAGAATATTTATAGGTATGCGACAATTATTTTGGACATGACTGTACATTGTACGTAAAGAAATAAGGAGGTTAATCTAAAGTCAAGTAGATTCATGAAAAGGTCAATGTTACAGATATCGGAAAGGGCATTCTATGAATTGGTCAATGAGGGTGTATATCAAGGTAATAAGAAAAATTACCTTCTTGAGATTGTTTAGTACCACATACACTACACCAATAAACAGGAACACAATTTAAGACACTAATATCGTAGGGTGTGAAAGTGTTGTTTCAATTTGATGGTTGATTACAAACGACTGCCGTTGAAACAAAGTCATTATTAGGATAATTACAATCATTGTATACAACTCGATGGAATAAAAATAGTTCTTAAGAAATATCCATCGTATTATGAAACAAAAACATCATTTCACAGTCTACATCTAAGGTTCAACGTAAATCCACCTGAGTACGTACTTACTAGAAACTAAATATACACTGTTATATCCTGAAATATAACGAGTTTACACATTACGACACTGGGCTACCCTAACCATTCATTTTCTCTCTTTCACATATCTACTGATCTACGTTTTCCAATGAATATAATCCATATCTTTGATGACATTTAATGTTTAAATAGATCGTACTTACCAGGGGAGAAAGTCGAAAATTATAAAGGAAGATAAATATTATTGTACGTTCAATAAAATGCCTATTTCTATAAGTTCCGAAACCTTAATTGAAACAAATATCTCCAAGATTGAAATTTAAATATAACACGTTTAGCAGAATAGCACAGATAAGAATGACAAGAAACGTAATCTTGTACAAGTTGACTTTTCTTTAAATATTCTATTTTACAAACGGAATAGGAGCTGGAGTCTCGTCTGATTCTCCAACGTAATCCTTTCAAAAATTTAGTCGTAATTTTGTTCAAAGCAGGTGTTCTAGCTGCACTATTGGCAATGTTTATATGAGGAAAGAACGCTAGTTTTTGTCCATGGTAATAATAACTTTTTCCACAATTAATAAAAATAGTTTAGACTAATATTTAGCAAGGAATGCGCATTTTAAAACGAATGATCATGTCGTGTAAAACCGCAGCTAAATATATATATATATACTTTTATTAAATAATACCTACTGGAATGAAACAACAAGTAAATGTATTTGGTTACCATCTACTGACATATTTTTAATTACAATATTCTTAACATTACATTAAAATCGTCTTTCTCTTTCGGCTAGCCCGTTTACAATATCAATTAAGGCACTTAAACTTAGACAAACTATTAGCTGATCAATTCTTCCGTATTTCAATATGAAGTATTAAATTGTATGAGTATACATGCTTGTAAAGAATGTATTCTTAGAAGAAACGCATTCAGTTTGCAACAAGTACGTTGTGACAAGTAGAAGTTATGGGAATGCGTTTCAAGTTCCGAGACAATAATAACGGTATGTTAGATGATCATCGGTAGTGAATACAGAAGTACAATGAAGTATAGAAGTCATGGTCAAATGACATCAGCGAAGAGTGACAATATACAAATGGGAAGTTGCATTGAATTTGATGCACGGTATAAGAGGCCATTAATACTACTTAGTACAAAGTTTATGCGACGATGTGGCAAGCAGACTGAGTCAATTTCTGGAACAGCCTGCTACGACAATCCTGTCTGATGCAATTTGCTAATCTGAATTTGGGATTTGTTTTTAATTTCTAATGTCTAGAAAAAATACTTCGAGTTATATCCCACAGTTATGCCGGCTAGGCTAAAGAAGGTGATGATAAAAAATAAATGAAATGGAATGAAGAAAGTGGGAGGTAAGGCGATAGCCCTAGGAAACCTAAGCACACGGTGTTCCACCACCAAGTTTACTTAGCGCGAGCTGGGAACGAACCAAGGACCCCATGCACCAGAGGTGAGCACTCTACCACTGAGCCACTGCGGCCTTGAAATAACATTTTGGTGTTAAATAAAATAGTGCGAAGAACATGCAAAAAGGAATGCGTATTATGGTTTCTGTGTTTTAAATGTATTGTTGAATTACTATTTTTCTTTGTTGAAACTTAATGCATTGAGTGTTAAGCATTGAACTACAAAGGCCTCATTTGTAGAATTGAAACAAATTTAATGACAATACTTACCAATGATAGACAAAGTTAAGATACCTCATTTATTTTTTGAATAAACAAATTAAACATATATATATATATATATATATATATATATATATATATATATATATATATATATATATATATATATATATATATATATATCGGGTGTTGCAAAATAAGTGTTACAACTCTTGGGAAGTGACTCCTGCCATTGAGACGAGAAAAAAAAGGTCTCTTGAACTTTCGGCTATCGGACATAGTTTCGGATCTACAAGGTTCCGAATACGTGGGAAAACGACTTTCGGACGCCAGTAGTTCGGAAACTATCTAACGTAAAGAGAGGGGTAAAAAATCACCTAAGAAGTCTTATCTGCTCTATTGAATTTTAAATGTTTCACAATCCTACTATGCTCGCGCAAGGGATTTCCCAAAGGAACGTAGGGAGTCCCGGATAATCTGCCAAGTGAAAATTGGTCTAAATGGATATGAATTGATGGGGTTTCTGCCAGGTAACAATAATTTGTTTGTATTAAGTCGATATCTGGAACAAATACAAAATGGCGGACACCTTCATGCCCGTTGTGTGTGGTTGCATAATCGGCAGGTACGGATTCTGGCCAACAGTGACGTTCTGAGTATTGAGTGTAGCGAATTTGTACTCACATGCTCTAGAAAGACACCTGGAGTGTCGGTAGAGCACAACAGATAAAGCAGGGTGATTCACATGTGTGGAAACACTTTACGAAAAATGTCCAGAAACGCACTCATACTAAGATAACGTGAGTTCAAAGCGTCGGAAATGTAAGGAAAAGCATCAAAAACATGAAAGCCATTGCCAATTCACCAATAATATTAAATCAATTTCGATGTAATATGATCTGCACGGTTGCATATCAATAAGGATGCAACAACTGAGGCCAAATTGAAATTGTGCTAGGGGACTCAGAAGAAACTGGGTAAACTAAAAGAATGTCACTAGTGGGATCGCATGATCGATATTGAAATGTGGCGAATGTGTGTATTGATATCAACATGTAGCTAATGGACAAATGTCAACATGTCCCACTACTGCTGGGACACGGTCCAACGTGCAAAAACTAGGAAAATAACGTTGTACATTCTGCTATCACATCTGGTGCACTTTGTGGTAGAACGTAATTAGAACACGATTGTATCAATGTCCCTCTTTGTTTGGGACATTGTCCCACAGTCGGCTTATATGAAAAGAAATCTTTTAATCCATGGTTCAAATTCTGATAGAGCGTAAAAATAACAAACTTTTATCATGTCCCACGTCTTAAGGGACATATGACGTACTCGAAATATAATTAAATACTTCCAGAAATTCGTATCTTACACAACAGTGCACATGCCAAGACAAAGACTAAACTGAACCAATTAAGCACATGTAACACTACTGCTGGAATACCATACATATGGAAAATAAAACGACATGAGAAATCGGAAGAAACGTCTTAAAGCTCTGATTGTTTGCAACTGTGCAGTAGGAATAACAAAATGAAACACACAAGCATGTCGGGATGCTGTACAAGAGCGCTTGCCAAACAAAGCGGGAACTCCCCAAAGAAATGAATACAGAGAAAGTGAGACTCCCTCGAAGCCTTAAAGCTAGAGCGCTCGCTTTCGCTCGCGTGGTCGCACTTTCCAATCTTACTGGGAGCCCACGTCCTTAGATTCAAGACCCGAGTAGTTATTTTCCTACTATTTGCACATGGGACGGTATCCCAGCAGTAGTTGGATATGTTGATATTTGTTCATTAGCTACATGTCGATATCAACACACGCATTCGCCAAATTTATATACCGATCATGTGATCCCACTAGTGACATTCATTTAGTTTATCTAGTTTCTTAGTGAGTCCCCTAGCACAATTTCAACTTGGCCTCAGTTGTTGCATCCTTATTGGTATGCAATGGGGGCGCGGTGGCTCAGTGGTAGAGCGTTCACCTCCGGTGTTTGTGGTCCTTGGTTCGATCCCAGTTATTTATTTATTTTTATTTATTTAACAATTACCAGATACAGCTCTGAGGCCATTTTATACTGGATATATAACAATAACAATAACAACAACAATGGAAAGGATTTGGGAAGGTATCGGCCAGGGCCTGTTTTAGTAGGTACCATCCCGGCATTTGCCTGGTAGGATTGAGGGAAAGCCTGGAAAACCTCAATCAGGATGGTCGGCAGGAATCGAACCCGCGACCTCCCGAATGCGAAGCCAACGCTCTACCACTTGAGCTATTTCGCTCGGTAGGGTTCGAGCCGTGTGACCTGTGTGGTGGACAAACACAGTACTCGTGTGTTTTCCCGGGGTTCTCCCGTTTCGTCCCACTTTCTTCATTCCACTATTTCATTCATCTCTCATCATCACCGTCTCCTTTAGCCTAACCGGCATAATCGTGGGACGTAAAACTTCAATATTTCATTTCATTTCTTATTGGTATGCAACCTTGCGCATCACATTGCATCGGTTTGGGGGAATCTTATTGATGAATTGGAATTGGTTTTCATGTTCTTGACGCTAATCCTTACACTTCCTTCGCTTTGAACTCACGACTACTGAGTGCATTTCTGGTCATTTTTCGTTAAGTGGTTCCACACATGTGAATCACTGTGCTTTTTCTGTTGTGCTCTACCGACACTCCAGATGTCCTTCTAGAGCATTTGAGTACAAATTCGCTACACTAAATACTCAGAACGTCACTGTTGGCCAGCATCCGTACTTGGCGATTATGCAACCACACACAACGGGCATGAAGGTGTCCGCCATTTTGTATTTGTTCCAGATATCGACTTAATACAAACAAATTATTGTTACCTGGTAGAAACCCCATCAATTCATATCCATTTAGACCAATTTTCATTTGGCAGATTATCCGGGACTCCCTACGTTCCTTTGAGGAATCCCTTGCGCGTGCATAGTAGGATTGTGAAACATGTAAAATTCAATAGAGCAGATAAGACTTCTTCAGTGAGTATTTTATCCGCTCTCTTTACTTGGATAGTTTCCGAACTATTGGCGTCCGAAAGTCATTTTCCCACGTATTCGGAACCTTATAGATCCGAAACTATGTCCGATAGCCGAAAGTTCAAGAGAACTTTTTTTCTTGTCTCAGTGGCAGGAATCACCTCCCAAGAGTTGTAACACTTATTTTGCCACACCCGATATATATACTTTCCAACTTACTATCCATACATCTACCAATGCTACTCCGAACCAAGCAATCTTTTTATAAGAAATAACATAATTCACTCACAACGTGGAGTACAGCAAGGCGACCCGCATGGACCAGCACTGTTCGCCCTAACCATCCATCACATTGTTAAGGATATTAACACAGATTTTAATAGCTGGTACTTAGACGACGGTACCATAGCTGGAAATATCGACGTAGTACTACGCGCTTTTAATAAAATCCGTCTAGAAGCTTCATCTATTGGATTGTTTATTAACTCTGCCAAATGTGAAGTTAGCTTTCTGAGCGCTGGAGTTGATGAAGTTCATGATCTTTATGAAAGGTTTAACGAAGTAGCACCAGGTATCAAACTCTTATCACCTACCAATGCGAAACTTTTAGGGGCTGCCATCTCTACCGAATCAAGGAGCAAAATTTTATTGGACAAGATATCAAAATTAGAATTCTTCTTTTCACAATTATCAAAGCTTTCTGCACACTCCGCTTATTATTTACTACGAGCTTCACTCTCACTTCCCAGATTACTGTATTTCCTTCGTTGCTCCCCTTCTTGGCAGGATGATAAATTACTTGAGAAATTCGACCACACTCTTAGAACAGGACTGGAATCCATTCTAAACTGTTCTTTGAAAGACAGTTCATGGATACAAGCTTCCTTACCAGTGGAGAATGGAGGCCTTGGGATTCGTCGAGCCATGGATATCGCCATACCTTCTTTCCTCGCATCATTCTATGGCTCACGAGAACTAATTGGATCTCTTCTTCAACAGGAGGTTGACTTAAACTCGATTTGAGATGTACAAGAATGCATCGATAAATGGACCAGCTTGGTTGGAATGGATCCCCCACCTAACGACAAAAGACGTTCAGTCTGTTTGGGATGAACCTATAGTCAATCTTCGTTTATCTTCACTCCTATCATCAACCAATAACCCAGATGACAAAGCCAGGCTGTTAGCTGTCTCCTCCTCTAAAAACGGAGCATGGCTTCAAGCCCTACCTTCTCACACACTCGGCCTACACCTTTCTAATGAGAGCTTTCGTATTGCTACAGCTCTGCGCTTAGGTGCTAATATTTGTGAACCTCACTTTTGTCCTGCTTGCAACGTATATGTTGATAATAAAGGATTACATGGTCTTTCATGTAAGAAAAGTGCAGGAAGACAATCTCGACATCATATTGTAAACGACATTATTTGTAGAGCCCTTGTTTCAGCGGGAGTTAATTCAATAAAAAGAACCAAATGATTGTTGCCGCTCTGATGGTAAAAGGCCTGACGGTATGACCTTGGTACCGTGGAAAAATGGAAAAGCACTAGTCTGAGATTTCACATGTTCCGAAACGTTTGCTCCTTCCAACTTATCCCATTCTTCAATTCAGGCAGGTCTCGTCTTCGCTCACAGAGAATCAGACAAAAGACTAAAATACTCAAACCTATTGGACAAATATTGGTTTGTAACAGTAGCAATAGAAACCAGTGGGTCTTGGGATCACAAAGGATCTAATTTCATTAATGAAGTTGGTCATCGAATAGCAATCAAAACTGGTGACCCCCAAGCTACTGCATTCCTTTTCCAACGTATCAGCATTGCTATCCAGCGCGGGAATGTGTCATCGATCTTAGGCACATTACCTCCTGGTAAAGAGCTGGACGAGATTTTTTTTCTATAACACACAACAAGACAGAAGTAGAGACATCCTAGGAGGCTGACAACCAGTTTGACTATGTTCATGAAGAAAGTTTTGAATCCAGCTTGGATAAATATAAATTCTTGGAAGTCATGGCTAATACCGATAAATTTGGAGTGGTAACAAACCTACCGAGTGGTAACAACATTATCTAAAGATTTTACTTTGTTGCTCAAAATCGTTAAAGACCCCAAAGATATTGTTGTCAAGCTGTCCGGTGTTTATTTTGGAACAAATATGCTATAAATATTGTAAATTTTTGAAGAGGTTACTATAGTATATAACACCTATATATATATATATATATATATATATATATATATATATATATATATATATATATATATATATATATATATGACTGTAAGATATCCACTCGTAAGAATATACGCCACTCTACAGTAATGTCAACATTTCCCAAAGCATTAAATCGGTTGATGTGGTTCTATACCGTAATCATCTTGTTCTAAAAATATAACTATGAATCATGTATTTGCATTATGCTAAATTAGGTATATAGCCCAGTAAAATATGAACTGAATTGAACTACAAAAAAATCTGTAAAATATGAAAATGTCAAGATTGTGTCAATCAAATATGATGAACTTCAAAAGTGAAAAAATATTCTTTTGTGAGCATCATCATCCAATTGGCGTTCAAACATCGCTGCCGTCATCTTCCTCGTCAGATTCCTCAGTCGGTGTATAACAAAATACTTTGGCTTGTATAATATTTACCTGTACCTTGGGCAGAAAGTACTCATACATATGCACTATACTTAGTAGAACGTTAATTTCATATTAACGTAAGAAGAATGTTTTTAATATATGTATGAGATTATTATGGGATAGTTGTTGATATGGACATGTTTTATGGTTACCTAGTCAGTGAATTTGTGTACTTAACTGTTTTAAGAAAAGGATATTTAAGTTATATCAAATAATAAACCAGTTTAACACTGTTTATAGACATTGTCATTTTTATTAAAAAGGTGAGATTAATGGTATTAAAATATCGAAGCTAATATTTTTATGCCAAAGAATTACTACCACTTCGGATTTTTATCTCAGCAAACGAACCAGGTTTACGACTATCTTATTGATAAGTCGTTATAAAAATTTGGTTTACCTCACCCGGGACTTTGTAAATTCAGTTCCCGAAGAAGAAGAGTAAGGTTGAATTTACTTTTATATTACAGTTAATGAATACGAACTTAACCATATTGCGAAGTGGTAAAGTAATCATAAGAAAAATGGACAACGAAACAATGCAGCAGGAATCAAATACTAGTGACCAAGGTGAAACTAGTGTAACGCCCGGTTTGTCATCAGAGGATCGACTATTGTTAGCTGTACAGCGACAATTAATGCAGATGTCTACCGAGATAAAGAAGCAAAATGAAGAATTAAAACAGACCATGGAACAGAAATTCAACGAATCTAACAAGACCATGGAACAGAAGATAGAACTGAAGTTTGACGAAATGGAACAGAAGTTCGACCAAGCTAACAAGCAAAATGATGAATTAAGTAGACGGATAGAACAGAAATCAGATGAAACAAAACAGACAATTGTCCAGGTGGTGAACGACATATCCTCACAGTTCGAGGAAAAGTTAAAAAGGATATCCGATGATTGTCAAGAAAAGCACAATCACCAAAATCAAGAAATCTGTGCTGTAAAAAAAGATTTAGAAGTAATAGAATCTTCCATTAAACAGCAAAAGATCCAGGTCAGCTACAACTCTAATAACATACGTGTAAATACACAGTTGTTAGCTACTATTCAAGAAGAGATTAGAACGTTACAGGCGAAAGACAACATTTACCGTAATAACTTGGGTAGTGATCGCTTTGAATTTCCCCACTCACCAGAGATGAACTCGCCTTCGCCGGGGTCTGATGAAGATATTATACTAGAAGAAAGTTGTCCGAAGAGTACTGATGAGCGAAACATAGATGGTGTGACGACACAGCATGCCACGGATAGGAACTATCACTCAACAAGAACAAGGAATGAGAAAAAGAAGGTCAAATTAAGCGTTAAAATGAGTGAAATTCGAGCTATGAGCAAATTCAGTGGTAAGTGTAATGAGAATGCTACTTCTTTCTTAGAGAAATTCCAAGACGAATGCAATATAATGTCTATCGATCGATCACAATATATGAAATTAATACCCCATGTATTACTCCCACCTTGTTCCTTATGGTTTAAGGCAATACGTGATCACATTAGTACATATGAGGAATTCAAAGCGGCCTTAATCGCAAATTATGAAAATGACTTTTTGCTGGCAAGTAGAGATGCCACCCTTAGAAATCAACACTTCAATCCTCGATTGCACAAATCTGTTGTAGAATTTGTTGTAAATGTCTACAACGAATTAAAGGTCGTTAATCCTTTGCAATCGGAATCGAGAATAATAGCATCGATTCGAAATTTGCTTCCATTTAAATTGCAACAGATCTTATTTTCCACACAGTGTATGAGTTTCAGCCATTTATTGATGCTTGTCCAATGCTACGAAACTCAATACCATGCCATGAATCCACAATCAGGAATAGGTAAAAATAAGAATAATTCAGATCATTTGGTGCCTGTTCGGAATTTAAATATTCGGAGTGTGAATAATACAGAACCTAACCTAAGCCGAGTATACTCTAGCAATCAAAATGCGCAAAATAGACAAGGTTATGTAGAGAATCCGCCTAACCTAATTAATCGTAGCAATTCATATGTTAGACCATATAGTCAAAATAGATTTAAAAATCGACGTAATGTATGGCGAAATTCCAGAAATACAGCGAACTACGCGGATAGACGTAATGGAAGGACAAGAGATGGCACTTCGCATCAAGTTCCAGGCATTGAAGTAATTTCTGTACAGAACAATGATACGGGACATAATCACGATTGTGCTGTACAGTGTACCTTATTGGAACCATACACGAGTATGAATTTAAACTAATCGTGGCTGATGTGGTAGGGGTTAAATCCATGTCAGCTGTAGATTCTCCTGAACATTTATCTAAAAATTTAAACGATAATTCTTACGAACATTTATCTTCCAATTTACATGTTCATGCTAATTATGAAAATGATTTTTCACATGACGTCACTGTAAATAATTATTCTGAAATAGTAATTAATAGGTGTCAGTACCAATTTATACCGGTTGTAAATCGTTGTTGGTTTGAAGATGATACTGTCAATGATGGTTTTAATATTGAAGAAAATTTTGTATTTTTAAAGTCATATAGTACAGCTAAAATACCTATTAAAGTCAATGGGTTAAGTACCGAAGCTCTACTTGATACAGGAGCAAATGCCTCTCTATTATCGTATTCATTGTGGAAAGCAATTACTAGTAATTATTCGAATCCTAAGTTACAAAAGGCTGAGAATCTTATTATAGTTGATTTTACCGGTAAACATAAAAAGAGAGTAGCAGGAATTACTCGTGTGACAATATCTATTCAAGATTAACGTGAAGGATTATAATTTAATTCATGATTAATCAAGCACAAAAATTGTTTTCATTATATTAATTTGTGTTAAAACTTTATTGTTAAAAATAGGTATTGATGAAGTGTAAGATTTGTTTAATGTATATGTGAAATGTAATGAATAGATATACAAGGTGCGATTAAAATATGTTGGACACAAGCTATGTAAGAACATTAATGTAAACGGACCAGTGGTTCTTGAAGATAAAAGCCAAGCCTACTCATGACTTTTATATTCAGTCCCTTTTTCGAGCGACATTTTTTATATAACAAAATACTTTGGCTTGTATAATATTTACCTGTACCTTGGGCAGAAAGTACTCATACATATGCACTATACTTAGTAGAACGTTAATTTCATATTAACGTAAGAAGAATGTTTTTAATATATGTATGAGATTATTATGGGATAGTTGTTGATATGGACATGTTTTATGGTTACCTAGTCAGTGAATTTGTGTACTTAACAGTTTTAAGAAAAGGATATTTAAGTTATATCAAATAATAAACCAGTTTAACACTGTTTATAGACATTGTCATTTTTATTAAAAAGGTGAGATTAATGGTATTAAAATATCGAAGCTAATATTTTTATGCCAAAGAATTACTACCACTTCGGATTTTTATCTCAGCAAACGAACCAGGTTTACGACTATCTTATTGATAAGTCGTTATAGGTGGTTGTGAGTTTGCGTAAGAAATACCCTCACACAAGGAGCTAAACTTTAAAAAATTAAAGTTGGCACGCATACATGTGCAGGTTTCAACATCACAACCTTTGTGTACATTTGTATTACACTCGTAGAAAATCAAAGTAAGTACTTCTTCAGATTCAAGTAAACTCGAAGAGAATGGTGAGAGGCAGCTGCACTGGTTGGTGGTAAACTTTCTGGTTGAAATTTAGAAAAGAGCTTTCTGTTAATTTCTCTATTGTACATGTTATATCTCAGTGTGTCTAGTGAGGATCCTTTACCACCTCCATAAAATCACAGCATAAAAATTCTCCAATTTCAGAAACATTGTGATGTAAGGTTGGTTTCGTTTAATTCCCAACAGAAGATCGGTGCACACTATTCTTTTGAAGCAGCTTCAAGGCTGTTTCCTTTCCATTTCAGATATGATGTTACATCTAGTTGCCGAATGAAGGAAAAGGAAATAGTCATTCAATGGTGGAACAATATTTTGTATCTTGCCAATTTTTCAATGTTTCCCATTTTCGGCTTTACAAAAACATTGATATTATAGAATGACCATGTGCGATCGAAATGGATTGCAAGTCTATTCTTACAACTGCACAAGAACTATGATTTCGGCTTAATTGTATTGTGTTTTGGAAATTAGAGTATCAGCATCTCCGTCTATTTGGTAGCCCGTTATCCCACTCTTACTAAAATATGACTTCAGTGTGTTAATCAGGCGTGCCTTATTCTCAGAGATCCGTAAAATCTCAGATTGTCCTGTTATTGCTTCTTTTTTTTTGTGATAGACGAGACAAAATGTCGAATTTGTCTTCCTTTGTTTCACAATACTTTAGTAAGCAGGTTAAATCGCCATCAAACACTACTGCAAACAATCGCAAAGAGTGAAACTTAGCCACTTTTTACGTATCGCATATGGCGTGTCCAATTTTGTGCAAACCATTTCATGAGGAAGATATCCTTCATCTACTTCAGACACACTATTTTGCGGTTCTTACACATGGCTCAACAGTTTCAACTACAGGCTAAAGAGTGGATTTGGCACTTTTTCTCATTGGCACCTCATCAAATAGAGATGAAGGCATCGATGCGAACTAATATTTGAAATACTCGCAAAGATTTTCACTCGAACAAAGCACTGCTGCAATTCTACTGAAGAGCTGCAATCGATTGATAAACACATTTTTCTCTTGAACTTCGATTGTATTGTTTGGAGCAAATATAGAAATAACTTTTTCTTCCTTTTCAGTTTTAAAGTTCCAAAATAACCTCATTCGTCTAGTTTAATGATGCTCCACAAATCTTCAAGGCTTGATCACGGTTTTCCTGAGTGCCAGCAATTAAACCACTTGCAATGTTCATAAGTAAGTCTTTTGTTAATGAGTCTTTTGTTCTGTTACTGAGTTTTAAAAAAGCCATGAAGGGATAACCTTTCAGAAATTTCTTTAGATTCTAATTATCTTGTGTCTGGCAGGGGAGTCAAAGCTCAACATGTTGTTCTGAAGATACAAAATGTTTATGGCAAAAATTGTCTAATCTTTCAGGGACTTTCATGGCGATTGGAAACAGTGGTATCCATCTAGGCAATGTTGAGTCTGCTATTCCTCGACCTTGAGTTAACCCTCCTTAAACTCTCGTTGAATTTGTTAAAGTTTCTCAATGATATATCTGATACAAACTCACCCCAATATATATTCTTCTACGAAAGGTGAAATATAATTGTTCTGTAAATTTGCTGTACTCGTCAGGGTTCAATTTTTCCTTCAAACCTTCCATCTACTTAACAGAAAAATGGTGCCTAGCTGCGTGGAAGTACACAACCATTGATTTGTTTGCAATGAAATTCAATTCCCAAACTCCACTGCGATCTGCTTCGATGTATAATAGTACTAGGTTCTCCTGTTCGATGTATCGTAACCAGAGTTTTGAGGTATGGAAATATCCATCTTTATTGATCATTTCAGAAATATCTGGAATGAAATGTTTAATATCTTCATTGTTTTCTAACTCATTGATAAACAATGCTTTTGAACGCATATCGTCAATAGCATATCAGATGTTTCTTTTTTGTCTTGTGTAGTTGCTTCGAATGTTTCTCCAACTAAATTAAAAGTGTTATGAGAGTCAACAAATGTGTCCTCAACTATCGTGATAATGCATGGCCACTTAGAATTTTTTTACAAAAGAGTTTTGGACATACAACAAACCCAAAAAGTTCTTCCAGACCACTATCTGACATGATGTGACCTATTATTAATAGAAAGGACATAAGCAGATGGAATCCTTCCACCCGCTTCACTACTTTTGATAATGCTTTCTCGTTCGTTGCACAAGCAATTTCTACTGCTTTCTAATATGGCGGTTGATCGAATGTGACAATGCTGGTGTGCTGTCATAGTTTCTCACATTCAGTTTAGGCATAGAGTATAATGCAATTAATTGTGGTAATATCTAGTGCGGCATTATTAAAGAAAGAGACTGGAAATACATAGCTTGTGTGACAACAAGCAGTTTCATTCTTGTAGACGCATGAAGCCATTTCGTGATTATTTAGTTAACTCAGTTACTAAATGTGTGCTTATCAGTATGTTTTTCGCCCACTCAGCTTACTTTCCATTTGGAATAACCTGATATGCAAAAGAAATCCGTTACATTCTAGGCTACCAACGGAGTAAACATCTCGAAAAGTTATGATCCGATTTTGATGACTGTAAATGCAGGTTACGAAACACGCAATTAAAAATATATGGAGATGCTTTCACGATTTTCTATTGGTTTAGGAGATTGAGCTCAAAAAAATACTACATAATGTCTTTCTAAAATGCCAAAATCATCAACTTTGATCACAAATAATCGTTTTCGGTGAGAGTGTATTGAAATGAATAATATACAAAAAAAATACTATCACTGTAGAATAAAACGGCGCCTCTTAAATTGAAATTTTCTTATTGGTTTCTCAGATATGGGATGAAATAGGAGACAAAAAGCACATGTGATGGCGGCTATCCTTCACCAACATTTTGAGGATAAAGCTTAAATGGGACATTTTGGAACATTTGATTCTTCTTTGTATTTGACAGAAGGAGCAAATCCTGAAAATTTCAACGTTTTTACAAGTATTTACGTTAGAGCTACTTTTCGTATCTCTGTTTACTGGGCTAATACTATCTGCAAACCAAATTTCAGGGTTCAAGAGAATGAACTAATGAAAACTTCCATCATGTATTGTGTGAAACTACACTTCTTCTTTGCGAGATTCAATCTAAAAGTAATGAAAAGGAGATACATATATGTAAAACGGAAACATAATATACTATGATCATAGAACAACATAATGGATAGAAAACGATTCAGCGTTTAGATCCGGAAGTTATATATAATGGCACTTGTAATGCATGACCGCATATTCAGAATTAATACTTAGATTATTTTTTCTTTGTGGTTCTTTTGATAGAACATACGGACATGTTAAATTAGCTCTACGGATTTAGTCAAAATATTGTTGGCAGCAACGAACAGTTATACGAAATCTTGCAGTAGATCTACTACTTAATTTTGCGTTACATTTGTATAGGAATGACCCATAGTTTTTAGTGTTATGTTCACAGGTAACTTATCTGTTCTATGCCAATTGCCGAATGTAACTGGAAAGAAACATATAGTGTGTCTCTAGGTTTTGTAGAAGCTACTTTCAAGATCTAAATATATGCTTTTATTGACACTGTTAAACGTCTATTTCTTTCTTATTTTGCTAACACTTGCTAACACCATTTATAATATTTAATATGTCAAATGCTCCCTTAATTTGTATGTTTGTAAAAGTGCAACCAGATCTATTGCACAGTTTGTATATGTGTTCATGTATTTTAATTATTACGTATATTAGAAATAGTTACACTGAAATATACACCAACCTCAAATTCTAAGTTAGTATATATGATGAGAAATTACTTATTTTACATCATAGTTCAAAATCATACATCAAACTGTCATCTCGATTCACTCAATTGTATAGTCAAACATCTTCTTGACAACTGTTTACGTCACTATAGCAACGTACAAACAGATATATATATCTATATCTATCTATCTATCTATCTATCTATCTATCTATCTATCTATCTATATATATATATATATATATATATATATATATATATATATATAGTGCTTACTGTTTATAATATCCCTTACTTCTTCTTCTTATATTTTATGGCAAAATGCTTGAACATTACTGCTCTGATTACAAACTAAATATATAAAATACAACGTTATCTTTGTATCTGGTCCCTGAATCAAAAGGAATTTATGATTTAGGAATCCTGGACTGTATATTAATTTATATGACATATATAGTCTCATTACTTTTTTAAGTGCCCTTGTATTACAAATTCATTAACATTATTCATTTTAAATATTTATTTTAATATTCCTTTTTATTACATTTTTCTTCGCAATAATAAATTATAATTTCCTCAAGTAACGACGAAATGGGGCGTATTAAAAATTTGACACTTTAGTTATATATCCAAGGTTTGTAATAGAATTCTATGTATTTGAGCCATTACAAGTTACAATACGATATAAAGATGTTCTTTTTGTTTGCGTACAGTTGTTACAAAATCAGAGAACATTATTCATATGTCATACTATATATTAAAAATTAATGTTGTTCTTCGCTCGGGCGCAGTTGTTATAAGATCAGAAAGCAGAATTTAATGTCAAGGAATATAACAAGAATTATAATAAATCGTAAGGAAAAGTAAAAAAAAAAAAAAGACACTAATTGGTATCACTTTAAAATCCTTGTATGGAAAATAATTATTTTACTAAGAATCAATCAGAAAAATTAAACGTTATAGAAATGTTATAAATGAACTTTGGATAACATTTTTGAGTAACTCAAGTTTTTAATAATTGTTAATCACTTTATTTTCGTATGACAGGAAGGAAATTATTTGGGTGATATCATAACTTCGACACTAAAATGTTGTTGTGTTCACACTGATCAACATAAGAGTATAAAGCATGGTCACGACTTGAAACATATATTGGTTTATAACACTGAGTTGCAGTTGACATGATCTGTCCAACGTGAACAGGCGTTAGGTTAAACTAGTTCTGTACGCTCTGTGAATTAAGTCACATTGCACAGAACAATCGTGTGCAGTATTGCATGGAGAATTCAATTCATTATTTACTTGTCTTTTACTATATTTTTTGCAATACAATAAAACGTTCTTCCATCTATCCCAATTCGCTTATTACCAAACCTATTACTATTAACTATATTATATTGATATTACCTATTATCCCTTTATTGATTACTTCTGAAAACAATGTTATTATTTGCATTGTTTCTAGTTGCTTCAACATTGTGTCTAAAATTACAATTTTCAGCATTTATACTGGAATTTATGTTAATTTTACGTATAGGATATACTTTATTAGGATTATTTCATATATTCATATTTGCACTATACTAAACAGACATCTATTTTCATAATTTTAAACGATCAATAGTAAGTGATTAAAGTTAATACATTGGGAAGTAAGTAATACTTGTTTTAACTTATATGGTAATAAAATCCTTATAGATGCTATAATTCGGGAAACAGGTTGAAATGTGTTAAGTTGTTTTAATTCATTTCATTTTAATTGTTTTGACGATAATGCTAAGTGACTCATCTAAATTCTAACCGACTTCTAGATGAGATAGGGACTTATTCCGTTTTTATATTCGCTTCCTTGATATTGGTATGTACATCGAAATAAGTCTAAACAGTTGAAATGTGCCACTCGGAAAAGAAAAGAAAGCCTTCCCAGAATACTTTTACCTTTTCCAAACTTTGAAACCTTTTTCTTTACGATTCGAAAGGAATGTCGCAATTGAGCTTATGTTATTTTTATTTAAATCAAACTATTTTCATTATTCCGGCTCAAACTTCCAAAAAACAAATTCCGAAGCACCCAAAATTCAAACCAACTTTTAGATGAGGCAGAGACTTGCGAAATTTTCGTTCGTTTAATTGATGTCGATTTATATGGAACTCCTAGGAATTCTTTGAGGAATACCTGGGTTCCGAGGAACACACTTTGAGGAACTCTGACCTATTGGAAAACCTATAGCAACGAAAAAAAAAGACATAACAAAGGATCCATCTTGTATAATCAATATGTATGTTATTTAAAAGGTGTAAATGATTACTTCATTACGTATTATAATAAAAGGTAACATCAAAATGGAGTTTATAAGTGAATTTTGGAAAAATAGTAAATTAGATTTTAGGCATATTCGAAATGTGGACTATAGTGTAACGGTAAAAATATACAAAAATAAGATAGCACATTATAAATTAGTGCTTTCAGCCACGAATTGCGTTGCAGGCGGAATCAGAATCACCGTAATGCGTTCAAAGTTTTCAAGTCTGTATAATAGAAAATCGAACCCGGGACTCCATACACGAAGGCATGCTCGCTAACGATTGGGTCGGCGGTGACGGCTACTACTACTACTATTAAACAACAAGAACAAGAACAACAACAACTACTACTACTACTTCTAATAATAACAATAATAATTTGAAGTGTATAATTTTCTTCTACTATTTTATAAACAATTTTAAAACAAACGTATGCGCTAGATAGACGTATGATATTTCATTTTGTTAATAACAAAAGACATAAGAAATTTCATGTATGTAATAATTAGAAATGTTAACTAAAATACAGGGTATTCTGTAGGGAAATCCACGATCTTCGCTTGTACGTTTCTCACATCAAAACAAGACAGAAGTGTTTTCTGTAAATCGCGTAGATGTGCTTAATTTCGGAGAAGCATATACTTGAAAACTGATTAGCAATATTGATGGCATACTTTCTAGACTGCAAACATAAACAAGGAAAGGCAGAAAATATGTTCATATATCAAAACAATAGACAGATATATGCTAGGCTTCCCAGAGAAACCCCTAGTTTTGGAGATGATGCCAGATTGCCCAGTCTGTTGATGATCGCAGCATTGTGAAATTGGCGTTATTCTCACTATATTACATACACTCGCCTGTATCTCCAAAGATAGACACTTCTTACTAAAGTACAAAATAAAGCTTTTAATTGTTTTGATAAAAGGGAAACGTTGACTGCTTTTGTTGATGGTCGGAGTGTAGCCAATTTGGTGCCATTATCAGTTGATTGTCTAAACTTGTTTTTAGCCCCGGTGTAAGAAACCTCTCAAGCAAGATTTCTCTTAAGGAACCCTATGTGGGGTGTATGCCAATTTCCTTGGAGGTCATTCCCTGTGTCAATCCTTTAAATCTTTGTAGAACGACATGATTGTAATTAATTTTATTTTCCATTTACATGTTTCATGAAATGCATGGTCATCCAAAAATGAAAGCTTAATGGAGTAACTCCATTAACCAAATGTAATTGCAAAGCTTAACATTATTAAGGAAAATCATTATTAAACATGTTTCTTTGTATGATGCACAGAACGCTTTCTAGCTAGTCAGTATCTCAATCAATACTTAGGAACTCATCGGCATGTGATCGTACTACTTTTGCATGTATTTTTATGGCCTCGCTTGCGTAACGGTGAAGCAACGCTCACTTGCTGAAACAGACGTTACTGAAAAAGAGGAAGAAAGAAAACGAAAAGATTAAACCGAAATTTTGGTGGCGCCTCCTTTAACTCTTTCGGTTGCTGTGACTTACTTGTATTACTTTCGCTATGTGTTACAGTAAATCGACATTACAGAAACTCTTGTATTCCCGTTACTAATTTCTACTACTAGTTCCTTGTATGTAATTTACTTTGAATATATTTTTCCTCAGACTGTGAATTTTTAGTGTTACATTAGGACAGAAATGTTACTAAACAGTACCGTAATAATTCATCAAGAAGGAAATAATTCAAGAAATCTTAATACTTTTAATTAAAGGTGATGCTAAACGTGATGTGAACAACGAAGATATACATTTCGAGAGACAAGATTATTTTTGCAGTATGTTTTAAGTTAGTACACTAAAGTACGAAACTGTTTTGTTGATTTCATCGCTAAATTCTGTTAATCATACATTTAGCTATAGTTTTAGGACACCTATATAAAAATTAGTTTGTTTCTGTGGGTCATTTATCTATTTGCTGAAGGCATCTGTTGGTAAGACTGCGTATGATACACATGCTTTCTGACAAATCTCGGTATGTATCTAATGGCAAAAGTTGTTGAATGTTTCCCTATCACCATATTTTGCGTAAGTTCCGAAATGGCAACTGCAAAAAGCTATGATGTTTTCCCCTTATCCCTACGTACGCGGTAACAAACACAAGAGTCGATATATTCTAGACAAAAAGAGTTCTCGCATTCATTACCAGTGCTTTCCGTCCCAATAACTACTATAAAGTGTTCGGATCCCACTGAAGAAACAAATAATAACATTCAAAAAGTAAATAAATTAATAAAATATATTTCCACAGAAAAACACTATGTGACAAAGTTCTAAGTTACGGTAAAGTGTGAGTTTCGTTAATTACACTTTTTGCTCACTATTACAACTTTACTTTCTCTTGGTTTCTTAATGTTTTAAAAATGAGTAACTTTATTTCACACCATCAAAACGATGAGATGCTACTGAGAAATATCTAAGAAACCAAGGTATCAAAAGAATAACGAGTAATATTTTATTCCTGTGATTCTTATTTTAAGAGGAGCACAATGTGAAGGCTGATTATCGGTAGACCTTGGAGTATTTCGTGTCAGTTAACTACATTCAAACGGTTAGTTTACAATCAAGATTTACTCTATGTGAGGATAAACATTTTATTTTAAAAAGGGTTAAAGAAAGCAATGGTACCAACATTTCGTTTTCCTTTCCGTATACAAATAGTGACTAAACTTCTACACCAATTTTAACCAGAATATCCTAAGAAAACAATAAAATATAAGCAGATAATTTTGTGCTTTGGTTTCAGACCTGAGTAAAAGATTTGTGTTCTAGAAAATCACAATGTTCAGCGGGATTTTGGGTAAGGGAGTTTAAAACCCATGAATTTGCGCTCTTTGTGTTAGGTGGTGAAACTTGTAAGGCAGACATGGGAATAAAGGTTATTATAGTTAGTTCCTCTATCCATATCTAGCAAAAATTTATTTAGAAAAATTATGTTATCTTGCTATAATTCTTTATGTCTTTTCTGATATTAAAGAGTAAAAAATAATTTATTCCTGCAAGTGTTGCAAACAATTAGGTTTTGAATAAAATAATTTGTGTCAGATAAATTTTAAAAATCTATATCTATAGTTAAGATACACTTTAATTCTAACAAATGATTGGAAATAAACTATAAACTGGGAATCTCAAACAGCGTATTGATAATCTTATACCTTATTTTGGTAAAGTACCATCTATTGACTAGAGATGATAGAGAAGATTAATGCTTCTTTAGTCTGTTTTTACAGTATTTGTTACAAACTTCTAACAAAATCGACTCGTTTATTTCATCAAACCATATGTATTTAAGAATTACTTTTTACATAAGTCATAATTCTCTAGAAGTATGTTAAAAAGTGCAAATCCTAAAACAATGAGGCATATGGTAAAAGAGAAATTGATCAAACAAACAACGACAACGCTGGAGGGCACGCGGCACCTATAGCCTTCCTGAATATCTTTTGTCATTCCTTTCTTCCTTGCAATTAATTTATTTCTCCAAGAGCGATTTCAGTAACATAGAGTATGGCAACGAAACAAGTTAAGCTAATATGTCATTTATGGTTTTCTTTGTATTTGTTCTAATTTTTGCAAGAATCTCTCCGAAAAACCTGCAATAATTGTCTGCAATAAGTATAATTCTGCAGACACTAGTTTCTGGTCGAAATTTGTTTGAAGCCGTTGGTTCGCTTAAAGGCATCAATGGAAGATTAAGTTTTATATTGACATGAGAATAATTCCTGTTCGTTAAGAGGAGGTTACTGAAATGTTGATGATAAAACCAAACTAACCGTGTTCGTCTCTGAAAATGTTCGGAAAAGGAAAATTCTTTTCCATAACATTACATACAATTTTACCAAGACAAAAACGTTTGAACGTATTTTTGACGTACCATCTATTGAGGGAAATTTGTTAAGGGATGTGTCACTGTATTTTAAAGAGTTGTAAATAAAGTGAGTGTTCCGTAATGAAATGTAAAAGATATAATAATGAAGTAAGTCTCAGAAGTCTACTCTGTTGGTATTTGCATATATGTATATAATTTGCTGAGTTTATATCGTACTTTATCATTTTAAACCCAACACTACACTTCTTTGAAATAAATTCTCTAATCTTCCAATAATCTTTGCACTTTATTATCCACTGCACTTCGCACTTCACTTTGCTCTTTGTATATAAACAAATAAACAGGCGAATCAGAAGTAGACTGACTACCTTTATGAAAAGTGTCGTGGAACAGATATTAATAGAGTGCCATATTAATAGGTCAGAGAGAGGTGTATCGAAAAATCTTACCTTCTGGTGAGTATACAGTCTATCAAACCATCTGTCAAATACACTAACACTAATACACAGAAACCTAACTTAAGACCCTCAACCAGTGTTCGAAGTGGGAAAAAACAGAGGCGGTATGTTTTGTCATGATTTTGACTCAACATACCGGCTATTTAAATATTGTCTTGATCACTAAAAGAACAGAGACGGTATTTCCTCATTACTGAAAAACCAGAGGCGGTATGGCATACCACTGCATACCGTCTCACTTCGACCACTGTCCTCAACACTAACTTGAGACCATACCAAGGTGTTGTTTCAGTTTGATGTTTGATTAGAGAAGCAATATATCGGGAGCAAGCAATATATCTGTAAATTCAGTTTAGTAAATCTTATATTCACGTTGGAAAGTTACTACCAACACGAGTTCATAAAACATACTTTTGGTGTATTATTCCATTAGAAACATACATTATTTCAGAGAAGTTTGTTCATTTTATTTTAGGTTATATATAAACGGAGACAAAGAGAGAGAGAGGTGTAAAGGCAGATATTGAGGATAACCGCTCATTTTTGACAGAATTTTAACTTCAAACATTAATATCAGAATAGTAGTACGTGAGTATTTATAGAAAACAAATATGTTAAGATATTGCTATTTCAAAAAGAGTTTATATATTACAAGTCTGTCTAACATTTGATCATACGCTATCCCCCTAACATCCAAAAGACATACTTATTTAATTTCTTTGAAACTTCCTAAAATTGCAAAAGATCATTTAAAATATTTCAGTTCTATTTCAATTTTTGTATAGTGGCTCTTAAAGGTACAGGAACTATTAAAATAAGCTTGATCTTCTCATTTATGGTTTTGCAAAGTTGATAGATTTACTAGAAAAATCGGTTTTCTGTGAAACATCAATATAATTTTTTTTTCATAAAATTTAAAAATGTTTCTGAACTACATTTATTAGTTGTGGCAGTTTTGTATGTGTCTAGTGTTACCTGTGTATAAACAGAATACTTTATATGTTTGATACTTTTCACTATATAGGCGTTTTTGTCTTATGGGACATATATGTCCCTATGGTCGGTAAAGAGTATATGATTTTACACAATTGTATTCTTTGAAATTTTTCGAGTACATATCGTCCTTATACATTTACTCTTATGCTATCCAGCTTTGTGTTTGACTAATATGTTAAGCCCTCTCTGCAACGATCGACTCATTTGTGGAAGAAGAAGAACAAGAAAAATTACATGAGATATTTGATAGAATAGTGTTGTTATCTATGAGTTGGGGAAGGAAAACAAAAGTTTACATGAAAAAAAAAGATTTGAAGATTGTAAATACCAGAGTACCTGACTGTACTTCGGAGTACCTGATTGTACTACTTGCGTGATAGGGTGTTTCGAAAAAACGCTTTTTTCCAAATCTTGTTATTCTTAGTGTCCATTTTTGGTCAAATGTGGTTAATAAAATATAGAAAACATTCAAATCGATACCTCAATTTTTTGAGGTGCTACCATTGGATTGATTATTGTAAATTATGAAATCGTATATTTTTAAACAATAAGTGAAATAATTATAACTTTACACTATGTTCTACTTACGTAGTTTCAATTGCTCTCCAGACAGTCCTAATATGATGTGAAATAATTTCAAGACTCTACTTCAATTCTTTGACATGACTCTGAACTGTGGGGAAAAATAAATGATCCTTGTATATTGACGTATATTTGTATACAGTCCAAAAAATATTTAAACATGTTAGTGAATTTTCTGTCAGGTATCACACATAATGGAGTCAAAAACCAATAAAATAAAATGTATTCAAATTTTTATACGTTGGAAAACGTATAACATTTTAAATGTAGAATAAAACTCTCTTAGATACATCATTATAATTCCTGCATCTCAAGGCTTATTTCCAAGTAAATTTATTAAATTGGAAATAATCCATAACTCACCACTAAAGTGACTGTAGTCCGTGTTACGCACTCTCTCCCACTCCTAGATATATTTTTAATTTTGTATTTGCAGATTACAGGTTCTCAAATATTGTCTAATATTTCCATACACTTACTCATTTTTAATATGAATTCTGATTTCTTTGTGAACTGTGGTATCTGCTCCAGAGATATTAAAGTTGCCAAAATAAGTCCATGGCGAGCGTCTGTACCACACACAGAACTATCCGCTTTCGTTACTAATTTTATCATGCGCTCTACTGCTTGAGTGTGGCAAGGAAAACTTTCTTCATTTGCAACTGCGGCAATTTTTATGTTACGATTCAGCTCATCTGTGCTTAGGTGTTGTGTCAATGGTGGCTCCGTTAAGCCTCACTAAGAACAATTTATTATGGCAATGTAGGTTTTCGTGTCTAGTTTGACCTCAGAGACTTTGGATTCTCTCACATTCGACAGATAATGACATTGTCCTTCTTTTCAAAATTCTTCTCCAACCGAGCCGTTGGTTCGCCTCTGTGTCTTATATCATTGCCCGAAGTAAATTCTCGGGATGACTAAACCATGCAGTTCCCATTATCACTGGATCTATGATTGATTTAGTGTTTGAATCCATAGGTCTTGAAAATGACATAATATTCCATAAACACTTAGGTCCTTGGGTGCACGATTGTTCGCTTTTAATATAGAACCATACAGGAGCACTCATAATGGAGGAAATCATAATTTTGAGCTCTGTTGAGAGATTTTCCGTTCCGATGTGAAAGCCCAAAATTCTATAAGCAGTTGTCAGCCGTATGGTCTGATGTAGCTTTCCGGGATTTTGAATAGCGAAACCTGCAGAGTAGTGACCCAACGAAACAGCTTAATAAATATTCAGAAGGCATTTTTTATCCGTGCTTAAGTTCAAAGCACTACAGTTCTTGATCCACTGAACAAGTTCTGGTTCAAAATCAACAAGTTTTAAGAACTCGCAATTTTGTAAATCTATTCCAATATGCCCTTCGTATGAATTTGGCCCCGTAGTCTTACCATCGATTTCATGCATTAACTGCTAAGTGCAAGTTCATTTATATGAAACAGACAAATTATTCTTTGAAGTGGCTTTCCTAAATAATTTTCGATATTGACCATTATTCCACTTTTCTTCCGGTGTTAACTGGCGTTCCATCACAGCCTTAAACATCAAGTTTCGACAAGTCAAGATTTTGGTCACTCAAAAATTGAGTAATGGCTAGCTTGATGCTGTCTCCCTTCCCTGGAATGTGCATACGTGCCCGATATACTTAGATTGTGGCTCTTGAACTAAAATGACATGTTCTTCTTTCTTTACTACCATATGTGGTATGCCATGTATTTCCTTCAGTAGTAGCGTTTGGATGTATTTCCCTTCCATGGATGTATTTCCCTTCCCTTAGCTTCTAATTTCGGAAGTCTTTAGGAAAGAAGCGGAATCTTCAGTGACAGTTTTCATGAATGTACATTTCTTTCTTTCAATCTTGCTGGGATCAATAACTTTCTCCTTTTGCTGAGAAGTAACCAAGCAAACGTCTTCTAAATATGAAGAAGCTAGGAGTGTAGTATGACGGACAGACACTTTGTCCTGAAAACCAGAGACGCAAACGTTGGTAGCTTAACTCTCATTTGCTTGTCTGGCGAGCATTGGAATTCTTGGAGATTGACGGATTCTTTATTGGACATGTGGTCACTATTAGAGACATTCTAAAGAGTGGTCACTATTAGAGATATTTGCTTCCTAGTTGAAAGCGTTTTCAGCTTGTTTTAAAAGTTCATTTCCATGTTTTTGGCTCTTTCATACCGCTTCAAAAGGCTTTTTTATACACTTTTATATATTCCTCATGTAATCATTTCCCTTCTTGTTCTTTGAGCAAGAAGAAATGGCACTTCTAACTTTGACACTAGTCTTTCTTTTTCACAATACAATAAATTAGTGAATCAGCACATTTACACCAAGGATCATCAAATAAGTTTTCTCTGGCAAATTTTTGAAATTATGCTATTTTTGCATTGCATGTAGGGTTTGATGTTTTCACTGATTTTAGGAGCTGAGGAACTTTTTCGTGATATTGAAGAATTAAGGCAACAATTCGTTGTTGACTTAAATTAGCTTTTCCACATATAGGTGACTTCTTCCAAACTTGAATTGCTTTAAAAGCAAGCATGTAAGCAATGTCCTTGGCTTTTGGATTTTTTCTAGAACCGTAATTCCTCTTCTTTGTTTGCTTTTCCAAAGGAAATGTTTAAGTATGCTTTCTATTGTAGGTCATTGGACACAACTGAACTCTTCTGCAGACACAATAATATCGTGAATAATATTTTCTAATGTCATCTGACCGTAATCGAGTCTTATTCTCCAACTTCATGTTGACACTAGCAAAACAATTGCGCACTCACAAACACATATGGAGAAAACCACAAACTTGTAAACAATAGAATAGAAGCAAGAAAACAGTATCACGCGTCAATGCTAACAAACTAGCAGAAGCACAACACTCAAATGTAATAATTTACCTCAAACTGATTGTCATGTCTGAGTCAGCCGAGTGTATTTGTTTCGACAATTGAGTTTGAAGGGAGACAGCTGCACTCGCAAATATTATAAGTTTATCGATTTTTTTCCCCAAGTCAAAGCACTGGCGGCACCTGATAAGGAAGAACTAACGATTCTAAATTTATTTTCTCATTATATTTGAACTATTTGAAAAATAATTATTAATATGAGTAATACTGTATAAGGTAATAAATATTTTAGTTATTGTTTAAAAAATTTACGATTTCATCATTTTTTCGAATTTCAAGCCCATGGCGACACCTCAAATATTGAGTTATCGATTTGAATATTTTCTATGTTATATTAAACACATTTCGCCAAAATGGTAACTAAGGTTAACAAGATTTCGAAAAAAAAAAGTTTTTTCGATACGCCCTATTGCGTGACAATCAAGTGGTGAAACAACAGGATATTATCGCAATAGTCACGGACCTGCAATTACACTGGAAACACTTCTTGGTATTTTCTTTTTTAATGAATTTCAAATTACAATGGCCTCTTCGGAATGCCATTGTACTATCAAGATAGATCAGATTGAACAACTGTTATTTGCAGATGATAGTGGTGATGGAAACAACCTATCACTTGATGATGAGGACTTGGGCTTTCTTGAGGATGATGTAGACCGTATAGCTGAGTAAGTTGTAATTGAAAAACACATTTCACAAGCCTCCACATGTGATAGTTCCATTCCATCAAGAGCTACAGAGAACTCGGCTTGCCACCAGTTTCTTTCTCTTCAACATCCCCAGGAATAAAGCATTTGTCAGGAAATTCTAAAATTTACCAGTGCGAGAACCCAGAAGGAACAAATTATGTTCAACTGGAAACCTGGTAGAGCAGATTCGATTATGATTATGGAAAAGTAAATATAAATGTTGATTGCAATGTGGATCCAGATCCTGTAGATGTGTTCGAAGAAACTTGTGATTTTAATTGTTTGGTTGCATTTATTGTAGAACAGAGTGAGTTATATATGAAGCAAAAGACCATTCCTTACCAAACGAATCTGGAAGAATTGCGTGCGTTCTTCGGAATGAATTTGGTGATGAGCTACCCTGCTCCATGCTTGAGAGATTATTGGTCTACTGATCCTGACCTTCAAGTGCTATACGTAGCAAATGCGATGCGCCGAAGACGTTTCGAATTAATCAGAAGTGCGTTGCATTTTGCCAAGGGTGAGGGGATATTTTATAGAGCTGACTCAGAATATGAAAGAGTATTTGAAATACGACCTGAGATCTGTCACTTAAATCGCTGCTTCCAGAGTGCAAGAAACCCAAGCAAGCAACAATCTATAGATAAACACATGATCAAGTTCAAAGGGCACAATATAAGGAAGCAGTACATAAACAGCAAACAAAGAATGAGATTTCAAGATGTGCAGATGTGATGTGGTGCAGATGTGACTCAAAGACTGGTTACTTATAGCAATGTGACTTGTACACGGGGAAGAAAACTGACCTGGACTGTGGACTAAGAGAGAGTGTAGTCATGATGCTATCGAAACCTATTGAGAACTTACGCTGTGAGATCCACATAGACACTTTTTTCAATTCTCCTTTGCTTCAAGTGAATGTCCAAAAGAAACAAATATATTTGTGCTGAACGGTGCGGACTGGCAGATAGTATATGAAACTATCTCTACAGAAAGACAAAGACAGGACCTAGGGGAAAGTCGAAACTTGTCATCAAATGGAATAACATGTGATAAATGGATTGATAACAAAACTGTGGTTCTGAATTGAAATCTTTTGCATTTCAATGAGGTAACAACAGCAATCAGAAAACAAAGAACACGTACAGAAAAATATATCTCTTGCCCTGAAATAGTCGCCGAGTCTAACAACTATATGGGTGGTATTGACCTGATGGATCAGGAAAAAGTTACCTACGAAGTCGACAGAAAGGCCAAAGTGAAGTACTAGTTGAGAATCCTTTTTTATTTGCTTGAAATATCAATGATCAACGCTCCAGTATTTACACGCTACTGAAACGGAGCATGGGTCCTGCGTACAAAAGAAATTTCTCCGCTAAAATACATAGCACAAATTATCATTGGGAATTACACAAAGAAGAAGTCTTCCGACAAGTATAGTACGAAGCAATAGGAATATATTACCAGCTTCAAATCCAGATCATAGGATGATAAAGGCGGTAAAAAAGGAAAGGCGTTTTCAATGCGCAGAGGACAAGATTGAAAATAGGACTGACAATATGTATGACATGTGTGCTATTCATTTATGTTACACATCATCGTGGAATTGTATCGATGCTTGTTATTCCTGAAGACGAAAGTGTACAAATTTAGAACACATTTAGTGCATCAAATATGGACCATGGATATGAGTTATATATATATGTATTTCTATATCTATTTCTATATTTCGATATATATGAGTGATCTATACATTTCTCTCTCCGCTGCTTGAGAGTGATCCAAATGGATCGAAAGCTTGTGTATCATCTTTCGCTTGTGCGTCATCTGTTATTCCTATTTATTTTAGCAATATTATTTTATCCATTTCAAATAAAAAATCTGGCATTCTTCGAACTGGGAGAATGCATTTATTTTAAGAATTCGTCTATCTGGTGATTTTTCGGGCTATATAACAATAACCTAATCTAACCTTGATAGTTGCAAGAATACCGATAAGATTAGTTTAGGTAACTGTTATAGATATAGCGCGGTAGGACGAATACTGAAAATCCATATATTCCTATGTAATAACATTGCTAACCAGGTATTAATTTGTACATTTTATCAGCTACTTATGTATTTTTTTAAGTATAAGAGATACATTGTTATTTGAATAAACAAAACTTGTACTAACGTTCCGAATAATAATAATAATAATAATAATAATAATAATAATAATAATAATAATAATAATAATAATAATAATAATAATAAACTTCTAAAATACTTATGAAAAGAAGAACAACTTATGCTTCATTATTTTAAAAACAACGCTCTATCGTCCATAGGGACATATTTGTCACAGACCATAGGTAACAATTGTAGGGTGAACTTGCGGTGTTGATTTTTGCAACTAACATGTTACATTTATCCTATATTACTCAAAAGATTTTTTAAGCCTAGAAAACTTATGGTCTTGAAGTGGTTATTCTGTACTTAAATTAATACTGATAGAAACATAGTTAGTGTTGAGATAATTGCAATGATCAATAATATAAATATGAAATATATTTTTCATAAAAATTATTATTATAAATAGTCGACAAGAAATATTTATTGTAGTGTGAAACGAAATATGTTATTTCAGAATTCAAACCCAAGGCTGAACGTTATTCCATCTGAACACGTATATACGCATTATTAAAAACTTAGTATGCACTTTCACTTACCTAAATGTAGCGACTTTACTCTTTTCGTGCCAGGGCTACTGTAACCATTTATCTCTTTTACTATTAACAATGAACAGATTGTGTATCTTTTGGTGACATCTGGTGTTTCAGTTGAACCTTCTTACCTTAGAAGAGAATCGAAAATTGTAAAACAAGATAAATATTACTGTACCTTGAGTAAATTAACTATTTCTAAATTAAAAAAAGAACAGTATCTCCAAGATTGAAGTTGGAATGTAACGCGTTTGTTTTAGAATAGCACAGGCAACTGTGACCAAAATGTAATATAGTACACTTATTTTATTATTTTCTTCTATTAATATGATAGAAGTTAGCGCCTTGTTTGATTGTCCAAAGTAATCCTTTCATAAATGTGCTTTATGTTCACATGTTCTGTGTACAACGCATCTGTTCACGATATTGTAATTGAGAAAAGAATACATAATTACCATTTATGCTTATTAAAACGTGTTCAACAATTAATAGAAGTACTTGAGACAATACTAAGCAGGAAATGCACATTTTAAAACAAATGTATGTGATATGTAAACCCACAGTTAATTATGTATTTTAATTTACTAGTAGCTAGTGACATGGAATTAAAATTACAGGAATTTCGGGCCCCCATCTATTGAATTACTTTTAATTTTAAGATGCGTAACATATCTGTCTATAACCTGGTTGTGTTCTTCAGACTAGCACTTTTTATATAACACGTGACTTAATACAGAAAGTGTTTGAAAAATCTTAGTTTCCTATTTTTAGTTTAGTATTAACTACTATACTACCTAAGTATCTAAATCTATGTAGTCATAAATATTTTCTTACTTGGTTATAATAGAACAAGAGAACGCATGCAGTTTGCGATAACTACGATATGACAAGTATAAAAATTGGGTTGTGTTTGTAGTTTCAAGACAATGTTAATGTTATGTTAGATAATCATCGGTAGTGTGACAGAGCGGGAAAATGAAGTGCAAAACTCATGGCCAAATAAAATCAGCGAGAAGTTGCCATACATAAAAGGAAAACTTCAATGAATTCGATGGATGACGTTGGAGGCGATTGGCAGCACTTACTACAAAATGTATGTGGCATTATGGCAAACAGATTCAGTCTTATCCTGGAACAGCCTACTGTAACAGGCTACTATATTGCAATTTGCATACTCGGAATTTGGGATTACCTTCTTATTTCTAATGTCTATAAATAACACTTTGCTACTGAATAAAATAGTGTCCGAAACATGCAAAAAAGGAAACGGGTATTATAAATACGTTTGATATATGTGTTAACATTGTTTGTTTGTTGAACCGTTAAGTCATTCACTCTTGATAATTGAAGAAGTCCTCATCTAATCATTTGTATGAAGGTAACCAAGAAATTCATCCCTTATTTCCAATGCATTCACATACGATTTTTTTAAATTCCAGCAACAGTAGAGGAGTTACGAAAAATATAGAGTAGGATGTCTAATACGGGATCTTCAGGTTTCGGTGAAGTTCCAGTGACTGTTATTAAATTGTGTTTTCCTTTCATTGTAAATCATCTCTGTTATTTAGTAAACCTATCTCTTGAGAAAGGATATTTTCCATCAGTGTTAAAAGTGGCAAAAGTAATTCCTCTCCATAAAAAGGGGAGTATGCATGATATAAGAAATTATCGCCCAGTCTCCATTTTTTCCAGGTTTTCAAAAATTTTTGAATATGTGATGAAGTCACGACTCTGCAATTTTTTGAAGTCATGTAACTTACTATCGCCATCGCAACATGGCTTTCAAAATAAGAAAAGTATTGAAACAGCCTTGTTTGATTACCTGTCCAATATAGCTCTTGAATTAAAAAACAGTAAATATGTTGTTGGCCTATTCATCGACTTATCCAAAGCTTTTGATACAATTGATCATGCTATTCTTTTAAGCAAGCTGTATGCTTATGGCATTAGAGGAGTAGCTCACAACTGGTTTCTCTCTTATTTATCCAGTAGGCAACAAGCGGTACAAACATCAAGATTAGCTGAAGATGGCTTTCAAACAACTTGTTCATCTTTATCAGCTGTAATCAGAAGTGTTCCTCAAGGTTCCATTTTGGGTCTTATTCTTTTCCTGATATATATATAAATGACTTGTTAGAATATATGTATCCAGCAAAATGTATCCTATATGCTGATGACATCAGTATGATAATATCAGGAAAATCAATAGAAGAAGTTGAGAGGAAATCTGACATTTTTACGGAGATATTAGTAAAATGGTTAACAGCGAATAGGTTAATTATAAATCATGATAAGTCAATTCTCTTACATTTTCATTTTCCAGGAAAACCTCGTATATCACATAGAATAAAAATATCTTCTAACTTACTCCAATATTCTTGCATAACAAAGCTTTTAGGTGTAATCATAAGTGATGATCTTTCATGGTCTGCTCATATCTCCACTTTAAACAAGAAACTAAGCAGCGTGTGTTTTGCCTTATACAAACTTCAAGCTACTGTGTCGAGAGAAGCACTTCTTAGCGTTTACTATGCCAAGTTTAATTCATTAATTAACTTCGGCATAATACACTGGGGATCTGCTGAAAATAGTTTAAGCACTTTCCGATTGCAAAAGAAAGCGATTAGAATAAGTTTTGGATTACCCACAAAATCGACATGTAAAAAAAGGTTTTCATAGAAGCGAAAATTTTAACACTCCCCAACTTATATACCTATAAACCTATTCTTTTTACTGTGAAAAACAAGCACCTTTTTATCTTTAACAAATATGTTCATAGCCATAATACAAGACAAGGTAGTGACATATTTGTGATGCATCAAAAATATGCTAATATAAGCAAAACCGTGTACATGAATTGTGTCAGATTGTATAATAAACTTCCTCTGTACTCGAAAAATATGACCAATGTTTCCCTTCTTAGTAAGATTTTATATAATCTATTCAGTGAAAAGTGCTATTACACAATTAAAGAATATTTAAATGACTCATTAACTGAAGAGTAGGTTACAGATACTTACCCGTGAATACATGCCTGGTGTGGTACAAACGGTTATCTAATTAGATGTAAATTGTCATTTTTCTATACTTAATATATCCTATTATGTGGTTTTGGAAATATACACGATGTATACCTCTGGTATTTGACAACATTGTATGTTCTTTTCTTTCTTTTCTTTCTGACAACTGTAACGCTTACATGAGAATTTCTCATGCTTTGTAAGCTAATGAAGCAGGCAAATAAATGAAATAAATGAAATAAATTTAATGTCGCTCTTTGTGGAGGTCCGTGTTCAATTGGCCCTCACACCGTGAGTTGAATGCGAATGGAGAATAGGTGAAGATAAGTTGTTGGTGTGGATATAGCCAACACACTACCTGGTTGTGGCATTTTAGTTACACCGTTAATTTATGTAAGGATAGAGATGGACCTCTAACAACCAAACCAACCAAACCAAGAACGAAAATGTTTTCCGCTTTAATGGAACAATTGGAATTATAATGATATTTCACATATAAAGCGCTAAATTAATTATTAAACTTTTCATTATCAATTAAAATTAAATTTAGCAATGTGGAAGGAGGTCAAGTAAATAGAAGCCCTGAAAAGCCGGTTCTTTTCTTTTCCCTGAATGTGCTCTGGCATTGAGAACATTAATATGCAATAGTGGTAAGAACTGATTTGTGCTACTATGTTTGTTCGTACACCAATTGTGCAACTGGTAGTTTTAAATACAGGTATGTGCTACACAATTCTTAAGAGGGAATAATATTTTGAAATAATCATATATAATTCAAATAAATTCTTAATAATCGCAGTAAACTGTAATTATATTTTATACTGAGAGCGAATCAAATCTGATTACGACTTAGTTCATTATTTTCTTTGTAGAAGGTAATTTCAGCCTAAATACAGAAATGAAGGTATGCTTAAGGGTATTTTATGGAAATTCTTAAGGCTGTGATGTATAAAATTCAAAACGTAATTCACCTAAATTGTGTCCGAACATCCCTGTATTTTATGGAATTACACAGGGTTGGGATGGTTGGGGTACTACGCCCCTATTAAGACTTTGTGTATTTAAACAATTCTTAAACCGTAATATTATATTATTGACACAATAGATGTATTTTATATAATAACAACAAGAGTCTTGTTGTGATCACAACACGGGAAAACAGTTGAACCGTTTAAATGAAATTGTAGATAGGCTATAGTTATCACCTGCCTGGAACTCGATTTCTCAAATCATTGATTCCTAAGGAGGGATGAGCGGTGGACATTTAAAAAATATAGTTTCTCACTGTGTTGTGAAATTAGAAATATGAAACTCGGAATGTAAACTCTTCACTAAAACTAAGCGGGCCCGTATCCTATATATATGTTGAATTGAGTTGATTTTGTGTTTAACGTCCCGTTCAGCAGCGAGGCCATATGAGGCGTGGACCTTCTGATTAACGTGGAATCCGAACCACATGAGTTCCCGCCGGGAATCGAACCCGGGCCTCCCACGCCAAAGGCGCGTACGCTAACCGCTTAGCCACGGATGAGCTCCCTATATATATTGCTTTGGTGTTGTAATTAATACTTTTATTTAATCTAAATTGTTCATGATTTTGCATTAGAATTACACTTTTTCGTACATGACACCTGTTAATTGTATTTAGTCTGATAATACGATTTTAGATTTTAATCTTACCCTCTCTCGATTGTAAAAATATAAGTGTCACTGAGCCGTTCAAACGAACCGATTTATTTTAGTAAGCGAACTACTGATCGACGAATCTGAGAGATGAATCGTTTTGCCCATCACTATATTTAACTATCAGTTTCACTTCAACAAATAATGATGGTAATAATTATATATTTCAGTATCAGTTTCATCTCAATAAATGAAGATATTAATAAGGATACAATAACATAACAGTTGAACACGTCATGCCTCAAGTGTATTTTACATAAAAATCACATTCCTCTGTTTTCTTCAAACAAAATCACGGTTTTGTACTCATATATATGATTGTCTTGAATTTAATAAGTTGTGTTGCTTGATACATGTCTCATCCTTGGACAATTTTTGTGTTACATAATTGGTCATACTATTACAGAACTCGACTTGAAATGTGGAATTAGATTGTAATTTGAGCAATTGTGCGAAAAGCCAATATATGAATCTGGAGACATCTATGTGTATGAGGAAATAAAATTCTTTTAAAAAATCAACTGTATACCAGTGATGTGCCGTAAACTATAATTTTACGTCTACGCGATTGTCTACTGTAATCTATACGTAATCTACATTACCCCTTTTCTCGTGTAGACTATGTAGACAACCACGATCATAAGGAAGAATTTCGTTGCTCGTTTAAGGGCTGCGGTGGCTCAGTGGTAGAGCGTTCACCTCTGGTGTTTGGGGTCCCGGGTTCAAACCCTGCTCCCGCCAAGGGAACTTTGTGGTGGACAAACACCGTGCGCGTGGTTTTTTTCGGGGTTCTCCCGTTTCTTCCCACTTTCTTCATTCCACCATTTCATTCATTACTCATCATCACCATCTCCTTTAGCCTAACCGGCATAAGCGTGCTATGTAAAACTCAAAAATTTCATTTTTCGTTGCTCGTTTGTTCATGTTTCCTCATTCAATTGTTTTGCTTCGGTGCAGCGAAAGATTAGGGAAACGACTAACATATAAAAAGTACAGGGAATTATCTAATCTGAAAGTAATATGGATGACAACGCTGAAGTTGCGCTGTCGATGCTGCTGCAGTGTTTAAGAAAGGTAGAAGAATGAATCCTATATCCTTTGTCTGTGCATACCACTTCCTTAGATTTTCCACTTCGAGTACTGTTTTTATAATGAAACGTACAAAACTAATTCTCACCTGTGGGCTTTCAGTCTTGAAGCTGCATATTTTACAAAATGCATAATATTTGTTATTTTCCTTCATCAAGACGAAACTAAGTATTCGAAAGATACTATTCGCTGGTCTAGGTATTTTGTACGCAATTTCGCAAGGTAACGACAAAAGAAAGCTCCTTTATTGTCCACGACGCCATATTAAATTACGTGTTGTTGACATATTCTACATAGTCTACGTTGTTTACATTGTCTACGCATTGTTGACACGTAAACGTAAACTATCGTTTTTTACACGTAGACGCACATCTCTGCTGTATACTTTTAAGAAAAAACAATCTTTACGCCGTAATCTCATTCGTATTTAAAACAAAGAAACATATCTTCAAATTATTACTTTTATTGTTTTGTGTCACATTCACGGTGACATGCCAGCACGATAATGAATGTTTAATATATGAATTTAAAGAAAATAACTTCATGCGTAGATATCAGCAAGGATGCAATATTTCATCATAGTTCACCTAGATAAGGAGTTAATATTTTTCTGTCCCGAAATATTAAGCATAGGCGACGGCGTTGTACCTGTGAACACTTTTAGAGTCTTCAAAATTTTGGTGCTAGTATTCAGCACTTTTCCCCCAATTTTTGTCGCACATTTGAAGTGTCATCTCTTTGCTATCAGATAGGATGATTTTAAGCGTGTTACATAGTTACAATAGGTTTTATAAGATAAAATAAGAACAAATCAGTTTTGTTCACAGGTACATTATGGTCGTGTATCATTCAACAGACCCTCTTGTACCTTTGAACAGTGATAATTTCAATGTTTCTGCGGCAATAATATAAAAAGAAGCCACAAATATTAACAGTTATAAATTGCAATAAAAGGTTTAGCTATAAAAAGCTCCCCAGAATTAAAATTTTATTAATTAAATAAAAAATTGAAGAGACGTTTTACCAAAAGCTTGTGAACAATAAAGTTGAGCATATACAACTCTTAACATTATGTTATATAATAAGCAAATATATAGAAACTACTTAAAATAACAATTAATAACTTTATATCCTAACCTAAGCTATATAAAATATACCAATTGTTCTAACTACTTACATTGAGTAGCTTTAAACAGTATTATTTATAGTTCAAAGGTACACGATGCATAAATGTTCATAGGTACTGTACAAGAGGGTCACCATTACGAAATATATTAATAGTTCTCCACCAGCTTAAATGTTGAACAGAAGTTAAAACTAAAACTATTACTGTATTCACCCCAAGTTTCTCCCCCAATGATTCTACCCCAAGTTTGGACAAATAAATATCCCAAGTTGCGAAAGCCGAAGAGCACAAAACTCAAAAGGTAACTACCAAATTTGGGGGTAAAAAAATTAAAAGGAACATTACTTGACACAACACTCAGTAAACAACAGCCAAACGCGTTTGTAGTACTTTTTTATTTAATCTTTCAAATGAATTTTAATCACTGCACCTAGATAGCTCTGAATTCGAGAAAAACACAGGTGTTCAAAGGTACATTGTTTGAAAGGTAAAACGCCTTCCCCTAGTAAATTACTGGAATTTCATCACCCACCTAAATGAATTCTTTAAATAGGGTTTCCACTTTTTCCCACTGCCTTACGTATCTCTTATTGAACGTTGCACTATAACTTTGTTGCAAACTAAATGTGCAGACATCTAGATACTTCTTCTATCCTCAGAGACGAAAGTACATTTGGTTTGCTTATTTTCGTAAGAAGACTGAGATTTCTGAATAGCAAATGGAAATAAAGAGAATTAATTATCATCAGCGGCGTATTTACGATTTTGTTTCGGGGGGCTTTGCTAATTTTCGGGGGGGGGCGTTGCCTGAAAATGTGAAAATTCTGCAACATATTTCATATAATTTACTATAGTAAGTAAGATTTCGGGGGGGTTAAGCCCGGAAGCCCCCCTAAACACGCCACTGATTGCCATACTAGTAATAATTTATCAATTAAACCCTGCATCAGGTTATTTGAACAAATTATGATTATTATACCTTAATTATTAACCCTAGTTTCGATAGATTATAATCCTAACTTCGGAAAAGAAGCAACAAAATTACGATACGTTTGAGACAACAGTAACTAAGTTTCTCAATGTTGGGTAAAAATAAAACAAAAATCATCATCATCCTAAGTATTTTCCCATTTTTATCAGGTCACTTGGCGCAACTGAGAATCTTCCATGATACACTTCTTCGTGGACAACGGTTTTCGGCAGGTTTAACTGTTCCGCCATCATACGAACACTAATGCGACGATCTGTGTTCGGCAATTCGCGCACATGCGTGACATTTTCCTCCGTTCGCGATGTTGAGGGGCATCCTCAACGGGCCTTGTTGTTGACGTTTCCCCGACTTTGTCGGAATGCTTTTTGCCACTTCTTGGCCTGTGAATAGGACATGCAATCATCCTCAAATGCTTCCTTCAGCATGTCTTAAGATTCGTTTGGCGTCTTGTTCAGTTTCACACAAAATTTTAACGAGTAACATTTCTCTAACGTAAGTACATGGTCACTGCACAATGGTTCATGCCGCAGCACTTCCTGAGTTGCTGAGAGCACGAAGGCGATCTACCTTGGTACAGCTGGAATGCTTAAGGTCCCTCCCACTCTTTTCACCTGTACCAGCGCTCGTTGCTGTACAGTCGCTTCACAGTCAAGTGGGGCTCGTTACTCACTTACAAACCCCCAGCTATATATGAAATAGAATCAAGTTTTACTATAATCCTAGGACAACATGATGGACAGGGAACCATATCGGTATGTGTCAAATATATCTGGAGGGCAAAAGTCTTTATTAGATGATGTTATATCGGGAAGTTAAGAATAGTGACATGTGCCATGTATATTCAAATATTCAGTATTAATATTTATATAGTTTCTGTCGGGATCTTTTGGTAAAAAGTACGGACTTCTTAAATGAGTTGTACAAATTTAGTCAAAGTATTATTGGCAGAATGAACAGTTGTGGGAGATTTTGCAGTAGAAGCAAAATTGCGATAGATTTGCATAGAGATGATCCTTACTATTTACTTCTATGTTCACAGATGCCTTGAATGTTTTTGCCTTCATATGTAAGTTCCCGTCAGATTTGTCTTCCTTTACAAATTAACAGATTTTACCCAAAAATCTCAATGTAATTGCAATGTCCCTAGTTTCTTAGTCTGCGCAATAATGCAAGAACTACATCACTGGTTAGTACAAGTGGTTGAATATCGCTCATTGGGTCAGAAGATGAAAATGATGTTCAGGGCATGGTTTTGTTATAATGTGTGGATCATTGTAACATGTAAATTGATCATTATTTGGAAGCATAGCAAAATATGTATACACTCATATACTTATTTCGCACTTTCGTTTCTATATTATAATACTGCTGCGCATCACACTTTTATAATCTGCAATTTCATATTTACACACTTGTGCATTTCCTTTTCTCAAGTCGATTTAATTTACATCCGATTGCAACTAGTAGAGGTGAAAGTACGAGGGGTTACGAAAATCCAGCATCTAGATAGAAAAAAAAGCGTGGAAAATCTAGAATGCAATCTAAAATTTTCTTAAAAGTACAAGCAACATCTATACAGAGTTCTAGATTTTTATGTATTTTTATATACAACCAACATCCAGGGGCACACCTACGCAAGGAGACCACTGGGTCCGGAACCCCCTTAATACAACTACTTGATTTAGCGGAGAAAGAATTGACGTAGCCTAAACATTTAAGTTTATATTTAACTTGTACTTTTGCTTTTCTTATAAAAGCAATCTAGTTCTATCATTTTTGTTTGATAGTACATATTGCAGTACTTAACAATTATTTATCGTCTTTTCAGGAGCAGAATAACACTGTAATACAAAATGCATAGACGTGATGTCTTGAAGTATTGAGCACTCCGGAAACTTTGGACCCCTCCTCCCCAAATAAAATCACCTTGCGTGACTGCCAACATCCCTTTTATTTCGGTTGACTGAATATATTTCCAAATGTCTTACCAATAATTAACTCTGGTTATTTGAGACATTTGTCACGTGCGCCATGAGTACTTTCTAGCAAATCAAGCTAGATACCAATCCAGTAAACCAATATGTATTCGCTTTCAGTTTTGTGGTAGTTTGTGGGTTTATAAATATTAGACTATCAATAGTATGCATGACTTCCATTTAACGCTTATTTAACATAAAAATGTGATTCGTATTATTTCAGTAAAATCAAACCTGTAATTTGTGGTCAAGGATAAAATTCACACATTATCACTTCCCAGACTGTCACTTGGATAGTTATGCTTTCTTATTGAAATGAATAAAGTTAACATCGGCTTTGTTCATCGCCTTCACAAAGTATTTTAAATATGCTAGTTCGTATGAAATGAAGATTGGAATATTTGACAAGTTGCAACATATGTTAATTAATTTGGTTTTGCCGAGCTTTAAACTCAACAAAACAACTGCTAAATTCGAACTAATTAATGTAATTACATTAAACGCATTTCCCAAAGTCTCTTAAGGTTTCTTTGTAATTTCAAAAGAATTTCATGTCTTTATGTGCTCTATCGGTTACTTCTATAATCAAACGGTATCGAGGTTTCCGCTGAACAGGTGAAAGTATAAAAATAGTTTTATTCTATTGATTATCAAAGGGTAAACAGAAGAATGTTCTAACGAATTTGTTAATTTTGTTTTGGAGTAGAATAATTGGAACTCATCCCGTAGATCTACATCTGGTGTTATCATGGAGATGAAAGAAACGCTAATCTCTAAATCAACCAACCAAGGAATCAAAAGACGAATATATTTCAAAAGTGGTAAAAAATATCGGTTACACAATTCAAAGTAGATTCCTGCGTCATTTCGCTTTCAAGGACGCAACCATGTCTGACTGTGTAAACAAATAAGCGTGTTCTTTAATGACACAATATTAAATTAAATATTCGTGATGGTTCAATATATTATTGACACCAGTAAGAAGGAAGAATACATTTTCTCTAAGTGACTATAAGAGGTAATCGTTAATAAAGGGGAATAGAGTATTGTTCACTATCGCAGAACAAACCATGACTTTCTGAATAATGTGTGGTGCATTACTGCTGGTACATACCAAATATGTTAGTAGAAAATATGTTGCCGTTTGCTGTACAAAGTACAGAAACAAAGTGGGTCTTGCAGCAGGACAATCCTATCATAGAAGTCACTGGCCACCCAAACCATCGGATATATATATTATATGACTTTTTGTTGTTCGGTGTCCAACAATATGCTACACAACAATGTTGCTAATTTACAAGATGCCGCTCCTTCTGGATGTAATCAAATGTCCGTAAAACTATTGCTAATACTGATGAATACATGCGTAATCAGGCATCTCAGGCTGTGTTTATATGTTTCTCTTTCATTGGTATTAGACTGCGCTTATCATTTTACAACATGTATTGGGAGGTTATTATACAGCTTTCTCTATACCATACTTTTCGATGTGAAACAATTCAAACCTATGTGGTATATTCAGGTGCTTTTTCTATGCATCATTGGATATCATGTATTTAATGGGTTATATTTTTATGATTGGTAAACATTTTTCTAATTTTTTTGTCTTTGCATCACACTAAATTAAATTATAAAAAGCAAAATTTATACCATACTGGTTTCACTTCTACTCTATACACTGTACTTAATGGTTCTGTAATAAAATAAAAGTTATATGTATCAGTCAGTCATGTGCACTTAATTAAAGATCACATCATAGGCATAGAAGTAGAAATGAGCTTGTAATTAGTCAATAGCATTTTCTCCACACAGTAGACTAAATGAAATTGTAAAATATAAGAACACAATTGAGGTAGTATGAAGGTTATCCTGACGGAAGTTATTAACTACAACATTTTTAAAACTAAAGTTGGGCTTTTTAAAACAACGTGAGAATGAAATGTTGTGTATATAAAAACTAAAATTATTTTACTCCTATTTGATACCAAACCTAACTGCTTTTCACAGAGGGGAAGAATAACCATAGATAGCTTCTTCCCATAGCAATCTCAAAGGTATCTACTACAATTTGGTTATTAATAACACGTTGTATCTTTATCATTATTCAACCTTGTGACACTTACAAATTGTAAGGAAGATTTATTCGTGGGACGCATACGTATAAGTTTACGTAATATTTGAAACTCTTATAAAGTTGTGTTTAATCATTTGTTAATTTTTATATTAGAGTGCTGTAGGAAATTTCAATTAGTCGTAGTCAAGGTTCACGTCTCTCTGCATTCTTTTTAAAAAATAATTAGATATTATCGTGCATGTACACTTCAAATATTTTCTTTTTATACTAGTATTAAATTTTACAATACGTTATACTTTATTGTGGAAGTTTTAATCTCTGAAATATGTCTCATGTGTCATACTTCTTATAATCTTATGTTCAGTATACCTAGGTAGTATAAATTCAACCATTTCTAAAAAGAAAAGTCCAGAATCTGAAAGGTTTACTGGTGAAACTCAGCAAACACTGTTACGTTAAAATGGAGCATTGCTAAGAACACAATTTGTTAAAGTTAAGCAAGATTCTGTGGAATATGTTCGAAACGTACGCAGTATTGCGATTCCTAAGTTTTCGATGTCGGCGCTACAAGTTACATTTACATAACGTACTTAAATTATTTTCTTGCACTGCATGTATGTAAAACATAGGTATATTACTTGTATTAACGCTTTATTTCTATTACGGTAATTCTCTTGGCAATTTTGAACACACTCTTTCTTCAAAACAGATTAAAATCAAACAGAGAAAGTGCTGTAAGTTATAAAATATAAACACATCTTAAATATTACAGTAAAACGAACAAACTCATAGAAGAGATCTGGAGAGTCCGAGACTATATAAGGCGTACACCCACATCATAATGTCGAATCCGATTCAAATTAACACCGTGTCTCAATGTTACAGCACTTACCTCAGGTGTGTTGTATTCCTAGTTCAATACCCTTTTCAATGAAATTTGTGGTGGATAACATCGTTTCCGTTTTTTTTTAAGATGCTAAACGAGATCCTTGGATCAATTAACGTAAGCAATAGTTATGAAGGCGAGTGTAGATTGCTGCAAAGCGGTGACAATCTCGCTCTTCTACATATATCCAAAAGACAGAGGTATCGAAACCTATGCAAACCAACGTTGATGGTTCTGCTGTGTCTACTACTACATTACAACAGTCATATGTATAAACCATTTCTCGCCTAAATTTCACTCATTTCTTCTTACTAACTTCGACCAAAAACACGGTAAGACAGGTCATATCTATAATCAGATCATCAAACATCTTACAGGAGCTGGTATCCACAAGATGGTGTTCACTAAGGACGGTGTTATCATCAATTACAGCATTACTTTACTTAATAAAACAAGTTTTGTGATTTTTGGCAAAGCTGCACAATTGTAAAATCTTCACGACCAACTGAAGCAAACTACACAGCCTTCGAGAGCACACATGATGTATGCAGTGGTGCTATTCAGCCGTTCGCACCGGTTCGTCAGAACTGGTTGTTAAAATATTTCTAGTTCGGACAACTGTTTGTTATACCCACACACAATAGTAAATTTTCCCCAGTTGTATCCGGAAACAATGCAGTTTAGTTTAACTATCTTTGTTTTCAGAAATTCTTACAGCTACAGGATTATCATAGAACTAGAGCGACGGTCAAGAATGAGAACTGGGTTATCTATCATTAGTGTAGTGATAAGGGTTATTTTTATCAGAATAATACATAAACTTTTATTTCTTACCTTCAAATACTCAGATATCAAGAATGAGAACTGGGTTCACGTGAGTGTAGTGCTGAGAATTATTTTTATCTGAAACGCATACGTACCATTATAGAAGATTCTCAATCCATGGCTGGAATAAGATCTTTCCAATACTTTTTGACAACATCTCTCTTGGATAATTTGTTGGCAAGGTATTCGCGATGATAGCTAATTTTGTCACACAACTTTGTATTCGGATGCTGTGTAGGTCCCTAGTTATCACTTATGATATCCAGTAAAAGATATGTCTTGTCTGTCTTGTATGGCTTGTTTCCTAAGGGAGTTTCATCTATGCATCTACCATGTCTCTCTCCATATATATAAAATAGAGAACCGTTTGTTAAAACAGTTAGAATAACACCACTCGATGTATGTCGCTATTCCTGAAGTCTCACCTGAAATAATTGATGACGAGGTGTATGAGGTGCTAAAAGCTGATAGAATTGAAGTGATCAAATGTATACGCATCAAAATAATTATGCCGAGACTTACATAGTACGTGTTTTGACCATTTGTCAACCCGCCATTGATATCTTGTTACAAGACGGCGACTATAAATTTAGGAAACGTGATACGCTGTAACAATTCCGATAAAACCTCCGTCTCTCAATTAGATGTGAAAGGTGTAAGATTTGTGACAAACTTGTAACGCTTAAGGGTCCCAATGTTATGTGATGGGGCTATTGAACTGGTAACCATAATAGTAAAGAAGTCTTAATATACCAAAGCAACTGCTATGCTCGAATTGTTCCAATGACGTAAGAAATTCCATTAACAAAATAATTAAAAATGTAAACTAAAATACTGGGTGCACATACGTTCCTCAGATCAAAGAACGAGAAAAAATATGCTGGTCTTTCCTTAGAAGTGCCAAGGTTTGGGAAGCACGCCAATTTGGCCAGTTTGTTGATGGTTGTACTGTAACAAATTTAGCAACATTCACACTAAATTACCTAAATGCGTCTGTATCTCCAATATTGTAAAGTGTAAAATAAAATTTTAACTTGTTTTGATGAGAGAGAAACGTTGTATGCGTTTGTTTTCTAATGGTCACAGTGTTGCCAATCTGATCCCATTTTTCAGTACATTGCTAAACATGTCTGTATCTAAGGAATTAGAAACGTCTCAGCAAGGTGTAAAATAAATGTTCTTCTTGTTTCGATGTGAGGAACATGTGAGGAGTCGATTTCATCTTACTGCTAGAGCAATCTGCATATCCCAATGCTTTAACAGTTTGTTTCATATTATTTCATATATTTCATATACTTGTTATACTTTTCTAGAAGAACATTATTGTAATTAAATCAATTTTCCACTCACAGGTTTCACTAAATATATGGTTAGCTACAAATGGAAGTTTAATAGAGTAACTTCATTAAGCAAATATGACATATTAAGCAATAATAAAATTTACAATTATTAAGTAAAATCATTATAAAAAACACGTGTTTCCCCATGTATAGAAACGTTTTGTAATTAGCAAGTTTCGCAGTGGGTAGTTAGTAGCTAATTTGCTTGTGATCGTAATACCTTACATGCGTTCTTATGGTCTCACTTAAGTAGCGGTAAAACAACGCTTAACAGCTCAAACGGACACTGAAAACAACAAAAGTCAATTTTAGTGGTGCTCATTCTAACGCTTTACGTTGTAGCAACACTACATGTACTGGTTTAGCATTGTAGACGTATTACTTCACTTTTGTTATGCGTAACTATAAATCGGGATTAGAAAGAATTCTTATCTTCCCATAGCTGATATCTACAACGTGTTCCTGCTGTGTAACTTACTTCAAATATTTTTCATCGGAGTGTGCAATTTAGATTAGAAATGTCATTAATACAACCATGATGCAATGATCACGAAGGACATAATTCGACAAATAATAGTACTTTTAATAAACGGTTATGCAAAACATGTTGTGAATGTTTAAATGTGAAGAATGAAATAGTGTCCAGACTAAAGATAGTTTTATATAGTATGGTAGACTTTAAGTTAGTACACTGAAGTACGAAAATGTTTTGTTTATTGTTGATTTCTGTTAGGTATTCATTTAGCTACAGTTTTAGATAAATTTAGCAATATTTAGCAAGTTTATGTGCATCATTTATCTACGTATTGAAAGTATCTGTTGGTAAGACATTGTATGATACATTTAGCACTTTGACTTGACTGTGTACCTAAGGCGAAAGTTGTATGTTGATTATTATCCTACTGCATTATTGAATCATGGGTTCATACATAGCAACTGTGATAAATCAAGATTTCCCGTTTACTAACCATTCAACTGGCAAATTTTTCTTGAAATGTGCACTCTCATGTTGCAGACATAGTACTACGTCATAGCTATAAAAACCATAGAACGATGAAACAATGATGTATGTTTCACACAAACAGCAGTAGCACACAACAATGAATAAAAACGTTACAAAGACGTCTCCGTCTCACCAAGATGTTTGCTGGTATTTTGAAATGCAGTTTCTGCTTATTTATTGTAGCAGCAGCAATGTTCCTCTTACGATCAACAATGTGCCATTTTATATTTCAAAAGTCAATGTCGTTCGCACATTATGAGCATTCAGAGCCATCTATTGATTTGTTTACGATTTAAATGTAAGAAGAAAAGTTTTCAAGAGAGATCTTCGCCATAGTCACTGAACATTAGTAATTTTTTAGTCAAGACGTGTATACCACGTCGCAGCCATTTCCATTGCACATATGCCTTGATGTAGTATTACGGCATAACCAGTTAAAGGGTTAATACACACGCGGTAACAGCACAGGCGCCGATACATTCCTGAAAAAAAACTGTTCTCGTCTTTCATTGCAAGTGCTTTCCATTCTAATAACAAATCACTGTAGTGTGTTCGGATTCCACTGAATATGTTTCCAAAGATTAAAATTATGTAACAAATTTCTAAACTATTGTAAAGTGTCAGTTTCATTAATTCACCATGATTTAAGGTGGATCACCACCCGGAAGTCATTGCATATTTTAGCCCGTTCCCTTAAATACTGGGCAATGAAACGTTACATATTATAAATATTGTACTATAACATAAAACTTATGTTTCAGCAACAACACAAGACTGTGGTTCATTTGGTTTTGTCTCTTCTGACATCGAAAAATGTAAGAAATAAAAGAAAAATATTTGAATCGTTTTAGAATGAGCACACAAGATGGCACTTATTGTTAGATGGCACTTACTAGAACTGCTCAATTTTATGAAATGTTTCTTTGAATGACTAAAGGACTTTAAAGTAACGATCTTATTACAAAATAGATATAATTATTATTTGACCTTTTTTCGTGTTATGTTTCACATATTATTTAAATATTATTATCCTTTCAGGAAATAGATTTTGAGAAAATACTTGCGCAGAACGCTATATTGTGTTCATGCCAAAATTGTACGTTTAATTACTGGATTGTAGCGTTGCAGTTCGAGAAGCGAAACATCTGTGAATTGCGGTAAGGGTCAAAAACTAATTTCTCCAGTAAGTATTCAAGCAGAATTCCATGATTACTTCCTTTATTATCCGGCATGAGTAAACACTCGATACTACCTGGCAATGTCGCAGTATTCAAGCAGTTTTTAGCATAGCACCGAGAACATGTAGTGATCCACCTTAGCAATAAGTAACTATTTGGTGCCGTCAAAGCAATGAGATACCATGGAAAGTAACCAAGGAAGAAAGCTTTCGGAAAATTTAAGATTTAGATTTCTGGGCTTTTGGCATCTATGCTCATTTAGCCCGTCACCTACGAGGGATGACGTCCCTTGGCAAGCACACTATCCGAGGAAAGGGGAGGAAGGAAGCTGCCTGGGACCTATAAGTTAGGTACCACCCCGGCATTTGCCTCTTGTGAATGAGTAAAATCCAGAAGCACTTCCTTCAGAATGACTGGTATAAAAAAACATTTAACATTTTTTCGACCGAGTGCTCCCACTGGGAATCGAATCCGTACCGCTCGTACCGAAGGCGAGAGCGTTAGCGGAGGTTTCGTAAGAGAAATAAGAAATTTTCTTCCCTGTAACATATTTTTTAGAGAAGCAAAATGCGAAGCCTGCTTAAGAGTAGACTTTGGGGAAAATAACTACCGCTAAAGATTGAAATGGTTAATTTACCATCAAGATTTAGTTTCTGTGTTGATAAACCTTTTATTCTAAGGAGAGAGAAAAACAGTAGTAGCACTATTTTCGTATGCAAATAGTGTATACAATTCTATAGCAATCTTAACATAAACACAAAACCAAACTACAAAATATAAAGAGGTTTTTTTATTTGGTTTAAGAAGTGGGTTAAAGACTAGTGTTTTAGGATTTTAAACGGTATACTTCGGTAGCGATACTTTAATTAAAACTAATGAGTTTGCACTACTTGTATAAGTTTTTGAAGCTTGTAGAGAAGACATGTTAGAACGAATAGCTATAGCTAGTCCCTCTATGCAAGTCTAGCAAAACTTTAATTCATTTCTGAACTATTTTCATTATAATAATGACGTCTTGCTGTCTTTTCCGTATATAACAAGCAACAAATCACTTATTGCTGTGAGTATTTCAAATTCTTAGGTTTGGTACAACACAATTTGTGTCAGATATTTTTGAAAACACGCATCCATGGATAAAAACCGCATTAATTCTGGCAAGAGATTAGAAAGAAATTTTAAACTACAACTATTAAACAGGTTTCTTTCCCAAGCTAAACGTTGTTAAAGTATCATCTACTGAGTAAATATCATATCAGAGGAATAATGTTTCTTTAGTCTATACCGTTGGTTCTTAATCTACGAGTAATTTCTATCACTACCCCTATTTTATCATATTCTCTTTGCCAGTTCTAACACACCTGATATTATTTTAGGCTTAATTGTAAAAACATCGTTTCTAGACGCTTTTACTGATGAGAACGGTTCCAGATTCAATTTTCAATGTGGACACTCGGACAAAAAAGTGGAAAAACTTTTTCAAATTACCAAACCTCTGTGGTTTCCTGGGATTTACTCATTCCCACGAGACAAATATGTAGATAGTAACTCATATAATGGTTCCAGGTCTCTTCCTTACTTCACCATTCTTTTCTTCCTCTCCTATTCCCCGGAAAGTCTGTTCTCTAAAGGACGTTATCCTTCATATTTTACGAGGTAATATAGCCATAGATCCTGAAAGCTTACAAATTTAATTCTTAATAGTTATCGATAACTTTATGCGTTTTTGTGCTTTAGAGACTAGTACAGCAACAGAAAGTAAAAGTAAATCGCTTGAGGGGGGAAGTATATTTCCTTGAGGAGCTGAGTCAATTGCAAGAATACCACTTGTCTCTATCTATCGTCATTTCAGTTGCATCTCAATACAATTCGAAACCAGGAATAGGCTATTGCATCTACTTTTGGTTTGAGAAGAAGGTTAACGGAAAGGAAAGGATATATTATTGTGAAGCTTGGTCGGTTGCAGAAAATCTCGTTTCGATGAATCTTACCATTTTTGTTGTAAGGATTGTCAATAGCTAGTTAGTCACTTAGGCAGACGGATGGACAGATGAACATAACCGTTCTATGAGACATCCGACACTTGTGGAAAAAATAGTTTTAAAGTATAACACAACTGAAGAAAGAAACAGAGCATAGAGTACCGGTAAAACATTGAATGAAGAAATATCTAACATTCAAAGACTAAACATGTTGACATATTTGAGACATCATGGAGAGTATAGCCGCTCATATGTTCTAGTGAAACAGTGGTGCCATGAATTTGAATGTAGTCGACAGCTAGTGAAGATGAGAATTGTGGTAACTCCTCCGTAACAGACACTACGCCAGAAAAAGAGCATGGCACCGTTTTGGAAGACCAGCAAATGACCCTTAGTATATAGCAAAACACCCTTGCATCGTAATCGATAGGATGCATTCAATTTTTCATAAATGATGTGCCTCAAGAATGATGTTCGACCAAAAGAGGAAATGTTATTGGAGAAGTCGAAACCTGTTACTGATAATAAAAGCTGGCAAACGATGATTTCTGCTGAGATCAAACGTTAGAATGAAGAAAGTAGGAGTAACAGGAAACCGCGAGAAAAAACACGCGCATGGTGTTTGTTTACCGCAAAGCTCACTTGACGCGAGTTGGGATCGAACCATGGTCTCCCCACCAGAGGTGAAAGACCCACCACTGAGTCATCACAGCGCTATGCAGACATGTCTTAGCATGGATGAAATATGGGTTCAGTGCATCGATTCTCAGTGTAAACGCTAAAACATGCAATGAAAAAATTCTAAGTTCTCTACCATCCCAAGTAATTAAAAATTCAACTTTCAAAGGACAAAGTGATGGAATACGTTTTCCTGGAATACAAACGGTATAATATTTCCAGATTTTAATTGATTGTTTTCAAGAGGAAAAACAATTGCTGTTATTAATTTTCCATTTATATTTGCCAAATTACATATTTCTATAAAAGAGAAACGCGTTGAAATATTATTCAGCATTGTGATGTTCTATTGTGATAATGCAACCCCCCCCCCCATCATACTTTCCAAGTTACTAAGGCTTCAATTTATGAACCAGGGTATGAACTTGTCCCGTATGTCAATATTACCCCAGTAAATTGAAATGTGTTTTCCTAATCTAAAGAACAACCTTCATGTCCGAGATTTTGACAGTGACTTGACGTTATGGACAGTGTGGAACTGCAAGAACAAACGACCTTTTATCTCTGTTCGAAAACTGCATAAATGTTCCTTGTTACTATTTGAAAATGTAACAGTAGTTTGGTTTTCTTGTGGGGGCTCCTTCTAACTTACGGAGGAAGTTGATTTGAGTTGAATTTGAGTTTAACATCCCGTTCAGCAGCGAGGCTATGTGAAACGTGGAAACCGAACCACATTAGAAATCACGGAAAGAGCATTCCGGGCCATTCTAGTACCTACTGAAAAACAACAGAAATACCTCATTTACATTAAATATTCAAGTTGCTGTATTGATGTTAAATTCAAATCAAAATACATATACTTTCCTTTCTCTTCCTCAAACATATAGTAAGTTATTTCAAGTTAGAGCCCTCATATTCCTAGTCGATAAATAACCTCGGGAAGGATCCTCGGTGAGACAAGCGTTCTCCTCGTCCTAAATTATCCCAAAGCTGCTCGAAGCAGGCCCGTATCCACGGGAGGGCTACAGGACGAGCACCCTATATTTTCACTGCTCCCAATCAAATTTCCACGAAACTTGCAAATGAACTATAATATGATGATTAATTATAATATGGTTGAATAGTGCCTCCCTAACTTCTACCTCCCCCCCCCCCGTACATTTGTGAGCTGGCTCTGAGCCTGAATCGAAGGATAATCCAGTTTGTGAAAATAGATAGCTAGGTAACGTGAGTAAGTAAAGACAATCCGACGATGATTTTGAGTGCATCACCGGCATTTTGTGTCGAAATTAAGAAAGTGTGTAAATCTTCAACTTAACTCAGTCTGTGAGTCCATTAGATCTGCCCCATATAGGTGTGCTCCTTCCATTTTACATGTCAAGAGAAAAGTATAAAACGGTTAACACGTTAACTGCCGCCCAAAATTAGCTGGTTGGGCCCCAGGCACCATTGATGCAGTATTATGTAACTCTCACTGAAATATTCATTGCTTGCTATAATCCTCCTCCCATAAAGTTGGTAAGCAAAAAATTTCTCACAGGCCATTAGTTCCGGTATATTATCGTGTGCCGTGTTGGTCCCAAAACACGAATAAGTAGCTTTAATTGTGAGCCAACAGCTGGGAATACAGTCACAAATTCAATCTTATAATGATGGTCCCATCGGACCAACACGGCGCAGTAGGAAAGTTCACTGCTGGGCCACTCGGCAGCCAACGTGTTAACGATGGAAATCTTCGTACAACACTGATAGAACTTTCAGACATTTCTCATTGTAAAGCGGAACAGTTGTTACAGGTGTCGTAACATGATACATTTCTTCCGAGATAGCAGAATACATATTCGGGGAAGTGTCATTCATAGATATAAATTATACGCGTTGATAGATTGTTTGTTTTAGGGTTAGTGACGTTAGATCAGCATTCAAACTAGGATCCATAGCCCAAACTAAAATACAGACAACTCTAATCAAACTTGTCATGCATGTAGAACCGAAAATCGGACCCGGAACTCTACACACTTGAGGCATGTGCGCTAGAGACTGGGCCAAGGGTTGCGGGTATTACTACTACTACTACTATTACTACTACTACTAGTAGTAATAATAAGAAGAAGAAAAAGAAGAATAGTCAGAAATTAGTAATTTTCTTCACTTATGTTATGAACGTGTTTGAATACAAGTTTCTGTGTTAGATACGCAATGATATTTCCTTACGTTAATAAACCGAAACGTAAGAAATTCCGTTAACGAAATAATTGAAAATGTAAACTAAAATACTGGGTGTTCCTTAAGAAAACAATCAAGCTTCTCACGTACGTTCCTCAGATCAAAGAACGATAAAAAAAATTACGCTGGTCGTTCCTGAGAAGTGCCAAGTTTTGGAAAACACGCCAATTTGGTCAGTTTGTTGATGGTTGGGCTGTAACCAATTTGGCATCATCTCATTAAATTACCTAAATGCGTCTGTGTCTCCGGAATAGTAAAGTGTAAAATAAAATTTTCCCTTGTTTTAATGAGAAGGAAACGTTGAATGCGTTTGTTTTTTGATAGTCGCAGTGTAGCAAATCTGATGCCATTAACAGTAAATTGCTAAACATGTCTGTATCTAAGGAATTAGAAACCTTTCATCAAGGTGTAAAATAAACGTTTGTCTTGTTTCGATGTGAGGAAGATGTGAGGAGTCGATATGATTGTAGAGAAATCTGATTATCCCAATCCTATACAAGTTTGTTTCATATACGTCATATTATTTCATATTTCATATACTTGTTACACTTCGGTATAAGAACATTATTGTAATTAAACCAATTTTCCACTTACAAGTTCCATAAAATATATGGTTAGGCGCAAATGAAAGTTTAATAAAGTAATTTCATTAAGCAAATATGACATATTAAGCAATAAGTAAAATATACAATTATAAAGTAAAATCATTACTAAACACGTGTTTCCTCACGTATAGAAACGCTCTGTAATTAGCAAGTTTCGCAATGGATACTTAGTAGCAAATTTGCATTTAATTTACATGCGTTCTTGTGGTCTCAGTTAAGTAGCGGTAAAACAACGCTTAACAGCTCAAACAGACGAAACTGAAAACAACAAAAAACTCAATTTTAGTGGTGCCCATTCTAACTCTTTCCGTTGTCGCAACACAACATGTACTGGTATAGCAGTGTAGATGTATCTTACTTGAATCGGTTTTACTATGCGTAACGATAAATCGGGATTAGAATGAATTCTTATCTTCCCATAGCTGATATCTATAATGTGTACCTGATGTGTAATTTACTTCAAATATTTTTCCTCGGATTGTGCAATTTAGTGGAACACTAGATTAGAAATGTCACTAAAATAGGCACGTAGCCAATCCATCATGCAGTGATCACAAGGAAATAATTAGAAAAATGTTAGTACTTTTAATAAACTGTTATGGAAAACGTGCTGTGAACATTTAAATGTGAACAATGAAATTATTATAGTCAAGACTAAAGATAATTTTCAACAGTATGGTAGATTTTAAGTTAGTACACTTGTTTATTGTTGATTTCTGTTAACTATTCATTTAACTACAGTGTTACATACATTTAGCAATTTTTGACTAGTTTCTGTGCGTCATTTATCTACGCATTGAAAATACCTCTTGGTAAGACTGTATTTAGCACACTGACTTCACTGTGTACCTAATAGTGAAAATTGTATGTTGATTATTAACATACTGTATTATTGAATTGTGGGTTCAGACATAGCAACTGTGAAAAATCAAAATTTCCTATCTTAATAACCATTTAACTCTCATAGTTTTCTGGAAATGTGTACTCTCAGGTGGCAGACGTAGTACTACGTCGTAGCCGTAGAACTATGAAACAATGATGTATGTTACACACAAACAATAATAGCATACAGAAATAAATTAAAAACGTTACAAAGACGTCCCCGTATCACCAAGATGTTTGCTATTATTTTGAAATGTACTTTCTGCTTATTTATTACAGCAGCTGCAATGTTCTTCTTACTAGCAACAATGTACCATTTGATATGGTCATGTCAATGTCGTTCGCACATTATGAGTATTCGGAGCCATCTATTGATTTGTTTCCGATTTAAATGTGATAAGAAAAGTTTTCAAGAGAGACCTTCGTCATAGTCACGTGTACTACGTCGCAGCCATTTCCACTGCATATATGCCTTGCGTAGTACTACGTCATAACCAGTTAAAGGGTTAATACATACGCGGTAACAAACACAGGCGTCGATACATTCCTGAAAATTTCAGTTCTTTCATTAAATTGCTTTTCATTCTAATAATAAATCACTGTAGTGTGTTCGGATCCCACTGAAGATGAACGATTAAAATTATGTAACGAATTTCTAAGCTATTGTAGAGTGTTAGTTTCATTAATTTACCGTATTTCGACTACTATTTTAACTTCACTGCCTTCTGGATCTTTAATGATTTAACAATAAGTAACTTTATTCGGTACCGTCAAATCGAAGAGATGCTATGGCAAGTAACTAAGGAAGAAAACTTCGTGAAAATTTAGGATTTAGATTTCTAGGTTTTAGCATCTATGTCCATTTAGCCCGTCTTCTACGAGGGATGACGTCCCCCGACGAGCACATTATCCGAGGAAATGCAAGGAAAGAAGCTGCGAGGGACCTATAAGTTAGATACTACCCCGGCATTTGCCTCTTGTGAATGAGGAAAACTCTGCAAAACTTCATTGAGGATGCCTGGTCAGAGAAACGTTTTACACTTTTTCGATCGAGTGCTTCCATCGGGAATCGAACCCGGGACCGCTGGCACCGAAGGTGAAAACGTTAGCGGGGTTTTCGGAAGAGAAATTACAAATAATTATTCCCTGTAACATGTTTTTTAAGAGGAGAAAAATGTGAAGCTTACCTATGAGTAGACATTGGGGAAAAGAACAACCGTTAAATATTGAAGTGGTTAGTTTACCATTAAGATTTAGTTTCTGTAGTGATACGCTTTTATTCTAACAAGAGATAGTAAAACCAGTAGTCGCACTATTTCGTTTCCGTATGCAAATAGTATAATTCTCTAGCAATCTTAACATAAACCCCAAAACAAACTACAAAATAAGGAGATATAGTTTTGTATTTGGTTTCAGAAGTGGGATGAAGACTTGTGTTTTAGGATTTTAAACGGTATACTTCGGTAGCGATACTTTAATTAAAACTAATGAGTTTGCTCTATTTGTATAAATTCCTGAAGCTTGTAGAGAAGACATGTAAGAAAGAGTAGCTATAGCTAATCTCTCTACCCATGTCTATCAAAAATTTAATAAATCAAACATTTTCTTGATAGTGAAGCCTTGATGTCTTTCCTATTTTTAAAAACTAATCCATAACTTATTCTTGCGAGTATTTGAAATTCTTAGGTTTAGTATAATATAATTTGTGTCAAATAATTTTGAAAAGAAGCATCCGTGGATAAAATAAAATTGATTCTATCAAAAAAATTATAAAGAAATTTTAAACTGCAAATACGAAAAAGCTTTCTTTTCCAAACTTTAAGCTAAATGTGAAAGTATCATCTACTGAGTAAATATCATAGGAGAGGATTAGTGTCTCTTTAGTCTATACCATTGGTTCTATCACGAGCCCCATTTTATCATATCCTCTTTGCCAGCGAGTATCATATTATTTCTGATTTCTAATAAGTTTGTTGGGATTTTTAATAGTTATGCATATTACAGAGATCTCACGATATCCATCTATTTCTACAATAGACAATCCATTTCTTGTATATAGTAGATACAGTACCTTACCCAAAAGCGAATGGATTATGCTACCGCTTTTTCTTTAACAGACTTGGACGAATTCTGGCTAAAGAGAAAAGAAGAATATCGTGGTCTGGTATTTCCTATTTTAAAAGTAACAATTCCTTTTGCTACATCGTATCTGTTGGAAAGTTGTTTTTTATGGTAAGCATTAAAACAAACCATAAACTTTGAAATCCTTTTAAACAAAATTCCTTTTTACGCTCATAATTTAAGATAGGTGGAGAATAAATGCTAATGAGAAGTAAAAAGAGATTTTCTCTGCAAGCAATTTCTCAATATGCAGAGTACAATAATTTACATGTGACTTCAGAATTAGTTTTCTTCTTCACTTTCAAGTTTTCAAGAATTTTTAATTGCTTTCAAGTTTTACAATTTCCTTTCTGCTCTACTTTTAGGTATTTTGACAAACTGGAACCTCGCAACCGTTCCAACCTTGATATTTATAATTAGTAACACATTTTTACTTCAAGTGGTTCAAAATATGTGACTTTTTTAAAATAACCATTTGAGAACTAACGGAAGACTGAAAATTAGTAATCCATGATTTATAGTAGCAAACAACTCTAGGAAAAGAATGTATGTTGTAATTCTTATCATCTATTGAGAAGAATTTTTACCAGCTTAAGTTTCTACTTATATTCCTAAAACGCAAGGGAAATTTTAGTCACACGTAAAATGTTTAGCCTCTTACGGGAAAGGGAGTAAAATTATGTAAGCTTTAATTTCAAATTACTTTTGGTAGTGAAGAAGATGAGTACCAGGGCTTACATATCAGAATATAGGAAAACAAATTATAAGATAGGAGGATTGGAAAGGAGAGTTTTTTCAAAGGGTTGGTATGAAGAAAATACTAAAAGGATTACAAGAACATGATGTGATAAGAATGTGAAAGGTGTTTAATATTAGGTTGATAAAAGAGATCGAGGTACTTCATTGTCCTGGAATAAGGATTAATGAATTAGGAATAGAGAAAACACATCTATTTTGAATAACACGATATTCAATCTTAGGGTAAGGATATGACGAAGAGACGTCCCGATCGAGGTCGAGGTTTAAGTCTCGGTCGCACCCTCGATACTGGCACAAACACATGGATTCAAATGGATAAACCCATGCCGAACATGTACGCTACATCGCGACCTAGAGGTCGACCGCGAGTGTGATTTAGTGGTCGCGATGATGAAAAACTGAGTTTGTTTTTACATCGAAGTTCGGCTGAAGCATCGCTGTGACTCGTGTTCTCATTGACTCTCCCTGAAGCGCTGCACGGAATAAAGTCTTCATTTGTTTGCAATTTCGACTGCAGTTTATTGTGTGTGTCTATGCCAGAGAGGTGCACTATTAAATTTCGTTTTGAAAGATATTTTAATAGAACTATTGAGGAAAGACCCAGCAATATGAGATAAAAAACATAAACAACATGATAATTGATACATCTTAAATAGAGAATGGAAGAAAATAGCAACTGAAATGGGAATGTCAGATAAGTTATTTATTTGAGAATTATACTATAGCTTATTGTTATATAAGGCAGTGGCGGTCACAGAGAGGGACTTTCGTGTTGAAGTTCGTAAATTGTAAATTTTTTTAAAGAAATGAAAAGAATTAATAAAAATGTTTTCTACTAAATTCGTTATTGATATAAGGTAAAGAAATATCTGTAAATACAGGCACGTATCCATAGGGAGGAAACGTCGAATAATGGAATTGCAGTACCGAAACATCATTTGCTGCAATTTATACAGCCTCAACCTCGAAACCTGAAGACATACCTGATTTATTTATTTACTTGTTAAATTTTACTGGGAAACGATTTCTCGCCTGAGTGTTGAAAAGGGCGTTTCTTCACAGAAAATTGAATAAAAGGTAATAGTCCTTGATTTAGAATATTGATAGAGATGAACAAGAGATGAGACTCAGATATTTTTGAGAAAGAAGAGACGAGCCTTTGGCATTTCTCACTTGTCGTCTCGCATCCATCCGTATTTATGAGCTGTTTGGTCCTTTCAATTTGAAAATGTGCTTTCGCAATGTTTTTATGCACTGACGGAATAGTTTCACATGCGTCACAATGTTTCTCCTTAAACTCAGAACTTAACAGCGAGGATGCTACCTCCTCGCTATGTGCGCTCTTCATGCATCGAGACCTAGACATCGAAGTAGCAACCGCGACTTAAGCCTTGACCTCGATCGCGGGGTATCTTCGGCATGTCCCTACTCTTACGTATCCGAACCCGAACAATTGGATTATACAAGTGAAGTTCAGTGTACAATTGTGCTCCTAAAATCTTAAAGTATTTTCCAACTACGTTTGTACTCTTGACTGAATAGGTATATATATATATATATATATATATATATATATATATATATATATATATATATATATATATAACAATAAAATATATACAGAATATTTCAAAACAACACCGAAAACGTTTACGAGGCGATTCCTGACACCAAGGTAAGACGAAAAATTTCGACCAACTTGGGTGTGAAGAAGTGTTTGTTCGGCGCTACGACAGGCCGCAAATTCCTCGTAGACTGACGGCTAGGTGGAGACAAGGTTGCTCTTCTTTGTCAATTGGGTTTTATGACTGATTTTTATTGAGAAAAATACGGCGAAATACTATTAGCATGTTACCATCCTGTAATTGTGCCCATTCATCCCTAAAATGATGTCACCAATATCGCGATCGCCCGAACACTCCCGTTTACACTTAACTCCTTATATCTCATCACATAATGAAGATAAAAGCTCCATTCGGGTGTCAAATTAAAGGTAATAAATGCCCAAAAGGTTTTTGAGTTGGTATAAGTCTTATATAGTGACGCCATTTTTAAATATGGCGATCGTTATCTACAAAATTTGGGTTTATTCGTTTCTTTATGCTTGCTTCATGGCGAATAACTTTGAAACTACCAGAGATATGGAAAATTGTCTCAAAGTAAATATTACAGAGTAGAATCTCACGTTTCTAACGATAATAATATTATTTCTCTATCTTTGAAACTAAAGGAAGTATCTCATTTTAAGCAAAAAACAAAAAAAAAAAAAGCTTTGAATATTTGACCATTGATTATGGTGAAATCTGGTATGTATTTTTTAAAACCACGTTTTTATTACTGATTATAATGATAACATTTCCAAACCCATAGAATGTTTGTTATCATGCTACGAAAATGTCCTTTTGAGAGCAATCTTGAAAACCAAGATGGCTGACGACACATTATGAGTAGCTATTACACAATATCGAATATTATTTAATATCTGTATAAACTATTTACAGTACAAATTCGTAATACAAACGTGTCACTCATTGGATGAATCAGTGTCCCAGTCTGGTTCTGAAGACAGGAACGTTCCTGGTTTCCAAATGACACGCAAATACATGCAACAGTACACTGAAGTCCTTGTATGGCAAACACACATTGGCAGTCCTCTCTTCAACAAGTTTTTGTCTTTGTGCAAGAGCAGCTAACCATTTCCAATATATCTTCTGGAGCGATGTCTTCAGTTGTCCGTTTTATGACAACACGTCATAACTTCTTTCCCAGCCATGTCCCACTGACCTGCCAGATTTTCCTTTGTTTCTAAAGAGTATGCTTGGTGGTTTGATCGCAGCAGTACTGCCATAGTTATTAATTGCTGGAAACAAATGTGACACAAGTTGACTCATGCAAATGAGATTTACCTTATAACCATGTCACTACTATTAGTTATACTATATATTGCACTGGTATACTTCATCAAACATGGAAAAAGTTTCTGTAATGCATTCAGCTCGAGAATATTTCCAAGGCCTTGAAAAAGGAATCGTGTTTTTGCACTAAGTTACTTCGTTCATACGCATACATGTAAAAAATTATTCTTCTTATTCAATAGAGTTCGCAGTCAGCCTCTCTGACTGGTCTTATTAAACCAAAATGCAACTCACATATGTGAAGAAATGACTACCACAGTTGAAACATTGATCCACGGATACAGTTGGAAAATGTTTCCCACAGGGTTTTCAGGTTTATAAAAGATTCAATAATAAAAATTCTTGCAGAGATGTTGACGAAGGAGACTGACGAATTGATTGAATTTGCTCCTCTATGCTTGATAAGACATTGTGCAACATGGAGTTCTGCTCAGCTTCTGTGAGCAAATTCAGAAATACTTGTAGATCCATCATAATTTTGGAGGTAAGTTTCAAGGATCTTATGCATCGATTGTAATAAGTACATGCAAGGACTAATTAAACATAACCCATATCTACCATTCCTGATTCAGTAAGTAAATCTGCCAAGGTTAATAGTCCGAATCTTTTGCCAATTATTGCTGCATAGTTCATACCAATGTGAAAATCTCCCATTCGTGAAATAATGCTAGAGAATAACGTCTGCTTTCTGGTCATTACTTCTACCATCTTGCAATATATTACATGGTCACCCACAACACATAAAAATAGTAAATTTAGATCCTTTCGAAAGTTCTCGCTCAGATTTAAAATTAAGAAAATCATTGCCATATTCATCGGATACTGTGGATTCATTGAAATTTGTTCGATAACACTCTTATTCTGTTTTACATAAGAAACAGTATGGTTGAAACCAGTCCAAGATTGCAGAAGGTAATCTGCGACATCAAGGTGTAGAACGTAAGGGTTATGTTGTAAGACATATATCAAATTAACATCCCTTGCTCTCAGCTATCCAATTAAGTGATAATTGGTTACATCTAGGGTGTATCTGACGATAACCTTGCTGGTTGAGTTCTAAAGACATTCTAAGGTTCTATATTTTTGGTCATAATGAGAAAGAACGTCGCTTGGATCTTGGTTGTGAATGCTCTTCCCTAATGGGTCGTCCTTCATCTTCATATCTCTGCTGTATGATACACCCACTAGTTCCATGAAAATTGCCTCCTAATGACAGTGTTACCAAATGCAAAATATCAGGCTTACTCAAGGCAAAAGTAGAAGGAAGAACCCACATAGATTTGATTCATAGCAATTATGTGCAATAGCATTTTCAACCTCCCTTATACACTCATTAGAAACAGCATGACCTAAAAGGTTGAGGAGTCTTACAACTTCAGGTGACTCAGTGAGTCGACTAACCGTCCATGGAAGAGATAGTATTTTTAGAAGCACTAATTTCCCATCTAATGCTGAAAATACGATATCCTGAATTGCACTGAATGAACATCTGGTCCAACATGTACCCTCTAAGCTTCGCAATCCATGATTTGTTTGATATAACTAGATAGAATCCAAGCTATTTTATTGAATAAAGTTGGAGGTATAAACACATCGTCTTCACAGATAGCAGCGGATTTTGGTGACCGCTACACAATAAACTAAACTTGTAAGGCTTCTGCGGCAGCATTCATAGAGCTGGAGTGAATCCTCATCAGCAATTGACCCCATCATTCCTGCTTCGATGGCATCACCAGTGTAAATGTGAGTAGAAAACAACAGTTCACAGTGAGAAACAAATTTGTACGTTGGTTTCTAAAAATATTTCATCACCAAAATATGCCATATTTTTTATCTTCAGACGAGTACTGTTAACACTAGTCAAACCAACACATTCTTTTAGTAACAACTTAGAATAATGCGCCATGACCAGCAAAAGTCTCAGTGTTTCATTATTTTAAATCATTTTGTCATCTAATATGTTAACATGAGCTTTGAAAACATATACTGTTTTCGCAGCATGATAATATATATTATATGTCTTCGGAATTTTTTCACTGCAATAAGTAGCAAAATCCTATTTTGTTTTTAAAAACATGCAAAGTAGACATCATAATCAAAGGTCAAAAAATTTAACACCTTGTTGTGCTTAAAATGAGCTACTTTCCTTAGTTTCAAAGATAAGGAAATAATACTAAATATTACTATCGTTGGAAAGGTGGGATTCCACTCTATAACATTTCCTTCGAGGCGATTTTCCATATCTCTTGTAGTTTCAAATTTATCCGCCATGAAGCAAGCATAAAGAAACGATGAAACCAAAATTTTGCAGATAAAGATCGCCACACTTAAAGATGGCGGCATTATATAAGCGTTATACTAACTGAAAAATCTCTTGGTATTTATACCTTTAATCTGACACCAGAATGAATTTTATATTTTCATTATGTAATGAGATATACCCAATTACGTGTAAATGGGTGTGTTCGCGAAACCGCCACTCTGGTGACATCATTTTAGGGGTAAATGGACACTTTTACAAAATGGTAACATGTTAATTCTACTTCACCGTATTTTTCTCTATAAGAATCAGTTATAAAACCTAATTGACAAAGAAGACCAACCTAGAAACCACCTAGCAGTCTGTCTATCGAATAAACATAGAAAAAACTATAACTGGAGAACAGAAAGCGGGTTCGATAGGAAATGTTCAATATTTTTAAAGGTAGATATCATTAATCGAAAATTGAATGTAGTGCATAGCAGGCACGTAGTCAAAAGGTGGGTCCTGGAGTTCCGGATCCCCCTTCGAAACCAGAAGTAAAAAATAAGGAAATATGAAACAAAAAGAAACTAGAAAAAGAAGAATCGCCGTTTAAATTTTAAAAAATACAGAAAGCGTTTGGTTTCTTTTTCTTATGAGGAGTTTGTGCGGAAGAAACGGGGGAGGAGAGAGGGTCAAGTTTAAAATATATATTATTGTAATGGAGCATTCCGAATTCCATCTAGCTCCATGCTAATCCTATGGACACAGAAATGACGATCGATAAACCGGTTCGATCAAATAGACTCTCAGGTAGAACTATAGAAATGCCCACAGTCATTAATAATATGAGCAGGCAACATAAATTTCAGTTACACTTGTTAAAGTAAAGTTCAATTTCGTGGCAATATTAATCCATTTTATAGGATGTCTTTACGCCAAAAGAGATATTGTAGCTATCCTTGACGGTATTAAACGAAGATAAGAAAAAGAAGACAAGAAGAACCGAGTTCGAATGACCTCAAAAGACTTTATCTTTTTCTATACTTTAATATTTTACTCGAAATTTCTTCATAGTTTGTTATTAAAATACTTACTAACATATCCTCATTCTACTGTCCTAACAAACCAATGTGGGTAAGTTGCCAGTAAAATAGTTTAGATTGATCGAGCCCCTGGTGTGTAAGCACAGCATTTCATGTCACGCCCTACTTTACTGAGAAATCCTACCTAAACGAACCAATATATATATATATATATATATATATATATATATATATATATATATATATATATATATATATATATATATATATATATACAGGGTGGTCGTGCATGAATGTCGGAAAATTCTTGAGATGAATCTACAGGTAAAAACAAGCAAAAAATGTCATATGAACATTGGGTGAATGCGGCTTCGTTTGGACGCTAGAGGCGTCTGAAATGTCACCTTCCGAGACGGCAATTTGGAATATCTCAAGAACGGAGAGAAATACGAATGTCGGGTCAAAACATATCAAAGGAAACCCCATCCGAAGAATCCAATTATGCATAAGTGGTGGCGAAACAGTGGCGGCGCTAGAGGGGACACAAAGAAAGTGAATGAAACATGGAGAAAAGTTAACAATTTACACTGAAAAATTGTAGGAGGGGATGTTACTTGTAATATGCAACAACAAATGTTAATGAACAAAGGCAACAACGGCTAGTCTGTAGGGACTTTATGGGAGGCGGATTGTAGGAATACAGTATCTTTTTAATGGTGAGAAATAGGAATGTCGGGTCAAAAGATATCAAAGGAAATGCCATCCAAAGAATCCAATTATGTATAAGTGATGCCGAAACAGTGGCTGCGCCAGGGGAAGCACAAAGAAAGTGAATGAAACATGGAGAAAAGTTGAAATTGGTGAAAACACAACTATTTGAAAGCAATCAGGAAACAAGGAATACAACTCTAGGTGTACTGTATGATACATGTCCGATGACAGAGGGCGCATAGCTACAGTAGGTGGAACAAGGGGGCGTGCAGAGCGTCGCGTAGTAGAGTTAGTTATAGGAGTAGTGAAAGCTTGGGTAACGAGAGCGTTCGCATCAAAGGTGCAGAAGACAGCGCACAGTTCATTCGTACTGAATGGGGCAATGACAGTAACAGCACAAGCGTTTTAGTGCTACAGTCTACAGGCAGGACAGTAATCCATGTGTATGTGAATGTGGTTTACTTTGTGTCGTGTGAAACAGTGTTGATGTTGACAAGCGCTATGTGTAATGCACCACAATGAATAGGGTAGTATACACTAACGCCGAAATGGCAGATATGCATTTGATGTACGGCTTAGCGGAAGGTAATGCAGAAGAAGCACGTAGGTTATATGCGGAACGCTACCCAGATCGACAAATTCCAGCACCTTGGATGTTTATTCGTATTCATCAGCGATTGCGGGACACTGGGTCATTCCTTTCCAACACAGACATTCCGAGACGACGACGCGTTCGAACACCCCCCCCTGGAAGAGAGGGTACTCCGACATGTGACCCGGAACCCGAGTATTAGTACCCGACGAATAGCAAGGCAGGAACACGTTTCGCATCAAGTCGTGCTAAGCATCTTGCATAGTAATAATCTCAGACCATACCACGTACAACGAACGCATGCGTTATACGATGGTGACTATGAAACCCGACGACGTTTCTGTCGTTGGTTATACCGCCGCTGCCGTGTACCACCAGCCTTTCTAACACAGGTATTGTCATCGGATGAGGCATTATTCACACGGGATGGCATCACAAATTTCCACAATGACCATCGATGGGCACTCAACAACCCGCATGCAATTGTAGAGACGAAGCATTCAACAGCGTTTCCAATTGCATGTGTGGGCTGGTATTATTGGCGACAACGTTGTGGGACCACATTTCTTACCACAGCGGTTGAACGCAATATCGTATCTCCAGTTTCTGACTCAGAACCTACCTATTCTGCTTGAAGATGTGCCACTGAGGACACGACAGTGTATGTGGTTTATGCATGATGGCGCCCCTGCCCACTCATGTCACACCATTCGTGCATATCTGAACAAAACATTTCCACGCAGGTGGATAGGTCGTGGTGGAAGACAAGCATGGCCCCCACGTTCACCCGACCTGAATCCCCTAGATTTTTTCCTGTGGGGTTACGTGAAGAGTCTCGTGTATACACGGCCCCTGCATGATGTTGAATATCTTCGCCAGCGTGTATGTGCTGCATTTGCCACATTACGGTAAACGCCAGCGATATTGGCACCAGTCAGACAATCCTTACGCCATCGTGTAACTGTCTGTCTCGAAGAACAAGGAGGACATATTGAACAGCTGCTATAGAATGGCATTATGTTGACTATGGTAAGTACAATACCTCTTGTTTTTACAGTACACTGGGTCTCATCTTCCATACGTGATTTTACGATCTGCACGTTTCATCACTAAGAGTGTTTAATAGTTTCTTTGCAGCTCCCATGCGCCGCCACTTTTCCGCAGTACGTGTGCATAATTGGATCCTTCGGATGGGATTTCCTTTGATATCTTTTCACCCGACATTTCTATTTCTCTCCGTTAAAATGATACTGTATTTCAACATTCCACCTCTCATAGTGTCCCTACAGCGTAGCCATTGTTGCCTTTGTTCATTAACATTTGTTGCTGCATGTTCCATATAACATCCGCTCCTACAGTTTGTCAGTGTAAATTGTTCACCTTTCTCCGCATTTCATTCACTTTCTTTATGCTTCCCCTGGCGCCGCCACTGTTTCGCCGTCACTTATACATAATTGGATTCTTTGGATGGCATTTCCTTTGATATCTTTTGACCCGACATTCCTATTTCTCACCATTACAAAGATACTGTATTCCTACAATCCGCCTCTCATAAAGTCCCTACAGACTAGCCGCTGTTGCCTTTGTTCATTAACATTTGTTGTTGCATATTACAAGTAACATCCCCTCCTACAATTTTTCAGTGTAAATTGTTCACTTTTCTCCATGTTTCATTCACTTTCTTTGTGTCCCCTCTAGCGCTGCCACTGTTTCGCCACCACTTATGCATAATTGAATTCTTCGGATGGGGTTTCCTTTGATATGTTTTGACCCGACATTCGTATTTCTCTCCGTTCTTGAGATATTGCAAATTGCCGCCTCGGAAGGTGACATTTCAGACGCCTCTAGCGTCCAAACGAAGCCGCATTCACCCAATGTTCATATGACATTTTTTGCTTGTTTTTACCTGTAGATTCATCTCACGAATTTTCCGACATTCATGCACGACCACCCTGTATATACTGAAAAATTCACGTGATTTTTATATAACGTTGAAAGAGGAAAAGAAAGAACAATAAAATAAAATTTTGCAGTGAACAGAGATATAGTGCAATATCCAAGTTAAATGACACTGTTAGATTTCGGTAAAAGTAATGATACATATCTCTGATTGTACTGCTTTGCATCCGTACAGATGGACACATGGTTTGAGTATTTGGCTTGTCACTTATGAAACACATAGAAATATATATGGTGTTCTAGAATTATTAACTTTTTAAAAGGTAACTATTAATAATATCGTGTAGTATACTTAACGAACACTCTATCATTTTAACTTCTTTCTTCTTATACGTTTTTAAATAGTCATCTGTCCCTAATGAGTATACTTTCCTTAACTACCGCACTATTGATTTTTTTTTGTTATGCGACCTTACTACTTTCACTATTTGTAAATGTATTTTTCCGTCTTACTATTGAAGCCCCGCTAGTCGAAGTAAAATATCTGCTTTTCTTTCGCGCTGCCATTCTACTTTTCGTGCCTTAATACGTTTGGGAACGTAGAATTATGAAAAAAAAAGTTAAGAATCTGTAACAATACCGATGCAACACAAGGGAGTGAGATTCTGGTGACATTTCACCCAGACATGTATTGTATTATAGGTCAATTAACATAATACTACATTTTTTGAGATACAAAAAAAATTGCTGCCCTCCCGCTTGTCCTACTCAATAAAATAAAGTGGACATTGTCACTAATAAGAAACCTTTGGTTAATTCTTGTTTCAATTGAAGACTTAGGGGCAAAAACCCGTCCAAAAATTCCTCAAAGTAAAAGTGTAAAGGAGAAGCTTCACAAGGGTTTCTGCTCATCCGATTCTCTGCAAACTTGGCACCTTTATACTAGAACGAAAATATATCGACACATTTTTTATTTCTTTCGAAAAATAGGTTAAGGGAGGCAAAGGGCCCCTTTCCAAAAAGGGGTCCCATTGACTAAAAGGGCAACATTAAAGAAACTGAACTCTGGCGATGAAAAGATTGTTTCAAAGTATAATAGGAAATAATCATTTTGTCGTTTTTGCGACAAATGGGTTATAGAAGGCAATTGGCCCCCTTCAAAATGACAAAGGACTGAACAACCCTTACGGAAATTGCATTTCGGTGGAATTGCTTGAAACCGTGATATCTTGTAGATATGGTGTTCCTAGAAAAAGTCTCAAGGGGCAAAAACACAAATCACTTACCGTTTGGCCACTACAGGGCCACTTTTTTGAAAACAGCCGAAGATGAAAACATTCTGAATTTTGCTGAAAATGAATAAAATCGTGATATGTTGCATATATATTGTGGTCCTGAGAAAAAGTCTTAATCGGCATAACCGCCAATTATTGATCGGTTGGCCACTACAGGGCCATTTTTTGAAAGCAGCCGAAATATTGATATTCTGGATTTCGATGAAAATAATTGAAGCTGTGATACGTTGTAGGTGTGCTGTTTCTGAGAAAAAGTCTCAATAATCACAACCGCCAACACTGACCATTTGGCCACTACATTGCCACATTTTTGAAAAAAGCATAAGGTAATGTACGTTATTCTGGATTTCGATAGAATTGCTTGAAACCATGATATGTTGTAGATATTGTTTCCCTGAGAAAATGTCTTAATGGGCAAACTACCACTTACTAACTTTTTGCCCACTACCAGGGCACTTTTTGAAAGTATCCGAAGATAGTGATGTTCTGGATTTAGGCCAAAATGACAGAAACCGTAATACGTGTGTTGTAGATATTGCTATCCTGAGATAAAGTCTCAATGGTCACAACCACAAATCACTAATCGTTTGGTCACTGCAGGGCTACTTTCTTGAAAACAGTTGAGTATAACGATGTTCTGGATTTCGGTAAGATTGAGTAAAAGTAAGATATGTTGAAGATCTTCTCATCGTGGGAAAAAATTTAAATGAACACAACCATCGAATTTTTACCATTCGACCAGTACAGGTCCAGGTTTTTTTAAACAGGCGAGTATAACGATATTTTTGATTTCGATGTAAATGAATACGTGATATGTAGTAGATGTCATGATCCTGGGAAGAATTTTCAAAGGTTTTCCAGGGTTTTCCTTTATCAAGCAAGATGAACGTCTGTATGTTGTCTATGTTCAAATGATGCAGGCCGCTACTCTCCCCATCCCTTTTCTGGGATGTGGAATAGGAGTTTTCAGGGTTTCATACAATTCTACTAAAATTACAGAGTATCCTTACGTTCTGCTGTTTTAAAAAAATGTGATCTCGGATCCGGAAGTGGACGTACCACGCTTTAAGTTTCAACAGTATAATGTTAGTTATGGTAGAATGTCTGTATGTAGTTACCTTGAAGTCTTAAGATTGTTAAGTGTCATAAACATTGGTATGATCACCATCCATGTCATAACACAGAAGAATTCTGTGCCAAGTTCTTGCAGGCTCTCCGGAGATACTCCGGAGTCACGAGGGTGAAGGCGTGTTCCACAGCTGCTCGTAATTCCTGCGTTGTGTGATATCGAGTGTTTCTTACTTGTTGCTTTATGAAACCCCAGAGAGCATTGTCTGGTGTCGTTAGGTCGGAATTCTTGGAGACCAGGCAAAGGGAGCTGGTGAAGATGCACAACCTCTTCCAATCCAGCGGCCAGGAAGTGTTTGATTGAGGTAATTACGCACGTGAATTGCGAAGTGCGCTGGTTCACCATGCCAAACAATGTTACCAGACAATGCCAATCGATGTTACCAAAACATATGTGGGTGGAACCTAAATCGTCAGATTACACCAATTAGTGGTACGCCGACTTCCGGACCAGGCTGTAAACATATCACAGTTTCAACCAATTACATCGAAATCCAGAATACCGTTACCTCCTGCGTGTTTAAAAAAACGTGGCCCTGTCTGCCTCTTGAGGCTTTCTCCCAGGATCACAATATCTACCATATATCACGGTTTCAAGCAATTCCATCGAAACACAGAATACCGTTACATTCAGTTCTTCAAAAAAGTGTTCCTGTAGTGGCCAAACTGTCAATGATGGGTTGTTTTGTCAGGACCGTAATATCTACAACATATCACGGTTTCAAGCAATTCTACCGAAATCCAGAATAACATTACCTTCTGATGTTTTCAAAAATGTAGCCATGTAGTGGCCAAACGGTCAGTGATTGGCGGCTGTACTTATTGAGACTTTTTCTCAGGAACACAACATCTACAACATATCACAGTTTTAGTTATTTTCATCGAAATCCAGAATACCAGTCTCTTCGGCTGCTTTCAAAAGAGTGGCTCTGTAGTGGCCAACCGATCAGTGATTGGCAGTTATGCACATTAAGACTTTTCTCAGAACCACAATATATGCAACATATGACTGTTTTATTCATTTTCACCAAAATTCAGAATGTTGTCATCTTCGGCTGTTTTCCAAAAAGTGACCCTGTAGTTGGCAAAAGGTCAGTGATTTGTGGTTTTGCCCCATGAGACTTCCTCAAGAACACCATATGTACAAGATATCATGATTTCAAGCAATCTCACCGGAATACAATTTCCGTAAGGCTTGTGCAATCCTTTGTCATTTTGAAGGGGGCCGTTGTTCCCTATAAACCTTTTCTCGCAAAATCGACAAAACCCGTATTTCCTAGTTTGAAGCCATCTTTCCATCGGAAGAGTTCAGTTTCTTTAATGTTGCCTTTTCAGTCAATGGGACCCCTTTTTGAATAGTGGCCCTTAACCTATTTTTCGAAAGAAACAAAAAAGTACGTGTCGATTTATTTTCGTTCTAGTATGCCAAGTTTGAAAGGAATCGGATGAGGAGAAACCCTTGTGAAGCTCTCTCACTTTTTGGCCTTACCGGGCTTTTTGCCCAAAGTCTTCAATTCTTCCGCTATGAAGCAGTCATTACAAGTTAGTTAAGTATTATTGTCTACGTAGTTTATTTATAATCGATTTTAAAAAGCCCATAAAATGTTGTACATGTTAATGTAAAACATTCTACTACGAAAGGTGACCAGTAAGTTTGGTGACATAGATTAGAACATATCGATATGAATTGAAGTTAATTGTACTAATTATCGAGGCTGTCTCCTTTCATTACAACATGCTTTTGTCACATGGCTACGAGCTTCTTTATTTAGACATCGTAGAATTCTGTTTCTCCATCCCTCTGCTATTAAACAAATATCCTGAGTGATTTCGTTATCATGGAACTACTAATTATACTTATGATTCGAAAATCGTATCATCTTGACGTTTTGTAAGCTGCTTAGTCAAAATGCATTTTCTTTAACATTGAACAGTAGTTCTCAGTGTTTTGAACACGAAATCCCTTATTTGGAAGCTCCATAAATCAGTTTTTGTTTAGTCAATAACATTAATAAAAATATTTTGAAAACTTTCAACGGCGTCTTACCAACAATATACTCGCGGCCACAAGTTTAAAATGAATGTCATAAGAAATGTTCTTACTATTTGTAGACCAAGCGACCTATACAAATTTCACAGTTTGATCATTAATACTTCTTTGTACATGGATCAATGACCCAATTTACTCGGAAGATACATCTATCAAAATCATAGTTCTTCCTCTGAAGTGAAGCACGTCGGCTCATAGATAGAGTACTCATTTACTTTGTGAGAATTCCTTCGTTTATTCCAAGATCATGAAAGTTTGTTGATGATAACAATAAGTCAGTTAGTATAAAAGACACAAGCATGAGAAGTTAAATACTTCAGTTCACTTTAGTTCTCCCTCTGAGAGTTTCTTCTGTAGTGATAAAAAGTAGATCAACCAATCATGCGTATCTTTTCATCTTCTGAATTCTAACAGCGTTCTTCTAACTTGAATGATGTACTTGATTTTTGTTATATGAAATATTATCTGATTGCTGTTTATTTTCTTTATTCTTAAATTTCTCCGGAGTTAGTCCCATTGCACTACATTCAATTTTCGATAAATGGAATATAGGATTAATAGTAATTGGCATTCCCTTTTACTAACCTTCGATTCTTCATATTGTTCCCGAGTTGAGGCTATTTCTGCATTTTCCCGACAAATTTTCGGCTATTCATTACGCTGAAAGAATGCAGTTGAGCACTAAAGGTGCTGTATACTTTACCTCTTATCTTGGTATGAGGAATCAAATTCAAATCTTTGTTGGTATTGTTTTGAAACCTCCACACACAAATTTTGTATATATGAAAGTATCGAAATCAATACACTTGCCGGTTATCAAATTGTTCAAGAGATCACTTCCAAAAGTATTCGGTCTTGTTTGGAAATGCCCTTTATAACTTGTATTCAAAGAGTCAGGTTTCTAAACTGATGAATCTTATGAGTTATTATTACATTTTGCTTCTAGCTAAATGATGACATAAAACAACTTATTGAATTTTCTGTAATATGTACTTTATTTATAGTAAATATATTGACATGTATTTACTTGTCAATATCAGCAATTTTATGAATTGGCCTCACAGCAGTAAAATGAAATATAAAAGAGAAACGAAGTTATAAATCTCGTTGGCCATATAAGTATGACTTTTTGTATTATCTATAAAGCATTACGATTATGCAAAGTTCCTCCAACAATTAGATAACTTAACGCAGGAAATGAGGTAGGGATTAGAGTTGAGTTGATTTTGAATTTAACCTCCCGTTCTGCAGTGAGGCTATATTAGACGTAAATCTACTGATTAACATGTAATCCGAATCACTCCCGCTCCCGCTGGGAATGGAACCCTGGTCTCCCACGGAGGGATTAGAATCGAAATTAATAAATATAAACTATTTTTACATACATATAAACATACAAAAATACAAAAGTGTAACAAATCAGTTTTTAGAGCGTTACAGATATAACAGCCATTTATTTCACTACACTTCAGTTCCTTATAATAACTTTTTTGACATGAAGTTAAATACTCTGATATTTTCAGTGTTTCTTGTAGTATATATAAGAAGTAGCAACAGCAGAACTCTGAATTCATTCTTTGTTAATTTTATGTTTGACTCTACATGTTGAATATTTTTGTTTAGAATAAGATTTTAAGAGTACCGTAAGACGGGGTTACTTTGTACAAACTTTAAGCCATTTTAAAGAAAACCGCATGTAACTTACAAACGTAATGATTTAGAACAATATATTTTAAACATATAATAGTTAGATATATATCAGGGAAACATTAGAGCAAGTTCATTAGTAAACATCCAGTATGACCATAGTTATTGAAATATACATTTTGGTGAGAAATAACCCTATAGCTGGGGTTACTTTGCACAATATACAAAAAACTATGTTCGACATGGGAACATTACGTTTGTGTGCAATGGTTTCCCTTCAGTATTTATACATTTTACTTTGTACAAAAAAAAACTGCATGCAGTCTACAAATATTGATATTAGAATAATGGTACAGGTATCAACACTTATATGTTAGTTTGAATTATCTATATTTGTAAAGAGAATTAGGTATTTTCTGGTACCGACATAGCAACCGCATTCTGATAATTTACCATGTCCCACAAAAATGGCAACTCAGGAACAGAAAGAATCTCCGTGAACTGATTTGCCTTGGTTGCTCTTTATGTTCAAGAACATCATCCCAAGATTTAAGGGGTTCGGGACTGTCATGATTTCGTGATTGCATGATTTCGTTTTTAAAGATGTCTAATGTTAGTCATTCCTATGTGTATAAGCTGAAAAAAATCTAGATTTCTATAAAAAAAAAAGCAAGGAACAGGAAAGAGTACAATCACTTTTAAAAAATACGTTAAGCCAGTAAAGCAATTAACAAGTATTTCTATTTGGTAAGATAATATAGGAGTTTTTCGTGCTGCTACTCATTTATTGTCTGTGCGTTGGTTTTCTCGGGGTTCTCGCGTTTCCTCCCACTTTCTTCATTCCACCATTTCATTCATTATTCATCATCACCGTCTCCTTTAGCCTAACCGGCATAACCGTGGAACATAAAAATCAAAGATTTCATTTCATTTTTTATTTATTCAGTGTCACTCACATCACTCTTATGATCTCTCACATCACCTCTAAAAATATTTATTCTAAAACATAAATATTTAAATTAATAATTTCTAAAATAAAAATGTTTATTCTAAAATATATTTAAGCCACGGAAACATTTATTTAGGAATTATCTTTAGATTCAACATTCATTCCTTGCAAACTCTTAACATGAAGAACAAATTGCTTTTAAATTACTGCTACGCACATGGCATCAAGGATTGAGCAACTGAGTATTCTAATAAGACTTAAAAGCACGTGTGTGGCTCATTTCCACGAAAAAATAGTTTAAGCGATTGAAATGCATCTTAGAACATATTTAGCTTTCGGGTCGAGTTTATATCAGAAACCTGTATAATAAAGTGGGACAAATAGGGTTCAAATTATATGCTAAATATCCCACCAGCACCAGAAGTTAAGAAGTTGAAACTGAGTTTACAAATTCCTCATTAGATGTAAATGAGCATTCCTTTCCGCCTTTGGAAGTGAGTGCTTCTTTCCCCTTTAGAAGTGGAATTCTCGCAAGCGTGAATGTCCATATAATCTTTCTTTCTGATTTCTAATAAAATGTGAGGAAACGGCTGAACTGTTAGTAATAAAATTTTAAAAAAAGATATTGTAGTTAGTTCTTATATTAAATTTTGTGTTTATTATTTTTCTTTGACTAAAATATATATTCAAAGAGGTAGAAAGCGATTTCAAATACTTTTCATAATCTTATTCTTACTGAACAAAGAACTAACGTATTTTTATTTTTTTTTAAAAAAAACTTCATTTCCTGTTATTTATTTCTAATAGGCGTCAGAGGTAGATTAAGAGAAAATGTTTTAAGACAATTGGTCAAGTATAAACAACAGGTGTATCTGGAAAAGATAAACACAGGTGGGAGGGTAATCAAGTCAGGGCAGGAGGCCGAGAGATGACGCCCGGGGAAGTACGACCCAGGTGGCTTCCCATACACACAAGGACTTTCACTTTTAGTATAAATAACTGCGCTCTAAGACATCTCTTTCAGTTAGTGTCTGATGAAGACAACGTTACGTTGTTGAAACTCTTACACTGGAATTTAGTTTTTAATAAACAAGTCTATATACTCTGGTCAGAAGTGTTTATTATTTCTTTAGTGAGTTCCAGAGTCGTGATGGATAGAGTTGCATTCGAAGGTCTGCATCCATGAAAAACAAAATTAACGTTTCATAACGAAATTGAACTGCACAAATCTTCATGATCTTAATAAACTGCACTATCATTGTCCCTCAGACGTAATACATCTGCAATTAACAGGACTGATAACAGAGTTTTTAATTTTAGAGTTGTCGTATGTGCACAATTGCTAAAATCTTGTGATCAAATGATAGCACATTGCAATGAGATATCTATCAATGACATTATAATCACATATAAATTGATTTTTTTGCTTTTAATATTGTGGAGTGTTCGCGTGGTTTAAAACAAGGTTAGCTCTACCGGATTGAATATTTAAAGTCATATACTTATCACGCGTCACCAATCTGTATACAAAACACCCTTCTAATAACAATACAAGAATACACCATAATCCTCTGAGATAGACTCGTGTTATGGCGCAAGCTATCACTGAAGTTTTAACGTTTGTGAAGTTCATTGATCTCTTCCGACTAGTTTCGCCACTGAAATTATGTGATATACGCCAAGAATGATGTATATTATTTGATTTACATTTACAACTTAAACGAGGGTTTGGGTGTCTACTATACGAGCGTCCTGTACTGACTTTCTGATTACGCTTGATCACACTTTTGCATGAATAAAACACGTTCATGCTGACAGTATATCTCCACATAATGTATATATTTTATTTTCCCTTCAAAAATACCCTTTCAGTTGTACATTCGTAATTGACAAGGAACTGTGTAACCCTTTTTAATGGATTCCCTAATCCATGAAGTACCTGTTTATTACTGGCAAATAAACCAGGCAACTACCGAAACCATCCACCCATTTACAATTCAAATTTATTCTCTTAAAATCTGGAAACAAGAGGAAACATTAATAGCAATATCCAGTCCATTATCTGGAAGTATTATCAATTGTCAGGGATTCCTAAGACACTAAAAATATTTCAGAATTACTACTAAACTTGAAACTGAACAATTATGTTACCCAATAAAATAGAAGAGAATAAACTTGTTTCTTTGCTTAATAATAATAAGAATTCTTAGTGATTTTGGCTATTTTCGAGATACGCCTTGATCAAAAAATAATTGGAAAAAGAGGAGAAAAATAATGTACGTTTCGCTCCCTCGGCGCAAAGAATAAGAGACAAATGTATAAAATTCAATTTTGTGACACCTATAAGGAAACTATTTAATATGAAGCCAATCGAAAAGTGTCTGCGAACTATTACTTATTTAGTGGCGCCTGTTTTATGATATAAAATTCAGAATACATCTTTTCCTATTTCAATTACCTTTGATTCCTTCTAAAGGTATTTACCTTCATTTTTCACATTGGTTGCAGGTAGTACGTTATAAAACAATCTTTGCAATGCATGACAAACTGCTAGAAGAGATTACCTATATCATGCGTCTTAATTTACATGCGTACGAACAAACGGAAGTAGTTAGGAATTAAATCTGTTGAATACGAACCATACGTTATTAATTCGAGTTTTTACTGAAGCTGATATTTCGGTGCTAAAGAATGATGCAACGATTTGTCTGTTTACGCAATTCATTGAAGACTTCTCATATATTACTCAGAATTACAGTCCTTCGATCACCTAAAGTTTGGTTGCCATATGTATGGTATAACCAAGAAAGAAGCATATTTTGAAACTTTGTTCGAAATGTGCGGCAACGGCGTTCCAACATTTATGTGGGTGCATATCAATGGCGGGAAGTGTTAGCGTGTATATTTCCAGGGAGTTGAGTTGATTTTAGTTTAGCGTCCCTTTCAGCAGCGAGGCTATATGAGACCTACTGATTAACGTGGAATCCGAACCACATGAGCTCCCACTGGGAATCGAACCCGGGTCTCCCACGCCAAAGGCGGGTACGCTAACCGCTTAGCCACGGAGGAGCTCTATATTTCCAGGGAAGTCTCTATAATTGATTGATTTAATCTTAGTTAAAATCTTGCATGAACATTGCCATAAAGGGCTGTACCGTAATAAAGTAAAATATGCCGATACTATAAGGAGAGGTTGGGGCTGCCCTAGCTCAGTTGGTAAGCGGCTGACTTAAACGCAAGAGAAACGGGTTCAAACTAATAATAATCTAATAAAGATGTCTAAATCCTACGCGTTGTCCAATGTCGATCTCTCTCAACCATTTCAGGCACAGCATCAATATTAACGACAATGAAAGAACTGGATAGACGAACTTCATGAGATTTATGCTTGGAAAAATGTGCGAACGAAATGAAATCCGAAAGCCAATTGGATGTTCGTCCTAAGTCCTTTGGATGTTGCTCCATCTTCCTAAAGCGACTAAATGATCTTGATACATTGTTCCTCTGTTAAACTGTGTTGAAAATCATAGAAAAAAAACATTGCCCTAATGTGTTCTCAAGAAATTTCCATTACATACAGAACACTACTTTCTGAAACTGCTGCGAAAAATAAACGAATCGGTCTAAACAAGCAATCAAAGAAAATTTAAACATAGTAGTATCTAATCCTTTTATAATTAAAGCCATTATAAGTAATAATTTGCAGAAACATTTCTAGTAGTTCTCGTGTAAATATATATAAACAAGGTATGCATAGCTGTATAATTGATTGGTTTCTAACTTTGTTCATATAGCACATCGTTTCACAAATCTTTCTTTCACCGCCCTTTCTGCTCTTTACCATACGTTGTATTACTAAAAAAGAACTGAGCAGTATATAATATATGATAGAGAAATGGTACACGTGTTTCTTCAAGTCTCTCTACAGTTTATATTCTACATCACAAATAAGTAATGTATCAAAAAATGTTACGTGATACGTTGGACCTTCTGCCCAGTGCAGAGCGGAGATCGGTAAAATCTCTAGCCAGATAGAGTGCATAGCTAAGATAAAGGGATCTCTCCTGTCCAGAGCAGATTACAGAGACATCTAGAGTATGAACAGCTGGTAACTGATGTCTTCTGGCTCTCTACGTCCTATTTTAAAACCAGTTTTGGAAGCGGAGCCTGTCTAAGGGTTGAAGGAGTTCTCTACACTACCCTTCTTTTCCTTCTCGTTTTTATTGATGTCCTCCTCACATTTCGTAGAAGGTGGCATTCTTAGGATTCTTGGTGGTTCTTGTCTTGAATCTCGTAGTAAAATTTTTATATATGGGGGAATATTGCAATAAAGTGTAATTTAGAATTAATTAAATGACGGAATTTAAAATATTAGGTAGATAAACAGGTTAAAAATTTTCACCTTTTCCTTGCATTAATTTCAGAGAAATATTTCAATGTTGTCATGGATTGGTGCACTGTCGGTTCGTAAACGAAACGTAAATGAAAGACATGTTGTTATTGAGAGTTTTGGAGACATCAACTAAAGTTTCAGATTATGTTTTCCTCTAGCAGTGTTATAGGAATCGAGACAGAGTTGTATTGATATGTACTGATGGAACTCCAGCAATGTTAGGTTCGCGGTCTGGATTTATAAAGCTTGGATAGGACAAACTCTTACAATTATTAGTTTGCACTTATTAATTCATAGGTAATCCGTAGCTGCAGAAGCTTTATCAGTAAATTTAAGCAGGCATTATAATTAGCTATTGAAGTTGTAAATTTTCAGAAATCAAATTCTGTGAATTCTCGTTAGTTTTACGCTTTGTGTGACGACTACAATGCTGCATATAACACTTTATTTTTCATATTGAATTGTGTAGAATTGAAGGAATCAATAAGGTGTATGATGTAAAAATATTTCTCCTTAGAATAAGAAATGGTTATATTTCTTTTACTGATGACATATTTGTATTTTCTCTTTCACATTTTGCTAACCTTTTCTTGATGTGTTAAATAATCTCAATCTCGAACTCAAATCTAGAAGCAGGAACATTCTAATTTCCTGAGGTACGATCAGAACTTTCACGGAAGAAATCCTAATGATTCTAAGAAGAACTCTTGATGTGGGTTAACTTTCACAGGAAATTGAGAAGGAAGCAATTGAATTGAAGTGTGATTCAGGTGCCAGAGAACTATTTTAGTCAACGTCTTTGGAATAATTTGGTATTAGTTTCCTGAATGTTTACCCAAGAATAGCAAACGAACAATTAATTGTTTCGTTTCACTATTCGACAACTTACATCTATAAATTAGTATTTTCGGGGTTCACCACAATAAAAATCAAAGTGTCGCAACCGTTTGAAAGAGGAATGAAATCTCAGATGTGCTTGGTCGACCTTATCAACGAATAACAAGAAACTTGTGAAGGAAAACAATATCAACAATCATACTAAGTTTATCATTTTCCCATATTTGGAAAGTGTTTTGAGCTCCATCTTATGAACTTAAATACCATTTTAGATTCATTTTTGATAACTTTGTAAAACTAATTCGCACATTTTCTTGGTTATTAATAAAGTACAAATCCTGAATAGGAATAGGAAAGGAAAATGTGAAACACGTTTAGTGTTTTTAAATTCGACAGAACCAAAGTGTAATTGCTTATTACAAGTTGCGTTTGGTTCACAACTTCACATTTCACGCTCCCTAGCTCGCTCTTCATGCCTCCCAGGTTGGGAACCACTAGTAATCTTACAATAAACCTGAAGTTCATTCGTCCACTCAGGATAATAATATAATTCCTATAACATACTCTACCACACGTTTGAAGGATAGCAATTCTACAGGAAACCATTATCGTGCATACCCGTTCTGATCTGTAGCCCTATAATAACGCCCTCCTTCAGTTTGGCCTCCGACAACTTTGAAAATAATTCCCTCAAATGGTATAAACAGACTCGTCCTTATCTATGGCCTTAAGAAATATCTTCATGAGTCCGATTTTTAAGTTCAATGGTGGCAGTAGTACATTCTTCGGACCAACTAAAGAAATGAACTTGAAGTTGCCTTCTCCTGGAAGGTTTTTGTCTCTGGCCACTCTTTTATTTTATAGTGCTTGTTAGTAGCACGACTGTCCCACAAGTTATTTTCTGTGGCAAAAGAAAAAACTGTGCTTGCTGGAAACGTTTCGCATTGATTCCAGCTATTAGGCTTGGTAGTGAATCGGAAACATCAATAGTGTTGCGGTTATTCCTAAATATAAGGTGCCGGCCAAATAGGAGGTAAAACGCACCCGGTTGTATTACTAAGTTACGAAGTTAGGTTACGTTGTTGTAAGTGTGTGAGAAATTAAGTTCTCCCAATAACATAGAAAAGAAGTAACAAAATCTTATGGAAGCATTTCCAGAACTTAAAAAGAAATCGCAATAATTCTTTTCAAGGAGAAAATAAAAAAAATGTATAACACAAACGTTACTGAAAGCGTAAGATTTACGGGAGTAATAATACGCGGTAACAGTACGAAAACTTCCTCGAACCATTACACAACATAGACTGTATTATGTAAAATAAATCATCACTTGCTATTCTGAGAATGTAGTAACTGGATATAAAAAAACAGAAATACACAGTAAATTTGGATTTTAAATTAGAAGACATGCTTATAATCTTTAACGCTATAGCAAGAAGAAGTACTTTTAGTAAACTGTTTAATACCATACTTTAAGCTAACATATGTCATATGGGTATGCGTTGAAGGTAATACTGATGTTCTTATATATTACCGGTATGAATTTTCACATTTCGAATTTTGATGTTGGCGAATTATGTCATTTTTACAAAACAAGATTTTTACCAACCAATACAGTTCGGAACTTGATATGCACACCTAAATAATTGCATCAATTCTTACTTTGACAGTAATAATGGTATCAAAGAATTATAATGACTGATATCAAACGATGAAAGTAGGCAATCCTCACGATACCTTTTGACACCCGCTTTTTAAGATTTATTGCTCAGAACAACGACATGATTTACTTTTATCGCACCGCATTACTCTCTGCGTATGGTCGCTCGTCTTGTTTTGTATTGTTCCTACTAACGTTTTCGTTACCCCTTTCGAAGCGGTGACCAGGAGTTCCAAATTTTCAACTTGTCCAGATATTGATCTAATATAACTGTTGTTAGAACACATTATACAAACATGCTACTTCAAATGTTGGTTGTTTTCTAGTCAGTTTTGGTGTGTCATATTTAGAGTATGTGAATATAATTATAAGAATTATGGTAAAAACGCACCATTTAACTTTAGGATTTAGTAACTCAACATTTTTTCACTGAGACTGTAATATGTTACAAATGCATTTCGTTATATTAGAGTAAAGGCTGGAATAGTATAGATTCGCGTGTGAAATAGGAAAAATCTTAATGGTATATACGTTTTAAATTTCGAACTTTGCAAGATTTACAATATTCCACGATTGGAAAAGAGCAGGAGTATTTAATGTTATCAGTATCTTGGGTTTTATTGAGAGCAACAGTTTTTAAGGTAATACAAAGTTATAGCGAGATATCACCGGGTAAACAGAACTGGCTTGCAAAAATAAACGTAACTGAGGAAATTGTCAAATACTTAGTGAACCCTGTTTACTTTTGTATATAGGAAGTTAAAAATTTGTTATTATGTATATTGGTTCATCCTTTGGAATTCATAATGTAAATATGTTGAAAAAATGTCTGAAATATCTTTTCGAAATTCATGGTTTATTTTCGAGGTTTTATATTATTATCGGCATCAACCAGTAATTAAATGATATTTTGTGTTATAGAGAAGGGAAACAAAGTCTACTAAATCAATTTAAGGCAGAATTTTGGAATTTTTCCAAGCAAAAAAGCGAAGCAGAAAAAACAGAGCTTTTCCCAAAAGAGCCGTTTTTTCCGAATATTTTTTAAACATTAAATAGAAATTATTTTGCAGGAATACCAAGATAAATCTAATTCGTTATCAAGTAAAAGATTTTCAAAGTTATCATAAAAGGAAAATTATTTTGCCGGTTAGCAAGACAGACCTATTAATTATTATCCAGTACATTACTACCGAGGAATATAACTTCAGTGAAATTATGAAACTTGTCATACCTTACAGGCTTGAGCGTTGTTATATATAGCTTAAAAATGAGACACATTACACAATTGAGAGTAACAAAATAATTTTGTATAAACGTGAAAATGTGAGAAAGAATATTCTTTTCTTAACCACAATTCTAGTTTTTAAGTAAACATTTCTGTTTAGATTCTTTCGATAAAAGTTGCGCGTCATCTTCTGTCTTACTTTTAATTTCAAAATCGAATGTTAGCGAATATACAGTGGGGAATTACAAAATAGCATCTTGCTGGGTTTTATTTAATAAACAAATCAACTGAGTAATACTTCCATAAGTTAGAAATAGGGTAAAATATCCCGTGTTCGACAGATTAAAAAAAAATAAATAAATAAAACAGAAACACAGTATTTGAAAATAGTGGAACCGATATTCTTAGGAATAAAGGCATAGGCGGCGCCAGGATTTTGGTAATGTGGGTGAAGGCTGGGAAGGGTAGGACATAGTAAAAAATATTAACATGGTACGCAATAGAAATCTTTTGTACATATTCCTCCGCCAAGTGAACTTTGTGGTGGACAAATACCGTGTGCGTGGGTTTCCATGGGGTTCTCCCGTTTCCTCCCACTTTCTTCATTCTATCATTTCATTCATTACTCATCATCACTGTCTCCTTTAGCCTAACCGGTCTAATCGTGAGACGTAAAACTCAAAGATTTCATTTAATTTTTTACTTTTGTAAATATTTAACTTTATAGAAACCTTTTTTAGAAACTTCATACATGGATACACGTGTATGTAAGTTATGGATTTATCAAACAAATATAAAAATTTGAAACTTTACAAGGGTACTTTTTTTTGCAATGGCATCAATTACAAGACCTGCTATAAGGATATTCTTCAGTTGAGTGGAACCATTGCTTTAAATTCTTCAATATCTGAACTATGGCTTTAAATTCTTCAATAACTTCAATATCTGTGCAGTTTTGCTTGAAGTTGAAGATGTGGTATTTATCCACTTGAGCAAAGTTCCCTGTTGTTTCGATTTAAACATTTTAAAGGCAAATTAACATGCCAAGGTGCGTACATACAACTCAACTAGACATTACATCGCACTGTTCGCCGAAGACGCTCTGCCAACACATAATAAAGTTCGTGTCTGAACGCTCTGCGCTATTGAGCCTCAAAATCTCACAAATGATAAATGAGTTTTACTAAAAAATACTAGAAAGCATTGTATGATAGCAACGAAATTATGACAAACTTAAGAAATCACTCAAATGTAACCAAACATAGGAAACAATAAATAAACAAAATAGAAAGTGTTAATGTAGGAAATCTGAAAGTCGAAGTTAATGTGGTTTCAGCTGCACCCGTTATGGCGCATCCTATGGGTAGTAGAAGACTACCGTATATTATTATGGAGAGAAATATCTGAATAAGTGCATAAATTTGACAATTCTTTCTTCATTATTTGGAAAAAGAGATGAATAGTGATTTCTGCTGATGTTAAATAAATTGAACACTTCAATATAATACTTAAAACTTAATAAATTAAAATTCCTTTTATCATTCATTCTTTAAATCAAAAGAGTAACTTATTACTGGCCGTTTAGTAACTGTCAAGCTAGGCTTAGTAGACATGGTAATATTATCAATTGGTTCATTAAACAGAAACCTCTTCCTAGCAATATGAAAACAATAAAATGATGTCGGGTGTCAGCATCATAGATTAGAACAGATATAACACTTACATTTTTGTGAATTTGGGGAAAACACAGTAAAAGTGGGACATTCGACTTTCAAAACCAAAGAAGCGTACTTGCAATTGGCGACTTTTTTTTTACTGATTTTGCAGTAACAATTTGACTACTTACATGGAACATCCGTGAAGTATTGCACGCCATTTCAACGACTTTTTGCACGTAGATACTACGCACAAAATAAAGTGACCCGTATTTTTTCGTTTCTGCGGATAAACGGTTTAAAGGGTCCTAAGCCCCTCCCGAAGTATTTTCAAAAAAACATAAAATCTCCAAAAGAACATGAGCAATTTGGAGAAAATGGTGTATACACATACTAGATAGAAAATTAAGGTATACGGGTTTTTTCGTTTGTGTGAAAAAACGGTTGAAGATGGAACAGCGGCCCCCATTTAAATATCTCCAAAAATAATGACAAAGGCCAAATTCGACAAAATGGTACAAGCGATTCCGAGGAAACTATGAATGCAGATAGTAGACCTAAAAGTAAGAAATACGCATTTTTTCGTTTCTGCGAAAAAGGGTCTGAAGGGGCCTAAGCCCCTCCCGAAGTATTTTCAAAAAAGCTTGAAATCTCCAAAGAACATGAGCAGTTTGCAGAAAAAGGCGTATACACATACTAGATAGAAAATTAAGGAATACGGGAACTTTTTCGTATGAAGAAATGTTTGCAGGGGGAGGTTCGGCCTCTATTCAAATATCTCCAAAAATAATGACAAAGGCCAAAATCGAAAAAAGGCACAAGCTATTCCAAGGAAAATACGCATGCAGGTAGTAGACTTAAAACTAAGGAACATGTATTATTTGTTTTATGCGGAAAACGGTTTCAAGGGGCCTAAGCCCCTCCCGAAATATTTTTAAAAAACTCGAAATTTCCAAAAGAACATGAAGAATTTGCAGAAAAAGACGTATGTACACCTTGTCTCAAAAAGGTTGAGCGCACTCTTTATTGCTGTTTCGAGGCAAAAATTTTCTAAGTCCAACTTCGGGTATCTTCGGGAAAAAGTAAACCAGGTTCGAACCTCGAAGCCAACCTCTGCAATCGGGAAAAATCTTGCAGATGTGTTTTTCTTCTTTTAAATATAATAAGACTTGTTACCAATTATAAATAAAAAAAGCAACATTGATTGAAATACTTAATGATACAATATTTCGAAACTGTATGAATGCCAGCACATGCTTGTTTGTCATTTTGCTCTCCATACTTAATGGAATATTTAGATACGTAAACGAATCTTTCCATATATAAAAGAATGGTGAAAGTTAAGACATAGAACGTTATTCTCTCCTGAGTACTAAAATAAAAGACAAAGTAGAACAAAAACAGCGTTTGCAATGGATATGAATGTAATTATTATCTTAAATATCGCTATATATCGCTAGAAGTATAACTCGTGGAGCGCTTGTGTTAGCTCAGTGGTACGCCGTTGGATTGCAAATCGTAAGGTCGAGGGTTCGATTCCCATCTGAGTCGTTTTTTTATGAAATTCTATTTTCCGCATTCCATGAAAAATTATATAAAATAATTACATTAAAATACGTCAGTTGTATATATATATATATATATATATATATATATATATAACATATAATCATTGCAGAACATAGTGATTATTATGTTTAAAATATAACAGGTGTTCACAGTACGTTGGTATTCTATGATATATGTGAATGTTAAATACAAATTAAGAAAATAATATCATCGCAATGAATAAATTATGTAGTGTATTTATTTGCAGCTATTTGTCATATAGGGGTTACTTCTGAACATTCGTATTACAGCATGTCATTGATATTCTTGAAAAATTATCCGAGGCATAAAAAGAGGGTATAAACAGAGAATTCAAAGTCGGAACGCTCGGAAGAAATTCATGAACCCCAAAGGTCACGTGAGCAGACTGGAATTGTCCTTATGAAGCATGCCACAGCAGAAGGTCTTTACATAGATTTTCAATTCAATACCTGATATATGCTTTTGCAATGTGGAAGTGGTGATGCCTTTGGTCGCTCTCTCTCACTTTCTCGCTCGCTCACTCTGTATTTATATATATGAAAGTGGATGTATGTGTGTGTTTCGACATAATTCTGATATGTCTAGAGCAATTTTAACCATATTTCTTACAATCTGGAAAAGAGTACTGTCGGGATATATATAAAAAATGCTAGAAAAGGATCGATATTAGTATCGAATCCATAGTTTCGTGGTCGCTTAGGTAAACAGTTCTACTTTCAATTCAAGTCCAATTAAGCTCCCATTAGCACCCAGGGTGGTTACGTAGCGACAAAAAAATACCGAAATCAACCAATATTAGAGTCGAAGCGTAAGTTTTCAGTGCCGCATTTCCCATTAGTCCAACTAGGCCCGTGCCTAGAGGGCAACATATTTGAAGAGCGCAAAGTTTAAAATTTTAATTTTTTTTTCGTTTGAAAAAGTTAAAAAAAAATCGAGAACAAATATACTATTTCATGAGCAGTCCTCTTTTACTATTCTAATATATTTAATGATAGGGTAAGAAATCTGAAAATAATTCAGAACATGTTTCTCATTTATTTTTTGTTACGTAATTGTAGCTGTAGCATCTAGTGAGTGGTATTTAACTGCAATAAATTTACTAATTAAGTATATTCGAATTAAGTTTTATTTGTAAGTTAGGGATCAAGGGACGGAGAAATGTGTAGTTATTGGGGGCGCCGAGAGCAAAAGTGCGTAGGGACGCCGATAAATGCAGCACTGTTCGCTAAATTAATTGGTAGAAATTTTAATGCCATTTAAGACCAAATTTAGTCCTAGCAGTGGCAGTATCCGTTTGCTGTCATCGGAGGAATGAAAGGGACTGACATCAAAATTATAAAAAAAAGACCTACATTATTGTCGAATCTATAATTTTGGGGGTCTCTTAGGTAAAGATTGGAACTTCAGATGCCATGAAAGTTAAGCCCTCATTAACACAATGAAGGAGTTTGTGAAATTTGTGACATGTAGAAATAATTGAAAATAATCAATGTTAGTATACAACCCATATCTTTCGTGGTCGCCAAGTTCATTGGGAGCAGTTCTGATGACCTTTAAGTTTAAGTTCAACTTCCAGTAAGAGTAAGATCCCCCAGCACATCTAATAAGGAGAGCGTAGTTCTGGAATGTCTGGGACAACCTTTACCAAACTTGGGGGACATATTACTTTCAATCTAACAAGGGACATCACTCAATTGTCCGTCTCCGATTTCAATGAAATTTTTCTAGCTGATAGAGGACATATATGTATTATTTGTGATGACAGAAATTTTTGCCATGGTGCATGTTTTGTATTTTTTAAATAATTTTTAAGAGTTGTGATGTGGTTATTAGAGATTATTGCAGAATTCCCTTACTAACCTTTGTAAACGGAGCGTTAATGAAATAACAACCATATAGATACATATAAGGCCTAGGAGGAAGTTGTATGGTAGGTATGACCTTGACAGCAGCCATCTTGAAATCCGCCATTTTGAATTAAGGTCAAGTTTTTTAAATAGCAATAGGGTAATATGATACATAATTTCGGGCTAGAATTTAATCAGGAAGACAATGGTGAAGCTAGTTTTGAGATACACCCATTTGGGGAAAAGTTACAGACATTTAATTGTTCACTTACTACGTGCGAAAGTCCCTTACTTGCGCTTCTAACCCACGTATTAATGATAATAAGCACACAGGTAACACATGTTATGCCTAGAGGGAAATGATACGGTAAGGGTATCCTTGACGGCAGCCGTCTTGAAATCCTCCATTTTGGGTAAAGTGAAGTTTGGAAAATGAAAACCACAGCATGTGACACCTCATTTTAATAGCAAATTTTCCCAAAAAGCCAATGGTATTTTTATTTTTGTTCTACAGTTAACCAGTATGAATTTAGGACTGATTTAATGTGCACTAAACTTCCATTATTCGATCTTTCAAGTGGGCAACACTCCTAATTTTCACCGCATGTTTTAAGATTCCAACTGGCTCTTTGCAATTGTTACCATGGCTCATGGTTTCTAAATTTATTACATTTTTTTAGAGTTGCGATTTGTCAGTTCATGAATAGTGTTGGGATAAGCATCCAGCAATCTTTCTGAATTTTGAACACTATCCATGTAAATATTTATTTCCTATACCTGCGCTTCTAAAACTCGTTTATTGACATGAATCATCGCATAACGAAACAACTCCAATTTTGCGTTTAGGCAATACCGAAGACGTAGCTTGTATAGTAGATGAGACGAAAAATCAAATGAAAATTCACTTCAAAAAGAAAAACGAAATACGATTGTTGTGTAATGCTTTGGGAACATTCATATTATGCCTCTTTTATATTTTCTATCATTGCTGCTGTTCTTTTAAAGTTGTATTTATTAAAAATATTTTATTGTTTGTTGTTTGCGCAACATGCAGGCTACATTTCCTTTTGTGTGTGTGTGTGTGTGTGTGTGTGTGTGTGTTCGTATAACACCAGTTTGTTATAATTTCATTTGTATTTCTTTACGTCACATAGGTCCATAGGTTCTTCGTGTATTCTCGTTTAAAAGAAGTAATTAGATTGCAAGTCTTCAAAATTCAGAAAGATTGCTGGATGCTTTTCCCAACACTATTCATGAACCGACAAATAGCAGCTCTTAAACATGTAATAAATTTAGAAAACATGAGCCATGGTAACAATTGCAAAGTGCCAGTTGGAATCTTAAAACATGCGGTGAAAATTAGGAGTGTTGCCCTTTTGAAAGATCGAATAATGGAAGTTTGGTGCACTTTAAATCAGTCCTAAATTCATAATGGTTAACTGTAGAACAAAAATAAACATACCATTGGCTTTTTGGGAAAATTTGCTATTAAAATGAGGTGTCACATGCTGTGGTTTTCATTTTCCAAACTTCATTTTACCCAAAATGGAGAATTTCAAAAAGGTGTTGTCTCAAAAAGGTTGAGCGCATTCTTTATTGCTGTTTCGAGGCAAAAATTTTCTAAGTCCAACTTCGGGTATCTTCGGGAAATAGTAAACCAGGTTCGAACCTCCAAGCCAGCCTTTGCAATCGGGAAAAAGTTTGCAGATGTGTTTTTCTTCTTTTAAATATAATAAGACTTGTTACCAAGTGTAGAAAAAAAGCAACATTGATTGAAATATTTAATGATACAATATTTCGAAACTTTGTATTAATGTCACCAAAGGTTTGTTTGTCATTTAGCTCTCCATACGTGATGGAACATTTAGATACGTAAACGAATCTTTCCATATGTAAAAGAATGCTCAAAGTTAATACATAGAATATAATTATCACCTGAGTACTAAAATAAAAGTCAAAGTAGAACAGAAACAGCGTTTGTAGTGGATATGAATGTCATAATTGTCTTGAGAATATTTATACATCGCTAAAAGTACCTTAGCAGAAGTCTTTGTGTTAGCTCACTGGTAAGTTGTCGGACCTTAAATCATAAGTTTATGAGTTCAAATCTGCTCTGGGTCAATGCCTTTTTTTAAAATTATTTTTTCCGCAATGCATGAAAAATTATATAAAATAATTACATTAAAATATATCAGTTGTATATATATAATATAATCATTGCAGAATGTAGTAATTATTATGTTTAAAATATAAAATCTGAGATAATTTTCACAGTAGGTCGGTATTATATATGAGAATGTTAAATGCAAGTTAGGAAAATCGTTTAATAGCAATAAATAAATTATGTAGTGTATTTATTTGCAGCTATTTGTCATACAGATGTAACTTCTCAATATTCTCAATACAGCATGTCATTTACATTCGTGAAATACAGTATATTCCTACGAATATAGAAAGTGTGTAAACAGAGTATCCAAAGTCGGATCCTGCTTCAAGAGACATAACTTTTCCCGATCCCCTTAACGTCACGGGAAGAAACACAAATTCTCTTTAGAACGGAATATCGTTACTCAGAGTCTCATTCGAATACGTTGAATATGCTTTTGTATATTCATTTCTCTCTCTCTCTCTCTCTCTCTCGCTTTGTTTATGTGTTGCGGAATATCCCAAGTTGAATACAACATTTGCAAAGTATATGACCATCAGTGTAATGGAATACCGGAAATTGAAAGTCGTGTTTCTTCAGGTTGGATTTGCGTGTTCATGTTAGCTCACTGGTAGAGTACGGGCTTGTTAATGAGGTCGTCTTGAGTTCAAAGCCTCCAGAGAATTATCTTTCTTTTTTTTGTTAGTAGAATTGCACAGAAATCGGATTCAAGGAGTGGTATACTTCTAGAAATATTTTCAGAAGCGTTTAGGTAGCCCTGAAAAGGACTGTTTTCGGGAGTTAAGGCGGGGACATTGTGTCCAATACTTATTTTATTTATTTAAATCCGCTGACTCCAACAAGAGAATCCCAATTACAGGAGTCTTACATAAAATATTACATCTATGTTATCAATTTAAAACAAACACTAGAATAAAAAAAAATCACCCTTCTGAATTTATTACACGCCCTATTCTTCTGGGCATGGAATCTATTAAATGGGTGACAAATTTATCTCCTTCCCCTACCTCCAGCTATGCTTCGGAAACAAGATGCCACAGGTCATCTTGGGTTCTGGTGGACCTGCCTCAGGTCAACTATCCCTTAGAGCACTCTTCACTTCTGCCCACATATTTTCCATGAGATTGAGGTCTGCTCCACGAGGCGGCCAGTCAATTAAATCAATCTCAGGCTGCCCTGCGAACCATTCCTAAACCACACGGGAAGTATGTATTGGCGACTGGTCTTGCTGGAACTGAATTACACCATCAGGCTGAAATACTCGTACAGATGGCACCATGATATTACTCATAATATCTAAGTACTGAGCACTGTCCAGGTGTCCTTCAATTCTGTGAAGCTGTTCTGCTCCGCGCCTGAAAATCCAACCCCAACATGAAATAGATACATAGCCACTGCGATTTCAAGCAGCAACACATCCAGGGTCATATCGGGTGCCTCTCGGGCGATACACAAAACGGCGTCCCTCATTTAATGTTGTGAATATGGATTCATCTGAGAAAACCACGTTTTCCCAATTGCGACCCACATTCGCCTGTGCAAACGCGAGACGGTAAATTTTGTGGTCGTCTGAGAGTTTTTCCTTCACGGCAGCAACACAGCTACGTAACCCGGCATGACGAATCCTTCGCAGAGCTGTATGCTTACTACCAGGAAAAAGAGAAGCTTCCCTTAGCTGTCTAGACGTCCTTAGTGGGTCTAGCCGGGCTTCGTTTACTAATCTCGCATCTTCGGCTTCGGTTGACACATGCGGACAACCAGAAGATCGTAAATTACCAGTTTGACGTATAGGACCATATTTCCGAATCCATCGCTTTCCTGTAGAGGCCGGGACACCTACTCGCCTGCTAGCTGCAGTTGCAGAATAGCCTTCCAACTCCCATAAAGTAATTACTGCTGTACGTCTATCCATAGTTACCAATGTTCTGAGCTGTGAGCAGGAAGCAATAGGTAAAAGCTAGTACCTGACGCGTGGTTGGTTAATTGCACGACACGCCTATTGTGGGGAACGACTTGGTCAACGACTCGCGAAAGAAATCTGAAGATGGTGCGCCGTAATAATAATATTAAAAACAGTTTTTATAAAGGAGTATTAATACATACGAAAAGCTGTTTAAAGAATGAATTGTTATACTGACTTTACACGTATAAAAACATATACCATATACCAAACAGATTGAGCGATATGATGATAGCTGTATTGAGACGAACACTTTCGAAGTCCAACTTCGGGTATCTTCTGAAAACAGTAAACTAAAGCTGCTGGTTCGAACCTCCAAACCAACCTTAGTAATCGGGATAAAATGTACAGATATGTTTTTCCCTCTGTTAAATATAATAAGGCATGTTGAAATGGTATTAAGTGTAGAAAAAAAAGTAAAGTTGATTGAAATAGTTAATGATACAACATTTCGAAACTATATATTCACACTCTCGTTTCGTCATTGTGATTTCCATACGAAAAAAAATAATTCACGTATGAGCTCAGTTATATTTCAGAAGCAGCTTCCGAAAAGCGGTCATATTAGCTCAGTGGTACACACCCGAGCGTTTAAATCGTGAGTTCGATACCCGTTCAGGTGAGATTCTTTTATGATATTCTACTTTCCTCAATGCATGAAAATTATGTAAAATAGTTACATTACAATTCATCAGTTGTATATATCAGTTGAATATATATATTCATATCATTTCACGCCATAAGCAATTCTTATCTTTAAAATATAACATTTGAGGTATTGACAGAACGTCGGTATGTTATATGTGAATATTAAATACAAATTAAGAAAATCGTGTAATAGCAATAAATAAGTTATGTAATGTATTTATTTGCAGCTATTTTCATACGCAAGTAACTTCTCAATATTCGCATTACAGCATTTAGGTAGAGCATATCGAAAATCGGATCGTGGTTCAAGACAAAAAGCTAGCTAGCCCCAAACTGTCACGTAAGAAACTCACGAATCGCAAAAGTAAAGTGAAGAGATTGAGAGCGGTAATACTTTAATTGCTCTCTCTCTCAACTCTCTCTTATCTGCATTTATACATATAAAAGTGTATGTATGTATGTTCCAACATAACTCATGTATGCCTAGATCAGGGTTCCTCAACCTGGGAGTCGTGGCCCCTAGGAGGTCGCGAAAATAAGCGGAAGATATAAATATAGTTAGAATCTAAAACCGGAAATTATTTTGAATTTTGTTCTGATAGGCATACTTTTATTTTTTATACATACTGTACAGAACAATAAAAAATAAGTCTACTGAAAATTGTCAAAGGGTGCAGAGTTGTTTAAAAATGATTTTAAATGAAAGACGCATGATATGATAATGAGAACTGTATATAGAAATACTAGAAAAATACACATGGAACAAAACCTGCACATTGAAATACAATTAAAATTGAGACCTAATGAGATACCTAAGAATGGTGTAATTTCACTAGTGCAGCAATGCCCGGTTCAATCTTCGTGACGAACATTATGAAGCCATTTTCAACTGATAAGCGATTTCTTGTCTTTGTTTTAATGTTTACCATGAAAAAAAAAACTTTCGCACAAGTACGATGTAGCAAATGGAATTATTACTTTTAAAGCAGCAGATACCAGACCAGGAAATTCTTCTCTCCTCATCAGGCAGAACTTGTCCAAGTCTTCGTTACAGAAACCCAGTTGCAAAGACTTGTAGCATGATCATTCTATTATTTGGTTAAGAAGTTCTGGGCTTAGATCAGATACGTTAATGGCCTCTTCAAAGAAGGAGTTTAACATCCATCTTGAACCAGCACCTTCGTCGTTGGGAATATAGATAGTACAGTTACTGTATCCACTGTCAATGCCGGGCGCCGAAAAAAGGGGGCACAAATTTCGTAGGAAGTGTGTTACTCATGTTAGGAAAGTAGGGATGCACGCGAGACAAGACGAGACGAGAAATGGAAAAGTCTCGTCTCGTCTCGCAACCTCAAGCGTTGGTCTCGTCTCGCGTAAGGTCTCGTCTCGCAAATGTGAAGTCTCGTCTCGCGTCTCGCATAAAATTTTGAGTCTCATCTCGTGTCTTGCGCGAGACTTTCTTGCATGGTTTCGCATATATTCTAGGTCAAAATTTTGCAATGTGTTATTTTATGGCTGTTAATGAATGATGACGTGATATTCTGTCCGAAGGCAGGTATTTGACCTAAAAGTCCCTTGGCAAGGTGAATGGTGGTTTGCCATTGCTTTCCATGGGATGAATGTTCATAACATCCTAAGGAGACGGAACCTAGAGTTCAATATGGTATCCGAACTTGTGTCCCCTCCGCTCCAAATTAAAAGAAAAGTTGTGCGGGAATTTGATCGCTTGACCATTAATTTTCGTCAAATTAATAGCATAATTTACAGCAAAACCAGCATAAATTGTTGCTGGATCCAACATTATTTTCCAGCTTAGAGGTCTCCAGCAATATTTGCCTCTTCTAAAATATCGTCGCCACTATCAACATTTACACGTTTTGGTCGTTTCCTTGAAGGGTGATTTTCCAGTATAAAGATGTTTTTATACCACCAAAAGCGCTTGTACACAACAGAAGAACTCCTCACAACACAATACGACCCAATTATTTTGGTTCGTTCGGGCTTGTAGCAATGTTGGATTATCGCATTTTATCAACTTTCGCTTTCAACTTATACTGCCAGATCTAGAAAATAAAATTACTGACAGATATAGGGCCATTCCTACCATATCCCACGAAACCTATAGGGACATCCTGCCAAACCAGTATTTGAATTAAACTTCCGAACTAGAGGGGGATGTTTTTGATAAATATATAGAAAGAAAATACTTATTCCATGTAAAAATATCATGTTATTTCTCCGAGCCGGGCCGGGGATAAACTTTGACGAGAGGGGATTTCCCCGCCATTCCCCAACATTAATCGCTAGTAGTAATGTGAAAAAGACAGAAACAACAGAAATATCATATTTCGCAGCAATAGGGAGTCTTATTCGCTTTTCAGACCAAAAATAGAAGTTCATGTATTCGTGCGCGCCCGCGTGTATGTGTTTGTGTCGCAAAATAAAGTCCTAAATCGATGCTGTAATAAATTTCCAATTTACAAAGCTTTTCTTTTTTAATGATGTTTAGAAACTAAAGAAGGCTCTAATTCTGAAATTCAACCTTGAATAATAATAAATCTCATAAAATGTCTATTGCCCCAATCACTTTTTTGTTACTGGAGACATTAACGCTCAACTTAGAAAACTCAATAAATGTAAAATTACTAAATATACAATTAAATGTAATTCATAAATGTTGCGGGACTTCTCGTGCGAGACTTAACCGAATCTCGTCTAGCGTCTCGTCTCGCATGGTTTAGTCTCGTCTCGCGTCTCGCATAAAATTTTCACTCTCGTCTCGTGTCTCGTATCGCAAATGCGAGACGAGACGAGACTTCTCGCGTCTCGCGTGCATCCCTATAAGAAAGTGCATGTGCACATGTATAAAATAGAAGGAAAAACGTAATAAAATGTGCTCAAAATCAAGAAAAGGCAGAGTTTACTTTTGAAAATTTTATTGAGCTTCGTGCCAACCATGGTGGCGCTTCGCAGCTAGTCTGTCGACCTCACTCATATGTACGGAGACATCGTCGTATACTCTCGCCCCGAGGGCTGATTTTCCATGCCACGGCACTGTTCACTATAAACAAGAAATGGATTCTACTATTATAGAAATAGGTATGTTAAAAATCCCACACAAGCTTATTATAAAACACAAATTATAAAAGGGTCGCTGGCAAGAGGATGTGATAAAAGGGGATCGTGATAGGAATTAGATTGAGAACCACTGGCCTAGAGTAATTTTAACCAAATTTCTTATAGTCTGAAAAAGAGTGCTGTCGGGTTACCTATGCTGAATGGGAGGGAGATACATATAAAAGATTGCTAGAAAATGATCGGTATTAGTGTCGAATTCATAGTTTTCGGGGACGCTTAGATAAATAGTGTGACTTTCGATTTCGCTTAACTCCGATTAAGTTCTCATTAGTAGGGATGGGCACGAGCGACTTTTCTTTGAAACTCGACTCGATTCGAAACAGACATCTTTGAGGTCTACTCTAGGACTCGGCGCGAAAAATATCCTCCAACTCGACTCGGATTAGAGTCGAGTCAAACTAAAACGAGCCAAATCCTGTGTGTAGTCCTACCTAGACAATACATAGACAATATAATTATTCTATTATCAATTATACTACTATTACTACAAATAATAATAATAATAATAATAATAATAATAATAATAATAATAATAATAATAATAATTATTATTATTATTATTATTATTATTATTATTATTAGTAGTAGTAGTAGTAGTAGTAGTAGTAGTACAACACCGTGTATAAACGTGAACGATAGATGGTTAGTAAAGGAATACTAAAAGCTAGTTGACTGCCGACGTCGGTAGTCATGACGTCTACAAGGCAAAGACATCGTTCATTACCCTAAGCTGTAAGCGTCGGTGGACTACAGATGGTCAACTATTGACCTCTCGCCAAAAATTGGTGGCCCCGCAGCGACAATCCGCGGTGGCCCCAGTTCCATTTTGAAAACTTTACTACCAGCGGCAGAGACGCGATGAAACGACAACGAACCACAAAATTACTCTCCCAAAATATGTTAAAATGCCTATATGTGTGATTTGTTTACATTTAGGTGAGTCAAAAAAACAAAACAAATACCCCGGGGTGGACGCGAACTATCAATATTACGATTACTAGGCACGTGTTCTTCTGATTTCCCTACGGAAACGATCATAAAAAGCTTATTTGTTGATGGATAAATCATTGACGTCTTAATTTAGCCAATCAGACAAACCCCTACATCTCGAGTTCTAGGAGGTGATACCGTGAACCGTTTCAGATTTATTGCTTTCTGGTGGGGTACTATCTATGTGCAAAATTTGAGCATAATAGCCGACATGCATCTTCGGTGCCTCTTATCTTTAGTACAGTTTTAACCAGAGATGGTGTGGGTCAATGAAAATTTGATTCACGACCCAACGTGATCCAGTATCAGCCACCACCCAAATGACCCATTGGCCCACTCTGACCCATCATCCATCGTGATCTACTCTGACCCACCACCAACTATGAACCACTCTGAACCATTGCGACCAACTCCGACCCATCGACATCAACTCTGACCCATGATCAACGTCCTCTTCTCCGTTGACTAAAGAGGCTACACTTGTAATAAAACAAGACTGTGAAATTATCACTTACCGGAGTTTGAATTTCTACCGTCAATGGCTCAAGCACCTCTCTGTTACTATGCTGGTGGATCTGACCTTTACGATATATAATGGCAAAGTGTTTCTCAACTTCCGAATTAAAATGAATTAAAATTATCATATATAATTATTTCTTTGTTGCCTTACAGACACATTTCAGTAGAAAATAGGATGAAATTTGAAAGTCTCAAATGAAGGAAAAGTAGACCAACGTAAAAAAAGAAAGAAAAACTAATTTTCTATATCATTAAGCACCTGGAGTGCCACTCTTTATCTAATCCACCTCGAAAATTATGGATTCGACACTAATGTCGGTCTTTTTTTTATAATTTTGATGTCAGCCCCTTTCATCTCTCCTAGGACAGCAAACGGATACTGCCACCGTTAGGACTAAATTTGGTCTTAAATGACATTAAAATTTCTACCAATTAATTTAGCGACCAGTGTTGCATTTAAAAGCTCGGCGCCTCTACGCACTTTTGCTCTCGGCGCCCCAATACCTACATATTTCTCCGCCCCTTCATCCCTAACTTAAAAATAAAACTTAATTCGTATATGCTTAATTAGTGAATTTATTACATTTAAATACCACTCACTACATGCTACAGCTAGAACTACGTAACAAAAAATAACAAATGTGAAACGTGTTCTGAATTATTTTTAGATTTCTTACGCTATTATTATACATAATAGAACAGTAAAAGAGGATTGTTCATGAAATAGTATATTTGCTCTTGATTTTTAACTTTTTCATACGGAAAAAAATAAAATATTATTCAATTTTTAAACTTTGCACTCTGCAAATATATTGCCCTCTAGGCAATGGGACTAATGTGAAATGTGGACTAATGTGGACTAATGGGAAATGCGGCAGTTAGCGGCGCTGAAAATTTACGATTCGAGTTTAATATCGGTTGATTTCGATATTTTTATGTCGCTACGTAACCACCCTGGGTGCTAATGGGAACTTAATTGGACTTGAATTGAAAGTAGAACTATTCACCTAAGCAACCACGAAGCTATGGATTCGATACTAATATCGACCAGTTTCTAGCATTTTTGATATATATCCCGACAGTACTCTTTTCCAGACTGTAAGAAATATAGTTATAATTGCGCTAGATATATCAGAATTATGTTGAAACACACACATCCATCCACTTTTATATTCTGTATAAATAGAGAGTGAGCGAGCGAGAGAGAGAGAGCGACTAAAGGCATCACCACTTCCACATTGCAAAAGCATATATCAAGAATTGAATTGAAAATCTATGTAAAGACTTTCTGCTGTGGCGTGCTTCATAAGTACAATTCCAGTCTGCTCACGTGACCTTTGGGGTTCATGAATTTCTTGCGAGCGTTGCGACTTTGGATTCTCTGTTTAAACCTTCGGTTTATGCATCGAATAAGTTTTCAAGAACATAAATGACATTCTGTATTATGAATCTTGAGAATTACCCTCCATATGACAAATAGCTGCAAATAAATACACTACATGATTTATTTATTGCTAGTGAACGAGTTTCTTAACTTGTATTTAACATTCTCATATATATAATACAGACCTACTGTGGACACCTACCTATTTCAGATGTTATATTTTAAACATAATAATTACTACATTCTGCAATGATTATGTTATATATATACAACTGATGTATTTAATGTCATTATTTTATATAATTTTTCATGCATTGCGGAAAATATAATTTTTTAAAAAGACATTGACCCAGAAGGGATTCGAACTCACAACCTTATGATTTGAAATCCAACAGCTTACCAGTGAGCTAACACAAGGATAGGCGATAATTATGTTCTATGTCTTAACTTTGAGCATTCTTTTACATATGGAAAGATTCGTTTACATATCTAAATATTCCATTACGTATGGAGAGCTAAATGACAAACAAGCATGTGGTGACATTAATACAAAGTTTCGAAATATTGTGTCATTAAGTATTTCAATCAATGTTGCTTTTTTTCAACACTTGATAACAAGTCTTATTATATTTAAAAGAAGAAAAACACATCTGCAAACTTTTCCCGATTACAAAGGCTGGCTTGGAGGTTCGAACCTGGTTTACTATTTCCCGAAGATACCCGAAGTTGGACTTTGAAAATTTTTGCCTCAAAACACCAATAAAGAATGCGCTCAACCTTTTTGAGACAAGGTGTACATACTACACATACAAGTAAAATATACGTATTTGCTATTTACTGCGGAAAAACTGTTGCAAGGAGAGCCACATCCCCACCAAATTCATCCTAATAGTTTTCAAATGTCACAATCCGCAAATAATCACAAACAATTCGAATGAAAGTATAAAGGCATTTGTTAGACGTGCAATGAAGAAATACATATTGCAAGTACTATCCACCACTTTATACCACAGACCAACAGTTTTTTTAAGCACAATATCTTACGCAACAAATGTGTCACAATAATGATATTCCACAAAAAAATGCTTTAAACAAAGTGATCTCTTACACCAACAACAACGAATCACAGCAACCTGTCCATATGTCGGGATGTGATTCGTGGAAAAGGAGAAGACTGCTGGGGTCTGAAATTGTTCCGGTTTGTCTGTTGTATAGCCAATGCGATGACATCTTTGCATCTTGGAGAGGAGAATTAATTATATGTCAAAGATTGTACTTTGATTATGTTATCCCGTAGATGCAAATTAATATCGGATTGTTCTAAGATAACAGTGTCCGAAAAACGAGGCACAAATGTCTTCCGCAAGAGAAAAAAGTACACATCTAGTGGTTGAAGCTTCCAAGTTAAAACTTGAGGTATTGTAAGTAGCCTACACTCCGGTTCAATGGAGTGTAGGGTATTTTCACAATGTCCACTCTAAGCGTCCAATAGAAGAACTGTTTGACGCTGTGTTGTAGGAAAATATACGTGCTCTAGCCAACAACGATAAAGTTCCTTTGTGAGTTTTCCTGATTTTGAGGCGGCAAGATATACGTTACGGGGGAGAAACACAGTGTTGTGCTCGCGTTAGTACAGGACCCATAGTATACCCCCGTAAAAAAATCGAGGTCTAGAGAACTTGATTTTTGATGTGTGTTCTCGGATCATTATTGAATTAATTTAGCTTGGGTAGACATTTCTAATCCGGGCCGATTAGGTTCTGAACGCCATTTTAACCCTTTCGATACGGTGCGCTTTTTGATGTTTTCGTCGACAAAGTTATGCAGGTGCTGCAGCTTCCCTAATTATTCTATTGAAACTTTCTATGATGCGTTGTGTCGGCCAAAGAGAAGGTTTTCAGATGCTAGTATATTTGTTTCAATTGAGTTAATAAGAGAGAAATTATAGAGGGAAAAATGGGATTTTTTCAAAATTTTCACCTAAATTCGGGAATTAAAATTTCTCATGGCTGGAAACACTGCCACTAAATAGATGCAACTTATCTTAAAATAAACTTTGGTACACCACTAATATATCCTAGAAATATAATGTCAATATCTAACAAACTAAGCATCTAATTTAAAAAAACATATCATTCTATCTTTTAAAAAATCGCCAATTTCTGGACGTCATTTTTAAGAATGTCGAATATTTTTTAATGATGACTTAATATTTCGTGAATCATGAAACATAATTCAACATTCTTGTGTCAGACGTCGGTTATGAATGTCTTTCATATCTCTGGCCGAGAGAAGGTGTAGCCTTCTACGGCCCACCCACTCATCAACGGATGGGAATGATGATCGGTCAACTTCTGGAATTATCGCTAAACTGATTGGTTGACTATTTTATGTTTTTTTCTTTTAAAAGTTTTTTCAAAGTTATGAATTCAGATATTTTGGAATTTAAGAAAAAGAAAAATATCACTAGTGTGTGTTGTCGCCATAATAAACTATTTATACAGGGGGTGCACGAAATTCATTTTTTTTAATGTGTCTATTTAGTAATACCCGCACCAATAAAATTGAGTACTGAATAACAGTAGCGTAGCGTGATATTCCGAAAGGGGGATGCCAAAGTTAGTCATTTGTGCGATATAGTACTACTGCAAGCAGCAATATATAGCTATTCCGAATGTAATTATAGGGCTATACAAAATTTAGGAGGAAGCCCCCCTAATTGGAGGTCTAGTGGGGCATAGAGAAGCGAATGCGTGGATTACGTTAGAATTTAATAACCAATTGTCTCAGCTCCTTCTTGCCACTACCGCTGTGACGAGAAAACTAGGCCCCACTTTTGTATGAACATTGTTTCCAGTATCGTTCCCTTCATTTCTTTCTCGTGGGCCGCTTTTTTCTCCACATACCACACGTCAATCTCGTTCTTTCAAAAAAAAAAAAAAAAAAAAATATCGCCCCTAGAAATTTGTCATCTTGGGTCCGGAACTCAGACGCCCGTTCGTGAATATGGGCCTGAGTGTATATATCATCTGAAGATGTAAATACAAAGCACTTAAACCAACTCTGGGGGCCTGTTTCTGTATCCAGATACTGAAGTCAAGGACGCAAATCTGTCTTCAACGTTCGTGGGATGGGTAAGATTGTTCCCATAATCCTTTCCTTTTTTTAACGATGTTCAAAATATTTATGAAGTTGAAAAAAATGCTGTGGAGGATTAGGGGAGCAGAGTTGTCTATAATATTGGCAGGAGGGCACATTTTAAGGCTTATTGTGGGGGAGGGAAGAAGAGACTCATATTACAGTAGATGAATCAGATTTCTGAGGTAAACCTGTTGTACTCGTATATTATATATCAAATGATGTAGATGAAATAGTGGTACATATCATTATTACAACTCAGTGCCGTGAGCACATTCTGAAATTTGAATATATCCATAATAATAATTGATATGTTTCTACTTACGCATCCACAATGATCCACATTAAAATTTTAGGACATTTGTTTTATAACAATACAAATAATGACTTCCCCAAAACTATGAAAGAAAATCAATCAGGCCTATATTTGGCGCAACAATACTCTTATCTGAGCAAAATTATGATTACCACAATAGCATTATAGGAATTGTTACAGGAATTAAACAAATACTTGAAAATAGACTACTAATAATTAATGACAATGAAATATTAAAGAATACGATTCTTTTTTTAAAAATGAAACAAGTCAAAGGATATCAGTTTCCTTTGTGGCAGTCGGATAGAAATCATCATCATCACAATCTCAAATCGGATTATTGGGGGGTCGGGGGTGGACAAGATTGTAGGGAACATGTTTCCCTTATGTCCCCGAGATTTGTGCCAGTGACTGAAGGGCCCTGGCATAATCTTTGCGAATGACGGGGAGTGGTGGCTCTCTTGTCCTACCAGATCGGTGACCGTAATTCTACAGAATGCTTTAAATTTATGCCTGTGTCTGTGAGCTCCTTTACGATGAAGATTACAATTACGATGCATTTAGTTGTGATTAAGGCATAACTATTTTAATACTATTATTTACATAACCGGCATGCTTCAAAAATGCGTTGAACTAACCATTTCCGTTTTGTTCTATTTCCTTTATATTAGGGCTCGTACGTTCTGTTCAGAAACTATAGCTTAGTTCAAAATATATACAGTTGGAAATACTTGAATATGCCAGCGTATATCTAAAGCAAATATAGGGTTGCAAGGGATGAGGAGGAGTGAGAAGGGAAGTGTTGCGCATGCGCATTCAACAGAAAGCAGACGAAAACCCCGATGCTTTCAGTAGGCCTGGAAGCCCGAGAAAAATAGCATACGACAGGAGGAAAGACAGAAAATGTGTGTCTGAGTGACGCGCATGCGTAGGTTCCTCTTGTCAAAGTAAGTCGAGAGAGCGCGCCAGAAGATTGCGGTGGAAATAATTGTGATAATTACAAGCAAACAATTTATAAATAATGAAATACGTACTTTTTCTTATTAACAGGGGATGCCGGGCATACCGGCGTTCCCTTACGCTACGCCGCTGCTGAATGACAACCTTGCTTGTAGAAGATGTTCTTGAAGACTGCCGCTTACAGAAATAGCATGGTGTGAATTTTTTTATTGGTTTGGTAGATATTTTCTTCATATTGGCAGACAGTATTGGTGAAAATTTCTCTTCATATCTTTAGACAGTAAGCAGTGACTGCAATTGCAGTGCCAGGTAATATCTAGTTTTGGTGTTGTTACATTTTGTGTGTTGCAGGTATTCTATTGACTTGGTGACATAAACATGAGTGATGAAGATGATAGCAGCTGATTGAGATCTCCTGATAAACTTTTGTTAGCTATAGACTCTCTGAACCCATTCCACAAAGACAAATATGTTATATGCCAAGGTGATACAAAATTAAGACTGACATATACCAAGGCTGGACAGACGTGAATTCGAAACGCAGCTGAAATAAGACAAGATTAAGTCCACAAAAGATTGAAATTGATTGGTGAACAAGAGCCAATATTTTATCACTGTAATAACAAGTGCTACAAGTCTTACACAATGAAGAAAAGCCTGGAAAGAATTAATCAACAACTAGCAGAATCCAGTGTACCACAACAAGATTCTGAGTGTTCCGAGAAGGCAGCTTCGGCCAAATCCAGCGTCCATCAACTTAGGAGATTTATGACAACCCCTCGCCCACCTACAACATCTCATCACAAACCAGAGGACCTTCCGTGTATTATCTGTGGTTTAGCCAAAATAAGGGCAAACGGAAATGATGGAGGAAAATACAGGTTGTGTGTTTTAAGGAGCAAACGCGTTTCTATTTGCAGCTGGTTTCTTCCAAGATGAAATTTTCAGTCGTATTGCTGATCTTAACCGTGAGGTTTACGTGCTTGCAGCAGATTTGTATGCCCACGGGAACTGTATGCGTGCATATATTCGGAGATACGAACGTGCCGTGAGCTCCCAGCAACAGAAGCTTCGCTTCCAGGCGTCTGATAAGTTTGCGCTTTTTGAAAAAGCAAATGAGGTTTTAGAACCACTCTTGAGTACTGGGTACGGATGCTAATATCAGGGAATTAATGACCAACATGGATGAAACAGTAAGTGTTTGTAACAGTGAGATTAAAATGTTTCTAGTGAGAGTGTACGGTGACAAAATTAGTTTGTCCGTCTGACCAAAAAAAAAAAAAAAAAAAAAGAACCCCATGCTATTTTCAGCAGATCTGACTCCTGAAGATCTTGCAGCCAAACTAAGATTGCAGGATGCAGTGAAATCAGCAGGAAGAATTTTAAGAGAAGTCCTGAAAGACAGATTTTGGACTTACGAACAAATTTTGTGATTCCTCAGAGCTCCGCAAATCATGGGAGTCAATAAGAATGTCTGACGTTTTCTTGACATTTTTTCCGTTTTTTAATATCAGTAAAGGAAAACAATTACAAGTAAATTCCCTTGATTTAGGAACAGATGCCAACTACACTGATAATGGGTTTGAAGATATAAGCGAAGAAAAGCAGAACAATCCCATGAATTGACTTGCTGTCCAAATGTACTGTATTTATCAAATTGTTTTATGACCTACATCACGGAAGAAAGAAAACTCCACTGCACATGATGACCGCTCACGCGATCTATGACAAGTGCAAATGTAAAGAGCTTATCACTTCAATGAGTAGGATAGGTGTATCAACAAGTTATAACGACATAATACGGAGCATGAACTTGTTAGCAGCTTACGCTGTGAAATCATGTAAAACTAACAGCACACCACTCCCCAGTCACTTTACTAACAAAGCGTTTACATTTGCAGCCTTTGATAATGTTGACTTTGAAGACAGCTCTTCTTTGTCCGGCACATATGGCACACATAATACGGCAATGGTGCATTTCAAGACCGTGCCAATGAGTTAGATGCAGGGTAACAATCAGTGTCAGCATTAAATATACAGAAACGAAGTTGTAAACTTATAACACAGCTGCCTTGTCAGTGTGTGCAAAACTACAACAAGCCAAAAACACGATCCGATTTACCAGAAAGTTTCCAAGTGGCTGAGAATATGCATCATTTAGTGGCCGATACTGCAGTCTGTAAAACCAAGGAAACTGAATTTGTTATTACTCTTATCCGGTGTGGACTGAAAGATCAGCACAAGCCAGTTCCTCCATGGGCTGGGATTCATGCTCTAATCTCCCAGAGTACCGTCTTATTGAAAAAGATTGCCTTTTTACCAGTAACACGATCTTCTGTCACAAACTACGCAACAGTATATACAGCTATAAAAAATTCCAAAATGTGGGTCCTCAGCTTGAAGATCAACCAATCCTCTTAATATTCTGTGACGAAGGTGTCTTCCGTATTGTCGCTGAGATCTGTATGAACAATCTAGAATAATTTAGTGATCTTTATCCAATGGTGGGCATTTTTCACATGACAAAAGTTGTCCTGCGTGTGTAGGAAGTTATCTAACAGAATGTGGCATAGAAGATGCACTCATTGAGACTGAAATCTTTGGAACCAAAACTGTGCAATCTGTATTGAGCGGAACTCATTATTTTCGATCGTCACAGTGTATGCTCGCCATCTCTGAAGCTTTAGAAACATTGCGTTGGATAGTCTTCTGGAAGAAGAATAGCAAATTAGATTTCGCAGATGTTATGGAAGAACTGTGCAAGGTACACAATGCAAAGCCAGGCAACATTTACTACACTTCATTCAATATCACAAACCTTAAGAGCCAAGTTTGAAGAGTTTATCAAAGAGTGCGAGGATAAGTCAGAGCTTTGCAAGTACTGTGGAAATGTAATTTTAATCGGTCTAGTGAAGGACCTAGTACATGCTGATAGAAAAAAAACTGTGGATTCATTCATTCCTGTGTTTCGTGAATTCGATTGTATAAACTATGTGAGATATGGCTCCTGATATTTGGAAAGAATAAAAAAACTAGAAGTAGAAAACAAGTACCTTCACAAAAAATTTGTTCAAGGACACTTCGTGATCAAAAACAAAGAAGGATGATTCAATTCTGTAGCTCCTGATATGAAATTAGAACAAACCATTCAGAAATCAGAAAAAAGTTTCAAGGGAATTGTCGGTTAAACACGTAAAAGTGACTATGTTGCTCAATGGCAACTAGTTTACCACGAAGTACTTTCTATTTGTAACATTTTCAAAGAGGTGACTAATTCTAAATTAATGGACAACCGTGAAACTGTTCCTCACCATGAGCTAATGGGAAAGAGAAGAGAACGTTTCAATAGAAATGTTGAGAGCCTTGTTCATTTTATGCAGCGATGAGGAAATCCGTTTGAAATGATTGAACCTGTGCGGCTGCATATGTTTGTCACAAAACAACATGTGAATAATGATGTAAAAGCACGTCTATTAGATATCTTTTCACATGGGTCAGAATTATATACACAGCTGAAGCAGAAGAAGTTTCTATTGAAAATAAAATCGTTTTTGACGTAATCAATAAAGCTAACATCCACGCTTTAATCGAAACATTGTAACAGAACCAGCAACCAGAAAAGTTCCACTGGTGATCTCAAATAAAATTCTTTCCCAAGTCCACATAGAGATAGATGTGGCAAAAGAAAGGAAGGAATATATCAAGAACATTATGTCTCACGACCTTCTTCCACCAAATGCGTTACTTCATTTTGTTGCACTTATAAGTCAAGGATTGTAAGAATTATATATATATTATGGAACAGGTGTAAAAAGACGCTTCATCCCTCTTCATATTTTGTACCATAGACTCAACTCAGAGATTTACAATGTTCTCATCAAGGCCCATATTCTTACGGGTGATGACATTATGAGCAAAATAGGAGCTAAGCGTGGAGCTTTAGCTGCTAAACCAGTGAACTGTCTAAAAGAATTTGCTGACATTGACGACGACTGTGACTTCAAAGACGTCGATAAGTATCTTGTGCGAGGGTGGAAAACAAAGTGTAATATTGAAACTTTTGATGAACTTTCCTACAATGAGTTCAAGAGATCAGTCCCACTAAGTGACCTTCCGCCAACGTCATCGTCCGTGCATGCACACATTAAAAGATCATTTTATTTACTCAGAAGATGTGTAAATGTTTTGAATCGTTCGTATGTTCCAAAAGATCTCTGAGAGTTTCGATGAGAAAACATTGATGGTGTTCTTAAACCTATTAAATTTTTAAAGGCTCTACTCAGTGAACATGCAACTGCAAAACCTGCGCTACGAAAAGATGCTCCTGCCGATACGCTCTTCTGAATTGTTTGTCATGATGGAAATGTAATGCAAGTGACTGTAAAAACGCGTAATTGCAAATGTACATAATTAAATCCAGCTTCATGGTATACGCCTGTAAAAAGAAATTGTGTTTCACAAAATTTCATTTTTCATTTGCAATTTTGCATCATTATTGAATTAATATAGCTTAAGAAAATTGTCGCGTATTTCATACAAATGTAAATCAAACAAATTTATATACACGTATTCATTACTTATAATTAGTATTCTTTATAATTTGAATTTGTATACTTGTGTACCCATAGACAAACTTATGTATTTTATCTACTTGTGTTAATTACTTCTATTCATGATCTTAGACATTCTTTGCTGATCACAAAAAAAAGGATTGAAACCTATTTATATTTAGTTTATTTCAGCCTCCATCATAACTTTCCGTTAGACCTACAGTTAATTTAGTTGCTAGCACGCATGCCTTGAGTGTATAGTCCCGGGTTCGATTCCCGGTGGAGGTACAGTTGAACTAAAGAGTGGTTTGGATTCGTCTATAATCAATTGGTCCATCTCTCCTTTAACCACTATGGCATAACTCAAACAAACCACAAAAAAATAACATTCTTTATTATAGTTTCCTATATAATATTCGCCACTTTGTAAAATGACTAAAAGGTTGCTCTGATAGGTTATTTTGTATGTTTATAAGGATATTTGGCCTTCATAATCTACGTTTTGACACAAGAATGTTGAATATAGATCTCATGATTCACGAAATATTAAGTCATCATTAAAATATATTCGCCATTCTTAAAAGTGACGTCCAGAAAATGGCGATTTTTTAAAAGATATGTTTTATAAATTACATGCTTAGTTTGTTAGATATCGACATGATATTTCTCGGAGATATTAGCGGTGTACCAAAGATTATTTCAAGATAAGTTGCATCTATCTAGTGGCAATGTTTCCAGCCATGAGAAATTTTAATTCCCGAATTTAGGTGAAATTTTTTTAAAAAATCCCATTTTTCCCTCTATAATTTCTCTCTTATTAACTCAATTGAAACAAATATACCAGCATCTGAAAACCTTGTCTTTGTCCAATACATCGCACCATAGAAAGTTTCAATAGAATAATTAGGGAAGCTGCAGCACCTGCATAACTTCGTCGATAAAAACATCAAAAAGCGCACCGTATCGAAAGGGTTAAAATGACGTTCAGAACCTAATCGGCCCGGATTAGAAATGTCTACCCAAGCTAAATTAATTCAATAATGATCCGAGAACACAAATCAAAAATCAAGTTCTCTGGACCTCGATTTTTTTACGGGAGTATACTATGGGGCCAGGACTAAATAACAAAAGTAGACGTATTTACAACACAATGCACAGTTTCCCACGAGGACCGAATCTCGGCTCTTAGTAATCGGAGAGTAAGGATACGCGAATTCCCTTTTACATTTTCCTAAATATACTGAGGGGCAGCGCGGGGGAACGGCGTCACAACAACTGGAAAAAAATATATGGTGTCCAACAGATAGCATAGTATTACCTAGTTGCTGATGGAAGAATTGTTGATATAAGAATTAAGTTCAAGAAATTCTCCCTGAAAGTGCGGAATGTTGCTGGAAGAATGGTTGTTTCTATTGCATATTGGACGTACATATAGTAGAGTGTTTTTCTCATTTCATTCAGGGGAAAGATAATATCGATTAAGGGTGTGTCGACGTGTATAATGTCTTACGTATTTGGAAACCCTGCCTATGAAATTACGAATGTGGATGGATTATATAGCACTTCTTTTCATTTTAAGCATTTCAAGCATTCTCATAATATAGTAGCGCTCCGGAGTTTCGTTTTTGAAATATGGAAATCCTCATTACCCCACCTATACATCTTTCTAAACTTGATTCAATTCTTAATTTCTTTATTCTAATAGTACACTTTCGTGTTCCCGCACTTCGAATATTAGCTAGCGTCATCTTAATATCCAGACTCCGGAAGTACGCAGAAATAACTGTGATCTGAAATTTCCGCATAAGACAGTTAATGGGAACTTGATGTCGGACACCCTTCTTCAAGAACTATCCTTATCAAACCAAGGAATATCCACCTATACCATCTTGGCTACCCTAGATTGGCAATTGTACAGATGTCTTTTCTCCACAGAATACCGTACTATTATAACCACCTAGCAACTGATGTAGACATTTTTTCGAGTTAACCGGTGTTTGACAGATCAATTAAACGCATGTTGGCCAAATAATATTACTTTTGCACATTTTGTTGACATTATTGATGTTGTCGTTTATTTTTTTGTCATTCTTCTGTTTTTCTTTTCGGACTTGTTAACACTTCCCTGTGTAAAATGGCAAAATTATGCTGTATCGGAATTTGTTCAATAAATAAATAAACAAATTAAATACGTTTACCTGTCCTTTTAATTTCAAACTCATGCATCACCAACTGTGCTACTAACACGTAGATATACGAAAATTAATAATTTTATTTTACTATGCACAACGGAACATTTCTTAAGTAAATTACCGGGAATAAATGGTACGGCTCCCTGTACTTAATTTTAATTGAAAATTACATGTTTGTATTGCAACTAACATTCCGCTTTAAAATCCTGTTACGTACTATGAATTTTTTATGAGAACGTAACTAAATTTTTGATATTTGAAAAAAAAACATGCAAAATAAAAGGCTACAAACAGTTGAACATGCATAGAAGAAACAGATTATTTATGTGATTATTAAGATCACAGCGCCATTTTCTGGCCATAGAGACGGCATAACCGTCTGCGGCCCGCCCATCGCCTGATGGGAATGAAAGACTTGTGAAAAAAAGATTTACTGAAGGATTACTACTGGTGTCTGATCTACGTTTACTACGTTTTGTTCGTTCAGAAATAACTGCAAAGTCAGATTTATGTGACAACTGACTGGTAAGCTTTGTCGATGAGTTATCCAAAGTTAACAAAGAAGATATAAATTGTAAATCAAATTAAAAGTATTGATGAATACGAATATAACATTTGCTACACAATAGGGTAAAATACATGTTTTCAAAATGCCATAGTTCGGTTCGTACGAGTAGTAGGAATATTTTTTTAAAAAAAAATAAGAGTATGATACAACTCTTCTTACGGGTTAACTGCTGTATCGCCAGACTAAGTTTATAAAGTTTAGACTACTACATGAATTGGATAATTTATTTAGATATGTGAGGAAGAGTGAGTGAATGTAAAGTGAGGGAAATAATTGAGGTTGTGAAAATACTTGTTGTTAGTTGCTTTTAGATTTATGCCATATGTCCAATCTCTATTTCGAACAATAATGACTAACAAGTGAACCAGTTTCACAACCAACTCTTTTGCGGGAGAAATTAAATAATATTTCTTTTAGTTTGATTTTCGTGTGGTCCGGCGATACAGTAGCCATATCCTTCTTACTACGGTACATAGAAAGTGAACTTTGAGAGTTTGTTAAGTTAAAGAGTAATGTTTTCAATTCCGAGCTAAATTCATCGTTCCTTATACTATTGTTTCATGTTATTTTTGTTACCCTCTGTGTGTATAAGATCTCAAGAGTTCTCAAATATGTAGAGAGAAATTGTTTAATCTGTCATAAGTGTATGGTTCTGTGTGGAATGGTTTTACTTTATAAATCAATTTTGTATAAAAGTATATATTTATCTCGTACTCTACACATATATTACTTTCTGGCAGAGCTGTAAAGAAATGCTGTAAAAAAACGCAAATTATGAGAAATAATTTGAAAAATTATTTAAGGAACTTTCTTACGAAGTCGTTCTAAAACAAGCTTAGTAGCACATTTTGTAAAATACATCGCTCTTCTTATTTTATCAGTTATATATCTTCACTTACCGTACTGCTTTCAAGGATAAAATCCAATCTCAGACTCCATACCTTTTAAAATAAAAATAGAGATGAAAATACTGAAAGAAAATACAAATTTGTTATTGAATAAAAAGCCACGCATATTCATTAACTAAGTGCTTAATTATTTAAAGTTTAGAATGTAAGTATTTCTTTTTCACATGCAAGTGTATTGATTATTTTCAACTTAAAATCAAATTATTTCGCAAAAGCAGTAGTTGAGACATTATATTTAAAATTTATAATATTTCAAGAATCTTCAACAATAAAATTTATAATCTTCTACATGTAAGGTTATATAAGTGAAAATTATTTAACTCTTATTTTTCTTTCAAAAACACGCTCCATAAGTAAGGCTCAGAGAATATACCCTTTTAAATAGATGTGTGCGACCAGTTCGTTTTTAAGAAGGTTTAAGAAGGTTTATTATATTATTTGTACAGATGCGCAAAAGGTACACATTCACAAAATATACCCCTGCTTCCCTTCTACTTGGGGAAAATAAGTGTAAAATGACTCTTACGTTCCCTTTGATACGTCATTGATAAAACTAAAATATTGCGTTGGGAATTATTATCTAATTTATTTTGAGTACAGAAAGTAAATTATCTTGCCAAATTTCAATTTAAAAAATAGCATAAATTGATTATGTAATGGTTGGCTCAGACACGAGCACATATAAAACTGTCTAGCAGGGATCAGGGAGAATGTCTGTCTTAACTTATTATGCATCCCAATTCTTTCTACAATTGTGTGGCTAAAGCAATAGTTAGTGTCCACAACAAAGATTTTCTTGTAGCATTCCACTTGTCACAATTATTTGAAAACTAATAATTATAATTAACTTCCAGATTGCGGTAATGATTGACCCTTCATTGATTTTAGTAATCTTTCGTAGAGGAACACACTCTATTTTACTTAACATTGACCCAATATCTTACCCAATACATTCACCGCCTTAATAGCAATTAGGGATCTTTCGGCTAACATTTTACTAACGAGGAAGGTCCATGAACCGTGACAATTGAATTTTGATGAAAATGTGTGACAAGATTCAGTTCAAGTTTTTAAGTAACGTAGTAATAGTCACTCGATGCGAAATACTTCGTTGAGATGCTACACAGATGCTATCTTGAAATCCAGTAGACATGTCCAAGAATAGCCTTTTGGCACAAATATGGGAAAGCTCTTGGTAGATCTGACTTCACTTTTGTAAACCGGGATAGGAAATTTATATGCGGGAATACTTCCAGGGCATGATCGCCATCTTGAAAGGCGCCACATTGAATGGCAATCAAATATAATGAATAGCAAGGGGGTCATGTGGAGTATCAAATAGCGCTGAAATTTACTCCAAACTTCATTCCCGTAACCAAAGTTTACATGTCTTTTTCATTTCAGAGTTAAGAGCTCTCTCACTAACAGAAACATAAAAACTGTGCAAGTTAAATTTGTATTATGAAATGCGGTCATGCGAACAGTTGCAGGATTCATATCTTGATCCTAGAAAGAGAAATCGTTAATTAAATTGAAATGCCTGTAGTAAAAAATGGAATATCAGCACTGTAACAAATTATACCTATTATAAAGTGAGCTATATATATACTTATGAGTGTGTGTGTTGCGATTTTGCATAACACTTAAATGTTGTAATATAAGTTAGATGCAACGGCACATATGACTTTACAAGGATACGTATTGAAGTTATTAGAAAAGTAATAGAAAAGTACTAGAAAAAATATTAAATAATAATATAAACTGGTGCACATAAGCAAATAGTAACCTACTAAGCTTTTGCTCTTCAGTTGTGATGACTGAGATCCATAACTAAGTGATTAGTACACAACATCGTGGAGGAGTACAAACACTTAACAAAGGCAGTTTATTTTCAATCTTCATGATAACAGACACTATTTTCTACTTGCAGCATAGTCTCCAGGACATTCGTAAATTAAGAAACTATTGCACTTGTGACGTACCCTCTTTTTCTGCCATGAATATGAAAGCATGTCCTTAGGAAACTGGATGAACACAAAATTGATTATACACAACAGAATACATTTTCATTATGAAAATTGTGTCATATAACTTGTTCGATGTACCACAAACAATGAATTTATATCAAAATAATCATCAAGTCTCCGAATTACCATCTTATACTGCCGAGAAAAGCATACATAAAGAGGATGAGAAAATGTGGTGGTGTTTGGCCGTATAACGTAAGCACGAATGTTTTTCCCATGTAAGAATTCTCTCATTTCTTCACCCTTCTGTCCGCTGCACGAGTCAAGAAACAGCAGGTACAAACACGTCTTTTAGCCACAGTTGACGTGTTAACGTGTGAGTTTACTTTATTTGCGCGCATCAATAACAATGTTGAAAGTTGTCTGTTTAGCTAACTGTTCTTTCACTTTGGGTCCGAACACGCCTTTAGGCTCCTGGAAACTATATATATGTGTGTATGAATACTCGTAGTGGGGAAATGTGAATTTGGGTGGTATATGCGTCTGACGCTTATGCAAAGACTGAACGACTGCTGTAGTATGTTTCTCACCTATTTCTGACAGAGTTCTACCTAAGGTCATTTCGCACTCAAACCTAGACTGTTCAGTATTAAAGATTCATTCACTGTTGTACGGTTTCTCATGTATTATTTCATTAATTTTAATTACAATATTTTGGGCTTTATCAAGCAATTCACCTGTTTTCAACATCTTTCTTCGTTACAAATTCAGTAATCCTTCTTGGGTGAATCTAGTGCTCTTCTTTAATTTTTTTAATGAAACCATAAGAAACACGGAATTAATACTTCAATTTTCTCATTGTCAGTAACATGTAATCAAATGATAATCACAGACTGTAAGTGCTTTAGTGCGATAGATGTTGAATGTCTTTAGTACTTTGTATTTTAGAAGTGACATGACATGAGAGCAAGGAGGTTTTTACTCGATTTACGTGGAGGTTTTTACTTGATTTAAAATGTTGACAACGTTTGTCGGATTAATTCTTCGCATTTTATGCACGGAACGAATGTTTCACTGGCCCAAAAAATGAGTTCGTACTGAATGTCAGACGCCTGCCAGCATCAAAATTGCTTTAATACTACAGTTTGTCATTCGAAGAGAGACACCAAACACCTCACTGCACACCCATGTTGCAATTGCCTGTAGGAAAGCACTCTAAATTATGCGTGCTATGTCTTAAACCGTTAACAATTGTATAAAGGCAAGAGAACTAGTAAGTCTACTTTGGGAGTTTTTAGTAATACGGAGTACAATATTGGGGAAATTCACTACATTCCCATAGAGTACTTCAAACACAAATAGAGTCATACATATCATTGTTAGTGTTAACGCAAATGAATACACAAGTCCCAAAATGAATTTCTTGAGTTGTCAAGTACGTGATTTATATAATAAATAAATCCTTGGACCTTAAGGAACACATGTTACAATTAGTAATTTATCACAGTTTTGATAATGAAACTAGTCTTGCCCTTATTTATAAGCTAGGTTCTATCGTTAAAGATGAAAAGATGCAGATATTTAATCATTTAATATTGAAGGAGAAAGCAAAAGGGTAACTTGTTTTATGTATTGCAACTTGATATTGAATCTTGTAATAATCTTTCTAGCATGTGCGTATGCATTCTCTTATCACTACTAGCACAACAGACACAAGGAAAGTGAATTCTAAGTTATCAGTTGTATCTTCTTCTAAGAATAGGCTGTGAACTGATAATTTAAACCCTCTTCATTGTTCAATGCGTCAGCGATAAATCCATGTTCTTTAAACAAACTGACAATAAATATACTAAAGTATTTTAACTTAGTAATATACACGGTAAATTATAGGTTGTCAAGTATGAGTATTGGAAAGGAACGCAATATTCTACAACTATGAGGGTCTTTGTGTGAGATTTCAAGATTGGAGAAGAAAATTTAGCACATGGACCATATAAAATTACCTAAATTAAATTTTTGGTTTGATTCAGTTGTATGTCCCACATGTATGCTTAATCTAAAGGAAACATGGATTTGCTGATTATTGTGGAATCTGAACCACTTTGGTCATTCAGCTAATATGCACCAGTTTATATAATGTTACTAATATATATATATATCCGAACAATCCCTTTAGTATTGTCTGCCGTCAGTACTATTAAACATGTGTTTCATCAACAACCAGTATATTACATCACGCTTCGAAGAATGTATAATTTGTAGCATGCTGCTATTCCATTTTTCACTAAGACATTTCAATTTGGTTAACGATTTCTCTCACCAGGCTCAAGATCAGATTGGAATAATGGCTATTGTACATCAAGTGACTGCGACTGCATTACTTAAACCCCTGCTACTCCTCGCACGACCGCATTTCATAACACAAATCTAACAAGCACAGTTTTAATATGTTCTTGTGAGTGAGATAGGTCTTAACTCTGAAGTGAAAACAGATATGTAAACTATAGTTACGGAAATGTATTCAGGAGTATATTTAGTGTTATTTGATACCCCACATGACAGCCTTGCCATTTATTATATTTGAACGCGATTCAAGAGGAGTAACGTAATCACTAACTCGTCTCGTTGTGTAGTGTCAAATTTCATAAAATTCCATGCTATACAGGGGTAAAAATGAGGGGGAACTTGAGAGCGAAGTCTTCCGACTTCCACAAAATATCTGTGGCGTCCACCTACTTTCTAAAACGAATTACAATGGAGGAAGACATGTAAGGGGGACTTGTGACGTCTCAGATAGAATTTTATCCCTGATGTTATAGTTACCTTATGTTGAACGGAAGAATTCATTAATATTTCGATGTTCATATTTTAACAGCTTTTAGTAGAGCAACAAAATTTCTAAATTAGATTTTCTTCCTTTAGGAGCTAAATCTCACAAACTTCCATATAGTATCAAATCTGGGTGCAAGTACATTATTAGCTAAAGAGATTAGAGGGTTTAAGCTGAATAGATTTAAATATCAAATAATGGGTGAACGAGTCATTACATACAATTTTATTTATGTGGAAGTTGAATCAAAATCATTAACTTCATTCAATTCCGTTATTATTGACTAGCAGCATTCAATTAATCATAGTTATGGAATTACAAGCAAGAAATTTTAAATTATGAAATGCATTAAACGGAGCGCTTTCTTTCTTCAGATTTTCCAATGTTTCCGGTAAAAAGAAAAAAAACTGTTTTCTTCCAGATACAAAGTATTTCATAATTTCCGGAACTTTTTACAATACCAGGCCTTATACGTCATTATTTAACATCAACAAGTTGACCAATGCATTATAAATTTATTCTTATTTGAATGGTGACCATCATCATAAAATCTGAACACTACATCAATTATTAATCTGATAATAAGTGTTTACATGTAGGATGAGGAATAAGACTGGATTGTTTAATATTGAATACAAATAAATACCTGCATAACTGAAATTTACAATAGAAAACAGGCAGTTTAATTGTTGATTGCGCTTGATATAGTTATGTGCAACTGTTAAGACAACATCTTAATTACTAAAAGTTATGTAGATTGTCCTAACAATTAAAACAATGTACCAAGTTATACAATATTTGATAGTTTCTCCGACTTGGTGGGGAGACCAACTTCACACTTCCCCCAAACCATCGTTTCTCATTTCTTCCCTTCTTGGTATAGCACAAATCTAAAACTTGAGGCAGAAATCAGCACAAATTGAGCACTAAATATTGCCATTGGTTTTAATCGACTCCGACGTGGTGGGGAGGCCAACTTCACACTTCCCTCAAACCATCGTTTCCTATTTCCCCCGTTCTGGGTATAGTACAAATTTTTGAACTTGCAGCACAAATTGAGTACTAAATATTAGGATTGGTTTGAATACAATTTGAGTTAGTGGGAGAGCAGTGAGAAGTTAGCCACCACCATTGTCATTAAATTCCGTTCTTGGTAATAGAGCACAAATTCTAATTTTTCCGGCACAAATCAACGCAAATTAAGCGCTTATTTTTTATAGTGTTCTCAATCTTTTATCGTAAGGTGAGGGGACCATCGTCAAGCTCCTGAAATAGAGCCATTAAATATATATTCTGGCTTCTTGTAAATCAGTTGAAAATGGACTAAATGCCGCTTTTATATTTATTTAATACCTGTAACAACACCGGCGTCCTTCTGCCAGTAGAAATTGGTCCTTGCTCTTATATGTTAAAAGTGTAAACACGATTACAGACGTGATCAAATCATTAGACTCACGCTCTAAAAATGCAAAATTGCTGTAGGGGTCCTATTTCAGTTTTAGAACATGTAATTTAATGTTAAACAACCAATATAGGATCCTTCATTTGTTTATTGTACAGTTAAAGTGCACATGTTATTAGTGAGGGGTAGGGATTCTGAAAGTGGTTTTAGTTGTAGATATATATTATGGTTATCAACAAGTTACAGTCTGAAGTGTTATGGTTGCTGTCGTAGGACGTTAAGACATTCAAAGCGTTCAACAGTTCGAATGCGCCAGTTAAAACGATCGTGACGTGTTTCGTATATCAATCTTTTATTCTGTGTAGTGCTGTAACTCCAACACAATGGGAAAAGCAAAAGACCTTTTTTCGTGTAAAATGAAAGTTAACAAAATACTTCTGGTGGAAGTAAGATATACACGGCAATACATTCTTACATTGCTGGTTGAGTTGAGATAGATCAAAAATTTGTGAGTAGAATCTCTGTTGAAATGAACAAGAGCCAAAATAGGGTTGGGAAGTGTGATCGAAAACCAAAGCTGTCGCTGAGAGGTATCAGAAAACTAAAAAGATTGGCTCTGGGAAATAGAAGTGCAAACTCTAATAGACTTAAGCATAAAAATGACTGAGTATGGTGTAGACATTTGGCCTGAAAGTGGTCGAATGATTCTTTGTGCCGAGAGAATAAAAGTACACGCCAGGAAAGAAAACACAAATTAGAGTCTACTTCAATCATGGCAATGAAGAGCCACGAATGGGAACGAGGCCTAGAGTATTGGACTTCTGACGATTGGAGAATAGCGTGTTTCAGTGATGAATCATGTATATTTCTGTCTGATAAATGTTCACAATATGTGCTTCTTTCAGTTGGGAAGAATTCAAGTTGGAATTTCTTTAATAAACCGTGAAGCATCCTACTTCAGTCATGGTCTGGGGTATGTTCTCTGTGTTCGGGCCTGGAAGACTGTATATAGTAGAAAGGACAATGAAGAGCGACCAATACCTAAATGTTCGTCAAGAGTAACTGTTTTCGCAGACTTGACTCTGGTTTGATGATGTACAATTTATCATTATGCATGATGGGCCCCATGCCATCGGGCCAACGCTGTGACAAAATTCTTCGAGGAATACAAAAGTAGTGTTCTTCTTCCGTTTTCTAGCCTTGATATGAACCCGCTTGAAAACGTTTGGAGCTTCATGAAAGGAAAGCTAGAGAAGAAACACATTAGAACCAAACTTCAATTCATCAAGGAGATCAACAATTTGTGGTATCACAATGCTGACAAACTGGGCTTGTACATAGGATGTCACAATGGATAAAAGACAAAGGATTGAAAGAATAATGGACTTCATAAGAAATATTAATCTTTGTGTGAGAGTTAATTTTCTTGTATTCCATTTCATTTTTTGTTTCCAATTTGGATATACACATTTTGTAGTAATTAAATTTGACTCTTACGTATGCAGCAATTGTTTCAATGATAATAAAAACCATTGACCCACTCACTAGAAATTAGGACAGAGTTACAAAGTAGTAATTTGGGCTAAGTTCGAACGTAATATTGTAAGAACAGTAAAATATTCAAAAACTGAATGTTGAGTCTAATAATTTGAACACGTCTGTAGTTTCGGGTAATGTAGAAAGAGAGCGCAATTTAGTATGTGATGTGTCGTATTTAAGATTGCTAAACCTAAATTAGAAATGGTCATTACAAGTAATGCTCCTTTCTAACCGAGTTCGAAAAAGAAAGTTCTCAGAAGGAACCTGTCATTCGGACAATCGAATCAAACCTAATAAATTCGATAAACATAACGAAGATATGTTGATGCACAAGACAGTAGGTGCCATGGACAACGGAATAAGTCCCTAGGGCCCACTAACCCTGTTAGTATAAAGACAATCGTAGAGTCACAGTGAAATAGCTATTGCATCAATACTGTCTATTGGAAAGTCATGGTTTATAGTTCAGCATGAAACAAACTTTCCAGAGGTGCTATGTATTGGGGCCCATAACGTGCTTGAAAAGGGAAAATTGGGATAATGTCGAGAAAATTCCCTCCAGAAATCCAAATGTATCTCTGTAATGCATAGTACCACTTTAAAGCTTGTTTCATGGTGAAGAGAATGAACTATAAACCATGACTTTCCAATGAGCAGTGTTGATGCAAAAGCTATTTCACTGCGACTCTACTATTTTGATTATACTAACAGGGTTAATGAGCCCCTGGGAATTACTCCATTTTCCATGATATCAACCTTTTTGTGCATGAACACATCTTTGTTATGTTTATCGAATCTATTACGTTTGATTCCGATGTCCAGATGACAGGTTCATGTCCGTTGCTTGTCAGTTTGAAGTTTATATGTGTAGGTTTGTATGGAGGCCGGATAAGATAATCTCGAAAACTGTTGTTCATATTTAAATGTGGTTTTCTCTAATTAAAAGACTTGTTCCCGAGGAAGGTTTATTTATAAAACAATAATAAAATAATTATTATTTATTTATTTTAAAAATATCAAATAATTCCATATCCTAAATATGCTGAAATTAGAAATCCAACAACGGAATGTGGGGTAAATGCCTTCTCAACCTCCGATCCGAACGCATTTGTTCCTATTGTCCACATATGTCGACGTTCTTTTTAGGAAGTTCATAAGTAAAAGCGAATAATGATGAGAGAATTATGTTATATTTATATTATAAGTTGGTACTCACTGTGTACAACGTCGTAAGCATACTTCTGTTTTCCGCCAGATGACTTATGTAGTGTGTGTAAGTATGAAGTGATGCTAACAACGTCGCAGCACTGCTTAGAGGGTAAATTGGTTTCTTTTTACTATAACATATATTTACTAGTTTGAAGCGACAATTATTGTAAGACTTGTCTCTTTAATTATAAATACTTAGTTCTGTAGTAATAATTAGATATTGTATACAAATTTTTACCGTACATATTGTATCACTATTTGTCGACAGTGGTCACAGGAAAGGATACATCAGAAACAAATGAGCGTTAGGTCAGGTTTTAGTTTTATTTTTGCAAACGTTTAGTGTTATTTAATCTTGCTAAACATTAACACAAGCATTGTTACTTGAGATATCAAACAAATTAGAATGCAAATTAAATCATACTTGGGACCGATGTTTAAATGGACCTTCAGTGAATATCCCTGCTATAATTTTGTTATTAAATCTGTCTAATAACTTATCCATTCAACGATTCACAACGCTAATTGATAAACCATATTTTTTCTAGCATATTTCAAGAAAGCCAACACTTTCGAGGGGTGACGATTGGAAATGTACTATTCCTTCTATCAGGGATGGTTACTCAGACAGGTATTAAATAAATTAATGATTCAGGTAAATATATGCGAGAAAGTTCAATATGTGAAGCATTACAATGTCTCATAAGTAAGCGTCCCATCCAACAATCGGGACCTGGACATTCTATATATGTATTATCGCGAAATACCAACATACAGTATGGTCCGGAAGTAGGCGTACCCTAAATAGTATTTCCTGACGGTTTTAGGTTTCACCCACATTTGTTTGGTAACATTGCTTGGATTTGTCTACTAACGTTGCTTGGTGTTTTCTGGCATTTCGAATGGGGCAGATGGAACACCAGCGCACTTCGGGACTCATGTGCGCAATTACCTAAATCAGAGTTTTCCTAGCAGCTGGATTAGAAAATGTTGTTCATCTTCAACAGCTCCCTTTGCCTGGCCTCCAAAACGTCCCGGTCTACCGACACCAGACAACGCTCTCTGGAATTTCATAAAGCAACAAGTAAGAAACATTCGATATCACTCAACACAGGAATAACGAGCGGCTCTGGAATACGCCTTCAACCTCGTGGCTCCGGAGTATCTCCGCAAAACATCTGCGATACTTGGCGCAGAATTCAGCTGTGTTACGACATGGATGGTGATCATACCGATATTTATGACTGCAAGGCAACTGCGAACAAGCATTCTACCATAACTAACATTATACTGTTGACACTGAAGAGGGGGTACGCCCACTTCCGGACCACTCTGTAGATTAGTTAAAATACATAATTTGATAAAAGGATGTAGGAATTTGAAGGATACATGGCTAATCTTGTCATTTATTGAAAAATCTTATTTGCACTTTAGTCTCGGACTTTTACAAGTCTCTTACCCGTCTAGTGGCTAGCGCTTGTGTCTTAGTCTATCGGGTCCCGAGTCTCATTCCCGCTGGAAGTAATTGTAATTTGACAATTATTTATTTTTATTATACATCCATGTTCTTCTACATACGTTAACATATAAACAATAGAACAACAGAAACGATTTGAAACTCATTAAATATTTGAATAATTAATATTATTCTGACCAGAGTATGTACTTTGTTAAAATTAAAATATTTCGTAATAGCTTCCATAACATAACGTTATCTACCTCAGACGTTAATTGACATATGTGTGTTCATACTCTTGCCTACTAACAACATTGAACAAACGGAAAAACGGGTAAAAATAATCCAAAATGTGTTTTTGATACTTTTATACCCATACAATAAAACGAAATGAATCTCTGAACATCTAGAAGCCCTATACACTCCTTCTGATGTGGATCAGAGTTCAAATGAAATTCAAAGATGACCCCCAGCAGCACTGTGTAGTGATTTCCACCAATGGGGTGTCCTATGAAGCCCTGGACAATGACATTTAGGTCAGGTACCCAGAAATGGAAATGATCGATCAACTGGCGCCCTTATTACTGTAATACATATTTTTGTTTCAGAAGATATCAATGACTGATGTTTATCTTGTTACATTCGAGAGGTGGTATACATTCTTAAAATGAAACATCTGTGTTATAAACTATTCATGAATTGTGTTCCATTTCCCACATTTTCTTCATTTGACCTCATTTATTATTCCACGTTTATTTTTTCGATCTACACTAATTAGAGGAGAGAAGAGTTATTATTGGCTACACATTTTCTGTATTGACTAGTATTATTGACAAATATTTTTCTGACTGTAGACGGTAAGTCTGTTCTGAAAATTAGTTTAGATTATTTCTTTCTTATTTTACTCTGTATATGTTAACTGCGTAAACGAGTTACAATAGCGTTGCATAAAGTCGTCGTCCTATTCTTAACTTTAATTTCTCATGTACGGCTTCTTTGGGCTAATTTAAACCAAAACTGAAGTCAATGTAATTTATGACCTCTTCAGGTGGGTCAGATCAATCACTCCGCTTCTAAGAATAAGGTACGTAACCATAAAATGGAAGCCAAAAGGAAACCAGTAACGAAATTTAATGATATTTTAATGTGAACCGTAAATCTTTTGTAATTTTCATATGTGTTCTGCAACTGCTAGCAAATTACTTGTTGAAAACTCTATAACAGGGTTTCTCAACCTGTATTTAGCGAAGGTAATCAGAAGAGATTAATATAATTAGAATCTAATAGCAAAAAATATGTTTAAATATTAATGGTTGTTTAGAAATCAATTTAAGCGGAAAAGGTACAATATGAAAAGAATGAGAACTGAGAATTGAAATACCAAAAGAATAGAAATGCAAAAAACCTGCAATTGAAATAAAATTAAAATTGTAATTAAAATAATACACCTGAGCATGGTGTGATTTCAGTCGTGTGGCAATGTCTAGTTCAATCTTCGTGACCGAATTATCGAGTCATTTTGAACTGATAAGCGATTTCTTGCCTTTTGTTTAATGATTTCCATGGAAGAAAAACCACTTTCGCGCAGATACAATGTAGCAAATAGAATTATTACTTTTAAAGCAGCATATCCCAGACCAGAATATTCTCTCCTCTTCAGACAGACCTTGTCCAAGTCTTCGCTACAGAAACCAGCTCTAAGGACTTTAACGTTTTCAATTCATTCAATTCATTCGATTATCCACTATATACAAGAAGATGATTTTACTATTACAGAAATAAATGGATATCGTGAGATCTCCGGAATAGGTATATTAAAAATGCCACACAAGCTTATTACAACCCAGAAATTATAAGGGGGTCGCTGACAAGAGGAAGTGATAAATTGGTGGGTCATGGTAGGAATAAGGTTGAGAACCACTGCTCTAAATTTTCAATACAAGAGTTGTGTCTAGAACCACAAACGAAGCAATCTTCCGTTTTAATACTGTTTGTCAGTTGTAGCCTCCTTTGTTTCGCTTAGATTCTTCTTATGGCACATATGTTATCATGATTTTGTATGAGCCTTCTTCTCAACCATTTATTTATTTATTATTTAAAATGGCGGAGTTAAGGCATAACCTTTTCTTACACTCAACCATTTACATTTTTCTTTTACAGTCGGATCTCATAATAGAGCTTTTTTACGATGAAAATAAAAAGGATATACACTTACTCACGTTAAACAATTACCGACATATAGTACAATACAGAAAATAAAAGATGAAAAGTGAAAATGAAACTTATTACATATAAAATAAACACTAAAATATAACAAGCGGCAATGCTGAAGACATGTTAAACTATACAAGGAGAAACAAAGAAATCACTATTGATTATATATAACATATAAAATACATTCCCATGATTGACTATGTATAGAAAAAGTAATGCACATACTTAATGATTGTGTAAAATATATACCTTCATACACATGTATCAGAAGGGAATAGAAAAGAAAATAAGAAGAAGTAGAAAGAGAGAGAAAAAACAACGACTGCATGGTAACGCAAGGGAAGTTTCGTGTGTAAGCATTTTTTTGTTTGTTTGTTTGTTAACAGAAGACCGTCATTAGAAAGATATTCTTTATACCGACGTTATAAATCAACACTGAACCAGAGTTTCTGATGCTTTCAAGGGGGTCATTCCAAGCTTTGGTGGGAAATAGTGCGAAAGATTTGGATAAGAAATTAGATTTTTGCGTTTGAACGACAAGTGTTGTATTTCGTTTAGAACGGGTATTTAGTGGGTGAACATCGCCGAGAAATTTCATTTTAGATTATAGATAAGTAGTTTTTTTTAAAAGTAATTATTTTATATAAAAGTGTTAGACAATGAATGAGGCGGCGGGTGTTTAGATTGCACCATCCTAGTCGCTAATAACAAAGGGAGATGTCTTCGAAGCGCTTTTTATTAAATATGAAGCGAACACAGGCATTCTGAATGCGCTGTAAACGTTTTGACAGATTTTCGGTTAAATCAACATATGCTGCATCACAATAATCTAAATGAGAGATTGCCAATGATTGAACCAGGTACGTTTTAATGGATTCAGGAAGAAAGTTTCTTAAAGGCTGAAGAGAATGAAGGGAGCCGTTAGCTTTCTTGCATACTCTATTAATAGGGTTTGGCCTTTTAAGAATTTATCGATCTGGAGTCCTAGGCTATTGATACTATCGCTTACAGGAATGGCTACGTTGTTTGGTTGGATTTGGTTGGAAATGGTTTGATTTGGTTGGATTTACATGCAGTCCATTGTTACATGCCCATGAGCAGATGCTTTCAATGTCACTGTTTAAGTGATCAATCATGGTGATTAAATTTAGAGGATTAGTGGAGAATACCATTGTATATCATCTGCATATAAGTGATATTTACAATGGGTGATGTGTTCAGGTAAATAGTTGATGTATAAAGAAAATAGAAGAGGTCCTAGGACGCTGCTCTGCGGGACTCCACATGGGACAAGTTTCGTATTGGAACATATGTTGTTAGTGACAACTTTTTGTTTTCTATTTTATAAATAGGAGCTAAACCAAGGCAAAGTTGTCTGGGAAAAGTTGTAGAAGGAAGACAGTTTGGAAATCAGTATGTAATGTTCTATAGTTTGAAAAGCTTTAGAAAAATCTAGTAAGCATAACAGTGTAAGTTGGCGTTCATCCACAGTGCCACGAATATCATCAGTGATATTTACTAGAGCAGTGCAAGTGCTGTGCTGAGATCTGAAACCTGATTTAAGTATCGCAAGATAAAACATTTTTTCTTCTTCTTAAATATTGACTTATTCATTATCATTGTTTATGCCTTGTACTCGAGTTTAGGACCTAAACCTTAGATAGCGACAACTAGTGTTCTGCACTGGGAAAAATTCTGTAGTTTAAATTACAAAATATCAATATAAAAATATCAAATTACAAAATATCATTATCCTTCATTTTGTAAGATGATATAACTAACTAACTAACTAACTGTATGGCGTACGGAACACGGAGGTTCAATGAAGCGTTCACATAAGCTCTCCACTGACTTCTATCCTTAGCTAGCTGCATCGAGTTTCTATTTTGTATTGCAATATCTGCGAGATCCATCTTAGTATTCTCCTCCCATTTGTGCCTTGGTCTTCTTATTGGTCTTCCAGTCAAGTCTTTGAAAGCGTTTCTAGTTTCTTCCATTCTAGCTACTGACCCGCCCACTTAAGCCTCCTAGACTTGATGACACTAACAATGATGGGTAAACCATATAACTTATGTAATTCCTCGTTATGAAGTTTCCGCCATTCCCCATTCCCGTTCCTCTGGGGTCTGAATATTCGTCTCAGGATCTTGTTCTCAAATACATTCAGTCTATGTTCTTCCCTCAGAGTAAGTAACCATGTTTCGCAACCATACACAACAACAAGCATGATTATCGTTTTGTATATTATAATCTTCAAATTCCTCGACAGAATTCGCGACGACAAGGGATGTTTAACCGAATAATAACACGAATTCCCTGCTTTTAGACGACATTTAATTTCCCCCGTGAATACGATTTTCCTCTGTTAATATTGATCCTAGATATTTGAAACTATCCACTTTATCAAAAGTATTATTTAATATTTTTAACGCATCCATAATTTGCTGTATTCCGGTCCCGACGCACATCCATGTATTTAGTTTTCTCTGCATTTACTTCTAAACCCATGTCCCTGCAAGCGTTTAATAAGATCTCTGCATTTATCTTTATTGTTCTCATATCATCCCCTATTAAACTTACATCATCGGCATATGCCATAACCTGGTAAATACCGTTCAACTCTAGGCCCTGGTTGCTATCTTTGATTTTCCTTATAGCGTATTCCAGAACAAAGTTGAATAATAATGGCAACAACGCATCTCCTTGTTTCAGGCCATTTTCGACGTGAAAGCTTGTTGACAAAAATTTTCCTACCCGGATTTTACTTTGGGATTCATTTAAACATATCTTAATTAATCTAATTAGCTTTCTCGGTATTCCAAGTTCTGTAAGAACGTTGTATAATGTTTCTCTCCTACCCGAGTCGTACACCTTTGTAAAATCAATAAATAGTTGATGTACCGGGGTACTGTATTCCCACTTCTTTTCGATTGTTTCGCGAACGCTAAATATGTTGTCGATAGTTGATCGATTTCAATCCGACAGTAAATCCGCACTGATAATCTCCAATAATTTCATCTGCGTATGGCGTAAATCTTGCTAATAGAATATTTGAAAGAATTTTATAGGATGTTGCCAGAAGAGAAATGCCTCGAAAATTATTACAGTCAGTTTAGTCGCCTTTCTTGTGAATTGGAACAATGATTGATACTTTCCGCTCTTGTGGCAATTCTTCCTTGTTCCAGATAAGGAGAATGAGTTTGTGTATCTTGTTCCACAATTTTTCGCCTCCAGCTAAAATTAACTGAGCCGGAATTTTATCTACATCCGGAGATTTGTGTTTCTTTAATTTCTTTATAGCGGTTTCTACTTCTATTCGGTTGGGTTCTGGAATACACGGTTCTGCGGTGTGTATCTCCTTTTCTCCACGCACACTAGTTTTTGGTTTGGAGAAAAAATTTTGGAGGTTTTTCCGCCTGATATCTGCGAAATTTTGTGTAGTTATTTCATTCAGATTTTGTAGCCTGCGCAATTTTGCCTGTTTTCTCTTCTCTGCTAGTTTTATGCATTCCTGGTCGAACCAAGGTTAGTTCCTATGTATTTCCGCGTGTCCCAATTTTTCTTTTGCTGAACTTTTAATGCTATCTCTAATTTCAATCCTGGTATCCTCAATACTAGTGCACTCCGAATCTTCTAAAACCGAGAATCTATTCGAAACTTCAATCACGTATTCCTCTCTTACCTGGCTCTCTTCTAATTTCTTTAAATTGAATCTCTCCGATTTCGGACAATGAATATTACCTTTATTCAACGATAATCTCTCTCGTATTATCGGTGATACCAGGTAGTGATCAGTGTCACAATCAGCCCCTCTAAACGACCGGACATCAATTATGCTAGATTGCCTTCTTCTATCTATCAAAATGTGATCAATTTGATTATGTGTTTCTCCGTCTGGTTATGTCCAAATGTACTTATGATAGTTGCGATGTGGGAATTTCGTACTCTTCACGATTGGGTTTTTGTATATTGCAAAGTTCACGAGTATAACAACGTTGTTATTACTTTCCTTATGCAGACTTTCGTTCCCTATAATCGGTTTGAAAATATCCCCCCTTCCTACCTTTCGCATTGAAATCCCCTAATAAAATTTTCATATGGTATCGCTGGAGTTGGTCAAATATCAGTTCCAGTTGTTCGTAAAAACTGTCTTTTATATCGTCATCCTTATCTTCAGTTGGGGCATGTACATATAAAACAATAATATCACATCACCGTTACTTAACATTAATAAAAGAAAGTCTGTCAGTAACAAATTCAACCCGTTTAATTGCTGATAATATTCGTTGTGAACGAAAAACCCTGTTCCTAACTGGTGATTTTTATTTCCTTCCCCGTAAAAGAATGTAAAATTACCGGAATTTACAGATCCATTTCCTTTCCACCTAACTTTCTGAACACCTGCTAGGTCCATCCTGTATTTCTCTAACTCACTCGTTACTGATTTTAACGCGCCTGCCCTATAAAGACTTCTTAAATTCCATGTTCCAAATCTCATGTCAATTTTCTTTTGCTGAGGTCGTGCCAAGTTATCAGTCCTTGTCCGAGGCTTTTGTGAATATTTCTGAACAAGTCTATTTTTTTACAGGATGAGGTTGTCAGCCCTATCCAATCCGCAAGCTGGAGGACCACTCCTAGTCGGCTGTCCACGATTGCTTATTCAGTATATTCACAGCTAACCTCTATATCTAGAGGCCTAATCCTCGATCCGCAACCTGAGGACGCGCCATGCCGTGGTATCAATTCGCTTTTTTTTTTTTACAAATTTACAGGAAGTTTATGGAAATATGATATTTATATTGATAAAAATGTAATTTTACACCGTTTACCATTAGTAATTTTACTTTATATGTGTAAATTGAATTACATACCGTCTTGGCAAACACAATGTCATCGTTATCTGTAAATATACCTATGATTTTTTTACAGTGTGTTCTGCTTTCCATACCTATTTTTCCACATTTGATATACTTGTTCTAATCTATTAGTTATTGTCTTTATACGATTTACTGTAATTGTGTGTTATTCACAGCATTATATCACATTTACAACAAATTATGTTCTTTGTAACCTAATATTGCACATAATACTCAAATATTGTCTTGGGGGCTGCGGTGGCTCAGTGATAGAGCGTTAACCTCTGGCGCTTGAGCTCCCGGGTTCGATCTCAGCCCCCGGCAAGTAAATTTTGTGGTGGACAAACAACAAGTGCGTGGGGTTCTCCCATTTCCTTCCAATTTCTTCATTCCACCATTTCATTCATTACTCATCATCACCATCTCCTTTAGCCTCACCGGCATAACTCTGGGACGTAAAACTCAAATATTTCATCTCATTTTCCAATATTGTCTTCCTTGTGCAATCTCTTCTTGACTCTCACATAAATATTAAACATATATCGTCAGAGGGAACATCTTTATTTAATTTTACTTCCAATTCGATTCATTTTCTATCAATAATTTGCTTGGTCTGAAACCTAATTGTTGGAATATATGTGTTGTATAGACGAACCTTATGTGTCCTCAATTCTCTTATTCCAATTCGATTTCCTCAGAGCTTTCTTCAGCAGTTCCTAGATAATCAAGCCAAATGTCCTAGTGAAACTTTGTACGTGCATATATCAATGAGTTCAAATAAAAGCCGTAACACAAAATCCCGCCAAATCTGAAGTAAGATCCGTTATACCATTTCTAAACGCCGAAAGATGCAGGTACCAATCACTAGGATTGTATGGCATTTTCGGACTGACGATAACGAATGATGCAGAGACTTTCAAGAACAATGTTCAAAAGTTCGTGATGATGAGTGTTGCGGAAGCCTAGTGTTGAAACGGATTATTTGGTGAAACGTCTTTAGAAAAGAGTGTTATACGAATAATCACCGTTTCAGAACAACTAAACTCTTCAAAGAATTTCCATAATTTCTGTGGAAACAGTGTGCTGAATTGTGACTGAGAAGCTAGGTTATTAAAACTGTGTACAAGGTGGGTGACAAGAAATACATACAGATGCTCATAAAGACCCTTACAATGACAGCTGCAATTGATTCTTTAGCCATCTTCGGGTACTATCTCTTTTTCACATAGTAAAGGAAGATGAAACCTAGATATTGCGCCACTGGTCAGTTGAAGAAGCAAGCAGTCAATGCAATGGTAGCATTCTGGTTCTCACAAAGCCATGAAATTCTAACCACCACCATCAGTTCATAAAAATCATTGTAATCGTGTTTTAGAATCAAAAGTCTGTGATTCTTGTAAAAATCTTTGAAACCAGCATGTGTAATTGCAGCAGATGCATATTGCCAAACAAGAAACAGTTTGTTAGATGTTATCCAAAATCGGCGGAGAAGAATGCTAAGCTTTGTAATCCTTCTGATTTATGATAACAATGGCCCACGTGACTTACTTGTAATGATGACGCAATCCAAAGATTTCGAAGAGAATAATTCAATCAGAATCCTTGACATCTACCTTTGTCAAACAAAGCTTTTGCCTTTTATTCACCTGAAAAACTAGCTGACATCGATTTGTTTCAATGAGAGCGAAGTGCTCAAGTCATGAGTACTGGAATGTGTACACTCTCAGGAGCTTATACTTACATAGAGGATATTTGGATGTTTGTGAGACGATATTAGAAATGACTGGAGGTTCAATGTGGTTACATAAAATTAGCCATTGTATGTATTTGTATATTAGTGACAATATATTTCTTCTAGTATTTTCTTGCTATTTTTATAAAAATTAGATCTATTTTGAAATATACGCCTTATATCTACCTCTACCTCTACCTCTACCTATATATATATATATATATATATATATATATATATATATATATATATATAGGGTTTTCATAAAGTCTGGACGGATTTAATTTGCTTATAATTTTCATAAGAATGCTCATAATGAAATCAAATAAAGTGCAAACGGTAGCGGAAGGATTAAATTCTTAGTTGGCAACACTGTTAGAATAGCCACAACTCTGAACACGTTGAGAGAGGGAGAGGGAGGGTAAAGGTCAGTTTCTTACCAAATTCCATCCATTCCATCCATTCTCAGATGAGGCAACGTCTCCCGGAAGGTTAACTGACACAACTGTCGCGTTTGGGCACGGGAAACCCAAAGTGAATTTGAGGCACATGACAGAGATAGCCCTAAAGTGAACGTTTGGTGCGCTGTGTCCTATGATCATCTGATTGGACCGTTCTTTTTTGAAGAGGAGACCGTGAATGGAGATTCGTACCTGGATATGTTGCAGAAATACCTCATTCCGGAACTGGAGGCACATGGAATCCAGAACGACATCGTGTTCCAACAAGACGGGGCACCCCCTCACTATGCAATCAAGGTGAGACAGTTTCTTGACGAAAATTCCCTAATGGATGGATTGGCCGCGTTGGCCCGACCGCTTGGCCGCCAACATCACCCGACCTTACCCCCTGCGACTTCTGGCTTTGGGGTCATGTGAAAACGGAAGTTTATGCAAAGATGCCAAGTGGTTAGGAGAACTTAAAGGACAAAATCAGGGCGTCTGTTGCTGGCATTTCATTTCAAACATGGCGGAACGCTGTGAGTGGATTCCAGCGCCGCCTACGCGAATGTGTGGACGTAAATGGCGCCCAGTGTGGAGGTGTGGCGGTGAATGAACTGAGCTGGTGCAGATTACAGGTAAAGATTTAATCTATCCGCTACCGTTTGCACTTTATTTGATTTCAATATGAGCATTTTTGTGTAAATTATAAGCGAATTAAATCCGTCCATACTTTATGAAAACCCTGTATATATATATATATATATATATATATATATATATATATATATATATATATATATAGATAGATAGATAGATATAGATATAGATATAGATATATGTCTATTTCTCTCTCTCTTTCTGTCTATCAATCAATCTATGTATATATCTTCTTATTCACCTCAACCATAGTTTGGTGGGCAACATGGAAATTTTAAAACTTTTGTTTCGCTTGGGAAAGCTGTTTTGTCTTTGATACAGTTTCTTCTTTGTAACTGGATCTAGATATTCTATCCTTGGTCTTACTCTTAATGGTTTTCCTTCTGCCTTTTCCTCTAAAAGCACGGTGATCCAATCTGAGTGCCGAATAAGATGGCCAAGCATGCTGTTTCTTGTTTTTCTTATTATCTTCATGATCTGTCGTCCTTCGTTAGTTTCCTTTAGTACATCCTCATTCCTTTTCCTATCGTCCCATAATATGCGCAGCATTCTTCGCCAACATCACTTTTCAAATGCTTCCAGCTTGGATATTTCAGCTTTTCTCAATGTCCATGTCTCTGATCCAAACAGAGCCACGCTCAATACCAGTGTCTTAATAAATCGTTTACGAACGTCCAGCGACACATTTCTTGATGTTAATAGTCCTCTTTTCTAATGGAATGCTTGTTTAGCATGTGCTATTGTGGAACTTACGTCTTTTTCACTTCTTTCGTTCCAGGATATAAAACTTACTACATAGAGGAAAGTCTTAAGGTCTTCGATTTTTTTTCTATCTAGCCATATGTTTGCCTCTTCCTGTCCTGCTCTTGTGGACTTTATCATTTTGGCTTTCTTCTTATTTATCTTCATTTTGCATGTTTTGTTCAATTGGTCATACAAGTTTGAAAGTGTTACCTGCATGTCCTTATCGTTCTCTGCTATCAATGCCATGTCATCTGCAAACCTTATTGTGCTGAAAACCTGATCATATACTTTTACGCCTTTCTCGTTTTTCTAAAAGAATTCTTGCATAGCCTCTTCTATATAGACGTTGAACAGGAGAGGTGAAAGCCCACATCCTTGCCTCATTCCTTTAGTTTTTCTTGCTTGATTTTGATCTCTTGCTATAACAGCTGTCTGGTTCCTATAAAGTTGGTATATTATTCCTCTGTCTCTGTAATCCACTTTCAGTTTCTTCAACGCTCTGAACATTATTTTCCAATCTACATTGTGAAAGTGTTCTCTATATCTACAAATGCTATCACATTTGGTTTGTTTATTCTGATGTGCTGTGCCATGGTCAGCCGTACACTCAGTATTGCTTCCCTTGTTCCTCTTTTCCCCCTGAATAAAAGCTCGTCCTCTTCGATATCCATTCTTCGATTTTCCCTTCTAAACGTTGTACTATAATTTTGCACAATATTTTTTATGCATGAGCAAGCAAACTTGGCGTTATGTGTTGTTCTCATTTCCGTGCGCCTTTCCTCTTCGAGATAGGGACCAATATGCTTTTCTAGAAGTCTCTAGGTATTTTCCCGAGATGTACATTTAATTAATAACATTAAAAAGTTTCTTTTTCCTTGCTATTCCCAGATTCTTAATCACTTCCGTTGGTACTTGATCTATTCCTGGTACTTTACCATGTTGCATTTTCTGCAAAGCGTCGTCAAATACTCACTGTAAAATTGGTGGTCCTAATTCATTTTTATCGATGTCTTCTTTCTTCTCTACCTCTTCTTCGTTCATTTTCTCTCCTTTGTAGAGTTCTTTAATTATTCATTCCGTCTTCTTCTTATATACTCCTCTTCTATTAGCGTAGTTCCATAATTGCCTATGATAATATTTGTGCCTTTCTTTTTCTCACAAAACTGTTTTCTAATCTTTCTCTAATCCGTATCTGTATTGCCTTTGAGTATATGTTCCTCAATTTCTTTTCACAAGTTGTTTATCCAGTTTTTTCTAGCATTCTTTACATCTCCGTTGATGTGATTTCTGGACCTTCTGTATGCCTCTTCTACAGTTTTTTTTATCTTGAACTCTCTTCTTTTCAACATCATTTTCAATATTTCTGTTGTTAACCACGGTTTATATTGGGTTCTCGTTTCTCTTCCTATGTGTTCGTCGGCAGCATTTGTAATCCCAGCTTTCATGGCTTCCCATTTCGAGTCGATGGCATCACCTGCTTAATCTACCTTAGAAGTCTCTTTGTCTGTCGCATTTGCAAATTCCTTTTTCATATTTTCATCTCTTCTTAGCTTGATTGTGTTCCATCTTTTGTTTGGTGCTACCACTCGTTTCCTCTTTAGTCGGAGTTCGCTCTTCATCAAAACTCAATCATGGTCTGAGTCAACCTCTGCTCCTGCATAACTCTTACTCTTCTTCACTTGATTTCTAAATGCTTGTCGGACCAGTATATATTTTATTTGATATCTTTCTTTGTTTACTGGTATTGTCCATGTGTATCTTCTTCTTACTGGTTGCTCCAAGACCGTGTTCTTTACCGTCAGATTATGGCTTTTGCAGAACTCAACTAATCGTGTACCTCTCGCAGTCCTTTCTACTAGGCCAAATTTCCCAGTCACATCCTGTTCTTTGCCTTCGCCGACTACTGCGTTCCAGTCACCCATGATGATTTAATTGTCCTGGTCTTCAACTTCCATCAATACTTCTTCTATTTGCTCATAGGTTTCTCCTACTGCCACATCTGTGTAGCTTGATGTAGGCAAGTATACTTGGATTATCGTCATATTCCTCGGTTTGGTAGCTATCTTTAAGATCACTATCCTTTCATTGTATCTCCAGCTGCCTATAACTTTCTGTCCTATCTTCTTATTCAAGACAAAACCAACTGCTGCTGTACCGTTTACAGCTCTTCAGTAAACCATTCTGAAGTCTCCCCTCCATATGTCTCCTCCATCAGGCCATCTAACTTCGCTGATTCCCAAGATATCTATCTTCATGCGTTCCATTTCTTTCTTCAGGTTTTCCAGTTTTGCACACTGTAGCAGCTATCGCACATTCCAGGTTCCTATCCTCCAGGGGTATCGTTTGATGATGACCGAGAAAGCCCTGTTGCGTTTCCCTCTGTGAAACCATAGTGTCGTATGCCCTAATATTACATTTTCTTATTTCTGTTTCCATGTTGTTTCCTAGAGACTCAGTAAAGTGGTCTTGTCCCAGATCCTTCCACTTAGCAGTGAAACAGCCATAGAGGACATCCTGTCCCTGCCTATTTTTGTCCACATCCGAACCTTGCCGATGTCGATTATCTTCAGCCTCAGTATGGTAATGGTAGAGCTGCTGCTCACTACCATAATATATCTCTTTGTCTTTCTCCTACTCCTAAAGACCAGTCCGGCATGTTAAGCCCTCGTCTAGCTAAGCTATCTCCGGCATAACTCTTCGGACCATTAGACCATGTAAGCCCGGCCCCCACAACGGCAAGGTGGAAATATTGAGGGAGGGATCTACCTATCTATCAATAAGAAACTATGTGTTGTGTGTATGTCCCCGCATAACTATGGAACGCGTGGAGAATATTTAACTGTAATTGGTACACATATTACAGACTCGAAATGTTTATTGTCGGTGAGAGAAAGACTTATAAAAGTGACAGAAAACAAATGAAATTTTCGTCGAGTCCATAGTTTTAGCGATCCATTAGCTGATTGGCACCCTATAAGTCCAAGCTCAGCCGTCGAGTAAGGGCAACAATTCGAATATTTACATATATTTTGGGGATATGTGTATGAATGTACATCATGCTAATAGCCGCCGCTATCTGAGAGATTTGGGCGAAACAGATAGTATTAACTAAATAATTTTGTTCATAAAATACTCAACCAAACATAGTGAAAGCATTCGATATAAATTTTATGTGGTAATGAAAATAAGAATGACTTTTCTACCATTTTAGCATTATATGCTTCAGGTATTGGTGTAATTCAAGAAAGTATTGGAAAATACCTGTGATGGATCATATTGAGAAGATCTGTAGAGATTCGTCGATTCCTGGCTTGAATTATATCGTTGACAAGAGATGGCCTCTTCCTATAAGGTAACATTAAGAAAATAGAATAACTTGTGTCATTATATTTAAATTGTAGTTGCTAATACACAAAAGTATTAATTAGCAATTATCGTGATATCGGATATTTATAGTAACTCATATATCCATATTTAGTTTTGGTCTTATTAATTATGGTAGATTTTAGTTTTATTAGTAAATTCTTTGTATTTCTCAAACATTAATGATTTGGGCAAGAAGGTTGACTTACTTGTTTTTGTTCAATTGATCTTCAAAATGATCTTATCCTATTAAACGATCTGCTATCACCCCATGAATTAGGTCATTCGATTGGAGTGAATATGTAGTATCCCTCCAACAAACTACGTTGGAGCACAGGAAACGGAACTGCATTCTATTACCTTGCAGACTGATGTTGAAGACCTAAACTCTTGAGTTAAATGTACAGAAATGCGTATAACCTGATATCAGAGGTTTTGAAAGTAATGTCGTTAAACAGAAGAACATCGATTTCCATTTCCTCGTTCATGCCATATTAAAACAACAGGATTGTTCAGTAGAAGATTGCTTAATACTCGTTAATCTGTACTTGTCTCTTGATTAGAGGTCTAAATAGGAATGAGGAAAGTTCTCATTTATGATAGATTACTGGAAGTAATTAGTACTCACCTTCAAACCATCTTCAGAAACCAAGATCATATCGCGAGGAAGGGGCTGGATGTGAGTTGGCAGCTATATCTTTAATCTATTAACCACTACTTCTGCCGAGTGCTCTTAGAATGCCCTTCCAGTTGCTAGTACCTTCGTAGCAAAAGCAAGTGGTTAATGAGATTATTGTAAACCAGTAATCAGTGGTCGTCTTCCTCTCCCTGACGTGCAGGCCCACTATTCTTTCCTGTTTAGAAAGACTCCAGTATCAATAAAATCTACACCAAATTTCTCTGTTCTTGTTTGGTTCGTGATTTGCTAAGGATTGTACTTTTGTTAAATATTGTTTCTATTAAGTTTTCGTTTCTTGTTCTTCCAGAACTATGGAACTTCGCCGACGGGAATGGTGGTTTAGAGCTCCGTCGTGGTTATGTGGATGGTGTATCCACATTTGCCATGATAAATAGAAAACACTAATAAGAAACTGGAGTAGGAATTTAAGTTTATTTCAAAATATTATCATTCACATTCATGTGCATTAAGTGGCATGAACATATGTATTTAATTCTATATAATTTCTTCTGCTTATCTATATCTATGAACGAGAATATTAAACTAATTGGCTTTCATTTCATGAGAAAGACTCAAACAATATTCACTCACATATAAATGCCCTTAACCCGATCATAATAACTTTAGATATATATAACATTTTGTAATACAACAGATTTTCCGTTTGTTTTTAAAAATACCAGATTTTATTAGCTAATCATCATTAAGAAAAGTCTGACTAATTTATTGGCTATCCGAATATTACTACATTATACTAAAATCTTTTAATAGGTATGAAGAGAGTAAAATAATAAAATATATTTACAGAGAAGAGTGTCGTAGGTAGTGCAATATTTCTATAACTCAGACATTAAGCACTTGTATATGGCAGGATCAACACCAAATACAGGAAATAACTGAGCTAAAAGTTAGTGAGACAAACGGACTATTTAATACGTAAACCACCACTCAATAAGTATCTTCACTAAGTTTTTAGTGGAAGTGATGATGGAAGAGATCAAATGTGAGGCGAAAAACAATTTTTAGATTCTCCTAGATAACGCTATATTTTATTGACATTCTTCAGCGAGCATCCCTCATAATATGTTTGGGATCGTCTGTACACATCAAACAACCTTTAAAAGTTCATTTCTGCTTGACAACACACTCATATCAGCTACTGCAGTCACGATGGACACACAAATCCAACTTAGTGAGATGGGAAGAGTGATGATCATTTGAGTCCAAAGCTTTGGAAATTGAACCCGTGAGATTTTCAATAAATTTCAGATATCCCGGTCGACAGCCAGTGATGATATCGTAAAGTAGAGCGAGAGTTAGTTATGATATGCCGGCCCAGGTACATTAAAGCGAAAACAGGGAAGAGGAAGTGAATGGTGATCACTTCGGAATGGTGATAATCCCACTTTGCCCTCTTGCGTGACCCGAGGAGAAGTGAAACTAGTGTTGCCATCTGCCTCTTGTAGCAAGGTTTCTTGTGTATTGTCGAGAAAGTTGTAAGAGAAGACTGAAATCTACAGGGTGCTGAAACTTGTTTTTGTTGATTTTCTTATAAAGATCTGCATTACAATTTTAAGTTGTAAGATCTTGAAGTTACTAAGACTCATAAAAAGTTATGTTCCCGTCTAATGCACGACACATAGTTATATTTCAAATAAACTACGTTTTACTGTATAACCAGCTCAATTTGCGAAATGGCGCAATGTTGGGAATGGCGATCAACGTGATCTGTTTACCATCATGGTGATCGCCATTCCTAACAAATATTTGGAATACTTCTCCAGCCAAAAAATATAGAAGAGGCTAGACCTAAGATAGATAATACACATACTTGAGTCAAACACTGAAACTTTGGTATCGGTATAACCTTTGTGGATCGTGGGTGCATGCTGACTGTACTGTTGTGGACTCACCATATGTATATGTCTGTGACGTGTCTTTGAAAAAACGTCAATAAAACATTCAGTTGACGTTTCGCAGTTTTTCGAAGGCGCAGTGTACAAAAAAAAAAAAACTTGAACTGCCTATGAAGCTATGTGTGTTTATTAGGCTTGTACTGTGTTTGCCATTACCAACATGTGATGTGAATGGCGACAAAGTAGCAATTTGAGTCTTTTCCATCGTGTTCCGAACTGAGAGAATGATTCTCTTTTTATTTTACACAGTTATTGTAGAAGGGCTGGAGTACGTATTTACAAATTTGTTTCAATATATTTTGCAAATGAAACTACGTAATAGGCCATTTTTCTTAGGTGATCGCCATTGCCCACCAATCCCCTATTGTCAAAAATTTTCTGTCGATGCTTGAAAATTGTGGTAAAGTCGAACTGGGAAGCGACACTAGAGATTGTAACACAGGAGTTACGATCGGCTTCCAATAGTGCTGCAAGTGATAGTACTGCCCACCGGTATTAGACGTACTTGTTTCTTAAGTTCCAGTAGGAGTTCACAAGCCACATATCACAGCCCATAATGCGAATCCGATGGGCGTGTGTGGGTATGAAGTATGCCCTCAAAATGTTGTGTACAAGACAGTGTCGTACCCACAAGTTAGGCGAGATGATATCATGGAGTGGTTCTGCTTTTTGTAGTATAATTTTGGTCTTCTTGTTTTACTTCGGTGAAACATACATCCGGAATAACATCAAACAATTCTAGATAATTCTGCGCTACTCACTTATGGGTACAGTTTGGTAGTGGTTCATACGTGTTCCAGTAAGACAATGCTCGAAGTCATCTAGTAGACATTATGAACACGTTTTCGAGGATATGCATTTGGAAACAAATTGTTGCCCAACCCATTTGAACTCATTGAATACCTTTCCGACGAGTTGGAGAACCGCTTGAGAGCCAGGTCATGCCACCAAAAGACACCGCTGAGCTATTTGCCGGTTTGCAGGCTGAATTGTGCAAGATTATCGTCGACACTATCGTAAAGATGTGGAAAGTTCTTCTTGAAGGTTTCCGGATACCAATGCGGCAAGACAGTGATATGATGCTGATAGTTCGGATTAACATACTGGTGCGTTTTTGGTAATGAATGCCAATTTAAAATACTTCACACAAGTCATAGTATATTGCAAATATTATTTTAATGTTATATAATTCATAATACAAACAGATAAGTAAATTAAATAATTGTATTAGAATAATGAAAAGAATTTATTAACGCTTAAATATACAAATGGCATTTCATAATGTATTCAGTGATAAATATGATTTAAATGTTATTAGATTAACTTCTAATTGGATCTCTCGTGACCAGGGACGTGCCGTGGAAAATCAGCGCCCGAGGTGAGAGTGTACGACGATAACCCCATATATATATTCCAAGCAATTTTTCCTATCTTTTTCCTGTTTTCTCCGAATTTTTCGCCCCTTACTTCCGAGCCTGAGGCTGTAGCCCCGCTCAACCCCTCCCAAGGCACGTTCCTGCTCGCGACGAAGGATTATTTTCAGGAATTAAAAAAATGTCTACGTCAACTTACAAAACAAGAAGAAAAGTTTACGTGGGTTGAGACAGGACTGATTTTGAGACATATTTACGAGGCAAGACGATAAAACTTCATCTCATGTACACTACTAAAAGTGAAATTTACTATTAAACCTGGTATACGAACAAAGCGACGCCGCCAAAACTTTCGCGATAAAAATGTTAAATGTAACTAAATTCCTTTGAGAATTGTTACTGTAATAATCATTTACATTTGTTTTAAAATACTAATTTAGGTTGGTTTTCCTCTTAAAATTAAATGCAACAGCAGGAAATACTAATTTGCGTAAAATAAAATTGTGGATATTTGTTGCCGATATGATTTTCTAGTTTTTGTTCGGTTTCTTGAACAGGATTTAAAATATCTGTACATGGATATGGAAAACACAAATTTCGAGGTAACAATATAGAACTCTATTCTTCAAAGTATCCAAAATATCACTATGTGGAATCAGGGGCGGATCCAGGGGGGGGGCGATATGGGCGATCGCCCCCCCCCAGAAGAGGAAAATTTCTTGTTTTATATATATAAATAAAACCCATCCCAAAGTTTGGAGCCCTTAAAAGTAGCAGTATGACAAGTCCCGGATCCCGGATCCTCCTGGATCCGCCCCTGTGTGGAATAATGTTGCAATCAAGCCAGTTTGCCAACAATATCATTATTATTGTTATACGAGGCAAGTCAAAAATTATCTACGCTTTTCATTCTACAGTTTATTTACATGAAACATCATTTTTCTACGTAATCTCGGTGCTTATCAATGCACTTGGCCCAACGATCAATGAGATTACGTATTTCTTCCAAATAAAAGATTTTCGGTTGGTCGTAAAGCCACTTTTGCACCGCAATTTGCACATCTAAATCTGAGGCAAATCGACGACCACCGAGCTCGTCGTGGATGAATTGATGGGCAGAGCAATGACTGATGTTCAAAGCAGCTGCTTCCTCACCGATAGTGATTTGCCTTTTCGCCAGAATCATCCCTCGAGCTTGCTGAATATTGTCATCTGTAGTGGAAGTTAATGGCCGTCCTGCTCCCTCTTCATGCGTTACACTTGTTTAACCACTTTTAAACTTCTCGAGCCACAGAAACACAGTTTTATATGATAGTGCACTTCTCGCATATTGCGATGATAGTCTGGGATGAATGTCTGACTCTTTGACACCCTCCAACCAGAGGAATCGGATCACTGCTCATTGTTCCTCTTTAGTGCAAACCTCTAATGGAGTAGCCTTGATATATCTGCAACAGAAGGAAGAAATATGGATGAATTAAGGTCATACTTCCACAACAATATAACAATAAAATATGCGAGGACAAAAGACAAAGTGCGCAATGTCAGAAAAGTTATGACGAAAGTGTAGATAATTTTTGACTCGCCTTCGTATATACTTCTTTTCCCTCATATAATTTATATGATACATTGCAACCCAACCCTTCTTCACTAATGGCATTATTTCTTCATATCTTTAGTACTATCAGAGAGTAAATCTTCTTTTGGTAATATCTCCAATTACTTCCTATTCTCTCGAATAGACATTGTAATTCTTCTTACTTATGTAAATTATGATATCCTGTGTTATTTTGCATATTTTTCAAACTACAATTTGAGAACTTGTACAATACAAACTACAATCTTGCGACATTTTCTTACTTACCCTCTCTTGATGACTATATTAAATATTGTACGCGCTTCATATCATTAGTTGCTGTCTGAACTATTTCTTTAAATAAAAAAAGCAAACACCGTGTATGTGTTTCTTTCAGGGTTCTACCGTTTACTCCCACTTTCTTCATTCCACCATTTCATTCATTTCTCATTATCACTGTCTCCTTTAGCCTAGCCGGCATAATCGTGGGACGTACAAAACATTTACACACACTCTTCTTTTCGATGAAGCTTACAAATTCGCTATTCTCATATTTATTTTTACTTCACGATTCTATTCCATAGCTTCACTAACTATTTAGCTATCGAGAAATGATTACCTGATGAAATTTTGTCTCATCCGTTTTTTCTTTTTCTACCCTTGATACAAGGTTCTTCGTTTCAAACAGAATTAAAATTAACTTTCAAATTTATTACTTAATTTTCAGTCATTCTTTTCACATATTGCAGTGATTTTTTGGTTAAGTTCATGTTCAGACTCTACTAAAAATACATATCAATCTCTTCACTCATTAAAGTGTACGCAATATAGAATTCTTATGTAGATCTCTCCTCACTATTTCTTGTAAAAGCATATTTAACACATTTGAAATAAAATGAAAAATGAAATGAAATATTATGTTTTAACGTCCCATGATTACGCCCGTTAGGATAGGGGAGATGAGTGTTAATGCAAATGAATGAAAGTGGAAGGATTGGTGAAGTGTGAATGTGGGAGGAAACGGGAGTACCTCGAAAAAACGCAGGGATACGATGTTGTCCCTCGCAAACTTACTCGGTCTGGAATCGAATTAAAGTACCCACGCAACAGTCATAAGTGCTCTACAAATGAGCCATCTTGCACTCCTTTAAATGCATTTGATTAATTCCGTTGCTAATTTACCTTGCTAAAAGGTGTCATATTGCCTTATGTTTGCACTTCAAGGGTGTGTTTACCACCTTAATACCCTACATTTGCAGATATTAGGAAACACTTATATTCTACTGTTGATTCCTTTATTCACTGCAAGATTTTCAAGCAAATCGGACTGTTATACTTGGGAAACCCTGCTTGTAAGTTAAATACGTTTATTTGAAAATTTAGGTATAAATTAGGTATTTGAAAATTTAGGTATTAGGTTATTTAGGTATAGGTATTTGAAAATTTAGGTTATTTAAGTTACTAATTAACTCAAAAACTGGTAGTTCAGAATACGCAACATCGCTCCTTTTATACTAGAGGTAGAAGGTTTAATAACATTTTTGAATATCTTGCTAATTACGGAGAATAATAATCCATATTAATGTAATATTTCAAGGATTTCGTTTGCTTCATTTATCACTATGATTATATTGTAGTACTTCCCATATAACTATACTCTTACTTATATAAACTATTGTTATCTTCCAGACTATTTTGGATAGCTGTAGTTGTTGGAAGTTTCACCTTATCAACTTTGCTGACCTTAGAAAGCTGGAGGAAGTTCCAAGAAAGCCCAACTGTTGTTACTATAGACAGAAACTATGTGGATTGGAAATTGCCATTACCAGCCAGTATCGTCTGTTCGGAAAATGTTGTTGAACCTCTGCCAATGAAACGATACATTAGGAAGTTAGTGTTTTTATTCAATTAGGACATGAATTGTTTCATTGATTACCAATTTTGTCTGTATATCTGCTGTATCTCTATATATCTATCTATACAACCAATTTTAGATCGATAAATAATGTGGCTTATATATCTAATTTACAATTCAATTGCAGAGGAGAGAAGAGTTGATTTGGTTTTCAGTTTAATGTCCTGTTCAGCAGCGAGGGTCTACTGTTTAAAGTAGAATCAGAACCACGTGAGCCCCCATAAAGAATTGAACCCCGGTCTTCAACGCCGCAGAGGAGAGAAGAATACTTACCATTCATATCATGGGTGAATGAAATATTACATTATCACCATCAGGACAGTCGTCAGAATGAAGTTTATTCAAATTCTGTAAGATTCAAATAATATTTTGTATTACATGAAGGCTTAATAACTGAAGGAAATATGAAAATAATGAAGAGACAATCTTCGATTGTAAAATCGATTCATTAATGTCTCTCGGGTAAAGCAAAATTGGAAATGCAGCCGTAACGGAAACTGATTGATACGAACTTCTAGAAATGATTTCTCGTGTCTCTGAAATATTCATGAAAGACGTAACTATATGTCAGATATGGATATTTTGAATATTCTAACTAAACCTTATAAAAAATCGATATTTTTCTCGCTTATCTTCAAGCAGTCATAACACTTTCAACATTAAATAATAATTACGTATTCACCATAACACTCTCTTTCCTTAAAATAACACTGTCATTCTTACCCATATTCGGCGTCACATTCAAATAATGATACTACAATGTATAAGAACACTGATTACAGCATTAAAAGGTTTCATGATATACTGACTTTTGAAGATTAGTAAGTCTTGGAAATTATTGAAATTGGTTCTGTACGCCCATATTCAAACTCCATTTGTATGTGATCTTCTTCGTGGCAAATCGGTTGGCGTACTCGTCTTTGGCAGTGGCAGACCCGGGTTCCATTCCCGGCTGGACCTCATATGGTTCAAATTCCAAGTTAATCACTAGGTCCGGACTCATGTAGCCTCGCTGCAGAAAAGAACGGTAAACACAAAGTCAACTCAACTTTATTTGTATGTGCCTTTCATAATGTTAAAATTTTCACGAACATCATTATTGATTTGGAAGTTATTTTGTGTACTTTGCGTATGTTTACATTACCCTAATCATATATATATGATTGTATTTCTTTTCGAGTATTTAATTTTAACAAAGATAACATTTCTTGTGCTTCTTTTCGAAAGAGAAATACAATTTAAAGTGAGAACTAATATAATTGATATCCATTTTTTCGACGTGAAATGATTTCAAATGAAGAGATAGTTCGCCAAAATTGGTATACTAATCTACATTTCGTTGCAGGTTATTTGGAAAACTAAAGCGAGCTGACAGAGATTTCTTTGAGGAATTTATGTACACTGTTGCCAACATAAATTTGTCCAACTTAAATAACTTCCTCAAGTATCAACATAATAAACTCCTAAATAATATATCTTTGAGTGAAACACAAATGAATGTAAGTTGATTGATTTCCCTTTACTTAGAATGATAATTTCTCTTTTTGAATATTACAGATAATGTGTAGTTACAGATAATGTACTGCTTTTTACAACTTTAATAGTATGCATAGTTTCTACAAGAATCAATAGTACCTTAATTTAAACATTCTGAGCTTTGCAATTTATCAGAAATTTATACTTGCCTGTATGGCATGTGCTCAGGTCTTAATTTGAAAGTCTGTAAATCAACGAAAGTGTCAAAAAATTACATTTGTAATACTGTCTACTTAGAGCTGTATATAAAGAGGTCCGTTTTGTTTTTAAACAAAATCAAAAACGAACAAGTAGTAAACGGCTGTAGGAAGAATGATTGAAGACTGTAAACTGTGTTTAAATACTGATAGTCAAAATCAATGGAAAAGCAGTGGATAAGTCTCAGCAGCATGATCGTCAGTATGCTTATCATATCTGAAAGTTGTGTAATGATATTAAATAAATCACTCTACTGGTTGAAAGACAGTATCGTGCAAAAATGTTTCTTTGTGATCGACTACAAACAATTTTGCTCATCTTGTTAGAAAAATGAAATGAAATATTTATGTTTCACGTACCACGATATGCTGGTTACGCTAAAGGAGACAGTGATGATGAGTAATGAATGAAATGGTGGAATGAAGAAAGTGGGAGGAAACGGGAGAACTCGAGAAAACCCACTCACACGGTGTTTGTCCACCACAAAATTCACTTGACGGAGACTGGGATCGAACCGGGGATTCCAAGCACCAGAGCTAACACTGAGCCAAAGCAGCCCCATCTCATCTTGTTAGACTAGCATAGATAACTTCTTGAATCATCAGCACAGTTTGCTACACTTTCAATTTAGAAAAGGCGTAAGACAAATTGGGGTAACTATATATCAAAATATTGGTGTGACAGGGATCCCCATGGACACTTATCCAAGTTCTAACTAGTTAAATTTACGATCGTTATTTAAGATTGCCTAATGATTCTCTCACGTTAACGGTGTCCTCCAAGACAATGTTCTTAGCGCCGCATTGTTTTGTTTCATTATCAAGAGACTTCTGTTTCATGTACAGGCTCCTATCTGTGGTTTGCTGTATGTTGATCACCTAGTTAATCATTGTTGTACCACATATCTTTGTGTCTCGTTAGACGGCTGCAATTAACTTTAATAATTTTTCTCTGGCCGAACGAGACAGACTTTTGTTTTCAGTACTGGTAACTAAACTTATATATTTATGCATTCAATTGATTAGATTTGGAGCTCGTTATTGTCTATCTCTCATATTTGGATACGATGCCATTTGTGAGTTTTACTTTTGGTTGCATTTTAGCTTCCGATATATACTCATAATCTTAAATAATCTTGTCTCGAAACTCATAATGTGCACAGCACACTTTGCTATCACACCTAGTGATCTGATAGTGATGTTCTGTTGCCAGTGTAGTGTAGTTCTAGCCAAGTCAGGTCATTATTGAATTCCTTACGCATTCGTTCCTCTGTGTAGACGTAAATTCGCAGTGTTAATTGCCTCGACATTCGACTGCTATTAGTGCTTTCCGATTTACTAATCCTATAGCTCGACGTTATTTAATTAATTAACACAACGTCAGCCTTTGTCGTAACGAATTCATCCTAAATTATATAGGTCATGCCTTTCTGACCCTCTGCATGCATCAGGGTTTTAGACAGGTTTACTGCATGTTTCCGTGGTACACGCCTGTTGTTTGATCGTGTGTAGTACGAACTTCACACAGAATAACTCTTGTGTTTACTCATTTGCTTTCTACTCTTTGTTCTTCAATATAGTTTCTTTCTCCAATTAGGATTGACTCTGTATAGTGTCCCACAAGAATTATCACCTACGCATCTAGGAATAGCATGACCTCGGAGAGTAACTACAATAATAATCTGATATAGTGTTTTCTACGTTAATTACATAGGAGAGAATTCGATTAATTGTGCTTTACTCACGAATTAAGTTAGTTTAGAATGTACTTTGTGTCGTCAGTGTTCAATATTTACTGAAACGCAGCAGCTTTTTTTGATAATAATCTTTAACTTTTGATATGTATTTAACTTCATTGACACACAACTTGTTATTATGGTACAGGTACATGCATTTAGGATGTTTAGTACATCCATTCTCATGAAGATATTTTTGTAAGGTAATATGAAGTATAGGAACAGGATTGTATCGACGTTCACTACTGGATGACAGGGCATAGCAGCATGGGAAAAACAAAGTTGCAATGAAGCAACAAAGATTGCCACCTTGATAAGTGTTAACGTTCTAGCGTACTTCCATTACTGCGATATGTGTTTCTAATTTAAGTAACGGATGGTGTTTCACTATAAGATGGATTCTAAACATGCCAATGAAGCTAAATTATAATAATCCATTAAATATATTTTGCAGAATCTTACATTTTGCATTAAATATATATTTTGTACTGAATATATTGTACTAGTCTCCGAGATAATTACATTATATAATGCTTACTTACTGAACATTCTTATATATGTGATGTTTTTTAGATTTCTGAAACAAAGATATATCAGTTTGTATGGAACATGAGGTACATTAATCACAAAATATTTTCGTGGAGTGTGCACAGCAGAAATAACTGAAAGATAATTAAGGTCGAAACATTTATTTAGGCAACAATTATATCCACAGCGGATGCTGTATGAGTTATTGTGTACACTTCTTTTTTTATAATGCTGGCAGTGCCTACATAATTGAAAATGAAACAGCTTCCATTTAATACAAAGGGATTTACTCCCTGGACAATTCTGCCTACCATGACTTCCTTTAATACACGTCGTGCACAAAGTCAAGGCCGCGCTATAAATTATGCAACTCTGACAAATAGTTAGTTTTTAAAGCAACGTAGAGTATGGGGAATATATTGTCAAACTTGGGTACAATAATAATTAGTCTTCGCATATTAGGAGATTACAAGGAATCTATAAATAAGAAGCGTTGATTGAATTGGAAGTAGTTTATTTGATTTTTTATTATATATCAGTTTCTCCAACTTCGTGTCAATTTGATAGCTATAATTTGTTTATAATTTATTCGTTAGTTATAATATATTATTTCAATGTTGACTAATTTTAGTAGTTTTTATCCTCCTTTTCGCATATAATTTCAAGTAACAGCGTTACTTTTCTCAGCTGACATCTTTCACCAGTCAGGCTGTGTAACTTTTACCTTCGTTCATAATTAAAGGTAATTTCCTCGATCTTACTCGTTCTCTTTGAGACGCAACTACTGCACTGTTAAGTTCTTTATAATTACACGCTTACAAATCACTAGTGCAGCAGCAATAGTTTTTCTAAAGCGTATTTGCTTGCAGAATAAAATAACATACTCTTTGGCTTGGAATTTCTTATCGTCGAAGGCACACCTGAATATGGAATGATTTGCAAGGAAATTGTTTGACGTTTCAATAAAATAAATGTAAGGCCTATGATCGCAGCATCATCACATCAAAGTGTACTCAGGAAGGACTAGCGCTACACTCATATTAATCAGTTGCTACACTCTCAATGAAGAATCAACGTTGATCCGACATGGACAGACGGAATATAAAGTATAACAAACACTATTCTCGTCGACAAATGCGTATGGTTTTGAAAGGTAAGGAGGATAAAATCGAAACGAATAAACATGCTGATTAAACGGAACACAAGACTCAGCAACTCTACACAAAAGGAATATTTAATAATGCCCACTTTTTCTAATTTTTATTTTCCTTTGGTTTCTAGTTCTAATTCTTTATTTTCTTAATGAAATATGGCGTTCTAAAAATAATAAATGGGATACTGGACTCACACATGTGCAAACGTAAAAGTTAATGTACGTTCATCTTAGGAAAATTACTTCGAGAGATTTTCCAACTTTCCAGGCTAATACCAGTCATTCGTGAGACTCGTAGCAACAAAGACGGCAGAGAGAACATGAAAATAAAGGAGTAATAACTGCATAATATATAAAGTTATCCTGTCAGTCCCACTCCTGTCCGTACGATAACGGTCTGATAAGTAAAAAGAGTATTTCAAATGATAATTTCATGCACATTGTCTATTGGTAAAAGTATAAAATAAGCCAGGTAATTGCATGTGCATTTTAAATCTTTTTTCATAGTAATTTACGAAATATGCTGTTAAAAGGTCATTTTGTATTCTGCAGGTGAGAAGACGTCTGGGTGCTCTATTTGATAACATAGATAAGAAATCAATTAAGGAAGTACTGATGGGAACTGAATATGGAGTATGCTCCTCCTACAATAGCGCGTATGTAGCAAACTTGATGTGAGTATTTTCTGTGCTTAATTCCGTAAAACATTGTCTCTCTTAATAATTATTATATGCTTCTTCTATTCTATTTAGAGATGCAAAAAAGTCGCCTTCTTTGAATAGGGTTTTTTGCACATAAAAACCCGGCTTTTTGTGAGAAAAAACGAGAATTATGGAAATTTTGGCTTTCTTTCATGTTTCATGATTTTTCTGTTTAAGTGGCTTCCTTATAGTATACTCTAGAGTTAATAAAGATTCCATGACCTGAATGCCATATTTCACTCTATAATTCACCATCATGATAGATGGAGCACATGGTTTATGAATTAAAGTAAACATAAAGTACGTAGTATTTCAAGGCAATTTTAGAAGCTATTTAACCTTATTTTCACTTCTAAATTATCGACATTTTTCTTCTCTAGATCATTTCTTTTTATTCATCCATGTTTCACTTCTTAGAGCTTAGTACTCTAGCTACTAGCACATACTTAAAAACTTATGTTTTTCAATATATCCATCAGAGCGTACGTTTTTCAATATATATGCCAGAGCATTTCCGTTATACTGTAGCTGTGCAATGATTTAACAATAATCTTCCGGAGACAACCTTGAATACCATTTGATATAAATAATCAAAATCGGATTTAGAAAAAAATGTGGGAGGGGTCTTTCTGAATAATGTTTGTTTTTTCTAAAAATTCCTAACTTTTATTTCAGAGATGCTTAAGTTCATGAGTACAGGCATAACAAATATTTCGTTTCGTTTGTATATTCACCTATAATCTTCCAGATACAAACTTGAAGAACATTTTATACTGATAATCAGTGGCGGGTTTTAAAAAGTATTTTGCGAGGATCTTTTCTTATTAATGCTTAGTTTTTCTAAAAAGTTCTATTTTTTTATTTGAGGACATCTTGAAGTTTTTGATTAAATACAAAACTAATATTTAGTTTGTATTAGAAATTCCCTAATTACGGGGTAGAGGCTTCAATCCGAAAGACATCCCCACCCTAACCCTCTTCGCAAATCCATCACTGCTGGTAATTAGTAATAACAAATATTTAAAAACGATTAAAAAGGAAGTCGGCCAGGACTCACAGTACACGTACTATCTCTAATTCACAGATGGAATTAAGAAAACCTTTTGTCAAAATGGTCGAATGCGGGGTTGAATCCCGGACTTCACGATAGAAGCGCGAAAGCTAACCACTCGCTTATGTGTGTTGTGCAGTTGTGCTTAACTTAAATTTATTCTCTCTCTCTCTCTCTCTCTCTCTCTCTCTCTGGGCACAAAAGCTCTCCATTGACTTCTGTCCTTATCGAATTCAATCCAGTTTATACTCTGTATTCCTATTTCTGCTAGATCCATCTTAATCTTGTCCTCTCATCTGGGACTAGGGTTTCCTAATGAACATTTCCCGATTTGACTTCAAGTTAAAACTTCGAAAGCGTTCCTACTTTCTTCCATTTTGTTTACATGACCTGCCCACCTGAGTCTCCTAGACTTGATGACTCTAACGATGTTTGGTAAACCGTATAAATTATATAGTTTCTCCTTATGAAGTTTCCGCCATTCCCCTTCCTCTTGGTTCCAAATATTAGTCTCAGAATTTTGTTCTTAAATAATTTCAGTCTGCGTTCTTCCCTCAGCGTAAGCGACCATGTTTCACAACCATAAAGCATAACAGACAGGATTATCATTTTATATATTTTAAGCTTTAAATTCCTTGACAGAATTCGCGACGACAAAATATTTAGAACTGAATAATATCAAGAATTTCCTGATTTCAGTCGACATTTAATTTCTTTGTGGGTATGATTTTGGTCTGGTAATACTGATCCAAGATATTTGAAAGTATCCACTGTGTCGAAAGTAATAATTGATATTTTAATTCATAATTTGCCGTATTCCGATCCTTGTGAACTTCCTTGTATTTAGATTTGTCTGCATTTATTCATGTCCCTGCAAGCGTTTAATAAGGCCTCTGCATTTCTTTCTATTGTTCTCCTATCAGATTTACATTATCAGCATACACCATAACCTGGTGAATACCATTCAACTCTAGGCTCTGGTTCCTATCTTTGATTTTCCTTATAGCTTACTCCGGAACAAAGCTGAATAATAACGGTGATAACGCATATCCTTGTTTCAGGCCAATCTCGTCGTGGCAGCTTGCATTTTTCTACTCGGACTTTACTCTGGGATTCATTTAAACCCTTAATAAATCTAGTTTTTTGGTATTCCAAATTCTGTAAAAATGGTGTACAACGTTTTCCTCCTAACCGTGTTGTAAGCCTTTCTAAAATCAATAAACAGTTGACGCACTGGGTAATACATTACCATTTCTTTTCGAGTATTTGTCGAATGATAAATATCTGGTCGATTTGGACTAAATCCACACTGATAATCTCCAATAATGCCATCTGCGTATGGGGTCAATCTTATTAATATAATGTTAAGAGAAATGCCTCGATAATTATTCCAATCAGTGTTGAATTCAGACATTTTCACCCGGGAGGAATGTCAACTCCTCGAGGGGGAGGGGTTATTTTTCTGTATTTTTGCAAGAAAGCAGCATATTTAACAATTCCGTTCACATGCACATCTTACCTAATATTGAGACTAATTGCTGATAAATATTCAATGCGAGATTATAATTTAAAAAAAATCGTTTAATTCTATCTAAAACATAAATAAAGACTGACAAAAATATTTTACACTAAAGTTTAACTGCTATTTAGGTCCGTTACACAGTCACGCAGAGTTCCGCGCGCGGAGTCCCGCGTGGCAAGATTGTTTTATTGTTTCTTATGGATGAATACATAGTCACGCGGAGCAGCCTCCGCGTGGCCCTATCCGCGTTCTGTCCCCCGCTAGGCGGATAGGGCCATTGAGCAAATGGATGCTTACATAGTCAAGTGGAACTCCGCGCGCGGAGCAGCAACTTCCCTTTAAAATGTAAAGAGCAAGGTGCATAGTAGCAAAACCAAAATGGAGATTGATCCAGAAAGACTTATTACAGAAGTTGAATTAAGACCATGTTTGTGGGATCCCGCTTGCGTAGAATACAAAAATCGTGAGATTCGCAATTTTTGCAATTAATTCATCGAACGACCGGATTGACATGCGAAAATAATTGAAGAACTTTTTCTCATTTTGTCGCAAACCTACACACACAGTCACAAAGGCTCCCTTCAACTTCTTTGAGTAACTAAGGGGTGATTTTGGAACCGCCTACTTTTCTGTGTTCGTTTCCTCTTCTTACAGAGATAATAAGAAGCCAGTATTATCCTTTCGATCTTCCTCATGTTGACTCGCAACACTGACTGACGAGAATTTTGTATGTAATCACGTGGCGCGTAGCGCGTAGCTACAGATGACTGTGTAGGCTCACACGCGTAGCGCGGAAGACGAGGCGCAGAGCGCGGAGCTCCGCTTGACTGTGTAACGGACCTTACAGTAGCTATTTTTGTTATTATCTCCTATATTCAGTAGTTACTTTTTGTTACTAATGTAGAAGTTTTTAAAAAGATTTAAGTTAACTCAAATATTTTTTGTCCTAAAACAAACATACATAGAAATATCTTAGCAAAAAGTTATCATTCTTTCTCACACTTCTGATTCTAAATCTAGCATATTAGCCTTGGTATAGTTTAGTTTACGAAATCTTCAGTAGGATTAGTGCCGTGCCGTGGAAAATCAGCGCTTGGCGCGAGAGTATAGGACGGCACCTTCGTATATATGACTGAGGTCGACAGACAAGCCGCGAAAGGTAAGAAAATCTTAAAAAGTAAACCCTGCTTTTCCTTGATTTTGAACACTTTTCACTACTTTTTTCCTTTCATTTTATATATGTGCACATGTGAGAGATAGATTAAAAAAGAGTCAGGGGCAGATGCACATGTGCACTGTGTTCCATTCCTCTGTTTTTCTTTCCCTCCTGAATTTTGCGCGCCTTACTTCGGCGCTCGGGGCTATTGCCCCGCTTGCCCCTCCCCCATGGCACGGCACTAAGCAGGATCTTCATTACCTTCAATAGCAATTTTTCATTTATATACTACTATCATATTGATATATTCTATATAAATCTCTAAACCAGGAGGGATAAGTGTTCCTCCCTGATCCCTCTAAATGACGACCTCTGAATCTCACCCTTTAACTGACTTATTTTTAATTAAATAAAGGTGTGTTTACTTTAACAATCGTAAATCACATTTACGTCTGTTACTTCCGATGCGAGAAATAGGATTTAGGTGCCCTATTTCAAATAATGCAAGAACTACATTTTCAAGAACTGAAGTCTGTTGACATCAGAGATCATATGGAATGATCGAAAGATCTTACCTATCTTTCCTTTCCTATCTCAACCTAGTGCTACCTACTAATATACAATATAGGGCGAGAGTATAGTACCTACTAAAACACAAACCTTCCTTCAACAGTTAACAATTTCATGTTCTGTCAAACTCGGTCATAGCGTTAAGAAATACAAGTTTTATTGGCTATTTGGTATTCTATCTTAAATGTTACAAGTTTACTATTTATATAGAATGGGTCTGCGTCATTTATATGTATATTGAGAGATCGGATTTCGTCTGCACGTGCACGGAAAGAAAAGCAAATAATTGGGTGAAGTAATTTCTACATTTTGTGACTGAAATTTTTTATTTCTCCGGGAGGGAATGAATTTTTCGGGGGGAGATTCAGCTACCCCCTGAATTCAACGCTGATCCCAATCAATTTTGTCGTCTTTCTTGTAAATTGGAACAGTGATTGATTCTTCCACTCTTTTTAAATGTATTTCATAGATTTTGTTTTTTGCAGATTTATCTCTTGTTTTTCTTCATTTTGCTTCAAAACGAGGGTGTGTGATAATTTGAAGTAAAAATACTACGTACAATTTTGCTAGTTATTTGTGTATCATTTTTAAAAAGTACTTATTGTATATAAGAGGTTAAAATATTATTACATATATTGCTTAATCCTTTGGAATTCATAATATAAATGTTAAGAATTTTAAAAAATATTTTTGAAATTCATGGTTTATTTTCGAGGTTTCATATTATTATCTGCATCAACCACTAATTAAATGAGTTTTTTGTTGTAAGTTAGAGAAGCGAAACACGGTCTGCTTTATCAGTTTAAAGCAAAATTTTCAAACAAAAAGTCCGAATTTTCCCAAGCAAAAAGCGAAGCAGAAAAGACCGAGCTTTTTTTTTTTTTAAAAAAAAAAGCCATTTTATTCCGAGCCCTTGAATCTCTAATTCTATTACTGAAGAGAAAATCAATTGGATGCTAGAAAACTTGAAAAAAATGCTCATAAAATGTTTCGTGTGGAATATTGTACTGTATGAGTCAGAAACATGGATATTACGCAAAAATGATGAGAAATGACAGGAAGGTTTCGAAATGTGGGTGTGGAAAGGAATGGATTAGCTAGGTCGAACGGAAAACGAATAAGAGAGTGTTAGGAATACTAGAAGAGAGAAAGATTTTAGATATTATTATGAAGAGGAAGATAAACTGTTTGGGACATTGGATGACAAGGAACTGTATCATGAAGGACATTTTAGGGGTATTGTCGCAGAAAAGAGGGTTCGAAGGAGACTACAATTAATGGATTATATTAAAACAGAAAAGTCTTAACGTGAAGACAAAGAGGTTACCGAAAGTCCGTGGAGCAGGGAAGCTTCTCAGTTGCAACAAGTGACCTCCAATAACGGCAAAGTAGCTAATGATATTGATGATATATTTTAGCACATTCCAATGGATAAAGAAATAGTAAACTGGATTGAGAAATAGTGAAAAGCAGGGAATTTTCCTGAATAAGACGAGCAGTGTACGTTATGAAATTTCATACAAAATAATTAATGTACGTATTGTTACTACTATTTGAAGAACAATGTGATTTGTTTCACAAAATGAAACTCCCAGAACATTTGAAATCAATACTGGACCTTGAACTAGTTCAAGCATACGAGTAATTTCTCGATCCAATATAATTTTTCCACCAATCAAATAACTTATTGCTTGAACGCCGAATCCGAATGGAGTTGACAGAATATTGAGATTCTTACACCTTGAAACATAGGAATCTATTCCAAAAGTTTTACAAAGTGCTTTGAGTTCACATTCACAGAACATATCAATTTTTAAGGAATGTTTATAAGTAATGTTGAAACGTTATTTACAAATAGAAGCACAAATCGAAAGGAAATATGAAACAATGAGAGGATAAAGAAAGGGAAAATTGGAAGGAAGAAACCAAAAGATACAAAATTTGTTCAGCATCGACTAGATCATTAGTTTCGGAGTTCATGACTATATTCTTTTGTGATAACCTTCAATCAACTAAGTCCGGTTCTTCCATTTAGTGCCCCAAATATAACGCTACATTAACGAAATATGCGTACAATCATCACATACACATAGTTTTTTTTTAAGCATCAGTTCTTTATTCCCCAGTCGATCAAGAGATATGAATCATGAATCACAGTATTCATACATGATCAAAACTTCTAGACAAAATCATATGAATATGTGCGTAAATATGTCATACAAGAAGCTATAGTGAAATTGGAATACATGTGAAATCATTCTGAAAAAGCAGACTAAACACCTAAACGTAACGCTAGATGGAAAGCGAAAGATAACAAAGAGGTTGTTGTAAATGTGTGCTCATTGAAGAACGCGATGGTGTTAATAAGTATGACACCGTATAGAGATGCAAAGTTGTCAGAAATTAATAAGAAAAAAAAGTCGAAACTCATTACGTAATATCTTAGAGTCTAGAGAATATCCTAAAATCTGAGGTCAGGAACAAACTGAAAAGCACGAAAAATATCTTTTTAGAAAAATGAACAGCGTGAGTAAACGAAGGTAAAGACAATAGTAAAATTCAATCATTAGGAAGAAAATTGCAAAACAAATTGAGATGATTCGTATTTTTGTTTTATTCCAGCTTTCAGGACCTCCTTAAAATTTGATAACCTTGTGAATACACTCAAGCTAGGAGATCATGGTCGTCATCATGCAATAAATACAACTTCGTCTCAACTTCAACTGTCACAGTAGACCAAATTACACGAAACATGTTACTACCTAAATTAGAATACTTTCAGATCTATGTTACGCCGATAATCAGCTATTAGAAACGAACTATTAGATTATTTTCAAAGAAGAAATTAAAACTTAATCAATAAAAATAAAATGCAAATTTGTCTTGTAGACCTTTATACAAGGCGGTTCTCAAAGAGATTGGTGTAGAGCATACTTGGAACAATACACGTATGCCGTTGATTCAACCTTGGGAACTGAGTTACCTCAGGTAAAATTAAAATGTGGCCAATACTGTTATATAGTAAAATTGATTCGCATTTTTCATATTTTAGTTGGACCAGCACGTACGAACTATCATTTTGTATATTTTTAGCGTTAAATATTTTTGAGTATATTTTACCATCTATTCAGAAACTCAAAAATATGAAGGCGCGAAAATGTAATAGTAAAACAACTTTTGAAACTAAGAAATTCTAATATAGGAAAAAATGGAAGAAAAATAAGGAACAGCAACCTCTCACTTTGGAAATTACTAGACGAATCGGAATAGAGTATTAAGCTTTGACAAGTAATTACGATATTTTTCAATCAAAATTAGATAACTCTACACTCATCTCAACTGAAGGTTTGTGATATATTTCGAAAGGATGGCTGGTAATGGTTCACAAAATTGTAGTATCTATATTACAATACCTTCCACCACAATATACAATATGTTCTTTTGAACAAACAAAAAGACAGAAAGGCACTTCCGCCATACTCTAATGCTCTCTTTCCAGTTCGTCTGTTTAATCACGAAAGAAAGATACGTTAAGTACTTAACAGAGCTTAGCAAATGTAGCAAAGAAATTAGGAGTGAGCTTAGTTTACGGAATTGTCTTAGATTGTTTAGACCTCTTTCCACTAAAGCTAAAGCTCGCGCGATGATGAGTATGTTAACATTTGCTTAATATTTTTTTATGAACATAACAAATCTACTTAAGACCTAGATCTAGAATATTCATTTGCGTAAACAATTCTCATTTCATTTTTAATGTTCTTTAATACTCATTTTAATTTTCTTAGTGACAAAACGAGGGATGGCGATCATAAGAACAAAGTAAAAACAATTTATATCACTCAATTTGTCCAGCGATTCACGATTTTTTCGCCGTATCCAAGATCAAGGGTGAGTATATATATATATATATATATATATATATATATATATATATATATAGTGTTTCATTCTTCCTTATCCTTAATATTGTAAAGCAAACCACTTATCCAAACACTTAAATGAGACATTTTGGGAGTTCACAAGGTATATGAAAATCATGTAATACTCTGAACGAATATCGCTGTGGTTCTTTAAAAGCTTCAGTTATAAAATATGATAGATATACAAAACTAATATGTTTAGAAAAAGGTTTAAGTACAAGATGTCTTTCATAAATGAAATGAAGTGATGAAAACTAAGAAAAAATTGCCAACTTACCAATGAATCATCGCAAGGAAAGCCTAAATATTTTTCGCACTTTTCGAAACTCAAAGCTGGCTCCGTCTTCAGTAACAAGGTGAAAGGGATTAAACCGGATAAGATATAAAAAGTGTGAAACAGGGAATACATACCACTAAATAAATAAATGTAACGTAAGAAATGTATCCTAAAATGATACGAGCAGAGCAAAGTGCAAAAGGAGAGACCTGAATCAAAGGAAACGCATTGTCTATTTTACGTAACTATTGCCAGATTCAAAATATGCATCAAAGATAGGTAATCAAATTCTATCAAGGTTGCCAGTATCCCGATTCAAAGTAGGTTTGTATATCTGAACCAGGAATGATTCTTTAATCTCCCTTTGCTTCTTCGATTTAGCTGAACCTATTGCATTAACCTGTTTTATATTATGTGTATGTTGTCTTAAATGAAATGCCATCCCAATATACCCTCTTCTTGTGACTTCTTTCATTGTCTAATATTTTCTATAGAAGTGTATATTTTCTATACAAGTGTTAATATTGCGTTCTTTGCCCAATATATGAGGAGTCACATTATCTTTGAATGCGGAAAATGGCTGACTTATTTTGGGGATAAGCAAAAAAACCTTTAAATCAGATTTAATCTTCTCCTATCCCTTTTTATAATTCTCACTTTGCCACTGAGAACGGAACCAGCTTTGAGCCACTGAAAATTATTTCTGCTTTCCAAAGGAGGATTTATTGGTAAGTGGCCATTTTTTCATTAATTTAAATCATTTTCTCATGCGCCCATATAGTTATAAAATTAAGTGATGTTTGTCCATACTAACAGTTAGACAGTAATCGTATTAATAATATAATAACGTAAAACAATAATTTAATTGAGCTAATTAATTCTTAGGACTACCAGTGTTGCACTAATGGACGATCGGCGGCTTCATATATACTTCTTAACTATGTAACAAGCGTGTTTCGCAACACATGTTAGCTAAATCACTCCACCCATTTGTATATAACAAGTGCTATTTTAACTGTTAATCCTGACGGCTAAGCCCTAAAATATAGAACGTATTTCCAGATGTGATTGATTTTTAGAACTTTCTATGTTATATATTAGCAGAAAAACACTCGCATGATGAAAATAGTGAAATATATCGCTTTGACAGTAAATATGACCCTTATATGAGAAGCATATGGAATCAAGAAAATCCATGTACTAAGTTTCAAACCTCTACGACATCATTGATCTAACCGTAGCCAAAGTTTGACACGGAAACCACAAACCGAAAATATCCCTAGAAACAGTGCAAGATATCGAAAAAAAACTCAAGTCCTTGAAGCTCATAACGTATCTAGAAACATGTAGGTGTGAAGTTTCGACAGTCTATCACCTTTTACCCTTCCTAGCCTGAAATGTTCCAGCTCTACACATATAAAAATTTCAGAAAAGTTTACTATAAACTTAATTGAACATGTTGTAATATACAAAATACACATCTCTTAGACCGGATTACATACAATTCCGTTATATACTGTATTGTAAATAATATCATTCTATCAACTTTTGTTACAACAGAGCTTATCTTGTTAAAATTGTTAGGTCATGCGATCGTTTTTGCGTCCCATGTTTGTGACGCAGTAGCAATAATAACAACTCTGCATATGGCGTTATAAGGAAGTGCTTTAGTGAAGTCTGGGAACATGCTTATTAATATTCGCTCGCTATCCGTACTTTTTTTTGTTTGCTATGTTGATAGTTTTTAGAGGACAATTGGTAAGAATTTCTTTATTGAATAGAACATACTTGTATTTCATAAGTTACTCGCTTAAATAAAGTGTTAGCTTCAAATGCTTCAAGGTGGCTGTGCTGTATGAAATTTAAATAGACTAGCTCTTAGGAATATCTCGGTACGTCCGTTCTTAAGTTCTTAATATTGCAATGTTCAAACATGCTGGCGTAATTTAAGTGATCACTATTATCACGACCCGACTTTAGAGTAACAACAATAATGCCATGCTTGTTACATTTTCACTGCTATATAATATCGATCCCAAACGCTTTCATGTGTAATGTCTTTGTATACTCTGATACTTATAGAACTCAATATGGGAAGTGTGTGAAGATATTTTCCATCATTTCTTTGCGTGATTCTTCTACTCAGCAGTCGGTTCCCTGAACTGCATGCTTTTGATATTAAGCTTTCTTCCATGAGCTAGTATGGAAAGTTCCATCTGTAAAAGTGTATGCTATTGTTCCAATTTTATTTAAATGTAATGTGCCCATCAATCTACACAATTTCTATGTCATAGCTGAGAAAGCCAAACAGTAGGTGTAAAGGAAATAATATACTGTATTTTTGCCGAGAGAACTTCTTTTCATCAAACTCATGATTTGCAAATGTTCTCTCCTAAACTAAGAGAGCTTAAATTAATTTAAATTTTGGGCATAATCTTTGTATTGTGTATACCATAAATAATGACTAATTTATATTAATGTTAATATAATATATTGCTTTATTGTGGATCATTCTGCTTAGTCTAGAGATGCATGCCTCGAAGCTCATAGTAGCTCATTGATAAAATGTTCCCTGTCAGTACTAAGAGTAGTTTAAAAGAGGTTCTAGCAGCACTTCGTTCTCTACTGAGCATCGTAGCTGACATTTCTCTCAAACAGCTATTGGTAATTATATTACGACTTTCGGCAATATGTGGTAACTGTCTTCGTGCAAGAAACTCATTTTACCTTCATAGTGCTGTATGTTATCTCACTATGAAATATACATATGTAAAACTCGTAAATGTGAGCGTGCTGCTAGCAGTCTAAGCATCGGTTTTCGATGACTTTTATTTTCGCTTTATTAATATCACATCAAAGCAGTTTCTTCCTTCACTCGTTCTATCATCACTTAGTAATACTTCTCTCAGTATGATATATTTAGCAGTGTATCTTATCGACCTTTTATTTCACTTCATTCAACAGTGTACATTGTAAGAGAGTGATGAACACCATTGATTTGGGGACAGATACTCGATCTTGGTCCTCAGATGATATAATTCTCCCTAACAGTGAGATTCTTACTATTAATTGGATATATCAGAACAGATTACGAATAGACCAGAAATATGTCACAGAGATACACGTCCGGATCAAGAACGGAAGTTCTTTCGTGACAAATATACACGCTGACATTTGGCAGAGAAAACGGAGATTTTGTTTCATTTCGACAGCGAAAAAGACAATTCAAACTCTTCTAAATATCGGGAGCAAGAACAAATTATTTCACTGTTCAACAAAAATGTAAATTGAACAAAATCAGCTAATTCTTATTGAGTTTGTGGTGCTGATCACGAATTTGAAAGTTATTTTCAAATATTAGCTCTAGTTTTCGTTTTACAGGCATGTCTAATAATAACGCTTTAAAACTAAATATATTCGCTTCGTTTGGGGTAAATGTTACACTGATCCGGCAACACTGGAGAAACTACATGAACGCTTATTTTCATTGTGTTTCTTATCTCAGTAGTGTTCTACTATTGTTAGAAAAGACAGGTTTAGTGCAGTTATCAGCGTTATGAATGTGACGTTTGTGTAGTGCAGGACATAAAAATACAACTACAAGAACGCAAAAATACTGGTATTTCGAATGTATATTTTTAAATAGTTGTCGGAACTATTTCAAGTGACATTTTGAGGATTTCAATAAATAAAAATGCAGCGAAATTGTGTAAACAGTGCGGATAGCTTCTGCTACGTTTGGGGGGAAGTGACATTTTCCTCACAAAAGCAGACTATAACACCACTAATAAGAAAATCCTATCAATATTACTTTGGTTGTAAAATTGGAGACCAAGATAAATCTTGGGCACCCCACATTGTGTGTAATACTTGTGCCAGCAATCTAAGAAATCGGATTAATGGGAAGGGGCGCTCAATGCCTTTTGCAGTGCCCATGATCTGGAGGGAGCCAAGCGACCACATCAGAGACTGTTATTTTTGTATGGTTCCTTCCGACAAGAAGGGAATTTCCACGAAGAAGAAGCGGGCCTTCATCTGTCCTAACATTCCTTCTGCAATGCGCCCTGTTCCACATGGAGAAGGACTACCTGTTCCTGACCCACCTAAAGAATACGATCTTTTTTCTGATGATGATCAAGAAGTTGAAGCTCCTGAATCAAGAACTTCGAAGGACTCTACGTTTGTTGTAGAAGAACCTCCATGTGAACCACATAGACTTACTCATGAGGAACTAAGTGATCTAATCAGAGACTTGGACCTCTCGAAAAGCAAAGCCGAAATTTTAGCGTCACGCTTAAATCAATGGAATTTATTGCAGAAAAAAGTAAATATTTTAGTGTATCGGAATAGGGAGAAGATGTTCACTTCATCTTTTACTATGGAAGACACACTTGTGGCATGTACAAATGTAAATGGTCTCATGAGGCCACTTAAAATTAATTACGAACCTACGGAGTGGAGGCTCTTTATAGATTCGCCCAAGGTGAGTTTAAAGGCAGTGCTTTTACATATTGGAAATTAACTTCCTTCAATTCCTGTAGGTTACGCAGTTCATATGAAGGAATCTTATGAAAACTTGAAACGTTTACTTCAAGCCATTAAATATTACGATTTTCAGTGGTGACCTTAAACTGTTGGTAGGTATGCAGTTAGGGTATACAAAGTATTGTTGCTTTATATGTGAACGGGACAGTAGAGATCGTGTATCTCATTACCGCAAAAGTGATTGGAAACTCTTCAGCCGGGAGTGAAAAATGTGCAGCATGAACCACTGGTAGATCGTAACCGAATTTTGCTTCCCGCTCTACATATTAAATTAGGTCTTATGAAAAGTTTTGTTAAGAGCATGAACCAAGAGGATGAGGCCTATAAGTACCTAAGGTGACAGTTCCCTCGATTAAGTGATGCCAAAGTTAAAGAGGGTGTTTTCATAGGGCTACAGATTAGGCTACTATTCAAAGATCACAAGTTCGACGAAATTCTCCAAGGTGAGGAGAAAGTTCGTGGGAAAGCTTGAAGAGTGTTTGTTCACAGTTCTTGGGAAGACACCGAGCAACAAATTACAAACAACTGGTAGCAAAGTTGTTATTGTGCTACGAAAATCTTGGTTGCAATATGTCTATGAAACTGCACTTTCTTCATTCACATCTAGATTTCTTTCCCGAAGATTGTGGAGCAGTAAGTGACGAACATGGTGAGCGTTTCCATCAAGATATTGCAGCCATGGAGAAGAGAATTGAGGGAAAGTGGAGTTCTAACATATTTGCCGACTACTGTTGGACTATTGCAAGGGATGCTCCAGATGTAACTTACAAAAATCAAGCCAAGCGAAGACGCTCAAAATAAAATATACATAATTCTTGAACAAGGGATCACTTGAAACTTTTGTCTACATTGCAGTGTAGTTCTTGCACAGAAAGGTATTTGTACATATTTTTCATGTTTTGAGGTTAATACTGATTTTTATTACGGAATTGTTAATGTTTAACTTGACCACGGTTACTTTATTTTCTGTATCGCTGTGAAACTGGTATTTGCACAATTTTGAAAAAGGAAGTACAAGGGTATAGAAAGCTATAGGTTAGAGTACTTCTTAACTCCCCAGCTTGTCACATCACAGTGAAATAGATTTAAAAAAGTGAAATGTAGGTTTTTACAAGGATTTTGCTTAAATGTTCTATAAATGTTAATACATTTGTATATATTCAGCTACTGTTGTAAAGGACTTTTTTTCCCAACCTGAGCTAAGAAAAATCTTCTATTATCATTTCCTTTCATATTATGCTTAAATGAATGTAAAAATCGCAATTTCAAAGAATTTTCATAATTTCGATCAAAATTTGTTGAACAGTGTAATAATGCAGTAAAGAAATAGCAGACTATGGGCAGTAGTTTACAAATAGCAGATTATGGCAAACAATAAACTAAGAAGAGCACTGCATTGCCCCGAAAAACCATCTATATAGATATATAAGTGAAATATCGCATACAATGCAGATACCTATGCATTTAATAGAATTAGTATTCTTTAAAAAATGCAACCTAGCACATTAATATGGTGGCGAGCCATATTTGGCATACTTAACGCTTTTAATGTAACTTGAAATGATATCATAGAGGTCGCGAAGGACAGCAAATGGAAAATATTACGTGAGGTGCATTGCATTACTGTTTTATAATGAGAAGTATTACGAGGTGCCAGTAGAAAGCATGTTCGCAACTTATGATAATCACAAATATGTAGTGACAACAATTCAACTATCGTTGTGGACCGTTGCACTCATAAACTGGAACGGGACTAGTACACTACTGTCTCCTTGATTAGCTCTACACCAGCTTATAAAAAAGACATAAGCTCGTGACGCTCTTGAAACCATGACCAATTGTTTTACTTGGTCTGGAAGCTGAAGTGAAGATGATCATTTGGATTTACAACAGGAGACCTTCAGTTAAAACCTAATCATTATCACAAGTATTTTGCTGCAGGCCCGGACTGGTCCAGGTGACTAGGCGGTGATGGAATCATAAGTGGGCCAAATGAAAATCATAATAAAGAGAGATCAGGAGGAGGAGAAAATGTGGAAAACGTGTGCAACAACTCATATTCTTGTGAACAGTCACGCCGGCAATCTGACTATATCAAGCTTTTTGAGTGTTTCATCAGAAATGTGTTACAACTCATGTCTCCTAAAATAAGAATGGGAGATGCCAGCTTCAGAGTCATGTCACTTGAAAGTTTAGTTTCTTGGTCCAAGAAAAATAACACTTTGAAATACAACACAAAGAGATCTGAGATCACTTCCATGATTTGTGATAACACAGTGTCCTACCGTCGCATCTGTAACACGATCTCGTGGTTTTGGCATTGTTGAGTCACTGATGAGTGTTTGATTTAATCTTTAAGTAGTTGCCAATTTTGTCAGCCAAGAAATCGAGCCGCTGTCAGTTATTCAAAGTCACACTGTGAGGTAGTGTAGGACTATGTCGTGTCGTTCCGAAAATTACCGTGGGAAGGAAGGTTAATGCTATTGTAACAAGTGGATTATAAATTCGAACTTCTTGAATGTACAGCATCGATAAGTGAAAAATTAGTAAATTTGTTGTGTGTAAGTGTTTCTTTTAAAGAAAACTGTGGCTGTGTTGAATCCGGTCTCATAGTTGTTGTTGTCTATTCATAACTACAATTGCTATTATAGTAAGAACTGAATAAAAACATACATTTGGAATAAAATTACATAAATCAAAACGAAACTTAATTACACCACTTTTTGGTAGCAAAATTAAGATTTACTATTTATAATACTTTTCCTGATCTTTTATCACGTCGCAACCATAGTAAGTAATTCCATTACGACCACTCTGTAGGACTATATGTGCACACGATTTCAATACATACATCCAATCTGGGTACTTGACATAATACGTGGACCACAAATGCTTACTGATATTACTGAACTTACGAGATTATGTCGTGCTTGTTCCAGACACTACCGTATATTCCCTCCGAAAAATATTTCGGGTTACGTGCAGAGGGTGTTGTTTTACAGCTTACAGTATCCTTTATTTATTTAATCTTATTTAACATTACGAAGTTAAGATTAATCATGCCTTGTCTCTCACTTGACCATGCAAACATCAACAATAATACGATAAAATTAAGTACTTATAGAATAACAATTGGAAAGACACATATTGAAATAACAACAAAGATTACACTCACAATCTCTTGTTTACGAATACTGAAACCGCCGGTGCTGACGTTAAAATGATTCCGTAGCTCTTTATCAACAAATTACTAATCTCAGCCATCCCAAGGCGAGATAAAAAAAAAAATATGATAATGATTACTGTCTGTGTTCTTCTCATAAATATTGTTACAAAACATAGTCTATACCCTGATTTTATATTATGATCTTTACGTTGTGGCTACTAGAGAAATGTGTGTCTTGTTTAAGACAATAGTCCTTTTAGTGCGCGAAAACAGTAGGCAATTGGGAGAATTAAAAATTCTGAGCCAACACAATGTTAGCCGCCGGGGCCAACTAGTAACCAGTCCGGTCCTGTTTTGCTGAACTCTTTTTGTTAACCCGTAAGTACTATGGACCTTCTCTCAGACCGCTACGACTTTTCATATCATTACATTTTCCACAATCTCACTACTACAAGTGGATCTTTTCGTCTACCTTCCTGTCTAGCAAAGGGTTACGTATTGTGAAGTTCGTGTTATAACTGATCCCCTGTGCGCTGGAGGGGTCGAGCGGTCTCACAGACGTACTATAGTAGTTACGAGAGTATTTTGCTGATCAGTTGTCTTTCGTTATCTACTGATTATTAGCAGTTTTGTGTCTTACCGTGTGGCACGTCTTGCACCACACATCAAATAATGACACAGAGACGAGAAAACCTGAAATAATCACATGTTATAACATGAGTATAGGCGTAGTGGATACTCTATACAAAAAATGTACAGATTACTCATCAAGTCGTCGAACAAGACGATAGTCATTGACAATTTCCTTTATACTGGTGGATGTTGCGTGTGGTGTCAATGCATACGTCTTGCATCAAGTCTACACTAAATCCGCAGTGAGGATAAGACTTGATTTCATGAAAACGTTGCAAAAGGACTTGTTAGGCCTAACATAGAACGTAGATTGTTCATCGAACATCTAAAACGTGAGCTGAATTTTTCAATCAAGAGCATACTACAGCTTGAAAGTGAGTTTCCCACCATTGCGCACAAGTAGTTGAAAAGGAAGACATACTTTTCTTTCAACTGAGTTGTAAGTGGAAAGCAAGGATATTCATTCGTGTCAGTGGTGTGGGGTACCGATTTCCTTGCAGTGCAGAATAAAAAAGATATAAGTTTCTACCTGAAGAATGTGTATTCTGTCAGAAGAGTCAGTGCGGTACGTTTTTTACCGGTAAAACGTATTTTCTTTACTTTCTCCATCATATAATAACTAAAAATAAGTTTTATCCATTATCTTTGCACTACAAAAAATGTAAGAGTACAACTATAACACTACTTTCCCGTATGTTTAAAAAACCTAAAGACCACGTTTTTTCTCCGTTTTTACTGTATTTTTTATTCGTAGTGCATCTATAAGAAAAGTGCATTTTAAATTAGTGTTATTTTGACTACATAGAAACGGAGAAAAAAATGGATATTTCAACAATTAAAATTTTAGAATAACAATGAAAGCATTGTTGCAAATTTTGACTATGTTCTTTTTCTGATTGTTTTAAAAATATAAAGCTTTTTTTTACATCGTGAAATTACAATGTTTTATTTTTCTATAAGCAACTAAGATATGTAGGATATCATTTTAAAAAATATGCAATGAAACTACTATTCGGAAAATGTGAAACAACAATGCGGTCTGACAGACCGTTCCATAGTAGTTACTTGATTTTTTCGTCCATAGTACTTAACGGTTAAGACATTCTCAAAGAAATGATTACACTTTCGTACCTCGAGGCGTAAATAAGTACAAGAGCCACTAGAAAGGTGTGAGAGGCAGTAACGATGTCAAGAACCAATATCATGCTTTACAAAGGAATTGTCTTAGTTCATTTCTACGATCGTCACTTCGGACGGAGACGCAAGAAGTAGCGGTACGCTCTGAGATCCATGATAATCAAATTAGAATAGGCACAAGGATTACACGTTTGATATTTGTCATTTTTATATTTTATTTTTACCTGTACTTTTGTATCATATTTCTTTAAAAGATTTATCACTTTAGATTTTTCAAAATTGTGGACATGTAACCACCATGGCAATTCTCTAAGTGTGGCATTACACTGTATTTTTAGTTTATTGCTCATTGATCATCAATCACCTCTCAGATCTTAGTACAGTAATAGAAATGAACATCATCCAGTACGCTTCCACCACTTTTACATCAAAGCACCTTAAACTCACATATTACCGGTTTGCTATATATATATATATTTCACAGATGCAGACACACAAACACACACACACACACACACACACATATATATATATATATATATATATATATATATATATATATATATATATATATATTCGGGTATAGATACTATATACTAATGTTCAAAACTTAAAGACGGATGTGTATTTCCCTCAAATGTACCCGTTTTCACGCTTACGATCAAAACAATGTCATACGCGGAGAAAAACAATAGCAGAGCTACCCAGTCTTCCCATAAATGCCACATGCGAGTTGAGCAGTATTTGGTGAGGGTGTTTAGTGCAATTGGTGTGCGTGCTCATTGTGTTGCTTGCTGAAGGACATCGAAACAGTAAGTAAGCGTGCATTGGTAGTAGTGCTCTCAAACGGGTCGGGTTGTCGGGTCGGGCTAATCGGGTCGGGTTGTCGGGTCGGGTCAGTCAGGTCAGCTCGGGTTGGGTCAGCTCGGGTCGGGTTATTCGGGTCGGGTTGTCGGGTCGGGTCAGTCGGATTATCGGGTCGGGTTGTCGGGTCGGGTCAGTCGGGTCAGTTCACTTTGGTCAACTGAGTTTAGGTTGAGTTTAAACTCGGCTGGAGTCGAAAGCTGCTGTTTTTCACTAGCTGCCTAATTAAAAATAGCAATTTTCAATTGATTTTATAGAAACCGCAAATCTATTTTGAACACTTGCAGCTAGTGTTTTTATAATAAATGCTTATTTTTCTACTTGTGTGTACTTTAATTTTTAAATGTGGAAGATTTTACCAATCGACTGTAATATTAATATCTACGCCAATATGGAGTTTGGATTTAGAACAAAACTAGAAGTTGTTTAAGCAACGCCAAAAGAGAGATTGGATATGGACGACCAAGCCTAAGTATGGCCGCGGTGGCTCAGTGGTAAAGAATTCATCTCTGATGCATGGTGTCCAGTAGCGTAGCTAGAGTTTTTTCAGGGGGGGCCAATGAAGGTCCCAAGAGGAATTTGAGGGGGACATCTCCAATATATATACGTAACTTGTTTTACGTACAACAAGTTACGTAACTTGTTTTATTTGTCCAGGTTTGAAGTTTTCAGTTTCATATTTTGTTTTATTTAAAACTTCTTTTTTCTGAAACATTATTCTCGGCTTCTAATATTCAGAGGATGTGCTTATAACAGCTTAGTTTGCAACTACCAGGGCTTTATTTTTTGAAGGAGATAAAAAGAGTTATGTTTTCCCTTCCTGCAAATGATAATAATAAAATTATGGAATGAAATTGATTCCCAATAAAATGTATTGTCATAGTGCTGATCTTTAGTTAGTAATTGGTATATACTAGTGCTCCTTTACTTATTTTGTTTCAAAGTACTGACGTGACGTCTACCATATTGACTAGGGACTGCTGAAAAATTCGTAGCCCAACCCAGAAGGAGTGCACGTGGATTGGTGAAGTTTTACTTCTTCTTCTCTTCCCCCGAGAGTCAATATACTACCTTGTACATTGCTCCAGCTTTTGCAGAAAAGTTTAAAAAATCTAGATTTCCTCGCACCACTGTTCGTAGCACTACCCCTATCCGATCTAAAATGGCGTCTTTCAAGTGTAATTTAAGTTTGGGAAATAAGTACACGTAATAGTTAGACGGAGCTAAATCTGCGGAATAAGAATGATGATCTAGACATTGAAATCCTAGATTATGCAATGTCAGTTATGTTCGCAGGGGCTTGATGGACAGGTGTATTCTCCTGAAGGAACAGAATTCCTTTCTTTTCATTTTCCGCAGCGTTGAACTTTGAATTTTTCTTTCAGTTTTGTAAGTAATGTAGAGATTCTGGATTAAATATCTGACCATTGAGGAGGTAGTCTACCACTCCATACTTATACCAGAAGAATGTTCCAAACAGTTTCTCAACCTACTTCTGTGTCTTGAACTTCTTGGGGCGATGGAGAAATGAGTGCTACTACTCCATTGACTGTTGTTCCGATTCAGGATCATAGTTTTACAACCATATTTTATCTATGGTTACTATTCGTCAGCGAAATTGATCAGCATTACGGTCAAATTGGAAGAATACTTCTCTTAATGCCGTTACCCTTTTATTCTCCTGACATATATTTTGGGAACCCATTATGCCGAGAACTTGCGCATACCCAAGCCATTCTGAATTATGCTACCGACGAGTTCCAAAGAAATGCCCAGAATCCCTGACACAAGTTTTGCTGAGAAGTTAAAAACTGAGAAAGCGGGGTGCAGACCTCAGACTATAATAAATATAAATAGCTTTAATTATTTTTGTCACACAAAAACTGGGGTGGCCTAGGCCCTCCGGCCCCGGGCTATATCCACCATTGGCTGAAATGCTGCAATTTTCAAGGATAATGTCACAAATTGCATCCATGATTCCAGGAAGAGTCATTGCTTTTAATCATCCTGGATGTAAAGCATAATTTGTTGAGAAATTGCAACGTTTATACTAAGCCACTTACTTCTTCACCACTATATATAACGGAGGAGAGTCCCATGGTGTTTCACTGATTTCCTAATTAATTTACTTCGGTGACTTTCCTTGGTAGAACAAAAATGTTATAACAGTAAGGATCTGGATGTTCGTGAAACTATCTGTTTGGGCACACATAATCACTTCAGAGGCCTGAGAAACAATAAGAATTTCATTATTAATATGAAAATTTATATTTGTACATACAGAGATATGTTTTTCTAAACTACGGTTTCATGTTTCTACCTAGTACCTACACTCCTTCTGGATTGGACTACGACATTTTCAGCAGCTCCTCGTAAATTCTCTCTCTGCCTCTCTCTCTCTCTACATATATATATATATATATATATATATATATATATATATATATATATATATATATATTGTTATGATGTTTTGTTCTGAGATTGGCGTAGCAATTGTGTACACTTTTTTTGTGAAATTGTAAATGAGATCACTTCTTCACTCTCCACCCAGTATTACAAAGTTGGTTCGGAGTCCAACTCCCTTTTAGCCTCGGTATTGAAAACGTCTTTGGCTTACTGGTTTGAAGATGATGAGAAAGTGCACTAACAGTCTCAATAATGGGGGAGAGACTTGTATTTCAGTGGTAGAGCTTGTACTGGAAATCGAAACCCAGGTAACATATGAAGACTGTGAACTGAATCTATATATGGAGGGATAGCTTGACTAAATTAAAGAGACCATTCCATTTTTCATTTTATTTAAAAAAATAAAAATAAGAATACAGTTGAATTTTACAAATCGGTTACTTGGAATTACAACTTGAAATTCTTACTACACCACGTTTAGGAGCACAACCCCTACATTATTTAATGGATGCTAGAAGGTTTTGATGCTAAACCGCGATTTATTAAAAATAGTGAAATTGAAACTTCGTATATCGCAACTTACATTGGCCCAGCGGGAAAAGTGAGAATTCTCGAAGAGGGGATTTGGTCTCTAGTTGAAGTAACTTCATAGTTGTAACTAAACATTCTCAAGGTGCTCATCCCGAGTTAAAGGGGGAACTTAGAAAAAACTAATCACATACCTGATTTTATACAAAGCGGCCGTATCCAGGGAAGACACACTCTTGTAGACTGTCAGCTTCAGAATCAACCGGAGCGGCGAACAAGCCTCGTTTATATAGGCGCTTCGTCCCACGCATTTCTGCCAGTTCTGACGTCGCTCGACGTCACGAGCCTCGGCGAGCTTGGAGAACTTATTCACGCGCATGCTCAATAGTGGCTAAGACATCCAGTTTCTCTATGATTTTCCCCTATCACGCCGGGGTGGAAATTTCTATTTTACATTTTCTTTTACATTTGTATTTCACGCATAGCTCTAAATACATAATGTTTTCCATGTACTTATCGCTTGCGTGGTATTAACTAAAGTGGCATCCGGGACCCAGCACTGTGATCTGAGTAAATCAAAGCCAGGGTCATACCACTATTACATGCGTGAGGGTTGGTGTCAATGAGGCATCAGGTTGCTAATTCAATCTGAACCTCAACTGACTCCGTTCTCCCTTTCTCTCTTTTCCTTACTGCACACACAATTTGAAAAGCGCGGGCGTCTCGCCCCATAATTTGAGTCCGGCTTAGGACTTCGAGGCACAACTGTGTAACAGTTATCCGCCGACCTCGGTAAAAAAATAAACAAAAAAAAAAATGTCGAAAGTTATCTTCCTGATATTTATATCCAAATACAGAAACGGTTGTCCAAGGCAAGTTGCTGGGAGTTAAAGGGTTAATATAGAACGCGCCTCACGTAAGGCGCTAGGAAACTAAAAACAAAACTTTCTTGAGGAATTTGGAGATTATGAACGAATAAACTGCAAGAGAGCGGGATTGTAAGATTTCATGTATCTTAACTATAGTACGTTTAAATGTTACACAATTCCACTAACAAAATAGTAGATTGAAATATGTAGGATGAAACCTTACAATCATGGAATCCTTCTAGCTTATAATTATCAAAAGGTTTCGTGTGAACTCAAAATAGTAGATTTTTTTAAACCAATTCCTAACCATATTATTAAGCATGACGTCGAGTACATTTGAACCATTTACGAGTACAACTTTTAGTACCATAAAGAAAATTAAGAGTTTGTGAGTTTACTGATTTGCTAATTACCAGTATATTTACTGTACTGAGTACCATTATAGTCATACGTGTTAAATGTGATTGTCTCAGGCTACTAATATGATTCAGCTAAAATGAAAGGAAATCAACCTTAAATACACTGAAACAAAATTAGCGTGAAGCGCTTTAAAGTTTGACTGAGATAAAATTACAATAGCAGTTTTCCTTGTTTATAGCATAAACTAAATGGGAAAGACATAATGATATAGAATAGTATACTGTATTTTGTTTGCTTTAATTCTTAAGATATTGCGGGGTTGTGCCTTACAATTTGTGAACAAAGATCATTAGGTTGTCTCAATAGACCATTTATAAGTAACAAAAGTCAGGTGATACTTTACTTTCCTATAAAAACAGTATCAAGTGAATATTGAATATTTATGGCATATAAAGAACTAGATCGTGGAAAGTTTCTGAGTACAACATTACATATCTTGTAATATAATTCTTGTACTATAAAAACGATTGTATCCTAGATGCTTAACTCACGTATGTAAAATAACTAGCAATTGACTAATGATCAACTAGCGGTTAAAACACAATGCTTGATAAATGTTCAAGTGCGTCTATACACATTTTATATTAAAACTCATTCTAATGTTATTGACGAATAAATCTCACATTATTAGCTATTGCTCTCTACATTGGTTGCAATAAGTGTAATATATTACAAACTTACTGTATAGCTCTGTTCTATACAAGTGATCACAGTATGTACATGTGTTTTTTTAAACTTCTACTCAGTCTGTTTGCTATTACGACCTCGATTTGGTTTCTCTCATCCTGTGTGGTATGCATTACGCTAGACACATTGATATTTACGTATACTGACAATATACAGACATTACAACTGATTAGCGCATTTTAGCGCACCTAAGGCTTACATATAACAACTCTAGATTTCTTTTCGTGAATCCATGGGAGGTTGTGTCGGTAAGGGGGAGACTGAATAGTTGAAGGACTGACCCTATGGTTAGTGTGTTAGTTTATGCCCTAATGGCCTATGGTAATAACAGATACAAATTCTAATAATCAGGGATGCAGTTACATTTGCTATACCAGAGTACATGTTTTTTGCAGCGGACTACATAACGTTTCTTTATAATTAGGGGGGAATGTTAGGGGGGTTTATAGGTTAGTATTGTTAGTATTCCTATTCTTATTATTATTAAGAATAGTATTAGCGTATTTTATGTCCTTTTTTTTTAATACACACCGAAATCTAGAGGGGTTTCGTTGTGGTTACAAAGGAAATTTTACGAAGTAAAATTACATCATGTTTCATCATGTTAGTGGTTCTTGTTGATTTATAGAATAGATTTTAAACACAAAAGTTAACCACAACCTAAGCTATGATTGATATATTTTAAAACACACCGGAAGTATGTTCCGTTCTTTCTTTTAATTCCACTAGCCTTGACTGATAACAGGCCTCGATTTCCGTTGTGGTGAACTTTTCTGTTTTTAAATCTTAAATACATAGTGTAAGTGATTTAGTTATGCGGAGAATAATTCTATATGGAGACGTCACGGTGACCTGTTGTTGAGCAACAGTTAAATACAACGTGCAATGGATAATTTAATAAATTACTTCCTTGTCTTTTTTGCCTCGGTGTTTGCCAAAAGATAGCTACACAGAGGGTTCCAAAAATAACGGTCTTTAACATGGTGGAATGAGAATGTGGGAACTCAATTACCATACTCACATATAGGCACATATAGGCTTCTTTACATGTTTAAAAACAAATCTTGTGCTTTTTACTTGACCAAACAATAGGAATTTATTTTTTTAATTTTAGACAATGTCTTTGCATGGTGTTGGTACGTTATATCGTTTTTATTACAATGAAATTGAGTTATTTCATATATTGAGAAAATTTTAAAGTCTCTTGACGTTCCTTACAATCTTCTTATGATTTGTCACAGCGCTGACTTGAAAGAGTTTTTATTACTTTTAAATTGAGTATTATCACTCGTCCAAATTTTTCGTGTTTTTCCTGGTACGAGAAGAGTTTTTCACCTGTAATCCATGAACTGATGTAAGTAAATAGGAGTCTGTCTGTAGAAAAACGAGTTTTCCTTGTCACTGCAGGAGTTTATAAATTTTGTGGCACAGAGAAGGCTCTGTATCTGGATGGAAGTTCAGATTTTAGATAACGGTTGTCCAATAATAAACAGAGATGGATCGATCAATAACAGTAATCGATTACCATATCGTCCCTCTGGGTCAGCCCTGGATGGGGCTGACAGGCTGCAATCTGGATCCTTGGGTACCTCCAGATACCAGGACGGTGGGTGGGGGGGCGTACTCTAGACATACACTGGGAAGGCAATGGATAGAGATCTGCAATCAAAGAGACTATTAGCTTACATTATCATTAATGCGTTACATAATAACCTTGGCTTATGCAGAGTACTTGGTTATATAAGAAGTCCACTGAATCCTTCTTGTAATTGTTCATTATATATTTTTTAGACGGGGCTGACCACACATCACTTTTAGGAAAGGTATAGTGATTGATGGAACCTACGAAGGTTACCAATAATGAGCTATCTGACAGTAAGAGTCGGATAAGAAAATTGTTTTCGTCCAACTATCCTGAGTGTGCTGACCACACATCGTCAGAGTCTAGGCATAGATACTTGTTTAAATAATGTATGTGATTGTATTAAGATCACAAGAATCAATTTTGTACCATGAACGACTAAACCGGAAGCCTAGAATTAAGTGTATGTGCGCTGACCACACATTACTATTAGGATGCCTCTTGTGTTTGAGCGATAATGATGCGAAGAGAAAGATAACATCCTGGTAGAATCAAGTTCTTCACAAGATGATTGATTTACCAAACTTGGTTTGTTTCTTCATGAGTGGAATAATAATGAGGGAGGAAAGTGGATTATTAACTATACTTTTCATTTACTGCCATGATTAATGGGTGATGAATTATATGGTGAGTAAATCCAAGGTACTTGACAAGATGGGCAATACTTTATTTATTAGAACAACGTCAGGACGTAATTACCATGTTGACATACATTTGCCGTATATTTTGTTTTCAGATGTAGTCTGGTTGAGGAGTAGCGTGTTAAGAGGAAATTTGAATTGCGTCAGCGAAGCGGAAGTTAGCTAATTATACAGCTTGGTATAATGATATGTGGCTTGTAAATTATCAGCTCAGCTGACGAATGTTCGGAGAGAGGGGAAAAAGGGGCTTTGGCATCGCAACTGAGAGAACACATCTAGTATACTGTTGCAGTTGCCGGCTTCAGACCAGGGACATCCTAGCATTATCAGATAAGTATATTTGCATTCCTTTTTAATTTTAGAGGATAGGAGTGGTCAGTCGTTTGGATTTCTATGCATGGGTACAAAAAGTTTGTTGTATACGATCTTTTATAACTTGAAATGTTAATATTATCTACCCTTTTTTTTGGTTAATTGAATTTTAACAAAGATAATTCTTAGCAAATTAATGCAATGCTTTTAAGTTACTTCGTAAACCACAGAACTATTAAACCGAGATGAGATTCAACAAGATTTAATTAAATCTAATTATATTTATACAAATATGCCAGTTAAAATAATTAGTTACAAAGTATCTTCAAAATTTTCCGACAATCGATTTAATTAAGAATTAAAAATAATCTCAAGCAAACTGATATAGATTTTCATAATTGTTTCATAATTGAAATTCATTTTTAGTTTCACACTTTATTACACTTTTTACACTTTACTGAAAATTTTTCAATTATATCAATCAGACTGATATAAATTTAATCATGTAATATTTCATAATTGGAAGTCATTTCTATTTTTACACATTATTACACCTTGTTACCCATAGTGTTCAAGATAAGACGTATCTCACAATAGGGCATATCAAGCATTGAGAAATTCTCAATTAACATGCATATATTTTTTTCATTATTGTACGCTGATTTCCTTTTTTTTTAAACTAGTGTCACTCGATCCTTGTTAATATGTTGTCTCAATTTGTTATAGGCTTCTTGAATTAATATTGTAAGGTTTTTTTTAACTTTGGTGCAGCTCGATAGAGTTAATTATTGACAAATGGGGCCCTCAGAGGAGGCAGTCTTATCTTGGGCACATTGAGATTTGTTTATTATATTGCATCCTTTTGTAGGTAGCTTAGTCAGAATAACAAAGGAAAATGTCAAATTCCCTTTTTTTGAAGTAAATTGATATTCAAGTAATTACAAAAAATTATCTTTAACTTATAACAAAACATAAGAAATGAAAATGAATAGTCAGTTATCTCCAAGTAAATTCATAATCAAATGATTAAAAATTAATAACTTTTAACAAAAATATAAAAAGGAACGTGAATACTCAGTTATTTCCAATGCGCAGGTCCTTGTACTGCTTTCACCTGGGCAGGTTCTGCTTTTAGGCTTCTGAAAGGAAAAACCTGAAACGAAAAATTCTCACACACACACATAGTATTATAGGTTGGACGCGGGGACCTGAAGTTAAGTGTAGTGTCCCGAATACTTATTAGTCGAAATTTGACGAACTTGGTAGTGAAGGCGTGACTGGATTTAAATAATAGTTACCTTTATCTAATTTCTAAATATTAAATATGATGCTAATTATTGCACTGTGCTAATTATTAAGTATGATAACCAACGAGTTTAAATAAGATCTTACTTTGTGGTTCGTATTTTTCAGCTTGTTGGAGTATACGTATCATCTTTGGCTCAACGGACGCAAAGGAAGGAGAAGGGAAGACTTACGTCTCCAAAGACAATAAGGGGAGGTCTCCTGTTACAGGGTAAGTACTATCTCCTTGAAGTGTTAGTGTGTTATTTTTGAAGCATGCGTTTCAATTTCTTCATGTCAAGCTACCAATTTGTTTTACTAGTGAGTGTTAACATAGTTGAGTGCTAACTCGAGTGCAACGAAATCGCAGTTCATATCCTGGGAGTATCCCATACCGATTTTTATTATTACTGAATTAAGTGAAAAACCACAATGAAAGAGAGTGACCAAAGTTACAATGTAACAGTGATTATCAGAAGTGCGTTTTGCATTACCTATGAATTTAGTAAGTGTTTCCCTAAGGAACGACAAAAACGTTGTTTAGTGTGTGTCACTCATACAAAAAGTGCGTGAGTCGGGATTCGATCTCCGACTTATCTGTTTCCTTTCAAAGTTAGATACAATTGCGTAAATGCCAATAATCACCGGAAAGTGATGTCATTTTGAGAACGATATTAATTTTGACAAACATTCCGGGTCTCGAACTCGGGACCCCTAGTGTAGGTAGTGATGATATGTGGTAAACTAAGTGTCTATTGAAAGTATTTGATTCTAACCTACTTTCACATAACCAATTCAAATATAAACTTGCGCTCGTGCAGAGCAATAAGTTAGATATAGGATAAAAGAAATGATCCATCGGGGGATCGAACCAGAGGTCATTAAGAATCAATTGCTTATCTGAGACTACAGAGTATCCTAATCTTGATAATCTGTTAGCAACAGTATTATTCATATTCGTTTTGTTGTAATTTCACTCCCCTGTTTTTTTAAATATATTTATTTTTTTATATATATTCTCCCGTTGTAATTGTTGGTGTGTTCTTCGCTGTTGACTCTTCGCGCAACCATCATCCTGAGTCGGATGCACTTCCGTCACCTGATAAGCGTTGATTTCCTTTTTAGTTTTTAACGCTGAATGAGAGACGGGTTTTGAGGAAGTATCCGCGAACAATTTAAAATGAATTACATAAAGCACAATGATATTCGATTAACTTTTAAGTTTTAAAGAGTACACTTTTGCTTGTTTATTTTGATGTTTTATTTCACTTAAAATTATAAATACCGTCACGTTCTTATCTTTATATCCTAAAGGTCGTGTGCGCCATGCGCTGTTATGAAGCAGTATTTTCCACTATGAAACAGGGCCGCTTATGGAGGGGGCCACCAAATTTTGAAAGTCTCTTGACTTGTAGTTCTAAATCAATTGACGGGTATAATCATAAGTGTTATTATGAATAGAATTAAGTTATTTTATACTAGATTCATTATAAACAAGTTGACGGAGCTCGAGTGTCCTTAATATGTGCCATGTAAGGTATGAAGCATTCTATTATTCGAGTATTGATTTCAATACGACCTGATGTACAAGTAATGATTGTCCTTCAGTGATTTTCCTTCCGTGATTTATTATTATTGTTATTATTATTATTATTATTATTATTATTATTATTATTATTATTATTATTATTATTATTATTTCTGTACGAGTGCTAGCGTGATTTATATAATAACTTATATCATTCTGCGGTATGTTAACCGCGTTATGTGCCTGTTAATGTGACAGACTTGGAATTTATGTGGAGGTTTTGGAAGCGGTCATAACCGCGACGAATGCACAACTCATCTTTAGAGTCGTTAGCAATAATAGGCTTGATCGAAACAATGTTGTGTGGATCTTGCAGTGCCTATCCAAGTTTTACTTGCTCGTAAATTAACTGCCAAGGGAGTGATGAATATCGCTTCCATGGTTGTCATTCAAATGAGCTGTAAAATCGGCGGAGCTCCTGGGGCCGGAGAGTTCCCTTTAGGGGGTCTGATGGTGGTTGGATTCGATGTGTGCCCTGATACCTCATCTAAAGAGACATCGTATGGTGCCCTTGTTGCTTCGTTAGACATGTAGTCGTTACGTCTTTGTCGTATCTCCTTACACCCAGGGGGAAGAATTATCGACCCAACTGCCGGTCAAGTTATTGAAGGCCGTGCGCAAGTACCATGAAGTGAATGGATCTCTTCCTCAAGGAATTATTATTTCGCGAGATGTTGGCAGTGACAATCAGAGTTATGTTGTTGAAATGTTGAAGCAAAGCCCGTCCCAGAGCTATGGTTGAGACGGCGATGTAAGAATGACGTCTATCATTGTGTCAAAAACAAATAAACACCCGGTTTGTTTGTGTTCAATGGGGGAAAACCCACTACCAGGAACTGTTGCAGATGATTGCATAACGCTACCAGTAAGGTACGGTTTTTATTTGGTATCCCAGAGTGTCAGATAGGGTACAATAAACCCAACGTCCTACAACGTGGCGTGTGGGTGCTGTACAAATTGATGCTGTCAGAAAACACAGCCCAACACAACCCAAGATAAAAGAAAATGTGTACAAAGATTTGTGATTCAAGCCAAAGTGAGGTAAACTCGAAGAGAAGGCAGTTTCCTTGGATGAGAGCAGAAACACTACTCAAATTTCATTGGAGGGAAACCGAAGCACTATTCGAGGTACTCTGGAGGAGAGCATCCTCATCCAGAGGTGGCACTCACGAGAGCACAGTCACAGTTTCCAACGGAAGAACAGTGATGGCAAAGAGTGGTGATAAGTCTGCTTTGAGTTCGTAGTTTTTTTTACAATGGTGAAAACCCAACACCAGGAACTGTTGCACATAATGAAGTGAGAGTTGATTAGCTTGCATTCGTAATATGGCTCCTATATGGTTAAGAACCGCATGGTGATAAGTCTGTGGTGTGCATTGGGAGGGGAGGGGCTTGAACTACTCCCAACGTCCTTATGAGATACATATAATAATCTTAACGCTAAGTATACTTATCATTAATGATAGTATGATTACCAATTAATTCGATAAGTAATTAATCTCTCTTATAATATATAATTCCTCCTTTGTTTGCTCTTATAATTGAAAACATTATACTAAAATGAGCAACACTGTGAATACTTGACCATAATTCAACATGAACTTAACATAACTAAAGGTAATGTAATCTTACTACTAAAGGTAGCGAAATATAGTACACAGGTAGCTATTTACATTCTTTAAAAAAATGATCGATACACATATAATTGTAAACGCATTATGTACGATATGCGCAATATGCTAGTACATTGCAGTAGTTTGCCAGAGATTGGCCATTGCTAAGAAATTTGCAATTTTACAGCAGCATAAGGTCACTTGTGTGCACTCAGAAGGGTCGCAGAAAAAGTACGATACATATATATGAATACGAGGTCCACAGCAGCAGCAAGCATAACGGAGATGAAGGCGTATTTCTCCATTTTTTTGTTTTGATTTTTTTTATTTTAATCACTATTCTTCCCGCCCCAACTACGCGGAAAAAAAAATAAAAAAAATAATATAAAGATAGGGAGAATGGAGAACGAAGCTCGAAGCCCACAAAACGGGGCAGGCACGTGTGGAGTACTCAAAGAGGGAGGCTAAACATAAGCGCAAGTCAGGAGAGAGATGGAAGAGTGCCTCTGGCAAAGCGGAGAGCAGTAACATAAACAAAAAATTTTAAGGCAGGAGAAGAGAGGGAAAGGAAACAGAAGTGGGGGTGGGGGAGGGGGCAGAAGGAGGCTGGCCATTCCCATCGGAGTACCAGTTGGGTACGACAACCCCTCCACGGACAAGATTCCGGGATTAAAACCTGCGTCCATGGGTTACAGTATCTTTTGGTCATGTACTGGTTTTCCTTCAAGGCGGTCGCCAAGTTGCCCTGAGCCACGGGGCCGCCTAGCAAAGGGGGCTGCTATGGCGCCCCGCCTCCAACCTGTTATCAAACAGTGGGGTTGTACCCATCTGGAGTGCAAATGGTTCCGGGTGCGAGACTGGGGAGGATTATACATCAGAAGCCCCCGAATCCGGGTCCCAGTTACTGGGATTAGGGGAGGGCAGATTCCAATTCAAATAACTGATACATACGCTCCAAGATGCCGTGGGTACACCGGGTTTGATCGATCCCATGGTGAGTCGCCACTGGGCAGGAAAATTCAAGCCCCAACGCAGCATGGGCAAGCCAATGATGCCATGGGTTAGGACACACCACCGCCAGGTCCATAAATGGACGCCTCGGGAGCTTGGCCTGGAGGAGCTCGGTGGCGGCCTTCCCAAATGTAAAAATGACTGTCCCATAAGGGACATGGGTCATCCATCTCCCCAGGACGTCTTCCAAGTGATGGTGTCCAGCATTGAAGGGGGTCTGGGTGGTTGCTTCGTGTATAGCAACACGAAGTTGGTTAGCATAGGATAGATCGGATACAGAGGAAAAAGGAGGAGCAAGAAGCAGGGCCGTCCATGGGGGCTTCATTGGTTACGAGAAAAGAAGTCTCGTAAGGAATAAACAGATTGGGGTCCAGAGTGAACCCAGCAACAGAAAGAAAATAAGCGGTGGCAACGGAATTCACATTACCAAGGGGTAAGTGATGCTCTTCAGGAAGCCCTTGTGCCATTGCCATGGTTAATCGTAGAAGTCAGATGATATCCTGGAAAGGAACAACGGGCATTATTAAAACGCCTATATAGCCTATTGGTGGGGAGAATCAAACTTCCCTTTTTTTAAAATTGTATAACTCAGAGCAAAGAAAGTGACACGTAACATTAACGCGTGTATCATAAGTAAGAGTAAGTTTTTGTGGCTGTGTGACAAAAACAAGCGATATTGTCATTGCTTTTATTTTCCAGGTTAACGCATTCCTAGACACGAGAAGGGAGAGCGGTGAGTTTTCTTGAGAGAAAACAAAGGAATAATCAGGCGGCGGCAACAGATGGATACCTATAATGTGAATGAGGAGTTTGCAGCAGCATATAAATGTTTAGATTCACTGACAACATTTTCTCTTTTCAGCTACGTCGACACCTGTTTTTTTTTCTTATAGGTTTTCTGTGTTTGGCAGCATATTGGGAATCCTATAGGAGAAGGGAAAGGGTAACTCATGCGTTGCCGGCAACATTCACACAAAGAGAAAAAAAAAGTTATTCGCCCCAATATGTTGGCAAACCATTCCTTTAGGTATCAACTCGACATAACCTTTCTGTGACGCGTCTAACTTTTCCTTGGTATGGTAATTGTGGTAGGGCCCTGATTAAAAAAATGACTTATTTGCACCTCAGATCACTTTTTAGCGCCGCCCACTAAGATGATTGCCTATTACTCATGGCCCACTAATGCCTTTTACAGCATCGAGGGAAGAGGAGAATGGATTCCAGGAAGTAACTTTTTGTTTCTGATTGATGAAGAGTATATTATAACTTTTTGTTTGTTTTCAATTTCACAATGTATTCCTTTCAGGCTCTATCTATAGCCCTGTATGCACATGTTCCGGTATGCCAGAGGTCTTGCGTTACTATGTGTACTCCACTCTTTAGAGGTCGATGTGATGTATGAGATATTCGACACACTCATTAATTAATATACGCCAAGTTTTTCCTCTTTTTTTATAAGTTCGTCTAATTTGAGGCTGCGAGGCCCCATGGTCAACTTGTACGTTACGCTTAACATTCATCGTCCTCACTGTCGCTAGAAACTTCCAGCTCGCGTGAGTTGTCTCGGGGGAAATACTTTTTTAACCTTTCAATAGTTACAATCTGAGTGTGGTTAGGGTTTGCTACTAATTCGATTTTACAGGCATTTGTGGGAGAAATACTCCTTAGGTAATACGGTCCCATAAACTTGGGTGTCAATTTTGGAGAAATATCCTTCTTAGGTAAATAATCTCTACACAATACTAAGTCACCAACTTTTAGTTTAATAGGTTGTCTAGTGCGATCGACTCGAAACTTAGTTTGCTGCTGTGCATGCGTCATAGCCTGCTGGGCTATCTTACGGATTAACTTTAGTTGTTTCTGATGTTCCTGTATTTTTGTGAATTGATACTGGGTGTTCAACTGAGTGGGAAATCTTGCCTTTTGACCAAAGACAATCTCATATGGGGAGTATTTCCTAATAGGGGAGGTTGATATATTATAAGCATATGCACACAAACGGACATATTCCGCCCACTTAGTAGGCTGTTTAGCCGTGTACTTAGTTAGGAAATTTGCGATGACAGAGTTAAATTGCTCACACAGTCCGTTTGTTGACGGTTTGAATGCTACAGTTCGAACATGTTTAATGTCAAATAAGTCGTTTAGTTCGGCCATTATCGCCGAGAGAAAATTTGTTCCTTTATCCGTCAATATCTCTTTAGGGGGGCCAAAACGCGTGATTAACTCGTCCAACATGGCTCTAGCCACTGTCGGAGCTTTCATGTTTCGTAGCGGTACCAGTATTGCGAAATGGCTAAGATATTCTATCATAACCAGGATATAGCTGTAGCCTGCGCTACCATGTAGCGGGCAAAAATATCTAAACTCCAGCGGGAAAACAATTCCTCTTTTACAGGTAAGGGATGAAGAAAACCTTGTTTCTTTTCTCGAGGGATGTTCACCCTCTGACATTCGTCACAAGAGCGCACGTATTCCTTAACTATTTTCCCCATGTTCGGAAAATAGTAACGTTCGTTTACTTTAGAGTAAGTGCGAGAAAATCCCGTATGGCCTCCGCACAGCGGAGACGAATGGGCCTCTTGTAATATGTCAGGGATAGCCTTTTCCGGGATCACTAGTTTCTTATCTTTGTTCATGACTCGATATAAAACATCGTCAACTACAACATAGGGTTTTAGAGCACGATCAGTGGGGTTATCTTTCTTCTTTTGTATTAGTTCTCTAATTTTATCGTCCTCTTTTTGCATTGTTTTGATATCTATTTTGGGACATAACACTAGGTTGCACAGGTCTGCACAATCTTCTTCTTGACCAAATTTTGAGGGTAACTCATCCTTTAGCGGACATCTTGATAAAAATCGGCGGTCACGTGGTTGCGGCCTTTGACATGTTGAATCGTAAATTGATAAGGTTGCAAACGGATGGCCCAGCGCATGAAACGAGAATTTAGCATCTTATTATTTCTGAGGTAACATATGCCGTGAGCATCGGTCCGCACAATAAAGGGAGGGTCTGCTAATAAAAAGTGGAAATGCAAAATTGTCTTAGTAACTCCTAGCGCTTCAAGCTCAACCGTGGAGTAGTTGAGCTCCGCTGGAGACAAGGATTTTGAAAAATAAGCTATTGGGTGTTCTTTGTTATCTTCTTTAATTTGTGCGACATATCCACCTATTCCGTCTCGACAAGCATCCGAATAAACTATGGCGTCCTGATTTGGGTCAAAGTGTGCAAGGGCGGGAGCAGATATAAGACAAGATTTCAAAGTATCCCATGCTTGTTTCTCGGTTTCTCCAAATTCGAATTTGGCGTTCTTTTTAGTCAAGGAAATGAGTGGTTTTGCAATAGAAGAAAATCCTTGGACAAAAGCTCTGTAAAATGAACAAAGTCCAATAAAACTACGTATTTCTTTAACTGTAGTAGGGTATGGTACCTTTGATATAGCTTCCGTTTTTGCGGGATCTACACAAATTCCTCGTCTACCGACGATGTGACCAAGCACAGAGGCTTCTTCGTAACCAAAGTAACATTTCTTAGGGTTGAGTTTTAAGTTGGCCTCCCGGAGTCGAGATAAAATAATTCTCGTTCTTTCTAATAAAGCTGGGAAGGAAGGACTAGGACAAACCAAATCGTCTAAATAACAGATTACATACTTCCACATAATGTCGCCAAATATAACATTCATCATATTTTGAAAAAGGGCTGGGGCCGTGCTTAGACCGAATGGTAGTCTCAAAAATTCGAATTTTCCACGGCTGCAGATGAATGCAGTCTTCTCTATATCACACGGACGGATTAATAATTGATTGTATCCACTTTGCATGTCCAAAGTATTTATGTATTTGGTACCATTCAGAAACGCTAGTATCTCATCTATACGCGGCACTGGCGTATAATTGGGCCTTAATATCTTGTTCAAACCTCTAAAATCCGTACATATGCGCGGGGAGCCATCCTTTTTAGGTACTATCACAATTGGCGCAGAATATGGACTCTGACTTTCCCGGATAATATTGCTGTCTAACATTCTCTGGATCTCTGCCGCGACTATCTCTCTCTGTTTTGGTGTTTCTCTATATGGGGGGTGAGAAACAGGTATATCTGTAATGACCTCTAAGGGGCACATAAATTTATCGGTGGCCGCAGTCAGACGAGACTTGTCCCAGGCTACAACATCCCTAAATTCCATCAATAAGTCCAGTAATTGGTTTCTTTCTTCTGGGTTTAAGTTTGGGCCAATATTTAGTACTTGAGCTAATTCTGCCTTTGTTTGGGGAACTTTCTGGGGTTGTTCAGGGACTTCCACGTCATCTGTTTCATCTTTGTTAGTAAGGTGTATGATCTGATTAACGGCCTGTACGTTATTTTCCGTTTCGTCATTTAAGGACTCGACCTGGGGAACAAGTTTCCCTAAATAAAGGTTTTTAGACAAAGATCTGGTTCGATCTGAACTATTAAAAATAGTCAGAGTAATATTTCCATTGTCAGTAAAAACTGGACCTCTTGGGATCAAACAGGAGTGCCAATATCGAATTCCTTTGGACGGTAAGAATTCCCAAATATGCACGTTCCCGGTTGGTGCGGTAATTTCTATGTCATACGAAGCCTTGGACGGCACGCAGACATTTGCTGGAAGGTGTACTTTGTAGGTAGTGTCCGGATAGATATCAAAAATTTTGTCGCCTAATCGCAAGAGGTTTGGCACTACCTCTTTCTTACTATGATCCTGAGCAGAACTCTCTATATCAGGGAGGGTTGCTGGGTCATTTACACTTCCTTGCGCTGTCAACCGTTTTTCTAATGTTTCTAACTGTCCTCTATTCGATTTGTCCTCTACAGGCTCATAATGCGCCTGTGAGGCCAGAGGTGGCTTTACAGAATGTTGGTTCTTTTTGTTATATTTTGTCGCATAAAATGCTTTCTTTTTCTTTCTGGGAGTAATCTCTGTATCCGAACTTTCTGTAGAACTAGCTACCAAAGTTCCACTAGGGCCTGGTTGAGGGTCAAGACTGCATAGATTCCTTTCCTCTTTCTCTAAGTCAGGCGAATTGGTAAGTTCCAGCTCAGGAGCACTTGAAGATACCTTACTTTTCTTAGTTCGTTTACGTCTTTCCTTTCTACGTCTATTGACTTTTCTATTCGTTTTATTCGTAGGTTCCGAGGGAAATTTTGTAGTTTCCCTGGAACACACGAATACGCGAGATGTAAGTTCTTCCGTATGGAGTTTTTGTCTCTTATCAGGTACACTAACAACGGGACTTATATGATTTCCGGTGACCAATTTTGGAGACGGGTCCTTACTCCTATATGGGAGGTTCCGTTTCCTATAAATTGGTTTGTTTCTATGAGGGGGGATAGAAAAAGCCGTTTGTCTAGCATTATCGTTCTGTCTTGATTGGAATTCGTTAAACGATCTTTTTCCTACTGATGTTGGGTATCGTTTAACATGTTTTAAGTCTAAGGTATGAATCACACCTTGACGATACCCATATGTACCTTTTGGGATTGTAAACCATAGGTCTTCAACATGATTCCCGTCTTTATCTGCGAGCTCGAAGTATTTGGAATGGATGGTTGTGACGTACTTGTGCAAAAAATCTATCCCTAAAATAACGTCATAGGCGCAAAACTGTGGGTCAACTATAGCTACGTCTAGAAATCTTCGTTTGGTTGTTTTCAAGTGATCCTTGAAACAACACGCTATTCTCACCACAGGAATGTAATCTGTGGGCTGGGCACCTACGCCACAAAGCTTTACATAACCCTTCAATCTTTCAGTTAGTGGAAATCTTGGGGGTAAAAGGGTTTTTCGAAGCCAGCGAAATTTCCGAGCCTGTGTCTATAAGACCTTGCGCCCAGCGGTCTCCTATTTTTATCTTGACTGTACAAAGCTGCGCCTGCCCATGGCCAAGGCCATAGGTATTTTGGTGATTGTTCCGATACCTTTTTTAACCCGGTTCTGCTACTACTTCGTCTGAGTAACAAGAACTAATCTGTACAAATCCAGGTTGGTGTTGTTCTTTAATGCTTGACCAGTCCAAGCGGTCATTTTCCCATATTACGTCATGGCTAATTCTCTGACTAATTAATCTTTGTGCTGTGTGACGTTTTCTAAGATATTGAAGGCACTGTTGGAGATTATCGCAATCATCCACTTCAAGCATCAGCTTATTTAGGACGTCTGGCAACAAACTCATTCTAAGTTTACTCATCAATTCACTTTCATTAACTCAACCACGTAAAAATTTCAAATCCTTTATTAACTTATAAATGAACGCTAAAGTACTCTCATTGGGTTGTTGTTTTCTTGTATCAACGTCGTATTCTAATCTTGCAGTATACTCAATACTAGGAAAAGCCTTTTTGAGTTTTTCCTTCATCTCGTTATAGGTTAAAGGTAAAAGGTTTGCTAGGTCTACTAAATAGAAGGAGAGAGCTTCCCCTTTCAGACAGTAAGGAAGGTAATTTACTATCTCTAGGGTTGACCATTCGTATATGCTGGCCACTAATTCATATTCTTGCAGTAAAAGTTCCACACACTCATGTCTATTACCAGAGAAGGAGGGAATTTCAACATTTGGATAGATCTTAAAGGCTTGTGGTTTAGCACCAATAGTAGAATTTTGATTGTCACCCTCGGGAGGAGGGTTGCTAACTTGGTCTGTCCTAACTGTATCTGTAAATATAGGTTTCACAAAACTATATGGTATAGATGGTTCGGTAACCGGACTGGTTTTAATTTCTTGCTCAGATTTTAAATTTATATGAGGCTTATCCTCAGGATCTACTTTTAAAAAGGAAGAAAAATTTGATTTATGCTTGTCAGAGGTCTTATCGTCACTTGATGAATGTGAATCGGGCTCATCTTTCAAATCTAAGGACCTGTCTAAAGAAGCCGAGGTATTGAAATTTTCAACGACGGACCTATAGTCAGTATCAGTTACGCTTCTATTTTCTAACTCGGAGGTTTGTTCTGCACTAAATTCTGATGTATAAGATCTGTCTTGTTCGCTAAGTACTGATTTTTCTGTCTTTTCTCCTTCGCTAAACTCTAATTTCTCCACTGGAGTCGTGGGTGTAACTACGTTACCAGGTGGCGAAACGAACGCTATCTGTAAGGGGTCTAACTTTTCCTCTTGTTGGTACTTTTTTATTTCCTTGGTCGCAGGTGATTCACCAGCTTCATTATAGGAGCTAACTTTAGAACTAGCACTAGCTGAAGGTTGTAAACCACTATTCTTAACACTATCAGTTAGTTTGTTAGATTCGCTTTGGGTTGGAGAGGTTGATGGATCGTCTCTATTCTCTACCTCATTTAAACAAATTACTGACGCACCAAATTCCGCGTAATCAAATATTTTACCAATGTTTTCGTTTATTCTACTCTCAGACCAGGAATCGTTATCTTCTTCTTCTTTCTCAATTTGCTTCTGGTGGTCGGAGCAAACTGAGGGAAAAGCATCATTACTTTTCTTCTCTTCGTCTAACCTCTTCTCAATTGGAGCAGAGGCGACGAGGTCAGTTCTCTGGTCAGAATCCTCAGTGGGAGGGTCTTGGTTCGCTGCGCGGGGAGTAGACACCGTGGGAGGATCCCAATGGTCATATTGGAGTTCTTCTTCGGAGTCCCACGAAGGTTTTGACTCATCCTCCAGCGATGACGCAGGAGGAGACTTCGGGTTGTCGTCTAGTAACTGAGCTATTTCTTTGTTTTGTAATTTCTGTAGTTCGTAACCTAACCAATCGTCTTTGAACGATTCACCCCCATCTGATTCTGCACTACTAATATCTCCGTTTGACCACCTAACTTTACTAACTACACTGAGTATGTTATCTATACTGTCCAAATATTGCAGTTTCTCTTGGAGGGTAAGGCTATCTTCAAACATGACAGGATTGGTTTGAGTAGCGGTTGTCCGAATAACCTTAAGTTCACGATCTGTGTCAATCCGGATCATTTTAGGAAACTTATATTCGGTCTGAACGCTAACATCTTTCTTGTGAAAATCGTCGGTCTGTATTTCCATATCAAAATTTCCAACTACATTTTCCTCAGGTAATAAATCTTCAAAGGGGGCTGAGGGGTCAGCTTGAAATAAAATACCTAACTTCTCGTCGTCGTCACCTTGGAGACGAACAACTGTGACCTGTACTCTCTTGTTTCGTAGCTGTTTAGTTAAAGGTCGAATTAAGTTTCCTACTGCCGGGGACAGTTCCGTTTGTAATGAATGCCTAATCTGGTCTATTAATGCTTTATCGTTAGGTTGTGTCAGAGAGCGCAATTCATTTTCGTTACTCTCGTCAGGGTTCTCAATTTTCGTTTCCCTTGGTTCGGTTCCTATATTTGCATAAATTGGCTCTTTATTCGTGAGAGCCTTGGGTTCGATACTAATATTTTCATAAATTGGTTCTTTACTCGCTGAAATTCGTGTTTCAGTATTTAAGTTAGCATACATGGTTATAGGACCGATCTCAGCATAAACTGTTTCATCACTACTACCAGCATAAAAAGATTGAAAGGTCGGTCTTTGCATTTCTAACGGCGTTGTAGGATCTGACAGTTCGTATTTTATAGGAAAATATAGCGCTACCGGGCTATCTGGTTTCTTTGATACACCAATATCTTTATTTTCTGAACTTAACACTAAGTTACTTAGTGTATTTTCCTTATCAGCTAACTTATTATTATCTAAGGGACTTTGTTCGAGGGGACATTACACCTGCTGTTGTTTCTATCTCAATTGTTGCTTGAGGGCATTCCTGACCTGCCGTTATTAGTTCGGCTATCTCTAGTTCATCTTTTAAATTTACTTCATTCACTAGTGTTTTTGGATCTACCCCCGCTGGGGTCTCGTCAGTATCAGACTTTACATATATCGTCCTGGGAGCTGGCGTTGGTTTTTCACTTGAACCAGCACTTTGTATTTCTATATCATTTCTAGTCGGGATAGGGCTAGACGCGGCCAGCGGCGTTAGATCGCAGGCACTCGCCGGAGCGTCTGGAGTTTGCGGGCTAGCGGTCGTTGGTTCACGATATCTTGGCTGACTCCACGTATAAAAGTATCTCGGTAATGGATTCTTTCTCCAACGGCCAAATTCAGGAGGAGAATGCCCATGGACTTTTATTTTATTGCATTCAATACAATAATAATTATTCCACCGATCTAAAATATAACGGTGTTTGCCCGTGGGCGTCTTAGGACAATGAGATTGTCCTAAATCTAATAGCTTTTCTTTTATTTTCTGCGCGAAACTCATTTTTGATGAATAAATCTGTTTTTTCAAGTCAGTGGCCTCTTAAACTAGGGCAGTGGGTAATCAACCTATTTCCTCTGATATAGTAAGAATTTAATCACTGATAGCTACTTCCCTCGGAAATGCTACGTCAAGTTTTTACGTATTATGATACTTATTATTATTTTAATATCTTCATTTAACTTCCTTTGAACTTGAAATACTCAACTTCCCTTTCTTTATAAATTTTGCTTCACTTTTTAGAACGGGAAACGGAAAGTGACTAGACAGCTGTTTATAACAGATAATGCTTATTTGTTCACTTATGAGGAATTTACTTTTTACTTCAATTCTTTAACTTGTTTCTCTTTTTTTAAACTTCATCAATTCTTTTTACTATATTTTGTTTCAATTCACACAAGGGGGGTTACGAACATCCAACCATTGGTTCATGTACCTGCATTTTGATTTTTGGTGTTGCATTTGCATAAAGGTGAGTTTTAGGCAGTTATTCCCAGGCAACCGTCGGGCGTGCACCCCTAGTGCAGGGGGGCCCTGTTGAACCAAAAGAATAAGATACCTGTGACCCCCAAGCGTTGCATGGAAAAGGATTTTAGACACTTATCGCCGGACAGACTAGTCGAACTTTCATCCCGTGAAACGGGCGGTTCTGTTGTCTAGAGATAAATTGCCTGTGATCCTTCCCAAATAAGTGGTAAGGGTATTAGCCACTTATCGCCGGACAAACGAGTCGAACTTTCATCCCGTAAAACGGGAGGTTCTGTTGTCTAGAGATAAAACTGACTGTGACCCTACCAAAGCGAGCAGAAGCATAAGCAGATTTAGGGTTTTGCAAGTACATGAGACAAAAGCTGAATTCTGTCTTAACACTCGCGTCCCAATTTTTCATTTCCATTACTACACAAAAAATGTCGTGAGGTAAACTGAGTCTTGCTCTGCGGAACCTAGCAACTATTCCGCTGACTTATAACAACTTAAAGCGAGAGAAGTTGAGAATAAAAATTTTTCGTCGCTACTTCACTCCTTGTAAATCGCACTACTTAGAGCAGAAAAATTATACTTGTATATCAGAGTCATAGGCTGAACACCGCCTAGGCCAAGTACGCCACTGAACTTTACTGACTTTACATGGTACCGATACACCACTTGACTAGTCAAAAGAAAAAAATTTCGCGTACACTTTTCACTTTTATCTATTGAAAGCTCTTCGATAAAAAAAAATCACTCCCGATTTGCCCTAAAACGCAACTGAGATTTTTGGTTCCCCTATAAAGTGAATGAGCACCAGAGATTTGTTTAGAGATTCTAGAATTCACAGTTCGTTACCCGGCGAACACCGAACACCATAAAACTGTTATGATGTTTTGTTCTGAGATTGGCGTAGCAATTGTGTACACTTTTTTTTGTGAAATTGTAAATGAGATCACTTCTTCACTCTCCACCCAGTATTACAAAGTTGGTTCGGAGTCCAACTCCCTTTTATCCTCGGTATTGAAAACGTCTTTGGCTTACTGGTTTGAAGATGGTGAGAAAGTGCACTAACAGTCTCAATAATGGGGGAGAGACTTGTATTTCAGTGGTAGAGCTTGTACTGGAAATCGAAACCCAGGTAACATATGAAGACTGTGAACTGAATCTATATATGGAGGGTAGCTTGACTAAATTAAAGAGACCATTCCATTTTTCATTTTATTTAAAAAAATAAAAATAAGAATACAGTTGAATTTTACAAATCGGTTACTTGGAATTACAACTTGAAATTCTTACTGCACCACGTTTAGGAGCACAACCCCTACATTATTTAATGGATGCTAGAAGGTTTTGATGCTAAACCGCGATTTATTAAAAATAGTGAAATTGAAACTTCGTATATCGCAACTTACATTGGCCCAACGGGAAAAGTGATAATTCTCGAAGAGGGGATTTGGTCTCTAGTTGAAGTAACTTCATAGTTGTAACTAAACATTCTCAAGGTGCTCATCCCGAGTTAAAGGGGGAACTTAAAAAAATAATAGCATACCTGATTTTATACAAAGCGGCCGTATCCAGGGAAGACACACTCTCGTAGACTGTCAGCTTCAGAATCAACCGGAGCGGCGAACAAGCCTCGTTTATATAGGCGCTTCGTCCCACGCATTTCTGCCAGTTCTGACGTCGCTCTACGTCACGAGCCTCGGCGAGCTTGGAGAACTTATTCACGCGCATGCTCAATAGTGGCTAAGACATCCAGTTTCTCTATGATTTTCCCCTATCACGCCGGGGTGGAAATTTCTATTTTACATTTTCTTTTACATTTGTATTTCACGCATAGCTCTAAATACATAATGTTTTCCATGTACTTATCGCTTGCGTGGTATTAACTAAAGTAGCATCCGGGACCCAGCACTGTGATCTGAGTAAATCAAAGCCAGGGTCATACCACTATTACATGCGTGAGGGTTGGTGTCAATGACGCATCAGGTTGCTAATTCAATCTGAATCTCAACTGACTCCGTTCTCTCTTTCTCTCTTTTCCTTACTGCACACACAATTTGAAAAGCGCGGGCGTCTCGCCCCATAATTTGAGTCCGGCTTAGGACTTCGAGGCACAACTGTGTAACAATATATATATATATATATATATGTATATATAAAGAGAGAGAGAGAGAGAGAGAGAGAGAGAGAGAGAGAGAGAGGGAGAGAGCGAGAGATAAGTAGCATATAGACGAATGTGTTACTTGTAGCATACGCGAAAGTAATTCAATTTATGTTTAGGCTTCAAAAGTTTCATTGAAAAATATTTCATGTTCAGACGTTACTTATTTGTTAGTTACAAATTTTATTTGAAGTAAGTTTAATTTATAATCATATAGATCTAACATACAAACAGCAACGAAATACACAATGTAATGTAAAATAAGTCAAACGTAATAAATATATCATTTTTGGTATGACAAATAGCCGCCCCCCGAAAATGTATCTGCCCCTTCTTTGCCCCCCTAAGAACTTAAAGCTGGCGTCGTCACTGTAACAATATAGTATGGAGTTCTTGCTTACTATTCATTGTTGTCGGAAAAAAATTTTCTTTTACTTTCTTTTCTCCACATCAAAGGATTACACCGAAAAGTTTACAGAAATGAAAATAAGCTTTCCATTGTTCCATTGTTATGTTCTCAATGATTTTGCATTGTAAATATTGGCTTTAAAAATATTAACACAGTATGTTAAACTTTCAGTTAAAGAGAATTTTCCAAGAATTGTGCTATATATTTTAAATTATGCTTTATTTTCTAAAATTATGCTTTTAAAACTAGTTTCCCAATGTGAGTGCATTTTGGCGTTCACCCAGTGGCGTGACCATAGTGTTTTCTAACGGGTCGGGTTGACCCGACCCGACCCGACCCGACTCGGATCGGGTCAGTTCGGGTCGGGTCGGGTCAACTCGGGTCGGGTGGTCGGGTCGGGTCAACTCGGGTCGGGTTGTCGGGTCGGGTAAGTCGGGTCAGTTCGGGTCGGTTTGTCGGGTCAGGCTACTCGGGTCGGGTTGTCGGGTCTGATCACTCGGGTCAATTCGAGTCGGGTTGTCGGGTCGGGTTATCCGGTCAGGTCAATCAGATCGGTTCGGGTCAGTCGGGTCGGGTCAGTCAATTCGGGTCACGGGTCGGGTCGGGTCGGTCTTCAACCCGACCCGACCCGACCCATTGAGAGCACTAATTGGTAGTATGGCACAAAGAAGCATCTGAATGAATTTGAGCGTAGTCGCATCATCGGGAAATTGGAAGAAGGACTACTGTAACCTGTGTGATACTGGAATTGGAAATACTCCACAGCATAGACTGAAAGGCGTGGTCGAGGTACCAGATGACCTGAAATGGTGTCGCAGGTAGTCTCCACTGTATATCACCGCTGGAGAAGACCGTTATTTTGTGTTAAGCGCGAAACGAAACCGCTTCAATACTGCTCGGCAATTGATTACCCAGCTTCATGCCAGCCCAGGGACACATGTATTGCTCTGAACTGTAACCAGATTATTACGCGCAGTAGAGCTTTACGCTAGTAAATAAATGAAATGTATCCCATTAACATTGTGTCACAAGCAGACTTGTCTGCGATGGTTTCAAGAGCTCATTACCTCGTCGGACGAAGACTGGGGTAGAATGATGTTTTCTGATGAAAGCCGCGCTTATCTGTCAGATGATTCTGGCGTGAACCTGGAACTCGTTACAGTCAAGAAAGCATTGTAGAAACGAGCAAATGAGTTAGCTAAATCATGGTCTGTTCCAGCATAATAATGGATGGACGTAATAAGTTGTAGTTTGTAGGAGAGATTCTAAATGGACTCATATATTGTAATGATGTTCTTCTCCATCATATTCGTTTTGTTATGTAGACTTGTCGGTCCAGAATTCTGTTTTATGGACATAGCACGTCCATATCGTACAGCTGCCATAGCGATCCTGCTTGAGGAAAAGGATTTTCATTGCATAGACTGACCAGCGTACTCCCCGAATCTCAACCCCTTACAGCATGCTTAGGATGCTCTAGAGAGATATGCTGCTGAGTATATACCTCCATTTAGTACTGTTTCAGACCTCCAACAGGCCATCTAGGAAAAATGAGAGGCCATACCACAAGAACTGCTTGCTCATCTTGTTTCAGCATGGCACGCTGATGTCAGTCGCGTAATTCTGTTCGATGAGGGCATTTTCCATATTGATGTCTCTATGAATATTTTACTATACTTTTCTTTGATGTATTCTGGACATAAGTTTTGACATTGGATATGTCTGATTTTCATATTCATCATATATGAAAAAATGAAATCTTTAACTTTTGCGTCCCACGGTTATGCCGGTTAGGTTAAAGGAGACGGTGATGATGAGAGATGAGTGAAATGGTGGAATGAAGAAGGTGGGAGGAAACGGGAGAACCCCGAGAAAACCCACGAGCACGGTGTTTGTCCACCACAAAGTTCACTTGGCGGGGGCCGGGATCGAACCCGGAACCCCAAGCACCAGAGGTGAACGCTCTACCACTGAGCCACCGCGCCCCCCGTTCATCATATATGAGGTACTGTTTATGTACTCAATCCGTTATGAATACAATACTATAATGTTACCTCATGTATTGTATTTCTAACCCTAACCGACACTCATACAACTTCATATTTAATTGTTGGATCACATTATAATTCGTGCTTAACTTTTCGACATCAGTATATATCCATATTCATCTATCTATCTATCTATCTATCTATCTATCTATCTATCTATCTATCTATCTATCTAACTAACTAACTAACTATATAGATATAGATATAGATATAACGATATTTCTTTTATACGTATATTAGGTACTGAATATGATTTATGAATTGATTTTTAATACCGTAGGTGTTTATAATATCTCCTTACGAATTACCTGATGGGACATCACCTTATGCAAGTTACCATTTTCATGAGGAAGACAATATTGCAGCCTATGGAATGAGATTTTTGAGAACAGTAAGCACTCAAGACGTAAGAGATCTTTCAATCACACAAAGAAAATGTCTTTATCAGGATGAAATGGAACTGGATGTCAACAGCTTTTACAGTCCCACTGCTTGCAAAATGCAATGTAAAATAGGTGAAGCAATGAAATACTGTAACTGTTTTCTCCCTGGTTATTACAATTCAGGTAAGAATTCAACTTTAGTAACTAAAATTCTAAAGGAGTATGTGTCGGCTATTTATATTCCCTCTTATGTTGTAATTCATGATTTTTTCACTATTAATTCATTTTCCATGTCTATGCTGAAAGTATCAGCTCAATTTGGGCTCAATTTTCATTTAAGCTATGCTCCAAATGACGCTCTTTTCTAACGATTAAATAACAAAACATAGTACATACGGTACAGACTTAAATGCAAATATTAGGATAAAATAAAATACCTTATGAAGAAGGAATAATGGCTAAGAACGCATTAGTTCAAAATGGCAATTTATAATTTTAGTAAGAAGATAGAAACTACTTTGATAATATAAACGTGATTACTATTGGTGAATAAACAAGAGAATCATTATGCACATCCTATGTACTCCGACACCTAATTTACATTTATCTAATTGCAAGATCCTGTGACTTCTAGTAGAGCCCAATTCAGCCCACTCTTAGCCTTTACGTTAGGCCACTTATATTCACCTTTGTTCTCAGTAATTGTATGTCTCTGTGTGTTACGGAACTTGCAGGATTATATCTAACTGGCAAATCTGCTAACAGAGTATTTAAAGGGTTAAAAGATTTTCTTTTCCAAACAATCATTTATTGGACGCATTGTATATAGTGGGCCGTTCTTAACCTTCATAATAATATAAGTAACATCCGACAAGACTGTGCATTGAAAACTTCTAAATTATCATTTTCTAATTCTCAGTGACAGAGATACTAAAAACATGATAGAGTTTATTTTTTTTGTAACAAAACAAGATCAAAGTTAATCTGTTAAGATTTGACTTATCTGCGATGTATTGTACTTCTTTGTAATTACTTTTCAGTTTGAAAAAAAATCAACACAATAATTTACATGTAAGAGCAGCAAGACAATGTTGAAATGGTAATTAAGTATATAATTAAAGAAATCGAGAGTTTAGAGTAAGCAAGATAATTACCTAATTTCTTTTATCTCAGTTTGGTTCTAGACTGACAATTCGAAATTATTTTAATTCGTGATACCAAAAGTATGAAGAGTTGGTAAGTGTTGAAAGTATACCTTTAGAGACTGAAGGTGTCCAAACTAAGTTTCATGAATAATTATGAATGTCAACAAAAGTAAGGAATATTGTTTAATCTGAAGCTGTCATACTACTTGTGTTATTGGAAATACTATATTGATTGTATGATAATTTATATTGGATAATTTAAGGCTAATGTTGCATTGCATGGGTTCTAAGTTATTACTGTTTCAGTGCTTATGTATTGAACAGAAGTAAGGTAGCAAATTTGTAGATTGAATGTGCATTTAGAAGAGATCTGTCATCGGAATACTGCGTTGATTATACCGTAACATAATTATATTCAAATAATTTAAATACAGTGAATATGAATAATAGTATATACTACGGATTAATAATGAAAAATAAGGGATTAATATGCACTGTTTCTATTGTACTATACTTCCTGAACAGTTGGTGGTATGCTCCAAGAAACGTGCTATTTTCGATCTGTGTACATCGTATCATATTTGGAATATATGATGACTTTGTTATCTCAAATTGAAGCAATTAAACTGTTATAATTTGTTAGATGCAACAACGCGCTACGTTCAGTATCAACAACGAAATCAGATCTTCGTACACAATAAAATCAATATTTTTGGTAATTGTTTCGCTTTTATTACAAGGACCTAAATTTAGATGTTAGAGACTGTAAATCTCACGCACTTAACGATTTGAATCTTCTACGATGTTTGAAAACAACAAAACACAACTGTTTTCATTGCTCAACCGACTTCTGGTTTACCAGAAGTCGAAGAGGTTTTGTGGCAAACTCATCCGTTTTTTAAAAAAATTTAGTGAATAATTTAAATATAATGAATGTATATCAAATATGTGATAAGAATATCACACAAGTGTATAGTACAAACCAGATTTTTGTGAACAGTTTATGACGTCTAAATTATTGGGCACCCAAATTTTACACTATAAGAAAAATCTCCGAAACAATTATTAGTGCATATAATACTGTTTTGTAGAAGTATCCGCAATTCAATTTATGTTGTCTGTATCATGATCAGTAAAATTCAAAGTAAATTGGGATGATTACTCAAGCTACTGCGTTGTTAGTGTTCTACGTGTATTTAAAGCTGTCTTATAGACCTGAACACTTCCCTATTGCTTGGAACTTTATTTTGATGTTCCTGCTTTATCAAATTATTTTAAGACATAAGATTTAAGGAACGATCCGATATTTATAATTATTACTCTTATGCAATATGAATTATTCTCCATATTCATTAGTTATTCGTTTGTCTTGTTTTGTATAGAAGAGTTATATTTTAACATACTTCAAAGTAATTCTTTGTTTTGTAACTTTAAATTACAGGAAATTACAGGGAATGCAAACTTGATGGAGTATTGTGTTATAATCAATATCTATGTAAGTAAATCATAAAATAACATGCATATATACTTTTATTATTCATTTATTTATTTATTTGATTCATTCTGACACAAGTACGGCAACAGAGAAAAGATAAAACACGATGAAACACGAAACCCATTTTTTAAATAAATTTAAATTCTTGTAGATTAAATTTTAAAAACAAACTTAGTACAATATCCAAGTCACATTGTACTGAAATTTCCATAAAAAGGTGTTGTTATATGATCGGATTTCAGCGAACTATCACCTCGTGAGAAAGACAGACGCATGTCGTTCGTTAAAGAACGGATAATATTATAATTGAACGACAATAAAAATATCAATCTACATCCTTGCCAGTGATTATATAACGACCCAAATATACATGAAAGTAGACAATTTATATTGATATGACTGTGCTGCTTTTAAACCAATAGATACGAAATGCTGAAATTTCGTCAACTTTATAATCAAAAGTCTGAACAAAATAGCTTTCCTAGTCTTTTGAAATCTGTCATTTCATGATCATATTTTTAGACGGAAAAGTACTTTACATATGATTACTCCGTCTGCCTCACTTGCGTTATTACTGCTGTAGATGCCACCAAAATTATAATGTTTGGTTATTATGACGTCTTTAGCTTGCATCACTGAATACAAGTATGAAATTCCAATTTTTTTGACGCAAGTTTAAAATTTGTAATAACGCGACGAAATGGCATTTTAGAAAAGTAAATTTGTGTTGGATTGTTAACACTGTCAATCTGGTGCCATTACAGAATATAGTAAATAATATTTGTATGATGTAAAATTTCCCCGATTTTTGTCCATTGGTTTGCAAGTTATTATGGCGTATCAAGATAAATGATTGAGTTGATTTTGAGTTTGACGTTCCTTCCAGCAGCGAGGCTATATGAGACGTAGACCTACTGATTAACGTGAAATCCCAACCACTTGAAATTCCGCTTTGAATTAAACACGAGCCTACCACACCTCAAGATAAATGATCTATTAGATTTCAACCTCCATTAAGCACTAAATGATCTACTCGTAAAGTGGTGAAACGTGAATTATCCAAATCGGTTCATTGGAAACTCATGTTGCGAAAAGACAGGATTTTGTGCTCAATCATTTTGGAGTAGTAAGTATGGGACTATATAAAGTGGAATTTAAGCGTCTGGCGATGGAGCAATATATAATATAATTTGATTTCTGATATAATGATCTAATATGGTGCCTACACTACACAATACTAATCGACTACTCAATACAACACTATAGATTATATGATAATACTTGACTTGTATTTTCAGCAAATAGTACACAAATGACACAGTCGTTGGAGAATTGCCAATGCTTACCGACTTGTGACTACATGGAAGTCCAGCTGAAACAAATATATGTAGGAAAGTGAGTATTATATAGGTTTTAAACTAACAGTTTGCAATATATATATATATATATATATATATATATATATATATATATAGCAATAGTTAAAGAGTTATTATCAACTCAGGCTCCTATTAGAAAGCATTCTACAATTTTCATCTGCATTATACGAATCTGGGTTTCGAATGGAAATATGAAATCAATAACAACGAAAAAATACTTATTACATACACTATTTAGTTTGCTATTGTTTGCAAATTTAAGAGAAAGAGAACATCGCAAATACTTTAACAAACACATTTTCTCCAATAAGTAACTTTTGTTTATATATTACTGCCCCTTAGAGAGTCCTCTAGTAAGGTTATCTATATAACTGTTAAACTTAGTGCGAATGTACCTAAGAGATAAAAAACAAGAGATAGTAGTACATATCTATTTAACTTCGTGGAAATTTCTGAAAAAACAGTTGAGCGGTGCAAACAAGTCACAGTGCCGTCAATATCAGTTCTGTGAAAATCCCTATATTCTGGCAAAAGGATTGAAATTGGCCTTTGGTCACAGGATGACAGTTGGTGGTGGACAAATGGAGCAATCGAATTCAGAAAGCATCCAGACATTGTATGTCTCTCCCTGCACAGTGTCAAGGGTAGACCTTGAATACCACATTGAAAGGATTGCGATTTCTTAGGGTGAAGGAGTGATGCGTACGTATACTGAATGACGAAGACTGGTAAAGTTTGGGAATACTCATCTGGGCAAACGTAAAAGCAACCAAACTGAACTACAGCACCAATTAATGTAGGACATTTAGCAAAATTAGTGTGGTAAAGTTGCAAGATGAAAAGAAGTTCTGACATTTTGAAAAAAACTCAAACATCGGGGAAGTACTGTTATTAACAAATTGCGTGTTGAAAATATCCGTCCTGGAAAAAATATGATAATTGAAAATTCTTCAAAATCTTGGAATTTCGTTTACCAGTGTACCTCTTAAATGAAATATTCTATAATGCAAGTATTTGACCATTATTTTCCTTTTCAAAGTTGAATTGTAGGAAAAATATTTGAAAATGATAGTGCTTTTATAGGTAAAAGCAATGATTTACAGCCTGGGTGTATATATATATATTTTCCCATTAAGGAATAAACGAAAAACTCGCTCAAAATGGATTATGGAATGGTAATTATATTAAGTGCAAGTAAAACAAATGAAATATTCCTATAAAGAGAAATGGCTGTTAGACAAAAGTTAAGTGAAAAACAGATACCTGCCATGCTTCTTTGATCAATTGTAGGAACAGAATTAACGTCCATGTTAATTGTCATAAAGATTACATGCGTCCATACGTGCGTCCAAAGATTACATGCGACATTTTCAAACCAGCCGGAGATGAGAAAGGTGAACCTCCAAAATGTTATGTATCCTTCTCTCAAGGACTTTTTAAAGAGCAATACGCGTTTGCAAAGATGTATTAACTCTAGACTGATAACGTCATCTATGCAACAAAGGAAAACATTTCATCTGCAAGTAAAGGTTTCATTCATGAAACATTGAATGAAAAATAAAAGCTCTATTCTTGATTTTTTTAAAAAAACATAGTAGCAATACTATTTTTCAAAAAGCAATCACAATTACCCGTGCATTAATTTTATTCCCGCCTGCCTTCGTATTCTTATATAACTACAAGTACTCCTAAATTCAAATAATGGTAAATACGGATCAGGAAAACTCTTGTAAACACTATCGAAGCTGGGACTGTACACGTACTACAGAGTAATACTTAATTTAAATATTCCGTTGCTAAAACCGTATGTGGAAAATGAGTTTATATGCAATTTGTTTTTGATGGTGCATATTATAAAGTGACTACCTCAGGTGAGTATCTAATATTCCACGCAATGGAAATTATACAGAGAATCACATTAGCAGATGCTGTCAGTGCAAGCGTCTCTGTTCTGAGAACGAAAATGCCTCTGATGAGTACCGATTCGTCATCTCTAGGGATGTGGACTATCACACCATATCAACGAACTACTAGACCCAGACTACATCTCTATCCTTCATCCTGTTGAAAACCATAAGTGAACTCTTCCTTGAAAATAAGACTGCCGTAAAAGTTTATCTTATTGATTACTTGTAGATGCAAGGCTACCTCCTTACAGATACTATATTTCCAGATAAAACGAATTCACGGGCACTGTCCTAGTACCAAATAGCTTTCCCTTTTATCAATTTGTACATTCAAGTCCTATGAGGATCTGCACTTCACTTCTTTCTGCTATTTGTAGGTGTAAACACAAAAGTAAACAAACGTGTCTGGTAATGTTTGATCAAGTACTATAGATGAAGTTACACATAGTATTAGAGGTTGATGACGAGAGTCTGCTATCGTGAGTAATATTACGTCAACCTGGTTTGGACCAACATATGCATTTTATTGGCTCTGTGGAAACCACTACTACTGCCAGTGGCTAACAGAATCTTTGAGAGTCTACTTACACTAAGGACACATATTTAATAAATTGCCATGGTGTGCATGATCTGGACCTTTGCAATCACATTTGTACTACAAGTTTGTTTGTTAATTATGTTTGTAAATTGTTTGTAGAACGTTTACAACTTCCTTCAAGGAATAAAGGCATTAATCATCTATTTTCACCAGGAAAGAATTTTGCTGGAAACAGTTTGTCCATCTGAATGATTGACCAAACCTTTGAGTCTGTCACATGTCAAGTTGGAAGAAGTTTCTTCGTCAGCGAGCAAGATGCAGCACTATAAAACGCCTTCCATATCGTCTTATGTAATTATAAATCTGAATGAAACAAACAATGCCAGTGCCTAAGGAGTGGTCTGATCCGTACTGCTACTACTGGATGATGAACCCGCCTTGTATGACAGAATTTGGTACAAATTTGTGACAATTGTGGGGACAATGAAGCAGTAAATGTTGAAGTTAAAATTAATTTCAAGATTACAGTGTGACGATAATTGATATTGCTTTTACTTCTCTCATTACCAAACATACTAATATGAAATCAATTCATTTGTTCCAATCCACGATTAACATAGGATTCAACGATAATGACACTATGTTTATTTACAAGTAGTTTTTCAATTCATTAAAGTGATCTAAAACCGAGACAAGGAACAAGATGCTTAGACAGTTATCTCATAAGGTATCACCAAAATGCAAAAATTTAAGATAGTGGAAGATTGTTTAAGACTGATTATTTAAGAAAGCAATATTCCTGAGAACTTTATTAATTATACATTAAATGTAGATTAGGTATATAATATTTATTGTATTCATTAGGACATAATTCCGTATATCTCCACAGATTTTCGGCTTGTATATTGAAATGCCTACGGAATAACATAATGTTATCGGACTGTGTGTTTCAGAGGTCAGTGGATCACAGTTTCGTATCCATGGGGTACTTAGTCAGCCGCACACCAACAGTAGTGATGTCATAACGGTTAATTAGTGGCAGACGAGACTCACTTGGGCTCCCCAGTACGTGGATTCAATCTTAGATGGCTGGCAAGTGTATAGCATGGTTAAATCAATCATCCCTAGAGTTGGAAGAGTATGTTCGGAGACAAATCCGGTTAGAACGTAGACCCAAGTATTTACACACCAATCACCGAGCAGGTAGTGGGTCTGTAAAGATTTTGATGGTTTTCCATATTGCATAATTTGAGATCTTTGCTTTCGTTGAACGAAACACAAACAGGTCAGTGCTACCTAGGTATTTTCAGTTTCATCTTTGTATTCTGCTACTCTTTGAAAACTTTGAATACGTTGTCAACAAAGATTTTATTTCTAGTTAACAATGTGCTGTATCACATAAACTTCCTTAGCAGTTCAAAGGATGATTTAAGGTGCTAAGTCTCCGGACAGGAATCTTGTTGTGCAATGAGGGAAATCATTGAGCTGGTTATTTGTAGTGAGAATCTTCCATTCCAAAGCAACCAACGACTTCTGTATTTCAAAATAATTCTTAAGTACAAAGCATATTATTATACAAATCATATATTCGTTATTTCAAAATCACTTATGAATTCTGATGAGGTTGCTAATTCCATCGATCCATTTTTGCATACAATTGTAGAAGCTGCCCTTGGTTTCATTTCAAAGAGCAAGGGAAAATATCACAACGTCACACAATCACAATATCACAATGTTTTATAATTGTCTGTAGACATTCTTGAGGCTATTCTATCTCGTCACACCATTATTAAGTCTTTGCATTGGCAGTTTTCGCAATTTTGCCTTTTGCAAATTTAGGCTTGAAATCACCTTATATGTTTAAAACGAATATTAAAAACTTAGAGGTCTCTCATCAATTGCTTATGTATAGCTACCAAGTGGCCTCAGATTCTCTCACTACTTGGCCACTGTTTGGAAAGTAACAACTACGTTCACTGTCTCTGCGTCACCCAAGAAGCCAGTTTGGAGTATAGGTTTATAAGCATGTGTACAGTGTTAACGTCTGACCTAATAACAGTTAACCTTGTCATCAAAAAGGTGCTTTAGTCTTCGTTAATCTATGTGTTCATCTAGAATGCAACACATTCTTGTATGATATCATCAACCACAGAAAAAAGGACTAGGTTGTTCTTGTCTGGGGTGTGGTGACATATCAGGTTTGAGAGAAATCAGCTGCCGACACATGATGCATTTGCAAGGATGCAGTATTAAGTTATGAAAATAAATATTGTTCCAGCACAATTATTTTGAACAACTGACAGATACCATATAATAGTAGTAATTGAACATTCGAAGTTTCCTTATCCGCAGCCCACATTGTACGTGGCGTTAACGCTCCGTATTGTAAAGAATGCATGATAACTATAAGTATTTTCTGAATATTCATGTGAATAGTCCAAATACTCCGACATCCGAGAACGTTTAAGATTTGATAAAAGCGTTAATAACTATGTGTTCTTGAATAACCTGCTTTTTAAGTTTGTATTTGTTGTATTTACACATGCGATTGAATTTATTAACATTTTTGGTCACTTTCTTTTAGATTGTTCCTGTTAATGCATCATTTTTACGATCTTTTTTTTAATTTTCTTGTTTTCCAATTATTATAATTTTTGACTTTTCTTTAATTTAATTTCTTTGCTTTGTTATTCTACTAAACGATTATATTAAATTAAATGCAAAAGTATTAGAAGTTTTATTTTTGTCCATTGTTTTCTTATAAGAAGACTATACCGGTTATTGGTATTTTGGTGACGGTGACAAATAGCCTCGGAGCTGACATTCCATTAGCACATCAATCATTTAATTTATTTTATCAACATAGAAATGACTATAAGTCAGTACTCTTGACTACACACTATATACATAGAAAAGATAAAAAAGTCAAGTACTGGCATATATTCGTTCATTAAACAACTCTATCTCCAACAATTTGGTAAGATATCTAACGTACTAAACAGTTAGTCTTAAATTTTGGAGAAAGGAATCAGAAAGTGACAAAATAATGGAAGAACATTATGACAGGAAAGTATTTTAGGAATCATCAATTTAATCAACTCGTCACTACTTTAGTTCCTTTAGCACACGTGCACTGATTTTGCAATTATCTTGGGCATGGGTGGCTATCTTCTTTCAGTCTAGCAGCTATATAATACAGGGTGTCCGAGAAGTCCTTCCCTGATTACAGAAATTGATAACTCAGGCTAGAAATAAGATAGAAATATGAAACTGGTGTTGAATTATTTACAAACTATAAAAGTTTTGGTCACATCAGTACACTTCCACATGAGCACCCTTGGTAGCACGTAGCACATCTAGGCGATATTCAATTTCCATCCACACATTAGCCAACATCACTGGAGGGATCGATGTAACGACTGTGGTTATTCGTTGCTGCAGGGTTTCAAGATCTGGTACACGTGTTCGGTAGACCTCATCCTTGACATAACCCCGAAAAAAGAAGTCTAATGGGGTTATGTCAGGAGAGCGTGGAGGCCAAGCTGTTGGTCCTTCTCCTGGTTGGTTGGCATGGCTTCTTGGGCTTCTTACGTACTACAAACCTAAAACAAAAAAAAAGTGAGACTTGGTAAAACAGAACAAACCTAACACAGACAAAAACTTTTATAGTTTGTAAAAAATTCAACACCAGTTTCATATTTCTATCTTATTTCTAGCCTGAGTTATCACTTTCTGTAATCAGGGAAGGACTTCTCGGACACCCTGTATAGTATGTATCAAATGCACGCATGTTATATTTTTGCTCACTCCGAAATGTTTTAATTTGATTACCAAACCAATACCGAAGGTCAGGTACTTTAAGTTTAATTAACAACTGTTAGTTCTCTTGAGTAATTATTGGCATTTTCCAGCTTTCAGCTTAAAGTCGATGGGAGTATTTTCGTACGTGATGTTAGTTATGCCTACTATCGGTTACAAAAGAGACATAATATTTGGAAAATTGGAGATGCTTGGTAAATACCTAACTTATTTTTGTGCTTCCTAATATTTAATGTTAAAATTATAGAGGAGTTCCGGCAATCCGAACACGTACAGAAGGAAAATGTTATATTATTATTATTATTATTATTATTATTATTATTATTATTATTATTATTATTATTTTGTGTCGAAAATACGCAGTTTTAGTAAATTAATAACCCAAAGGACGAAAAAGGATGTTCATGTTTTCGTAGAAAACAAAGTAAACTTTTGTTAAATACATTTTTTTAATATCTGTATTTAGACCTTAAGTCACATTACGACAATTACACAAAGTTTGAAATAGAATGAAGTACGTACTGTACAATATTGAAACGTATAGGTTTAGTATGAGTGAAATACAATAATGTAGTATAATAAGTATTTGACTGTAACAAAACTGAACGTACTGGTAGTCTACGGTACTAGTATTGTACTAGTATCTACCTTAGTATCATAGTATTGATTGTTAGCAGACAGGAACTCATTCTCGCACTGTAATACACAATGCTCAAAAGAGAGGAAACAATGTTTGCATTAAGACAACAGTTAACAAACAGTTAACCACTGTAGAGTGAACTACACAAAGTGATGCTTTTCCAACATTTTTAACATTTTTCCAGTACAGTACATATACTGTAGTCAGAAAACTTGCTTTGAAATACTATACACTATGTACTGCATGACAATAGACCCGTTCACAAGCTTGAAACCGCGATTTTACTGTTATTCCGGCTAATCCGAACAATAACTTAATCCGAACAGGTTTCGGGCCCACTTACCTCGGATTAGCGGAACTCTACTGTATTTATGTTGTTTCTTTGCACATTTTTTTAAGAGATATCATTAACAGATAATATAGTATGGTTTTATTCTATTCTCAGTATAACTATCACTGGAGCAGTGACAGGTGTCCTTAATAAAACAGGTTTCAATTAATAAAATGTATGAAAGACGTGAATCTATAAGTTAAAAGGAAACTACAGCGTTTGGTATCCATTCATGGTTAATTTTTAAAGGTGTATCATTTTTACGGCGTCCGACTGTTCTAATCATCAGAATACAATTAACACTTTACCTACTAATACTGTAGGGGACATTTGTATAATTGTCTAACTATTTTACATTACTGCTATTGAATTTTGTATATAAATAATCAAACATTGTTAATATTTTTCGATAAATTTAAAAATATAACTAGTCATTTTGACCCCTCTCTGAATTATATCATTATTATTATTATTGCTTTTCTTCAATCTTTTTATTCTTATTATTATAACAAAATGTTACAATTTTCACTTGTTTTTGAACCCTTTTCTCTATTCATGCTAGCCCTTAGTTTAATTTCTATTGCTTCTCTCAACAACCTTTCATATTCATACTTTATTGTGCTAGTAACTGATATAGTTTCAAATACAAGGTTATGATTTTCTTTCAAAGTATGTAAGTAGAAGCCGAAATTACGAAAATAAAGAAAAACATGTAATATTCCATACTCTTCACGCATAATATGTATGATTAAATAAATAAATAAATAAATAAATAAATAAATAAATAAGCAATAAGAACAATGCAGATGTGGTCATTAAAAGTAAGACTAATGCTTTGCTCTCTGGAAAATCAAAACAGTTAGACACACAATTCTGCTCAATGTCATGAATCAACCTCTCTACGCTCACGAGGTTTCGCGCATTCTTCAGTATTACATCTGATTGAAGCATACATGCATGATTTATGAGCACGGCTTTCTGAACTCGAGAGTTTGTCTAAAACTTGAACTTACCAAATAAACACATAGAGAAATTTTAAGGGCATAACATCTATTCGTTTTTGGAAGATATTGTTCTTACATCAGATTTAAGGGCATAACTTTTTAAATGTCAATGATACTTAAACTAATAATAATATTTTGCATCTTGCTATGTCACATAAGATTATCTGAGACGAAGTTCTCACTTAGTCATGTTTGTTCACTCACGACTCGCAACGTACTTGAAAACTTACACTTTTCCAACCGATTAGAAGAGAAAATATTATATAAGTTTAGGTCTGCCCGGGAAATTATACCCAAACTTCGACTTGTGATAGTCATTATTCTTTAGTGAGATTGGACAAATGAAATATATAATTACGGTTGAATGTGATAAATGTAACAGATAAAAATGGTTAAACCAATTAGAAAAATCAAATGTGCGAATGTATACACTAAAAGAAAATAAATTTTGTTTGAAAATATGACAGTTTTTATAAGCAAAATAGCAGATGAATATAAAATAGATCTATTACACTAGTCAACAAGAGTTTGGTAAAGAAATGAAAATACCTGATTCTAATAGAACTTTTCACGTAGAATACGAATCTGCTTTCCCCATCACTCTCACTTTCCCGTCACAGAGGGATTTTCGGGAAATTTCCCCTCAAATTTCATTTTGTTTACAATTTTTGTACCTGTAGCACGGGTGCCCTTAGGTGTATAAACACATAAATTGTCTTGTATGTTAGCTTAATTTATACTTAGTAAGCCCTTTAAGTTTCATAAGAATAACATTATTATTTGTAGAGAAATAAACATATTTATTTAAAAATATGCTATGTGTACTGTTCATTTTATCATATTCATTAGTGCAGATAAAATCACATATAATTTACACGAAAATTACAATATAACCACGGCTTATAGCTCATTGGATTTGAAATAAAACATATTTTCAATTATGTATATACCGTGTCACCATGTTTTGTATGAGGGAATTTCTAGAAAGATTTTTTACGAAATTCTCTCCAAAAGGTAGGTTATAATTTTTTTTGTCTCGACTTGCTATTTGTATATAGCGATATAGAAACATAGTTTTATGTCTACTTAATAAATAATGTTAATTTCTTGTGGATCACATTATTCTGTCTAGAGTTATAAACTATTGTGTCTATTTATAGGTAATAAATAATATACTATGCAAGACTTTTACCAAACACAAAAACCTAACGTTAACGTATCATCGTCGGATTGGGCTCCTCACTATATTTGTCGCACTTGCGTGGAACGTCTGACTGGGTGGGCAAATGGTGAACGAAACATGAACTTCGCAGCAGAGAGGAAAATTTTTCGAAAATTTTGAAACGGAAAATTTTCCGAGTCATAAAAGCATACTCCACTTATTTCTACATCGTTGTATAACCGTGATGTGAGGTGCAAAATTTTCTTCTATATTTTTTCGGAAAATTTTCCGTTCTTAACCAATATCAATTATCAAGTAACAGTTCCTCAGTATTCATAAAATTGATTGAAATCATGAATAAAAATGTTAAAAAGTGAAAGATCGTTTAAAGAATCTGAAAATTTTCATGGCTCAGACAATTTTCAGTATAATGCGGGAACAAATGAAACAATTTCTCATGAATCGAAGAATTGTCTGTCCTGAACAGCGATGTAAATTTTCCGGAAAATTTTAAAACGGAAAATTTTCTGATTCATAAAACCATAATCCAGGTATTCCTATATCGTTGTTTAGCCGTGATGTGAGATGAAAAATTTTCTTCTATATTTTTCCGGAAAATTTTCCGTTCTTAACCAATATCAATGATCAAGTAACAGTTCCTCAGTATTCATAAAATTGATTGAAATCATGAATAAAAATATTAAAAAGTGAATTATCGTTTAAAGAATTTGAAAATTTTCATGGCTCAGACAATTTTCAGTACAATGTGGGAACAAGTGAAACAATGTTTCATAAATCGAAATATATTGTGTCTTGTTTGGAAAAATGAAGAACTATTTATGAGTCGGAAAATTTTCATCATTTTGAAGCAAAAAGTAAAACAACTTTTTCTGAATCGGAAAGTTTTATTGCTCTGTAGAAACAAATGTAAGGAATTTTCATGAATCGGAAAATTTTCGTCACAATGCAGAAACAAGTTAAAACACTTTTCACAATCCTGATAGTTTTGGCTATTATGTATAGGGATATTAGGTGGAAAATTTTCCACTATATTTAACTGCACATTGAGATATACAATTCCGGAAGAGGAAAATTAGACAGCAGCAAATTATAATTTTCCAATTAAATTTAAGAAACCAGAAAATTTTCTAATATTTCAAGTTGGGAAGTAAAAGTTAAGGAAGGAATGAAAGTTAGATTCTCACTTCATGAAAGTTTTTAAGACAATATCTATTACCAATAAATTCTACGGCTAAACAACGATGTAGGAATAAGTGGAGTATATTTTTATGAATCGGAAAATATTCAAGAGTTTTAATAAATTTAAATTTTAATTAATATAATTGGATATTTCAGCTCTATGTACTCATGTTCTCTGCACTTTGCATACACACAGAGAAAGAGAGAGAGAGATAGAGAAAGAGAGAGGAGTTGAATTGAGTTGATTTTGATTGATTGATTGATTGTTTGAGTTTAACGTCCCGTTCAGCAGCAAGGCTATATGAGACGTGGACCTACTGATTAACGTGGAATCCGTACCACAGGAGCTCCCGACGGGAATCGAACCCGGGACTCCCACGCCAAAGTCGCGCACGCTAACAACTAAGCCACGAAGGAGCTCTGAGTTGATTTTGAGTTTAAAGTCCCTTTCAGCAGCGAGACTATATAAAACAGAACCAACTGATTAACGTAAAATTCGAACTACATGAGCTCCCGCTGGGAATCGAAGCCAGGTCTTCCATGCCAAAGGCGCGCATGCTAACTGCTTAGCAACGAAGGAGCTTGCAGATGAAGAGATAGAGAGAAACACTGTCTAAAATTTACTTCCCAACTTGAAATATCAGAAACTTTTTCGGTTCCCGAAAGCTAACTGGAAAACTATAATTTGTTGCTGACTAACTTTCCTCTACAGAAATTCAATTTTGAAGCTGAATGTGCAGATAAATATAATGGAAAATTTTCCACCTAACATCACAATACATAATATCAAAAATTGTCCGGCTTATGAAAAGTTTTTTCCACTTGTTTCTACATCGTAATGAAAATTTTTCGATCTATGAAAATTCCTTTCACTTGTTTCTACAGAGCAATAAAACTTTCCGATTCACAAAATGTTGTTTTACTTTTTGCTTCAAAATGATGAAAATTTTCCGTCTCATAAAAAGTTCTTCAGTTTTTCCATATAAAACAGAAAATATTTCGATTCATGAAAAATTGTGTAACTTCTTCCTACAATGTTATAATTATATTGAGCTGGTTCACTCTGTCGTGAAAAGGTAATAACAGAAACTTTTTTAAAGTTAAATTCTAATTTATTATCAATACTCCATTTGTAACAACTGTCAAGATCCTTTTCTAATTTATTTGCGTCTTCCATATTATTTATTGTCCGAAATATTTTTAAGTCATCCGCGTACAACAGATATTTGGAATATTTTATAACGCCTGGCAAATCATAAATAAACAAAAGGAAAAAGAGTGGAGCCAGTTTAGACCCTTGATGTATTACTGAAAGAATCACGTATCTTTGTGAACATAGCCCATTATAAGTAACAAACTGTACATGTTCTCTTAAATAGGATTTAATTAGAGTTAATAACGCTTCTGATAAGCTCAAATTTGCTAATTTGTTAAGCAATATGTTATGATCTAATTTGTCAAATGCCTTCGCAAAGTCGGTATATATTACATCAATAGAACCACTGTCTCCGTTCAAGGAGTCCAAAATAAACTGCGTAAAGTTAGCTAAATTCGTAGTAGTGGATCTCCCCGATAAGAAACCATGTTGACACTCTACTATGTATGATTTTACATGATTAAATATGTTACTGTACAATATGTGTTCAAATATTTTAGACGACATCGATATTAATGAAATAGGCCTATCGTTTGTAATATCTTTTGGATTCCCAGATTTATAAATCGGAGTCACTTTACTAATTCCCCAACATTCAGGAAAACACCCAGTAACCAAAATGAGATTATAAATATAGCAAAGAGGAGTTACCAAAACATCTACACAACCTATAAAAATATAAGATGGTAAATTCTCTGCAGCACTAGATCTTGTTGATCGAGTTTTCTTTATTGCTACCTTACATTCTTCTTCACTCACTTTTTTATAACCAGGCAGTGATTTATTAAAGGTATATTGGAGGTGGTCCATTCGTAGAATGAAGAACTTTCATCATACACACTATGAAAATATTGAGCGAAACCCTCAGCAATATTTACTTTTTGTTTTAATAACTCACCCTTATATAACATAGTAGACGGATTTTGTAAACATCTTTTCTTATTTTTTATAAAACTCCAGAAGTGTTTTGTGTCTCTACTAATATTATTCCCTATATTTTGAATATATAAAGAATAAGCTTTTTTTTATCATCGTCTTAGATTTCCTGCGAAAGTATAAAAACCTTTCCAAGTTATACTGTGAGTGTTGTTTACGCTTCCTATAATATTCTTTATGTTTCAAAAGACTTATAATCTCAGAACTAAACCAGACCGGGTACAAATTCTTTTTACGGCTTTTCACTTTCGGTACATGTCTATCGATATAATTAAAAATTATTTCATAAAATATTTTATTGCACCATTTGGTTCTGTATAAGTGTATGATTGGCCCCAACTTCCTTTTTGCGAATCTTTATAAAAATTATAAAAATCTGCTTTGCTATAATTGTATTTTAACATTGTTATCATCCATTTTAACCCGCCTCATATTTTTAATTTGTAAATCAAGCTGTAATGGTGGATGTAATATATCAGCAAATACCATAGAATTTTCGCTTGTATATACATTACATGATTCACTCATATTTGTTAAAGCCAGATCAAGAGTTTTATCATCTCTACTTTTTATGTCATTTATAGAGCAAAGATCGTTTAATGCCAAGAAATTTGAGAGGGTTTTACATATTGAATCCCCGAGTAATAAGTTATAACTTGAATCTATTATTGTTGTAATATTAAAATCACCAACAATTAATATTCTACAGGATGTTAAAGTATCTACTAGTTCATTAACCCTGGCAAAGAACGAGCTATATATCTAAATTTCGGATTTCGGCGGGAAATACACACAAATTATTAAAAGCCGAATTGTACTAATATTTGTCTTAATACATACGGTTTGAACATCTTTAATATTTACATGAAACTCTGTAACACAAAAAGAATTTTTATTGCTATCATTGACCCACCACCCTTCCTGCAGCTCCGATCGTTCCTAAACACCAAATATCTGTTGTCAATAATTTTTGAGTCATATACATTTTTTAGATAACCAGATTTCCGTTAGCATGATTACACTGTAATTTGAGGAAAGATTAATTTTCTACATTTTATTTGATATTTTAAGTGTGTTTACTTCTTCCCTAATAGATAAATTCATTATATATAAATTTCTCTTGAAGATGGACAGTTATTGATATCTTGGGTGCAATCACCACTCATACTTTTACGCCTTACCTTACCCCTCACACCTCCATCCTTTATCGGAAGTTCGTAAAATCTTAATATCCTCTTCATTAAGATCCACACAAGCACCATGAAAGATTTTCCTACAGTCAATACACTGGATTTTTTGATTGATGTTCAACCTGGCAATTGCCTTTTTAACACCTTTCACAAAGAGTCATCATTTCTTATGTAAACTTAAACGGAGTGAAATATGCCCCCACACGAAACTTTGCAGGTGACTTTGATATTAAGGCTATTCTTGATTATCGTTCACATATAATTCTAGAAGAATTAGTGTCCACCCCTGCTACTAGAATTTCCTTTCGGCCAGTATCTGGCAGCACTGATACATATTCGTATAATGCACAAGGAGGTGGGTTTTCAATACTGACGATTGATGACTTATTTACCTTCTTACAACACAGATACGAGTATCAGAAATTACGATATTTCGTATATTTTAAGAATGCAAGTACATAAAGAATATATTGTTAAAAAGTCTACAAATCCATAAATCAATATTTTTATCGACCAACTGTCACTTTAACATATGAAATTTACTAAAATTGTGGGAGCACACAATCACCTCCACCTACACTAGCCCATCGTTGCCATAATGGTGGTACATGTGTCTTCTGGGAGTTACCCAACCCAATTTGTTTATAAGAATTAAAAATTTTATATGTTCATAACATCAGTAGTAGAGTCAATTTTAGAAAATCCACTTACATGTAAATTTAAACTTGTTAGCGGTTTAGAAGTATGTGGACATTCTATACCATTTTTGAACCAAATTTACTTTCATAGAACATATTGTAAATAAATATACATTTATGCGTACTCTCTAAATATAATAAAATATTAATAAAAATAACATAACATTGTTCAGAAAATATGTTCGTGGGAGTTTCCCCATCACTAGTTGCACCATGTCCATTAAAGTTCACTTTCTAGACTCCCACCTGGATTTCTTTCCTGAAAGCCTTGGTGCTGTTAGTGATGAGCAGGGGGAACGTTTTCATCAGGACATTTCCTCCATCGGGAAGAGATACCAGGAATAGTGGACTTCACAAATACTAGCTGATAACTGTTGGACACTCAAAAGAGATGTTCCAGAAGGCAAACACTGAAGAAAGTCGACAACTAAAACATTTTAGTTAAGGTAAGTAAGTGTTCATTTATTAAAACGATACCATTCACTTCTTTTGTATTATTTATTAAGTATACATAAAATTATGTTTTAGTGCAGTTTCTCTTTCTTTATCACTATATACAAGTAGCAAATTAAGACAGAAAATCTTATAAACTACTTTTTGAACGGAATTTCCCTACAAAATCCCTCTAGAAATTCCCTCATACAAAAAATGGTAACACGGTGTATCCATCATTGAAAATATGTTTCATTTCAAATCCAATGAAGTATAAACCGTGCTAATATTGTAATTTTGTGGAACTTATATGTGATTTTATGTGCACTAATGAATATGGTAAAATGAACAGCACACATAGCATATTTATATATAAATATGTTTATCTCTCTAGAAAGAATAATGCGATTCTTATGAAACTTAGAGGGCTTACTAAGTATAAATAAAGATAACACACAATATAATGTGTTTGTTTATATACCTAAGGGTACACGAGCTACATTTAAGAAAATGGTTAAAAAAGGGAAATTTGAGGGTAAATTTCCCGAAAATCCCTCTGTCACGTGAAAACTGAGGGTGATGGAGAAAAACTGATTGCAGATTCTAATTCTATGTGAAAAGTTCTATTAGAATCAGGTATTGTCTTCCGTGTGCCAAAGAAAAAGTATTTTTTGTCGACTAGTGTTATTAAAAAGAGTAATGTAACTATGGCTAAGGGATAACACCATAAATAGAGAATGTTTGAAAATAATTGTAATTTAAAACGTATCATTAGAATAATAACAATGAGAATGATGAATAAGACGAATAATTTCGATAATAATAATAATAATAATAATAATAATAATAATAATAATAATAATAATAATAATAATAATAATAATAATAATAATAATAATAATAATAAAATTAGATTGAAATTATAAATTTCTTTTTTTAATTAAAATGAAAGCTTTATCAATATTTAATCATTAAATTTCAAATCTAAGCAATCCATCAAAATTATAACCTAAGAATAACAATTGATCTCTAAGTTAATGAAACTTTGATGATACGATGGGCTGTAAAATATCTTTCCAACGTTAGCTGTAATGAAAGAAATTACGAAGCGAATATTAATTGTTTTGTTTACTGAATTACAGTCATCTCCATGAAAATTACGTAGAATGTACGTACAACGTATGTTTTACGTGTCCATAGCCAAATAGCGATGATGAATTATAACTAGCTATTGTTTTCCAGAGTTTCATGCTAATGAAAATATATCTTTCATATCTGACGGGTTGTTGGAGAATTTGTTTTCTATATATTAATGAAAGAATTCAATGGTTTACAAATTCAGATTATGTAAAGTCAAGTTAGCCACTAAATTACACATGGTAGAAACATACATGAAAGGTTATTAAAGTCTTTTGGGTTCTTCTGGAAATGAAATGAAATTTATGTGTTTAACGCTCCATGTTTATGCCCGTTAAGCTAAGGGAGATTATTAAGGCAGTGATTGACGATGGAAGAATTGGTGGAATGAGAAAGTGGGAGGTAAAAGGAGTACCCCGAGAAAATCCACGGACACGATGTTGTCCACCACAAACATACTTGGCCGGGGATCGAACCAGAGACCCCCACGAATCAGAGATACTTGATTTATCACTGAGCCACCCTGAGCACTCTTTAAGTTCTTATTTATAATTGCAAATAAGATCAAAATGAGGAAATTTCTTTAAATTGTTATTACTGTTCACTTAAGTCACACCTGTCATTATCAAAAATATAACTTTAACGATACTGTAAGGATAAACTAATAATTTTGAAGATAAATAATGCAGTAGAAGGCATTTCTGAAAGAAAAACTTATCATTGATTGTTATTTGTGGTCAAGTATAGATTCTTCAAGTTGAAAACGATATTAATGAAGTACATGTACGGACCTTACCCTAGGAGAATTTAATATACTATCTTTTGTATATACAATTATTTTTTTCTGTAATAGAAAACATTAACGTATTATATTAACGCCTGTAATATGATATATTGCAAAGAAAAATCAATATTTACTTACTTTAACGATGAGTTTCATTATAATGCAGTCTTCTCAATTATTTTTATTCGCGGCACAGTATAAATTACCCATAGGTAAACACAGCACATGAATCGCATTATACTATTATGCGACATTACTAATATATATCTATATGGCAATCAAGCTACGATTATTACTACCGTTATTATTATGAAATCAAATCGTCATACCTCAGTTAGATCGAAGTGATTGCTCTACACATTGAAATCTATATAGTAAATACCTTCCTTCCACGCCTTTACGTCCCTTAATCTTCAAATACTTTCATTATAAAAATGCTAGGCAAGCCCCAGATCCGAAATCGATAAATGATATAGTGCGACACAGATGACAAATTGGACGGAAAATATGCGAACTAAAAACAGTGTTGCAAATTTATGAACTCTAGTAGTTACTGTTGTTATAAGAACTATATTGTGCTATTAATGCAGAAAGAAAAAAATGTTCAATTTTGTTGTTCATGTTATTCCCTTTCGCTTCATTGTCGAGTCGTACTCGAGAAATATATTCTTTTACTTTTCGGTTGAACGATCTGCAGGCCCATATGTCATATAAGGAGTATAAATAGAGCGAGTTATGAATAAAATAAATTCCTTGTCTATTTAAAATCTCTTGATCTATTAATCACTTTTTTTTCATTTGGCTTAGTGTGTTTGAACAAGATTTGATTCGTAACTCAGTTGCTAGAGAGGGAACTGAGCGAGCGTTGGCTACGTCAGTCCCTTTTCCGATTCCCGGCCAAGTAAGTTTGTGGTAGACAACATCGTGTCCGTGGGTTTTGTCGGAGTACTCCCGTTTCCTCCCAGATTCTCATTCCACCAATTCTTCTATCGTTATTCACTTGCCTAAACCACCGTTTCCTATATATATATATATATATATATATATATATATATATATATATATATATTAGCATTCTTGGTTCTTTATCTGATGATCCTGATGATCCCATGTTCAAGTCCGTTTATCGTGTCTGAGGTTTTCAAGATGTTTTCTTCAAGCTTCATTAGACGAATGAAACGTTTCAGTAAGTAGTGGCCAACTTTCTTCCACGTCGTTTTATGCTGTTGATTGTTGCTTTTTTCCAGTATAAATGACCGGCTCAGAATGTATCAGAAACTTGATTAAGTATATAAATAAACATTAGTGTTCGATATAAGCTCAATGTATGCAAAAAGATATGAGGTGTTATGGTCAACTCAACAAACATTTACTTTGGTGAAAGCGCATTTTAAAATGTCTTCATAAGAGCATATTCAACAAAATGTTCAGCTATCAATTAGTGATTATTATTGGTGATGATTTGAGTTTAGCGTCCTTCTCAGCACCAAAGTTAAGTGAAACGTAAACCTACAATTTAGCATAGGATCAATATTACATGAGCTTCCACGAGAATCGAATCCTGATCTACCGCGCCAAATAGCTAATAGTATTGTTTAAGTTCTGTTTTTATTAATTCTTTGAGTAAATAAGAGGGCACGGTGGCTCAGTAGTAGAGCGCTTACCTATAGTGTGTGAGGTCCCTGGTTCGATGCTAGGGCAAGTAAGCTTGTGGTGAACAACATCGTGCTCTTAGGTTTTCTCGGGGTACTCCCGTTTCTTCCTACTTTCTCATTCAACCAATTCTCCCATTAGTCATTCCTTTAATCATAGTCTCCCTTAGCCTAACAGGCATAATCGCGGGACGTTAAACTCAAAGATTTTATTTCATTTCATTTCATTTTGAGTAAATAAAAAAGCAGACCCAATGTTGTTTGCCCTTACTACCCGAAACACATTACAAGTACAAAACTTTTTTGAAATTAAAATAGGCCTATATTGAAAATAATAGTCCTTTTTCGATTTGATATAGATTATATTTGTAAATAAAAAGTTTTGTTAAAATACCGGTCAGTGTTTAAATGTACTATGAAATTCATCGTAAATTTGTAGCTTTGTCAGTATCACTCTATATCAGAGTAGTGAAATGTTCTCAGTTATTGCAACGCTCTTCTTCAAGACGACAAGAAAGTTTCAACCAATAGGGGTTGTAAACACATTACACACCCCCAGCGCGACTGTCAACAGAGCTGAGTTGCCATGCTTACACATCTACCTACGACTCCACTCTGCTTCATTTCTTAAGATTCGCGCGGGCTGATTTACCTCTCGCTCTTCTCAACAGATGAAAAGAAAAGAGGAAAAAAAATGGGCAGAGAGGCGGAGTACACCGTAACCATAAATACGCTTTCGCCAAGAATATTAATTTAAACTTTTTACTATCATCATTTGAACATAGTGTTTTAAAATGATATACAAATGAACATGCAATTTTAACAAACGACATTTTTTTATTATTGAGAAATGAAAAATAAAATGCCGTGGCGACAAACTCACTTGATGTACAGTACATATTAATCATCATCGTGTTTTCCATCATGGAGAGCTAATATTGATATAATCATCATCATCATCATTGCTGCTGTCACTGTTTCCTAACAGTGTGACACGTTTGTTGACAATTTTTAAAAATTCCTCGCGTTGTCCAAGCCTTTTGTATTAAGTCCCATTCGTGTTTCATTACATTATTCCAGAGTAAATTGTCAACTTTGTCTATTGCATCAGAACAAAGTTTTTCGACATTCTTTAGAGAAAATTAGTGTTATTTCGTGTTACATAACTCTTTAAATGTAACCTTATCATATCAATTGCATCGATATGGCAGTTTTAAGTAGGACTGTAAGTAGTGTTGCGCCAGGCCCACAACTAGAGGGGAGCTAAGGAACCTTCCCCCCAAACTTTTCGTGGCCCCCCTAGACCTTAACACCAAATGCCATTATTAATACAAAAAAAACACAATTTAGCTATGTGTAACAGATTTTTTAATGACTTGGCCCCCCTAACATATTCACGCCCCCCCCCAAACCTCTGAGGCTGGTTGGGGGCCTGTGTTGCGCACAAGACGAGTGCATTTTCAAATTAGAGAGGAGACGAGAAACATGCAAGTAATGATCCTTGTATCGTTATCAAGATCTTTCAAATCTAATGGGGAAACTAGTTCACCCAAGGCTTAGATCGCAAAAATTGTTTTAGTGTTTCATAATTTATAGTATAAAAACTATACATTTTTAAAGTGACTGTGCGAATATAGTGAATAACATTTACCAACGTTGAAATATATACAAATCATTATATTATAATAAGAAATGTTGTTATATCACACTTTTTGTTGACCTCTTGTAACGCGCGTATTTTGAAAGTTGAAACTATTTAAGTTTGGACGTCGTTAAAGAAATTCTGTGTACGTCACTGGTCCCACATGATAAGGACCGAATTATGTCTAAAACCAATGATAAAATCATTGAAACATTTTTCCTAGAGCAAGATAAAGTATTTCATGTATGTATGTATTATTTCTTCCGTATTATTAATGCCAGTGTTCAAAATTTAGTCCAGAACTTTGCTTCCACGGAGAAAATTCCTCAGGAGTTCCCCCCTTGCATTTTGATCTAGACAGACCAGTGTGTAAATTGAGGTTAGATAAGTTAGAAGTGTTTTCGTAATATTTGTTGTTTTCGTGGGGGAGTAATATTATAACATTTGTTTTCCGTACTACTACTTTTTTTTAAAACAAAATATTTTTTTTTACAAAAACATTGGTCGACTGCATTTTTCTTGTAACACGTTAATATTAATAAAAATCTAGGCGTGCGATGATATTATATTATATGAAGCAAATCGACATCCATATTGTGTTGCCCTAAAGTAACCGTTTCTCCATTCTTTCCTCAGATCGATTCTTTATCACCACTACATAAACTAAACAAATAGGGCTATGCCTTTTGAAGGTTATTTTGCAAACATAATTCATTTTTCTTTATATCACAAATTAGCTTTTCCCGGTGGTCTAGTGGTTAGCGCGTATGGTTTGGTGCACGTAGCCCCTGGTTCCATTTCCGGTGGGACAGCAAAAAAATTATTTGTCAAATATTTATTTTAATCAATCATCTGTTTCTTTTAGCCTAAAGGGCATAGGTGTGGGACGTTAAACTAAAAAGCTCATCCTTTTTTTCGCAATAAATTGTCCACTTTGTCCCTTGGGGGGTTTCTCAACTTGGGATCGCGAAGGGAAATGAAAACGATACTTGTAATTAGGACCTAGTAGCAGAAAAATATGTATTTTAAAAAATATATATGTTAAACTTCTTATTTTGATAGACATATTTTTATTTCTATACTTTGTTACCAAATACAGCAAAGAATATTAAACAAATAAAGATTAGTTAAAAAAAATATTTGGAATAAAAGAAGGAGAAACTGGTGAGAAACTGCAAATTGAAACACCAGAAGCAAAAAAAAAAAAAAAAAAAAAACACAATTTACAACTGTAAGCGATTGGCAGCAATAATGAAAAACTTATTGGAAACCGGAAATTAATTATGGGGATTACAGGCAAGAGAATGTGATAAAAGGGGCCGTGATATAAAATGAGATGAGAAAGCCCAGTTTATTGTATCGTTAGTAAGTCTTTCGTAGTATTTTATCTTCAGTGATTATTGTGTTAAGGAATCAAAGTGCATGAAAATTTAAATTCATTATTATAATAAAAGAATAGCAGAATGTATAGGTAAATGTGCCGGTATATATCCTTAACGTGCAAAAAAAACTCATACAGATCCTAAATACTAACAGACACATGTAATTTGCAGTTTTAGCAAAACAAACTGAAATTAAATTTTGTATCCACTACAAACACAATATCAAATGATCCTGAATGAACAGAATCTTTCGCCCTTCCAATTTTTGGCGTTTGGGTAAAAGGAAGAGCGAAGGTTGGGGAGGGAGGGTAGGGTGAGAACATGGCAACACCGCCTGGTCAGAGAGAAAGTGGGGAGTATACAGAGTGCGTAACTGACCCTAGCGCCACGTAGAAATTGGTGTTCAGACATAACGTCATTTGTGTCGCACTATATAAGAATAAGGATATCCAGCTATCATCTGAATCGAACCCGGACTCCTAGTTCACTGACAATAGTCTCACTTACTACGCTGCTCCAATTTCATTTAGGATGTAAAACTTTGAATTCTTATGATGTAATAACATTAGCACTGTTGGTAGGAATATGACAACAAGCAATGTAAAGCGATGCTAGTTTTAAAAAATTAAAATACAACCACGTGGTTGAATTCACTGTACATAGCTCTTTCCACTCCAGTTCCCCCTTTGCTAAAATGACTTGAACAGGAAATTTAAGGTGTTCAATCTCTTATATTAAGATTAAAATTATGGCACTAATAAAGGTTATGAAGCATTTCCCAGATTGATCTACTGTTTGTTTGAACTTTTAATTCTTTCTTTAGTGCGTCGTATATAAGTTTTCATGTTCTCTGTACTTACTATTCAAGAAACGATTTCAAATCACGATATTCCAAAATGAAATTGAAAATGCATGATTTGATTGTTTATTGTTAAATTAGTGTAATATTATTTTACTTCGTAATTATACTACGATTTAAGAACCAGAATAATCAAACTAGCGATACCAGAATCAAATAAACTATCGATCAATCACAATCAGCGATAATACTTATAAATTCATTAAACCTTCGACCAGGTAAGTGTATTTAATTCTAATATAAACTCTCTGTTCTTTGCAGTTTCGTTTGGAGGTATAATCAACTTTTTTGTCGGCGTGAGTCTTCTGTCGACTGTAGAAATTATATATTTCTTACTTCGATTTGTCCTCTCATACATATGGAAAGGACACACTGCACTGACTGAAAACAAGATCAAATTACTGGCACCACAAACAAGGATATATCCCCTAAAAATAAAATTATACTGTAGAAAAAGTTCTTCAGTTTCAGTTCCCAATCTGAAAAGTTCGTTTGACACAGGATCTAACAACAGTAACGTTCCTCTCTTTATAAGAAGACAGCAATTAGTACAGAAAAATGTTCACCACAAACAATGTAGGTATGTAAGTCATAACTCTGAATCCATCCATAATAAATTATTTTGTGCTTGCTTGGAGTATCAATACCAAGTACAGTAATATTTCACTGATATTTAAAACGAGACAATAATAATAATAGTAATAGTTGAATTGGTTTTGAGTTTAACGATTCCTTCAGCTGCGAGGCTATATGAGACGGGACCTACTGGTTAACGTGGAATCCGAACCACATGAGCTTCTACCGGAATTCGAACCCGAAGATCTTATTCGCCAAAGGCGCGTACGCTAACCGGTTAGCTACGAAGTAGACCAATAATAATAACAAATACCTAAGAACATCAACAGCATTTAAATGAAATGAATAATTTCTACCCAACGTGTTAAACCAAATGAATTGATAAAGATAAGTGGATGTAGGATTTACTTAAAAGGAAACGACAATAACTACGATGAAAGTATTTTATTTGAAAGTTAAGGTCTCTGCCCTTATAAACATTGCAGGTGTTTATTAAGAAACTAGCAGTGGTAATGGGAGTAATCGATTTTCTTTTATACATTAGAGTTTTTAATTCATGAGGATCAGAAATGTGATGCACTAGTTTGGAAAAAAGACTTTCGGAATATACTTCGCAAAATTAGTGATCGATAGTTATATTTAGACACCACTGTTTTGTCAGTGTACGTTTTTTTTCTTTATTTGAGGCTACGATAAACTCTTTCAAACTACTTTCTTCAGTAACTGTTATTTGTGAACTGTACTTCAAAAATGGAGCAATACATCTCCTTAAATAACTCTTAAAGTTAAGACATAATTTTTCACAACTTTGAAATTTCTCTGGCATACGTAATGTAGTGTCCATTAAAAAAGTTCATATTAGCTTCACAACACTACATTGCTTACAGAACTTGATGATACTGCTTTTGCATAGTCTCTAATGTATGAATGGTGTTACTAAATGTCTTATAGATTGGAAATCTAGATTTGGAGTTTATTGAATTATTTTAATTTCCAGTATTGGTTGTGTACACTTTTCTCAAACTTTATTATTGTCCTTTAATTTCATTATATATGCCCTTTGGCTCCTACAACTTCGGAATATGTTATACCTTCGAGCGATCTATGTACATTCATTTTTTTGGATTATACAAAATTCATTTTAAGTTACAAGGTATTCTTGATTACATTGAAAATTTAACTCCCTCTTGGCTTTATAGTTATCGTTTCTTTTATATTGTAGGATAAAGAAGTGCGTTGGAGAGCTAAGAAATTCACTTGCAACAGAGAAAATGCCAAATGAGATTGAGTAGGGTCTTGGGTGTCGGTAAAATATTTTTTGATATTCAGAGGGAATATAAGCCTGTATGTTAGGTCGCTTCTGAAGGACATTCACATCCGTCGTATGAGCAGAAGGAATACTGAGACGTTCTCGTAGGCGAATTTCTTTAATATGATGGTACATGATAACACTTCGAATGTGATTGTCAGAGGATTACGTCTCCGTACCATAAAACATTTTAAGCTTTTGCATCGTAAATTTAAAATTCTTGCTTTCAAAAAATTGCGATCTTTGAAATTGATATTGATGATCATTGGGTGATTCAAATTTTGGACACATTTGTGATAAAACTGTAAGGTATGTTTATTCTATATAGCCTACTCTTGTGCGAACGCGATGAACAAACCTTACATATATATAGCCAGTAGCCTTCGTGCTACAATGTGCAGTATCCATATTTGCAATGCCAAATAATCAGAGAATGAAGTACCACACATATAATACATCAGCTGTGCTGTACATAACTTATCACTAATATAAAATCGGTCTAATGTAATCTTAGTATTTTGACGGATACTTTCTAAAAATAGTAACATCTTATAACCTAAATCAATCGACTAAATATTGCAATTCAGTACTAGAACTAGTGTCCCTATGGCATAGTTTCCAATTCGAATAAGTTAATTATAATCTCCAGAAGAATTATGTGGTAATGTCATATTAAAGAAATATATTTGGTTTCATTAAAGGTACCTGATGATTATTTATTTCAGCATTCCCAACCAATCAATATATATATATATATATATATATATATATATATATATATATATATATATATATATATATATATATATATATAAGAAATATGATGTTTTTCCAATTACTATTAAAAGGCATCATCCGAAACAGAGAAATCTCAAATTCAGGTTTGATCAAAGCCTCACTGCGTCTCCAGTTCATTCCCAAATTGACATAAGATCTGTAAGCTGGTAGATAAGCGAAATTGTCTTCAACTACCTTTTCCAAATTAGATAATTACTGGACCGTGTTCAAATAAACTATTTAAATAATTGACATTTTCTGTGAGATCTTACTCAATTAATATTAATAGTACCACAACTCAATAAGAACATAAGTAAACACAGAGCGATAAAAAAACAGTCATCTCTTTTTAAAAAGGTAGAACTAAACGAAATAGTCGGGAATTTACAGACGTCGTAGCGAAGTGTATATTGTCCATTTGATTATCATTAATATTTCATTTTATGTGTAGCAGTACTATTATTTTGAGGATGAATCGAATTTTGGTGACGTATCCATCCTTTTTTTTCAAAACACTATCACGAATTCTAGTCTCTAATTTAAAATGCTGGAATTTACGTTGTTTAGATCATGGTAACGGGCAATCATCAATACTATGTCATCGTCTTTGCGAAGGTTAGTGGTATTATTATTTGTATCATGCTGAAGCACAGAATAACCTTCTGTTTGCATTTCATCACCATTGCCCGTTGCTTTTGGTGTGAGTTGACCTTGGGATATCCGAAAAGTGAAAATGGTATTGCCATATTCAGTTTCTGGATTAATTATACATCTCAATCTAAAAACGTATCAATCACATATGCTAGCTATTTTATCTCTGTTTGTTTTAACTGATTCTATCGAAATTTCTGAAACATATTTCACCTTATAACCTTTCTTTTTCTACAGCATGCTTGAAAATACATATAATTATAGCTTTTCTTTATCACTGAACATCCAAGTTGCAAATCTTTTTCTCCGCGATTATTCGTTGTAAAAGAATGTGTTGTGCTGACGAATTTGGAACCAATAGAAACCTACATATGAATAGTTAAACCTTTAGTGTCTTTTTGTAATCTATAACGTTATTTTAATTATACTTATTTTCGAACATACGTATTACATTTTTTGTGATATTTAGGTGTCTAAGCTTGGTGCTCACAAAAGAGGAGCAAAGAGTAAATCCCTTGATTTTCAAAAGAGACCCAGTTATTAAACATACCTGGCAAAACATACTATTTCGTTCTCACATGCTATATTTCTTAACGAGTGCATAATACACTACAGTACTATAGTTTTCTTTTATTGTAGCTGGGAATGAGTATTTGTAAATAATTGTTTGATATGGATCAAAGTATACATAACATCAAGGTGCGTGTATATTAGTGACCATGCATGTATCTGAGACTTCAGCCCCTGTCCTTTGCTCCCATGGAGAAAATTCTGCGATCTTCCCTGTTTCCAACTATAGTTTGTCACCAATCTTAGTACTAGTTACTTTTTGCTGTGTGTCCATGTTCTGAAATTTATTGAGCATAGTGTAATCTACAACATAGTTACAGGCGAACTACAGTTTATAATATTCTTTTCTTTATCTTAATTCATATTGCATCATACCTCTGTGTGAGTGCAATATTCCGAACTACTTCTGGAAGTTGATTTGTCAACTTTAATCTGTTCCCTAATAATTATATTGCATATAAGATATACATATTTTATAATAAAGATATGGTTTTCTCTTCTCTTTAAGCCAAGGAATAATAGGATACGTAATTCACTGTTTTTGTTTAGAAATAATGAATGTACATTTTACACATTTAACAAAGAAATATCTTTACTTTCATAACTAATATTGATATTACGAACTAAAGTAATAAACATATTGTTTGTAACTTTTACCATTATTATTATTACTATTACTAGAGGTGTCACTGCTACTGTGACTATTACTATTAATAATAATACAAGTGACCAGGTCTTCTTTACACCCAAACCATGTCTTCAAATTTTACTAAACAGCTGGAATGCATAACAATACGTATGTCATGTTCTTATATACTTGCAAAAATAGATAGATAGTAAATTAAAGTAGAAAGAAAAAAGAATTAATTACGAACGAAAAATGTAAGGCATTCAGTCTTGCATACAAATTTTAATAATACACAAAAAATATATTAAAACTTTGACACCATTGGCTAACACTTTACTACATATTTTTAAGCGCCATGTCTAATTATTCACTATCATAGCTTTAGTTACTCCTAATTTCTTTCAGGTGCGAAGGAACTTACTCCGGTGAGAATTATGCCAAACGAAAACAAAGAACCTTCATTCAAGCTATTTGTATGGCTTTAAAAGAGTTTTTTCTTTACTCAAGTATAGATACAACGACAAACATTGGGAAGCACTCTTCAAGGTTTATTTCTAGGTATAGTAATGGTTTATGGTTAGTTAGTTATTCTTTAGTTACAGTGACCTATATTCAATTATGTATGGTAAAATGGCATACGTTTTCTGGAGACTTTTAACAGAGAATATATTGTAATTGTTAGTGGTATTTATTACATTTAGAGTTAGTTCTTAATCGAGTGTATAGCAGTCTCAGAGCGCCATAAGAGAGAAAATTGTCTTGATATGGAACGAAAATTATAATTGACTGCTTGATTGCGGACCTCAAGGGTACTTCATTTAAAAGATATTTATGGTAATGGTAATAATATACCATTATAGTAAGGGTTCAAACATGAAGAAAATAATAGGCACGCGGATTTTTTAGACATTCGATAATATTTTAAAACGTTAGAAATTATCTTAGATCCGAGTAGTATTACAGTAATTATTAAAATGAACTGAATATTAAAACAGCGTTCATGATACAAATTGTTCACATCATATACTGATAAGGATCTGTGATATGAAGATATCACTGACGTCTGAGAGTAGTGAAAAGTGAGTTACTTTGTTTTCATTTGCTTGATTCCGAAACTATTTTAGTGATTGTGCATGCATTAAACGACATTGGTATAGAGAGTAGAGCATGAGAGTAAGCGTTTTAATGCCACAGATTCCAACACATTCTACGGGCCTACTTGCTTGCTGAAACTGTAGGAAATTTTCTGCAGGCATATTCTGATTAGAAGCAACAACAGTGCGCCGACGAACCAAAATTTGTCACGGATGTTGTCTGAGGATTATAAAAAGCTCTTCGTCAGCAATCTCTGTCTCTATGCTTTAAAGTCAAACCGCGAGCTGTGTTTATAACAGTCTGTTCTAATAGGTATATAGAATAATGCAAAATAAGCTTATTTCGATCATAAAAGTCATTCACCTCTAGAAGATCTGTTGCAAATCTTTAATTTAAACTGTGAAATGTCATTAGAATTATCAAGAGGCTTTCCATAAATAGGAACATTATTATTACCACTGAGATCGCAGTGATCATTCGATGTTTGTGAGACATCCATACCGAACACAGAAACCTGAATGTGCCAATATGTGTCGGGCCTGGAAAGAAACCAGAACTCCTTTCATTTAAGACATCCATTTAACTTCTCAATAAGTGGGTCACTTGGTTACCATATTCCGTGGGAGTAAAATCCATAAAGTGTTGTATACGCTTATATTCCGAACAGTCAGCATTGTCTTCTCATGTAAATTGTAATATTGAAGAAAATTATACTCTACAACACTTACAGATTAAGGTATAAAGACGATGATAATCGTGATCGAGCAACAAAACCTCACATCGAGTCACCTGAAATGTGGATAATATTACTAAAGTGGAAATCGTTCAGTACAGTGATGGCGACTCCGCCAAAGACAAAACTATCCGTTTGCTTTTCATTTCCGTAAAATTTGTAAGAATATAGAACAAAGTAATGCATTAACTGAAAATTAATTTTCCTATAGCAGATAACAACTGTTAATATTCACTCAAAAGTTCTTTTAATTACTAAAGTTCACTGGAATCTTTCTTAACCCTCAAAAGGTCCTCGGGTCCATTTTGACCCATTTTCGTTTTCAATGTTCAATAATTCCTAAAGTATTTTGCCTAAATTTCGCATACTGTATGACTTTTATTACTTTTAATATTTTTGCATTTATAATTAATATAATCGCCGTAGGTGTTTAAATTACAGAGCTATATTTTTTTTTCACTTAAGTAGCCCCAGCGTCCATTTAAACCCATATAATTTACTACGTAGATCTTATTCTGTATTCGGATCATTACTCACTAAGATGCACATGTTTATGATCACGCGTTGCTTTGGTAAACTCTTTTATCATTTTTCCTCCCACAAAACGTGAAATTCAAAGTGGCGGCAGAAATAAAGAGAATTTCTTCCAAATATAAGGAGAAATCGGAAAATTCTTGCGCTCTTCACTCATGTGTACACTATTCGATCGGTGAGGTTCTCGTTTACTCTGGCGGTCTTCCTTTCACTTTCTCCTGTATCCAGTGGCGCAATCACAAATTTTCGTTTGGATTGGCAAAGGTCAGTGCAATTGATGGATATTGTGAAGTTCTGCTTCTGCAGGAGTAGGTAGAGCAAATAACTGCACAGAAACGTTTCTTACTAACGGTTTTTATTTAAAAAATTCTCTGTAAACAGTATTTTACAGAAATAGTAAAATAATGTAACTTCTCTAATATTAGGTAGAAATAGGTGTCCCCCGACCTGACTGTGTCGGAAAGGATTCCTCAATAGCAAACTACGTGAGGTGGTGTAGCACATTCGAAGCTCCATTGCAAACAGAGAGGACTTAGAAATTCCGACAAACTCCATTCCAAGCTATCCCAAGTTGCGATTAGGAATATCTTACAACTTTATTGCAAGCAGAAAGAGAGGTAAAATTTCCCCCAAGGCACCACTGCAAGTCAGAAGGAAAAGGGACCGTTAGGTTCACTGCAAACTAAGGCTTTGGATTTGGATGAAGTACTTCCTAGGCTCCACTGAAAGGCGAAAAAGGGAATTTGACCAGTCGAAACTGATGGCTGTCCATGGAATCCTCTCGGTAATACATGCGATCGAGGCTCTGCTGTTCCCTCATCTTTATGTGACCAGTGGTGTCACTGCCATCTTCGTCGTCTGCAGCTGCAGTACTCCATAGTAAGATGCACGTGGTAGTTGTTTATAAATAGAAGCCATGTTTGGTGTTTGTAAAATAAGCACGTGGGACATTACTACTCGTATATATATAATTTGCATTGTATATTACATGGATATATATTGGGGTCTTACCGTGCCCCCTGTGGTTGCATCACTGCCTGTATCTCTCTATATTTTCCAAATCCTTCCATTTACATTAGGAACCATAATATTGTAACTGTCTATAGAAATACTGCACTCTTTCCGATTTATTGTATTTTTGTGTGTGCGCATTTGTGCTAGAAGCGAAATATTGAATCATTATTTTCTATTACAGATTTTATACAACATTATTTATTTGGTGAAGTCTAAATGTTTTCAACAAGTAATTACGTAAAGCTACTACGTTGGAATATGTACAAAGTACTACGAACGAAACATAAATCAAAGTTTATTACATAAATCAATATTTTTAACCACTTGTGAATGGAGATATATAAACTACGCACAATTTGTACAAGAAAGTAAAAGTGATATGCACATTTCAATACTACACCCTTCTGCAATGTACAATATTTTAGTACACAAGTCAAGATGGTTTAAGCATAACACGTAAATAAATAAAATCAGTTTATTACTCCAACATTTAAGCACATGCATGAACAAAAGACGAAAATGCATATTGGGTACAAGTAGACTCGAAAGTCTTATGTGTGAACTTCAAACGAGGACCTTAAGAGGATTAACATTACCTTGAAGAGGAACCAGTTCGTCTGCTACCATATGAGGGCTCAAGGAAATCGAGACATTTTTATGATAATCGAGATGTATATTTCTGCAAAGAGAGAAGCATGAAGTCAAGACGAGAATGAGTATTCTGGATTAATTCGAAAGCAAAGGTGTATGTCGAATGAGAATGATATTGCAATTGCCTCAAACAACTACTTAGAAAACAATAAATGATTTGAAATTTTTGATGGTTAAAGTAGACTGTCGTCTTTTGGTAGGATTCTTAAGTATAACATGTAAACTTAAAACGACTAGACACCCACAAACTTCCAATACCTAGAGAGAGACAGGATGCGAAGATTCTTGGAAAACATTAAGTTTGGTGATACTCTTGTGCCAATGTCATGCTGGAGATTCCGTAAACCTAGATGTGTGATATAGATTAGAATTACACAATAATACTTCTTAGCTGCACTAGTATCAATAATGTAACATCCCTATCCACAATTTCCACAAATAGCAGCAGTAGCATTGCACAAGGTTTTGTGTCAACAAGAAGAATGGGAAATACAGTTTCGAACATCAAGATGGTAATATATAACCTTCAGAAACTGCAGCAGCATAGTCAGATTGATGATAATAATCAGTGACTTTTAAAGGAGGCTAAAGAACTGGCTCCGCTGAGATCGAATTGTGTTTGATTTTGATATGTTATAACTAGAACAATCCCAAAGTTATACCTGCCACCGGTCGGTATATCGTGAGTTAGAATATATATTGTAATGTAAAATCTATTGGCGGGCAGAATAGTTTGAACCGGGTCATTTGTTCGGAGTAGGTGGAAAACTCGATGAACACGTATAATTCATTTTCAAGGTCACACTTTTTGGAGTATAGAGAGTCTAGGGTTGTGCCATTTTCTTTCGTTTCACAACAGCTTTCAAACGAAGTGCTACTTAATCGCCCTTGCCATTTGAAAATTTTGAGTTGGACTCCCTTTGAGACCCTGCAGGTGCCCTGAGATAAGACATTTATACTTTAAAGCGTTGCACTTTAAAAATAATGCCACATGTGCTTTCCTGTTTTCACATTTGTCTCAACGTTTACGTTTTATAGGGTCGGCCACGGAATTCCGAAATAAGTTTTTGTTTATATTTTAAACCGCCACCATTTTGCATAAGGTTGTCGTAGACAGTCGACACTTGCTCCTTCTTCCTTCATTTCACAACAGCTTTCAAGTAATGTGCTACGTAAACCACTTGCCATTTGAATCTCCTGACTGAACCCCGTCTGGGACCCTGCAGGAGGCCCTGGAGCAAGAAGAGGGAAGAAAGATATATAGTTGAAACAACAGGACAGTTGCAAGTTCACATGGATAACTAATGCTCCTCTACTAGTAATGCTCTAGCCACGGTTCACTATAGAAATGTGTGAGGCCTACCAAATCAAGTGGTTAGGATGAACAATAAATTTTGTGACACTAAAATACGAAAAATTCAAACTTTCTGTTAGAACCTCAACTACTGACCTGTGTAGCCAACTTCCCAATGCTATGACCTTTTGTGCAAGCGCACCGGAATTTGATTCCCAGTGGAGTAAATTGGTCGACAAGTTCTGACACCTTTTCCCCGCTAGCCACCCTGAGTAAAGTTTTCCCGGTGTTTTATTCATTCACACCAGTCAAATGCTGAGGTGGCACAATTACGTATCTTTCTTTTCCATTCCTTTCATGCTTCCTTCTTTCCTGAATACTGTGCTTGAAAATGGATGTCATACCTTGTACGTAACGGGCTTAAGCTCATAAATGCCAATAACACTCGGTATATATATATATATATATATATATATATATATATATATATATATATATACATATATATATATACAGTCGCGGATCCAGGATATCATCAAGGGAGGGGCTAAACCATAATTTGCCGTTTTATCCAGTGTAAAGCAGAATTGAAGCCCATTTTATCCAGTGTAAACCTGAGTGTCAAGGGAAGGCTATAGCTCCGTAACCCCCTTTGGATCCGCCCTTGTAAATATATATATATATATATATATATATATATATATATATATATATATATATATAAGTTCAGGAAATTAAAGTAAATTGAACTAAATTTTTGATCCTTTTTGAAAACTCTTTTTAAGATATTTTATGTACGCATCTTAAAATAAAATACTTAATTTTCACATATGTAGAGCGAGATTTGTGTATATCCACTTCAAGAAGCTAAAGACATCTATTGATAACTTACAATTAATCATCCCTGAATCTAACAGGACTTCTTAATTCACCCTCTTACGCACATTGAGGGTCCACGTCATGAGTGAGCCAGACGTATGTAGAGATGAATTGGTCAATCATAACACTCTCAACTGACTCATTTTCATCTAGTGCATGATGTCAACCGTAATTATTGTCCTGAAAATGTTGTACCATTGAGTAGTCGACATTCTCTTGAAGAATGTAAAAGCTGGAGTTTTGGTTGTAAACCTCTTTCTACGAGCGAGTTCCCGACTTACGTAATTACCGCATTCTTGCTTTCTTCGTGCGATTTGAATAATTAGTTATCTTCGAGACTTTTCATTTGAGGTTCTACTTGATAAATATTATTACTACTTTCAGTTATTTTCATTGTATGTTGTGTGTTTTCTATCATCTTATTTGTAGCTTTAGCTTTATCAAACCGATTTTTATTTTGTACATTGAATTTAGGTTGGATTATTATTCCACAAGGCATAATAAAGGTTTGTATAATTTTAGAAATATGTATTATTATTATTATTATTATTATTATTATTATTATTATTATTATTATTATTATTATTATTATTATCATCATTATTTTTGTTATTATTGGAAGCTCTGTTACCAAGACCATGTATCAGATTATTGTCTTCTTGTGACGGAAATGAATATTCTGAAATCGCAGTCTTCATTAGTACATAATTTATATCATCATCAATTGCATCAATCGTGTTGTATGATTATTAATTCAAAAGGTGATGCAAAAGGAACTGATATACTTAGTAACTCAGTGCAGCAGATATATTTTCATTAAATAATTTTATATCCTTCCAGATATATTTTTAATACAGTGTCTTTCGTCTTCAAGAAAGTTGTTATTGCATTGAAAACTTAAAGCAACTGATAATCCAATATGTAATTGTACTCAAGTTGGAACGAGCCATAAACAGGTACTGGAAAAACGACTACGTTAAATTGTCTGAAGAAAAGTCGCGATACTGTACATTACAAGAAGAACTGACCAACATCATTAAATTGACTGGAAGAAAATATGGGATGTTCTAACTTCCAATAACAACTATTTCCCTCGGAATTTGTACAAGTTTTACTTGGTATGAGAGTAAAACTTCAGAATCGTTCTGTTTAATGTTACGCAATCACAAATCTGTAGATAGATCGTGATCTCTTTAACTTAGCATCTATTTTAATCAACAAAGTAGCATTGACTTACAACTCTCTGCCTGACAATTCTACACTACTCCCACAAGACCACCAATAGAAAAAGTAGGTTGTTGTGCTTTCAGATTTACTCATAATTAGTTATATGAGCTGGAAGGTCGTTGTAACCAGAAAATAATTTTATCAATTAACAGTTTTTAAAAAAGTATTTATTTGCTCACATTTGTAAGTGGCAAATATATTATCTTTTTAACAGTAAGGAAGACTAGCTAAATTAGTTTCCAATTACTTCAAACGAAAGTTTATGCGCTCAGATGCAAGTATTACTGATTGTGTATATATTATGAATGAATGACGTTAGTTGTAATTAATATTTATTTTGTGTTTCATTTCTTTAGGATTTTCTGGTTCATTGTACTGACAACGTTTGCTTCATTGTGTGTTTGGTCTACCTGGTCTCTGTCGAATACCTTCTATTATAAGTCAGTGTCAAATGAAATGCTACAAAATGATCGCTCATGGAAGTCTTCTCTGCCAGCTATATTCTTATGTCAAGTCAAAGAGGAAGTGTGGAAACTGTAAGTTATGGTAGATACAAGTATATTTGGGACTAAATAAAATAGTTTATAATTCATTCTTGAAAAACAATGTTATGATAAAACCACTCTAACTTGTATCATATTCCAATCTTCTACTGTCGTTACGCAAGGGTGCATTATTTTCTCATCCCTGATGTCAAGTTTATTTTCCGAGGCATTGGACAATTTTACAGTCTTGATTCATGATTATAAGCAATTGGGTAACATTTTCTTGAAATAATAAGCGGTTACCAAGATAGTTGCCGTTGTCAAGCATAATCCTTCTTCATTGCATTTAACAAGATATGAAGTTAAATCCCTTTTTATCTCAGAATCCTTTCGTTTGGACTTTGCCGTTACTCTTGCCTTTACCAACCCGACACGTGCTGAGTAAAATTATGTATCTAAAGATTCACAAATAATTAATCATAAGCATTTCCTCTGAGCTTTATGTCCCCCTATTATGCATCAAAGCTAAACGAGATGGTGATAATAAGATGGATGGAAATGGCGAATGAGGCAAGTATAAGGACACGGAAAATGCCCAAGAAAATCCAAGCGCATGTTTTTGCATATCACAAGATTACGTGTTGGAATTTGGATTAACTAAGAACTCAATTTATCAGTGGTAATTGCTACTCTGCTTTGTAATGTTAACATAAATTATGAGAAAAATGCTATTATATATTGCTTAAATAAGCAGCAAATCACAATAGTACAAACACAAATGTGATTTTATATTGATTCTTAATTGCATATTTTTAGTTACGAGATAACAAAAGAATGAGAAATTTTCCAGTGATTACAGCTTTAATTATTTGTAGTATTCAAATGAAAATTTAATCTAAGTGCAATCCTAATGCAAAAGTAATATGAATGAATTAAAATACCGAGTCGCAGAATTAATGACTTAAAAAAGCTACATAGGGGCCTTCAGATCCACCAATATAGGAAGATTCTCATACAATGCATAATTAATAAATGAGAATTGAGTAGACAGTGTAAAACAAGAATTCCTTTTCCTATTCTGTCTTTGCTTGTGAAAAACATGGAAGAGTTAGATATTATTATAATCGATATATTATAAATTTATATTAATTATTTGGCGGATTGTCTTCATGAGACAATATTATAGACTTACTTACTAAATATACCTTGCACAACTTATATTACTTGTTCCTTTTTATTACCGTATAGTATAAAAATGCAAATAAAACGAGAATTCGAGAGCTGAAAACAAGTAACTAATTTAATATGAAGGTTCAGTAATTAGTCTAAAATAACTGTCATCTCAAGTAATTACTCCTTTCCTCCATTACTAAGATAACTAGTTCTTAAGTCATACGAGATCATTTGTCTGGTGAAGTACCAAACAATTTTCCCCGCCATACTTTTATTATTCTTACCGGGAAGTTTCCCTTTCTGATGTTGTAAATATGGTAGAGGAACAATCCAAATCTTGCACCAATAATACTTTCAAGGTCAAATTAAAACAATACTTGTTCTGTACTTATAACTAACGTCTAGGACAAACCAAAATACGTCCTATAGCGACCCATGTAGTTATTCGAGAGGATATCCTATCAATTGTGCCTAAAGAGACACTTTTTCGAGATATGACACTCTTTCGTATTAAGGGTTAAAGACCCGTTTCGAAATACTTATTTATCAATTTAATAGTATAATACAATCTGAAACAATGTACTGAAAATTTAACCTTCCAGTGCATGTTTTTGGAATTTGGCTACGTTTTATACATCTTGGTATAGTGGCAATAGTACAACTTCAAAAGGTTATATATGCATTTACTATGCTCCGCTTTGGCTCTAATTGTAAGTATTCCCATTAGATCTCATGTACCTAAATTGTGGTATCGCGTAAACATTACATGAAAATGTAAAAAGAAAAATAATAATTTCAAATATTCATGCACTATAGGGTTAAGAGTATGCTACTTCTATTCAAAAATTATACATATTCTTAAATTTCTAGCTCGGGTTGAATTTAATTTGTTAACTAGATTTATTAAAAGACTGATATTACTTACTTGAATTCTGCATCTCGTTAAGAAACTGAAGAGATCAGATATTCTCAGAGATGGCTTTATATTAGATGAAAAAGATTGTTCTGAAAATGTATTCTATATGCTCATATATCACTTCAGTTGGAAGAATTCTGGTTATTCCACATTATGTAAGGACATCTGGTATCCGATAAATGCAAGATGATGAATTGGTATTCTTTTTCACTGTACAATATAGAATTTTCTTCATTGGAATTGACCAACATCTACTCCTTAAACTTCCGTTGAATTCAAACTTTTCAATGCCTAAGAAACATTCTTCGTGAACTCGCTTGCAAGAGCATTTATTTACTCATTGTATTGAAGTCAGTTGGTGTATTTTAATTCATAATGTTCATCTATATGTTTGACTGGTTAACAATTCTTGAATGTTCCTATACTTTCTTTCTGACTAAACGTTTCCAAAACGGGTTAAGCTATGATGAATTAATTTTAAAAAAAGACTTGTCACTGAGCACGTCTGCTCACCAAGCACGAATGTACTCAACCATGTGAGCAGCATTCCTATTTTATCCATGTACTATTGTAGGCTACCTTTTCTTAAAGCATTTTAGACTGTTAAATATGCAGCTATTTCCCTTTCCATTTTCAGTTAATCTTACTTGAAAATTGCAGCAAAACACATGCAAGGTTCTAGGTAAGACATATACGCATGATCAAAAGTAGGTATTATAACTTAAAAAGTTTCTCATAGTTGCAGAACAGAAAATCTTATTAGGAATTCCGTTTTATTTCAAAGTTTTCTTTTATGTACACACAATTTAGCCCCACGAGAAAGCAAAGTAGCACTTACAAGTTAGGGTCCCTCACATGCTAATAATTTTTAAGTTAGTGAAGCTAATGCTTTTTTTCTGGTAGAGACTACATTCAGAGTATAGCACACATATTTTACAAATTTTGTCACATTTGTCTTCCCTTTTCTTATTTTTTCTGATCACAAGAACACGCACAACAAAAGAAAAATATGTTTCAGACGAATATTTAACACTGTATTTTGAATTAGAATTCACCTAACTCCAATATAACTTTCTGTTCTGTATTCCTCTAGCACCCCAACTGTGACTCTGTAAGAATAATAATAAAACAGTTTCCTTTCTTTCAGGCCATGCTCAGCAGTGGTATTGAACTGTTCCTTAAATGGAGAGTCTTTTGAATGCTGTAAATATATAGAAAAAATTTCGACGGAGTATGGCTTATGTTATGCCATGAACTCAAGACAGACAAGGTAAAGTATCTATAGTGGAAAGAAAGCTTAAAATATTTCGATCTAAAAATGAGTAGCAGATAAAATAGGCTTCGCTGATATCGTTTTGTTGCTTCTATTTTTAAATAAAACGGAAAGGGTATTTAAGCTTTTGCCACACGTGTGATATTATACTTGTGTACGAAAGAATTTAATGTCCTAAAAGATAATTCAGATATTACATTCATATATGAGAGCGAAATTAGTGGTAAGTGAAACACAATTCTAATAAATAAAATATGACAGCTGTAACACCATAAAGGATAAAATAAATATTTAGACAACTATAGGATACTTGAGTTGCTTTTGAGTTTCACGTTCCTTTCAGCATCTAGGTATGTGAGACGTGGACCTACTGATTAACGTGCATTCCGAACCACATAAGCTCCTGACGAGAATCGAACCAGGGTATCCCACGCCAAAGGCGCTTACGCTAACCGCTTAGCCACAAAGAAGCTGAACTATAAGATACTTGCAACTGTTAATACAATCGACAAGAATAAGTCATCAAAGCTTACGCCTTCCAATAGTATTTACCTGCAAACAACGAAACCGAACATAGAGTTCTTGTTACACTTATATTAAACTTAACCTTTGACCCTACTTATCTCCAACTATTTGTAACTCATCAAAAAGTGATCAGGGCTCAGCCAAAATAATTTAAACTGATCAAGACTGATGATCTTAAAGTTAAGTTCAGAAACATTTTAACCATTAGAATTCGACGTAAAATCATATGATTTCTTCACACGTGGCAGATCATGGTGTTCTCATCGATACTCGGATGACTTCTCCTATTGACTACAAATAATTTTATGTGACTTTCAAAGAATAGCATGGTCTTCAAGTAAAGAAGAATAAATTATATTTAGGCAACATCTTGATTCACCAAGCATGTGTTCACAAATGAAATCATTAACGTGTTTTAGGGTAATAGTCAATAGACGGTAAGTTATGGTAGACGAGCAGAATCTCGTACTGTAACACTTTCAGTTCCTGTATAACCATATTCGAGATAAGAAGTTATGCATTTACGTGGTCATAGAGAAGAATTATGCCTTTTCTGTTTACCAATACTGAATCTGAAGACAAACGTTTTTCATGCAGAATTTGTTGACAGTAGTACTGCGTAGTAATGATTATACCGACGCCTAGGAAGCTGTAATATGTAACTTATCTTTGAGTCAAGCAAGTTATCATGATTATCTCGCTCGTTTCTGTGTAATATATGGTTCCTAATCTGCATTAAATCATTTTGTTGAACGTCTATGATCGATATAGAAAATATATATTCCATTACAGGTGACAGATAAGCCCAGACGTGAATTTTTTGTATAAAACGCGATGTTATGCTGGTATACATAGTTGAAAACTGACACATAATCATAGTCATAGTCTTGCGAATAAAATCAGAGAAATGAACACAGTGCTGAACAAGACTGCACTTTTTAAATATAAAAACACACTTACACGTGATGTTTTGATCTTATAGCCAAGATCCTCAGAATGTACGTCTTATGAGGATCGTGGCTAGAAGATCCAAACGTCACCTGTAAATGTGTTTTTATATGAAATAAGTGCAGTCTTGTTCAACAGTGTGTTTATTTTTCTCACAAAGTTGTAATATGTGCCTTTCTGTCATCTTGTAAGGAACTTATTTGCTACGTTTTTGACCTTTCCAAGAAATAGTTCTATATATGTGTAAATAAATTGTTGGTAAAAATACTCGGATTATAAGTTGTACAGAATTATGGAGAAAGATAAGTGTGACATATGTTGTCAATGGGGTAATAGTATGAAAGAGTAATGGGGCAAAAGGATTGTAGATATGTTAATTGGTTGCCCGGATAGGTATCGTTTAGTAAACATTTAACCTTGCGTAATATCGTAGTGGAACACTACAATGAAATGAATAAAGGTCTAATATTAGGTCATTGAGCAGATTACTGAATTGATATACTATTGAATATCATTCGGCTTTAATATCGACGAAGAGGAACAATGATCTCAAGTAATTCCTCAATGACAGATCTCGCGGAATATTAAAGTAGACTATCACTGAGAACCGTTGTGTTGTTGTGCTGCTACTTACGTAGGATAGTTAGGTAGTACATTGCATTTGTTTATAATCATAGGCAATTGTAAGCTAGAGGGCATAAGCATAGGAGCTCGGTTGATCTGTTCGAACCTTTGGTATGGGAAATGGATCCTCTAGCACAATGGTGATGGTGTCACGAACATGCAAAATCTAGTAATGATTCGAAATGTGTGTTATTGCCGAGTGAATCAATCTTCATTCCATTTCAGACCACGACCCATATTCATGTGCGCAGGATGCCCAACGACGAGTAGAGTCTCCGTCTAATAGCGAAAGATGGAGACGGATTTGTGATGTTGTGGGTAGCAACTACATGCTTATGTGTAGGTCTAGCGGTGACACTTACCGATTGAGTCACTGCATGTAATTATAGCCCAAGTTTAGGGGATCGCGTGTGTCCTAGGCTCCGGTTATTGTATTTGAGCAAGTGCTTCATATTGCAGGGTGATAATGCACCCATTCTCATAGCTTGAACATTTGCGACGTAGTTTGAGGAACATCACGAAAAAGTCAAACACCATAGGATTTCCGAATTGTCCTACCTGAAAATAATAAAAAAATATATTTTGTTTACTTTACGAGCACAAACTCGAACTCGACCCTCCAGCCTTTATCATGGAACTAAGAAATGCATTGCACGAATAATGGTATAACTTCCACTCGTGACCTCTAAAACTTTATTCCCCATTGCATCAGAGCTGTTCGGAGGAAGCAAGGTGGTTCTATTCCATATTATACAATTAAGTTGTTCTTTGTTTCCACTAAATTGATAAGAATCCCAATAAATCACGTTTAAGGCTGATGTCAATGTTTTTGAATAAAAATTAACATTAATCTTCTTTCTTACCAGGAGCTCAAAATTGAACGTTACACTACAGCTAAATGAAGATGTAATACTTCAAATCAAAACAGTAAAACTAACAGACAGTATCCATGTAAGTATGCACAAATATATAAAATCGTTTTGGTTTTTTGTTCCCTTTCATATGAATGCTAATGTTATATAGGTAAGCAGGTCAGCTCAGATATATATTTATATTTTGCTTTACAGAAGTTTATATATTTGTGCAAGGTTGAAGAAAAATACGTCCTGGACAACTTGCTAATAAAGTTCATACTGTAAAATCTACAACGGAATATCGCTAATGGAAGAAGGCAAGTTGTACCAAGGAGGTCGCTTTCTCCTTGGTAGGAATTCAGGGAGTAAAAAGACACAGCGATTTTTGTATTTAGGGAAAATATTAAATTTAATGATAATCGATTGTTTTCTACGACTACAAAATAAGCAATAACGTTTATTCCTAGGTAATCGTAGTCAGCTTCTTTTTATCATTAGAATCGAGCCGTTGCTCTTTAAATTGAACATATGATAATAATAAAGGACACAGTATATCATTAAAAGCAACTACATTTTACAATTTTACCACATCATTTGTTGAAATAAAATGCACTGATTACGGAGTTAGTCATCTCGCTTTCAATATTAGGAATATTCATACATAAAATCAACACATAGTATTCATTCACCTCAAGTGTTTTCGTTGGTTTAGAAGTCACATATTACCTGATGCAGGCATTGCTCAAATCATAAACAAAATCCAATTATAGACAGGAAATGGATAATAAATTATTTACCTTCATAAATAGTAGATAAACATCACAAATGTACTGCAGCGATTACACCTACATTTACATGTAGCAAAGGAAATAGTCCAAACGAAATAGTCCAAGTAGCAAAAGTTACTTTTACACAATAAATACATTAATGGTCTTCTCAATATCTTGTTTCGTATCGTCTGTAATAATTTTACAGCCCATAAATCATTCTTGGGAAATGGCCGCAATAGAACTAAGAAAGAAATGAATAGGAAATTCAGGAATGTGCATTTTTTTAATGAGCAACTTTCCTTATTTGTATTAGTATTTTATTTATTTATTTATTTCGACTTATTTTACATGTCGAGGTTAAGACTATATGAAGAATTATCTAACACCTAAACATGATAAAAAATTGAAAGATCAAAGAATATTGTTAACAATAGCAAAAGAAAAAGTTAGAAAATAAAAAAACATACAGTAAACAGATGGTCACTTGAACACACACACGCACACATAACACACACATATATAGTATAGTGCTCTACGAAAGTACATACATGTTACAATATGTAATAAATGTTGAATTTTAAAATTTTATAACAAGCTTATCTATTGGTACTTCTGTCTCTGTGCTCATTCAACCCTGCTTGGATAACAATAAATTATAAACTGATCTTTTAAAAGATGCTAGAGAGTTTGACTCACTTACCAAGGTTGGCAAAGTATTCCAATCACGTCACGTTGAAATTATATATGATGTCGAGGAGTAAGTTGATCTATGAATAGGAATTGCAAATTGGCTATTAAAACGTGATCTTGTGTCCCTCTCGTGGAAATTACCTAACAAATTAAGGTGTTTTAGAATATAGGAAGGGTCTGTATTGATTTGAGAACATGAGATTTGAGATTGTTCTAACATGATTTGAGAATTTCAAGTTAAAAACAAAACGTATACAAGCATTTGAGCTCGCTGCAAACGCTTTTGTAAATGTATATCAGCGTCAGTTAAGGCGGTGTCACAGTACTCCAAATTTGGTACTACTAGGGTTTGAACAAGGTTTTTTTCAACTGTGTTGGTAAAAAGATTTTTTTAATTTGCTGAGGGAATCGAGAATTCCAAAAGCCTTCTTGCATGATGCGTTAACTTGATCGGACCAAGTTAAATAATTGTTAAGTATGACGCCAAGATTTTTCACAGATTAAGAGAAGGGAAGGCCTTCTAAAATTATATTGGGAACAAGTAAAGCATCTATTAACGTCGTTGCACGTTTGGAAGTAATTAAAATTGATTACTGGATTTATAATCAAACAATTATTTGTTGTCCATTTAGCCAAATTACTCAAGTCTTCGTTCATCTTTGTTATACAAGTATGTATTTGCCTTGCTGAAGAAGATAGATACAATTGAACATCGCCCGCATACATGTGATACTTACAGTGTTTTAGAGATTGTGGTAAATCATTAGCATAAAGGCAGAAAAGAAGAGGAATTAAAACACGACATTGAGGAACCCCAAAAGGGAGGTTACGCTGACTAGAAACTAAGTCGGCAACCACCACATACTGTTTTCGGTCGCATAAGTAATTTTGGACCCACTTAGCAGCTGAAGTAGAGAAACAAAATTTTTCTACAAGTTTTTGTAGCAAAATGTCGTGATTTACTGACTGGAATGCTTTGCTATAATCCAGTAAGGTAAGTATGGTTTTCTCTGTCTTGTCCAAAGTAGAACGTATATCATCAGTAATACTGGTAAGGGCTGTAGAAGTGCTGCAAAGTTTACGAAACCCGGATTGGAAAATCTCTAAAAGGTTATAAGTTCGAACGTGCTCACATATTTGATCACTTACAGTATATTCAAGAGCTTTAGATAGGGCAGGTAATATTGAAATAGGCCTTAAGTCGTCTGCAGATCGGACATCCTTAGTCTTAGGGAGAGGCAGGACTCGTGCTGTCTTCCACAAGACTGGGAATGTTCCGGTAGTAAGGGAAAGATTAAATAAATTGGTAATTGGGGAGAGGACGAAAGGTAATATTTTCTTGATCAATGTTATCCTTATTTCGTCAGCACGTATAGCAGTGGATTTTATCCTCTTCATCGCTTTCATTACATCATGTGGGGTAACACAAGTGAAAGAGAAAACATTTTCTTCAAAATTAGGGATTTGTCCTGTATTATCACATCTTGCATTTATCTGTGAGCTTGAAGTATCAATTCTACAGAAATAATTGTTAAGATAATCGGCAGAGAAAGAAAGAGCTACATCAGGCTGCACTCTTTTGCTGCTATGAATGCCAAGTAGCTTCAAATTTCTTCAAAGATAGCAGGGATCCTTGTTCTCAAGCAGGGTGTAGGAAAATTTTAATTTCGCATTAAGCACGGCTTCATTACATCTATTTCTAAGTATCCTATATTCCTCAAATTTGTCATTTAAGTTAGGTAGATTCAATTTACGTGCTTTCTTAAATTTACTAGACGCTCTGTCGCGTCAAGCCATTAAACTTCGAATTTCATATGTAATACAGGGCGAAGGAGAAGGGTTAAAGCGTTTTTCTCTCAAGGGGGCATGAATGTTCAGAAGATAAAAATATTAACTCATTGCAATAAGACAGTTGGTCATCCACAGAAGGAAAAAAAAACTTATTAGATGCCAAGGCAATAACGCAGTATCACGCAAGAGTGCTTCATTGTTAATGTTGGTTAAATCTCTGTAGGAAACAACTTTGGGCTTGAATTTGGAAGTCTTAATAGAATAGCAAACAAAGATAAGATCATGACGCGAAATGTCAGGTGTTGAAAAGTTCATGTCTCCAAGTATCAGACTATGCATATAAAGTGGTGAGATATGAGAAATATCTTCTTCGAAAATCTTAACTGATGCTTCTGGTGGGCGGTACACACAAGCCAAAAGTAATTTTTGGTTCCCAATACAAATCTCAACTATGATATACTCAGATTCTAAGCTATAATGACCACCTGATTGACAAATAATTTTTGCGTCAATGTCATTTCGAAGAAAGATTGCAATCCCACCACCACCTTTGTTAATGCGATCGTTTCGGATAATTTTGAAGTTATTTAACAATACCGGATCATTAGAAAGAGTTGGCTTTAACCAAGTCTCGGAAACTAATATTGCATGCAAGTTCTCAACGGAATGAAAAAGAACTTCAAACTCAGTGTAATGTCTGACAAGGCTCTGCGCATTAATGTGCACAGGATTGAACGTTGGTCCCTTCGGTTTATTAAGTTCTGTTTGCAATAAATACTGAGGGCCTTCGTAAGACACTTGGAGATCGTGTAGCTGTAAAGGTCCATTGTCTTCGAAAACAGAGGGACATATCTTATTCAGTTTGGCTAAAAAGGAATGAGGAGGGGCTATATTTGTTGCTTATATTGTCGGTCATTGTACTCATGTAATATTGAATATTATAATGGCAGGTATTACGAAAAAACAAAAAGACTAGAGAAAACGAAAATACTATAGAATGTAGATTTACTGTTTCCTTGTTGCTTATGTTTTGAAAAAAGAAAACATTTCCATTGCCTCATAACATGCGGATTGTGTCTCAAACGAGGTTCTTGCTCTTCCCGAAACGGACTGGCTATTGGTTTCTTGGGGGGTGAGAGAGAAAATAAAATAAAAAACATAGCACTGACCTTGAGGAGGAGGCGAGCCGAAACTGGAAACAACAGGGGTGAAAGAACACAGAGACAGGGAGGCCTTCCTATGGAACGGGACATTTTTGTATCCATTCCCACATTAGAATCACTAGAAGCTTCACTCGTATTGAACTTGACAAATGCATGTAAACGCATCATTGATAACCACATCCAACACAAAATATTGCCGGCAAATAAAAATAGCAACAAAACCACACACGCTTCAGAAAAAAGCGAACACACCATACTTTTTGAAAATATTGTCAGATAAATATAAAGCTCATAAATCACATAGCTATTGCAGTTATCGCTTCTATGTATTGTAGAATTTAAACACTGACAAGTATGTACACATAAAGAGACATAGGACGTTGAAACACTCACACGTTCACAAACAATTCAGATGCACACAATATTCATACTTGGATATACATTTTACAAAAGAGGATATATGTATTAATAAAATAGTAAAAGAAAAACAAATCTCTAAGATATCACACTCAGTACAATATGTACACGTTCTGTGCTGCGATATTATGTCATTACTGTTGGCGATTTTCGCTATTTCTATATGTCCTCACAAGCTATTAATTTTATCCTTGATAGAGACGAAATGTCTAGTTCCGCTTTTAAGCACAACTATCTTTCCGTCTTGAGTATACACCTGCTTGTAACCATACTTATGAACTGCAGAACGCAACAATTCGAGTCGATGATGCCACAAGTCTTCTTTGATGGTGATGTTGGAGCCTTTTTTTTTTTGGTACCTCGCAAACTTGACAATTATTGGACGTGATTTTCCCTCTAATTTGAGACCAATCCTGTGACTTCGACCAATGTCGTTTATGTCCATGGGAACACCTAGCTGCTCTTGAAACAATTTGATGGCTATAGTGTCAGTATCTTCATTTCTTCCTTCCGGTATTCCGAAGATCCGAAGGTTTTCCCTTCGCTGGTATGCTCCAGTTCCACAATCTTCTCTTGTAGACCACTAATTTCTGCATCCTTCTTCTTTAGCTCTTTCCGAAGGTCATGCACTTCTTCAAATTCAACATAAGAGTTTCTTCCAGTCTTTCCAGCCTTAGAGGGAGCCATTTTACTGTAAAGATTTCGTGGAAACAAAACAACTGTAAATTAAGAAAGTAATATTTGTACAAGATTTTCACTAGATAAGAAAACGTTATACTGTTCTTCTATCTATAACTGAATATTTATAAATTATCCTAAGTAAGTAATTTAATAAAAAACTTCAGAGATTGAAGTATTAGTAGTAATGTCTAGCTCTTTTCACACATGTAAACTACTAATTCATAATATTGAAATTTCCTACCTTGTTTCTCAATATGAAATTTGATACCACTGTGCGATATCACCAGATTAATGATATTTTCAGTTTAGCATAAAGTAATATTTGCAAGAGGGATAGTGCAGCCACTTTTATTTAAATTGTGCATGAGATGTGTGCTAATATAAGTTTATGTTTAATATGTAGCTTCAATATATGTTACAACCTGATATGGTGCTTCTATAAAACTGTAAGTTTATATTGGTCACAACCTTAACCTAATTGCTTTTCAATGAATGTCAGAAAGTGCCACTCTGTTAATAATTACATGTACGAAATTTCAGCATTTTGTATATAGTAGTGGAAAAGTTAGAAGGGCATATAAGTTAAGTGGTGTATCCAAACTCTGTACTGCCTGAACCGCGTGTACCAAAACTCTGGGGCGATAGTCTATCTCCCCCATGAGAAAAGTTAGGAAAGTACGAAGATAAGTTATCTGTTGGAAATAAGTTGTTTTCATTCAACAATAAGGGATTGTTTCCAATTACAACAATTGTAATGAAAACAATGTTGAATTAAAAGTCTTTGTTTCTAGTTCAGTTGGCTGCCTAGGTGGCCTTTACCATACCCAAAATACACAACTTTAGGAGAAAGGATTAAATGTATTCTAGGTTTCTTGAGAACGCAATGTGCACGTTCCCCATGCTTTTTTCTTGGACCTTACGTTCTGTTCGACCATCTGCTGAACTGGTAAAATTGCATTTTCATTTTAGATTAGGTACATTACCAGTGTGGAGCCTAAACACCTTTTGCCTTTGGAAAACTATCACTACTTCAGATCGAAAAACCACCTATTTTCCACAACTTTGTTCACTTAAAATTTCTTCGTACCGTAAGTATAATGCAAATAGTCTTTAGCCGCGGACTTTTGTTACAGCCTTTATGATGTTCATATGCTCACTATTTTTTTTACTTTTAATCAGTTGTATTCCATAAAAATACAAACCCAATGTTCACGAAACAAATCCATAGTTTCAATTCTTATATTAGCAAAATTTCCGAACAGTAATAGAAGTATCAATTGCACCATCCTCACATAAGATATTCTCATACTCGCTACTAATAATTAACTTTGTTACGATAAATATACTACCTACTGCATACCAAAGAAATTACAGCCTACAGTATCACAGATCCTTGCAATGTTTCACTATAGGGGGAAAATAATTCTTTTATAACGTTATTAAGAAATCCACGTATTTTTGGAAGTGTAGTTGGAAAGGAGATGAAAGAGGACTCATTGGACCATACCAGGCGCAATAATATGTTAACGTCGAATGTTTCAGAAACCGTTTCTTACGCTCCAAAGCATTGTAAATGGATTTGAAATCTCAACACTACCATGGATCTTCACTTTTTGCAAATTTCATAGCACTGTACTTGCTGGAAATGCCTGTTCCAGGTATTGGTTGAGTTCCGTAGTCACTGTTACCGTATTCATAATATGATGCTTGGTAACAATCTTCTGTAATATTAGGCGATTGTTTTAATTGAAAGTTCACTGCCATCAAATATTGCTATCGAACGATGCTGTATCGCGAATATTTTTTTTTAGAATGTCAGCATCTTGCATACAGGACATAAATCAGATACATTTGATTGTTTAAACTTCTGGGACATCTACGATTTGGCAGCAAGGTCGCTTCCAAACTTAAGCACGAGTAGCGGCTGGAGGCAGCATCCCTTATCTCAATCCTTATCAACATATGAGCCTCATATTTTGTAAACTACCGGTATTCCCATTATTTTCATAAACATCAGTATGGATTGAATTATTAGATTATCTGACTTAATGACTATGTACAGCCATCACAACTATGTACTGTATGCTATTACTTACATTTTGTCAAAAATGTTTTCATATTAAAACTTACACAGATTCAAATTTGTAAAGATATTAACGAAACTAATTAGTACTGAGAAACACATTTTCAATGCTAAATGAAATGAAATAAAAATCTTTAAGTTTCACGTCCTACTGTTATGCCGGCTAAGCTAAAGGAGACGATTATGATGAGAAATGAATAAATTGATGGAATGAAGAAAGTGGGAGGAAACGTGATTACCCCGAGAAAGCCCATGCAAGCGGTGTTTGTCCACCACAAAACTCACTTGCCGCGAGCTAAGATTTTCAATGACTTTTCATTATTACGTAAAATGGTCTAATTAGGAACAAAGTAATTCGTTACCAATATTGTGAAAGAGAATAATATATTGGAAGTGAAATTAGTTTTCCTCATCAAGACTACGTATTGAGTTTTCACTCGAAGAGCAAGTCTCCTCCTTATTATAATCTATGCACAAAACATTTATTATTCCATATTCTGTGAGGTTGTATATATTTAAACTTTGCAATTTATATGCATATGAAAATCATGGATATGTGAACTCCAATCTTCGCTCAGTTCCTTAAAACGCATCATCAAGTGATAACAAATATTGTTGTTGAGTAACTGGATGCGGAACTTTGACCAAGCTTAGGAAGCCATACTTTATTAAATTCTGCACTGTGTAAATTAAATTATGCGGTATGAAAAGATAATGATGAAATTGAGGTTTATATTTAAAATAAAAACGTAATCCATGTAAGTAAATAATATATACGAAATTGAAATAAAAACGTAATCCATGCCGATATCTATTAACCTTGTGCGAAATAATATTTTTAGTGAACTGGATCAGTTGACAGTGAGTGAAAAATACAAGTAAGGAATTCGTACGTAAATAAATTAAGATATTACTGTCCTTTTAATCCTTAACAAATGTTTTGACCTATTCCATTTTGGGAATTATGGTAAAAGAACTTGACTGTTGAAAGACTGATGTTTAAAACTAGACTAAAGAATATTTCATGACACATTGCGAAACGTTGATGAAATCACCAGCATAAAAGCTGTTTACTTGGATGGCACATGGATAGAATAATATTAAGCAAGTAAAGACTGAAAGAAGGTTTCACATTCAGATTGTCATTTAGAAAACCTTTCCACATTCAGAGCCACAATCAAAATTCACTGATCACTTCACATCTTTTTCAATTCACGAACATCAACCAATATTGAATCCAGTGGTATTGACTATTTAAAGGATTTTAACACACAAAAAAATTGTTGCCTGTTTTTGAGGTGTGATAAGTACAAGCTCAAATGGAGATGCTATTTGGTTGAGACAAAAAGACATGGGAAACTAATGCAATGGTATATTTCAAAGCTTCATGGCAAATTATATCCTATCCGTAACGTACTGCGTTATCTGAATAAATATTTAACATTGCCTTCCTCACTTTTATTCTTTATCTGTTAATTCCTTAAAGAATGCTATAGTATGCCGGCAATTAAATTCGAAAGAATACAATATCTTTCCTATTTCATTCTATCTTGACAAGTTGTAATGTGAGTTCCCATATGTTACTTTTATTTCTTATGTAAGGTACAAATTGATAACAGTAAGAATATATACTTCAGCACGGTTCAACTACAATTGCTTATGTATTTTCGTACTTTTCGAAGTAGAAGTTATAACTAAACACTGGTCAAAACATAATTGATAAGGAAAAGAAATCGGAGAAGTTCGTAACAGAGAAGGATTTCATTGAAACATCGGACGAAGTAATTTAAAATTGAGCCAAATGCAAGATCAAAGGTGAAACTCAACCTATAACCACCTTATTGTGTTCCTTTCTGTTTTGTATCTATTTAGGGATAAGGCTAGAAGTGTCAAATCGAATAATCATACACAATTTATCGTCTGCAAATAAAAATCAAACTTTTGAAATTCAATATTTTTCCTTTAAAGATGAGGTGATCTACAAAATGCAAGGATTAAATTCCAATATTTAAACAAATGTTATTAAGCTATTGTTAGAACCAGAAGAAAGCATGGGTATTACTTATGTTCGTAAGGGGGGCGCGGTGACTCAGTGATAGAGCGTTCATCTCCGAAGCGTGTGGTCCTTGGTTCGATTCCAGCTCGCGCCGTGTGGACTTTGTGGTGGATAAACACCGTGCTCGTGGGTTTTCTTCGGATACTCCCGTTTCCTCCCACTTTCTTCATTCCACCATTTCACTCATTTCTCATTATAACCGTCTCCTTTAGCCTAACCGGCATATCCGTGGGACGTAAAACTTAAAGATTTCATTTCATTTTATATTCGTAAGGGCTCTTTTGCCAGAAATATTAAATAATAAACTTTTAAACGCATAAGAAGGAGCCTTCATTTGTATGGGTGCAGATAAATGTTGCCATTTGAGCCATATGATTTTAGCAGAATTGAACAACATTTTGAAAGTTTTCTATACATATCAACACATAAACTATGCGGATTAAACTGTTCTCGATTTCGAAAAATTGTTTCAAAATGTCATTTTTGATAAACTTAATGTGAATATGCTAAAAGAGGTGTTTTTAATCGTATTGCTGCTCTTGTTCAATGAGACATTGGAAATCACCTTAAACAATCTTCAAAATATGGTATTTCTGGCATTTAAACACTACTATATCGACAATGTATAAATAACGAAAACGTTCGTGTTTAACATTTTTGTCATGAATTTTACCCTATGTCTACATCATTATCACAAACCTAACAAATTGTATTTTCCAATCATTTCGATACACTATACAAACTCTATATCAAACTGTATTTTTTGTTTCAATTGTAGCAATTATAATTATAAACACGATGTGCAGCACCTCTCAGACCTCTTTTCCACTCTCGTCATATTATATAATTACTTTTGACAAAATTACCTTTCGCATACGGCGGAAGAGATTTTGTAGATAGAGATGATATAGAATATTTCATTCCTAGTAACTGTTGAGATCGGATGGGTACATTTCAGATAGGTGTAGACAAACTAAGAGTTTCAGGACTTGGAAAGGATTACATAATAATAGATATAAGATAGTTTAATTACTTACATGAATACTAGTTAAATTAAGTAATACAGAAATTATAAAATGTTTTATTTAAAGTGCGGAAGCTCTTAATTGTTGAGATTAATACAATAATAGTTTTATCCACTATTTACATTAACTTTTCTTCTCGCTACTGCTAAAACTTGTTGTTACTCTTTTTCAGTACATTCTTGAATCTGCATACAATGTGCCTTTATTTGCTAAGTCATTGGGTGGTAAAATTCGCTCACTAAATTGTATAGAACATATAACTTATATTGAAGACAGAAGTGTTGATTATGAAGCTTCTACTCTTCCAATTAAGTCCAGGGGTTGTAGATTTCCTGAAGAAAATGATGGCTTATGGGCTTTTAAGTACTATAGTTACTCTGCCTGTATCAGCCAGTGTAACGTAGAGAAGAAGATTGAAATGTGCAATTGCACGGACACTCAATTAGCTTACAACGTAGGTACGTATTTTACTGATGATTCATAATACAATTTGTTATATTTATCAAACTTATGGTAACTGTAAAGAATGACAAACAACTGAAATGATATTCATCATTGCAAAAATGAGTTATCCTTACAATATTAAAACAGTACTACTTTATTAACTGGTTTTTCATTTAAACAGGAATAATTATATGTAGGAATATATTTGGTCTAGGAATTAATTCGTGCGGGTGGACAAGAGATGGCGCAACGAACGGAGCGTCCCACAGTTCCGTGTATCCACACATGTGTTGCAAACCGCTGTCATCGCGTATCGTTCGTAGTATAGGGCAGTGGATTAAAGCGTCAACAACACCAGTTTGTAGTTAAGTGAACATGGCGCAATTTGTGCCTGATAAAGTGTTTTTGCGGGGTGTCCTGCTGCATTACTTTAACATGCAGAAAAGTGCGACTGAAAGTCATCGTATTTTGGTGGAAGTGTATGGTGACCATGCTCTAGCTGAGCGAACGTGTCAGAAGTGGTTTGCACAGTTTAGAAGTGGTGATTTCGGCTTGGCAGACCAAGAGCGAGCTGGACAGCCAAAAAAATTTCAAGACGAAGAATTGACAGCATTGCTCGAGCAGGATTCGTGTCAAACGCAGGAACAACTTGCAGCAGCATTAGGTGTTGATCAAACAACAGTCTCCAAACGCTTGAAAGCCATGGGAATGATTCAAAAGATGTCACATTGGGTTCCACATGAATTGAAAGACAGAGACGTTGAAAGACGAAAAACCATTTGCGGATTGCTGCTTCAACGACAGAGCAGAAAGGGGTTTCTGCATCGAATTATTACGGGTGATGAGAAGTGGATCCATTACGAGAACACTAAACGAAAAACGGCCTGGGTGAAACCAGGTGAACCAGGTCCATCACAACCAAAACGAGATATTCACTGTGCAAAGGTTATGCTGTGCATATGGTGGGATATGAAAGGTGTGGTGTACTATGAGCTGCTGCAACCGGGTGAAACTATGAATTGAGAACGTTATCGACGACAATTAATGCGTTTGAAGTAAGCTCTGGCCAGAACACGACCAGAATGGGAGAACAGACATGATAAACTTATTGTTCAACATGATAACGCTCGCCCACATGTCGCAAAACCGGTCAAAACCTATTTAGAAAATGTCGGATGGGAAGTTTTACCCCACCCGCCGTATTCACCAGACGTTGCTCCTTCGGACTACTACTTGTTCGATTGCATGAACAACGATTTGATTGAACAGCCGTTTACTTCTTCAGAAGATATCGAAACATGGGTCTCTGACTGGATCGCTTCCAAGGATGAGGACTTCTTTCGCCACGGAATCCGTACATTGCCTGACAGATGGGCGAAAGTGGTGGCTAGCGATGGACAATATTTTTCTTAAGGTATTTATGTATTTTGTGTTTGTACTACAGCTTCAATGTGTGCGTACCAACCGCACGAATTAATTCCTAGACCAAATATCTGAATTTCTATATCATTTCATCCAAATCGTATTGAGTCCATATCATGTAAAAGTGATAGTTTTGATAATTACATACATTTTGGAAGCTTCCGTATTTTCTTAAAACCTTTAGTCGCCCACTGATATTTCTGTGAAGCAGACAATCATGTTTGGAACCAATGGCACCATGAAACATCTAGCAAGGTTGAGAAATTTTTTAACCCCCTCTCATGTCATCCCTGTGCTAGCAACGGTCTGCGTAGAAACCATAGTAAATATATTACCCTGTGTTGGATAAGGCTGTCACTTCATCAAAGAGAGACCTTCCAGACGAAATGTCTCGGATAAAGATGAAATGAGTCCACAGAAGAAGAAAAGAGAAAAACAGAAGAATGAAAAAGAAAAGAAGAGAAAGAGAAGTAGAAGAAAAGAGAAGGAAGAAAAGGTATCAAACTTATCCACATAAGTTGAACCTTGAAAGAAAACCATTTATAATACAATTCAATTAAAATAAACGTATCATTTACAATTTTGACTATTAACTGTTTCAGCGGTTAAACTATCTTGGGATATTGTATGCATATGATACGTTATGAAAGAAAATACTTCACGAAAACTCCCATTCCATCCTTCTAAACTAATCCTTATCTATGTTGATTAAGCTCAAATAATCTCATTTAAATTATCATTCCTTACTGTTTTACTAAATACACCATTCCTAACGATATTTAATGTACTAAACTTCTTCACTATCGGCAAAAACTATCGTACAATACATTCACTGAATTATTTACTTAAATATAAGGATTACCTTTAAATACACGAAGCATTACTGTCAGATTCACAACGTAAATTAACATACACGCACACTGGTAAATAAGACTTCTTCTTTTCCTGTCACGAAATTAGATTAAATATCATGTATACACGACTCCAAAAGTGCATTACCACATGCAGTTCTCCTTTTCCTGCAATTGCAGGCAACCCAAAAAGCTCGGAGCTTCGGTTCGTTGCGAATTCGAAAGGCGTTGGACCAAACCTCAATTTTGTAACAAATATATCAGTGTGGCAAACTGCAAATAAGAGAATAAAATAAATTGTTAACAATGACAATTTTATTATTGTGACGGAGTTGGATGACAACAAAAGTTACAAAATGACATACTTAAGCAGTTCAAACAAGATGAATGGTAAGAAACAGATATAAGAAGAAAGCATTTCTCTCTTTCTCCCTCATCACCCAAAAAAGGAAACTCATAAAAAGAAAGAGTTATATAATATAAAGGTTTCATATAAAAGCCTAACAGCACAAAAAGAAATAGCTAAACGAAACGAAAAAGAGACAAACACCGAATAGGGGACACCAGTGGCGTAGCAGACTTGTGATCCTCCCATGCAAGATAAAGAAATGGGACCCTAGTTGTAAACCGCATTTGTTATAATAATAATAATAATAAGTATTATTATTATTATTATTATTATTATTATTATTATTATTATTATTATTATTAAAAAGTCGTTTCCTTTTCAAAATTTCTGACTCTGTCTAAAAGCATGAATTCATATAGCGATCATGTGTGCACGTTTTGACAAAGAGCGGTCCCAAAGGTCAAAACGGGTGCAAATCTCCAAGAGAGAAATAAAGAATTATCTTCTGGTAAATTCTAGTTCAAAGTTCGAAGCACTTGCTTTTCCACGTGATTTTTTTGTTTCTTTTTTCAGGGAACAGAAAAGTTCTGGCGCTTAAGAAATTATACCATATAATATTGCAAATTTGCAAGTTGATGTATTTACATTGCAATTTGTAGTAATAAAGATATTATGATTAGAAAAGAATATTGTAAAAAGTAAGTTTAATTTCTTCATCCATCGCAAGCCTTACGGGTCCCTTATACCTCGCCGCCCCCGACTATCGATATCGAAAATTTAGAATGATATATTCATGTCTATATATTCGCGATATCGAATGTTGATATATGATAATACAGATATCGACGATAGCGATGTATCGACATATCACAGGCCCAGGTCCGAGAAGTGATGCTTGCAATATACTGGAATCAACAATCAAAATAAGTTCTCCATTTCCGTATTCAATGTTGAGGGGAAAGGGTGTGAACCCGAATAGAAATTCTAAGAAAAACAAATGTTAAGATAAAAGTAGGGTTTCCGTCTCCCCTTGAATGCCAAAATTAACAGAAAACTATCACTATAATTTACCTTTTATTTCTGTTTCTGATTGTTATCACAAATTAGCGACAGTACACCGCCGGAAGATGAATTTCCTGTGATATTAAAATGGAATGTTCTACAAAATAGTCATAATTCATTGGCCATATTTCTATGAGTACTTTGGTACCGACTAAGAGCTACAAGACTAACATAACTAGAAATTAGACATTTCATTCCTTTTTTCTCTCAGACTAAAAGACTTCTTCATTTTCCTGAGATTTTCATTTTCTTAATATAAGTCTCCTATCCTGGGCTAATTCTGGCTACCGCGGTTTCGAGGTAATCGGTAAACGAAAGAGTAAAGTTTGTCGACTCTCAACTCACGATAGTTTGTGAGAAGATATTTCACAGTTCATGTTGTTATTTCTTCGTTACAAAAACACTTCTAGTTGACTCTATTCATGGTAAATTACTGAACTTATAAACATTTACAATTATTGAAAATGAATAATTATTTTTAAACATAAAAAGTCGTTACAGTTCAGTGGAATGTAGTAGTAGATGGAAGTGAATGAAAATATTGTTCATTTGTTGAGATGTGCAAACTGAATGTGAATAATAAGTGTTTCCCATTCTCTTGTCCAGAGGCGGATCTACGATGGACTTCTGGGGGCTGGGTGGTTGATAATACTCCTACTTGGTTTACTTTTGAGAGCTATAAACTCTGGAATGGGTTTTATATAAAATAATAAAATAAGAAAATAATAAAATAATAATTCCCTTTCTGAGGGGCAATCACCATGTTCGCCCCTGGATCCGCCCATGCTCTTGTGTAGCAGACTTTGAAGACATTTAGTTCGTGTATGCTTCTGCCGATGCTGATTAGGGATGTCCACATCTGGATAATTTTTTATTCTGATATCGGATAGAAACTTATCCGGATTTGTAATATCCGGTTGACGGATAACAAAACCGATGTTGGATAACAGATGACGGATAATGTCTGACTGACGGATAATATCCGGATAACGGATGGCAGATAAGATCTGGATAACGGATTATATCCGGATGACGGATAACGGATAATATCTGGATGTTAGATAATATACGGATAATGGATATATCTGGGTAATTTATAAAATAAAGATAACGGATAATATGTTGATAATAGAACATTCGGATAGCTGATTACATACGGATGACGAATAAAGGGTAATACCGGATAACGTATTTGGTTTTAAAAAGAAATAATAAGAGAGGGACGTATCAATCTTTTCTGCTCATGGAGTTATTAAAAGACGATCATAGGTCAGTGGTCTTTACCATTGAAAGATAATGCTTCTTAAAATGTTTCGTAGTAACTTTCAATTTTCTTGTTCTTGTTGTGGAGCGTGGTGGCTCAATGGTACACCGCTAAGTCCGGTGCGTGGGGTCCATATTATTTCGATCCCCGGTCAAGTAACTTTGCGGCGGGCAAGATCGTATCCGTAGATACTCTCAAGGTACTCCCGCTTCTTGCCACTTTCATTCTACAAATTCTTGTATTATCGTTGACTTGCTGTAATAATTGGGCGCGGTGGTTCAGTGGCAGAGCGCTTCCTCTGGTGCGTGGGGTCCACATTGTTTGGATCTCCGGCGAAGTAAGTTTCTGGTGGACAAGATCGTATCCCTGGGTTTTTTCAGGATACTCCCACTTTTCCCACTGTTAACTCCAACAATTCCTCTATTATCATTTACTTGTTATAATCTTTGGTTGCGGTGGCTCCGTGGCTCGGTGACAGAGCGCTTCCTCTGGTGCTTGGCGTCCTTACTGTTTCGATCCACTGACTGAAAATTTCTGTTAGACAAGATCGTATCCGTGGGTTTTTTCAGTGTATTACCGCTTCCTCACAAATTCCATTCCACGAACTCTTATATTATCATTCACTCTCTTCAATCATTGGGCGTAGTGGCTCAGTGATAGAGAGTTTTGTTCAGGTGGGCCAAGTTAGTTTGTGGTGTACGAGATTGTATCCGTGGGTTTTGTCAGGGTACTCCCGCCTTCTCCAACATTACATTTAACCAATTCTACTATTATCATTGACTTACTTATATCATTGGGCGTAGTGGTTCAATGGTACAGCGCTTCCTCTGGTTGGCAAAGAAAGTTTGTGGTGGACAAGATCGTATCCGTCCGTATTGTCAGGGTACTCCTACTTCCTCCCACATTTCATTCCACCAATTCTACAACTATAATTGACTAGCTTCAATCATTGTGTGCATTGGCTCAGTGTTACAGAGCTTCCTCTGGTAGACCAAGTAAATTTGTGGTGGACGAGATCGTAACCGTAGGTTTTGTCAGGGTACTCCCGCTTCCTCCCACATTTCATTCCACCAATTCATCTGTTATCATTCGCTCTCTTCAATCATTGCGCGCAGTGGCTCATTGGTAGAGCGTTTCTTCTGGTGGGTCAAATAAGTTTCTGGTGTACAAGATCGTATCCGTAGGTTTTGTCAGGGTACTCCCGCTTCCTCCCATATTTCATTACACCAATTCTTCTATTATTGACTTCATTCAATGCTTGTGCGCGTGGCTCAGTGGTAAAGACTTTCTTCTGGTGGGACAAGTAAGTTTGTGGAGGACAAGATCGTATCCGTATGTTTTGTCAGGGTACTCCGCTTCCTTCCACATTTCATTCAACCAATTCTTCTAATAGTATTGACTTACTTCAATCCCTGGGCGCAGTGGCTCAATGGCAGAGCGTTTCTTCTGGTGCGCCAAGTAAGTTTGTGGTGCACAAGATAGTATCCGTGGGTTTTGTCAGGGTACACCCGCTTCCTCCCACATTTCATTCCACCAATTATTCTATTATTATTGACTTACTTCAATCATTGTGCGCAGTGGCTGAGTGGTACAGCGCTTCCTCTGGTTGGCCAAGTAATTTTGTGGTGGACAAGATCATATCTGTGGGTTTTGTCAGGGTACACCCGCTTCCTCCCACATTTCATTCCACCAATTCTTCTATTATCATTGACTTATTACAATCATTGAGTGCAGTGGCTCGCCTGAACAACACTTCTTTGCTGGGCAAAGTAATTTTGTGGTGGACAAGATCGTATCCATGGGTTTTATCAGGGTACTTTCGCTTCCTCCCACATTTCATTCCACCAATTCTTCTATTATTATTGACTTGCTTCAATCCTTGAGCGCAGTGACTCAGTGGTACAGCGCTTCCTCTGGTGGGTCAAGTAAGTTTGTGGTGGATAAGATCGTATTCGTGGGTATTTTCGGGTACTCCTGCTTCTTCCCGCTTTTCATTCCAGCAACTCCTCTATTATCGTTGAATTGGTTTAATCATTGGCCGCGGTGGCTCAGTGGTAGAGTGCTTCGTCTGGTGGGCGAAGTAAGATTGTGGTGGACAAGGTCGTATCCGTAGTTTTCTAAGGGTACCCCCGCTTCCTCCCACATTTTATTCCACCAATTCCTGTATTATCATTAACTTCGTTTAATCATTGGGCGCGGTGGCTCAGTCGTAGAGCGCTTCCTCTGGTGGGCCAAGTAAATTTGTGGTGGACAGGATCGTATCGGTGGGTTTTCTCAATATACTCCAGCTTCCTCCCACATTTCATTCAACCAATTCTTCTATCATCATTGACTTGCTTTAATCATTTGAGAGGTCTTGGTGCCTTGAGCATTGCAGTGATTTGAGAAATCAGATTTGGTTCCAAGCATTTGTGTTGTGATGTATTCCTTTGCTGTGGTTCAATCTCAGTATTTTATTACGCGAGATAAAACCATCCAAATAGCTATGAATGTTGTTCTATCTTGTGCAATTTAGGTATTGAGATTTTGCCATTTCGGAACCTCATTTCTGGCGCTTTTTGGCCTGAAACTGATTTCGGACATTACGCTCTCCTCAAACGACTAGGATGTTTCCAATGTTACCATCCGCGTCCAACAACCCCATGTTTAAAACGGGAATAGAAAGGACCCGCCTTTAAAGCTTCCGGACCCAGTTTCTTGAGGTTCAAGGCTAGGGATCGATTTCTGACATCATAATTGTACTTAACGGATCAAAACCTTTCAAATGCTGCCAACGCCGTCCAACAACTTCATGTTTAATAGGTGAATAGAAGGGACCCGAGGTTATAACGTCAGGACCCCATTCTTTGAGCTTGGTGTCCTGGGCCTGATATCTGACATTACTACTGCACTCAGGGGCAGGGGTAATGTCTGAAATCATTAACCTAAGTATGTGGGCGAATGGGCATCCTCCCCGCTGGTCTAGTGGCTAGCACGTGATCCTTTATTACCCCAGAGTTTTTCAATGAATGCATTTTTACTAATTATACTAATTTTTCTTTTAAAAAGGTTCAATTAATTCCGTTGTTTAATACGTAGTCACTGTTGAACAAAGTTCTCATTTTTATATCTGGCAATAAGGCTCCCTCTCTTCTGTCTGTAGACTCAGTCATATTACACTTAATAAATGCCAAATTATGATCTTTACGAACAAAGAGAAGCTGGTAAATAATAATAATAATAATAATAATAATAATAATAATAATAATAATAATAATAATAATAATAATAATAATCAGTGGCGTATTTACGATTTTGTTTCGGGGGGGGCTTTGCTAACTTTCGGGGGAGGGCTTTGCCTGAAAATGTGAAAATTCTGCAATATATTTCATATACTTTACTATAGTAAGTACGATTTCGGGGGGGGCTTAAGCCCGGAAGCCCCCCCCCTAAATACGCCACTGATAATAATAATAATAATAATAAAGCATCTGAATAATAACTATATTTTTTCACCCTTCTTTAAAATTTCTGTGTGCTTCTCTGAATCTGGATATGTTGTTTTATAGTGTATAACGCAAAATGGCTTCAAACAGCAATCTGGCAAAAAGTATTTGTGTAAAAGACACAAACGTCTTATCAGTGGTTCTAGAAAGAACTAAGCTGACCTTGTTTCTGTTTGCCTTTAAACACAATGTTACGATTCACAAGGCACAGACAAAAGTACAGAGCAACATGATATTTCACCTTAGGGCAGGTTCGTTGCTAAACTGAAGACTAGCACTCTGTCAACATTTTGCATAGCTATCAATAAGTCACAATCACAGGTTCTTTCCAAACGTTTTGTATAACAGGTTAATCAAACTACGTTGCTGTAGGTAAGGTATGAGACTCTGAAAGACCGATAAATGTTAGAGCTCATAGCCGTACCTAGAAATTTCGTTGCCCGGGGTCAAAGTAGAATTCGGCGTCCCCCGACACTCACCTTACCAACCTTTGACCTTTCCTTTCTGTGCTTTTATTTTTAACATATAAGAGAAACGCATTTTTGTTGTTATGTTACGCTGATTTTTTTTTACCAAGCCGTTCGGACAGACCATAGAAACAGCCAAAAGTGATCGTTATGTATTCTTCAGCAAATAAGAGCCGCTCTCAAGAAGCTTATTTTAGACCTGCTACCTTGTATACAAAAAGCATGGAGTCGATTCTCCTACGTTAGCGGGATCATGTTACACATGGAGTTGGTGGACGCTAGAGGTAGCGTGGGAAAGGTCCGGGTCCCCTGAGTGAAGTAGTAATGTCAGAAAACAGGCCCAGGCCACGAAGCTCAAGGAATGGGGTCCTGGCGTTATGGGTTCGGGTCCCTTCTATTCACCTATTAAACATGAAGTTGTTGGACGGCGTTGGCGGCATTTGAAAGGTTTTGTTCCGTTGAGCACAATTGTGATGTCAGGAATCGATCCCTAGCCTCGAACCTCAAGAAACTGCGTCCCGAAGTTTTAGACACGGGTTCTTTCTATTCCCCTTTTAAACATGGTGTTGTAGGACGCGGATGGTAACATTGGAAAGATCCTAGTCGTTTGAGGACAGCGTAATGTCCGAAATTAGTTCCTGGCATCAAAGCCCAGAAATGACTCTCCCAATTGGCTCAATCTCAATACCCGGTTGCGCAAGATAGAGATTGAACCACAGGAAAAATTTACATTACAACCCAAATGCTTGGAATCGAATCTGATTTCTGATATCACCGCAATGCTCTAGGATCCAAGACCTCTCCAATGACTAAAGCAAGTCAATGATGAGAGAAGAATTGGTTGAATGAAATGAGGGAGGAAGCGGGAGTACCTTGACAAAAAACACGGATACAATCTTCTGCACCACAAACTTACTTGGCGCACCAGAAGAAACGCTCCACCACTGAGTCACTGCGCCCAATGATTGAAGCAAGTCAATAATAATAGAAGAATTGGTGGAATGAAATGTAGGAGCAAGAGGGGGTACCCTGACAAAACCCACGGATACGATCTTGTCCACCACACACATACTTGGCCAACCCGAGGAAGAGCTGTACCATTGAGCCACTGCGCACAATGATTAAAGTAAGTCAATAATAATAGAAGAATTGGTTGAATGAAATGTGGGAGGAAGGGGAAGTACCCTTACAAAACGCACAGATACGATTTGTCCACCACAAAATTACTTGGCCAAGCAGAGGAAGCGATGTACAGCAGAGCCACTGCGTCCAATGGTGGAAATAAGTCAATGATAATAGAAGAATTGGTGGAATGAAATGTGGGAGGAAGCGCGAGTACCCTAAGAAAAAGCCCACTGATACAGTCTTGTCCTCCACAAACTTACTTCGCCCACCAGAGGAAAGTCTTTACCATTGAGCCACTGCGCCCAAGGATTGAAGCAAGTCAATAATAATAGAAGAATTGGTGGAATGAGTGTAGGAGGAAGTGGGAGTACCCTGACAAAACCAAGGATACGATTTTGTCCACCACAAACTTACTTTGCCCAGCAAAGAAGTGCTGAACAGCCGAGCCACTGCCCCCAATGATTGAAAAATTCAATGATAATAGAAGAATTGGTGGAATGAAATGTGGGAGGAAGTGGAGTATCCTGACAAAACCCACAGATACGATCCTGTCCACCACAAAATTACTTGGCCCACCAGAAGAAATAATTTACCACTGAGCCACAGCTCCCAACTATTGAAGGAAGTCAATAATAATAGAAGAATTGGTGGAATGAAATGTGGGAGAAAGCGGGGTTACCCTGAGAAAACGAGCCACTGTGCACAAGGATTGAAGCAAGTCAATAATAATAGAAGAATTGGTGGAATGTAATGTGGGAGGAAGGGGGAGTGCCCTGACAAATCCCACAGATACGATTTTGTTCACCACAAAATTACTTAGCCAACCAGAGGGAGCGCTGTACAGCTGAGCCACTGCACCCAATGATTGAAGTAAGTCAACGATAATAGAAGAATTGGTAGAATGAAATGTGGGAGGAAGCGGGAATACCCTGACAAAAAGGCCACTGACACTGTCTTGTCCCCCACTAACTTACTTCGCCCGCCAGAGGAAATGATTTACCATCGGGCCACTGAGCCCAAGGATTGAAGGAAGTCAATAATAATAGAAGAATCGGTGGAATGAAAAGTAAGAGGAAGCGGGAGTACCCAGACAAAACCCACGGATACGATTTTGTCCACCACACACTTACTTCGCCCACCAGAAGAAACATCCTACCAATGAGCCACTACGTCCAATGATTGAGGAGAGTGAATGATAATAGAACAATTGGTGGAATAAAATGGGCGAGGAAGCTGGAATGCCGAATCAAAACCCACGAATACGATCTCTTCCACCACAAACTTACTTGGCCCACCAGAGGAAACGCTTTTCCACCGAGCCACTGCGCCCAATGATTGAAGTAAGTCAATAGTAATAGAAGAATAGGTGGAATTAAATGTGGGAGGAATCGGAAGTACCCTGACAAAACCCACTGATACGATCTTGTCCACCAAAAATTTACTTGGCCCACCAGAGGACATAATTTACCACTGACCCACAGCTCCCAACGATTGAAGTAAGTCAATAATAATAGAAGAATTGGTTGAATGAAATGTGGGAGGAAGCGGGGCTACCATGACAAAAACCCACGGATACGATCTTGTCCACCACACACTTACTTGAATCAGCAAAGGAAGGGCTTCACCGCTGAGCCACTCCGCACAAGGATTGAAGCAAATCAATAATAATAGAGGAATTGGTGGAATGAAATGTGGGATAAAGCAGGTGTACCCTGACAAATCCCACAGATAAGATCTTGTCCACCACAAAATTACTTGGCCAACCAGAGGAAGCGCTGTACCACTGAGCCACTGCCCACAATGATTAAAGAAAGTCAATAATAAGAGAAGAATTAGTGGATTAAAATGTGGGAGGAAGCGGGATTACCCGGACAAGACCCACTTATACGATCTTGCCCACCACAAACTTACTTGGCCCACCACAGGAAAGGCTTTAGCACTGAGCTACTTCGCACAATGATTGAAGTAAGTCATATATAAAAGAATTGGCGGAATGAAATGTAGGAGGAAGCAGGAGTACCCTGACAAAACCCACGGATGCGATATTGTCCACCACAAACTTACTTGGGCCACCAGAGGAAAAGCTTTACCACTGAGCCAGTGCGCAAAAGGGTTGAAGTAAATCAATAAAAATAGAAGAATTGGTGGAGTGAAATGTGGGAAGAAGCAGGTGTACCCTGACAAATCCCACAGATAAAATCTTGTCCACCACAAAATTACTTGGCCAACAAGAGGAAGCGCTGTACCACTGAGCCACATCGCACATTGATTAAAGTAAATCAATAATAATAGAAGAATTGATGGAATGAAATGTAGGAGGAAGCGGGAGTACCCTGACAAAACCCACAGATACGATCTTGTCCACCACAAAATTACTTGGCCAACCAGAGGAAGCGATGTACAGCTGAGCCACTGCGCCCAATTATTGAAGTAAGTCAATGATAATAGAAGAATTGGTGGTATGAAATGTGGGAGGAAGCAGAAGTACCGTGACAAGAAGCCCACTGATACGGTCTTGTCCCCCACAAACCTACTTCTCCCACCAGAGGAAAGGCTTTACCATTGAGCTACTGCGCCCAAGGATTGAAGCAAGTCAATAATAATAGAAGAATTGGTGGAATGAAATCTAGGAGGAAGCGGGCGTACCCTGACAAAACACACGGATACAATTTTGTCCATCACAAACTTACTTTGCCCAGCAAAGAAGTACTGTACAGCCGAGCAACTGCCCCCAATGATTGAAATAAGTCAATGATAATAGGAAAATTGGTGGAGTGAAATGTGGGAGGAAGCGGGAGTACCCTGACAAAACCCACGATACGATCTTGTACATCAGAAACTTATTTGACCCACAAGAAGAAAGGCTCTACCACTGAGCCACTGCGCCCAATGATTGAAGAGAGTGAATGATAATAGAAGAATTGGTGGAATGAAATGTGGGAGGAAGCGGGAGTACCCTGACATAACCTACGGATACGATCACGTCCACCATAAACTTAGTTGGTCTACCAGAGGAAGCTGTGTAACACTGAACCACTACGCCCAATGATTGAAGTAACTCAATGATAATAGTAGAATTCCTTAAATGAAATGTGGTAGAAGGCGGGAGTACCCTGACAAAACCGACGGGTACAATCTTGTACACCACAAACTTACTTGGTCCACCTGAAGAAACTCTGTACCACTGAGCCACTACGCACAATGATTGAAGAGAGTGAATGTTAATATAAGAATTGGTGGAATGAAATGTGCGAGGAAGCGAGAGTGCTCTGTCAAAACCCACGGATTCGATCTCGTACACCACAAACTTACTTGGCCCACCAGAGAAAAGGTTTTACTACTGAGGAAGCGCGCCCAATGATTAAGGTAAATCAATGATAATAGAAGAATTGGTGCAATGAAATGTGGGAGGAAGCGGTAATACCCTGACAAAATCCACGGATACGATCTTGTCAGACACAAATTTTCAGGCAGTTGATCGAAACAGTAAGGACGCCACGCACCAGAGGAAACGCTCTACCAGTGAGCCACCGAGACAAATGATTAAAGCAAGTCAATGATAGTAGAGGAATTGTTGAAGTTAACAGTGGGAAAAGCGGGAGTATCCTGAGAAAACCCACGGATACGATCTTGTCCACCACAAACTTACTTCGCCGGAGATCGAAAGAATAAGGACCCCACGCACCAGAGGAAGCGCTCTGCCACTGAACCACCGCGCCCAATGATTACAGCAAGTCAACGATAATAGAAAAATTGGTAGAATGAAAGTGGCAAGAAGCTGGAGTACCTTGAGAGGACCTGCGGATACGATCTTGTCCACCTCAAACTTACCTGACCGGGGATCGAAATAATATGGACCCCACGCAGCAGAGCTAGCGGTGTACCATTGAGCCACCACGCTCCACAACAAGAACAAGAAAACTGGAAGTTACTAGGAAACATTTTAAGAAGCAATATCTTTCAATGGTAAAGACCACTGTCCAATGATCGTCTTTTAATAACTCCATGAGCAGAAAAGACTGATACGTCCCTCTCTTATTATTTCTTTTTAAAACCAAATACGTTATCCGGTATTACCCTTTATTCGTCATCCGTATGTAATCAACTATCCGAATGTTCTATTATCAAGATATTATCCGTTACCTTTATTTTATAAATTACCCTTATATATCCATTATCCGTATATTATCTAACATCCAGATATTATCCGTTATCCGTCATCCGGATATCATCCGTTATCCAGATCTTATCCGTCATCCGTTATCCGGATATTATCCGTCAGTCAGACATTATCCGTCATCCGTTATCCATCATCGGTTTTGTTATCCGTCAACCGGATATTACAAATCCGGATAAGTTTCTATCCGATATCAGAATAAAAAATTATCCAGATGTGGACATCCCTAATCAGCATCGGCAGAAGCATACACGAACTAAATGTCTTCAAAGTCTGCTACACGAGAGCATGGGCGGATCCAGGGGGCGAACATGGTGATTGCCACTCAGAAAGAGAATCTTTCTTATTTTATTATTTTATATAAAACCCATTCCAGAGTTTGTAGCTCTTGAAAGTAGCTCTAAGTAGGAGTATTATCAACCACCCAGCCCCCAGAAGTCCATCGTAGATCCGCCTCTGGACAAGAGAATGGGAAACACTTATTATTCACATTCAGTTTGCACATCTCAACAAATAAACAATATTTTCATTCACTTCCATCTACTACTGCATTCCACTGAACTGTAACGACTTTTTATGTTAATAAAATAATTATTCATTTTTCAATAATTGTAAATGTTTATAAGTTCAGTATTTTACCATGAATTGAGTCAACTAGAAGTGTTTTTGTAACGAAGAAATAACAACATGAACTGTGAAATGTCTTCTCACAAACTGTCGAGAGTTGAGAGTCGACAAACTTTACTCTTTAGTTTACCGATTACCTCGAAACCGCGGTAGCCAGAATTAGCCCAGGATATTAGACTTATATAAATGAAAATCTCAGGAAAATGAAAAAGTCGTTTAGTCTGAGAGAAAAAAGAAATGAAATCTCTAATTTCTAGTTCTGTTAGTCTTGTAGCTCTTAGTCCCTACCAAATTACTGTTAGAAATATGGCAACTGTATTATGACTATTTTGTAGAACATTCCATTTTAATATCACAGGAAATTCATCTTCCGGCGGTGTACTGTCGCTGATTTGTGATAACAATCAGAAACAGAAGTAAAAGGTAAATTACAGTAATAGTTTTCTGTTAATATTTGCATTCAAGGGGAGACCTACTTTTATCTTAACATTTGTTTTTCTTAAAATTTCTATTCGGGTTCACGCCCTTTCCCCTCAACATTGAATACGGAAATGGAGAACTTATTTTGATTGTTGATTCCAGTATATTGCAAGCATCACTTCTCGGACCTGGGCCTGTGATATGTCGATACAACGCTATCGTCGATATCTATATTATCATATATCAACATTCGATATCGCGAATATATAGACATGAATATATCATTCTAAATTTTCGATATCGATAGTCGGGGGCGGCGAGGTATAAGGGACCCGTAAGGCTTGCGATGGATGAAGAAATTAAACTTACTTTTTACAATATTCTTTTCTAATCATAATATCTTTATTACTACAAATTGCAATGTAAATACATCAACTTGCAAATTTGCAATATTATATGGTATAATTTCTTAAGCGCCAGAACTTTTCTGTTCCCTGAAAAAAGAAACAAAAAAATCACGTGCAAAAGCAAGTGCTTCGAACTTTGAATTTACCAGAAGATAATTCTTTATTTCTCTCTTGGAGATTTGCACCCGTTTTGACCTTTGGGACCGCTCTTTGTCAAAACGTGCACACATGATCGCTATATGAATTCATGCTTTTAGACAGAGTCAGAAATTTTGAAAAGGAAACGACTTTTTAATAATAATAATAATAATAATAATAATAATAATAATAATAATAATAATATTTATTATTATTATTATTATTATTATTGTTATTATTATTATTATTATTATTATAACAATGGGGTTTACAAGTAGGGTCCCATTTCTTTATCTTGCATGGGAGGGCCGCAAGTCTGCTACGCTACTAGTGTCCCCTATTCGGTGTTTGTCTCTTTTTCGTTTCGTTTAGCTATTTCTTTTTGTGCTGTTAGGCTTTTATATGAAACCTTTATATTATATAACTCTTTCTTTTTATGAGTTTCCTTTTTAGGGTTGGGGAGGGGGAAAGAGAGAAATGCTTTCTTCTTATACCTGTTTCTTCCCATTCATCTTGTTTGAACTGCTTAAGTAAGTCATTTTGTAACTTTTGATGTCATCCAACTCCGTCACAATAATAAAATTGTCATTGTTAACAATTTGTTTTATTCTCTTATTTGCAGTTTGCCACACTGATATATTTGTTACAAAATTGAGATTTGGTCCAACGCCTTTCGAATTCGCAACCAACCGAAGCGCCTAGCTTTTTGGTTGCCTGCTATTGCAGGAAAGGAGAACTGCAGGTGGTAATGCTCTTTTGGACTCGTGTATACATTTGCAGTCTGTAAACAGGCAGTTTATCAACAATAAGGTTTCGTATGACGCTAACAGCGCCACATCTCAAACTACGGAACAACTCCTATACTAACCAAAAGCAACAAAGCGATTTCATTAATGCAATAGCTTACTATTAAAAGTTATAATTTTAGGAATAAAGATAAATTATCAGTGTTCACGCCAAGCACTCTCCAACATCAATCTGCTCCGCGAAAATGATTACCCAAAATAAAACAATATACCAGTATTGAAACTTTCAAAGGCATCGATTCCCTCACTGAATCACAAGAGTTCGTATTTCGATACAATCATTTCATTACCCATGATGCTGCTCGTCGCCATCTCCACGAGAAATGAAACATCGCACATGCGAAGAAACATGCATGAGAACTAAAAATAAGAAGGGACAAAGAATACATACACGAAAGTTCGAGTTCGAAGTTGTTAATAACACAAGAATAACCCGATACTAAAATATCAATACTGAATACTTGGCTATATGAACCGGGCAACCATATGCAAAGAAAAATATATAGATCCACATAAGCATTAGTGTGCATCCCAACAAAACAGTAATAAATATGCACCACAAGACTTATACACTAAACATTACAAAATCAGCAACTAAATATTAATAAATTTCCGTTAGGTCTTGGAATTACATATGCTTATTAAAGTTCTCACTGTTTGAAGCCATCACGCAATTATTTCCAGATGAGGACAAAAGAAAAGAAGAAAGGGGAAGGAAAGTGTAGATTAAGACCTTATTATTAAATCCATAATATTCTGATATTGTAAAACCAAAACTCACATAGGAACTGAGGGTCTCTAGGGAGGATATATATGATTTAATTTATATGGTTTACCCAACATTGTTAGGGTCGTCAAGTCTAGGAGGCTTAGGTGGGCGGGTCATGTAGCTAGAATGGAAGAAAGTAGAAACGCTTTCAAAGTCTTGACTGGAAGACCAATCGGAAAACGACCATTAGAAAGATCTAGGCGAAGATGGGAGAACAATATTAAGATGGATCTCACAGAGATTGGAATACAACGTAGAAACTGAATGCAGTCAGCTAAGGATAGAAGTCAGTGGAGAGCTTTTCTGAACGCGACATTGAACCTCTGGGTTCCATAGGCCATAGAGTTATATATATATATGGGTAGAACAAAAAAATCTAAAACGTTTACAAAAGTGTAAAAATCATAGCTAGTACGGTGTGGGGCCTCCTTTTCCATCCAACACAGCTTGGATCCGATGTGGAATGGACGTATACAGCTCCTGAGTCTTGGTGTGTGGAATGTTGTATCAATCTTCCTCCAAAACATGCTGCAGTTCATTAAGGGATGTTGGTGGATAGTAATGAGACCGAACTCACCTTTCTAACTCAGACCACAATGGCTCAATGATGTACAAATCTGGTGATTCTGGGACCCAGGGCAGTTGTGATAGCTCCTGCTCATGCTCCTCAAACCATGATTTCACCATTTTTGCGGCGTGACAGCTCGCTAAATCATCTTGGTAGATGCCTTCACTATAAGGGAACACTATTTGGGCCATGGGTAGGACCTTGTCCCCCAAATGGCCTCTTACGCCTTAGCATTCATAATTCCATGCAGGGCTATGATGGGACCTGCAGAAAACCACGATATCATTGCCCATACTGTAACAGAACCACCCCCATGCTTTACAGTTGGGTGCAGGCAGTCTGCATCATAGGGCTACGACGGTGTTCTACATACGTGAACACGACCGGTTGTTGGAGACAAGGTGAAGTTCGATTCATCGGACCACATAACGTGTTTCCACTGTTCATGAGTCCACGCCTTGTGGTCCTTGCACCACTGGCAACGAGTCTTCGCATTTACTTCTGTGACCAGGGGTTTGGCGATAGCGACCCTGGTATGAATTTTCATTTTATGAACTTCCCATCGCACTGTTTACGATGAAACCGGGTTCTGTAGGCCTGAAATTAGTTCAGACTTAATTTTCATTGCAGTGGTCTTCTTTTTAGCTGCTACAATCCGTTTTAATTAACTCCGGTTCCTATCTGACAGGATAGTCTTTCGACCACTGTTGTGCTTGCAGACATCGTTTGCCCATGAACTGTGTATGCAATCCTGTTATTGGACACAGCACCATTCTATACCCTTACAATGTTCGCCACTGTTGCCACTGAAGCTCCAACCAGACGGACACCAATGATCACGCCTCTTTGGAAGTCTGTCAGGTTGTCCATTTTACCGCACCACTTTCACACCACGACACTCACAGGTGAACTGATTACTGCTGACGGAGGAGGAATGTAAACATGACACATTGAAAACAAAAAAAAAACGATCGGAAACCGCAACACGTATTGTACAGTGGAGGGACAAACTTACGTGTCCTGTATGAAGTGTTTTTAGATTTTTTGGCATTTCCCTACATATATATATATATATATATATATATATATATATATAGAGAGAGAGAGAGAGAGAGAGAGAGGGTGATTCAATAAGAACGTACCAGGCCTATATAGCAGCTAATATTGCACGTAGAGCCTCCAAACAAAAAATTTCATTACCAAATCGTATGTGTAGAATTCAATAAAAATAGTAGCGAGACCAGTGGCGTCTTGTGAACACCTCCAACAAGGACAACTTCAAAATTTGCAATGGAAAGTGGTATTACTGTTGGAATCGTTCGAAAGGACATTAAATGTCATGCAACTTTTAGAGGACAAACTTTGTCATATCCTTTCCCATTTAGCCGCTAGAGGCGTTGTTGCACACTTGTATGTTACTACCCGTACCAGGCCTTTATTTAAGCTAATAATACACATAGAGTTTCAAACAAAATATTGCATTACCAAATCGTATGTGTAGAATGCAATAAAAATAGTAGGACACAAGTAGCGTATCGTGAATATCTCCAACCTGGATCAGCTGCAAAATTTGACATGGAAACTGGTGTTGATTGTGGATCCATTGAAACAAGCGCACAATGGGAGAAACGTCGTGAGGGAACACCCTGGCACCATCTGACTTTCATCTAGCAATGTGAGCGAAAGTCTTCTCCCTAATAACATCGTTATTACATAAGGATATTACGTCTAAACACACGAAATGAAACCAAGTTGTATGCCTGAATGTCTGTTGTTTTATAAAGAAGCCACGGCTGCTTAAATCGATTGACAGAAATTGCAAAATTTATTGACTGCCTATGTAGCTTCCCACGTTAGCCCGGATTGGACTTCCAGCTTTAATTTCATTGAATGATTTCTACATACTAAATTTGTAATTTAATACCTAAGTTTTAGTGTACTGATTATGTTACGTTGATCATAAAATTTTACATGCCAAGCAATAACGGGATTTTTCCGTTATTGCTTTGCACTTAAAGTAATAACAGGATTTTCCCAATGGCTAAGGCGGGAGTTTCCCGATTTATATATAATTCTGTATAATGGTTCCATTTGTGCAACTGTTTATCTTTTGTCCTTGTGAAATGACTCTTCATAATTAACAAGTATGTCAAGATCAGTACAACGTACTTTTATCAAGAGTGCTTCGTGAGTGAGTCGGCAGACTTATCGCCTTTGTGGCCAATTAGTACTGCTTTCGAGACCAAATGGAGAACAATTTCTCTCGGATGTAAGCCGAGAAGTGGTTTAGATTCCGCTTTAATCTTACGAAGGCTAAACAAACTTATTTGCGTGGATAAGTAATTTAAATATTTAGAGCAATTTTTTTAAAACAAAAAACCTGGTTTAAACCAAAAAAACGGGTTTAAACAGAAAAACTGACGCTTTGTTTTTGCCAACCCTGGTTTTGACGTCATTTAAAAGTATACATTACAAGTATATTCTCGCTGCTGTGTCTCAATTCTCTGTTTCGACTCAGACATTGCACATAAAAAATAGATCTTTAGCCGCAAATAAAGATTTATAAAAAATTAATCTGTATTATATATTAATTTTCGTAATTGAGTAATTTATGATGCTATATATAAAATTAACCTTTCCCAGCAGGAAATGAGAAAAATCCTAGGAAGATATTTATTTGAGTACATGTATACACTATCATGAACGACGATAATAACAAAACTCATTACTCTACTTACAACAGAACCCTAACATGTTTCGACAATGAAGAAAGTAATACAGCTTCACACATATATGTAAAAGTGATAATGTATTTAAATAAATTGAAGTAGCACAAGTTACTTCTACAATTTTATTGTGTTACTCAGAATGACGCTAAACGTCAGGGGTTTCCTTTTCCTGGTTTCATACGTATCTGATCTATTTGCCACAGTCTTATACTTGCTAGAACCACTGAAACTTGCTTATTTTAATCATAATTAGTTATGCTTTTTTCTACTTTAGTTATGTTATTATACAATTAACGCATGCTACACTAATATATATAATTTTAGAATATCATTATCAACTTTGTCTACATGATCTACAATTCTACATCTCACTAAGAAATTACCTCCCTTATTGCATAATTGTGATATTTTATTAGAACACGAATATTATAAACGAAATAACTTTTATTGCCACTTATAATATTCATTTCGCAAATACGAGACTGTTGCATTCCAATGAATTAGGTAACGATGGAACCAGTCTGTGAGCATATATTATTTGGAACTAAACATATATTATTTCGAACTATACTATAAATTTTCCACACTAGCAGGTAATATTACTAGATTTAACGCGATTCTTTTTTCGTAGCAAATCAGTTTCATAATTGGACTGTAGCAAGAGCATTCAAAACACGAAGGACTGAAAAGAAGTACCAAGTAATGAAGTAACCTAGTATTTTGAGCTGCATAAACTTCCACAAGAATGTAGAGGTCCTTTTCGAGTCATCAATCTTTAGTTACTATAGTTAGTAACAATAGATAATGTTGTAAAACTTATGAATTTTCTTATATCACGGTTAAAGATTCCTCCAATATCTAGTAGGTATTAGAAATGCACTTCAGTTTCTAAGCACAATGCAAGCATCTCAATATTTGAACATATAAAATATAATTACAATAATTGTGAAACTGAGAAAGAATTATAATAAAATTGAGTTCTATAATATGTTGGAAAAATGTAAGGATTCTCACCTTACAATGTTATAATTTAGAGACACTCAAAAACCTGGAATTTAACTTGAATTTCTGATAATAGTTAACTTAATCCCTGAGATCGGAAAAGAGCATATCAAAAACTATTGTCATTTGAGCTGTATATTTAGTGTTTCTCATAATTAGATTCATTTGCGCGCAAGACTGTGTGTTTTGAATTGAAGTGTGTATAAGAAAGACTTCAGATTCGTTACATTTCAAGTAATCTATTTGATATAAACAAAGATATGTATCTTTCCTCATACATCTAAAAGAATGTAAATGTTTCATATTCCTGTTTTAACGTATTAGTCAAAAATTTTTAATTTTAATAAAGTATTTTAACGGTTTTGATATTTATGTAAATTTTTACTTTATCTCTTCCTTCAGAACGACAACCTCTTTGTAATCCCAGAGGAATGAATTGCGTATCTAATCTCACAGGTAAGATATGAATTAAATATCTAATATTTTTTGAAAGTATTACAAAACAGGTTTTTTAAATCAAAAAATCCAATATATTTTAATCAAAACTTTTATTCTACGACTTATATCTACATATACAGCAGAACTACATATGTGTAGCCAAATCCAAACTATCCCTTCACACAGTAAGATGTACTTATTCCACAGAAAATACGGAAAGTCGATTGAGGGCCGTTTAAAATGTTGTGATAACTGATCCAAAAACTAACTTTTGGCCACGATCGCAACCTTTTGATGGATTCTCTGCTTCATTCCCGAAAATTCTTTTTTTTTCTTCATTTGAGTTCACTTTTTAACCTAAAATATGATACAATATAATATCTATGATACAAAACGTAAATATATAAGAAATTGACATTACTATGGCGCTTTGTTTAATCTCAGGTAAAATCCATACGAAACACATGTCATGTCTATATAATATGGCAACTTCATTACACAAAAGAATGAAAATAATAACACCTGGACTACAATTTAAACGAGAATAGTAACAATGTAATTCTTACATATTGAACCAAGGTCAGATAACACATAATCCACAATAACATAAAAAAGAGAATTGATTTCTCGTTAAAAATGTACGTACTATTTATACGTCCATTTATCAACCTAGGGTATATATTATTGGACATATAAATGAACAGTAAATATTCTAACTGAAGTATACACTCTTTTGTGTAATCCATTCCCTTCCAACTCATAACAACGCTTGGCATTGAAGAGGTGAAGTTATTAATCAGGTGTTTCAGGTTAGTTCATTATGATGCTTATTTTACTTAGTTCCAGTTAGTTTACAACCTTCAACAGGTTGACTGCCATGAGACCCAAAATTGGGTCTGAAGTACTGTCATTCGTGAAGCCGTGATACCCAATTTTCTCTCTCACCTCACCAGCTATTTCAAGCCGCGATACCCGTATATGGGGTTCACTTCTCACTTGTTAACATGTTAAAAATAATGTTTTGGCTCCAGAATGTTACACGATACTCGTAGCCAGCCTCTAGAAGGCAACCTTCACTTATAATGTACCATATTGATTAATTTCCGCATATTTTTATTACATTGCTCTACAGAGTGTTACACACAACCTGACCATGGTAGTTAAGCTGTTAAGAGATACTGTGCTTCTGCCATTGTGCATTATTCAAGGAAATCTCAAACGTTGTGAAAACAATCGCTATTTTTCCCAAGATGAGATCAATTTTCAGTTCTACAGAAAACAAACAGGGATTTGTTATTCATTTTACAGCACCCTCTTATATAAGACAATTGTAATATGCCCACTTGCTACGTTTCATCAACATCAATCTAGAATGTCATAGATGTTCGTACATCTATTAATGAATGTGTAAGTCTTTTCCAGTAGTTAATCCCAACTGTACATATTTATTTAAATATCACTATTAGTGTGGTCGGGTCTTGTTATTTGAACGTTTTGTGTAATATTCTCTTTTAGTAGCATAGGATATCTTGGTTTGTTTCATTACTGGTGTTGTTAGCAAAGCATACAAGCTGTACTAGTTAAGTAGTCATCTATACAGATTTCAAAAATTGTTAGATGACACTGAGGTTCACTTGTAGAGTGCTTACTTCTGGCGCGTTGTGAGCCTTGCTAGATTCCCGGTCAAGTAAACATCGGAAAATATCGTGCTGGACATCGTGCTCATGTGGTTCTCCAAGTACTCTCGTTTCTTTGTCCTTTCTCAGCAAAAACATTCTTCCATCATCGTTCACTTCCTTTAGTTACCGTCTTCCTTAGCCTAAAGGGCATAATTGTAGTACGGAAAACTCAAAGAATTCATATCATTTTTCAATAATTGTTATAGTCATTTCATGAATAACATTTCTTATAGCATCTTCCAAACCACTAATAGTTCAATCCAAGCGATCTATAATTAGTTACTTTTAACTTCCTTAATTTCTGATAATCTCTTTCTGTAGCCTCTGTCGTTTTTGTGCTGTTCTTAGTTTCTCATTAGGTAGGTCATTCTCGCTGGCATTGTGTGATTTATTTTCAAAGTACAAATTCATAGCAATAAAAATTATTCATAACGAATATGAGTTAAATATTGGTATTATGCATATATAATAATTAACGAATCGATTTTTGTGGCATAACGTATTCTGTTTTTAGCATCGATTTTGATATTCCACTACCTCCGTTACAATAAACATGGTAATCAAAATAGCATAACCAAAATTCATTTCGTTATCACTATTATCTATATTCGAAAGTTCATTTCAATTAACCGTTGGAACGTAGTGAGGTCAAAAACTTGGTTGCATTCATTTTATTAGTGTTAAAGATTAACTTACTTTAAAAAATATACTTTACTTATTTGACGCTTTATCTGTTCACTAGTTGTTTGACATCCATATTTACTTTTTTCGAATAATTGTTTATTAGAAGTATTATTACAAATTATTTTCTTACTTGTTCAACAATTTGTTATCAGATTCTGTATTCTTATAATTATATTAGGCATAATTCTTGAAAAAATAAAACAGACAAATATTTGCAATATCATAAACATGCAATGAAGATAGTAATCATTGCAATCAGAATAGATTTATACTTACAATACAACATGAAGTCAAATAGTTCTGGTATGTTTATTGTAGTTTTGGCATTTGTGGTGCAAACACAATGATTATTGTACAGTACAGTTCTTAAACTGCCTGATTATGAAGTTGATAAGTGTGTGATCAGGTCATAACAGCCAGTATACAAATAGTGCTGCTGAACGAAGGAGTGTGCTATGTTATTTAGGTGCAATGTCCCAGTTTCAGTAACACGCAAACATCAAGATAATCTTTACATTGGATAACTTTTTGTCAAAGAAGTGAATTGCCTTAAAGACAGATTGTGTTGGTATTTTTTTAAGTTAAAATGGATTACAAAGGTATCTGCTTAGCAATCCTACAAGAGGTCAAAACCAAAACAAAGCTGAACTTCGGAAGATACCAAAATATGATTTTCCTCAAAGTTTTCAGCAATGTTAGGAGTGATGGAGCAAGTGTGTAAGTTCCGAAGGTGGCTACTAAGAAACGATTGAGTAGAAGCGTACTTATGTTGTGGTGATGAGAGCTATAACAATTTTGAGAACCTTTTGACTGACACTGATACAGAAACATAACTAAATAAAGTATATATAATTGCAAGAAAGTTTTATTGATAGCCTAACGTAAGAGATAATGATGTGGTATGTATGCTATGAAAATGTAACAAATACTTGAGATATTGAGTTTTTTTTACGTTTATGCTGGTTACGCTAAAGGAGACGGTTATAATGAGTGTTGAATGAAATGGTGGAATGAAGAAAGTGGAAGGAAACGGGAGAACCCCGAGAAAACCCACGTCCATTGTGATTGTCCACTACGAAGTTCACTTGGCGGGGGCAGAGATCGAACCTGGGACCCGAAGCACCAGATGTGAATGCTCCAGCACTGAGCCACCGCGGTCCCTTAACAAATATTTGAATGCATAACTAATCGATTGAGATATTTTAGTTTCACATTTTAAATTATTACATACATATACACTTTCATATATATATATATATATATATATATATATATATATATATATATATATATATATATATATATGTGTGTGTGTGTGTGTGTGTGTGTGTGGGAGCGCGGATTCGACTTGCGGGGTCGAGTTTTGTGTAAAAGCAGTTACTTCCGGGGTCAGAAAACTTTCGGGGACGAAAAATCGCGTCCCGAAAGTCGGTCATGGTTTTTTGTTACTAGTTTTCCTATATTTTGCATGTTTATTTGAATAATCTGTACTTTGAATAATAAAATTTGAAATTTATACTTCCTAATTGGTATACTTTGCAGCAAAGTTCAATAGTTTTTATGTATTTAAAAGTTTACCATTTAGAACCCTACGAAAATCACTTGTGTACAGCTATTTTTGTAGTTTGGCTACTTCCGGGGTCGTTTGTTTTTTTTACGAAATTAAAATTATTTAGGAGTGTTTAAATTGCGTAAATGGACGTATTGATAACTTGAAATGTATTCTTTTAAATTCTAACAGAAATTCTACTTCAGTATGCTTTATATACTTAAACAAAATTACACACACATTTGCCTCAGTTGCCCCGCCCACTCCATGTCAGTCATACTATGAGCAGACTTTGTCAGATCATGGCTCCTCCCACTGTCCCGTCTTCCTCTTGTCAATCACTGTCAACTTAACACGTGCATTGAGTTAAATTGTACGTACAAATCAATAAAAATTAGTGTAATAGTGTAAAGTTGTTGCTTCTTTTTAAATGAAGGAATTAATAAATGTGGCTTTGCTTTTCGGAAAAAACATTGTTCAGAATGACTATATGTCGGCAGAAAGAAAATTATTCAGATGTATTATTTTTATGTGAAAAAAATTATGTATTGTCAAATATGATGTTCACTTCGTTGACGCATGCACATTTCCTCTGATTAGCTTTGCTCAGATTTGTAATATGATGCACAATTGTAATGACTACAAAATTTATATTATGATCACACATTCTTAACCAGTTCCCCTAGTATCCAATATAAATAAATTAAAGAGTTTGTTTGCCTGTGTTTATGTCTGTCTGTCTGCCTGCGTGCGGCCTGGGGACCGGACGAATGGGCCGAGAGTTAGCAAATTTTCGTCACCGTACCTTGGTCCAGGCCCAAGACCAAGACGAAGAGCTTTTTCAAAATTCGAACCAGGCGTCTCAGGGGGTCGTTTACCGGAACTTGTAAAAGTAGTAGAAAATGACGGATATTAGTGTCAAATTCATAGTTTTCTCGGTCGCTGAGATCAATGGCAAAAATCCGATCCCATTAACTTCCAAAATCACCCCATTCGGCTGTGCGCCTGGGTTAGTGGGATACAGAGCATGTAAAAATAATCCAAAATGACCGATACTAATGTGAAATCTATAGTTTTCGCGGTCACTGAGATCAATAGTGACACTTCCATTAGCGATAACGTTCAAATTCAGCTACCATTGTATCCGCTCCGGGGATCACCGGGGGAATACCGAGCCATGTAAAAATTCCAAAATCATCGATAATAGTTTCAAATCCATAGTTTTCGCAGTTGCTAAGATCGATAGTGACACTTCTATTAGCGATGACTTTGAAATTCAGCTACCATTAGGTGCACCTGCGGGGGGGGGGGGGTACCAAGACATGTAAAAATAATCGAAAATTACCGATATTAATGTAAAATCCATAGTTTCTGTAGTCGCTGAGATCAATAGTGACACTTTCATTAGCGGTGAGTTTCAAATTCAGCCAAAATTGTATGCGGGTTGAGGGTCATCTACTAGGGGGTAAGCGACATGTAAAAGTAATCGAAAATGGCCGATATTAGTGTGAAATTCATAGTTTTATCTACATTCATGTTGGTTCCTTCTGTTTAGTAGTACCGTAGATAGTTTTATTGTGGTGAAAAACAGGTTAGTTAATTGTTGTATAGGTATAAACCGTGTTCACTATTAAAATCATTCCAATGAAAACACATCTACGTTGTAGGATATGCTTTCATACAAACTAGATCCAATTTCAGAAATGTTTCTTAATTGCTCTTTCGTTGTTCAGTTTGTTTCCATCGATATTTTATCTCACCTGTGTGAAGAACGGGCATAACAGCTAGTTTAAAATAATTTAAAGGATATTTCATAAAAATAATAACTTCTTTTTATTTTCAGCACACAAGAGATTTATCGTAATTCTTATGTATTTTTTGTGATATTTTCTAGTGTTGCTCACATAAGAGAGACAGGATATAAGGGTTTATCACCTCGTTTCAAACACTTCAGAGAAGATGTATCGTCTCATCTTGAATCTCAAAGAATTCCATCTCGTCTCGTATTGATTAACTTTGAAAATTTCTCGTGTTGTTTTGTAAATGTATGCATTGTAAAAACTTTGCGCATTGATTTTTCTACTTTATTTTTTCTAGAAGTTATGACATTTTCTCGAGTGGCTAGAAGCCTAAAGAAGATTGTTGTAATAACTTATAACCCAAGTTTATTACTGGGGTATTTGGATCCCCCAGGTTTTTGAGTCACAAAAATAATTTAAGCTATTATTTGTATATTTTTGAAAGTCTGTACAAAACCCGTGATACACCTATCATAGTCTCTTTCTGTCTGCCCCCCCCAGTTTTCACCTTCTAGACTCGCCCCTAGAGAATTGTCATATTTCTCGCCTGGTCCCAAATACAAATTATAATTCTCGTCTTCGAACCAATAATACAGACGAGGCTAAAAATTTTCGTCTCGTGGAAAACACTAGCTCCCTTTCACCTACTTTTATTTTCATAATACACAACGTTCATTTTCCTAACGAATGTAGATTAATAAAACTATCATCGTAGGTGTTGCAAATGAAATGTTTTAAAGTGAACGAAGCTAAAATTCTTAACTAGAAGTTCAACTTGTCATCTATGCTAGGTATGCTGAGCGAGAGATTGTTATACAAGGTAAAATGCAGTAGCATGAGAGTATGTATTAGCATGCGATGGCAGGCCATAACTAGAAATCTCTTAAGATTAGCGATATATTATGGATATGAGAACCTATGGAAGTAGGCTGAGCAAATACAGGTCTTCGGGTCGGCCTCGTACTTTTCGTATATATATATATATATAAAACTGTGGCTTGGGTCTAAAAGAGCCAATGTCACTTTTTGACAAAAATAAGGTACTCTTGAATTTTAACGTCTATAAATGGATGTTTTCTTGTGCAAGAAGAGCAAATGTCAACACGAAATAGTTTGTAATATACACCATTCATACTTTTCTTGCACAGAAAATATCCATTTGTAGGCGTTAAAATTTGATGAACGTCTCATTTTTTGCCCAAAAAATGACATTGGTCCTTTTAGACCATTGCCAAAAATACATATATTTATGTTCTGTCAAAAAATTCTGGTCTATCTTTAGTCGTTAAGGAAAACCTTGGCAAAGGTGAGCGGAGGGCCTTAAAAATTTAACCGATTGCTAGAAAGTTTGCATGTAGAAAATGCAAATTCCTCCGCTAAATTTAATCGTGGCTGAATGGTTTCTGTAATCACCTTCGGTGTGGGAGAACAGAATTCTCTTCCCAATGGGAATACCCATGTTCAGTGATGCCAAGCTCAAACATTCTAAAATTCCATCTCGAGAGGCAAAGATTCCCATTTTGTTTTTGAATTTCCCACGTTACAGTAATTTAAAAAAAATAAGATTTCAAGATTATTGATGATTCATTGGCCTATTTTCCACCCATAAAATATTTACTTGTTCTCAATGAAAAATCCCTTATTTGCTGCCAATTGCGACAAAAATTCCCTTTATCCCTTTTCAAGAAATTAATGTTAAAAAAACCCACAAAATGGGATTCTTTTCACGGGTTGACATCACTACACATATTTCGGATTCCACGTTAAATTCTATATCTACTTCTCATATTATCTCTGTTCTGAAAGAGATGCTAAGCTTAAACTCAACCAAATAAACGTGATCGTTGATCTGGGCTGAAAAATAACTTGATCCTTACACCTAACGGCAAGTTAAATTCGCTGCCGTGGTCGCAAGTTGAATTTTCTACTTTTGTTCTGTTGCATTTAATGTTCCATTTCAATAATGTTCCTTTGAATATTGAGACATTTTTAGCGTTTGTGCGATCTTTTGTTATACATTTGAGTACAAAAGTGTGTGATCATCTGTTCCAGTTAAGTTTGTAGAGTGATACAATAGAAGTATAATCATGGGGGAGATAATGGAAGTCCGGCCCTCCAAACCACTTCCTGGCCCCCAAAATAGAATTTGTCTGCTAAGTGTTTATTTAAACATGTTTTCTCTAGCAAATGCATAACGTATATAACAAAACAATTTGAAGTGTTGGTTCTTCGCACAGGAAGAAAAAAGTTTAATAAATGTAGGAGAAAGTTCGAATATTGGAGGAAGTGCCTCTATTTTCACTTTTCAAGCAGAATGTCTAAATCCTGCAATACATGATTACCTATTGTTAATTATAAGTTTATATACCGAATTTTATACCTCCAGCTCAAGCAAATCCTCACACTAGTCACTTTCTGATAAAAAATCAAATTTTTAACACTAGAAATCGTCTCTTATGGCAGTGGTGTCCACCCCCCTCATGTCCATGACGCACCCCCCGTCAATTGTCTATTCGTAGGTGTTCTTCCATGAAAAAAAATCTTTCCGATTAAGTTTTACACAACCTCAAACATATTTATATAGATTTTTTAACCCCCCCAAATATTTCAATGACGCAGTTTGCGTCATAGCCCCCCCTTGTGGGCACCCCTGCTTATGGAGCCGAATTCTTAAAAACGCTGAAATATGTTTTCGTATTGTTTCAATTAGGAGTTTATATACGGAATTTCATCCCTCAAATTTAAGAGAATGCTGATATTTAATTTTTGCGTATAAAAAATTGGATTTTTTTTAAAACGTCGAAACATACATTCTCTTCTTTTTAATTAAGAGTTTAAATAACGAATTTTACATATCTAGCTTGAGTAAGTCATCACACTCGACGGTTTCACAATAAAGATTCGAAAATCGTAATATAGAAATTGCTTACTTTCCCATATTTAAGAATGGATTTTTAAAAAAATGCTTAACACATATTGAGTTACTACTATTTTTTTGGGAAGCTCATATGCGGCGTTTCATCCTCTTCACGTAAGATAGTTTATTTTCAGGAAAAGGTATTTGAACTCCCTTTAAACTCTCTTAAGATATGTATTGAATAACTTTCTTATCCTTTTTTCGATAATAAAAAGATTTTCCTGCCCAAATTGTTTTTTTCAGCTATAGTTGTACGCATGTGAGCTCACGCTGGATGAGATCGCTAAGGGGCAACTACTCTGCTAGATTTTTTACAGATATTCGGTTATTCGAGATACATGTCACAGCACATTAGATATGCTTAGGTGTTTACTTTGTTTGTGCCGGTATTTTGTTCCCCCCTTTATCTTCGAAAAACTTCGGCTGGTGTTTCGGATAATATGATCTTTATGTTGATAAGTGAGTCACTTTTACTCTTTTAGATAATAGTATAGATAGGGAAGAAAAATTCTAAACCACGTCAACATATGATAATAAGTAGGAACTTTTCAAGTACAATAATATAATTAATGCAATACTGATTAATGACATAACCAGAAAAGCATCATAGAGCGGTTATAATTGCCTTACGAAGATGAAAACTTGAACACACACATATACCCCAACCATTATCTGGAGTCATCGGCTGAAATGTGAGCCATAGGTCGGCTAAAACTTCTTCGACTGCTGTAACACGAACTTCAGTATTTTTTTCTTTCAATAGGCAGAGGTAGGGAAAATTGCAGGAGAATCAGATAGGAAATAGATTACTTTGGTATTCTTCAGTTATACAGATTTAAAATACAGACGATTTTTGCAAATAATATAAAAATATAACATCATGGAGTCCAGGGTTTGTTCCCAGTTGGCTCACGTTCAACTGAGAGCTACATGGGTAGCACATCAGTTCCCAGCGCCGCTATTTCTAGCTTTCTGGAATGGACCTTGTTACCTCTTAATTCAGGCAGCATCCCAATTACCTCATGATGATAGATCAATACTGGAAAACTTTAGTGCTCTCACCGAGAATAGAATAGGGATCATGCACACAGAGGTCGCGCACGCTGACAATTTGGTTAAACAGACAAATAATGATAGTAATAACTTTGAACATTCGCTCTGTAATCACTACTCGCACTCGCATGTGACACATTTTGATACCTATGGTAGCGAAAACAGTTGAAAAATATTAAGAATACAGTATATAACTAATCTGCTGTAATCGTATGGGGTTGAAGACAGAGTGGCGAGTCAAACTCCTGTCTACGGCACTGATTGATTAATCATCTACTTTGTTACTCTCATTAACCACACTCCATGTACAAGTTGCGAGTTTATTATTAGACTATTGCAGATGAGGTTCTGATTCTGATCTTATTTTATCGTCGTATTTTTCGATTTTTTACAACTTATACAAACCGGAAGTTCAACAAATGAACTTCCAATTTTTTTTCTTTTCTTATGAATAGTTTATTGGCACATTTCCTACTACTTATGACTAAGTTTATACAGTGTCAAATGAATGTTTCAACTCCAAATAATAATAATGTATAGTTTCTAAGTTATTAATGCTTTCACTCCTGATGCAGAGTGAGTTAATTAACGCTTCCGCATCCTGAAACAAGACTCTCGATTCGCTTTTAGTATGTAAAAATCTGGACTCATGAAAGATCATGGGATCCCCCGAAGAAAAATTTGCTGGGCATATCCATGTGATATAGGTATTCCTTATTGAAGTCTGTTCTAATTGATTTAATGTGTTATGATGTGCTGCTTTTCTTTCCGAAACAAGTATAGTGTAATGATTACTAATTTTAAAAATATCACCAACACTGCTATAAGAATGGTTGCACTTAATCACAATAAAATTTTAAGAATCTCCGTTATCTGAATATAGACTAAATATATAAGATTGTTTTTATATTTTCTTGTTTTTGTCTCTCCACTTTTTTCTTTAATTCTATATATAATTAAGTAGGCTTTCCAATATTCATTTTTTTAAATGATTCTACTTCGTGATCCTGTCGGTGATCTGGAATAATATATTATTTCCCGAAAAGGAATTTTTCGAAACATAATTATAAATTATTTTCATAAATTTTACTCATTGAAGTATTTTCAGTGGCACGTTATGTTATTATTATTATTGTGCGATGAGTTTCACTCTACTCTGCGTGTGAATTTCCTTTCGAAATATATTTTAAAATTATTGACTAAATAACTTATTTAGCTACTAAGTAACTAGTTAGCGTGCATGAAACTAGATAGTTTTGTTTTCTTCTGTTTCCTAACTCATTTTGTTTGTTTCTAGATAAGTGCTTGCTACACCGTTTATTGAAATTTTTCCACTAATTATCGAGTCTATTTCAAATTATTCACATAATTTAACGTATATCTTATCTTTTATAATATTTCATAATCTAATGCATTTCTTGTTGTTGATTACTTAATTTAAATTTATAAATTAGTACTTTCAATTGTATATGTGTTAAAGTACAATAATAAGTAACAATGAATTCAAATGTGATTATTAGTGTCAAAGTAATTTTATTCTGCGAATCCTTCAGATATGTTATAGTTGAATTTGTTTTCATTTGAACAAGTAGAGGAAAATTATGAGAAAATAGAAGCAATTGCAGACAGAGAGAAGAGGAAAGCATGTGTAATTGTAATGGGAGATTTGAATGCAGTTTGGGAGAAAAACAGGAAAGTAATGCCATACACAAATATTGTTTAGGCGAAAGAAATGGAAGGGGAGAAAGACAGGTTAATTTCTGTATACAGAATTCACTAGTAATTGGGAACACGTGGTTCAATCAGCATAAGAGAAGAAGATATACATGGAAATCCCCAATAGATGGTGGAAGATATCAGTTAGACTATGTTATGATTCAGGACAGATGTCAAAATAGCTTGAAGAACGCGAAGACCCTTCCCGGGCTGACATTTTCTCGGCGTAACCTTGTGCTGGCCGAAGTAGACATGCAACTGAAAAATGTAAGCAGGAAGAAAGTAGGCAACAAGATGTTAAATTATGAAAAATTGAGAAACGAGAAAATAAGAAATCTTTCCGTTGAGAAATTCGAAGAAAAATATTCAAATGAGGAAACGATAGGTGCAGGTAGTAATAGACGGTGGATCCATGTCAAACTTAGTACACAGGAGACTCCAGAACAAGTAGTATGTTACCACGAACATAAAATGGTTAAGAATCCAGGGTTACATAACAGATGTTGCAAAAAATGAAGGAAAGAAAGACGTGGAAACAGGTTGATACTGAAAAGAGCAGAAAAATGTACAGGAAGTTAAACAATGAGTTACAAGGGGAAACAAATAGAGCACGGGAAATTGTACAAAAGAAAATGCGAGGACGTAGAAGAATTAGAGTTCGGAAATATGAAGGAATGTACAAGGAGGTGAAATCTATGGAACTGCAGAAGAAACAATGGGCTATTACGATGGCTAATATGATGGCAGTAGAAAATAAGAATGAAATGGTAGTCAGCGAAAGAAGTGAAGCCTTAGGAAGATGGAAAAGCATATGTTGAGGACTCATATGAATGGAAAGTCAACCCGGATAGATAATATAAGAATCGAATCCGTTAAGAATATAGGAGACAAGGGCAAGAAAGAACTGTTTCGACTCTGCGATGAAATATATCAAATAGAAGAGTGTCCAAAATACTTCCTGACGAAACCTAAGATGATGCCGGTGGCTAAGAAATCGAACAAAAAAAAATGTGAGGGTTATAGAACTATTAGTCTCAAATCTCATACAGTGGGGCCGCGGTGGCTCAGTGGTAGAGCGTTCACCTCTGGTGCATGGGGTCCCGGGTTCAAATCCTGCTCCCGCCAAGTGAACTTTGTGGTAGACAAACACCGTGTGCTTGGGTTTTCTCGGGGTTTTCCCGTTTCCTCCCACTTTCTTCATTCCACCATTTCATTCATTTCTCATAATCACCATCTCCTTTAGCCTAACCGGCATAACCGTGGGACGTAAAACTCAAAGATGCCATTTCATTTCATTTCAAATCTCATACAACTAAAAAAAATCTTCGAATTCTGAACAGAAGGTTGTATCTAAGAACAAATGAAAATGTTGAGGAAGAACAGTTCGGGTTCAGGAGAGGTAAGGGTACAAGAGATGAAATTGGATTACTAAGGGTGATCGGTGAAAGATTTATAGGAAAAGGAAAGAATTTATAGATTATTAAGGTATGTGGTATTTAATGATTTAGAAAATGCTTTTGACCGCGTGAATTGGGGATTGTTGTTGGAAGTTCTAGAGAAAGTTGGGTTGAAATTGAAAGATCGAAGACTCATCAGAAACTTATATGCAAAACAATAAGTATGTGTTAGAATAAGGGAGGAAATGACAGAGAGAGCGCAATTGGTAGGAGAATTCAACAACGATGCTGTCTCTTGCCTACATTATTTAGTATATATCTAGAAGAGATGGTGAAAAAGAGCATACATAATAAAGATGAGATTTCAATAGGAGGTAGAATGATTAGGTGTATATGGGTTGCAGATGATATGGGGCTCGTTGCAAAATCTAAAAAAAAAAAAAATATTAGAAAACTATGGATGAAATAAATGTTAGAAAGACAAAAGCCATAATGATTTGAACAAAGAAGTGTTGTCAAATATATAAGTAGAAGGGGGAAAATAGAGCAGGTGACTAGTTTGCAATACGTGAATAGTATTATTAGGAATGATATGAAGTATGAACGTGAAATAAAAGGAAAGATAGGAATGGCGAAAAAACCTTTAGTAGGAAGAAAATGCTGTTTGTGGGACCTTGAATATAAAGTTGAGAAAAAGACTCATAAAATGTTTCGTGTGAAATATTGTTCTGTATAGGTGAGAGACATGGACATTGCGCAACAATACTTTAAAAAACGCTCGAAATGTGGATGTGAACAAGAATGGAGGGAATTAGCTGGGTCGAGCGGAAAACGAATAAGAGAATTTTAGAAATATTGATTTTTAGAAGCGGAAAATATCAGGTTGTCAAAAAAGTATTGGGCTTTTGGAGGTAAAACTTCAGAATAAATTGTTGTTATTTGAAAATAGCATTATAAAACTGCGCATGCACTACTTTGTTGATGAACTTCTTCCATTTTATCGGGAACACTACAATTCCGTCACTATAATCCCGTCTGCTATATCTGGTCAAAAAATTGTTCATGTGATTTTCACATGTTTCTTTGAAACTAACTAACTTATCACTATTTCGGAAGTTCTGTAGTGACTCGAACAAAAGGTAGTCCGGTAATGCCAGCCCCACGATATAAGATGGACGCAATGGTAAATAGCAATCGATTTTTTTTTTAATTTATGACGGGTCGTTAAACGTAAATGCGATCTCGTGTTGTTAACGTGGTGTATGACACCCTTTGTGTTGACTTCAGGCTGTTCCTTTCGAATTGTTAGGTGTATGTTAATTGTTGACAGTCCATTGTGGAGTCTTTCGTTCTGCTCGGTGAAAGCAGCTCGTGATTCACAATACCCTAATAGTTCCATCAAACTCAAAGAATATCCTTCCTAGAAGTGAGTGTAGGCTTTGCAACAGACTTTCTACCACGATCATTCTTCGCATACCAATAGGTTATTTACAGAGGGCGCGGTGGCTCAGTGGTAGAACGTTCACCTCTGGTGCTTGGTGTCCCTGGGTCGATCCCAGCTTGCGCCGTGTGGACTTTGTGGTGGACAAACACCGTGCTCGTGGGTTTTCTCGGGGTTCTCCCGTTTCCTCCCACTTTCTTCATTCCACCATTTCACTCATCTCTCATCATCACCGTCTCCTTTAGCCTGACCGGCATAACCGTGGGACGTAAAACGTAAAGATTTAATTTCATTTCATTAGATTATTTACTTTTCATCACTCGTGGCAAACCAATTTGGAAATGATACCAGAGATCCAGAGATGGCTGAGTGGTTAGTGTACATGTCTTTCGGGTCGGAGACCGGGTTCGATTCCCGGCGGGAGCTCATGTAGCTCGAATCCGACGTTAAGATGTATGTCAACGTCATATATAGTCTCTCTGCTGGAATGGACGTTAAACTCAAAATCAAATCAAATCAAAGAAATAATTCTAGTTTGTTACGTTTTAGTAGATATTCACAGATGAAAATTCGTTCGAGTAAATGTGTTTGAGTCAGTTCATGTATCAACAAAATGTCAAGCTGGTTTTATAGCCAGTTTTCTCGAAATGGTTTAACACCATTAATGTTTCGGTAATAAGCAATACTATGACAGCTTACACTCCGATCTTGCTTGACTTTTGTCAGAACATTATCGACTTTTGGTGCTGTTGATCTCCCACTGCGAGAAACATTTTGGGTATTCAAATTTCCAAAACGAAAGCAACTGAACATCTTTGAGCTGTTGGTTTTAATAATGTGTATTGTGTATAAACAGCACAAATTTCATCACAATCCTGGCAAATTAGCAAATGATTTTACTCATGTTAAGAGAATATCCTCGTGGTTATGCGGTAAGCATACGCGCCTTTGGCGTGGGAGACCCAGGTTCGATTCCCGGCGGAATTCATGTGTTTCGGATCCTACGTTAGGCTGTAGTTCCACAAAGAAATTATACTCTTCGTGGATGATAATAATTTGCAGTTCTTTTGTCATAAAACTCTTAAGGGTATTTGCCATTACTAGAACCTGCGCAGAGTATGATAAAAACATATAATGCTATCATGGAAGAAAATCAGAACCTGACGGACTGAAGGAAGTACCATAAAAATTGCAATATAACTAATCAGACATCTCTAGGTTTCTCCGATGTTGAACCCATTATTGGTACACTATAGAAAAAGTTTCTCGTTACCTACTACTGTAATGTTGTATTGATGTCAACTACAGCAAATCGGATGTTGCAATGGATTTCAATCACTTCTGATTTTAGAAGAGCGATATTGTTGGACAAGTGTTACGTTCTTGGTACGCTGAATCCATATTAAGAAACAAGATTATTTTTTATTTTATTTATTTATTTATTTATTTTTTGTCTCTGACCATACTGCTAATTTCCGGTTCGTTAGAATAGAGGAATAAAAACGAGGATATCACATATTCTTTGGAGGTTGAATCCATACAAGAAAACCATCTCTCTTTTATTACAAACTCCCGGGAAGGAATTTATTTCCATTTCTTTACTTTCTCTTCAAAATTATAAGAACCATTAGACTAATTACTTTATTTTCATTTATTATGATTTACTTCAAGGTTTTAAATAACTTAGAGAGTTAAAAAAATAAAATTCGTTGATTGCACTTTATATAACTAATAATATGACTTTTTAACTTCCATTTCCATTTGCACTAAAAAGTAGCAAAATACTAATTTACAAATGATGAAAAGGAACCAGTTCGTAAAGTAATGTAGAAATTATGTAGGAATAGAGATGAAGTACTGTACTATTAATACACTCCGAATCACCGTTAGTAATAGACGTCGGTCTGTCTCCTGTCTCCTGTCTCCTGTCTCTGACTTGAATTTCTGAAGAGGTACTCGGATTTCTCTTACATGTGAAATAACGCATGAAATTTTGAGAAATAGGTAGGAAGAAAGGTCGTGTTGACAATATTAGGGATGAGCATGAGCGAGTTCGAGCGAGTCTTTACTGAAACTCGAATCAACTCGAAACAGACATCTTTGAACTCGACTCGAGAACTCTTCTCGAAAAATTTCATCCAACTCGACTCGAATTTGACTCGAGTTTCGAGTCGACTCGAGCGAAAACGAGCCAAATTGAGCCAAATGCTGTTGTAGTTTCAAGTACTTTCTTCAAGTATCCTACATAGACAAAATAATTATTATCAATGATACTTCTACTACTATAACATTATTATTATTATTATTATTATTATTATTATTATTATTATTATTATTATTATTATTATTATTATTATTATTATTATTATAACAACACTGTGTATAAACATGAAAGATAGGTGGTTTGTATGTGAATACTAAAAATTTTTTGACTGCTGACCTCGGTATTCGTGAAGACTAGGAGGCAAGGACATCGTTCACGAGATTCTGGGTTTCAGTTCCGGAGGAGCAAGTATCCGAGCTCGAACCAAAAATCGTTAAAAGTTAAAAGTCGCCGGCCACACATGTTCAAAACTGCTTGGTCCGAGTTTAGCGTTCTCAACGGTTCGAGCGGCTCGGCTCACAGCTCATTCCCTATCGAGCCGAGCCAATAACTCACCCACCCAAACCAATACGAGCCGAAACAAATCGAGCTGATGGCTCACCCCAACCGAGCCGGCTCGAGACTATGGCTCACCTAAGCCGAGTCGCTGCCTCATCTCAATCAAGCCGACTAGAGCTGTTCGCTCAGTTGAACCGAGTTAAGCCGGTTAACATCCCTACACGGGTTGGCCTTTCGCTTCTGCTCAAAACTTTCACCTTGCAGGTCTCAGTCTTGGTAGTGAGAACTACAGTATATACTTATGTTAGTGCTCACAACATTTAAATGCTGTCTCGTTATAAAAATCCATTGTCGTCTTATTAATAGAGACGAGGGGAGATGCGAGCAGTGTCTCACTTTGTGAGCAAAACTAAAAATGTTCCACATTTATGTTTACATTTCTCATAGCTTTCGTTTTTCAGTATAATCAGGTAATGATTTCAAAACGAGTTAAAACGAGCTAAACGAGCGAGCGATTTTCAAACTCTACTCAACTCAAAACTCTACCTCAAAACAGTGACTCGGCTCAGAACTCGACTCGAATTCGCTCCGAGTTTTAGCTCGGCTCGTGCCCATCCCTAGGCAGTATTACGTGCAAAATTCTAAAGATATGTGAGTATCTTCCAAATATTGTGAACAAAAACATGTATGCGCAAATGTTGATAAAATGGTGATACATATGTCTTCTGGCAGTTACCCAGCCTAATTTGTTTATCTATATATTAAAATGCTAGATGTATATGTTTGTCTCCAATGAAAAGTTTATATGTTTTTCTCCAATCCTTCCGACACTGAGATCTCGAAAACCAGAAGTCCTAGAAACATGCCCTTTTCGCTGGTCGATTTCAAAGTTTGTGTAGGTATTATAGTTCTAATTCAATATTTTGAAAACCTGGCTGTTATTTCTTTATTACATTTTCTAGGGGTACACAAGAAATGTTTTTTCTAAAAAAGTCATATCCTATCAGTTATACGTTCCAACAGAACATAGTTGTATATAGGGGTTGTATATCTCTCAAGCGTTTCTTTCATAGTTAATGATAATGAAAAACGAAGGATAAACATTTCTCCACCCTAAGATGAATCTTTATTGTTTGGAGTATTTTGCCCAATGAACACCTACATCACTGACATTATAATTACTTGTGTGTGTGATGTATTTGCTTATTGCATACTGCATGCAAAAAGAAAGAAAAAAACTGATCATACATGAATTAGAAGTTTCAACCGGAACTAGGTTCAATCTTGCAAACGGTGCGAGATATTGATAAAATAATCGATAAAATGTCCCCTTTATGGTACTCCTTGCCGATTTTTATCAAGACGTCTTTTACTTGTGTCTGTAAAAGAACATGTACAGATGTTGTGAGGAATGACAAGGAGATTCATGCCCATATTTGAATGATGCGCTGTGTAGAGGACGCAGGTTCAGCTAGTAAAATTTAATATGTTTATAATGTCAGTAGTAGGGTCAAATTTAGAAGATCTACTTACAAATAAATTAAAACTGTTTACCGGTGCAAAAGTATGTGGACTTGCTATACCCTTTTTTCACATATTTACTTGCATAGAACATATTTAAGTTAATATACATTTATGAGTACATTTTCCTCATCCCTGTTTCTTGACTACATCGTTACTTATATTTTTGCAGCGTTTATCACTTATTAACGTGTTTACACACTTTTGGACCACCCTGCGTATTGACTTGTACAGAATAGAACATTTAAGAAATAAAACTCATTGATTTTCTGTTTAATTCGAGTCAACCTCGGTCCCATCTTACTTGAATTATCGCGATTGCATTTGAATTCAAACCACTAACCGGCTAACCATTACACTTCTTTACCTAAGTTTCGATTCCGAAGAAACAGAATGCATGCAGCAAAGGATGAGCTTTATTTCTAGTGAAGCAACCTCTGCAGGTGAATAATTTCCATAGAAGTTTTCTATCAAGAAACAAGAAACTAAAATGGAATTTACGATAGGATTGTGAAAATTAGTTTTCTGCTTCTCAAGAATATAAGAACCGCTAGCTAAACCATTTTCCGGATGTTCTCTTTTCAACGCAGGGGTCCAACTCTCTATTGAAAACTCATCGGTGCTCCTCCTCTTTCCTTTCTACCTGCTTACAGGCTAGTTTTCTTGTCTCTCTCTACCTCCTGATTTGCTCTGTTCAACAATGTGCAGCGAAACCTCTCCCACATTAGACAAACATTGCCCATTTCCTGGCTCTCAGTAGCAATGAACGGTAGCGAATTATATTCAATGTACTTGTTCAGTGGCGGATGCAGAAGTTCGTCAAGGGGTATTAACCTAAAAAGTTCATAGAATTTCATGCGTTTGTATACAAATCTTAATATGCTAAAGGTTTATTTTTTCATAATATCTTGCTCAAGAGAGTATTAAAACCCAGAAATTCCCCTTGCGTGTGCCACTTCAATGTTTTGCCACTTATGTTTAATTCTCGTTTCAATATATAGAATAGAATTTCTTATATGATCAACTTATTCCCTAATGTTTAACTGCATATAACACTTCTCTGATTTTATTACATCAGGTAAACCATTAATATATAACAAAAACAGCAAAGGTCCTAAGTTTGAACCCGCGCAATACCTGAATGAATTACAAATTCAGAAGTCAGGGCATTTTTATAACTACACGATGACTGCGTTCGTGGAGATATGGCGATATATAAATTTAATGTGAAAAATTAATAATGACAAGCTGGATAAGAAGAATATCATGATGTATGATACCAAATGTTTTACTATAGTCTGTATAAATTATACATTTGATTTCCATTATCAATTTATGTTGCTAGTGAGTGAGCTCAACAAGATTAGTTATTGTTGATTTCCTGGGTAAAAAAGAAAAATCATGTTGGCTTTTTAAATTGATTGGATAAACGGGGAAAATATATTGTTTTGTGAATAATAACTTCAAATACCTTGACAGAACAGAGATTAATGCTACTGGTCTGTAACTTTTTCATATCAATCTTATTTCCCTTAGCGTTGGAAATAAAACAAACACCAGAAACTTTACTTCTAGTTGAAAAGCGAGAACTGGACAATGACTTATTAAACATCGCATATAATAGATATTTTAGTGAATAGTTATACCTTGATGATATATGATTCCTATATTCTAGGTGGACAAATACCGTGTGCGTAGGTTTCCTCGGGATTCTCCCGTTTCCTCCCACTTTCTTCATTCCACTATTTCATTCATTTCTCATTATCACCGTCTCCTTTAGCCTATTCGGCATAATCGTGGGACTAAAACTCAAAGATTTCATTTCATTTTTTCCTATATTCTAGAGAGATTTGAGTTCTAAGCCTTTTGAAAACATCTATAACTTCTTCCACTTGAACATTCCAATGAACATGAATAGATTTGAACTAATTAAGCAAGTCAGAGTTAACACGATGTGACAAAAACTCAAGATCGTACTCAGATTTGTTACATGAGACCTGAAAATGTTGAATAAATACGTTAGCAACATCTAGGTATTTTGGTATTTATTTGAAAAAAAAAATGAAATGAAATCTTTATGTTTTACGTCCCACGATTGTGCCGGTTAGGCTAAAGGAGACGATGATAATGAGAGATAAGTGAAATGGTGTAATGAAGAAAGTGGGAGGAAACGGGAGAACCCCGAGAAAGCCCACGAGCACGGTGTTTGTCCACCACAAAGTTCACTTGGCGGGGGCTGGGATCGAACCAGGTTCCCCAAACATTGGTATTTATTTGACGTTCTTCACAATTTAGAGTATTGTTGTCGGAATTGCTTTCTTAAAGTCAAAAATGTTTGGGCTTTACAAGAACACAGGATTCGTAATCATTTATGTATCTATCATAAACACTTGAAACTTCCCCTTTCGTTGTAACCATAATTTCTTTAAATGATATCTTTATGGAAGTATATGGATATATCTTCAATTATCTTTATGGAAGTTATAGTCTTATTTAATATGCGGACTCTTAGTACAAATTCTCTTATTATAGCGAAAATCAATAGATGAAGCAGGGTGATGAACCTCTTCAGACACCAACAATTTAGTTCCGATCCTTCTTCAATGTCATTGATATTTCCAAGAAGTACATCTCCCGTTCTGTGTAAATATTGTTTAGCGTCCCTAAAATTTTCTTACTTCATAAAGCTATACAACTCCTTTCAAGTATTTTGTAGAACTAAGAAAATAAAAATCAACTCCGGTTGTGTATGGGTTAACCTCACAGGATGGCTAGCCTGGAAAAGTTGTTACACTTTTTTGACCGAGTGTTCGGGAATTAAATCGAATCCGGGAGCGCTTGCTCCAAAGACAAAAACGTTAGCGACTACGCTATGCAGAGCAACTTTAATCGCCCATTAAAAGAATCTTACTTTCCGGTTGCGAAAATAGTCTATATACAAAAAATCAAGAGATTTGGTTGATTCAGGTGGAAAATATACAAGACAATAAGAAGAAACGTTGTTTACACTCATTTTTATGCATGTAGGCCTATATACGTAAGAACAACGACCTGCAAATTTCAGGGGAGGATGAAATTTGATTCAGCGGGCTGACCCCTCTGATCACTCTTTAACTACGAGCCTGAAGCATTATTAAATTCTAGAAGTGTGTCTTGGATTCAATTCCTGCAAACAGCACAATTTCAGTGTTGTTTTATCGTTTAAGAAAGCAGAGGATTCTATTTATAGTGATCGCAACGAGTCGTGAAACTTGACCTAGATCTATCGATTTCACCACCCAATAGAACGCGAGGGTGTGTACTGGTTGTCGACCACTATCTATGAAATTTTACCAGTGTCGTCTCTCGTCCTATATGGAGAACATCTTCAGAGGTTCAGTGTTGTGGAAATGGCGCTCAGTTTCGTTTCGTACTTTTGGGGGCTGTTTTTTTATCGTTGTATTATATTTTTATTGTTATTATTGTTACGATTTAATTCGAATAATTTCTACCACTCGTGCAGTTGTTTTTAACTGATGTTCTCTTGTCGCCCCTTCGTTATATTTTCCAAGTTTGGCAACATTGTTGGTGCACTTTTGTTGTTGGATATTTTCTCGAGTGTGTGCTTGGAAGGCTGCTCCGAACTGTACTAAAATCTTCCAATGTATCACAGGTGATACCAATCAGTTCTATGATTTGTGTAGAACCCAGGCTTCAAAAGTCGTTGCGATTACTGTACTAAATACAAAAATTATGTCCATGGGACTTGATGAAATGACCGTACAGAACTAAAATTAACATCCGTTGATGCTCAAATTCTCAACGAAGTTTATTAAATGAGCATATATGGATAGTTAGCTTTCTTACTTAGCAATCGAGAGATTAATTTGGAGTTCCTAAAACTTTCATTTTGGTTGTTGTTTCTCTTAGATTCCCTTCGTCCCTGTCAAGAATAAGTTATGGGTTATAACTTCAAGGCTCTGACCAACTTTCTTTTTATTTTAAATTATTTTCTTTACAAAGTAAACTGGTCTTTCTAATTTATTTGGAACTTCACTAATGAATAAATGTAGCAAAGAAATATTTTAAAGTCCTTACCTGAAGCTCAATTAAAAAGGAAGTAAAAACACTCACGACAATGTTGGCAAGCTAGATCATCACGTTAATTGTTCCATGCCTTTCTGATTATTAAATACACGGAGAGAGAAATCGAGCGCATTTAAAATCAAGTCCGTAAATTCCGGTTAAGGGTGGTTTTCCTGGCACTCCTCCTGCTTCGCCAGGAGAACTACACTTGTAGAAAATATGTGTTGTGGTGCATTTTCTGAACTGGGTAGTCTTCGCTCACAACCAGATAATATTTATCAATTTACATACCATGATTTTGTGTATCCTACACGTGTTGGCGGAGGACACCTATGATTTACAAACTAATTATGGATGTACAGATTTGTACTGGCTATACAACAAACCTCTATATAGCCAGGTACAGAATATTTTGTGTGTAATACAGAATTCTACTTAATTCGGGCTCTCCGGATTTTCTAGATACAAATAAATAAATGAATAAATAAAAGTTCAGTTTTCTTTGTGTAGTTGTCTGCCATTCTTAAGTATACATAATCAGACTCATGCACTAGAACTTGCTGATTGTTTAATTAAGATTACAAACGAATTAAGGTGATAGATGCAAATGTAAATGTTAGATTGCGCGTATCATATTAAATGATACACCTAGGTATATGATCTTGAGTAGAATATCATCAAAGACTGTTTTGTTTCACATTTACAATTCATAATACAATATATTCAAAGAACGACTTTTAACTTTCAAACTAAGCTTGTATGAGTATCGGAAGTCTCATAGAACGGTGATGTAAGTCTGTTTGCGGACAGATATTGGGGTGAAGCGCTTTTCTGGTACGATTCAGCGTCTCAAGAATAAGTTTCATTTCCTCGTTAACCCACTCGTAGAGTAACCCACTATTCAAACAGGAAGTTGTTGAAATCAACCATTTCCGGTTTCAACGTTTATCGCCATAGTACAAAAAGAGAAATATACGACGACAAACTTTTTAAAAAAAAAAATCGGTTTAGCGTCTCAAGAAACGGTATCTTCACCCATATTGCTCTACTAAAATCGGAAGTGGTAGAAATATACTACTATTTCTCTTTTTAATTCTAACTTTCATAGAGCAAAAACGTTAAGACTTAGTGAGTAAGTACTTTCTGATTTGGATTCTACATCCCAAGAATACACATAAGATTTATCACTACCTTTATCCTTACTTCCAAGGTCTCAACGCTTCATTTTATGTCTTCGTTTCTTGAAAACCTTTTCTAACTTAAATTGATCGTTTTCCTTGCCCTCTATCCCTCATACTACACTAGTCTGGAATGCAAAACGTCGCATCCTACTCCAAATATCCTCTAGATGTGATTATAGGCATGCTTTTGTACTTTAGATTTAGTCAAATCTGTACAGTTCATCTATATATATATCTCTTGAAAACATACCGACAAAGAATATGTCGGCAATCATGTTTTCAGCATCTTACTAAAATAACTTTCTACCACTCCAAAATAACTTAAGTCATGAACATCTGTTTCAAAGTTTGTAGCAAAGTAGAGTATGAAAACACGATAATCTAAAGAGGAAGATTTAAAGGAAGCTGAGCAATGAATTAAAAAGAAAACTTTAAACCAGGAAGGCAAATTATATAAATACATGTGAAGAAGAGTTAGAAACTAGGGAATACGAATAAATCTATATTAACCGAATGAAAGCGTGTCCGAAGAAAGAGCAAACAAATATGAAATTAGTAAACGATAATATAGATGCATTTAGTAAAGAAAATAAAGTATTAGGGGCAGGGGCGTACACAGAAGGTGGATCTTAGTTGTCCTGAATCATCTGAAATCCCGACTTTTCTTTAAATTTAGTCTATTTTTGGGGGGATGGAGTAATTTTACATTTTTTTTATAATTTATTCTTATATTGAATTTGGACCTCACGAAATAAATTATTGCGTACGCCCTGGATACGGGATGAAAGGGAAGAATAAGAGAATTGCATCACAATAAGAATGAATTACGTCGGTTAGGCCAGAGACCGTTTAGATGGAGAAAGAGAACAAGAAGAAAGTGCAAATGATAAATGATTTGAGATACGTTGAGAGATAAATTGCACTGAGAAAAAAATGTAGGTGGCGTACTTAAAAAGATTATAATTATAACTAATGTCATCAGAAAAGATTGTAATTAATTTCTTAATTGCGTCACTGTAATCCAAAGTATTTACTCTGAGAATTACCTGAAAAGATAAACAAATATTTCTAATTTCTGCACACATAAAATCCACCTGAGATACGATCTTGTGTACGATTACATCATAAAAAAAAAACAAAAAAAAAAACAATATTTTAAATTCTTCTTTGGTTTCTTCTGGAAGTGTTTCAGTATCAAATAAGTTATCTTTCGATTGCGGGATTCAACTTCCTACATTGATATAGTCTAAATCTAAATGTTACCTTCAAACGTCCGAGAGAATTAATGGTTCAAACTTAGAGAAATGTAATCTGCCCATTTACTTCTGCCATAGGTTTCATTGTCTCAAATCGTACACAGAGCACCCTTGTGGCTATGTGGATAACATACGTGCCTTTGGTGTGGTGGATCCGGGTTCCATTACTGTCGGAAATTCATGTGGATCGGATTCCATGTTAATCTGTAGGCCTAGGTCTCATAGTTTGCTGCTGAATGGGACGCTGAACTCAAATTCACTCCAATTCGTGCACATTCCATCTTGTTTCAGAAATTCTATAGAAGGAATGTCGACATGTGTATTTTAATAATATCTGTCGGATTGATTTGATTTAATTTTCAGTTTTAGTTTCCCGTTCAGCATCGAGGCTATATGAGACGTGGACCTACAGTTTTAACGTGGAATCCGAACCACATGAGCTCCGACCAGGGATCAAACCCTGGTCTCCCATGCCAAAGGCGCGTATGCTAACTGCTTAGCCAATGGGGAACTCTCTGTGTGACCTTGAAAATAGCCTAGAAGAATGCAAAAGTCGCTTAATTTTTGTATTACCAATAGACTAAATTTCCTTCCTGCCAACAGATGTTTAAAAGATCACTTAATCCATATTTTTAAATCTAATTTTGTTTAATTTGACCTCTAGAAAGGCAATATTTAATATATATAAGATGTAAGATTTTCTTTAAAAAGTTGGTAGTTCTTTGGTTGGTAGCTCACAGTACGATTTAAAAACGGCATGGTAGCTCAAAAGATTCATAAGTTTGACGACCACTGGTTTAGAAGATAGTTCATGCTCTATTGATAAGAGTGCTCGATGATTTATTTTCCCTTGACCCAAAAATTAACGGTAATAGCATAGTAAAAGGTGCTTTCTCTTGCATAAATGTCTAATTGCGTTCTTTGTGTTAATTGGAGAGCACTGAATTGGATGAAAATATCTTTAAACATATCTGTCCATAGGGTCATGAACTCAAACTGCTTTTGTTAATGGTGAAAGTGCCCACGCTTTGAAACATTTCTAAATGTACTTTCCATACTAATATGGGGATTCCGAATCTATTGGAACTATTCTAAACATATTTGTCCATAACATTACACACACACACACACACACACACAAAAAAAAAAAAAACCTTGAGCTCTTTGATCTCAATGGTTTCTGATCTAACGATAATTAACTAAACTCTTTCACTCGCCGTGAAAGAACAGTCACGAGCAGGGTAATGAAGATTTTGAATGCAATGCAAACTTCAGGAAACACAATTATTGTAACTTCAAGTAACAAATTTCATTGAGAAGAAGAACTGTAAGTCGTTTATTTTACGTGACTTAGTCAGATCCAAGAAAGTAGCTGCTACTCTGACTTCTAAATTTGTTTCTCTTTGACAAGATTATCATTTAGATCATCAAAATAGGTTGTTAATTAATTTCTTGATTGCATCACTGCCATCCAAAGTGTTTATTCTCAGAATGGTTTCAAAAGTTGCATGAATATTTATCATTTCCGCACACCGAGAAAACGAAATATCATCTTGTGTACCGTTATAGGTTAAGGACCTTTTTCAAAATCAATTGCCTATTGTAGCCATAATATTGGTCGGTGTTGGCCCATTTTTTTCCTTGAAATGTACAGTCTCTACTAATACTAAAAGTCACTTCAAGGCTCAAATGCTAATGTTAATTTTTTTTTTTTTTTATGAAACTGGAACTCGCCAATGGAACCCGAATTCGACACACTTCACCTGGTTTCGACAGTTGCGGTATCTGAATTCGACACCTTCAATTATATCCATGTAAAACATTAAGTCGGCATTATTAGTAGTAGTAATCTCTTCTCAGCTTCAAATATTGTTTTATTATTATACAGAAATTATCATACGGGCAAAAGAACACAACTTAAATTTTCTGAACTGAGTAGTTACTTCGATGATCCTCAATTCGACATGCTGGAACCTGATTTCGACATTCCATGTCGAACTGAGGTTACAACTATCGGAGAATTATGCAACAAATAGCTTTATGAAAGACTTTGAACATACTTGTACGTTTAGATATTCAGTTAAAATTATATTTGCACTACTGAGCCTGAATTCGACAACCTTGTCGAAATCCGGTTCACGTTACAAATAAAGGCTCGTGTTTTCGACAACCCCACGTTCATGTTACATCACAACCTTTGTCCTCACAGAAGAAAACAAAACGCACTGATTGAAACTCCTTTACAACATTAAAGTACCACTATTTGCTTGAATCAAACCTAACTTTAATAAAAATCTTAGGAAAATAACTTGCCGTCTTATGATTTCCTTAAGATTATGTGTTTTCTCGAAGAGTGTATCACACACACGACAATGTACTTCTTTTCTCCATGCGTATGACTCATCTACTGTAACCACACTTTTGACACGAGAAAAGACACTCCCATAATGTTGCCACTTCTATTCACGATCGCAAGGCATGTGACATCTTACGCTTATTTCACAACATTTAAACACAGGTATGTCGAATTCGGGTGTCTGTCGAATTCAGGCGCGTTTACCTTATAATTGGTTTTCTACAGTTTCTTCTAAAAGTGTTTCAAATCCTCCACCGAAACTCATGTCTGTGGACAATGTTTCTGTCCCTCTCTCTCCCCGTTGCAAAATCTGAAATGGCACTATTGATTCAGACCTTATACCGTACCTCTTACATCCCTATGTATGGTAACCTTAAAAGCTTTAATTGTTTATTTCAGTGTCAAATGAGTTATCTTTTGACTGCAGGGTCCATCTTCTTATATTTGCGTAATCTAAAATTTCCATTCAAACATTCAAGAGAGGTTCAAATTGGGAGAAGCATAATCAGTCCGTATACTTCTGCTATCCCATCACGGTACAAATTGCATTGGTTTTCAGTATTTTGTACAACTTTCTCTACTTTTGGTAGTTTTTCTGTTATTGATTTTATTGTTTCAATTTGTGCACAGCACATCTTGTTTCTGAAAGGTTATGAAGAAAAGAGATTGCCCACCAAAGCATTTAAATATTTGTGATAATCTCTGTGGGCTTGAACAAAAGCCAAGTAACAGTACAAACGGCACTAAATTCTTTACCAAGCAATGAACTAAATTTAATTTTTGTTATCAAATATATTTAAAAGATCATTAAATTCATATAATTAAATCCAATTTTGTTTAGTTTAATTTCTAGGAAAGTTGTAAAAAATTAAAAGAAAATATCATTTTATCTCGCGCTTCTTGAAGGTCCGGGTTCCCGACGTTTCTCGAGATTACCATCTTGTTTTGACGATCCTGATGATATGCCTAGACTGAATGTTGGGCACACCTCGAGTGCTTAAACTTAACTTGAATAAATTTAACTATTCCTTTAACAGTCGATTGCTCAGTAATCCAATAACGTGATTTGAATCACTTGAATATATTTTGTTTATAAATTTAATTGGTTTGATTGTTTTAATATAGTCACCTAGAAACTCTTAGTTTATGAGTCGATTTGGTGTAACTCATCACGATTATGATACACGATATAATCAGCAAGAACAATACCGTGACAGACAACACCAAAATCAAGTTGTGACGAACTCCCGTCACGATAGTACACTTAGTTTTGTCCAAACGTTGAATAGAGTTTTTTTCTTACTCTTCTTTCTCTATGGCAATTAAGATTGAAGTCGGAAATGGTAGACTTCTAGCTCTTCCGGCTACAATAGAAGAATTAGAGCATATGTTTGAACTATGAATATGAACTATGAACTATGATTCATATCAAAGCGTTTCTCGGAATTTATTCAGTAGCCTTATTTAATATTTTGCCTGGAAGAGGGAGAGGCAAGATTCTCCTATATAATTAAAGTTCCACGTTTTTCCTTAGTAGGTTATTGAAATTTGATATAGGCCCTACCAGGTGTATCAAAATTCTGGGGGTTATAGGCAAACTCTGTTAAAAGTGAAGATACGAAAACATGGAAAGAGAAGAAGTTGTTGGAAGTAGGTAGTTTTTAATTTAAAATATTGGACTTTTTCTAATAGCACCAACCGTATGAACTCCACACTGGGAAAACGCCCCATGTTAAATGAAAATGAAACGTTTTCAGTTAGCAGGCTGTAAAATGGAACGCAACGGCACACAAAAGTAATCCACGAAAAACGTGCGAATTGTTATGTGAAGGAATCTAGAATATTATGGTATTAAGCCCAAAGCAGCAGTCTCCCAAAATGGCAGGTTGCTTTTTTGTCTAACATAGGGCACCTTACCAGTGTAAAACCTAAATGGTTGATAAGATTCGGAAACTTCCACGATTTTAGATTGAAAACCACCTATTTCCAATAACTTTCCTCTCTTTCCATTTTTTTTTTACCTTGATTCAGAATAGAGTTTGCCTATTGCCCTTGCCGCCCCCAAAAGTTTTGATACACCCGGTATTGTGTTATTGACATATAATTATATATATGAAACTCAGAGAATTGGCCTTTGCAGCCCCGTATAAGGTCTTTGCATCTGTTACATTTTTTGGTCTAAGGGGGGTAATGTTGAAACCGGAAGTTGTAATGGATTTCAGTTACTTCTGGTTTAATGGAGTGATAAAATGCTGCAAATGATGAATACATTAAAGAAAAAATACAATTACTTCAAAACTTTTCTTCTATGGCTACTAACACTGAAACTGTTCTGCTGTTTACGTCTGGAAAAGAGCCACAGGACGGAGATATCACATATTCCTGGTACTCTGGATCCATATCAAAATATCATCGCTCGCTATCTTCTTTTTTTTTCGCTCTTATACTTGACAAACAAACATAGCCGTTATACATTATAATAATTAAGATATTTGGACAATACTTAGCATAGTTTGGAAGACTAGAAATAATACACAGCTAGAAAAAGAAACTATGATATTATCTAAAAATTCTAGGTATTACGTTGGTTTTAAAGTAAATATACTATATTTTTACAATCTGAGTTAGAATCAGTGGCATTTCAGGTTTTAACAGAGGAGCAAGTTTATTCAACGATATTAGATTTCCACGCTAAAGTATGCATTTCTCAAACTCACGTGAGGGATGTTCTCCCTGTCCTCCCGAGGGATGTTCTTGGTCACCCTGTTCCATCATACAGGAAGTATCGTTACTATATTCTTATTCAACCTTTATAAAGGCAGAAATAGAAGCGACCCCTCGAGGTAAATTCAAGTCTCCAGTATCTTTCTTCTGTTTTCCCTGTTCTAAAACGTATCAATGACTTCCCATTTTGCCATTCCTAAACTAGGCTGCTCTTCACTAGAAGCCAAAGGGGCTTCTCACAGAAACATGACTGCTTCATTGCAAAGATTGAAGAAAAAAATCTGTAGATGAGGGCAAAGTCCTCCGCCCCCATTTGAAGTCTTTGATATAGTCACGCGCCATATGACCTTGACTACAGAATAGTAGTTTTGCTATGTCTCTTCTCTCTTGACGAGTATATACCTAGCTAGAAAGGCGGCACAATTAAGTTACCTTCTTGAAATTACTGTCTCTGACAGTGAACTGTTTACATGGTTTGACCCTGTTAGCTGGGTCTCAAATCATCTATAGAACATACTGTGGGAGAAAAGCTCATTTTTTTGGTTTGAACTCCGTAACGAGATATTGATGACTATTGATTGAAATGTACTCGCTAAAGGTTTTAATGAACTGAATAAAAATTAATCAAAATTTTTTGTTATTAAATTAACAGTTATCTTGCAACAGTAGGTATTATTAGCTGGAACCTTACTAACGGTTCGCTCTAATGTATGTGTAACACGTGCCACTTCACGAAGCGGGCAAGAATTTGGGGGACAAGAAACTAGTATCAAGTTTACAAAACCGAAATGTATGAAAAATGTATTAATTAAAATGAATATTTATAGCTCAAAGTTAATTCCTGTAGAACGCACTGTAACTTTGTACCTTTTCACTGGTCAACAACTGTTCTTATTAACAGTTTATTATTATTATTATTATTATTATTATTATTATTATTAGTAGTAGTAGTAGTAGTAGTAGTAGTAGTATTAATAATAATAATAATAATAATAATAATAATAATAATAATAATAATTTTTAAATCTTGTTTTTACTAAAGCTTCAATAATTATAAGCAGTAAAGTACTTAAATTCGTGGCTCTTAAGATGTATTACTTCTAGAGGTGGAGGTAGGGGTGTCAAATGTTACTATTGCATCGATTACGTGTTGTTTGCCACGGTGTTGTTTGGCACAACTGCATTTTGGTGTTGTTTGCCACGGTATTGTTCTCTCTGACTTATCTTATATCACAATCGTGAAGATTTATACAAAATCCACAGTAGTGATATTGGATTATCTGCTCAAAAATGGGGGTGGTAATTACAATAGATTGCCGACAAACACCATTGTAATCGTAGCAGATGCTTCTCTTTGGAGGTGTCACGTAATTTGAACCTTGTGTCAATTAAGGAAGTAACAAAGTGTCAATTTAATGTGAGATATGGATGTTGCACAATACTTTAACCCTAGGAGGTGAGAGAGACACGTCAAATAAATTTTAGAAACATGAGAAACATGAAAGAAAAGGATACAATTTGAAATTGAGAAGGTTCTTGTAACTGTCTCGTAATTTGAACATTGTGTCATTAAAAGAAAGAAGAAAACTGTCAATTTAATGTAACATATGGATGTTTGAAAATAGTCTAACCATGGGAGGTGAGAGAGAGAGATCTGAAATGACTTTTAGAAAGTTTGGAAACATGAAAGAAAAGGATACAATTTGAAATTGAGAAGCTTTTTGTAACACTGTTACAATTTGAACATTGTGTCATTAAAAGAAAGAATATATTGTCAGTGAAACGTGACATATGGATGTCTGAAAATAGTGTAACAGCAGGACGTGAGAAAGTCATGTAACCTAAGAATGGCATGGGTAGGGAGAGAATTGTTTGATGTGTACTAAAGAAAGAAAGAAACATATACACAGGTGTACTGTAATTTTGGGTGGTCTAGTTTTTTTTTTTTTTTTTTTTTTGGAGTTGGAGAGGGATGTACTGTGCTCTGGACATTGGTTAATTGAGGGACTGTGATTTCTACTGTATGGAAACTGAAAAAGAAAGAAATAGGAGACACCTGGTTGTATGTGTGTGTTCCAGGGTTTTTGGAGGTGGGGAGCGAACTGTAATGCCCATGGAATAAAAAGACATTGCTTAATTGACAGTGTAACTTGCACCCTATGGAGAAAGAGCAATGAGTATACTGAAGGAAAGAGAATGTAAGAAATACCTTGAAAATGTTACATTGCCTCATAGTGAGAGACAGGGCATACAAGATTGCATAGGGAAAGTGTAGTGTCCTTTTGACCAAAGGACCAGTTTAAATTAACGTGGGAATAGTTAAGAACCTTAGCATGTAGAAAATTACTACAATAGAAAGCGAAACTTTTTTTGTGTGTGGATGAGAAAATGTCATGTTGGTTGCGACACACGTGTATGTCTAACTCTTTTTAGAAAAGAAAGAAAGAAAAAAAGATCTTTTAAGTTGTTAGGATATAGAAAGTTATTTGAGAAAATGTATGTGACATTTATTGTTGACGGATGGGACCCCCAGTAATTTCGACTTGAACGTAGCTCTTTTTAGAAAAGAAAAAAAAAAGATTTTTCTGACTTAGACAGAAAAATGTTCCATTTAGCATGCCCTGTTAGAATGAAAAAAGAAAGAAAGAAAAAGTCCTTTTTCTGGAAAAGATTCTTGTTAACTTTAAAGAATAGCTATTGTACTTGTTTTTGTGAAAAAACGGAAGTGTGTGTGTGAACGCTGGAACCACCCAGGTTAACGAATATATATAACGAAGTTTGAAATGAGAGCAGATTATATAGTGTGCTTTTGGCGTTGTGGAAACGTGCCTTGTGTATTTTTTCTGTGAGTGTGTTGTTTGGAGAATAATTTTGGAATTACCGGAAGGAAAAAAAAAGTAAGTTAAAATTTACCATTTATATAAATAAATATTGAACTTTGATTTTAAATGTATTTACATGTATTAAAATGACTTGTGTTTGCTTTTATTTATTGGACAAATGTGAGATAGAACCGTTGTTATGAGACTTATTTGTGAAGATTGAAATACGCAAACCAGAAATGATGTGCATTTCCTGAATGGTTTTTATGAGGCGATTTAAAACACCAAGAAACCCAAAGTGTAGAGATTGCTTACCTAGCGTAAGAGACCAAGAGAGGGAGGAAAAAAAGAAAAAAGTTTGCTTCATTGTAGGTTAGCGACCAGGCCGGAGGTATGGCGGGGCGGGAGGAAGGAAACAGCGCGAAAGAGAATGTTTGCAAGGATGCGTAAACACGTTGGGTGCGTGAGAGGAGAGGAGAGGTGCGGGGGAAATTTTGTTTGTTGTTTGACTTGAAGAGTAAGAGCAATATAGACACGAGCAAAAAGATAGGGAGAGAGAGAGAGGTAGAGCGAAGCATGCATACGTGCGCTGCTGAGGGGAAGACAGGGGGAAGGCGCGGGGTTAACCTGCTTCAGGCCCTTTTTTATTCCTAGTTGAATGCAATGGAATTTACGGTCTTTTAAAAGGTAGGGAAAAAGCTTCATCTTGAACACAGAAACTGCAAGTTTGTGTAAGCCAAGAGAAAAGGAATACCAAATGAACGAAAATGAATAATTTATCTGTTGATATCAGTGGCGTATATGCGTGCGGTTTATTGAAATTCTAAGTGACTATTTTTTTTTAAAAAAATATGTGTGTCAATTGAAATAATAGAAATGTCTATGCAAAGCTAGATTATAATGTTATTATGTGTACTAAAAACCACATGTAAAGTATAGAAATGTTAAAAATGTTAATACTTACCTAGGATAAATTGTTTTGTTTGATGATTGAAGCATATACGAAGCACTAATATATGGCGGGAAAAAAAAGACGGGAAACGACAAAATGAATTTGTCGGTAAACGTATGAGGAAATGCCGGTTGTACAAATAACACGAGACCCATACGATGTGATGCTAACCGCACAAAAGCATGAATGGTACTGACACGTGTTGGTATATAGGTGGCGTTGATGCATAAAGACTAAGATTTTTTTCCGTATAATAATTTTAAATGGGCATAGCTCATAAACTATTCATCGTATGACAAAATGGATAACAGAAATCGATTTGTCAGGTCAAAATCTATATAGAAAGATACCTTACATGATAAAATTGAACAATTTTTTGTGGGGGGCCAACAGTGGTGGCTGGGTATGTAGGGCTCTAACATTACATTTTTGGCTTTTGACGGTTAACTTTTGGTCGTAGAAACAAAAGAAAGGTATTTTCTTGAATGTTAGGACCTAACGAACACGACTATACAGATTAGAACATTGTAAATTGAAAATAATTTTAAATGGGGCATAGCTCCTAAACGGTTGATCGTAGGTGAAAATGGACTACAGAAATCGATTTGTCAGGTCAAAATCTATATAGAAAGACACCCTACATGATACATTTGAACAATTTTTATTTTTTTGAAATTTATATACAGGGTGTTTCAAAAGTACAGCTTTTTATTTTTTCGCTTTTTTGACCAAACTATTGGTCGTAGAAACAAAAGAAAGGTATTTTCTTAATTGTTAGGACCTAAGGAACACTACTATACAGATTAGAACAATGTAACTTTAAAATAATTTTAAATGTGCGTGGCTCCTAAACGGTTCATCGTAGGTGAAAATGGACAACAGAAATCGATTTGTCAGGTCAAAATCTATATAGAAGGACACCCTACATCATACATTTGAACAATTTTTATTTTTTTTGAAATTTATATACAGGTGTTTCAAAAGTATAGGTTTTTATTTTTTCGCTTTTTTGGCCAAACTATTGGTCGTAGAAACAAAAGAAAAGTATTTTCTTAATTGTTAGGACCTAAGGAACATGACTATACAGATTAGAACATTGTAACTTGAAAATAATTTTAAATGGTCATAAATCCTAAACGGTTCATTGTAGGAGAAAATGGACACCAGAAATCGATTTATCAGGTCAAAATCTATATAGAAAGACACCCTACATGATACATTTGAACAATTTTTATTTTTTGAAATTTATATACAGGGTGTTCCAAAAGTAGAGTTTTTTATTTTTTCGCTTTTTTGGCCAAACTATTGGTCGTAGAAAGAAAAGAAAGGTATTTTCTTAATCGTTAGGACCTAAGGAACACGACTATATAGCTTAGAACATTGTAAATTGAAAATAAAAATTTAATGAATTTGCATAAACAATATGGCGTCGATTTTTTTCAAACTTCGGAAATATGTTTATTAAAAGATATATTTTTATATGAATAGGTAAAATGAATAATATTACTAAAATAAATACCATTTTTGCGCGTTTTTTACCGCAAGCGGTACGCGCCGCGCGTTTTTTTACCCCAATCGGTACGCGCCGCGCGTTTTTTACCGCAACCGGTACGCGCCGCGCGTTTTTTACCGCGACCGGTACGCGCCGCGCGGTATATGCGGCCGAAAAAAGTTTTTGCGACGCGGGACGCGTAAAATATTGCCGCCCGGAAACTGCACGGGGTATTGCCGGTTATAAAGACAAACAACACTCGGTAACTTGCTATGGTACATGTACACACACGCACAGTCTTATACACACTAATGTGAATGTTATGGTACAGGTGGCGTTCTTTCAAGAAACAAACATGGCGGATGGATTTTAATGTGTTTTCTATGCATTAATCTAGTATACATTATTTTTAAAACACTAATAATTAAAAATTTAAACAAGTTAACACGAACTTAACCGAACTTTTTCGAACATTGCCGAACATAAACCTAAGAGTTTATTTACAATTTGTGTACATGATTATACATGTATTACACGAATGGTTGCAAACATAAACATAAAAATGTATTATGATTTACCGTACACGTTTAATATATGTATACTATGCATTAAATATAATTTAATTACCGTCAAAAATAATAATTATAATATTAACACAGAATATAACAGTATTACGTGTATAGGCTACAACACAGTTTGTAATCTCGTACCCAAACACATTTCGTTTTTTTTTGTAGTCTCTTACCCAAACGCATTTGGTTTTGTAATCTCGTACGCAGGTGCTTTAACATAATTTAAATTAGTAACAGTGATATTACACAATATGACGTAATTTGTACCTTATGTTACTGGGTTTAAAAATTCCTTTGTTAGTAATGCTAGGAATTTCTTTTGTTTGCTTTGCTACAGGTGTTTAAACTGGTTTAAACTGGATTTGTTTTTTTTTTGTTAGGCATTGTGTATATATACCCCCGTTGCTAAGGAAATATTATCATATGTATGCTGGTACCCGTACCTTGAGCACAATATTTACTTACTGAATAAATTCATAGAAACATATAATAAAAGAAATATTAAAATATTATATTTAGAAAAGAGTAGTAATATTAACTGTATTGTTACAGTTGTTGAAATTCAAAACAAGAAGAAAAATAAAAGAAGAAAGGAAGTAAGGAAGAAATCCTGATTTTATCTCAAGTTTAGAATACACACCAGATTTACATAGAAGATCATCGTAAGTATAATTATATATTATACATATTTGAATGATTATGTTTTTATACTTTGATTAAATATTGGTATATAAAGTATTATTTTTAAATTGTAATGTGATAAATATTTACAATAATATTTTTATAAAACAAACGAAATTTGTTTTATCATTGCACAAAACGTGATTTAAATAGATTTACACTCCATTTTAACATTGAAGTTCTTGCAGAATTTTAATGATGATCACAATCTATTTTAACAATGAAGTTCTTGCATAATTTTAATGATGATCACACTCTATTTTAACAACAAAGTTCTTGCAGAATTTTAATGATGATCAACAGAAAAAATAAGTAGAGCTTCTTAGAAGAAAACTAAATAATATTGTTAAATGAATAACACTATATTTTTATATATTGTTGTATTTATTTTAATGTAAACTAATTTTTGTTTTAATATTTTACAGATGGAATTTCTCGGTGCATCATACGTAAACGAGTTTAACGAAATTGACGAAATTTACCTGTCTGCTGTTATAGAAGGTCTAAATACAAAGGAGCGCGTGTTGGAGACCTGGTGGCGTATTATGGATAAGCAACGCCAGGGATTTCGTGGCAGTGAAAGGTATGATACCTTGTTATCAGCTCTTTTTAATTTTTATTATAATAATCAAGCACTTATATTGCAATATGCAATGTCTAGTGCTGACATTGTTGAGTTATTTGTACACGGATTTTTCCGTGAGCAAATCATGTACCAGTGGGCACACGATAAATTCATTCATTTTAATTATTTTAATTCTGCACAAGGTGATAGGATGAATGCAGCAGAGGTAGCCGAATTTTGTAATTATGGATCGCGTTTTATTTCGGTTCATAATAATGTGTTGCCATCTGTTGAAAATTCCGTAACCTCGGTCCACCAAGAAAGTCAACCCTTGGAAAATATACTTCAAGAAGAAGATTTTAATTTAATTGATGAAATTATTAATGAACAAATACAAAATGAAACAGCAGATGGTACACAAACAAATCAAAATTCCGCAGTTTTAGTAAATTCCGATGAGTTTGGAACATCTGATTATGTGGAGGCTTTATTGAACGAGTTATGTGAAAACGGACAAAATCCTGTGGATGTTGTAAATAATGAACTACAGGTATCAAGTGTACAATGTTCACGGGATACTCGTGGTTACGGAATGGGCTCTCCACAACCTAGTACTTCCGGTTACGTTCCTCCAAGTGAACGTAGCGGACATACAGATGTTCAAAATACAGGGGAAGGTAATTTCGAAGTAGTACATGAAAGCAGAAAAAGTTTCACTAAGTTTAACTTGGTGGGACATGAAATTGCGGTAAGGCCAATGGGAAATGAAGAAATTAGAAATCCTGCGGCCTATATTGAAAACCTTATGAACTTCGCATTGGATAATGTATTGAACAATGCGAGACCTAATGATTTTGTTGGAATGTACATTGATTCCTCCAATAGTAAGGATAAAAAAGCAGTGTATGTTCCATGGAGACGCCGCAAAGACATTTCTGCTAAGTCCGTTTTAGCTTCCATTACTAGAGTGTTAAATAGTAATGAAGACTTCCTTTTAGGTAATCATGTCCTCTTTCGATTTCATATAGTAAATTCCATGTTTGGTGCTGGAAGAACACGTGATAATAATTCCACACTAAACAAATATTTACCTTTAAATGAATTTTTAGTACAACATTTGGTTGAGCTTCCGGGAACCGATAATGATAAACTTTGTTTACCTAAAAGTATTGCTTGGGGTATAGCAAAGCATACCGAAACACATCGAAATTTGAGTAATTTAACAGATCCAACTCGAGATACATTAAAAGGTAGAGCTATTAAGCTTTGTACTCAGGCAGGTGTTAGCGTTAAAGGTGGTTGCGATTTTAATGACGTTGAATTATTTGAAAAACATTTAGCTCCAAATTATCAAATTATTATTTATGAAAAAGTACCTGAAAGCAAACGTGAATTTAGAGTACGTTATCCGGAAACAGAAGTACAAAGACCAGAGTTACAAAATGCAAAACCAATCTATATTTATTACGATGAAAGAGGTACTATTGGACATTTCCGTCCTATTCGTACTATAACGTCATTTCTAAGAAAAGAAAAGTATTGCTTGCATTGTTTAAAGGGTTTTAATGGTTTGAATCGTTATCATAAGTGTGAGTTAATGTGTTCATCTTGCGAACATATGCATAAACTTGATGTTACGATGTATAAAATGAAATGCAATGCATGCAATAGATATTTTACTAGGGGTGAATGTTTTGACAATCACTTAAAAGGTAATAAAATTGGCAAGAATGTGTGTGAATATGTGAAAGTTTGCATCAACTGTAATGCACTCTATGATTTAAGAAGACGTAAATCTGATCATACATGTGGTGAATACTTTTGTAGTACGTGTCGTGAACATGTACAGGAAGGTCACTCATGTTATGTGAAGAAAGTAAAACCTACTCATATTAAGAGGTTTCTTTATATTGTTTTTGACGTAGAAACCATGCTCAAACCGGAAAATGAGCGTGGGGAGCGGGAACACGTTGTTTGCTTGGTATGCGCTAGACATGTATGCCATAAATGTATGAATAACGGCATTGATGAAGCCTGCAGTACATGTGGTGATGAAAACGGTAACCGCTCGTTTTCTTTTAAAACCATTGATGAATTTATTACACATATTTTATTAGATAGACCCCTATTTAGTAAAGTATGTGTCATAAGTCATAATGGTAGTCGTTTTGATAGCATTTTCTGTTTGAGATCTCTCATTGAGTCCCAGCATATTATTCCAAAAACTTTAATTCAGGGTCAAAAGATTTTTAGTATTTCTATTCATAATAAAATCATTTTTAGAGATAGTTATTTGTTTGTTGGTGTAAAATTATCAAAATTACCTAAAACGTTAGGCCTTTCAGAAAATTTAAAGAAGGGAGATTTCCCATACTTGTTTAACACAGTAGAGAACCAAAATTATGTAGGACCATATCCGGGAATAGAGTACTATGATCCTGAATCGCGATCTGCTGAAGAAAGAAAGCGGTTGGAGGGATGGCACCAAGAACGGGTGCAATTGGGAGAGCAATTTAATTTGCAAAAGGAAATGCTGGAGTACTGTGAAAATGATGTGAGAATTCTCACAGAAGCTGTTATTAAATTTAGTAATATCATAGAAGAAAAAACGGGTGGATTACAATGTTTTCTAGTATCGTCTACGATTGCAAGTTTAGCCATGCAAACATATCGTACATCGTATCTTCCAGAAGAAAGTATTTCTGTTATACCACCTTTGGGGTACCATTATAAAACAAAAACCAGTGAAAAAGCAATGAAATGGCTAAAGTATATGGAACACCAATTGGGTATAAAAATCCAGCATGCTGGACGAAACGGAGAACAATCTTTTGGAAGGTATAATGTTGACGGATACAATGTAGAGCTTAATGCCGTGTTCGAATTTATGGGATGCTACTGGCATGCCTGTAAAACGTGTTTTCCAAATAACCGTAATGCCATAATAGATAATGCACATGGTCCGTACAACACATTTGAAAAAAGGTATGAACATACGGAAATCCGGCGAAAATATTTCACAGAAATTCTAAAAATGAATTTGTATGAAATATGGGAGTGCTCTTGGGATAATAAAGTACGCACAGACGTAGATTTACAAAAGTTCCTTAAAGAACAATGTGATACTACTGCCGACTTTCTTATTCCTAAGAGTTGCTACAACGGAGGCCGTACTGAAGTATTTCGTTCTTATGTGAATTGTGCGGACGATGAATCCATTCTTTATTATGATATTACATCGTTATACCCCTACGTAATGGCAAGGAAACCTCTTCCGGTGGGGCCACCTAAGGTGCATAAGGGGCCGGTTTTCCCAGATGTGGGAAAAATTCATGGGATTGTAAAATGTACTGTATTGGCTCCTAAACAACTCTTTTTTCCCATCTTACCGTATGTAGCACAAAACCGATTAATATTTGGACTTTGTAGGCTATGTATGGAAGGAGAAACTATTGATAATTGCACACATAGTGATACTGAACGTGCATTAACTGGAACTTTTTGTACACCAGAGCTTCACCGTGCTCTTCAAAATGGTTATAAAATCGTCAAAATTTATGAAATATGGGAATTTGAACTCATGGGTTCTGAAGATCGGAATTCACCTAGTTTATTCCGGGACTATGTGAATACGTTTCTTCAGATGAAGCAGGAAGCATCAGGCTATCCTGCTTGGTGTAAAACTGAAGAAGACAAAGATAAATATATCGACGATTACTATGCTCACGAAGGCATAAAATTAAATAAAGATAATATTAGGTCGAACCCTGGACTTAGACAATGCGCGAAGTTGTACCTCAATTCCTTATACGGAAAATGGGGACAGCGTACAGATATGACACAGTGTGTAATTATTGATAGTGGGGCAGAGTTCCATAGGTACCTTGCTACACCGAGATATGAGGTTCATAGTGTTATTCCAGTTGGTGATGAACATCTTATTCTAACATATAAAGACTTGGAAACCGAAAATGTACCTCTGGAATTTTCCAATGTCATCCTTGCTGGTTTTATTACTTCATGGGCCAGGCTACAATTATATGATTTACTTGTGACTGTAGGACCTGAAGACGTAATTTATTGTGACACAGACAGTATTATGTTTACGTGTAAAAAAGATAGGGAACCTCCGTTGAAGCTTGGAAACTATTTGGGTGATCTCACTGATGAAATTGAAGAAGGGTGGGAGTTTGTAACGTTTATAGGCTTAGGGCCAAAAAATTATAGTATTCGGCTTAAAAATGCCGCAGGGGAATTTCGGAATATTTTCAAAATTCGGGGAATTACACTAAATGATAGGACCTCTCAAAGAATAAACTTTGAGAGTTTCTATGAATTAGTGACAGGAAATATTAATTGTACAATTATAGAAAATCCAAATAGCATTGTGCGGAAACAGGGCTTCACTATCTTTTCACGTAAAGAGACAAAAACACACCAAGAGGTAAACAAAAAACGTAAACGTATTGACGATACACAAAGTGACGAACCAGTACCAAAGACAAAAAGTTTACCTCATGGATATGTATCATAATAATTTTAGCTTGGCTTATAAGTGATTGTTTTTATTTATTTATTTATTTTTTTAACAGATCATTAGTAGAGTATGACTATTTATTTACTTATTTATTTATTTATTTATTCCATCGTTTGCTGTGCAAACTCATACATTGTAAACCAAAGTATACATTTCATTCTAGTCATTCATTTATTCTAGTCATTCATTCATATTTTAGTCATTTCAAGCTTTAATATTTATTTTTTAACTTATTTTTAATTTATTTTTAATTTATGTTGTTAATTGTGTGAGTGAGTGAGTGTGTGCATGAGTGTATATAAAGTAAAGTATCTATTGTGTGCATTCAGTTTAATACAAGATGTTAAAGTTTCAACATCCATCAACCATTTTAATTGCTGGTCCTTCACGTGCAGGTAAAACATGTTTTGTAAATCGATTATTAAATGAACGTAATCAAATGTTTACTATGAAATTTAATGAAATTGTTTGGTGTTATGGTGCAGTCATACCAAATTTAGATGCAAGTTCAGAAATTCGATTTATAGAAGGAATTCCAGATATGAATAATTTTGAAATACAAGAAAATTCATTATTAATATTAGATGACTTAATGTCTGAAACCAATGGTGATGTTGCAAACTTATTTACAAAATATGCACATCATAAAAAATTAACAGTAATATTTATTGTTCAAAATTTATTTCCAAAAGGAAAACATGCTCGTGATATAAGTTTAAATGCACATTATATTATAGTATTTAAAAATCCTCGTGATAAATTACAAATACAATATTTAGCAAGACAAATTATGCCACGACATAGTAAACAAGTTGTGAATGTGTTCGAAGATGTAACACGTGAACCTCACACTTATTTGTTATTTGACTTAACTCAAAAAACAAATGATGCATTACGATTACGTACAAATATTTTTCCTAATGAAACACTGCATGTATATGCAAATGTAAAAGACAGTAATTCAATTATTTACGTTTAGTTTAGTTCAAGATGTTGAAGGTGAAACAACACTTTGATACTCTCCGTGCTTTGTGCAAATGCAAAAGCGCAAAGCGAAAACAAATTATACGACATGCATCTGGTGATTTAATACGTACTATTTCACAAGTTTCTAAAAACACAATAAAAGGAAACATTCCGTTGAATTCACGTCAGAAGCAACGTTTACGTAGACATAAAAAGATCTTGCGTGCTTTATCTGCACAACGTACAGCACTTAATAAGAAAAAGAAAATTTTATTGCAGAAAGGTGGTGCATTTTTACCATTAATTTTAGGACCATTACTTGGTGCAGTAGCAAGTAGTTTGTTTGGAAGATAAGTATGTCGGAATTTCGTAAAATGATATTAGTGCCTGAAAATGCAATGCAACAAATGCATGCGAATATAAAATCAATAGATTCACATCAATCGCGTTTAGATGAAGAAATGAATAGTATTTTACAACGTCGTAATCTTAGTATTGATGAAAAATGGAAATTGTATCAGCAAGCATTACAACAATATTTAAATTATACTTCATCAGTTTCACAAAATCCAATTACACTACCTATTATTGAAAAAGATGTTCCTCAAACATCATCATCATCATTATCTCAAGAAGAAGAAAAAAATAATTCTATTTTACCCTTTGTATCAGACATTTTACAATCAGTACCAAAAACACAACGAAGGAAAACAGATCTATTATTAAAACAGTTAACAAGTTCTAATAAAATTCATTGGGATCAATCAGGAACAGTACGTATTCAAGGAAAAATAATACCAGGTTCTAATATTATTGATTTAATAAATGATGTTGTTCGTACACGAAAATATTCAAGAAATCCGATAGGCATTCACGAATTTAAAAATTTATTGGATGATCTTAATGTACCACGTGAATTTATTTCTAGTCCTATAGTGAAATCACATAGCAAAGTTAAAAAATCACAAAGTCCAACACTAGTAACAAATATTTTTAAAAACTGGAAGGAATATAAGATGTAAATAAAAATGGGAAAGTTGTCAAAATTATATTATGATTATACGAATCCTGCTTCTTTATCAAGTATTAAAACATTACAAGGAAAAACAAAATTATCAAAAAAGAAAATTAAAAATTGGTTAGCATCTCAAGATGCATATACATTACATGCACCAGCACGAAAAGTGTTTGAACGTAAACAATATTATGTTAGTGCACCAAATGAAACATTACAAATGGATTTAGCAGATATGCAAAATATTGCAAAGTATAACAAAAATTATAAGTATATATTATGTTGTATCGATATTTTTTCACGGTATGCGTATTGTGTTCCCTTAAAAACAAAAACAGGTCCTGAAATGGCAAAAGCAATCAAAAAAATTTTAAAAAATTTTAAACTACCTGTGTTTAATGTACAAACGGATTTAGGTACAGAATTTTATAATCGGCATGTAAAACGTTTATTTAAAGAATACGAAATTAATCATTACAGTGTACATTCAGAAATTAAATGTGCATTAGCCGAACGCTTTATAAGAACATTAAAAGAAAAATTATATCGTTATTTTACAGCTAAAAATACATACCGTTATATAGATGTCTTAGATCAATTTGTAAAAAATTATAATCATTCGTATCATAGTAGTATTAAAATGGCACCAGCAAATGTAAATTACTCTAATGTTGATCAAGTTTTGAATACGTTGTACGGTAATAAAACAAATAAAAAGAAATTAACATGTAAATTTCACCCTGGTGATTATGTGCGTGTTAGTAAATATAAACATAAATTAGAAAAGGGATATTTACCAAAATGGTCACAAGAAATTTTTACTGTTGATAAATGTATTCCGACAAATCCTATTACGTATAAATTAAAAGATTGGAATGATGAGGAAATTAAAGGAATATTTTACACAGAAGAATTACAAAAAGTAAATGTAAATTCAAACAAAACATTTTTAATTGAAAAAGTACTAAAACGAAAAAAAGATATGATGTATGTAAAGTGGTTGGGATATCCATCAAGTATGAATTCATGGATTAAAAGAAATTCTGTTCAGTCTTCAAAATGAGTTCAATGATAGAACATGATTTCTATGTTACTCTTCCTTCAAATGCTAGTAGTGAAATTTTTACTAATAATACAACTTCTTCATTTATAGTAAAGTTAGCACAACCTATTCACTTAAGTGAAGGAGAATGGTATGTTGCCTTAACGCAACTTAATGTTCCTTTTAGTTTTTATAATGTTGGTAAAAATGAAAAAATTACAATTCAAACCATCGTTAATGATGAACTTGAAATTGTAGATGTTGATATTATACCAGGATACTATACTTCTATTACATCCATTTTAGAAATGATTCCTGAGGAATTACGTATGTTAAAATATTATAAAAATAAAAATCAAGTTGGAATTAGACATTCTTTAAAATTAAAAGATTTTTGTGTTATTGCAATGACACGTGGATTGCAACATTTACTTGGATTTATAAATGAAAATACAACAGAGTTTACAGATGCTGTCTTTGTAAAACCAGTTAATGAAGATGTTCCAACCATAACACGTGCAAAATTTCCATGCAATTTAGAATATAATATACCAAACGTTTTTAATGTTTGTGTTGATATTGTAAAACAACAAGAAAATATTGGCCCAGTACTTCGTAAAGTTAGTGCCTATAATATTGAGCACGGAGATGTAAAATGTTTTCTATTTCACACACCACAATATGTTAAAGTTGTAAAATCTTATTTTAATACGATTGAAGTAAACTTAAAAGATGAGCACGGTTTAAAATTGCCATTTGAATTTGGAACTTCAAACTTAACACTTCACTTTAAACGAAAATGATTTCTGAAAGTATTGATGATAGTTTTTACATTACACTTGTATCAAACGCAAGTACTGATGTATATCCTACAAATAGTCCAACACATTTTATTAATCAACTAAAAAATAATATTCAATTATCAGAAACCGATTGGCATGTAGGATTAAGTGAATTACATGTTCCTTTAACATGTTATAATGTTAACGATGGAGAAAATGTTATGTGGTATAAAATAAAAAATGAAGAAGCACAAAAAGGTAAAATTCTAAGTGGACATTATCACTCTGCACATCATATCATTGATGAATTAAATAAAATATCAAAAGATATAAAATTTTCTATATCAAATGTTGTACAAGTAGATTGTAGTGATCGTGTTGAATCTGCCTTATTATCACCAACATTAGCAATGCAATTAGGACTTCGTCAACATAAAGAACTTGTTTTGTATAAACGTGGATTTAAACAACCATATGTTGATATTGGATATCCTCATCAAATTTTTATTTATACTGATATCATACAATATCAGTTTCTAGGTGATACAAAAGCACCTTTATTACGTATTGCAACAATATCAAATGTAAAATACGGTAAAGTAAAAACATTAACATTTCAAGATATTCATTATCTTCCACTTGCAAAGTTTTCATTTAACAGTATTGAAATACTATTAAAAGACCATGCAGGACGAAATTTGCCATTTCGTTCTGGGACACTAAGTGTTACACTTCATTTTAAGCGCTCTCCTAATAAAAATTAATCAATTAATTATATTTTAAAAATGAAATTTAGACGACATTACGGACATGGTATCCCATACTTTTCAGGACCTGTATATCAACGTGGACATGGTATAGGTAGTTTCTTTCAAGGATTATTTCGTTTTGCATTACCATTTCTTAAACAGGGTGCAAAAACTTTAGGTCGACAAGCATTACAAACGGGAATACAAGTAGCAGGTGATGTATTAGAAGATAAACCATTTAAAGAATCTGTTCGTGCACGTGTAAAACAAGCTGGTGAAACATTAAAGACAAAAGCTGCTAACAAAGTTGGTCAGTTATTAACTGGAAGTGGTAAGAGACGGCCACGCAAGCGTAAAGCTCCGCCAATTATTCGTTTTGGACCTCCAACTAAACGTAAGCGTACAAACAAAAGCAAAAGCAAAAGCAAGAGAAAAGTAAAAAGAAAAATAAATCGTGTTACAGATATATTTTCATAATGGCACTACTTAATTCAAACAGTGTGGAATGTTGTACCAACGATTTCGATTTATTTAGTACTCCAATGACACAAACTGCAATTGAATCTTGCTTTAATGCTGAATACCGTCCAATTTCAACATTAAGTTCTGATGGACCTATTGAATTTTTTATTCCCGGTGAAACAGGAGAATTTATTCATACTGCATATCTTTATCTTTACGTACGTTGTAAAATTACAAAACCTGATGACACACTATTAGCTGACACTGATGTTGTAGCACCAACAAATAATTTCCTACATTCATTATTTAGTCAAATTGACATTTCATTAAATGATAAATTAATTACTTCTTCATCAGGATTTTATCCTTATCGTGCGTACCTTGAAACATTATTAAATTATTCCCGTGATGCTTCTGATACACATTTGAAATTAGGTATGTGGTATAAAGATACCGCTAAACAATTTGATACCATAGGTAATGCTAATGTAGGTTTTCAACAACGTGCTAATTATATTAAAAATAGTAAATCATTTGAGATGTATGGTCGTCTGTATACAGATATTGCTGGATTACCAAGAGCACTTGTAAATAAAGTAGGTCTTCGTATAAAATTACATCGTAGTAAAGATGCTTTTTGTTTATTATCTCCTGCAAATACTTCTTATAAAGTAAAACTTGAAGATGTTACTCTACATATACGTCGCATTAATGTTGCACCTCATTTGGCAATGGAAATCAATACTAATATGAATCATGAAACAACAAAATATCCCCTTACAAGAGTACAAACAAGATCGTATACTATTCCTGCAAACGTTAATTCATACAATCTTGATAATATTTTTCTGGGTAATGTACCTAAAGGTGTTGTTATCGGGTTTGTTTCCAATTCGGCATTTAATGGAAAATCTGAACTAAATCCATTTCATTTTCAACACTTTAACGTTAACAAACTGCAGCTACAAGTTGGATCAAAATCTTTTCCTCCCAGTCCCCTCACCCCCGATTTTAAAAACAATTTGTATCTTCTAAGTTACCATTCTCTGTTTTCCGGTACTGGTTTATATTATAAAGATGATGCACATACTATTACTCCTGAAGAATATCCACACGGCTATACTCTTTATGCATTTATTCTATCACCTACAGCAACATTAGATGACTGTACTTGGGACCTTGTGCGTGATGCGCCTGTAAATGTTAAAGTTTCCTTTTCTGAAAATTTAACTGAGCCTATAACATGTATTGTTTACGCTCAGTTTGATTCTTTAATTCAAATTGATAAAGATAGAAATATATATACTGATAATACTTTTTAAAAGTATCATTTTAATAAAAGAAGTATAACTGTTCACTTCTAAGCATATGATTTACATGTGTCCTACTGGTACAAAGTGTGTTAAACATTGTATATTGTAATTTTTTTGCTTGATTATTCAAAGAGTTGCAAGGTATCATACTATGAAGTTTCTCAAAAGTATTTTTTATGCGTTAGCACCATTCATCGTTATTGGAAAACTTATAAAAAAATCTGTCATGAATATTTTAAACATATTATTTCGTTTTATGAGAATATTCCATATACTCCACTAGGTCTTCCAACATATACGCGTATAAAGTGAAGTGAAGTGATGTGAATTTAAAAAGAAAAGTTATGTACACGGATGATTTAATAAAAGTGTTACTTCGTGATAAACTTACTGGTGCAAATGTGCATGGCATTTATCCTATTGATAGAATACCAAAAACTGTGCAACCACCGGCTGGACTTATTATAAATTTAAGCAATTCATCTTCAGGTGGCACACATTGGGTGTGTGTATTCATTGATGAAAATCAAAGAGGATACTATTTCGATAGCCTAGCATTACCATTTCCAAAAGAAATAAAAACTTTTTTAAATAAAAATTGTAAAATATATTTTACAAATAGTTCCGCATATCAAGATGATAATTCAATCTTGTGTGGACAATTTGTGTTGTACTTTCTGCATCATATTGTACGAAAGAAAAGCTTTAACGAATGTTTAAATTTGTTCAAAACAAATAATCTTAAACAAAATGATAAAATTGTATTCAATCATGTAACCAACATATTGAAAAAGAAAAAACAAGTAGATTAGTTTAATAAATTTTTTTATTTACAATTTAAAATCTTGTATTTTTATTTACAAGAACATATCATATATCCTCTTTACAACTTTGCAAATGCATTAGTTAATGTTATAGTACGTTGAAACTTCAACCAATAACATAACTGTTGTGCATTACGAAATGCACATCCTGATTTTTTCTCAAGTTTAATATTTTGTTCATGAAAAGCACAATAATCATTAAATACGTTTGCATGCATTGTGTTTAATGGTGGACACTGTTTACTTTCCAAATCAATAACATTAGCTAGTGCAAAAATATTTTTAATCCAAAGTGTTTTTTCTGCACCTTTACAATAAAAGGTTGCATCTTGTTTACAAAGTTGATATATAAGGTTACGTATGTGTGATACAGTATAACCGCATTTATCATTCCAAGTTAATCCATGTAAGTTTAATGTTAACCATTCAATTTGTTTTTGACAACCTAATGGAAGTATATTGTATTCTACTGGTGATTTTATTAAACAATGCAAATTTACTGTATCATCACACGCAGTTAAACAAAATTCACGTATAATAAATTCATGATTTGAAATCTTAAAACCTTGTATGTCAATAATATATTCATTAACACATGGTGAAATTTTATGTTTACGTTCTAAAAAAAATGGTATAATTTGTCCAACAAATTCAGTGTTCTTTAAACAATCACGCACTTTGCGTGTAAAGTTTATACTTGAAATTTCACTATGATGTTCTTCAAACACTTCAAATAAGTCAATAACAGTTATATCGTTGGATAAATATCCTACAGCAAAAGTTCCAATATCTTCGTGAAATAAACATTGATGTTCAAGATGCAGCAAACATTGTTCACAAGAAATATTATTATTAAAACGTAAGTATGCACTTATAGTTTTTAAAACACAAACTTCACTAATATGTTCTTCACTACATGATACACAAAAATTATTTTCGAAATACATTATGTACAGTACGTTTTCTTAACACACTTCACTATACTCGTTCGATCTGTCTTTTTCAAGAAAAATACTTAAAAGTTCTTTTCGCACATTCACATCCACTGATAGTTCACCAAATGTAATATTAAAATAATCTCTTGTTAATGGTGTAATAACTGTATGTGTTTCTGCATAAATGTCAAATAATTCCTCCTGTACACGAGGATTCACTAACACAGGCCAAACACGAATGTCTAAAACGTCATCATTACAATAAAAACATTCATGAGACCATTCACATGTATCGTGCCAATAACATGCATAGCATATTAAATAGTCATTTGGTTTCCATTTCAATATGCAATCTCTTACACAGTTCACATCCACATAGTTAACACTACATTCACAGTTCCAACTTAATTCTGATAAATCAGGTGAACATGGCGGCGTATCCACATTTGATACCACTTCGTCATTTGATTCCGCCTCAAAATCTGAGTTATCTTGCGAAAATTCATACACTTCATTATCTATTCCAACCTCACTATCACTTGCATAAACTTTTATATTATCGTTTTCATATCTTTCTAATTCATTTTCATCAAATGTACAATCTGGAGAATCTGGATATTCATTCTCACCGTCTAACTTATGCTTCACATCAACGTCTTCTACAAACTGACGGTTCTCCATCGCTAACAAAACTATACATGCCTATTTTTTAAAACCAATATTTAAATAAAAATTCCAAATGACGTCACGCGCTCGCGCCCGCGCACGCGGGTATTTTCCGTTCGCGCCTTCCCGCGCCGCGTCCGCGTTTCTGCCGCCGCCGGGTTAAAAAATTCTTTTTATGACAATCCACTATTGTTCGTCACCTAAATTATTATTCTTTAACGCATACAGGTACAAGGTTTCTCTTTTATTATTCTTTACATACACCTGCAAAGTATTGTATAGTTCTATTATTTCTTTATACCCTTGTTCAATGATTTTCCCAAGGTTTCTCTTTTATTATTCTTTATAACAAGCTAGCATTGTTCAACAAGTTTCCAAGGTTTTTTAAAAATCATTTATCTTTACAACTTTGACATCTTTTTATTATTCTCTTTTGTGTCACTACTATACATACAATAGTACAACAACCATTACCTGTCATCATATGTCATTTAAACAATAGTGTATTTCCATAGCACTATACTCTCTACCCATTGTTTCCGGGCGCACCACTGGTGCTTCACTATTACAAATACAATAGGTTTCTATTGTGTTTACCACCCCCATTTTTGAGCAGATAATCCAATATCACTACTATCCACTCATAAGCTATGGGTTGCCAAATGATCATAACAATCAAATCTATTATATTTATAAACAGAATACATACATTACAAACTGTCGCAAGCACGTTATTGAGTTACTGCGCTATTGGCTGTTAAGGCCACAGTTAAATTTATAAGGTGAGTTCAAGAACTCGATATAATAATTTGCTTAGAAACTCTCCAAATGCATTTTCAAAATTGATATGACGTACAATTTGTTTGTGTTCGATTGTGTAGCCTATATTAAATCTAGGCTATCATCAGGCTATATATTAGAGGAAGGTTACCAAAGAGTACGCACTTAATATTCATCTTGAAAAAGCTCCAAAAATAATGAAGCAAAAATTATATAAATTGAATATAATTTTAATTGAAGGTTAGGCTACATAGTAAGAAATGGAAAACTTTAGTACTAAATGTAGATATGGAGTTATACGTTAAAAAGTGAAAAAACCCAAATGCGTACTCTTAAGAACCACTGTCCCAAAGAGTGCGTTTCGTGGTCCCTAAGAGTGCGCACTCAACACCTATCATACTTGAAACCCAAATCCCTTTCGTAAGACGAACACTGAACATGTCACCATCGTTCACAATTAATGCACTGAATCCAGTCCTCGTCAATTGGTTCTTCATACAATTCGTGACAGATTGGGCTTGAAATTTTGGTGATCTCAGCTGCAGTTTTCTCTGTTGAAGTGGATGGTTCATTGAGATGATGTAAAAGTTTTCTTTTTGACTTAACATTTCCTTTAATTCGTTTGCTCTGAAGGACTTTGTGAAATGGAACACTAGTAAAAATTTCAGATCGAAGTTTGGTACGTGCAGTTTGTCGTATTTCTTTTATTTCGGAATTGGAATGATGTATCTCGGATGAACAGACGTGTTTGAAGTTACGACTTCTGTAAGTTATGACGTTTCCCTTTTTCTATGGTATTGCCATACCATGAAAGGCAATAGCAAACTACCATGGATTCACCATGCCTGGGGATCTTCGGGCAGAACAGAAGATCATCATCATTATCATTGTAATTTAAGAAATTCTGTAATTGAAAATACTACTTATAGAAGATTTACTGTTGGTGCTTGAATCAAAGACAAACAATTGCAAATAATTCTACAATCCATTCAAATATTCTGTTACACTCCGCTTTCTTAAACTAACTAACTACAGAGAATAACCATATAGTCTGTATGATAAATGCCGCTACCTACACACACTCTTAATGAAATTATCTCAAGGAGTACGCGCGCGCTCTTTGGTAACTCACTAATGCGCACTCTTTGGGAAACAGCAGTCAATTCGAGTGAAATTCATCCAGGTGGCTGCACATGCAAGACCCCCGAAACTAAGCCATGGTAAACAATTCTATCTACATTCATGTTTTCTACCATGCATCAAAGGTACTGTAGTTAGCTATTATATCAGAAAAATTTCTTAACTGAGAGTACTAAAATATTACATCAAGAATTCAAAAAAGTTATTTTTATCTGTATTTTCTGTTTGGAGCTATACGTCAACCTCAGTTTTCTTCGTATCAACACTCACACAAAGACGCATCAAACAGCGTAGCAATAATAATTCTATGTATTACCACTTCAGCGTAATTGGCACTGCGCGCTCTTAGGGCGTGCGTACTCTTTGGTAACTCTCCTCTATTATTATTATTATTTTATAACCTTTGTAGAGAATAAATTAAACAAAATTAGATTTAAAAACATGTATTTACTGATCTTTTAAATACCTTTGGTGAGGGGAGTTTAGTCTATTGGTAATACAAAAATTTAGAGACTTTTATATCGTTACTTGGTTATTTTCAAGTCCACACAAAGAACCTCCTAGTGTAGAGTGAGCAACCGTCCCGTAAAAACGGGATTGTCCCGTTTTTCCACTACCATTCCCAGTGTCCCGAAAAAATCTCCCGGGACGCCACAATGTCCCGTATTTACATTGGGTACAAAGACACTTTCCAATCGCTAAAATTTCCTAATTTATATTATTTTCTAAGTTATGTGATTATATTGGAACATTTCTAATTACTGAGCAACATCACTACGACGTTTGCGACGGTGGGTGTGGTGGCTGCACTGTTTCTCCTCCCAGGTTTCCTCACTCCAAGACTTCCACTCCGCAGATGACAGTGCAAGGGACTGAAAGCCTTATGAAGAACAAATGTAACCTGTTTTTGCTCTCGAGCTCTTTCGTGGTTAAACTGTTAGCGTACGCGCCTTTGGCGTGGGAGACCCGGATTCGATTCCCGGTGGGAGCTCATGTGGTAGGATTCCACGTTAGTCAGTAGGTCCCGTCTCATATAACCTCGCTGCTGAAAGGGACGTTAAACTCAATATCAATTCAAATCAACTGATTTTGTTCTCTTTTGGGCCGTGGAAAATTGAGGCGCTGTCATCAGTTCAGTAGAGTGTCTCCGTGATTTGACTAGACAATAATCCTTTAAGTGAAGCATAAATATGGTATCTTCCACCACGGAACTAAGAAAATTGAAAGGAAGTGCAAAGACAAGTATTATGGATGTCAATAATGGAAAACATGCTTAAAGCTATATCTAAAAGAAAAGAGAAACAGACGCAACAAGAAAAAATCAACTTCAGAAATAAAATTAATGAGTTTTATGAAGCTTGCATTGAATATCTAAGAAAATGGAGTGTATTGTTTCCTACTTTTTCAATATTCAAATGAATGCTGTTGAACATCTTCAGTTAGGGGCAGGTTGAAAATAGTGTTGCTTACTTCAAAGAGAAAAGTATTGAAATGAATGATTCTTTCCTTTTCGATCACGTGCCTTCGTTGAAGGATTTCGTTAATAATAATATAAAAGAATGGAGATAGGATTTTAAAAAAAGTCCCTCCAGTGCCACGAGAAGTGGGTTTGTGTTTTCAAAACTCATACTAGGTCTGAACAGCACTCTGAATCTTTAAATATATACCAATGTGTGTTTGCGATCCCTGCCCATAATGGCAATACTGAAACAATATTTTCGCTCGTGAACATCCAATGGACAGACGAAAGAAACAGGATGGTAGTGGAGACCCTTTCTGCAATTCTTCAAATGCTATACAATTTCAAAATGGATTGTTGTGACTGTTATAACTTTGTACACCTGTTAGAAAAGAAGGAAGTTTTAAAGATGACTAGGACAACAGCTAGGTATTCTCATGAATCTAGCTCATAAAATGAACTCATGTTTTGCATTACATTATTGTCATGAACATACCTCATGTTCAGTGGCGTAGCAGCTGCCCCCGCAACCCCCGCAGTGCGGGGGGGGGGGGCTCCGACGTATAGGGGGCCCGAAGTCTTGCGATGAATAAAGATTTAAAGAAGTAGAACTTCAATCTTACTTCTATCAGCTTTACAACTAGGGCCCCTTCTCTATACTTTGCGGGGGTCCCGCAAAAGTGTACTACGCCACTGCTCATGTTTTTATTTTATTTTAATTGATAAAATGTTTCATATATTTTTACTAATTTTTTAAATATTTCAGTATTTTATATTTTCATTTCTTGTTAGCTGCTGATAGTTACTTGTTATTTAACTAATTTTACAACTTTTTCAATAGGTTTTTAAACGAAAAAGTGTAAATTTGCCCCTTTTTATGAGAGATACAAAAAGAGAGAGAACGGCGAAGAGGCTAAAATATATTTAGGGGAGCAACCTATCCAAAAATAAAAGGTGTCCCGTTTTTTCTACTTGACGATTTGGTCACCCTATCCTAGTGTGGCTCCTTTCGCGTGGGAGACCAGGGTTCGATTCTCGAAAGGAGCTCATGTTGTTCGGATTCCATGTTAAACTTTAAGTCCACATTTCATATAACATCGATACTGAACGAGACGCTAAAATTGCAAATTAATCAATCCCACAAAGATTATTAAAATACAAGGGGCGGCAATCCTTCCATAGCCTTTCTGAAACAAGATGTGCACGAATTGGAGTGAACTTGAGGTGAGGTGAGGGGATTTTGAGTTTAATGTCCCGTTTAGCAGCGAGGCTATATGAGACGTGGACCTACTGGTTAACGTGGAATCAAAACCACATGATTTCCCGCCGGGAATCGAACCCGGATCTCCCACGCCAGAGGCGCGTTCGCTAACCGCTTAGCCACGAAGGAGCTCTGGAGTAAATTTGAGTTAAGCATTCCATTCAGCAGCAGATTATGAGGCCTGGGCCTACAGCTTAACATGGTTTCCGATCCATATAAGTTTCCGCCGGAAATCAAACCCGGGTTTCCCACACCAAAGGCGCGTACGCTATTCACGTAGCCACAAAGGAGCTCTGTGTACGATTCGAGACAATAAAACCTATGGCAGAAGTAAACAAGCAGATTACATTTCTCTAAGTTAGAACCATTAATTCTCTCGGATGTTTGAAGGTAAAATTTAGACCATATAAATGTAAGAAGTTGAATCCCGCAATCGGAAGACAACTCATTTGATACTGAACCACTCCCAGAAGAAACAAAAGAAGTTAAAATATTGGCTTTTTTATGTAATCGTACACAAGATTGTATCTCAGGTGGATTCTGTGTGTGCATAAATGAAAATATTTGCTTAACTTTTTAAGTAAGTCTCAGAGTAACACTTTGGATGACAGTGACGCAATCAAGAAATTAATTACAATCTATTCTGATGACTTTAGTTATAATTTTTTCAAAGAGTAACAAGTATAAAGTGCAGCTACAGTCTCGGATTTTCACAATGAAATTTATAAATTGAAGTCATATTTGTGTTCAGAATTTCTTCGCGCGAAGTGGGTTTTGTGGTGGACAAACACCGTGTGCGTGAGTGTTCTTCTGTTTCTCCTCACTTTCTTTATTACACTATTTTTCATTCATTCTCATCATTACCATATCCTTTAGCTTACATGGCATAATCGTGTGACGTAAAATTTAAATATTCCATTTTTATTTTTTTAGTATATAAAACCCAGTTCCTTAGTTGCGTAGCATAACGGAAAACAGAACATTATATAACAGAGGAGATTATATTAAAACTCCCTTAAAACAGCAAATGCAATTATACGGCCATCAATTTACTATGCTATTGTGATATTAATGGTGATTTGTATTTATTTATTTGGAGCTTAATGTTCTCTTTCAGCAGCGAGTCTAATGAGACATCTCTCGTCCCAAAGGTAAGAACATTTACCACTTGTTCCAGAGGAACAAAAACAGAGGTGCCTGACAACTCCTGCTTTTACTCCAGGTGTGTGTGAATTTTCACGATAATGAGATATGATAAGATCGGAATGCAAATATTGTGGCAAAATCGTGGCAAGCAACACGAAAATCAAGCCGTGGCAAACTACACCACGGCAAACAATACGCCACCATTGCACCGGGCAGCAAATAGCTTAAGATCGGTCCTTACCATAGTGTATGATTAAAAGCAGACGTTTCTTTCGAGTGTTAGGGAGGAAATGCCAATATTGATTTCAGTTTATCCTCCCTCTGCGGAACAAAGGCTGTAAAATGTGGGACCTGTTCAAAGTTGGATCCCGCACCGAGGCTACTTGAGTTTGTATCCCAGACTACTACCACACCGAATTTTGAACCCAAAACCACGCACACAGAAAATATGAACGGTACCGTCCACGACGAAGCGTACACTTTAGGAGAAGTTAGACGTATTCGTCTGAATTGCGGAGGAGATGAGCATCCTTGGTGTCTTTCTATGTATCAACAACTAGGATTCGTTTATTGGAGTTATAATATTAAAACAAATGTTAAAATTTCAGATAACATTTCTGAAAAAGTTGACCAAAAGGTCGAAGAGACCTCTATATATTATATGTATAGTTGACTGAAGGATTTGGAATTTAGTATCCGTTCAGCACCGAGGCTGCAGGCCTATGAGTTGTGGACATGCAGCTTAATGTGGGTCTGATTCACATGAGCTCCCTCCGGCAATTGAACTCTGGGTCTTCCGCGCCGAAAGCAGTTGAGTGGATATAGACACGTGAAATCAAATTTTATAGTTTCAAGAAATTTACAGGCAGATTTGTCGATTTTTAGGTATATAATAATTGAAGTTATAACGATATACATGATAATTCTTAGTTCGGCTTGTGCATAAATTCTTGAAGAAAGAACCGTAAATCATGAGCACGAAGCAACTTTTTCTATCGGAAGAAATTAAAAAAAAAAAAAAAAAGTTGTCCTGAACAGAAAGTTCAACCTACTTAGTTAAGCTGTCTTAGGTGTTGGCTGGCAAACGAAAGACAAAATCGCTAGTTAAAATTTCGTTTGCTAGGGAAGGGATATTAGCATAACATGTCATATTAACTGTTATGCCATAATCATTTCTGATTTTCCTATGCAGTGGCGTATGTAGAAGTTCGTCAACGGGTGTTCAAGTTCAAATTTCAGGTGTTCGCATATATATCCCTGCTCTGCACGTCGGCAATCGTGAACGTCAACGTCCTCTTACACCTACCAGAGTACGCTCGTGGCTATATGATTAGAACGGGATATTCGATTTCGATTCCTGCAGGAGCTTATGTGATTTGGGTCCCACACTAAGCATTAGGTCTACGTTTCATGTAGTGTCGGTATTGAAAGAGATGTTAAACTTCAAACCAACTGACAAACACATTTACTCTTACATATGAGAACAGTAAAGAAATACCTAAAACAAATTCCGTAAAGACTTACTTTATCATAGATGAATCGAAAAATACAGCGACTCAAAACATCTCATTATATTCTAAAAATCAAATTGTATATAACAGTCAAATATTATCCATATTCTACTTGGTTAATCTCTCCTACCAGGCCGGTAGCAGCCTAAAAATGTAGGGGGGGGGGCGGCTGAAGTTAGGGGGGCTGATCCAACCACATTATAGTTCATCGCTATATTATAGTTCATTTGCAAGCCTGCCGTGGAAATTTTAGGGGGCCATCAAAAATTTAGGGGGGCCTGGCCCCCCTAGACCCCCTGGATACGGGCCTGTCTCCTACTCTTCTCCACAATCACCCATTATTCACAATTCTTATTAAAGTTATTGTGCAGTACTTCTTTGTTTAGTTGCAGCCTTGTATGAGATTTTCCTCTACTCCTTGTCTCTTGAGAGCTCCTCCGTGGCTAAGCGGTTAGCGTACGCGCCTTTGGCGTGGGAGACCCGGGTTCGATTCCCGGCGGGAGCTCATGTGGTTCGGATTCCACGTTAATCAGTAGGTCCACGTCTCATATAGCCTCGCTGCTGAAAGGGGCGCTAAACTAAAATCAACTCAACTCCTTGTCTCTTGACAAGCAATCAAAAATATAATCACTTCTACCTTTATTTTCGTGACAATATCCGCAATTCCTCTCATACTTGTGAACAAGTGACTTTTCCTATATTTGCGAATGGTTTTCAACATACTTACAATTTCTTGTGAATCGGCAGATGGTGAATTTTTGATTTTGTTAAAAGTCCTCGTCACAGTAGTGTAACAGGCATTTTCTATAGGGAATCTGTTATGCGTGTTGAAGTTTGGTGAAATATACATAAAAAGAAAAGATAAACATTTAGACAAACTTTCTTTTAACTGCAGGAAACAATAACATTGCGGTTCTTATGGTAAAGGAGCATATAGTCATAAGCGGATCCAGAGGGACCAAAGGTCATTCACCTCCTATGAGGACAGGCGACAGCGGTGAAAACTCTGGTTGAGAAAGAAAACTGAGAACATTTCACCACCCCTCCATCAACCACCTCCCAAGAGACAATCCTGAATTTGCTCCTATTACTAGTAAAGTAATTTATGAACACCTCATATAATAGACATTTCCACTTTTTTTTTTCTATAAATACTTCAGAGCCAGATGGTTACGAGAAGCACTTCATTTCACTCATGCGTTAATTCTAACTAGTTGAAGTTTTCGATGGAATTTCGGTCTGTTAAAACAACGCATTTAAAGCAATGACTGCCATGTTTGTACGCTATATGTCGGTTCAGGGGAAACTGTCCCGTCGCTCAGAAGAGATAAGATGAATGTTTTTCACGTGTGAAAGACGTTGCAAATAAAACAAAGAATAAATAAATAACTTATGGCTTCTTTAAAAACTAAATTATTTATCTTTTTATTTATTACAAATTATTTGAATATACTTTTGCAATATTATACGATGAAATATCTAGCATATATCATTCATTACTCAGTAGTGAAATCCATGCATTGAATTTCGTAAAACACTTAAATATGTAACTGGTGTTACTTTCTTTAGCAACGCAACATAATCAGTGCTTATGAACGTACATACGCATTCAAGTATTGTAGTTCTACTAAAAGCTTTAATGTAAGCTACACGCGTAAGTACACGAAGGTAGTTGTGATAGTAATTTTATTTATTAGATTTACTGAAATTTACATTATTTGCAGCCTGAGTTAATAAACTAATTAATGTACTCGTGTTTGGGCAACCAACCAACCTTACGAAGCGCATTTCGAAATGATTTGATAGTAGAGCGCTATTTTCTGGTATGCAAATTCGTCGTGGATTCGACAGTTAAGCATTCAGGGAGAGCCCGAGGATATTTACTCACTAGAAAACATTTTTCAAAGCAAAAATAATCTAAATTCTTTATTTACTTCAACAGTAGGACGCACAAACTTAAGATGATAATCATATCCATGAACTTTCTGAGAATTTTCCAGTGCTATTACCGAACTGCTTTACAGATTAACAATGTTATTTCACCATAATATCTTCGTGCTTACCATCGTTTTCTTTAACTAATGGAACATACTGATAAATTGTTTATACGCGTATTAGTCCATATGAATATTTACATATCGACTGAAATGTTTTGAACACATGAATTAACACTTACACCAAGAAATATACAGATATGGTAACATACACCGGTGTATATGACACATGTGCAATTGACTAATTATTGAATGAAATTTTTAGTTTGATGTCCCACGAATATGCCTTGTAGACTAAGGTAGATGGATGATTAATAAAAGTGAATGATTATAAAAGAATTGATGGAATGATCATGTGGGAGAAGACGTCAGAATCGCGAGAGAACCCACGAACTCGATGCTGTCCACCACAAACTCATATACTTCGGATTGAACTGAATACTCCTCGCACCAGAGGTACGCGCTCAACCACTGATGAAATTTTGCATGTAGACTTTTCATTTAAAATAATTAAAAACCTGTCTTATGTTGTTTCCCATTCTTACAAGGGGGCAAAAGGTGGGTAGAGAAAGAGTGAGGTTGTAGTTGTTAAAATAAAATGACCATATCTCGAAATCCCTTAATTTTTGAGACATGAAAATTGGTGTTTCAGGTTTTAATTTAAGATAATGAAATATGTGTTTCAGGCGTGTTTTTTGATGTTTCCCTTAAAAGGGAAGAGAAAAGGGTGGAGGCTGCAACTGTTATAATAAAATTCTCACATCTAGAAATTCCTTAAAATTATAGACATGGTAGTGATATTAGAGGTGCGAGATCATGGTCCGAGTAAATATAAGGGTCTTCGGCTGAAGTCACCAGCTAGCCGAAGGCTACTTTAAGAATAATTCGAAACTAGCAATTTGAACCAGGCGATATGACGAACTATTTGTATCTGGAAAACAAGATTGGAAGAATATGTAGTAATTATCTCCCAGGTTTCTTTCTTTCTTTCTTTTCTTTTTTTTTTTTTTTTTTTTTGTTTAAACCATAATTGTTTCTTTTCATCAAACAAAATGTTTTAAAATAAACAAAATTAATAATAAACGGGAAGACTATTAGTATGGAGATAATATGGTTGGAAAGCTAATTGTTATTTGTTTGATTTTTACAACGCAAAATATTCCAGAAAGTGCTTAGTCCAAACAACTTTACTAAGGTATATGGACTCACCAAGCATAACAAAACTCTATTAGAGTTTCGCAGAAGTGTTCAGGGCATCTAAATAATTACACAAATTCTTCAGGAATCCGGTAGTGGAAGATAACAATATTAAAACGTTTTCTCAATTTCGACACGTAAGAGCCGCGATGGCTCGGTGGTAGAGCCTTCACCTGTGGTGCATGGGGTTGGTGGCTCAATCCCAGCTCGTGCCAAGTGAACTTTGTGGTAAACAAACACAGTGAGTATGGGGGGGTTTTCTGGGTTCACCTGTTAACTCCCACTTTCTTCATTTCACCATTTTTATTCATTTTTTATTATCACTGTCTCCTTTAGCCTAATCTGCATAAACGTAGGATGTAAAACTTAAGTCTTTCATTTCCATTTCCGACACTTGCTTCCATTATGAACTGTTGTAAAATACTTGTCTTCGTTTTGAATAAAAGTAGAAACCAAATAATCATGGCAACTTATCAACGCATATAGGATTTTGGATTACGCTTTTAGTGCTGTTTCAATATACCGTTTCCTGGGGACACTACAGGAACGAAGTATGCAAGGTTTAACATTTTCAGGAATCAGTGAATACGAAGTTGACTTCGATTTTCGGTTTGGATTGAGTTTAAATCTATTTTGAGCATCGAGATTATATGAGATGTGGAACTAGAGTTCAACTTGGAATTCGAACGACATGAACTCGAACTGGGAAAGAATGTGGGTTTTCCGCGTTGAGGTAGGATTGAATATGGAATTTCATTTAACTTCATGAAAACAATTAGTGTTCCAAGATGTATTTGATGCTCTCTCAATTTTTCTCACAACTGAAATCTACTAATCATTTTATTATACCCCTAAAAAGAGTATTCTTCAAGTTTCATGAAAATCGATAGATATTTTGATTTTCATTTGATTTGATGTTGAGTTTAACGTCCCTTAAAGCAATAAATCTGTATGAGACGTTTACCTACTAGTGCAGGAGCCATACTACTGACGACTGTTGCAAGGAAGTGTATAGAGAACTTCTCTTCAAAACTTATTTCCTATCTGCCTAAGAATAGTATGGGGAGGTTTCTTTTAATATGGCTGCCGACCAGCCAAAGTAAAGAAAAGTCAAAATTTATTGATATGAAAGTGAAAACATCTAACGCTGAGCAAAATTGATATTTCAAGATATCGTGGCTCTCAATTAATAAACTTTTAACATTTGAACTAACACCAGCGTCATTCTTCATGGCCAAAAATGGCAATCTGATAAAATTAAACAAATCAGAATTAAACTTAGTAAAAGAGCTTGAAATAAAAATAAAAAAAAACACATTCCAATGTCATCCAAACACATCCTGCATAGTATTTGATTTTATGGTTCATGCACGCTGCATAGCTGCTACTGCTGAAAATTCCATGAAAAGCTTTGGCAATTTCTCTGAGAGTATGCTAAAGAGGATAATTTACCTCTAAAATCATCCAAAAGGGATGATATTGTCTTTTATATTTACAAAAATGATAGAATAAAGGCTGCAAAAAGATTGAGACGAATTAAAAAGGACCCAATTAACATAACAATTTCAAGCAGTGTTATACCTTTGCTTCAAGACGTGAATGCATTTTGTGCTTCAATTCAAACCAAAACACAATTTCAACAGTTCTGTAGAATATTTTATTCAATAAAAGGACAGACCTTCAAGTAAAATAGTTTATTTTAGTGGTATAGATGGAGAGCTCACAAATTAGAAGAAAACAATGCGATAGAACATTTCAGTGTAGCACCCTTCTAGAAGCCGATACACATAACTCATATTACAGGTATCGTTGAGAGCAGGGCTGTAGTCGAGGACACACGACGGTACACCTTATACTCTCTGCTTAATCTTAGTCACTAGAGTTTACCTTCTGCTTCAAAGCATATAATACTTTCTACTTTTGTTTCATTTAATTTTATTTACTTAATCAGGCCATTATTCCAATGATATATCTCCAGACCAAAGCACAAAATTGTAAGTTTTAGGCTATGGGGATAGATCGATGGAGAGTGGCGTATTTTTTTTTTTTTTTTCTGAGTCGATATCCTAGCGTTTTGAAGGTCGATGGTTCTGATATTTCAATTGCTTAAAACCTTGTTCTCTGCTAAAGGGAACCAAACTTGTTTGATATTTTAAAACTAAGGTATGAATATTTTCAATATCATGCTAATGTTAATACGTAACTTTGATCAATAGAGAACCTATTATTTGAAGAAAAAATGTCAATGATTTTATAGAGTTAAATTTGGGGAAAATTTTCTTACTTCTGGCACATCGGGCGCAATTTTTCTGTTCCTTCTTTAAGTGAGTTGTTTCCTTCTCCATACCTACACGCTTTTATGTCATTAATGGTGTGATTTAAGTAAAGAATGCCATCAAGTAAACAGTATGAAATGCTTTTAGATTATATAATAGTAAATATCCTTTTTATTTAAATTCAATTAATTAATTCATGGGTTGTACATTGTTTATTAAAAATGACTTCTATGTCCTTTACGACAATCATAGATGATCACAAAACAGCGTATACCCTATGAAAATTTTAGGACTACAGCACTGGTTGAGAGTGTGTTAATAGGAATATTAGACACAGATGTGTTTGTTTGTGCTGTTTATTTTTTTTCATAAAGAGTTTCAACTGAATGGCGTAAACGCGTTTCGGACCTTTTCCGGGAAAGGACAATCTACAAGGTATATCCCAGTATACGATTTATGTTATGCTGTTTCAATACAAGTTATTGAAGTACTTCTTGCGATTCGTTCCAGGCCGGTAGCCAGCCCAAAAATGTAGGGGGAGGCTGGTAGAAGTTAGGGGGGGACCCAACCATATTATAGTTCATTTGTAAGCCTACTGTGAAAAGTTTAGGGGGCAAGCAAAAATTTAGGGGGCGCCCTCCCCTTACGCCCTCCCGTGGATACAGGCCTGATGCATTCTCTGAGTGGATATGATACTACCAGCAAATTTAATACATAACAAACAGCTTTAAAGCTGGCAGAAGACTACTCATACTTGATTAAATACTTCGGAAAAGATGAACTACCAAGCTCAATAACTGAAAATGCTGCAAAAAGTTTTTGACAAGGATGTTTAAGTTGTCTAAAGATTTAGGAAAATGGATAACTTAACAGTCATAAAGTACCATCGATTGTAAACTGTATACTTCACAAAGTTTCCACCATTATCATCTAGTACGGCATTACATATCCAGAGGGCATATTTACAAGCTAACTGATGGTACAGTCTGTTAACAGATCTACGCGATATACATAATCTTATTGAATACGGATATGCGGAATTTGAAATAGTATGTATTTCTCAAATTACCACACAACACCTTCCTCCTGACTAACTAACTAACTAACTAACTCTATGGCCTATGGAACCCGGAGGTTCAGTGCCGCGTTCACAAAAGCTCTACACTGACTTCTATCCTTAGCTAATTGCATCCAGTCTCTACTTTGTATTCCTATCTCTGCGAGATCCATCTTAATATTATCCTCCCATCTGCGCCTAGGTCTTCCTAATGGTCGTTTTCCTATGGGTCTACCAGTCAAGACTTTGAAAGCGTTTCTACTTTCTTCCATTCTAGCTACATGACCTGCCCACCTAAGCCTCCTAGACTTGACGACCCTAACAATGTTGGGTAAGCCGTATAAACTATGTAGTTCCTCGTTATGAAGCTTCCGCCATTCCCCATTCTCGTTCCTCTTGGGTCCGAATATTCTCCTCAGGATCCTGTTCTCAAATACTTTCAGTCTATGTTCTTCCCTCAGAGTAAGCGACCATGTTTCGCAACCATACAGAACAACAGGCATGATTATCGTTTTATATATTTTAAGCTTCAAATTCCTCGACAGAATTCGCGACGACAAGAGATTTTGAACCGAATAGTAACACGAATTCCCTGCTTTTAGACGACATTTAATTTCTTCATGAATATGATTTTCGTCTGTTAATATTGATCCTAAATATTTGAAAGTATCCACTTTATCAAAAGTATTATTTAATATTTTAACGCCTCCACAGTTTACCGTATTATGGTCCCGACGCACTTCCATGTATTTAGTTTTCTCTGCATTTACTTCTAAACCCATGTCCCTGCAAGCGTTTAATAAGATCTCTGCATTTATTTCTACTGTTCTCCTATTATCCCCTATTAAATTTACATCATCAGCATATGCCATAACCTGGTGAATGCCGTTCAACTCTAGGCCCTGGTTGCTATCTTTGATTTTCCTTATGGCGTATTCCAGAACAAAGTTAAATAATAATGGCGACAACGCATCTCCTTGTTTCAGGCCATTTTGGACGTGGAAGCTCGTGGACAAAAATTTTCCTACCCGGACTTTACTTTGGGATTCACTTAAACATATCTTAATTAATCTAATTAGCTTTCTCGGTATTCCAAGTTCTGTAAGAACGTTGTATAATGTTTCTCTCCTGACCGAGTCGTAAGCCTTTCTAAAATCAATAAATAGTTGATGTACCGGGGTATTGTATTCCCACTTCTTTTCGAGTATTTGGCGAATGGTAAATATTTGGTCGATAGTTGATCGATTTCGTCTAAATCCGCACTGATAATCTCCAATAATTTCATCTGCGTATGGGGTCAATCTTGCTAACAGAATATTTGAAAGGATTTTATAGGATGTTGACAGAAGAGAAATGCCTCGATAATTATTACAGTCAGTTTTGTCGCCTTTCTTGTGAATTGGAACAATGATTGATTCTTTCCACTCTTGTGGCAATTCTTCCTTGTTCCAGATAAGGAGAATGAGTTTGTGTATCTTGTTCCACAATTTTTCGCCTCCAGCCAAAATTAACTCAGCCGGAATTTCATCTACACCCGGAGATTTGTGTTTCTTTAGTTTCTTTATAGCGGCTTCCACTTCTATTCGATTGGGTTCTGGAATATACGGTTCTGCGGTGTGTATCTCCTTTTCTCCACACACATTAGTTTTTGGCTGCGTGTTCAGCAAATCGTCAAAGAAATCTTTCCATCTATTTAAGAGGCTATCCGTATCAGTGAGAACTGTTTCGTCAGATTTCTTTAATATATAAGCACGAGGTTGATAGCCTTTCTTAAATTCGCTGATCCCCTTATACATGTCCCGAATATTTTTATTTTTACTATTATCTTCAAGTTCCTTAATTTTAGCTTTCAAAAAATCGCGTTTCTTTGTTCTAAAAGTTTTGGAAGTTTCCCGCCTGATATCTGCGAAATTTTGTGTAGTTATTTCATTCGGATTTTGTCACTGACTTCCTCCTGACTTCCCTCACATTTCTACTTGTCAGAAGAATGTAATAGCGTGTTCCAGATTCTGTACTTGTGAACTTTCAAATTGCCACAATGATTGGAATTAGTCTCTGTTATATTATATATAGAGATTAGACCTCATTAATAACCATTTACTGCTTCTAGTTTTTAATAGGCCTAATTATAATCATTCCTATGCTTAAGATTGTGTAAGTTATCAAAATGTATATTTTATCATAGTAATATTGCAAAGAATGCAGTGTTTTCATTAATAAAGCTTTTCATAATCTTTAAAACTATTTTTTTCTTTTAAAACTGCGCATTATCCAAAAATATGTACTGATTAATTTTAGTCTTTTGGAATTTTGAGCTAAAAGCAATAGTTTCGGAGATATGGCTTATTTTTCACCAACATTAAACATTAGCTGGCCGCCATATCGGCGGGCATTTTGGGAGAAACTTCCCCATACCAGAAACGCGTACCCAAGCTAAAAAGTATCCTTAGGCATATAGGGAAAAAGTTTTGAAGAGAAATTCTCTATACACCTCCGTGCAACAGTCGTCAGTAGTATGGCTCCTAGACTATACCGCATAACGTGAGATCTGAACAACATGGAATCTCGTCGGCAATCAAACCCGGTGTCCCACTCCAAAGGCTTGTACACTAAAAGTTTAGCGACGTGGGAGGGGGGAGCTCTAGAGATATTTTGAATTTATAACGAAGAACCTTCAGCTTTTCTCCCCTCCTTGTGTCAAGTAGTTAAATCACTTTTTTTTTTGTGTGTGTGTGTCCAAAGGAACTCTCACCAAATCATGAAAATCATTAATTTATTTTAAGATAAAAATTGCAATCATGTAACTAAGGAAGTATGCAAAATTACATAATATGACAATATCCGGAAATTAAATTTTATTACTATTAATAATAATAATACTTTTGGAATGAGAAATGGAAATATTTGCCGGACTCTTTGGACTCATGCTCGCTATCCTTAATATAATCTGTACATCTCGATCTCAGTATTCTCATTGAGTCTCGTGCTCTCTACTTTTGTTGATCATTTCTCTTTCTTGGACTCGTAGAAGGACAATTCTTAAACTAACTAAGCGAAATATTAGAATGAAGTCATCCTACTGCAACACTTCTTAAAGCAATGATTCAAAATGTTAATTTACTACGGTGGTGCAGTAATAGAGCGTTCACCTATGGTGCATCGGGTCTCTGGTTCGATCCAACCTCGCGCCATGATGGATAAACACTTTGTGTGTGTGTTTTCTCAGGGTTTTTCCTGTTTCGAACCACTTCATTTATTCCACCAATTTATTCGTTCTCAACACCACCACACCCCCACACGACATAAAAGTGAAAGGTAAAACTGAATGAATTCATTTCGAAATTTTAACTTTTGCCTGTCGTTTGCATAGGTAGTGAATTTAAAGAAAGTTCCAGTGATTTACTAAATTTTAAAATGAAAGTATAAAACTCAATTAAGGAATATAACTCAATTGTAGTACGATTTCTGTTACCATTTTATATAGAGGAACTCAGGTTGCGTTCTTCGTGGACATCATATAGTTTAAATCCCGCATTATATTGTTGGTTCACGCCTCATGTACTCTTCATTTTGCAAAGAACGCTAAATTTCTATACAACCAACTAAAATACAAACTAATTCCTATATGTAAAACCTATTCATAAAATCTCGCCGCAATATTAATGCTCTTTAAGAAAACATTCACTTCAGTAATACGAATAATATTGTCACCAGTAAATCTTCCTAATCTTAGGGTGTATTAAAAAAATACAAACCCAGGGACTGAAGAATTATCCAGAAGTTCGAAGTTTGGTTTCGGTGCATTAAATAGTGTGGTCTATAAGCTTCTGCCTCGAACAAATAAACAAACAGATGGTCTCACATCGAAGACACTTTTTTTTTTTGGGGGGGGGGGAGACATGTTGGAGTCATGAGACGAGTAATTCAGTAGAAATCTCTAATATGTGTTTTTTTTAAATTTAGATTAAAACCCTCAATTTTTAAAATTTTAATTTAATTAAATAAATTTATTGATGTATACTTCCTATGTATGGTTCAAGTTTCACAGACATACGCCACTTGAAAGTGACGGAGCATGCGACACTTACTTTCATCCTTAAGTTTTACACATTAGTTGATATAAAGAGTTAACAATTCGTTAAATGAAATGAAATGAAAACTTTAAGTTTTACGTCACTCTTTTATCCCGGTTAGGCTAAAGGAGACGGTGATGGTGAGAAATGAATGAAATGGTGGAAGGAAGAAAGTGAGAGGAAACAGGAGAACCTCCGAGAAAACTCATGCACACGGTGTTTATCCACTACTAAGTTTACTTGGCGCGAGCTGGGATCGAAGCAAGGACCTTATGCACCAGAGGAGTGGCTCTACCCCCGACAGTTCATTAAGGGAAGATGTCACACTAAATCCTTGCAACATACTGGTTCTTGTTTGCTGAAACTCGGTCACAAATAACATAGAAGTTATACAAAAAAAAAAGAGCTCATCCGTGGCTTAGCGGTTAGCGTACGCGCCTTTGGCGTGGGAGTCCCGGGTTCGATTCCCGGAGGGAGCTCATGTGGTTCGGATTCCACGTTAATTAGTAGGTCCACGTCTCATATAGCCTTGCTGCTGAACGGGACGTTAAACTCAAAATCAACTCAACAAAAAAAAAAAAGAGAGAGAGAGAGAGAGAGAGACCTCTAATGAAACTAGAAAGACAAGTGGATACGTTAGTTTGCATCATAGGTTAATAGGGCTCGTGCTTTCTTTCTACTTTCAACGGCGTTTAAGCTAGCTACAGGGACTTTCTCGGGCTCTGACTTGTCAATTACAATGGGGCTTATGTTCGCTTGACCTCGCGCTCAAACATGGAGCTGGAACTTTTATAAGCGTCAGTCTCAGACTCACGAGCTTCAGGAATCATAAGTTTTGATAACCAAAATTGTACAAAATCAATATTCATATAACATTTGACGATTGTGGTAATGCTTATTCAGCAAAAGATCCCTCGAACTTCTCAGAATAATAAGATTTAAGAACAAAAAGAACAATAAAGTAATATTTCAACAATAGAGTAATAAAGTAATATTTCACCTGTTTGTTTTCGTGTTGTTTGATGATATAATTGTGGTAGTGGCGTACGTAAAGGGACTTTGACCAATACATTAAATTATATATACAAAGACCTGGAGTTACGTGAACTTGCGAGCTTAAAACCCATCCTGGATGAACTTTGCTACTCCATTAAATTGGGCAGGTTTATTTCATAGACCAACTATTTTTCAACATCCATGAGACATAGGCTATATTATACTATAACCCAAATACTCTCACCCAATTAACTCCTTCCTTTGTCTTATTGAGTTGAGTTGATTTTGAGTTTAAGGTCCCGTTCAGCAGTGAGACATGAACATAATTATTAACGTGGAATCCGAACCACATGAGCTATCACCGGGAATCGAACTCAGGTCTTCCACGCTAAAGGCGCGTACGCTAACCGCTTAGCCACGAATGAGTCCCCCTTTATTATTGTTCTGGCTACGGGCCTACCTAACACTGAATTGATAGTAAGTGAAACAAATATAATAAAATTAAACTTCCTCTGTTAAGCAGAGTTTAAAATGTGTGACATTTTTTATTTATTGGAAAAGTAAATTTGAGTTTCAGTATACATACATTGAAACTGACTTGCGACTAATTGTATTACAAAATTGGTCTATTTGTAAATTTTATGTGACGACATGCCTGTATGGCTCATTCTTGCATTAGTCAATAACTTTTTTTTTCCGAAAAAATTGTTAACCCCCAATTGTTATAGTAGTGAGTAAACCAAATTTATAAGGGAGACTACTTTCATTTTCTTATCTAATTTAATAACTATATTGTTACAATATTTTCATTTGTGATAATTTTCTCATGGTATATAATGTTATTATACATGGTAATTCTCACTCGAAAGTTTGCTCTGCGAAAATAGTATTAGAGTAAGTGCTTTCATAAATTTTCCATAAATGAGAACATTGAATAAACCAATAATGAAAGAGTTTAGGTTAACTTTGTTGGAATAATTGTACGGAACAAACATTATCCTCAAACTCTTATATAAATTCCATCGTACTTCTAATGGAAAATAAAAGTTTGATTGTCATAACTTACATTTTGGCCAGTTTTTCATTGAATATATACGAGTACGTGATAATTACATGCGATTAAAGGAGAATGGTGCACTTTGTTTATTTTTTCATCTACCATCTCGTTTTTCTAAAGTGAACTATTGTATGGATGATACAATTTATGATCTTATCAAGAAGGAGGAACGTAATATTTACGTGTATGTGGTCCCAGGTTCGATTCCCGGTGGGAGAACACAAAATAGTAATTTCACATTTTTCACTTTAATGAATTATCCGTATCATTTAGCATAAAGAGCATAACCGTCGGACGTTCAACTAAAATCATTAATTTTATATGTAGTAGTATACGTTATGTCGGATAAGGGTTATATTTACTAGATACCGGAGTAGGATCTAGGTGGATATGGTAAACCTTATAAGGTAATTAGGATACAGGTTGTAAGTATTCAGGTCAAAAAAAAAAAAATGAAGTTTTACTGGCAGAATTGAATTACTTCAAAAGAAAATTTTCTAATTGCTAATAAGTTAATTTTTGCGAGAACGGAATGGGACAACTGCATAGTGTGTAACCTCATCAAGGATTGCTAAAAGCTGACAATGAATGGAAATAGTAGTTTATACAGTGAAACCACTATTAACAGATACCTCTATAAAGCGGACACCTCCCGTAACGGACATATTTTGTAATACCCAAACATTGTAATAGGAAAAAACATATTGGCAAACCTCTCCAAAGCGGACACTGTCTAGTACGGACACGGACAGTCTTTTCTGTATTTTATAGGTATTATTTACCTCAGTATTACGGACACTTTCTCTAGAAGCAAGTTGAAAAATGTACTAAAAATATATTTTTAGTAATTCATACATGTGTCACCAAGGAAGCATTGAGACAACATTTTGCTCCTTCAACTGTCTGTTCAGCAACCCAGACCAAGCGTCTCTGTTTAACAACACTCTCATGTCCTTTGCTTGCATCCACTCCTACTCAAGCTGTTTTAGACAGAAAAGTGATTCACAGTTGCCCGATATTTGGGATAAGACGTTATGCTAGTGTCCCGCTGGAATCTCTAACCAACCAGAATAAAAGTTTAGTGCTTTTTGCCCGGAGGTATGCATATTGTCTCAAAAGGAACACTTCTGGACTGCAATTAACCCACAAATTAAAGCGACATACTGAAAACGTAGGAAGTAGTGATAAGTGTAAAGTGCAGAGAACTATGACATCTTATTTCCATGTTGTGCCACGAACATTGAGTATTGGATGACGGAGAATAATGCAGGTACAATAACATTTCTGTAATATTCGTAAATGCATGATTCATGCAAAATAATAATAATAATAATTTCTAATTGCATATTACCTTCTTTACTAATTGACGTATGAAAATATTGAAACCTCTTTAAGGCGGACACCTCTCTACAGAGGACAATTTTTGATTCCCCTCCGCTGTCCGCTTTAGAGAGGTTTCACTCTACTTCTGAACCAACTTTGTACTTCTGAACCAGTTTCAAAATTCTTAGGGCTGTCAAAGCAATTCCTTCGGCAATTATACCTAGCAAATGTATAAATTCTCTAATATAATAAAGAGAGGGCACGTTGGCTCAGAGGCAGAACGCTCACATCTAGTGCGAGGGGCCCTGTTTGATCCCCAGCCACGCATGTTTGTGCTCGACAACGTTGTGTCCGTGGTTTTCTCGGGGTTCTCCCCTTTCCTCCCACATTCTGATTTTAACAATTACTTAATAGCCATTCATTTTCATGGATTAATCCGTTTTCTGTAGTCTAAGGAGCATGGCCTACGAGGAGGGAAACCGGAAAATTTTCTTGTGGGCCCTGGATGGTGAATTTTTTAGTGGGCCCTCCGCCTCGTACTGTAATTAGCGGTATATGAACAAAAAGGCACACGTCGAGTACCGGCAATACAGTCAGCTAATCCGAGGCCAGCGTTGCCAGCCCATGATGTTGCGGAAACAGCTTTCACATTTTTCGTAATTCAAAACTTGAAAGATTCCTGATTTTTCACTCTGCTTGATACTTTTGCTAATATTGAAGTATTAAGCTAAATTTAAATCTCAAATAATGCCATAACTTGAATCGCTGACAATCAGAGCCGTAGCTAGAGATTTCTTCGCCCGAGACGAAGTAGAATTCGGCGCTCTCCTCCCCTACACTCACCTCACCAAGCTTTATATATATATATATATATATATATATATATATATATATATATATATATATATATATATATATATATATATATATATACAGATGGTGATCAGAAAAATGGAAACACCTGAACGAAATTGCAACTTACCAGATTAATATAGTGTCGGGCCACCTTTCGCCTTCAGAACAGCATTGATGCGGCTTGGGATGGAGGCTTAGAGGTCGTGAATGGTAGCAAGTGGAATTTTAGACCATTCCTCGTGCAGGGCACCGGCCAGTTCTGTGAGAGAGGCTGCAGGTGGAAATTGTCGCCGGAGTCGTGTTTCCAAGACGGGCCACAGATGTTCAATTATGTTGAGATCTGGGGATTGGGCGGGCCAGGGGAGGTGTTGAACTTCATTCCGATGTTCCTCAAGCCACGCTGCAACAACGCCAGCTGTGTGAATGGGTGAATTATCGTCCTGAAAGATGGCGTCATTGTCCGGGAACAACATCCGGACCATAGGATGCAAGTGGTCTCCTAAAATTGCGACATAATCGTTGGCAGTGATTCGTCCGCTAAGTGTGACCACAGAACCCAATGAAAACCATTATATGGCGGCCCACAGCATCACCGAGCCGCCGCCATGTGTCACAGTTGGGCGGAGACACTGCAGATCATAAGCTTCTTTGGGCGTTCTCCACACATAAACACGGCCCGTGGTTGGGAATAGGGTGAAGGATTACTCATCCGACCATATCACACGTTTCCAGTCCTCAACGGTCCAAGTTGCATGGTCGCGGCACCATTTGCGGCGTGCGAAAGCGTTATGGTCTCTTATGAGCGGTTTGGCCCGTGCAACACGGCCCCGTAAGTTCACATCATGTAATTCGCGGGGGACTGTGATTGTCGAAACAGGGTGGGGGAGGTGTTGATTGAGTTTCTCCGTCACTTGCTCCGCAGTGGCACAACGGTTCTGCGTGACAATACGCTTTAATACCTGGCGTGACCTGTCACTCATGATTTTCTTCCGCCCACTATTCCGCTTCTCGGATGTGGTTTTCCTGTGTGTTGTGTAGGCCGTCATCATCTTCGACACTGTCCCACGCGACACACCTAACACAGTAGCCATTGCCGTCTCACTCACTCCACATAACCGCGCACCAACAATTTGCCCTCTTTGAAAATCTGAGAGGTCTCCCATTTTACACTACCTCCGTCTGCTGCAGCCACTGGACACTGCTGTTCCCTCGCGCCTGACATAGTATGGAGACCGACCTAACACACCACCACCAGCGGTCCGGCGCTGCGAGCGCCACGACACCACTGCCAACCCATACATCTGACGTGTTGACAACTACAGGTGTTTCCATTTTTCTGATCACCATCTGGATATATATATATATATATATATATATATGAGAGAGAAGCAGCTTTTGTCGTTATGCTACGATATATTTTTATCAAGCTGCTTGGATAGACCATTACAACAGCCAAAAGCGATCATTAGTGTTCTTTTACAAATAAGAGTTTTTTTTTTTTTTTAAAGAGGCTTATATTAGTTTCGTTAAACTCGAAAAAAACTACCTTTGTTGTATGCAAATCCAACTGGAGCACAGCTATAAAAATTTACAACTATTTACAACGTTTCATACTATCGATAATAAGTGAAATTTCAATGCATTAGGAACTATGTGCTTTTAAAATGTTCGAAATGGGTGACAGCATTAATTTCCAGTAATAATTGTAAACTTTTCAAATTTTAATCTGTATGTAACGACACAAATAGCATTTTAAATTTCGATTCTTTTACGGTAAAAAATATTTTCTGAAACTTAACAGAAATTCAGAAGGAGCCTTCTTTGGGAATTTCTCAATATTGATCATGGAGATGAAGAATATGTATAATGTATCTTTTTAAAATCCAAACGTAGTTTGGTTACTACATATGTTTGAAATTATAGCAATTGCTTGAAAGTTCTGAATTTAGGGCTACTTATTATTAACTAATATGTTTAAAATACTAACACATACACACATATGTTAATATATATATATATATATAATATATGTATATGATTGTAAGTATGTAGATGGCGATACAAACAGTTGATGTTGAAATCATCCCAATAGATTCCTTCAAATTGGAAGCATTTCGTGCCAATGGAATAAAAAAAGATCACTGGTAGTGACCAGTCTTTGAAAAAAAAAAAAAAAAGGAATGCTTTGGGTTAAGTTCTGACTTCATAAGCCCCTATTCTACAGTTGCTTCAAGTTCGAAAATGTTGTTTCCCCCCCCCCCCTCCTTGTTTACCTTCATTTCTAATATTCTCGCACAAACAGCAGCTTCCGGCCGTCTATATCACATCGTCAATTACAAATTATATATAGTAATTTTAAGTAATAAATAAAAGTTTGTTGCGACTTCTTAAAAAGTTTGCGTTGCGAGAAAAGCGAAGAAGATTAAAAAAAAAAAAAAAAAACATCTATCCTTTGCAATCCCACAATATTGAGTTAATAGGGCATCAATACTTTTTCATTTCCAACATTTTTTTTTTCTTCTTGTTCGTTCGGCACCCTCTTGCTATCAGTGCCCGGGGCTACGGCTTCGCTCGCTCACCCCCTAGCTACGATTCTGCTGTTAGTACAGAATAATGGAGAAGTATCGCATTTGTATAAAGTATAAATTACGTCTGATGTTTCATATATGTATTTGTATATGCACCACGGGCGCCTATAAAAGGTTTATGGCACAAGTGCGGCATTGTTATTTTAGGGGGAGATTTAAAGTAATCGAGCCTGTGCATATGATTGTACAGTTGCAAGAGAAGAATGGAGGATTGGGCATTACACCAATGTCAGGGGATAAATTACTAAAATGTTAAAATGTTTAATGTGTCTTAAAAATGTTTAATCTGCATTTTGAGACTTTTCAGTGTTCCTGATCCGAGTGACATTCCCGGACTTCTTTTATTGTCGGGGAAGGGAGCAGTACGTACATGTAAGTGGGGCCCCTAGAAAGTACTTTCCCGGTGGGCCCCTGGGTTGCAATACGGCCCTGCTAAGGAGCGTAACTGTGAAGTATAAAATTAGAAATGTAATTTTCCGAAATGAATAAATATACAAACCTTCCTCCCCAGTGAGATTTCAGGAAGTGGCCCGAAGGAAAACATTCTTCCGGAGCTAAGAAATTCTTTCCCTCAGAGCATATTTCCGACAATTACTTTTTCCGGCGAGGGTTACTTTTTTTTTTTTTTTTTTTTTTTTTACGTAACTGCTTTCATCCCCATGCACTTGTAATTCAGCCCTCTCCGGGAGAACTGTTCCGAAATAAGCGGTGCTCCTTGTGTAGCTAAAGTGCGTGTCATTGTTTGCTTAAAGTGCGGTTTGATTTTCAGTGAGAGAGAGTCAAACGCAATCAAGTTCATATTCTACTTTAAACTGTAGGTCCTATTCTAAATAGACTCGCTGCTGAAAAAGAGCATAGACAAAAATCAACCAATCTAATAAGGAGCAAGATTTTAGAACATTAACAATCGAAATTTGCAAAATTGAGAGTTACTTATGTTTATAACCATAAAGCTATGCTCAAGTTCTATATTTACTATAGAACGGTGGGATCTCATGTGGTTCAGATTCCATATTAAGCTTTAGTTCCAGGTCTTATATAACCTCGGTGTTGAAAGGAACGCTAAACTCTAATTCAAGCAATCAATCAGGTAATGTATAATTTAAGAAAAAGAAGTGTGTAGGAAGTACAACATATAAGGTCTGAAGACAATTGAAGGTTATTTTTTGCAAGACGCTATCTTTAGCCATAATACATTAATAAATTCTTCATATTCACTAAAATTATATTTACGACCACGATATGTATACCGATCTATTGTCAATTTCCACAGAAAAGATAGGAAAACTATAAAGAAGAATAGAATTTCACTCAGCAGGACATCGATTAACCGCACCACCGAATCTAATATGGGAAAAATCCTCTCAGAACCTTTCAGAAAGCAAAACAAGCAACGGGAGAGCCATTTCTTTAAAAGAGTTACCACGTCACAAATGTGGGAGGAGCTTATTTAAACACACACTTTAAATATGTAAAAACAATCACTTATGAGGTCGGCCCGTAAGTTGGTAAATACATACAGTATCTGCTATTTGACTTACGGGCCACCTACTTTCGGGGACTTTTCGTGTGTTAAGTGATTTCTTATCATTATAGGTACTTCACACTTCAAGAATGCCGTAGCTTAACTCATAAATGCACTATCTAAGGATTTGACTCTACTGTTAACCCCCCAGTTTCGTAGAAACGTTTCGTTTTCAGATGGTCCCCGCAAGTCATTTCGGAGTTGTGTGCGAGGTGTGTGTACAGGCACTTGGCCCGCAAGTCGGTGCATGCTGACCTGTGTGTGTGTGTATGTGTGTATGTGTGTGTGTGTAAATCCTTAAGAGTTGAGATACTGGGTCATCAGTAAGTCCAGCTGATCCGGATGGGAATAATTTTAAAGCATATTGTAAATAAGAAATGAAGCTCTTGGTATGTTAGGCGATCTGGTAATGAAATGTTATCTGAATGTTAAGAGTGTTTCTTCTAAGTGCTTCTGAAATAAATGTGCCACGCATGGTAATGATGTAATCAGAAATTAATAATCTAAGTCACGTCTTTTGTCTCCATCGTTGAGTTTATTTTCGAATTTTTGGTGTTAAGGAATGTTGGTGAAAAACAATGTTGATATTTGTGCTTGTGTTATTGTGTAATTATGGGTTATGTATCTCGGTGAGAATCATCGCATTGGCGAAATCTTTGCTTGAGCCATGTCGTAAATATTTTACTTGATCTGATTGTGACGGAAATTTGAGTACCACATACGGAATGAAAAATATATCCGTGAGTCGATGTCGTTTCTGTTTATGATATGACACATAACGTCATAGAGACAACCACTAATGACCAAGCTCCTCTTGGGAATCTTGTTAATAAAGGTACATCGGGCTTTAATTTGAATACTGGATTGTAAAAGTCGAAACTCTGACTTTTTAGTTTGTAATTATCATATTCAATTTCATTTAATAAAGAATATTAAAAACTAATTAATATTTTGGTATCGGAAGTTTATTTTCCTTGTAGAGAGTTCGCTGACGTGGATGGTATGTCCTCTCTGAATAGCCATTTTTCTGCAATAAACGCAGGATACGTATTTTGCTTCGTAAGAAACATTAACTTATTGTTCGTTTATAGCCAATAACATACTTCGGACGTCAGGACTTGTTCTCTCAAGATTGTGACTCTCCTGGCAGGAAGCACCATTGTGTATTAAAGAATTCAAGTAGCATAACTGACATCAATTCTCTGCCGTCCAGCCGTAACGATGCAGAAAAAGTTGGAGATTGTTATTTCCTTAAATGACTCCATCCAACATAGTTGATCCATGAAAAAAAATTAATTACTTAAACAATATAAAATTTTAAATCGGTATTTTAAATAACAACTTCACGATTTTTTTCTACAATAAATTGAAAAGAAAATATATCATAGAATCAAAGCTCAAATCTTAACAATACTTCAATAATGAGAGATATAATCTGCCAAAGAATATCTTCTCTTGCTTATGATGTCAAACCGATACAATTCGTAAACACAATGTATATACCATCTAATCAAAAAAAACTCTAATTTATTGAATCTTCTTTTTTGTAAAGCGACAAACGTCACGCTTTGTCAGACGCGAAATTAATATTGTGTTTACTACGCATAGATACCTATTTTAAGAGATATATGCACCTGTCAAGCTGTTTCCTACACTTGGTATATTATAAATAAATGGGCGTTTTCGGAGAAACTATAGTGTGTACTATAGTTTTCCTCATTTTTCTCAAAACTTGATTTTTCTGTGTCATTTCACGAAAAAAACTATTCAATTATTCACAAATGTTTGCTTTGCTGATTTGGAGGACAATATCTATTTCAGCATCTTGCGTTCATAATAGAGGTTCGTACATTTAAGATGGGAGTTTAACCATGAGCTTTTACAGGAAAGCCTACTATGGCCAGCATTTGTCTAAACTCAGTACTGTGTCACCTATATAGAAATAGATTGTACAGTCCGCAGCAAAAAACTGCAACATGAGCATGTAAGTTTATTGTGAAACTAAGCTTAACAGGGCGGGAATCAATATAACGTCTAAATGGCACGAATCACGCCAGGAGAAACCTTCGTGTCTTCCCCTGCACATTTATTTTGGAACAAAAGACTTCGTCGTTTCACAATAAACTTACATGCGCACGTTGCAGGTTTCTTGTTGCGGACTGTACCTAAGTAATATTTGACTTCTGTTAGAAATACGTAATACTTTGTTATACTACTTTATCACCCTGGATAATTTTGTAGTATATAACTTTAGGCTTCTATAACAATTAATAACTATTCACAGTATTTACATTGTTACAGAAATGATACATTCCGTGAATACACACAACAGAAAAGGATATCTATGCAATTGTCTTCCAAGTTGCACAGAAGCAAGAATACTCACCACTTACTTGAAGTCATTTTTGTAAGTAATTACACCAATGATATAATGTTTTTCTTTACTTTGTTGATAAATACATTTGGAAATGACAGGTTATCTCTCTTGCAGCTTTCAATCTCACTCTTCATTGTTTGGATATTCGCTGTACGCACGTCAACCACCACCATGGTCTTCCTACCGCGAATAACGAAATTGTCCTTTCAAACATTTCTGGCTAGATATCTTAGTTTAGACTTGGCTGATTATGTTTAGAATGGCTTTCCCCACAGGCAGAAATTTCATTTGTTCATTATATTATTTGACAATTCTGATACTACATTACTACTACCGATTATAGATGTGATTTACATTAGTTGTAGATTAATTTATATTCATCTCATATAATGGTGCCTAAACAGACAAAGTTAAATGCATTATTGCTGTTTGTTGTTTGAATGTGTTCGTCGATTTCTATATAAGCGAAAGCACTTATCTAAATGACAGGAATGAATTTTCCCTTAAGTAGTGCTTTATAATAGCTGTACACATAATTTGGTGATTCTGTTATCATTTTAATATCATACAATAAATTGGTAGCTAACAAACATTAACCCTTTCATTACAAACTCTTATATATTCTTATATCCTTATATTCTTAATATTCAAATTATATTTAAAAGAATATAAACAGTATCTATATTTTTAAAAGATACGAAACAATTATGTGAATAAAGTACTATTGTTGTATATTATTTTGCATGCCAAGTAGCCATGTGAGGTGGAAAATTTTCCGCAGAAAATTTTCCATTTCAGTAAATTTTCGATTTAAGAAAATTATCAATTATATTTTTCCGGAAACTTTTTCCGTTCTAAACAAAAAGACCATCAGTGAGCACGTAACAATTCATTAACCATAAAATTGATTGAATTCGTGCGTAGAAATGTTAAAAAATGGAAGATCGTTTAAAGAACTTGTAACTATTCATGGCTCAGAAAATTTACAGTATTGTGAATCGAAAAGTTTTATTTCTCTCGAAACAAGTTAAAGGAAATTTCGTGGATCGGAAAAGTTTCATTATGGTGTAGAAACAACTGGAAAAACTTTTCGTAACCCGGTTAACTCTTAATATTATGTATAGTGATGTTAGGTGGAAAAATTTCCATTATATTTAACTGCACATTGAGCTATAAAATTGAATTTATGTAAAGGAAAGTTAGGCAGCAACAAATTATAACTTTTCAATTAGCTTTCGGGAACCACAAATCTCCGGGTGCAGACGAAGTTCAGGCTAAGTAAGATTTGGCTGGAAGCGAAAAATTATGGAACAAGATACACAAACTTATTCTCCTTATCTGGAACAAGGATGAATTGCCACAAGAGTGGAAATAATCAATCATTGTTCCAAACTCACAAAAACGGCGAAAAAACTGACTGTAATAATTAAAAAGACATTTCTCTTCTGTCAACATCCTATAAAATACTTTCAAATGTTCTATTAGCAAGATTGACCTCATACGCAGATGATGTTATTGGAGATTATCAGTGCGGATTTAGACGAAATCGATCAATTATCGACCAAATATTTACTATTCCACAAATACTCGAGAAGAGGTCGGAATACAATACCTCGGTATGTCAACTATTTCTTGATATGAGGAAGGCCTATGACTCGGTTAAAAGAGAAACATTATATAACGTTCTTACAGGACTTGGAATACCGAGAAAGGTAATTAGATTAATTAAGATATTTTTAAATCAATCCCAAAGTAAAATCCGGGTAGGAAAATTTTTGTCCGCGAGCTTTCACGTCGAAAATGGTCTGAAAAGGAGATGCGTTGTCGTCATTATTATTCAACTTTGTTCTGGAATACGATACAAGGAAAATCAAAGTTAGCAAGCAGCGCGTAGAGTTGAACAGTATTCACCAGGTTATGGCATATGCTGTTGATGTAAAGTTAATAGGGGATGATAGGAAAACAATAGAAATAAATGCAGAGATCTTATTAAACTCTTGCAGAGACATGGGTTTAGAAGTAAATGCAGAGAAATCTAAATACATGGAAGTGCGTCGGGACTGTAATTGTGGAAATTATGGATACGTTAAAATATTAAATAATACTTTTGATAAAGTGGGTACTATCAAATATCTACGATCAATATTAACAGGCGAAAATCATATTCACGAAGAAATTAAATGTGGACTAAAAGCAGGGAATTCGTGTTACAATTCGCTTCAAAATCTCTTGTCATCGAGAATTCTGTCGAGGAATTTGAAGTTTAAAATATATAGAAAGATAATCGTGCCTGTTGTTCTGTATGGTTGTGAAACTTGGTCGCTTACTCTAAAGGAAAACATAGACTGAAAGTATTTGAGAACAATATCCTGAGACTAATATAAGGAAGCAAGAGGAACGGGATGGGGAATGGCGGAAACTTCATAACGAGGAACTACATAATTTATACGGTTTAGCCAACATTGTTAGGGTCATCAAGTGTAGGCGGCTTAGGTGGGCAAGTCATGTAGCTAGAATGGAAGAAAGGAGAGTCGCTTTCAAAGTCTTGAGTGGAAGACAAATCGGAAAACGACCATGAGGAAGACCTAGGCGCAGATGGGAGGTCTCTGTGTGTGTGTGTGTGTTTGTATGTAAAGTGCAGGGAACATAAATCGAGTTCGTAGAGTACATATATGCAATCGCATTGCTTAAAACGTAACGAGAAAACGAAAAGAAACTTTTGTGAATTTGTCATTTATTTCAAAACTGATAAATGCACTATTTCTACACATATATACCCCATGTAATGAAATAACCACGTATGTAAAAGTTCCTTTTAAAAATTATTTTTGTAACAGAAAATAAGAAAAAATGTTTTGATTTTATTGTGTTTAAACCTATGAGAAAACATTGTATTTCGCGTATTAAATTAACCAAATATTTTGTGAGATCAAAAGTGAATTTTGAGGAAAGAAACATTGAAGTTTTTGAAACTTATTTGTAGAAATAAAGATTCGTTAGATGTAAATTTCATGATTTTTTTTTCAGACAATATTTATTACAAATAAATTTTACGGCTGAACAACGATGTAGGAATAGGTTTAGTAGGATTTATGAATCGGAAAATTTTCCATTTCAAAATTTTGAGGAAAATTTTCATCACTAGTGCCAAGACTAAATGTAACGAACGAATGAAATTAAGAATTATAACACTTCAAAACCCACACCATGTTTTGCGTTCTATCTTTTGAAACTGATTGAGGCTGCCTTTGTTCCCAAAATTAATTGTGTTCCCTTTGTCAGTTCTTGTTTCTTAATATTTTCACTTCTCTTCATTCTCCAGGGCGATATGCCCTTGCCTACAGAAATGATACTTTGTGTTAGTCCATTTCTCTGTAGTGATGATATCAAGTTTAAGGCCATACTCAGAACAATGAATTGTGATTTGAGAACTAGAACCGTTTGTATATATTATGGACAAAATTGTGTTTGTCGATCTTTTAGTATAACATTTGTAAAAGTGTGTGATTTGATAAGTTTCTCTTCTATTTAGATAGGCTTCATACACGCATTGTAGTTCCGCGTTTCTACCCTGATATCGAGTTGATTTCGGAAATATTTCTACGAGAAAGTCGGAAAAACAACGTTAATGTTAGTTAATATTTCGATCGTTTATGAAACATTTCTCAAATTTGCAGAGGTGATATTTCGCTACAGGTCTTAAAAGTTGTTTCAAAGCACATACTTTGATGCAACGAAGAAATGTTTGGGGAATATTTTCTAAGTCTTCTCTTAATCGTTGTTTTCATTCAGCCAATACAAATAGTTAAAATTAAAGGGTCCCTAAAATTGGTGGTCGAAATGATTGAATATGAAGTAGGACATTTGTGACTGAACCCTAATTCTTCCTTGCGAGTTGTTTTACTGCAGTCAACTCGTAGTGTTGTAATTTTTCCCTCCGAAATCTGCATCCGTGGAAATATTACCGTTTCTTAGTTTATATAAAATAAAAATGTGTTACATAATAAATTGATACAATTGCATTTTATAGCTTAAGTAAAGCATCCAGTTTGGACAAAATGAATTTATATCGAGAAATTTCATAGGAAGTAATTTTTCTACGAATTTATTATACCCCATCTTGAATTTTACTTATTAGAAAGAGAAAGTGAATATTTGTTATAAATTAATATCGTAATAAAATATTTCTTAAATACACTATCACTTTTTGTGCGGCCCATTATCCTTTCAAAAGTGTCTCCGCCAATACTTCTGGTCAATTCAAGAGAACTCATGTGATATCATTCTTCCAATTAACATTTTGAAACAAATAACTCTCCAAATACATTTTTTAATTTTTAATTAATAGAAAATGTCGTTATATTGCTAGCATAATTAGGATTATTTATCTACCTGTCCCTAAATTACTACATGAATCAGTTTTGAAACTAATATTTTAGGAGATATTTTAATTAAATAGAAGGAAACTAGCAGTTTGTGTGTAACTAGGCCAAAAACGTATGAAATATGCGTACAAAGTACATAACTGATATGCATACAGATTATATATTACTAGTGTAAGCTCGGCTTGTTAGTGAGACAATATTTTTTTCCTCGTCTCCCTGTAATCCATTTCTCTACGTCTTTGGTAGTGAATGGTAGTGAATAGCACACCAAAAATTATTTAAATTTACATTTCCCCTGTTGATATGCAATTACCATAACCTCGCCGTATTTGCATCTTACGTTGTAAGAATAATAACAATCGAAAATAAATGTTTTGTGCATTACAGTTTTTTTTTTTTTTTTTTTATTTGTAAATTTAACCAACAGTCAAAAACTACTTAAGCCTTTATACCTCCGCTTAGTATAAGCAATTCCGAAAAGATAGTCTTATTTGCAGCCTATATTGCAAAAAGACTTCTTATACATATCTCAAGGTTCTATGCCTTATATTTTCGGATATCTGGATAAAACAATATATATTTTAGACGCATCCTCCCGTAGGAAATACAACTGTCAAAACCTTATTTTGCAGCCTAGGGTGAAGCGAAAACTTTTTTGTCAATAGTTTCATAATCCTACTTCTAATAGTTTCAGACATTATCAGCAAAGATTATTAAAGTTCCCCCCGAATTCCATCTTACGATAGGTATTACCCACAACCACGTCTTATTTGCAGCCAGAGCGCATAGGAAACATTTCCACAAAATATCAACTTTTTATATATAATAGTTCTGAAATCTGTTTATGCGTTAATCACAGAGTCTGTCAATGCACTTATCCTTATATATACAGGGTGTTTCAAAACAACACCGACAACGTTTGGGAGGTGATTCCTGACACCAAAATAAGACGAAAAGTATAGACCAACCTGTGTGCACAAATGCTTCCTCTCGGAATTACAGGCTGCCGAAAAAGTGACAAAATGAAGTTTAAAGGCCCATTGTTAAAAAAACTATGTTATCTACCGTAGTCGGGTTAAAACTTCACTTAGAAACTAATATGTGCGCTACCCAAAAATACATGTTTCAGAATCCTAAGACATTTACGTAACAATTTTTATAGAGTAAGTTTGGCTAGGGGCATACAATTTGAAATACTCACCAATTACCTATATGAAAATATTTGCTGAATTACCGCAGGATTCTGAAACATGGATATTTAGATATGTCCATACTAGTTACTAAATAAAGTCTAGATCCGACTACGGTAGCTCCCATAGCATTGGAGATATACACCTTTAAAATTCATTTTTTCATGTTTCCGGCAGCCTATAACTCTAAAAGAAAGTATTTGTGCACCGAGGTTGGTCTACATTGTTCGTGTTATCTTGATATCAGGAATCAGTTCCGACACACTGTTGGTGTTGTTTTGAAACACTCTGTATATATTACTGAAATGCTTCTTTTAATATATCTGATGATGACGTTTGCAATTTAATTAATTTGGACATTCTTTTCAGAGATAAGTCTGAACCTGAATTCTTCAAGTATAAAATGACTTACCAATTAGGCAGATACAGAATACATCTGAGAGTAATGAGAGGACTTCTAGAAATGTTTGGTGAGTACACTTAAAACAGCGTTCAAATGTGTATAGTTTTTTTTCTCTTGTACAAAGTTTGTAATTGAAATAAGTATCAAAAGGAGTTACTGTTGAATAAATACCAACATGCTGGCTATTGTACTAGACTACTCAAAATATGAAAGTTACAAATTATACTTGAATTGGGAACTTTAATCCCCAAGATATTTCGGGTTGTTGGAAATGATAGTCAAACACTGTGGATTGTTTTGTATATATTATATCGTCATCGTTCTCGTAGAACGCACTAACACCATACCTCACAATTTTGAATTAAAGATGTTACTGTAATGAGAAAAGGATATTCTATATTTGTATGCTTTCGACTGGCCCTAGCTCGAAAACTATGCACGTTTAAACATAGGTCCGTATGAAAGTTGTCTTGTAATTTTAATATGAGGAATCACATCTTAAAGTTAACCTGTATATTTTATTAAGACCATTCTTATATGATTACAATTAAGGTTTGTGAGTGTGTTTGTATATTTTTTGTTTGTCCATAATAAAGGTCCAAGCCGCTGAATTGGTATATTAAAAAAAAATCATCAAGTAAATCATCATAGTCTGAAGGAGATCATAAGCTCTGTAAACTTCTTGATGCTTATCCTAATGAGAGAGAAATCGGCTTCAAATGAAAAGATATGGTTTACAATACATGTAAGAAACAGAATATCTCAGTAATTCCTCGCGTTATGAGGGAAACTCATTTCTAAAAACAAGTTGGCAAACACTTATTACTTATAATATGAAAAAAGTAGTGTGGAGGCTAAGACATTCGTACAATGTGGGAAGGAAATGTCATGTTAAAAGTAATCGAAAGCAAACGATATTAGTACCAAATCCATAGCTTTTGGGGGGGGGGGGGGGCTCTAAGATGAATAATGACATGCCAATCCTATTTAAGTCCACAATATAGTAGGTTCGGGGTGGTATAGTTGAAAGATAAAATGTTTCCAATACCCGATATTAGTACTGAATCCAAAGATTTCGGGGTCGCTAAGCTGATTCTAGATAGGTCCAATCATATTTAAACTCAACTTTGGCTAAGAACGTGCATATCAGTCAAGCTTGAATTGACATGGGTAACACAGAAGGATTTGTTCTTTATTAGCTAGTTTATCCAATTTATTTTATTTATTGCACTCAGTTACCTACTTTCTAGCCGGAGGAAATGATTAAATTGAAACATATAACTTATTTCTTCGCATTTGTTCTCTCTGCTAATCAAGTATTAGTAAATCAAATGATAAGTTTTTGTTTGTTTACTTTTTGTTCTAACATAAGAATTAAACAGGGATTAAATTTGTTCTTAAGACATTAACTTCACATCAAACAGACTGTCTCTCGGTATCCACTACTGATTTTACTGTATCAGGAAAACATGCCAATAGGCTGCAAATACATTTCTAGTATCTTCAGTTTAAAATAGTTAATTTATAACCAAGATTTAAATTATAAGATGGAGAGTCATTTCATTTTTTAAAAATCTCATTCTATTATGTTGCAACTTTTGCTTAATGAGGAACAATAGCTGATTGATGAGAAGTTTATTTACTCTCATTTTAGGATCTAATATATAAAAATTGCGGATATATTTCTTGTGTTTGAACAGTTGAATCCATGAAAGTTGTTTATGGAAATTTTTCTTCTGTCATCGTCAATGAAGTTTAATATTCGAATGGAAAATTGTAGATTTCTGCCACTTTGGTTCATAATAGACGTGTTACAGACGAGGATAAATGCATTTTGCGTACACCTAATTTCATAAAAGTGACGTTTCTAGATATTTATTACCACGTAAAGATGTAATTCCTGTTAATGTTCAACTTTTGTTCAGTGATATGGATAGAAAAGGTGATTTTACGAAATATTGGATCCTTATAAGAAAAAAACAGCATCTTTTGATTGATATTTCACTTAGTACTTTAACTATTAAAACTGAAAATTGTTGAATTCTCTCAATTGTCATTGACAATAGAGATATAAGGACCTACATTGGATTTACTCCTGGGCACCTAATTTTATTGTTTTTTAAAAATATTTTGGTGCTTATTTCTTAATATCGCAATATCAAAATCGAAATGGGAACCAGAAATGGTAGTGAGTTTTAATTCTGACTTTTATACGTTATACATTTTGAGACGCTGAATTTGAATGAAATATTATTTTCTTATATTTTATCTTTTTTCTGGTACCTACTAACAGACTGACAGGTACAGTATGTTACAAAAAATCTTAACATCCACCTTCCTTTCGAGGGCCATGTTATGCCAACTGTTAGTTGGAAATTTTAAAGATTTAAAGGTCTAAATGATTATTTCAATTGGATAAACGCAATCAGCATTTGTTCGACTTAATGCGAAAGGGAGAAGGGAACAATGCTTTTCGACGAGGTGTCAGTTTTTTAATAAGACTGAAAAAATCGCTTCGTAGAACTTGCATTACTTATACATAATAGGTGTCAAAAATGGAATAAGAATAATTTCAAGTAATTTGCAAATATCCTCCTATAACATAGAAATAGGTTTATATATATTGAAACATTTACCTTAATATTAAATACCTTTTTAGTTAATTAAGTAGTTCTTATTTTTTTATATACGGATATATATTCATTTAATACTTGAAGAATATTTTATATATTTTCCAGTGTCACTCGGGGGAGTATGGAGTTTGTTCCTGGGAGCTAGCATAATGAGTGCTTTAGAAGTTATCTATTTCCTTCTTTGCAGACCTTTTTTCATACGCTTTTCAAAGAGGGGAAATATTTCAACAATGGTGATAGTGTAATTAAGTAATAATACTCTATGTCCTATTGAAGTTATCCACGTAATATACAGAGTGAATCAGTTTACCATTTTAACTAGTAGTTACCAATATGTTCAAATTAAGGAATGTTATGTCAAGATTTAACTTCGTTTTAAAAGATGACGTTTCCATTATCAAGAATAAAGAGAATATTTTGTAAAATTGGCGTACCAATGTTTATGATTAATGTAATACTACTTTTCGCTGTACTACCTAAAGATTTGCACTTTGTAAACTAATTTATGGAGTAAACATAGTCAATTGATGTTGATGTTGATGTTGATGCTTAATTTACACGTAATGGAATTATTAATACCACAAGCAATATTGGTTACTTGTTCAAAATCAATGCAGCGTTATAGTACAATATCTTCATTATTACTTTAGATTTAAACATATTATAAAATATATAAGTTTAGAGTAGAATGTTATTTAGCATCTATTTAGGCAATATATGCTAAGTCTTGATCAGATAATTATATTCGTTTTATTTGAGTTTTTTTTACATTCAGTTATTATATGTTGTCATGTTTTAATTTGAAGAAAGTAATTCTCTAAATGTACTAATTGTTCGTTGAGATTGAAACTAACAAATAAATATCAATTTAGAAGTCAAAATTCATTTCCGTGTGAATTACTTGATAATTGATTCCAAGGTTACGTTAGCATTTTTGTAGATACAAGTAAAGAATTTTAGAATAAATCTGTGCTTTGCTTCTTGACAAATACAGCTCATATGATGATTGTTATGCTTATTATGTATCACGACAGTGATAACGAATATTTAATTTTCAGTTTGCATAGTTGATAAACAATCACCAAGTGCTTTAAAGTTCAAACCTCTATTTAGAAGATAATAAGTTGTGTTTTTAACAATTGCTTTCTATTTTAGAGTACGGTCCACTTCTTACTAGGAACTGAAAGTCTTTTTAAATAATGCAATATTCATTGTTCAATCCCGTTGTAATTTCTAGCACTTGAAATAAATGTAAATAATCGCATTACTATTTGTGAAAGCAAATGCTTTGTCAAACTTTGGTATTTTTAAACATTACTTCACTGCTGTGATTCATACTTCCTCTAATATTATGAAATAAAATATTAACAAAGTCTATAATTTTATTTTTTTATTTTTCATAAAATCTGAAGGTACATTATATTAAAGATTAGGTAAAGTTACTCCTGTATAGTTCTGCGCTTTGTTTAATATTAAATACTCAATTACTATTAATACATTGCAAGTTGTGTTACTTTTGTGGTGGTATCTAAGAAAGCTAACACAAGTATGATCTATGTAAGTGTTATTTCCAATGTATATTCACACGATATACATATCTATAAGAAACATTTTGCAATCATAACTATCTGCACTCTTCACTGAGTTGAGACTGGGGGACTTCGAGTAAGGTATGCGTCAGATATTGATGAACTGTTACAAGCTCCCATTTCGTCCACTTATATTAGTTAATACGCGTAATATTTTAGATTCATTTTCTTTTATATGATTTTTTTGTGTGGACTTACATGGAACAAAACATTTATTATCTACTTACATACTTTGTAACAATATATTATTTGGTACATGAAATTCGGGCCTTCGTCTGCGCCATTTTTGTTTCGACTTGCGCCTGTGAATTATTCATATTTGGTGTAATAATTTAATGCAATTTCTTACCTTTGGGAGAAAAATAGTCAAATAATCGACTTGAGTAAAGTGCTTCAACTGTAACTTTATAACCACATTGTAGTTAGCGGATAAGCAAACGAAGCTGCTATTATATTTAAAAAAAAATATTTTTTCCCGAAGAATATAATTTACTTTCACATATTCGTAGTCCCTGTTTTTCATAGTATAGAACTTTTTAACAGGAAATAGAGTATTATATGATTTTAATGTCTGTTGTATTATTATTGTACTGAGAAGTTATTTTATAGCAACAACACATTATATTATCCATGCCGATGCAAAATAGGAGTCACCTCACAAAAACTATATTCCTCTTGCAATCTAGATAGCTAGTAAGAAATGTATAAAATGCTTTAACAATTTGCGATATGTGTACATTTCTCTTGACATTTGCAAACAGTTAGTTCTCCAAATCAAAACTGTTACATTTACGAATTAAAGGAAATCCGTATTTTGAACAAGTAGCTAACTCTTGGTCTCCCTGTCATTCTGTGAACCCTGTGCGTGGAAGTGCTTAAATGCTGCCTTTATATATAATTCACTGGGTCACAATTTATTCCATATATTCTTTGCCAGTCTCTTCAGATACTAATGAAGTTAACGGACTCGCAGATGGTTGATGCAAGATTCGGGAGACAATGATAAGTAGACGTCCTTCTACTGCTGGTAGAAAAACATCGATGTATGTTCTGAGGAAATGATTTTGTTTCTGATATGTTGAGTACAAAGAGACAAGTTCAGTTCCAGTCACGTGTTGTCATAATATTTTCCCTGATCAGTATAAATATAATTGCTATGGTCAAAAGATAGAGATGCTATGACACAAATGCTGGCTATTATAATAAAATATCTTCAAAGAGGTAACATAGAGCGAGTAGTCAATTTAATGTGATTTGAATGTTGCATAAGGCGGGTTTGAAAGGAAATACGGTACGGAATTGCGAACAAGGATAATCAATGGGAAAGATTTTATTACGAATAGTATATATGACTAAAATTAATCTTGCCTCTTTCTCGTTTTATGGGAACCAGAGGGAACATAAATATTTCATAACTTGTAGTGTAACTGAATGCGACAGAGGTTCATTTATTCAAGTTATTGTGTTATACCCTAAATCTCTACGATAGATGATAGACGTATCTAGCAAGCTGTCCATAAAATTGGAAATAGCACCTATGGTTTGAGAGACTTAATCTAGGAGGGCTACTCCTAGAATGAACAACACATTAATATCTTCTTTAATAGGAGAAGTAATCAATCCATTAATATTAAAAATGGTAAAACCAAATATGTACATAAAGGCGAAAACAACTATTAAGAAACTAGGGTTGGTCAAAATGTAAACACCACATAAACATATGAAAAAGAAGCAACCAACTTGGCAAGGAAGATAATGAGATTGTACCTGCTCTTAAATCTCTGGAAGTGCTCTTGCACCTGCGACCAGCGTGAAATTGGAATTACGAAATTCTTCAGTAGCTTCCGGAACTCCACCAACAGTTTAAATTTGAAAGTTTAAGTGTACAAAATGAATTATCATTTAAATCAGATTCATTATCGAAATCACTAGTAAGTAGCTAAGTATTCACGTGTATTTTGTTGTTTGAGTCTACCCTCAAGGGAAAGTGAGACTTATTATTGTAATTCATATGAGCATTCTGATCAACACATAACTCCTTGAGATTTCCTTCCTATGGAACTTCTATGCCTTGTCGTCAAGAGAAGGCTGGTTACTGCATTGGATCTAGATGGGTATTATTTTCAGGCTCAGTAGAACATACTACTTCCATAGGTAGGTCGGGGCGAATAGCTGTATATTAACAATTGTCAAATAGTGGAATGTTATGACGGCAATATATGCCACGTTGATTAGAAGTAAGTACAGGAAACTCCATGTAATTTTAAACATCGTAATATTTTTCGTGTGAAAGATTATGACGAAGACAAACTAGTGGGGATTGAGATCATCGTGTCCGCTTAGGAACTTTAAAGTTCGAACACTTTTTGCGGGGACATTCTTGAACAAAATAGTATAATGAATAACATAAAACATAACTTCCGATTGAAATTGTATAAATACAACAATACTCGAAAACCATACACCTTAACAAAAATGGATACTTCATATACCATTTAGTTTAATTAATTTGCGTCTAGTGCCGGAAACATACACATAGTTCGACATTTTCTGATAATCTATGATTGACTACATTTCAAAAATGGGAAAGAAAACTGTTTGCTGTTTATTACTAAATTCTCTGGCCCTGAAAAAACATTTAACAATAGTAATATAGCTTGTCAACGTATGGTAGTTCAAAGTGGAATGCTGTTGAACAAGTATAGTTGCCTGGTAACAACAGAAGCTTTTGCGTACTTTATCTCGAATTAATAAATATGGAAGTCGATGGTAAAATCTAAGGTTGCAGAATAAGACAAATCACCTCATTAAAGATTGTGTTAAGGAATAATTACACGTTAGTAAGGAGAGAAGAAACAATTTAGTCACTTAGGTTAAGAAACAATCCCGTTTTACGTCGTCCTTAATTTCACATTCTTCATTTCACTGCATCTATCTTCATTCAAACGTTCAAGACTGTTACTGCTATGTTCTCAAATAATCACTTCGCATATTGAAATTTTACAGAAAACATAAAATGATTCATATGTTACACTCGTATTGAAACCACAATAGTCTTGATCTTAGCACTAATCGGATAGGGCATTTCCACTTCCTGCTCCATTCCTTGCAGCAGCCGTGATAACAGAAAGAAAGAGTTATGCTTGTGAATTTAAAGGTATTGGACAACACTCATTTTGCAGTAATGCCAGATTAGTGTAGAACAAGTGTGGTACATCTTCTACCAATCGAGATATCAGTAGGAATAATACTTTTTCCAGCAGTATAATCATATTTAACGGGACTTCTATTTGTGGAAGTATTCGTTTAAAAATTTTTATAGACTACTCATTTCCTTATAAATTCTGCTCCAATACTGTGAACATCATCAATTGTAAGTGAAATATACCTGTAATCAATTCATGTACAAAAATTAAAGTACGCATTTCACTCTTTTGTCCAAAATTGATATATAGTGTGTTCTGAGGAATGCAACTCATGCTGAGAAGTTCAACGTACGATGACGAACAAACATTCTCACAAGTAAGAAATATTTGTAATTATACATAAAAAATGCAATATCACACTAATATAACATTAAAGTCCTAACTTCGTTGTTCATCACAACCAAGTAGCAAGAAACGGCGTTACATGCACAATATCTCCCGAATGAATACCACTAACTGACGCCTATCAGTTCCTTCAGTTTACACGAAACTGTTACCAGTTATTTTTTTTATAATTAGTTATTTTTCTTCAACAAATTGTTATTGCAACTCTATTATAATTTTTATATTTTAAGGATCATACCAACACGTATTACTTCAAAGACTTATCCTGTATTACATCTGTCATTGTGACGTAAAGCAAAGTTTCTCGTGTCCGAAAAATACGTATATGCGTAAGAATAAACAAGATTTACAATTAATAGCCACTAATTGAGTAGTATCAATTACGAAACAGAAAACCAATTTACATAAGATAAGTACATACTATTCGAGAGCTTTAGCTAAAAAGTTTATTATTCATGTGTTGTCATATTTCCTTGCTCTTTACCTATTCGAAACTGGGAACATTTCATATCATAACCCTTTTATCACTCTTCTTTTTAAATTCGATTAACAAACAACATAATCAGAATCATTGATGTAAAATTTTATTTCCTGAAAAGAGGATATTAAGTATTTTTACTATTTATTATTCCCGAACGCAAGATACTAGGGTCTAATGTTTGGTGAAAGCTCATCTGGTTCGGAGCCGAGTTTCGGATATACTTTCAGAATATGCTAGCTGCTGAAAGTGGCCCTATACTCTTACTAACAAACTATTAGCATTTGAGTTGTAATATAATTTTGTGTGTTGATATATTCTTTTGAAATAGAATAGTTCACTTGTTTCATGTTTTACATTTGGGAAAAGCAAAATCATAACTTCTGCAGTAATGAATAACGAAATATTAACTTCATTCTCTAACACTGTATTGTATTGCAAATTGGAGTCCTTTCTTATACACAAGTTGTGTTTGGTAGGGGCATTAACTCTCAATTAATTTATTACCACCAAGCTAACACAGCAACAAGTTAGGCATAATGTGGCAAATTGAGTACGCGGAAAATTACGATTTAGAAATATTAGATTGTCTAAAAAGTATTCAGTATTTGGTGTTACAATTTAGAAGACACTTACTGTCATTTAAAAATGATGTTTCGAAACCATATATGCATCGTTTTATTTGATGAGTTTCTGCATTTCTATGGCAACACATAAACCTGTCAGCGTAAATCTTTCTTCGTTTATTGTATAAAAAAAAAAAAAAAAAAAAAGAACTTGTGAACATGGTTTCTAGCGGCATCCATTCAAACTAATTTAACACAAACAAGAGCATTCCGCAAATACGGAAACAAATAATAGGCTGAGGCGCTGGGGTCGTAGAATACGATGCAAGTATTAGAACTTCTCAACCAAGTTCTCATCAGATACGACTGGTCGATTAAAGTGTATGTAATCTGCTTCCATTAGCGTTGTATGTAGCATGCTATCTGTTGACCAGATTATTGTCAGTTTCTTTTGAATTGCTTGTTGATAGCGAAGAAGTTGAACAAAGAAGTAGATGGATAGAAATGAGAGTAAATAATAAAAATTGTGTTATTAGTTTTTAGCTTTAGTCTTTTTTCTTAAATTTGTGGGGAAATGTTCACAATTTTAGAGAAAGTGTGTCTCTCAATTTTGCGGCTATCTGAGCATTTCGAATAATTTTCTACTCACTTTTGAGTATACATGTTCTCAATTGTGAGGAGAGCATTACTAGGTTTCTAACAGAGAGTTTCTCAATATTGACTGCATTCATCTGATTTTAATGTTAACTTTCTCATTTTTGAGAAGATATGTTCTCGTTACGTTTGAGAAATAGCCGTTTATTTAAGACCAAAGTGACCAGACGTCCCGTTTTAGCCGGGACAGTCCCTTATTTTCAACCATTGTCCCGTTTTTTTCTGATTCTCAAACGGGACGCCTAAATGTCCCGTTTTTAAGCAAAAATGAACCAGGTATCCCGTAATTATTATCAAAATATAAATGGTCAATCCAAATTTTACGCTCTTCCGTACCGACACTCATTGAGAAGATTCAGCCGTGCCTAGAACTTCTGAATGTTCAAATGGGAATTGAGTGTTCTGTGGTTCAAGTGGAAATTGAGTTGGAATTCTGAGTGTTCAAGTAGTTAAAAGTATAGTTGGATTGTACTTAAGTTAGAAACGCTGTGTTATCATTCTTACTTGTGTATTTTGTAAATTGAAAACACTGTTGAGTCCCAAAATGCAATACCCCCACCACCACCACCACCGTCGCCGATACGTATGCGTCCCGTTTTTGAAAGTAGATGTTCTGGTCACTTTGTTTAAGACAAATTTATCTCGCTTTTAACACAATATCTACTAAAAACTGAGGGGCTTCTGTACTTAAATTAAAACTGACAGAAGCATTAGGATAATTACAACGATCAATAATATCAATATGAGATTTCTATTTCATAAAAAGTTATTAATATAAATAGTTGACAAGAAATATCTATTGCAGCGTGAAATGAGATACGTTATTACATAATCCAAACCGAAGGCTGAGCGTTATTCCATCTGAACACCACGTATATATTATTAAAAGCTAAGTATACATGTTTACATTCGTAAATGTAGCGACTTTACGCTTTGCGTGCCTGGGCTAATGTAACCATTTAATTTCTCTCTTTTATTATTTCCAATGAACATATTGTGAGTCTTTTGGTGACATCTGATGTTTCAGTTGAACCTTATTACAGCGCAAGAAAATCGAAAATTGTGAATTAAGATTAATATTATTGTACGTTGAGTAAAATAACACATTCTACATTTTCCAAAACCAGTACCTCTAAGATTGAAATTTAAATGTAACACATTTTGAAGACAGACAATCAACAGTAACTAAAATGTAATATGGTACACTTATTTTTTTATTATAACTTTCTTGTGTTAATATGGTAGTTTTTGTATTAGGAGTTGGAACCTCGTTTGAATCTCCGAGATAATACTTCCAGAAATTTACTTTATTTTCCAATGCAATTATATACAACGATACTATTCGCGATATTGTAATAAAGAAAAGAATTTGTTATTCATATCTATGGTATTTAAACTTTCCCACAATTAACCATGTAGGTCCCGGAGTCCCCCACAGGGGACAAAAAATTGTTAGGTTTGTTTATTTTTGGTATCTTCAGTGAAGCAAAGTATTACTTTAATTAACTTCTCAAATCTATTATATTTTACAAATGAATTATACCACTTTCTTTTCACTGTCAACCTTTAATTGACTTACGCCAATACAATCAATTAAACAGGAACCTTCCTGTATCCCAATAACTATGATCCCATTTGACATTACCATAAGCCACTAAAATACCAAAAGCCACTCTTGGCTCATCAACCTAACCTAACACTGTCCACTCTTGGCTCTTCAACCTTATTATCAACAGCCACGATTAGCTCATAACCTTAAAATATAAATTGTCACACTGGCTCTAACTTTCCTTAACATACAAAAGACTTAAGCCACTTATGGCTCCATTTCTACATCAACACGATTACACCTTATTTATTTCTACATAGTAACATCCTTCATTTGTTGTTTCTATTTTCCAACACTTTGTCCGATCATTCAAAATCAACACCTTGTTAGGCTAACTAACATAACCCAACAAAATATGACGAGTTTATTATTGCTTTACAAATTTAAAATCCGACTGTCAACATTGAAAACTGTTTACAAGGGATGGCCCATCTATTATCATCCCCTGTAAATAGTTTGCAATGTTGCCAATCTGATTTTAAAGTTGTAAAGCAATAATAATGTCGCCATATTTTATGTCATATACGGGGGACGCCGGGACCGACATGGTTAATAGAAACAGTTTAGAGAATACTCAGTAAGAAATACCCATTTTAAAATGAATGTTTATGATATATAAAGCAATAGCTAAATACATACTTTTATTTACTTACTGGTAGATAGTGACATGTAATTAAAAGTAATCAATTTGGTACCATCTATTGAATTACTTTTAATTTCAAGATGCGCAATATATCTGCCTAAAACCTGGTTGCATTCTTCAGACTAGCACTTATTAAATAACATGCGAATTAATACAGAAAATAATTGAAGAAACTTAGGGACAATGTTCAGCAGAAGGGGTTCAGCTATTTTGTTCTGAAAAATGTTACAATTTCGGTAGTTTGTGTTCACATTAGGTTAATTCAGTTTAGTTCAAATTAGTTTAGGTTACGTTAGGTTAGTTTCGGGTAGGTAATTTTAGTTTATGTTGGATTATATTAGTGTAGAGATCCAGGATAACTTTCGAAAGATTATAAAATTCTATAGATAAAATTATAGAATTATAGAATTATAGAATAATATCAGGTTAGATTAAGTTAGTTTAGTTTAGTTTAAATTTGGTTAGGTTAAGTTAGGTCTAAGTACTTGCATCTTTCATTTCTCCTTCAAATGTTGTATTTTTTATACACTTCTGGACCCCTTCTCCAAAATACTTACCAAACTTAGTTTTCCGGGTTATTTTAGTATTAAGTATTAAGTTACGTAATTTTCGAAATCTGCGTAGTTATAAACAAATATTTTCTTACATAGTTATAATAGAACAAAAAAACGCATGCAGTTTGCAACAACTACAATACGACAAGTATAATAATATAATTTTGTTTGTACTTCCAAGATAATCATCGGTAGTGTGACAGAGGGATAAAACGAAATGGAAAACCCATGGCGAAAGAAAATCAGCGAAAAATGGCAATATGCAAAAGGAAAGTTTCAGTGAATTCGATGGACGACGTTGGAGGTGATTGACAGTACTTACTATAAAATGGTTGTGGCATTACGACAAGCGGATTCAATCAGATACTGGAAGAGCCTACTAAGACAATCCACATTCATGCAATTTACATAACCTGAATTTGGGATTTGCTTCTCATTTCTAATGTTTATAAATAATAGTGTTGAAAAGATGCCTAAAGAAAACGAGAAAAATAATATGTTTAACATATGTGTTAATACTGTTTGTTTGCTAAAGCGGTAACTCATTTACTGTTGATGATTGGACTAACGACGTCCTCATCTAATCGTTTGTATAAAAAAAACCAAGATAGGTTTGTCGCTTTTTGCAGTGGTCCGTGTTCAATTGGCCCTCACACCGTGAGTTGCATGCGACTGTAGATAAGGCGAGATCAGTTGTTGGTGTGGAGGTATTTAACAGACTACCTGCTTGTGGCAGTAGAGTTACACAGTGAATTTGTGAAAGTAGAGAATGAACATGGGACCTCCACAGAGCATAATAATGGTGTGTATGCTCTACAGGTTGAAACTGGGGTCAAACGCCACTGCAGCGGGACGGAAAATATGCCAGGCTTTTGGTGAGGATGTCGTGACTACACGGACTGTGCAGCGGTGGTTTCAAATTTTACGGACAGTGATGAAACAGTCGAATAGCACCAGAAGACCAACACATGTACAAAATGAATATCTTCAGGCAACAATTGAGGCGCACATTTGTCAGACATCTGAGGAACTGGGACCAGAATTCAGTGTGAGTCCAGAAACTACTCGGCAAAAGTTATATCAACAATGTAAAGAACTACAATTTGGGTCGATATGACTCACATTATTTGACCCCGGGCAAGAAGGCGACGCGAGCAAATAACTTTTTTGCTTTCTTGCGTAAGGAAGGAGCCATTTCTAGACAGGGTGTTGACATGAGATGAGAAGTGGGTTCTGTATAAAGTTCCACGGCGCCGTCACCATTGGTTAGCATCCAATGAACCGGTTGCAAAACAGCTGAAACCGTCACTGCAGAAGAAGAAGGTCCTCCTGTGTGTTTGGTGGACTGCTCGCTGCATTGTGCATCGGGAACTGCTACCAGCTGGTCAGAGTATCAATGAAACTGTGTACTCTCAGCAATTGAGCAGTGGTCAAGCAAAACTCAGAACTCTGGATCCAGCACTTCTGAATCGTAAAGGGGTCCTTCTGTTACAAGGCATAACTAAGTCTGACAGGCTAGGGTGACCCGGGACATCATTCTACGCCTTGGATGGGAAACACTATTGCATCCGCCATACTCACTTGACATTGGAAAGTCAGATTATCATTTGTCCCGTTCGTTGGAGAGTCACCTTAGAGGACACAAGTTCAAATCCCTAGTAGAGGTGCAAAGTGCGCTTGGTAGCTTCTTAGCTTCACGGACTACCAAGTTTTACGCGATAGAATCCATGACTTTCCGGAACGTTGGCAGAAGGTCGTCGATGCTGATGGGGACTATTCTTGATCTTCCAGATACGTCTTAGGTGACATATTGATGTTCGAATGAGGGGAGTGAAGAAACGAAAGAATTTTATTTGTTACCTTTATACTATTGACACAAATTTAGTGATTGATGTTTAACACTGAAAGAAAAAGTACAACCATAATTAAACTATTACCATAATCATCCCGTTGTCTAAATAAAACACTGTCACTTGAACATAGGCTAAATTAGCTATACTATCTGCAAGACACAGTTTATAGTCGCAGTGAATGCATTAATGCCATACAACAGTTACAACATGCTAATTAACAGTGGAATTTGTTGTATATACAGCACATGAGTACGTAGTAATTTATTACAGCATAATAAAAACCATCAATTAATATTGGAAATAAAAGTAATACGTTTAAGTTCTCGATTTTCTAAAATACGTAGGATAAGAATTTACCCTTAACCATGTTATTTTGTTTAGTTCAACATGATTAATCGAAATATACCGTCATAATGATGATCATAATAAGGGTATATTTCAGTATCAGTTTCACCTCAATAAATAAACATCGTGATGACAGTATATTTAAATATACAATAAGTTTCAGCACAATAAATAAGGATGGTAGTAAGGATATATGTATCAGTTTCATGTCAATAAATGAAGATCGTCATAAGGCTATATTAAATTATCAGTTTCACTTCAAAAAGTACAATGCTTCTCCTACTTATATTTTTTTAAACGCTTTCCTCTATTTTTAAAACAACACCTACGATTTTGTACTAACAGATATAATTGTTTTGAAATCAATACATTGTGTTGCTTGGTACATGTCTGATCCCTGAACAATTTCTGTTCCATAAATGACCATAATATTATAGATCTCAAGTGGAAATGTGGAATTAGATTGTAAATTGAACATCATGCGAAAAGCCAATAAATGAATCTGAAGAAATCTATGTGCAGGTGCGTATAAAATTCTTTAAAAAAATCAACTCTACACTCTTAAAGAAAACAATCTTTATGTCGTAGTCTCATTTGTATTTAAAACAAAGAAAAGGTCTTCAAATTATAACTTTTATTGTTTTGTGTCGCAGCCAGACTGTGAAATGCCGGCACAATAATGAATGTTTAAAATACGTATTTAAAGAAAATAACTTCATGCATAAATATCAGAAACGATGTAATCATTCATTATGGTTCACCTAGGTAAGAAGTTAACTAATATTTTATCAATGGCAGTATTAAATATTTTCACTGCCCCGAACTATTAATCAGAATAAATTACCGGAATTTAATTACCCACCTAAATGAATTCTTTAAATAGGGTTGTCGAAACAATTTCCACTCTTTCTCACTGCCTTATTTATCTCTTATTGAACATTGAACAATGATGTTGTTGTAAAATAAATGTGCAGACATCTACATACTTCTATCCTTAGGGATGCAGGTATATTTGGTTTGCTTATTATCGTAAGAAGACTGAGATTTCTGAGTAGCGAAATCTAAATAAAGAGAATTAATTGTCATACTACTAATTCTTTTTCAATTAAACACTGTTTCAGGTTATTTGAACAAATTATAATTACAATTTAGTTGTTAACCCTAGTTTCGATGGATTCTAACTTCTGAAAAGAAAGAGCAAAATTACGAGAGACTTGAGACAACAGTAGCTAAGTTTCCCTATTTTGAGCAAAAGTAAAACAAAAATCATCATCATCATCATCATAAATATTTTGCCATTTTTATCAGGTCACATGGCGCAACTGAGAATATTCCATGCTATACTTCTTCGGCTTTTCGTACGACTTCTCTGCTTTCATATTGTCCAGCAATTAAAGCCATCACTTCCATAACCACATAAGTCCAGCTAAAGATATATTGAAAGAAGCAAATAAAAACTGAATATTTGTGGGAAGAGTGAACTTGCAAATCAGATTGTTTTCATACTTATACTTTGCTGAATAACAAGTGTCACTAAGTATGAAAAAAGTCTGATTTCCAAGTTCACATTAACAATAAATATTCACATTTTATAGAGTTTCTCAATATCTCTTCAGCTGGAATTGTGCGGTTATGAAAGTCACGGCTGCAATTATAATCACCTTTGCTTCCTCGCTCTCTTTCCTGCAAACATACCTTCTAGGAGGTCCTCATGATACAACTCCTTGTTAGATCAATATCCCAAATAGTTTTATTCGGTTTTTCAATAATATCTAAAATTATTTTTTTCTCCCCATCAACTCTATTACCACTTTTCGTTTTCTGCTCAAATCGGCTAATTTTCTCCTTTCTTCTCCATACCCACATTTCGAAAGTTTTCAGTCATTTTCCATCACTTTTAGGTATGTTTATGCTCATAGAGTATGATCCTTTATACGAAGTATTTTATCCGTCTTTTTCTCAACTCTTCATTCAAGGTGCCAGAAAAATAGACTTCTCTTGGTCCTAAAGATTTCTTTCGCCATTCCTATCCTTCCTTTATTTAGATAGATAGATAGATAGATAGATTAGATAGATAGATAGATAGATATAGATATAGATATATAGATAGATAGATAGTTATAGATATATTTCACACAACTCTCTAATTCTTCTATGTAGTCGCAGTTTCGTATGCAAAACTCTTACCTTGCTGTGTTTGTTTTCCTTCGTTACCCGTTGTTTAACTTCCTATATATCTTCCTATCTTCTGTTTCAACCTATATCCACGTCTTCTTTTTTTTCAATTTTCTTCAAATTCTGTTCTATAAGCCATGGTCTCTTAGCTGATCAGTATTTTCGAAGACTTTCTACTTCTTCTCCAGTCTTCGATATACAACGTTTAATATGCTTATCCATACAACAACGGATATACAACGATCCATACATCAACGGATACAGTCTTCGATATACAACGTATTCCAAACCCACTCGACTCCAAAGTCTATCTACCTCCCATTCCGCTCCTTTTGAAACAACATATTACAGGGAATAAAATATTAGTCGTTATTCGTTCGAAACCTTTTTTCGATAGGTATTTCTAAGTATCATCTCTTCATTTTCACGGTGCCAAATAAAGTTATTAATTGTTAAAACATTGTTAAAACATTAAGAAACCAAGGGAATGAGTGAACTTGAAATACAGGGTGTCCAATATACAATGAAACCCGTTCTTGAGGATAGTACAACTTTTGAACCTAAAACAATATACAAGTAACAGTTATACCAAAATGAAGTCTTGTTTATGTACATACTTTTAAACTAGGAAGCAACGATTGAACTACACTAGGAATCACACAATCTTGCCAGACGTAACCGAAGGTGTAAATCAATTTTTATACAAAACACGTAAATTTATTAATACCTCATACGCATGGATGTTCTGTCGTTAATTTTCAGTTTGTTTAGTTGGAGTAGCTTGTAAACTGTAAAGCACGAAAAAGAGTTTTTCATTTCCACAGATAAGTAATCGGATGGAGTCTCTGTAAGGCGGAAATAGGGAAATCGTAGTTTTCATAAATTAACACTCTTAGTTGGCAACACTGCTGATCTTTCAGTGCATCAAAAGGTGTATTAAGGATCTGTCTATATTATGCAATTCCTGAAACCAACGAGAAAGAAACTAAAATTGCCATTATAAAACTTTCACTTGCATTCACCGGTAACACTCCTATTCATTTGTATGGAGCTAATTTAAGCAAGAGGTATGTAAGAACAACTCTCGAACTATACAAGATCTGAAAACGAATATTCGCAGTGCCATTAAGTACCTTAACTCTTCTACTCTTCATAAAGTTACTGTCAACATCGTCAAACATGTGAACCAGTGTTTGAATCAAATCAGATGTACTTCCAGCATTTGTTATATAACTGATAAATCATTTCGTGTTAATAACAGTGTTGCCGGGTGCATGTAAGTAAAGGTTTTATCATGATAATTTCGAAGTTTGTTTTTCATTGTTTTCAGAAATTGTGTAATGTACACAGAACCTTAACACACCTTTTGATGCACTGAAACATCAGCATTGTTGGCAATTCCGAGTGTTAATTTATGAAAACTACGATTTCCCTAGTTCCCCCTTATAGAGGCACCATCCGATTAGTTATTGGTGAAAATGAAAAATAATTTTTCATGCTCTATAGTTTATAAACCACTCTAACTAAACGAACTAAAAATTTACGACAGCACAACCATAGGTATGAATTATGAATTAACTAACGTGTTTTGCAAAAAAAAAAATTAACACCTTCGGTTACATCTGGCAACATTGTGTGGTTCTAGTGTACTTCAATCATTGTGTCCTAGTTTAAAAATATATACATGAACAAGGCTTCATTTTGGTATAACTATTATTTGTGTATCGTTTCAGGCTCAAAAGTTGTACTATCCTCAACTCCGGGTTGCATTTTAAATTGGACACCCGGTAGTAGTCGAAACACGGTGAATTAACCGAAACCATTCCAGTTTCGATATTAGGTATACACTCAGACATGTCCGTACGCCCGGATACGGACAAAATCTCGCGGCCGAAACATCGCCGCCCAAAATCTCGCCGGCCAAAACCTCGCGGGACAAAATCTCGCCGGGCCAAAACCTCGCCGCCCAAAACCTCGCGGGACAAAATCTCGCCGGGCCAAAACCTCGCCGCCCAAACCCTCGCGTGGCCAAACCCTCTCCGCCCAAAACCTCGCGGGACAAAATCTCGCCGGGCCAAAACCTCGCCGCCCAAAATCTGTCCGGGCCAAAACCTCGCCGCGAATGAAACTTTTCTTTAAAATTTACCCAATGTATTTCTTAATATGCAATTCCCCATTACAAATAATAATAATAATAATAATAATAATAATAATAATAATAATAATAATAATAATAATAATAATAATAATAATAATAATAATAATAATATAACAAAATATCGTGTGCGTGGGCTTTCTCGGGTTATTCCCATTTCCTCCCACTTTCTTTATTCAATCATTTCCTTCATCCTGGTCATCTACGTCTCCTTTAACCTATAGGACATAATCAAGGGACGTCATAAAAACTCATATATTATTTCATATTTTCATAAATATTATTAGATTTTTTAAAATTTTAAGTTTTTGGATGTTCCAAAGTTCACGAAACTAGCCTCGTTAGTTGTCATTACTTTCCTTATGCAGACTTTCTTTCCCTATAACCAGTTTAAAAACATCCTGTCGCCCTACCTTCACATTTAAATCCTCTAATACAGAAATAGAATTTTCATATGGTATCGCGGGACTTGGTCAAATACCCGTGATACTTCTTCTGAAACAGCGTCTTTTATACCGTCATCCTTATCATCTGTTGGAACATTTACATTTTGGTCAGGCGAGATTTTGGGTATGGCGATATTTTGGGGCGCGAGGTTTTGGCCCAGCGAGATTTTGGCCCGCAACGTTTAGGGCGGCGAAGTTTTGGCAAGGCGGGGTTTCGGCCCGGCGAGATTTTGGCCCGCGAGGTTTTGGGCGGCGAGGTTTTGGCCAGGCGAGGTTTCAGCCTGGCGAGATTTTGGACCGCGAGGTTTTGGGAGGCGAGGTTTTGGCCAGGCGAGGTTTTGGTCCGCGAGGTTGTCGCCGCGAGGTTTTGTACCCAAACCCCGTACGCCATGTACAGTATATTATACATAATATTCCTAAGAAGTGCCTTCTTGAAGTAGATTAAAGACACACGCAAACTAGCTAAAAATTACAAACTTAAATAAAACTATAGATAAATATATGATTAACAGAAGTCAACAATAAAATAAACAAAGAAATTTCGTAGTTTAGTAAGTGGAATAATTGAAAAAGATCCTATACTATTAAATCGAATATCTTCATTGTTCACTCTTGAAATGTTCACAGCATGTTTTGCTTCCTTATTGACTGAAAAAAAGTGCTAGGATTTCTTGAATTATGATCAATTGTTACGGAAATGTTGGCTAAATGTTAGTAATATTTCTGCATGTGCAACACTGCATTTGCAGAGTCTGAGGAAAAATATATTTCTAATAAAATTACATACAAAATACTGTTGTGGAAATAACCGATCGGAAGACAAGTGTCTTTGGAATAAGACCTGCAGAGAAACCAACAACAATAAATAAATAAATAAAATTATAATGAATAATCAAAAATGTTGATTGTACACTCCGCATCAAAAAAATTGCGACACTTAACGCCCTGCCGTTAGGCTACCCAATATACACCTTCTTATCCCATAATTGTGTCAGGTAAAGAGACCACCTCTCTCTCCTCTATTACACAGAGATTCATAAATGAGGCAGAGAGAGAGAAAAGGAGACAAGAAGAAAAAGAATATGGAGAACAGATTAAACTGTGGAATTCGAACGAAATAAGAAAGGAACCTAACATTATAAAGCTCCGTTTCCAGAAATCCAACAGTAATATAGAAATAACGTTTGTTTTTTACATATTCGTTCAGAACTATTATAAAGAGTTATATTCCAACTTTGGTGCAAATAACGTTACAGGAAGAAGCCGGTTCATTCTAAAGATCAGGGCGAAAGTAAGTAATATTTGGTTTATAATTTCAGAAGGCGCGATAGTGTAGGGGTAACGTAATGGCCTTATGAATATTAGAGCTATCGAACGTAAGTTCAAATCCTGTTCACGTTAAAGTTAGAATTTTTACAAAGTGATTGTGAAGAATCGACTTATCATACTGGATAAGCTATACATAATTCGGTGGTGTAGTGGTAACGTGCCACACTTCCAAATGGAAAAGCTAGGTTCGATTTCCCATCTGGTAGTATGATTGTTTCGCATAAAATAATGGCTACAGAGATTTATCTTCTGATAGAGAAGTTACAAGGCATCACTGGCGATAACTCAAATAAACAGTGTGTGAATTCTATATGATACACTGTAATGATAAGTATGTTTCATATTTATATTCGTCTCCCTCTCTCTTTGTCTTGATGTTTCCCTACCCTGCCTTTGCATCTTTCACTTCTCCCTGTCTCTCATTCTCTCACACACACGCACTTCATGTGCGTGTGCATGTTCCAAAATTAAAACGGAGCAAGAGCCCGATATACCTGTTCTGGAGAATCTAATTACCTGTTAACTTCGGCGTCGTCTTTTTCGTGCTCTGGGGATAACATCTCCAGTCCTGGTCATCTCTGACAGAAATACTGTTTAAACGCAAGGGAATAAGTAAAATCTCTTTTCTATTTCTGGGTTACCGAGCCTTAGCCGAATTCTGGGTCACTACGGATTAGAATCCGCGAACTAGTGGTGGCCTATAACCTAACCAACATCATCTAATTGACACGATCATCCGTATGAGCTTTACCGTGTTCATTCTATCTGTGCAAATTACGTTATATCCGGAAGAGATGAAATCAATGCTGGATGTTCGGAAGAGATAAATCTTCCGAAAGACTAGTAAATGTTAACTCTGGTTATTTGAAAACAACATTTGATTTATACTAGTTCGACACAAAATTTGTTTCCATCCTATAATTCAACGTGTTTTTTTTTCACGTTGAAATTTGAAACATGCTACATCTATGAGGGATATAAACTTTTCCTTTCCAACATTTCTACCTTTTCGTTACGATAATTTGGACTTTTAATATAGGGTATTTCTGGTAGAAATTTAATAGTAAAATAGAACTGTCTTATATTTTCTCTTTCTTTGTTTCTTTCTCTTTTCTTTTCTTTTCGTTTTTTTCTTTTCTTTTTTTTCTGTTTTGTTCAGTTTGCATTAGTAGTCTGAAATGGAGGATATGATCAATGCTATCTACTGGGTATATTAGAATGTATTTTGGAACAGTACGTACAATGAACACTACCGAATTTGCAATCGAACCACGCGGAAACAAAGTATTTGTGTTAAACGTTTGACATTATCCCAGATGTATCTCGGAGATATACAGTTCTACTTGAAATTGAGTATGCTATCCATTATGAAAGTGACATATTGAATGTTTAAAGCATCCTCTATATATTCGAATAGTTCTGAACAAATATGTAAAAACAAACGTTATTTCTATATTACTGTTGGATTTCTGGAAACGGGAGTTTATAATGTTAGGTTCTTTTCTTACTTCGTTTGAATTCCACAGTTTTATCTGTTGTCCCTTTTCTTATCTTCTTCTCTCCTTTTCTCTCTCTCTGCCTCATTTATGAATCTCTGTGTAATAGACATCCATTGGTTTCAATTTTTCATTCTGTGTGTTTCAGTTTCTCCCTACATCAACCTAGGAATCTTGTTTCGTCTCGGTTTTGTTATTTCATTTTATCGAAACTAATACATGTGTAGTTTGAAAAAGAATTGCGCTCATGTAGTTGGCTCATTTTAGTATAGGAGAGGAAAGGAGGAGAGAGAGGGGTCTCTTTACCTGACAAGATTATGTGATAAGGTGTATATTGGGTGGCCCAACTGCAGGGCGTTAAGTGTCGCAATTTTTTTGATGCTGAATGTACAAAAGTTTATCGTAATGGACGACTTTCATCCTTATGATAATGAATTCAGTGCACATCACATCACAACACAATGAAATAAGTAAGTGAGACGAATGATGGTTAGTCTACTGTCTTGGGGCGGCTCAAAGCTGATGTGACACGTGGGGAATCACATATTAGTGTTCTTGATGACAGTGCTATAATCAGGGTGGGAATTACCGGGGGGATGAGGGGTATTTTCCCCCTCAATCACATTTTGTTCCCCCCAAAGAAGTCAGCTGAAGTATTCCCACCGGGGAGGCTCGCTTTCCCCCTCAAACTATGCTTAGTATAACTCCAAATTTTACTGATTTTTGTTATTTCTTGTAAATTTAATCTTCTAGCTGTATTTTGAAATGATCGATATAAACTGTTCAGTTTTGGTCATTTCTACTTACCACCTAATTACCCACTATTTTCAACGTTGTTTAGTAGAACTATATTATTATGACTACGGTTGTTACTTGCAACTGTATCTTCGTACCCTTCAGTTCGTCATCGTTTGTGAATTTGAATGTACTAATTGCGTATAACAAAGCCACATATAGATTTATAAATGTTGTTAGCGGTTGGCCAAGAAGAAGTAAACAAATAGCTTCTTCTACCATACTTGGCGAAGTTCGGATATGTCATATTCATCCTCTATATTTGTATCGATTATCATCTTATTTTAAATTTTGTTATAACATGTTATTTTATTTTCCAGTGTACTCTTTGTTAGCACATGGTCTTCATTCCCTAGTAGGTTGTGTGTATGAAACTCAAAAGTTGCATTTAATTTGTGAGAATTAGCATAGTAATCACTGCTTTTACAGTTTACGCAAATGAACTTTTGAAACTGTACTCAAAATCTGAGACACAGGTATTCTCTCGTAAGTATATGTTCACGTACACGCTGGGGGATACGCTCCTAGTGAGCAGACTTGTTAATGAAGGTGATTTTTAGGTGAATAAGCGAATAATTCAAGATTTGTTTCAGCATTTGTTAATACGACTGGTTCTCCGTGTCATTGTCCGTGTCTGTATAAGCGTTTCAACTGGAGCGTTTTTTTAAAAGTTACCCCTTCATTTTTTCATCTTTTCACTTTTTCATCTGTACAGTTTGCTGTCCACGCAATTAATGTTGTCTGAAAAACTTCAGTGTAGTGTTTTACTTTATTTGAAAAACGTAGCCCATAGTGAATCAACTCATCTTCAACCTAACAGTAAAGTAATTTTTAAGTGTTGACTTTCCGTGCCCATCACGGAATCGGTATTTGGAGAAAAAAGTCGTGATGAGCACAGCTTTAGCGGTAAGTAGAAGCACAAGCTCGAAATTTAAATTGAGAGATTTTAAATATTTGGCCTTCGATTTGACCTTGATGTGAGAAATCGGGACCAGCAACAATCCATTTCTTATTTGATAGGCTAATATCTAGATTTTCTTTAAAAATATGTCCGGTTTAACTGATAATTTTAGTGGTTTTCACAAGACTGAAGTAGGTTTCTTTTCGCAACCTGTATGTATTAATGCAAAGTGGAAGCTTTCAATATGAGTGGAAAAATTAACATATGCTTGTGATCATGGCTATCGCTCGAGCCAAATTATTAACTAAATAAACCTTAGAGAGCTACGAGGACAAGAGTGAGTACAACATTAAAACACGTTCAGAAAGGTTTAGTGGGGTGTGTGTATGTCAGACAATATATATGTGCATAGTTATTGTCGGTAGATTTATTAAATTAATAAATCTCTTATTTATTACAGATGTCACACACACACACACACACATATATATATATATATATATATATATATATATATATATATATATATGAGGGTAAGGCATTTATTGTCCCATTTTGAAATTTGAACCTTCAGACTATGTCCTTTGGCCTAATTTTATCCCCCCCCCCCAATATAGATTATCTAATTCGCACACTGGCTATAATGGTAAGTGAATGAGGAATATCATCATGGATGAGCTGTCGTTGGAAAATCTTGCATGATGATGATCATCAGGAAGTTCTCGTGCATAAATGGAAAGAAGGACGCTGAGAGGTATATAGCAGTATCGGTACTGAGAGTCTTATTCCAAGTCTATGAATATAGTGTAGAGAAATATATCTTTATACGAATGGAGACATTTAGCTATATATTTTTGGTGTGAGAGAGCAATGTGTTGGACAAGCAGAGGAAAATGAATCTTATTATAAAAATCACAATTGGGGTATGGTTGTTTTATGCGAAATGCGAGTCTGATAGCAAGACGTTTAAGGATTCCTCATATATTGTAAAACTTCAGCGGAGCAGAGCACCATACTATATGACCGAAAGTGAGGACACTGCGCATAAAGGCATATAAGTATTCAATAATAGAGTTTGAACTCCAGTTTTGGCCCCAAGATGACGTAGAGGCCACAATCGGTTTCTTGCTTTCACAGCAGTTACTGGATTTGGGCTGTTCATCGCAATTTATCATGGAAAACAATATCTAAATATGTAACAGTTTTAGTGGGTTGTAAATGATGATCACCAACACGTATCCGTACCAAATTTGGATTCCGATGAACCTTGCTAAGGCGGTTGGGTGGTAAAATTAATATTGTCTTTGTTTTATCTTCGTTAACAGTGAGTCTCCATTTACCGCACCAGAGAAGACATTCTGTAATTTTATGCTGCAGCAATGGATCCGATAATTCTAAAATGTCATTATCACTAACATTCGAGAGAAGTGACGTTTGTGCCACGCCTAAGACTCATTTACTACTACGATATTTTGAGTTATACTCTAATGAAAACTCCTGGATATACACTCCTCCTATAAGTTTTTTGAATCTTGTAGGGAAGACATGGAAGTAAGAGTTACTATAGCTAATCCCTCTATGCATATCAAGCAGAAATTCTTTCACGGAAAACTAAATATCAACTGTATAATCATGCTATTTCTACTTTTAGTGAGTAAATAATTACTAGTTCCTGCGAGCATTATAAGCTCTCAGGTTTGATAAAATATACTTTGCGCCATACACTTTTTAAAATCCGCGTTTAGTATTAAGACACAATTTGATTCTAACAAATGGTTAGAAAGTAATTTTAAAGCTAGGAATGCCAAACAGTTTATTCTAAAATTTAAACTAAATGTCGCTAAAGTACCATCTTCTGACAAGAGATCATAGGAGGGATCGATGACCGTCTAGTCTCGTTATACAATATTTGTTACTTATGCTATAGTAATCCCCCTGAAGTATGTAAAAGTACGTCCTAAAATCGTTTGGTAGAGAACGAAGAACATCATGTTCCAGAGTATGCGCCATATTCAGCTCTCCCGAAAATCATTAATAATTCTTTCGTTTTTGCTGTAAATTTATTCTCCAAGAGTGGTTTGAATAACATAAAATCATTGCATACGAAAATGAAACAATTGAATCTATATGCTATTTATGTTTTTCTTTTGTAAAAACTAGTATTTGTATTCCACATTTCAAAATATTTTACCTATTGTATATAAATGAAGGAGACAAGCAAACACAACCTTATACTTGTAACGTTTTTTCTGTTCTTTCTGTATTTACACGATTTTCACTTTTTTAATTTTAATTTCTTAGAATTAGATTTTGTATATGACTAAGACTAATGGTGGCTAAGATGAGTATTGGTCTCAAAAAGATAATGTTTCGAATAATATTACTAACGTTTGCGTAATGGTTGTGTAAATATAAAGGTAACCAAGAATGTTCTGTCGCTTTTTCGCCAACCACCTTCGAACATCGATATATCACCTAAGACTTACCTGGAACGTCAAAAATAGTTGTCATCAGTATCGATGACCTTCTGCTATAGTTCTAGAAGTGTACGGATTCCATCGCCATATAACTTGGTGGGCCGTGAAGCGAAGAGGGTATCAAATGCATTTTGCACATTTACTAGGCATTTTAACTGGCGTCCTCGAAGCTGATTGTCCAAGGAATGGCACAGGTGATAATTGGATGGTACAATGTCCGGGAAGTATGGCGGATACAAAAGTGTTACCCATCCAAGGCGTATAATGATCTAAGGTCATTGTAGCCACGTGAATCTTAGCGTTGTCGTGTACCAGCCAGAACCCCTTTGCAATTCAGAGTGCTGGCTCCAGAGTTTTGAGTTTTCCTTCAACACGGCTCAACTGCTGACAATACACAGTTACATTGATGCTTTGAATAGGTGAAAGCAGTTCCTCCATGATGATGCATGATGCCGCAAGAAGTCCATCAAACACACATAAGGACCTTCTTCTGGTACAGTACTGATTTCGGCTGTTTTGGAATCGGTTCATGGAATGCTAACCAATGATGAAGCCACCATGGAGCTTCGTACAGGACCCACTTCTCATCACATGTCAACGCAATGTTCAGAAATGGCTCTTTCCTGAAACGAGATAGCAAAGAAACACAGGTGTCTACTCGCGTTGCCTACTGGCCAGGAGTGAAATCATGTGGGATCCATCGACCCAAAATTTAGTGCTTTCGAAGTTGATGGGGGTGCTTCCGAAAGGTTCGTCCACCCATACTGAATTGTAGTCCCAATTCCTCACATGTCTGGCGACTGTTCGCCTCAATTGCTGCCTGAAGATATTCATTTTGTACATGTTTTGGTCTTCTGCAACGTGGTGGGTCTCCAAGTGTTTTGTTACCGTCCTTAGACTTGTTAAACCACCATTGCACTGTCACGACATCCTCATCAAAGGCCTGGCATATCTTCCGCCCCGCAGCAGCGGCGTTTGACCCCAGTTTCAACTCGTACAGCATGCACGCCCTTTTGACGCTCTGTGGAGGTCACATGTTCACTCTATATTTAAACAAGTTTACGTTATAACTGAACTGCGACAACCAGGTAATATGTTGTATATCCGGTCACCAACTTCTGACCTTCGTCTTATCTTCATTCGCATTCAACTCAATTGTGAGGGCTGGGGGCGCGGTGGCTCGGTGGTAGAGCGTTCGCCTCCGGTACTTGGGGTCCCTGGTTCGATCCCAGCTTGCGCCGTGTGCACTTTGTGGTGGACAAACACCGTGCTCGTGAGTTTTCTCGGGGTTCTCCCACTTTCTTCATTCCATCATTTTCACTCATTTCTCATTATCATCGTTTCCTTTCGCCTAACCGGCATATCCGTGGGACGTTAAACTTAAAGATTTTATTTTTAATTTCATTTTTTTTCAATTGTGAGGGCCAATTGAACACAGATCTCCACAAAAAGCGATAGAACTTTCTTGGTTACCTTTATATAACTATAGTTTTGAAATCAACTTGCATAACGGCATATTTCTCATATTCAGTGGCGAATTTATACCAAGACCAGGGGCCCAAGCCACATTGTTTCAAATGACAAAAAGTAGTATTCTACCAATTGAAGGTCTACAGCATACTTCTAGGAAAACTTTAATAGTGACGATTTGTATATTTATAATAAACATTTATTTTCTTCGACAATTTGTAACATGAATGTTAGTTACATTTTCTTTTCCCATATAAAGCCCAATGTTTTGTAACTAATCTGACTAGCAACCGTATTTGTAAATACCTACAATTTATGAATTAACAATTCGTACATAATATTTAACTGTTGCTAGTGAAATTTATTCCTAGTGCCTGTTAACGAAGTGTGTAAACGAATTAGAATGTAAAATGATTTGCGTAAACTCATAATATACTGATCATAGTCTGGGTTTTGTATTGTCCCCCAAATTTATCTTCTAGATAAAGCATTCTTTACATACCCTTTCAGCAAAGGATACGATAAATGTGTAACGTCATTTCGTTTCTCACACCTGCAAGGGTCACTCATTTAATCCCCGGCAGTAGAAAATTGTAAGAACTAATTAATACCCATTAGTTTGTCTCTAGCAAGTACTTTCTTGCTACATCTCAACAACAATGCCAACGTTGGCCTCATCTCTTTGAGCAGTTCTATAATATATATTATGGAAAATGCTGAGTTTTCTTGCCATATTATTTTACATGTCCTGGTTGGTGTAAAAACGTGTTTTAAAACTTGTATATCTGTATAGAGAATGGGAAGCATTCAGAGAGAACTAGAAACGGTGACCATGACTAGGAAAGACCAGATTTTACGATTTGTTCAAGAATTTCGTTACGTCTGACACGTGGCATTGCCAAGGTACAAGTGAGATTAAAATGAATGACCGGTTTCTTTAATCTGAAGTTTTTTTGGTTTTGAAAATATCTCCATTTTTTAAATGCTCGAAATTTTGGAAGGTTTCCACAGCAAGAAAGGTTAATGACAAATATATTTTATATGTTTGTTTATAATATTATTTTAAAATAAAGAACTTAGAAGCAAAAAATAATAATAATAATAATAATAATAATTTGGACGAAAACACGAAAATTACCAACTCTGCTGAGAAGTGTATTTTTCTAGACTGGAAGGAAAATCTGTAGTTCGGGATAGAAGTTACTTAGAGTGAAAGCACCGTTGATTCATATCTACAAACAAAACATTTAATCGAATATCTTTAACATGTTTTATATCCATGCAGATATAAGAAATACAGATGTAACATGTGGACTCCATTTAAATAAAGAAAACAGACAGTTATCTATAAAATTGGACAAAGTAAAACACGATCATAATGAAATTCATATTTTGTAATAGAAAAAACGTATAATGTGTGAGAAATCATTAGCATAGTTGATTAGCGCTTGAACGTAAAACCAATTAACGAATGTGAGTGACAGCTGTCCGAGCACCGTCCGCAGAACTTTTCTAATTATTGTAATTGTTTTTTTATCGTATGTGAGAAAAATGAACTACTACATACGGTTGAAACTCATCACGATGTCATAGTAAGAAAATTGTTATTCTTGCACTTGTATGACTATTCTTCATTTTTGTTTACAAAGGTTTTGTATTTATTTTCTGTATGCCCATAGGTGCCTAAAGAATGATTTCCAGTGAATGAAATTTCCTAAAAGCAGTAATTAAGACATTTTTATTATCAATTTTTACGTTACTTATCGTATCGAAACTTATGAGCTTGACTCGTGTTTGGCACCACTACTTAATTAAATACATTATAGAACATTCCCTTCTTTCTACTTGCTTTATAACAGTCTTCCCTATAAATGTTTAATTTTTTTCTGCAAACATTCATTCAGCTGAAAATTCTATAATACATTTAATTAAGTAGTTATACTTCGAGACGAAACAGTCATAATATTCGAGACGAGACATCATTTTCACGAGACGAGACATGTAGATTTCAAATATTTTGCCTTGTCTCGTGGCAACATTAGTGGTGCTACGTGAGAATATATTTCTCGGGTATCATCAAGATAACGAGCAGAGACTTCAAGAAGAGACAGACATATAATTTTCGAATCAAGACGATTTTTGCAAGAGACCTGACGAAGCAGCCTACAAGCTCGTCTCGCGGCAACAATATTAAATTAGGAAACTTTGCTTTAGGAAAACTTTAACTATCAATAATCACCGAAAACATTTAATTAAATGAACAAGTAGTGAATTCCTGACACATATTGCATTTCGAACACTTTGAATGTAGTTACAACGGTATGTTGTATATTTTTACTTGTAACCATTATTGTATATTTTTACTTGTAACCATTATTATTTACTTGTAATTTTGCGCTACAATATATTTCAAATAAATATACTAGGCAGATTCTACTAATTGAAAGAGAGAAAGAAAGAGAAATAATATACTTATAATATTAATATATCCAAAGATTATTCAAATGATTTTATGTAATCTAATTCGGTGTCGTCGTCATGACAACCGAAAATAAATAAAATTATTCAGAGTTTGCGAAGGAGACATCTTAGAAGATTTGTGTATAAAGTAATTGTATGCTTCTCCGTCATATTTATTAAACCTTGTGTGCAACAAAAAGGTAAATTGGTGTGTTTTAATGGCTCAATATTTAATGTTTAAGAACCAGAGAGAAGACATCGTTATATAGTTATCCACTAAAAATTGCATACGTATTACTTTGAGGAAGAAACGGGTGTATTTTCAACGAACTTAAAAAATTAGCTACTGGATTAGTTCTATTTGCGAATTTTTAATTTTGAGCTCTCCATTCGATGGGGAATACGAAAACTATATGAAAGAACTGATGGAATTTTTCGTGTCACTGTTACCATTTTCGAGATATTGGCCACAAATTCTTATTTCAGGAGATTTAAGGAGCCATATCTAGGCAACCATAATTCATAGAACGATGACATTCGTGTTAAATAATATCTAAGTGGATTTTGGTCTTAATAGTAACCGATGGCCACTGGCAAACTGTGTACCTTTCTCCAGATACAGTTCCGATTTCGGGAGATATAAGGAGCTATATCTCGGGAACCGCAAGTCGTAGAGAGATTACATTGGTGTTCTACAACACGTAAGAAAATGAACATTTTGGCACCAAATATTAACAGACATCTGCTTGTTGTTTCTGCATTTTGTATATATTTGAATATACTGATTAAAAATTAACAGTTCCATATACCAGATTCGATAGACCCCTTAATACGCAGGTTCCAAATATGTAAGTGTACTTATTGAAAATAATCAAATAAATTTAATATAAACTATTTCGCAAAAAATAATTTGTAAGTTCGTTCTGGCAATGGCCTTCGAGTATTATTATAAGGTTTTCTTTGAATTCTATTAACACCAACAGCGAAAGATATGAAATTTAGTATAAAATGTATATGAAGAAATTAACAAATATGATTGTAATCAACAAAATGATGTTCCTAATAGCGTATAGAAAATAAATTGTTTAAAAAATAATAATTGTCTCCACTCTGCTTTAGTCAAATGTATTATTGGTATTCACATTAAGCAATGAAAATTGTTGTTTCGAAAGATTCGTTTGGTTGAAAACTTTCGTCGTTTCGTATTGTATCATCTCCGATACTTTTTTTCTGATTTTGCGTTTGTCGATGAATATTTCGTAAGTCGTAGGAAAGTAAGGCATTATGTAAAAAAAACAAACATGTCTACCTTGGTGGGAACTTGAACCTACGTCCGCAAGATTACAAGCGTTATACCTTAAACTATTCCCCTATTCTGATCTCTTATCAACAATTTACACAAACTGTGGATTACTGGAGAGTTATTTTGCCTTGTCGTGGGAAATAATTTCAAAATACAAACAATTTTCTTTCGTTGCTCTAAATACTTGGATGGAACGTAAAATATATTCATTCACAATAAAAAATTTCCTAACTAGTAATACCCCCATATTGGGAGAGTACAAGACTTAACTGAGTATCACTAAGTTCCATTAGACATATAGATGCCTTAACATCAACAACAGAGTTAATTTTAATAACTTTCTCTTTATTAAACATAAATAAATTATTAAAAACATTATTTATATTATTTAAAATATAGTTAACAAGGGGCCACGACAACATGGGAAGTCATCCATTACCATTGAGGTCATTTTTGTAATCGCTGCCTTAACCTAGATTTTTGAATAATTCATATTTTGGCCACAATGTAATTTCTAATGATAATAGCACTGAAAATTCTGTTGATTCATATTTTCCGGTATAGAATAACATTATTTGTTATTCTGGTAAGTTATCTTGATTTACTGTTCACCCCATGAATAAAATGATTGGAACGATAACGTTGAGACTACAGTAAGGGCTCTATATCTACGACCAACAAACAAAAAGTGAGTAAAAGAACTGTAGTTCGAACTATAACGATACTCTACTATCTTAAATTTGTACACATTTCATTACTCTCATCAAAACTGAACGTGAACCTTCACTAAAGATGAGTATGCTTGCGAATGGCAAAAGCGCTGTCATGCGTTTTCCCCTATCGCTGAAGAAGGGATATAAAATAAAATAACAGGTAGCTCCAGTTCACGATTAGCGTTATGATTGGCTCCATGTCCGTGACGTCTTGTGGAGGAACTTTTGCCCATCTTAAAATAGTAATTTCGTATGCTGTATTTCACTTGTTTTCTTGAACTATGCCTCGTGATACCCAAGGATATTATAAAATAGAGGAGCCGCTCATATATATCTTCCTCCTGTTAGGTAACTGAATGACCGCCATACATATTCGCTCAAAATACTGCGATCTTCATATGTATACAAGTAGTATCTCTGTCGTTTATTTTGTATATGTATTATACAATGATTATATGTTGCACGTATGGGTGTAGAAATAGGAGTTATAAGACATTATCTGAAATAACATTCGTAGGTAACAGACTCACCAATCATAGGATACGTATGCCTATGACGTATGCTTCACGATTTTGTGTTATAGACAGATCGTTTATTTTATAACATCCTAAGCGATACCTCCACGTGACGTCACCGACCGCAAAGTATCCTGGAGAAAATGAGAGCAGTGTTTCTGAATCGAGAGTCCCCTGTCGCTGCAGTAGCACTTTCATCTCATAACCTTAATTTATTAAATGCTACACAAATAAATGAGTCGTTTGGAAAGGTTCAAAATAAATATAAAAATATTGTATAATCTTAACTAATGCAAACATAAAAAATGTTACTTGTTATGTAAAATGGGAAGCTTATAATTAATTCCAAATATGTAAAGCGAATTATAATGTGTTCAGAAACGTTGAAGGGATGACAAAACTTGTAACAAAGCTTTACTTATATACTTTATTAGAGAGTTTTAGGTTTATACTGTATTAATTATAATGAGGGCTCCCATCTACGGTTAACAATAATTTTAGACAAAGAGGCTGTATCCTTCAGAAGAGTTGTCATTGAATTAGCTTTATTTCTACGAAAGAATACGAAGAGGAAAGAAGAGTACAATATAAGATTGCATCTAGGTTTTGTAGAAAGTACATTTTAACGTCAAGAAATGTTTTTGTTACAACTAAAAATATGTTTTAATTACACATTGTTAAACATACTACTTCTTTCTTATTTCAACAACACATCAATTTGAAAGACACGTTTAGTTGAATAATCATACATAAATAGTATTATAGGTTAGAAGGAATGAATTTTAATATAACTTCTGTCTGATTAACATTGAAAACTAGAATAATTTAAAGTATTTATGGTAATTACTAGCTGCAACTGCTAATTTAATTTGCACGGTTGTGAAACCGTTCATTATCTATAATTAAAATAATGTTTTTCAAGTAATACCGTAATGTTTGTGGAAAAACAACAAATCTTGTTCTTCCGCACAGCTAATGTTGGTATAAGTCTTGAAAATACGTTTAAAAATTACAATGAGTTTTTTTGTTTATAGTTTCATGAGCGCTGGAACTACTTCCAGTAACCTTGACTATAAACCCAAGAGCTTTTCGTTTGTTTTGTTTTCAATATTTATACCTTAATTGCCTCTTCTTTTCACGCCTACAAACGTCAGTACCATTCACTGACATTCAGTACCATTAACACTAGAAAGCCTGAGATTTCTAATAACCTTTATTATGTGTTATGTTTTTATTGTTAAATAAACTCTGAAGATAAGCCTTAATTACTTTTTGATTCTAATTATCAATCTTCCTCTCTCCCTCTCTCTCTCTCTCTCTCTCTCTCTCTCTGTCTGTCTCTCTCTCTCTCTCTCTCTCTCTCTAGATATATATATATATATATATATATATATATATATAATGTTGATGAGACTGTGCTATAAAACCAAGAGGGTTCGGGTTTCAAAGTAAGAGACAATTTTGTCTGTACTTATCTAGCTAAATTTCAGTAAATTGTGCAGATGTATGAATTGTTCGCAAATTTTCATCCTGAAGGAAGAAGCTCATAAGGATTATCTGAACCAATTATTACATGATCCCACAAAACATCAGCATAATCAATAGAAGTCAGGCAACCGATGAGCGTCAGCACAGAAGTCATTAAGGATCAGGATATTGCACCGAAAACGATTTCAGACACGGCAGCCGTGGAACATGATTTGGCAGAGACACTATACATGAACTGCTTCTTTTGGCGTACGCCACATCTAAACATGCCAATGGTTTGAAATAATTTGATAGATTTATCACTTTTGCCCATCACATGTTTCTAGACAGTTGTGCTATTTTCATTTTTTAACAACCGGTTCTGTTATATATGTAGAGTGTCTCACCAGCAAAGGGTCATATTTTGAAGAATAATAGTATGAGTCATAAGAATCAATCGATCGACATACCGACGAAAAGACTATTTCGTAAACCTACACATTGCTTCGAAAACCACATATCTCCAGAATTAATGAAGACAACGGAAATATTCAAAAAAGGAGTAAATAGCACACGTAATACGCATTAGATACGTATTATACGCATTACACTCATAGATCCCAGTATCTCGTACAAAATCTCGGAGTTAATATTCAAATTTCTGTTTGTCCGTTGAATTGAACAATTTAAAGTAGCTGGTTTTCACAACAATATAAGAGACCGGGATAGGTACACAGATATTTTCAAAAAGGGTGTTTCCTAGTAAGATAGTCAAAATGCTCTTGACCCATATTGGGTTGCTATTGACCCAAAAGGTTACCCTTGACCTAAAACTACCTCAAAAAAATTTTAACACTGTCACCTTTCCTTACCAAACTATTGTTTCATACATGCTCGAAACTTTAATATTCTTTAATTTTGGTGGGGGTGGTCGAAAAAGTTTGAAAGTTTCGCAGATTGTAGATACTATCTACATGTACATGTACAGTTTTGTTAGAACCATGCGTATTTTCTTTACTTTTTGGGTGTTGAAAATTTCAAAAAAAGAAATTCGGGGGAGACACGTTCCTGACTTTTTGTTTTGAAAAAATGTTATATTCTTAGGTATAACATATATTTTTTCGGGGCCTGAAAGTGATCGCAGCGTTGTCAAAAAGAAATAAAACTAAAAACAAACGTGTTTTTCGCACAGTTTTTCCACGATTTTAGAGCCCTCAAGGTGAGGACCCCTTCAAACAATTCTTTGCCAAAGTTCACAGTTATCCTTTCTCTTGCGCCCCTTCCGCTTCTATCGTTTTTCGGCTGTTTCGATTGTGTCCATTTCGGAATAAAATCACCAAATATGTCTCCGTGACAGTGCTTGCACTTCAACCAACTCTTGCACAACAATGTTACACGTATCTATCAGTGCTTGCTTCACTGGCCGCACACAGTGGCGCTCTCTACTGGTAGAGCTTTCTTCCGCGAGTTGTGTGTAATTAGGCACTACGTCAGATTGTTACATATTTCAATCAGCATGTTAAACGGAAACATAAAATATCATATTTGTTATTCAGTGTTGCAAACTAATGATGTTATAATATCACAAATCTCCAAGGTTTGGAAGCCTCTATCACACATACAGCACAACGGAATGGACAAAACAATGCACATCGGATGTATTTAAGCGTTAAATACTATGGTCGTGGTATGACTTGTTTTGAATGAATAGCAATGAAGTTGAAAGGGCTTGAAAATTTCAATTTTTTCAAAAGGCTTTATTTCGAAAAATTGTTTACATAACTAATTACTTGTGTGGTTTGGAATTCGCAAACAAAGTATTTTGCCGTTTACAGCACTTCGATGTCTCAAACCGTTCGGGAGACATGATAAGCATTGCTGAAATTTGCAACATTGATTAAATCATGTAATTGCGAGGACCTGTTGTAATTACACCTGCTTAAAGTTATTCCTCCAATGCTATAAAATAGAAAGTAAACAACAATCAGTTTAAATATTGTTCAGAAATACGCCATTTTCAGAAGGGTTTGCGAACTTCATCAACGTTTATCATATCTCCCGAACAGTTTAAGGTATCGAACTGCTGTAAACGGCAAAATGATTTGCATACCAAGTGCAAACCATACAAATAGTTAGATATGATACCTACGTAAGCATGTTTTCGAAATAAAGCCTTTCAAAAGATTTCAAATTTTCAAGAACTTGTAACTTCATTGATATTCATTCAAAACAAGTCATACCATGACCATAATATCCAACGCTAAGGTAGTTCCGATGTGCATTGTCTTGGCAATCTCCGTTGTGCTGTATGCGTGATAGAGACTTCCAAACTTTAGATGTTTGTGATATTATAAAGTAGTTAGTTTGCAACACTGAATAATAAGTGTGGTATTTTAAGTTTCCGTTTAACATGGTGATTCTGACGTAGTGCCATTTGAAAAAAATAGAACTTTATACTGGGATGGCAGCACTGTTTAACGGGTGGTGGTGTTTAATACGTAAAACGGTGTCCACTTCTTTATAGTTCCTTCATGCAAAGTTTCGCTTTTCTCCCTCTTCTGGTTTCTCCGTAATCACGGATGTTCCAGATAAATTGTCCATCCTGTCTCGTATATATATGTTTACCTAGCATTCGAAGCGTTTATAAATTTGTTTTTAATTATTTTTTATATTAGAGTGCGGTAGGAAATGTCAATGAGTCGTAGTCAATATTCACTTACATTATTTTTAAAAATAATCCAGTAATCATATATTTTCACTTCAAATATTGTGTTTTTCTTTTTATACTAGCATCATATTTTACAGAAAGTTGTATTTTATTCTGAGAGTTTTAAACTCTGAAATATGTCTAAAGTGTCTTGTTTGTTATAGCCTTATATCCATTATAGTATAAACAACAACCGTTTCTGGTAAAAACAAAGTTCAGAAGCTGAAATGTTTACTCACGAAACTAAGCAATCAATGTTACGTTAAAATAAGTTATTGCTAAGAGTACCACCTGTTACGCAATGTTAAGGAGTTAAGCAAGTTGCTGTAGAATATGTTGGAAATATACGTAGCATTGCGGTTCATAAGTTTTTGTCTACGGCGCTACAAGTTACATTTACATCATACACTGAATATACGTATTTTCTTGCACGGGATGTATTTAATACATATGTATATTACTTGTATTAACACTTTATTTCAATCACGTTAATCCTTTTGGTGGTTATTAGTAAACTCTTCTTCAGAACAGATTAAAATCAAACAGAGAAAAAGGTGTAAGGTATAAAATATAAACACATCTTAAATATTACAGTAGCATGATCAAACTCCTAAAAGAGACCTGGGACGACCGATACTATGTAAGACGTACACCTACAGCATAACGTCGAATCCAATTCAACTCACACGGTGTCTCAATGGTAGAGCACTACTTACCTCTGATGTGTTGGTTTCCCGATTCGACTTTCAATTGGATGTGAAAGGTGCGAGGTTTGTAATAAACATTTAACGCTTAAGTGCCCCAATGTCGTAAGATACGGCCATTGAACTGATAGCCATGATAGTAAAGAAGTCCTAATACGCGCAAGCAACCGCTATGCTCGACTTGTTTCAATGACAAAAACCCAACGTATATCAAAAATATATGTACATTTAAACCGGCACCAACTTCCAAACATCCTGAGATAGCAGTCTTGCTACATAGAACAGACTCTAATGGTGAGTGTATCACGGTTCATCATCGTGGAAAAGTTGTTTTACTAGAGTCATCTTTTGCAACATGTTCCCATTCCAACGTCAACTTTTACTAGATCATGTAGAAACCCGAAACCCAAAATGGGCCATTTCTATTTGTTTTATTTGAGTATTAACATAGGAGATGAAACATATTCGTGGGAGACAGAATCAATTGAAAAAAAAAACATTGCTTCTCGATATTTTTAGTGTTGTGTACGGTTCAGGATCAATACCCAATATGGACTCTAGATCAAAAAAGTGGTAAAACATGTTCAGATTAGCTAGCATGTGTGTGGTTTCCAGGGATTTACTCATTCTCACGAGACAAATATCAGGATAGTACCTCATATAATGGTTCCAAGCCACTTCCTTACTTCCCATTCTTTCTTACTCTCCTATTCCCCGGATAGTCTGTTCTGTAAAAGAATTTGTCCTTCATATTTGACGAGCTAACATAGTCATAAATCCTGAAAGCTCAGAAATCTAATTCTTAATAGTTATTGATAACTTTATCCGTTTCGCTGCTTTAGAAACTAGTACAGCAAAAGAAAGTAAAAGAAAATTGCGTGAGTAGGAACTATGTTCTCTTGAGGAGCTGAACCAATTGGAAGAATACCACTTGTGTCTACCTACATCATTTTAGTTGCATGACAATAAAATCTGAAACTAGGAATGGGCTTTTGAATCTAATTTTGGTTTGAGAAGAAGGTTAGCAGAGAGGAAAGAATTTATTATTGTGAAGCTGGGTCGGTTGCAGAAAATCTCGTTTCGATAAACCTAACCATTTTTGCTCTAACGAATGTCAACAAGTAGTCAGTCAGTCAGACAGATGAACAGATGAACAGATGGACGGATGGACAGATGGATCCGTTTTATAAGACATCCGACACTTGTTCAAAACATAGTTTGAAAGTATAAAAGAAATGAAGAAAGAAGCAGAGCATAGAGTAGCGGTAAAACATTGAATGAAGGAATATCTAACATCTAAAGACTAAACATGTTGCCATATGTGAGACCTCCTGGGGACTGTAGCCGCTCCTATGGTCTAGTGAAACAGTCGTGCCATGAATTTGAATGTAGTCGACAGCTATTGAAGAGGAGAATGGTGGTAACTCATTCGTAATAGAAATCACGAAAGGAAAAGAGCATAACGTCGTTTTGGAAGAACAGCGAATGACTCTTCGTAGTGTATAGTAAAACACACTTGCATTGTAATCGATAGTATGCATTCAGTTTTTCAAAATTGATTTATTAATGGAAAATTACGTGTCTCAAGAATGACGATGGTCGACCAAACAGGAAATGTTATGTGAGAAGTCGGAACTTGTTACTGACAATAAAGGCTGGCAAACGAAGACTTTTGCTGAGATCAAATGGTAGCATGAAGAAAGTGGGAGAAACCCACGCGCACGGTATTTGTTTACCACAAAGCTCAGTTGACGCGAGTTGGGATCGAACTATGGTTCGTATCAGATGTGAAATCTCTACCGCTGCGCCAGCGCAGCGCTATGCAGACGTCCCTTACCATGGATGAAATATGGGTTCAGTGCTTGGACTCTCAATGAAAACGCTAAAGTATGCAATCAAAAAATTCTAACTTCCTACCATCCCAAGTAACTAAAAATTCAATCTTCACTGGAAAAAGTGATGGAATACGTTTTCCTGGAATATAGACGGGATAATATTTCCAGATTTTAATTGACTGTTTGAGGAAGATAAAACAATCGCCGTTGTTAATTTTCCATTTCTAATTGCCAAATTACATATTTCTATCAAAGAGGAACGCGCTGAAATTTTATTCTGTCCTATTACGTTCTATTGTGATAATGCACCCCCTTCATACTTCCAAAGTTGCTGAGGCTTCAATTTATTAACCAGGACTTGAACTTATCCCGTATGTCAATATTTCCCCAGTGAATCGAACTTTTCTAATCTATAATTGGACGAATATTTGGACAAAAGAGAAACGGGAATGGGGAATGGCGGAAACTTCATAACGAGGAACTACATAATTTATACGGTTTACCCAACATTGTTAGGGTCATCAAGTCTAGGAAGCTTAGGTGGGAAGGCCATGTAGCTAGAATGGAAGAAAGTAGAAACGCTTACAAAGTCTTGACTGGAAGACCAATCGGAAAACGACCATTAGAAAGACCTAGGCGCAGATGGGAGAACAATATTAAGATGGATCTCGCAGAGATTGGAATACAGAGTAGAAACTGGATGCAATTAGCTAAGGATAGAAGTCAGTGGAGAGATTTTGTGAACGCGGCATTGAACCTCCGGGTTCCATAGGCCATAGAGTTAGTTAGTTAGTTATAATAAACTTATGAGATACTTATCATAGTCTGGGTTCTGGTAGCCCCCCTCCCCCAGATTTTACCTTCTAGATCCGCCACTGGTAAATTGCTAAACATGTCTCTATTTAAGGAATTAGAAACCTCTCAGCAAGATACAAAATAAACGTTTCTCTTGTTTCAATATGAGGAACATGTGAGAAGTGGATTTCATCGTAGAGAAATCTGTATTTTAAAAGTTTGCATCATATACTTCATATTGTTTCACATATTTCATTTACTTGTTATACTTTTGTAGAAGAACATTATTGTATTTAAATCCATTTTCCACTTACAAGTTTCATAAAATATATGGTTAGCCAAAAATGAAAATCTAATAGAGTAAGTTCACTAAGCAAAAATGACATACTAAGCAATATGTAGAACTTGCCATTATTAAGTAAAATCATTATTAAACACGTGTTTCCTCATATATAGAATCGCTTTGTAGTTAGCAAGTTTCTCAATGGATAGTTATTAGCTAATTGGCATGTGATCATAATACCTTACATGCGTTCTTATGGTCTTAATTCAGTAGGGGCAAAACAACGATTAACAGCTCAAACAGACGAAACTGAAAACAACAAAACTCAATTTTAGTGGTGCCCATTCTAACTCTTTTCCGTTGTAGCAACACTACATATACTGCTGCAGTAGTGTAGATGTCTTACTTGAATCACTTTTGCTATTCGTTACGATAAATCGAGATTAGAAAAAGTACTTATCTTCCCATAGCTGATATCTACAACCTGTACCTGGTGTGTAATGTACTTCAATATATTTTTTTCTCGGAGGGTGCAATTTAATGCTACACAGGTTAGAAATGTCACTAAAATATAGCCATCATGCAATGATCACGATAATTCAAAAAATGTTAGTACATTTAATAAACCTTTATGCAAATCGTGCTGTGAACATTGAAATATGAACTATGAAAATATTAGTCAAGACTAAAGATAATTTTCTACAGTACGGTAGATTTTGAGTTAGTACACTGAAGTACGAAAATGTTTTGTTTACTGTTGATTTCTGTTAGGTATTCATTTAGCTACAGTTTTAGATAAATTTAGTACTATTTAGCTAGTTTCTGTGTATCATTTATCTACGTATTGAAAGTATCTGTTGGTAAGACATTGTATGATATATTTAGCACTCTGACTCGATTGCGTACCTAAGGCGAAAGTTGTATGCTGATTATTATCCTACTGCATTATTGAATCGTGGGGTTCAGACATAGCAACTGTGATAAATCAAGATTTCCCCTCTTATTAACCATTTAACTGGCAAAGTTTTCTGGAAATGTGTTTCTGGAAAGGTGGCAGAAGTAATACTACGTCGTAGCCATAAAAACCGTAGACCTATGAAACAATGATGTATGTTTCACACAAACAACAATAGCACACAACAATAAACAAAAAACCCTACAAAGACGTCCCCGCCTCACCAAGATGTTTCCTACTATTTTGAAATACAGTTTTCGCTTATTTGTTATAGCACCAGCACTGTTCTTCCTACGAGCAACAATGTGCCATTTGATATTTCAAAAGTCAATGTCGTTCGCACATTATGAACATTCAGAGCCATCTATTGATTTGTTTCCGATTTAAATGTAAGAAGAAAAGCTTTCAAGAAAGAACTTCTTCATTGCCACTGAACATTAGTGATATTTTTAGTCAAGTCGTGTGTACTACGTCCCATTTTCACTGCACACATGCCTTGACGTAGTACTACGTCTTAACCAGTTAAAAGGTTAATACATACGCGGGTCTCATCTTTCATTACAAGTGTTTCCCATTCTAATAACAAATTACTGTAATGTGTTCGGATCTCGCTCAATATGTATCCAACGATTAAAATTATGTAAGAAATTTCTAAACTATAGTGAAGTGTCAGTTTCATAAATTTACCGTATTTCGACTACTATTATAACTTCACTGCCTCTTGGATTCTTTAATGATTTCGAGCTCCCTCTTGGCTAAGTGGCCAACGTACGCACATTTGGCGTGGGAGACCCGGGTTCGATTATCCGACCCGGGAGCGCATGTGGTTCGGATTCCAAGTTAAACTGTAGGTCCACGTCTCATATAGCCTCGCTGCTGAAAGGGACGTTAAACTGACAATCAAATCAAATCATTAATGATTTAACAATAAGTAACTTTATTTGGTACCATCAAAACGAAGTGATGCTATGAGAAGTAACTAAAGAAGAAAGCCTTTTGGAAAATTTAGGATTTATGATTTAGATTTCTGGGCTTTTGGTATCTATGGCCATTTAGCCCATCACCTTTGAGGGTGACGTCCCTCGGCGAGCACACTATCCGAGAAAAGGGAAGGAAGGATGCAGCCTGGGAGCTATAAGTTAGGTACCACCCCGGCATTTGCCTCGTGTGAATGACGAGAACCCAGGAAAACTTCGTTCAGAATGGCTGGTCTAAAAAACCTTTTACAATTTTTCGATCGAGTGCTCCCACCGGGAATCGAAACCGGGACCGCTCGCACTGAATGCGAGAGTGTTAGCCGAAGTTTCGGAAGAGAAATGAGAAATATTTATTTCGTGTAACATGTTTTAAGAGGAGCAAAATGTAAAGGCAGCCTAAGAGTAGACTCTGGTAAAAATATCAACCATTAAAGATTGAAATGGTTAGTTTACCATCAATATTTAGTTTCTGTGGTGATAAACCTTTAATTCTAAGGAGAGAAAAAAAACAGTAGTAGCGCTATTTCGTGTCCGTATGCAAATAGTGAATACAATTCTATAGCAATCTTAACATAAACACAGAAACAAACTACAAAATATTAAGAGATAATTTTGTATTTGGTTTGAGAAGTGCGTTAAGGACTTGTGTTTTAGGATTTTAAACGGTATACTTCGGTAGCGATACTTTAATTAAAACTAAGCAGTTTGCTCTACTTGTATAAGTTGTTGTATCTTGTAGAGAAGACACGTAAGAATAGCTATAGCTAGTCCCTCTACTTATGTCTTGCAAAAATTTAATTACTTTCTAATGTTTTTTTGTATGATGTATGACTGCTTGCTGTCTTTCCATTATTTAAAAAGTAATAAATTACTTATTCTTGCGAGTATTTGAAATTCTTAGTTTTGGTATAATAAAATTTGTGTCGATAATTTTGAAAATACACATCCTTGGGTAAAACGTACATAGGTTCTAACAAAAGGTTAGAAAATTTAATTTGCAAATGCCAAACAACTTTCGTTTCTAAACTTTAAGCTAAACGTTGCTAAAGTGTCATCTACTGGGTAAATATCATACCAGAGGATTAGTGCCTCTTTAGTCTATGCCAGTGGTTCTTAACCTAATTCCTATCGCGACCTCTATTTTATCACATCCTCTTGCCAGCGACCAGTTTATTATTTCTAGTTTGTAATAAGCTTGTTGAGATTTTTAATAGCTATAACAATTATAGAGATCTCATGATGTTCATCTATTTCTATAATATTAGAATCCATTTCTTGCATATAGAAGATACAGTACCTTTCCCAAAAGCGAATGGACTAAAGACTTGGACGAATTCTGGCTAAAGAGGAAAGAATATCCTAGTCTGGTATTTGCTGCTTTAAAGTAATAATTTCGTTTGCCACATCCTACCTGCGCGAAAGTGGTTTTTCTTTCATGGAAAGCATTAAAACAAACCATAAACTTTAAATCCTTTTAAACAAAATTCGATATTGCGCTCATAAGTTAAGCTAGGTGGAGAATAAATGCGATTGAGAAGTGAAAGAGATTATGATTATCTCTGCAAACAATCTCTCAATTTTCAGAGTACAATAACCTACATGTGCCTAAAACTCACAATTAGTTTTATTCTTCACTTACAACCTTTCAAGAATTTTGTAATTGATTTCGTGTACAATTTGTTTTCCCAAATGATTTGATTTGCACTCAAATGACGCCCCTTTGTGTGTCTACTGTTTTCTCCTGTTTTTTATCTTAGAGTCTTCTGCTTTTCCTTCTAATCGGTCTGGCAACACTGATCACCTTTAGCATTTGGAGACTACTAGATATGCATTTTGTACTCATATTAGGACTTGAAGACAGAAATCATAAATCAAATTAGATGGACATAGGCAAACTGGGATAATTAAAATCCGTGCCTTAAAAACTAAAATTCCTCGCAAGAAGTTAGGACTAGACAAGACATATGCATTTTTGCACTTTAAGAGACTCGCACCTTTGTCGAGCCCCGGATTAATACTATCTTAATTTTGTACAAATATTTTGTTTATAGTTCTTTTTAGTGTACAACAAACTTTAAATCAGTGTGGAAAATTTTGACTATGTTAATAACATCATTTTCAATGTTTACAGTGCGTAAAAAATAGTAATGTTTACCAAAAGGTCCATCTTTACACAGTAAGGTGAGTAAAAGATTTTTGGAGAAGATATTTTTCATATGTTAGTTGATTGGTATAATAAAACTAAATGAAATTTAATTGAAGTAGTTATTACAGAGTTCCATATCATTTATTTACTTATTTATTGTTATTTTTCCTTTCACATTTCGAAGTCGGAGAAAGTCCATGGAGTGCCTAAATGCCCTATCTTTCACTATTGAGCACGCGTATAGCTACCGTGCTTTTTAGTGACATATTAGCATAGGTTGATTTGAGCTTGAACACTTTACGTATGAAGTATCCACGTGCATGGGGCATGCGATATGTGTTTTAAAATCCCCCCACACATAATTATTAACTAAGTAGAGGGCACATTATTAATCTTCCCACATACGATATATAAACATTAGGGTGGAGCGAAAAAATTTTTTTTCTAAATGCGAATTTGGATAGGGGGCAAAAGTTGCATTATATCATAATACTTCACCATAGAAAATTGCAGCTCTCTGAAATAATTTTTAGCCGGGGCGCAAGGGGCCTTAAGTTTGTGATTTTGTAAATCAATTTCCATTTACTATCTAACTATTTGGCAGATCTTCGCTGGAAGCAGACTGTAAGTTTTAGTGTAGATAGGGTGCAAAAAATGCATCTTGTATCAGTAGATAACAACAATAACTTTTAATTCACTAAAATTATTTTTAGCCGGGGCGCAATGGCCCTGAAATTTGGGAATAATTAGACGAAAAATGATCAACTATAAGCAATTTGCTAGTTTGCTATAAAGAAATTTTTTGCTATTTAGTAACAGTGTTTTCTGGTATGATGAACTTGTTGGCAGTACTAAGTCACTAGTATAATAGTTTGGTGAGTGGAGATAAGAGGGTACAGAACGAAATCAGGGAGCGCTCGTGCAGGTGCTAAAGTTTTGTGCAACTGTTTGGCAGCTTACAATTGTTATTAGTGTGTTGTACGAGTGCTCGGGATACGTGTCTGGTTAGCGGCCGTGTTGCTACGTTAGTGATTTGATTATGCATGTAGTTACTGATGAGTTTATTATCTACCACTGTATTACAGCCTAACATCTGGTGTTTTTGTTTTGTGCTATAAAGAAGAAGAAAGATTGTAAAATCAACCAGGTAGAATATATCAAGTCAAAAGAGATGTTTCGTAGTGCCAAAGGTCGCGACTGGAGAACGCTTCCAACTTACGAAGACGTTATGGCATGTTATTTATTTACGCGTCAGCAGCTCAAGGGGACGGAAGTAAAGAACCAGCAGATAATTTGGTTTCCACGAAGGTAGCCGAAAAAGTGGAAGACATTTGGTAACGTGTTTCAATTCCTGTTGTTTCGCTCGGCTGTGTATCAATAGTGATCAACAGTTACCACAGGAAACTGAAAATATTTTTAAAATTGGCAGTAACAGGGAGCATGAAAGAAGAAATAAATTACAAGAATTGAAGAAGCAGGACAATAAACCATTTGATATAGCAGCTGGCAAGTGTTTAGATTTCACGGTGTGTCGTTGTATAGGACACTCAAAATGGCTGAATCGGAGAGAGTGTTTTATCAGACTAAAGGATAAGTAGAAAAATGGTAATCGGTGGTATTGATGTTACTTAGGCAAAGAAGAGAGAAAAAAGGAAAGCCGAAAAGCAACTAGCGGTCAAACTTTCAACCAAAACAGTACCAGTTACATTATTGTATCTTTAGACTCCTCGTCATCTTTGGAAACAAAATACGAAGGCAACAAAGAACACGCTAAAGCTGGACGAAATCCTGATTTTAGTTGGAAGTATCCTTTAAAGACAAGAAAGAAATCAGAGATTAGATGCATAGAAATGAGAAAATACCTCCCAGCATTAGCAAAAGTGAAGGAGAAAACCGGTGTGACTGGAAGAAAAATTGCAGCTATTTCTACTGAAGTTTTGGAAGATTTTAATATTGTGAGTGAAGAGCAGCTGCAAAACATAATTGATAGAAGTAAAACACAAAGAGAGATTGCGAAAAATCGTAAAAGTGTAAGAACTAAACTGACTGTTAATAAAGATAAACCTCTTACCATCTATTTTGATGGGAAGAAAGACCAAACACTCGCAGTGTCCTGCTCCGGAAGTCATAGACATATGAAAAGGAAAGAACATTATTGTGTCCTTGAAGAACCGGGTAATAAATTTCTCAGCCATACTTCTTTGACCGTTTCAGCATTAGCAAAGAATACTGCTAGTTCCATCTGCCGGGAATTACAAGAAAATGTGGACCTATGAGATGGTAACTATCGGCTGCGATGGTACTAATGTTGGGTTAAAAGGATGATGATTAGAGTTCTCGAAAACCATTTAGGGAGGCCCTTGCAGTGATGCATATGTTTATTGCACATCATTAAACTACTACTTCATCATTTACTGAAATAAATCGATGATGCGACTACTGGTACTTTGTCTGGTCCTATTGGTAGATCATTTGTGAATTATGAGACGAATCCAGTGTGCAGCTTCGGAAAGATTTCTTCAGAACTCTTGACATACCTAAACGTGCGTCAGGTTTAGGTATTACATTCTCCTTCAAGCGAAGAGCTAAACATTTGTTCTTGACCATAAGACTTTCGAGATATTTGCAAGAAGAAGACTTTTGTCAATAAAGTTATTTTCCAGAAATGCATTCTATGCGAATTCTGAAAATATTCTTATTGCCACGATTGGTGACTACAGATCAGCTACGCGAATCCTTGCTACCGATAAAATCCTCCAATCCAGAAAACAATGTAAACGTTGTGAAACTCAGTCCTTCCAAGTGTCAGTGTTAAACTTCGAGGCTAGTAATTACACAGAAATGATAAACTAAAATGGGTGTAACAACACAGCCGCCAATAGTGATTCATATCACAGATGACAAATTGCGAGAAATTTGTTCTTGAGAAAGTACAAGTATTGATATTCCTGAGTTTCCATGTTATACGCAAGCAGTGGAAAGATTAGTGAAGATACTTAGTGAAGGTTCTTCATCAGTATGTGAGCCAGGAGAGATTTCTTTATTCGTTTCAAATTTGACTTAAGAAAATACATGACTACTTTTCTGATAAAGTCGCAGTATTTTGCTTGAAGACGTGGATGAAATTTATGAAACATTCAATCTAATACTGGTGGGTAAGTGGGATGGAACTCGACGGCGGCCACCTCCATGTGGTGAGTTCTGGGTTGATGTAGCCTGTAACATAGAATATGAACTTCGATAGCTTTAGAAATCCACCTGGACACAACAAATCATAATACCTTCAAATTACAGTCTCCTTCAAGCAAAGAGCTGCCTAATAATTACACAAATGAACAATAAACGTGTATTTATTTACAAAACCAATCAAACTCAAGGCCCATTGCTCCCCTGCTAAAGAATATTTTAGAGAGTTGAAATTTCCGGTGGTAAAGTGCTAGAATATGATGCAACTTTTGCCCTATATCCGAATTCGAATTTTAAAAAATAAAAATTTGGGCTCTTTTCACTCATTTATAAAATCTGTCAAACTTAAGGCCCATTGCGCCCCGGCTAAAAATTATTTTAGAGAATTGAAATTTTGCATGGTAAAGTACTACGATATGATGCAACTTTTGCCCCCTATCCAAAATCGAATTTCGAAAAAAAATTTTTTTGGCCTCTTTTCACTCCACCCTAATAAACATGCGTAGAAAATTGCATGGGAAGATTAATAATGTGCCCTTTTACTAGTTTAGGCATTTATTCCGAAGTTGGGCGTCCGATACTTTTCGAGAAAAATCTTCATAAAAGCTATTAAAATTCATAATTTTTCAATTCCTACGTTCTTAACTGACTTTAGGGTTCATTTCGTTACATCGTGAGGTAGAGGAGAGGTTAGGTTTAGTTTGCATATACAACAGAGGTGCCCTTGGACGTCCGAACAAAATTTACTACTTAATCCAAACAGTATTGCCGAGCGAGCGTAAGCGAGTGAAGGCAGGTTAGAGCCCCGCAGGGCTGTTTTCAGTCTTCATTAATATCTAATTAATATAGTTTTCTTTTTACTCTTAGCTTAGTACTTCGGTTCGTATTGAAAATAATAACTTTCTCCGCGTTTCTTCGATGTCTCTCCACACTTCCCACAATTTGTTCTTAGGTTCATTAATTCATGCTCTTCACATAGTTTTAGAAGATTTTGCTCGTTATGAACATTGCTTCACGAAATTTAGCAGAGTTAGTTCACATCCTGCGCATCATTTCAGTATATTTGCCGCCATGTTGATAATATAAATGCTCGTTAGTCTCCCACAATGCAACTATTCTGTTACCTTGCGCCAAGTAGTTCCCTCCGCTCGACGAATAGTTCCATGTTTGTAACCGGTTATATATAAAAAATAAAGATATTTTTCGAGATCCTTATATATTATCAAGCACACAAACGATGAAATTATCCGTATCTTCCCTGTAAATTTTAAAAATTTTGTTGGAGACCGACGCCCAACTTTGGAACTTGACCCCTAGTTAATGACTGTGTGTGTGGGATTTTAAAATATATATCGCGTGCCCCGTGCACGTGGATACCTCTTACTGTTGCAGTACGTAGAAAAATGATTCTATTTGGTGCACAAGTGGTAATATGGATGTTGTGAAGATTTGTTCAATATTCGTTTTAAGTATGTGTATTGAACACGAGTATTAACAGCTAACTATTAGCAATCTATTCCATCTATTATCGGTACATATTTCCCAAACTCAAATACTTCTGTACATTTTGTGCTGCTTCAAAATCTGAATCGCTAGTTGTGTTCCCCGAGGTGAGGAGAGCCTCCACCAAGTGTCAACGGCCTTCTCAGTGGGTACATGAACCACAAGGTGGTCATAGATGCTAATGAAGGATTGTTTTTCTTGACTTGTGCATTAGAGATTTATCGAGTAGTCTTCATTCACGTGATGAAACATATTATTGCGGACAGCACCTGAACTGTTCTATAAGAGTTTTAAAAAAGAAAGAAGTGACTTTGTAGCGGAGATGCACAAAATGCCCCAGCCCCGCTAAAGATTAGTGAGCACTTCATTTCAAACAATGACACACAGGTGCAGAGTTTGAGAAGCGGTCTAAAACGCAGTTCGTGAAAAGACAAAGACAAGTTCGAATAATCACCAACACTCAACTAATTATCAATGTTCTTAAGATGAAATATACTTCCTGAGAAGGGGGTATGGCAAAAACGGCCGTGAAAGGACAGTTACAATGCTTAGCAGACGAGAAGCAGATAAGTGGAACTGGCATTGCAAAAGAATAAAGAGGGGACATTACGAAAATAGCTTACGCAGAGCATTAAATAATATCACCACAACCTATCTCCTATAATAAAACCCCAATTTACACCTCCTGCAACGTCTTTGGCAGCTAACGTAGGTGAGGACAGGTTGTACAATATAATCGCCCTGTATATGTTTTGTACGCTATAATGGCCCTGTATGCGAATATTTTCGCTAATATCCTGAAACTCATCATCGGTGCCACTCTTCACTTAGCCTTTTGACACCGGCATTACCCAGTAACATGAAAGCTGCTTGGTAGTCCCTTTTAGTGCATTCAAATAGGAACTAGATACGCAAGTCCGCGGTGCTCCTCAAATTAGTAAAACAATTAGTGACGTGTGGCCCTCGGACTCCACTAACTGCAAGGAAACATAACAGTGACGTTTAGACATTCGAACTCTGCAGCTACTGCGCCAACTGAAAGAAAAATCCTGTGCCTCCCACAGGTCATCCCGAGTACTTAATGGATCTGTTTCGTATTTTTTTTTAATTAATAGACCAATAAAGTTCATTAATTAAAAAAATGTATTTTCCTTAATGTGCAAAGCATGATTAGGATGATGATTGCATTAGTTCTAATATGCTAGTGAACGTGCACGAGCATGGTCACAAAATTTGTTGTAAATTGGCATCATTTTATGTCCTGTAGCATTGACACTAAGACATTTAACAGCACAAAATTTCGTTTATTTAATGAAGAGATGATAAGGATGGTATTATGGGTTCGAATGTGGTATCACTGTATGTTCTTCTTCGAGACTAACATTTCCTTGCAACTTTTTAAATGACTATATAATTTCAAATTTGAAATACCCATATAAATGCATTGTTGCAAATATAGTTTAATATATTCTTAGTAGCTATAGTAACTTATAATTAAATTAAAACTTTATAGAGCAAATCATAAATCAAATTAGATGGACATAGACAAAATGGGATAATTAAAATCCGTGCCTTAAAAACTACAATTCCTCGCAAGAGGTTAGGACAAGACAAGACAAGACAATTAATTTTGTACAGTTTTTATTTATTTTATACCTGACAGGAAATATGGAGCTGTTCCGTTGCCAACAACAGTTCCATCTTCATCATAATCATTTTCCACTTGAGAATCCTCTTCGTCATACTTCTGTGTATTTTGTGGTGCTTCGAAATCTGAATCGCTATTTGTGTTCCAACTGCAAGAGGGTTTTTCCGTATCATTGTAAATAATTTCTATTCCTGGTTCTAACACATGAGTACTGAATTTGTCTGTAGCTGCGGTATTGTCTTGCATAAGATGATGAATTTTGTTGTTAATTTCCCAAATACTTCTGTTTAATTTTGTCATTTGCGCAAGCTGCCTGGATGCTAATTTTGACAAAATTGTATTAGTAGATTTCTTTTGTTTGCGTGCTGGATTATTAGTTGAGCAATCTCGTAATTCTTCCAGTACCTTAAAGCATAATTTACTTTATAATTGTGCCGTTATAACTGTGCCTTAAAGCATATAAAGCATAATTGTGCTGTTCCTTCTCTGAAATTTTTGTTCATCAGAAGACTGTCATCAAATGTTTCAGAAATATATTCGAAAGGAAGAGGCCAGATCTTATAGTAGAAAATATTTCTTATAAATGCATTAATTGTTAACACCATGTTGTCATGCAGATGATTTGATCTCTTCAAATGGTCAGCTAACTGACCTTTGGTGTTAATGTTACATAGCGGACATGGAAGAGGTGAACGTCCGGAGGACATCTTATTTTTTTTTTATTTACCATATAACCTGGTTTATCTGACAAAGAGTCACAAAGACGAGGATGAAAACAAACCTGCGCCTGCCTGTGTCACAAGAGCTAGAGCCAGACAACAACTATTGCAGAAACAAAGAGGTGAAGAAGACGAGGATGAAAATGAACCTGCGCCGCCTACAAAATGAAATTACGAAGAAAGAGAACACAAAAATAGAAATGTAAGGAAAATTATACGTTAAACATGTAAAATTGTGTCTATATAAAAATAAGTGAACACATTTGTAAAATATGCATCGTATATTTCACAAAGCCGTTTTCCTAGTGAGCGGCGCAGTTACAATCATAGCATCAGCGAAAGAAAGTGTTCTTTGTATTCAGCTAGCTCTGAAGTACTTTTTTTTAGAGCAATAGAAAAAAAATCAGCGAAAATGTCCATTATTTTCGTGCGAAATAGAAACTAATCATTCCTGCTCAACACTGGTCGCCAACTCTAAATTTCTATTCGCCAATGGCGATCGGAAAATTTGCTGCATGATTCAAGAATTGGTGGAACGAAAAGTAAGAGGAAACGGGAGTACCCCGAGAAAATCCACGGATATGATGTTATCCACCACGAAATTACTTGCCCGATTTACAATACATAATAATAATAATAATAATAATAATAATAATAATAATAATAATAATAATAAATAATAATAATAATAATAATAATAATAATAATAATAATAATAAATCCTTCAATATTATTAACATCACCGAAAAATTAAAAATAAATATGATTTCTCTCTTTATCATTGTCCAGTTTCATTATAAAATACTTTTATATTTACTTGCGGCATCGTCAATTCTATTTGAATAACCAATGAAATTTTAGTTACTCTTCATACTGTTCCTGTTCAATACACTTTCTGTACAGTGCTGCACTTTTTGCAGACCAGTTAAAAGATTGGAAACTTCCTCGCACCACTGTTCGTACAACTAAGCCTATCAGATGAAAATGGCGACCTTTCAAGTGTTATTTGAGTTTGGGAAATAAGTACCGATAATAGATGGAACTACATCTGGGGAATAAGAAGGATGATTTAGACACTGAAATCCTAGATCATGTCAGTTGTGTTTGCAATACTTCATGGATAGTTGCATTCTCCTGAAGGATTAGAATTCCTTTCTTTTCATTTCCCGCGGCGTTGCACTTCGAATTTTTCTTTTAGTTTCTATTAGAACAGCGACACGATGAAATCGTGCGAAATCTACTAGCATTCATATAAAGTATTATATGAATACAAGGGTTACTACGAAAGTTTTGAGATGCGAAATAAGTTACATACTTAAAATCAATTTAACACTTACATTTTCTCAAAGTATTCACCATTACATTGTAGAAGAATAAACAAGAACTTGAAGAACAAAAAAGGCACAACAGGGCTATAGAAGAAAAGCAGGGAGCAGGTAAACCAAAGAAGTTAAAAAACTAAAATCATTGATCAATTTCGATATGGAGAGGTTGGATAAAGAATTAAAGATAAAACGATTTAGAGGTGTATTTATGAATGACGAACTTCCATAAAAACCCTATGAAAATGAGTGCGGTATAGTTGGCTTTGATAAATCAGAAAACATTGGTACTCATTGGATATGCTATTGAAAAGATAACATAAAGTACGTGTTCGATTCTTATGGTGGTGTTCCTCCTAAACAACTAGTACAATATCTTGGTACCAAAAACTTATTTTACAATGACGAACGAATACAAGACTTTAATTCAGTTATATGTAATCATCGTTGTGTTAAGGTTTTAAATCTTCTAAATCAAGGGTATTCTTTTAGTGGTGTTATGTATATGATTAAAAATGATTAAGTTTAAGTGCTTTTATGATTTATATTCATAAAAGTTTTGTTTTAAGATAAATATGGAAGCTATACACAATAGATTTTAGATTATTTTGAGAAGCATGAGAATGAACTAGATGCACTAGTTAAATATAATTTTTATTGGTATTTTCGGGATGTTAGTAAAATAGACTTAAAAGATAAAAACAACGTATATAGAGTTATTGATTTATGGAAAATGTTAATACCTAAATTTTTGTACACAGAAGAAGAGTTGGTAAAGTTATATCCAATAATTACCTTAAAGGAGTTGTTGCCAAATTATAGCTCTAGACCATTAAAATGCAGTAATTGTGGTAGTAAGTCATTAAAAAAGGTATGAGTAGATACATTTGTGATTATTGTTTTGTAGAGAGTGGTTGGTATTACAGTACTAATGAAGAAATGAGAGCTGGTTGTGTAAGAAAACCATGGTATAATACTACAAAACGATTTAAGTTACAGTTATCTCGTTTCCAAGCTTTACAGGATAGAATTATTCCCGAAGATGTGTTCAAGGTGTTAAATGATGAATTTAGAGATACATGAAAAGACTTAATATCAATAAAAAATGTTCTAGAAGTACTAAAGAAAAACACATACACAAAATATTATGATGATGTATATTTAATACACTATCACCTTACCCATCAGAAACCATTAAATTAACAACATATGGAAGCTACACTTATAAACGAGTTCGAAAACTTACACGAGACCTTTAAAGAACTGTATCCGAAAGGAGTACTGTTTGTTAACTTAAAATGTGTATTGTACTATCTGTTGAATAAGCATGATGTTCATGTTGATATTGATTTTAAACACTCACCTAAACAAATAGAGATGTTAAAGAAATGTTTTGAAAAATTGGAATGGGCATTTTCTTTATAATAAATGAGTATGGATATATTTGGTAATGTTAAAGATAGAAAAGGTGATGTTGATATTAGTGAAGAAAAATTAAAATTGTTGGAGAATTTAAATGATGTTGTTAACGTAAGTCAACTTAGATCGATAGAAGCTCAATTAGAGAACGATAGAAAACGATTTGAAGATGCATTAAAAACGTTAGAAGACACATACATAAAGAAAGAAGATTTTCAAAAGATTAGGATGGATACTACTAAATTGATTATGCAAAAAGAAACCATGCCTCTATTATATCGATTGAGAACTAAGAATATTAAAGACCCAATATTTAGAATATTAAATCTCTCTAATGGTTACAAATTTCTCTATAATGGGAAAATAATGCACATGGAATTAAGTTTGGATAAATACTTTTTAGAGATATATTTAGGTGATACTTTGATTGAAAATTTACCTTTTAACTTTAACAAGAACGATATATCACAAAATTAACCAAATAAAAATTCAGCTATGGAAGAATGTCAATTATTGTTTGTTGTAATGTACATAGAAAGAGAGCTTTCCTAAAGACGTTTGCTATATAATAAATATGGATATTTTTGGTAACATTAAAAGTAAAAAAGAAGAAGCTAGAGAAGTTTTTACATCCGTGGTTGATTTTAAGAATAAAAGATTGGTTAATGTATCTAATGTTATTGATAAACAAGATGTTGTAACATTAGAACAGCTTGAATCAGTGAAAGAAGAATTTAATTTACTTACACGAAAAGAAATTGTTGAATTTCCGTGCCGATTGGCAGAAAATGATCTTGGGAAACCAGCCTTTTTTGTATATAATTTAGCTGCTGCCTACAAATTTCTTTATAGAGGTAGGTTAATGCATATAGAATCAAGTCTTAATAAACATCTAATAGACTTATTTTTAAATAACGCTTTAGTTGAAAGTTTTCCATTACAGTTTAATATGCATGATCAGCTAACAATTAGACCATCTAAAGATTCTGAATTGAAAGAAGGTAAATTATTTGTGCTTATTATGTATATAGAAATAGAAGATGAAGTTGAAAACAAATCAAGTGATGATGATAATGTTAAAAGTATAGTATTAGGTAGTGATAAATTTTAATTTTGTTTGTTGATTTTCTATACAATAAATGATGATGATGTATTGTGTTAAATGTAAGATATCTACAGATACGGAGAAAGATACCATTAGAATTGAACAAACAAAGAATGGAAGATATCTAAAGAAAGGTATTTGTTCTGTATGAGGTGTTACTAAATCTCAACTAGTTAAAAAGAAAGATTGACTATATGATGGTAAAGGTATTAGAGAAGACATTATAGAAGAAATTCACAAACCATCTAGAAAAAACTTTGACAGACTAAGTGTGGTTATAAAAAGTATCGATGATGTTTGGCAAGCTGATCTTGTGGAAATGGATAGTGGAGTATTAAAAGGTGTTTCCAAATTAAATAAAGGTTATAAGTATCTGCTAACGATTATAGATGTGTTTTTCGAAATATGCGTTTGCTGTTCCTGTTAAAGATAAGAGAGGTAAAAATGTTACAGAAGCATTCGAATCCATATTAAGAATGAGAAAACCTAGTAACTTACAAACTGATCAAGGTAAAGAGTTTTACAATAAAGAGTTTAAGAAGTTAATGGTTGGAAATAAGATTAATCATTACTCAACCTATAGTGGAAAGAAGGCTTATGTTGTTGAGAGATTTAATAGAACACTTAAACAAAACATGTGGGAAAGGTTTACAACACAAGGGAATTACAAATGGATAGAGATATTATCAACATTGATTAGTGAGTATAATAATAGAGTGCATAGAACAATTGGTTTAAAGCCTATAGCAGTTAACAAGAAAAATGAGCGAACAATATTGGAGAAAGTGTATAAGAAAGAATAAAAGCGTGTTAAACCCAAATACAAATTAGGTGATTCTGTTCGTATAAGTAAATCGTAAGGGTTATTTGGCAAAGGATATACACCTAATTGGTCAACAGAAGTATTTGTTATTAGTGAAGTTATTCCATCTAATCCACCTACATATATAATTAAAGATTTAGAAGAGGGAGATGTACAAGATAGATTTTACGAACCAGAACTATTAAAGACGAAACATTAATATGAATGCTTGGTGGAAAAGGTGTTAAGAAAGAAAGGTGATAAAGTATACGTTAAATGGCTAGGTTTTGATGATTCACATAATAGCCGGATAGATAAAAGTAACGTTGTAATGTAAATATAAATGTTGTCTTTTATGGAATAATAACCATAAAAGGCTCGAACAGATTAAAGGTAATTAATAATTAAGGTTACGACTTTTATGATATAATAGTCATAAAAGGTAATTAGTTAAGCATTAAACAAATCATCTGTTGTAACATCGAACATTCAATATACTACCTAAAAGAGAATTATTATGATATTTTCTTATTATAACTCTCCAATCCACAAAGTGTCTAAATACATATATAAACTCTACAGAGCGGTCTTGAAAAATTGAAATGTTATACCAATAAACGCGGTCTTTGAACTCTGCAATAAATTCTTCTGTTAAATTTTGAAATATTGAAATCATTGCCCAATCTACTTTGTCAGCATAATCTCTCATAAGGTTTTCTGATAATTGCTGAGTCCTACATAAGCTCCACCAATCAACTCTATCTGCATGTTTTCGTATAAAGGCTTCAGAGAGTTTGCTTCCATAAGATATAGCATCAAAATCAACTTTGTCTATAAACTCATTAATAAATTCTTCAGATAGGTTTTGATTTAACAATACTTCTTTTCAATCAACTCTATCTGCTAATTCTCTTATAAAGTCTTCCGATAAGTCTTGGCTTTCCGAAATAATCTCCCAATCAACTTTATCAGCTAATTCTCTTATAACCTCTTCTGATAACTTTTTCCATGAACATATTTTACTCAAATTAACTTTCTGCAGATATTTACGTATGAAGTCTTCTGTAATGTGATCATAGTTATATTCCTCCTCATAATCATCATAACCTATAGATAACCATTGTTCATCAGTCAGTGAATCTAACATCTCATCAGACAAATTCATAACGTTTGCATAGAGAATGTTTTGTATAAGAAATTGGTTCTTTTCTTTAGTGGCTTTCTTGAACAAATGATCTAACATACCTATGGACACGCTAAAATTTATTTTGTCTTCATCATTATAACCACCTATATCTAAATGTTTACATACACAATCAAATATAGGTTTGTAAGATAATATTTCCTTAGCACTAGTCATATTCACCTGTTCCTTTTTATTCTTAGATTTTTTTAAATTTATCTCATTTTTGTTGGTTTTCTATATAATAAATATGGAGAAAGATTTTGATTTATTACGTGATAGACTTAAACTAATTCATCATGATCTTAAACTCTTAGCAGCACTAATAGAGAAGCAAATACTGTTAAAGGAAAAAGAATTATTAATAATGCAACAAAAACATCTGATTTGAGTAGTGATGATGAATATAAATATGGTAGTGATGATTATGACGATGATGAGTAAGTTTACAAAAATGATTTAATTTTAATATGTGTATATGTAACTTTGATGGGTTATTCCCATGAAAGTCGTGTTCTAATACAACGCGTAATATGTAGACAATGGCAGGAGTGTACAATGTTAAGTGTTGTATTAGGATATATGGAAGTAAAAATAATACAAAAATGATTAGGAATAATCCGGCGAAGATAAAAAATTCAAGAGTAAGATTTTTTTATATAATAAAAGATGAGTAATTATAGTAGATTTACTGTAATAAAGTTAAGACGACAATGTAAAGAGAAGGGAATCAAAAGATATTCCCGATTAAGAAAACCAGAACTGATAGACCTTCTTAAACAATATGATGATGAACAAAGCAGAAGACACATTAGAAATATATTCCCATTTAAACAAGAAGTAATTGAAGAACCAAGAATCAAAGTTGAATCAGTACCAATTGATGTAAAGCTCAAAGAAACGACATTGAAATCAAGATTAGAAACATGGAAATTTACAACAGATTACCAACCATAAGATCCACTTGAACAATATATTAGTGCAACATCTAAAGCCATATTAAACAGATTACAAATTATCTTAAGTAAACATAGTTCATTAGAAGCTAATCTTTATATAAGTTGTACATATAAGAAAGGTGAAGAAACTCAAAACTTCTATTTTAACACTGAAAACCAAGAAATATATCAATCAAGTAATTTGAAAGAAGAAATAACTAAGATGAAACAAAGATTAAGAACAAGAATGGATGAGTTCCAAGCTAGAGGTTCTGGCTGGGCTCTTATAAACATCAACTTTTTACGACTAGCAATCGTCAAATATACACCATATAGAAGATCAACATACATACAATTACCTGATAAAATTAAAAATAAACAAGCAGTCATAAATGTAAAGAACGAAGATGAAAAATATTTCTTATATTCAATTTGTTCTGCATTATACCCAGTTAATAAAGATCCACAACGACCTTCCAAGTACAAGCAAGTCGCTAAATACTTAGAAGAAAAACTAAAAAAATATTCATTTTCCTGTAAAACTAAGCGATATTCCAAAAGCTGAAAAACTACTGAATATTTCTATAAATGTCTATGCATATGATAAAGACTATTCAATCTATATAATACATCACACACAAAACAAGCAAGAAAATCATATCAATTTATTATATATAAAAGAACAAAATGAAGATCAAGTTAAAACACACTATTGTTGGATTAAGGATTTAAGCAGACTAGTATGTACACAATTAACTAAAATGAGAGCTTGAAAATATTTATATGATAGATGTTTGTTATACTTTTACTCACAAGACGCTTTAAATAAACATGAGCAAGATTGTTCGTTAAATGAACCAGTAAAAATAATAATGCCTGAAAAAGGTAAATGTGTTAAATTTAAAAACTACCAATACACAATGAAAATGCCATTTGTGATTTATGCTGATTTTGAATGTTTGTTACATAAAGTTATGGGTTGTGAAGAATGTTATCCAGATAACGAATCATATACGAAAAATATCAACAACATAAGCCATCTGGATTTTGCTATTATGTAGTAAAGAGTGATGGAAGTAAAACCAATCCTGTTTTGTATTGAGGTAAGAACGCTGCTAAGGAATTTATAAGACTATTAGCAAAAGAAACCAAACACATATCGAACATATATAAAGAAAATAACGAATACCATTACCAAAAAGTCAGAGAAAAGAGTTCAATGAATCTGAATGTTGTTATTACTGTAAGCAACCGTATACTAAAGAAAATCATAAAGTTAAGCATCATGATCATATAACAGGGGAATTTATAGCACCACTATGTAATAACTGCAATTTAAAAGTTAAAGTACCAAAGTTTGTACCAGTGATCATACATAACTTGACAGGATATGACTCACACTTGTCTATAAAAGAACTTGGATGTAATAAAGAAGAAATAGATCTAATACCCAATAACGAGGAAAGATACATATCATTCAGTAAAAAGGTTGGAACTATTAAATTGAAATTTGTAGATTCATTTAGATTTATGGCTTCTAGTTTAGACAAATTATCATCGAACTTGAAACCTGAGCAAATGATACATACCCAACACTTTTATCCTAATCAAGAACAGTTTCAGCTTGTAATAAGAAAAGGTGTTTACCCATATGATTATGTTAACGATTGGAATAGGTTTAGAGAAAGAAAATTACCACTAAAGGAAGCATTCTTCAACAAGCTTATAAATACTCATATAAGTGATGCAGATTATGAACATGCAAAGAAAGTATGGGAAACATTCAACATTAAGAATCTCGGACAATACCATGATTTATATTTAAAACGGATGTATTATTGTTAGTAGATATATTCGAAAATTTTAGAGAAACATGTCTTAAAGCTTATGATCTTGATCCAGCTTGGTATATGACAACACCAGGTTTAGCTTGGGATGCAATGTTAAAGATGACAAATATAGAATTAGAATTGTTGTTGGATTATGATATGGTATTAATGATAGAGAAAGGTATAAGAGGTGGGATTAGTCAATGTTCTAAAAGATATGATAAAGCAAATAATAAGTATATGGAAAATTACGATAAGAATAAAGAAGATTCTTACTTAATGTATCTAGATGCCAATAACTTGTATGGGTGGGCAATGAGTCAATATTTACCGTATAAGGGATTTAGATGGTTAAGTGAAGATGAGATTGAAGAAATAGATTTTACAAGTATAACTGATAATTCTGATACTGGTTATATATTAGAAGTTGATCTTGAATATCCTAAAGAATTACATGACTATCACAAAGACTACCCATTAGCTCCTCAAAATATATGTCCGCCTGGTTCAAAACAATCGAAGCTATTAACAACCCTATATGACAAAGAAAAATATGTAATTCACTATCGAAACCTAAAACAATGTCTTTCACTTGGATTAAAACTTAACAAGATACATCAAGTAATAGAGTTCGAACAATCAGATTGGTTAAAGAAATATATTGATTTAAACACACAAATGGGAGCGAAAGAAACAAATGATTTTGAAAAAGACTTATAAGCTCATGAATAATTCAGTATTTGGGAATACTATGGAGAATATTAGAAAGAGAGTTAATATTAAACTTGTAAGTGATGAGAAAAAATACGAGAAGCTTGTAGCAAAACCAAGTTATAAGAGTACTACAGTTTTTACGGAAAATTTAGTAGCAGTTCACATGAACAAGATTAAAGTGCAATTTAACAAACCGATTTATGTTGGTATGTTGTATTTCCATTATAATGTGATGAAACCAAAATATCAAGACAAAATAGAAGTATGTTATACAGATACCGATAGTTATATATACCATATCCAAACAGAAGATGTGTACGAGGACATGAAAAATTATATTGATTACTTCGACACGAGCGATTAGTCTAAAGATAACAAATATAAGATACCGCAGGTTAATAAGAAAATGCTTGGTAAGATGAAAGTTGAACTTAAAGGAACAATCATAGAAGAATTTCTTGGTTTAAGATCAAAACTGTATTCAATCAGGTTCGAAAAAGATAAATGTTGTAAGAAAGCAAAAGGAGTTAAGGAAAATGTTGTAAGTAAAGAACTGTCATTTAACGATTATAAAGACTGCTTGTTCAACCAAAAAGAATATTATAAGAAGATGAATTTGATTAGAAGTTATAAGCACGATTTGTGCAGTATAGAAGTAAATAAGTTATCTTTAAGTTGTGTGGATTATAAGACATGTGTTTTAAAGAATGGGATAATTACCCTGCCATGGGGGCATTATAAGTTAGAAGAGTTGTAGTTAAAGATGTAAGATTTTAGATGTAATTATGTATAGTGTAGTTTTAAATGTAAGTTTTTATGATTTTAAATGTCGTAAAAGCCTGTGCGATCTCACTTTAAAATTGTAATTATGGGAATACTTTGCGCATAGTACAGCTTCATTAATTTTTATGTCTAAATAATCTGGTTACAAAAAAGGGCCAAAATTGTGCTCGTAGTAACCATGACTATCTACTAATTTATTATACAAGCTGGTATGCAGAACAAATATAACCAGTTATCTATAATGTGAGGTTTGGCAGGACGCCTTGTGAAAAGGGCGTACTTATCTGTCACGAGTTCTTTACTAACAATAACTATACGTAATTATTGTACAGAACGGTTGTATACAGAAGAATAAACAAAATCATTCATCTTTGATGTGGTTTCGCAAAGGTGCCTAATGTAAAGGGCGCACTGCACCATAGTTCTTTACGAATAAAACTGCTAGAATTTATTACTAAAAATGTATCTTTACTTATACTGTAATGTTTCGGAGGGCGCAAAGAGACATGTCTCGGTGTCCCGGTGGGCCAGCACGGACCTGCCAGTACGTATCGCATCGCGTTGGCTTTGTGCGATTATTTCTAGCCCCTCACTTATAGAGGGTGCCCGGGAAATAAGGACGAATTTGAATTTCGCACCATTTTGTCATATGAGGGTTGGCAGCCGTGGTTTTACCATGTTTGTTATCCTCTATCCTTGTGATTAGTAGCCTGTGTGGTGAGCATTGTTGGTTGGTGTATATTTCGGCATGGAGCGTTTGACAACAAAGCATCGCATCCAAGTGATTAAAAGTTATTACAAAAACAACGAAAGTCCCACGGCAACCGTTCGAGATTTGAGTGTGACACTTGGACGCAAAGTTGGTCCTACTGAATCATCAGTTCGGAAGTTGGTCGTGAAGTTTGAGACCACGGGGTCAGTGTTAAATCTTAAGCAAACTGGAAGACCGCGTTCTGTTCGAACAGAAGAAAACATTGCTGTCGTGCATGACAGTGTGACCGTAAGCTCCATGAAATCAGTTCGCCGACAAGCTCAACAATTGAATATATCACCAAATTCACTGCATGAAATCCTGTCGAAAGATCTGAGAATGCATGCATACAAGATTCAACTTACACAAGAGTTGAAGCCTACAAATCATGGAAAGAGACTTCGATTTGCTCAATGGGTATTGGCTCGACAAGCGGAGAACGAGAACTTCACGACTAGAATAATTTTCTCAGATGAGGCACACTTCCATCTGAGTGGGTACGTCAAAAAGCAGAACTGCAGAATTTGGGATACAGAAAACCCGCAAGTGATTGTGGAAGAACAGATGCGTCCTCAACGCACGACCGTGTGGTGTGGGTTCTGGGCAGGACATATTGGCCCGTACTTTTTTGAAGACGATGAGGGAGCTGGCGTCACTGTAAACGGCGACCGTTATAGACATGTGCTTTCAAATTGTTTTTTCCCAGTTTTGGATGAAATGGAAATTGAAAATGAAGATTTTTGGTTTCAGCAAGATGGTGCGAGCTGTCACACATCCCGTGAAACAATTGGTCTGCTGAATGAAAAGTTTCCTCAAAAAATTATCTCTTTACGAGGAAATCAGGAATGGCCTGCCAGATCATGCGATCTTACCCCTTGTGACTTTTTCTGGGGATTTGTAAAATCTAAAGTGTACTTGAACAAACCACATACAATACAATAATTGAAGGATGAAGTTAAGAGGGTTATTAACGGCATCACACCAGACGTTTGTGAACGCGTCATCGCAAATTTCAATGAGCACATTGCTTATTGCCGTAGTAGTAGGCCCCGGCGTATATGCAACTGAGTCAGCAAAAATTTTTGTGACGTCATAGGTCAAAGGTCAATGACCTTGGCCCGGGGTCAATGACCTAGGGGTACCTAGGACCACCCCCTCTAAATTTTGGCAGGGGTACCATGACCCACCCCCTAAATTTTGGCAGGGGTACATAGGACCACCCCCCCTTAAATTTTGGAAATTGCCAAATCTAAAAATTTGGTGTGGTAGCCTAGGACCATAGTATGTACCTCTATCAGTATTGGGTGTCTATGTCGTTCCCTTTCATGGGTAAAAAAATTGCCAAAAATTCAAATTTCGAGGGTTTTTGACCTAATTTATCCCCTTTGATGAGGTATTATTACCCTATATGGTTATATGGACGTATACAGGGGTCCATTACCTATCATAAGACATGGGTATATTAATGCCCCCCTTGAAAAATTTGGGAGGGGTACCTTGGCCCACCCCTTAAATTTTGGAAATTGCCCAATTTAAACATTTGGTATTATAGTATAGGACCCTAATATGTATCGTGATAAATTTGGGTGGTCCACCTCGTTCCCTTTTAGGGGTACAAAATTGCCAAAAATATAAACGTAAGCAATACGTTGTACCACGTGTTTGGTTTTTGGTCCATTTTATCCCCCTTTGATGAGGTCCTATTACCTTATATAGTTATATGGTCATGTATAGGGGTCCATTACCTATCATAAGACATGGGTACATTGGTGCACCCCTTTAAAATTTTGGGAGGAGTACCTTGGCCCACCCCTTCAATTTGGAAATTGCCCCAATTTAAACATTTGGTATTATAGTATAGGACCCTAATATGTATTATGATAAATTTGGGTGGTCCACCTCGTTCCCTTTTAGGGGTACAAAATTGCCAAAAATATAAACGTAAGCAATACGTTGTACCACGTGTTTGGTATTTTGGCCCAATTTATTTCCTTGGATGAGGTCCTATTACCTTATATAGTTATATGGTCATGTATAGGGGTCCATTACCTATCATAAGACATGGGTACATTGGTGCACCCCGGGAGGAGTACCTTGGCCCACCCCTTAAATTTTGGAAATTGCCCAATTTAAACATTTGGTATTATAGTACAGGACCTCAATATGTATCATGATAAATTTGGATGGTCCACCTCGTTCCCTTTTAGGGGTACAAAATTGCCAAAAATATAAATGTAAGAAATATGTTGTACCACGTATTTGGTTTTTTGGTCCATTTTATCCCCTTGGATGAGATTCTATTACCTTATATGATTACAGGGATCTATTTCCTATCATAAGACATGGGTATATTGTTGCACCCTTCTTAAAATTTGGCAAGGGGTACACTGAAATTGTCCAATTTAAGCATAGTGCAGGACTTCAATATCTTTCGGTGGTCCTATTGCCAAATTTTTTAGTACAACCACGTGTTTGGTTATTGACTCAATGTATCCTATTTGATAAGGTATGGACGGGTATCCCCTTTCAATTTGGTATAACCCCTCGGGTGTAGTACGGTCACGTGATCAATGATTTGGTTTTGATACGCGACGAGGTCCCTGGTCAATGTTCTCTAGGAATTAGGTGGAAACTTTGTCCAGGGTTCTCGTCTTATATCGCACAGTTCTTTAGGAGAATCTGATAACGTTGTATGTGGAATGAACAATAAAAACACATAAATAAGTATAAATTTATTTTATTCAATTTTCTGGTTTCTTCTTTTTCTTTCTTATTGACAATGTTTGTATATTGAGCTGGGTTTCTTCATTAGACCGTCTCCTCTTCTTGATTGTAATGATTTGTTTCCATGTTTTGCAGCATAGCACCCGTTTGCAAAGCTTCGTATTGTGAATTCTGTAAAAAGAACGAGGAAAAAGATGATTAGTATAGAAATAGATGATGATAAAACAAATACACTTACAATGATAAATATGATAAAATTACCTGGAAGGTATATTGCAGCAGTCTACGATCATTAACCGTGGGTACTGTTGTGAACAAGTATTGAATTTCACGCAGAGATTTTCCTTGGGCTTTACAGCACAAATAAAAATAAGCATAATAGCCACATACGGATGAACCAAGACTTTGCATTTGGCTATTATTATATTTATAGTACATACAATGGAGTTTTAAGAATGCAACATGTTGTGGTACATAAGGAGGAAGGCCATAGCTGTCAAAATATTCTCCAACACCGCGATTATCAATATAAATTGCAATCCAATGGCGTCCTAGTTTTGTGGATGGATCTGTATTAACAATGATTGCCAGAGGAAGAGAAATCCGTGAGGGTAACTCCCGCTTGCAAATACCCCGGTAAAATGATTTCTGAATAATGGACTACCGTGTAAAGCACTAGCTAATTGTAATGTATTCAACATCGTGAATGGAAATGATACATAACGTATACGTACCTTGTAATTTAAAAGTCCAGGATAATGTTGCGCTGGTGGTCAATCTCTAGGAGTGAGGAAAACTCTCCATACACAATACAGTTTGCAGGTGCTGCTAATTTCTCTTGGAAATGAACTTCCAATCGGATGGCTCCATGTCGTTGTAAATTCCAATAGTGACAATCTCCAGCAGAAGAATCGGGAGTTAGGTCAAATACAAACAGTGTATATCCATTCTTGTAGTCGGCTCTTGAAATTGTATTTCCAGTATTGGTAAAATGTATGCCAGAGCCTGAGAACAATGTGTGGTACGATGAAATGTAGAGATTTTCTTCAAAGTTGGGTTGCAATGGTTTTGAAGGTACAGCTTTTCCATCCACGTACAATGTAAAGAAATTAATGTTTAGATGTTGAAATTCAAATGGATTGGTGGTAATAGTTCCACTGGATGCTTCATTCGATGTAAATCCTACAATAATACGATTTGGCAATGTTCCCATAAACAGGTTATCAATAGTTTTGGATTGTATATCCTTCGGGATGGTAAATGATTTCATTTGAACCCTTGTCAGAGGATACTTTGCCGGTGTAGCTTGTAAAATTTTATTGTGTGCCAATTTGACACTAGGGCTAATGTTGACTTTTTTCACCTGCAACGATGCATCTAGAATATTGATTTTTGCATTGACACCACTTTCACCGGCCATGAGACAAAAGTTTGGTTTTGCAGGAATAAGTTTCACACGTAATTCCACTCCATGAATTAAAAATTTATCTTGATTAAAAATGTCACAATGAAGATGTCCAATCATATCGAATTTCATACTTTGTTTTGTCAGTTCATAGCGTTGTTGAAATCCTTTGTTCTCCCTGGTGGTTGCGTTCATATGACCAGCCGTATCTTGAAACCACATTGCTGTTTGTAAATGTGTATTTTTAGCTCCATCACTATAATTGAGCAGTTTTTCCATGTACGAACGATATGGATGATTATGTGACGGAAATGAAATCAGTTTATTGTTCAAGTAGATTTGTACTTCACTAAACATAGCATTTAGAAAATCATTGACAGGTGCAATTATTGCTTTATCCGTTTCGGTGAAGGAGGAACCATCTGGTTTCACAATTTGTGCTTGGATGTACAATAAGGTTTGTGGCAAATCAATATATTCATCACTGCTACCACTCACTACAAATTCTATTGGTGAATTTTCAGCTATTGAACTAATTGGTTTGTAGCCTATAATACGATTGTCCAGAACACTGGTTTGCGTGGGCAACGTTGAAAAAATGTCCAATTCACTTTTTACACATTCACAGGATTGATGATGTAAGAAAGCCATCGTTGAATTAATCAAAAATATCTGGTGACGATGCCAATGATTTCTTCTTCTTCTTATGTGATAATTTACGTCTCTTCGTAGGATTGATGGTGTTGTTGATCGTTGGAAGGTCAACCTCAAACTGAGAGCAGTCATCCCATTTTCGTTTATGATATCCACTTCCCAGCATAGTTTTCAACTTATTTTTAGCTTTTTCTTGTAAATTTAATTTAGCCTCTTGCATCCGTTGATGAAACGATTCTTCCAGCGGTTGATTCGAGATCACAACATCATTAATCATATTGGCACCTGATTTTAATAATTCTTTTCCCAGAGTTTTAGCTCCTTGCTTCACAAGTGGTAACACTGAACGAAATAAGCCACCAAGGAAACTTCCAATGCCATGTCCTGCTTGATAGGGACTTCCCACATAGACGTTGCCGATACCGGATAACGCATGTTTTTGGTAGTATTGCAAATACGGATCAGTCATGACGACGACGACGGAAATGTAGTTTTGTACACACCGTTCCAAAGGTGAATGGCATACGATGACCTGTGCTATCCCTTATATCGATTTGTATTTGCTCAAAATTCATTTTTTCCACCGGAACATAATGTGCAGGATTAAAGATTTGTACTGCATGACTTCCAAAAGTATGATTCACAGGATCCATGTTGACAATTCGTAGCAATGGTACCATTGTATCTCCAACAATGACAGATTCAATAATGTCACAGTAGACGTACATTTGTGATGGTAAACCTAATCGTACATCCGGTGTATATTGTCCCTTTTGCATATCTTTTAAATCACTTTTTGGTTCAAATCCAAGCATTAAACTAACACTTGGTGAGATTTGTACAGAAGTATGGATTTCCTTATTGGGATGTCTTATGAGGCATATATTATTAGTTGCATCATGGGATATAAATAAATTGGTTTCTTTATGATGTATATTAATTGCATGAATAAGATCCCGTATATTGTTATAATAGCGAACAGGGATCGTTACAACCTTCCACGGTTCCTGGTCATTACTACTTGATGATTTGTAATATATTTTATTGTTTTCACTGTTAATGTTCAGCAAAGAATGTGGATAATGAATCTCTACAATTGCCACATCCCATTTCTGGCCAAACTCTACACGTCGTTGTAATTTCGTAATATATGAAGTCAATGTATTTTCTGGAAAATAATCCATGGAACTATTACTGGGAAGTGTAACGTAAAAATCTTGATCAGGTTCCATTCTTCTTCTTCTTCAATGAAGTTGCAGGGATCCACGAATTGAATGAGGAAGGATATCCTTTCCACTGGACGAGATACTCCTTTCTGCGACCTTTTGTTCTTGTACGTAATATTTTATCGATGAGGAACGTCGAAGGGAGCGGCACTGGTTGTAATTCTTCTCTGTAGAAAACACCATCGATGAGTTGATGATTTAAATCCTCTAGTCGATACACTGGTGGGTTTGTTGGTACAATGGCTTTTACTCTGAATATTTCCCAAGTCCAGTTCTCGAGGTAACCCTTGTCAAAGATACGTTTTGTTTTACTTATACGAACAGTATCACCAACAGATAAATCCGTATCTTGTTTTGAACGTTGTAGCTTTTTGTCGTATAAGTTATGCCACACCTCCAGTAAATTGTCCTGAGAAACGTTTGCAGGTGCCATTTTAATACTGGAATGCCGACTTTCATTGTATGCTTTTACAAGTAAAGGCAATACTTTGATGTAATTGTATGTTTGATATTTGGTAAAGTATTTCCACATACGATGTTTCAATGTCTGATTAAATCTTTCTGCGATGCTGGCTTTAATATCTGGATCCTTTGTTGTAACATGTTGCACGTTGTGTTTCCTGAAAAACTTTTGTACTGTCTTGTTGGTAAATTCAGTTCCTTGATCACTACGTAGTACAATTGGTTTCCTGTCCTGGAAAATCATTTCAAATGCATTCACTATATCCTCGGCACTTTTTGATTTTAGTGGTACAGCCCACCCGTACCGACTAAACACATCAATCACTGTAAGAATATAGCGGTAATTGTCATTATAGTTTTGAAGTGATTGTAAATCATTTAAATCACATTCCCATTGATCATCAATATTGTTGACAAGATAAAAATCTCTACGGAAACGACGACGTACAGGACGATGTAACGAGTAGGTAGGTTGTTTGTTTAACCAAAGTTTTATTTTGGCTAGAGGTATAGATTTTCCTGTGGCTTGCCATAATTTCTTTGCAGTAGAAAATGATGCAGGGTGTGCTGGATTGTAATAAATGGACTTCAACTTTTTGTTCATGGTTTGTACGTTGACCATTGTGGAATGATACGTTTTCTTTTTGGTCGGACTTCTAAAACATTATCATCATCATCTTCTTCTTCTTCTTCTCCGGAACAAAATAATTCAGGTGCCGGTTTTGGTGGTGCAGATCCTTCAGATGCTGTTGTACTATTATGCTTGACAATATAGTTTAATCTTCGTGGATTACCAATCAATTCTTGAGGTGTGTTTGACGATGCAAGGTAGTTGCAAAACAATTCCCAGCCTTGAGGATTAGAATGTTTCCTCGGTCGAGTCACATCACACATTAAATCTACAATATTGGATCCATGTAGTTTATTGTCGTTGATGCACACTGTTCCTTTATGATCCCACGTAATTGTGTCATCTTGTTTTAAACGACGGAATAGTAGTTCGGCTTTCTTACGATACATTTGTGGTATTGCGGCTAAAATTTCTTGTTTCGTGCTATCGTCAACATTCGGGACGTCACCATCAGGTTTCATTGATGTAATTGTAAGTGGTATTGGTTCTTCTTGTTTACGTATCACATAAAGATATTTCTGTAATATTCTATTGTACTGATTCCATTTTTCTTCATCACTTGGATACGATGTATTCAATATAGATTGCATTTCACGATCGAGATTAGATTCTCGATTTTCACTCACACGGGATGATGATGCATGCATTCGTTGAAGCATTTCTGGTGGGACTAAAACCATCTTCTTGCTATGTTCCATGATGTTTATTGTTTAAACAAGATACTGGATAACACACTTCCTACAATAGGTGCAAGTAATGCAGGTAAGAATCCTCCTTGTTGTACGGCTAAATGTTTCTTCTTTTTATCCAATGATTTTGTATTGTCTACGAGATAGCGGAGCGTGTTCTTGTAACGCTTTAATCTTGACTTCTGCGCACTTGTCAGTGGAACATTGCCTTTTAAGACATTATAACAACATTCACAAATACTATGAATTAATGAAGCGTCTGCATTGGCAATAATAGCTTTACGCAATCTTGGTTTAGCTTTGTGCAGAGCACGTAGCAGATCAGCGTGTTTCACTGTAGGAGACATCGTGACAGACTAAGTCATTCTTTTCACATGCACAATAATTTAAACATGTTTTGTTGGTACGTAAACATAATGATGCAAATCGTCGGGAAAAATATTTGTACGAAATCGCATTTCATCGGGTGTATCTTGTTTAAGATCCATCAGTAAATAGCCATGTGGATTTCTTGTTGCGTCTGCATAACTTTCTTGTAGAAACAGTGGATGCTCAGGCATGATTTGATAACTCATATGCTTGATTTGTGACTTGTCACGTGGATTTTTAAACAACACCAAATACGAACAATTTAAACTCATATTTCTATTTGCTTTACTTTGATGAAATACATTTTGTGTTATAAAAATCACACTAATATTTCGATGATGTGATCCTTTTGTGAACATATCAACAATATCACTATTCACTTCTCGCATATGGTCATCAATAATAATCAAATGTGGTCCATCTTGAGGCTGAAAATCTTTCATTCGTGGAAGCCCTTCGTGAAATTCTACTGGAACCGGCATTGTTGCATACACGTCTTGCCATTCTGCATAATACCAGTATATCTTACGAAATTTTCCATTGATCATGGTTGGGAGATGTGACAGTAATCGCTTCACAAAATACGTTTTTCCACACCCACTAGGACCTGCGAGAATACAGGTAAATGGATGTTTCCACTGTGTATCCATGATGAACACTAACACCTTGTTTCAAAATGATGCGTATTTAAAGCGAGTACAAAAATTCTTGCACTCACTGGTGTGAAAAGGAAAAATCCGTTCATCTGTTTATCGAATAGTTGAAAACCGTTTATTTGTTAATCGAATAGTTGAAAACCGTTTATTTGTTAATCGAATAGTTAAAAACCGGATAAAGTTTAACGGTTAACCGTGAAAGTTGATCATTGTTTGATTTAAATTCTAATTGAAAATTTTTCGTTTGAAATTTGTTTTGAAATTTTCGTTTCAAAAATTTTGTTTGAAAATTTTTTGTTTCAAAATTTTTGTTTCAAATTTTTAGTTTGAAAATTTTTTCGTTTCAAAAAAAATATTGCTTCAAACTTTTTTGTTTTCAAAATTCTTTAGTTTGAAAAAAAATTTTCGTTTCAAAATTTTTGGTTGAAAATTTTTCGTTTCAAAATTTTTGTTTGAAAACTTTGTTTGAAAATTTTTGAAAATTTTTCGTTTCAAATTTTTGTTTTGAAAATTTTTTAGTTTCAAGATTTTCGTTTAAAAGTTTTCGTTTCAATTTTTGTTTTGAAAAACTTTGGTTTGATTTTTTTTTGGTTTGAAAGTTGAAAAAAAATTTAAATGCCATGAATCTTTCCTATCAAAATTTCCACCTAATTCCTAGAGAACATTGACCAGGGACCTCGTCGCGTATCAAAACCAAATCATCGATCACGTGACCGTACTACACCCGAGGGGTTATACCAAATTGAAAGGGGATACCCGTCCATACCTTATCAAATAGGATACATTGAGTCAATAACCAAACACGTGGTTGTACTAAAAAATTTGGCAATAGGACCACCGAAAGATATTGAAGTCCTGCACTATGCTTAAATTGGACAATTTCAGTGTACCCCTTGCCAAATTTTAAGAAGGGTGCAACAATATACCCATGTCTTATGATAGGAAATAGATCCCTGTAATCATATAAGGTAATAGGATCTCATCCAAGGGGATAAAATGGACCAAAAAACCAAATACGTGGTACAACATATTTCTTACATTTATATTTTTGGCAATTTTGTACCCCTAAAAGGGAACGAGGTGGACCATCCAAATTTATCATGATACATATTGAGGTCCTGTACTATAATACCAAATGTTTAAATTGGGCAATTTCCAAAATTTAAGGGGTGGGCCAAGGTACTCCTCCCGGGGTGCACCAATGTACCCATGTCTTATGATAGGTAATGGACCCCTATACATGACCATATAACTATATAAGGTAATAGGACCTCATCCAAGGAAATAAATTGGGCCAAAATACCAAACACGTGGTACAACGTATTGCTTACGTTTATATTTTTGGCAATTTTGTACCCCTAAAAGGGAACGAGGTGGACCACCCAAATTTATCATAATACATATTAGGGTCCTATACTATAATACCAAATGTTTAAATTGGGGCAATTTCCAAATTGAAGGGGTGGGCCAAGGTACTCCTCCCAAAATTTTAAAGGGGTGCACCAATGTACCCATGTCTTATGATAGGTAATGGACCCCTATACATGACCATATAACTATATAAGGTAATAGGACCTCATCAAAGGGGGATAAAATGGACCAAAAACCAAACACGTGGTACAACGTATTGCTTACGTTTATATTTTTGGCAATTTTGTACCCCTAAAAGGGAACGAGGTGGACCACCCAAATTTATCACGATACATATTAGGGTCCTATACTATAATACCAAATGTTTAAATTGGGCAATTTCCAAAATTTAAGGGGTGGGCCAAGGTACCCCTCCCAAATTTTTCAAGGGGGGCATTAATATACCCATGTCTTATGATAGGTAATGGACCCCTGTATACGTCCATATAACCATATAGGGTAATAATACCTCATCAAAGGGGATAAATTAGGTCAAAAACCCTCGAAATTTGAATTTTTGGCAATTTTTTTACCCATGAAAGGGAACGACATAGACACCCAATACTGATAGAGGTACATACTATGGTCCTAGGCTACCACACCAAATTTTTAGATTTGGCAATTTCCAAAATTTAAGGGGGGGTGGTCCTATGTACCCCTGCCAAAATTTAGGGGGTGGGTCATGGTACCCCTGCCAAAATTTAGAGGGGGTGATCCTAGGTACCCCTAGGTCATTGACCCCGGGCCAAGGTCATTGACCTTTGACCTATAACGTCACAAAATTTTTGCTGACTCAGTTGCATATACGCCGGGGCCTACTACTGCCGTGTAGCCTGGGTGGTCATATGCCGTATACAATTTTTCATACATAAATGTGAGAAAATTACCTAATATGTATGTATACATAAATGGGAGAAGTTACTCAATGTGTTTATAAAAAAGTTCAATATATTTTATATTAGTTTTATAGCACGTTTTCCCGGACACCCTCTACAATTTTACATGCATTTGTTAACAATAGATGAATTACCATACAAATATATATTACAAACGGTAGAAAGAATTCGAAATATAATACTTCTAAAACTCTTCAAGGACTTGACTGTCGTCAAACGTTGCCCGAAAATAGTATACAAATACGTCAATATGTGCCAAATCAGCACATGTTTTATATTATTTATACCAATTATTCCAGTATCTATACAAACAGAAATCTGGTGCTTATCACGCGTATTCTGAGTGTTAGCTGTATTTGAGTAAACATTCTTTTCTGTTTCAACACAGTGTTTCCGGTGTATTTTCAGGACGAAATAGATGTGAAATAGAGCAGAAATGTACCATCAAGTTGTGTTATATATTTAACGAAACTTTTCGGAAACTTACAAATTAAAACATATGTGTGTAAAGCGACAGTATACAGATGGTCCAAATAGTTTATTGAAAATTGAGAAACCATCCCTTGTTCTAACCTGCAAAGCAGAGTTGCTTGCAATTACTGTTACAGTGCTAATTCTGAATGATAAAACTTCTATTATAAGGAATCATGGATATGTTGCAATTACAACACGGTAGAATAGTGCTACAAATATTGAAGTATAGGACAGGGACATAATGAGATACAATATCCACGTGTGCGTTTATGTATGATAGTTTCATACTCCAGTTTCTAATAAGTTATTTCTTATTTATAGAAAATGAATGTCACTGTAATGTCCCAACCTTCATAATGCGGACTTTTCATCGTGTGACAAATGAAAAAAACACTATTTGGTTATTAAAATAATAATAAAAGCAGTCTCTTTTGAACAAAATGTTCGAATGATCAACAGATCGTAACAGCTTGTCATTGCTAGAACGGCATTCACTAAATGTATTGCAGAAGCTGTTTGGGAAACGGCATGAAAACTTACATTTTTGTATTTGATTTAATGGAATATACTTCATGTACGATGATCACTTGCGTTGTGATTGGCCTTTTCTCTTTCAATACTTCGGGACACCATGTGTATGAGTAATTTAAAATGTTAACAAAGAAGAAAACATTCGTTTACAGTATATAAATATATGCTTTTTCCAGGTGTTCTGGCCCAAATCCTGGGGAAGATGAGGAGACATGTCCAACCAATCTTTGAACTGGCGAGACTGTCCCCCCAATACTCTGATTTGAAATGTCCTTTTTGGGGAGAAATGTGATGATTTTTGTCCGGCTTCCACAAAGAAAAGTGAGATGAAATTGATATTCCTTGCTGTATTATATACAATTGGTTCACCTCAGAAACCAGATGCCTCTACTGTAATATGAGTCTCATGTCCCCACCAGAATAACCCTCCAATCTACCCAGTTCCTAATGTTGAAGAAACCTCTGCTCCCCTGACCCTCCGGAGCATTATTTTTCAGATTCACAAATATTTTGAGCGTCGCTTAAAAAAGTGGACTTATGGAAACGGCCATACCCGCGCCAGTCCCATATGTTGAAGACAGATTTGGGGATACTTTTTTAAGTAGGGGCAAAATCAGGTAAAATCATCATGTTTACAGGAGAAATAAGTTTATTTTTCGTAAGTGTAATTACTAACATAACATAACCTAAACAAACCTGGCATAAATCATCAGAAACACGGAAAATATACGTAGAAAGTACAGATTTTAAGTAAAGAACTCTGGCCCCCAAAATCCAATAATTCTAACCTCCTTGTAACGTACCGGTATACCGGTAACGGTACATTGATTTTTTTTGTCTATGTTATTATTCCGTGGCACCCGTATAGTTTTCTAGTGCAGCGTTGTTGCCGTTATAATGTTTGTTGTACTGTATTTGATGTTAGGTTAATTTCCCATTGATTCTTCCTTTAATTCACTATATTTGCTTTTGTGTTATTATTCTTGATCTAAGCCGTTGGCAACTGTTGACTTACTACTGTTCGTGTGAAGGTAAACAAGCCAATATGTCTCATGTCACTTGCGTAAACTATAATATAAGATTACCGCAATAATATTGACATTGGCAAGTTATACTAAACCTGAACATCAAAATAGCGTAAATTAGTAAATAAGACCGTTATAAGATGTAAATAATAAATTTGTGTATTGGATTACGTACACGGTAAAGATTTATAATATTGCAATGCTTACCAGAATTCGTGTTTACGATGAATGTTATGAGTGTACACTTAATCGTGTTAATGAAGCTTGAGGCTGATGATGACAGTTGTTATTCAACTATCAATAACAAGTTATACGTTACTCTTTTTTTTTTCAAATGCATTAGCTGTTACCTGACCCAAATAAGCGAGTGAGAGGAAACTGTTCTGAACGTCTTTTGAAATTTAAAGTTTAGCGGAAAAGGGCTAGGATGCGATTTTAATAATAATATTAAGATATACATGGTTACTATAACGAATTATTAGTAGGTGTTTCAAAATAATTGCTATATATAGTTACTGTGTGCGAGTAATGATGATATATACAAAGAAGAAGAAGAAGAAGAAAAAAGACATATTTAGCGGATGAAAGATGGTAGGGGAACTCCGACACGTTAAAGAAAGTTAAGATGTGAAATTACTAATTTTGGACAAACCTTTGCTAAATTATTACTGTTGGACAAACCTGTGCAATATTTTGGTTTCAACAGAGTTCTCGTCAAAATTTTATTTAACATGTTCCCGCTACTCCACCTACGAGCTAAAGGTTCCACGGATGCCATTTTGAAGTTGACCAGAATTTAGTAGACGTAGGAATCAGGACATAAGTGGGATCACACCCTGAAAGAGAGGAAAGCAGAGTCGGAGTCTTACTCGTGTCAAGATATATATGCCTATGGGTAAAAGTACCTGCAGTTCAGGTAACCTAATTTGCTATATTTAATTAACATAGATTGAAGTTGTCAGCCCAAGATGGCGACGGAGCTACAATCATAATGCTACCTTGATTGTATAGTGCATGTGTAGGAACTGTGATGACAATTTCAACTTACTTAAATATGCAAATATCTCAAGTTATTGATACGTATAACTAAATTAGTGTTGCGTCTCGCATCTTATCCATCTCCTATAAATGTCTCCACTTCTCTATTTCTTCCCAGAGAATGAAATAAGTTGTTACAACCTTATAACATTCGGTTTTGATATAATGTCGATTTCTAACAAAAATTTTTTCTGCTGTCAATATTCCAATTAGCCAGAATCAATATAAATTTCGTTCCGTCACATTAAGAAATAGTTGTTATTATATAAATATCAGAAGGAATATCATAGAAAATATAATTTAGCCTCATGTATCCGTTCAATGGGAATTCACCTTCAGTTTCCTGCCCTTAATATAACAAGACTGACTCGTAATTACACTGGCCGACGTCAGTTTAGTTACGGAAAGGAAAACCTCTGATTCTGACCAATTTCAGGATGCTGAATTCGAAATAATTGATAGCCGTTTTACTTCATTAGCTTGTATAATGGCGTTATGCATTGTTGCTAATTTTGACTATTTGTAGGGATGGCTTCAGTTGTCATCGAAGTAACCGGCCTGAAAATGCTATTTGACTAAGCAATAAATTAGATTTCACTCACTTGGCGGCAGATAGAATACCCCTTGTTGTTGACACACACACACACACACACACACACATATATATATATATATATATATATATATATATATATATATATATATATATATATATATATATATATCTGGCGTCGCAAAATAAGTGTTACAACTCTCAGCAGGTGACTTTGCCACTGAGGCAAGAAAAAGTTCTCTTGAACTTTCGGCTATCGGACATAGTTTCAGATCTACAAAGTGCCGAATGCGTGGGAAAATGACTTTCGGACGTCAGTAGTTCGCAAACTATCCAACATAAAGAGGCGGGTAAAAAATTCACTGAAGAAGTCATACCTGCTCTATTGAATTTTGTATGTTTCACAATCCTACCATGCACGCGCAAGGGATTCCCCAAAGGAACGTAGAGTCCCGGGTAATCTACGAAATGAAACTTGGTCCTGGATATGAATTGATAGGCTTTCTACCAGATAACAATAATTCGTTTGTATTAAGTCGATATCTGGAACAAATACAAAATGGCGGACACCTTCATGCCCGTTGTGTGTGGTTGCATAATCACCAGGTACGGAAGCTGGTCAACAATGAAGTTCTGAGTATTAAGTGTAGCGAATTTGTATTCAAATGCTCTACAAAGACATCTGGAGTGTCGGTAGAGCATAACAGATGAAGCAGGGTGATTCACATGTGTAGAAACACTTAACGAAAAATGCCCAGAAATGCACTCATACTCAGTAAAAGTCAGTTCAAAGCGTCGGAAATGTAAGGATTAGTGATGTGCACGGTTGCATGCCAATAAGTATGCAACAACTGAGGCCAAGTTGAAATTGTGCAATTGGACTCACTAAGAAACTGGGTAAACTAAAGGAATGTCACTAGTGGGATCGCATGATCGAACTTGAAATGTGGTCAGTGTGTGTGTATTGATATCAACATGTAGCTAATGGAAAAATGTCAACATGTCACACTGCTGTTAGGATACCGCCTCACGTGCGAAAACGAGGAAAATAACGTTGTACATTCTGCTATTACATCTGGTGTACCTTTTGGTAGAACGTAAATAGAACACGATTGCATCAATGTCCCTCTTTGCTTGGGACATTGTCCCACAGTCGACACATATGAAAAGAAATCTCTTAATGTATGGTTCAGATTCTGATAGAGCGTGGAAATAACAAACTTGTATCATGTCCCACGTCTTCTGGAACATATGACGTACTCGAAATAAAGGAAAATACCTCCAGAAATTCGTATCTTACACACAATGCACATGCCAAGACAAAGGCGAAACTGAACCCTTTTGGCACTTTTAACACTACAGCTGGAATACCATACGTATGGAAAATAAAACGACATGAGAAATAGGAAGAAACGTCTTAAAGGTCTGATTGTTTACAATTGTGCAGTAGGAGTAAAAAAATTAAAGACACAAGTATGTCGGGAAGCTGTACAAGGGCGCTTGCCAAACAAAGTGGGTACTCCTCAAAGAATGAATACAGAGAAAGTGAGACTCCTACGAACCTCAGGGCTAGAGCGCTCACTTTTGCTCGCGTGGTCGCAGTTTCCAATCCTACTGGGAACCCACGGCCTCAGATTCAATACCCGAGTAGTTATTTTCCTATTTTTCGCACCTGGGACGGTGTCCCAGTACTAGTGCGACATGTTGACATTTGTCCATTAGCTACATATTGATATCAACACACACATTGGCCACATTTCAAGATCGATCATGCGATCCCACTAGTGACATTAATTTAGTTTGCCCAGTTTCTTAGTGAGTTCAATTGCACAATTTCAACTTGGCCTCAGTTGTTGCATACTTATTGGCATGCAACCGTGCACATCAATTGCATCGGTTTGAAGGAATATTATTGGTGAATTGGCAATGACTTTCATGTTCCTGACGCTAATCCTTACATTACCGACGCTTTGAACTGACTTTTACTGAGTATGAGTGCATTTCTGGGCATTTTTCGTTAAGTGTTACCACACAAGTAAATCATCCTGCTTCATCTGTTATGCTCTACTTACAATCCAGATGTCTTTGTAGAGCATTTGAGTACAAATTCGCTACACTTAATACTCAGAATTTCACTGTTGGCCAACATCCGTACCTGGCGATTATGCAACCACACACAACGGGCACGAAATTGTCCGCCATTTTGTATTTGTTCGGGTATCGACTTAATACAAACGAATTATTGTTATCTGGTAGAAAGGCTATCAATTCATATTAATTTAGACCAAGTTTCATTTCGTAGATTATCCGGGACACCTTATGTTCCTTTGGGGAATCCCTTGCGCGTGCATGGTAGGATTGTGAAGCATGCAAAATTCAATAGAGGAGGTACGACTTCTTCAGTGTTTTTTTTTACCCGCCCTCCTTATGTTGGATAGTTTCCGAACTATTGGCGTCTGAAAGTCATTTTCCCACGCTTTCGGCACCTTGTAGATCTGAAACTATGTCCGATAGCCGAAAGTTCAAGAGAACCTTTTTTTTGTCTCAGTAGCAGGAGTCACCTCCCAAGAGTTGTAACACTTATTTTGTAATACCCGATATATATATATATATATATATATATATATATATATAAATGAATACCGGGAGGACGGGGATGATTGAAATGTTTGACACTAGTATTCCTCCCCATCCTTTGTTAGTTTCTTTTAAGACCACTGAAACCGGTTTTAAAAATAGGGTCTACGTGGCAACATTGAGCGGCACGATGACAAAGGCAAAAATCGCACCGACTGCGCCGTTATTGCGTGGCTCAGTCTTGCTCTTATACATTGCAGTAAGTAATATCTCAAGTGTATAAGTATTTTGTTGGAAGAATTGACTTGGAATTTTTACGTCAGTATTTTCAGTTTTATTTTACCGAATTTTTAGAACTGTTTTCCTGAGTATTCAGTATCTTTTAGTGTTTTTATGGAATAAGTGGTTGTGCTTTTGCTCTAAGTTTGGCTTTCCTGTGCAAAATGTCAAGTTCTTCCCGCAGCGAATGTAAAAACTCACCAGACAGATTTTGTTATATCTGTGGCGTATTTTTAGTTAAGTCTCAGATTAGATCGATAAATGATGGCGTTAGGAAAACATAATATTTTTTATTTTGGCTACAAGATCGGTGATCAAGCTGGGCCCCTCATGTGTGTTGTTTGATGTGTTATGCGACTCTGACTGCCTGGCTTAAAGGAACCAAACAAAGAATGCCTTTTGCTGTTCCGATGATATGGAGAGAACCGGAATCGTTATGATGATTGCTATTTCTGTATGACGAATACAGCAGGAAGTAACAAGAAGAAACAATGTGCCATCGACTACCCAAACTGACAATCCGCAATCAGACCAGTACCCCATGGAGAAAATTTACCTGTACCTACTCCTCCGAAAGATTGGGAAACTATCGATATTACAGCGCCTATAGGAAGCGATGACGACACCAACTCAATATTTCCAGATGAAGATCCGAGAGACAGTTCCTTCCACGTAAAAGATGAGCCTCACTTCATCCTACAACATAAGTTGAATGATTTAATGAGAGACTTACAACTTTCGAAAGAGAAAGCTCAACTTTTGGGTGCTTGACTCAAAGAGTGGAATTTACTTCTCCTGGAACTACTTACACTCACTACAGGAAAAGGAATGAGCCCTTTTCAGAATACTACAGAATGGAAGGTTCCCTTTGCGTATGCACGGACATCAATGATCTGATGAATGAATTAGAAATTCAACATGATCTATCCAATTGGCGTATTTTCATAGATTTGTCTAAGTACAGCCTGAAAGCAATTTGGAAATAAGCTGCCGTCTATTCCCGTAGCACACTCTGTTTTGATTAAAGAGACTTACGAGAATCTCGCACTCATTTTAAAACGTATTAACTAGAAAGAATATGGTTGTCAAATTTGCGAAGATGTGAAGTTTATTACAATATTACTTGGTCTGCAGGGTGGATTTACAAAAAACTGTTGTTTGTTTTTGTATGTATGTCTTTGGGATTCAAGAGCCACAGGAAAACATTTTTCACAAAAAGAGTGGCCCCCCAGAGAGACATTGACGCCCACTACCAAGAATGTCAAGTATGAGCCTCTGATCGATCCAGCCAAGGTGCTGCTTCCACCTCTTCATATTAAGTTGGGCCTCATAAAGAATTTCGTAAAAGCTATGGACAAAGAAGGTGAAGGATTTAAGTATCTTAGACAGAGTTTTCCAAAACTAAGTGATAGTAAATTAAAAGAAGAAGTTTTCACAGGACCTGATATTCACAAACTTATCCATGACGAATTGTTTGAACAGAATTTAAACGACAAAGAGTTAAATGCCTGGCGTGCTTTTGTTCAAGTTGTAAAAGATTTTTTGGGCAAAACTAAAGATCAAAATTACGAGGCTCTGGTGCAGCAACTTTTGGTCGCATATGAAGATCTGGGATGTCTTTGAAAATCATCTTTCTGCACTCCCACCTCACCTACTTTCCAGAAAATCTTGCAGATGTAAGATTCGAAATGGGAGAACTGTTTCACCAGGATATAAGAACGATGGAAACTCGATATCAAGGACGTTTGGACCCTGCAATGATGGGGGACTATTGTTGGGCGGTGAAGAGAGAGGACCCAACATTTCATAAAAGAGAAAAGTAAAGCAGATGGTGTTATTTGCAGCTCTAAACATTAGATTTTATAAATTACTCTGTGTATGTAAATGCTAATAGGCTACACTAAGAGAATATATATAGTAGTTTAGTGCTAATACACAAACAATATATATAGGTTTTTAACTGGTTTGATTCAATAAATTAATTTTAAGAATTTTTAAAACAGAAAGTCGTTCTTGACAAACTGTCGAAATAAAGTTGATTCCCTTTCGGCACGCAAACAGCTCATTGGCCGGTACACTTAATGATAGCCCATTTTCCCTATTAAGGTAAATCTGGCAACTATGCGTTACACAAAAATGCGAGCTAATGTAGTAAAATGGATATCATATTCATATTCAGGGACCTAAAATTAGTCAGAATCAGTAAGTTTTGTTTCAGTAACTTTTCAAAAGTTTAAAAACGTCGGCCTGTGTTATCATTTTGGTTAGATTAAGAGATAGTACTGATCAAAAATATAAATGTCTCCCAACTGTAGGTCTTAATATGTATACTGCTAAGAATGGTTCCATAGTGATGTCAATAGTCTGTCACTTAGATTTTTTCATTTGTAGCTGCATTTTATATGTATATATTTCAAAACCATTATCGAGGAGAAGTTATAGTGTAATGGTATACTCTTTTATGGCTAGATGTAATAGCCGGATATGCTTATTATTGGCTACTACTTTGAAGTTGATTTATAAAGAAGATGGATTGTAGCCATACTTGCATCCAATATATTCAATGCATAGGTGACTAAGGTGTTTAGTTTTCTCTCGTATTTATTTATTATTCTGGGACGCATATTATGGCAGTTAGGGAGTGGTTAGTTTGGATCAGGCTATATTAATTTCGTGGTTTATATATACGTATGTATAATATGTTCAGTCAATCTTAATAAGATTCTGTAGATGGTTACGCATAATACTATAATGAACAAAAGCTCCAATGTGGACGGTCTAATTAAATAATGAAAGCCAAATAATGTAATTATTCTAATTTGATTGAATTGTAATTAATCAAATCGAATAATTCATTCAAAATTTGGGTACAGGCTAAAATTTTATGAGAACATAAACATATGTGAAAATAAATGTGGAATACTGTTGTAATTTTTCTCTGATGAAATTGTTACAATTTTCTTCGCCCTGGATATTTGGATTGAAATACCCTATGGCTTGTAACAGTAATAATATCTTAAAGCAATAAAAGCAATTATTTTAAGTTCATATTATATTTCGAGTGGAATATTTTGTTGTATCAATATGTATATAAGTGTAACGGCGAAATGAACAATTTGTTGGATCTCATGACTGGTATACTACTTTAGAAAGAATCTGAAATTTTCTTTTCGTGCATGGGTTAGTTGCGCGTTTTGGGTTAGACCAAGAAAAACTTTGTTATATTTATTTTTTTTTCATTTTTTAAATGTGTATTTAAAAATTGGCTTCATCCATTCAAGATTTATAAAACGATTTTTTAAGAAACAGAACGTTTCAGAATTGGCGACTGTATCTAAGATGTATGATGATGATGATGATGATGATGATTCTTATTATTATTATTATTATTATTATTATTATTATTTTATCTCTTTTTTGAGAAGTAGAGATCGATCTCAAGAAATGGCTTAATTCAGCCAGGATATTAGTTACTCCCAGTGGCGTATTTAGGGGGGTGGATTCCGGGCTTAAGCCTCCCCCAAAATCTTACTTAGTATAGTAAAGTAAATGAAAAAAATTGCAGAATTTTCACATTTCCAGGCAAAGCCCACCCCCCGAAAGTTAGCAAACCCCGTCCCGAAACAAAATCGTAAATACGCCACTGGTTACTCCGATACTATTTTATTTTTAAATAACTTCTGAAAATTAGTATAGTACATTCTAACGTAAACTAACCCAAAATAACATAAACGGACCTAGCATTACCTAAACCATCGAAAATACAGGAAATATAGCGAGAAAGCACTAAATTTATGCAAAATATTCTGGCCCCCCAGTTTCAAAAATATGCCCAGATTTGCGCTACTGTTGACGTGTAATGTACATTTCATGTTAAGATAAGAAAAACAATCTGAAAATGTATTACATTTTTCTCCTTTTTGATTTCTTTGCAAATTGTAGAATCTTCTTTAGGAAAAAATATAAATTCTAAGATATTTTTACACTAAATTGTAACGTAACCTTTCCTGTCCAAAATAATAGATGGGAGTATTCACAAAATTGATATTAATCTAAATGTTTTTGGTTTCTTACGTTCTTTAGTATCATTTGTTTTGTTTAAATATACAGTTTTATTGTAAACATTTGAACCAATGTGACGAATTTTATCTATTTGAAACAAAATGCTTTATTGTAAGATTCATACTTAGCAATTCATTAAAGAGTACTGTACGGATGTATTATTATTAAAGGTCACACACGAATAACGCAACTACATAAAAGGGTAATTTTACCATTGAATTTTTAAATGGAATGTAGAGAGCGGTTGTTGTTACCTCTCACTAGCATGTCCTAAGCTACTCAAAAAGAAAAGATAAAATAGCAATGGGTAAATCCTTTTTTTTTATAAGGTGTACAATGCATAATAACTAATCGTATGGTCCATAGTACCTGTAAGTTTAATGTCGCATTGACAAAAGCTCTCTATTGATTGTCTCCTTACCCAATTTAATTTATTTTCTACTCTGGATTCCTATTTTTTAAAAGATCATCTAAATATTGTCCTCCCATCTGCATTTAGATCACTCTAATATTTTCTTCCTCTGGGTTTCCAAGAAAGGTAATATTTATATAAGCGTAGTGTAAGCTAGTATATTGTTTATATCATAGGGTACAATATATAATTTATTTTATTTCGTATTACGGAGAATGGATAAAATAGATTATGTCACACCAGCGCCAATTGAGAATTATTTTTATACAGAAAATTTTTGTAGGTATTTTGTGGGAGTTACATTGTATTAGATGCTGAAGTTCAGTACTTAGTGAAACAATTTGTACTATCAATGGTATTAGTCAAATAATTGCTTTTTCTCTTCCATATTTACTCTATTCTTATGGTAATAATAACATCGTATTTGTTGTTATTATTTTCTTGTAGGGAAGATATAAATTTATACTATGGAAAGAAAATGTGTATTTTTTCCAATGGTGTATAAAGAATGAGTTAGGAAAGAAAATTACTTTTGGTAGAATATAAAGCAAATTTTAGTGTTTTGATTTCCTAAAATTCTAAAACCGAGTATATAAGAAACCCAATACACTTTGAGTTTGAGAAAATTCACAGGATTATAATATACGTATGGACTTTCTTGCTAACAAAATTTATTCAATGTAGTTCAGTATACGAATTATGAGTAAATTACTACAATCTCTTTCTCTTTGTCCTCTTCCCAAAATATAGGATACTTTGCATAGTTTAAGATAGCGTATCTTCAAACTGCATCAGGTCTTACTTTAATTTATCAACAAATATTATTAATGTATTTAATAAAATGACAATATTATGTAATATTTTATCAATTAAGTGGTTCCTCTCGCAGAGTCTTTATTAAATTATGGTCTTCGTATAAGATAAATTATTGTCGATATTAGTGCCAGCTAAGGGTATTGATGGCAACATTGTAAAAGAGATTTTTTGGTTCATAAAGATAAACAAATACTTATGACAATTGCCCTTGTAATTCCGTATAACTAATATCTAATTATACTTCTAAGGTAAAAGTATCATAAATAACGTTAACTAATTTACTATTAATTCCTGTAAGACAAGGTCTGTATATTTTAATATTGTGTGTCTGTTATGTTTTAAGTCACGCAATTGCAATTAAGATTTTGTTCAAATGTCCCAACTCTCTGTGCTACTCTCATGTCATTCGCCCTTGCACACTTCCAAATCATTGTCATGGTTATTGAAACAATTAGTAATTGAAGAAGAGTCGATATAAACGTCAGGAAGTTACTAGACGCAATGTCGTCGGTAAATTCAAGTATAAGAGTATTTGTATGTTATCAATTTTACAGGAAATTGATTGGAAATTCTTCGTATAACGTTATACCTTACGTTATACGTTATAACGTTATTCGTCGTATAATGTTTAATTTTTAATACACTGTTGCGAAAATTTGTACCAATAAAGCTTTGAACTTAGTGTTTCTGAAGATAGTATTAAAAGGTGATCACGTTGTACTTTTGGCAGGAAAAATGTACCTCAATCACTTACGCCCTTCCGCCTTTTTTTAAAGAATAAGCTTACACCCATAATAAATTAAAAATAGGATACAGCAATACTGTTAAGCGTTCAAGAATACACTGATAACCAGCAATGAAGTGAAGTCGGGTCCCCATACGCGACGCCTTAGTACTTTTCTTACTTCCAGGGCAGCGACCAGGTACATTTTCAAGTAATGAGTATCATTCTGAACATTTCTTTGTGAGTAAATTTGTTTCTTCATGTTCCACGGTTTCAACTCAGGAAGTATGGAATTGCCATAGTGTGTATGTGGCCATTATTACATTATTATTATTATTACTATTATTATTATTATTAGCAGTAGTACAAGTAGTAGTAGTAGTAGTAGCAATAGTAGTAGTAGTAGTATTAATAGTAGCAATAGTAGTCGTTGTAGTAGTAGTAGTAGTATGAACAACAACAATAAGAATAAGAATAAAAATACACTCGGTGCGCCCGGAACTTTCGTAATCACCAGGTACTTTCGTACATCACTGCTGATGACACTCCAGTGTGTTTGTAATTGCGGCCAGGAAGTAGTAATATCCCTGATATACGTAAATGTTTTGTTTCTTTTGAAAGGAGCAAATTAAATTATCAGTAAGAATGTTTTCTTCTTACATTTTATATTTCAAATTAAAAATTTTGTAGTACACTATTATACTCGTAACTTGAACTCAGTGAGAATATATATATTAGTTAGCAATTGTGCTACAAAATAAGAATACTGTATAACAAAATAATAATCCTACAGAAAAATATTGCTTTAATGCAACATAAACTAATCATGCACATTTTAATTCCTGACAGTACACTGTAAATCAAAAAGGTGTAACTTTACACCAAAAAGGTGGCAGCATTTAGGTTCCACCTCAAGGTGTAAGTGAAGGGTGTAAAGTTTCCACCGGCTGATTTGTTACACCCCAAAGGTGTACAGTATCGAGTTCGCACAACTACACCCACGAGGTGTAAGGTTGCACCGAAAAGTGTTAACTAACACTTGTAAGGTGCTACCTAACACTTTATAAGTGTATCGAACCTGCAAATTTTGCCGCCAAACTATCGCCCCTTGGGTGTAAACAAACACCTTTGAGGAGTAACTTCACTGCCTTCACTTACACCCTTAGGTGGAACCTAAATGCTGCCACCTTTAAGGTGCAATTGACAAGTTGGAAGGTGTAACTAAAAAGGAAGGTGTAACATTACACCTTAGGGTGAAACAATCTTTTCTTGTTTCACCCTAGTTACACCTTAGGGTGGAAAATTAGGGTTAGGGTGTAACCTTTGGGTTACAACTTTGGGTGTAAATGCTTCCACACGAAAGGTGTAATGGAATATGCTCCCACCGAAGGTGTAACAAATCACCTTTCAGGTGTTCCCCCTTCGTACAGGTGAATGCTGGTTGCATAACGTTATCTGCAATGTATTGTGTTGATCTGTATATTGCTTTACATGCAGTGCACATTATAAGGCGTGGAGGCCTGTAGTCTCTAAAAATTGGGTACAACTGGCAGATTTAATCAAGAGTAGTATACGTGAAAGGCTAGTGCTTTAAATTTTGTTTTTTCTTCGTGTTTGAGGAAAAACACACCAACAAGTAAAGACAAAGTGAGAACAGCCCATCATGCGAAGTGATGTAGTCAGCAGTTACATCTGAAAAGTTGCATAACCTTTCACGTATGCTATTCTTGATTAAATCCGCCAATTGAACCCAATTATTAGACACAATAGGCCTTCACGCTTACCGTGTGCACTGCATGTAAAGCAATATACAAATCAACACAATACACTGCAGGTAACGTTATGTAAATAGCATATACCTGCGGGAAGGGGAAGGACCTGAAAGTGATTTGTTACACCTTCGGTGGGACCATATTCCATTACTCTTTGACAAAGTCTTGATTACAAGTGAAAATACATACAATGAACGTGCATCATTTACTATGCTACAAGTTGTACACTTTTAACAAAATCAATGAAAACTTTTGTTTTACATAGTTATTTCGTTTATTTCACTTAACTAAACATTACATTTACGTACATGGAATACAAACTATAGAAGGAATATATCTATTAGTAACCTACAAGGAAATATGACAGGATTCCCACTTTTGTGGCGACCGAAAATTTTCTGCCTTTTCCTTGTCACAATTTAGAAGTTTTCAGTTGTATACAGGGTGTTAGATTCATACGTATACAAAAAATGAATGTTAGATACTGGATGTGAAAACAAGAAAAAAAACTGTTCTTGAACTTTGGACAAAATCTACGTTTCAGGAATATATGCTTACAAAAGGATGGGAAATAAATTTCAGAGGCCTATATTTCAAATATTATCCAACGTAGAAGGAAGTGCAGCTTAACAAATCACTTACGAAATCATAAATGTTTTATTTTAAAAATGCGTTTGATAACTGCGCGATGCGTGCGCAAGGGATTCCCCAGAGCTATGATGAACCAATGAAATTTACTGTTGGTTCGTCAAGCTCTTTCCTTGGGCAAGTACCGCACAGTTTCGAAACATCCATTTCTTAAACAGAACAGGTTAAAATTCAGGTAAAAATAGTACTCACATTGAAAACAAATTGCCGTAGCTATCGAGAAATTCTTTGAACTTTAGAAATATAGACGGTGCACACAGAACGGAAAACAAAATGGCGGTCATGTAGAGCACCCCCCCCCCAAAAAAGAACAGATATATATGTCTTCTTAAGTGATTTAATAAGCCACACTTTCTACGCTGGATAAATAGTGCTTCAAATAAATAGTACTACTCCGTGACCTTCCCCGACATTTGGTAGGAAAATCCCTGTCTTTCATGACAAGTGTTGGATGGCAATACATAAATAAGGAATAAATAACAGTGAGTATTTATATATGAGAACATTTATTCTATAGGGACAGATAGTAATCAATTGTTCATGTGTACATTTCACTTACTTACAATAAAAATCTCAGCAATGTCCCATACTGTGATCATTAATGGTTGGTTAAGCTGAAATTGGTGTAGCTACAATTAATGTTAGAAAAAATATGTTTTATAAAATTTCCCTGACTTCCCTCGCTGGTGTTGGATGACGTTGACATATAAATAAGTAATAAATAACAGTGAATATTTATATATGAGAACATTTAGAGACAAACAGTAATCAATTGCTCATACTTACATTCCACTTACCACCCATATAAATCTGAGTAACGTTCCATACTGTGATCATTAATGGTTGGCTAAGCTGAAATTGGTGTAGCTATAATTAATGTTAGAAAAAATATGTTTTATAAAATTTCCCTGACTTCCCTCACTTGTGTTGGATGACGTTGACATATAAATAAGGAATAAATAACGGTGAATATTTAGACAAACACTAATCAATTGCTCATACGTGCATTCCACTTACCACCCATATACATCTGAGTAACGTTCCATACTGTGATCATTAATGGTTGGCTAAGCTGAAATTGGTGTAGCTACAATTAATGTTAGAAAAAAAATATGTTTTATAAAATTTCCTTGATTTCAAGTAATTTTCCCTGACTTCCCTGACCAGTAGGAACTCTGCATAAATATTAACTTATAGAGGCTTTTAACATTTTTACTATATCTGACAATTTTAGAGATTTAGCATTTGTCGTTTTATTAACTACACAGGTTTAAATATACGCTGGAAAATCTTTCCTGAACCATCTTAATACAGTAAAATTTTCCAGCATGTCTGGTCGGTTTTGAAACCTGTTGCTGCATCGAGCATATTCAGCAAAACCCAGCAAGCTTCTATAATAATTCCAGCTTGAATTCTTGCTGAAACCAGAAAGGTATTTAACCTGATATAGCTTCTATTTTTCCCCGAGGTTTCGGAAAACCGACAAGTAATCTTTTATTTCCAAAGAAAGCCTTACACCGCTGCAAGTAGTTTGATCAACCATCGCAATCAAAAGTGACTCCCTTATTTATTTGATGAACTACATAAAAGGGACACTAAAAACTGAAACAGGGCTACGGCCTTCGAGATTCGAAATATGCACTCCGTGGCCCCGTAATCCTGAGAAGTTAGCAATCACAGGTTTAAACTCTTTTTAAATAGTTTATACCAAAAACTAGGGCAACAAATCGTGTAAACTTCAGGCTCACATGTCTCTATATCTGAACGTCAATTCATCTACGTTGATTGTATCTAATTTTCGAATTTCAATCAGAAGATTCCGGGTTCGAAACCCGGTGGCTAGAAAATTACTAGGGTGCAAACCGGGGATCAGTCCCTTCCCCCAACCCGCGGTCAAATAAGGGTGTTAAGCCTAAACAAACCAATCGATAACAAATTATATATATATCTGCTTGTCTAAATGCTTTTTATTTCAGAGAGAAGCCAAAGCTGACTGTGCTTAAATATACAGGATGGTCATGAACTCCGCTGCCATCCCGTAAAAGAGATGTCAAAACGAGAAAATACGTTTTCTTCATTTCTGTACCGTATCACTTATCGAGGTAACAAAATTTACCCAGAGTTCCGCGGATTGTTCCAGGCAAGGTTCAACTGTAGAATTTTCAAATGACAAGAGGAACCAATTAGTACATCGTTTGCAAGGTATTCTTAAAAGAAAAAAGATGGAACAATTCCCGGAATCTAAAATCAAAATTAAGGCAATGTTAGAGAATTTCAGAAGCTGCGAAGACTACAGGATGAAACAAAAAGCCACGGCGAAGGTAACTTATACTAAAGGTAACTGCGGCTATTAAAAATCAGAGGGAAAATCTCAGAACAATTAACTTGTTTCCAGTAACTACATACCCTCTCGAGTCTCTATGCTAATCCTGTGCCAACTGGCGGAAGATCAAAATCTCAACACAGTTTTCTTTAAAGTCTGTGGCCACTCCTCTAAATGTGAAACAGCGAAACAGATAGAAAAACAGAAACAAAGCGTATCATCATTAAAAAGGAAAATACAACATATCGAGGTAAGAAGTTTTGCTCCAGTGTCCCCCGTAGGTTTCCAAACCATTTCAGATTTTTTGGAGTAGCCATATATTTTTTTTTAATTAAAACAGTGGTGATAGTATTACCTAACTCCATTTTGCATAGAAATGAAATCTTTCAGTTTTACGTCCCACGCATATACCGGTTAGTCTAAAGGAGACGGTGATTATGAGAAATGAATGAAATGCTGGAATGAAGAAAGTGGAAGGAAACGGAACAACTCCGAGAAAACCCACGAGCACGGTGTTTGTCCACCGCAGTCCACACGGCGCGAACTGGGATCGAACCAGGGACTCCAAGCACCAGAGGTGAACGCTCTACCACTGAGCCACCGCGAACTCATCTATTTTGCATAGAAGATAACGTTGAGACTCGATTCTTATTTCTTCATTCTATTTGAGTATTTCAATAACAAAACAACTTGTATAAGTTTTTCAAAGTATGGAGCTTGAGAAGAACGAAGTTTGTCTTCCACTGTTACCTCAGTCTCAAAGATACCGGTGATAAAACAATTGGCCGAAAATCACGCGGACAATTCTTACATCAATTCATGAAGAAGATGAATACCAATATTAGGTACCTAAATTCAAGATTTAAAAAAAAAAGCCACCCAACCTTTTACAACCATACGAAGCTCAGTTTAATACTTAGACTTGAAATAAAAATACAACTGGTTGATGACGATTGCCTTTGTCTTCGGATTTCATATGTGGATAACAATACAAGGCTTTTTATGTAGAGGAAGGAGAGGGTCGGATTTTATTAAAGACGATTGTACATCTGATATGTTTGTACTATAGGCAAATTGTGCTTATGGGTTAAACTCAGTCCTCTGAAGTCAATCGACAAATAAGTATGTATAACAGACACAAAGATAACATTAGGTTCCCAAGTTTAAAAATTATATTGTATGTGAAAACAATAAAATTAATTCTTTCCATTTGAGACCTAGAATCTGAAAGGAATTGTAAATTTATTATGTGCTGAAGCAATTACTCTTACCCTTACACCCACAGGCTGATGTTTTATCAATACTTTTATTCCATATTTACCAAAATGCTGGATTTCAATAATAATCCTAAAAGAAAGATGCACTATAATCAGGTTTCACTAGTCAATCACGAAAGTGAAAATATCCAACCCCATAGCCTTTTTAAAAAATAAAGCAAAATTTCTTCTTCACCTCATTTTCCCCCAAAGGATTCACATTGATCGAAAAAAATATGAAATGAAAATTCGTTAGTTTAACGTCCCATGCTTACGCTCTTTATGATAAAGAAGACAGATGTTTAGTAAATAAAGGATTCTAAAATTAATTTTTGGTTTTCACTTGGAATTCAACCCAGAACCAGATACAGCAAAGGCACATGCACAAGCCGAGAGACCAACGGCGAGGACTTCCACAGTTCTCGAGTGGAAACGTATCTGAATTCTTCCCTGGCTAAAACAAGAGAAAATAATTTGTCAACCGATAAATGTATATTTAAAACAAACTCAAGCATAGTGAGCTTTAAACTGATTTAAACTTACAGTTACAAGATATCAATATCAATACTAAAGCAATCTTTTAGTCATTTGCATCGTCAGTGTTGTGCTTTACAGGTTGCTCCTGTTTTATAATGAACTCGAATAAAACGTAATATATATATATATATTTTTACCCAATATGCTTAAGGTAGTGATGTAGTTTTGGCGCACCACATTTTGAAAGATTTACAGGTAAAATTTAATTCTTTGCACCAAAAGATATATTTATAAGGAATATATTTCTGCAGGCGAAAAAATTTATGCAAAGTAATACAGCTGTATTTTAGGTTTACAAGTGTAGGGTTACTAGTGTACAATGATTACAAGAGCCTTACGGTGGATAAAATAAGTGAGTGCATATGAGAGATTACTCTATTAAATGTTATTTTCCACTGGCGGTGTATTCTGCACAACGTACAGAAGCAGTATTTTATGTTTGCAAGTGGAACGTTACTAGCATGAAACCATGATAACTGCTATTGAAATTCATATACTTGCCAAAATCCATTTCTTTTCCACTATCTTCCGTTACGCGTATACCCACCAGCGCTGACGCGCCTGCTCCCTTCGTACGCACCCAGCGCGGGCACACCAGCTTCGCCTACCCTGACTCGGTTAGTTAGCATTCGTGCTTTTTAGTGACCACCTATCACAGGTTGGTTTATGCTTTTCCACTGTAGTTCTTATGCCATACATCCAGAAACTGTATTTATAAGCAAATCGAAAAAGAATTGGAATCTTTCAACAATTATCTCTGGTGGCTCCCTTGAATTTTATCTACCCAAAATGAGATATTTTCATGACACCCAGCACAAATGTTTTAGGAAACAATAGGAAGGAAATTGGTGAAAGAATTATAATTTTTCAACAATTATTTCGATTAGTGCGTCGAACGTAAACCCGCACTCTGCTTAATACATGGTAGAATCTCACGTATGTTTTACGTTGTTCTTAAGTTTGTAATGTCCATGCATATGTCATTATTATACACAATAGCTCTGCATTACTACAGGAATGGTGAGCCATTCCTCCATTCAATAACAACTATATAATTTATGCCGTTCTTTATTAAGCACAAACATATAACATGTGGGCCTAAACTGCAACATTTAAAAATAGATGAAAACACTGCAGAGTGAAACTCTTCCCTCCCCGTATTTAGTTTTGTTAGACTGTTTTTATCGACGCAGAAAATCACAAAAAATGATAGAAAAATATGCATTTCTTGCTATACACTAACATACAAGTAGATTGGTGAGCGAGCGTCAGCGAGTGCAGGCGGGTTAGAGCCCCGCAGGATACGTTGTTTTCTATCTTTATTACAACTCAGTGGGAAGGGAGACCTGTGTTGTAGAACCTTGCCTACTAAACTTGCTCCCTGAAATCAGTAAGCCTACCTGTGGCAATGTTCTACCCAGTGTTACAGAAATGTTATTTCGCAGTAATACCAAGCGAAGTCATTTATGAAAGATATTGGTTTAAGAGCAATCTAGGACCATCCCATTGTAGCGTTGCGCTCAAGGTTCAAAGTTGTAGCAGAGAAAAGTGCATCTCGTGTTACAACCTTTCGGAATTAAATATAGCAATGTCTATTCCAGCTTTGAATGCAGCATGCAAGAGTTGCTTCAATATAACGTTCTTAAACATTTCTTAACTTTTTACAATACTAAGTAATAAAAATGTTATCCCCAATGATACTATCATTATGAACTTTACCTGTAATGTTATATTCTTTCCAAAAGCCCGTATGATACACGCAAAATATTATGTAATTCAAAACTCAGTTTCCGGCACTACGTGAATGAACTAGTCATACTAATTTCTTACACCGCCCGCTATTATTTATACTTGTCGTACATTTCGTTTGAAGATCAAAGTTAAAAATATTTACATTTGAAAAAAAAATACTATATTTGCCTACCTGACAATAATATACTTACCAGAGTAATAAAACGACTAATGTGAACTTCCTGATTGAGCAGTTTACACCTCTGCGTAATTGTTTACTCCCTAGCCTACTAACTTTACACCCTTTTCAAAGGGTGTAAAGTAACACCTTATGCTTTCCTTACACCTGTATGTGGAACTTTCACACGAAGAGGGTGTATACGTGACACCTAAGGGTGTTTTATTCACAAAAACACCTCATAGGTGCTACATCGCACCTGAAAAGGGTACTTTGGGGTGTTTCATTACACCATATGATTTACAGTGTACCAAGTATAATAAGGTGTCCCTTATTTATTGGAACATTTAAATCACATTTTTATTATATGCCTAACAAAATATTTTTATTGTAAAGAACTGTTTTATATTCAGCATACTATTATTCACCAAATTAAATGTTATAGGAAATAATGATCATAGCAGTTTCACTTACGTTATGTCATAGGTTCTTAAGAATAGAACTGTAGAATGCCTAACACTCTCATATCCCACAGTTAAAACTCACATGTATTGCAAATGCGCATTTGAATGTAAGAGATAATAATATCTTTTTCTCAAAATGAACTTTGCTCTTGATGTGATGTTTTTATTCTCAGCGCGTTAATTAATTTTTGGACTTGAGCAAGACATTCTAAAGCACGGCTGAAGAAAGGAAGGAGCAAATTCTCTTATTGTTTTAACAATATATGTGACGTGTTCGGCTTTCTTTTCTTTTTCTTAGGATTTCTTTTCCTTTGTTCTGTTTTGTATTGTTTTCTTTTCTTTTCTTTTTAGAAAGATATGCCAGTTTACTTTTCACAAATAAAAATCACAAAAGAACTAGTCAATGGGCGAATAGCTATATGTTAGTTACGCCCCTCCGTCGAATTTTTTAGATTCCTACTTTCAAGATACGCCATTTGCAGACAGTTCTTATCTCCATTCATATAAAGAAATCAGTTCTGAAAGTTTTATGGTAGATAGAGCAGGTTAAATAATCATGCGTGGTGCTCGTAACTCAAATTCACAATTTTGCGAGTTACGCCCCCCTACATGCCTTCACCGACGCTGTATGTAGTATGTTACAGAAATTTCGCTGCTAAAAGCAGTATTGGAGAATTACTGAAATAATAGTCTATTGGCTCCATTGTGACCTTTTACTATTAAATTTAACACCGTAATGTAGTTCATAAAATAAATGTTTTAGTGTATAAAATATATGTTGAAGTTTCGAGATTCGAAAATAGCATCCTTCACAGAGATTTAAAAATTTGATATTTTAATATTTCTGCCCAAAAATGTACCAGTATAGTGATATGGATCCAAAAACATTATTGTCGAAGACAGCGGCGCAAATTTGTCTTCAACAATAATCTGCCTTCAAATCGGGGGGGGGGGACAAGTGAAACCGTTTCCTTTCTTTTCTTTTTCTTTCTTTCTTTTCTTTTCTTTTTTTCCTTGGTTAAGCGATGCTCAAAATTTGTGAAGTTGAAAAACAATCCTAAGGAAGATCAGGATGCAGAGTTGTCTTCAACATTAGGAGGCGGGCAGATCTGAGGCTTATTCTGGAAGGACATCAATTTCATTTCAATTTCCTTTGTGACAATTTGACACAAATCATCACATTTCTCTCGAAAACACACATTTAAAATCGGATTATTAGGGGGAAAGTCTCCTAAAGTTCCAAGATTTGAAGGGACGTCCCTCTCAGCCCTCCAGTGGTCGAAGAAAAATGTTTCTAATATAGAAAATACAACTGAATTCATATTGCTGTTCGATTAGCATGTCCATGAAATGGTACTGCATTGCGTACTCCAATGTTTCGAAGAAGGAATACATGCTGTTCTGTTATCATTTTTTAACTTTTTTTTTATTTAGGGAATACCCATCATACTCTAATTATTAACAATTTAGCGTACACACATCTATAAGTCTTATTAATGACTGAATATTAAAAAGAAAAAAAATAATATTACTTTTAACTATGATGGAACGACCTTAGCATATATGGAACAATAAGGTAGCCTAATAATTCCTTATCTAAGAGAATAAAAATCGCTATATTTAACTGTCCCAACCACCGGGTTCAGCTTCAATTTCCCTTGCGTCTGGAATATTTGCTCCTTGTTAAGAATTGATAATTAATGTATAACGGTCAACAGATGGCTCGTTCAGCATCTTTGTACACATGGATCCACTTGTATTGTAGTCGGTGTCTTTTACTCGTTATTAGTGAATATTTAGAGGCCAAGGTAAAATCCAATCAAATATTACGTAGTAAATATAAACATTTCAGAAAATTGTGAAAGACATGGTTAAATCAAATGTAAGTTTCACAGTAAGTTTTGCAGTTCTCCGCGAATGTACCAGACAAATTTGGAACAAGCCCGTAAAATTAACTAATATACGAGGGCTATCCAGAAAGTAGATTACGTTTTGGAATAAAAAATCAACAAAGTATAGGAAACAAATTTTATTATTTACAGATGAAAGCCACACACAAATACTACTTTTCGACATAGTCACCATTCAAATTAAGGTATTTATCGTAGCGATGTATGAGCTTGGAAATTCCTTCGTCGAAAAATGCGGCCGCCTGCGACTTCAACCACTTCGTTACCTCTTCTTGCAGCTGTTCGTCGTCATCAAAACGCTGCATAGCCAGCCACTTCTTCATTGCTGGGAATAGGTGGAAGTCGCTCGGTGCCAGGTCAGGACTGTACGGCGGATGAGGAAACAACTCCCACTGAAAAGATTCAAGAACTTCACGCGTGACATTTGCCGTGTGGGGCCGGGCGTTGTCGTGAATCAACAAGATCTTAGAGCTCAACATTCCTCTGCGCTTGTTTTGAATTGCTCTTCTGAGGTTTTGCAGAGTTTGGCAATACCTTTGAGCGTTTATTGTAGTGCCTCTTTCCAGGAAGTCCACCAAAATCACACCTTTTCTGTCCCAAAAAACAGTCGCCATCATCTTCCTTGCCGACATTGTTTGCATGCATTTCTTGGGTTTTTGGGGAGAACCTGTGTGCCCCCACTGCATTGATTGCAATTTCGTTTCACAGTTCACGTGTTTCACCCATGTTTCGTCACCAGTAACGATGCGATCGAGTAAAGAGTCACCATCCTTATTGTAGGCGTCCAAAAAGTGCAACGCTGCAGCCATTCGCTGATTTTTGTGGTCCTCTGTCAAGATTTTTGGAATCCATCTTGCACAAAACTTGTGGTAACCAAGCTTTTCGCTGATGATTTCGTGCAACAAACTTCGCGAAATTTGTGGAAAACTCAAAGAAAGTTCCGTTATTGTGAACTTTCGATTTTCACGGACTTTAACATCGACTTTTTCGACAAGTTCGGCAGTCACTTTGCTGGGTCTCCCACTTCGATCTTCGTCGTGAACATTGGTTCGGCCATTTTTAAATCTTATGACCCACTGTCGCACTCCACCTTCAGTGATAATGTTGTCCCCATACACTTCACACAGCTGCCGATAGATTTCTATCGGTTTACAGTTTTTTGCTGTCAGAAACCTTATTACTGCACGCACCTCGCAGCTCGCGGGATTTTCAATTAACGCAGACATTTCAAAACGTCACAGTATCTTAACGGAGCACAGCACGAACCTCTCACTAGCACGGCTAGATGCCGACTGAGCTGCGCAACGCTCTGACCCCAAGATGGCCGCGCTAGCCCCGCCCCTAGCGGACATAGACGAAAACGTAATCTACTTTCTGGATAGCCCTCGTAAATTCAATTTATTAATGTATATTAAAACATTTAAAATTAAAAATAGAAACCAAATAGGTCGAGGTTTTGTAGATGCACTTTTAAAAAGTGAAATTAAAAAATAAAAGTAATAATGTTAAAATATAAAAATAAATTAAATAACTCTCCCTTTCAGTCTATTTATTTTTAATTATAAAAGTTTTTAATATACATTAATAAATTAAATTTACATTACAATACTATTAACCCTCGCAGAGACAAGCTCAAAATCATGACAGACGATGAAGTGGAGGACCTTAGTGACTCTATTAGAAATTTTATTAAACTTTCTTATTGCCTTTTTTTTCTTTTCGTAACTCCTCTTACAGCGTCTATATGTCTATTTGGACTTGATAAACATACTGTTAAGGTATACATGCAACTCCAAACATTGCTTTCATAACAAAGTCTTAGTAACACATTTTTTGTGTTCCTATCTATAATCTATGTCTGACTACATACTTTCTTCGCAATTTTTCCCTTTTGCATTCCGATTTTATGCACACTTGTTACAGTTCACAATTGTTACAGTCTTTCTGTACCTCCCACATATCCATCGCTTACAGGTTTCGCATTTAACCTTTAACTTTGCATCCTGATTTCTGTCGCACATGAAACACCTTTTACGTTTCACTGTCTAGTGTGTTTTTGTTTCATTTTCATCATCAGACACATTTTAGGCGTGTTCCAATAAAAGGCATTATTAAAGCCTCAGGAAAGATATTTCTCTGTCTCTTTTGATAACTCATATATATATATATATATATATATATATATATATATATATATATATATATATATATATATATACCATCCATACATCTCTCCATATATCTATCTAATCTGTCCTGTAGTGAAGTCGGTAGAGTGCCCGACTGGTTATCCAGCGACTGGTTTCCCAGCCGGTGAATAGAAGGAATCTCCAGATCTGAGAACCGGGGGAGCCCTGGGGCCAAGCCGGTACTCATAAAGCCGGTGGGAATAGCTTTATGCTGACCTCGTGCCACCCATAAAAGGCCGTGTGGCACGCCTTAACCCTTTCAGGCTGTTTTGCCATGTTGTTTGGTTTATATATCTATCTACCTGTTTGTATGTCTCTGTCGTACAGGTATAATCAGTCACCACTGTTTAGTTATATTTGTGGGCATAAAGATATACTGCTAATTCTAATGAAAGATACCTCTTGCCATTTATTGTGTGAGACTGAAGACAAGAAGGAAAGTCTCAGTAATGATGGCCGACCCCGGAATTCGAACCTTGAACTACCCGATTATAGAGCAAGCGCGGTCATGCATTTCGCCCTGATTATATAGAAGCGTCAATATTTATTTCTTAAATTTATTTGTAATATTTGCATGACTTAAAAAGTAAACTTGTAATAAAAGAATAGAAGACCTTGTCTTGGTAAATTTGGAGTGAGTTACAAGCGGTAAACATGTGGAAGAGCCAATTCCTTGCAAAGTTCCTTTATAAAAACTTCCGACAGGAACTGTAAAACTGACCCCAATCAGGGCACTTTGTAATGTAAGTAATTCCTATTATCAGCAACTTAATAAGTCTTCATAAAGATTATTAATATTCATGGGGTACCTAGGGTCCCCTAGTATAACCAAAAACGAAGACAAAATGTTAGGAGACGTGAAGGTATACAGTGGAGACCTTAGGTCCCCCAACGCTTATAACAAATAAACCAGGACTTTCGTGGGAATGAACATCGTATAAATATATGAATACTTCGAAAATATTAACATAGCTAAAGAAACAATGCTCTAAGAAAATAACACACAAAATGATTTCAAAAGCTAATAATCTGGGGGGCCTTAGGCCTGTGAGGGTTAATTTAAAATCACAATTAATTCACAGTCACAGTAATTCGTAGTCAATTTGAATTACATTAGAAAACAGAAAAAATCTCCTGTTGAGACTCTGTAATTGTCTGAGGAAAGAAATTAACCTCATTTTTTTTTAAATCAATTTTATAGATAAATGTTTCCAAACCTGTTTTACATTTGGCATTGATATAAGGGCTAAATCATTTGTGAATGCATGAAATATTGTTATTAATTACTGACCCACAAATGCAATGTGCCGAAAATGTTAGTAGGCCTAGGCATATGAATTAACGGGAAGTAATGAACTCCCAACTACGCTTCATACCCAATGTTAGAAGCACCAAACGTTTCCAAAACTGTTATAATTTTTCATTTAAGGCTTGCTTCAGGAACAGTGTTATATGGGCCCGCTGGATACCAAGTGACAAATGCAAAATTGAAATTTTTAGGTGAGAAATTTGAAGCTCAACATTTCATGAACAACTCATATTTCCGTTAAGGTTTCGAGGGATCTGGCACCCAAAAACCCACTCTTGCTTACGCCTCTGATCGTAACTGTTTATTTTATGGCCTTATAATTTACAAAATATAGGAAATAAATGTATCCACGTATAGAAAAGAAATAAGACATTAGTCCATTTTCCAGTTTTGTTCACTTAGAATCCATATATAATGGTGATTTAGAATGTTTCATAGAACAAAATGATACAACGTTCAAAGCAGATCTCATACCAGCAAATCAGCAAACAGCTTATTATACCAGAGGTAAAAATGAGGAACCTCTGGTATAAATTGTTCCCGATAGAACAAAATACTATCAACACTTGATTGAAACTTCTTTTAATTTCGTACGGGAAAGTTTCTAAACTCTTATAAATGCTAAATACGTGCTAACATAAGAAGTATAATTTTTATGATCTTGAACTAAATAAAGAATAAGAATAAATAGACTTCATTCCGTCGTGCATGCATCTATAATATTCTGGGAACATCAGTTTATACTAATTATTTATTTACATCTACTTTACTTTAATATGTGTCATATTCTATACTGAATAACTCCCTTGAAACATAACACCATAATAATCCTGAATCAAAGACAAAGCCGCTACCTTCAAATACGATATGTTTCAGTATTTATAGGGCTAGGGTTAAATTACCTAAGGAGGAACTCTTGTGATTTTTTAATATCCAGAGTCCGGGAGTTCGCAGAAATAACTCTGACCTGAAATTTCTTCATAAAATAGTTAATGGAAACTTAAGATCAGAAACATTACTTCAGAAACTATCCTTACGTGTCCCAGCATGCATAACCCGGAATACCCACCTATTCCATGTTGCCTGCCCTATGTTGGCAATTATACAGAAGTCCCTTTCTTACAGAATACCGAACTGTTATAATAATTTAACAACTGATATGGATATTTTTCAGCTGCTCGGTATTTGAAAGAGCAATTAAACGAGTTTTGGCGAAATAATATTACTTTTGCACTATTTGTTGACACAGTTTTTGTTTCGTTTTCCTCTTTTTCTAGTTTGTAAATTCCCTGTGTAAAATTAGAAAGTTGTGCTGAATCTGGGAATTTGCTCAATAAATAAAAATAAACATCAGTGCGTTTTTACGCAAATTAATATTGGTTTTATTCCGATAAAGTTGGAAGAACGTGTAATTTTGGAGTTCTCTGCAACAATAAAAGAACATGCTATTACAGAGTACCCAAGTACGTTTCGAGTTAACATGCATAGGTGCTTATGACAGAAATTGCAATGGCTCACTGGCTAATTAAAAATGACTTCATTTATATAAAATTATTTAAGAAATTAAATGCTAACATTGGTCATCTTTGAATCTTATGGGGTTGGGTGTAACATTTGATTATTTAACAATTTTAATGATTTTCTCTAGTCATAAAATTTATTTCAGAAGAGATTTCAAGACTTTTTAAACAAATTCCAAGTTTGCAATTAATAAATTCGTGTTCCAATTCAGGCTATGGTAGTTTATTTTATTTATATTTCTACAATGCACCAGGTTATCATTGTTAATTATAGTGATTTTGAAGTAACCATTTGTAAGGTAAGTAAAATTTAATTTGCGTGCTACTCGTTGCTATGTCTATGATGCTGGATGTGTGTGAGTTACAAATGTAGTGATTGTACAGTGATTCATGGAGAAGTTAGATGTTAATGTTAACCCTTTTAGGATTTCCACTTTTTGACTTAAATTTTAGACTTTCACTCAAACATCTACTTCTTCCTTACTATTTATTGTAGGATCATGGTTCATACCTCATTTGTTTTCACGATAGAACATACTTTCCAACGTTCCCACTCACATGTCCGTATCATACACCTGAACAGGAAAAATCAGGAAAAACCGGAAATTTTTCGTAAAAAACATAACCCTTCGAAACACTTGCACCCCTCAACCCCGTCCCGGTTTCACGTAGGGATATCAAAAAATTCGAGAAATACCGAAAGGTACACACAATGCGAATTCAAAGTTTCAATCTGATATTTTGAAAACTAAAGGGTGAAAAATTTTTGAAATTTGCCTTAAGCAAAAATAAAAAAAAGTCAGTCCCTCCGCCTCCACATGGTGCCACCAAGTTGACCAACAGCTTCCAAATGCATCTGGGGTATTCTTTGGTCCATTCTTAACTTGAACAATAAAAATAACCCAGCTCAAATACATGTTATAGAACCTAAATAAGCGTTCAAAGAGATACCCGGCATTATAACAAAAGATACCAAACATCCTAAAAAGGTTAAACACCTTACTAGACTTGTGTAGAAATAGCGCCCCATTCATTCTCTATAGGTGCTCAGTTGTGCCCTTCCGCTGGTCTACTGGCTACCACGTGTGCCTTCGGTGTACGAGGTCCAGGGTTCGATTCCCGGTATGAGAGCCTTTGGAATTTTAACTGTCCTTGATGTTTCTGTGTACGTGTCGCTTTCGTCAAAGGTTAATAGAAAAACAAGTTAAGCGAGTAAAATAAGTAAAAACCTAGTAATAACACAAGTTAACAAAGGTTTTGTTACATAAAAGGAAATACCTGTTCTTAAAGGAACTTTTTGCGCTGAATTCGAATATGCACTCGGTTTTTCTCCGTCACGTACGATTTTCCCTAACAGAGGGATTTTCGGGAAAATCCCTCAAAAATTTCCCTTTTCGTTTAATTTACACCCCAAGATCTTGTTCCCTTGCATATACTAACATAGAAATTATACCTAAGTATACTTTGATTCATATTTAACAAACCCTCCAAGTTTCGTAATAATCGCTTTATTCTTTCTAGAGAAATAAATATGTTTGTATGTATACTGTGTGTACTGTTTATTGCACCTTAGAGTAATGCTTTCAGATCTCTTAAGTTGAGGTAAAACGTTTTGCTTTATTACCACAAACACATATATAAAATATAATACAATATAATTTACAAGTGTGGCAATTTACAATAAACAATAATACAAATGTATCAAAAGGTCATGAAAAAACAATCAAAACTATCACAATATATGAAACTTCCATTGGGTTACAAAAACGTACACTACTTCCATCTTTTGTAAGAAATGTTGCATTCTCTAACAAGACCCCAACAATAGTCCCCCATCATTGAAGGATCCCATCGTCCCTGGTACCTTTTCTCCATTGCCATTATATCTTGGTGGAATCTTTCCCCTGTTCGTCGCTGAGAGCACCTAGGTTAGCAGGAAAGAAGCTGAGGTGGGAGTGCAAAAAGTGGATTTTTAAAGACATCCTACAACCCAACTCTTTGTATTTCTGTATCATGTCATGTACGATTTCTGTGTAACTCTCAGCTTTGTTATTGCCCAGAAAATTGCGCACAACACACTTAAATGCTGTCCAGGCAGCTAGCTCAGCACTGTTTAACTTGCTGTCAAAGCTATCATCAAGCATTAATTTCCTAATTTGGGGACCAATAAACACTCCCGCTGAAATCTTAACATCACTCAGGTTAGGGAACTTATCTCGCAAATACTTGAAACCTTCACCAGATGTGTCCATGGCTTTGACAAAGTTTTTCATAAGTCCTAACTTGATATGAAGTGGCGGTAGTAATATCTTATTAGGATCTACCAAAGGAGCGTATTTGACGTTGCATTCTCCAGATACGTAATTCACTCTAGGTTCCCATTCCTTCACTTCATAATGTTTGTCATCAGCTCGGCTATCCCATAAACATAAAAAACATTGGTACTTCGTGTAACCGCACTGCAGTCCTAATAAAATACCAACTACCTTGAGATCACAACATATTTGCCAACAATGGTCCTTGTAATTTATAAGATTTAGCAAAGTTGACATGGTGTCATAGGATTCCTTAATCTTCACTGAGTGCGCAAGTGGTATAGAAGGTTTTTTTATTTCCATTATGTAAAAGGACAGCTTTAAGGCTGACCTTTGACGCGTCGATAAATAACCTCCATTCTTCTGGAACGTAAGGAATTCCTAGCTCCGCCATCAACCCATTTATATCCGTACATACGCACACATTATCTTGCATTGAGAAATAGCTTGAAAATTGAACATGCCTTTTCCTGTACACTGATATGTTCGTTGCTGCATCCAGTAAGTTCCACTGCTGGAGCCTTGATCCCAGAAGTTCCGCCTCTTGTTTTGTCAGGTGCAAATCACGGACTAGGTCATTAAGTTCACATTGCCGGATGAAATGTGGCTCGCGAACACAGTCAGGGATGAACGTTGGATCCTTGGATGTACATGTTGATGTCGATGGTTCATCAAGGTCATGATCATCATCAGAGTCTTTTGGCCATATCTCTTCCCAGTTGGTAGGGGGTTCGGGAAGTGGAAGTTCATCCCCGTGCGGAATAGGTCTAATTGCGGATTTAACGTTGGGATAACTTATTGTGTATTTGCTTTTTTTTAGAATGTCCCTTAACTACTGTGAGATAAAAATAATCATCCAGATGGTTGGTGGGTTCTCTCCACACCATTGGTACAGCAAATTTCATGAACCTCCGTTTCCCTTTGGCCCATGCAAGTAAAGTGACGTAGCACGACGCACAAATTATGTTGGGTGCCCAAGTTTTGTCCTGATCTCCCACACGACATCCGAAATATATATAATATGCAAGTTTCACCGATGGCGTAATGGATCTACACTGTCCTTTAACTACAAACTGGCCACACACATAATAAAAACTATTTGGTGAGTTAACAGACGAACGCCGTCCTCTTGATGCCATTGTACTGATCACAAACTAAACTTCTGGTCTTAGTTGGGTATAATGCCGTTAAGATCAAACATGAAAGCACTCTTAGCAGCAAAGACAACTTTGAAAGTGAAGTAGTGTTAAACCACACGTCAATATGAAAATGTACAAAACTCCCTCACCAGGTGTCAAGAACACAAGAAAGAAAGAAATGCGCGGGGGGAGGGGGGAAACGATACCGTAGTGGAAAATTCAGACTGCATTAGTTCATTGTTGTCAACAATGAGTCTGTATTCCATTCTTTCTTTTTTTTTGCATTCTGTTACATTTGATAACAAATATTGATAACCATTTCATGAACAAAACGAAAAAAAACTTGGAGAATTGTAGATATATATGTATTAAGATATACATATACTGTACGTTTAAAAAATATATATACGTTGGAAGTATATTCTATTTTTATACACGTTTCTAATTTACAGAGAGCAATACAAGTGTGTTGTTGACTATTGTAAATATTCATTTTTATGTCTGTGTTTGTAGTAATAAAGCAAATCGTTTTTACCCCCAACTCAGGAGATCTGAAAGCATTACTATCAGGTGCAACAAACAGTGCACACAGTATACATACAAATATATTTATTTCTCTAGAAAGAACAAAGCGATTTTTACGAAACTTTTAGGGTTTATTAAATATAAATCAAGGTATACTTAGGTATAATTTCTGTGTTACTATATGTAAGGGGACAGGAGCTAGGGGAATAAAATATCTGAAAAAGGGAAATTTTTGAAAGAATTTCCCGAAAATCCCTCTGTTACGGGAAAACTGTACGTGATGGAGAGAAACAGAGTGCATATTCGAATTCAGCGCAAAAAGTTCCTTTAAGATCAGGTGATTTTTCTCATGTAACAAACAAAAAGTTTAAAATTGTTAACTAGTGTAATAGTAATAAATAGTAAAGCATGTTAATGATGCACGTTCGGCGAATCAGTGATCTTAAAAAATTTGGTAGAGCATTCACCACTTGTGCATGGATTTCCTGGTTCTACCCCAGCTCGCACCAAGTGAACTTCGTGGTGGAAAAACACCGTGTGTGTGGGTTTCTTGTGGGTTCTCACGTTTCCTCTCACTTTATTCATTAAACCATTTCATTTTACTCTCAGCGTCACCATGTTCTTTAACGTAGCGACATAATTGTGGGACGTAAAACTCAAAGATTTCATTTCATTTCATTCCATCCATTCTCTTGCGTGGTTTAAATAAATATCACATCTTTATTTTTTTAATGGTGTTTAATTGAATTCCATCTTATGTTAACAATACTGATCTTTAAAATACATTCAAACAGGCAGATATTTTAAGCAAAATTATAGATTTAATAAGGTCACACTATTGTCAACTTGTGGTCCCCGACTTCCTTCCAAGTCAATTAACAAATGTCATTAAAAAGACGATGAATAAAGTATCGTGTTAGCAATGTTATTTCGAGAAACACGGTTTCAAAGTTAACACTAGACTCATAAATATTGGTGGTGAAATGGAAGTCTCTTTCCACATAACGAAAAAATAAAAAATCATATAGTAGCCGAGTTTGATAACGCGAAGGGTAATTTCGCCACTAAGTCTGCGGAATTGGAATTGCTGCCACTGCTAACAACGAAAAACATGAACCTGTTATCCGGACATCCCAATCAAACCTGGTATATTCGATAAACATAACTAAGATATATTCATCCACAAATAAAAATAGGTGCCATGGACAACAGACTAAGTCCCTGGGGCCCATTAACAATGTTAGTATAAAGAAAATCGTAGACTCGCAGTTAAATAGCTATTGCATCAACACTGTTCATTGGAAAGTCATGGTTTATAGTTCATTCTCTATAGCATGAAGCAAGCTTTCCCGAGGTGATATGTATTACGGCCCATAACGTACCTGAACAGGGAAAATTGGGAGAATGTTGGGAATATTCCTTCTAGAAATCCCTCGCACTAACTTTGAAACCCTCTGGAGTGGCACCGTCTAAAAGCACAGAATGTGAATGTATCTCTAAAAATACTATGTGGATTAGAAAATGAGTATACCAAGTTTTGTATTGTTAGACGGAATGGATATAAGGGAAAAGAGTTTATAACAATACACAGCTTTTAACCTTAATTTGATTTAAACTTACATTTCAAGATATTAATTAATTATATCGATCCTAGATACTTATTTGGTGATAGACATCGTCACTAGTGCCACATACAGATTTCTTGGTATTTTATACTGCATAAAGCACTTTAATAACAAGCATCAAATTTTATTTTTTAAAAAAAATAACGTACGGTTGAAGTTTACTCTGCTATGTTACTCTTGCATTGGTAATTTTTCGCCCATATATTGATATCCACAATACTGCCTCATTACTTAAGGGATGATTATTTATTTTCTAACTTGATGTATTTTGAAATTGGTTCATTAAATAAAATTAAATAATATCCAATAATAACTGAATAACTTATGACGTTCTTTATTAAACATTGAAATCAAACTAGTTATAACATTCAAGTTGAAACTTTGAGACACAGTTGTATACGCTGCTGAAGTGACACTTCCCAGTTCTGCCGCGCTTACCAAGTAACAATGGTAAACACAGCATGGTATTCTCGTAAAAAATGGAGCTAACATCCATGAACGCTAATACAATACATATATAACTTTTCAAAAAAAATAACTTTACATGCACTAATTTAGGACACTTAGTGAAATATAACAAAAGACGCCACAAGCATGTTTGAGAAAATGATAATTTAAAACACAAAATAAACTAACTATTCTATTAATTTTTGTTGAAGAGAAATTACCTACTGTTTAACAAGAGATGCAAAAACAATTAATCTAGGGGAGAAGAGAGAAATTCAAGAAAAAACACTGAGTATTACTAGGAAATGTTTGACTTGAATAAAGATCCCTACTTTTTAAATTATTAATCCTAGCTTTTACAAAGTAAATGGCTTAGTATATTAGACTTATTTCTTAAATATTTGTTTATGTCATATGATAAAAATGCACAGATGTTTCGAATGAATTCTTCAACGGCAAAGTACACTCAAGAGTTAATTACCATTTTCGGATTTTTTTCACGAGGTATGTCGCAGGATTGGACATGACGTATCTACGTCGGATATATGAACCACAACTCTAATATATTTATAAAAAATTGAAATAACACCAATTGTGGTAAACTATCCCGTGTGTGTTTATACAGATAGTTGGACAAAATGTTAAGGAAATAATATATAAGATATAAGGAAGATGTTAGTGGAAATCATTGGCATGAACGAACGGGTGACTTCGAAAATCACCTTCTCACATTGTAGGAACAACTAAACGTATTCTATGGGAATTTTTTCTTATAATATTCTGCTTTTGCACTAAATTAGTTGAACAATTCTCTCACTCCTTAATTAACTCTAGTTTATTAGTTCAAGGCAATAAAGGGTACGAAATTTAGAAAATAAAATAGTAGGCCTACCTACAAAATACCATGCAATGAGTAATAATTGATTTCAGACTTCTTACACAGGGAAAGAAAGATGAGAGTGTAGCTTATATACATAATATCACATCTTAATTAAACTGATGGCAAAATCAATATAAACTCAGCGTCGATTCAAAACGATTTTATAACAAGTTTTACAGAAATTATGTAGCCATTTTATCATGCCATTTGTATCACACGTACAACGATACTTATATTCTAACATCTTTATTATATCTTTATTTGTATTTGTGGACAAAATGTACTTTTAAAATATGCACAAGCTGTTCAAGAAAGAAAGAAGAAGAACATGAAAAGAGAAATAGAAGTGATTTCTTTTCTGGTTGTTATGCGTTTATATTTTGTTATAATAGTGATTCGACGATGTGAGTTTCATTGTCATAGCAACAAAAAATAAATAATATAAAAATCGAAGGATCCATCTCGTGAAAACTGTATGTACAAGTTTTTAAAAAAAGAGTATACGTGCTTAACTTGTTACATACTACAATATCCTGCTATCTTGGTGCAAGGTGTAAAATGGATTTTGATATATCACTAGCCTTAGTTATATAGATATGCATACTGGGGACTTTTGAGATTACGTTACACACGATAGTGAATGTTAACTTTTATCACTTCCTGTCAGTAGATGGAAAGCATAATAAGATTTAATTTCAAGCTAAAGCTATAAGTTACTTTTGCATGTAAAGTTTGGAGTCAACCTCCTTTAACGCTAATAAATTTCCTGTTGCCATATGATGATTTTTGGATATTGAATCAAAGTAAATTATTAAATACAAACTCAACAGCCACAAACACTCAAAGGAACACAAGCTTTATTTGATTTTTTTAATACCAAACCATATAACAGTACATGGAAGTAAGTAAATGTTACAATTTAACATTTTTGAAAGGCATGCCGAAGGGAGTAAATCTACCTTTGCTAGCATGTTTATAGTGTGCTGATAATAAAATAAAATGTTATTAGAATTTTGCTTTATTTAAGGTTTGAGAACTATTGTCATGTATTTATGCCGACTTCAAGTTCTTTATATATTTCTAACATACGAATTTTGTAGTGGAGGTACGAATTAAAATACAATTAATTACTAAATTTTGTATCCCTTTTTAAGTTGATATCTAAAATTTATAGATAGACAATAGTCAATATGTACACAGTTTGTACAAGCACGACTTAGAATCATGAATCATCCCCTACCAACTACCTTGATGTGAAAAGTGATTTATATAGAAATAATCAAAAGCGGCCGATATTAGTGTAGAATTCGTGTATTTTGTTCACGCTAGGCCTATTTGTGACAGTCTTGCCAATATAGAAGTTCAGAGTTATAGAACGGGTGATACATGGTAACCCTCTAGGAATGGTTCGGAAGGGGTTATATGTAAATATTATCGAAAACATACGATATTCGTTTCGACCATAGTTTTTGGGTCGCTGTGATAAATAGTAACACTCCCAATTTCGTTGTAGTTCTTGTCCAGCCCCTACGGACATGAAGGGTGAGAAAGGATGAAAATAAATGATAAAAATGTTAGACTTTAGTAGTGATGAGCGCATTTGCAAGAAAAAAAATGAAATGAAATTTTTTAGTTTTACGTCCCACGGTTATGCCGGTTAGGCTAAAGGAGACGGTGATGATGAAAGATGAATTAAATGGTGGAATGAAGAAAGTGGGAGGAAACGGGAGAACCCCGAGAAAACCCACGCACACGGCGTTTGTCCACCACAAAGTTCACTTGGCGGAAGCAGAGTTTGAACCTAAGACCTCTAGCACCAGAGGTGAACGCTCTACCACTGAGCAACCGCCCCCCCCCACATTTGCAAGAGTCTTGCATGCAAGACCAAGACCAAGACCAAGACCAAGGCCATACCTGCAAGACTAAGACCAAGACTTTTGCACAAGAGTCTTGCACAAGTACCGGCACTACTTATTTTTTTATATAATGCGAAAAAGAAGGAGATGGATTTCTTGGCTTCAGTAAAAATGCTGCTGGAGCGAATGTGTTTCCAGTAGTTTGTGCAAGCCGTGTGTGTTGATCTGCCCCTGTAGCTTATAGCAACACTATTTAGTTTTCTGAATTGGATGTTCACTTCACAAAAAGAGACAGAACTCTCCTTACCTTTATTTTAACTTACTTTTATATAAAAATATGCAACGTCAGCGAATATACACCGAAGAACTATAACTTTGAATTCTGCGGATCGTTTATAATAGAAATCAACTTAATAATACTTCTATAAATGATAGAGGACACAATACACTGTCGGCCAGACTAAAAAATAAAGAGTAATGTACACACGTGACTCACAAGTAAGATAATCGACAATCTGAGGGATAGCGAAAAGTTATATTAGTATGGTCAGAAATATTTGAATAGTAAGTACGTCTGCATTTTAATATTCGGTACTAAAAGAATAAATAATTATTTCTGTGGATGTAAGTTAAATTGAAGACTTAATTATAATAAATATTTAAAACTTAATTAACCCTTTAACCGCCATGTGTCATCAACGCTAAGCCTCACTGTTTTTGTAAATTTGTGTCGCGTATCACTTATGGATGACTCAGTTGATTGCTTTTGTATGCTGTGTGGTACCACGAAAGTCCACGGGAATCGTTTTAATGCGTTGAAATCTTTAAGCAAGTGGACTCGTAGAAATTTGGTAAAGTGTTAGTTTTACAGTGCATGTTAATATGAAGTAATTGTTGTTACAATATAAATTTTAAATATTCAAAGTACATTTATATTTTATTGTACTTCATTATTTGTTACAAATAATCAAATAATTATACATAAACCTTCACATTTGTTTTTCTATTATACAAGTTTGCAGAACGACACTTTTATAAAAGAAATACAAATAAAATTATTCTTTCTTTGGTTTTCCAAATATAAGAAAGTCGAAACTCCAATCTGCAATATACTTTGAACAATGAACATTGCAGTATTTATTGCAGTAAGTGATATATATAATGTAAGTTCGGAGAAAATATAATAATAGTATGGTATATAATATTATGTTTTCTATTATGTGTGTATTTCAGGTTTACGTTTAGTCGAGTAGTGAGTATACACTCAGGATAACCTTATTTTACTTTCGCATCCGACGAAATGTAAATTTTAAACCGTTGGAATTGTGTGTACTAAATTAGTATTTGTGTACTGACAATTTTCGAGAGGCAGTCGCGAACCAAGGGGTGGTTATTGTCTTCCAGTTTTCGAGAGGGAAGAGAATAGTAGGAACAAAACTAAAGGTAAAATATGAATCTCTCAGTTCATGCCTGTGAAACATATGTGTTATAATGTACCCAGAATTTTTAAGAATCAGCTACAGGCAAAGGTATTAATGTTTTACATTCGTTTCTATTATTCTGCCTCCCTCCGCCCTCCTCGAGAACAGGGAAACAAAGAACCGTCAAGCTAAATCCAATCTTTGGTTCGCCAATGTCTCTCAAAAAGTGTAGATAAAAAAAATGCAAATTTGTACTCACAGTTGTAAGTTTCAGTTTCTGCAGTGTATAAATCAAAATTATCTCAGGTATTTAGCATTAACTTCTCTATAGGATGTTAGAATTGATAAAATCACAATTAGGTTTTCCTGCTATCTTGCTTTACAAAGAAATGATCAACATAAAATCGTTGTTCACATTCCACACATTCTCATTTCGTGCGTGGAGTTTTATTTTGAGCAACTTTCCTTCCTTGTTCTTGCTTTCGGTTTTCATAATAAACTACCAACGTAATTTCGAATTTGTTTCTTTCAGAAAATGATTCACATTCTCGGTTTCTGCTGCAACACCTTCACTGCACTGCAACAGTTTCAAAGCCACTTATTATCTGAACGTCGTTACGGAAGTCTTTTTCGGAGTCACCTCGTTGTATATTAAGAGATCACTTATAATTATAGCACCCATAATCAATTCCACAGCTAGTTCTCTGTACCATTTTACTCCTCTTCGTTGTAGAGTACTCTAAGACTTTGATCAGACCAGTGTGACTGTTCAGCGTTCCCGTGTATGTCCAATTACGACAATTGCTGGAATACCAAATGTTACGAACACTTGCTGATACTATCATTTACCGTTGCATTATCACTTACTCAAAACACGTTACACTGTTATTATCGAATGATGCACAACATTCATGCCACGTGGCCTGTTTCTACGAATTCCATCTTAGGGGGCCGCGTAGCATCAATCTGATGCCCCTCCCCAAAAAAGTGCTCAAAGTGAACCACAATGCAATGTGCAGAATCAGACAAGTATAAAATGAGAATAATCAAAATTACGTTTTGGCCCTAAAGATATAATTTTTGATAATACTTTCTTGTAGTCAAAAGGTTAATAAAAGGAAATAAGAGTTCCTTTTGTTATTTTTTGAATTGTTCATTATTGATATCAAATGAGTAAGTTATTATTAGCCATTTTTAAACTATCAAGCAAGACTTTATGCACATGATATTATTGTCACTTGGTTCATCAAACACAAAGATCTTCATTGCAAACGTGGGATGAACACAATGAATTCATGTGTCAACACACATTCATAGTAACAGATGTACCACACATAGTGTTGCGATTGCAAAGATTGTAACACAAATATAATTTTGTTACTGGGGTCATTTCTGGTGATTTTGCAGTGAAGAATTGAAGACACAATTTCTACCGATATTTGTGCTGCGAACTACTTGTCCATCTGTAGTCAAACACTTAATTCAGTGCAATGTTGATTTTTTCCCTTATTTTCCTATACTCATATTTGATTCTTAAATAAGTTAGAATCTATACGTACTTTCAAAGCTACAACATGTAATATTTTTTTAAAATCCTATAATGTAAATATTGTAGTGTTAATTTTGTCTGAAATATTAGGGGTTTAATTGTTCGACTGCCTGCTACCTCAAATTGGATACATTCAATCTCAAGTTTTACAACTTTAGTGAGAATGTATTTAGAAGCTCTGACTTTTTCATAACTGAATAGAAAATTATTGTGTCACTAATTGCATTATTGGAGTAGAATGCGCAAACTCTCATAATAATTTTGGTCGTTATTTGTGCTCATTGCGAGTGAAGAATTTAAGGTCGGGTTACAAATTTATTCGTGTGGCCTTTGATTTTGGGCTACATTTTAGTTTAACATCTGTTGCTAATGAACTGATTCTCAGGAAGCGTTGTTGATGAGTTGGGTGATAATAATGCAATGATCAATGCTAATGGAAGTGGGATATCCTTACAAGAACCCATGAATAAGGGATCTGTTAACCACAAAGCTCATTTGGTCAAACCTGAGAGTGAACCATGAAGCCCCTCGCGACAAAGGTGAGACTTCTACCACTAAAATGCTAGATAACCTTGTACTGATTGAAGTGGAAAGACATATATTATGATTTTTCTTCTTTCGTGTCAAACGAGTTGATATTCTGAGAATAGATATTGAAATTTTGAAACCTACACAACGGAATGAAATACTTTGTTTCTAGTTTTTTTTTCAAACTTTTGAAATCAGAACCTCAAAGGAGCACTGATACTGTTCAAGTAAACGTTTACTTTTGGAAGCATTGTTATTCATATCTAGCAAGAGGATTCAAGAAAGTCTTGAATTAAGTGATCTCACTGTAATATTGAATTATTTAGATATGCAGACATTCCTAAAATAATAAGAAGCCGGATTTCGAGTTTACTAAAGCGTACTTACCATTAATGGATGTCCAATCTTAAAATATCATTTCTATAATAATCCTTAACAAAAGATTATATTCTATATTATGAGTGAATACATGCTAACTGTGAATTCTATAATTTTTATATAAAAACAGTTAATGGGCTTGGACGCCGATACTGGGATCGAGGGGAAAGTATCTTCCATTTTAGTTTGCTTGAGCCTATGTATCTGTATTATATACCTCATTCATGCCTTGCGAAATGTTACAATCAACTTTCCTCCTCACCCAAGTTATAGAGAAAATTGTCTCACCATAAAAAATTCTTGTTTAATTCTGAACAAAATATTCCTTCCCTTCGTGTTTCTTTATATTAAAAATCTTTTTCTACAGTAATGTTAGACTGTTAATTAAAATATTTAACATTTTTTAACTAAAAAGAATAATAATTATTTCTAGTATAAAAATACATTGCACCAAATATGTTGATGATATTCAAACAAAATTTTATTTAAAGATTACACAGGCGACATCAATCGTTAAGCAATCTCAATACACACGAGTTCTTGATCTCTGTTTACATCTTAGATTGGAGGTGATTGAAAACAAAATTTATTTACCTCAGGTCTTTAACCCCTTCGCGCCAGACCAATTTTTCTATAAAAGAACCGTAATACCAGATGAATAATTCTCAAAACAATACAATTCCATCTGCGTCTACTAACGTCGACCACAGGAACGGATCCAGGACCGACTTCTGGGGGGGGGGGGGCGGTGGATTGTCATACTGCTTCTTTTAAGGGCTCCAAACTTTAGGATGGGTTTTATTTATAAATATAAAATAAGAAAGTTTCCTCTTCTGGGCGTGGGTGTTCGTCCCGATCGCCCCCTGGATTCGCCCCTGGTCGATCATAAACACGCAGTGTACTATGATTTCAGGAACTCAATGACTACTATTGCCATTTAGGGAGTATAAATGAAGGCTCAAAATATCGAACTGTGAATTAATCACGGTTTACAATACTAGATAACAGTTATACACTGGGTTTAAGATTACTAGGTAGGAAAAGCAAAGTTTATGCAATAATACCACGAAGGGACGCGGGTACGTGTATGGTATTTATGTGCGACGTTATGAAAACTGCACACGTACATCCCTGGTGCGCAAGGAGTTAAGGCCGTGTCACCGACCCGAAGCTCATTTATTTCGAATTTAAAAGAATTTATTAACCAAGCCTCGTATATAGAGGAACAATCTCGAAGCCTTCTTCATCAGTTTGGTATTTTGTGCATTTGTGTTGGTAAGCCTCACTTCGATTTTACGGCCATATATGGTCGAGAAACACGGACCCTAATCACGTGAGTGCTGCATTTTTGGTGATTGTCCCTTTATATCTGACTTTCGGAATTTTTCCCTTTACCCACGCACTGTGGTAGTTGAGTGCTGATTGGTCAATGACTTTGCTCCTGAAGAAGAACAAGTAATGTGTAAGCTATGTTTCGGCAAGGGAAACTCCAGTCGTGTCAGTGTCTATGAAGACGCACGACCCCAGCGACTCCGCCAATCTTGAATGTAAGCTGGGTGTGCTACTTAAGTTAATTCGCGCGCTTGTATTATCGAAAGTCGGCTCCCCTTTTTCTTTTTTGGGTTGAGCATTAAAAGTGGTTCCGTGACTATACGAAAGTGAGTCGTTGTTGAGTGTTACACTACCAGTCAATTAAATCCCTTAGTCTTACGTAACAAGTGAGTTCCAGGTTGTTAAATCATAAAAAGAATTACGCCAGTGTGGACAATTGCCTAGCTTTGTCAGTAGAAGATTATAACGGATTCTTGGGATTAATCTACGCACTCCTAAAACTATCCCGGTTCCAGTTCAGGAACTTTTCTGTGAACCTCTTTTGCACCCAGGTTGGATTAGACGCCAGGACCCAAGTGGCAGCAGCAGTGAACCAACTGACCGGTCAAAGACTATTATGAGTAAGTGAAATCTTAATTTATCGATTGTGCCACGCAGCCACCTTTATTAAAAGAAAACAAAAAATGAAATAAGAGAGGTTAGAACGGCCGCAAAAGATATCGAGTAAAACTTGTTTGTTCATTTGTAAATCTTTTAATGTTCTTTTAATTTGTATGACTTACATTTAGTACTTGTATGACTTACATTTAGCATTTGTATGACTTACATTTAGTATTTGTATGACTTACATTTAGTATTTGTATGACTTACATTACAATTTTTGCACAGCTTTATCAGTTTTTTTATTTGCATCGTAGAATAACTTTTATTTGTTAATATCTGTGCTTCGTCTGATCATCTACGCATATTTTCAATTTTTACGGAATCTGTGTTTTGTCTACCGTTATTCCCAGCTTCGGTTTGAGACAAAGACGTAGATACGGATGAAATCGTGATTTGTCGTAGCAAGGCTGGGATGAACGCATTAACTGAAAGGGAGAGAGAGAGAAAGAAAGAAAGTAAGAGGGATGTGTAAACTCTCGAGAAAAGGCAAAAACTAATTTGAGCGTTACAGCTCTGTGTATAAAATTCTAACAACGACAAAGTCACGATTCTAGCCGAGAAAGAACAGTAACGTAACAGAACAAATGAAATTTAATGGTAATAATTATATATTAAAATAAAATAAAAATAAGCAAAATACAAAACTGAACATCAATAACAGTCAATAAACAAGAAAATGTACATAATACATAACAACATAGCGCAAAGATATAGAATATCTAAGACAAAAGATGTGTATTTCAAGTGACACATGTTTTGTCCTTTGTATCTAAAAATGTTGTAAGTTAAAGCTCCTAGGGAATTTAAAACAATACTTGAGCCATGACAAGGTTAGTATTGTCAAGATAAATTGAAGTTGGGATTATAGCAAATTTGTCAACAACGAAATCAGACGTATTTACCACACACAGCGGGGTTTCCCACCAGAATCGAATGTCGGTTCCTGTTAGTCGGAGAATGAGGAAACGCGACTTCTCTTTCACATCTTTCCATATATGCTAAGGATGGAGTGTTGGCTCGAGAACACTCAAAAAACTCGTAACTTGAAATAAACTACATAGAACAGACTTTTGATTGTTTAGTGCCATGTGACAGATATGGTTTGCAATAATAGCGAGATTTGTGTGACCTCTTATGCAACATAGATCTGCAGGTTCTATTGATACATTTACCTTTTACCTGTATATGTGTGAACCTACGTACATTACAAATCATTTGTAAGAAAAGTAATGCAACGTTCTTTTTATAGCGGAAGACGTTCCTGATTATTCCATTAAATAGTTATTCCACAAGAACGGTAGCTTTCCTTTTGCCAAGAAATACATAAATGCAATTATATTTCCATACCCCACAACCAATTTAAAGGGAACAAATCTCTTGTTATAAGTAAAATAATGACTCAATAAATGTAAATTAATGAATTAGTGATGTCAATCAAATTAACATTATCTCAATCGAACAGACCTTTCGCAGTTTCATTGAACTCCCTGCCAAGTACACGCTACGGAAAATTATTGTTAGAACATTATTGTGCCCTGGCCAAGAATTATTTAGAGAGCTTTTATTGTAATCTTTCATTATATTGATGTTCCTGGTTCGGAAATGTAAACCTTAGATATCATGGAGGAAAAGTATAATTTAGAAACTCAAACTCTGTCAGAAATTTATTATTTATTTATTTAACAATCACCAGATACAGCTCACAGGCCATTTTATACTGGATAACTATACACAACAATAACAATGGAAAGAATTTTGGAAGGTTTAGTACATACCATCTCGGCATTTGCCTGGTAGGACTGAGGAAAACCCCAGTCAGGATGGTCGACAGCGGGAATCGACTCCGCGACATCCCGAATGCGAAGCACTTGAGCTACTTCGCTCGGTGTTGTATGTGGAAGAGATACAATATATGCATATATAACGTCATAATTAATTTATTAATTCAAAGTTTTGAGATGAAGAAAGGTAAAATTGCTGCACACAAGTAATTCTGAAACATATTGAAGCAAATCCATCATGCATAAAGGGTAGTTTCTGACTTTGATTTTGTAAACAAACTCATGTTACAGTGTAGTAGGAAATAAGAAGCTGATAATGAAGAATATCCCGATTTAGGAACCAGATCAAAGACAAATTTTATATCAAAGTAATTTTTCTTTGTGTCTATTTCTTAGTTTATGGTGCTTCTTTCTTGCGTACTAGTTCGAATTTAGGCAACTCGTAAAACCGATAGGAACAAACATATAATTTTCGGGCTTCTTGTCAACCTACAAATATATACGCCAACCTGAATGACCTCTACGTTATGCTGAGTTGTATACGTTACACTTGCTAGTAACCCACGGAGTCCCATTTTGGAAATCAAAAATTACGATAACTATTCCTGGACTAAACACTGAACTCAAAATTAGTGTTGTAAATACACTTTTGTATAGTAGCTCACTCCAGGAAAACAGCTGCTACATACATAAAAAGCCATAGAAAGTTAAAACAAAAAACGAGGTTAATTCCTTTTTTGCCCAAAAACCGGAATTTTACGGTGAAAGAAGGATCCATTTGAGACAGACGAGTTCTATAAATATCTAGTTTTGTAAATATTTATACGCATTTGCCTTGTTATATGGTTTCAATATTTTCCTTTTCCATAAATATTGAAGGTGAATTACAATCTCATTTGGAAACCAATTTCTGGAGAAACAGGAAACAATGAACAGAAGTTTCACATTTTTACCTAATATGATAATTTACTTATATATTTGTTATGTTTCCTTTCATTATTTTTTTCTTTATTTGGTCCACATGATTCAATTCTTATATTTCCTCTTACAGTGTTGTTCATTATGTTATTTACTACGAAATCCCGTTCACTGAGTAAGAAACAGAATATTTTTACTATTAAAATCTGCTATAGGAATAGTATACACAAATTAAAATCACAAAAAATAACTTAGGTGTTAAGGTTTTCGAACACTTCTTCCAATAATTTGTTAAACAAAAGTGACAGGCTATACTTAATCTCAACTAATAGATTAAATGAAGTAAAGTGGTTATTCTGGTGTGCACTAGACTTTTGGTTGTGTGTACATGATAATAATCTGTTTTAAATTAGTTTTGTAATAAATTGAATTTCAGCATATGCACACAAGATTGTAACATATATGAGTATGGGAAAAAAATCACCCGTGTAAGAATACCACTATGGAGACTGTCACTAAGTACAACTTTATAGTACACTACTATTAGAAATAAGTTCGATATATAAATCGTACCCAATGTACGAAAATTGAAAATTCAAAGAAGTGTGTACATAGTTAACTTATGCATACTAACAGAGACATTTATGCACTAAAACTGTACCAATAGTACAATACATATCTGAAGTATGATTACAAGTATTAAAGGCTTAACATACAATATTAATTCAATCCAGGCAAAATATAATTTAGAACTACCATGTGTACTGTACGTACGTAACGTAGCCGAGGTTTGATAACAGTAAATTGTGAATATTAGAAGGAGAAAAACTTTCCTTAAATAAACAACTGGTATTAGTGCTTTACTTCTTGTCATTTATTGGGGTCCTCTGTACTTATGTTTTAAAGAGGGCATCAACGAAATTTGACATGAAATTCAGGTGACTAGAGGTAGTGCTCATTACGTTCAGGAAACATGAGTGTGTGCAGTTTAAGTTACCATTTTCTACGTAGTGTATTAGTTACTAAGGATTCTTACTTTGTGGGTACACGTTTTAGCAATTAATATTTAGTGCCAAGTGAATAGGTGAATATTGATTATTATCCTGCTTTTGGATTGCTAATAGTAACAAACATACTGAAATATTAATTGGTGTTATTATTGGAAAGATTGCTTGGATCTTATTTAAGAGATTACTTAGTTGGAAACATAGTTTTTGTCATTTGAGTGTGCTAATGTTTATCTATATGTGGCTATAAGAGAAACCATATTTTCAAATATATGCCAAAGTTTTACACAAATAATTTTCCTGTTGATTTTGTATGGGTAATGTCATAGCATGGTCTATGCATATATATATATATATATATACGTATGTTTATGTTTCTATGTTAATATGAACAGCATTGAACTTATACGTAACATTGCTATATATATTTTGTTGTTTGTGACGTGTTTAATTTTCATTTCAGAAATTTGACCATTCAGTAAGATTTTTCTAACACTTCAGTTAAATTGACTGTTTCGTAAACAGCATTATCCAAAATAATATCACAGTCCCATTCAACATGATTCCGAATTTGTAGCTCAAACGTAAAGGCTCAGTATATCACCTCCTTCTAAGCCCTATGCCACGAAAAGTGCTTCACACAAGGGTCTTTACTTCTCCTATTTGTATGGAAAACACTTAAATTTTTGTCATTTGTTTAAAACTGCTGTAATTGCTGATTTTTTTCTGAATCTGGATAAAGAGGAGAAGAAGATTATTCTTAAAGATAGTCCCTACAACCATTTCACCACCTGGTTATTTATCTTCTGATTGTATAAGTCCGCATAACAAATATGTATGGTTGATTGTATAGAGAAGAGAAGTTCGTAGAAACATTCAGAAATGTTCATATATTTTGATCACCACCTAATCCCGCTGAACCGAGAATTGAGCCAACGGCTTTGTACGCAACTAGATTGATGAAGCTCAATTGGTGTATAAAATTTAATTTATCTAGGTTATTATTCTTTTTTCGTAAATCTGGTGAGAGTCACACACATTCTTTTATTGTTATTAAAAATATCAATTGTTACTGCTACTAATTTATCTATATTTTTTCAGTCTATTGCAAATTCTCTTAATAATGTTTTTTCTGTGGATGTAATTTATACAGATTTTGTGAAGGCCTTTGATAAGCTAGATTATGCTGTATTGCAAAATTATTTAATTATGGCTTTTCAAACCAACTACTATTATTAATTTCTTCTTACGTAAATGGTCGAAAACAATATGTTGTGTATAATAACGACAGTTCTACATTGTTTGATGTTAATTCGGGTATACCACAAGGCTCTAATCTTGGACTTCTTTTCTTTCTACAATTTGTTAATGATTTACCATCTGTACTTGAACATTCACACTGTTTAATATATGCGGATGATATGAAATTATACAAGGAAATAAGAGAACTTGACGATGTATTAACACTTCAGAGGGATAAATGCTACTTATGGAGTGTTTAAAATAAGTTACATTTTAATATAAATAAATGTAATGTAATAACATTTTCTAAACATAGAAACCCTATACATTATAATTATACCATAACAAACACTATTCTTAATAGAGTTCAGGAAATAAATGATTTGGGTGTCATTGTAAATACCAAATTGTGTTTAAACGCACATATAGAAAAGGTTGTCAATGAAGGTTTTAAATCTCTAGGTTTTTGATAAGAAGTACTAGAGATTTTAATAATCCATATGTCATTATTATGTTATTCAATTTTCTAGTACGTAACAAACTTGATTATGCAAGTATAGTTTGGACACCATATTATAAGCAGTAAATTGCAAAAATTGTAACAAATAAAACACAGTTCTGACCAGAGCAGAATGAAATATATTAAAAACTATACTTACAATGTGTTACAATTTCAAGGACCTAACGTCCTCTTCATCAGACACAAACACTGAGAAAAGACAGGTAACAGCAGATCTTATATACACTAGAAAGTGAAAGGCCACGCCCTTTACTTCTCTCTCATTGGTCGGAGGGAACCAATGAGGATAAAGACAATTCCGCGCCAACAGAAAAATATAATGAGCTCTTTCACTTTTTCTAGCAGTTCTTTAATCAGATGACATACAAAGAAAAGTAAATAACAAATAGAAAATATTAAATAAGAAAAATAAATAACTAAATATATATATAAAATTTTTAAACAAAAATTGAACGGATTCATAACAAGTTTCTGAGATACGTATATTACAAAACTTACAGAATAAACTCTTATGAAAATAAAATAACGTATGCAACTCTGCTAAGGTTATTTGATATTGTAACATTATTTGCTAGACGAAGGTATTTTCAACTTATATTTCTTTTTAAGCTAGTAAATGGAATTGTTGATAGTCCTGAATATTTGTATTTATTAAATTTTAATATTACACATAACTGTTTGAGGACAAGATTGCCATTTATTTGTAAAAAATCCAAAACCATTGCACATTTGAACACACCCTTGATAAGTATGTGTAGATTATTTAACAATCTAATTCAAAATAACATTGAAATTGATTTTGCTGTGCCACGTATTTCCTACATAAGATCGCTTATAATAATTTTATCACTTTCAGATTATCTATAGTATTGATATTTCTATATCTATTGATTATATAAGCCATTTTAATTGTAACATGATAATAATCTAGTCTTTAATATTTGAACAATCCTTCTATTGTTACTATTTTTAATTTTCTTAGTAACAATATTGTATATATTAAAAATTACCTTCATAAGTTAGTTTGTGGACTTGGTCATGCTCCTTCAGTAAAAGATGGCTTTATACAACTACTTTAAAAGTATCTCACTGTTCCTGTGCTTATAAAAATCATTAAATCATACTTCTAATGTATTTTGTATTGTTTTTGGTCGTATGTGATTTGGTAGTTTGTTTATTGCTCTTTCTGGTATTTTAATCACATTTTGCTCTCTCCCTATTCATTTAGCATTTTGCCATTATATGTTCTGATGTTTTCTTGTGGATACTTTTATTTACTGATTTTTTTTTTACTTTTTTCTTTCATTGTTCCTTTGTAGATACATTAATTTTGTAAGCCGGTTGTAACTGAAATAAACCCCTGTAATAGACAACAATAATAAATAAATAAATAAATAAATTGATATGTTGAATTCTGAGAATTGCCTTATTTACACTTTTCTTTTTAGAGAGGGAAACTATGTGAAATTTTCGAGTAATTTGGAGAAAGAGGACTTTGATCTAGGATTCAAGAAATTATTATTATTCTCTCAGAACATTATTACACTGAAAAATACAGTGGAATTGAGCACGAAGCTAACATGAATCAATTGCCAAAAGAGGTTCAATATCTTGTATTAATTTATAAATGAATATGTTTCACCGAAACATATTATATAACTCAAATTTGATAGGAATCATAACTGTTTTACAAAACTGCTTTTCTCTACAGACATTTAACTATAGTAGATGTTTATGCAATATATATTACCAATTTCGTGAATTGTTTGCTGAGTCCATTACCAATTACATGAAAAAGAATTAAATTATAAAAAAATGTATATATAGAAAACTTCCAAATTCGTTAACTTATGTAATCAGAGACGACAATAATTAGGCAAAAAAGACCCAAGGCAATGTTCCAGCGGAAAACAGTGGTGCAGCTAGTAAAAATGAGTTTAAAAAAGCGATAACGTCAAAACAAACTAACAGAAAATAAAATTCCCGTCCTGGAATTAAAAGAATCAGCTCGCTTTTTCAGAAGTGAAATAATAACATTAACCATACGTTATTACATACTCATAATGCGAGAGGTAATGATACATCAGCAAGCAACACATTAGTATAAGATCCTAGTACATGGTTCAGGTTGATGTTGTCTGAGCAAGTACGCAATAAGAGACGCATATGTAATTATAGAAGAAACAACTTCATCAGGATTAGAAGAATAATTGATGTGACTAAGCGCTAATAAATAAACGTACCTAAGTTGATCAGAGGCTTTGTGGAAAGTATGATTGAAAATTGGTAGTGCTAGTGCGACTTATTGGGAACTGACAGTTGTACACAGAGTCATATAAGAAAGTGATAAGAAACTATTAAAGTAAGAAATCCAAATAAGAAGTGTCTACTCGTAACATTCCGTTAGAGTATGTAGTTGCGAGAAACAAAATACAAGAGATTTCGATACTAAGAATGAACGCTAATGTTCAAAAGGAGGAGACATAACTGAAAGTAGAAAAAAACACAAGAGACGTGCACATAGAGAGAGAGAGAGAGATAGGGAACCAAAGTCAATAGAAAAATCCAGCGGAGAGAAGACATTGTGGAACATTAAACAACTGTGCAAAATTGTTCAACCTTTTGGACACTGCCATGGGAATTTGTACTGTAGAAAAGATTGTGTTATATCCTTGTTATTTCATGGTGGTTGATACAAGACATTTCAGTTGTGGAAAAAAGTATTTATAGCTATATTTAGTATGTTTATAGTTACTACGTAACTAAGATTATGCTAATAGCACATATATGCTTACTTTGTACTTGTAGCGTCCAGTGTTACCTATAGGTGGCACCATGGTACCAAAGTACCAAGTACGATGTTTCCAAATGAGCCTAAATCAACAATTTTGTTCGCAAGAACATTTAATCTTAGTAATTAAAACTATACGAATTGAAAACTTAAAACGAAGAATAAAAGTACTATATAAATATTAGGATTTGTATAATGCTAAACATATTCTAGTACGTAATATGCGAAAAAACCGGAGCCAAATTTTGCGTTCCAAAATCTGACGTCCAACAGTTCATTTTCAAATCCAACCTGTCGAAGTCTATGTTTAATATGGCAGCTTTCATTTGCTACCTTTTCTGTTATTTCATTATGGCTTACAATTTATTATTTATGAACATCCGTTCTCTGCTGACACATCAAGTGCTGTTCACGCAGTTATTACAGGAAGAACAAATTTCAGCCTTTGCGCTCAATGAAACATACCTGGCTCCTTACAGTAGTAATCGCCCCACTTGAGGCAATTTTTCCGACCCCTGGAGCGTGGCGCCCGCCGCCGCCGCCAAAATTTTGCGCCCCAGGCGCCCGGCGCCCATTTTTTGGGTTACGTGGCCCGGGGTTAATGACCTAGGGGGCGCCCGCCGCCGCCTAAATTTAGCGCTCCCGGGCGCCCGGCGCCCATTTGTTGGGTTATGTGGCCCGGGGTCAATGATCTAGGGGTACATTGGACCACCCCCCTTAAATTTTGGAAATTGCCAAATCTAAAAATTTGGTGTGGTAGCCTAGGACCATAGTATGTACCTCTATCAGTATTGGATGTCTATGTCGTTCCCTTTCATGGGTAAAAAATTGCCAAAAATTCAAATTTCGGGGTTTTTTGACCTAATTTATCCTCTTGGATGAGGTGTTATTATCCCCCCTTTGATGAGGTGTTATTACTCTATATGGATATATGTGCATATACAGGGTCAATTACCTTTCATAAGACATGGGTATATTTGTGCACCCCTTTAAAAATTTGGGAGGAGTACATTGGCCCACCCCTTAAATTTTGGAAATCGCCCAATTTAATGCGCCCCCGGGCGCCCGGCGCCCATTTTTTGGGTTACGTCGCTCGGGGTCAATGACCTAGGGGTACATAGGACCACTCCTTTTAGATTTTGGTAGGAGTACCATGGCCCACCCCCTAAATTTTGGCAGGGGTACATAGGACTACCCCCCTTAAATTTTGGAAATTGCCAAATCTAAAAATTTGGTGTGGTAGCCTAGGACCATAGTATGTACCTCTATTAGTATTGGGTGTCTATGTCGTTCCCTTTTATGGGTAAAAAATTGCCAAAAAGTCAAATTTCGGGGGTTTTTAACCTAATTTATCCCCTTTGATGAGGTATTATTATCCTATATAGTTATATGGGCGTATACAGGGGTTCATTACCTTTCATAAGACATGGGTATATTAATGCACCCCTTGAAAAATTTGGGAGGGGTACCTTGGCCCACCCCTTAAATTTTGGAAATTGACCAATTTAAACATTTGGTATTATAGTACAGGACCCTAATATGTATTATGATAAGTTTGGGTGGTCCATCTCTTTCCCTTCTAGGGGTACAAAATTGCCAAATTTTAGTACAACCACATGTTTGGTTTTTGGTCGATTTTATCCCCTTTGATGAGGTGTTATTATCCTATATAGTTATATGGTCATGTATAGGGGTCCATTACCTTTCATAAGACATAGGTACATTTGTGCACTCCTTTAAAAATTTGGGAGGGGTACTTTGGCCCACCCCTTAAATTTTGGAAATTGCCCAATTTAAACATTTGGTATTATAGTACCGGACCCTAACATGTATTATGATAAATTTGGGTGGTCCACCTCGTTCCCTTTTAGGGGTACAAAATTGTCAAAATATAAACGTAAGCAATACGTTGTACCACGTGTTTGGTCTTTTGGCCCAATTTATCCTCTTGGATGAGGCCCTATTACCTTATATAGTTATATGGACGTATACAGGGGTTCATTACCTTTCATAAGATATGCGTATATTTGTGCACCCCTTTAAATTTGGGTGGAGTACTTTGGCCCACCCCCTTCAAGTTTGGAAATTGCCCAATTTAAACATTTGGTATAATAGTATAGAACCCTAATATATATTATGATATCCCTTTTAGGGGCTCAAAATTGCCAAATTTTACTACAACCACGTATTTGGTATTTTGGCTCATTTTATCAACTTGGATGAGGTCCTATTACCTTATATAGTTATATGGACGTATACAGATGTCCATTTCCTATTATAAGACATAGGTACATTTGTGCACTCCTTTAAAAATTTGGGAGGAGTACCATGGCCAATCTTTTAAATTTTGGAAATTTTCCAGCTTAAGCATATACTACTGGACTCTAATATGTATCATGATAAATTTGGGTGGTTCACTTCGTTCCCTTTTAGGGTACAAAATTGTCAAAATATAAACATAAGCAATATGTTGTACCACGTGTTTGGTTTTTTGATCCAATTTATCCTCTTGGATGTGGACCTATTACCTTATATGGTTATATGGTCATGTATAGGGGTTTATTCCCTATCATAAAACATAGGTACATTTGTGCACCCCTTGAAATTTTTTGGGAATGGTACCTTGGCCCCCCCCTTTAAGTTTTAGAAATTGCCCAATTTAAACATTTGGTATAATAGTACTGGACCCTAATATATATTACTATAAATTTGGGTGGTCCACCTCGTTCCCTTTTAGGGGTCATTTTGTTCCGCTTTAGGGGTGAACATGGATACCGTACATGTATTGCAATCGTCCCGAGTTCGATTCTTGGTGCTAGTTTCAGGAAATGTTGAATTTAACGTCTCCGCAAAACGATAATGATGAGTAGTGATAGGACGTAAACATGAGAAAAACATGAACTTACTTGATTGAGGATTGAAGCAGTGACCTCACACATTAGTGACAAACGCGGATGGGATGATGTGATTTTGGACCTAATTAGTAACTCTCGTTTCCGTTCATGGATTAAATAAAAAGATGACTCTTTGCTTAAATCTGATTAGTTCATTGTTCGAGCGATTTTTAAACGCTCAGCGTTTGTTGATCAGTAAGCGCTTCATTGATGGAAACAATGTTGCCAGATTTTGAAAATCTAAACTGCTCCGATTCTTTTTCGAAACGGTTCCGCTGAGTGCAAGAATTTTCAAAACTAAAAATTTTGAAAACTAAAAATTTTTAAACAAACAAAATTTAAACTTTTCAAAAAAAAATTCGAACTAAAAAATTTCAAATAAAAAAATTTAAACAAAAAATTGTCAAACAAAAATTTTCAAACTAAAAGATTTCAAATAAAAATTTGAAATAAATTTTGAAAATCTAAAATTTTTAAAACTAAAAAATAAAATCAAACTTTCTGGAACGAAATTTTTTAAACTTAAAATTTTCGAACTCGAACCGAATTTGAAAACTAAAAAACTTTTCGTACTAAATTTTCAAACTTTTTTTCGAACTCAGAAAGTTTCAAACTTAAAACTTGCAAATCAAAATTTCAAACTAAAAAGTTTTCGATCTAAAATTTTGAACTAAAAGAATTCGAACTCAAAGTTCTCACTAAAAATTTTCGAACTCAGAAAGTTTTAAAATCAAAATTTGAAACTCAAGTTTCGAATTAAAAATATTTTCGAACAACAATTATCAAACTCAAACTTTTCGAAAATCTTAACAGAGATTGAAAGTGATCACTCGTCTTCGCGAGCCGTAAGCCGTAACTTTTAGTAATGTAACATAGTTTACGGTTTAAGATTTATATTGTCTCGAGAACGATTGAGTTCGTTTATGTAATGAACCCGTTGGCCAGCCATAGCCTGATTTCACATCGTAGCTCATGAAAGCAATCTTGTTGTAGTTGTGTAGCCGTGACCATTTTTCTGGACATAGCCTGTACGATCACCAGGAATGAAATACTACTTAGTTTAGCGACCATTAAGACGTGAAATAAGATGAAATCTGAACCATCAAATGTTAAGACATCCTGCGATAGAACAAACAAAAATGTGTGTTTCCTTACCTGGAGTCGAACCCCGGATCGATTAGAACTTTAAGAAAAGGACATATTTCGTTTAGCACAGCGATTCATATGTTATGAGTTGGGAACTCGGATCTCAAAATCGACGTCTGCTTAGTTGTTAAAAGCAATGAATCAATTTTCCATTGACATTGCCAAACACTTTAAAATATTAAGTCAGCTTCTGTCATATTGAAATTGCATTAAAAAAATCACATGCGAAGGCGAAGATGACGAAAGAGACGAGCGGCTTCTTGCACAAGTTTCGTAACGAAATGAATTTCATTACTTCAGTATCATAGTTTCTTTGTCATAGATGAAGAATGCAGAATTTGCAGTTTTTCTTTATAACATCATTCACCTCTGTCATATTGCATTCTCTCTCTTTAAATTGTGTTACTGTTGCTTAGTTACTAAGATATCAGTCCTGTGTTTGTAACATTGAACTTGTCATTTACTGCAATAGTGATTACCGTGTTACCTAGTGATGCTATAATGTTGCATTGAATCAATTTTTTTCTGGTGCAAGAGGTTTTCAGTTCGATTCCTTTAGAGTGCTTCCCGTCGTTCTTATAGGATTATCATGTTACTTATTTCATGAAAGATCGTGCCAGTAGTGAATGATTCTACATTGAATTCAATTTACTATGGTGGAAGAGCTTCCCTCATAAGATTGTAAATGAAGAAAGAAAAAAAACTGTTACGATACCATGGTTCGGCTTTCCTTGTGTCAAGAAATGAACGATTTATCGTTTTGATCTCATATTGTTTTGTACCATGGTGCTGTAATACGAGTGATTTGTATTAAATAACATTCACAAGAAGATCGATTTCGGCTGGAAAACAATTTCATAAAAGTGAACAAGTGCATCTAATGCGAAAAGGATTCTAGTTTGATTCTGCTGACGTTCACTATTTTAAGTGAAGTTTTTATACGATAAAAGTATTGTACGAACAGTCTGTGCTTACTGCTAAAACTTAATTACATTTTCATTGAAATCAACATAAGTAATATATTTGTATTTAAAAATGTAATCAGTATGTACTGTAATAAACAACATTGTGTGTTTGTGTGTGTGTGTGCGTGATGTTAGTCTAAACAACAGTCTTTTTCATGAATGGTTTTTAAATTATTGTTGTGGTATTTGCTCCTCGAGAAAAAGCTGAGGCCTGCAAAATGATCTTCCTCAACTCAGTGACCTTGCTTGTTTCATGTTAAGTGTATCATTATCTGTTTACGTCGTGATGACTCAATGACAGAGGTGTGTAAGGTCGCTGGTTCGATCTTAGCTAACGCCAAGTTGCTTTGTAGTGAACAAAAGAGCCGTGTGCGTGAGTTTTCTCAGGGTTCTCCCCACTATATTTAATCCATCATTACATTATTTCTCATCATCATCGTCTTCTTTACCCTAGTTAGCATAACCGTAAGACGTAAAACTCAAAGATTTAATTTCATTTCTCTGAACCGCCACGAGTGTATTTTTGTTCTCTTGACAGTACCGAGGACGTAAATCTTGTGTTCCTAGACTGCATAAGACGTGAACGATAAAATCTCAACCACCATAAATGTTTTATGTTGACTTAACAATATCGAGGCTGTATAGGACGTGGACCTACAGTTCAAAGTGAAATTCGAATCATCATAAATGTAGCTATAAACACCAAATATTTGTTTCTATTTTACGTATAAGATGGAAAGTGTTTATGACCTTAGGCTGTATAAGACTTGAACGTACTTCTGTGGGTTGTGTACTTAAACCCGTAATAATAACGCCAAAAATCGAACCTGGACTTAGCCACTGAAATCTCAAATGGGCTTAAGGAAAGATTTTTTTTATTGTAATGCATTAAACCTGGAAAATGCTGATTAGCACCTTGACCTTCAAGTGAGAGGAGTGAGAGGTAAGGAAATACTTCCGTGCTTGACGTCACATGAATGAAATTCTGTCCATCTTAGCATTTTTCGTTCTGTGCTTTGATCAGTAAGCTGTTATTCGTTTCATACAAGTTCAAGTGTTAATGTGGCTAATATTTATAAAATCACGTCTTAATGGTCGCTAAACTAAGTAGTATTTCATTCCTGGTGATCGTACAGGCTATGTCCAGAAAAATGGTCACGGCTACACAACTACAACAAGATTGCTTTCATGAGCTACGATGTGAAATCAGGCTATGGCTGGCCAACGGGTTCATTACATAAACGAACTCAATCGTTCTCGAGACAATATAAATCTTAAACCGTAAACTATGTTACATTACTAAAAGTTACGGCTTACGGCTCGCGAAGACGAGTGATCACTTTCAATCTCTGTTAAGATTTTCGAAAAGTTTGAGTTTGATAATTGTTGTTCGAAAATATTTTTAATTCGAAACTTGAGTTTCAAATTTTGATTTTAAAACTTTCTGAGTTCGAAAATTTTTAGTGAGAACTTTGAGTTCGAATTCTTTTAGTTCAAAATTTTAGATCGAAAACTTTTTAGTTTGAAATTTTGATTTGCAAGTTTTAAGTTTGAAACTTTCTGAGTTCGAAAAAGAAGTTTGAAAATTTAGTACGAAAAGTTTTTTAGTTTTCAAATTCGGTTCGAGTTCGAAAATTTTAAGTTTAAAAAATTTCGTTCCAGAAAGTTTGATTTTATTTTTTAGTTTTAAAAATTTTAGATTTTAAAAATTTGTTTCAAATTTTTATTTGAAATCTTTTAGTTTGAAAATTTTTGTATGACAATTTTTTGTTTAAATCTTTTTATTTGAAATTTTTTAGTTCGAATTTTTTTTGAAAAGTTTAAATTTTGTTTGTTTAAAAATTTTTAGTTTTCAAAATTTTTAGTTTTGAAAATTCTTGCACTCAGCGGAACCGTTTCGAAAAAGAATCGGAGCAGTTTAGATTTTCAAAATCTGGCAACATTGTTTCCATCAATGAAGCGCTTACTGATCAACAAACGCTGAGCGTTTAAAAATCGCTCGAACAATGAACTAATTAGATTTAAGCAAAGAGTCATCTTTTTATTTAATCCATGAACGGAAACGAGAGTTACTAATTAGGTCCAAAATCACATCATCCCATCCGCGTTTGTCACTAATGTGTGAGGTCCCTGCTTCAATCCTCAATCAAGTAAGTTCATGTTTTTCTCATGTTTTCGTCCTATCACTTCTCATCATCATCGTTTTGCGGAGACGTTAAATTCAACATTTCCTGAAACTAGCACCAAGAATCGAACTCGGGACAATTGCAATACATGTACGGTATCCATGTTCACCCCTAAAGCGGAACAAAATGACCCCTAAAAGGGAACGAGGTGGACCACCCAAATTTATAGTAATATATATTAGGGTCCAGTACTATTATACCAAATGTTTAAATTGGGCAATTTCTAAAACTTAAGGGGTGGGCCAAGGTACCATTCCCAAAAAATTTCAAGGGGTGCACAAATGTACCTATGTTTTATGATAGGGAATAAACCCCTATACATGACCATATAACCATATAAGGTAATAGGTCCTCATCCAAGAGGATAAATTGGATCAAAAAACCAAACACGTGGTACAACATATTGCTTATGTTTATATTTTGACAATTTTGTACCCTAAAAGGGAACGAAGTGAACCACCCAAATTTATCATGATACATATTAGAGTCCAGTAGTATATGCTTAAGCTGGAAAATTTCCAAAATTTAAAAGATTGGCCATGGTACTCCTCCCAAATTTTTAAAGGAGTGCACAAATGTACCTATGTCTTATAATAGGAAATGGACATCTGTATACGTCCATATAACTATATAAGGTAATAGGACCTCATCCAAGGTGATAAAATGAGCCAAAATACCAAATACGTGGTTGTAGTAAAATTTGGCAATTTTGAGCCCCTAAAAGGGATATCATAATATATATTAGGGTTCTATACTATTATACCAAATGTTTAAATTGGGCAATTTCCAAACTTGAAGGGGGTGGGCCAAAGTACTCCACCCAAATTTAAAGGGGTGCACAAATATACGCATATCTTATGAAAGGTAATGAACCCCTGTATACGTCCATATAACTATATAAGGTAATAGGGCCTCATCCAAGAGGATAAATTGGGCCAAAAGACCAAACACGTGGTACAACGTATTGCTTACGTTTATATTTTGACAATTTTGTACCCCTAAAAGGGAACGAGGTGGACCACCCAAATTTATCATAATACATGTTAGGGTCCGGTACTATAATACCAAATGTTTAAATTGGGCAATTTCCAAAATTTAAGGGGTGGGCCAAAGTACCCCTCCCAAATTTTTAAAGGAGTGCACAAATGTACCTATGTCTTATGAAAGGTAATGGACCCCTATACATGACCATATAACTATATAGGATAATAACACCTCATCAAAGGGGATAAAATCGACCAAAAACCGAACATGTGGTTGTACTAAAATTTGGCAATTTTGTACCCCTAGAAGGGAAAGAGATGGACCACCCAAACTTATCATAATACATATTAGGGTCCTGTACTATAATACCAAATGTTTAAATTGGTCAATTTCCAAAATTTAAGGGGTGGGGCAAGGTACCCCTCCCAAATTTTTCAAGGGGTGCATTAATATACCCATGTCTTATGAAAGGTAATGAACCCCTGTATACGCCCATATAACTATATAGGATAATAATACCTCATCAAAGGGGATAAATTAGGTCAAAAACCCCCGAAATTTGACTTTTTGGCAATTTTTTACCCATAAAAGGGAACGACATAGACACCCAATACTAATAGAGGTACATACTATGGTCCTAGGCTACCACACCAAATTTTTAGATTTGGCAATTTCCAAAGTTTAAGGGGGGTAGTCCTATGTACCCCTGCCAAAATTTAGGGGGTGGGCCATGGTACTCCTACCAAAATCTAAAAGGAGTGGTCCTATATACCCCTAGGTCATTGACCCCGAGCGACGTAACCCAAAAAATGGGCGCCGGGCGCCCGGGGGCGCATTAAATTGGGCGATTTCCAAAATTTAAGGGGTGGGCCAATGTACTCCTCCCAAATTTTTAAAGGGGTGCACAAATATACCCATGTCTTATGAAAGGTAATTGACCCTGTATATGCACATATATCCATATAGAGTAATAACACCTCATCAAAGGGGGGATAATAACACCTCATCCAAGAGGATAAATTAGGTCAAAAAACTCCGAAATTTGAATTTTTGGCAATTTTTTACCCATGAAAGGGAACGACATAGACATCCAATACTGATAGAGGTACATACTATGGTCCTAGGCTACCACACCAAATTTTTAGATTTGGCAATTTCCAAAATTTAAGGGGGCTGGTCCTATGTACCCCTAGATCATTGACCCCGTGCCACATAACCCAACAAATGGGCGCCGGGCGCCCGGGAGCGCTAAATTTAGGCGGCGGCGGGCGCCCCCTAGGTCATTAACCCCGGGCCACGTAACCCAAAAAATGGGCGCCGGGCGCCTGGGGCGCAAAATTTTGGCGGCGGCGGCGGGCGCCACGCTCCAGGGGTCGGAAAAATTTGCCTCAAGTGGGGCGATTACTACTCTTACCTACAATGTTACATACCAAAATATAATTTACTACGGCATGATGCTCCATCCGGACCGCGCCTATATGGTGGTACAGCTATCGGCATTAGCGCTCGTCTACCATACCGCACTGTTACGATGGCTCGCGCTTTCAATCTTCCTGAGTACAATATAGCAACTATTTACTTTCGAGGTCGCACAGTTACATTTGCTACAATCTATGTTCGCCCAGGAAGGATTATTAGTTATGATTTCTTTCGTTTCATCGATACACAATCTCGGCATTATATCATCATGGCAGACTTAAATTTTCATAGTCGAACACAGCTCGACAAACAACTTTTCCTTGACTTTATACAAACTTCCACAACAGGGGAATATCACGTCCTGCCACAACCTACGAGACCAGCTAGCAATACAACTCCAGACGTAGTAATCACATAGTCTTCTCTATCTCATCTTGTCAACATTACTGTACTGGACTCAATCGGCAGCGATCATGTTCCTATTAAACTGGAATTGCAATGTACAGTGAAACCAACAAATCCCATACCAGCTAGGAAAAATCTATCTCTATCATAAGGCTAATTTGGATCCACCATCGACCGATCCACCATCGATGACGCAATTAGCGCACTTATTGTACCTACCTCGCAACATAGTCTTGATCAAGTCATCACGGACCTCACTGCCACAGTTCAAGATGCAGCAGAACATTCAATCCCTTCTACTCATTTCCATCCGCATAAACCTGTCTTGCCCCCAAAGTATATTGCATTAATTTCTGCTTCCCGTCGCGCTTATCGCGAATACCGAACAAGCGGCAACTTGGAGGCACTTCGCTTACATCGTCAATATCTCCGAATAACACATAACTACATAATAGCCTATAAGAGAAGACAGTGGATTCAAACGTATAACACTCTTACCACAGAAACTCATCCCAGCAAATATTGGCGTAAGTTCCATCAACTCACTGGTCAAATGTCTAGCACGCCCTATCCTATTATTCACGACAATCAAGCTCTAAATTCTGACATAGAGAAGGCGAATATTTTTGCTGCATTTTTCCAAGATATCTTCACTCCCCTTCCTGGAGGGTACACACCGCAACGCCTTCAATCTTCGATCAACCGTCATGCTGATCCGACCTCCGCTCATTTACAACCGTCTCACCACCATGTTCTGGAACCTCATAATCCACTTACTAAGGCCATAGACCCAGATGACATCAGAGCAACTTTAGCAACTAAACGCAGTACGGCACCTGGATTCGACTCCATTACATATGCTCTCATCAAATATGCACCTCCTTCTTTTATTCTGATTCTCAGTCATATTTACACGTTCATCCTTCGTACTGGCTTCTTTCCGCTCGATTGGAACTACTACAAAGTTCTTTTATTTCCCAAGCCAAAGAAACCACCATCTGACGTCCAGTCGTATCGCCCGATCCATTTAACAAGTTGTCTCTGCAAAATATTCGAACGTATTCTCGTTCGACGGCTCCACAGACATCTCCTAATGCACGATCTTCTGCCGATCCATCAAGCTGGTTTTCGACCGCATTTCAGTACACTAGATCAGTTATTACGACTTACCACGGCCATTTATAACCAATACAACGAGAGCTTCCCTTCCAGCTTAGTAACATTCGATTTGGAGAAGGCATTCGATAAAGTCTGGCATCCTAGCTTAATATACAAATTACATAATTATCTGCTGCCCATATCTTATATACGCTTAGTCAATACCTTCTTAACCGGACGTATCGCATATATTTCTATTAACAACTCTCTCTCTCACCCCATTTTCTTACACTCTGGCGTACCTCAAGGTTCTGCTTTGTCTCCATTGCTGTACTTACTCTACGTTGCCGATCTCCGACTCACTCCTCACGTTCAAGTCTATCAATTCGCTGACGACACAGCATTTCTAACAACAGCTCATACTATTCAGTGTATCAACAGACTACTGCAGCCAGTTATCGATACATTGTCCGTTGGTGTCACGTGTGGCTACTCAGTATTAACTCTGCGAAAACACAATCTATCGTATTTCTACCACCTCGTAGACGATCCAGAGTGTTTCGCAATCCGAATCTATTAAACATCCACGTGGATCACACACCAGTTCCTCTTTCATCATCTCTTACCTACCTTGGGGTGGTATTTGACACGAAACTCACATGGACTCCGCATCTTAAGAAAATTGTTATTCAAGCCAAGAATAGACTAAATCTTCTTAAACGCTTAGTTGCTACAAGCTGGGGTTTACGACCACAAACTGTCCTCCATACTTACAAAGCCTTTATGAGGGCTACTCTAACTTATGGCCCTACAGCTTGGACCGCAGCCCCCGACAACTTCTACAAACAATTATCTATAATGGAGCGACATGCTTTCAGACTGGCCTATCGAATTACCAAGCCCCACCAGGCTCCTCTATGATCTCATAGATTTTCCACCATTGCTCACCCATCTAGAACAGCTTCGTATCCGCTACATTATGAAACGTATTGGCTTACAACACCCCATGCTTCTAGACATAATACGCTACGACCGAGACAATGATGCACCACCACGGTACGTCGTTACTCCGCTCCAACATTACCTCACATTGTACTACTTGCAAATGGATCCTGCCGACCGAGACCCAGAGGTATTTGCCATATATCATCCACGTCATCTGTCATCCTCCATATATCTATCATATGCACAGTAATCACCTACTAACATGGGCCTCTCCTGTCTACATCAGTTCCTGAATAGCCCCAGGAACAGAAGATAACTGCATCCGTTCACTAACAGAACCTAGTGTTGTGGCGTCCAGTACAATTCATCCTCATTTTCATCATCATCTCAAAATATTATTTCTTTGCATTGTTCTTCCTGTTACTGTTTTTCTTATCTGTTCTTAGATTCACGCACTTCGCCTTCATGCACTGAAAATTTTGTTGTTTTCTTGTTCCATATTTTTAAGCCTCCATGCACTTATTCTCTTTATGTTATTACTATTATTATTAGATTTGTGTCACCTGTTCAAATTTATCTCTACTGTATGTATATATGTTATTTACATAAAATAATGACTGAATAAAGGAAAACCCCTTAGACCAACCACAATTTTTGTTGTCTCTACAATCCTAATGCAACACTTTCCCGAAGAAAGGGCACAACCCTTTAAACGGGTAGACGACAAAAAAATCTGACCTAGACAAAATCTAGCAAATCAAATATCGTTGAAATAAAAGTCACAAAACGATATCTGTTACGTTTAAAACCTTTCTATAACATTACACAGAGTCTGTGAGATCAAAATAATAATAAGAAGAAGAATAAGATATTTAACAAAATTAAAGAGCTGACAATCCAAAAATGCTAGATACTAGAAACGAAAAATAATTCAGTTCAAAATGAATAAATACATAATTTAAAATCAAAAGAACTGACGATAAATGTCGAATCGAATTTATTTCTTTCTATATTTATTCCACTGTTTAAAATAATTTCGTTTGATACAAGAAAGTTTAAAAAAGAAACGAATTTAGATACTATCTGAATCACGGAGATAGATACAACACTTACATCAACAAGAAATTTACATCTTAAATTACAGACATCTGTGATCAATATTTACTTCACCTAGAATTGATCTAACAAAAATATAATTATCAAATAATATACATTATTGTGATAAGCTTAGCAACTGCACTTTCAAACTTTCGCCGAGATAATTACAGAAAAAGGATCTCCTCCAGTTCCTTACCAGAGGGTAGCGTTCCCAAAACTGATGCAAAGTTCCCTCTTTGTGCTGCCAGATGATGCGTTGCAGTAGAAAAGAGGTTGCTCTAGCGTCTCCTGACGATAAAAAAGCGGTGACCGACTTCTTTTATAAATTTAAGACCTTCGGGACCCAGGAACCACCTGATTCGATAGCTATAGCGACAAAATTATATTTGTCGAGGAAATTGATGTACTTCTTGCGTTTTTCTGTTTCACGGCGAGCAGCGACGTTGCCAGCTTGTGTTGAGGAAGAATGTTGATTTGAAGGGGCGAAGGTGTCGGAACAAGTAAAATCCTAAAGAAGTGCTTTTCCTTTCTTCCGCGATATTAGGGTCATACCGTCTGGCCTCTTGCCGTCTGCATGACTGCACCCCAACGTATAGAAGGAAATTAGTGCCTGCTGAAATTAGTGCCCTCATAATAACGTCGTTGACGCTGGAGTGGTGTGAATGTCTGCCCGCACAATTGGCACAGGAGAGTCCATGAAGGCCCTTCTTGTCTACGACACTTCGACATGCAGTACATATGTGTTGCTCGCAAACATCTGCTCCCAAACGCAGTGCACTGGCATTTCGAAAACTGACATTGGGAATATGTAATCCTAAAGAAGGTGACGGGATAGCATAGAGCCAAGCGCCTGCTTCTTGAGATGATGTAGCTAGGAATCTGGCCTTATCTTCTGGGTTATCGGATGACTGAAGTAGAGCAGAAAAGTGATGATTTATAAGAGGATCGTCCCAAGAGGATTGTAGTCCTCTCTTATTAAAATCAGGGGCATCTGGTCCCACGATAGATGACCACTTAGATATGCTGTCGTTGACATCCGAATCCGACACTAGGCTATGATCTGGGAGAATGGTCTCGATCAATTGCTTAGCGCCATAGAATGAAGAGAGAAAGGATGAAATAGCCAGGTCCATGGCGCGGCGAATGCCATTGATTTATTAAATTATTTGGTGAGAGTAAACTGTGCATAACATCTGAGGTTCCACATTTATGCCAACAATCTATGTCACGATTCTTTTAAAGTTAGAAAGATTAAATTCTCTATTTTCGAGTAAACTCCTCATTAAAAAAACATGTCAAAACGTATCTCCGGATTTACAAAATATATCAGATCTTAGGAGGGGAAAGGAATACTTTTATAGTTTTCTCGAAATATTGAAGCCAATATGGGTTGTGTCATCATAAACAACAATGAACCAATGATTTGAAATGTTTTCTTTTCTGTCCACTATACTGTATTAAGATTTATTGTTACATTGCAGAAAGTCGAAGTTTTCTGTGCTAAATATGCCTCAGTTCAGAATAATTTCAAAAGCTTATAAGCAGATAGCAAAGATGTTAGTAACATGTTAATGTGTTAGAAGAGGGGGGAATAATATTGTCCATATATAAAAGTGTCCTGGAATTCAAAGCATCTGCCAGCTTATAATACATATTCTTTTACTATGACAGGTATTATCCATATTCTACACTAAATAAATCACTGTGGCAGAATTTGTTCTAGGTGAGATTTTTCCCGAGAGGTTCTAGCTATGCAAGAATTCCTTCTGTAAGAGTTTGATAAGGAAGAAGCACCCCATCAGGAAGTAGCGGTCGGAAAGAGGGATTGCCGCCGTTGACGTTGGCGGACCGCTGGAGGCAGGCGACACCCGTCCGCGTCGGCACGACGATCTACTTGTTCAAAGTTGCCGATCTTTTGCCGAGGCGGCAAACTGTTGAAAATCGTAAAACAAAATGCCTTGTGCTGACACCTTGCCAACTGTTCCGTACGTCAGAGACGGCAAAACAGTCGGAAAGGCCTCTTTCCGACCTTCTGCCAACTCCTTATGCCTCGTTACGACGGTGGCGCCGTCGCATTTAATGCTCATTTCGGCTATTTGCCGACTGCTCGGCAAGGCAATTATTCGTCGCGGTCGAAAATCGTGAGGAAACACGCCGGTTTCCGGCGCCAGCAATCCGACCGCGGCATCTGGTCGGCATGAACAAGTGTCCGACCGTAGGCGGCAGGATCCTCATGGAGCAATGTTTTACCTACAAGAGAATTTGTTCCGCGAAATATTGTCAAAGAAGTTTCGGGTAAGCAATATTTTGATACTGAAGAGTTTCAGAGGCAAGATTTTGGCTAAACGAGATTGTGGTACCGAAGTTTCTGCACCAAAGTTTTGTCTCCAAACCTTCGCATGCTATCATTGTACCCACTACCGCAATATGCATATGGCACAATTTAAGAAAATGTGTCAGACGATATGGCTGGTCACATGTTGGAGGGTTTCAAAACATAAGAAACATATATAATATATAAGCTGCTAACGTCTTCAAACTGATGGCTGTACCTTTTAAGTCCGAGTTTTGGTGGATAACTTTAAAATTGATTTTTGAAATAAAACCATGTACAAGTTTCACAATTTTGTAGATAATTTCATAAAATAACTTGCCTGCCTCCATTATAATCCTTAGCAGTAGGCAAACAAAAGGAATGAGAAATGCACGGGTATTTCCACCTGGACATACAAAATTAACAATGAAAAACAGCACCAAAATGTGGCCGTAGAAAGATTGCACAAAAAACGAGAGAAGTATTTTTTTTCTAAATTTGGTATTATTAGTGCGAAACCCCCTCCTTAACCAGATGAAATTACAGATTCTCCCACCACGACTTAGTAATGAGAGGGAAGGGAAAATGAGAAATTCTGCCTTCTTACACTTATCAACCTGTACCTCTGTTGGAGAAGCGAATCTGATCATTTAATGTAGTACAGCGGTTCCTCACTATAACTCTCAGTAAGAATTTTCGGTTGGGATTAGGACCTTAACTAGATCACAGATCAACTTTCTGCCGCTCGGTCATGCTTAAACCGTCACCATTCGCAGTTTCACTTACCTCAATTCTTCCTGGTATGAATGTTGAATAGGTTAATTTTCGGAGACATGTCAGTTCAAAGTCAAATAGTGGAGGAACAGATCAAACCGGTTACGTTCTCCAACTTAGTCCTTGATCGGTTTCGATCTTAATTTGTTAACGGCGATCGGTGCAGAGTTTGTTTAACACTTTTGACTTCCTTTCGTACTCTAACGATTAAGATACTATTCATATTCAAATTACTCTGTTTCTTTTAAAAAATAGAATAATAGGACACTGATACGTCATAACTACAATTGTAAATGCATTTTAGCCGTTTAAGACTTCCAGTGACCACGAAGTCTTATACACTTATCGCGTAACTAATTATATACCTACATGAATTCATGATTTAATTCGATGTAAGCATACTTTTATTTTTCTAATAAATTTAAATTCCATTTCTTTGGTCATTTCATAACAAAATCAAAATCTAACGTGCTCATTCCTGTTCAGGTACTAACATGTACAATGAAAAGTCTTCTTAAATATATTTGAATAACAGTAGATACCAGTGTAAGATTCATTGTATGGTTGCCCACTGAGAAACTTTACGGCCCCAAGAACCGGTAGTTCATACTCTCTTTTATGACTTCATACAATAATAGTTCAGTGCAATTAGACCAAAAAAGGGAAATACTTGGATATTCAAACCCTTTTCTAAAATCATCATAATGCTCTATTCAGTAACTCAGAGAAAGTCCCACCAAATCCGACGTCGGATTTGCTCACTATGGACGCCATATTGGGCAGCCTATTTCATATTTCAAAAGTGTTCATGGAGAATTAGTATTCACTTTAACTGACTATAATACAGGTTGTAAACACAGCACAGACATGAGCCATACCTCGTTGAAAAGATATTTAATTAGTTGTTCTTCTTGTGTGAAAATTGAAGAAATTTGTATTTTCCTGTAGGGGAGAAAAGGGAAAAACACAAGTGAAAGTTCTCAAGAACAGAAGTGAAAAATTGAGTTTTTTTATTTTTATTACAACATTGTAGGGAGAAGAAACAAAAAATCCGAAACCTTTAATAAAATGATCATGATACTTCGTTCAGTAGCTCAGAGAAAATCCAAGAAAGTCCCACTTCGGGTTTGGTCACTATGTCCGTCATATTGGGTAGCATATTTCCGAAGCAAAAAGTTTTCGTGGAGACCTAGCATTCATTTCAACTGACTATAATACAGCAGAGATATGAACTATAAATTGTTGAAAATATATTTACTAAATTGTTCTTATTGTGTGAAAATTGAAGAAATTTATATTTTTCCGAAGGGGAAAAAAGGGGAAATTCTACAAAATTTCCAAGAACAGAAGTGAAAAATTGAGTTTTCAGATTTTTATTACAACATTGTAGGGAGAAAAAGCAGAAAAAAAACAATCCGAAAACTTTTCTAAAATCATCATAATACTCTATTCACTGACTCAGAGAAAGTCCCACAAAATCCCATGTTGGATTTGGTCACCATGTCCGCCATATTGAGTAGCCTATTTTCCACTCCAAAAGTTTTCGTGGAGACCTAACAATCATTTTAACTGACTACAATACAACTTGTAAACACAGCAGAGATATGAACCATACCTCGCTGAAAAGATATTTAATAAGTTGTTCTTATTGTGTGAAAAGTGAGGAAATGTACACTTTCCCGAAGGGGAAGGTTTATAAAATTTGCAAGAAGAGAAGAGGAAAATTGAGTTTTGGGATTTTTATTACAATGTTGTAGGGAGAAGAAACAAAAAAACAATCCGAAACCTTTCTAAAATGATCATGATACTCTATTCAGTAATTCAGAGAATATTTTTAAAAAATCCCAGTTCGGATTTGGTCACTATGGACGCCATATTGGGTTTCAAATGCCAAAAGCTTTTGTGGAGACCTAACATTCATTTTAACTGATTATAATGCAGGTTGTAAAGAGCAGCAGAGGTATAAACTAAACCTCGTTGAAAAGATATTTAATAAGTTGCTTTCAATTTATGAAAATTGAAGAAATTTACATTTTCTCGAAAGGGGAAAAAAGGGAAATTCTACAAAATTTCTAAAAACAGAAGTGAAAAATTGATTTTTGGGATTTTTATTACAACATTGTAGTGTAAAGAAACATAAAATACGTATAAAACTATTGACTACTGCACTCTAATATCAATGAATATCTTCTGAAAGTTGGGATTTTGAAGATTGATATAATGCATCAAATTCCCTCTTGATCCATATTGTAAGATTTTCATTTCTGCACGCACAAGTTTTGAGTGAAGTTATCAGCGGGTAGGTATTTGTAGAGGATTCAACAACCTCTACAAACTTAAATATTGGCTTGTTTGGAAAACAAAGAAGAACGGGATATTTCCGATAGTTTGAGGGAAATTTTCATATTGTATATATAGTCCATGCATGTAGGAATAGTCAAAAGAATAACATGTATCCACAAGAATTGGTTATTTTTCTTTAGTTAGAAAGCCAATCCAATTTCCAGGTTGAGACTTTTTCTAGTGGTTGTAATGTTGATTAAATTTTTAAATAAAGCATGCTTATTATCCACTTAGTCATCATTTTCGTGTGGAAGACAATGGCAAACCACCATGGGTTTACTTTGTCCTACGACCTTCGGGTCAAAGACCTGTATACACGCAAAACACTAAATGACCATTATCATAAATTCAGCTAATGATCCTGTAAAACTAGAATCTATTTTACTAAAACAAAAAGTTTGTAAAACAAACTTACTTCATAGTTAGAAAGGTGTTCCAGACCAAGGCAGATGTTGATTGCAACCACGGCTATTTCAGGGTCGAAGAAATGCCTTAGAGTTATTTTGATTGGTGAAGACAAAGATTTATTAGTTCTTCTAATTGCCTTTGCTCCACCAAACACATCTTTGAAAATGATGATGTCAGGAACGAACACTTGCCCAGACAACATTCACAATATTGGAATTTTTCAATTTGATATAGGTGATATGAAGGACTTCCTTCTAATTGTACACGGCTTCACAGGATGCGATTGTTTCATTAATTTATCAAAAAGACAAAATCTCTGTTTACAAAAAGTTAGAGTAATAAGGAACCTAGAGAGAAACTAAGTATTAAGCAGCTGTGGCTTAAGCTGGTGAATCATTCTTTCTGTCACTACATAGGTCACCAACTTGGATATTTTATGTCACCAACTATTTGAGAAGACAATTGCCAAAATGCCTTAGTTTAACATAGCTGCACTTCCTCCTACAACAGGAGCCGCTCGTGAGCATTCACTCCGAGTCTTTTGTCAAGTGCAGCAATGGCGTGCTGTTAACATGGATACTTTACGCCAGGGTTTCAAGACAGTCAATAGGTATCTAACTTCGAAATCCACTGCTCCTGAAGACTTACTACATCCTATCTCTTGTTTCTTGCACCAACAACTGTGAAAGCAGTTCTGAGTGCCGGAGAGGTATGTTAAAATGCTCAATCATGTATATGTACCTCGTATGGCATGGACGTACCAAATGAAACATAGAAGATGAAGTGGAAGTGGATGGAGATTTTCTACTTACCGAAAAGAATATCAAAGAAGATTGATTCCAAGTTGATAAATATTCTCGTCTGGAATAGATTAAAGTAATCCTAAATATTTTAAAATCAAAATTATCTAAGTTTGAAACCTTTACATAATAAGGAATTATTTTTAGATCTTTTCCTTGCTCAAACATTACTAATTTTTATACGTTACTAAACATTACTATTTTCAACAACTTTGTCTACATGTTAAATTCCTCCAATTAATCTGGCTTGCTAAGAATAGAGCATCTTTCAAAAAACCCTCAAAGGATGAGAGTCCATAACGGGTTTTTTGGCTCTGAAAATCTCTAAAAATGAAATGAGTACTAGAACAATTCTAACTACCCATGTTAAATATACAACATACCTACGTAACGATGCTATAAATATTTGTATTGCGGCATTCAAATTTACGTTTGTTTTAGAGTCGAGTAGTTGGAGGATTTTTGCGAAAAGTAGCTGATTTTTCGTTAGTCTTGTGCTTGTTAAACTATGAGCGCAACGTTGATACACTTTCCTATTTATATATTATACTAAGCATATAACAGCACATAATATATATAATTAACAAAGTGTATCACGATTGCGCTCGTAGTAAAAAAAAGGCAAAAAGGGTATCAGTAGGTAGCTGCTGAACTGACGTCATGTAGCAGAAAGTTACCTATGAAGACCAAAGAAAGCCGTATTTGATCGAATGGAGTGTGCATTTGCGAGAGAATCAAAGTCCATGCAGTGATTATAGGAGACCAGAAAGCACTGTAGTAACGTGCAAATTTGCAGAGATACATATGTGGTGCAAAATATTGAAGAGTCAAGAGAGACTTACTCCAAAGTGCCATATTTCGTACAAAACAAAAAACAGCATAACTTAAATGAATCGAATGAGTCAGTTACACGTATCAAGTAATTGATCGAAGTTTCAACCGTTTAATCAAACGATGAAAAGCTGTAGGACATATAATGTCAAACATACAAATACCCATGATTGGCGAGTTTGTTCGAATTATTTGCTCTATGTGCAATGCTTTTCGACTTCACTAGTTAACAAATTTAAACTTTTTGTTTGTTACATGAGAAAAATCACCTGATCTTAAAGGACCTTTCTGCGCTGAATTCGAATATGCACTCGGTTTCTCTCCATCACGTACAGTTTTCCCTAACAGAGGGATTTTCGGGAAAATCCCTCAAAAATTTCCCTTTTTCAGATATTTTATTCCCCTAGCTCCTGTCCCCTTACATATAGTAACATAGAAATTATACCTAAGTATACCTTGATTTATATTTAATAAACCCTAAAAGTTTCGTAAAAATCGCTTTGTTCTTTCTAGAGAAATAAATATATTTGTATGTATACTGTGTGCACTGTTTATTGCACCTGATAGTAATGCTTTCAGATCTCCTGAGTTGGGGTAAAAACGATTTGCTTTATTACTACAAACACAGACATAAAAATGAATATTTACAATAGTCAACAACACACTTGTATTGCTCTAAGAAACGTGTATAAAAATAGAATGTACTTCCAACGTATATTTTTTTAAACGTACAGTATATGTATATCTTAATACATATATATACAATTCTCCAAGTTTTTTCGTTTTGTTCATGAAATGGTTATCAAATTTGTTATCAAATGTAACAGAATGCAAAAGAAAGAAAGAATGGAATACAGACTCATTGTTGACAATAATGAACTAATGCAGTCTGAATTTTCCACTGCGGTATCGTTTCCCCCCTCCCCCCGCGCATTTCTTTCTTTCTTGTGTTCTTGACACCTGGTGAGGGAGTTTTGTACATTTTTATATTGACGTGTGGTTTAACACTACTTCACTTTCAAAGTTCTCTTTGCTGCTAAGAGTGCTTTCATGTTTGATCTTAACGGCATTATACCAAACTAAGACCAGAAGTTTAGTTTGTGATTTGTACAGTGGCGTCAAGAGGACGGCGTTCATGTGTTGACTCACCAAATAGTTTTTGTTATGTGTGTGGCCAGTTTGTAGTTAAAGGACAGTGTAGATCCATTACGCCATCGGTGAAACTAGAATATTATAAATATTTCGGATGTCGTGTGGGAGATCAGGACAAAACCTGGGCACCCAACATAATTTGTGCGTCGTACTACGTCACTTTACTTGCATGGGCCAAAGGGAAACGGAGGTTCATGAAATTTGCTGTACCAATTGTGTGGAGAGAACCCACCAACCATCTGGATGATTGTTATTTTTGTTTCACAGTAGTTAAGGGACATTCTAAAAAAAAAAAGCAAATACACAATAAATTATCCCAACGTTAAATCCGCAATTAGACCTATTCCGCACGGGGATGAACTTCCACTTCCCGAGCCCCCTATCAACTGGGAAGATATATGGCCAAAAGACTCTGATGATGATCATGACCTTGATGAACCATCGACATCAACATGTACATCCAAGGATCCAACGTTCATCCCTGACTGTGTTCCTGAGCCACATTTCATCCGGCAATGTGAACTTAATGACCTAGTCCGTGATTTGCACCTGACAAAACAAGAGGCGGAACTTCTGGGATCAAGGCTCCAGCAGTGGAACTTATTGGATGCGGAAACGAACATATCAGTGTACAGGAAAAGGCATGTTCAATTTTCAAGCTATTTCTCAATGCAAGATAATGTGTGCGTATGTACGGATATAAATGGGTTGATGGCGGAGCTAGGAATTCCTTACGTTCCAGAAGAATGGAGGTTATTTATCGACGCGTCAAAGGTCAGCCTTAAAGCTGTCCTTTTACATAATGGAAATAAAAAACCTTCTATACCACTTGCGCACTCAGTGAAGATTAAGGAATCCTATAACACCATGTCAACTTTGCTAAATCTTATAAATTACAAGGACCATTGTTGGCAAATATGTTGTGATCTCAATGTAGTTGGTATTTTATTAGGACTGCAGTGCGGTTACACGAAGTACCAATGTTTTTTATGTTTATAGGATAGCCGAGCTGATGACAAACATTATGAAGTGAAGGAATGGGAACCTAGAGTGAATTACGTACCTGGAGAATGCAACGTCAAATACGCTCCTTTGGTAGATCCTAATAAGATATTACTACCGCCACTTCATATCAAGGTAGGACTTATGAAAAACTTTGTCAAAGCCATGGACACATCTGGTGAAGGTTTCAAGTATTTGCGAGATAAGTTTCCTAACCTGAGTGATGCTAAGATTTCAGCGGGAGTGTTTATTGGTCCCCAAATTAGGAAATTAATGCTTGATGATAGCTTTGACAGCAAGTTAAACAGTACTGAGCTAGCTGAGTGGACAGCATTTAAGTGTGTTGTGCGCAACTTTCTGGGCAATAACAAAGCTGAGAGTTACACAGAAATCCTACAGGACATGATACAGAAATACAAAGAGTTGGGTTGTAGGATATCTTTAAAAATCCACTTTTTGCACTCCCACCTCAGCTTCTTTCTTGCTAACCTAGGTGCTCTCAGCGACGAACAGGGGGAAAGATTCCACCAAGATATAATGGCAATGGAGAAAAGGTACCAGGGACGATGGGATCCTTCAATGATGGGGGACTATTGTTGGGGTCTTGTTAGAGAATGCAACATTTCTTACAAAAGAAGGAAGTAGTGTAAGTTTTTGTAACCCAATGGAAGTTTCATATATTGTGATAGTTTTGATTGTCTTTTCTTGACCTTTTGGTACATTTGTATTATCGTTTATTGTAAATTGTCACACTTGTAAATTATATTGTATTATATTTTATACATGTGTTTGTGGTAATAAAGCAAAACGTTTTACCTCAACTTAAGAGATCTGAAAGCATTACTATAAGGTGCAATAAACAGTACACACAGTATACATACAAACATATTTATTTCTCTAGAAAGAATAAAGCGATTATTACGAAACTTGGAGGGTTTGTTAAATATGAATCAAAGTATACTTAGGTATAATTTCTATGTTAGTATATGCAAGGGGACAAGATCTTGGGGTGTAAAATAAACGAAAAGGGAAATTTTTGAGGGATTTTCCCGAAAATCCCTCTGTTACGGGAAAATCGTACGTGATGGAGAAAAACCGAGTGCATATTCGAATTTAGCGCAAAATGTTCCTTTAAGAACAGGTATTTCCTTTTATGTAACAAAACCTTTGTTAACTAGTGCATTCTTCGTATCTCAAGTGATACGGAAGACGAGATAATCGCCGAACGAATGAATCCGAAAACTGGAGAAAACACAAGAGTACCTCGCACAAGATTTTCGCTGACATTTCAATGGACTTTCCAAGATTGATCCTTCAGAAGTTGAGTGATATTTAGTGTATCAAATCAAGCAAGCTAAGGCTCATACAGAGAAGCATTTGAGTCTCTTAGGTCTTTATGAACTATTTGTTTACAAAGAGCGCGATGATATTGTTCGTGTCCAACTACAGTCACGTCACACATCTTCCAAATTATACAACACATGGAATCAATATCACAATGGTATTTAAGCGCCAAGTCGTGGCTAGTATTGCAATTGCAAGGTTGCTGCACGGATGATTGGGTGTTGTGCACATATAGCCACTGTCTTGTGGTATTTGGGTTGCCAAACATATTTGCAAACATCAGGTCCTTCTTTACTTCCACATGCCTCCTATATCATGGATGTTGACCGTTCTCATTGGTCTGAAAGCGCAGAAATCTGTGATCATGGGTTGGACTAATTACTGCGTAGGTTTTCACATAGTTTATTTGGATATTGTACAAGTCACAGCAATGTTTTACGTTTTAGTGATTTGTTGCACGAAGAATGTTTTAGTGTATTCAGCTACGTTATTATAAACTTTTTTCTTTAATATTTGTATATTTTTTATACTAACGACCCCACTTTATAAATACACAACTCATAATATTCAACTCCTTAGAACCAACCCCTCCCCTCTTATGGACCTTCATCCTTTTGGAATGTTTCCTCTTTTCGCTTTCCAAAAACAGTCTTTTCAAATGCCTATCGATTGATAACTTCACCCAAAACTTGTGGATGCACAGGTGAAAATTTTACAATATTTTAACAAGAGGGATTTAATGCGTTACTGAATCTACGTTTAAAGTCCCAGCTTTAGAAGGTGTTAACATTGTGCATTTTTAACGTTTTACTGAGAAAAGTTTAGAAAAAAAATGCATACAGTTTTTGTATCTTCTCCCTTCAATACTGTAATAAGGATGAAAAAAACAAATTTTTCACTTCTGTTCTGAGAAAGTTAGAGGAATTTCCCTCTTCTTTCCTCTAAGAAAAGTGAAAGTTCCTTCAATTTTCATACAATAATAACAAGTTGTTAAATATCTTTTCAATTAGGTATACTTTATATCTCTATTGTATTTACAATCTGTATTATAGTCAGTTAAAGTGAATGCTATGATTTCCACGAAAACTTTTGGCGTTGGAAATAGGCTACCAAATATGGCGTTTATAGTGACCAAACCCGACGCGGGATTTTGTGGGACTTTCTTTGAATTACTGAGTAGAGTATCATGATCATTTTAGAAAAGGTCTCGAATAGTTTTTTTTTGTTTGTTTCTTCTCCGTACAATGTTGAAATAAAAATCCCAAAACTCAATTTTTAATTATGTTTTGAAAACTTTTTTAGTGTTTTCCCTTTTTTCCCTTTCGGGAAAATATAAATTTCTTCAATTTTCACACAGTAAGAACAATTAATTAAATATCTTTTCAATGAGGTATGGTTCATATCTTTTCTGTGTTTACAAGTTGTATTACAGTCACTTAAAATGAATAAGTTAGTCAGTTAAAGATTTCGGCTTGCTTTTTGAATGTCCGGGTACAAATCTAATTGCACTGTACTATAAATCCCAGCATTTGGCAAGCCAAATACGGTACACTTGCTCCTCGGTCTCTACCGGGCTAGATTGGCCCATAAGCCGAAACTAAGAAAGGAAAACCTAATTTAGGTAATTAAGTCAGACTTCCGGTGTTAACACTTGACCAACGTGAAGACGATTCATGCTTTCGAACCCTTTTCTATTAGTGGGAAAGTGTGGAACGAAGAAATTGTACGCTTGTACTCTTGTTGCTGCAAGCTAGCGCTCCCAGCGCACAAATATACACAATTAAATAATAGCAAATGTTGTTCTGTACTATTTCTTTAATGTACTTGTCATGACTTCGAGAGATAAAACGGAATAAAATGAAATATAACATTATTGAAGTATATGCCTTTTCCAGGCAATCTGAATGTGAATAGAGAAATAATGAAATGAAATGAAACCTTTGAGTTTTACGTCCCATGTTTATGCCGGTTAGGCTAAAAGAGACGGTGATGATGAATAATGAATAAAATGGTGGAATGAAGAATGTGAGAGGAAACGGGAGAACCCCGAGAAAACCCACGCACACGGTCCGCCACAAAGTTCACTTGGCAGGGGCTGGGATCGAACCCGGGACCCCACAGAATAGGGAAATAGAATGAATTTCTGCATATCACTGAAGCATTCCGACTAACTCTAAAACTGAGGAACACCAGTAGCAAAGAGGAAAAATGAAACAAAAGCACAGCACTATTAGCAAGGAAGATGTAAATCATGTAGATTTCTATGAAAATATAGCTGCAAGGCTTTCGCTGCCGTACCGATATTCATCTTTTTTTGCATAAGGGCTTTCGGAAATTGTTTGCACTTCTTATGTGATATATGATTTTTATTCCGTGAACTAAGAGTGATAAAAGTTATATATGGCATCAGAGAACATCCTGTTGAGAATAAATATATAGCAATAAACGTACAAAACTCGTAAGACTTGTTACTTTAATGCAATGCCGTAAGGACATTACTGTATTTTAAGAAAAAACAACATTGTCATTTTAGACATATATGGTGTTTCAGATGTGTACCACAAGCTGATTTTAGTGCTTAAAGTATTCACTCCCAAATTTTTTTTTGTATAACTCTCAAACATAAAAAAAACACTTTTCTACGTACTGAAACGGGTATACAAACTTTATATTTCCCCTTTTCTTACAACGTTGGTATTTTCACTTGAATCCCTTCTGCTCAGAATTACCTTTTTCTAAACAGGATTGGAAGTACGTAGTGAGCTTCGTTAAGTGAAAATTGACAATACTAGCTAGCAAATCAGTGACGACACCAGCTTTAATTTCTTCTTTCCAGCAGCTCCTCGCACATTTCTGCTCAATATGGCAGACAATATGGAGACATCACGTCAGTGCTTTGGGGTAAAAGGGTACAGTAGTAGGTACCAATTACTAAAGATCAGTTTAATCTGTTTGATTAGTTTAATCTTCTACATTTATAATTATTATTATTATTTGCAGTAAGGAAAAAACATAACATTTTTCATCTCCTCCAAAAATTAAACTGTTAATACTCACAAATTAAGCTGTTATAACCCCATCCTATGAATACTGAATATGTAAAATTATATATATATATACATAACTTTGTAGTAAAATGTGTAATTGAAAAGTTTAAATCTGGATAAAACACAAACGAGTTATTTATTGTATATAATTAATGGTTTTATCTGGTTTTTTTTGTAAGCAAAGTTGATCCAATGCTATGAAAACGAGTCGAGCAACTCTATCATTGTTATTCGCTAGGTAGAATGAAAGCTCTGTTTTCCGTTCAATTGGATCTATAATATAGCCAATTCTCAAAAAAGCTGCCTATTCTTAGTGCTGGAAATTAAAATTTATAAGAAAGAACTATAATTAAAGCTTAAAAGAAGAAGCGCTAAATTAGAAAACAGAAATAGGCTTATACATACATACCCAGATGTTCAAAGAAGAAATCTTGAGCAGTAATCTGCCCCATAGTAAATGCATGGATAGTACAATTTGACAATGAAATTGGCTATGATACTGACGTATAAAATACCATATTTAAAATGTTTAAAGAATGTTCGAATGTGGGGGTAGTCAGAGGGACAGGAATAGTCACCAGGGGGCGCTCGGTCTCCTTGTCCCCCACTCTGGCGTCGTCACTATATCATATGCGTTGTAGTTTTTAAACTTTCTGGAAATATGTGTATGAAATTACTAGAATAAAAATTTTAGCACGAAATAAAGGTTAAAAGTACGAAAATATCCATTGAGTGCATTATTCAAGCACTAGTAAAAACGTAATGGCATTTTTAGTTTTTCAGCTGTAGACTCTCTTTTAAGGCAACATAGATTGTACGTTTGAGCACTGAGAACCCTATTTGAATTACATTCATAGAATAAATGAACTTTTATCCATTTTATCTGCTTCTATAAGCCCATATTTGACAGGGAAAGTAAGTAATTTTCACCAAATTTTGTTTATAATTAATTCTAAAATTCCTATCATTGTAAACGTTGTAAAACCCAGTATAAGAACTGGTTTTAATTAGTTGGTATATACCATTTTATTACTTTTCAATATATATGTATGATTAAAATATCTTTGCATAGCAGAATAAATAATATCAGTGCTATCTATAGACATTCAAACAGATTTAAGGTTACTTGACTAACACTGTATTTTCAGAGTACCTTCTCTGTTCCAACATTACATAGTAAAAAAGGCAGTACCTTATTATGGATTTTGTTAGTGCAAAAGCTTCTTATAACACATTGTGTTTTAAATATTAAAAACTTATCATGATGTGCTGAAAATGCTTAAAGAACAACAAGATTTGAAAATGTATATTTAGTTTGCGGATATCAATAATTTTTAGTTTTAAATTAAGCGTAGTTATAGCCGGACGTCTTAATAATATATAATTATTGGTGTTTATCTTTACTGTATTCTACACCATTTTCCAAAACTGCTTTCTTAGGTGAAATGTTTGAGATGAAATTTATTTTTTAGAACTATCAGAAATGCATTACTTAACACACGAGAAATACGGTTTATGGAATATATTTGAAAGATATTTAGAAAAAAATAATGTTGAGGCATGTCTGATTTGTCAGGAGTTACATAAATTCTCACACTATAGCTTCTAAATAACATTGTGTTTACTGTCATTTCACAAGTTAGAAAATTAGGTAAATTGATTTGTTGCACAAAAATTCATATTCTGTATACCAGATACACAGTGTACGAACTATATGTTGAGCTGAGCATATAAATTCATATGTTTTGCGCTTTCAGAAAAATCCTGATGTCAACACTTCAAGTAATTTAAAATACTTCAATCAACCTTTGTATTCCGTGGGGCCGAAATTAAATCGAGAATAGTTTACTTCTACATTTAAAATTCTTCCAAACCGTGCTGCGGCCGTTCAGCGTAAGTTTTGGACCAGCTTTGCTAAATCGATTTTGTTTGGGACACCACAGATTACGACAGTTTGTCATCGTGCTTCTAGTGTATCGTCAAGTTGTGTCCCTTTGCCTTGACTTGCAACTAACGAAGTAGCTCCTATTCTCTAAGGAAGTGGGACTCACCCTCTGCGCGGAGAAACCAGTCCTGCGAGCCTACTAGTTATATCAGGGTGTCTATCGGTCACGAAAGTCATGAAAAAGTCACAAAATCAAAAAACGGTCATGAAAGTCATGAAAAAAGTCACTAAATTTAGCGAAGGTTGTATCTGTACAAATATAAGTGCAGACCGGAAAATTTTGTTCAAAATTCACCACCAAAAATGTCTATAGTCGGTTTAAGACGCTACCAAATCGAAACCAAAGTATGTTTCCATCGCATGTATGAAAATTCGGACTAATTTGCACTTGAGAATGTTAAGAAAGTTTATGATTTGGTAAAGAAAAGGTCACGAAAAAGTCACGAAATTTCATTTTGATATTTTAGTACACACCCTGTATATACTCTTGTTTATGTACAGTTTAGGATATACAAAGTATATTCGTTGAGATTTACTCTATTAGATCAAACGAAACATTTTGCCACCCTTCCTGTACCTAGTTTTTATTCTGAATATTACAGCGTAGTCATGGTGAAGAGTTGCAGATGACGAAACATCAATATAAAAGCGCAGGATTGTTTCGAACTTCTGGCGGACAGCATTGAGTTCTAAGGATGCATTTAATCTAAAGGTTCGAATTTCCTAAAAGTGAGTATTATTCTTAGCCTAGCCCACCATGAAAAAATGTACAAAATAATAACTCAGAATACAGATGCATTTCGTAAATCCTGTTAAATACGAAGAATATCTATAGAACTCTTACCGTTATTTGGTTAGATTTTCTTAAAGTTGTATAGATCTTTCTAATTCACCGTCTCATTTAATTCAGCTGGCATAACCTAGGAACTTAAAAGTTAAGATTTCATTTTTCTTTACCAATGCACTGAAAGAGTTTCTAGTTTTTAAGGTTTCCAAGACCTAATGAAGGACGAAAATTACATTCAAAAGTCTTTATTTTTAAAAAAGCCTGTGTCTAATGATAACACCTGTACAATATTTCCATTTTGTATTTCGGTTCATCTCAGATGACAAGAAGAATTTCTAGAGACACTGGCGTTATATTTGAAAAGTTGTTTTACCTCATCCTATGGAAAAAAAGATAACATTAGTACAAAATTTTAAGGTTTTAATCCTAATAGTTCCGAAGACGTGGTAAACAGCTAGTAATATGATGTATTTCATACTATCTTCGGATTTTGTTTACCTTAGTATATCTTGGTATATCTTTAGTATTATCAGCAAACGGAAGTTAAATGTCCGTAACATTAGTACAGTACTTCAATATTCAGTTCCAAATAGAATATGAGAACGAGAGAAGAAACAAAATAAAACTCCTTTTTTATTCAATGCAGAGACATGTGAATATATGAAATAAAAATTTTCATATTACTACCCATTTTGGTTTGGAAGGTCTGGCCAATATTACAATAACATTCGAATTTTCCTTTTCCACCGTAGTAGTTACAGTTTGCAAAATTTCACCTTGTATGAATCTTTGGACCTAAAGAGAATATGAAAATGTCTATTATTAATATTTGTGAAGATATATGATGATTACCATTTATTCTATATTTCTCAAAAACCTTAAGTACGTTGCAAGCTTTCGGCTTATCTGCTGCCTAAAACTCAGTCAATTTTTTCTACATAAGTTCCACTTTCTAAACATGATACTTTGAGCTAGTGAATATAAAGCAACATTCAAATCACACTTTCCATTTTCCAAGGGTCTTTTTTTTTCAAAATCTTGCCATTTCTTCACCTTACGACGCAAGGAAATTATTCATGTAAACTTTCTACGTAGTACGCTTAATATCTCCGTAGATCTGATGAATGAAGAAATGTATACATTGAAGTTGTAGTCTCAAATCTCTAAAAGTTATGTGAAAGTCCCTGTTTGAATGTTACGTTTCGTAAAATTCAGACATATTTACGGGCTAGAACCAACTATTTATAGAAAATTTCAACGTTCTATAGCTATCAACTTCTGATATCTGTTGAATGAATTTGTCAGTAAGGCAAGAATTTAATCCTTTACATCAATAAATGAAGGAAACATATTTGAAAACATGCTCTCCTATATTTCAAAACCATTTTACACGAGGATATTCGTATGCCGCTCGGGATATTGTGTATAATGTATAATGATTATTATCATTGGACTATTATCAGTCTATGCCGTTTCAAATCTGCTTAATTATAATATATTATTTGCAAATAAAATTTTAAGCTTGGTTATGAAATTCGAAGCTATATGGTTTAAAATGTAAAAGATTTCTGGTGTGAGAATAGTAAGTCATTAAAGATTTACCTCCCTTCCAAAGTGATTTGATTAGGAATGTTTCTTTTTTCTTAAGTGGGATCTGAATTCCTTCTCAAATTTGAAGGTAAAATATATCAACCGGAAATCGAACATGTATAACGGAAATATAAATTTATGTACAAATCTAGCGTGATTTTATTCGACCTTTATATATTTTTGTGTGTTATTTTTGGATGTTCATATATATGTATATATATTCGAGAACTAAAATTCTACCACGTAGAACAGTTTGCTTGCCTACTATGTATTTTATTGTTAATGTAAATGTGACGACTGCATTACTGTATAGAGTATGTCGCCCCCTTCTACAACTTGAAGTTTATGTGAAGTTTGTCTAATCATGTAAAATCAAAAGCAATCCTTCTGCGCTGTGTCGAAGCAGTGTGTTCAATATGCATTTCTTACAGTGTTATAACTTCGTAAGATGCAGATGCTTCCTTTCTTCAATATTGGGGATCATTTTCTTTTAGTAATCACATTTACGAAGTTGGAGGTTTTTTACTGAACCATATCTCGAAACTGGTAGTGGTGATTTTCAATTCCTTACGATTTAAACAGAGGTCCAATATAAAACAGGAAACTATTATTGGAATTGAAAATGATCTCCAGAAGAAACGTTTCTCGCTACACCTTACTGCTTTGTTCTGATAATTCAAGACATATAGTCGGATGTATAAGCGTTCTATAGTACTTTCACTTCATATTTAGTACGTAGAGCATAATTTGCAAGTCTAAAATATTTATTAGCGAAAGCTAAAAATAATAAACAAGAACAAATTGAATAAAATTTCTTATTCCATTTAGTTGCATGTTTGAATTTACATAAAATAGAACGTTATTCTCACCAAGTTGCAATGGGAGCTTCATTTATACCCGTAACAGCTTCCAAATAGTACTTGTGTTGTTATACTTTTCTGGTGATCTATTACCCAAAATTCTATTACCATCCCTAAAAGTTTCACTCAATATTTCATGTGTCTTCCACTTAACTTATATATATATATATATATATATATATATATATATATATATATATATATATAACTTTTGATAACCTGATACTGATAGTAACGAATTTCTTTCAGTGCTGCATACTGTACATGCGAATGAGAAATTGCAATTATATACTTTTCAAAGCATTACTTTTCGATATTTTAAACATACCACAATATTGATCCCACAATTCTTCTCGAGGTTCGCTAGTTATTAATGAAGAAATCTTATACTATTACATGGGTTGAAGTACGAATCTTATAATACTACTACTTTTGTAAGTTGTGAAGAAAATCCTTTGTAATATGCTAACAAGCATTCAAGGTGTTACATAATATTGTAATAACTGTTCGCCTGATAACGCTATGTTAAATAAAATTTAGAATCAATAGTTCCTCCACCTATTGCCAATAATTTTAGACGATGAAAGTGTGTTATCGTTAGTGGAATACCACAAACGTTAGGTATGTATTTTTCTTTGCAGTAATGTTTCACGAGCTGTTGCTAGTGATTGAAATAAATCAAAAGGTAATTATGAATATATTTTAAGAAATGCCTCCGTAACATTCGTTAATGTACTTTAAAATCTACATATTCGAATAATTCGATAATGTATTTGGAATTCTACCGTATTCAAATGATGCGTTAATGGTTAATTGAATATCACCTGTTTTTTCTCTTCCCTCTACATCGATTCTCAAATGCTGCAGGAATGAAGTGCTATAGCAAAATTTTGTACGGCAGGAGCCGGATGGCATATTTTTAAATCACGCTCGATCCCAGCCATAAATCTCTGTTCTGATTGCTTGAAGTTATTCGGTTCTCGCCATGTAGCACACATATAGCAAAAATCAAAGACTGACTGCCGTCGATTCTCGTAGCCGAACGTTACTATTAAAAAAGAGCGTGCTACAGCAACATTCTATTAATCATAATCGTTTTTGGCGTGGGTTCAAACCCGGTCCAAGAAAAGTTTTTTTCTAATGTTCATAAAACTTTTTTGCATTAAAATAAGACGAAAATAGTACTCAAAAAGTTATTTACATACGTTACGCTATACGAATCAATAGTATAAGTAGTATAAGTAGTAGTAGTAGTAGTAGTAATAGTAGTAGTATGTGTAGTAGTAGTTGTTGTAGTACTAGTAATAGTAGTAGGAGTAGAAGGACTGGTAGTAGTAGGAGCGGGTTAGAAGCTCCACAGATCTCGTTTTGTTCCACCTTGATCCCATGCAACGAATCAGAAACGTGTATTTAGTCCCTATGGGCAAAAATATTCAACTAGAGGAAGCAACTGTTTTCATATCATCTATTAATTGTAGCTTTGCACATTGTAGCTTGTAGCTCTACGAAAGTATCCAGATTTGAAGAAAGAAGACTAAAATATGTGTTTTTGAACTCCTTTCTTTACGTTTGATTTGAAATTTTCACTACACATTGAACTCTACATAATGTACATAACTCTAGTATAAGTAACAAGGAATGAGAATCTATGTTCTAATGTTTATGGATTAAGCTGATTACACTAACAGTGTATAATATAACCTAATGGTGTAAGAGCTAAATGTGAAAAGGTTATAACAAGGAAACAAAAACAGCATTAGAATCTAAATACAATAATATCCCGAAGTTATGCAACAGGTGAATCAGATAAGAATCACTAATGTCGAATTCGCGTGAGTTGGGTGTAACTTTGCCTATAAACGCATATACATTTCATTTAATTGGAAAGAAGGACTAATAAAAAGAAAGTAGTTTAGAAGAAAAATATATAGAATGTATAATAAATTCGCCATTCTTTATACGTATTGACAACCCGCTCAATTCGTGCCTAAATTTGGGGATGCAAAATTAAATTGAGCAGATCACCCTCCACTCACCATCTAGAATGAGTGGGCAAATTATCTGGTTCATATGCGAGAGCTTTCAAAATTTAGCTCATAACAATTGGGGATTGAGTCGTAATGATAACACATCAATTTGAATGATTAAACAACAACTGTATTTCTTATTAAAAGAATGTAACTAGTGTGAATGTTGTGAATTAGAACGGATATTTGGAAACTTTGCCAGACGAGTAGCGCGTATCAAGCATTGAGTGATTGTATCCTGAATTGGAGTAACACATACCTTTCTGTTGTCTTCAAGCGACGTCCTCTGATGACCTCCGGTGTTGCTATGTTGATTTCAGTATCGCCAGGTTGATACTGCTATGGACAGGCGTTGCTGGTCAAGTGATGATTTACATTGAATATGGCCTCTCTATCAATGCTCTAGATGAACTAACGTTGGCTGTTAGTCTTTCCTATATCGGATTATCGATGTTGTAATTGAATCCTTACGGTGAATCACATTCGATCTTTTATAGCGATTAACTCAAACTACTTCGACGAAAACGTAGAACTTCTCTATCAAAAGATTGGAGCTTCTATCCAAAGCCGTCGGACTTCCATCAAAAGCACGATGACTTCCCTCCCAAAAAGCACGATCACTTCTCTGCTAAAAACCCCCTGTCTCTCGGTTTTGTTCGGATCTTGAATTCCGGAATTCTGCGGCGTCGTCTGCTGTCAGGCACGTGTGACCTCCTTTCATTCGGAAAACAAATTCTTTCCTCGTGTCAAGATTCAAAAACTGCAACACTCGACACGCTCTGATTTCCCGATTCTAGGCAATTTCCTCATATCCGTGAATGTGTTTGATGTTCACAAACATGATACAATTACGATTCATGATTTTTACAGAATGTTATAAATGTTGTAGTTAACGCATTTCATAAATTTCCTTCCTGCATTCGCAGACTATCCATTGTGCATTTTGTTTACTTTATCTGCTGACAATAAAATGATACAATTTTACCAGCTTGCGTTAACCTCAATTTTTAACTGTTGTTTTCCTTCACCACATATATTTTTTTAATATTTCACAAAACCCAATATCCTTAAAATAAATAAAGTTGATCAATAAAATAAAATTCTGATACATAAAATACGGGCTCTGCCACATGGCCCCCCTTAAAAAATTGGAAGCTACGCTATCCAAACTAGATCTCGTTAGAGGTCGTGAAATAACAGAACGCCCTGTAGATATATATACAATAACATATGAGAGATAAACGAAACTGAAAGTAAAACATAAGACTTGAAAATAAATAAATAAATCATATGTATCTACATAAATAAATATCTTTAAATCAATAAATCGTTTCCGACACCTTAACATTAACATAATATATATATATTTAATCCTTTAATCATCTCCATTAAATAGCAAAATAACATGGAAAATATATATTCAAAAAGTGTACACTCACTCCATCTCGTGAGATGTACTTGAACTATAAGAAGAGCAGAATCACTCTGTGAATTGTTAATTGCGAATCACTCTTTTAGTCTCGCAATTCAGCTTGGCATCATATTACTGGAATTTTCAATTGCTTAGTTGTCCATACTTGCCAACTTGAACATTTGTTGACAGTATTAGCAAAGGTTACTTTTTGTCCATTCCAGTCGTTTTATTAATCATTTTTAAAAGGATAAAACTTTTCACGAATAATTATATCATATTAACTTATTGTGAAACTTTAGCACTTAAAATATATCACACAATATCATCACTTTTTATTTTTCAAAAAACTAAACACTGAATTTTCACTATAGAAGAATAAAATTCTTCTGTAGTTCATTTGCAACACTGGTGTTAAGTTTGGGCGGGAACCGCAAATTCAGCAGTTTTTAACCAAAGTTAATCTGCATCCACGTTGGCACTCCCTTTCTGCGCGTCGCTTTGGTTCCATTTTAACTCGCTGTCGAAACGCACTACAAAATTTTCACTAAAATCACCAAAATTCCGTGTTTTACAATATTATGACGTCACAGGGGTAGAAATACTCCCTGTTGATGTCTGTCGGACATTTAGTTTTTCCGTGTTTTCCGGAATTTACAATGAAAACGTTAGATTTCGTGGTTTTAATATGTCCCTTTTGTGTTTCGTGGTGTGCCTCTTCTTCTTTAGTGGTGTGGTTCATTTGTGTAAGCTTCAATTCAGTATCATTGCTAGTGCTATGATATGCTTTACTACAATCTGGCAAATTACGAAAAATTGTGTTATCAGTGCTTTGTGTTATGTTATTAAGTTGTATTTTATTCTTATTTAATATTGTGGCATAGAGGGGAGAAACTTGTGAATGTCAGTAAGTTTCAGACTTATCTCTACCACTTATATCTAATTCTATATTTGATTTTACACTATCTTTACTATCTCTATTTACGTATTTTCTCTCTGGTTTACGTAATCTTATTAAAATATAACATGTAATAATCACTACTATAACTAATATACTCCCTAAAACTATCGTAGATGTTAATAATAAAATTGTTTCGATGTCCATTTTCCTTGTTTTGGATATTATCTGAAATAGGCGAGAAATAGTTACAGTGGGGATAGGTCTACTTAAAATTTGTAGAAAATTATATTTACTATAATTATTATAATAATTATTATTCCTAGCTTGTGTCTGCTTACACTTTTTGCGACTATATTTCGCGTGTTGTTGAAGCAGGCTTATACTGTTCTCTACTTTGTCTAACACACTTGCTACTTTCGAAGTAATACTCGTGAAAGACCATCAAAACTATAACTGTGTGTAAAAACTTAGTTATTTATGAGCTCTAGACTCTGTTTTACACTTAAAATCTCGTATTTTCCGTCGTTTTCTTCATTAAATATAATACAAAAATATTTCCATATGTTTAGACTTATATGTCTTCTAACGTACGTTTTTCTATTATTTAAACCTTATTTTAATAATCTATATAATTAAATATCGTCAATTGTATTTAATATCTTTATTTTCCGTAATTTAAAATAATATTTCTTTGATTTTACGCTCGGTCAAGCTTGTTCGTTTGGCTGGAAAGCAGCTAGCTTGGCTGGATGATTTTCGTAATCATTCGTGCTTCCTCGGAACTGTTCGTTTTTCGTCTGCAGTCTTCGCTGGGTCCTGGAGTGGAGAGTAAATCTAGTCTCTCACCGGGTCTTTAGTCAATTTTTCACCTCTTGCCGTGCGGAGCTCACTGAATGTCTTGACGCAAATGATTACGGACTCCCATATGATTATTGCCTGTAGCGCTTGGAATGTAAATACAATGATGAAATAAATTATTCCAATCATTACTTTTACTCGATATCGATTGATTATTACCAATTATATCAGAAATATATTATATTATTTTCTTTTCTTTTCTTCTTAAAAATAATTTTCTACAAGGAAAATAACCATTAAATATATTAATCCTATTTTAATTAATCGTTCTTCTGTACTCTTCGTGAACTATTTCTCGTTGTATCTATGCTTATTCATAGATATTAACCCTTCAGTTCACAATGTAAATATTAAACAAATTTAATTATTCTGTATTTTCTATAAATAATCGTAGTATTTATCTATATATTTTAACTATTAATACAATAATACTAATCTATTTCTATATTATCTATTTTTATCTATTATTAACTATTTTTACTATTATTATTAATTTTCTATTATTTTCTACTATTATTTTTCTTATCCTTCTTGGACATTCTTGACTTTATCTATCCTCCTTTGGTGTTACTATCCTAGATTTATCTAGGTTATCTATTCTCATCTATTTCTATCCTTATTTTTTCATTTTTTTCATTTACACAAACGTAAATGGGACATCGTTCGGTTCGGTATTACAATACGATCTATTATTACATTCGGTCGGGTACTATGAACTATTATGATCTATAGACTTTCTTTACTACATTTCATTCTTACATTTGGTGATGGTCTTTGCTGTTGGTGATGGCTGTTTGGTGAGTACCTAATGCATGATTCCTATGCAATATTGATACCTCCTACTTGTTTGTTTACATTTGTTCCATTTTTTTTCTTTTCAACGATTTACCAATCCATGACTTCATTGTTTACAAAATTTTTCGTGAGTTTTCGTGCACTAGAACATGAATAAATTTTATATTGTGTATTACTAAATTATATTATTATTATTGTTGTTGTTATTATGGTTCATTACTTTCCAATTTATATTTCCTTAGCGATTTATACAATTTACAATACAATATTATTAGTGCAACAACAGAAACTACTAGAACAAGTATAATGGCTGCAACTACATACATTATATAATTTGTTTTCATTATTAATAGTGGTACAGTGGTATCCACTTTTAATTTTAACAAATTTTCGGCTAGACTATTTAGTTCTTCGTGATGTAAACTGAAATTTAATTGTTTTTGCGTCCAATTTCCTATTAAATTTAGATGTTTATTGTCGACATTTATTACTTTTTTCGTCGGAATTGCTAATTCTCCAAAGATTAAATTATCAAATAGGCTGTACTTAATAAAATAGGAACAATTATTTCCAAAGTTTACTAACGTTGAGGTAACTTCGTGATGGTTGCCTAATTTGGTTATGTATCCCTCTAATAGTGACGAATACAATACTCCAGCATGAGTATATCTATATACTACATTCCCTAGGTACTTTTCTGTTTGTTGTTGACAACCATTTAGTGAACCGTTAAAAACAATATTGTTAAGACATTATGCTTCGTCATCCAATGTTATTTGTTCACAGAAGTACTAAAAGCTTTTAAATTCACATTTGGGTCGTTCCTAAGTGTGATACATACCATTAGCTAAGTATACAACTTCAGGTAATTTATAATAAGTGCGGAAATTCCTCGTTAGGTATCCCATAGAAATCACATTAAACATTCTTGACACTGAGTTTTCGTAAACAATAGGCGTTTTTAATAATAAATCAATATTATTTTCATTATAATGATATTTCATCAAATAAATTGATGAAACTCGGTAGAACATTCCTGTCAAATCGATAAATAGAATGTTTTAGAATGTCATGTGTACTTATGAATTTGTTTACATCTAAATTTGATAAAATATGATAGGATAATTGGTTATTTAATATATCGTTGAATATTTTATTCACTCTTTCTCTAGCCATGTGCGAAAATAAGTTCGTTAAAATTTTTCTTTGGGCTTGCTGCAAGTAACAGTACATTTCTTGCAGTTTGCTCCTTACATTTTGTAGTACATGATGAACCTTCACTACAACTCCATGGATTATGGATATTTCTTGGTTATGTGATACTTTTAAGTTATGAATTTCCTGCGCTAACAAATTATCATGTTCAGACAATTTCTGAACTGATGATGACAATTGTTGCATATGAATTAAATTATAGGATGACAATCCTATGGAACTAAATTCTAATAAAAATGACCAAATTGATCGTTTAGTTCTCGTTGAATCTATACACTTAGAACTACCATTAACAAATACAAACTGACACGGGATAGAATTAATGATGTTATTTCTAAATTGTTTTTCTCTCTCTGCGTAGTCTTCTAAAATATCGTAAGATTCGCTACATACTGTGTGCATAGGCACTGCTTCATGGAAATTCACGTGCATTCTAATTGTTGTATATACCATGTTAGAAGCATGAACCGCCAAAGCGTCTTGCGTTAATGCTATCCCTACTTCTTGCATTGTCAATTGATGATGATCATCAGTGTTTCCATATTGAAATATAAATACCCAATTTATAATGATGTATAATATTCTTGATTCCATTTTATAATTATTTCCTTTCCAATCTCGTATAACAAGTCTGAAATTAATAAAACCTAAAATTAATTCTTTTACCTTATTGCTATTTATGTATTTATTTATTTATATTTTAAGATTACTTTAACGATTTATTAATATGTATGTACTTCACATTTCATTTTATGTTCTAGGCACCAACTCAATGTATCTTTAATATTACTTGCATATTGCATATATTTATTTATTTAAAATTCTAGTAACTGTAATCCACAAAGTGTCTATCGATTCGGGAATTTTCTGATGGAGATTAGCATTTCCTCCAATCTTGGGTTGAGGGTTTGGTTGAGAAAAGTGCCCCCTGTCTGACACTTCATCGGTAGACCCAACTTGTACCATAGTTACAGTAAACCCTAACTTAAATGTTTTCAATATTTTTTTTTTCAAATTTACTCTTTGCCATCTGACATCTGATCAATATCACCAAACTTTTCGTCTTTACTACCAACGAATAATTTCAACCGTCTTATGTCTATAGTGTCACTTTTAGTTTCGCCCTTTTTAGTTTCATACTGAACTTTGTATGAATTGTTATTGACTTTGTCAATAATTATACCTTTGGTGTTATACCGATTACCAAAACATGCCGGCAAACCTGCTCTTGGCATTTCCCTAATCAAGACTATTTGACCAATATCAAAACTTCGTTGGTCAAATTTCTTTTTTGGTCAAGGGTTAATTAAAAATATCTTGATATTAAAACAGTATGTATTCATTTTTCGAATGACTGGAATACGCAATGCTGTACCTCTCTGTGTTCATGATAATAGAAGAACACCTATATTAATCCTATTGCATCCTCTATATTAGAAACACTTATATTTTTTCGATAGTAATGTTTCGGAATAACATATAGCTCTACTGCCACTCTTTCCCAACAGAGTTGTTAAAATATCTAGTTTTTGAGTCTATAACTTGAAGGAAAGCAAGTTATATTTTTGAGGAAAGCAAGTTATATATTATTAGGGTGTCCTTTATTTTGAGTAATTTCGTGCTGCGATACGCACACCCCGCAAATGTATTATATATGACCATAAACATTCATTAGTGAAATAACAGCTATCTAGGAGAACGTTAACCCGTGCCGACTTCATGACAAAGTCATGAAATGGCGTTTCCATATGATAATATAATTTAGAATTTCCAACCGTGATAACGGAGAACCTAAAAGAGACAGAGAAACGAAACTTTGTACGAAGCAACTAGACAAACGGCGACATCTGATCGTGTATTGGCAAACAGCACGGGATGAACAATGTTGCCAACCCAAGACAAAGTTGTGTTTTTGTAAAGGGAATGACCTAAATTGAATACCATCATTGGAAGCAGCAATAAAAGTAAAGATAAAAGAGATAGTAAAGGCAGATCAGTGTTGTAAACCTTTCGAGAAATATCGTGTAATATGTGTTGGTGCACACAGGGAGTGAGGTACTAACGATTTGTACACTTTAAACCAGATATTGGCCAGAATTGTTTACGTTGACTCTAAGTCTAGAAGCATCCACTGAACAGTGTAGCCATCAAAAGAACAGAGAAATTGAGTTTGGAAGAGATACAATAACTCGGAAAAGGTCACTAGTTCTGTATGCTTTCAAACCTATAATGCAAGGCGATAGAGCATGAGGAGTAGAACCATGGTATGTGAGATCGATAACTGACCGAGCTATACGATATTTTGTAAAAGCTGACAAGTAAGGTTTGTGAAAGGTGCCAACGATGCACAGCGGGTTATAATCCCAACAACTTGGTTAAAATATGAAAACAGCGTTCAATTTGCAGGGTTTATGCACTTGCGGGCTTTTGAGGCCAGTCGTAACCATGATGAAATCAAGAGTAAAAAAGCCACTGGTGTGCAGCGTTGCCACCTTTTACAAACCTTAGTTCATTACTTTAACAAGATACCGAATATATCTGTCAGTACGTGAGTTATCGAACTCACATTACTCCTAATGCTTATCTGCCTTGCATTACAGATTTTTAACCATACAGCACTAGTGACCTTTTCCGAGTTATTGTATCTCTTCCAAACTCAATTTCTCCCTTCTGTTGATGGCAACACTGTTCAGCGGATGCTTCTAGACTTAGAGTTAAACCAAACAATTCTTGCCAATATCTGATTTAAGGTGTACAAAACGTTAGTACCTTACTCCCTGTGTGGTCCAACACATATTACACGTTATTGATCAAAAAGTTTGCAACACTGTTCTGCCTTTACTATCTCCTTAATCTTTGATTTCATTGCTGCTTCCAATGATGATATTCAGTTCGGGTCATTCTATTTACAAAATCGCAACTTTGTCTTTTGTGGGCAACACTGTTCATCTGGTGCTCTTTGTCAATACACGAGCAGATGTAACCAATTGTCTAGTGGCTTCGTGCAGAGTTTCGTTTCTCTGTCTCTTTTAATTTCTCCGTTATCACGGTTGGAAATTCTAAATTATATTATAACACTATGTGACAGCCATTTTGTAACTGCGGTGCTAATATGTGTTGTTTACTAATTCCGATGCGCTGAATCCAAATTCGTAGCGCAAAATTTTTCAGCACGTACCATTTATGAGTTACGCGTGAAGTCACTTCCGGTGATACGTTGCGGCCGAAAAAAATTTATATTGCTGGCAACACTGCTGAACTAAAGAAAAATAAAAACATGTTGCGTATATCAGTCGGCTAGATCTTTACCCGTGATAAATTAACCGGTGGGAGTTTTTCGTGATTGTTGTGTTATTTGTCTTTTATCGTGGTGGAAGTATAGTTGCTGCAGTTCATCCGCTTTGCGTAGTTGTATTGGGCAACGTGTTGTGAATATAATATTTTGTTGCTGTGGTTTGGATAAAAATATAGTCAAGTTGGAACTCAATGGCTATAGCATTGAACCGTAAACTCGGTGGTATTAAACATCCAAACTGCTTATGTTACGCGTGTGGTAAGTTTACACCAAAATCGCAGAGGAAACAGATTTCGCAACTGATAGGGACAGCATACAAAGCATACTTTGATTGTCCCCCAGGCGATCAAGATAAACCATGGGCACCTCATGTGTGTTGTGTATCATGTGTGGTAAAACTAATTGAGTGGATGAAAGGAAAGAAGCGAGTAATGTATTTTGAAGTGCCCATGATTTGGAGCGAACCGAAGGACCACACAACGGATTGTTACTTTTGTCTGACAAGTGTTTCAGGTTATTCCAGTAAAAATAAACATTGTACTTTGTATGCCGACGTGATGTCAGCAATGAAACAAGTACCGCACGGGCTGGATTTGCCAATCCTCTCGTTACCATCAGTGACTGAATATGTGGATTGTAGCAACAAAAGTGAGTGATTCTTTATCAGAATGGGAATTTGAAAATGACCAGTTGCCTCACCTCATTCAGCAACCTCAACTTCATGACTTAGTGCGAAACCTGAATTTGACAAGAAAAACAAAAAAACAAAAAAAAAAAAAAAAACGAGGCCCAGATGCTTGGGTCTAGGCTACAACAGTGGCATCTTTTAGCACCAGGCACGTATATTTCACTTCACAGGGATAGAGAGAAGGAATTCGCATAGTTCTATCGCATCGAGAAGTCAATGTGTGTGTGTACCGATATGAACGGATTATTCCATACACTTGGAATTGAACATAACCCAATGCAATGGCGTCTGTTAATTGATGCCTTTAAGTTGAATTTAAAGGCAGTGCTTCTGCATAACGGCAATCAGTGGCCGTCCGTACCCATTGCCCACGCAATAGGCATGAAAGAGTCGTATCAAACTATGGATAAAGCGCTGTCTGTCATAAAATACAACTCTTTTAAATGTGTTGTAACCTTAAAGTTGTAGCCATCTTCCAGGTTTAGCAAGGAGGATACACAAAATATAGTTGTTTTTTGTGTTTTTGGAACAGTCGATACACTGTAAACCACTATGTACAAATGGTTTGGCCTTAGTGTGAGCAATACACAGTTGGTGAGAAAATATACATCTTCGACTGATTGATTCTAACCAAAATTCTACTTCCCCCAGTCCAGATTAAACTTGGTTTAATGAGTACATTTGTGAAACCTCTGGACAAGGAGAGCGTAACTTTAACGTACTTAAGAGGAAAATTTCCCAACTTAAGTGAAGCAAAGGTTGCAGCAAGGATTTTTACAGTGCCTCAGATAAGGAAATTACTTCATGACTCGGGTTTTGAAAATAAAATGAACCATTTTAAAGTCGCTGCATAGAATCCATTTGTTGCGTTACGTGACGGTTTCCTAGGGAAATACAGGAGTCCTCACTATGTACAGTTGGTCGATGATTTGACAGTAACCTATCAAGTTCTAAGCTGTCGCATGTCATTGAAGCTACATTTCTTTGATTCTCACTTGGACTTTCCCCTCCAACCTTGTGTGACGTCAGTGATGAACACGGAGAGCGATTCCACCAAGAAATTCCCCAAGTGGAACGCTGGTACCAAGGCAGATGGAATGCTTCAATATTGGGCGACTACTGTTGTTTTTTGTGCAGGGAGTTCGACACTAAATCACACAAAAAGAGATCATCAGGGGTTTATCTCCAGCAGTAACAAGTAAGTATCTCGTAAAACTAATTTCTCTAGTGTGTCTTCGCAGTTTCGGTGCAGAGAAGAATTATTTACTACTTTACTATCCCAATACATGATGAGCTGTATATAGTGAGCCTATATGGGATATGGAAACTGGCCATATTTTGCAACTCAGAAATATGACGTGATAGAAAATTTCTAAATACTCCATTGAATTCAGCGACCGCAAATTAGTAAAAAACATATACTTTCATTCCAGTTACAAATGAAAGTTTCAATTTGTTGCCTAGCGTAATGTAATGTAATTACATGACTTTGTCGTCAAGTCGGCATGGGTTAACGTTCTCGTAGAGAGCTGTTATTTCAGTAATGAATGTTTCTGGTGACATAGAATACATTTGGAGGTGTGCGTATCGCAACACGAAATTACCCCAAAATAAGGGATACCCTAATACATATATATATATATATATATATATATATATATATATATATATATATAAAAGAGAACGTACAAATCCTTTGTCCGCTCATCACGCTAATACGGCTGAACCAATTTCTTTCATTTTTGGGGGGTTATTAAGATTTGGACCCTAGATGGTTTTTATCATATCACTTTAATTTTCAATTACCAGTGTCTTGAGATAATTGGCCATTCAAGTGTCCATAACGTACAAATCCTTTGTTAGTTCATCATAGGTAAAAATAAACGTATTTATATGCAACCCACATGACCGTGTCACTCGGCGGGTTAACATAAATGACAGGCGATGTCCATTGAATTACTATGGGACCGAAATTCCATTGTTGCAGCAAAGCGCGAGCGCGTGCAAGTATATCTCATTGTTGCATTGTTGATCATTACGATTCACACATTTCATAATTCTCTCTCTGTTTCATCTTAATTTTTACGTTTTTAGTCACCTAATTGCATGCTTTTCAACCATTTTTGAATATTTTGCACTATTGTCCTGACAATTTATTTGTGTATGCTCCTGATAAAAAGACAAAAAACATCGTCTATCAGAGAGCACTTCGATAAAAAAGCGAAAGAGAAAAAAGGAACTACCTCTCGCCGTATTCTACGGTATGAATAAGGGGCACACGCAGGGCCATAGGGGCAGTTCCTCTGCGCGTTCAAGTGTAAAATGGTAACTTAAAACTAGATAAGATAGGGTCTACTCATGATAATGGTATCCGCATCGACCACAATACTCATTTACAATTATCTCCTGAACGGGTAATCGCAATTTAACAAAACATTCTTCAATTGGATTCAGAATCAGAAAATATATTAAAGAAGAAAATATCAACTTGGGATGACAAAGGCTGCAAAGGCATAAAAAAAGTTAGTTCATGTAAAAACGTTACCAAAGTTATACGTGGCCCTATGGCCAAAGTTATAAATAAAAACTTTTTAACTTTTTGTAGTCTATGCTTGATTAATAGATATTTAACGCAACTTTCGATGCTAAATCGTTTGGTGACCCAGGGCCAGAGGGGCAGTTTCGCGCTCAAATTTCAAAGCGAAAAAGTAAAAATTATCTAATTAACAAGGTTTATTGCGTTCCGGGGTGACCCCAGCCAAGCGGGGTGAACGCTGCTAGTATATATATATATATATATATATATATATATATATATATATATATATATATATATATATATATATATATATATATATCCTACACTTAAACAGTTATTTTATGAACTACATTACCGTGTTATATTTAAAACCAAAAGGTCAATGCGAAGCCGAATTTTTTCTAACACTGCTTTTTGTAGCGAAATTTCCAAAAACACACATGTGTTCAAGTACGGTTAATTTCCCCACTTTTATGGACTCCTGTTCAATTACTAATTCTTTCAATAACTATGACAATGATTAAAAAGAGGGCAAGGGCCAATGACATGCAAGTAACACAGAGAGAGATACTAAATATGAACATTAATCTTAATGAAATTTCATGACAGGAAACACAGCAAACAATGTATATTACAGTGTACAGATCCTCCCTTGCAGAGTTCCTAATAAATTACTTAATATCGTTTATGATACTTTTACCTTACAAGTATAATTAGATATTAGTTATGTGGAATTACAATACCAACTGTCATAAGTATTAGCTTATCTTCATGACCAAAAAATTCGCCTATTTCTTTTACAATGTTGGCATCAATGTTCTTAGCTGGCACTAATACCGACTCCTTCTATACGGAGCAATATGTTAATATAGACTCTGAGAGAGGTACGACTTAACAGACAAAATATTTTATAATATGGTCATTTTATTAAATACATTAATTATATTAGTTGATAAATTAACAGATGAATTGGTTCAGATTTAAGATAGGCTACCTTCAACGATGCAAAGTATTCCATATTTTGGCTGGAGAAAACTAAGGGAGAAAGGGACAATAGTATTTTAATCATAATACGTATAATGAGCTACATTGAATATATGTTTATACCAAATCACTTTTTCAAAATTATAAATTTTGTTAGCAAGAAAACCGATAAATATGATATAATCCTCTGAATTTTCTGAAACTCAACGTGTAAGGTTTTCTTATATACTTTAGGATATCGAAAGGCGTTCGTAGACTTCAAATTTGCTTCATATTTTAAGGGAAGTCATTTTTGTGTATATGTGTGGGTAACTCACTCTTTACACATCTTTGACAAATATACTTTTTTTATTTCCATATTATATTTTTACGTCTTCCCTACAAGAAAACAATAACAACAAATGTAATATTATTACTACCAAAATAATAGAATAAATATGTAAGAGAAAAATATAAATTGAATAATAGCACTGATAGTGCATATTGTTCTAATAAGTCCTGTACTTCAAAATTTAATACAATGTTACTCTCACAAAACATCTACATTAAATTTCTTTATACGAATAATTTTCAAATGATGCTGTTTCTGTACGTATAATGTATTTTACCAATTGTTCGTAACACAAAGTTATACTAACGTAAATATAAGTTAACGTAACGTAAATATAAGTTATACTTTGTACTCTATGCTATAAACAATATGTACTCCTTTAACAATTTCATTGTACTTTTATATAAATATTGCTAAAGCATTAACGGTATGTTCTCTAGTTGAGAGTACTCACATCGAGGCGAACAAATGGAGAGAGATTTAAAAATCAAGTCTTTCGCACGTAGAAGTTTTAAAAAATTTAAGCTTCTTGAAATTTCAAAATTAATTATTTTCACGATATCATACTTTATATGTTTCTCTCGACAGTCGAAAGTAAAAATGGAATTGAAACTAAATACAATGGTTCCTTATCTAGTTTACCTGCCTCTCCTTTTTATGGTTCCTTATCTAGTTTATCTGCCTCTCCTTTCTATGGTTCCTTATCTAGTTTACCTGCCTCTCCTTTCTATGGTTCCTTATCTAGTTTACCTGCCTCTCCTTTGCATCATAAAACCCTGCAAACTTTATAACACCCTTATTCCAACTCGTTGGCCATGCGTGCAATTTGTAGGAATCTCTATGCGATTTCAGATGCGGCATTAAATTTTTAATTCTCCATTAATACTACTCGTACTACTACTACTACTACTACTACTACTACTACTGCTACTACTCCTGCTACTACTACTACTACTACTACTACTACTACTACTAATAATAATAATAATAATAATAATAATAATACACTGACGGGAGAAGAATGTTAAGCACCCGGCAATTATGGCCCAATGTCGACGTAATTTGTAAACGTACATACCGCAGGCGGATACAAATTATTAGAGTTGCAATGATCTGTGACGGCTAAAATAGAAACCAAATTGTATTAGTGTTGCCAACACGAGATATTGTTAAGACTGATAGCGTAAATAAGTACTCTGTGCAGCGTAGAACAGTTATCGAATATTTTGATAGACCATATGCTTTGGTGAAACAACGTTTCGATCACTTGACAGATTTAAAAAGAGGTCGCATTACTTGTCTGCGTGTGCTAGGGAGTCGAATCGTTCGATATAAAGCGTCTAGTTCATTGGTAATTGACAGTGGCTTCATGTTGGACTGAATGGGAAAGTGGGAGCAAACCGTACCTGTAATCAAAGTTACACTTAATCAAATGCGACCCCATGAAGCGGAGATCGACCCCCAAAACGTCGAATACCATTACATAAGCGCCGGCCATCTGGCACAAGCAATGGAATCATTACAACCTATTGTGGTATACCATACAATAAGAGACTAGCAGATACTGGACTATGAGTCGATATCGACTCGTAGGCTGCCATTAGTACCACAGCACATGAGGCTGCGTTTCGAATGATACAACTTAAATAGAATAGTGGTCCTGACTAGTGGCGTCTTATTTTTGGTTATGAGTTTTGGTTCGGCACTACCTTGGATTACCACCATCTTCCAGTATAGCTGCACTAAGGGATATGACCTAGTGGTGTTGCTCCTGACATCATAGCGTGGAGAGGCATCGCATATGACATTAGTTCACTTCTGGTGTTGACTCAGGAACACAGACGACAGAACGGTACGTCACAGGTATCCTCTGTCCTCGTAGATTCTTCAAATAAGATCGTATCCGAGTATTATTTTAAACAATACATCATTTTTCCATATGCATCACGTGTCACAGTGAGCTACGTGCACGATGTTGGGGTACGTCATTGATCAGCAAGATACATAGATGAGCTCCCGATAGAATATGTGTAGCATAAGCTTAGACGTCAAATCAGATGTGGTGAGAATACCCAGATATCGAATATATGCTACAACATACGTTGGCTCATTGGCTGGTGAGAATAAACAGCAGCTTAATAACAATCTTCCGAATTGGAACTGTCACACATCCAATCCACATGACATACTGAGCTAGAATCACAAAATTACGTGCTAATAGAGCTAAAGCACTCTGTTTGACGTTCTGCCTAACACAGACATTTCAACTCTAATCATTTACTTATTTGTTAATGGTATTGAGTTGTACGGAAGTACACTGACATCGGATGCCTAAATTTATTGTGTTAGTGTAATAATAATAATGATTTTCATAATTTTTATATGTTATCAGCAAGATATACTGTACGCATACTATTCTAGTGCTTTGTTATTTTTACCAGTTTTGTCCTTAATGAAATCACAGTTCAAACTCAATAGTTATTTTGTGATTGTGGTATTTTGTAACTCCGCTTTGCTAAAACATTCGTAGTAAAGTAACTTTTTATAATAAATCAGGTATTATGTAAACATGCTTGGCTTCTTGCAAATTAGTTATAAATTGATATATATATATATATATATATATCACATTTATCTTATTTAATACTTCTAAGATCATCGACATCTGTTCTGACAGACAGTATCAAATAGTCTATCCTATTGTTAATCGAAAGCTTGAAAACAAAATGTTACGGGTGATGTAGAAAGAAAACTGTATTTAGTATCTGGTAATCATATCATATATGTAGCATCTGTAATATTTGTTAAGCCTAAAATTTATTTCTAGCAGTAGGTCGCGTCTCTCTAATTACTATTCATGGATTGAGAGCCAGGGATCTAAGACAGTGTAAACTAGAAATTCTTAAAAGCTACTTACTCCTAATTGCTTACATACAAACATGGCATAGCTGGAAACTCGTAGCCTATTATATTTTTTAAAAGCGATCTATTTAAGAGTGTGTTTGAAGGAATTGAGTGAAAGTGAGAGTGGGCGATTGTCAGTGCGTGTGTTTGTGAATGTGTGTGAGTATGAGGATAAAGGGTTGTGAATATGAGTATGAGGGTGAGAGAGAATGAATATGAGAGTAAACGAGGATTAATATGAGGAGAAATGAGTATAAAATGATTGATTAATGGTGACTGTGAGTGTGAATAACAATCAGAGAAAGCGATTGTGAAAGGATTAATAAATTGGTTAGCTTGAATTTAAAAAATAATACTCGATGATCCCGAATCCCAGACCAAAATAAAGGGTGAAACCCTGTAGTGGCAAATTATACAGATATAGTGTTTTCTCGATTGCCTTACAACAAACAATGATCTTCTTCTAATTGATGCTCATAAACTTCCGAATACAGAAATATTGTTTCCATCTATAAGCTGCATTGTTCTAACTTAATGGTTTGAATAACCATTTTAGCATAATACATGAATTTGTGTAATCGGATGTTTAGCAAACTGAAACTCTAATTGTGTGTATTTGGTACAGATACGGTTCGGTTACTAAAAGCAAAGTAATTTTGTTAATGAATGCAGGCCAAGAAGAACATTTAATATATTCTTTGGATTCACATCTACTGTATGTGGAGTTGTTTCTCTTTGATTATATGTTATTTCCAATTTAACATATTGCGACGATTATAGTACAAGTATTCTACAGTACCATACAGTATAATTTAGATTACCTGAAAGTAATTTGAATATTGTGATGATTTAAGAGTAAGTTAATAAAGAGCAAAGTATTGTCAATGATAATTCAATTTAATATAGAGTTATATACTGTGATAATTTCATTGCAATTTGAAAAGTATTGTTTCAAGTCCGTCATTTCAAAATGGATAGTAGGGTGGTGAATATCAATGTGCTTTACTCTATAGTACTTCGGTGTACACTTCGCGTTCACTCGGTTTTATTATATGTTGGCAAGAAATCTTAATGGAGTTCGTTCTTTGCAATGGAGCAAGATTAATTGTAAAAATTTATAATACATATTTAATTGAAACTGAGATAATAACAGGAATCATTATTCGTTTTAAGTTCCTGAAAGGCATTCCCGGACAACTCATACAACTACAACTTAGCAGTAGGATGGAGATACCAAACTTACAGACATACATCAAAATTCTGATTAGAGATACCATATACTGTGCCGAAAACGTAGTAGGAAGTGGGAATGGAATCCGAACTGACAAGATGGAAAAGATAAAAAACCTGTTCTCAATGCCCAGCATTCAAGGAAAGCAAAACAGCTTATAAGTGTATGTAGTGGAACAATCTACATATGTCTACATATTTTGGATATAGCACGAAAGAATGTATTGCGTGTGCAACGAATACTAAACTTTTAGTAGAATAACAGTTTCGCATATATGAATCACTGCACTATTGAGACCTTTTATAGATTTATTATTGAAATGTAGTTTTATTTAAAAACTGTTTATTGTAAGTTCGTCATATCAATAAAGATCTCTCCTTTGAAATTAAATAATTTAAAAGTAAAACAAAATGTAAGGTGTATATGAATTTTTTACTAACATTAGATATAAATTTTCATATAATATTTTGTAACACTAAAGTAGTACAAAAACAGTTAAGATTGTAATGTAGAAGCCTATCAGTATATATTTACCAATAAAATATTTTCAATTAAAAACTAATGCTTTGTAGTTCAATTGAAATAAAGGATAAACAGTCGCACAGACCGAAATATTTCATTATGTTTTATTTACTGTAGACATGTTTCGGTTTAAGAGTTAAGCATAATTTTTATCCTACAGTGTACAGACGTAATAACCAACGAACGTAATTTATAAGCGTGGAGTTTGATTTAAGTCAAAGTACCTGATCAGATCAGGAGTTTACTCCGTAGATGTAGATTTATAAAATTGCAATTCATAGGTAGGTTACTATTAGCACATTGAACACAACCTAAGATAAATAAGCTGTTGGACTTCAACAACACTAATTCACTTGCATTAACGTAATATACCTAATGTGAAAACAATTCTAGAGAGCTATGGCACCATGATGTTATCAGCACTTCAATAATCATCATGACTAGCGACACAGTTTTGAGAAAGGTTGTCAATTTCAATAAGTCTGTTTTGTAGAATTCTGCAGTTTTCATTTAAACCATAGTTCAATCTCAGAATCAACGTCATTTTTAGTGTTCAAGAAGCGCCGTCTGAATAAAGGAAATTTGTATATTTCAACGAAAATTTGTATATTTTGTTTTATTTTTACTTATTCAGAGAAGAATTATTTTATGTGAATTGGCAATATTTATAAAAAATTAAGAAGAAGAAGAAAATAATGTAATATTATGAATAATTTTTGTTTAGGGACTTTTATTTACGATAGGTATGGTTAATGTTTGCTAGCAAATCACTACGTTTATTCTTCAGTTCCTTACTTAAGAGATGAGAATAATAGGTACCAGTAATAGTTTAACCTCGTAGTAAGTCATCAGTCATGAAGACCGCTTAACAGGCCAAGAAAAGGAGAAAAATCTCATTGGTGGCTGACTTCTGCTCTTGTGCTTTTTAGGGCAGGGAAGGAAGGTTGTCTCCATTTTTGCTTATTTCCTCTCTTTCTGGGTCATAAAGATATGCCCAAACGTCATCTATTGTCACTAGTCTGCCGTAAAAGTCATCTTCATGCAACTTACAATGATGTAACATTTCTCGTCCAGCATCCTCGGGATTTCTCTGGAACCAACCATGTTGACACTTTCTGAAGATGCAGCTGATTGTGAATGATATTCCAAACCGACAGATAATTCATACTTATTGCCCACATAACACTTTCAATTGTTATTCTACTGTTTTCCAGTATGATCCTCTCAAATATCTCAGTCAAGGCGCCATCATCAGTTAAATATAGTCTTCGTGAACTGGAGGAGTCCATGGTGAGCATGCTTCAAATTTAGAATTACCGTTTCCAGTTGGATGCCATCTCATGGGATGGGGTGTCATTCCCACAGACATCTTTCACCTTTACGTGGGTCATTGTTACTGATTTCCCCTAAAGATGGAGAATCTTAGTGACGCTCTTTGTCTTAAGCTTGTTAACCATGGCACCTGCAGTGACTTACCCGGAATGAAAAAGAAGCACAAGAAATGAGCGGTTCTAAGGAGTCTAGAATTTGCTTGATTAACGTAAAAGGTTATAATTATAATGTAAGCTTCCAATCACTCACATGCCTTTACTACGAACACATGGCTTTACGCTCATAAATAAACAATAATGCGTGTCCTAAAAGGAACTCACCATCAGAGAGATATGAAGAAGGATTTGAAGAAACGTACAATGAAGGGCTATTTCCACTACAGGGACTCTCCTTCAAGAATACGCCTACAAAAGACACCTACGACAAGTGGAAGTTATCAGTCCACCACTGATCTTTCACCTAGCAATACTTTTCTCCTGAATTGCCATGGGCTATGGAGAATTCCTTTAAAACTGTCTCCCAAGGCTGCTAAGAGGAAAGGATATAACCTTAAATCACTCACTCCCGAGGCTGCCATGAGCGAAGTAGTCATTTACGTTAGCTCTCTAAGGCATTACGAGCTAGAGACAATTGAATCTTTATTCAAAGACCACTTATGTGTTCCAAGGACTTATCGAACTCCGAAAACATTTTGAAGCTACAATAATTTTGTAAAAGATTTTATAAGATGTTATTTTTAAAATAAAAGATTATGGGTTTAAATCCCGTTTCGTCATTACAGACTCTACCAAGAAAACATTGCAATAATTTTCTAGTTGATTGCATGAAATAATATTTTAATAACCTCTCGTATTTCATTTACATCTGCATATTTTTCAAACATTTTTCATACTATTAGATTATTTCACAAACATATTGCATTTATGATCGTATAAATTTATCCACTAAAATATTACACATCGTCAGCTTTTTATCTTTAGAGTCTATCTCGAATAGCATAAGCATTTTTTGTCAATTTTATTATATATTTTGTAATATCATTACATAAATCATTTTTTAACCTAAATACCTCTTATTTATCTTTACTTAATATATCATAATTTAGATAATTTGCTGTATATAAATGCTTCCCCGGTTTTCAGACAGAGCGTGAATTTTAAGTATTTCTGCATCATTTCCCAAACCACACACACACACACACACACACACACACACACACATATATATATATATATATATATATATATATATATATATATATATATATATATATATAGATAGATAGATAGATAGATATATATATATATAGATAGATAGATAGATAGATAGATAGATAGGTAGGTAGATATAGATATAGATATCAATAAACTCAATATTGACTTCTACAAGATGTTTGCATTATCTAAATCATAATAAGTTATCATAATTAATCAATACAGGAGATTTGTCTAAGTTCTATTAGTCTTACGAAGGACTTATGAGAACTATGACAGCTAGATAATTATGTACATTCGTACCCTGACTAATTGTGGATCGCTAATTCTAGTAGTGGTCGTCACTCGTTGCGGAAATGACTTGTTTTTCCGCTACGAATAATACATAGCCTATACGAACAGTAATCGGGTGAGATTGTGCCGAGTTATACTCCACAAGTGCCGGAAAAAATCAGAAAATGAAAAATGGATGCAGTTAACCTGATACTTATTGAAGGGGAACACGTGAGCAAGAGCATGGCAATAGTGTCACACAAGCAGTGTCGGCATTCCAACACAAACTTACAGGTTTTTTTTAAGTAGAACATATATCATTGTATGGCTTTCAAACAATTTACATAAAACGTGAAACAAAATAAGAAAAATATTGTTTAGCAGTGTTGCCACATAAGTTAAATATGAGGCTATAAAGTTGTGAAACTATAGCGTCCGTACAGACAAACGAACAAATGTACAACATGTAGTAGGCAGTAAACTACAGGATCCAGTTACTAATCATCCAGTTACTAACGGGCTTGATACAGGATTCGCTCAAAAATGGCAGATGTTAGAGTAGTTGTGGAAAAGAGAAGAAAACCCATGTGACATAATGCGGAAATGTGAACAGCAACTCTCTATAGTGAAGCAATTCCAATGGCGTCTCTGTGAAATCGATATCTCGAAACGTTCCCGAGAGCTATAGAACGAACTACGTTGGGGTTGCAACACTGCATAAATCCTACATGCTTTCCAAATCAAGGAAACGGACTCGTAGAGCCTGGAAAGAGTACAGAAAACTGTAGTACGAAAGGGAGCAAATCTCTGACAAGAAAGTACGTCAAAATCGATTCACAAAGATTAATGACCTGTCATAAGTGTCAGTATAGGAAACGTGAGCATGTGAGAGTATAGGAAATGTTACCATGTGAGTTAACGATGAAGACAAAACACACTCCATTCAGGTTACCAGTAATATACAGGCGCAAAATATTTTAACATAATACACCAATATATACAACAGAAAAACATAGATAGTATGATAAAATACGTACACTTCTCGACCTAAGCGAACACTCGATATAACATATCAAGCACGTTAGTTACTGAATGCTGTTCGTGCTGTGATTTACTCTCTACTATTCACTTATTCCTTCTGCAGTCTTGTTGTTCTTGAACATTTTCTCGTTTCATTGTACGGATCCCATAATTTTTCAACTTTAGAGCTTCATATCGCAATTATTTGGCAACACTGATAACCAGCCTTTTGTTTATTTTCTTTCACGTTTTGTCAAATTGTTGTAATGCCATTAAACGTTATACGCTCTATTTGGAAAATTATAAGTTTGTGTTCGGATAGCAACGTTGATTGTGTGACACTACTGCCGTGTTCTTGTTCGGAGGATGTCCCCTTCCTGGAGGTATCAAGTTACCTGCATATCTTTTTTTAATTTTCTGCATTTTCCAGAGTTTTTGGGGTATTACTAGGGACAGCCTCACCCAGTCACTGTTGGTATATTTATTACACAGAGCGAGAAAACAAGGGATTTCCGCACCCAGCGATTATCGTCACTATGATTAGCGATCTACAACTTGTAAGGGTACCAATTTTCATAAATATCCAGCTGCCGCGGTTCACATACCACCCTCGTTAGAAACACATAGGTAATAGAAAAAAACTTTACAGTATAGTACAATAAATATATAAAATATGATACTGTAAGCAACTGGATTACTTAGAGCTTAATTATTGAAGTTATTGTGCTCTGAGATTTATCTTGAGAAACTAATTTATTTGTGGTCATTTATAATTACTATTTTAAAACCAGTAATGGACAAAATTTATAATACTTACAGGCCGTTTGCTTTTCTTGATGATTCTTGTATTCTTTAGCAAAAAGTAACAAGTTTACCACTTCAAAAAGTCAGGGAAAATTACCTACATAACTAAATACAAGTAAAATGTGATCGTTAAACTTTGTGACACCGTCAAAAACTTTCTCATCCTGTTTGGATTTTTTTCTTTCTTTTCTAAATTATACTAAATAGTTTTCTAACATTACCCTCTTATATTTAATGGTATATTAAATCTTTCTGTAACATTGCGTCCTTCTTCTCTCAATAATTATGTTAAACATGTTTTTAAATCTTAACGAAAAATTGGAAAAGCTTAAATTGCACTTAAATAACTATAAAGTTAGACAAGAAAATTCTGTCGCTTTTTGTGGAGGTCTGTGTTCGATTGACCCTCACACCGTGAGCTAAATGGAGATAAGAATGGAGATAAACAATGTAAGTTACTGGTGTGGGTATACCTAACATACTACCTAGTTGTGGCAGTTCAGTTACATCGTGAACTTATATAAGAACAGAGTGAACATGGACATCTGGAGAGCGTCATAAGGGCGTCTGTACTGTACTGGGATCAAACGCCAGTGCAGCGGGACGTAAGATATGCCAAGCCTTTTGTGAGGGTGTTGTGACTACTCGAACAGTCCAGCGGTGGTTTGACATGTTTAAGGACGGTTACGAACCACTCGAAGACGCACTACATGCCAGAACACCAACACACGTACGAAATGAATATCTTCAAGCAGCAATTGAGGCGAACAGTGGACAGATATGTGAAGAAGAAAACATTGGACAGTACAACCATCAACTTGGAGAGCACTACAAGTTGGGTCGATGGGTTCCACATGAAGGCAACGCGAGCAGATAAATGTCTGTCTCGTCCGACCATTTCTGGACAGAGTGTTGACATGCGATGACAAATGAGACCTCCTTGAAGCTCCACGGCGCCGTCATCATCATAGAGCATCCCATGAACCTGTTCTAAAACAGCGGAGACCAGCACTGCACCAGAAGGTCCGTCAGTATGTTTGGTGGATTGCTCGCGTAATCATGCATCGGGAACTGCTACCAGGTGGTCTGAACATCAATGCAAATGTGTACTGTCATCAGTTGAGCCGTTTAAAAAAAGCTGAAAACTCTGGTGTCAGCACTTCTGAATCACAAAGGGGTCTTTGTGTTATAGGACAATGAACTACCCACGTGGCTAGGATGACCCGGAATATCATTCAACGGTTTCAATGGGAAACAAAATTGCATTCACTATACTCCCCGGACACTGTGCCGTCCGATTATTACCTTTTCCATTCCTTGGACAATCACCTTAGGGGACAAAAGATCAAATCCCTAGTAGTGGTGCAAAATACACCTTATACCTTCTTCACTTCACGGCCCACCAAGCTCTAACGCGATGGAATCCATGGGCTTCCAGGACGTTTTCAGGTCATCGTTGCTGATGGGAACTACTTTTGATCTTCCAGGTACGTCTTAGGTGACATATGGATGTTCGAAAGCATTGGGTGAAAAAGCGAGAGAACTTACTTGGTTACATTTATATGCAAATGTCAATTACATTCAAATAATATTGAGGCTATTATTGGGATATTCGGAGTCATTTCCGATTCTCCGGCTTCGTCCCTTCAGAAATTTACTCTAATAAAACCGAAAATAAGTTCGAAGATTGCGTATTCTTTTTAAAGTCGGTATAAAAAGTTAAATATATCAAGATTACTCACGAGAACTAACTACTTTTGAACCAATAATAAAGCATAATTAACGTATTATAATTAAAAGACAAGTGACCGTTTGAAAGGAAGCATTTCTAAAATACTGTTCATATCTAAAGATTTGGTTCATCAACCGCTGATAGCCTGGAACACGATTTGTATCATAAGATTTTGTTTACCATCTATTGAGGTAGTTTAATATTAATAATGTTCAAATATCTAACATGTTTATCATGCTTTTAATTGTGTATCTCACTATACATTCTAGAAACCTTTGTAATTTTAAAACTACAAGTTAACGCGGATATTGTGTAACACATCCTGCAATATCACTAAATTAAAAAAAAAACACATTCAACATATAATTTGATTTTTTTAAAACTATGAAGGCTCTCAACATTTTCTAATTATATATACAGAAAAGTGGCACTACCTAATACTATTGTTCGACATAATCACCATAGAAGTTTAGGCACGCATCATAGCAATGAATAAAGTTACGAAGTCAATTGTTATAGAAAGTTGACAACTGTGATTTCAGTCACTCATGCACGGCAGTCTATATCATAAAAAGAATGAGTTGCTTTCTAGGTCTTTAAGTGTGTAAATAGGAGGTAGTCACTTGGTGTAAGATTCCGTGTCGGAGACAGATGCTCATAACCCTCCCGCTAAAAACGCCTATAAGAGTTCCTGAGTGCGCTTCTTCGAATGGGAGCGGTGTCTCTATGAAGCAACAGAACATTTACACTCAGTTTCCTTTGGTATTTGGGTTATATTTGTCTCCGCAATGTCTATAATTCTTCACAATATTTTTTTTAGTATTAATAATGCATATACTTGAAGAAAGTAGGCTAGCAGTGTAACATCACCATTCCACAACACATTAGCCATAAATTTTCTAGCAGGCACGGTCTGCAAGCATTCTTTTTTTTTTGGTGAAATTGTGTGTCCTATTCCATGGACGTTTGACCATGTTGTTTCACAGGTAATATTTTTGACCTAAGTCTCGACTCCGTTAACGATACGATCAATAAAGAAATCAACACTTTTGCACCAGGTCTCAAGGAATTTTAAGGCGACCGCTATCAACTGAATTTTGTATTCCTGAAAAATTATGAAGCAGATCTTGCACAAATATGGTAGCTTAAATATTGGGTCTTATCTTTTATGCAATAATCTACGTGAAATTTGATTAAAAGGAAGCGATAACTATGTTATCGTAAACTTGCAGGCTTCCCAAATCTTGTAATTGATTTATTGGGCACGTTCATATTTTACAGTGCTCTGAACCCAACTTTGATCTTCATTGTGAAAGTTGAGTAGTCATCTTTAAACAATAGTCATTAGGGGATAGTTCCACTTTCACTCTTCACATATTTTTCGTAAACTTTAAACAGTTCTTGATAAATATCAACCGGATTTGTTTTCTGTCAAGAAAAATCAATAACCGATGTCACTTCACCACTTGCAGAATTTTAAGTTAGAACACTCATGTTAATAACACAGCACAAGCAAAATAAACCTCACACTTCAATAGCTCGACGTGCACTGAATTCCTAGCACTAAATAACATCATTAGCCACGTAAATGGCAGCATCTGCCCCATGAATACCGACAATCTTCCCAAACATGAAAGACTGGATAGCACTCGTATTTAGTTTCGAAAACCATTTTTCACAAAATGTTAACGAATCTTAATAAATATAGTGTAAAATTGATTCTTATTGATCGTTGTATCGCCAGGTAACGTAAATACTTCTCATGCATATAATGGGTAGTTTACATTTTCGGACAACTTTGTATCCGTCAAACTGGACCGAAAAACACTATAATGCTGTATTCAATTTTGCAAATAGTAGGGTATTATTGTTATAGGTATTCAAATCAAAATCACTATTAAATTTAGCTAAAAATTAGCATTTTTGAATTCTAATTTATTATCAGTATAGTGTTAACTTCAAGAAGACGACATGGACACACATACCCCTGTTTCTCCAGATATTCGGGTATCTGGGTCTGGGTTTCGTTTCTGAGTCTCGGACCAACCCATTTACACTGAAGTAGATAAGGTAGTATCATCTTTAAAATATTGCTACAGAATTGTATAATGAATTCAAACTGCACTACTCAAGGTCGAAATTTTGAACGCAGACAATAAAAAAATATTTAATAAAGACTGTTTTGCTTTTCTATCAAGTTCTACAGGACAGGCTTTACAGGCTAGAAATCTTAAATTTTGCATGTCTGATGAGAAAAACGTCAAGTAGATTTTCTGAATGTGATTTTACCGTCTACACTCTGACAGATCTAAATTGGCGTTTTACTGCACTACTTTGGGATATTCAAACACTTATTCTCTCTCTTTTAAAACTCTCAGTAAGTTCTATAGATGAAAAATTTCATATTCCTCAGCGGCGTTTAAAGGTAACCAAAAATGTTCTGTCACTTTTTATTGAGGTTCGTGTTCAATTAGCACTCACACCGTGAGTTGAATGAGAATGGCGAAGATTAGTTGTTGGTGTGGGTATATCTAAAATACTACCTGGTTGTGGCAGTTCAGTTACATCGAAAACTTGCGTAAGGACTGAGTAAACATGGGACCTCCACCGAGGGTCATAAGGGCGTGCATGCAGTACGAGTTCAAACTGGGTTCAAAGGTCGCTGCACCGGGGTGGAAGATATGCCAGGCCTTTGGTAACGGTGTCTCGATTAAACACGTAGTGCAGCGGTGGTTTAACAAGTTTATGGACAGTGACGAATCACTCGAAGACAGACGACATGCCGGAAGACCAATACATGTACAAAATGAAGATATTCAGGCGACAATTGAGACGAACAGTTCACAGACATGCAAGAACTGGGACGACAAATCAGTGTGAATAAATAAACCATTGGGCATCATTTTCTCGCTTCATGTCTGGCTGAATACGCTCGACGAGGAACGTTGCTGTAATAGGAATACACATATTGATCAACACTAGAGCCTTGACAAACAAGTGGCCTAGTGAGGTTGTTATGTGCAGTCAGCTATTCACTCACATCCCTTAAGTCAGCAATAGAACCTTGAGCTAGTTTATCTTTTTCTGAGTCTTGTTCTTGCAGCTCACTCACGTCACTTGGACCTTCAGATTCCCTTTCTAGTCAATCACAAAATTCTCTATATTATCGAAATCGGTCGCAGTTGAAGTAGGTATGTTAAGACTTTAACATTGACTAACTCCAGTTCGTTCAAAAAGAAAAAAATATGAAAATACAATTTTGTTTCGCTTTTTACTACCCGTTTTTTTGTACTATGCTCGAAGTACTGCGTGAACAACGGAGTGGGGAAAGGGACAACAAGTAAAATCTACATTATGAAGCAATATATATACATATAAAGATGCAGTTCAATGCAGTACATTTATACATAACCTAACAAACAAAAATGGTAGTCAAATTGTGAAAGAAAGTGACAAACATCTAAATTGATGTTTACTAGAAAGCAGACGATAAAAGAATGACTTATGAAACTTTCCTCAGGATTGATGTGGGGAGCTTGTTAGTTGCCACCTTTCAACGGTAATATGCAATCATTGGCATAGGAGGTTTTCTCCGTGTCGTTGTTCCGGGATTAGCCTCTAAACACGGTCATCAGACATACCTCCTAGGTGAATGAAAGACAGATGGTTATGTAGCAAATATACATTGAGCTATATATTGCATCTCATAGTGTGCATATTAGTCAGGAATTCCTAGTTCGCTCTTCTATCATTTCTCAGAAATTTTTGTCAGACACTCTTAAGCGAAATGCAAGACTTTCTTTCCATTGAAGTTAGTGTTTCCATGGAAGAATTCACCTTTCTTCAATTGGCATATCTGGGGAATGAACAAAACGGCTTTTAGCTTAACTACGATGATGTTTCGGGACTGTTCTTGGAATTATTTAAAACGTTCCTTTCCTTTTCTAATCAATTGACAAATACTTTATAAAACTCAATTTAACACTAAAAGCGCCGAAGATTTTATATAAAGCAAGAGGTACCAAGCAATCAAAATGATTGTTTCTGCTTTGGTAATATATTATTATCATATAAATAATTTGTATGTGTTGCAAAGTGTATTTGATCAATAAAATACATACAAAAGTGTATATAAATATACAGTAAAACCGCGATAGTCCGATAAAGTTTTCAGGTTATTTCTCAACCCATTTGCAACAAATTTGGAAAGTAATCTAGTAGCCACCAAAATTTGAAAAAGATCTATTGAATAGGGACTGAATGATAGCTCGGAAACTGTGTCGGATTATCTAGGTCCTTCCGTATTTATATGTATATATGGAATTGTGTATTAGTGAAATACGACACAAAATTAAGGAACAATATATAATAATCTATTCTATAAGATAGTATTTTTTTATAAGGTAAGTGTTTGTTGATATTGTATGTTTTATATCAATAAAGTACAGAACCTTCATACATGAAATGTTACTATAGGACATATACCAATGACAATTTCTTTAACTGTTATTTACAATTTGAATTGTAATATTTAATGACAATTTCTTATTCGTGTTAAAAAAACGTTACCACATGATAATATTTAAATGCCAAAAGTATATTTATTATATATTTCTTGCAATATAATCCTTTTTCTATGTATCAATTATGACTTTTCTTATTAGGACTTTCTTTCTTCATGTAGTCAAGGCAATCTGTCGTTGGAGTGCTTTTTTGTTAAATCATATATAAAATGATTAATATATAAGATAAGATTTTTTCGTACTTAAATTCGTTTCACAGTTGGTCTTCACAGGGAATCAGAAGCAAATATGAGATGCGTGGTTTCCTTACATTTGCTTCGGTTTCGTGTAAATGTGACAGTATGGTAAGCTGTGTTGTTTTATCACAGCTTACAATCCTATCATAGTTGAGATGGTATAGCTGGTTAGTTATACTTCTTTCTCGCAGTTCCTGGTTGGGGTATTCATTCATACGTAGCTCGAAACTTACAGCTCCGGACATACAGATAAATTATATTTTGCTAGTGAATGATTGAATACTTTTTCTCTATTGTCGATATGAAAGATATTGCAGTTCAAAACCACAACTCCAATTTGTACGTGGAGCTTGCATTGTATGTCATGCTTGATGGGCACTTCGACGAAAGATTATATTTTGGCACTGACTTTATGGTATTTACACAACGACCCTCTAAACCTACAATGCATTCAGAGATATTTGCTTTCTTCATGAAAAATAAACTACCGGATATTGAAAAAGAGCTTATATGAAGAAATTCGTTTCTGGTCGACCTGAGCAGTGCAATTTGTAAATCTACTACCCCGACAAAGAGAAAACAAATTACGTTTGCAAAATTTAAAATTTACATTCAATTACACTGAAAGCCAAGAGTTAAATTTCAATAGCTTCGAACAACCGATTATAACTATCCTGTGAAAAAATATCCACCTATACGGTACATAAAACTTTCACCACTCTAAATCATAATCTTGTTACAAAACAAGAAGAAAAAATACAGTTTTAATTATAAAAACGTCGATTAATACCTGACACCTATGAAACATGTATGTACGGGTATAAGAAAGATGCAATAGAAAATTGTGTACAATATCCGTATTTCATTTCATCCCAAATATACCCTCAGAACAGGACTAGCTGAGGACAGTAATCCTCCCGGAAGTAGGAACGAAAAACACACTGAATTATCCATTTCTTGCCCCATTGCATTCAAATAACAGAAATCAAACGATTCCTGTTTTCGGTCTTCGTGACCGAAGGGGCTAGCGCTATATGCTAGTAATGAAATTTTCTTTTGGCGTGAGTTCAAACCCGGCCCGAGCTAAGTTTTTTTTTAACATTTTTATAACACTTTTTAAATTAAAATAAGATGCAAAATAATACTCAAAAAAGTGATTTACTTACTTTTGTGCAGATAAGTAGTAGTAGTATTAGGAACGGGTTAGAAGCCGCGCAGGGCTCGTTTTGTTCCCCTTGTACTCCATGATATAGGGTTCTTTTTGTTCCCCTTGTACTCCATGATATAAATTTTGTGACCAACATAAAACAGCTGGCTAGGATAGCGCGAAAAAAACTGGATAGAGTAGCGCGTGAAAAAAACGTACTTCCGGGAGCATTACTCTCCCGAGTGGGTCGTCTCAGAACCACTTATTTCGTATCTCCCAACGTCACTAAAACGACGAAGAAGAAGGACTGACCAGTTACTCATCTCAGCTGTGAACACAGTGCACAAGCCGTGATTAAATCTCTACCACATTTTGCACCAAACTGAAGCATTGCTAATACACCATAGGCCATATTTTTAATTCTGATGCTGTGTTGAGATCAACAGGAAAACGAATAGAGATAGAAAAGTATTGCTCTATATTTTTATCTTACGAGTGTGATTCAACATAAAACACTAAATGTTGTTCAATATGTATAAATCGTATTATCTTTAGAATTAGAAACGTATCTTTTTCACCCACCACCTTCGAACATCAATATGTCATCTAAGACGTACCTGGAAGATCAAAGATAGTTCCCATCAGCTTCGACGACCCTTTGCCAACCTTCTGGAAGGCTATGGGTTCCATCGCGATAGAACTTGGTGGTCCGTGAAGCGTAGAAATTATCAAGTAAATTTGGTATCTCTACTGCAGTCCTCGAAGGTGATTGCCCAAGGAATGGCACAGATGATTCGGGACACCAATCCCCGAAGAATATAGTGGATGAAAGAGTGCTTCCCATCTAAGGTGTAGAATGGTGTCCCGGGTCATCCTAGCCACGTGGGGCTTATCGTTGTCCTGTAACAGGAGGATCCCTTTGGTATTTAGAAGTGCTGGCAGCAGAGGTTTGAGTTTTTCTTGAACACGGCTCAATTGCTGACAGCACCCAGTTGCATTGATGCTGTGACCATCTGGTAGCAATTCTTTATGCAAGATACCGCGAGCCGTCCACCAAACACACAAGAGGGTCTTCTTCTCGTGCTGTGCTGGTTTCGGCTGTTTTGAAACCGGATTATGGGGTGCTAACCAATCATGACGGCGCGTTGAAGCTTAGTACAAAACCCACTAATTTTCACATGTCAACACCCTGTCCAGAAATGGCTCCTGAAACGGACGGTACACCAAAGAAACACAGTTGTCTGAGAACGTTGCCTACTGATCCGGAGTTAAAACATTTGGGACTCATCGACCCCACTTGTACATTGCGCGAGGGATAACATGAGCTATGACCTTGAAATCCGCACCCAAGACACTTGAAAGGAACGGCCAATCCTAATAGTGTTGCTAACTGCCACAACAGTGAACTAGAATTTGGCGATTTGAAGCATTTCTGGGAAGGGATGACAGAGATACTTTGAATCAATCTGCAGCCTTCCTTTTCCCATCCTCAAAAAAATCTGAACAATAAATTAGCCTATTTATTTAATAAGATGTAAAAATGCACTCGGTGCAATAAAGGTTTCCTTACTCGTTCATTCCTTTTCTTATTTATTTTTTAAATGAGTAAGCTAAAGTAAGTAAAAGTTACAGCACATAACGTAACCTATATTTGCAATTCATTCATTCTGGGGACCACGACTCATGTCCTCATCTCAGAGAAATCGTGCCTACATACCTGTCAACTCCCCCCCCCCATACAAGGAAGTTTGTCATTTTCGATGGTAAAACAAAGTGGTCTTATTAGTACCCTCCCTCCCGGGGTAGTTATTTATGACACAGATGGGGTGTCTTGAGAGACACATGAAGAAGCCAAACACATGAATAAGAAGTCAGTGAAGTGTGGTTCTTTGTGTTAGTTCTGTGATGTTTTCACTTATGTTGGAGGGTAGTATCAGCATAGGTTAGAAACACTACCAAAAAATCTTCCTCCTCTCTTCACTGTCACCCTCGCAGCGAATAGCGTTCTTCCTACCTCCCGCTTCTCATAGCTCATGCTATCTCTCGCGCTCTGTAGTGCTTCCTAAGTTGATGGAGGATTTGTCGATTTTTTTTTGCACTCACAATTCAATTACAGACCCAGTTCTTCACATATCTGGCAACTTTTCGCCTCAATTGCTGCCTGAAGATCTTCATTTTGTACTAATGTTGGTCTTCCGGCAAATGGTGCGTCTTCGAGTGTTCTGTCACCGTCCTTAAACTTGTTAAACCACCGCTGCACTATCCGCGTAAACGCGACCCTTCACCAGAGGCCTGGTATATTTTCCGCCCAGTTGCACAGGCATTTGATCTCAGTTTGAATTGAACTCGTACACACCCTTATGACGCTCTGTGGAGGTCCCATGTTCACTCTGGCTCTACTGAAGTTCACGGTGTAACTGAACTGCCACAACCAGGTATTATGTTGGATATACCTACACCACCAACTGACCTTCGCCTTATCTTCGTTCGTATTCAACTCACAGTGCGAGGGTCCACTGAACACAGACCTTTACAAAAAGCGACAGAACATGTATATATGCAGAATATCTTCCAATAATTGTTGTTGTTCTTAAGCATGTAATATCTGATCCTTTGTAGTTAGCGTAAGTTGCTTTAAAACAATCATTTATTTATCTTTTAACAAGCTAAAACAAAATAAGAATTACCATGTATATTAATGGGGTTTATTTTTCCTTTACGGAATTTGTTTCTTGTATTGTCAAAAGAGAAATAAATGACAAAAATGTACCACTTCACACGTACGAAGCAAAGGAATCATCTGAAAATGAATGTGCATTAACACGGGGAATAATACTCTTTTAAAATTATGTTGATTGATTAAAACTCCAAAAATTTATTTCGCACCACAAAATTACCGTAGAATTCAGTTTTTTTTTCCTGCAAGACGCTTTACCTATAAAAAATTCACATGTATAGAAATTCAAATTCATTTTTTTCTCAAATAGGCTTTAACAGTAACAAGAAACACCTGTACTGAAATTTAAGAAGTAGATACTTTCGAAATTTAAACTTTGTTGTGTTGCGAAATTCAAAAGAAACGTTTAGAATTTTAATCTAGAAAATTCAAAAAAAATTTCCTTAGGGAACATCAGAACTAAAATTGCAAAATTTTCTGAAAACTAAACTGTTGTTCAAAACATTCTGTATTAGAACTTTTACCATTTTTAATCGGAAATTTGAACAAATTACTTCTGTGTAATGAAAATGGTTTTCAGATTTTGGAATAATTCAAAACTAATTTTTCGTCATGGAAAACAAATAACTATTCACAGCAAATAGATCGATTCATTCTGATAAAAGATTATTGTTAGGAGCACTGAAAAGTTAAGAAGCCATTGTTGACTACTTTTTAGCGATTCTCTCTTATGTATAGCCTTAGATAGTGTCACTAAGCTACTTTCTTACAGCTTAACGTAATTTCCGAACCATATGAAGAAAGCTGGTTCAAACTTAAATCTCTGACAACACATAAACACTTTAAACAAAGTGAAAGCATTCTTTAATGCTTGTTAAGCCTTTCATCTCTCAATATAGAAAGTGAACGACAATGTCATGCTTGTATTATTCTTAGTATATTTAAAATCTCATTTCCTAAAAAAAATAAAATAAAAACTCTTGGCATTGCAATATAAGAGTCATCTGGTACCAGCAAAACATATCACCGTTTTGTTCAAGATCAAACATTCATAACCAAATATAAGTAAAAATAATTCTGATGAAAGTTGAACAAGCAAACAAAACAGCGTAGTGAAAGACGACGTCTAAATACGTTAGTATATTTAACACTAAAGCAGCACAAACAATTAAAATATCGTAAAATATCATTTAATTGAATGGTTACGTTAGTAGATAGGGGTCACTTGGGGGAGTTTATTTCCTACTGCGCATGCGCAAACTCCTGACCCCGCCCCCTTGGCCACGTACTCTTGACGCTGATTGGCTGCCCCCGGTCGCGCCCCTTAACGCTCATTGGTCGGCGCCGGACCACGTCCCCTTTACCCTGATTGGCTGGCCATACCCACACTCTTTTACGACCTCCATTTTAGGAGTATCTACTGTGCCGATTGGCTGGCGCGGGACTCTTCCTCTTTACGCCGATTGGCCCGCACCGGACTACGTCCCCTTTGAAGCTGATTGGTTTTCCATTCCCACGATCTTTTATGACCTCCATTTTAGGAGTATTTACTGCGCTGACTGGCTGGCCCTGGACCACGCCCCCTTCACGCCGATTGGCTGGTGCCGGACCCCCAACCACTTCACGCTGATTGGCTGGCCACCCCCACGCCCACCTTGAACCGTACAACCACGGTCTTTTAGGAGTGCCGCGCTGATTGGCCAGCGCCGGACCCCGCGCACATGCCACATAAGATTCGTTCCCTTTTATGAGCACTTTACGAACACATAGCAGAGCAGATAACACATTCTCCAACCCTTATTTAAAAATAGCACATATTCCATAAGATTATATAGCAAAACAGGGGTACATTCGTTCCCTTTTATGAGCACTTTTAACATAGCAGAAATTACACAGAGACTACGAACACATAACATAGCAGATAATACATAAGACTATGTAACATAGCAGAGCTAATAAAAGACTATGGCTTATTTAACATAACATAGCAAAGATTCGTTCTCTTTTATGAGCACTTTTCTCAACATAGAAGAGAACAATGGGGGTATATTCGCCCTACATTTTGTATTCAAGATGGAGACCAATTTTTGACCTACTGCGCATATGCGCAAAACTGTTCCGATTCCGCGGGAGCAGATTGCCGTTCTCTTTTACGAGATTAAAAAATAACTCCCACACACTCATACACACACACCTACGCACACTTGATGCGCAGTTCCAACCCCCCACAGCAGACCGCAGACTGTTCCAGTTCAGGAGCAGATTACGGCTATGCGCAGTAACATAAAATAAGACATAACACCCCGTTCTCTTTTACGAGATTATAGCAACATAATAGAGCAGAGAATAAAAAATTAACCCACACACACACGCACACACACACACACTTGATTGTTTATGCGTAGTAAAATTAAATTCCCAATTTATTACACATTGCACGCATGCGCAGAAAAATTACAGTCACAAAACAGACTGTTCCAGTTGCAGTGCCAGTTCCGGTTCAGGAGACGATTACGCAAACTGTTCCGGTTCTCTCGGAGCAGACTACGAGCAACATACACTCGGTTGCGTATGCAAATCCGATTTAGTAGAAATAACACGCATACGCAGAAACATTTACATTTCCGATTCCACCATGCTGATCACGAATACCACACTTATTTTTACCTGGGTCCTATAGTTTATGTAGGATACGCCCTTTCTACGACATTTTAACCGATTTGGATGAAACTCGGCATATGGGGTTTTCGACCATACTGATTACGAATATCACACTTATTTTTACCTGTATACGCCCTTACGCCCATTGTATGACGCTTAAAAACTAATAACTCGAAAACGGAGCCACATATTGAAGTGGTGTTTCCACATTTAGTAATTGGTCATCAACTACTACAAGTTCCAAAAATTATGACCATTGAGGTCAAAGGTCAAAATACTTAAAACCTAATAACTCGAAAACGGAGCCACATATTGAGATGGTGTTTCCACATTTAGTAATTGGTCATCAACTGCTACAAGTTCGAAAAATAATGACCATCGAGGTCAAAGGACAACATACTTAAAACCTAATAAATCGGAAACGGATCCACGTATTGAGATGGTGTTTCCACATTTAACATTTTGTCATCAACTGATACAAGTTCCAAAATAATGACCATCGAGATTAAAGGTCAACACACTTAAAACCTAATAACTCGAAAATGGAGCCACATACTGAATTGGTGTTTCCACATTTAGTAATTGGTCATCAACTGCTACAAGTATCAAAATAATGACCATCGAGGTCAAAGGTCAACATGCTTAAAACCTAATAACTCGAAAACGGAGCCAAATATTGAGGTGCTCTTTCCACATTTAGTAATTGGTCATCAACTGCTATAAGTTCCAAAATAATAACCATCGAGGTCAAAGGTCAGCATACTTAAACCAGAATTACTCGTAAACAGAGCGACGGAATATTTTGTACCCAGCAGAAAAAAAGTGAAGAATTAATAAATTTTAGTGACTTATTTGCTATTGTACTAACGAGAAATCTCATTTTTAAGTAGCTCAGAATTTCAGTACATTTTTGGGTTATTCAAAATGTATTTACTTTTTATTGACAATTCCAAAATTTAAGAGTGGGTCAAATTTACATGTCTCGGTCTGTAGCTTCAATTCATAAGTCTTTATAATTAGGTGCACAACATATTTGGCAATCACGCAGAAAACAACACCGAAGATTCTATACTTGTGTTAATTTAACACAGCTTGTGTCATTTCAACTACTGGCATTTGGCACACAACTCCAAATGGAGAGTAATTTGTTCTAACCAATTGTTTGTGTCATATTTTAACAATCGTGTTATCACAGACCTATGTCGTTGAAGTAACAAGGCGATTTTTTACAGTGTACTTTGTGTTATTTTGAAAAATAAAGTTGAGTAATTGTCGTTATTTGATTTGCACATTTTGTTGTTTGTAAATTTCAGTGTCATATAAGAAATCCATGCACTGTAATCCTTAGAATGCAAAAGTCAGCTCCTTTATGATAATCTACAGACATTGCAATATCACTACACAGCGAATGATAGAGCTGGCCTATTACATTCTAAGTGAAATGTTGTGAATTACTATACATTGTCATAACGTATAATATGGGCATATTCATTTTGTGATAAATGGGCAAGTACAAAAAACATACACTGAAAAATTATCAGATAAAGAGTGAAACATTTCCGGATTATACATTCCGTTTTCATCTAGAAAAAGAATGATTTGAAAATATTGTAAGCGCAAAAAGTATATTTTACTTCAAAGTAGGCCTCTTTCTGTCTTCAAATAATTGGCTACAACCAACTGACAATCTCTATTAATACCACTAAAAGAATACAGATTACAAAATTCTACCAAGTATTTAAATCGATGATTACAAGTGCCGATATTTAACTAAACTTGGGTTTTGCCACAATTTATCACAATCGTGGTGAAAATTGGGAAATATAACAAATCCAGTGAACGGGTTCCGCTGTCTGACTTTCTAACCCTAAGGAGTAGAAAATTACGTTTATGTTGAAAAAAAACTAAAACATATAAGCAAAAATATATTTTACTTTTAAAAAAATATATACATTTAAATTTATCACATTGGTTTTGGTGTCTAACATTGTAGTTACAATGGTGTGTAACATTGTAATTTGCTCAGATTTTATTACCATTTTGCACACATTTTCTTTATTTTGCTCTTAGTTTCTTGTGAATAATTTAAGTACAATGAGGGACACATGTTCACATTATCCATAATGCTTGTCCTGTTCAGCATGGACACTTGCAGTAAGGTTAGTACTTTTAATTTCTAATACAACCACTCAAATATTTTTGAAAGCAAACTTTATGAAATAAACACAATGTATCAGTCCACATATATCAGTAATATTTGTTGTCAAATTGTTTTTTATATATATAAGAAATTTTAACATTTTACTTTTTACTGCCCATATTATCTAAAATTACGGTAAATGCACCTATATCCTATGAAAGAGTATTGACCTTCGTACTTTCATACGAGGAATGGTTGCTTTAAAATTTTTGTCATCATTAAGAATTGTTGGCTTATTAAATTCCGTCCTCATCTGCAACGGCTCATTTATATCCTCTGCGAACACTGTAATATATGTAAGAGTGGAAGCTAAAGTTCAGAAACTAAGCATTACAAAATACCTTTTTCATTCTAACATTAACACATACATATATAATGTGCATAAATATACTCATGGCTGTACCACGCACACACTGGAGTTAAGGCCATTGTATGTAAAACTAAACAAGAAGTTTGAAGTAAGAATTGAAATTCTATTTAATGCAATGTACTCTTTTAACATTCTCATACGGAGATAGTTAAGTTTAATATGTTTAACAACCATATGAGTATAATTCATGTTATTTAAAAACTAACTCAGGTTAACTATTCAAAGTAGACATGATTCAAAGTACTATTGCTTAAAGGCGAAATTGCTGAAGAAAATTGGGACCATAATATGATGCGTTCATTGCATAAAGAAATCAAGTCAATTTTTAGGTCATTTTGGGTGTATTTCATCTTTAGGATATTTATCTAAAGCTCCTTTCAAAGCTTAAGTGATTCGTACCTAAATATCGTAAATAAGTCTTATAAATACCTCCTGTTCCCAAAACTACATCTTTTTCAATATGGCGCACACACAAGAGAAATGTTGGATTCTGTAAATTTAATGATTCTGTCTAAAACAATTAAATACAAAGAAAGTAAAATTAATTCTGTAAATTTTAAATTATCGAAAATTACGATAATTCGTAACTTTTACCCCATTGTTACCTTTTATGGGTACAAATGTACGAACAATTTAAATTTGGAAGATTTTACCTATTACATACTCTCTGATATTTTGCGTATCAAGAGTGGATAGAAAAGTACGAAGGTCAATACTCTTTCATAGGATATAGGTGCATTTAGCGTAATTTTAGATACTATGGGCAGTAAAAAGTAAAATGTTAAAATTTCTTACAGATATAAAATACAATTTTACAACAAATATTACTGGTTATATGTGGACTGATACATTGTGTTTATTTCATGAAGTTTGCTTTCAAAAATATTTGAGTGGTTGTATTAGAAATTGAAAGTACTAACCTTACTGCAAGTGTCCATGCTGAACAGGACAAGCATTATGGATAATGTGAATATGTGTCCCTCATTGTACTTAAATTAGTCACAAGAAACTAAGAGCAAAATAAAAAAATGTGTGCAAAATGGTAATAAAATCTGAGCAAATTTAAACCGTACAATAACACTGTAAACTACACGAAAGCATTAAAAAGAAAATACACAATGTGCATTCTAACATTTTTAGCTACGTACTTGGAAACTACAATGTTAGACACCGAAAAAAATGTGATAAATTTAAATGTATATATATTTTTTAAAAGTAAAATATATTTTTGCTTATATGTTTTAGATTTTTCAACGTAAACGTAATTTTCTACTGCATTAGGATAGAAAGTTAGACAGCGGAACCCGTTCACTGGATTTGTTATATTTCCCAATTTTCACCACGATTGTGATAAATTGTGGCAAAACCCAAGTTTAGTTAAATATCGGTACTTGTGATCATCGATTTAAATACTTGGTAGAAATTGTAATCTGTATTCTTTTAGTGGTATTAATAGAGATTGTCAGTTGGTTGTAGCCAATTATTTGAAGACAGAAAGAGGCCTACTTTGAAGTAAAATATACTTTTTGCGCTTACAATATTTTCAAATCATTCTTTTTCTAGATGAAAACGGAATGTATAATCTGGAAATGTTTCACTCTTTATCTGATAATTTTTCAGTGTATGTTTTTTGTACTTGCCCATTTATCACAAAATGAATATGCCCATATTATACGTTATGACAATGTATAGTAATTCACAACATTTCACTTAGAATGTAATAGGCCAGCTCTATCATTCGCTGTGTAGTGATATTGCAATGTCTGTAGATTATCATAAAGGAGCTGACTTTTGCATTCTAAGGATTACAGTGCATGGATTTCTTATATGACACTGAAATTTACAAACAACAAAATGTGCAAATCAAATAACGACAATTACTCAACTTTATTTTTCAAAATAACACAAAGTACACTGTAAAAAATCGTTTTGTTACTTCATCGACATACGTCTGTGATAACACGATTGTGTTAAAATATGACACAAACAATTGGTTAGAACAAATTACTCTCTATTTGGAGTTGTGTGCCAAATGCCAGTAGTTGAAATGACGCAAGCTGTGTTAAATTAACACAAGTATAGAATCTTCGGTGTTGTTTTCTGCGTGATTGCCAAATATGTTGTTCACCTAATTATAAAGACTTATGAATTGAAGCTAGAGACAAACCCAATAGAAAGAAATACTTAAACGAATCCACATATACGCAAAATTTCATCTCCCACATTTGATGCATTTATTGCTTCTTTTTATAGGCGATTGTGTACTAGAAGCAATAAACGCATCAACTTTATTTGATGGCAACTTCGTCGATCATTTGAAAGTAAATATGGAAGAACTATAAAAAAAGTAAATAGACAGTCGTCATTTTGTTATAAAATTACATGGTGAGCAGATTTTTTCTTACTCCAAACGGTTATCGTCGAATATACGCGGCTTAACGGAGCCCTCTGATTAACAAAATTGAAAAGACCTCAACAATTTATCCATCTACAAGACACGTTTAATTTATCGCTTCCGTGGCCAAGTCGGAAGCGCACGCGGCTAGTAATCGAAAGGTTGGTGGTTCGTTCCCTCACCTGCCACTGTAGTATTTATTTTACTTATTTAAAGTGTTTTTGTAGACTCAGCATATGTAAACACATTACACATTTAGGCGATTTAACATATTTTGAGGGAGTAATTTTGTGGTTCATTAATCATTGCCCTATACGGTATGAAATTTTCCTCTTCTATTAAATTTTGGGGAGGACATGTTATATTCGAAATTACAAACACAAATATTGGTGAAATGTCCTTGAGGACTTGAATATATACTTTCTTAAATGCAGTTGGTCCTCGATGTTCATTTTATAATTCTAAAATTGTTAAAAGTAATACTTTATATTTGACGGGGAAATCAATATTTTGAGAGGAAAATTCAATTAACATGAGACCTGAATTTTCAATGTTGAGCTTAAAGTTCATTAAGAGAGATTGTAAGATATAATCATAAGCATACATACAGTACCCCATTGTCTTTCATTCGACATGAATGCCCCGAGACCGAGACAAGTAAATTTGACCCACTCTTAAATTTTGGAATTGTCAAAAAAAATAAATGAATTTTGAATAACGCAAAAATGTACAGTAATTCTGAGCTAGTTAAAAATGAAATTTCTCGTTAGTACAATAGCAAATAAGTCACTAAAATTTATTCATTCTTCATTTTTTTCTGCTTGGTACAATATTTTCCGTCGCTCTGTTTACGAGTTATTCTGATTTAAGTATGTTGACCTTTGACCTCGATGGTCATTATTTTGGAACTTGTAGTAGTTGATGACCAAGTACTAAATGTGGAAGAGCACTTCAATATTTGGCTCCATTTTCCAGTTATTAGGTTTTAAGTATTTTGTCCTTTAACCTCGATGGTCATTATTTTGGTACTTGTAGCAGTTGATGACCAATTACTAAATGTGGAAACAGCACCTCAATATTTGGCTCCGTTCTCGAGTTATTAGGTTTTAAGTATGTTGACCTTTGACCTCGATGGTCATTATTTTGGAACTTGTAGCAGTTGATGACCAATTACTAAATGTTTAAACTCAACCTCAGTATGTGGATCCGTTCTCGAGTTATTAGGTTTTAAGTATTTTGACCTTTGACCTGGATGGTCGTTATTTCTCGAACTTGTAGTAGTTGATGACCAATTACTAAATGTGGAAACACCATCTCAATATGTGGCTCCGTTTTAAGTTATTAGGTTTTAAGTGTGTTGACCTTTGACCTCGATAGTCATTATTTTGGAACTTGTAGTATTTGACGACCAATTACTAAATGTGGAAACACCATCTCAATATGTGGCTCCGTTTTCGAATTATTAGGTTTCAAGTGTGTTGACCTTTGACCTCGATGATCATTATTTTGGAACTTGTAGTAGTTGATGACCAATTACTAAATGTCGAAGCACCATCTCAATACGTGGCTCCGTTTTCGAGTTATTAGGTTTTAAGTACGTTGACCTTTGACCTAGATGGTCACTATTATTGGAATTTGTAGTAGTTGATGACCAATTACTAAATGTGGAATCACCATCTCAATATGTGGCTCCGTTTTCGAGTTATTAGGTTTTAGTGTGTTGACCTTTGACCTGGATTGTCATTATTTTTGAACTTGTAGTAGTTGATGACCAATTACTAAATGTGGAAACACCATCTCAATATGTGGCTCGGTTTCCGAGTTATTAGGTTTTAAGTGTGTTGACCTTTGACCTCGATGGTCATTATTTTTGGAACTTGTAGCAGTTGACGACCAATTACTAAATGTGGAAACACCATCTCAATATGTGGCTCCGTTTTCGAGTTATTAGGTTTTAAGTGTGTTGACCTTTGACCTCGATGGTCATTATTTTGGAACTTGTAGTAGTTGATGACCAATTACTAAATGTGGAAACACCGTCTCAATATGTGGCTCCGTTTTCGAGTTGTTAGGTTTTAAGTGTGTTGACCTTTGACCTCGATGATCATTATTTTGGAACTTGTAGTAGTTGATGACCAATTACTAAATGTGGAAACACCATCTCAATATGTGGCTCCGTTTTGGAGTTATTACGTTTTAAGTGTGTTCACCATTGACCTCGATAGTCATGATTTTCGAACTTGTAGTAGTTGATGACCAATTACTAAATGTCGAAGCACCATCTCAATATGTGGCTCCGTTTTCGAGTTATTAGGTTTTAAGTGTGTTGACCTTTGACCTCGATGATCATTATTTTGGAACTTGTAGTAGTTGATGACCAATTACTAAATCTGGAAACACCATCTCAATATGTGGCTCCGTTTTCGAGTTGTTAGGTTTTAAGTATGTTTACCTTTGACCTCGATGGTCACTATTTTTGGAACTTGTAGTAGTTGATGACCAATTACTAAATGTTTAATCACCATCTCAATATGTGGCTCCGTTTTCGAGTTATTATGTTTTAAGTGTGTTGACCTTTGACCTCGATGGTCATTATTTTGGAACTTGTAGTAGTTGATGACCAACTACTAAATGTGGTAGCACCATCTCAATATGTGTCTCCGTTTTCGAGTTATTAGGTTTTAAGTATTTTGACCTTTGACCTCGATGGTCATTATTTTTGGAGCTTGTAGTAGTTGATGACCAATTACTAAATGTGGAATCACTATCTCAATATGTGGCTCCGTTTTCGAGTTATTAGGTTTTAAGTGTGTTGACCTTTGACCTCGATGGTCATTATTTTGGAACTTGTAGTAGTTGATCACCAATTACTAAATGTGGTAGCACCATCTCAATATGTGGCTCCTATTTCGAGTTATTAGGTTCTAAGTATTTTGACCTTTGACCTCGATGGTCATTATTTTTGGAACTTGTAGTAGTTGTTGACCAATTACTAAATGTGGAAACACCATCTCAATATATGGCTCCTTTTTTGAGTTATTAGGTTTTAAGTATTTTGACCTTTGACCTCGATTATCATTATTTTTTGAACTTGTAGTAGTTGATGACCAATTACTAAATGTGGAAGCACCACTTCAATATGTGGCTCCGATTTCGAATTATTAGGTTTTAAGTGTCATACAAAGGGCGTAAGGGCGTATACAGGTAAAAATAAGTGTGGTATTCGTAATCAGTATGGTCGAAAACCCCATATGCCGAGTTTCATTTAATCGGTTTAAAATGTCGTAGAAAGGGCGTACCCCACATAAACTATAGGACCCAGGTAAAAATAAGTGTGGTATTCGTGATCAGCATGGTGGAATCGGAAATGTAAATGTTTCTGCGCATGCGTGTTATTTCTACTAAATCGGATTTGCATACGCAACCGAGTGTGTGTTGCTCGTAATCTGCTCCGAGGGAACCGGAACAGTTTGCGTAATCGTCTCCTGAACCGGAACTGGCACTGCAACTGGAACAGTCTGTTTTGTGACTGTAATTTTTCTGCGCATGCGTGCAATGTGTAATAAATTGGAAATTTAATTTTACTACGCATAAGCAATCAAGTGTGTGTGTGTGTGTGCGTGTGTGTGTGTGGTGTTATTTTTTATTCTCTGCTCTATTATGTTGCTATAATCTCGTAAAAGAGAACGGGGTGTTATGTCTTATTTTATGTTTCTGCGCATAGCCGTAATCTACCCCTGAACTGGAACAGTCTGCGGTCTGCTGTGGGGGGTTGGAACTGCCCATCAAGTGTGCGTAGGTGTGTGTGTATGAGTGTGTGGGAGTTATTTTTTAATCTCGTAAAAGAGAACGGCAATCTGCTCCCGCGGAATCGGAACAGTTTTGCGCATATGCGCAGTAGGTCAAAAATTGGTCTCCATCTTGAATACAAAATGAAGGGCGAATATACCCCCATTATTCTCTGCTATGTTGAGAAAAGTGCTCATAGAAGGGAACGAATCTTTGCTATGTTATGTTAAATAAGCCATAGTCTTTTATTAGCTCTGCTATGCTACATAGTCTTATGTATTATCTGCTATGTTATGTGTTCGTAGTCTCTGTGTAATTTCTGCTATGTTAAAAGTGCTCATAAAAGGGAACGAGTGTACCCCTGTTATGCTATATAGTCTTATGTAATATGTGGTATGTTTAAATAAGGGTTGGGGGCGCTGTGGCTCAGTGGTAGAGCGTTCACCTCTGGTGCTTGGGGTCCCGGGTTCGATCTCAGCCCCGCCAAGTGAACTTTGTGGTGGACAAACACCGTGGGTTTTCTCGGGGTTGTCCCGTTTTCTCCCACTTCTTTCATTCCTCCATTTCACTCATCTCTCATCATCATCGTCTCCTTTAGCGTAACCGGCATAAGCGTGGGACGTAAAACTCAAAGATTTCATTTCATTCTAAATAGGGGTTGCAGAATGTGTTATCTGCTCTGCTATGTGTTCGTAAAGTGCTTATAAAAGGAACGAATCTTATGTGGCGTGTGCGCGGTATCCGGCGCCGGCCAATCAGCGCGGCACTCCTAAAAGACCGTGGTTGTACGGTTCAAGGTGGGCGTGGGAGTGGCCAGCCAATCAGCGTGAAGGGGGTGGTGGTTCGGCTCCAGCCAATCGGCGTGAAGGGGGCGTGGTCCGGCGATGGCCAATCAGCGAAAAGGGGGACGGAGTCCAGGGCCAGCTAGTCAGCGCAGTAGATACTCCTAAAATGGAGGTCATAAAAGAGTGTGAGTATGGCCAACCAATCAGCGTCAAGGGGGCGTGACCTGCCAATCAGCGTCAAGGAGGCGTGTTCCGGCGCCGGCCAATCAGTGTCAAGGGGTCGCGTCCCGCGCCAGCCAATCGGCACAGTTCATACTCCTAAAATGGAGGTCGTTAAATTGTGGTTATGGCCAGCCAATCGGCACAGTAGATACTCCTAAAATGGAGGTCGTAAAAGAGCGTGGGTATGGCCAGCCAATCAGCCTAAAGGGGGCGTCGTCCGGCGCCGACCAATCAGCGTTAAGGGGCGTGGCCGGGGGCGGGGCCATCTTATCAGCGTCAAGGGGCGTGGCTAAGGGGAGGTCACCTGACCTGCGATAGCCAATCAGCGTCAAGGGGCGTGCCCAAGGGGGCGGGGTCACGTGACCTGCGCCAGCCAATCAGCGTCAACAGTTTGCACATGCGCAGTAGGAAAAAACTCCCCCAAGTGACCCCTATCTACTTACGTTTCTTTTAATACTGTGGCCATACGAGACATGTACCTTCAGCATAAGCGGAAAAATACCGTCCCCGAACATCGAACTAGGACATCTAAAAACTTACCATCAAGAATTGCACTTCCATTGTACTTTACACATAAATATTACAATTTTGTGCCCTAAACATATATTTAAATTACCAAAGGATCTTCACCTTAATACTTGACAAAATTAATTTTCTACAATATTGTACCCATATAAAGAAACTAGATGAATCCAGAAAATTTATCATATTTTCAAACTGTGGCGATTTCCAAATTTTAATGTACAGGTGGGACTTAATGCTCCACTGAAAATTTAGAGGGAGTGAAATAATGTGATCATCTCCTATGGGTGCTTTAATACAGATTAACTCATACCAAAACATTATAATTTGACAATTTTTACTTATGAAATACAACAAGATGGATCACGAAGTGCATACATGGTCCTACACTACCATACCACGGCGAACTTCAAATGTAAAATTGGTCCTATACATCCAGTTCCAGGAAGCTCGTTAATCTACTCCCGTCCCTGACATCTGTATTAAATCATATAACCATATGAAGTAATAGGACTTCATTACACAAGGGAAAATAGGTCAAAAACCCAAAATTTATATTTTTCGTAATTTTATAAAAGGGAACAAGATGAACCGCCAAAGAGTTTAAGATCCAATACCCTCCTTCTGATGTGAGTTGCAAGGGGCACTTCGTTACCTTGTTTGATTATGCATGATATATTTTAATATTATATATATATTATTGAGTTGTGTATATTAATTAGTAAGTCAGGCCTGACACTATTTAATTAATCTAAGTATAGTGTAATATATAACTTTACTAATATATAACTTTACTATGTTTATAAAATGTACATGTATGTAAATATCAATTAGAGAATTATCTCAATCATTTAGATATATATATATATATATATTTTCTTTGATTAAGTTTCAGTTAGTTAAATTGAATATTACTCTCGCGCCCACTTGATTATAGACCTGGTAGAAAGGCTAGTTTTTTGAAGATTTCTTTTTGTTGCTTGCTTTTCCAGTAATTTGACATTGCTATAGAGGTTTTTCGAACCGTTGCTAAGTTAATTTTTTCTTCATTTTTTCTGTCCCTAGCAAAACATATAAAAAGGCGGATTTTCCAATGGCTTTGATTGTTTCAGCTAGAGAGGCCTGTAGAGTAGAGAGCTATACTGGTGGCTGTTCAGTTCGAAGGAAATTAGAAAGTAAGCTTTTTTCCAAGAGTTGCCTTTTAGTTTAGTTACTGAATGTCCAGTGGATATGTTAGTCCTTGGCTTCCAGTCCCGCTAGAGAGAATGGTCTCTGGCCATAACTTACGTGAATTCCCGAGATAGGAGTAGGAATTAAAGAATTAAGTAGGATTTTTTGAGCTCTACGTCAGAATAATGGCTTAAATGAGTTCTAGTTTAATGGTTAGAAAGAGTGAAAGGTAATTTGCTCTTGGGGTGATCCTAGGGAGAGAGTGAACCCAGAACACTTAGGTTCGTGAAATCTCCAGGTGTTAGAGGTTTTTCCCATTTAATTTTGAATCTTGGTTGCGATTTGGGTTCGATCCCCGTGCAGTCAGGCGGTAGTGAAACCTGGCTGGTGCTTCTATTTTCATACTGCAACCTTCATGTAAGTAAATATTAGATTGTGCGGTTTGCCTTTCTAACCTAGAGTCTTAAATGATAGACGTAATAATAGCTTGGCCATGAGCGGCGGCTGCTACTCCTAATTCCCTAAGTTTACCAATCCTTTAAGATTTTAGTCTATTTGGATTTCTCAGCGTGTTGAGAGTCCAAGCCAGGTGTAGGCCATACTCTTACTCTAATGAAGTTTAACAGTCGTTGTAAGAGAGGAATATGGACCTAGAATAGATAGAGTACTAAATTCCATATTAACGCAGTTCTCAAAGAAATCTTAGAGAAGTTTTATTGTCTAGGTTTAGAGATATAGAAATTAGAGTTTGTGCTCCTTGAACTCTTACGTTGAGTTCTTAGCGTAGCTGAGCAATATATTAAAGTTCTTTTACAAGGGCAAAGTAACGTCCTTTGAATCTAAAAATTACTACCACTCACCTTACCTAAATTAGAGACATTTTAGTTATAATAAACTATTTATCCACCATGAATTCCTTGAATTTTCATTTTAACTCAATCGTATTTAGAACCTGTTACCTAGACGACAACGAGCGGACGATTTATTTTCTTGAGGAGTTTATTTCTTTTGTTGTAAAGAAAAAATGGCATGCTCGTTTGTTGAGTGGTAATAAAGAATCTCGATTGAATTTATAATTTCATATATAGAAAGAAAACAGAGAAGACAGATATTACATATTACTGATAATATATATAAAATATATTATTTAATTTACAAATTTTCAACTCTGCTATGTAACTCAAAATTAGATAATTCTAAAAATGTATAACAATATATACATTCTATTTCTTCGTTTAATTACTTTAAGGTATTTTATTTTAAAGTAAGAATGTAAAGTATATGTATTTTAAAGTAAGAAAATCTCCTCCAATGCTTTACCGGGAGGTATGGTTCCTAGTATTGAGGCTACATTACCAATCTTCACCGCAATGCTTATTCTTTGGATTAGGAAGCTGGTTGCCCTTTCATCACCGAATAAGTGTGTGATGCGTTTTCCTACTTCCTTTATGAAGTTTAGGCCTTCCCTTCCCCACGAGCCACCGGATTCAACTGCAACTTGTACGAATTGATATTTTTCCATAAGGTTGTTGTATTTTCTTCTTTTCTCTATCTCTTTCCGACCTGCTGCATTGCCCGCCTCGATTGAAGAGAAACGAAGGTTGGAAGGTGCAAAAGTGTATGTGCATGTGAATTCCCAAATTAAGGCTTAACCTTTCTTCCAAGGAATTAAGGACATCCCATCTTGTCTTTTTCCATCTGTTCTACTACAGCCATTTGGCTCCCTTATTGCCAGTACACCTGCGGAGATGAGTGATCTCTCAATGATGACGTTGCAGCTCGAGTGTCGAGGATGTCTACCTGTGGTTTTTATGCAGGAGAGACCATGTAGTCCTTTTTTGTCAACAGGATTTTTGCACGCTTGGCATTTATGGGGTTCGCAAATATCTGCTCCCAATCTTAACGCAATTGCTATCCTAAAAGATTCATCATTCAGGTGAAGGCCTAGAGGACGTGAGGGCAAAGCTTTGAGACAAGCACCTGCCACAAAGGAAGATGCAGCGATCAGTCTGGCCTTGTCTTCTGGGTTGTCGGAAGACTGTAGTAAAAATGAAAAATTTGATTGTATGATAGGTTCTTCCCATGTGGATTGTTTAGCCCTGAAACTGAAGTCGGGTAAATCGAAGCTCACCAACAATGACTATGTGGACGAGCAATCTTGACTTTCAGAATCCCAGTGGAGATTGTTGTTCTATTGGATAAGTGATTTTATTAGACATGGAGAGCTGTAGAATGATGCTAAGAAGGCGGGAATAGCCAAATCTAAGGCTCTTCGAATGCCTAATCCCCCAAGATTAACTGGGAGAGATGCCTGAAGCCATGTGCTATCCTCAAGGACACAATTTAGGATAGACTCCAAACCAGATTTTATACTGTTGTCATATATTTCTAATAAATCCTCTTCTTTCCATGAAAGTGAACATCGCAGGAAATATAATAAACTTGGGATGGAAAATGATGTTCTTAGTAAGTAAAAGGCAGAATGAGCAGATATTGATGATAGACGTGAGAAATACATGTCTAACTGGTTTATCTTCTCAGTTAATAGAGTTCTTCTTGATTCATTTGAGAGAGCAGCTCCAAGGAGGAAAGCGTTTGATGCCGACATCAATTGGATACATGGAGCTACTTGGTTGTATGACGAAAACACTGTGCTTTTGTTCATTTGTAATTTCAAGAAAGCTGATTTCGCATTTCGAGAAATTTAGTTGCAATTGTAGCTGCCTGTGTGTTGATCATTTTCAGTGTATTTAATACAATATCCAGATCTGCAGCTATTGCACCATCATCGAGGTACCAGATATTTAAGTCTGTCTTGATATTATTGACTATAGGCTGCAATGTTACGGCAAATAATGCTGGACCTAAAGGATCTCCTTCTTGAACTCCTCTTTCTGATAAGATTATATCTTTGCCATAATATAAATTACTGGCTTCAGCATAGCTTTGGTGTACATAGGGATATATCGAAGGAAAATTTTCTTTGACGATAGAAAGCATTGCATATCTGTCTATTTCATTGAATGTATTCCTAAAATCTATTTTTAAGAAAGCTTTGGGCTTCTGATGATGGTATGAGTAATAGATACGTGCTGCATGTGCTTCCGCTTTAGCACTATGTTGAATGCCTACTCCAAGTTTATTGTGAAGCAAGGAAATGGAGTAGTGGTTGTTTAATCCTCCCACAGATAATCTTGGATGCAAGTCTCCTCCAAACATTCCCAATGGCAATGGGTCTGATACCCCCGTTTTTCTTTGTCAAGGCTATTAAGGATGCTCCAAAGAAAATGGGTCTTACTTCTTTAACAACATTAGCTGATACAATCTTTGAAAGAAACTCACAAATGTTCTTAATTAGGCGATCTTTAGAATCTTGATTATTATATAGTATCAAATCCTTGATAATTAAAGGGTGCATGCTATCTAAACCACCAGCCGATCCTGAAGGAAAGGATTTCTGTGCTTTATCAAATTCATTAGATGTGACGTTGTTAAGCTCAGTGCTAAAATCATTTATATCAGGAGTTGTAAATGCATGTGTAGGATGTTTGGCTTTTAGGGCTTTCAATATGTTGGCATCTGTTGGAGCTAAAGTATCTTCGGAAATAAGAAGTCTGACTGCTCAATGTACATCTCCATCAGCAAGTTTATTTTCAATTATCTTGATAAATATGCTATTACATGATTTGTCAGTTGTGCGTTTTTCTTTATTTTTCTTCGAAGATGTTTGGTTTATTATATTGTCACTGGAGCTGCTTGACCAATTTTGGATTCTTCGTTTTACCAACGTAGTTAGGTTACTGGTTTTTAAAGTATGTGGAGGCATACAAAGTATTACGTAGGGGAACAGTAACAGGTTCATCCAGGATTCCAAATTGTCCGAGTTCACTATCTGTTCAAGCACTTCACATAACAAATCTGCCATAACATGTCTTGCTCCTCGCGGAACTCTTCATAAAATATTTACTGTTTTTTTTTAATTTTCCTAAAATATCACTATATTTAGAAATTAATGCATTTTTATCTATCACATTGACATTTGTATTCGAAACTTGCGCACTAGGTTGTTGATGAGATGAAGAATGTTTCGCGGTGGCATCGATTACTTTCTTATCCTTGTTAATGTCATTGTGGCATTTTTGCTGTTATGTATGGTTAGTCCTCTTGAGTTGAGAAAACTCTTATTACATATAGAACATTGAGAATTATTTGAACTACTAGAAGGAATGCTGGGTATATTTCTAGTTTGTGTATTAATCATTGTTTTCATTCTAACACATTTTGGAGTTTGAAGTATTGTTACTGAATGATTCAAATATTAAATGTTAACGAATAATAACCGAAATAAATTATTAGGTATAATTGATAATAAATTAATAGGAAAGGAATCACTTATGAGAAAAATTAATAAACTATCCCATTCTAGTCTTGTTCAATTCACTGAGAATACAAATCACAGTAATCTTAAAGTTAACATGATATCATTAGATGGGTGCTGGAGAAACAGCAAGCTTGTCCATTGGTTTCAAGTATTATCGTTCTCGTTTATATCTTGTGATCCTCTGGACCGATTTAAAAACGGTTTTCACTTGAATTGTTCTTAGGTCATCATGAACATTTTCATATTACTTAGTAAAGTCAAAACGAAACAACACTCTGACTTATAGGAAATTTAAACAGAGCGAATTTTTTTGGACGATCACTAATATACAACAATACAACAATTATATATATATATATATATATATATATATATATATATATATATATATATATATATTTACTTTACAGAGCCAAGGTACCAACTGATTTGATAAGTGGTCCTATACAGACCGAATGGTCATATCCACCTATAGGGTGATTCTACGCACCACTGATTGGCCTATCCATCAATCGGTCGGTCCTACGTACCCCTGAACCATGGCATTAGGACCATTGACCCAGTGGCAGAAATAATCGGACAACTGGCGTCCGCACTTCTGTAATACTTTTATTTTATTTCAGAACATATTAATGCCTGGTGTTTATCTTGGTATATTTGAGCTACGGTATATTTTATTAAGATGAAACATGTATTATGTGTTATTAACTATTCATGAATTGTCTTTCATTCTTGATATTCTCTTCATGTGGCTTCTTTATTATTACAAGTTTATTTTCCTTTCTACCATAATTAGAGGAGTAGAGAGTAATTATTGCCGAGAAATTGACTGTATTGAACAGAATTATTGACAAATATATATTTTTTCTCTAGGCCGATTTTTTCTCTAATTTTACCCGATATTTGTAACGCTAATAAACTTGACCTGCCGAGTATACGCTGGAACATTGTCTAATGTTCTGTGCTTGAAGCCAACAAAGAACTGTCCTAGTGAAATTCGTATGTTCATATACTACGGAGCGCACGAAAAAAATGCCCGTCCCAGACAGGCACGCTACGCATTATTGTCTATTGCTGCAACAACTTTTTTTTATCGTGTATTGTTGCGCCAACGCTTCTGGAGTATGTTGTTAGTTTTCATTACGAAAGTAGTAAATACTTTGTAAGACGTATGAAGTAAATCTCACCGAGGTGTATTCTCTACAATTAAGAATCGAAATAGTAGAGGTACGTGTCTACCGGTTCATTTAAAGAAACATAGAACATTTCTAAAAGTAAGTTTCCTTGAGTTTCCTGGCCCCATAAACGTTCCTATGCCTTCTTTCAAAAGGATGGGGAAACCTGTCACATTTCACATGAGTCACTACCATGAATTCATGAAAGATTCAAAGAGGAAAGAGTGTCAGCAAAGGATTGTGGCCTCCGCGGTCGCCGGAACTGACCACTTGTGACTTTTGCAGTCTGTGGGGGTAATCTAAAGGGAAAAGTGTACGAAAATAGTCCCAAAACCGTAAAGGAATTGAAGTACAATATTCGTTAGGAGATTTTGGCAATTGATGCGGCAGAGTTGTGCAAAGTGTATAATAACATGTTATTGCGCGCGCAAAAATGCATTGATACACACGCTTTTATTTTCAGCATCTACTGTAAAAGACCAGACAAGATCAGAAGATCACTTCAGTAAACAAATAAAGTAAGTAAGTATGTAAAGTAAGTGCATTTCACTAACCAAAACCTTTGCGCTCTTTATGTATTTTTCTATATGCTCGTGGCGTGCCGAGCCGGTTTTTGGTGCGCCACCCCGTAGCAGTGAGATTAAATAAACTACGTATAACAAGCACTCGCCAAAAATGAAGTGAGATCCGTTATATGATTTCTGAACGTCAAAACACAAAATGTAGCTTACAACCACGGGGATTGTTCAGCATTTACGAACTGACAATAACGAATGAAGGGAAGCTAAATCAGTGTTGCAGGGGCTCTCTGCAAGTGCGCTGAAATATTCACGATAGTGAGCATTGTGTTAGACCTAGTGTTCAAACGGACTATCTGCTGAAACGCCCTAACAAGAAACTGTAATATAGTCATCGGTTCACAATAACTGTAATGCCAAAGAGTTTCCATAAGTTCTGTAAAGACAGTGTATCGAATTCCGACTGCAAGCTAGGCTATTACAAACTTTGTGTTATGTGGGTGACTAAAAACTGACAAATGCTCATAAAGAATGAAGAATGAAAGCTGCACTTGATTTTTTGGCCTGCTTGGGGTACGATTTCTTTTATAGTAAAGGGAGATGAAACCTAGATATCGTACTCCTCTCTTCAACTTAAGAAGCTTTCAACGCAATGGTAGCACTCTGGTTTCCATAAAGTCTTAAAACTCAAACCAAAACCATCAATTCACAAATGATTGCAACTGTGTTTTATAATTAAAAATCTGTCATTCTTGTAAAAATGTTTGGAATCAGAACGTGCAATTGCTGGGGACGTATATTGCCGAACACTGAACAATCCCTGACACATTGAAGGAATGCTACGATCGGCAATTATTCTGATCTGTAATAACAACCGCCCACGCGCAGTTACTTGTACTAATGAGGCAATTCAAAGATTTCGACGAGAATTATTCAATCAGTCTCCTTAAGCTCCGACTATGTCCCACCAATTTCTTTGTTTCTATTCAACTGAGAAAGTGACTTGCATTGAAGCGTTTCAATGACAGTGAAGTGCTCAAACCATCGGTACAATAAATTAACAAAAAAAGCTCTGTCCCTTTTTCACCCACCACCTTTGGACACTAATATGTTACCTAAGACGTACCGGTACCTAGAAGATCAAAAATAGTCCCCATCAGCATCAACGACCTTCCGGCACGTGGTGCGTCTTGGAGTGTTTCGTCACCTTCCTTAAACTTGTTAGATCACCGCTGTACTGTCTGCGTAATCAGGACACCCGCACCAAATGCCTGGCATATCTTCCTCCCCGCTGCAATAGCGTTTGACCCCACTTTGAACTCATACAACATACACATCATTATGCCGCTCTATGGAAGTCTTATATTCATTCTGTTCTTATTCAACTTCACGGAGTAACTGAACTGAAACAACCAGGTATTATGCTGGATATACCCACACCAACAACTAACCTTTGCCTTATTTCCATTCGCATTCAACTCACGATTTGAGGGTCAATTGAACAAAGACCTCCACAAAAAACGATAGACTTTTTTTCCTTTATAGATTGAGTGCACTCTGAGGTGACAGGTATTTACACAGAATATAAATGGATGCTTGTGGTATGATACCAGATGGTTTCGAAATTTAAACATTGTTGTGTTACGATATTCAAAACAAGTATTCAGAATTTTAATCCAGAAAATTCAAACTACTATTTTTGTAGAATCAGCACTAAAATTACAGAGAAAGAATTTTCTAAAAATATACAGTTGTTCAAACCATTTTATATTAGAACTTTTAGAATTTGTAATCGAAAATTTTGAACTAATTACTTCTGTGTAATAAAAATAGTTTTCAGATTTTGGAAAAATTCAAAACTAATTTTTCACCAACGAAAACAAATAACTACTCAGAGGAAGGAAATCGATTCATTCTGATAAAAATTTGTGTTTGGAACACTGAAAAATTAGGAAACCATTGTTGAGTACTTTTCAGCGATTTTCTATTATAGCCTTAGATAGTACTGTCACTAAGGTACTGACTTAACGCTTAATGTGATATCCGAACCATATGAACACCGATAGGTTAAAACGTAGATATCTGACAACAACTAAACACTTTATACAAAGTGAAACCATTCATTAATGCCTGTTACGCCTTTCGTCTCTCAATATAGAAAGCTGATCGATAATGTCAGGCTTATATCACTCTTTGAGTATTTAAAATCTCATTGGCATTGCAATATAAGAAATCATTGTTAAAAAAATCATTTCAATATAAAAAATCATTGTTTCAAAAATCATTTCAATATAAGAAAACATCATTGTTTTGTTCAACGTCAAACATTCATAACCATATAGAAGTGAAAATGATTAATGACATGTTTATCTTGTTATACTCGAGCGATGTTGTGTTATTAAAATGTGTGTTATGAGTGTTACGTGTTATTAACTTGTTTTGACATTGTATGTACACTAATATATGTATGTATATTTGCACGAAAATAATATATTTTTGTGTTCTTATCATTAATGAATGTACTATTCAAGAATTGTCTTTCATTCGTGAGAGTTTCTTCATGTGGCTTTATTTATTATTACGCGTTTATTTTCGTCTCTACCTTAATTAGAGAAGCGGAGAGTTATCATTGCCGAGAAGTTGGCTGTATTGAACAGTGTTACTGACAAATATATATTGTTGTCTGTAGACGGTAAGTCAGTTCTCAGAATTTGTTCTGATTATATCTCCCTCATTATACTCCATATATGTTGACTGTTTAAATTACCTACCATAGCACTGTATAAAGTCGTTATACCCCCAAGTTTAATTTCCCATCTACAGGGTGCTTCGGGCTAATTTGAACCGAAATTAAGTCAAAATAATTCATGACCTGTATAGATGAGTCAGATGAATCGTTCGTCTTCTGAGAATAAAGTACGTAACGAGAATTAAAACGCCTTAAAATTGAGACGAAAACTATACATATAATGAAACATGATTCAATGAAGTTTTAATGTGAACCGTAGATCTTTCTTATTTTTTCTTAGGTATTATGCAATTGCTGCCATATTACTTGCTAAAAACTTTAAAGTTTCAGTACAAAAGTCGTCTCTAGAGGCATAAACGAAGGAAAATTTCTTTTTAATATTGTTTATCAGTTGTGGCCTCTTTCACTTTCCTTACTCTCTTCTTATGCCACAAGTTGTGTTCTTTGCATGAGATTTCTACTGAATCCCTTTTTCAAGATACATAAGATAAATTATTTTTTCTCCTTAAGTACTTACTTAATCATTACTTTCTTTATACTATACATTCAAATTTAGGATGTAAACCTATCTACATAACGACAACAAGTGTTCATTTCTATTTTTGTTTGTTTTTCATTCTACACTTCATATGTTTGTTGTAATCAATTCTTTTTCGTCTTTCTAAGATTTATTGCCATCCTATGTTATTCGCATCGTTCTATCAGGTTTACAACAAACTGTATTTTTTGTAACATCATGTTTCACGTACTACTCAAATGTTTCTTAATTGTGCAGCCTCTTCTTCTCTTTCATTTTATACATATTTAATATAGTTGCTCAGACTCAACATCTTTCTTTTAATTTTACTTCCAATTCATTTCTCTTTGAGATTTCCCTGCTCCAAAACTTTATTTTCCATTCATATATTTGTCATGTACTTTCCTTTCGTTTTCTTAATTGCCTTATACAACTCCAATCTCGTCGGAGTTTTGTTCAGCAGTTCCTACTTTACTAAACCAATATATATATATATATATATATATATATATATATATATATATATATAGATAGATAGATAGATAGATAGATAGATAGATAGATAGATAGATAGATAGATATAGATATAGATATATATATACCATATATGTACTGTCCCATAATTGTTGACTTTTTTCTTTTGCTCTTACACAACGCTCGGAAGGACTTTACGTATGTTTTCTTTTGTCAGTTTCAGACTTGGTAACACATGACATATAAAATTTTACGTTTTTGACCTCTAATGAATGCTGACCACTTCGCTTTGCTTAAAGGGTCGTTGGTAGGTCCTTTAGGAATGTGCTTTTTAACATCATCTTCAACTTATGGATTTTGTACATTAAGCTGTTGAAAAGGGAGCTTTTGCCACAAGGACCACAGGTGGCAAGCTGGAGGTCACCGGATCACAATTACCTACATTTCTCGTCATCACATACTATGCGTCAGCTTTTATGCCGATATATATCTCTTTTTGCTACCAGATATTCATATCAGAAAATATTGCATGTAGACTGCTATAAAAATTTAATATCATAATGAAAATTAATTTTGACATTTGAGCCAGTAACTCCTCAAATTTTATATCCGTAACATAGTTTTAACAACAAACAAACCTTATATAACTTTCCTCTAGTTCCATTGCAAATTTGACAATTCTTTTGTCAGTGCTGAGTACCATAAAGCTAAAATTTACACATGGGGACGATGGCAAAAAGGCGGATATTTCTAAGACTAGTTTTGGTAACGCTAATAAACTTGAGTATACGCAATAACATTCTCTAATATTCTGTGCTTGAAGTCAACAAAGAACTGTCCTAGTGAAATACGTATGTGTATATACCGGGTAGCGCACGAAAAACCTGCCGGTCACACACAGGCAGGCTACGCATTATCATCTATTGCTGCGACAACTGTGACTGACAAGCTAGGTTATTACAAACTGTGTGCAAGGTGGGTGACTAAAAACTGACAGATTGTCATAAAGACTAAAGATCCACATGATTTTTTTGGCCCGCTTGGGTAGATTTCTTTTTTTATATAGAAAAGGGAGATTAAACTTAGATATTATACGCCCTTGGTCAGATAAAGAAGCAGTCAATGCAATGGTAACACTCTGGTTCCTATAAAGCCATAAAATTCAAACCAACGCCACCAATTTGCAAAATCAATGCAACTGTGTTTTAGGATAAAAAATCTGTGATCCTTGTAAAAATGATTGGAATCTTGACCTACAATTCCTGCGGATTGTTATTGCTGATCACTGAACAATCTGCGACACATTCAAGGAATGCTACACTTGGCAAATTCTTCTGATCTATGATATTAACCGCCCACGTGCAGCTTCTTATACTAATGAGGCAATTCGAAGATTTATACGAGAACTATTAAATCAGCCTCCTTAAGCACCGATTTTGTCCCACCGATTTCATTATTTCTATTCATCTGAAAAACTGACTTACATTAAAGCGTTTCGATGGCAGTGAAGGCATCGGTACTATAAGGTAACCAAGCAAGTTCTGTCCCCTTTTCACCCACCACGTTTGAACATCGATATGTTACTTAAGACGTACCTAGATTATCAAAAATAGTCCCCATCAGCATCGACGACCTTCTGCCAACGTTCTGGAAGGCTACAGAATGGGACACATAATAATAGGACGGTCCAATGTCCAGGGATTTATGGCAGATTCAATAGTGTTGTCCTCCAAAAAGTAGAATGGTGTCCCAGGTTATACTATTCACGAGGGGTTTAGCGTATGCTGTAACAGGATAATACCTTTGAGATTAGAATTGCTGGATCCACAGTTTTGAGTTTTTCTTGATCACGGCTCAACTGCTGCTAGTACACAGTTGCATTGATGTTCTGATCATCTGGTAGCAGTTCATGATGCACAATACTGCAGGCAGTCCACTAAACATACAAGAGGATCCTCGTCTGGTGTAGTGCTGGTTTCGGCAGTTTCTCAAAAGCTTCATGAGATGCTAACCAATGATGATGACCCCGTGGAGCTTCGTAGAGGACCCACGTCTCATCATATGTCAATACCCTGTCCGGAAATGGCTCCTTCCTCAGACGAGAGAGCAAAGAAACACAGATGTCTCCTCGCGTTGCCTTCTGGCCCGGAGTCAAATCATGTGGAATCCATTGACCCAACTTGTAGTGCTTCCCAAGTTGCTGGAGGTGCTTTCCAATGGTTTCCCCACTCATACTGAATGTTAGTTCCACTTCTTCATATGTTTGGCCACTGTTCGCCTCAATTGCTGCCTGAAGATCTCCCTTTTGTACATGTGTTGCTCTGCCGGCACGTGGTGCGTCTTCGAGTGTTTCGTCAGCGTCCTTAAGCTTGTTAAACCACCGCTGCACTGCCTGAGTAATCGCGAGACCCTCACCAATTGCCTGGCACATCTTCCGCCCCACTGCAGCGGCATTTGACCACAGTTTGAACTCATACAAAATAATGCCCTTGTGACGCTCTATGGAGGTCTCATGTTCACTCTGTCCTTAGGCAAATTCACGGTGTAACTAAACTGCCACAACCAGGTAGTATTTTGGATATACCTACACCAACAACTGACCTTTGCCTTATATCCATTTGCATTCAACTCACGATTTGAGCTTCAATTCAAAAAAGACCTCCACGGAAAACGATAGACCTATTTTGTTTCCTTTATAGATTGGAGGCACTATGAGGTGACAGATATTTACATAAAATATAAATGGATGCTTGTGGCATTATTCCAGGTGGTTTGGAAATATAAACATTGTTGTCTTACGAAATTCAAAAGAAATATTCAGAATTTTAATCCAGAACATTCAAACTATTCTTTTCTCCTTACGAAAGATCAGCACTGAAATCACAGAGAAAGAATTTTCTAAAAACTAACCGTTGTTCAAAACATTCTGTATTTAAAACTTTTGGAATTTTTAATCGAAAATTTTGAAGAAATTACTTCTGTGTAATAAAAATGTTTTCCAGATTTTGAAAATATTCAAAACTAATTTTTCGTCATCGAAAACAAATAATTGTTCTGAGAAAATAAATCGAGTCTTTCTGATAAAAATTAGTGTTTGGAACACTGAAAAATTAAGAAACCATTGTTGACTTCTTTTTAGGGATTCTCTATTATAGCCTTAGATAGTACTGTCACTAAGGCACTGACTTACAAGTTAACGTAATATCCGAAATATATGAACAACGCTAGGTGCAAACATAGATCTCTAACAACAACTAAATGCTTTAAACAAAGTGAAATCATTCATTAACGTTTGTTAAGCATTTCATCTCTAAATATAGAAAGCTGAACAATAATGCCATGCTTATATCATTCTTTGACTATTTAAAATCTCATTGCCTAAAAAAAACTCTTGGCATTACAATATAAATGTCAAGTAGTATCAGCAAAACATATCTTTGATTTTTTCAACGTCAAACATTCATAACCATATAGAAAAGGAAAAGACTAATGACTGATGTTTATCTTCTTATACTTGAACGATGGTATATGTTATTAAAATGAAGCATGTGTTATGTGTTATTAACTTGCTTTTACATTATATGTACACTAATATATGTATGCATATTTGCATGTAACTAATATATTTTCGTGTTCTTATCATTAGTGAATGTACTATTCATGAATTGTATTTCATTCGTGATATTTTCATCATATGGCTTCATTTATTATTACACGTTTATTTTCCTTTGTACCTTAATAGACGAGAGGAGATTATTTATTACCGACAAAATTGGCTATATTGAACAGTGTTATTGACAAATATATATTATTGTATGTAGACGGTAAGTCAGTTCTCAAAATTTTTCTTATTACATCTTTCTTACTATACTCTATATAGGTTGACTTTTAAAATAACCTACAATAGCATTGTATAAAGTCGTCCTACCCTCCAGTTTAACTTTCCATCTACGGGGGCTTCGGGCTAATTTGAGCCGAAACTAAAGTCAAAATAATTTATACCTGTATAGATGAGTCAGATCATTCACTCCTCTTCTGAGAATAAGGTACGTAACGAGAATTAAAACGCCTTAAAATTGAGAAGAAAACGAAACATATAATGAAATATGATTCAATCAAGTTTTAATGGTAATTGTAGATCTTTTTTTGTTTTTCCTTAGGTGTTTTTCAATTCTGGCTTATTACTTGCTGCAAACTGTAACGTTTCAATACAAGAGTCGTCTCTAGAGGCATAAACGAAGTAAAATTTCTTTTTAATACTGTTTATCAGTTATGGCCTCTTTCACTTTTCATATTCTCTTCTTATACCATATAAGTTATCGCGTTCTTTACATGAGATTTCTACTCAATCCTTTATTAAAGATACATAAGATAAATCATTCCTTTTTCCTTAAGTACTTACTTAATCAGTATCTTTGTTTATGCTATACATTCGAATTTAGGATGTAAACTATCTAGATTTGTTTCTTTTTTCATTCTACACTTCATATGTTTGTTGTAATCAATTCTTTTTCGTCTTTATAAGATTTATTGTCATCCTATGTTATTCTCATCGTTCTATCAACAAACTGTGTTCCCTGAAACCTTATATTCTACGTACTACTCAAATATTTCTTGATTGTGCAGCCTCATCTTCTCTCTCAATTTTACATACATATTAAGTATAGTTGTTCAGACGCATATCTTTATTTAATTTTACTTCCAATTTCATTCAATTTCTTTGAAAGATTTCCTTGCTCTAAAACTTTACTTTTCATTCATGTATGTTATATATGCTTTCCTTTCGTGTTCTTAATTCTCTTATTCAACTCAAATTTCCTCGGAACTTTGTTCCTCAGCAGTTCCTAGTTAACCAGACTGTCCCAAAATTGTTGACTTTTTTGTTATGCTCATACACCACGCTTGGAAGGACCTTTATGCATGTTTTCTTTGACAGCTCAAATCATTCGCTCAAAGATCACAGTTTCAATCTTGTGAACACTTCAAATATAAAATGTTACGTTTTTGACCTGTGATGAATGCTGACCACTTCTCTGTGCTAAGAAGGTCGTTCGTTCGTCCTTTAAGAATGTGGTTTTTAAAATTATCTTCAAGTTATTGATATTGTACAATAAACTGCTGAAAAGGGAGCTTTTCTCGCAAAAAACACAGGTGGCATGCTACATGTCACCCGGTTACGATTACCTACATTCCTCGGGATCAACATTTATGCCGATATCTCTATTTTTGCTACCAAAGATGGGTATTAGAAAATATTGCATTTAGACTGCTATGTAATATTTAATCCCATAAGAAAAAATTAATTTTGTCCTTTGAGCCTGTAACTTTGCAAATTTTCACATCAGTAACCTCGTTTTACCAACAAACAGTTCTTATATAAATTTCCTCTAAATTGACTGCAAATTTCACAATTCTAGCTTCTGCCATTGCTGAGTACAATGAAAATAAAATTTACACATGAGACGATGAGAGAAAGGCGCGGATATTTCTAAGACTAGTTTTGGAAGATATTGGTAACGCTAAAAAAATTGAGTACACCCAGGATCATTCTCTAATATTCTGAGCTTGAAGCCAATAAAGAACTCTCCTAGTGAAATTCGTATGTGAATATACCGGGTGGGGCACGAAAACCCTGCCCGCCACAGAGGTGTGGTGCACATGAGCACGCGTGCACATCTGAATATTACGATGTTGTACACATCGGTACGGTATTTTTATCTTTATTTATTATCGCTCTAATCCGCACGCTCCCTGAGGCAAGGTGCGCAGAGTGGTGGAAACCTCTTAACATGAAAAGGGAACTGACTATAAGAAACTGGCTACAAGCTTATAAAATATGAAAATAAAACAAAACCAGTAGAACACTACGCACATCTATGCAAAACACATTTATGCAAAACATATAAAAATTTATGTTGATATGTCTGAACGACCTCTAACATGCCGCTGAAGAGTATGGGAAAAAGCAATAGTACATAATTACATCGCATACGCTCCTACCCCTAGGCAGCTCCGATGGGAGACTTGTCGACCATATCCGTACTAACTGCACCTCGTCGAAAATAATAAATGGCTACAAACTTATGAATATTTACACATTACAATATCTAACCTACTCGAATTTATGCACGTACCCAATTTACTGAGAAATCTCTTCTAGTCACCATCTTCTCCAGAATTATTCAGTATTTGATTTATCCTGTCATCCAGCTTTATATATGTGAACCTTTTCATCTTCACGCTGTTGCCAAACACTTCTTGTCTGATAAGGACATGGAAACTGGATGTGGCATTTGCTTTCAACACCTTTTTTAAGAGAGAAGATATGCTGTGTATTTCTTGATATAGTGCTGTTTAATCGATGATGTCAACTTTCAACGACGTTGTTCATTCTGTGCCTTTGTGCACTGCAGTTCCACATTTCACTAGGTACGTTAGCATTCTCCAGCCATGTTCAATAAAATATTCATTGAATAAAATATTCATTCTCCTGTTTGACGGTCCTCCATGACGAGCAACCAACCATTGTCAGCGCACTCCAGAGACAAAGAGCCAGAGAAACACACATCCATGGTTGCGTATATCTTCGTTTTTTGCGTACTCCTCAACCATTCCGAGAGCCTTACCTTCCACCAAATTGCCTGGTTAAAGTTATAATTGAACCCTGAGATCTGAGCAGCGGGGAATACAGCCTTCGGACCATCACAGCTGCCGCTTCGAAGTCGACATTCAGCAATTTTGGTTTAGTTCCACACCATGATTTTATGAATGAAAACAGGTGTCTGTACCTGACGTCACGTTTGTCGGGCAGCAATGCATAAAGAACTGGCACGACCGATGTACTGCTATGTATACTTCCAATATCAGTATGTAAGGTATATAGTTGTTCAAACTGTTTACAGGATCTCATAAAAGTTCCATCCCAGTAAAATTCCTCACTGTTTCTCAGTGCTCGTCTTAAACCCACATAACCGAAACACAATATTATTTTGTCTTGTTCTAATCTGTCGTATTGCAAGAATGAGGATCCATCCTTAAATAGAAGAATATCATAAGGGAAGGAGATGTTGCTAGGCGTTGGTGTGTCCTGTTTCAAGTCGAGAGCTCTTCTCCTTGCTTTATTCAAATAGCCTTTCTTGTCGATGTACATTGGAATTGTTGTCACCAAATCTGAACGTTGGTATACTGGTACTGTCGTTTCGTCTTTGAAGATCTGACTTGCCGGTGTAAATATTTCTTCCTGTGTTCTTCTCTTGCAATTTGCGAGTGGTTTGCTTATCTTGCAAGCAGCGACGTCTGGCATACATGCGTGATTTCTCTGTACAAGTGTTGTTATCTCCACCAACTTCACTCTGCAAGGACAGTTCTAAGTCCTTGTCTTCACACACAACCGATAGAAAGATGCGGATTTGATTAATTACATTTACAAGAGTATGTTGTATATTTTACTTGTAATACTTGTAATTTACTTATAATTTTGGGCCATAATGTATTTTAAATATACACTAGGTAGATTTTGCTAATAGAAGAAGAGAAAGACAAAGAAATAATATATATTTTAATGTTAATATATAAAATATATTTAAGTGTTTTTAGGTAATCTAATCTTGACGTGGTCGTCATGACAACAAATATATATATATAGAGTTATTCAGTAGGGGAAGTAGACATCTTAAAAACAATTGTGTAGAAGTAACCTGTACGCTTCTCTTTTATAATCATTAAATAAAGTGTGCTAAAAGATAATTTGTGTGTTTAATGGCTCACTATTAACGTATAAGAACCAGAAGATATCGTTATAAATTGGTGCCGAAACGCCGAGAGAGAGAGAGAGAGAGAGAGAGAAAAAAAGTTGTGTCGTTTAGAAGATTAGTAAAGCGACCAACATTGAGCCTAACATTAATTTTACTATTTTGAGACGTGGCAAGGTAATAAATAGGAATGTTATGAGTGCTACGGGTAGAGAAGTGATCGATGATCAAACTATTCATACTGAAATGAACCCTTCAGAAAACATGATAGACGTCTTAAGGGAAATATCCCAACAAATTAGGGATCAAACTCAACGAAGTGATGAAATATGCCAACAAATTAGGGATCAACCTCAGCGAGGTGAAGAAATATCCCAACAAATTAGGGATCAAGCTCAACGAAGTGATGAAATATACCAACAAATTAGGGATCAAGCTCAGCGAAGTGAAGAAATATCCCAACAAATTAGGGATCAAGCTCGACGAAGTGATGAACAGTTTGAAAAGTTAGACAAAAAAATGAATCAACAAGCTCAACATTTTGACAAAAAGCTAGAGCAATTGCAGCAACGTAAAGATGGCAAATGGGACCAAGTACAACAACAATTAAATCAGATAAATCAGCAAATTGCAGTCCAATTTGAACATTATGATGAAGAAATGAAAAGATAAAACAGAGATTCATCAAGGTTCAAGACTCTGTAGATATTATAGAAACAGCGGTAAATGAACACGACAACCAAATTAAGCAGTTGCATGATAAAGTGAACTGTATAAAAGAAAAATGTATTCATGAAAGTGCAAAATGTAAAATGGTGGGCACACGAATACTGTATATCCTACATCTATCGGTTGGGAATCTACGCGTCATCTCAGAGCAACTTTTGAAGGTAATGAATCTTCGAGTTGTAATGAAGATAGTACCGAAGGAGAATCCGAGAGGCAATCATCCCGACATAGACGTAACCACTACATGTATTTCAAGGCTAATACAGGTAAACCATTACGGTTCAGTGAAGTAATATCACTTACTAAATTTAGTGGTGTACCTTTAGACATACCTGCGAGGGGGTTCCTTGAAAAATTTGAGGATGAGTGTGAATTAATGGGTGTAGATGAGTCTCAATTTTTTAAATTATTACCTCACATATTATTGCCACCTTGTTTAACCTGGTTTAAGGCCATTAGGAATAGTCTTCGTACCTATTCTGACTTTAAGAACGCCTTACTATCTAATTATGAAAATGATTTTATGCTAGCGAATAGGGATACCTTATTGATAACGAAACCATTCAATCCCAAGATCCATAGAAGCGTTACCGAATTTGTGGTCTCAACATATAATGAGTTAAGATCATTAAATCCGAATCATCCCGAATCCCGAATCATTGATTCCATTCGAATTGTATTACCTTTCAAATTACAACTATTAAGTCTGCGCAGTATATCAATTTTAACCATTTGATTATTCTTGTTCAAAATTATGAGAGTCAATCTGCAATGCAAAATAGTAATAAAGGGCAGAATAGAGGTCTGGGTAATTCGGGCCGTAACCATATACAATATGCTCCTGTTCGCAACTTAAATATACAACCTGAAAATACTTCTAACTCGCATTGTTTAATAGTAGAATAAATGGTCACAATGTTACCGGTAATCAGACGCAATCTAATCGCAGAAATGGAAACAGGAATTTTAGAAATACTAACCAAAATTTCAATAGGAACAACAATCATCGCCTGTTTACACCAAATCGATTTACAGGTGGCAGTAATTACACTCATAGAAATCCGAATGCCGTAACAGTGCATAACCGACCAGAAAGTACTCAAGATTGTGGAATAAAATGTAATTTAACTGAAGTTATGTGTCAACGTAATTTTAACTAGATTGTACTGATGTGGAAGGGGTTGAATCCACGTCAGCTTTAAATACTTCTAATCAATTTTCAGATTATGAAACTAATTAAAAAACTTTAGATACAAATACCGTTTGTCAATACCTACCAATTGTTATGGATATGTAATTTAGTTTAAGGTATTTTACGTTATGTTATTTAATCTTTGAATTTATATCTAAAATAGTAATTACTCAATTTATGTCGATATATGTCTTAATGTTATGTGTTTTATTTGATATTCGTATTTCATACTATTCATGTGTTTTCCTATTATTACATAACGCAATATTAATCGCATTATTCGTGTTTCATGTTATAGAGTATATTTGAAAGCATTTTTGTAATGCGAGAATACATATTGAAGTTAATAATGTATGTTTTCTCTAAGAAATTCGTATTTAAGCAATTCTTGCTTTTGTGTTCTTGTTCTATTCGAATTTTATGCAAATAATATAAATATTAAAGCATAAAAGAAGATATTTTTAATGTAAACGTATGAAAGTGACGACAGTTATGTAAAATTGATCTCACATATTTCATGGAAGAATTACGAGTAATGAAAATCAAATTTATACATTTTCTAAAGAACTTTAGCTTTAAAATATTATTATGGATTAAATCTTAATTTATATTTTCTTTCATATATTCATGTTATAATTACTCTTTATTTAAGATAATGCAATTTTGTGCAGTTCAACTTCTCTGATTACAATTGCCTAAAATGCATGGATATTAACATCTTAATGGCCCATAATAGACTGGAATTAAGGTATTGACCGTATTTTTAACGTGCTTTGTAATCGACGATTATAGAGTTAATAATGAAGAAATAGCATTAATAACATTTGTGTGTGTGTGTGTAAAAATGAAATATGTGTGAATTATGATATGAAACATATATTATATATACGATTCATCATCATCATCATCATAGGTTTTCTGCCTTCATTGGCAGGTCACTTGCCGCAGCTGAGAAGCTTCCATGCTCCAAGGTCCTCCGCTAACCTCTTCGTCTTCACGTATGATCTTTCTGTTTTAATATCATCCATTAATTGTAGTCTCCTTCGCCCCCTCCCTCTCTTTCCCAACACCACACCCTCTAGGAAGTCCCTCATGATACAATCTCTTCTTAGGCAATGTCCCAACCAGTTTCTCTTTCTCTTCCTAATAATATCTAAAAGTGTTCTTTTCTCACCCACCATTTGTAACACTCTCTCATTCGTTTTCCGCTCGACGCAACTAATGCTTTCCATTCTTCTCCACACCCACATTTCGAAGGCTTCCAGTCGATTTTCATCACCTTTACGTAATGTCCACGTTTCCGCCCCATACAGTACAACACTCCACACGAAGCATTTTATGAGTCTTTTTTTCAACTCTTTATTCAATGTCCCACAAAACAGACTTTTCTTCATCCTAAAGGCTTCTTTCGCCACTCCTATCCTTGCTTTTATTTCACGTTCGCACTTCATGTTATTACTAAGAATACTACCCAGATATCAAAAAACTATTCACTTGTTCTATTTTCTCCCCTCCTACTTTTATATTTGACACAGATCCCTTCGTTCCCATCACCATGGCTATTGTCTTTCTAACATTTATTTTCATCCCATATTCTTCAAAGCCTCTTATCATTTTTTCTAACATTTTATTGATTTTCTTTTCAGATTCTGCAACAAGCGCCATATCGTCTGCAAATCTTATGTATCTAATCATTCTACCTCCTACCAAAATGCCATCATCATCATGTCAACTCTTTTTTACTATCTCTTCTAGATAGACATTAAATAGTGTTGGCGAGAGGCAGCATCCTTGTCGAACTCCCCTTCCAATTGCACTCTCTTCTGTAAGTTCTTCCCCTATCCTAACATTTACTTGTTGGTTCATGTATAAGTTTCTTATTATTCTTCTATCTTTCCATTCCAACCCTACCTTCGTTAGAACTCCCAACAACAATTCTCAATTCACGCGGTCAAAAGCCTTTTCTAGACCAATAAATATAGCATACACCTCTTTCCCTTTTTCTATAAATCTTTCACCGATCGCCCTTAATAATCCAATTGCATCTCTTGTGTCCTTGCCTCTTCTGAACCCGAACTGCTCCTCCTCAACTTCTTTATTTGTTCTTTCATATAACCTTCTTTTCAGTATTCGGAGCAGCATTTTAGCTGCATGAGACATGAGGTTAATAGTTTTAAAATCCTCACATCTCTTTGGGTTCGATTTCTTAGCCATCGGTATCATGATCGTTTTCAGAAAGTCTTTTGGTCATTCTCCTGTTTCATATATTTCATTGCATAGTCGGAACATTTTTTCTTTCCCTCTTCTCCTATAGTTTTAATGAATTCGATTGGTATATTATCTATTCCGGTTGCCTTTCCATTTCTAATCTCTGATATAGCCTTTTCAAACTCACCCCGAAGAATACTAAATCCTCTATCATCCTCGTCTACTTCATTTTCTACTTCAACATTTAGGATACACGGTCTATCCCTATTCTTATATAAGTCTTCAACGTATTCTTTCCACCTTCCTATGACCTCATTTCTCTCGCTGACTACCTTCCCATTCTTATTTTCTACTGCCATCATAATACCGCCTTGTTTCCTCCGAAATTCCATAGATTTCACCTCCTTGTACATTTCCTCATATTTCCCAACTCTTTCTAATTCTTCTATGCCCTCGCATTTTCTTTTGTAAAACTCTTCCCTCGCTTTGTCTGTTTGTCTTCGTAATTCATTATTTAACTCTCTGTACATCTTTCTGCCCTCTTCTGTATCAACCTGTTTCCACATGTTTTTCTTTCCCTCATTTTCTGCAACATCTACTCTGTAACCCATGGTTTCTTAGCAGTTTTGTATTCGCGTTAACCTACTGCTTCTTCTGCAGCCTGCTGAATGCAACGTTTAATATGTTCCCACCTTGCGTTACTACCTGCATCTATTCTTTCCTCGTTTGAACATTTTTCTTCGAATTTTTCAACGAAAAGATTTCTTATTTCTTCGTTTTTCAACTTTTCAGTATTCAACACTTTGTTACCTACTTTTTCCTTCTGCCTACATTTTTCAGCTGAATATCTACTTCAGCCAGCACAAGATTATGATCAGTGAAAATATACGTATGGCAAGATAGCCCCCCCACTTTAGAAAATTGAAACAATGTTTAGGTCATTCGTTTGTACTACGTTTGTACCGTTTGTACCAAAAATATTTTCGTTTGTACCATTTTCCTTATAGGGTAACTTGAGAGGTCGACTGGGGGGGCTATCTTGGCGCCAAGATAGCCCCCCCGTATCACAGCACAAAAAATTGGAATACACCCTTCGAAAGCAAATCGTTTGTACCGTTTGTACTGAAAAAAGTTTTGTTTGTACCCTGATAGTTTTCGAGAAACAGGGGATGACATTCGGGGGGGGGGCTATCTTGGCGCCAAGATAGCGCCCCCGTATCACAGCACAAAAAATTGGAATACACTATTCGAAAGCAAATCGTTTGTACCGTTTGTACCGAAAAAAGTTTTGTTTGTACCCTGATAGTTTTCGAGAAACAGGGGACGATATTTTGGGCGGGGGGCTATCTTGGCGCCAAGATAGCCCCCCGTATCACTGCACAAAAATTTGAAATACACCATTCGAAGGCAAATCGTTTGTACCGTTTGTACCGAAAAATGTTTTGTTTGTACCCTGATAATTTTCAAGAAAGAGTGGATGGCATTTGGGAGGCTATCTTGTACGCAAGATAGGCCCCCTAATATGTACTTTTTAAATGCCCATTAATAAGTATTATGTGCCTATTCATGTGAATTTATGTGTATTTAGAAATCTTGTTGTACATATCCAAATAAAAAAAAGGACTTGTTGGGAATAACGCAACGTTAAAATTGAATTGGCGAGTGGGAAAACAGTGTGAGTTCAAAATAAGCCATTTTGAGTTAAAGGCGAAAATAACACTAAAGATGTAGAACTACACGCTGTAATGAAGAGCAGTACAATTTGGAAGACCTCGCACGTTATAGCAGATTGCTATAATGTCGACTGTACATTTGTTGCATTAACAAACGAAAGTTCTTTCTTCAAATATCTCAAAGTACAGTCGACATTATAGCATTCTGTCATAACGTGCAAGTTCTTGCAAATTGCACTGCTCTTCATTACAACTTGTAGTTCTATATCTTTAGTGTTATTTTTGCCTTCACTTCAAAATGGATTAATTTGGACTCACACTGTTTTCCCACCCTCCGATTCAATTCTAACGTTGAGTTATTACTGAAAGACTCATTTTTATTTTGATATGCACAACCAGAATTCTAAATAAACATCAATTCACATGGATAAACATATAATACTTATTAATGGACATGGAAAAAGTACACATTAGGGGGCCTATCTTGTGTACGAGATAGCCCTCAAATTTCATCCCCTGCTTCTCGAAAACTATCAGGGTACAAACAAAACTTTTTTCGGTACAAACGGTACAAACGATTAGCTTTCGAATGGTGCATTTCAATTTTTTGTGCTGTGATACCTGGGGGGCTATCTTGGCGCCAAGATAGACTCCCGCCCCAACATATTATCCCCTGTTTCTCGAAAACTGTCAGGGTACAAACAAAACTTTTTTCGGTACAAACGGTACAAAATATTTGCTTTCGTATTCTGTATTTCAAATTTTTGTGCTATGATACGGGAAGCTATCTTGGCGCCAAGATAGCCCCCCGCCCCAAATGTCATCCCCTGTTTCTCGAAAACTATCAGGGTACAAACAAAACTTTTTTCGGTACAAACGGTACAAACGATTTGCTTTCGAATGGTGTATTTCAAATTTTTGTGCTGTGATAGGGGGGGCTATCTTGGCGCCAAGATAGCCCCCCGCCCAAAATATCATCCCCAGTTTCTCGAAAACTATCAGGGTACAAACAAAACTTTTTTCGGTACAAACGGTACAAACGATTAGCTTTCGAATGGTGCATTTCAATTTTTTGTGCTGTGATACCTGGAGGGCTATCTTGGCGCCAAGATAGCCCCCCGCCCAAAATATCATCCCCAGTTTCTCGAAAACTATCAGGGTACAAATAAAACTTTTTTCGGTACAAACGGTACAAACGATTTGCTTTCGAATGGTGTATTCCAAATTTTTGTGCTGTGATACGGGGGGGCTATCTTGGCGCCAAGATAGCCCCCCGCCCAAAATATCATCCCCTGTTTCTCGAAAACTATCTGGGTACAAACAAAACTTTTTTCAGTACAAACGGTACAAACGATTTGCTTTCGAATGGTGTATTCCAATTTTTTGTGCTGTGATACGGGGGGGCTATCTTGGCGCCAAGATAGCCCCCCCGAATGTCATCCCCTGTTTCTCGAAAACTATCAGGGTACAAACAAAACTTTTTTCGGTACAAACGGTACAAACGATTTGCTTTCGAATGGTGTATTTCAAATTTTTGTGCTGTGATACGGGGGGGCTATCTTGGCGCCAAGATAGCCCCCCCAAATGTCATCCCCTGTTTCTCGAAAACTATCAGGGTACAAACAAAACTTTTTTCGGTACAAACGATTTGCTTTCGAATGGTGTATTACAATTTTTTGTGCTGTGATACGGGGGGGCTATCTTGGCGCCAAGATAGCCCCCCCAGTCGACCTCTCAAGTTACCCTATAAGGAAAATGGTACAAACGAAAATATTTTCGGTACAAACGGTACAAACGTAGTACAAACGAATGACCTAAACATTGTTTCAATTTTCTAAAGTGGGGGGGCTATCTTGCCATACGTGAAAATATCAGCCCCGGGAAGGGTCTTCGCGTTCTTTAAGCTATTCCGATACCTGTCCTGAATCATAACATAGTCTATCTGGTATGTTCCGCCGTCTATTGGTGATTTCCTTGTTTATCTTCTTCTCTTGTGCTGATTGAACCAAGTGTTCCGAATTACTAGTGAATTCTGTCTACAGAAATTCACCAATCCCTCTCCCCTTTCATTTCTTTCGCCTAAACCATTTGCCTTCGATATTACATTCCTGTTTTTCTTCCACAACTGCATTGAAATCTCCCATTAGAATTATCCATGCACCCTTCTTCTCCCTATCTATAATTTCTTCCATTTTCTCATAATTTTCCTCTACTTCTTAAGTTGAATGCGAAGTTGTCGGCGCATATGTATGTATCACCACTAGATCCTTAGTTTCTCCTTTAAGTCTTTACATCATAATTCTATCATCAATAAATTCTACTTTCACTACCTTCTCCTTTAAGCGCTTTCCAAGAATTATTCCTACGCCATTATGACCGCCCTTTTCATTACCTGAGTAAAACATTCTATATGCTTCGCTGTTCAATACCCCATTACCTTCCCATCTAACTTCACAAACGCCTACCAAATCTAAATTATTTTGATTCATTTCTTCTTTAAGATTTTCAAATTGTCTACCCTGTAACATAGTACGTACGTTCCATGTCCCTATTCTAAACCTTTTACTCTTCCTTGTATTTCTTTCTCTGTCTGTCTTCCCCCCATTATTACTTTCTCGTCCAATAGTCCTTCCCAAGCCATCCTCCTCCCGGAGATCCGAATGGGGGGACATTTTACCTCCGGAACTACATTTTGACCTGCAAAAGACCATTGTTCATATGTTCTCTTTTGCTGCCAGCAAACTAGGGAAAATAGAGTGGTGGTTTCCCGTTGCCTTCTACCCCGCAGTATCCCAGCCGTTAAAGTCACTCTGGCCACGGCTGGTACTAATGTCCAAGTTGCCGTACCAATCACAATGATTTCCGCCAACTTGGCTACTGGAGAACTGCTGCCTTCTCCCTGAACACGCTTCGTCTGGCTACTCCATTTAGAAAAATTCGGTAGGGGTGGCCCTTCTGGTAGTGAACTACCACCGACACAGCTCTAAATTTCACTGTAGCACGCAATCCTCCCCACCCGACACATAAGTGTCTTCGTAAAGGTTGTGTTGGGGGCACTTAAAAGGTATATAAAAGTTAACGGTCCACAGTTCTTTTTTCCTTTTTATTGGATAATTAAATAAAAGAAAAGTCAGTCGAGCGCCATAATATACAACAGTATATTGTATATTTTACTTGTAATACTTGTAATTTGCTTGTAATTTTGGGCTATAATGTATTTTAAATTTACACTAGGCAGATTTTGCTAATAGAAGAAGAGAAAGACAAAGAAATAATATATTTTTAATGTTAATATATAAAATATATTTAGGTGTTTTTAGGTAATCTAATCTTGACGTAATCGTCATGACAACAAAAATATATATAGAATTATTCTGTAGGTGAAGTAGACATCTTAAAAAATTTGTGTAGAAGTAAACTGTACGCTTCTCCTTTATAATCATTAAACAAAGTGTAGAAAAAGATAATGTGTGTGTTTAATGGCTCAATATTAACGTATAAGAACCAGAAGATATCGTTTACTTCACAAATGTACCAAATAATAATAATAATGAAAATAATAATAATAATAATAATAATAATAATAATAATAATAATAATAATAATAATAATTATAATAATTATAATAATAATAATAGATGTGGAAATACTCTCCTTCCACAATCTGGTAAAGCTGTTAGACTCTTCGGGTCCAGAGGACCAATCCACAATATTTCCAGCTATTAGGCTTTTCGGGAGAGGAAACCCAAATAATAATAATAATAATAATAATAATAATAATAATAATAATAATAATAATAATAATAATAATATAAATAATAATAATAATACATGTGGAAACACTCTCCTTCCACAATCTGGTAAAGCTGTTAGACTCTTCGGGTCCAGAGAACCAATCCACAATATTTCCAGCTATTAGGCTTTTCGGGAGAGGAAACCCAAATAATAATAATAATAATAATAATAATAATAATAATAATAATAATAATAATAATAATAATGTTTATTAGAAGAAGAAGCAAACAGCGATACAGCCACAAGTGCCCCTTACAAGAAAGAAAAAAAAATTACATAGGGCGCATGCAAATAGAATAACATTATACAACTGATTGTACAAAAATGAAAAAAAAAGAAAATATTTATTGAAAAAAAAACATAAAACATGCAGTATCTGTTACAAACTAGAAGAAAAAAAAATACAAAGTAAAAATACAAAATATATAAAGTAAAATTCAAGATTGGATTATTATTAACAATGTAGTTGTAGCTGTTTACAAAATAACAAGAGAAAAAAAAATTAAAATACACTTAAGCATATAACATGTAAACTCATGACCAAGATGATGATAATAATAAAAAGAAGTGTAGTATCCAAAAAAAAGCAAAGATAAAAGAAAAAAGATGATAGGAAAAGAGAAAGAAAGTTAAAAGAGAACAAGAAAACAACCTAAAAAAAACTTTTTAATTTCAAATTTAAAAAAAAAATTTAAAAAAAAATTTTTTAGATGGCACCTTACAAATAAAAAAAAATATTTGTCCTTTAGAATTTTAATTAATTGTGAACGAATTTTAATAAAATTACTTTGAAAGATATCTATAGCATAGTAATACTTATTGGCTGTATTTATAGTTTTATAAATTGAACACTTCAGGGTAGGAACATTCGAAATAAAGGGTACAAAATTTCTAACATTGCGATATGGAATTCTTATGGACCAGAGACCATCAATAGAAAAGACACCTTGAAGAATATTATGAAAAAAACTTAAATCAGAAATACACCGCCTATCAGTTAGAGGTAACAAATAAAGGTCTTTAGATATGCAAGACAAACTCTTATCTTTGAAGTTTTTAAACTTCCATCGTATCCAAGCCAAAAAATTATTTTGAACAGATTCTATAGCATTTACAAAATACTTAGTTTCACAGTTCCAAATAACAGTGCAGTACTCCAGATGGGATCGCACATTGCAAATGTACAAAGTCTTACAGGTATTGACATTTGAAAAATTACGGCATAGACATTTTAACATAGCTAAGTTCTTCCTAGCCTTAGAAGTTATTACCTGTAAATGCTTATTGAATAATAACTTGTTATCCAAAATTATTCCTAAATCCTTGACGTAGGCTCCAACATCGATTCTCAGTTTACCGATTGTATAATTATACAAAAGAAGATTAGTTTTCCTTGAGAAAATTATGCCTTTAGTTTTGGTAATATTCAAAGGCAAAAAATTGGTTTCAGACCACTTGACCACTAATTCAATATTATCTTGTAAAGTTACTTGATCTTGAAAGGTTTTAATTTCTTTAAAAATTTTTATGTCATCGGCATACATCAAATATCTACAATTTAACTTCTCAGGTAGATCATTTACATACAACAAAAACAACAACGGACCAAGATTAGAACCTTGAGGCACACCAGATGTTATATTATGAATAGAAGACATATAGCCATTATACCTTACTTTGAATTTCCTATTATCTAAGTACGAAACTAGCCATTTTATTATTTGATTCGATAATTTATACTTATACAACTTATTAATTAATAAGTGATGAGGTAATTTGTCAAAGGCTTTGGCAAAATCAAAGTAAATAACATCTGTCTGACCACCCGATCGAATAACAGAAAACAAACTATGTACAAAGCATGCCAAATTTGTAGTAACTGATTTACCATTTATAAACCCATGTTGATTTACATCCAACTGATCACGTACGGCATTATACAAGTAGTTGTACATTATTTTTTCAAAAATTTTGGGAATAACATTCATTATAGATATTGGTCTATAATCGTTAATTTTATCACCTTTAGTCTTAGGTATTGGTGTTACGGCTACAATTTTCCAGGCTTCAGGATAAATATTTTCATTTAAACTCCAATTAAACAAAGATGCTAACACTGGTGAGATTACTTCAGCTACACCTTTTATAATAAAAACAGGTATTCCATCTATACCTGACGCAGATTTAGTCTTTAAGGATTTAATAGCATCTCTTACATTTCTAGTTGTAATAGGATGTATTTTCGTTTCACAAAAAGTTTCTGATGATGTTGAACAATTATTTGTATTGTTAATATTTGAAAATGTCTGGTAGACTGATGCGAAGTACTCTGCAAACAAATTTGCCAACAACTCGCAGTCAGTAACCAAAGAATCGTTTACTACTACTCCAGTTGCAGTCTTGTTATTACCCTTAGATACATATCTCCAAAATTTCTCAGGATTACTTTTTAATTGACTTTCCATTTTAATATAGTGAATACGTTTATCATCTTTTAACTGAGTCTTAAAAGCCTTGCGGTAGTTAGCAAATAATAAATAGTCTTCATGTTTTAATGTATTTTTATACTTTTTATGAGCCAAATTCTTTGCTTTTAATAAAGAAACAGATTTTTTGGAGTACCAACACGGATATTTAGATATTCTTGGCCTAGATTTCGGAATATTTGTTTCCATAGCTAACACAATTGCTTTTTCAAAATCGACAGCAGCTTCATTTATATCTGGTTTTAACAAGATATTATACCAATCTATATTAGCCAGTTGTTGATATAATGCATAATAATCACCTCTAACAAATTGAAAACGTTCAGAAAACTTATTTATTTTACAACCTTTAGGTAGAAACACAATGATTTCAATCGGATAATGAAAAATATCAGGATAGACCATGCACTGATTGGTTTTTCTTGACATAGAAGTAGCATTTGTGATAACAAGATCAAGAGCAGAAACTGAAGGTTCAACACACAGGTTAGTATTTTCCAAAAAAACAGACAATTGCTGAAACTTCAATTTGGAGTAATAATGTATTCCTGGAAGCTGTTCATTATTTAACCAATCAACTTTGGATATGTTGAAATCTCCAAGAATCAGTATATCATTATCCAAAGGATTTAACCTACTAGAAATATAGTTCAAATAATTTTCAAAATTCACAGGGGAAAAAGTCGGTTGAAAATAAACACACGATATTAAGAGATTCTTTCCAGTATTACATTTTAATTCAATCCACACACATTCACTTATAAGTTCAAGATCAGGTCTGCGATTCACCATAAAGTTTTTCTTTATTGCTATCAAAGATCCACCACCTCTTTGACATGATTCTTCACTATATAATCTGTCGGCTCTAAAGCATGTATAGGTATCTGGGAAATAATCGTAGTCTCTATGAATATCGGATAACCATGTTTCTGTTACTGCAATTATATCATATTCACAGTCAGAAATTGAAGAGAAAAAATCACTACTTTTAGTTCTAAGTCCACGAACATTTTGATACCAAATTTTAAGGTTTAGGTTCATCATGCTTAGTAGGAGAATTTTGATTAGTAACTTCGCCATAATTCCGCAATCTACCATAGAAAGGACCTATGAGAATACCTGTAGGCCACAGTTTAGGATCATTAATTCGGGAAAAATCTGATTCATTCACCTCTATATGAAAGGAGGAATAGGAATTATGTTTAGTCTTCAATCTGGTACAAGCCACTTCTTTCACATTGAGTTCCTTAACAATTCCTTCAACTTCTTCACTAGTAACTAACGGGTTAAGTCTTGTTACAAACAGTGCTTTTCTTCTTGATTTGGATACCAGGTTTGAATTACCTGCGCCACAGCCAACGGTGAGTTTCCTTGGTTCTCTCCGAGAATCTGAAATCGGCAAATTGTTAGCTCTCAGAGCTTGAAATGGTTTATTATTTTTGGATATTACTTGAGACCAGAGGGAAGGTGTAGATTTAGAGGATATTTGCTCATCTTTTCCAGTTTCACTATTATCCGTTAAATGTGGAAAATGATTTTGATCATTGATATTTGGAGTCGGTGTAAAGTCTTGTTCAAAGTCCTGATTAGAAGTTGAGATCTTACGGGTGTAGACTTGTTCTCCAATTAACAAACTTCTCAACAAAGAGTTTTCTTTCCTCAAACTTACAATTTCATTTTTAAGTTCAAAAAGTTCATGTAAAAGTTCACTCTTGATCTTGTTTACACTAAATTCAAGTAATTTTGATATCATTTCAAAGTCCATAGAAGAACCCTTACAACAAGATAACTGGTCATCTTGTCTCTTTTCATTTTCAGAGATGCGTAGTTGCCTACCACTAGTTGAACTACCACAAACAAAAAAATTATCTTTTTGAACACAAGCACTACATTTAAATTCACTTAATTGGATATGTTCCTTTTTACTAATTTGTTCAAAACAAGCTGAGTGACATTTTCTCTGACAAGTATTACATTTGACAGTTTTCTGCTTTCCATATATACATTGATTACATTGTGGACAATCATCTGCTAGAGGTGCCATTTAATATAAACATAATAATACTAAAAAAAGGAAAAAAGAAAAAAATATAAATACAATAAACACACACACAGACGTACAAAGACTCCAAACGGCCAAAAAGGAATCTGTTCACAAATTAAAAAAAAAATGAAATCAGCTTCTCGACCTGCCAGAGGATCTAAAATCGCTGAAGACCTCACGACCCAACCTATTTTTGTGAAGCTTAGGAACAGAGAAGATGGAAAAGTCCCTGCTTAGCCACCATAGAGCCCTGCTGCGAGACACTAATGCACCTCGACTTACTGCTCACGGTGTTTCCAGCCCCACCTCGTGGAGGAAGGGACAGTTGCTCATTGATGATAATTGGCCAGAAAAAAGGAAAAGACCTTAAAAGAAATGAGCAACCACGGGGCCAAAGGCCGAGAAGCGATCATTTCTTAATAATAGCGAGAATAATAATAATAATAATATAAATAATAATAATAATACATGTGGAAACACTCTCCTTCCACAATCTGGTAAAGCTGTTAGACTCTTCGGGTCCAGAGAACCAATCCACAATATTTCCAGCTATTAGGCTTTTCGGGAGAGGAAACCCAAATAATAATAATAATAATAATAATAATAATAATAATAATAATAATAATAATAATAATAATAATAATACATATGGATTTCATTAACACGTTGACCGCCACTATATATTTTGACCTTTCACAACTTTTCAACAATCCGCTACTAATACTTTGTTTTCGCCTTTCTTTTAACCGCATAAATGTATAATTTCTTTGTATATGGTTTTGCATACACGCGGCGCGGATATTAAATGTTGACTTTTACACCATATGTATGTAATAGCATACACACCTATAAAGAGAACGTGAAAAAGTGCAATATATATTTGTGTGTATGGAAAACCATACACTAGGCGCTGCATGAAGGAGCCGTATGTATGGAAATCCATACACATGGCAGCCAATCAATAAATGTATTACAACTTTCAGGCATACTAAAAACTCTTAAGCCTTCAGTTTACAACGTTCAAAATTGGCTTATGGAAATATTAACGATATTCACTTACCCATGTTGTGGAAAATCTTTTTTTTTTTCCTCTGGAAATGATACTGATATGCTTCATGCAGTTTCAGCTCTTTGCCCATAGCGGTCCTTGTGAACTCCATTGCAGATCAATGTGGAACTGTAATCCGAATGTAATGTTTTGGCCTTTTATATTTTTCTTCACCCCCCACCCAAAGCACGAAGGTCCCGGAACCAGGTGTGCACACTAGGCCTCTGGGAACGTCGAGATGACAAAAAGGCTTTCACCCCCGCCCCCAGGCACGAAGCCAGGTGTCCGCACTTGACAGCTGGTAGCTCGGGGATGAGCACGATGAGATTCGAAGATAAAAGAAACCGTGGTGATGTACATGAAAATCGGACTATGCCGATCACCACGCGTGTCGATGAGCACGTAATTGTCACACACAGGTAGACTACCCATTATCGTCTATTGTTGCGACAACGTTTGTGTAGTGTGTTGTTAGTTTTCAGTACGAAAGCCGTGGATACTTTAAGACGTATGAAGTAAATCTCAGAGAGATATATTCTCTACAATTCAGAATCGCAATAGTGGAGGTACGTGTCTACCGGTTCATTTAAGGAAACGCAGAACATTTTTGAAAGGAAGTTTCATGGCGTTTCATTACCGGAAATGAGTAGTATACAGGATTTGGCGAAGAACTGACGTACTACGAATGCAGTATGGAACCAAAAAGGAATCGAGCTCCGTCTGTTTGTACATCTTCCATGATCGCGGATATTCAAGCATGAATGATCCAGAATCCAAAGAAGTCGTCACAGAAATTGTGCTAACAACTGAACATTTCGCGCAGGTCTTGTCAACGTGTATTAAAAGATCTACGGATGAAACAGTACAAAGTGAAATTTGTTGAAGAACTGAAGGAGGTAGATAAGGAAAAACTCGTGAATTACTGCACGTGGTTACTTGAAATGGTTGATAATGGAATGCTGATCCAATGTTGTATTTTATGAGTGATAAAGCCTTGTTCTAATTCACAGGACGTGTAAACAACCAAAACAGCAAATACTGGTCTACAACTAATCCTCATAAAATGGATGAGATACCTCTTAACGATCAGAAAATGAGAGTCTGGTTTGCTTTGTAACCAAGTTGGATTATGGGTCCCATATTTTTTGAAACAACTTCAAACACAGACGAGTATATGCGAATATTTGATGAATTTTGTGACGCCCCATGAACGTTCCTATGCCTTCTTTCAACAGGATGGGGCAACCTCTCACATTTCACGCGTGTCCCTAACACGAATCCATGAAAGATTCACAGAGGAAAGAGTGTCAGCAAAGGATTGTGGCCGCCGCTTTCGCAGGATCTGATCACTTGTGACTTTTGGAGTCTGTGAGAGTAATTTGAAAGGACAAGTGTACGAGAATAATCCCAAATCATTAAAAGACTTTAAGGACAATATTCGTTATGAGATTTTGCCAATTGATGCGGCAGAGTTGCGCAAAAAATAATGACATGTTAGTTCGCCCAAAAAATTAACTGACACACAATACGATCATTTACAGCATCTACTGTAAAAGACCAGACAAGATCACAAGATTACTTCTGTCCATAAATAAATTAAGTAAGTAAAGTAAGTGTATTTCACTAACCAAACATTTGCGCTTTGTATGTATTTTTCTATATGCTCGTGGCGTTCGGGGCCGGTTTTTGGTGCGCCACCCCATAGCAGTGAGATGAAGTATATGCCATAACACAAACTCCCGCCAAAATTGACGTGAGATCCTTTATACGAATTCTGAACACCAAACACAGAATGTAGCTTATAACCATGGGAATTGTGTAGCTATTACGAACTGACCATAACGAAAGATGAGAAGAAAAAAGAGCAGTAATGCAGAGACTTTCAGGAAGTGCACTAAAAGGTTCACGATGATGAGCTTTGTGGAGGACCTTGTGTTCAAACGGACGATCTGCTGAAACACCTTAACAAGAAAGTGTGATACAATCACGGGTTCACAGTAACTGTATTCCCCAAAGAGTTTAAATAAGTTCTGGGAAAACGGTGTATCGATATGTGACTGACAAGCTAGGTTATAACAAATTGCGTGCTTCGTAGGTGACAAAAAAGCTGGCAAATGCTCATAAAGACTAACGACTGACAGCTGCGCATGATTTTTTGGCCCGCTTGGGATACGATCTCTTTTCTTAGATAGTAAAGGGAGATGGAACCTAGATATTGTACGTCACTGGTCAGTCGAAGAATTTGACAATGCAATTGTAGCACTCTGGTTCCCATAAAACTACAAAATTCAAACCAACACCATCAATTCGCAAAATCGTGGCAACTCTGTTTTAAGATCAAACATCTGTGATTCTTGTAAAATGTTTGGAATCAGGTCGTACAATTGCTGCGGACGTATATTGCCGAACACTGAACAATCTGCGACACATTCAAGGAGTGTTGCGCTTGGCAATTCCACTCATCTATGATAACAACCGCTTACTCGCAGTTACTTGTACTCATGAGGCAATGCAAAGGTTTCGGCGAGAACTATTAAATCAACCTCCTTAAGCTCTGACTTTGTACCACCGATTTCTTTATTTCTATTCAACTGAAAAAGTGACTTCCATTAAAGCGGTTCAATGTCGGTGAATTACTCAAGGCATCGGTATCATGAGATAACCAAAAAAGTTCTGTCCCTTTTTCACCCACCACTTTTAACATCAATATGTTACCTAAGACGTACCTAGAAATCAAAAATAGACCCTATCAGCATTGTCGGCTTTCTGCCAACGTTCCGTAAGGCCAAGAAATGAAACAGATGATAATCGAACGAGTCCATGTCCAGGGAGTATGATAGATTCAATAATGTTGCCCTCCAAGGAGTAGAACGGTGTCCCAGGTTATCCTAGCCACGAGGGGCTTAGTGTTGTCCTGTAAAATGATAATCTCTTCAGCATTTAGAAGTGCTGGATCCAGAGTTTTGAGTTTTTCTTGATCATGGCTCAACTGCTGCTAGTACACAGTTGTATTGATGTTCTGACCAGCTTGTATCAGTTCCTGATGTACGATACCGCAATCAGTTTACCAAACACACAAGAGTTTCTTCTGGTGTAATGATAGTTTCCGTTCTTTTTGAACCGGTTCAATGATGCCAACCAATGACGACGGCGCTATGGAGCATCGTACATAACCCATTTCTCATCGCATGTCAACACCCTGTCAAGAAATGGCTCTTTGCTCAGACTAGAGAACAAAGAAACACTGGTATCTGCTCACGTTGAAATCTGGTCCGGAGTCAAAACATGTGGGATCCATTGACCGAACTTGTAGTGCTTCCCAAGTTGATGAAAGTACTGCCGAATGGTTTCTCCACTCACACTGAATTGTAGTTTCAGTTCATCACATGTCTGGCCACTGTTCGCCCCAATTGCGGCCTGAAAATCCTAATTTTGTACATGTGTTGGTCATGCAGCACGTGGTATGTCTTCGAGTGTTTCGTCGCCGTCCTTAAACTTGTTAAACCACCTCTGTACTGTCTGCTTATTCACGACACCCTCCCCAAAGCCATAGTATATTTTCGGCCTCGCTGCAGCCGCGTTTGATTCCAATTTGAAGTCGTACAACATACATCCCTTATGGCGGTCTGTGGAGGTCCAATGTTCACTCTGTCCTTATGCAAGTTCACGGTGTAACTGAACTGGCACAGCAAGGTGTTATCTTGCATATACCCACACCATCAACTGATCTTCACCTTGTCTCCATTCGCTTTCAGCTCACAGTGTGAGGGTAAATTGAGCACAGACCTCCACAAAAGGCGATAGAAGTTTCTTGGATTCCTTTATAGATTGAGTGCACTCTGAGGTGACAGACATTTACATAGAATAAAATGGATGCTTGTGGCATTACACCAGAAATATCTGGAGCTTCAAAGTGATTACATAAAAATAACCACTGTATGCACTTGTACCTACATCAATCCCAATAAGTTTCTTCTCATACCATTAATTGCATGTTTTTTAATATAAGGTATTTTGACATAGGCTTCGTATATCCATCTACGAGGGCCATTTTGCTCGAAGGGTCAACATAATTGTGAAATGTAAGATAATGAATCACTCATTTTAAGAAACTTAGAGTCCTTCGATGTAGTCTCCGCCAGCCTGTTGAACCTTTTGCCAGATGTCTGAACCGTTGAATACCTGTAAGAGCCCCACTTTGTAAGAGGGTGTTGACAGTGCGCCCTAAGGCACGAACAACGCTGGGAATGTCTCAGAAACGTTTGCCCGTGACGGGTTCTTTCATTTTTGGTAAAAGATCAAAATCGCAAGAACTCGTATCCGGGGAGTGTGGCGAGTGCTCCAGTACCTCCCAACCCCATCGTCGTAACAGAGTCTGAACCAGATTGACTGTATGGTATCTAGCATTTTCGTGTAGGGAAATTCGTGAAGACTCCAGGAGGTGTGGACGTTTGCGCCGCAATGCTGGTCGCAAATGGTGACTTAGGTATGAAGCACAGTATGCAGCATTAACGATAACACCTGGTAGTAGGTGATGTGACAGGATAATGCCTTCGTAGTCGTATAATATTATCATTATCACCTTCACGTTTGCTGCCTCTTGCTTAAGCTTTTTCGGTCATGGATATTCTGGGCAGAGCCATACACTCGACTGTCGTTTCAATTCAGGTTCGTAGGATCGTCCCCGCGTTTCAACACTTGCAATAATGTGGTGCAAGAAATCATCATCTTTCTCATTATAACGTTCAAGGTGTAGGCGCGCACATTCCCACCTACCTTTTGAACCTCGATCAGAGCATGGGGTACCAATCTGGCTGCAATTTTCCGCATGCCAAGATCTTGTGTTACCATCCGGAACACTGATCCGGAAGAAATGTTCAGCTCTTGCTCCAATTCACTACTAGTCCAGCGCCCATCACCGTCAAGCAGTATCCGTAGTCTTGCAAAATGAATTTCTTCCGTAGCCGTTTGCATATACCCTCCACCATGCATTTTGTCAGTTGATTGTTGTCCCCCGGTGAAATGCTACAACCCATCTCGCCACTGTCCATACGGTAGAGCAGCTTCACCACAGGGCTTTACTAATCCTCTGTGAATGGTTCTAGCATTTCGCCCTCATGCCACCTGGAATTTGATAAACACACACTGTTCTGCACGCGTGAACATTGCGTTAGTGAAGTATTTCACACAACAATCATCTTAAGAATGTCTACTCGACACACACATAGTAATATGGGACCACAGCAGCTTTGAACTGGCTCGTACACATCCACGGAACACATAACCATCGTCATTTGTCTCTTGCCCACACTACACTCTAATCATAGCAGTGTTGCCAGTTTGAGTTTAATGACCCTCGTGTATATATATTGTGTATATGCTCCAGCGTAAGTCTGGAACGCCTGAAGCAAATTTAACCAAACTTGCTAAACATATTATAGAACGGAAAAGAGGATATTCGAGGAGGAGACCTGTAAAGATTTTAGAAAAGGATCAATATTAATGTGAGATCCATAGTTTTTGGGATCGATGTGCTAATTGGTGCTCTTTAAGTCCAAGTACGAACCCACAAGTGGGGGAAACACCACTTGATAATCAAGGAAAGTAGGAGGGAGAACATAAAAATTATGGAAAATAGCTGATATTAGTATTGATTTCGTAGTTTCTGAGGTGACTGAGATGAATAATAAAATTTCCAACAATTTAAAACTAAATGCAGCAACCACATTTTGTTTTCGGAGTTCCTTACTTAGTGACAGTTTTGTTGGTATTTAAATGAGAGTTATGATCAGAGTTGAGGTATGATCCCCCTGACACTCTTTGAGGCAGCGGGGGAGAAGACATAGGAATGACCGAAAACAACCGATGTTACTGTCAAATTCATAGTTATCAATGTTGGTAGAAAAGTAGTTACATTCTCGATGCCTTTTTAGCCACCATTAGCACCTGGGGGTGAAATGATGACATGTATAACATCTAAGCAACCGATATTAGTGTTTAACCATTAATTTTCAGGATCTTTAAGTCCATTGGTGGCAGTGTGATAAATAAAACATCTTAAATCACTGAGATTAGTATCAAGTTCATGCTCTTAGATTATAATTGCAGTAGTATTTAATCCCAATTTGAGAAATGATCTGCCATGGCAGCTCGGTTGGGAATTTTCATGATCAACGCTCAAAGCGTTGTTCAATTATCAGATATACTTGTAGGTATGTGTATGAACGTATATTCAAGCCTAATCCTGGCTAAACACCTGTAGTAATTTTAAGCAAGGTTAATAGACACATAAACATGAAGCTGAAAAAAGTACTGTAGAAATAAGATATTCCAAATTTTTAATTTCATAGAGGCGAATTATAAAAATAATGCACACAACAGATATTAATGTACAATCCAGAGGATTGCTGAAATGAATGGTAATCCTCCAAATGTCGTTTGATTGAAGCATATGGACTTCAGCAGGGATTGGGGGAGAGACGAAGAATAAAACGTCATGAAACGGCTGAAATTCGTGTCGAATGAATAATGTTTGGGGTCGAGAAACGCCCGATTTGTTAAAAATGACTGGAAAGACACTTCGTACCCAGTTCTAGCTGTTTTTAAACTTCCAAATTATCCTAGGCTTAAAGTTTGGGAGTCTTATGGAACGACTTGTCAGCCCTTCCGTCTATCTTCCAGTCTGTTTACAGGTATCAGGGTAATAACAGTAATATATTACACAATACATTTTTCGCAGTCTATTCAGTGTCCTTTAAATAAATCTAATTTCCTGCCATAACTCTCTATTGAAATGTAAAGCAGGTCATTTCCAGTTTTAACATTTAAAGCCACTGAACAAAAACGGTAACAAATAAGGAGAAGCAGTTGCTTGCACACGATTCGGAGACCCAAGGTAACATACCATGACTATCCCAAACTCTTTGATAGCACGGAAATTGATACAAATTTAATATTATTACAGATTTAAATACTGATTTCCAATCAGAAAAAGAAAAGAGACATCGAAATGTGTTTTTCTGATATTGTTATAATACTCCAAGAATATGATCCATTATCTTCCTTAACCACGTATTGTAATCGGAAATAGTTAAAATTAGCTATCCCTGACTTCAAGAGTTACAGTCATTGAACACAAATTGTAACAGATAGGACAAACAGTTTTCTGCAGTCGGTTCGGCGTCTTGAAAGAGCATATCATCACTTCTTCAACACTCTACCAACACCGAAAGCTGTTGACATTTGCTATTACTTTTGGTTTCAATTCTAATTTACAAGAGCAAAAACGGTAAGGATTATCGATATGTTGTTTTTGCAACATATTCACCGCTTGAGAGAAGGGCTTATCTCCTACATTAAGCAACTATTCAATCAGGAAGGAGTTCCAATTAGCGAATTCTCGTTTCAACATTTATTGCCATAGAGCAAAAACAATAAAAGCTTAACGAGTAAAGGGTTTATTTATGGATTCCGCACGCAAGACACCGGTACTATTTTTTAATTTATTAACCAATTGCAACTAGAAGTTATAGATATATTTTTTTAAGATTAAGCATAAAATTGCCATAGTTTAAAAGATGTACCATAGTTTGTCCATGTGAAACAAAATTCACTTGTTTTCTAGTCATACCAATTTCGATAAGGGCTTATTCTATGGGGTAGAGAGTTTCAATATTTATGCCAAAATACATTACCTTCAGCATTTTTATCAGTACACTTTCATTAAAATAAATATTCTAAGAAGAAAAAGGATTCAAATACTCCTCATAAATCTATTCTTCACGTGCGAAGAGCGGGTAATCGGCTAGTTTATACATATAGAAAAAAGTGCACGTTCTCACTTCCATAAACAGTTATACAGGTAGAATAATTAAATATCATTTCTTTAGCCCTTATGCTTCATAATCCAAAATATTCCGCCTTAACTTCCTGTCATTCCTGCATCTTTTCTAAAGATAATTCTTCATTTCGAACGAGCCTTATCTTCTATGTTCAAAGTATATTTTCTTATTGCATGTAACATGAGCATTCTCTCAAAATTTTATCAATTTAATTTAATTGCAATTTAAGCATCTGATAAGCTTGATAGATGCGGATAAAAAGTTCTGAGTTAGTAACCGTCAACCACTCAGGCATAATTTCCAAACGAAATATTATATATATATATATATATATATATATATATATATATATATATATATATATATATATATATATATATAGGTCATTCGATTATCCAATTTAGGTCATTTTATTTACAAAAACACACCTTTCTCTTGGGCTGGTAACACTGTTCATCCGATTATGTTCATCAATACACAGGCAGGTATCCTCCTTTTCCTAGTTGCTTCGTGGAAAGTTTCGGATCCCTGTCTGTTTTGATTTCTTTGTCATCACGGTTGGACTTTCTAAATTATATTATAATGTGCAAACGTCATTTCATAACTTTGTCGTCAGGTCAGCACGGGTTAAAGTACTAGTAGGGAGCTGCTATTTCACTAATGCGTGTTTACAGCCACATAGAATACCTTTAGGGGGTGTGCATATCGTAATACGAAATTACCTTATATAAAGGATACTCTTATATATACTGTATATATACCTAAGACCTAGGTATATATATATATATATAACTGTTCTCTTCCAACGTTCATTACCGCCAATGCTCTTGATATTTAAGATATGTTACAATGTTTCAATACTGCATAATACTCTTTTTAATAACCATTTTAATAATACAATAAACAATTCATTTAAGCGTTCCTTGCTACCATTATTATCATCATGATATATATATATATTATTTCGTCACTTCCGCAGTTAAGTATCACTACTCTTAGATCTAGAATAGGAAAATTGTAAACTATTGATTAACGCCAAAAAAATTTGGGATTTTCAACATCTTCCTAAATCATTGAAATTTGTACTTAGAACTACAAAGGTACCAATGTACTTTGTACTTTAAACATGGAGGAGTATGTAATTCAATAGAGTAGTAGGTTAAAACTAATTTTGCTTCTTTGGTGAGAGAATATACGAGTTTTATAGTTAAAGTTCATCACGAAAACTGATTTACATGCACTTTAAACCGTTCTTACCAAATTAATGTTAAAGCTCTTTGTGTCCATTTTTGCCTTTGAGTTCTTAGTGCTTGTGCGACATAAAACAAATTTGAGAATTTACTATGTTCATATTCTACAGTTATATGTGTAACAAAAGTGGCCTATATTAAGCCTTAATTAGAACTGAGTTCTAGTTGAGATGGCTTAAATATTTACAAGTAGGCAGTAATGTCCTTCAGCCTGTTAGGTTTGAACCAGTTGCTAAATTTTTCCAGGGTCTCAGTGTTAAATTGATTCCCCACCAGTATATGCAGTACTTACGTTAAATAATCATTTTCGAGTACCTTTCTCAGAACAAGTACGTGTTTTTTTTTTTTACTTTCGAACTCTAAGAAAAATAACTACCTATGTAACAAATGCTATAGTTGAGCAAAGTAAATATAATTTTTATACCATCTCGACAGAGATGATATGCTTCTGATATGCAGATGCAGTTCGTTTGCGAAATATATTTAATTTCTGGTCAGAAAAAGGAAACTTCCAGTTTGTTCTGAGCCAACATGATACGATATGGGGGCCCTAATTTGTGTATGTGTGTGTGTGTTTTGCATTCACAAAATGTTTCGATACTATGTCTAAGTTCCCAGAAGATATATATATATATATATATATATATATATATATATATATATACACAGTGTGTTCGTAAAGTTCCGCAACCCAAAGTTTGATTGTGTATATCTTTTGAACCAAGATCAATAAAGCCATGAGATTTGAAACAAATATGTAAATATTTTTAGATCATGACCAATGTTGGAATTTGTAACGTTTTTGTATAGTGACGAATGGAAGTGCCGAAAATGTAAGATAAAAAATGTACAAAATGAAGAAAATCTATATTCATTTGCAGAAAACTGATTTCTTCCCGGTGAATCTTTGCGCATATTTAGAGCATGTATCAACATTTGTCCATTGGTGAAAAAATGTAACAAAGTTCATGCAGTGTTGCCATGCAAAAAGGCTATTTAATGAAAGTCTGTAAAATAGGTGATTCTTGACAGAAACGCGGTCCCTGCCAACACTGTTCTCGTAAAATTACTACAACAGGTGTGTTTCAGATTAATTGATGATAAGCAATGATAATCTGCACATAATGGATAAAATGAGTCTATGCCAGCTGCGAGGTAGGTATTTTTTATCACAAATTTTTGCGATAAAAACTCAGGTCATCAATTATGTGCCAATTCTCATTGATTATCATATATATAACTTGGTGAGTTTTGTCAGCATAAGCATGATATTTGTTTATTACTTCTCACCGTTAACACTATCATTGAAAAGAATAATCACAATTTGGAAATACGTAACAATATAAGGGTAAAACTACGATGAAGATATTTTTCCACCTGTGTTAAGTCATTATAGAAGAACTCCGTGGGATGACGAGCATAAAATAAATTGTTCAGTGCACATCGACCACACCACTTCCTTTCCACACCGATAGATATAATTTCTTGTTCAATCATTGAGGAGTAGTGAACATGACAACATACCGAGTACAATCGAAGTGTACGTCAAGTATAAGCTACGTAATACAATTCGTTTTCTCCAAGTGGCTCCTGAGGTCCCTAAAATTCCAAGATAAGACAGCTCAGCAATCATAATATCCGCCTTTTAAGAGTCACTTAATCTACCATTCATTAAAGTTGTTTTCAGGCACAGATGTCAACCCTGGACTACTCTCGTTACGTACATCTGTTTACTCCTTCTAGTTGAGGTGCTACATCGCAGAAATCAACGAAAAACTGCAAATTGCGATAAGAACATTCCCGTTGGTATAAAAAATGTGTTTGGTTATACAATGGAATTAAGTCGGGGAGGCATCCTCTAAGATCAAAGAAATCCAAGATGGCGGCCATATTTCAAAATAGCTACGCGGTTACAGTTTTTCTGTTACACGTCGCAGGAATTGAGTGTCTGGTGTCGATTTATAGGTTAATGAGGTCAATGATTCCAATTTTTATGTTAAAAACAAATTAGGAATTACAATAGGTGTTTTTCTGTTCCATATACTTTTTTAAATTGAAACATAGGCGAAATCATTATACACTATTTTTATCTAAAATATGTATTATATAATGCTATGCTTGGTCTATGCTGATTGCTGGAAAGATTCTGTTTGATTTTCTTATCACAAACTGTCCAGAAGAAAATGAGCGATGTATGTCTGGTAACTGAGCCTGTATCAAAAAGGTCTTTCAGATGGACCGGTAGCCAACGAGCATAGTTATTATGCCAGAACAAAAAACCAAGGAATCATGTCTCTTAAGCAGTCACGATACAAAAAGTAGTTGTCTTCTCTAATTGAGCGAAGAGAAGCAATATGATTTCCATGTTAAGACAAGTCAGCCAATATTTGAACATTATACTGTCTGCAGCTCGCTCTTCACACCAAATGTCAAATTCAAGCTCGGAACCAGACTGGTGGTAAGCATGTTGCAACAAATGGTATAGTGCTGCTGCAGTTACTTGGTGAATTCCTCTGGCTTTCTTTACGTGGGTTACTTTGAGATAGCTTTCTGCAGCAAACATCACCATGAACTTTTTCTCACCATACATGTCTGGATAGTTCCACTGAATCACTTTTGATAACGCAAACAGTTGTTGATCCACTACCATAACAGGAATTTGATGCCTTAACAAATTGTGTAACTCGTTTTATTACGTTCATCACATGTTTGGTCATAGCTATTGATGATGAATCTTTATATAATAATGGTAAAAGTGATGATATTCCTGGAACAAAATCAGTTGAAGCAAGTTTGTCTATAAGCATGGTAGGCTGCCTACGATGCCCTGGCTGATGACATGTTTTAACCATGCAATTTCTTCTTGCTTCTGATTCGTAGCAGTGGGTGTCAGCATGAGTTTCAATGTAACATCAGAACAAGTTGGAATAGTAGGTTCTTTTGACTTAAAGATTGCTGTTTCAACCAAAGCAAACTCGTCCAAAAGAGTAGCCACACTTCGTTTTTTGAAGTTACTTATGTCATACTCTATATCTTGTGTAGGCCTTACTGTTCCTAAACATTCAGGTGTCGGATTTTGAAATATTGATATACTTGTCCTATGAAAGGAAGTGTACGAAGTTGAACTACTAGGATTGTGGTCTATGTTATCGTACGCCCCAATTGTGAATATGTCTTTAAGTAGTTTTAATGGACACAATACCTTTTCTCCTTGGTACTTCACATTTACAAGTTGACACATCCCTGTTGAGAGTTCCAGCACACGAATGTAGGAGATTGAAAGTCCAACTGAATGTAGATTTTCCACTATCTCTTTTTTTTCATGTTTTTCCAAATATTGAAATACCCATGTAAACTGGAAGCGAGGGTTCTCTATCAGTTTCATGCCTCAGTATGTATCCAGTTGGTTTTTGGGATTGTATATTAAAACAAAGCAATTGCGATATTGTTAAAGATGGCTGTGTAACAACTTCATTGTCTTCAATGTTAGATCCATACAAGAACATATTCACATTGGCAAGTAGGGAGCGAGGAACAGATTTACACTGGGTTTCAGCATGTAAATTACTATTGAATGCGTTCTTTTGTTATAGCATTTCTTTCCTTACTATTTTAGTAACACGCAACAAAGCAAGGGCGTCTTCATCTTGGTCATTTTTACAAGATTCCAACATGTTATCACCAACAGTTTTATCATATGCTAATATATACTCTCCGCCTCTGTGCATTGTGCAAGAATCCTCTGTCGTAATCTTGAGATGTGGCATTTTCTGATCTGTTCCTAGTAGTTGCATTAGCCTCCTCTTCTACATTTTTGTCAGGATACTCATCTTGAAAACTGGTTGCGTTTCATCTGAACCATTCATACTTTCCTCCCTGAAATTAACTAACTGCAAAAATTACCCCTTCACATACATGAACATTGCAAGTTGATGTCAATTGACTACTCCAAAAATTGTTATACAATCCTGCTAAGCACTTTGCATGGTATTTTTCATCTAGAGCAATCATATCACCACCACTAAGTTTTGCTAGTAGATCACTATTTCCTTGTTAAATGGCACACTTCCTCCCCTTTTGATCTACTTGTTAAGTGGTTACAATAACCAATTAATCCTTGCTGGTTGTAGAACCATCACAAAAGAAGCACATCTCTTTAGAAGTTGATGATCGGTGTTTACGATCATCTGATAATGATGTAGACTCTTTGTCACCTTCATGAAGCTTCCGTTTCTTTGCTCTTTCGAACATTGTAGAGTTATAATTTAATGCACATTGTTTGTGCCATTTAGCTTATCGTTTTAAAAGTGTTTTTCCACTCCACAGTTATCTTCATAAAACAGTTTTATATCCATATCACTGGGTAAGGCACAAATAGATTGAAAGTTTTTTTAAATTCTTCGCAAGCGTTGCGTATCTAGCGTTACGAAAAGATGCATTTGGGTTATTTGCAGAATATACCAAATGGTCATCAGATATCTTTTGACACAGTATACACTTCGTCCAATTAACACTTTTAGTTTTTTGTATATCCTAGGTCACATGCAGGAACTAATCGGAGACGCTATGTATAATTCCTAACGCGTTTTTAACACAAAAATTGCAATCCTTGACCTCAAAACCTATATATCGATACCAAACACTCAATTCCTGCTACGTATAACAGAAAAACTGTAACCGCGTAACTATTTTGAAATATGGCCGCCACCTTGAATTTCTTTGCGTTTAGACGATGCCTCCCAAACTTAATTTCATTGTATAACCTTACACATTATTTATACCAAAGGGGATGTTCTTATCACAATTTGCAGTTTTTATACCCGTAGCACCTCAACTATTCTAACTTCGTCAGCACTCGTGCACAGTACTATCATCGATACAGTTCCCGCCGCGCCGTAACCGATACTCATTCATGCAGCAACGAATTGTTTCTGTACCATGTCCTTACACTTGAACAAATCAAATGACGCCACGTACTACACATTTGGCATGTCCTTCGACCGCACTCGGTATGTGTTCTCGCTCCTCACTTCACACTAAATGAACGACAGAGGCTGTATTTCTGTGTGATATGAGCAACGTCCGATGATCAACTTTATCCTACAACAGTTTCATCATTCCAAGCGGTTATTTTCTAATGGCTAAACGGAAGATGAAGATTCCATCATTGTAAGTCAGCATACTACATACACTAACAGAACCGTTTATTAGATGATTTAAATAGTAACATTTAAAGTTTGAAACGACTTGTGAGCTGTCATGCCCTATTTATTATTAGCGTCTATAACACTATCTCCTAATAGTAATCAACCACGCTAATAGTAACCAATAGTAATCAATCATGCTCTCTGTGAGACGTGGAAGAAACAAATAGTATTTAGTCAATAATTTTGTTCCTAAAATACTCAACAATACATAATAAAAGCAATCAATATAAATTTTGTGTGGTAATGAAAATAAGAAGAACTTCTCTACCATTTTAGCATTATATGTTTCAGGTGTTGGCGTAATTCAAGAAAGTGTTGGAAAATATTTGCGATGCATCATATTGAGAACATCTGTCGAGATTCGTCGATTCCTGGCTTGAATTATATCGTTGACAAGAGATGGCCTCTTCCTGTAAGGTAACATTAAGAAAATACAGTCATTTGTGTCATTATATTTATATTGTAGTCGCTAATACACAAAAGTATTAATTAACAATTATCGTGATATCGGATATTAATAGTAACTCATATATGCATATTTAGTTTTGGTCTTATTAATTATGCTACATTTTCCCTTCATTATTAAATTCTTTCAAACATTAGTGTGTCAAGTAAGAAGGTTGACTGTTTTCATCCGATTGATCTTCAAAATGTCCTTATCCTATTAAACGATCTGCCATCACCCCATGGTTCACGTCATTGAATTGGAGCGAATATGAACTATCGCTCCAACAACTTACGTTGGAGCACAGGAATAGGAACTGCATTCTATTACCCTGCAGACTGATGTTGAAGACATAATTTCTTGAGTTAAATGCACAGAAATCCTGATATCAGAGCTTTTGAATGTAATGTCATTAAACAGAAGAACATCGATTTCCATTTTCTGGTTCATGCCATATTAAAGCAGCAGGATTGCGTCACTGGGAGAATGATTTATATTTGTACTTATTGATCTGCACTTGTCTATCGGTTGGAGGTCAAAATAGAAACGAACGAAGTAAGTTCTATTGTTATGATTTATAATAGAACACTGGAAATAATCAGTATTCAATTCAAAAGCTTCTTCAGAAACCAAAATCATATCGAGAGGAAGGGATTGGATCTGAGTTGTCAGCTATATCTTTCATCTATTAATCAGTATTTCACCAACTTCTTCTCTGTCTGCCCTCCGTGTTGTGGGTACCGCTGTAGCAAAAGCAAGTCGTCGTTTGAGATTGAATATCACGTATTTCAAATTTTGGCGAATTTGAATCTTTGATACCACTAGAATCAGTATAGGATGGTGCAGAATCTGGATAAGTAATACACATATATTACGACAAATGGCTCTGTTATTTCCGTTATATTGAGGCTTAATCTACTTTTTAAACATTTTTTGTCTCTCCTGTAAAATGAGTGAAATGTTACTTACGCTGTATTGAATCTCAGACGACGAAGCGATTGTGATTATTGTATAGTAATAATAAGTGGTCGTCTTCCTCTGGCTGAACCGGATGTACCCCATTTTGGCGTGCTTAGAAAAACATCAGGATGAGAAAGATCTCAATTTTCTTTGTTCTTGTTGGATTCGTGATATGCTAAGGATCGTACTTTTGTTAATTATTGTTTCTATTAAGTTTTCATTTATTGTTGTTCCGGAACTATGACACCTCGCCGACGGGAATGGTGGTTTGGAGTTCCGTCGTGGTTATATAGATAGCTAACTCGTCTTTGCCGTGATATACAGAAAACAGGAATAATCACCAGGAGTAACAATTTAAGTTTATTTCAAAATATATTATTGTTCACAATCATGTTCATTCATGTTCATGAAGTGTCAGGGATATATATATATTCAATTCTACATAACTTTTCTTACTTATGTAGATCCACAAACTAAAATGATTAAATTAATTCGCTTTCATTTGATGAGAATGAATCAAATAATAGTCATACACATATAAATGCCCTCAACCAGGTCAGAATTATCTTAGATATATATATAACATTTTGTAGTACAACTGATTTCCTGTTTCTTTATAAAAAGCACCATATTTTTACTTAGCTAATCATCATTAAGAAAAACCAGATTAATATTTTACCAATCCGAATATTACTACATCCATCTAAAAATGGTTCAATATGCATGAAAAAAGTAAAGTTGATCTCATAGTCAAATATATTTACATAGAGGATTCACAACTACTGCAATATTTCTACAACTCAAACTGATCACGTATTAAGCACTTGTATACGGCGTGATCAACCACAAGTACAGGAACAAACTGACTCAAAATGTAGTGAGCAAATGGACTACTTAATATGGAGACCACTGCTCAGTAAATATCTTCAGTCAGGTTTTAGTGGAAGTGATGATCAGAGAGAGCAAATGTGAGACAGAAAAGTAATTTTTCCAGTATCTTACACAAAAGCTACACTATATTGGAATTCTTCAACAAACATTCCTTAAAATACCCTATGAAAGCGTTTCTGGTTGAGGAAACACTTATATCAGCGAAGCCAGACAGACGAGTCGAACTTAGTGCGGCGGGGAGAGCGATGATAATTTGATACCAAAGGTTTGGAAATTGAACCATTGAGATTTCCAATAAATTTCAGATATCCCGGTCGACAGTGGGTGATGATATCGTAAAGTAGGAGCAACTGGGAGCCATGACATGATGGCCCAGGTACATTAAAGCGAAAATATTAACAGAAATTATCTGTCGGTGCTTGAAAATTATTTTAAAGTCGAACTGAAAAGTGAGACTAGAGATTGTGACACAACAAGTTTCGATCGACTTCCAATAGTGTTGCAAGTGATAGTACTGCCCACCGGGAGTCGACGCACTTGTTTCCAAGTTCCAGTAACAGTATACAAGCCACACATCACAGCCTTAATGCGAATCCGATGGGCGTGTGTGGCACTAAATGTTTGTTTTCAAGACTGTGTCGTACACACAGTGAAGTTCGCCGGAGGTGATATCATGATGTGGTCCTGCTTTTCGTGGTATGAATTTGGTTCTCTTGATTTAATACGGTGAAATATACATGCAGAAGAATACCAAACCATTCTAGGCAATTCTACGCTACTGACATTATGGGTACCGTTTGGTATTGGTCGATACATGTTAAAGCACGACAATGCTCGATGTCATATGGTAGACATTATGAACACTTAATTCTAGAATATGGATTTGGAAAGCAATTATTGGCCAACCCAATTGAAACCCATTGAGCACTTTTCCCACGAGTTGGAGCGCCACTTGAGTGCCAGATTTTGCCACGAAAAAATACCAGTGACCTGTTTGCCTTTTTGCAGGATGAGCGGGCCAAGCAAGATTACCGTCAAGAGTATCGTAAAGTGGTGGAAAGTTTTCGTTGAAGGTTTGTGGACCTGATTGCGGCAGGAGCTAGCCCCACAACAGACTAATATGGTGCTGAAAGTTTGGAATAACGTACTGGTGCATGTTCGGTAATGAATGTCAATATGATGTTATATTGCAAATACTACTTTAGTGTTTTATAATTCACAATACAAAGAGATAAGTACATGAACATGACGCGAGTCGAGAAAACCTCATTTCCTGTCTCGTCTCCTCTCATGTGCGATATTAAAAGGCGTAACTAAGTGTTAAACCCTGTATACGGACAAACCGTCGCCGCCAAAAGTTTCGCGATAAGGCAATGTTAAATGTAACTAAATTCCTTCGATAACTGTTACTGTAATAATTATTTACATTTGATTTGAAGATACTAATTTAAGTTCTTATTTCCTGTTCTGCAATTATTAAAATTAAATGCAACAGCAGCAAATAAAAATTTACGTTAAATAAAAATTCTGAATATTTACTGAAGATATGATGATGTAGTTTTTCCGATTTCTTGAACAGAATTTAAAATATCTGCACATGTATATCGAAAACACAAATTTCGAGGTAACAACATAGAACTATATTCTTCAAAGTATCCAAAATATCACTATGTGGAATAATGTTGCAGACAACTCAGTGAAAAGAGTTTGCCATTAATATTATTGTTATTGTGACAAATACTTCTTTCCCCTAATATATTTTATAGAATATATTGCAACCCACTCCTTCTTCACTATTGATATTATTTGTTTACATCTTTAGTCCGATCAGAGTGAATCCTCTTTTGGTAATATTATCTAGTTAGTTCTTATTCTGTCGAATAGATGTTGTAAAACTTCTTATTTATGTAACTTATGCTAAACCCTTTGTTCTTGTACATATTTTAAAACTACAATTCGAGAGCATCTTGTACCAGTTTCTTACTTACCATCTCTTGATGACTATATACAGTATTGTACGCAATTTACTTCACTAGTTCCTTTCTTAAGTATTTCTTAAAGAAACATGACATGCACCTCTCTACTTCATGAAAGTTACATATTTCCTATTTTTATATTTATTTTTACTTCACAATTCCATTTTATACCTTCATTAAACACTTAGCAATGGAGAAATGAATATCTGATGTAATTTCTCCTTTCCGTTTTTCTTTTTGTACCATTAATACACAGTTCTTCGCTTCAAACAGAAACAACATTAACTTTTAACTTTATTGATTAATTTTCAGTCTCTTTTTTTACCTAATCTATTTTGTTGTTGTTGTTGTTGTTAAGTTCTAGTTGAGACTCCACTGAAAATACCTTACAAATTTCAAGACATATTCTCTTAACTCATTATTTCTTCGGAATACAGAATTCTTATGCAGATCTCTCTTCACTATTTCTTGTAATAGCATATTAAACATATTTGAAATAAAATGAAATATTTTGTTTTAACGTCCCATGATTACGCCCCTTAGGCTAGAGGAGGCAGATGATTAAGGCAAGTGAATGAAAGTGGAAGGATTGGTGCAGTGTAAATGTGGGAGAAAACGGGAGTTCCTCGAGAAAACGCATGGATACGATGTTGTTCCTCGCAAACACATTTGGCCTGCAATCGAATTAGGTTCCCCACGCACCAGTCATAACGCGCTCTACAACTTAGCCACCTTGCATTCGTTGACAGACATTTAAGTAATTCCGTTGCTGGTTATGGCGTTGTTAAAAGGTGTCATATTGGCCTAGATTCGCACTTTAGGATGTGTATACTCCTTATATCCCCGACGTTGGCCAATATACAAACACGTGCGTTCTACTTTTGATTCATTTATCCACTCCAGGAGTTTCACGCATATCCCTATTGTACCAAAATACACAAAAGTAAATCCCCACGTTAAGCGGGTTTGCATATCCAGGCTCCTAACTATAAAAACATTTACGATCACTCCAACCCAATCATTTCACAAATTCAACCTATTGTATATAAGTTATTAGGACGTAAAATTGAATGTAGTTTATACGAAAAAGGCTTTTATGCATTGCAAGACCTGTAACGCCCAAATATTCATACAAACTTATAGTCGTATCGAAATAAACAAAAACAAATATGGAGCAGGAAACTACTTTACACAAAAGTCTAAAGAAGCTCAGTGAAGACGTACGAACTGGTCAGTTCAGCGCTCGCAACGAGGCGAGTAACATCGTCTCTGCCGTCGCTCTAGTTTCGAGTGTTTGTTTACATCGCTACTTTTTTGTGATAACTTGAAGTTTCAGTGCGACTTATTTTCAGTTTAAACGTTCTAACTTTATAAGCATTTTCAGTGCAAATTTATTTTGTTACTAGTTTGGTGACGTTTATCGTCGAATTACTGCCATAAGTTGCGTACGAGCTAATACATTGCGCATCAACTTTGTTACGGTGAGTCAAAAGCCCACGTCTATTGCTGTTCATGAATGGATACGTAAGGTATTTATGTTAACCCTTGATCAGGTGTTGTCCATTGAAATGGACTTTCTACGTAAGAACTTATATCTGAAATTAATTAACAAAGTGTTATGTGAACAAATCCTAGCTAGTACTAATGGAGTAGTGACCTACTCAGATAATAATGGAGAACATGTGTTGCGTATTGATTTGGCGGATAATTCTGCGGTGATAGTCAAGGTGTCCTTATGCCCCATGGAACTTAATGACATGCAATTAACGCGTGTGCTCTCCCAATATGGCGATGTTACTAGTATTGTCGACGAACAATATTCAAAGGAACACGTTTATAATATCCGAACGGGTCGTAAGCTTGTTAAAATGACTATTATACGAAACATTCCTTCGTTTATCACGGTCTGTGGTTTACGTTTGTTTACCAGCTTTCCTGGTCATATTCAAACTTGCGCCATCTGCAACTCCCCCGACTATTTTGTTCAGGGATGTCCCAAGAAGAGGAATTCACGTCTTACTGTGCCATCTTCATCAACCAGTTCCATTTCTCCCATTGTGCGAGTACCTCATAATTTACCAGTGGATCCATCAGCTCCTGATACCGGTAGTTACAGTGTTTTTCCCGTGCTTCCTAAGAATGTTCTGGAATCGACTTCTTCAAATCCACCGAACGAATCAGACAACCAGCCAGCAGATCCCCACATTCACTCCGAATCGGCTCCTGCAGAACCTGTACCATCTAATACCATGGAAGTGGAAGAAACTCAGGATACTAAAATTATTCCAGCGCCCATAACACCCAGCACTGCACCAGCTGTTTCAACAGTCGTCACATCAGTTTCTACGGTAAGTGATACTGGTTTAGTCGAAGAGACTTGTTCCGCCTCTCAGACCGTACCTTTAGCTGTTCCACCAGAATTCACTCTCAACTTAACATCACGCTCTCGCGGTAGTGACTCCACAAGTGACTCAGATACAGAAATTATTCATAGTGATAAACGCAAACTCAGTAAGGAAAAAGTACTCAGTAGTGTATGTAGTAAGGACTTGAGTCCTATACACGATCTTCCTGTCAATCAGGTACGCCAAACGTGAGCTTTCACAAAAAAGTTGAAATCAGTGGTTAATTCCGAAAAAGGGGGTACCTAAAATTGTAGTAGAATCATAATACTGTATTGTGGTACTTTTCTTTCTTCTTTCTGCAGTGATATTACCTACTATTTATCATGTGTTGTAACGCTCGCTTATATTTCTTGTTTCTCCTCATTTTTCTGTTTACGTTCCGTTTAGCGACTGTTAATCTCAATAAGTTCACTTCTTTAGTTAAGCACCATGCCGTAAGTGACTTTATACATCAAGAAGAAATTGTTGTTTTGTTCGCCCAGGAAGTTGCAGTCACGGAATTCCATTACCTTCCCAATCATTCTCATGTTACCAGTGTTAGTGAAACAGCTTCAGGAACCGCCATTATTTACCGCAGCGATCTCAATTTTTGGCACCTTTACAACATCCCAGTGAGCGTATTACCACCGGAGATTTAGAAAATATTCGTTTGTGCAGTGTCTATGCTAAATCTGGTTCTTCGTATAAAAGAGAATGAAATAATTTCTTGGCTACTGAACTCCCCCGGCTTTGTATAATGGTCACTCCCCACGCATTCTTGCCGGAGATTATAACTGCACACTTTCTCCCCTCGATGCTTATCCTCATTTCAGTGATTCGTCTGCTCTCCATCAACTAATAACAACTTATGACTTAGTGGATGTGTGGCGCCATTTTCATGCTAATGAACCAGGACATACATTCTTCACGTCTGGATCGTCTTCCTCTCGATTGGACATATTCTACATCAGTAAATCTCCTCTTCGTGGGGTTCGAGATGTACAAATTACACCCATCTGCTTTAGTGACTACCTGGCAGTTACAATGACCATTGATCTACCCGTCTCAACATTTTAAAAACGAAGTGGCTTGTGGTATTTTAATACCTCCATCCTACAGGAGCCTGATTACATCTTCTTATTCACGAGGAATGGGCAGATCTTTTACACCGTCATCAATATTACAAGGGATCCCTTATGCATTTCTGGAAAAAGCGAGTCAAACCGAAGTTTCGAGTGATTACTCAACAATATTGTCGGAATTGGAATGCTTCATATTTGTACTCAGTATCAATACTCCACACTCTTAAGAGACACCACTCTCTTAAGAGACTACATGAAAGAACAACTTCAAGGTAGCAATTTTCGACCTCAAATTCAAGAAATTAAAGCCCACTTATTAGCCATGCACAAACGCCGCATCCAAGGTTTCACGACTCGCAGTAAAATACATCAATATGACGACTTAGAAACTCCCGGAATTGTACAAATCAACAAAGAACTCATGCGTGGAAAGCAGAAATTTATATCTCAGCTTAAATATGCCACCGGTCACGTGTATGTAGGTGAGCAAGTAATACATTGTGTCACAAATCATTATAAACAACTGTATGCTAAGCCTACTTCCTTCTGTGACAGTCCTGAACTTCTCAACAGTCTTCCTACAGTCTTACAGAAACAGGATCAAGAATATCTATCCTGTCCATTTACGGTAGAAGAGGTTAAATAAGCCATTGCTTCCGGCCGTCGAGGAAAATCTACGGGAATTGGTTCCCTACCTCTAGAATTCTATATAACCTTTATCGATATTTTAGCACCCTTTCTTACGAACCTTTTAAATGAATATAGGCAGACTCTAGTTCTAGGTGAATCTCTCCGCACAGGTGTTACAGGTTTAGTACCTAAACATTCTCGCCCTTCCAGTGTTAATGATTTAAGACCTATTTCCCTTCTGTGTACGGATTTTAAAATTTTAACACGCTGTCTTACTGCACGAATAAAAGTGTATAGTGACAAACTGCTAAGTTCACATCAATATGGAATAGGCCAAAAGAACCCGATCTATAAGGCTTTATCAAATCTTAGAGATTTCATTTCCTACCACGAATCCACTGCTCCTTCACCCGTTGCTGTTTTAGACACGGATTATTCTCAAGCTTTTGATAGGATTAACCATGAATACTTATTCAAAGTCCTTGAGAAATATGGTTTTGGGTCCTCCTTTATTTCTCTTGTACGAGGAATTTATACGCATAGATTGTCAAAAATCAAAGTTAATGGTGACTTAAGTAACCCAATAAACATTAATAATGGTATTTTGCAAGGTGACCCAATGTCAAGTTTATTATTCAGATTGTCCCTTGCACCACTTATGTACGTGACTGAACGTTTACTCCCTGGTGTCTCTGTCTACAATACCAAACTAACTGTACAAAGTTATATAGATGATTCCCACTATTGTTTACAAAATCCGGCCGACATGAATTGCCTACAACGTTTATTAACCTTCTATCAACAGGCTTCTGGAGCGCAACTCAATCACAGAAAAACAAAAATATTATGTATTCATCCAGAATACATTGCTTCATATAGCAACTACAATGATACGGTTCAATGTTTCAAAATACTTGGTGTATGGTGGTACAGCGGTGGACACTTCTAAATGGTACACCTTAGCCGTAAATCTCCATATGGCTGTACCATTTAGAAGTGTCCACCGCTGTACAATAATATCAACCAAACCGTAGAACAGTCATATCGTCTTACAGCCAATAAAATCCGAAGTCTTCTTATTACTCATAGACAGCGAAACATGAACATTTTTAGTAGAAACTTATTTCTCAAAACGTCTGTTTTTAGTATTTTCAGCCACATTGCACAGATTTTACCAATGCCAGTTAAAATATCTAACCAGTTAACCAGTCAAGCTTTCTTTTTCTTATGCCATTCCAAAATCTTACGCGTGGCTAAGAATCAACTCTACCTCCCCTCACGTGAAGGAGGCATAGGCCTTTTGCACATAGAAGCACAGTCACGTGCCCTTCTTATGCACAGAAGTTGTAAGCTGGTCTGTGAACTCGAGACTTCGATTACGGCTGCTGTTATCAATGTCTGCTTCCACTGTTTAGACCTTCAGGCACCAGTACACGTGTTTCCTTGGAGCTACAAATTTCCTCGTTTACGTTATGTCATACTTGATATGATATACGCCTCGCTAGCAAAATATCCAATTGAAACTGGTTCGGTCAACAACCTTTACTGGCTCTATGTTCGCTTGTGGGTTACTAGTATACCGAATGTTGTCTTAAAGCACCCACACAAAAATTAGAATGCTATATGGAAAAACATCAACGCTTCCTTTCTCACCCACAACCAACGTATAACCTGGTATTTCATAGTCAACAATATATACGAAACATTGGAAAAACTTCACAATATAGGTTTTGTAAATAGTAATATATGCCCATACTGCAAAAATCTTGATACACTAGCACATAAGTTTCATGCTTGTTCCAACGTACCAATCATCTGAACGTATTTTTGTATTTTAATTTGTAAAATTTGACGTCTTTCACCTCATAGCTTTACTGTAACAGAACTTATTTTGTGGCCTGCTTTTAATTATTTTCCGACATTTAAAAAAATGCTGTTATCTGGATTACTATCCAGACAATTATGTTTCTTGTGCATACTAATCGGCCTTATCATATAGAATTATACAAGCACTATTTGCAATATCAGGCCAGCCTTCTCTCACCTGCACGAGAAAGGAATTTTTTTGCTAACTATTTAACTGTTCTTACAGAGTCTTTGTCCATGTATGTAATATAATCAATAAATAAAAAAAAACAGAAAGATGACAAATCTGTAATACAATTTTGTCACATCAGCTCATGATAATATAGGAATAACTCGTGGTAAATCTACTAATAATAATGTAACCTGCCTGCCCGGTGCAGACACCTATGTATATATGCATTGTCTTTGTTCATTATGTCAGTTTTCTTCTTCTTTTTGTTTTTATTTTACCATATTTTTTTTACAAATGTTTTAATTTTTTTAATTCTTAATATGTTCATGTATTTTGTTTGTTCTTCTCAATAAAGAAGCTTTAAAAAAAAGCTCGTCGAGCGGTTTGGGTGAATAGTCTATCAATCATAAGTGTATGTGTTCATACCTTGTAGGTATTATTTAATTTGTGTTTTTCTTTCTTAAAAGTGTGTTCCTGTTTTCATCAGAGGACTGAGAACATTTCTTTGAATAAATCTTTGGCAACTACTTTTCTCTCAAATTCGATTAGAAAGGAACATTATATGAATTCCAAATCTAAAATCCAAAGCTGAAAACAAAATATTATTTATGTTCAATATTTCATTATTATCCTTGGATTTGTAATGAAAAACTAATTATAAGCATTGATAATTTCAGAAGATTCTCCCCGGGTAATGGTCAATATATGAATGAGAGAAAACTGATAAAACATTATTAGTCCACTTTGAGCATGATCGAAAATATGGCTACGAAAGGGGAAATTTATGTCGATAAGGTCTCAAATTCTCCCACAGGTCATGCCCTGCAATCATCACTGTTTGAAAGGTTTCCTTAACAAATACCTAGGTAGAATCAGGGGCGGATCCAGGGGGCGATCGCGGCGATCGTGCCCAGAAGAGGAAACTTTTTTTACTTTATATATATAAAAAAATCTATCCCAGAGTTTGGAGCCCTTAAAAGTTGCATTATGACAACCCACCGCCCCCCCAGAAGTCTGTCCTGGATCCGCCCCTGGGTAGAATATTACACTTATTTCTCGTTCTACGTTTTGAAATGACAAAATCATAATTTTAAAGAGAATTATAATACGATAAGCATAAATATTTATAGAACTAATGAAGTAAATAGTATTGTGTAAGTTATCGATTTCTAATCGGATTAAAACTAGAATATTCGTTTGCATGCACTTTAAAGTAAATCCTCTCTATATATAATTCTTACTGGAAAGCATGTTTAACTCCAAATTTTTACTATTCAATGTTGTGTACACTTCATTTCCCAAAGCGAAACCTCGCAAATGTATACTGGGCTAGTGAATATTATCAAATAATTTATAATTTAGTTTACGTAAATACTGCAACGCCTGATTTCAAACTTCGTACTTTAACTAATAATAATAATAATAATAATAATAATAATAATAATAATAAAATCATAGCCATATTTTATTAGAATTTCAGGCTTACTCAATAAATGAATTCAACGTGGTCTCTATTCGAAGTTCTATTTGTTCGAATCTGATAGAAATACAAAGAGAAACTTCGAGAACATGTAAGAGAAAATTGTTACTTTGGTGGGACTGGAACTAACGTTTAAGAGTTCCTTTCAATTTACAGACAGTTTGTTTATTTTCTTTAAGTTAATTGATTCACTGAAGGTATCTGAGTAAGTTGTCCCTATTTTCTACTCGGTTATACACGTTTTACAATCATTTCCTTTAAGCTTGAACGACAGTAACACGAATTCAAAAACATATAGAACAATTAAAATTCCAAAGTTCCCCACCGGGAATCGAACCCTGGACCCCGTACACTAAAGGCGCAAAGTGCTAGCCACTAGACCAGCTGTAAGAGCGAATGAAATGTATTTTGTAGTGTCTGACGTTTATACCCATTTCACCCTGATGTAATATCTCTATTGACTTTTTAATGTTTATCGTAGTTGTTATTTTAAGGAATGATAAATGTTGTTCAGATGGATTCTATTACGTATTCGTCTATAAATATTATATAAATTATCAGAATTATTCATGATCTTTCATGGAAATTCACTGGTGCATGCGCAGTAGAAACAGAAGAATGCAGTTTATTGATATTAGTCCGAATGCAAATTTCTAACAGGCTGTCAGAATTCCTTAATGAAAGCAGTGATTCCCAACCTGAGGACGCGCAGCTTCCTCCTGGTTAAGCATGAAGAGAGCAAAGCTACTGGCAGAAATTAATTGTGAAATAAATTAATAAAGCAACACTTATAATGACTCTTTAAAATTTCGATTGACAATTTTATAATGACCGTTTAAAAAATAATACTGAACAAGGAGGGTATGCTAAAGACTTGCTGGAAATAAATATAAATACCTGAGATTATTATTATTATTATTATTATTATTATTATTATTATTATTATTATTATTATTATTATTATTATTATTATTATTGGTCTCCCACTTCTTGACTGAGATGTGAAATATTCACCACTTTCTTCATATCACTAAATCAATTTCTTCACTGTTTTCTTGTTACAGCTCATACCCCTAGCTATCTGAATGGTAGTTTCTTCCATAGTTAAACGACCTATGATTTCCCCTCGCATAGTAACAGATAGTTCTCTACAGCCTTTAGAGCAAGGCATTTTGACAGCCTGTAGAAATTTGTATTGTGATTCGCATTAGTAATGACAGTAAAGTGGATTTTTCTGTTTCTACTGTGCATCATCAGCATCATTAATTCAGAAGTATTCCGCCATTACCAGCGGGTCACTAACCGCGACTGAGAAACTGCCATGTTCTACGATCTTCTGTTAACCTTTCTATCTTTACATACGATTTTTCTGTTTTGATATCGCCAATAGCGTACTTCTGCTTATATATAGTCTAATTAATCCTCTCCCTCTCTTTCCTGCCACCATGCCCTCTAGCACATCCCTCATCATATAGTCCCTTCTTATCCCAACCAGTTTCTCTTCATCTTCTTAATAATATTTTTCTCCCTCCATTTCTAACACCCTCTCATTCGTTTTCCTCTCGACCCAGCTATTTCTCTCCACTCTTCTCCACGTCCATATTTCGAAAGCCTTCAATTGTTTCTCATCATTTTTGCATAATGTCCATGATTCTGCCTTATAAATACAGTAAAATACAGTACACGAAGCATTTTATGAGTTTTTTTTAATTCTATTCAAGGTCCCACAAAATATTATTTTCTTCATCCTAAAGGCGTCTTTCGCCATTTCTATCCTTGCTTTTATTTCACGTTCGCATGTCATATCATCACTAATAATACTACCAAGATATCGAAAACTAGTCATTTGTTGTTTTCTTCCGCTCCTACTTCCATGTTTGACACCGATCGCTTCGTTTCAATCACCATGGATTTTGTCTTTATAACATTTATTTTCATCCCATATTCTTCAGAAGCTTTTCTCAAGTTTTCTACATCTTATTAATTTTCTTTTTAGATTCTGCAACAACAACCATATCAACCCCAAACCGTATACACATCATCATTTTAACTCCTACCGAAATTCCATCTTTATTAGGTAGACTCCTTTTAGCTATATCTTCTATATAGCTATTAAATAATGTCGGCGAAAATCTCTGTTGAACTCACCTTCCAATTACACTGTCTACTGTGCATGCACCAGCGAATTTCCATGAAAGATCATGAATAATTCTGATGATTTATATAATATTCATGGACGAATACGTAATAGAACATATATGAATAACATATCATTCCGCAAAGTAACGAATACGGTAAACATGAAAACATCAATACATATTACATCAGGGTGAAATAGGTATAAATTTCAGACATTTCAAAATACATTTTATTCGTTCTAACCGCTGGTCTAGCGGATAGCACGTGTGCCTTTAGTGTACGGGGTCCCGGGTTCGATTCCCGGGGGGGAACTTTGGAATTTTAATTGTTCTATACATTTTTGAATTCGTGTTCCTGTCGTTCGAGCTTAAAGGAAATGATTGTAAAACGTGAATAACCGAGTAGAAAATAGGGACAACTTACTCAGATACGTTCAGTGAATCAGTTAACTTAAAGAAAATAAACAAACTGTCTAAGGCATTTGTCTGTAAATTGAAAGGAACTCTTAAACGTTAGTTCCAGTCCCACCAAAATAACATTTTTCTTTTACCTGTTCTCGAAGTTTTTCTTTGTATTTCTATCAGATTCGAACAAATAGAACTTCGAATAGAGACCACGTTGAATTCATTTATTGAGTAAGCCTGAAATTCTAATAAAATATGGCTATGACTTTATTATTATTATTATTTTGATTATTATTATTATTATTATTATTATTTTGATTATTATTATTATTATTATTATTATTATTATTATTATTATTATTATTATTATTATTACTAGTTAAAGTACGAAGTTTGAAATCAGACGATGCATTATTTACGTAAACTAAATTATAATTTATTTGATAATATTCACTAGCCTAGTATACATTTGCGAGGTTTTGCTTTGGGAAATAAAATGTATTCGACATTGAATAGTAAAAATATTACAATAAAAATATATTGTTAAAAATGTTGATTAAGTAATTGGAGTTAAACATGCTTTCCAGTAAGAATTATATATAGAGAGGATTTACTTTAAAGTGCATGCAAACGAATATTCTAGTTTTAATCCGATTAGAAATCGACAACTTACACAATACTATTTACTTCATTAGTTCTATAAATATTTATGCTTATCGTATTATAATTCTCTTTAAAATTATGATTTTGTCATTTCAAAACGTAGAACGAGAAATAAATGTAATATTCTACCCAGGGGCGGGTCCAGGACCGACTTCCGGGGGGGGGGGGGCGGTGGTTGTCATATTGCAATTTTTAAGGGCTCCAAACTCTGGGATATATTTTATTTATATAAATAAAGTAAGAAAGTTTCCTCTTCTGGGGGGCGATCACCGCGATCGCCCCCTGGATCCGCCCCTGATTCTACCTAGGTATTTGTTAAGGAAACCTTTCAAACAGTGATGATTTCAGGGCATGACCTGTGGGAGAATTTGGGACCTTGTCGACATAAATATCCCCCTTCGTGGCCATATTTTCGATCATGCTCAAAGTGGACTAATAATGTTTTATCACTTTTCTCTCATTCATATATTGACCATTACCCGGGGAGAATCTTCTGAAATTATCAATGCTTATAATTAGTTTTTCATTACAAATCCAAGGATAATAATGAAATATTGAACATAAATAATATTTTGTTTTCAGCTTTGGATTTTAGATTTGGAATTCATATAATGTTCCTTTCTAATCGAATTTGAGAGAAAAGTAGTTGCCAAAGATTTATTCAAAGAAATGTTCTCAGTCCTCTGATGAAAACAGGAACACACTTTTAAGAAAGAAAAAAACAAATTGAATAATACCTACAAGGTTTGAACACATACACTTATGATTGATAGACTATTCACCCAAACCGCTCGACCAGCTCGTACGTCTTCACTGATCTTCTTTATACTTTTGTGTAAAGTAGTTTCCTGCACCACATTTTTTCTTTTTTGTTTATTTCGATACGACTATTAGTTTGTGGTGAATATTTGGGCGTTACAGGTCCTGCAATGCATAAAAGTCTTTTTCGTATAAACTACATTCAATTTTACGCCCTAATAACTTATATACAACAGGTTGAATCTGTGAAATGATTGGGGTTGGAGTGATCGTAAATGTTTTCATAGTTAGGAGCCTAGATATGCAATCCCGCGTAACGTGGGGGATTTATTTTTGTGAATTTTGATACGTTTCTAGTTATGACCTTGCTAAAACGTGTCATATTGCCCTATGTGTCCACTTCAGGGGTGTGTTTACCAGTTTTATCGCCCACTGGAGGTTATAAAGAAACACGTATATTCTACTTTTGATTGTTTTATTTACTGCAGGAGCTTCAAGCAAATCGGAGTGTGACACTTGGCAAACCTTGCTTGTAAGTTAAATACGTTTACCTAGGTATTTGAAAATTTCGGTATAAATTTATACGTTAGATGGCTCTTTTATACTAGAGGTAGGGGTTTTTCTGATACATTTAAATATCTTGCTAATTAACGAGAATAATATGTCACATTAACATAATATTTCAAAGATTTCGTTCGCTTCATTCACCACTATGATTATATTGTAGGACTTATCATATGACTGCACTCTTACATATAGTAAATATTGTCTTCTTCCAGATTATTTTGGATAGCTGTTGTTGTTGGAAGTTTGACGTTATCAACTTTGTTCACCTTAGAAAGCTGGAGGAAGTTCCAAGAAAGCCCAACTGTTGTTACTATAGACAGAAACTATGTAGACTGGAAATTGCCATTACCAGCCAGTATCTTGTGTTCGGAAAATGTTGTTGAACCTCTGCCAATGAAACGATACATTAAGAAGTAAGTCGGTCTTTTAAATTAGGACATGGTTTGTTTGATTCATTCATTAACAAATGTGTCTGTATATCTACATACGTATATCTATATGTATATTTGTATCTGTATATCTCTATCTATACCAACCAATTTAAGATCGGTAAATAATGTGGTTCATATCTAAATTACAATCCAATTTCAGAGGAGAGAAGAGTTGAGTTGATTTTGAGTTTAACGTCCCGTTCAGCAATGATGCTATCTATATGAGACGTGGACATATTGATTAACGTTAAATCCGAACTGCGTGAGCTCCCAGCGGGAATCGAACCCGGGTTTCACACGCCAGAGAGGAGAGAAGAATAATAACCATTCACATCTGAGTGAATGGAACATTGCATTATATTGATTGCTAAAGATGGCCGTCATGACAAAGTTTATACAAATTATGTACAAGATTGAAACAATATTTGTATTAGATGAATGCTAAATAAGTGAACGAAATTAATTCCTGCGTAATACAAATGAACAAGAAATAGTTTAGAACATTTATATATTCTGAATACAAAAGGTACAAATGAAAAATGATAGCTATAGATGAAATCTGAAATTAATGAACTAGAAATTTTTTTCGTTATAAAATCGTTTCATTAATGCCTCTCTGGTATAATAAAACAGGAAATGCTGCCGTGTCGGAAACTGACTGCTGCAACCTTCTACGCTTGATATGTCGAGTCTGGTAATGTCCATTAAAGAGGCAGCTATAAGTCAGATATGGATATTTTGAATATTGTAACTAAACCTTACCTCAAATCAATATTTCTTTCTCGTCTCATCTTCACGCAATCATAACACTTTCACCAAGTAATGATAATTACGCCGTCACCATAACTACCTCTCTCCTTAAAATAAGACTATCGCCCTTACCTTCATTCGGTGTCACCCTCAAATGAAGATACTACAATGAATAAAGATCTGAGGGCAGCATGAGAAAGATTTTATGATATACTAACTTGTGAAGGTTAGTGAGTCTTCAAACTTCTAAAATTGAAATTGCTTCTGTACGCCATATCCAAACTAGATTTGTATTTGTCCTTCATGATGTTAAAATTGTCAAGAACACCCTTATTGATTTGGGGGTTATTTTACGTACTGTATGATTGTTTATATTACCCTAATACTCCACAATATGGAGTCAATAACGTTCTTACCGGAAATAAATATCGAAGATATCTACATTGATTCTTTGTAAAAATATTCTAACAATGTCTAACTGAAAATAAATAGTTTGCATACATATGGCTTTATTTGTTTTCAGATATTTAATTTTAACAATCATAAGATATCTCATGATTTATTTAAAAAGAGAAATACAATTTAAAATGGTCAATAATATAATCGATATTAATATTTTCGATGGTAATAAATGATTTCAAATGTTGGGAGACCTCATTAGAATTGGTTTTCTTATCTACATTTTTACAGGTTATTTGGAAAACTAAACCGAGCTGACAGAGATTTCTTTGAGGAATTTATGTACAATGTTGCCAACATAAATTTTTCCAACTTATACAAGTTCCTCAAGTTTCAACATAATAAACTTCTAAAGAACATATCTTTGAGTGAAACACAAATGAATGTAAGTTGATTGAGTTTTCATTACTTGGAATGATAATTTTACTATTTAAATAAAACAGATAAAGTGTAGTTAAAGATAATGTTCTCCATTTTTACGACTTTAATATTATGTATAAACCCGAAATTAATTCTATTCATAACTAAGATCAATGAAGGTTAATCACAGGTTGCAAAATTTGTTATCGCCGAGTAGGAATTGTGTTACGAATGGAAATTTTATCCAGACTTAAAAAAAAAATCTTGAAAGGTATTGCCTAAGAATTATAAAGATGTATTTTTTCAGCGCCTCTGGCGGAAAGTTGTGAATTACGTACATACGATGGTGGTTGGAGAGGATGGCTTAGCCATTCGATCACTACTTTTTGTAACGTGCCTTGGTATAGCTCTGTCGTGGGCCACTGGCCTTTAATTACCAGAACAAGTATCAATAGAGGGATACAAGCCTTACAATGGTAATTGTTAACTGGGGGGAAATAATTGAAGTTCCCGCTATCTCAAATATTAGACATATTTTCTATAATAATTCTCATCTATCGTAACAACGCGTATTTCAGACTAGCAAAACAGAAACCTTTATTTCCATGATCAAAGAGGTAATATTAGGATATAGAAATAAAAGCTGATATATGTGAAATGAATAACTTTATAACAATAATGCAACCGATTAATGTATACTGTAAATTGATTTGAACAAGAATAGTTATTTCTAAATTTGTGCATTGATATCCTAATATATCTACTCAAAACCAGTTTTTATAGGAGGTCTAATTGAAAAGTTTAACACATCGGCAAAATATACCCTAATACAATGCAAAAACATTAATTTTCTTCCAATAAATTTATTATTAATTTTTATAAGGCTTTGCTAACTAATTTAAACTGAAATATATATTTACTCCTTAATGGATGAACCCTTTAAATCATAGATAATAACAAAGAAGTGCAACTCACATATGGACAAAACTGGAATATAATTATATTCACTTTCGATTTAGGAGGACGCGGTGGCTCAGTGGTAGAGCGTTCACCTCCGGTGCTTGGGGTCCTTTGTTCGATCCCAGTTCGCGCCCTGTAGACTTTGTGGTGGACAAACACCGTGCTCGTGGGTTTTCTCGGGGTTCTCCCGTTTCCTCCCACTTTCTTCATTCCACTATTTGAGTTATCTCTCATCATCACCGTCTCCTTTAGCTTAAAAGGCATAATCGTGGGACGTAAAACTTAAAGATTTCTTTTCACTTCCGATTTAAGTCTTTTGTGCAGCACCACACTAATATTTAACCCACCAATATCGTAAACCAGAATAACACTGTACGGTAATTATGTAACAATGCTTTTGAAAATATATATATTTCTTTCCCTTGAAGGGCCTGGTAAACTGACTAATTCTGATACTCGTAATATGTAATTACTCTATAGGTAGTTGACTACAATAGAATAGATAGTGCCGACTTTCACAGTAGTGATCGAATGGCTAAGTCATCCTCTCCAAGCACCTTCGTATGTGCGTAATTCACAACTTCCCGCCAGAGGCGCTGAAAAAATACATCTTTATTTCAGGTTGCATAATCCTTAGGCAATACGTTTCAAGATTTCTTTAAAAGTGTGGATAAAATTTCCACACGTAACAACCATAATCTAAACATTCTGACAATGTGAGCTTTGCAATTTATCATAAATTTTTATTTGTTTATAGCACGTGATCAGTTTTTAATGTGCAAGTCTTAATAAAAGGAAGTGACACAAACGTTACATTTTTAATACTTTCTACCTAGTTCTGCGCATGAAGAAGTCCGGCTTTTGAAAACCTTCAGATTGAGAAAAATAAAGAACAAGTAGTGAATGTTTGTAGGAAGAACAATTGAAGTCTGTAAATGTTGTTTAAATATTAATAGTGAAAATGATTGGGTACAGCAGTTGATAAGTCTCAACAGCATGATCATCAGTATGTTTATCATATCTGTAAATTGTGAAATGATATGAAATAGATCACTCTACTAGTTGAAAGTCAGTATCGTGTAGAATTTTTGTTCTGATCCGCCACAAAGAGTTTTGCTCATATTGTAGGACTAACATAGATAACTTCTTGAACCACCATCACGTTTTGCTACACTTTGAATTTAGAAGAGGGTAAGACAAATTGGGTAACTATATATGAAAATATTGGTGTGAATGGAATCTTAATCGACACTTATCTAAGTTCTAACTAATTTAATTTACGATCATTATTTAAGACTGCCTACTGACTTCCTCAGGTTAATAGTGTTCTCCAAGAGAGTGCTTTTAGAATCGCATTGTTTGTTCTCATCATCAGGAGACTCCTGTCCCATGTACAGGCTCCTGTCTGTGGTTTGTTGTATGTTGATGATCTAGTTTATCATTGTTTTTCCAAGTATATTTATGTCGCGTTGGTGGCTCTAATTAACTTGAATTACATTTACGCTGGCCGAAAAAAAAGGCTTTGATTTTTAGTAATGGAAACTCAACTTATAAACTTCTACATTCAATTAATTAGAATTTGAAGCTCGTTATGTTTTGTCTTTAATTTTTTGATACGGTTCCATTTCGGAGTTTGACTTTTGTTTGCACTTTAACATCAAATATAATTCATAATCTTAAATATTCTTGTCTCGAAACTCATAATGTGCTTCGCACACTTTCCTATCAGACCTGGAGGTGTGATCGTAATTTTCCATTGCGACTATACCATAGTGTAGTTCTAGCCAAGTTAGACTATAATTGAATATCTTATGCATTCGTTCCTCAGTCTTGAAGCAAATTCACAGTGTTAATCGCTTCGGCCTTCGACTATCTATTGGTGATTTCCTATTTAGTAATCTTATTGCAAGATATTATATTAAGCAAATGAACCAACGACAGCCTTCATCGTAAGGGATTATCCTAAGTTGTATAGGTCGTGTGTTTCTGACCCTCTGCAGGCATCAGGGCTAGACTTGCGACCGGTTTACTGCATGTCTCCGTGGTATACGGCTGTCGTTTGATCGTTCCTACTAGAAACTCCACACAGAATAATTTGCCATAACTACAAGCTTTGCATTGTATATAGTTAAACACAAACTATTTGCTGAGCAAAACAATATATTCACATTAAAAAACTACATACGTGTTACAGTTTCACCAACTAACAATTTGGCTTCATCAGACACTATCTATATGTCTGATTCATTTCTTTTGCTTTCTAGAGTTTATGTCTTCAACATAACTTTTGTCTCCAATTAGGCTTAACTTTCTTTAGTGACCCACGATAAATATCACGTAAGTATCTAGGAACAGCACGACTTCGCAGTGTAATTATAATAATAATCCGATACAGTGTTTTCTACGTTGATTACAAAGAAGAGAATTCGGTTGCTTGTGCTTTACTCACGAATTAAATTTGTTGAGAATGTACCTTTTATCATCAGTGTTCAATGCACAGCAGCTACGCTTTCTTTTGATAATAATATTAAACTTTTGGTAGGTTATGTATTTACCTTCATTGACAGGTATATGCATTTAAGATGTGTAGTACATCCATTCTCATGAAGACATTCTTCTAAGATAACATGAAGTATAGGAACAGGATTGTATCGACGTTCTCTACTTGATAACAAGGCATGCCAGCATGGGAAAAACAAAGTTGCAAGTAAGCAACAAATATTGTCACCTTGAAAAAATGTTTCGATCTAGGATACTTTCTTTACTGCGAAAATTTGTAACTATTTTAAGTAACGGATGGTGTTTTATTAGAAAGTGGATTCTAACTATGCTAACGAAGCTAAACTATAATCCATTAAATATATTTTGAAGAATCTACAAACCACATTCTCATAGTATTCTCCGAGATAATTTCATTATACAACGTATAATGCTTACTTACTGAACATTCTTATTTCTGCGATGTTTTGATCAGATTTCTAAACCAAAGGTATATCATTTTGTGTGGAACATCAGGTACATGTGTCACTAACGATTTCGGTGGAATATCTACATGAGAGATAACAGAAACAGAATTAAGGTCGGAATATTTATTTAGGTGACACTTATGATTGACAAAGGAAATGTTCTCCGTGATTTATCGAGTACACTTCTCTTTCTGTAAGGCTGACAGAGCCTACATCATTGGAGATGATATAACTTTCATTTAACACAAAGGGATTTGCTCCCTGAACAATTCTGCCTTCCTTGAACACACCTCGTACACAAAGTTAAAGTCTCACTATAACTTCCATTTAACACAAAGGGATTGGCTCCCTCGACAATTGTGACTTCATTGAACACACCAGGTACACAAAGTCAAAGTCTAGCTATAAATTGTGTTACTGTGACTGAAAGTTGACTTTTAAAGCAACTTAGTGTACGGAGAATATATTGTCAACCTTAGGTACAGTAATAAGCAGTCTTCACGAATTAGGCGATTATAGGGAATCTGTAAGTAAGAAGCATTGACTGAATTGGGGCAAGTTTATTTGATTTCATATTATCAATCAGTGTCTCCAACTTAGTATCTGTTCACTGGTTATAATTTATTCACTTCATCGAATTCGTTTGTAAAATCTCAATATGAAATCATTTCGTGGTTAACATTTATTACACTTTTTAGTTCAACTGCAATCGAAGAATTTCTATGTTGACTAATTTTCGCAGTTTTTTTTTATTCTCCTTTTCCCATATAATTTCAATGAACTGCGTTACTTTTCTCAGCTGACATCTTTCACCAGTCCGATTATGTAAGTTATCCCTTCATTCAAAACACAGGTCTGCAAAAATAAAACAATGCTAAGCTGTTTCGGTTTAATTAAATGATTCGTATGTGTTGGGGTGTGCTGAACCATGAATGACAACCGTTTTGTCCTGGGACGTCTGGGTTTCGAACAAATGGGTGATCATTGTTGATCAAAAATGTGAGCACAAATATGAAACACCATTAACAGCGTAACACAAATTAATGTACAGAAGCACACACACACATGAACACAAAAAAGTAATACCACCCTCAATCAGATTGCTTGTGAAATCGTATTTTTTTAAAAAGACAAACTTCGTTTGGAGCTTGTCCTGTTGTAGGTAGCTACCGGAAGATCTTTAAAGAACATCCAGCAGTAGTCTGTCATTATCGTAACACTACAGTTCTCCTAATACTGTCGTTCCATTTCTTTGATATCCTGATGGAAACAGTCTCCCTGCTCTTCACTCACTGCTCCCACACTGTCAGGAAAGTAGTCAAGGCGGGAGTTGAGAAAATTCACTTTTAACCTCATGGAACAACCAAGCTTTCGGAACGCGTGCAACATTTTCACCACCATTTCCTTGTACTATGGGTCCTTTCGGTTTCCCAAAAACTTTTTGATTACCACAGTAAAGGCAACCCAAGCCTCGTTTTGAGTTGGAGTCGTTGAACTGATGAAATCTTTGTCCCATATGAGTTTTCTAATATCAGGGCCAACAAAACCGCGCGTACTCGCGTACTCGTAGTATTTAACCAACAAACAGTGTAGCCAGAACTATTTACCAACGTTTTACATATCTAAGATGTAATCATACTAAATTCCTTTTATGAACAGATTTATTGTTTTTGTTTTTTTCTTTGTAATCTCGTACTCATATTCATGGCGCATTACTTTATGTGTCAGTGATCCCCATCCAATTGAATATACATGTGTTTTCATGTTTACAAATACATTTAATCTTCCATGTTCATTTTTCTTTTCGTATTATGCATTTGCAATTTGGCGATTTGCAGCTACCTGTTTGACCACCCTATATTCTGATTGTGACGTGCTAGGAAGAAACAGGGGTCATTTTGGACTTCGGTGCACCCAGAAGATTAAAAATCCGCTAAACGTATGCAAACAGCTTTTTGGTTGCAGGCCGTGTAATGAAAGGTAATTTGCTCGATCTTGCTCGTACTCTTAGAGACGCGACTAGTGCAATGTTAAGTTCTTTATAATTACAAGCTTACAAATCACTGGTGCTACAGCAATAGTTTTTCTAAAGCGTATATGTTTCCAGAGGTATATAGCCGACTCATTGGTTTGGAATTTCTTATCAATAGAAGACCGAAATGAATTTAGAATGATTTGCAAGGAAATTGTTTGACGTTTTAATATAAGAAATGCAAAGCCTATGATCGCAGCAACATGATATTGTAGTATACTCAGGAAGGACTAGTGATCTCTTATATTAATCTCGTTGGTACACCATCAGTAAATTGTCAGTTTGATTACACCATAATCAAAGTTGATTGGAAATGGACAGAGAGAAGGTAAAGTATTTTCTCACATTCTCGTCAACAAATGCGCATGGCTTAGAAAGATAAAAAGGATAAAATCGAAACGAATAAATACGCTGATTAAATACAAATCAAGACTCATTAACTCTAAACAAAAGTAATAATAAAAATTGCTCACTTTTACTCATTTTTCATGTTCCTCTGTGTTTAGTTTTATTTCTTTATTTTATTAAGGAAATGCGGCGTTCTAAAAATATTAAACGGAATGTTTTAACTCACACATTTGAAAAAGTAAAAGTTGGTGTGCGTACATCTTGGGAAAATGACTTCGATAGATTATCCAATTTTCCAGGCTCATACCAGTCATCCGTGAGACTCGTAGCAACAACGACCGCAGAGAGAACATGAAAATAAAGGAGTAATAACTGCATAATTAATAAAGTTACCCTCTTAGCCCCATTCCTATCCGCACGATGACAGTCTGGTACAGAGATGGTCACCCTCCCTCATTTTGCCCTCATGAGGGCCGCCCTCACCCTCACATCACCCTCATTTTAGTAGTTGAGGGTGAGGGCGTTGGAGGGTGAGGGCGATAAAGTAATTGAGGGTGAGTGTGAGGGAGGGTGAGTGTGAGGGCGTCAATGGAGGGTGAGTGTGAGGGAGGGTGAGTGGAGGGCGTCAATGGAGGGTGAGTGTGAGGGAGGGTGAGTGTGAGGGCGTCAATGGAGGATGAGTGTGAGGGAGGGTGAGTGTGAGGGCGTCAATGGAGGGCGAGTGTGAGGGAGGGTGAGTGGAGGGCGTCAATGGAGGGTGAGTGTGAGGGAGGGTGAGTGGAGGGCGTCAATGGAGGGTGAGTGTGATGGAGGGTGAGGGTGTCAGTTGAGGGTGAGTGTGAGGGAGAGGAGGGTGAGGGTAAGGGTTCATAAAATTAATTATCTTGCAATTCTTCATTTCTGGAAAATATGTTAGAAAATGTAATGTAGTTTTTTTCTTAGAATTAATCGTCGTTCACAGAAAATCGTCATATCAATATTCTATCAGTTTCATTCGCTTTTCATGCGCGAAGACATAGCTTTATTACTTTTCTATTTTTATATATTTTCACTTTATAGAAACAATAATTACGAAATATATAAAAATATCTACTGCAAGTTTTTGGCTACCGAAAATTTCAAATTTTAACGAAAGTAACTCATTAAAAATACTAGAAGTTCTCAGGAAATGATGTTTTTTTTTCCATATATTCGTTCAGAAGAGAAACTAATAAATATTTATATATTCATTCATTCTGAAATTGTAACTAAGAAAAAGCTTTATTTCTTCTTCTAAGAGAAAAATATATATATAAGAAAAGTACAAAGCTGCAAGCCGCAATAAATAACTTTATATTTAATTATCAAATAAAAAGATATTTCCTGCTTTTGGCTATATACCTACTTTTATATTTCCAAACTACGCTATGCATATGAAAGGGAAGTCTTATAGAACGGTTGTGTCCGTCTGTGTGTCTGTCGGTCAACAGGTATCACATCAAAATCGGTGAGAGCTATTGACAAGCGGTTTTCGGGAATCGATCTAGCATCCCAATAATAGGTTGCATCTCCTTCCTCCTCCTACTTAACAGGTACCCTCAAATCACCTTGGCAGTCAATCTGTTAAACCGGAAGTGGTAGAAATCGGAAGTTTCCGGTTTAAAATTAAAGACCAAGAGTAAAAAAACGGTAATAGCGATCGGCAAACGGTGGATATGAATGGAACCACCTTAACTCCTGCATTTCTATTAAAACTGGAAGTGGTAGGATCCACTACTACTTTAGGTTTCAATATTTATTTTCATAAACTTAAAAGGGTAAGAGCTATCGACAAACGGTTTTCGGGAATCAATTCTGCATTGCCAGAATAGGTTCCATCTCTTTCAACAATCTTACTTAAACGGGAAGTGGTAGAAGTCGACCATATCTGGTTTCAACAAACATATTCATAACTCATAAACGGATATAAAACACAGCTAGCGATAAAGAGTTTTCAGAAATCGATTTAATTCTTAAGGAGACAAACCACCTGTGCTCCTGTATTTCCACTAAAATCGGAAGTGGTATAAATTCACTACTACTTCTGGTTTCAATATTGATATTCCTAGACCTAAGTTAAAACGGTAAGTGCTATCGACAAGCGGTTTTCGGGAATCGATTCAGCATCCTAAGAATAGGTTCCATCTCTTTCACCAATCTTCGAGTTAAATCAGGAGCTATGTTGAACCACTTCTGGTTTCAACAATATTGGTCATAACTCAAAAACGGTAAGAGCTATTGAGAAACGGTTTTCGGGAAACGATTCGTCGTTTCAATAATAGGTCCCATCTCCTTCCACAACCTAATATTTAAACCGTAAGTGGTAGAAATCAACTACTTCAGGTTTCTACTATTTCCAGTTCTACTAGTTTGGAAGTTTACCGTAGTTTCATACTGTAGAACGATACTCGCTTGTTCTATTATATAATTCTTGTGTTATCAAATACTAGGTTTATTACCAGGTACTCAGTAATATTTATATATTTTCCCATTACAGTACCTAAAATGTTGGAAGATTATAATTTGCTGTAATGTCATATTTCTATTCATGGATTCAATCAATATCATGGCTTAATGTGGAGTTAATACTTGATAGTGAATATTTGTTTAGAATGGAAAATTTTCAGAAATGGAAAGTTTTAAGCGGAAAATTTTCCACTTCACATCACTAGTTGCAGGGATGGTTTCAGTAGAGTAATTTTAATATGTACATTTAATGGACGGAACAATGTAAAGGACATTCTTTCTTCTAGGGTAGAAAATGTTTTATTTGTAGCTGTACTTTATTTGAAGGAGCGCCAAGTGAACTTTGTGGTGGACAAACACCGTATGCGGTGGTTTTCTCGGGGTTGTTCCGTTCCCTTCCACTTTCTTCATTCCTCCATTTGATTCATTTCTCATCATCATCGTCTCTCTTAGCTTCGGAGCATAATCATGGGACGTTAGACTGAATATTTCATTTCATTTTATTTGAAGGAGGACATTTCTACCCAGCGATTATCTGAAGCAGAGATCTTTGGGTTATCCGGGTTCGATTCCGTACCGGACATAAGTTCCGCGATAGGGAGAAAAGCTCAATTAAATATAAAACATACTTGTATTTATAATGATTTACATATACAATTATAGTCCTAAATTTACACAGTTCAACTTTTTTATTATTATTAAATTAAATATTTCCCTTTGTCTTTCGTGACTGGTGGCTTGTTGCCGGTGGCGTTACTTGGTCTAATTTGGGGTGTTCAAGCCTCCCCAATTTCTTACAAGCCCAGCTAAATTTCACTATGTTACATACTTTTAGAAAAGAGGATACTACCCAGACAGCATGTTTGCTTGCCGCAAGCTTCCGATCGCGTTTTTTGATTTTATTTCGCTTTGGCTTATAAACAAAAGCTTATTTCTGCTTAGCGCAAGCCGTAGTGCGGGCAACCCACGCTTCGCTTGCGAGACGCTTTTCTTTAGATTGAAGTAAAAAGCCAGCGCGCGTTCGATTTTCAGTTGTTCTCAAAATCCACGTGACGCTGACCTGCTTACTTTCGGCGATAAGGTAGTGTTCGCGTTGTTAGTGTCTTGTTAGCATTCAGCTTGAATAAAGGACAAACTTAATTATTTTTTTAATTGTTCCGTCTAGTACTCTAGTCCCACGTACCTATAATATCGCTCTTTATTTCCTCATATTTCGGTAACTATTAGGCATAACGAATTGTAGTATTTACGTATAAAGCATAAATATGAACATAGATGGCAGCAGATTTGAGCCTACTTATTTCGCGAAAGAATACAGAACTGTTGCAGATATTTTAATATAAACTTCAAGTTTAACTTACAGTTTACTATAAACTTTATCTAAACGCTGTGTTTAAAATATAAACATTTTTCTGTGTTTTTATATAAAAAGGTAGAAATTTCAAGTACTCGCCACTAATATAGCAACATGTTAGATATTTGTAAGAAGCAACGACGCGTTGCGTGTTATAACTAAACCGTAACAATTATGCTTATTTTGATGTTTTGCAGAAGCGGATGGGAGATTTGGGTGTTTTCATGGTTGTGCATATGCTTCATTAATTGGGGAGATGAGGGGACAATATATTGTAGCATAGATTTAGTCAGACGGTTAAATTATACTGATTTCATACTGTTTTATCTAAATTCGCTTAGTGCAAGATTCCATATAACTTCTTTGGCGTGTGTTTCGCTTGCAATAAGCTTAATAAAGCTTGCCATTGATGAGAATACGCTTATACTTGGCTTGCGTTTGAGATAATTTGACTTGTGTTTAACTTGTGAAGACAAGCTTGCCCCAAGCCTTGCCCAGATGTAACTAACTAGCTTGCCACAAGCTTAAAGCAAGCTAATTGGCTTGCATAGTATAGCTTGCGGCAAGCTAATTTACCTTGCAACAGCAAGTTTGTGGCAATTTGCAGCAAGTTTAAATTGCTGTCTGGGTAAGAAAATCTACCGAATTTGCACCCAAATGCAACAGAAGGTGCACACACACCTTAAAATTCAGCATCTTCACAGAGTAATTGATCGTTGATTATTAATATTCTGTTACTATATGAATAGCCCCCTTAAAATATGAACTATTTCACAGGGCAAATTTTAAATAGGTGACTTTTAAGGTTTGATTACTTTATAAGGTAACTAATATTTTCTTTTTTTACTGTATTCTAATATTATTACGTGCAAATAGGGATGCGCACGAGACAAGATTAGAGGTTGTCTCACCTCGAAAATATGTTGTGTAAAGTGATGCCTCGAAAAATGTATCTTTTTCTGTTGGAAGAACCCTGTCTCGTCTCGAATCTTGTCGAGTTATTTTGAGAAACAATAGCTTTAATTTAATAAAGAATAAAACAAACATGACTATGTTGCTAAAAATGTGCAAGACTGAAATAGTAACCACAATTCTTTTGCCCCAAATGCTCGCAAATTGTGTTATGTTCTTGATTAAAGATAAACCTAAAATACCGAAACAATGGAATTTTGGAGTGTTGGGTACCTTGGCCCCGAAATGGTTTTTCAGTCCCCTTTTTAACAATCCTAGTTACGCCACTACTTGTTGAATGCAAACAGTCAATGATCGTACAGATCACGCCCATACCCATGGGGCCTGAGCTTCCCTGAAATTATGAGTTTGCTTGAGAATGAATTTCGTAATGAAGAGTAATTTCATTCATTCGTCCTTAAAGTTGCTTGTATCCGAACTATGTTTCGTCCTTCATTTATAAATATGGTGTTATATAAAGTCATAACTTCAATATCTTCTTTCTGCATCTCCTAAATTTTTTTCACCAAAAGTTGAATATCAACAAACATTTCGCAACCATTATTTTAGATTTTTTTAATCTATGTTCTCTACCAATTGTAAATCAGACATATTGAAAGAAAGGCACGAAAAGTCAAGCTTTATTTCTAAAGAAATGAAATGAAATAAAATGATATATTTAGTTTAACGTCCCAGGATTATGCGCCAAAGCTAAGGGAGACGGTGATGATGAGAAATGAATGAAACTGTGCAATCAAGAAAGCGGGAGGGAACAGGAGAACCCCGAGAAAACCCACGCAGACAGTGTCTGTTCATCACAAGGCTCACTTGGCGCGAGCTGGGATCGAACCAGGGACCCCACGCACCAGAGGTGAACGCTCTACCACTGAGCCACCGCGGTCCCCTTCATTTCTAAAAAAAAAAAAAGTGGATATTTTGTGCGCATAGCCAAGGACGTACGCACGGGGTGGGTCCTTGAGGTCCGGAACCCCCCTCGAAATCCGGACTTTTTTGTCAATTTAGTCTAATTTTAGATACAAAGTTTAGTATAATTTAGCCTGAAATTGTGTTTGGACATCCCCCCCGAAATGCTTTGGATCCCTCCCGAAATAAATTCTTGCGTACGTCTCTGCGCATAGCACTGAGAGCGGATTAAGGTTTTTGGGACCCTGCAGCCGACTATTTCAAAGGGCCCTATGTTACGAATAATTTCAGCGCATAACTTTTTTTTGCTGTCTTCCACAGCCTCATAGGCTTATCGAAACACCGAGGAGTATGCTGTAACATTTTAATGTGCTCCAAGTTTGCAATAATTAGTTTAATTACATTCATTATTAACAGTTAAATGCCTATATACTTCAGTGTAACACATAAATGCCGAATACGAACCAAATGGTCAACAATCCCTGTAAAAACACTAATAGAGTAAAAGGAAAAAATCATATACAAATAGTAAACCTGTACAAGGTTACACTGTGATCAAAGTTCCGAATTTGAAGGTCTTCTGTGTGAATGATGTTTGAATTTATTTGTTTATTCATCACATCAATCAGATTATTTATCCACGCCCGGCGGTGCCACGAAAGTCTGATGTTTGCAGGCACGAGCCCAAGCTGGTGGAAGAAGACTTAACTCTAGCGATACCGCAAGCCTACCGAGCGGGAAAAGAAATTAGCATGGATCTGAAGCATATACTATAATAAGTTGATTGATGTATTTTAGTATTAAAGAGGGGAATTTTAGGGGACCCCCTGAGCCTGGGCTCCATTAGCTCCGCCTTTAATCCGCTCCTGATTGCAATCCAGGTTACTTAAGTTGTCAAAATACCTATAGGCCTATTCACTGGGTCTATTAAAAGCAATTGTGTCTGAGTTGTTTGATTCAACAACTAATTATTATTATTATTATTATTATTATTATTATTATTATTATATACATGCTACAAAATAGATTTACTGCTATACTGACACATACTAAAGTTAGTTTTAAACAACGAACTTGGCTTAACAACAGAGTCACGTTCAATTTTTCCCATTTTCTGTACTACTCTCATTCCTTATTTTTGTTAGCCCAAACACCTCGGATGGGAAGGGAAGGTACAATGTAAAGAACCTTTACCTCTGTATGTCTAATGGAATTCGTCATCAGTGTATTTTTAGTTTAGTTCTCTCTTTCAATGCCACCGGAATGAATCACCAGGTCTTCCTGTCGGCAAAGAAAGAATGTTCATCGTATTTATGTTAGATTAATACTATGATAACGTTACTTTCAAGTTCTTCTTTCTAGATCTCAAAGGTTCATACTCCACCAGATGGAACAATACGTTATACTGCGTGCTCATTTCTGGTATGAAGATAAAAATAGTTTTCTTTTCAGAACTTTGAAGGCTCTTTATGACAAAGACTGCGAGCAAAACAATGCCCGCCTTGAATCTTAATCCTGTGTCTACTGTGACTGTCTACGAAAATAAAACTTGCCCTTCACTAGAAAAAAAAATAATGTTTATATGGAATATGAGACTCTCGACTATGACTGCCTGCAGCAGAGAGCAAGAGGGGACAGTTCACCCCACCCTTGTATTTTTGAAATAGGTTTGGTTCTTTGAAATATACCTAAAAAATATTCGATTTGTTATTTCCACATACTACCCAGCTTAATATACAATGTGTCAAAAAATCAACCTACTAAGTTTGGAACGTTATTTCTTATATTAAATGAAAAAAAAAGTTTTGATGAACATACTGTGGGTCAAAAAAGGTCTCTTTTCAAATTTATAATCCGCCAAAAATGAGGAAAATCACGTTTTAAAAACACTCTAGCACAAAAGTTATGGAGTCTATCGCACGTGATTCGACGGATTTCGCAGGAACTCGTATGCGCTAGTAATAATTATTTGTGTGGAACAGTCTTCTAGTATCCACGAAAAGAGTACCCAATTAGTATTTAAAAGTGTATCCTCGTACACTAAGTTACTTTTTACAAATCGTTACGTTGATATCAGGAGATTGTGAAACGTGGGTATTTAGATAAGAGGGAATACTAGGTATTGCCTAATTTTTTCAACCGCTTGCGAAAAAGTCCCATTATTTTTAAGCTAGGGCGTTTTAATTCTTTTTCGGCTTATAATACTGAAAGAACTCGTTTTAAGACCTATATGTATTAAAACCTTTAACTTTCATTTGATATAAACACTCATCTCCCGAAGTTTCAGTTGATTTTTTGACACCCTGTATTAATACTAGATTTGTATACAAATTTAAAATAACACTGGCACATGAATTCACAGATATATATGATGATATAGTAATTAATGTGAAATATGTAAGCATCTCGTAAATCCATCTTTGATGCTCTCAAGTCGAAATTAATTTGACAAAATTACAGATGTATATGAAAAATTAGTGTGTTAGAGCTGAGGGGAGTTGAGGAAGAAAAGAACACATTTCTTGAAAATTGCCTGAGGTCAGGGGCGTATGCTGTGTTGGACACTGGGTTTCCCCTCCACAAAATCTCGACTTTTCTGTAAGTTTGGCCTAATTTTAGGTGTAGTTCTGCAAATTTTAATACAATCTGTCCTCATACTGAATTTAGGACACCACCAAAAAGCCACGGAGCGAAAAAAACGGAAGGATTTTTTGGTGGAAAAAAGTAATGAAATTGGTAGGTGGAAAGGTGAAAAAAAGCACCATTTTTGGTTTAAATTTGGTGGAATGAAAACTATCTTAATTAATAACACAGTTTCACAAGGTCATATTTTTGTAATAATTCACTACTCTGAATTCAAATTTGAAATTAGAATTTCGCTACCAGGCATAGTTTTTCAGTAATACAGGGTGTCCCATAAGTACATGACACTTCTAAGTATTAAGAATATTGACGGCATATACGGTATGTATACATGGACGGCGGTAATTTTGTCACCGGAAAGTTCGTCAGGGTAATTTCGTCACCGGTAATTTTGTCACCAAAATATTACCATATAGGTAATTTCGTCACCGAAAATTTTGTCATGATAATTTCATCACCAGTGTCTTTTAGAACATAATACAAGTACAATGAATGAATGGAAACCGTTTTTGAAATTGCTTTCTTTAATCTTCAACTGAAGCAAATCGAAATATAATAATAATAATAATAATATTATTATTATTATTATTATTATTATTATTATTATTATTATTATTATTATTATTATTATTATTATTAAATAAATAGTTACATATTTTGTATATCGTATTTGAGATAAGAGATAAGTTTTTAGTGATTCTGTCAGAAATATTATCAAATAGGAAATTTTGTCATGGTTATTTTTTCATCTTTCTTGAACTAAGTAGAGGCAAAGTAAATGACCTAAACAACTTACGTTATTTTAATCAAACTTGGAAAACAATTCGCTTGACGTTGAACTGCAAAATTTAAGTTTCGGGTACTCGACGCAGGAGCAAGCACCAGTGCAAGAAAATAGTGCCAGCTTCAGCAAATGTTAAAAGCAAAGGCAATGTGGGGAACTATTGGGTGTATCACTATTTACAAATATTAAGCTTCGCCAATATCAAAATTTCAGAACAGAAAATTGCAAACAAATATGGGAAGATATGCCAATCCGTTTATTTTCCCGCAAACTAGACGGAAATTTGCATCGTTCTTGTATCGTTCTCTGAGCCCAAACTCTTGAACCTTCATCCACGTTAACTGAGTCATGTGAAAAGAGTGATCTTTTTTTAGGAGCTATTGAAAGAAGAATGTTATATTTCAATATTTCAACTCTGATTAAACATTGGCCAAATTGTTATTGGATATATATATGTCAAGAAAGCAAATTTATATAAAGGAAGAAAAACATATACTGTAAATATTTCTAACAATTTCCTTTAAATGTAGCCTTATGGAACTATTGAGAAGTGAAACATGGATGGTGGATGGACTACTTTCCAATGGCTCCTTAAAAAGGAAAAAAAAAACGTAGGCCCTATATGTTATTTGAGGTGAGACTTCCTTTACTAGGTGTATGCCTTAATGCAGAGCAAGACACAACATTCATATGAAGAACTGTTTTGTGCGGTGGTGCATCAGTGCAGTGAATTTAGTGAATACCCGAACCCTGTAACTGTGGTTATGGATTTCGAGATAGCGGAAATGCACACTTTAAAGACAACTTTCGGAAACTCAACTCGTGTACAGCATTGCTTTTTTTTTCACCTGACTCACTAAACGTGGAGAAAGGTCCAAGAGATTGGATTCACAGAACGGTACAAGAGCAATGAATGTTTTGGTGACGAAATAACCTACATGCTAATATTTTGGTGACGAAATTACCGGTGACGAAACTACTGTGACGAAAATTCCGGTGGCGAAATTACCTAAGTTCATGTATACATATATACAGAACACGGCGTATATTTAGAAAAGGAAATTTCCAATGTAATATCTGGCAACACTATCAGTTTCGATTTTCAGAGATTAACAAGATTTTCCACCAGTGTTTATTCTTCCAATGAATCCAATCTAATACTAACTTTGATTCTTGTGAGGTTAAGCTGTTACTTCTACTTACTTAAAACTCAAAAAAAAAAATCTTTGAGTTTTACGTCCCAGGTTAAAGGAGAGGCTAAAAGAGACGGTGATGATGAGTAATGAATGAAATGGGGGAATGAAGAAAGTGGGAGGAAACGGGAGAACCCCGAGAAAACCCACGGACATGGTGTTTGTTCACCACAAAGTTCACTTGGGATCGAACCCGCGACCCCAAGCACCAGAGGTGAACGCTCTACCACTGAGCCACCGCGGCCCCCTACTTAAAACTCAGGTCTTCATGAATGAGAAATCAAGAAAAACATGAACCAGTATGTTATTAGACGACTGCTTATGTATCAGTAGAGACAACAAAGACACCCACTACGAAACATAATATAAACCAGTAACTTCTTAATCACTATTTCATTCTCAGAGAACTTTTTTGAACATGTGTCTGTACTTACGTAACACCCTGTATTACTGAAAAAGCAACACTGATAATGAAATTTTGATATTAGACTTCAATTCAGCATGATGAATTACTATAGAACTACAGATCTAGAACTGTAAATGAAGAATGCAAGGGACATTAAACTCTGTGAGTTGATAACTTCAGAGACGTAAATAAGCTATTTTGCGCCCGGGACGAGATCTTGTTTTGGCGCCCCCTTCCCCAACGTAAAACGTAAATATATAGCTACAGTAAAAAAAATCTTCGTTTTGCACCCTCTCAATCAGGCGCCCGGGGCACGTACCCCGTCTACTAACCCCTAATTGCGGTCCTGGATAACTGACAGGTGAAAAAAAAAATTAACTGAGTTGATAGTTTCACATTTTGTTTCTTTTTTGGCTCTATATGGTTCTTTATTTCCCATATGTGCATATGCTATAGATAAGGTTTTTTCTAACATTGGCCCAAGCTCTTTTATTTCACGGAAGATAACTTGTGCTTTAATCGTGAGTGCCAACATTTTGTAGTTTCAGCAAATTTTTGTATGGACACGTTAGTATTTATATTCTCCACAATCTAAGATAGGATGGGAACTTCTCATTTCTACATCTATTTTTTCCTGTGATATCCGTTTTGATACCTCTCCTATTATTTTGTGACATACGAGGGCTATCCAGAAAGTAGATTACGTTTTGGAATAAAAAATCAACAAAGTATAGGAAACAAATTTTATTATATACAGATGAAAGCCACACACAAATACTACTTTTCGACATAGTCACCATTCAAATTAAGGCATTTATCGTAGCGATGTACGAGCTTGGAAATTCCTTCGTCGAAAAATTCGGCCGCCTGCGACTTCAACCATTTCGTTACCTCTTCTTGCAGCTGTTCGTCGTCATCAAAACGCTGCATAGCCAGCCACTTCTTCATTGCTGGGAATAGGTGGAAGTCGCTCGGTGCCAGGTCGGGACTGTACGGCGGATGAGGAAACAACTCCCACTGAAAAGATTCAAGAACTTCACGCGTGACATTTGCCGTGTGGGGCCGGGCGTTGTCGTGAATCAACAAGATCTTAGAGCTCAACATTCCTCTGCGCTTGTTTTGAATTGCTCTTCTGAGGTTTTGCAGAGTTTGGCAATACCTTTGAGCGTTTATTGTAGTGCCTCTTTCCAGGAAGTCCACCAAAATCACACCTTTTCTGTCCCAAAAAACAGTCGCCATCATCTTCCTTGCCGACATTGTTTGCATGCGTTTCTTGGGTTTTTGGGGAGAACCTGTGTGCCCCCACTGCATTGATTGCAATTTCGTTTCACAGTTCACGTGTTTCACCCATGTTTCGTCACCAGTAACGATGCGATCGAGTAAAGAGTCACCATCCTTATTGTAGGCGTCCAAAAAGTGCAACGCTGCAGCCATTCGCTGATTTTTGTGGTCCTCTGTCAAGATTTTTGGAATCCATCTTGCACAAAACTTGTGGTAACCAAGCTTTTCGCTGATGATTTCGTGCAACAAACTTCGCGAAATTTGTGGAAAACTCAAAGAAAGTTCCGTTATTGTGAACTTTCGATTTTCACGGACTTTAACATCGACTTTTTCGACAAGTTCGGCAGTCACTTTGCTGGGTCTCCCACTTCGATCTTCGTCGTGAACATTGGTTCGGCGTAGTTATTAATGCCTTATTTAAATCTTATGACCCACTGTCGCACTCCACCTTCAGTGATAATGTTGTCCCCATACACTTCACACAGCTACCGATTTCTATCGGTTTACAGTTTTTTGCTGTCAGAAACCTTATTACTGCACGCACCTCGCAGCTCGCGGGATTTTCAATTAACGCAGACATTTCAAACCGTCACAGTATCTTAACGGAGCACAGCACGAACCTCTCACTAGCACGGCTAGATGCCGACTGAGCTGCGCAACGCTCTGACCCCAAGATGGCCGCGCTAGCCCCGCCCCTAGCGGACACAGACGAAAACGTAATCTACTTTCTGGATAGCCCTCGTATTATACTAGTAAACATAATTTTATGCACTCTTGCATATAAGAAATGGATGCAATGAACGTTAATACTGGTGAGAAACGAAAAAGAACTAATGGATAAGGAACGAAAACAAAATTTGGTACGATAATGAGCCTTGTAGTCTTAGTTCTGGAAAAAAGAATGGAATAAATCCCGTGTCGATGATGACGCCGGATCCAGTAACTCATCCACGTGCGTTTCTTTCTTCCATTAGCGTGTAGTAATATACGCCTAATACAATTGTATGCATTACTATCACACTTAAGACCAAATCTACAATCGGTATATTGTCCATGTCGAATTCAAATGTACACAGCTGCACAGATAGAATGATATTCCTTTCCCAAGCCGAAAAAGAACAGTTTTGGTATGGTTAAAATCTCTGAAACAGAGCAAGTTTGAAGCGGAAAACCTCAGCAAGATTCCGCATACTTCACGTTGTGTACAAGTGGCTCTAGTATTAGTTTGTAAATGTGTTCTACGATTGCCATCGGAAAAGCTTTTTTTTTAAAAAAAAAAAAATTATTTTGATGTAGTATGGTGCATATTTTGTGAGGTTTCCTTATAGCCATATTTCTTGGGTTCAAACTCAGACGTGAATTCATCTATTCCATTCCAGATTTAAAAGAAAAAAATCCGGGTTAACTTTAGTTTTAAAAATCTGATTTTCAAAATTGAGAATTTCTCATGCTAGTTGCAATCGAAATTGATAAGGAATAAGGCGATAAAAATATTTTATAATAATAATAATAATAATAATAATAATAATAATAATAATAATAATATCTCTCGCTTTACCATGCTTAGTCCATTATGGTTTTCATAATGTATGTTTACAAATTTATTTATTTATTTATTTTATTTATTTACGAACATAATAAAATAAAATGAAATAGCCAACATACATTATGAAAATTATAATGCAGTAGGCCAAACAGAACATTGCTTGAAAAATACTTTTAGGAGACAGTATTCTTTTTTCTTTCTTCAATACCTGCCTGCCTTTTCTCCTGCTTGCCACTATTTCTTTTTCCATTTCTTACTACGGTTATATTAATACAATATTCTATAGAAGCATTGTGGAATCTAAAGGCCAAACTTTACTCGATTACTGATTTACAAAGGTTTTGAGTTTATCGGCCCTTTTCACCACCAGTGTTATACCAGACCTACACCTACAGTTTAAGGTGGAATCTTAATTATCGTAATGCGTTTAAAACTTCGCCCATCAGGATTCGAACCCGGTACCACGTGGACCAAAGGTGCACCAGGATAATAACAAGTGTAATATTTTGTTTAAAAAGTTACTTGTACTCTGTTAACTATTCATATAGACTCCGGCCGGAAAGAAGAAAGAAAAGTGTGAAAATGTTATATTCATTGCTTCGGCTTTTTTTTTCTAACTGTAATGCACATTCATACCTTCTTCCTTCGATGTGGACAGCAGTAACAGGTGCAAAAATGCTATTGCTTTGTGACAACAGACAGCATTTCCAAGATTATTTTATCCCTCTGTGCTGTGTCTTCATCCGTAAATACCGCGAATTCTTCGTAAATACAAAGCATCACATGATCTGTTCATCTTTAGGGTTTTGCCCTCATGAGGGCCGCCCTCACCCTCACCTCACCCTCATTTTAGTAGTTGAGGGTGAGGGCGATAAAGTAATTGAGGGTGAGTGTGAGGGAGGGTGAGTGTAGGGCGTCAATGGAGGGTGAGTGTGAGGGAGGGTGAGTGTGAGGGCGTCAATGGAGGGTGAGTGTGAGGGAGGGTGAGTGGAGGGCGTCAATGGAGGGTGAGTGTGAGGGAGGGTGAAGGGAGGACATCAATGGAGGGTGAGTGTGATGGAGGGTGAGGATGAAGGGCGTCAGTTGAGGGTGAGGATGAGGGAGGGTTAGGAAAAATGACCATCTCTGGTCTGGTAAGTGAAGAGGGTGTTTGAAAAGAAAGCATCATGCACATTGTCTATTGGTAAAACTATAAAAATACGCCAGGTGTTGTATGTGCATTTTAAATCATTTTAATTCGTAATTTATGAAATATGCTGCCAAAAAATCATTTTTTTTCTTTTCTGCAGGTGAGAAGACTTCTGGGTGGTCTATTTGACAACATAGATAAGAAATCAATTAAGGAAGTACTGATGGGAACTGAATATGGAGTATGCTCCTCCTACAATAGCGCGTATGTACCAAAGTTGAAGTGAGTATTTTGTGCATTTAATTCCGTAAAACATTGCCTCTCTTGATAACTATTATATGCTTCTTGTATTTAATCATATTTCAATGGATAACAAAGTAGTAGACTGGATTGATAATTAGTGGAAAGTAGGTTATTTTCTTGAATAAAAGAAGTTGCCTACGTTATAAAATTTGATACAAAATAATTAATATAACGTTACTACCATTTGAAGAACAAATGTGTTTTGTTTCACAAAATGAAATTCCCAAAATATGTAAAATCAATAATGAACCTGGAAGTAGTTCAAGCATAATTTCTCGAACCAATAGAACTTCTCGACCAATGAAAGAACTTATTGCTTGAACGCCGAATCGAGATGGAGTTGACAGAATGTTAAGGCTCTTACAACTTTGAAATAGGAATGTATTCCAAATGTTTTACAAAACGTTTTCATTTCGTATTCAGAGAACGATCAATTATTTATGAAAATTTATAAGTAATATGAAATGTTATTTAAAAATAGAAGCACAAATCGAAAGAAAGTATGAAGCAATGAGAGGATAAAGAAAGAGCAAATGGGAAACAGTAAAGAAAAATATATCAGACTCGTTCAGTATCTGCTAGATCATTAGTTTCGGAGTTCATTAATATTCTTTTGTAATTTAACCTTTAATCAACCAAGCCCGGTTCCACCATTTAGTGCCCCAGATATAACGATATATGAGTACAAGTATCATATACACATAATTACGTATTTTAAAGCATAAGTATTTTATTCCCCAGTTCGTGAACAATGAATCACAGTACTAATACATGATCAAACTTTTAGACGATGCAATCATGTGAAAATGTGCGTAAAATCTTGCACACAAGAAGATATAGTAAAATTCGAATATATGTGAAATCGGTCTGAAACAACAGACTAAACACGAACACGAGACTAAACAACAGACTAATAACGAAAGATAACAAAAAGGCTGACGAAAATGTGGGCTCATCGAAGAACTCGATGGTGTTAATAAGTATAAGACACCGTATGGAGACGTAAAGTTGTAAGAAGTTATTTTTAAAAAAAAACGAATCATTACGTAATACTGTAAAGTCTAGAGAAGCAATAAAATTTTAGAGCAGGAACAAAGTAAAAAAAATGTTAGAAAAAATGAACAGCGCGAGTAAACGAAGGTAAGGGCAGTAGTAAAATTCAAGCAATAGCAAAAAAAAAAGTAAAATAAATTGAGAAGAATAATTAATCTACAACGTCTTCTTACAGCTTGTAATGTAATCTGATACTCTATCACAGTGGTTCTCAAACTTTCCAATAGCGGAGATTCCTGTTCATTCGGAAAGTGATCTGCGAGCCACCATTCAATCCTATCTGAAATTTCCCCATTATATTAAAAAATATACTAATTAGAATCACCACTGGCAAGAGAAATATCAAGAAAAATAATACAATAACTAATTTATTCTTAAGATACATATTTGTTTCCTATGAACGAAATTCCAATTCAAAATACAGTAACTTTGAAGACTGAAAATCATTTTTCTAAAACCGAAATCCACTTAATAACCAATATTCTCAAATGTGCGGTCACTAATGTGAGGAATGAAATTCTTTGTGTTTTTCCATAATTGCATTGAAATCTGGAATAAGTTTTGCCACTATCAATGTTAGGTCCGATTTCTCTTTAAAGTTTCAATACTGTAAAGAACAGAAAAGTTATGCTCGCATAAGTTAGTTGCAGGAAAAGGTATCAAATGTTGGAATGAATTTTTAGACAACTCTTCATACTCACAGACAACTCCTCATAAAAAACAATGTTGTATGTGTGTATCATTTTAATATTTTTTTATCTTTCAACAAACTGATTGAATCTAAACAACGTTTTTATTTCTCTGTACCCATCTATCTTTCAAAATAATTGTGTATTAACAGCACGTAATTTGAGTCAAAAGTTACTCGCAGTGGTAGATCTAGGAACATGTTTTGGAGGAGTATCTCATCTTTTTTTAGAAATCCCAGAATTGGCGGGAGGCTTGATGTTTCTAAGCGTAGGAGTGACGAACACTTACTTCTTTTTAGAAACAAGTCTGGAATTGGCGGTAGTGGTGGGAGTTTCCCATCACTTGAAGATGAAATCCATGGAATTCCGAGACGTCTTGCAGTTAATGCATAACTGCTTTGAAAAAGTGCTTTGACAAAGAAGGAATTTTTCTCACTTTAACTAGTCCTATATTCAGGTTCACCGGCTTCAGGGCAGAAATTTAATAAAGTAGGAAAACATTTACATTTACAAACATCTATATAATTTCTAATTGCTTTCTTTTTAGTAACTGAAAAATACTTATTGCACAACAGCTGTGAGTTCCATTTAATTACAGCACTTTTTAATTTTTAGGAGTCACCGATCCCTATGTAGGTCCCGCGAACCCCCAGAGGTTCGCGGATCCCACTTTAGGAACTACTGCTCCTTTGTAATAGGTTCAAATGATTTCTTTCCAAACAGAAAAGTAATAGCCATTTAAGTAAGACTATGATGTTATTCTACAAAATGAATACATATTTGAAAGTTAGTGATCATGGAATTGGTAACCGGAATCAAATTATGTTAAACAGAACATTCTGACAAACTAAGATTTTATGTTTTATTGAATTGAAGTGAAGAAAAAATTAATAATACATGCTCACCAGCTGTGATAAACGTCATTCGAAACGCCGCCCAAACAGGACTTGAGTATAAGTGGATGCATTAAAATATTAAATAATAATTTTGTTCAAGTGGATACTTTAAAATATGTAGGATCAATATTAACAGACCAAAATCATATTCACGAAGAAATTAATTGTCGATTAAAAGCATTAAATTAGTGTTATTATTCAGTTCAAAATCTCTTGGCGTTCAGTTCAAGATCTCGCAGAAATAGGAATATAAAGTAGAAACTGGATCCAGTTGGCTAAGGATAGAAGTCAGTGGAGAGTTTGTGAACGCGGCATTGAACCTTTGGGTTCCATAGACCATAGAGTTAGTTAGTTACAAAACCGCCTGTTAAAAGGTTGGTGTAGGATATCCTTGGAACAAATGCCGTTCAGTCTCCCTTGAGAACTGAATTGTCTTAATTAAAAGTAAAATGTGGCCAACACTGTTATATAGTAAACTTGACTCGCATTTATCATATTTTAGTGTTACTTGTTGAAACAACAAGTTCGTAATAACATTATATTGTTTTTAGTTTTAGCTTTATATAGTTTTGGACATATTTTACCTTCCATTCAGGAGCTCAAAATTATGAAAGTGTGAAAATGTAATAGTAAAACAACTTTTGAAAGTAAGAAATTATAATATAGGAAGAAATGGAAGAAGAAACAAGCAAACACTCACTTTAGAAATGTAATAGCCGAATCTAAATAGGATATTAATCTTTGACAAATAATCACGATATATTTTCTATCAAAACAAGATAACTGTATACTCGTCTCAATTGAAGGTTTGTGATATGTTTCGAAAGAATGACAGGTAATGGTTAACAAAATCGTAGTATCTATATTACAATACTTTCCGTCAGGATGTACACTCACACTCAGGATGTACATTGTACACTCATGTCCAAAATGATTGTTGCATATCTATAACTGTCTTCTTGTAAGAATATAATTAGATAATGACTTTGCAGAGTACTTTTAATATTGATACTATGTATATAATCGAAAAATGTATATTTGTGGTAAATGTCGTAGGAAAAGAATTATAAGTACGAAAATTAAAATGAGTAAAGCAACATGTTGCTAAATGGACAGAAAGTTTTATTTCCGTTTTATTGTTCTTATTGTCTGCTCTTTTGACATGAAATTTGCCACATTTATGTCTTTGCAGATTACACACATATTAACGTTATAAGAAATACCGGTCAAATTCGTTATCAAATTGTATTCCTACAACAACATATTTATAGACATGCGACAATAATTTTGGGCATGAGTGAACACCTCTTGGAGACCACGTACATCTCTTCATGACGATTATATTTCCCAACGGCCGTGGTAAATCAGCCAGAACATTATGACCACCTACCTGCTATCGATATAAAACCCGTCCGGACCATAGCAGCGTCACCTGACGAGGAATGCCTGCTAGTCAGATACACATACGGTGCATGCGGTATCAGTGAGCGAGCTGGTCTTGAGTAGAATGGGGAAGGCGCGCAATCTATCTGAGCTTGAGTGATTGCAGATTGTAATGGCTAAGAGGCTCGGCACGAGCATTTCGTGAACTGCACGACTTGTCGGGTGTTCTAGGAGTGTGTCTTGAGTGTCTTCAACAAGTTGTGAAACCAAGGTGAAATGACTCCAAACGTCGAGGTTGGGGTGCCCCCTTCATTACAGATGTCGAACGTTGTAGGTTGGGTAGACTGGTAAAACAGGACAGGCGGCGAACTGTAATGGAACTAACATCAGACATTAATGCTGGGCAAAGTACGTGTTTGAACACACAGTGCACCGAACACTCCTAACCTCCACAACCGACGACCTACCCATGTGCCAATGTTAATAAGACATCGACAACTAGGAATGGGCACGTGACCAATGCCACTGGACCTTGGCAGTGGTAGAGCGTTGCATGTTCTGATGAATTCCGATACCTTCTTCATCACGTCGACCAGAGGGTGCGAATCCGTTGCCTTGTAGGGAAAGAGCTCCTTGACACCTGTTCTACTGACGGAGAAAAGCTGGCGGCGGATCAATTATGCTTTAGGAAACATTTATGTGAGCTTCCATGGGGCCAGTGGAGCTCGTGCAAGGCACCGTGACGGTCGAGGCATATCGTACACTGGTTGCGGAACACGTATACCTCCTCATGACGATTACGTTTCCCAATCAATGGCCGTGGCCTTTTTCAACAAGATAATGCGCCACGTAACAAGGCCAGGAGTGTGATGGAGTTCTTTGAGGAACATAATGGTAAGTTCCAATTCATGTGATAGCCCCACAACTTGCACCGGATCTGAACTCAACACCTCTGGGATATGATTGACCGTGCCGTCAGAGTGCATCGACCCCCTTCTCGGAATTTACGGGAATTAGGTGACCTGTGTGTGCAGATGTGATGCCATTTCCCTTCAGCAACTTTCCAAGGCCCCATTGCTTCCATGCCAAAACGTGTCGCCACTGATATCCAAAAGTGAACATACTGACTATTAGCTAGGTTGTAATAATGTTTTTTATGTTCTGATTAATGTATGCTCTTGAACAAACAAAAAGGAAAAAAAGCATTCCGTCGTACCCCAATGCTATCTTTCCTGTTCGTCTATTTTCTCATGACAGATAGATACGTTAAGTATTTAACTGATGGTTTACAGGAAGCAAAGAAATTAGAAGTGAGCTTAGTTTAGGGAATTTTCTTAAATTGTTTAGACCTCTTTCCACTAAACCCAAAAAACACACGATGACGAGTGTGTTAACATTCGCTCAATATTTTTTGGATATTAATAGACGTTAAAATGAACACAACATATCTACTTAAGACCTAGATCTAGAATATACGTTTGCGTATACAATTCACATTTCATTTCTAATGCTCTTTAATGTTCATTATAATTTTCTTAGTGACAAAACGAGGGATGGCGATCATAAGATCAAAGTAAAAACAATTTATATCACTGAATTTATCCAGCGATTCACGATTTTTTCGCCGTATCCAAGATCAAGAGTGAGTATTGATAAATTTAGTGTTTCATTCTTCCTTATCCTTAATATTGTAAAACAAACCACTTATCCAAACACTTAAATGAGACATTTTGGAATTCACAAAGTATATGAAAAGCATGTAATACTCTGAACAAATATCCCTGTCGTTCTTTAAAAGCTCCAGTTATAAAATATTATAGTATTATATATATATATATATATATACAACATTAAGACGTTTAGAAAAACGTTTAGGTATAAGATGTTTTTCCTAAATAAAATTGAATAAAACTAAGAAAAAATTGGCCACTTACCAATGAATCTTGCCTTGGAAAGCCTAAATATTTTTCACACGTTTCTGAACTCAAAGTTGGTTCCGTCCTCAGTGGCAAGGTAAAAAAGATTAAAACGGATAGGACATAACAAATGTAAAACAAGGAATACATACCACTACATAAATAAGTGTAATGTAAAGAATGGATCCTGAAAGGTCACGAGCGGAGCGAAGTGCAAAAAGGGTAAACTGAATCAAAGGAAGCGCAGTGTGTATGTTACGTCACTATTGCAAGATTCAAAATATGCATCAATGATAGGTAACCACATTCTATCAATATTGCCAATATTGAGATTCAAAGTAGGTTTGTATTAATCTTTACTCTCTAGTTGTTTCTTTGTTCTTGCTGAACCTATCGCATTAACCTGTTTCATATTATGTGTATGTTGTTCTAAATATAGCGCCAATCCCGGTATGCCCTTTTCTTGTGACTGTTTAGATTGTCTGATATGTTCTTTAATTCGAGTGTTAATATTGCGTTTCGTTTGACCTAAATATGAGGAGTCATATTATCATTAAACGCGGTAAATGACTTACTTATATTGTGGATAAACAAAATAACATTTAAATCCGATTTAATCTTCTATTCGTTTTAATCATTTTCACCTTGCCACTGAGAACGGAACCAGCTTTAAGTTTGAAAGATATTTAGGCTTTTCAAGGAAGGATTCATTGTTAAGTTGCCAATTTTTTATTAATTTAAATCATCTTCTCATGAGCCATATGATTGTGAACTTAAGTGGTGTTAGTGCCATTGATCTTAGTAATAATATAATAATCTAAAACAATAACTAAATTGACCTAATTAAGTCTTGGGACTACCAGTAATGTATTAATGGATGATCTGCGCTTTATATATACTTCTTTACTATGTAACAGCCGTGATTTCCAGCACATTTTGGCTAATATCAGTCCACCCATTTATATAAACCAACTGCTATTTTGCCTGTTAATTCTGATAACTAAACCCTAAAGCATAGAGTGTATTTCCAGGTATGATTGATTGTTAGAGGTTTCAATGTTATATATTAGCGGAAAACCACTCGTATGTTGAAAATAGTGAAACATACCCCTTTGACAGAAAATATGACCCTTATATGACAAGCATGCACAATCAAGCAATATGCAGGTACTAAATTTTTAAACCTTACGACAGCACTGATCTAACTGTAGTCAAAGTTTGACACTGAAATCACAAACCGACAATATCTCAAAAGCTGTGCAATATATCTAAAAGTCTCAGTAAAGTCATTGAAGCTCATAACGCATTTAGAAACATATAAGTGCAAAATTTCAACAGTCTATGACCATTTACCCTTCCCAGCCTAAAATGTTATAGCTATACACATAAAAATGAAAGAAAATTTTGCTGTAAACTAAATTGATCATGTCGGATGCACAAAAATAAACACCTCTTAGACCCGATTACATACTATTCCGTTATTTATATTACAAATAATATAACCTTATCCCCTCTTGTTACAACAGACCTTACTTTATGCGCAACGCCTTTGTACACTCTCATACGTATAGAAATCGATAATGCAAGTATGTGACCTTCAACATGTTTTTCATGATTTTTTTGCTTGATTCTTCTCCTATTCAACAATCGATTCCCTGAACTTCATGCTTTTGATATTAAGCTTTCTTCCATCAGCTAGTAGGGTGTCATGGAAAGTTCGTTCTGCGTTTTGTTGCGCGTCTATCTGTAAAAGAGCATGTTATTGTTCCAACTTTGTTTTAAATGAAATATGTCCTTCAATCTACACAATTTCCATGTCACAACTGATGAAGCCAAACTATAGGTGTAAAGGGAATAATATACTCTATTCTTGCCGAGAGAACTTTGTTATCAAACTCATGCTTTGCAATGTTCTCTCATAAACTTAGACAGCTGTAATTAAATTAAATTTTGGCCATAATCCTTGAATTGTGTATACGATAAATAACGACTAATTTCTATTAATGTTAATATACAATTGCCTTATTGTGCATCATTCTGCTTAGTCCCGAGATGCGTGCCTCAAAGCTTATAGTAGTTGACAAAATGTTCCCTGCCAATAATAAGAGTAGGTTAAAAAGGGTTCTAGCAGCACTTCGTTCTCTACTGAACTTCGTAGCTGACATTTCCTCTCAAACTGGTTTTGGTAAATGTATCAGGACTTTTGACATTAACTGGTAACTGTCTTCGTGTAAGGAACTGATTTTACGTTCATAGTACTGTATGTTATCTCAATGCAAAGTATACGTATGTATATAAAACACGTAATAGTGAGCATTGTAAGCATCGATTTTCGACGACTTTTATTTTCGCTTTATTAATATCACTTCAAAGCAGCTATTCCCTTCACTCGTTCGGTTGTCACTTCGTAATACTTCTCTCAGTATGACGCATATTTAGCAGTGTATCTTTCCGAGCTTATACTATTACTCTTCATTCAACAGTATACACTGTAAGATAGTGATGGACACCATCGCCTTTTTGGTACATATACGCTGAATCGATAATATAAATCTCCATAAAGTGAGATTCTTGCTATTAATTGGATATATTAGAACATTTTACGAAACGATCATAACAATGTCATAGAGATACACATCCGGATCAAGAACGGAAATTCTTTGGTGACAAATGTACAAGCTGACATTTGTCAGCAGAAAATCAAGATTTTCTTTCATTTCGACAGGGAAAAAGATAATTTAAACTCAACTAAAACTGTCATCTTAATATCAGAAGTGAGAATAATAGAGAAATAATAATATATTCTGGAAATAGCAGATTATGAACAGTAGTCTCTGAATAGCAGATTATGGCAGATTACGAACTGAAAAGAGCAGTGCCCTGACGGACATCGTTTTTAGTAGAAATTGCCCAGGAAAAATATTGATATAGATATTCCGTGACATATTGCATACTATATATACCTATCCATTTAGTAGTCTTCAAAACTGCAACCTATTTATGTGGTGGCGAACCATATTTGGCACTTTTAATACTTTCAATGTAACGTGAAATGATGTCATAGAGTTTGGGAATTATCGCGAGTGGAAAATATTACATAATGTGTGCATTGCGCACTATAATGAGAAATATTTTCTCGACAGTGGGGTTCCAGTTGAAAGCACGTTGGCAACTTATGCTAATCACAAATATGTAGTGACAACAATTCAACTATCGTTGTAGACTCTTGCACCCACCAACTGGGACGGTACTAGTACGGTACTGTCTCCTTCGTTAGCTCTAGACCCGCTTATACAACAAAGAAACATAGGAAACGTTAGCTTGTTACGCTCATGAAATCTTCGCCAGTGATTAGCCTGGAAGTTGAAGCAAGAATGATCATTTTATTAATAATAAGGAGACCCTCAGTTAAGAGGGGATATCCATAAGTTTTAATTATCATAGTAAAAAATCAGGATACAGGGACTATTGTGATTTGTAGTGGTTAAGCCCTTTCTATGTAGTCATCACCCTGATTTACACATTTCTTCCAGCGTTCCTTCACTTTATGAACACCATCATTGAAGAAGTCTACACATTGTGGTTTAAAGCACTCTCCCACCCCATAAATGACGTGATATGTGTTGTCAAAATGGCGACCATGCAAGATATTCTTCATTTTCGAAAACAAGAATAGTCATTGGGTACGCGGTGTGGAGAATAAGGTTGATGCTGCAATACGTGGAAGCTACACGCCCTTGCTTTGTCGATAGCAACTTGAGATGAATGATCTGATGGTTCTCAAACCTTATCAGGAACCCAGTGCAAAGATACCTTAGACATGTAACGTTTGTGTGCTTAATTTTCCACACACTGCCATAACTGAAACCACTCTCGCTCATAATCGTTTGGATGGTTACACGGTCTGTCTTCCAGTATTAAACACTCCACTTTCTTCACCATAGCAAGTTCATCCGTGATTGAGGATACCCTGCTCGTAGCTTGTCTGTGAGGGACATGTGACCACTTTGAAAGTCTCACTTCCACCTCACAATCGTATCATATGATCTACTTTCATCCCCATAGAGAGCTTTCATTTCGTCATGGATTTGGCTTCCGTTTATGCCCTTCAAATGGAAAAACTTTTCACCTCGGACTTCAATTTTGTTCATCATGCAGGTTGATGTCTTCTACAGGCTGTGGAAAGAAAAGTACTTTAGACGAATATTTGATATTTGCACAAGTATGCATATGAATGGCACTGATTATGCACAAAATGTTTCATAAAGTAAATATTTGTATAACTTCTTCATAGTAATTGAAATTTTGGATACCCCCTCGCAAAAACATGATCACTATCACAGGTATTTTGTGGTCTCTTTTTTTAAGACAGCAGCAAAGAAATTATTACACTTGGATACATCGAGGCATAAATAAGTACCAGGGCAAGTAGAGAGGAGTGAGTCGGCTAAAGATATCAAAAACAAGTTCCCTGCTTTGAAAGGAATTCTTTATTTGACATCTTCATCACTTCTGACGGAGACACACAAGTTGCTATACGCTCTCAGATCCACGATAATCAAATTAGAGTAGGCACAAGGATTACACATTTGATATTTATCATTACCATAAATTATTTTTACTAGTACTTTTGTATCGAACTTTGTAAAAGATTTCCCTTACCACTTTCGATTTTTCAATTTGTGGAAATGTCATTACCATGGCAATTCTCTAAGTGTGTCATGACACTGTTTCATTATCATAGTAAAAAATCAGGATGCAGGGACTATTGTGATTTGTAGTGGTTAAGCCCTTTCTATGTAGTCACCACCCTGATTTACACATTTCTCCCAGCGTTCCTTCACTTTATGAACACCGTCATTGAAGAAGTCTACACATTGTGCTTTAAACCACTCTCCCACCCCATAAATATGTGATGTCAACATGGCGACCATGCAAGATATTCTTCATTCTGTGATTATTTTAGTTTCATGCTCATTGTACACCAGTCACCTCTCATGTCTTAGTACAGTAATAGAAATGAACACCATCTACTATGCTTCCACCAATTTTACCTCAAAGCAAACTAAACTCACATATTGTTGGTTTGTTGTCTATATATTTTACAAACACACACACACTCATAATATATATATATATATATATATATATATATATATGTGTGTGTGTGTGTGTGTGTGTGTATGTGTGTGTTCAAAACTTAAGCACGGATGCCATTTTCCCACACATGTATCAATTTTGATGCTTACACCAAAACAATGCCATACACGGAGGAAACAATAGCAGAGCCACCTAGTCTGCCACGACTGGCATAGTATATGCAAGTTAAGTAGTAGTCTGTGAGGGTTGTTAGTGCAATTGGTGTGCGTGTGTATGTTGAGAGGACAATCGGTTACGGATACTTTCTGAAGGACATCAAAATTGTAAGTAAGCGTGGATTGGTAGTATTGCACAATGACAGCTTCTGAATGAATTTGAGCGTGGTCGCATTGTCGGGAAATTGGAATGAGGGCGGAGAGTAATCAGGGTGGAATTTGAGTTGGGAATTCATTACAGCATAGTCTCAAAGATGTGCTGGAGGTACCAGACGAACGAAAATGGTGCCAGACGACTCGGAGGTGGTCGTCCATGATGTGTCACCCTGGGGAAGACCGTTATTTTGTGTTAAATGTGAAACGAAACCACCGCAGTAGTTCTCGGCAACTGATTACTCCACTTCATGGCAGCACAGGGATACGTGTATCGCGCCAAACTGTAACTAGACGATTACGTGCGGTAGAACATTATGTTCGTAAACCAGTGAAAGGTATCCCATTAATATTGTGACACAAATGGACTCATCTGCTATGATTTTAAGAGCTCATTACCTGGTCGGACAAGGACTGAGGTCGAGTGATTTTTTTTGATGAAATCTGCTTTTATCTGTCATTTGTTTCTGAACGATAATGTATCTGGCGTGAACCTGGCACTTGGTACCGTCAAGAAAACGTTGTGGAAACGAACAAACCAGTCGGCGAAATCGTAGTCTGGGCCAGCATAATGATGGACGTGCGTAGTGAGTTGCAGTTTGTACAAGGAGAGATTCTAACTGACGCCAGATTTGTAATGATGTTCTTCTCCGTCATGTTCGTTTGTTTCTTAAAGTTGTTGGTCCAGAGTTCTGTTTTATGGACGACGATTATCGTCCACATCGCGCAGCTGCCGTGGCCACCCTCGTTGAGGAAAAAGATATTCATCGAATCTCAACCCCATAGAGTGGCCCCGCATGGCGTATTCGCTAACGCTCTCGCCTCCGGTGCGAGCGGTCCGGGTTCGATTCCCGGTGGGGGCACTCTGTCGAAAAAGTGTAAAACGCTTTGTCAGGCCAGCCACCCTGAATGAGGTTTTCCTCATTTACATGAGGCAAATGCCGGTCTGGTACCTAACATAGGTCCCAGGCCACTTCATTCCTTCCCCAATCCTTTCTTCCTTCCCTTTCGCCGGATTGTGTGCTCGCCGATTGACGTTATCCCTCAAAAACGTGAAGGGCTAAATGACCTTCGATGCCGAAAGCCCAGAAATCGAAATCCAATCCCCATTCTTCAACCCCGTAGAGCATGCTGGGGATGCTCTAGGGAGACGTAGTGTATCCTTAAATCTAGTACTCTTCCAGACCTCCAACGGGCCATCAATGCCAACCGAATACAATGACTATAATGTTAACTCATGAATTGTTCTTCTAACCCCAACCGAAACTCATACAACCTGGTATATTCAGGTCTTAGATCTTTCTTAGATCCTTTATAGGTCGTGCATAAGTTTTCGTTATATATATATATATATATATATATATATATATATATATATATATATATATGAGTGTGTGTTAGGTACTGAATATGGCGTATTTCATGGATTGATTTTTAATACCGTAGGTGTTTATAATATCTCCTTACGAATTACCTGACGGAAGATCACCTTATGCAAGTTACCATTTTCATGAGGAAGACAATATTGCAGCCTATGGGATGTCACTCTTAAGAACAGTAAGCACTCAAGATGTAAGAGAACTTTCAATCACACAAAGGAAATGTCTTTATCAAGATGAAATGGAGCTAGACGTCAATAGCTTTTACACTCCCACTGCATGCAAAATGCAATGTAAACTAGGCCAAGCAATGAAATACTGTAACTGTTTTCTTCCTGGTTATTACAATTCAGGTAAGAACTAAGAACCTTCAACATTAGTAACCAAAATTCTGCAGGAATGTGTGTTGGTTATTTATATGTTGTAATTCACTATTTTTTGCTATTAATGCATTTTCCATGTCTGTACTGGAAGTAAAGTATAAAAAAGAGAATTAATTAAAATGTTCCCAAACGTATTACAAAATAATAATGAAATGAAATGAAACCTTTGAGTTCTACGCCCCACGGTTATGCCAGCTAGGCTAAAGGAGACGGTGATGATGAGAAATGAATGAAATAGTGGAATGAAGAAAGGGGGGGCAACGGGAGAATCCCGAGGAATTCACCCGCACCGTGCTTGTCCACCACAAAATTCACTTGGTAAGAGCTTGGATTGAACCCTTGACCCCAAGCACCAGAGGTGAACGCTCTAATACTTCTTTTACTCTTTTTTATTGACCACCAGTAAAGTATTATACATTGGAATACATAACAATCTTTTAACAATTATTATGAATAAATAATAAGGAGTCAGATAACAAACAACAGAAAATTTTTTTTAAAAACACTTCTGAGGAATCTAAAAATTATGAGTACGTCGTTGTTAATTTTCTAAGACAACAGGTAGATAGTTCACGAACTTTTTCTATTTGATATTGTCAATTATTTTCCATCGTTGTTTCAACAGGTGAAAATAATAGTCTGCAAGAGTTGGCGTTTGACTCTAACTCAAATATTTCACAGTAACACCACAGAACCAGATTACACTATTTTGTTTGTAATGAGGATAATATGAAAAAGCAGGAAATAAAATCACTAGCGTGAAATATCTGGATCCCACAAGGAACTAGAATACGCATGATATGTGCGAAGGTCAACCATATGTCCTGCACCAAATCACAACTTGAAAGCCTATGTGGTAAAGTATCGTCTGTATTACAGTGTGAACATGTCCCGGCAGACATCAGCTAAGTTTTATGTAACTTCATATTAGTTGGTGTTACGTCATGTACAGGGTGCGGCAGAGATCGTAGTAGGATATTAGAAACACACCATCAGGCAGTAACTGTAATTTATTTATTACCTCTTATGTCAATTAATAGTTAAAAGTATGCCATTTACTAATGTGTAAGTCATTGTCCATTACGTGGATTACTTTTTGAATATGACTCCTGCCAAATGATGCCCCCTCTGCACAACAGATTCATCTAGGCGGCGTTGTAAGCTTTCCATAAGACGTCGTAACGTATTCCCTGGGACATTCCCGATGCGATGGTAGTTCTGATGCTATCCTTCAACTCAGTAATGGTGACACAACGTGTTCGGAACACTTCTTGCTTCAGGTAGCCCCAAAGGAGAAAGCCTGCACATGGAAGATCAGGTGAGCGGGGCGGCCAGGAATGTCACCAAAACGGGAACTACTCTACCTGGAAATGTCTGTCGCAAGAAAACCGTGCAAATTCTGGCTGTATGCGAGGTCGCTCCGTCTTATTGAAACCATAATTGTTCCACATCCACATCGACCACACCTAATTGGGGAAGAACGAAGTCTTGTAGCATTTTTATGTAGCGTTCACTAGTGACGGTTACAGCACACCGTTGTCATTTTCAAAGAAGTAAGGGCCAAAAATCCCAAAGGAAGCAACTCCACACTACCCTGTGACACGAGAACTGTGCAAGGGCTTGATGTGCAGTTCATGCGGGTTTACATCACTCCAATAACGCATATTGTGTTTATTCACTGAACCACATAACTCGAAATGAGCTTCATCTGACATCAGGATGGTGTGCAACATTTGTGGATTTTGTCGAAGGAGATCACGCATGGTTAAGCAGAATGTTTCTTATGAAACCCAATCGAGAGGTCTAATTTCCTGAACAATCTGCAGCTTATATGAGTGAAAATGGATATCTTCGTGCAATATTCTCCTGACTGAACAATCGGGCATATGCACAGTTTGAGCATGACGACGATCAGATCTTTTTGGGCTACACAATATTGCAGCACGAAGATTTTCCACAGTTCTTTCACTTCTTCCCGGTTTGCCATTACAAACAGAACCTGTTGCTCGAAATACTTGTACCTACCTCACAATAGTCCGTCCATCTGGAACTTTCCCATGACGTCCCAAGTTGAAATTTTGCCGAAATAGACGCTGGTTAGCAATAACAATGCCGTTATTTTTGAAATAACTTCAACAGCAAAGGCACGATGCTGTGCACTCCACCGCTGCAATTCACTGTCACTCTCGAAATGGCAGCTCATTAGTACACGAATGCTGCACGAGCTGGCGCGCATTCATGCAGTACGTCATTGTACGACGAAAAACAAATTACGCTCTGAACGCTGCCGCACCCTGTACAATTCGGTGCCATGAAGAGCGCTGATTGACATTTAGGACCGTGTTATTGATATTTTTCCAGATCATATCCCAATTATAGTTAGGAGAGTTGTCTTTTCGTTTAATAGTAACATTTTGTTTACACTGATACGAGCTATACAATATCTTGATATTCTGATGTTTGGGAATAGCTATGTCTAGAGTCATATAACTAGAATTCAAAATTACATCATACAAATATTTTACAGTGTTTGAAAGAATCGACATATTAAGAGGAGGGGTGACCGCCGTGGCCTGTACACAATAGGGACCCAAGATTTTAGAAAACTTGTGTGTATTTAATTGTAACGTGTACATCAAACTAATGAAAAATAAAACAACGCTTTTGCAATTTATATCCACCATGTTGAGACCTTCAGCATTTTTAGATTGAGAAAGAACATACATGTGTGTTTAGAAATGTTGCCTCTCAAATAAACAGTAAACTGCAGCTTGCATAGAGAGCGGGCAATGTGACTTGGAAACGGTAAAACAGGACTTAAGTACGAAAGATGAGATGTAATATATGTATTACCAATCCAAATTCTTTGTGCAAGAGAGTAGCCATGAAATATTTACGATTGACATAAACCTTTCATCTTCTGAAGGACTAGAGCCCAATTTTCTATTATCATTTGTTGCATTGTGCAACAAAAATATACCTAAAATCTTTATCCTATCAACATGGAGGGTAAAAAAAGTAATCATCTGAGAATTCCAAGAACCAAATTCAATTAATTTTGTTTTCTGAAAACTTATGCATCCTCCACTAATTTATCCAATATTTTGAATTACCTGAAGAACTTGATTACGTTGAGTTTCATCTCTACTAGAACAGAAATATCGTCAGCGTAAGAACGCACTGTAAGGTGGAGATCAGCAAAGGAAATACCTTTGCATAGCATGTAATTCACGTATCAATGGTAAAACGAAAATATTAAAAAGAGACATAGAAAGTGGGCAAGCTTTTCTCACAAATCTCTTGATTGTTACAAACGGTGTTAAATAACCATTCACCTGAATTTTAGATCTTGCAAACACACACACAATTTTCACTTGGTTAATTACAGTAGGATGAAATCCAAGTGTTTTCATTACTAGATATAAATACACATGGTTAACCAAATCAAATGCGGACCTTTAATTTATAGAGAAGGACACCTTTACATTTGTTATGATCACAGCATCACGAAGATTTATCAATACATCATGGAGTTTATTACCTTCTAGAAATCCTGCTTACATTGCGTGCAGGATGCTTGAGAAAACTGTTAGTAGAGTAGGGTCACTTGGCGGGAGATTCGAAACGAGATACCCGATTTTTTTTTGTAACCAGATCTAGAAACTTCTTGAAGTCTTTTATGATCCATTTTTCAATACCAAAAAAGAGTATGAAGGTCTACTCGTTCTTTTTTATGACCCCTATTTTAAACCCCTTTATAACATAACACAGATTACACAAGCATTGTATTTAACACAGCAGACTACTTTTCCCAAACCAAAGGAAACATAGCAGAGCTGATAAAGGGGTATGACACGTTTTCCAATCCCCAGCAGAGATTGAAGAGTACGAACACATTAGACCTATATTTAGCATATAAGAGTGTACTCATACTCTTTTCCAACCCCTTATATAACATAGCAAAAATTAGGTAAGACTACGAACACAACTATGTAACATAGCAGAGCTAGTAAACGAGTACAGCACCTTTTCAATCCTTATGTAACAGCAGAATGCCTACTAACCTAACAGGGGTGTACTCGTTCTCTTTTATGACCACTTATTTCAACCCCTATTTTAACATAGCAGAAATTACACAAGCAATCACCAAGTACTACATGTCCCGAAAACACTGACCATCAATGTGAAAGGCCAAATATTTAAACCCGAATAACTTCTAAACGGAGCCACATATTTAGGTGATTCTTACACATTTAGTAACAATTCATTTAGAACTACATGTCCCAAAAGTGCTCTACATCAAGGTCAAAGTTCAAATATTTAAAGCCGAATAACTTCCAGGTGGAGTCGGATATTGAGGTGATGTTTCCACATCTGGTAATATTTTGTCTAGTACTACATGTACCAGAAGTGCTGAATATCGAGGTCGAAGGTCAAATATTTAAACACCTTGTAAAGTAGACACACATTGAGGTACTGTTTCCACATTTAACAACAGGTCATCAACTACCGCACGTACGAAAGTACTGACTATCGAGGTCAAAGGTCAAGTATTGAAACACTAATACCTCTTAAACGGAGCCACATATTGAGATGGTGTTTCTAGATTTAGTAATAGGTCATCAACATATCCAGGTCAAAGGTGAAATATGCAATCACACATAACTCGTAAACGGAGACACGGGTTGAGGTGCTATTTCCAGATTTAGCAATAGGTCATTAACTACAACATCAAGCAAAAGTACCGACCATCGAAGTCAAACGTCACATAATTGATGGTAAATAACTTTTAAACGGTGAGACGTATTAAGGGTATGTTTATAGATTTACCAATAGGTCATCAAGTACTACATAACGCAAAAGTTCTGACCATCGAGGTCAAAGTTTAAATATTTAAACCTGCATAACTTATAACCCGAATAACAAAAAAAATATGATTCCAATTCAAGTAAATCGAAACAAAGCGCTCCAACTACCATTGTCGGTATTTATTTATCCTTTGGGTTGTAGACGTGATCATTTCAAAGAGTTAACGTGGGATCGCTATTTCCTACATAACCATAACTGAATGCATCTGTGCAATATCGACATCACAGTGACAACCACAAAACAACATCTACCTAAGTAACAGGTAAAACTTACAGCATCGGACGTCCTACTCATCTTAATTAATAACTACAATCAAGCAATTCGAATTAGGTGGCATCCCCAAGCGTTGTTATTTCAGGGTATTAGTTTAACCTTTCCATACCCTTTGTATCTGTCATGTTAAAGTTGAAATACAAGAAAACATCTTAACTCAGAAGATATTACGCAATTAATGGTTAGACACTCCCACTCGATCATTTTTGTCATTATGTGAAACGTTTCAGAAACTTGAGCTATTAGCGTCAATAAAATAAGAACTATACTTACTTTAATATTAAATTATATAAACTAACTTTTAAATAACGAGAAAATAGCTAGGTACACGACAAACTTCGAATAAAAGTACATGATCAAACTTTTACACAGAGTTTATCTTTAGATCTATTTTTTGTTCTACATATGTAATTTAATTTCCAATTTCATATTTTCTTCTCCTTCCATTAATGTAAAATTCTACATTTTTCAAAATATATCTGCGGTATTCAAGATCTTTCACGACATTAAACATAGTAAAGTGCAATCATGAGTTATTTTCATCAAAAATGAACAATAGAAAGATGATTTTGTCTAAACGACTTTAAGTACGTCGAACTCAATAAAATCGAATTTAGTAGTATTGTCGGCTTACGTTGTTTCCTAGTATAAGTAACATCTGACAAGACTACGAATTGAAAACTTTCAGTTTAACAGTTTCTAATTCTCTGAGTCAGATATATTAGAAAGATCTTAGAGTTTAGTTTCTTTGTTTAACGGAATATGATCAAAGTTAAACTGTTAAGATTTGATTTATCTGCGATTTATTGTACTTCTTTCGAACTACTTTTTAGTTTGCAGAAATATTCAGCAACACAATTTACATGTAGGAGCAACAAATCAATGTTGACATCGTAAGTAAGTATAGAACTCAAGAAATGGAGAATTTAGAGTAAGCAAGATAATTACCTAATTACTTTTATTTCAGTTTTGTTCTGGACTGGAGAGTTATTAAGTGTTTAAACCAAACGGTGTTTGACTGCTGGTGTCCAAACTAAGTTTCATGAGTAATTATGAATGACAGCAAAAGTAAGGAATGTTGTTCAATCTGAAGCTGTCATATATGTTATTGAAAATACTATATTGATTGTATGATACTTTGTACTTTTCTTGTATGAGACTAATGTTGCATTGCATGGGTTTTAGTGCTATTACTGTTTCAATGCTTATGTATTGAGCAGAAATAAATAGCAAATTTGTAGATGGAATGTACAGTTAGAAGAGATCTGTCATCGCAATACTGCGATGATTATACGACAAAATAATTATATTCAAAGAATTTAAACACAATCAATATGAATAATAGTATATACTACGGATTAATATAGAAAAATAAGGGATTAATAGACACTTTTGCTATTGTATTTTACAGAGTTTTCATAAAGTCTGGACGGATTTAATTTGCTTATAATTTTCATAAAAATGCTCATAATGAAATCAAATGAAGTGCAAACGGTAGCGGAAGGATTAAATTTTTAGTTGGCAACACTGTTAGATAAGCGGCAACTCTGAACACGTTGAGAGAGGGCAAGGGTCAGTTCTCTTTTCAGCCATCATGTTCTCAGATGAAGCAACCTTCCATGTCTCCGGGAAGGTTAACCGACACAACTGTTGCGTTTGGGGCACAGAAAACCCAAAGGAATTTGAGATACATGAGAGAGATAGCCCTAAAGTGAACGTTTGGTGCGCTGTGTCCTATGATCATCTGATCGGACCGTTCTTTTTTGAAGAGGAGACCGTGAATGGAGATTTGTACCTGAATATGTTGCAGAAATACCTCATTCCGGAACTGGAGGCACGTGGAATCCAGAACGACATCGTGTTCCAACAGGACGGAGCACCCCCTCACTATGCAATCAAGGTGAGACAGTTCCTTGGCGAGAAATTCCCTAACCAATGGATTCGCCGCGGTAGTCCGACCGCTTGGCCGCCAAGATCACCCGGCCTTACCCCCTGTGACTTCTGGCTTTGGGGTCATGTGAAAACGGAAGTTTATGCAAAGAAGCCAAGTGGTTTGGAGAACTTAAAGGACAAAATCAGGGTGTCTGTGGCTGGCATTTCGGATCAAACACGGTGAAACGCTGTGAATGGATTCCAGCGCCGCCTACGCGAATGTGTGAACGTAAATGGCGCCCCGTTGGAGGGGTGGCGTTGAATGAACTGAGCTGATGCAGATTACAGGTAAAAATTTAATCCTTCCGCTACCGTTTGCACTTTATTTGATTTCAATATGAGCATTTTTATGTAAATTATAAGCGAATTAAATCCGTTCATACATTATGAAAACCCTGTACTTCGTGAACAATTTGGTAGTATGATCCGCTAAACATTCTATTTTCGTTCTGTGTATATCTTATTATATTTGGAATATATGCTAAATTTGTCATATCAAATTGAAGCAATTAATCTATGTTATAATTAGCTAGATGCAAGGTCGGGCCACGTTCAGTGTCAACAACGAAATCAAACCTATTTCGTACATAATAAAATCAATACTTTTGATAATTGTTTTATTTCTATTATAAGAACCTAACTTTAGATGTTAAAGGTCGTAAATCTCACGCACTTAATGATTTAAATCTTCAACGATGCTTGAATAAATAAATCGCAACTATCTACGTCCCTCAACTAAATTCTGTTTTGTCAGAGGGTCTCAAGGTTACGCGGCAGACTCATCATTTCTTTAAAAAATTTAATGAACAATAGGTACAATTAGGAATATTAAATATGTGATAAGAATATCCAACATGTGTATAGTATAGATCAGGTTCGTTTTGTGCGCAGTGTATGACGTCTACATTGTTGGGTACCCAAATTTGTACACTATACGGAAAGTCTCGTAAACAATTATTAGTGCATATAATATTGTTTTGTAGAAGTATCCGTATATGAATTTATATTGTCTTCAACATGGTCAGTAAAATTAAAAGTAATTTAGGTTGATTGCTCAAGCTATTGCTTTTATTGTTCTACGTGTATTTAAAACTGTCTTATAAAACTGAACACTTCTCCATTGCTTGAAATTCTATTTTTATTCATTGTTATATTAAATTATCTTAAGACATAAGATTTAAGGAACATTATATATTTATAATTATTACTCTTATGCAATATGAGTTTTCCTTTATATTCACTAGCTATTCATTTGTCTTGTTTTGTATAGAAGAGCTACATTCTAAAATAAACTTTAAAGTAATACTTTGTTTTGTAACTTTAAATTACAGGAAATTACAGGGAATGCAAAATTGATGGTGTATTGTGTTATAATCAATATCTATGTAAGTAATTCATAAAATACATGCATTTATACCTTTATTATTTGTTTATTTATTTCATTGATTGTTCTGACACAAATACAGGAATAGAGAAAAGAGAAAACTTAAAATTCCATTTTCTCTTAATAAATATACTATAAATATAAATTGTTGTAGATTAGAATTGAAAAACAAATTTACTATAATATTAAAGTCATATTATACTGAAATTTCCATAACAAGATGTTCTTACATGATGGGATTTTAGCCAACTATCACATCGGGAAAGGGACAGACACATGTCGTTCGTCAAAGAACGGATAATATAATAATAGAACGATAATTAGACTTAAATCTATATCATTGACAATGATTATATGGCGATCCAAATATATATAAATACAAAGTTTACCATTTATGTTGATTCTCCTTTGTTGCTTTTAAACTAACAGATACAAAATGCTGAAATTTCGTTTCACGCAAATATTCACACGGAACAATATTTGTCATATTCTGGAATATAGTCAGATTAGCAGTGTTTAATAACCCATCATAAAACAACCAAATATTGGAAGGTTATGCGACAGTAGTACCACAAGTGAGAATCATAATGTAATACACATCTAAAGTACGTTAATGTGAAATACTACGGCATCATATGATGAATTTAAAGCAAGTGTAAACAAAGTTACAATAAATTGTATGTAAATTTGACTCTTTGAATGGACTGTATTTAGAAAAGTGATTAAATAAGTATAGCACCCAATTACGTAAATGGTTTTCAGAGAACATAAATATTGTAATACAGTTTACAGAAATTTTAAATCCCAAAAAACGCCAGACACATGAGTAAAATAGAAAACTTTGATATTGGTTATATGTCGTATTTGTAGGAACTTTTCTAAAAAGTATTATATTTACTTTGATTCCATAAGAATGCAACAATAATTCTTGGTGTGTGTAATTATGATCAGTTCTAAAAATTTTATAATTTTAACAATTATTGCAAACTTGACTCATGTTTAAATATCTCCAAAACGGCTTGGGATAACAAATTGCTGTTAACGGCATTATAATGTGCATATACGTAGTGAAAACTATTTACGAAATTGTATGAATACTTATCTAATTAGTTTCTGGGAACAAAATATTTTTTAGAAAGTGATTTTGTCAATATTGTGTTACTTTGGCCCTATTCATTCGAAATCTGTCATTTCATGATAATATGTTTAGATGGAAAAGTACTTTATACGTCATTGCACCGTCTGCCTCATTTGCGTTATTATTGCTGCAGGTGCCACCAAAATCATAATGTTTGTGATATTGTTGCTTCTATAGTTTGCGTCACTGAATAACACGTGTAAAATTTCAAGTTTTTATTTATGATGCAAGTTTGAAATAGGTAATAACGTGACCTAATGGCATTTGAAGAAAAGTAATTTTAAGTTGGATTGTAACACTGTCAATTTGGTGGCATTACAGAATATATTAACTAATGGTCCTTAACAATATTTGTTTCGAATGAGTCGTCGGTCTCTCCAGTTTACTCCGATTTCTTTAAGTATTTTCAAAAATTTCATCTAATTGACCCGGTGGAAAGCTTTTTGCCAGTTTATGAAGCACAAACATGGCAACATGGCTCTTCCTTTATATCAATAACTCGTTCTGATATAATTCTCATCAATCCAATAGCATCTCTGGCGCTTTTTCCTTTCCGGAATCCACACTGATCTTCTAACAACACTTTTTCTTACTTTTCAGCTGCCTGTTCAGTATGCGTGCAATAATCTTTCCACTGTGAGAAAAAGGCTAATGGTTCTGGGCTAGCTGCACTTTTTTACTTGTCTTTTCTTGGATAATGCAGTCTTTGAAACATCAAGAAAATCCTTTGGCCGTTCTCTACTCAAGAAGATCCTGTTATTAAGTGAACTCAGTACTTTCATTGCATTGTCTGCTAATCCCTTGAGCAAATCTATTGGTATGTCGCCTTCTCCAGTGGCCTTTCTTTTTCACATTTCTTTGATTGCTTGTAGTAATCTCACTTTTCAATATACTAATGGAGAATTTGGGAGGACTACATAAAAGATCCTCATGATCATTTTTCTTCATCATCCACCTCTTCCTCTAATACGATCGCAATATCTTTGGGGCGATTCTTCTAATCATATAGATCTTTTACGTATTTCTCCCAAGTTCTAAGGATTTCTTGATATTCAGGGACCACATGACCTTGTTTATTTTCTATTCCAAAGTTCGTATACTTTTATTAGCTTTCCCTCCTAATTCTTGTGCTTTCTGATATATAAGATCATAACTGCCGCGCCGTTGAAGTTCTATTATTTCTTCACATATCTCTTCCATGTACTTTTTTTGGCTTTGTCAGTCTCCCTTTTCAATTCATTATTCAGCCTTCTGTATTCATTGATGTCCGTGTTTTTTTTTTTCCTTCTGCATATCTCCGTCTTCTTAAGCATCGTTTCAATTATCCATAGTTTTCTCCGTGTTCTTTTCATTCTACCAAGCTGTGAAGTTGCACTTGAGTAAAGAAGAAACCAGTAGTATGGAGATCGGAAGAGGAATCAGATAAGGATGTAGTGTGTCGACGCAATTATTCAAAATTTACAGTGAATGTTTAATGAAGGAAGCACTACTGGGAATTGGGGATTTCAAGATTAGAGGGCAGACCATTAAAGACATCAGGTATGCAGATGATACGGTTATTATAGCTAGAACAGAAGAAGCACTACAGGAGATGATTGACTAAATAGTTGACACTGGAAAACTATATGGAATGGAAATCAACATCGAAATGTCGATAGTCATTAGAATATCCAGAGGAAACGCGCCTTACGGGTCAGAGTAGAACAAAAAGAAGTTGTAGAGATTGAGAATTTCAAGCATCTGGGAAGTATTTTGACGAGAGACATTTACTGCACCAAAGATATTAGGTCAAGAATAGCCATAGCCAAAGAAGCATTCAACAAGAAAAGATCAGTCTTAAGTAGCAGACTCCCAATATTGGACTTGGGAAGAAGTTGGTGAAGTGCTATATCTGGAGCATTGGACTGTATGGTTCAGATACTTCTACATTACGGAAGTTAGAGAAGAAATATTTAGACAGCTTCGAAAAGTGGTCTTGGAGAAAGATGAAGGAGATAAAATGGACAGAGAGAGCTACAAACGAAGATGTTTTAAAATGGATACGAGAAAAGAGGGCACTTCTAGCCAGCATGCTTCGCAGGAAGGCCAATTGGATTGGACACACCTTGCGAAGAAATTGTCTTCTTTATACCGCCATAGAAGGAACGATAGAAGGAAAGCGAGGAATAGGAAGAAGAAGAACACGACTGATGGATTATCTGAGAAACAGAAGAAAATATTGAGAGTTAAATTTGGAAACTGAAGATCGTGAAAGGAGGACGGAACATTTGCAGGCCTAAATCTAAAATTTAAAAAAAAAAAAAACTCTATAGTCTCACAACCTGCCGAAAGTCAAAATTTTTAATAATAATAATAATAATCAATATTTGTATAATAGAAAACTTCCCTAATTTTTGTCTGTTAGTTTGAAAGTTACAAAGGCATATCAAGATAAATGGTGCACTAGTTTTCAACCTCCGCTAAGCACTAAATGATACCCTCGTAAGATGGTGAAACGTGATTTATCAAAATCGGCTCATTGGACATTCACCTTGCCAAAAGACAGGCTTTTGTTCTCAGTCATTTTGGATATAAATGCGATACTATTTCAAGTGCAATTGAAGCTTCCGCTGAGGGAGCACTAAATAGTGTATAATGTTATTCGATTTCTGATAAAATGATGTAATGCAATGCCTACATTACTCAATACTGATTGACTACACAATACAATACTGTAAATTATATTATTATACTTACTTAACTTGTACTTCCAGCAAATGGTACAGAAATGACACAGCCGTTGCAGAATTGCCAATGCTTACCGACTTGTGACTATATGGAAGTCCACCTGAAACAAATGTATGTAGGAAAGTGAGTATTATATAGGTTTTTCAATAACCATACCAATTTGTAGTACATATTAGCAAAGATTTCCCATAAAAATATATATGCTATATGAGTTATATGCCAATCCTATTAGAAAGAATGTTATAATCTATACCTTCATTATAACAATTTGGGTTTTCAATGGAAATATAAAATCATTAACAATAGAAAATATTACTTATCACATACACTTTTGGTTTTCGTGTAGCTTGTAAATTTAAGAGAAAAAGTCATAGCAAATACTTTAGCTAACACATTTTCTGCAATAATTAACTTTTGTTTATATATTACAGCATCTTAGAGAGTCCTCCAGCTAAGGTGATCTATTACTATTAGCTATCACAAATTTTGTGAGAATATATCTGAGAGCGAAAAAAACAGGAAATAGTAATACATAACTGTATATCGTCCCGGAAATATCTGGAAAAGAAGTCAAGTGGTGCAAAAAAGTTTCTGTGTTATACCACTATTGTAAGTGCTGTGAAAATTCGTATATTGTGACAAAATGATTGAAATTGGCGTTTGATAACTGGATGGTAGCTGGTGCTGGAAGAATAGAGCAACCAAGTTCAGAAGTCATCCAGACATTGTATGTCTCTCCCTACACAGTGTCAAGGGTGGACTTTGAATACGAATTTGAAGAGATTACGATTTATTAGGGAGAATTCAGTGGCGCGTACGAGTGCTGAATGACCAAGACTAGTAACGTTTGGGCAGACTCATCTGGGGAAACGTAAGAGCAACGAAACGTGATGTTACAGCACGAATTATTATATGACGTCTTAGCAACGTTAGTGTGGTAAAGTTGCACGATAAAAAAAAACTCTGACATTTTGAAACAGGGGATTCATTTAGTGCGCAGGGAGGGGCAAATGCCCCCTGAGTTTGAGATTTATGTAGTAGTTAATCAATGAAAAGCGAGAAATTTTACTTATATCAAGGGGTCTTGCTCCCCTCAAGCAAAATCTAAATTGGCGCTCCTGTTTTGAAAAACTCAAGCATCCGGGAAGTTCTTTCATAAATACAGTATGGCGCTAAATTCGTTGTACAAAAGCAGAGGAGTGATTCCTGAGAGTAAAACAAACAAAAAAGTTCCTATAAACATAGGGCGAAACCCCCATCGTTTACGTGTTATAGGCTGCCAAAAACATGAAAAAATGAATTCTAAAGTTCCATAGCTCCAAAACTATGGAACCTACTGTAGTCGGGTCCAGACTTCACTTAGGAACTAGTATGTGCTCTATCCGAAAATACATGTTTTAGCATCCTAAGGTACTCCCGCAACAATTTTTATGGAGGTAGTTGGAGAGTACTTTGTATCATAGGCCCGTAGTCAAACTCCCTCTATAAAAATGGTCGTGGAAGCACCTCAGGATATGACACATACTAGTTCCTAAGTGAAGGTTTGACCCGACTGAGGTAGGTCTCATAGTTTTGGAGCTATGAACCTTTAATATTCAGTTTTTCATGATTTCGGCAGCCTATAACACGTAAATCATGGGGTTTTCGCCCTATGTTTATTCGAACTTTTTGTTTGTTTTACTCGCAGGAATCACTCCTCTGCTTTTGTACAACGAATTTAGCGCCATACTGTATATTGCATGTTGAAAAAATCCGTCCTGCGGAAAAAATAGCAATTGAAAAATATCCAAAATCTTGGAATTTCATTTATCAATGTAGTTCTTACATAAAACATTCTATAAAGGAGGTATGTCATCCTTATTTTCCTTTTTAAAGTTGTGTTGTAGAAAAATACTTCAAAATATTTTTATATGTAAAAACAGTGATATACAGCCCGGGTATATTTATTTTTCTTCTCATTAAAGTAAAAGCGTACAAACTACCACAAAATGGATTATGGCAAGAAAAACAAATAAAATGTTCCTTTAAGGAGAAATAGCTATTAGACGAGGGTTAAGTTAAAAATTAAAAAAAAAAAACTACCATGCTTCTTTGATCAATGGTAGGAACAGAATGTATGCCCATCTTAGCTATTACAAAGAGTATACTTGTCTAATTTTCAAGCCAGCCCAAGATGAGAAAGAGGAACCTCCAAAACATTATCTATCCTTCTCTCAAGGACTTCAATTTAAACAGCAGTGCATATTTGCAAAACTGTAATTAACTCTATTCGTAATTTCAAGCATTCGAACAGACAGGTATCTTAGGGCAAAAACATACCGAAGATACCACGCGATCGAGGTCGAGGTTTAAGACGCGGTTGCTACCTCGATACTGGCACAAACTCATAGATTCAAATGGGTAAGCGCATGCCGAAGATGTACGCTACATCGCAACCTAAAGGTCGACCACGAGGGTGAATTAGTGGTCACAATGATAAACAATCGAGTTTCTTTTTTACATTGATGTTCAGTGGAAGCATACCTGTAGCCCGTGTGCTCATTGGTTCTCCTGAAGCGCTGCACGGAATAAAGTCTTCATTTCTTAAAATTTCGTCTGCAGAGGATTGTACGTATGTATGCTCGAGAGATTTTGCTGCACTATTAAATTTGATTATGAAACACAAACAACATCACAATAGGCACCTTTTAAATAGAGAATGGAAGAAAATAGCAACTGAAATGGGAATGTTAGTTAAGTTATTCATATTTATTATACTGTATATAGTAAATTATACTGTAGCGTATTATTATATAAGGCAGTGGCTATTACAGGGAAGTGGCTTTCAGGCTGAAGTCCGGAAATTGTGGAATTTCTAAAGAAAAAGGAAGCTACTGTTAATAATATCTATGGTTAAAAATTCCACGCGCCGAACCCCCACCAATTCTGAGGTTAATAAAAAAAGGTTTCTTCTAAATTCGTTACTTGTATAAGGCAAAGAAATGCCTGTAAAGACAGGCGCTTGTCCATACAGTGGAAACGTCAAATAACGGAATTGCAGTGACGAAACTTAATTTGCTGAAGTTAATACTCCCTCCACCTCGGAACCTTAAGACATAAATGTTATTTTTTTTATTTTACTGAGAAATGATTTCTCGCCTGGTGCTGAAAAAGGACTTTTCTTCACAGAAAATTGAAGAAATATAAAAGTCTCTGATTTATTGATAGAGATGGAGAAGTGATGAGACTCTTTGCGAAACAAGAGACGAGACTTTAGAATTTCTCATTTTTCGTCTCGCGTCCATTCCTACTTATAATCCATATGGTTCTTTCAATGTTAAAATGTGTTTTCGCAGTGATATTTATGCAATAATTTCACACACGTCGAAGTCAAGTTTCTCCTCAAACAGAGAGCTTACAGCAAGTATGCGACTTCCTCGCTATATGTGCCCTTTATCCATCTAGAACTAGACATTGAGGTAGCAACCGCGACTTAAACATCGACCTCGATCGCGAGGTATCTTCTGTATGTCTTTACGCTTACAGTATCATAACAACGCTGCCTATGATTGAAATCGAAGCGATTCGATATTTAGGGCTAAACCGTATAGATAACCACAAATACAGAAACCATCTAGTTGCTGCTGCAACACAATACCACTACAATGCTTGACTTCGCCACTGCAATATAAACTGTCCTGGTTTGGTTACTTTACTTCGAACAACTATCTCTGTCCAGCAAACATCGCCATGAAAATTAACAGAAACTGCGCAAGTTCCAAAAAAACTTTCCGATTCCATTGACAGTGAGGCCGATGCTAAACCAAGTATCGAAACCTAATTGATTTTACGAAAGACGTTTGCCTCGAAGGAACATACAGTCATATATATCCAAACACAAATCTTCAAATTCGTTTTGGTGACAAAATTTTCATTGCTAGGCAAATTGAGAGAAGTAATTTACTTCGCTTCACTGTAATAGTGCGTAGATTATTGACTGAGAACATACAATGAAAAGAAAAGTAATGCGAGGAAGTGAAAACAAGAATTTAGAAAACCGCATTAACAACGGACGTGATACGATATTAAGCTTGACGTGTATACTGATAGAGACATCTATCCAGCAAAGGAGAAAAAAACATCTAGAAGTAGAGATTTACTATATGAAGCTTTGAAAGAAATTATGAAAGCTCTTTCCAGATAAAATAAATCCACTGGATCAAGACATTTTATCAAAAGAAAGGCAATCACAATAGATTCTGCATTCGCTTTCTATCATCACTGCAAGACGCTTTAAATGCACCCAATCGTAAATATGGATCACAACAACTCCTATGCATTCTATCAAAATTTGGACTGTGTACGTACTATAAAGAAATACTCAATTTGAAATCTTCATTTGCTAAAAACCTTCTGTCGATAATGAGTTTATGTAAACTTATTTTTGATAGTGCAGTTTATAAGGCGAATACATAAGGTGAGCATCTGACATTCCACGCAATGGAAATTATAAGATGGCGTTTTAGTGCAAGCGCTTCTGTTCTGAGAACTAAAATGCCTCTTATAAGTACTGATTCGTCATCTCTAGGAACACCATATTAACAGACAACTTGACTCAGATCATCTTTCTCCTTCATCTTGTTGAAAGACACAAGTGAAGTCTTGCTGGAGCGTAAGACTGCCATAAAAGGTTATCTTTTTCGATTTATTGCAGATGTTGAGCTACTTCCTTCAAGACGACTATTTCCGGATGGAATGGATCCATGGACGCTGTCCTCCTTTATACCAGTCATAAGGTGTCCTGCTTCCCCATTCACAAATTTCTACCTTCAAGTCTTCTCAGGATCTGCACTTGAATTCTTTCTGCCAATTGTCTGTGTAAATGCAAAACTCAACAAACATGTGTGGTAACGTTTGATCAAGCATTTTTCATTAAGACATTGCACATAGTATTACGCGCTATTGAGGAGAGTTTGCAACCATGTGTGATATTACGTCAACCTTTTTTCCAGCAACATATGCATTTTATAGGTTCATTAACAACCACTGTGACTACCAGAGTCAATTGAAGCTTTCGGATCCTACTTACACTAAGGATATTCGCTCATATGATGGCAGGCTTTGCATGCGCTCGAGTTCTGCAATCACATTTGTGATTCATATTTCCTTGTCAGTTCTGCTAGCAAAGGTTTGAAGGAGAATTGCGACCTCATTCAACAAATAATGGTAGTAATCATGTATTTATACCAAGAAAGGAATTTGCTGGAAACAACTTGCCTACCTGAATGCATGACCAAACCTTTGAGGCCGTCATGTCAAATTGGAAGAAGTTTCTTAGTCAGCGAGTGAGAAGCAGTAGCATAAAACGTCTTACATTACATACCATGTCCTATAATTACTAAATCTGGAAAAATGAAACCATTCCAGTGCCTGTGGAGTAGTCCGAACCGGAGAACTGACCATTGGAAGTTTTGCTTATCGCAGCCCCACGTCGTACGTGGCGCTAACTGTCTGTTTTGTAAAGAATATAATATGGTAATGCTAAGCGTTTTCTGAATATTTGTGTGAATAGTGCAAATACTCCGATCTCAGAGAACGTTTAAGATTTGATAAAAGCATAATTATGTTTCGATGGTTATATCTGCTATCTATGTCTGCATGTTTGCATTTCTACATTTAATTGACGTTGTTAACGTTTTCTGAGATTAGATTCTGAGATGAGAAATTCTTTTAGATTTTTCCTGTGAATGCTTCACTTTCACTATTCGTTTTTCCAATTTCCTTGTTCTCCAATATTTTTCTTTTGTTTGTTTGTTTTTTTCAAGTTCTCGGGACCTCTAACTTCATTTCTTTGTTGTTTTATTTTATTAAACGTTTATCTTAAATTAAACGTACAAATATTAGAGGGTTTATTCTTGACTGTTTTTTCTTACTTTTTATGAGATGAATATATCGGGATTAGTGATTTGGTGACTGTAACAATTAGCCTTGGAGTTCACAGTACTTTTGAATGTACACTATACACACACACACACACACACACACACACATATATATATATATATATATATATATATATATATATATATATTACATACGCTAATGCTTATGACATCAAACACTATTCGAAGCTTTTTGCACCCACTGGAAAACGTGAAGTATATTAATATTTATTTGCATATATTGTTAAAGTAGATTGTTCCCATAATGCTCACCGACTTCGATTTTACAAAATTTGAGAAATAAATTTCGCTTTTTATTTTGTAGTCCATTTGAAGGCATTTAGTTATACTACCATTAAGAAACCCATATACACCATATTACGAATCAATCATTATGGAACAATTTCATGTGTTACACGCAGCAGTGGTACCAATCTTTGAAAGTTTCATTTACAACTTTTTTCTTTTTTTTTTTAATTGATTTTGTGAGTAATGGTGCATTCAGTATAAAAATACAACAAGATTTCTCTCTCTCTCTGTCTGGCTGTGTGTGTGTGTTTCTAGTTTCCGGCGTAAGCGTGTGGATACTACCAGGTATACTTCCGTGTGTACATATGCTAGTGTGTGTGTGTAGGGCGGGGGTATATGAAGTATTAATTGGGATCGCGTAGTGGAATTTATCGATATTAGTACGTACATACGTGCGGCCGTTACTTCACACGATAACTTTGGACGAAAGCGAATTTTTTAATTCTGCTTTTTGCAGTAAATAAGTAGAGTGATTCCTCTCGAGGAAGTTCCTTAATGGAGGTGATTCGCCAACTGGAAGTGGTAGAAATGGGTCATTTCCGATTTTAACGTTGATCACTATACAGGGGAAACGGTAATAAATAGTAAGAAGCAGTTTTCGGCAATGAATAAAGGGTATCAAGGATAATTTTCAGCTTCATCCTTAACATCCTGGTAATACAGGAAGAGATAGAAATTAACCTAACTATGACTTCTGGCTTCATATTAATCTACATAGTGGGATACGAAGAAGCTGTTTTAGGAATTAATATAGCGTCGTGGGAATAAATATCGTATTCTCTCTTAAACTTCTGATCAAGTCGGAAGTAGCAAAACTCAAGTACTTTCCATTTTAGTGTTGATTAGAACAGATTAAAACGATACTAAATAGCGAGAAGATGTTTTCTGAAATCTGTTAAGTGTCCCAAGACTATGTTCTATCTCGACTCTAATCTTTCTACTAAAACTCGAAGTGGTAGAAATCAATCGCTTCTACAGTTATAACATTGAGCGTTATAGAATGGATAGCGAGAAGGCTTTTTTTAGGTAATTCATTAAGTGCTCCAAGAGTATATTCCATCTCGGCAGTGATCCCTGTACTCAAATCGGAAGTGAAATAAATATACTAGAGCTTCTGGTTCCCAAACCACTACACAAAATATAACATGATCCTCTTTAAGATTTTATTATTATTAGGATCACGAAGCGGAACTTGTAATATCGTAATGTTAGTACGTACGTACATACATACATCCGTTGACATTTGTTCGAACGAGATAACATTTGAAAGGATGCAAATTTTCTATTTTTTTATATTTTTATTTTATTTTATTTTATTTATTTATTTATTTATTAGCAATAAGTAGATAGTGTGATTTTCTCGAGAGAGTTCATTAATAGAAGTGATTCGACAAACAAAATGGTAGAAATGAGTTATTTCAGGTTTTAACGTTGATCAATATAAAACAAAAACGATAATGGATAGCGAAAAGCGTTTCTCGGCAATCGATTATACGTTTCAAGGGAATCTCTCATCTTATTCTTAACGTTCTAGTAGAACTGGAAATGGTAGAAATGAGTCATTTCCGGTTTTAACATTCATTACTATAGAGCAAAAACGATAATAAATAACGAGATGTTTTTGGCGATCAATTAAATTTTTCAAGGACAATCTTCTTCACATTTAACAAGATAGTAAATTCTGAAAGTAACCGAATTGAGCCATTTCCTGTTTCAACGTTGATCACTATAGAGCGAAAACGATAATAGATAGTAAGAAGCAGTTTTCGGCAATCGATAAAGCGTTCCAGTAGTAACTTTCATCTTCGTGCTTAACACCCAAGTAAAAAGGAAGTGTAGAAATCATCTCTAACTTCCGGTTTCAATTTAATTTACATACAGCATAAACCATAAGATATAGGGAGAAGTTTTATGGAATCAATTTAACGTTGTGGGAACAGGTATGTTATTATCTCTCTTAAACTCCAAACCGGAAGTAGCAAAATCCAACTACTTCCGGTTTTAGTGTTGATCGCAATATATTAGAAAAGAAAACAGTTAAGGAGAAGCGGTTTTCTATAATCATTTAGTGTCCCAAGAATATGTTCTATCTCGACTCTAACCTTTATACTACAAGCAGAAGTGGCATATATCAATCACTTCCGGTTATAAATTGAGTGTTATAAATTGGAGAGCTAGAAGTTATTTTATGAATTCATTAAGTACCGCAAGAGTGTATTCCATCTCGACAGTTATCTCTCTATTAATACCAGAAGTGAATGAAATATGATACAAATTTCGGTATCCGTATTAATTGAGAACATATTGCGTCATCCTCTTTACGGGTTTTACTAGAGTTTATTTTTAAATTAAATACTAGCCGGATGTTTACTAAATTTTGTCAGTTACTAGCCCATTCCCTAAGGAATAAGTACTGGTATATTCTGTGGTCAAACTCGGCCAAGAACAGGGTGGACGCGGCTTGCATTTCATACCTTATTTCTCGATAACTACTTAATTAGCCATCAACATTTTCTTTATAACTATTGGCCGAATCGGAACAAAATTCGGTGGTGGGCAGCCCTCAACCTAATTGAGATCTCTACATTTGCTGGCCAAGGTTGGCCAAGTTTTGGGCTTGATTTGCGTGTGGTAACTTATTTCTCGGTAATCTCTTGCCAGATGCAATCTAAAGGATTTGCCATTACAGAAAGCCGCTCGTCTCTGTTTATCGATTTTGCTTTATAGTGTTCAACGTAAAACCGGAAATGGTTTATTTCTACCACTTTCGGTTGGTAAGGAAAGGAGATGAAAAGTATTCTTGGAATGCTTAATCGATTGCCGAAAACCGTTTTTGTTTTATAGTGGTCAACGTTAAAACTTGGAAATGGTTGATTTCTACCACTTTCGGTTTATGGATCACTTCAATTAACTAGCCCCTCCGAAATAATTACTCTACCCATAGTTTGCAAAAAAAAAAAAAAAAAGAAAAAAAAAGAAAAAAGAAAAAGAAGAAAAAGAAAAAGAAAAGAAATATATAAATAAATAAATAAATAAAATAAAATAAAAATTTGCTTTCTTTCAAGAGCTATCGTGCGCAATAACTTAGTCGCAGCAGCTATCGTGGTCTATTATTATTATTACTATTATTATTATTATTATTATTATTATTATTATTATTATTATTATTAAGTATTCTACCTGTTGGCAGGTACTGGGATTAACGGGAGATGTGAGTGTGATTGTGTGTTTTCTTAGGTTCTAGTCTGGAAATTTTTCTTTCCTTTTCTCGATCTTCAGCTTTCTCTTTTAATTCCCAATATTTGATTCCATTTTTCAAATCATCGAGCAACTGCATTCTTCTTGTTACTATTCCTTTCTTACCTTTCATCTCTTACTTTCAAATTTTCTCTTCCTCAGTGGGTTGAGAAGTGGCTAATACGTTTTAATCTGGTTCCTTATAATTCTTACCAGACTGCAGTTTCCTCTATCTATTTTTGAAAACTATTTTTAAGAAATTGAATTATTACTATTATTATTATCATTATTATTATTATTATTATTATTATTATTGTTGTTGTTGTTGTTGTTATTTTTGTTATTATTATTATCGCGTCCATGTTCTCTTATTCTTTTAACTGTTAGAGGAAAAATTCATTTTTTCTACAGTCTCACTCCATCTATGATGGTACTTCGGTATTATACTTAATGTTTAGTTAACTCAAGAAGAAGCGGATCTAGTTGTATGAATAATCCATTTCATGTTAGCCTTCGGTGATTATTTAGTACTGCTGAGCGAGGTAATTTAACAGAAGTACAATGTTCTTATAAATTATTCGTTGTAGTGTTATAAAGTAGGAAATGATACAAGACGCTGTGTTTTCTAAATTAAAGTTTTGGGATCCTCTAGGGCAATGGCTCCAACATTTTTAACAAGCGCCCACATTCTTAAACCCTACATACTTCATGCCTACATCATTCGCGCATGTCTTTGACCATTTCTGCAATTTTAATTGCCGCGATGTATTCTCAAATCATCAGTAATAGCAACAAAAATAATAACAATATTAATAATCTATACTGTATATAAGAAATATAAGTGAGTTACTCATTATCGACCAAGCCATAATGCTATAATTAGCAAAAATACTCTTTTTGACGAAAGCAAGGGATAAAGAAGGATTTTTGGAAATATGTATCCTTAGGGGCGTAAATAGGATAGTGTATCTTGCTAATCTCTGCGGTAAGAAAGATGAAACTAGGCATATAAACTAACCATTAAAAATAACTGAACATGTTTCTTACAGTTTCTGAAAATTCCGCACCTAAAAAAGAAAGGAGTAATTCGTATAACATTAATTTTTCAACTGTAGAATTCTTTATATTGCAGACGTCAAATTTCAAAATTAAACTCAATTAGAAACAAACCAATGCATGTTTAGCTTTTCCGAAAATTCTGTCCTAAGATGTGAATGGAGGATAGAGTCTACCTATTAAAATTTCTGCATTTGGTTACGTTTGAGGTGTGAAATTTGGCTTTGATTTCTTAACTAAAAACAATTGAACATATGTTTCCGGAAATTCCCCTCTTAAAGATGGAGAAAAGAGACGGTTCCTATAATATTAAAATTTATCACTATTTATTCAGAAAATGTCAAAATGTGAAATTCGCTTAAATTCGAAATGTGAAATTTTGTATACCAACTCTGAACTAAAAAGAATGGAATAGTATTTCAGAGTTTTCGTAATTCTCCTTTTAAGCAGAAGGACGGAGGAACTAATTTACTTATTTCTCGACATTCAAATCGGCGTTCGCTGTCTCATCATCATAGAATGTTCGAGGAGAACTACTGAACATATTTAGAACTACTCTAGAGCATGGTTTCATCATATCCCTTTCACTGAAATGCGTATCCTAAGGGGAGGGGTCAAGGTCTCAAATATTTGCTAAAAATACAGTATCTTACAAATCTCTCATGTATGAAGATGAAATTTAATATAAAAACCAAGTAGACACGCAACCCAGCATTCTAGGAAATTCCACTTCCGTTTCATCTCATAAAAAATGATTGAGAATTTTAGAACATAGTTAGCACTTGGCAGAAGCCATTTCTTAACCATGTCAGTTTCATTAAAATTCGTATCCTAAGAGGGTGGAGGAGTTAATATATACGGCGAAAATTAAATATCTTCCAAGCCAAGGAGATGAAACTAGGTATATAACTTTTCACTTAACGAGGTCATCATGTGGACATGCCCCAGCGTTTTCAAAAATTCTGCTTCCAAAAGAAGTTACAGTGTGGCAAAGTGTTTGAAACGTCTGAAATGATTTCTAACATACTTAGCATGTGGGACATTTCTATTTTATCAACTCACTTCGAAATAAAAGAATCGTAAAACCAGAAGATAATTTAGATTTCTTGCAAAGAATAAATACTGCATCGTATGAAACACATTTGTGAACATGGTCGAGCTAGGAGTTTTATTTCACTTTTGTTCAAAAAGTTACGTAATGGGGAAAAAGTGATCAAATATAACTTTCAAATATTTCCCATAAACCTATTCTACCCTACGATGAACGGGCTTGCATATAATAATAGCCATATTCTCACAAATTTATATTTATTTCCAGCAATATTCCTGCATAGCATTGTAGTGCAGTGGAATATTATATTTTACCAGTTTTGCCAATGAAACCACTGTTCTTACAGAATAGTTATTTCGTGTTTAAATATTTAATTTAATGTTTGTTACAACATTCGTAATATTTGTAATTTTAAATTTAGTTCTGACAGAGACTCGCACTCCTAGATTAGGAGCCACTGCTGTAGGGACTACCCAGAAACTTTGAATTTACACCTACATCGGATTTGTGACGTGGGGTACGACTAAGAAAAATTTTTGAAAATTCAAGAAAAGAGTAGGAATTGGGGTGAGAGTTATTTTAATAAGATACCCTCATCCCAGTCCGTATAGGATTGGGAACTTAACATTTGGTATTTGGATTTCCAATATAAAATAATTTAACACATGTTTCACCATTTCTTTTATATCTTAGTAATAAAGGAGAAGGAAAAGGTGAGAATAGGAATGATTACTCATATAATAGCATATCGGTATCTCAGAATCTCTGAAAGTTACAAACATGAAATTTGGCTTTAGGACTTCTCATTTAAAACAAAATCACTTAAAGACAGTAAACAGGACCACCCAATATTTTTCAATTAAAATTGAAACCAGAAGTTGTAGTATATATCTACCACTTAGTGTTATTTACTAGTGATTAGAGTGGAGATGGAATATATTCTAGGGACGCTTAATCGAATACAAAAACCGTGCCTATCTATTGCCGTTTGTCATATACAGTCTTGTTCAAGAAAACTTTGCCACTCACCTCTCTTTGAAAAGGCCTGTGGTCATACACTAGTTAGAATTAAATCAAATAAATGTGAATTTTGTTTGGTCGATTAAGAAGTTTATTGAGCCTCAGCATTATAATTTCCTTTTGCGGTTGCAAGAATATCCTCTTTCATAGTAGGGTGAGTGGTCAAGATTTCTTGAACAAGACTGTACAACGATGAACGTTAAGACCGGAAGTCGTTGATTTCTAATAATTGCGTTTGATTACAGGGTAAAAGAAGAGATGGTACCTATTTCAAGAACGCTAACTCATTTTTTTAAACTCTTCTCGCTGTCTCTTATAGGTCATGTTCTATGTATATTACATTGAACCTGGAAGTCATACTGGATTACCAGGGTGTCTATCGGTCCCGAAAAGAATTAAAGAAAGTCACGAAATCAGAAAATGGTCATGAAAGTCAAGAAATTTTGCTTTTGGATCACGATTCATTTTATCTGTACAAATATAAGTACATACTTGTAAATGTTGTTTTATAAAATGTCAAATTTCACCAGCAAAAACGCATATGGTTTTAGACGCTACCAAATCACAAGTAAAGCACGCTTCTGTCAAGTGCGTGAAAATTGGACCAAGTCGCACTCAAATTCGCTTTTGAGAACGTTACTAAATTTAATGGTTTGTTAAAGAAAAGGTCATGAAATTTCATTTTGGAATTTTAGTAGACACCCTGTCATTTCTGATTTTATTAGAGTGTTATGGAAAGACAAAATGTATTCTTGGGATGCTCCGTCGATTGTCGAAAACATCTTCTCGCTATCTATTACAGCTTTTGCTCCACAGTAATGAAAAGTAAGCCGAAAATTGTTGATTTCTACCGCTTCTAGTTTTATCAAAGTGTTAAGGATAGAAATGAAAGGTGTTCTTGGAATCTTTTAGTCGATTTCCCAGAACTGTTCCTCGCTATATATTATCGTTTTTCCCCGTTCAATGTTAAAGCGGGAACTAGTATATTTCTGCCACTTTCTATTTCAATACACTATTAAGGATAGAGTTGAAAGGTATTCTTGGGATGCTAAATCGACTGCCGGAAACCGTTTCTTGCTATCTATTACCATTTTTAGTTTACAGGATCAACGTTAAAAGCAAAAATGGTTGATTTCTACCACTCCTAGTTTCTGATCCACAACCTCCTGGTTTCTGATCCTCTACTAACGAACTCTTTAGAGATAATTACTTTAGCTATCAATTGCAAAAAAAAAAAAAAAAACAGAAGTCAAATTCAGTTTCGTTTAAGAGTTTCGTGCGGAGTAAGGGACGGGATGGACCAAAGTAATAACTGCACAATATTATTATAAATCTTACTCTGTAATCCCAATAATTAGATACATATTTCAGCGTTTTTGATTGTGATCTAGAAGGGAAGAAAAGGATTTGGAAGAGAATAGATGGGGATATTACAATTATTATTATACTAAGATGTTTATATCTCGGGATCCCGTAAAGTTGAAGACATGAAACGTGGTATTTGAACTGAAATTGGTATGCTTCCTGATATATAAAGTGCAAGGCCATAGGCCGAACAAACACGGTGGCCTGGGAGCAAAGCCCCCAGGTATTTCAACTGAAATTCAGTATACTTGCAGGTATGTGTGGTGCGAGGCCGTAAGCCTAGCAAACACTTATGATTGCAGGTTTGAGATGCAACGCGTTAGACCGAACAAATTTGCGAGTCTGAGGGCAAAGCCTTCAGTAAGGCGAAGGCTTGTATTGAATAAACTCTGATGAAGACACTAAGGAGGCTCACACAATATTTTCTTAATTAATAATGAAATAGTAAGTGATAGTAGATTTACACCACTCCCGGTGTTAGTAGACGGATTGGATTGGTGACACAATTATGTTCTTGGGGTGCTTAATTGATTGCAGAAACCTGCGTCTTGCTACCTACTTCCGTATAGAGGTTGATATCTACCAGTTCCAGTTTTAGTAGAGGGTAAAGGATGAAGATGAAGTGTATTCTTAGTCGGTTGTAGAAAACCGGGTTACGGTTTCTGCTCTGCAGTGATCAACGTTAAAACCGGAAAGGGTTAATGTCTACCACTTCCGGTTTTAGTATAGGGATAAGGATGGAGATGAGAAAGGATGGCTAATCGATTATGGAAAACAGCGTTTTGTTATCTATTACACTTTTCCTTCCATAGCAATCAACGTTAAAAACAGGAAATAGTTAATCGCTACCACTTCCCCTTTTACTTGTAGGTTAAGAAAAGAGATAATATGCATTCTTAGGACCCTTAATCGATTTTCAGAAACAGCTTCTAGTTTTCTACTAACGTCTTCTGCTCTATAGTGATCAATCTTAAACCGGAAGTCGTTGATTTGTGCCACTTCCAGTTCAAGGGTCACCTCCATTAATTTTAAAACATTTATTCCTACATAATTATGTAACACTTGGTTTAATTTCAACTAAACTTGATACATTTATGTCTTACAATCTGGAAAGAAATGGTCGGGAGGGTAATGAACCCCTAGCATCCCAAGGAGTGGGGATGGGAGAGCTGACATTTTAAAATAATTGTAATGATCGATATCCGTGTTGAATCCATAGTTTTCGGGTGAGTCGCTGATATGGATAATGATTGTTTCCATGCCGTTCAAGTTCATCCGTGAAGAATCCGGAAGAGTGACATTTTAAAAGTAATCGAAAATGACGGATATTAAAGGCGAATCCATAGTTCTCATTAGTGCTAAGACGAATAGTGGTACTTTCCACACAATTTAAAAAGAAGTTAGAATGGAACTTTTGAATTTAATTAATGTAAACTTATGCATTAAGAAAAACTAGACTATTTGCCATCCAATGTTGTAGGTGCAACTGTAGAGTTTTTTTTTTATTATTATTATTTTTAAAGTATACTTTTAAGTAGCACCACAACATGGGAGGGAAAGAGAGTGAGAAATTTCTGGCCTTTTCAACATATTCTTAAACGTTTATAAAGATTTTATTAAGATTTTCTTATAATTTTAATGTATGTTTTTTTCTTATAATGCAAGTACATACAACTTGTAAGATGTCAATGCAACTTAATTTTTAAGAGACTAAAAAATGGTGACGCCATTTCCGGTGTTCTAGTAGCTAGCACGCGCGCCTTTCGTGCACGTAGTTGCACGTTCGATTTCCAGTGGGAGTCTCTTACAAAATTTGGACGATTACTGTGTTTGAGTTTCATCATAATCTTTGAGTCTACGTCTCATATAATCTCGATGCAGAAATGGAATCCTAAACTTAAATAATTAACTAACTCGAAGCCGATGAGAGTTCAAAACTCAATGTTTCGGCAGAAGACTAGCACAAAACTTTGGAATAGAAAAAGTATCAAGTATCCAGTTGGAGGGGGAGGTGAAGGATGGGAACACGGACAGAAGACCAGAAAACACATTATAGAAATGGCAGTCAGTGATGATTACAGAGGTGGCTCTTGGGCCTAGAGCTTCGAAATTCCCTCTACGGCATTTCCCGAGCGTGCTCAATCTGAGTTACCAGAATTTTCACGGTACTATATTCACCCATCGTTTATTCTATCCCCCCGCACTGAAAAATCTGAAATGAACATTGTCTCTTCTTGTGCTCAGTATGAATTACATGTATTTTTGCAGTACTGGTTTTCACCTATAGTGTAATTAAATTCTTCCACGAGAAAATCTGTAATCAACACTCAGGCACGTAGCCAAGGGGGGTCTGGGGGTCCGGACCCCCCTTCGAGACCAGAAATGAAAAAAATAAGGAAGGATAAAACAAAATGAAATGCCAAAAAGAGGGATCAGCGTTAAAAAAATAAAAAAGGAAACTACAGGAAGGTTTTGCTTACTCTTTCTTATTAGGAGATTTGTATTACTTGCAATATGGTGGCGAGGTAAGCGAGATATTCTGGAAGAGTCAGAGAATTTGAAAAATCAAGAAAAGTTATGGAATTCTCGGAATTCCTGCTACTAGTGAGGGAGACTTCAAGCTTACGAAAACGTAAGTGCCGTTGTGTAATAGCGTGGACATTTTTAATCATAACTTTTCGTCATCGCATCCTTGCAGTATCAAATGTGTAATTTCAAGGACAATTTTCTGTTGTTCCTTTAACCTGTCATATGGAACCGACAGCAGTTGACGGAATAATAAAAACAAAAAAAAATATGTTGAAAGAAAGTTCTGTTAGCATTTGATTCAACAGAGAAAGGAACGCATATATTGTAAAACTAGTTGAATATACACATGCTTCGCACAGGGGCTGTATTTGGAAGTCACCGCCTGTGGGAGTATCAACATTGATCTCAGCGACCGCGAAAACTATGGATTTGATACTAATATCGGTCATTTTGTGATATTTTTACATGTCTCGGTATCCACACCCCGCTGACTCCCGGCCCGCATACTTGCAAGTCATCGCTAATGGAAGTGTCACAATTGATTTCAGCGACCGCGAAAGCTATAAGTTTGACACTAATATCGGTCATTTTGGATTAATTTTATATGTCTTGGTATCTAACCCCCCTACGGTGACCCTCGGCGCTGAGCCGAATAGCGTGAATTTGGAAGTTAATGCGACTGGAGTTTCAACATTGATTTCAGCGACAGCGAAAATATGAATTCGACACAAATAGCTCAAGTGGTAGAGCGCTGGCTTCGCATTCGGGAGGTTGTGGCTTCGAATCCCGCTGCCTACTATCCTGACTGAAGTTTTCCAGGGTTGCCCTCAGTCCTACCAGGCAAATGCAGAGATGGCACCTACTAAACTGGCTCTGGGCGATACCTTCCCAAATCCTTTCCATTGGTAATGTTGTTGGATATTCAATGCAAAATGTCCTCTGAGCTGTATCTGTTAAAAAAATGAATAGTAAAATATCGGTCATTTTGTACTACTTTTACATGTCCCGGTAAACGCCCCCCCCTGAGACCCCCTGGTTCGAATTTCGACAAAAACGTTTACTCTGGTCTGGAGCCTTGACCAAGGTATTCGTGACTAAAATTTGGTAACGCTCGGTCAATTTTCTGGTTCCCAAGCCGGTTCCGGTAAAAGACCCATGAGACCCCACTGCTTCGAAATTTGAAAAAATCGCTGCGTCTTGATCTGGGGCCTAGGCCAAAGTACCCCTGACCAAAATTTGGTAACTCTCGGTTAACTCGTCTGGTTCCCAGGCCGCACACAGACAGACAGAGATAAACACACAAACAAACTCTTTATTTTATTTATATTAGAAGATAGTTTACAAGACAGTATTCAGTATGTACTTTTTATAATAATTGAGAGTAGTATACAAACCTCACTACTAGCGCAATTTTGACAATTTTTTGTGACCAGATTATTTAGACATAAAAATTAATAAGGATCCAGCTAATTATATAAAGTTACATAGCGCAAAGTATTTCCATAACTACAACGTTAAAGTGAGATCGCATAGGCTATTATTACATTTAAAATCATAAAAAACTTATATCTAAAACTTATAACTTATAGCGCTGTCTTTGATTGAAACAATTGTTTTTGTTTCATCCAAATCGGTCCATAGATAGCTGAGTAATACGAACTTAGAGTTTAGTATGTTGCATATGGCTGTTACATACATACATATATACACTTTCGCCAGACGCACATACATATATGCAGTTGACAAGCCAGTTTCAGTTGAGAGAAGCATGAGTATACATATATGCATTAGATTTATAGTCTCTCGCTTTTCTTTATCCTTCTTCTCACGCCAACAGAACTTCTAGGTAGCAGCAGTGAGATGGCGCTGTACAATGACGTAGTCTCTTAGGGGAGACAACGCAATACATGACGTCATTGAATCAGTGACGAAATATCGATCGACTCTCTTTAGTCCCCATCAAAACTCAGTGATACCAGAATATTAGAACTAAATGATAAGTAGCAAGACAAAAAAGAAAAAAATGTCAGTGTTGCCAACCCACTTACAAAATATTATAGAGTTTACCCAAAATATTTTTAAGAGGATAGTTTTATCCCTCCATAGTTATAATGCGCTAACTCATCAAATAAAAAAGTTGGCAAATTTCAGAAAAAAATTGAGTTGGCAGACTGCAAAAAAATAAAAATTCAGACATTTGAAAAATAAAAAATACTAGCGTAATCTACATAAAATTCTAAGACTTTTTTAAAGAATAACATTTTCCGAAAACTCAAAAATAAACCAGTAAAAAATTCCCGAAATTTTGAAATTGTTATATCTCCGTTGTTTATTAACTGATTTTCAAAATTCAAACGGTAATCAATAGAGATATAAATATGCTATCTATCAAGTGTCTTGTAGGGTACATAACTCTAAGGATATTATTACAAAAAACTCAAATATATCTCTTATTTATACATGTATCTTTAAAATTCAAATGACATTCAAATGTACTGTCTTTCGTTATGCGTTGTGAATATCTAAATCACAGTTTTTATGATTTTATAACCATAAAAACACTTATACACTTATACACTTGGAACATACTTAAAATTACAAGTTCGGATATTGATAATGGAATCTTCTGCTAACCTCGTTCTCTATAGGAAATAATGATTTCTTAAACTCTGTCCGCTGATCATATTTCAAGCTGAATAGACAGCCGTTAATATCAAAAACTATTTGAACTTCGGTTTGCACATTTTTCACAATTACATTGAAATTATTAGTAAGTATAAACTTCTTTTGAGGATCCATTCTAACCGCTCCATTTTTTTACTTCTGATGGCATATTTTAATCATTTTTGTTATTTTTTAGATTCGTTTCTAAAGTAAAACTGATGTATTTTATAACCATTATCTAAATCCTTCAAACCCTCATACTTAACAGACAACTTATATTTTCTCATATCTTTTAACACTTGCTCAATATCGTCATTATATATTTGTGGTAATAACGTCCTATATTTCTCGTCTAAATGTACTAAAACTCTTTGACCATAACGTGTTTTAATCAATTTGCATAATGTTATCTCGTACGCTTTATCTTTTCCAAACTCATCTATGCGAAGGAATCTCAATGCTTTAATGTCATTTTTCTTATTCAAATAGCTAGCCATACCATATTTGTTATAAGGAAAATGTTCGTTTTATGAGAAAATACATAAAACCACTTCTCATTTGAAATTTACATACAGAACTCAACAGTTGGATAATTATCTTTTAGACCAGTGTATTTGATTTTTATTCCATCTTTAACGATCTCATCAATCATTTTATCTGTTAAGCGTTTTGTAAATCTAGGTGGAAGAAAGACCTTAAACTCCTCGCATTCAACTAAAATGCTCTTTCCAAACTTAGTTTTAATTCTTAAATTTTTACAATTTTATATTCTGTATCTAATTCTAATTCTCTTAATCCAATAACTTGTTTTTGCTCAAGACTTCCAAGTTTAATTAAAACCTCAATATGACTTGCCATCGTATTTATTATATAGAAAATCAACGAACACTCTTCAATTTTTATCTTTAACAATAAACTTTTTTAATCATTTTTGTTTATTTCGTTTATGAAAAACTTCCATAAACATTAGAAAAATACATTTAACTATCTAAATTTCTTCTACTACTTTCTCATTCTTAGGATCATATGTAAAGTTCTTTTGTCTAATTAAAATCACATAGCATATAGTATTCTCAGCCACAGCTTCTGCAAAGTCTACTACAATCTTTATGTTTATCGTCTCATTTACCGATACATTCTTCCTTTTACTACAATTAATCACATATATTGGTCTGTTATCTATAAACTCTTTAGGATCATAGTACATTTCGGTATTACCACATGTTATGCTCTTAAATGCAGTATAATCTTCGTACATCTTAAAATAATCCCTGTTAGCAATATCTAAGTTTCTTGATTCTTTTGGAAATACCTCATTCCTTCCATTTTTAAGTTATATATTCTTTACCTTACAATGATCAAACTTACTTGCATCTGCTGTTTGTTTACCACTTCTATCAGTTTGGAACATTACAACTACGAAATCAGGCATATCACATTGTCTAGAATTGAATTGAGTAGTAACCTCGAACTCCAAGAAAGAACCTACAACAGTCTTCTGAACACATTGATAAGAATGGAATGAAAACATAATTTTAGGTTCTTTAAGAATATTCAACTTTAACTGGCTTTCGTAATTAGATTCATATTCAATAATTGGCATTCTTATCTCCATATTTTTTATTGTTATTTTTCCATCATGAGGAGCTGTTCCACTTGCTCCTGTTCCAGTCCATTTGTATAAGACATCGTTATTGTTGTTAGCTTTTGTAAATGTTATTCTCAATCCACCTTTCCACATAACCTCTTTATAATCACTTAAAAAGCCTGGAATTAATCTTAATGGATACAAAACGCTAAAGTCCTTTCGAAGACCAAGTTTATCATCTGTTTCAAATCCTGTTTGTTTTAGATATTCAACTTCTGGTTTGGAAATCTTTAATGTTCCAACAGCCGTAGATGTTATTCCTGGTAGTTCAATCTTATCTATAACAACTCCATGCTTTCTAACCTCAATTTGAGAAAAGAAGAATGGTAAGAAGTTATCTACAAGTTTTATAGTATCATTTGCATCAAATGTTCCTCCAACTGATGGACCAACAACTTCAAAAGTCATAAGACAATCTGCTTTGTGTGGATGTATGAACCCAGCCCTTACATCGAGATCAAACTCAATATGTTTGTTAGCTTCATTCACATTATTAAATGTTCTCGTGTTAGATTTAAAACTCTGTAACTCGTAACTCTCAATACTATCCATTTATTATAAAGAAAATGTTGAAGCAACACTTTATGGAATATATCCATAAAAGAATCATACATAATAACATTTAAAACTTATAATCCCCATCCTAACCTAATCTTAGCATTCATAGCAGTACCAACTCCAAAAGCAGCTAATAGTTCACCAATTGATGCATCACTACTAAATGCTCTTTTCCATGCTTCAGTTTCTAGTTCTTTATCTGCTATATGTCTTGACTCTGTTTCTTTATTGTCTCTGTAGTATATATCGTGTTCTTTACAAGCCTCATCTAATGGGTTAATACCTTTATCACCTCTTTCTAATCTTTCTTGTAGCTTCGTAAAAGGCCCGCAAAATTCGTAGCTCGGAATATGTAACTCTGGTATCCCCTTCATGTTTAAAATCTTATTTATTAGTCGTTTTCCAAGCTTCTCATCACTCCAGAATCGTGGTGGTAATGTATTTAAGATCTTAATCAAATAACCTATACCTTTAGGATCATTAGGAATAAATTGCGAAAGCTTATTATTAATCATACTCACTATACCTACCTTCTCATTATAAAAGTTATTGTTACCAGCCTTTTCTTCTCCATCTATAACTATTAACCGATCAATTAACTTTCTCACATCATCCATCCATATAAATTCTTTAGGGATCTCGGTATATTGTTTAATTCCTTCCCCAGACTTTGGTGTTTTTTTTTCTTGTTGGTGTTGGAGGTAAAGATGGTTTAATATAATCATCCCGAATAGGCTTAACAATATTAATGTACTTAGAACCTATATTAGATGCTACTTTTTTTATCTCGATTATATTTTTGGAAGGCAGCATCTGATTCTATTATTATTTCCTTGTACTGTCCAAAATCGTCATCATCATAATCTTCAATGGTTTTATTAGTATTCATCGTTAACAATTCCCATAGACCTTCTGTTCCTCTATAAGTTTTACCATTAATTATCAAATCATCACCTCTCACTTTAACTTCTGAATTTCCTATCTTATTTATTATTTTCACATCTTCTTCTACAGATTTTATTCCAAATACACTATCATTTCTTCTACTATAATATTTCGTTGCAATCTTACCAAATGATTGCGCTGTTGTTAAAGGCCCTACTCCTTCCACTTTGTCTTTAATTTGTTTTCTCATTTGTTTTATTTCTCCTGTTATAGGTGTCTCACTACTACTTGGTGGACTATCATAAGTTATCTTTTTAGGTGTTTCTAGTAGACTAGGATCTATTGAAGCCGTCTTGTATACAGCTGGAACAAGTTCAGTTATTAGATTTTAATTTTTTTCTGCTACTTCTTTGATCTCACTTCCTAAGTTTTGAATAGCATCAATTACAGGCTGTTCTTGCATCTTAAATTTATCGTATATACCTGCCCTTTCTTTCTTCCAAGCTTTGATGCCCTTTATCAAGAACTCCTTTAACTTAATATTCTTACTAATTTCTTTCTCATCCGTTTATTATATAGAAAACGAACAAACACCAATAAACATCAATAAACGTCAATAAACGTGAAAAAACGTGAAAAAAAGTCAAACGTTTAAGAAGTGTTTTATTTTGTTCCTATACTTACCATTGTTTACCTTCCTTGTCATATCAATTACTATAAAACCATAATCTTCTTGCCAACATTTTGAACATATTTCTTTAAATTTATCATAAGCCATATCCCCTCCAACAAGCTCGTTATACACATGTTTAAGATTAGTATCGTCTTGTCTAAATACGCATAGGAAGTTAACGTTATCTCTTATAAGCTGTTTAGGTAAGTTTGAATATGTTTGTGCAAGTTAGAAACAGTCTAAATGTCTAGGTCTACGTCTTGTAAAGTAATTTCTAACAGTATCTTGATTCTCTAAAATGTAATCGTCAAACACAACTACAGCGTATTTTTCACACTCATCAATAGGTACAATACAGTCATTACTGCTTAAGAACGTTGCTATTTGCTTCTTGAACTTTAGTTCTGCTTTTTCAAATCGGTCTTTTAATTGTTCATACTCTGGCTGATTCATGCTTTTAGAATATATGTAGAAGTAATTATTGTTTAACCAACCTGGTTGTAATAAGAAGTTAAATAACAAAAAAGTTTTACCACAACCAGATGGACCCACAATAAGACATCGAATATCATCAGGTATAAGTTCTCCATTTCTTTTCTTAGCTGTTGTTTCTTTTATCATCTCTTTTACATCCCAATTAATAGTTTTCTTACTCATTTATTATAGAGAAAATCCACGGGCCTCTGTATGCCAGCACCTTTTATGATCTTATATCTTTAAGTTGTTCTCTGATCTTATGCAACGTATCTTTTATATATTCGTTATCCATTACACCATTTAATGTTATTATCATCTCTAACTGTTCTTTAAATGAGTTAATACAAGTGACAATAGTTTTATATTCGTCTTTTCTTTTGCTTATGATTAACTTAGAAGACAAACCTGTTATAATAGCACTTCCAGTTGCAAGAGACGTTGTTAATATTGAGTAAATTGTTACAGGTATAAATATATTAATAAACCCACTTGTTGCAGAAAGTATAACCGATAACGTAATCAAAGTGTAGTATGCATATCTAACAATTCGTAGTTTTCTCTTTTTCTTCTTTAAGCTCTATTCTAGCTTTCGAATGATATCTTCTATTAACTTGATTACTTTCTCCCTTGGAATATCTCTAGGTAAATCAAACTCATTCCTTTATTATATAATAAATGGTTAAGGTATTTAAGTTAAAGAGTGACACTTCTGTTTTAAAGAAGAAACTCCATTACGAAATAGACAACAGCAGCAACTATTTAAGTTTAGGACTAGTTGGGTTTTACAGTACATATCTAACTCCAAACATTAGAGAAAGAAATAAACTAACATTTTGTAATGATGAACAACTTTCAAAGCAACTTATAGGTCAACCTGGTCAATATAATTTAAAAGAATTAGAAGAATATATTAAATCAAATCTTCCATACTCTGATGCTTTTAATGCAAGTTTAGATACTAAATTCACTGAAGACAGAAAGAAAAACAGAGTTAAAATATTTATCAGATTGTGTGATATAACCTTAGATACCATTAACACTGTATTAGGTTTTAGTCAGAAGAAGTTAGCTAAAGATTCAGAACATGTAGGAGATAAGCTACCAAAGTTTCATCCGTTTGATACTATAAATGTTCACTGTAATATAGCAGATGGTATGTTTGTTAAAGATACAGAGTACACACATAGAGAAACAGGAATTATAGCATCATTTAAAACAGATGGTGAGTTTAAACATAGTATTATTTACGAGCCTACTTATCCATTATTTTTCCCTATATTTAAAGACAAGGTTGATAATTTTGAGATAAGGATAACAGATAAGAATGATTCCTTAATTGATTTTGGTGGAGCTACAACAACTGTACTTTTACAAACTAAGATTTTCTCTTAAATAAATAGGAAGATGTGTTCTATTAAAGGTTGTATGTTTAGTGTTCCTTACGGCGAACTAAAGGATTTAAATATTGATCATGTATTAACAAAGAAACAACTTAGCGATAAATCTAAGAAAATTAAAGAAGGTAAAGGAATGGATTTAACTTTAACTACTACACAAATGAAAAAGATTAAGAAAGAGTATATGCGCGGTTTTATTTTTACAATTCCAGCCATTCTAGCAGCTTTAGGAGCAGTTGGCTTATTAGCAGGTGGGGCAGCAGCGATTACTAAAACTGTACTTGATGCTAAGAAAAATAAACAAGAACTAGAAGAACAAAAAAGACAAAATATGGCTATAGAAGAAAAACAAGGAGCAGGTAAACCAAAGAAGTCAAAAAACTAAAACCATTGACCAACTTCGATATAGAGAGGTTAGTTAAAGAATTAAAGATAAAACGATTTAGAGTTGTATTTATGAGAGACGAACTTCCACAAAAACCCTATATAAATGAGTGTGGTGTAGTTAACTTCGATAAATCAGAAAACATTGGTACTCATTGGATAAGCTATTGGAAAGATAACAGCGAAAAGTACGTGTTCGATTCTTATGGTGGTGTTCCTCCTAAACAACTAGTACAATATCTTGGTACTGAAAACTTATTTTACAATTAAGAACGAATACAAGACTTTAATTCAGTTATATGTGGTCATCTTTGTGTTAAGGTTTTAAATCTTCTAAATCAAGGGTATTCTTTTAGTGACGTTATGTATATGATTAAAAAGTGATTAAAAATGATTAAATATTTTAAGTGTATATTTTAAGTGCACTTATGGTTTGTATCCATAAAAGATTTGTTTTAAGATAAATATGGAAGCTATACACAATAGATTTTTAGATTATTTTCAGAAGCATCAGGATGAACTAGAGGCACCAGATAGTTATAATTTTTATCAGTATTTTGAGTATGTTAGCAAGATAGACTTAAAAGATAGAAAAAACGTATATACAGTTATTGATTTATGGAAAATGTTAATACCTAAATTTTTGTACACAGAAGAAGAGTTAGAAAAGTTACGTCCAATAATTACCTGAAAGGAGCTCTAGACCATTAAAATGCAGTAATTGTGGTAGTAAGTCATTAACAAAAGGTATGAGTAGATACATTTGTGATGATTGTTCTATAGAGAGTGGTTGGGTTTACAGTACTAAAGAAGAAATGAAAGCTCGTTGTGCAAGAAAACCATGGTATAATACTACAAAAAGATTTAATTTACAGTTATCTCGTTTGCAAGCTTTACAGGATAGAATTATTTCTGAAGATGTGTTCAAGGTGTTAAATGATGAATTTAGAGATATCCCAAAAGATTTAATATCAACAAAAGATGTTCTAGAAGTACTAAAGAAAAACAAATACACAAAATATTATGATGATATCTATTTAATACACTATCACCTTACCGATCAAAAACCATTAAAATTACATGTGGAAGAAACACTTATAAATGAGTTCGAAAACTTACACGAGACCTTTACAGAACTGTATCCGAAAAGAGTATTGTTTATTAACTTAAAATGCGTATTGTACTATCTGTTGAAAAAGCATGATGTTCATGTTGATATTGATTTTAAACACTCGCCTAAACAAATAGAGATGTTAAAGAAATATTTTGAAAAATTAGGATGGGCATTTTCTTTATAATAAATGAGTATGGATATATTTGGTAATGTGGATAGAAAAGGTAATGTTGATATTAGTGAAGAAAAATTAAAATTGTTGGAGAATTTGAATGATGTTGCTAGCGTAAGTCAACTTAGATCAATAGAAGCTCAATTGGGGAAGGATAGAAAACGATTTGAAGATGTATTAGAAACGTTACAAGACACATACATAAAGAAAGAAGATTTTCAGAAGATTAGGATGGATACTACTAAATTGATTATGCAAAAAGAAACTATACCTCTATTATATCGATTGAGGACTAAGAATGTTAAAGATCCAATTTTTAGAATATTCAATCCTTCTAATGGTTATAAGTTTCTCTATAATGAAAAAATAATTTAATAATGGAATTAAGTTTGGATAAATACTTTCTAGAGATATATTTAGGTGATACTTTGATTGAAAACTTTTAACTTTAACAAGAACGATATAATTACTATTAAGCCAAATAAAAATTCAGCTATGGAAGAAGGACAATTATTGTTTGTTGTAATGTACATAGAAAGAGAGCTTTCCTAAAGACGTTCGCTATATAATAAATATGGATATTTTTGGTAACGTTAAAAGTATAAAAGAAGAATCAAGAGAAGTTTATACGTCATCATGGGTTGATTTTAAGAACAAAAGATTGGTTAATGTATCTAATGCTATCGATAAACAAGATGTTGTAACATTAGAACAGCTTGAATCAGTAAAAGAAGAGTTTAATTTACTTACACGAAAAGAAATTGTTGAATTACCATGTCGATTAGCAGAAGATGATCTTGGGAAACCAGCCTTTTTTGTATATAATCTAGCTGCTGCCTACAAATTTCTTTATAGAGGTAGGTTAATGCATATAGAATCAAGTCTTAATAAACATCTTATAGACCTATTTTTAAATGAGACAGTAGTTGAAAGTTTTCTATTACACTTTAATATGTATGATCAGTTAACAATTAGACCATCTAAAGATTCTGATTTGAAAGAAGGTAAGTTAATATTGATTATTATGTATATAGAAACAGAAAATGAAAACGAATCAAGTGATGATGACGATAATGTTAAAAGTATAGTATTAGGTAATGATAAATTTTAATTTTTTGTTGATTTTCTATATAATAAACAGGATGTATTGTGTTAAATGTAAGAAATTAACAGATACGAAGAAAGATACCATTAGGATAGAACAAACAAAGAATGGAAGATATCTAAAGAAAGGTATTTGCTCTGTATGCGGTGTTACTAAAACTCAATTCGTTAAAAGAAAGATTGACTATATGATGGTAAAGGTGTTAGAGAAGACATTATAGAAGAAATTCACAAACCATCTAGAAAAAACTTTAACAGACTAAGTGTGGTTATAAAAGGTATCGATGATCTTTGGTAAGCTGATCTAGTAGAAATGGATAGTGGAGTATTAAAAGGTGTTTCCAAATTAAACAAAGGCTATAAGTTCGATTCCCGGTGGGAGCTCATGTGGTTCGGATTCCACGTTAATCAGTAGGTCCACGTCTCATATAGCCTCGCTGCTGAACGGGACGTAAAACTCAAAATCAACTCAACTCAAAGGCTATAAGTATCTGCTAACGATTATAGATGTGTTTTCGAAATATGCGTTTGCTGTTCCTGTTAAAGATAAGAGCGGTAAGAATGTAACAGAAGCATTTGAATCAATATTAAGAGCGAGAAAACCTAGTAACTTACAAAGTGATCAAGGCAAAGAGTTTTACAATAAAGAATTTAAGAAGTTGATGGAGGAAAATAAGATTAATCATTACTCAACCTATAGTGGTAAGAAAGCTTTTGTTGTTGAGAGATTCAATAGAACACTTAAACAAAACATGTGGAAGAAATTTACAACACGAGGGAATTACAAATGGATAGAGATATTACCAACATTGGCTAGTGAGTATAATAATAGAGTACGTAGAACAATTGGTTTAAAGCCTATATAAGTTAACAAGAAGAATGAGAGAACAATATTGGGGAAAGTGTATAAGAAAGAATATAAGCGTGTTAAACCCAAATACAAATTAGGTGATTATGTCCGTATAAGTAAGTCGAAAGGATTATTTGAGAAAGGATATACACCTAATTAGTCAACAGAAGTATTTGTTATTAGTGAAGTTATTCCATCTAATCCACTAACATATTAAAGTTTTAGAAGAAGAAGATGTGCAAGGTAGATTTTACGAACCAGAACCATTAAAGACGAAACTTAAAGATGAATACTTGGTGGAAAAGGTTTTGAGAAAGAAAGGTGTCAAAGTATACGTTAAATGGTTAGGATTTGATGATTCACATAATAGTTGGATAGATAAAAGTAATGTTGTGATGTACAGCTCATGCAAATAGACGTGAACAGTGAGCTGCGCGAGAAAGGAACGTAGGAGGAGCGAACAGCATAGTGGTGTGGGTCACGTTCGAAGGGAAAGACCAAGTAGCGAGAGCAATAAGATTGTTTCAAGAAGGAAGGCTGCAGTGGTACCAGCTCTGTTAAGGCAGAATTTGTCAAAAAAATGTAAACTGAAATAACAGACGACAAAGTACGAACGACATAAAAAATACTTGAAATGTTTACTTGTATAGGAAGACGGAAGAGAAAAAAATCGAAATTTATGGAGTGGGTTAATTTAGAGTGGACTTTTTTAAGGATTGGCCTTTGCTTTTCTGTTACATAAAAATCATTTACTGTCAGACGCACAACAGATTCATTGAAGTCATCTAGTTCCGCCTTCCTTGATCTTCTGGGTCTTTCTTTATGCGGTGTTGTGAATGACGCAGATGCACCCGACTCGATACTTGCCAGTTCATCTTTTATCCGACATACTGAACTTAGGGACACGCCAGTTGCTGTGGAAACTCTCTCTAAAACAGAACTTAATTTAATAGCAAGAGCTCCCCGCTCAGATTCCGTTTTCATGAACTTATACACGTTCGCAACAACCTCCCGCGTTTGGCTGTGCAATACTTTACCCTTGAGTTTACTTTTTACTGGTGCCATCACTGTACGGTTGGCAACACCTGGCAAAACCAATCTACACGCGACACCGCACGATACGTACCGTTTCAATGCTTATAACCGACTGACCAACACACCCCTTTCTTTCTTATCCCTCCGTGATAGACTCTTCCAATTCTACTGCGCATATTGTTTACACTGTTCACGTTAAATGCATGAGCTGTAAATATAAATGTTTGTCTTTTATGGAATAATAACCATAAAAGGTAATTAGGTTAAAACTTTATCGATAGATAAAATCATGGTGATAAAAATCTATTTGTGTGAGTAAAAGCTCCGAAAATGATTAAATCAACATTTTTATATAATAAATATGAGTACATTGGATAATTCGTATAGTTTAAATGATATTTGTTACGAACAGATTAAAGATGATTACTGGTATGGTATTTTTGGTGATTTCAAGTTGATTATAGACACATCGACAGGATATTTCAAGGCTACTAAGTTGTGTAAAGATGGTGGTAAAGAATTTAAACATTGGTTAGAAAATAAAGAATCGAAAGAACTCACAGCATATATTTCCAGGGTCGGTATTCCGACTGTGGAAATTATCAGAAAAGTAGCAGCTGGTAAAGGAGAAATATGGAATGAATTAAGAGGAACATATGTTTGTAAAGAATTGATTCTAGATATATCACGATGGTTATCTCCAGAGTTTTATCTTAAATGCAATCAAATAATTATTAACTACTTTACGCAAGATTTTATACATCTTCAAGAAAACAACGAGGAGCCTCAAACAAGAGTAGAAGAGATAGAACAATTAATGAACGATTTAAGAATGGAAAACACAAGACTTAGAGAGATAGCAGCTGAACATACAGAAGACCAGGGCAAAGTACACAAACTAGTTATTATGAAAAAGAATCTCTCCCCTATTCAACTACAAAAGATGTTAGAAAAGTACGAAACAGACGAAAGAGAGCAAGTAAAGAGCTATGAGAGTTAGATATTGGGTTGGAAGAATTCAAGAGTGTAATATAAAACAAGATTACAATGTCTCCAAGAAAAATATCCGGACATGAGTATATTGTCTAAAACCAAAGACCCAAACTCGATTAACCTTCTCAATAAAGTAAAAGAAAAGTATGATTGTATTATTTCACATGGTTGTCATGTAGACCTAAAGAATGCAGATGGGGAAGAAGATGATGAGTTTGTTATTGATTTGTTTTTAAGTATAAGAGATTTGTAGAGGTAAGGGTAATGAGTTTTGGACATCCCTATCAGAAGAAGAATTGATTAACAGTATAGATTGTTTATATGATCAGTTATTATCTAATAATTAAGGTTACAACTTTTATGATATAATAGCCATAAAAGGTGATTAGTTAAACATTACACAAACCATCTGTTGTAACATCGAATGCTAAATTCAATATACTACCTAAATCGGAATTATTATGATATTTTCTTATTATAACTCTCCAATCCACGAAGTGTCTAAATACATATATAAACTCTAGAGATAGTTCTTGATAAATTGAAATATTATCCCAATAAACTCTGTCTTTGAACTCTGCAATAAATTCTTCTTTTAAATTTTGAAACATTGAAGTCGTTCTCCAATCTACTTCGTCAGCGTAATCTCTTATAAGGTTTTCTGATAATTGCTGGGTCCCACATAAGCGCCACCATGAAAGTTTATCTGCATATTTTCGTATAAAGGCTTCAGAGAGTTTGCTTCTATAAAATATAGCATCAAAATCAACTTTGTCTATAAACTCATTAATAAATTCTTCAGATAAATTTTGATTTAACGATACTTCTTTCCAATCAACTCTATCTGCAAATTCTCTTATAAAGTCTTCTGATAATTCTTGGCTTTCCGAAATAATCCCCCAATCAAATTTATCAGCCAATTCTCTTATAAACTCTTCTGACAACTTTTTCCATCAACATATTTCACTCAAATTAACTTTCTCCTGATATTTGCATATAAAGTCTTCTGTAATGTGATCATAGTTATATTCCTCCTCATAATCATCATAACCTATAGATAACCATTGCTCATCAGTCAGTGAATCTAACATCTCAACGGACAAGTTCATAAAGTTTGCATAGAGAATCTTTTGTATAAGAAAGGAGTTCTTTTCTTTAGTAGCTTTCTTGAACAAATGATCTAACATACCTATGGACACGGTAAAATTTATTTTGTCTTCATCATTATAACCGCCAATATCTAAATGTTTACATACACAATCAAATATAGGTTTGTAAGGTAATATTTCCTTAGCACTAGTCATATTCACCTGTTCGTTTTTATTCTTAGATTTTTAAAATTTATCTCATTTTTGTTGGTTTTCTATATAATAAATATGGAGAAAGATTTTGATTTATTACATGATAGACTTAAACTAATTCATGAAGATCTTAAACTCTTAGCAGCACTACTAGAGAAGCAAGTGCTGTTAAAGAAAAAAGAATTATTAATAGCACAACAAAAAACATCTAATTTGAGTAGTGATGATGAATATAAATATGGTAGTGATGATTATGACGATGAGTAAGTTTACAAAAATTATTTAATTTTAATATGTGTATATGTAACTTTGATGGGTTATTCCCATGAAAGTCGTGTTCTAATACAACGCGTAATATGTAGACAATGGTAAGAGTGTACAATGTTAATTGTTGTATTAGGATATATAGAAGTAAAAGTAGTACAAAAATGATTAGGAATAATCTGGTAAAGATAAAAATTGAGTAATAGTAAGATTTTCTATATAATTAAAAGATGAGTAATTATAATAGATTTACTGTAATAGAGTTAAGACGACAATGTAAAGAGAAGGGAATCAAAAGATATTCCCAATTAAGAAAAGCAGAAATAATAAACCTTCTTAAACAATATGATGATGAACAAAGTAGAAGACAGATTAGAAATATATTCCCATTTAAACAAGAAGTATTTGAAGAACCAAGAATCAAAGTTGAATCAATACCAATCGATGTAAAACGTCAGAATATTGCATTAAAATCAAGATTAGAAACATGGAGATTTACAACAGATTACAAACCACAAGATCCACTTGAACAATATATTACTACAACATCTAAAGCTATATTAAACAAATTACAAATTAGCTTAAGTAAACATAGATCATTGAAAGCTAATCTTTATATAAGTTGTACATATAAGAAAGGTGAAGAAACTCAAAACTTCTATTTTAACACTGAAAACCAAGAAATATATCAATCAAGTAATTTAAAAGAAGAAATAACTAAGATGAAACAAAGATTAAGAACAAGAATGGATGAGTTCCAAGCTAGAGGTTCTGGCTGGGCTCTTATAAACATCAACTTTTTACAACTAACAATCGTCAAATATACACCATATAGAGGATCGACATACATAGAATTACCTAAACAAATTCAAAACAAAAGGGCAGTAATTAATATAAAGAATGAGGATGAAAAATGTTTCTTATATTCAATTTGTTCTGCACTACACCCAGTTAATAAAGATCCACAACGACCTTCCAAATACAAGCAAGTCGCTAAATACTTAGAAGAAAAATTTAAAAAAAATATTCAATTTCCTGTAAAACTAAGCGATATTCCAAAAGCTGAAAAATTACTTGATATTTCTATAAATGTATATGCATATGATAAAGACTATTCAATCTATATACTACATCAAAGAAAGAAAATCACGTCAATTTATTATATATAAAAGAACAAAATGAAGGTCAAGTTAAAACACACTATTGTTGGATTCAGGATTTAAGCAGATTAGTATGTGCACAGTTAACTAAATGGAGAGCTAGAAAATATTTAAGTGATAGATGTTTGTTATACTTTTACTCTCAAAACGCTTTAAATAAACATGAGCAAGATTGTTCGTTAAATGAGCCAGTAAAAATAATAATGCCCGAAGAAGGTAAATGTGTTGAATTTAAAAACTACCAATACACAATGAAAATGCCTTTTGTGATTTATGCTGATTTTGAATGCTTGTTACATACAGTTATGGGTTGTGAAGAATGTTATCCGGATAACGAAGAAATATCAACCATAAGCCATCTGGTTTTGTTATTATGTAGTAAAGAGTGATGGAAGTAAAACCAATCCTGTTTTGTATAGAGGTAAAAACGCTGCTAAGAAATTTATAAGACTATTAACAGAAGAAGCCAAACACATATCGAACATATACAAAGAAAATAACGAATTACTATTAACAAAAAGTCAGAGAAAAGAGTTCAATAAATCTGAATGTTGTTATTACTGTAAGCAGCTGTATACTAAAAGAAAATCATAAAGTTAAGCATCGTGATCATATAACAAGAGAATTTATAGCACCACTATGTAATAACTGCAATTTAAATGTTAAAGTACCAAAGTTTGTACCAGTGATCATACATAACTTGACAGGATATGACTCACACTTGTTTATAAAAGAGCTTGGATGTAATAAAGAAGAAATAGATCTAATACCTAATAATGAAGAAAGGTTGGAACTATTCATTCAGTAAAAGAGTTGGAACTATTAAATTGAAATTTGTAGATTCATTTAGATTTATTGCTTCTAGTTAAGACAATTTATCATCGAACTTGAAATCTGAACAAATGATACATACCCAGCACTTATATCCTAATCAAAAACAGTTTCAACTTGTAATAAGAAAAGGTGTTTACCCATATGACTATGTTAACAATTGGAATAGGTTTAAAGAAAGAAAATTAACGCTAAAGGATGCATTCTTCAACAAGCTTATGAACACACATATAAGTGATGCAGATTATGAACATGCAAAGAAAGTATGGGAAACATTTGACATTAAGAATCTCGCACAATACCATGATTTATATTTAAGAACAGATGTATTGTTATTAGCAGATGTGTTTGAGAACTTTAGAGAAACCTGTCTTAAAGCTTATGACCTTGATCCTGCTTGGTATATGACAGCACCAGGTTTAGCTTGGGATGCAATGTTAAAGATGACAAATATAGAATTAGAATTATTGTGGGATTATGATATGGTATTAATGGTAGAGAAAGGTATAAGAGGTGAAATTAGTCAATGCTCAAAAAGATATGTAAAAGCAAACAATAAGTATATGGAAGATTACGATAAGAATAAAGAAGATTCTTACTTAATGTATCTAGATGCTAATAGCTTGTATGGGTGGGCGATGAGCCAATATCTACCGTATAAGGGATTTAGATGGTTAAGTGAACATGAGATTGAAGAAATAGATTTTACAAGTATGATAATTCTGATACTGGTTACATATTAGAAGTTGATCTTGAATATCCGAAAGAATTGCATAACTATCACAAAGACTATCCACTAGCTCCTCAAAACATATGTCAGCCTGGTTCAAAACAATCAAAACTGTTAACAACCTTATACGATAAGGAAAAATATGTAATTCACTATCGAAACTTAAAACAATGTTTTTCACTTGGATTGAGACTTAAGGAGATACATCGAGTAATAGAGTTCGAACAATCAGATTGGTTAAAGAAATATATTGATTTGAACACACAGATGAGAACGAAAGCAACAAATGATTTTGAAAAAGACTTCTATAAGCTCATGAATAATTCAGTATTTGGGAAGACTATGGAGAATATTAGAAAGAGAGTTAATATTAAACTTGTAAGTGATGAGAAAAAATACGAGAAGCTTGTAGCAAAGCAAATTATAAGAGTACAACAGTTTTTAAGGAAAATTTAGTAGCAGTTCACATGAACAAGGTTAAAGTGCAATTTAACAAACCGATTTATGTTGGTATGTCAATTCTAGATTTGTCAAAATATTTAATGTATGATTTCCATTATAATGTGATGAAGCCAAAATACCAAGACCAAATAGAAATATGTTATACAGATACCGATAGTTAGATATACCATATTCAAACAGAAGATGTGTACGTGGATATGAAAAATTATATTGATTACTTCGACACGAGCGATTACTCTAAAGATAACAATTATAAGATACCACAGGTTAATAAGAAAATACTTGGTAAGATGAAAGATGAACTTAAAGGAACAATCATAGAATAATTTGTTGGTTTAAGATAAAAAATGTATTCAATCAGGTTCGAAAAAGATAAATGTAAAAAAAGCAAAAGGAGTTAAGAAAAATGTTGTAAGTAAAGAACTATCATTTAACGATTATAAACACTGCTTGTTCAACCAAAAAGAATATTATAAGAAGATTAATTTAATCAGAAGTTATAAGCACGATTTGTACATAATAGAAGTAAATAAGTTAGCTTTAGGTTGTGTAGATGATAAAAGATGTGTTTTAAAGAATGGGATAAATACCCTGCCATGGGGACATTATAAGTTAGAAGAGATGTAGTTTTAGATGTTAGATTTTAGATTGTAAGTTTTTTTAGATGTAAGTTTTTATGATTTTAAATGTCATAAAAGCCTATGCAATCTCACTTTAACGTTGTAGTTATGGAAATACTTTGCGCTATGTAACTTTATATAATTAGCTGGATCCTTATTAATTTTTATATCTAAATAATCGGGTCACAAAAAATGGTCAAAATTGCGCTAGTAGTGAGGTTTGTATACTACTATTGAGGTCATAACGAAAGTAAAATTGTTATATTTGAATAAACAGGAGAAGAACGTAAATATTGCAAAATATTTTTCAATGCTTTTTTTTTATTGTTACTCGTATTTTGCTCGAAATTTCTTCATAGTTTGCTATTAAAATACTTGCCAACATATCCTTATTTTATTGTCCTAACAAACTAATATATGTTAATAGTAAAATAGTTTAGATTGATCGAGGTACTGGGTCTTCAGAATTTCATATCACTCCCCCCCCCCACGGTTACGAAATTTTGGCTAAACGAACCAATAGATGTTCCAGTAAAATAGTTTAGAGTGGTCGAGCCCCTTTTGTGATGACCACAGTATTTCATGTCACGGACCCCCCCTCCTTCACGAAATCCTGGCTACGTGCATGCAACACTGTCAGTAGCTACGTCATCGACTAATATACATTTACAAGTACAACTTTAGTTTCGTATGTTTTTCAACAGTTAACCAATTTAAAACCGTATTATAATTCAAACTACTTATCATATTTTTATCGCAAAACAAGAATATGTAGTTAACTTCTTAAATACTTCGCTCCGCAGGAACTCGTGCAGCAAGCAAAAACAACATGCTTGGCGTCTCACAAATGACAAAGGACAAAAAAGAAAAGCAAAAGCAGCACAGCAGTGCCTTATAGCAGTCAGAGCTGACAACATAGTTTCGGTAGTCACATACGCCAATAGATCTACAAGCGGTGTTCAAGAGTTATAAGGCTACCATATACGTTGTGCCACAATAGCGCTACAGGCGGAATGTGCACGAACTACAAATGAATATGTTTCTTACAAGTATCAATCACTGTTGCACCCTCTTTACATTCTACACATCCATTTTTCTCCCACTTTTTGACCTTGAGAAGCAAAAGTACCAGGCTTTCCGAGTTCACAACCATAAACTGTTTGTGTACAGAGTACGTTTCCAGTTCTTCGAATGACTCTGCGCGCGAAGAACAGGGGTGATGATCGGGCTACATAACACGGCAGCCAGAAACACCCGGTTGCAACTTTAAATGTAAAATACAAATATAGAGCATTGACAATGCCTTAAGGATGTATATATATATACTGTAGAAGTCAAGTATTGGCAAATATCCTTTCATACACAGCTCGATTTCCAAGAATTTGGGAAGATACCTAACGTGCTAATCACTTGTCGTAAATATTGGAGAAAGTGATCAGAAAGTGACATAAAATAATGGAACTACATTATATACATATATATGTATGTATTAAAATTTATACCTAATAAGATACATTAATATGATCAACTTGCCCAATACTTTATTTTCGTTAGCATTCTTGGTGGAGATTTTGCACTTATCTTCGTTGTGGTTAGCTTGTATGAGATTAGCAAGTAAATAATATAGTATGTATCAACTGTACTCACGTTATACTCTTGTTCACCTTAAAAGTGTTTTCATTTAATTAACTAACCCATAGTGAACGTGAAATAATTTAAGAATAGTTTTAAAAAACTGTTAGTTCTCTTGATTTAATTATGGGTACTTTTCTCCTTTCAGCTTAAAATCGATGGGAGTATTTTCGTACATGATGTTAGCTATGCCTACTACTGGTTACAAAAGGGATATAATATTTGGAAAGTTGGAGATGCTTGGTAAATACGTATGTTTTTCTGTCTTTCCTCACATTAAATGTTAAATTTAATTATTTTGTTTCTTTTTGCATATTATATCAATGTAACATATTGCATTATTATACCCGTTTTATTCCATTCTCAATATAGCTATCACTAAAGCAATGACAGGTCGCCTTAATTAAATTTCGTTGGGTTAAATTAATGGAAAACGAATTTAAAAAACTTAAATCTGTAATTTTATATGATGCTACAGCGTATGGTATCTATTCATAGTTAATTTTATTAGATCTAGCTCTCAAGAGCATCTCACAGCTTTTATCATCAGAATTTTACTATTTTTGTGCAAGTTGTGTATTTTTTCTCCATTTTTCAGCATTATTATAATTGTATTTTTCAATATAAATACTAAAGTATTGTGACAACATTTACATAAATACCAAAGCATTAAATCTATAATTTCGACCGCTTTATTAATTATATTATTACTATTATTATTTGCTTTCCCTCTATCTTTTTATTATTATTGTTGTAACAAAAGCTTGCAATTTTCACTTGTTTTTGAACCCTGTTCTGTATTCTCGCTAGCCCTTAGTTTTATTTCCATTGCTTTCCTTAACAACTTTTCATATCCATTCTTTATTGTGCTAGTAACTGTTGTAATTTCAAATAAAATTTTATGATTTTCTTTCAAAGCATGTAACTAGAAGCAGAATTTACGAAAAATGAAAGAAACATACTGTATATTCCATACTCTTCACTCATAATATGTATCATTAATTAAATAAATAAATATGAAATAAGAACAATACACATGTGATCTTTAGAAATAAGAATAATGCTTTGCTCTATGAAAAATCAAAAAGATTAGACACACAATTCTGCTCAATATCATGACATTATTTAATTACATATTTTTGTAGGGGTTATATTTTTATACCAAATCAGTGTAATAATATCATTTGTGACCCATAGTGCCTAAAAACCCCCATTTGAAAGTACATATATTTACATATTTTATACTTATGTACATATAATTACATATTTTACTCATTAGCACATAATTGTACATATTTCTTGATATTATCATATTTTATAGGGATTTTTCATACAAAAACTGTTCAACAATAGACTTTGAAAAGAAAAATACACTCACCTCTCTTTGAATTTAAAGTGCTTGCTTCATTTTTAATTTTTATTTATTTATTTATTGTTTCACTGCGTTACACCCTTTTAAAATAGTATTGAAGCGTAGTTTGGCGGATTGGTAGGGAGTTTGGACACAACCTGATTTGATTAGCAATCGTACACTCCCGGTCGCGGTGGTAACGCTCACATCCTTACGTGAGATTAATAATTCAATCGAATTACTATCGCGACGCGGTTTTGCGATTGCCTATCGTATTGTTGCGCAAACTCGCCCCATTAATATTTTCCTTCGGAGCTAAATATTAAATCAGATGGGAAAGTTTGCATTCACAGTTGGTAACACTGAACTCTTGATTAACAAAAGTGAAGCGCCTGTCGCCACAACGCATCCCGTAGGGAAATTGTGAGCTATTTTATCGAATATTTAATCTCTTGTGCTGTCAGCAAATCCTATTTAGAAGATGCCAAAGGACAACACCCAGTTGTCAATATGTAAGAGTTTGAGAATTTTTCCACCGATGGAAAGGTTCTTTATTGCTAGGTTTGTAAGAAGGGTGTCTCATGCGCTCAACGTTCCCAAGTTGTGCAACACATAACCACATCACGCCATCAGACCTGACCTTCAAAACCTAAACCACAAAAGCAGTTGCTAGTAACTGAATCTCAAGCTCAAATTAATCCAGGGCCACGGAAGTCTCAGCTCTCAAGTGATTTGTGCCGTGCTATGGTATGTGCTGATATCCCTATTTGGAAACTAAACAATACAGTACCTCGTGAATTTCTGCAACAATACACACACGAAACAGTTTCAGACGAATCTACAATCAGAATTACGTGCCTGATTTATATGTGGAAACAATGAACTCTATTCGTGGGGAAATCGGTGATGGTCCTACTTGGATGTCAATTGACGAAACAACTGATGTAGAAGGGCGACATGTTGATAATGTTGTAATAGGTTTGTTGAAAGATAATGAAGTCAGCAAGCCTATCGTGTTAACTAGTGACTTGTTCCCGCGATGCAACCATCAAGCCATTACAAAACTCTTTAATGATGCTATGGGACTTTTGTGGCCTGGTGGTATCAAGCATAACAATGTCTTCCTTCTAGTGACTTATGCAGCAGTGTACACGTGCAAAGCTGCAGAAGCTATGCAAGTATTGTATCCGAAGCTGTTGCGTCTAACTTGTCTTGCCCACGCATTTCATCGTGTTGCAGAATTTGTTCGTTCTAGATTTTCACATGTGGGTGCATTAATTGCAAATACAAAGAAGGTATTTTTGAAGGCTTCCAGTAGAGTTGAGAAATTTAAAGAACTGTTCCCTGAATTACCTCTTCCTCCTCAGCAGATACTGACGAGGTGGGGAAGCTGGATTGATGCAGTGTGTTACTATGCTACGAACTTTGATGCAGTGAAACAAGTGTTACAACATTTTTGTTCTGAAGATGCATCTTCCATAGAAATAGCGAAACAAATGTTTGATGACGGGAAGTTGAAGCATGATATTGCCTACATTCAGAGCAATTTTTCGTGTCTCAGTAGTACTATTGAATCCTTGGAGAAATCATCGTCTAGCCTTTCAGACAATCTTGAAATTCTTTACTCAACAGTTGCTTCTCTGGTGGATGTGTAAGGATCGGTTGGGGATGCAATGAATAAGAAGATAGCTTTCGTTTTGGAGAAAAATACAGGATATAAAACAATCTGTGCTATTAGTGGAGTGTTAAGTGAAGCTAAATCCGATGTCGTGGCTATTGAACACATACCTTCTGATTTATGCAAGTTTAAGTATGCACCAATTACTTCGTGTGATCTTGAACGATTGTTTAGTCAATACAAAGCTCTGTTGCGTGACAACAGGAGAGGTTTTGTGTTTGAAAATTTGAAACACATTTTCGTTCCTTCCTGTTACGGAGATGGTCTGTTGAAATAGTGAAAAGACTAATTGAGAATGTTTTGTTATTCACGGTATTTTTACTAAAATGTTTTGAGTGTGTAATGTACGGGAAGGTTCTATAACGCTGGACGCCCATTAGAAGTACAATGGCATAAACAAAGTTTTCGTAAAAAAAATTCTTCCTAAATAAGGTAATTAAGACTAATTAGAGATTAGAGATGTTAAGATATGTTAGGTTAGGTGAGTATCCGTTGTATAGGTAGGCGGGCGAGTGTTCTAGAATTCTCCCGTAATGTACAGTTGAACGATCTTTGGATGATTTCTGAAAGTATAAATATGTAGCAAGACTTTGTGTGAAGTGAAACGACCATTTAGTGCATAGAAACTCTTTTATACGCGATAACAAGATAAATTTTCTTACTGAAAATTTAAAATTCATTCTGTTTCTTAGTGTTGCGGAGATAATGCTGGAAAAGTAAGAAGCAGTAAACATTGCAATTGAATAAATATTGTATTTACCACATTAAATGTAGAAAACGTAATGGAAAATGCTGGTATTTTCATTTAACGTATTTTGCTCTTTTGGAAGGGTTTTATTACACATTTTTGAGATTTTATGTGCATATATATGTACATATTTTCACTGTTTTTAGTACATAATTATCCGGGCCCTAATCAACACTCAACCTCTGTATGCTCACGAGTTCTTGCGCAGCCTTCAGTCTTACATCGGATTGAACCATGCACGCAAGGTTTATGTGCAAGGTTATCTGGACTCGAGACTTGGCCTAAAACTTATACTTACTAAAGCAACACGCAGAGACATTTTAAAAGCATAAAGTCTACTCGTTTTTCGAAGAGATTGTTCTTACATCAGGCTTAAAAGCATAACGGTTTAAATATCAATGCTGCCTAAAGTCATAACATGACTTATAATTTACACTTGGCAATGTCACACAACGATTTTTTAGATGAAGTTCTCGTTTACTCGCAATTGAATAAATATTGTATTTACCACATTAAATGTAGAAAACGTAATGGAAAATGCTGGTATTTTCATTTAACGTATTTTGCTCTTTTGGAAGGGTTTTATTACAGATTTTTGAGATTTTATGTGCATATATATGTACATATTTTCACTGTTTTTAGTACATAATTATCCGGGCCCTAATCATGACTCAACCTCTGTATGCTCACGAGTTCTTGCGCAGCCTTCAGTCTTACATCGGATTGAACCATGCACGCAAGGTTTATGTGCAAGGTTATCTGGACTCGAGACTTGGCCTAAAACTTATACTTACTAAAGCAACACGCAGAGACATTTTAAAAGCATAAAGTCTACTCGTTTTTCGAAGAGATTGTTCTTACATCAGGCTTAAAAGCATAACGGTTTAAATATCAATGCTGCCTAAAGTCATAACATGACTTATAATTTACACTTGGCAATGTCACACAACGATTTTTTAGATGAAGTTCTCGTTTACTCGTGCAGTTACTCAGGACTTGCAGATGACTTCAAAATTTAGACTTCTCCAACCCATTAACAGAGAGAATATATATATAACGTTAGGTCTGTTCCGGGAAATTATGCCCAAACTTCGACTTGTGATAGTCATTATTGCTTAATGAGATTGGACAAAAACAATTATGGAGAAATGTGATAAACGTAACAGATAAACATGGTTAAACCAATCAGAAAAATGAAATGTGCCAATGTAGACACTACAAGAAAATAATAAATTTTGTTTGAAGATAAATCTGTTATTATCAGCAAAACGACAGATGGATATACACGCAGATGAATGGATATATTATTAAGAAAAACAATTGAAATAAGCCAAAGAGATAACACCATGAATAGAGAATGTTAGAAAATAAGTGTAATTTAGAACATACCATTACTAGGTAGAATAATAATAATAAAAATTATGAATACGAAGAATAATTTCGATATTAATAATACAGTCAAATTATTAACTTAAAGTTTTGAAATTAAACTGGAACTTTCAACTACATTTGATGATTAAATTTAAAAAATAAAGAATGAAACAAAATTATAAAGGAAGACAAACAATGCTCTCTCTAAATTAACGAAATTCTGATGATACGATGCACAGTACGATGCTTTTTTAACGTTAGTTGCAAAGATAGAAAGCGGGGAGGGAATATTAATTGTCTTATTTATTGAATTACAATACTCTCCATGAAAATTACGTAGAATATACGTACAACGTATGTTGTATGTCTTCATGAACAAATAGCGAAAATGAATTATAACTAACTATCGTTCTACATAATTCCGTGCTAATGAAAGTCAAATAATCTTCATATATAATGGGTTGTTGCAAGATTTGCTTTCTATATATTAATGAACGAATTCAACATTTTACAAACTAAGCTTATGTAAGGTCAAGTTACTACAAAGATAATTTTCGGTAATATGGACAGTAAAAGAAAACTCTAAAATTTCTCATAGATATTAAAATATAATTTCCCAACAAATATTGCAGCAATGTTTACTCTTATAGAATATACTTTCAAAAATATTTCAATGGTTGTCGAAAAGATAGATACTACTAAAATTACTGGAATTGCCCATATTTAGCAAATGTATGGTAATATGGGTAGGCATTAAAATAAAATGAGCAGGTGCCCCTCATTAGTACTTAAATTAAGAGCAAAATATAATGATAGATGAAGCGATACTAAATACTGAACAAATTTAAGCCCTACAAAAACACTATAAAATACACGAAAGCATTAAAAAGAAAATAGACATGCATTGTAATATTCTTAGTTACTTGAAAACTACAATGTGAGACAATGAAATCAAATGTAAATTCAAATGTATGTGCTATTATAAAAATAAAATATAATTTTCTGCTCATATGTTTCAATTTAGTTCAAATGTAAGTCATTTTCTATTGCATTTGAGTTAGAAACGCAGAGCTCCTTTGTCACATTTGACGATTTTCAAGCCTTATGATAAAATGTGTCAAAACGTATAACCGCTCAGTGCTCGGGTCGGTAGTTCGGGCTGCCTTTTATATGTAACCAACATCGTAATCTGGTCGCTGTTCGTGGTTCGTGGTCCAACCAATAAGTATTCTCCTTAGACCTGAACTTACCTGGATAGGAAGATGAAGGACCTCTCCAAGAAGGTGTTACAAATTGTTTCCAAATCGCTCTTCGGTCTCAATGATGAGATGAGCATTAGGCGCCAAGAGGTTCGGATGTCTCGTCTCGAAAACCTCACGGACGATCAGACGGTCATCCAGACCATAACGCACACAAACATCATTCACACAAACAATGAAAACACTCTGGATTAAATAACACCATGCTTATTTATTAGAATATTATTGTATAAGAAAAATAACGAAGGGAAATGAACACAATAGTAACAGAGAATATGTGTAATAATTTTCATCACTAAAATCACACTTTACCTTTTTAATGCAATGTAGCCCTTTATATATATATATGAGATTATATCTGAAATTTGAATATGAATGCTTCTCTCACACTATTGACGCACTTGGGGGATTAGCACTGGGGAAAGGATCTCCGGGGTAATCCCACGTAGTATCCTGGTTGCTACTCCAAACAGTCCAGAAGAGTCGACGTGAGTCTTCAGAGAAATAATTTCCGAAGTGGAATGCTGATGTTGGAGGGCGCGATTATAATTTTTTGGCGCATAAGGTTTATGAACCTGGGACCTCACTAGTTGGAGCTAGCCGTAAGAAAACGTCCTTCACCGGCTAGTAGCTTGTGCCCCTTAACACAAAATCATACTTAATTCCCGACGCAACGTGCGTGATGGCTGCACACAATACCGGAGTCAAACTCCCGAGCTCAAAAGTTCTAGATATGAGTTGCAGTGGTCGACTGAAGGATGTTGGCAGTTCATTTTGGAAACCACTTAGTTAAATCACCTGTATGCACATGAAAGCAGAATACGGAAAAGCATTTATTTAAATTTTAATTCACTGGTCACAATGCACGAGACATTGTGATGACTCGGTGTGAGAAAGTACAGATAAGAAACTGCAAAAGCAATGTAGTTGGTGCCACTCTGGTGTTCAAAAATCTGATCAGTAGTATTTCAATAAATGATTAAAGAAAGCACTTAATTCAATTCAAAATAGCTGCATAATATATACTGTGCATAATAATAAGTCAAGGAGAAACACTGAATAGGTTCGTAGTTCACTGAAATGTTCTCACCAAAAAGCAATGTTTGAAATATATATATGAAAAAATAATGTGAGACTTCTTTGTCCAGTTGCGTGGGAAGGAAGCGATTCCCACCGAAGAAAGAACTTATATGCGTCGCAAAATAAAGTATAAATCGAAAATAATAAACACTGTCTTTACGAAATATACAAAGCGTCCACAAAATATAATTCTATAACCTGGTAGTGGTTGTAGATTTCACGTACGTAAAGGGAACACCTGTCAAGTGCACACGTAGACAGGTTGAGAATTCCTGGCTGTATAATGAGAAATGAATAAAATTCGGTTTTTCACCAAAAATTTAAAATTAGTTAGTTGGCAACACTGTGATGCGGTGTGGTACTTACGTGTATAAACGTTGAATGGTTTTTCACCTGATAAAGGACTATTTAAAATAGTTAAATAACTTGTTCTCTCGGTACAACATGATGAGGTTCCTGCATGAGCAATACTCAATCCAAGTGTTCCATACAGTAATAACTTCCTCTTGAACCATTGGTGCAGGTGAGTTTCCTTATCTTCCGTTTCTTCACATGTTGAAACCACGCTACCTTCCTGTGTTGAGTATCATCCATGATTCTCCAACGATGAGTTGATGAGGGTAGAAGGGGAGATTTTTTTAACACTGGTGTGAGAAACGAGGTGTGGTTAAAACACCTGTATGATAACTTCCTTTTTCTACTGAGAGTGCGCAGAAAGCGTTTATAGGGCCATTTAATTTTTTATTTTCTTAACATAGAAATACTTTTCGTAAAATGTTTTAAATGTTACCTTTCGATCACTTTGTTTGATATTAAATGAAGTAAATATATATACTCAATAACTATTCATGAAAATATCGACTTAAAGAATTATCAAAGATTGCAATAAAAATTAGTAAATGTCTTCTTTTAACATAAACTGATATCTGTATTTAAAACATTAAAAAATGAATGAATATGTAAATATAAAACAAGTCAAAGGTATTAAAATATTACGATTATTGTCAAAGTTTCAATATTACTATAATATATTTGAAAAAATATGAAAATGACTGAAAACGTAAAATTAATGAAAATGTAAACACATGATAAACTGACAATATACAATGTTCCTGTGTGTTCCTTTTTTAGTAGTGCCTTGTGTTGTTTAGCGAAAAAGAGCGAAAAACCGTTCTTAAAAAAATAAAAAATAAATTTAAGTGTCAAATTTGACGTTCATAGTAATTCCAAGAAATAAGCATGATTCTGCATATCAAAGAAAAGATTGGAAATTCTTTGACATGTACGAAGAAAATTCGGCACGCCATAAGATCAATATGCCATCCGCTCGCCATGTGAAAATCGAGACTAATTCGATAATGCTCAATACAACAAATGGTTTCATTCTGAAAGAAAGTTATTATTAGCTTAGGCTTAGAAAAATAATTGTTCCAAAAAACGTAAACATTATAGGGTTACCAGAATAGGTGGCTACTATCTGCAAAAGAGCTTATCTATAAGGCGTTAAAAACTATACAGTGTTGATCCAAGTTTATCGAAGGTCTGAATCAAGAAAGTTGACTCACTAGTCCAAACATTCCTTATAATAAACGGTCATTACGTCATGGTTTGACCAAAACCATAGGTGGGAAAAATATGTAATACTACACGTACTTACACACAAAATATGCCATCGACACCTGCGAGGCAAAACTAGAAACGAGAAAAGGCGTGCAACTATAGGCATTTATAAAATGTTTCTATACATAACTGAAATATAAACACTTTCATATTCAGTAAAACACAGGTACGTTCCCTGGAACATAACACAGGTACGTTCCCTGGTCTTCCACATAGAAAAAATTTATAAACACACAAAAATGCCCTCGTAGCATTGTAAAGATATGTCCTTTTAAGACAAAATACCTGAGATCAACTAAAAGAAAAACATGAGATACAAACATGAAAAAATAGTCAACGACATTACAACTTTCTGGAGGGCTGAAACATAAAGATTAAATTCCCTACAAAACAGTTATGTCATTCTACGACAGTTAAACTTTTTTTGGCATCTATGCTAAAAATATTCAAAATGGTCTTATTAACACATTAAAATTCAAAGTCATCGAGCATATGAAATAATTAACAGAAAGTAATTTTCATAAAACGTTATGGCTTCATGCTGTTGGAAAGAAAGACAATAAGTTTATTTTTCGGGATCAATACGAATTCAAATAGTTTATAGGACATACTATAACTAAAATACAATTTTCTCAAAATTAATATGAAAAACATTACAACATATTATCATATAAATGCACATAATATTATTATGGTTCATAAACACTAAGATATTCACTAGAATGTTAATAGACGATACAATATACTAAAAAACTTAACCTAAAAATATATATGCTTAGTTACGGGTTACTATAAAAGAAGAAAAAACTATATTAAAATTGTCATATTCTACGCATGAGATTAACTACTAAATTTTAATTATAAATATACACTAATGTGTCTAATTAACAACTAAAGATTTTCTAATCCTGAGCATCTTGATACATTCTTCTTTTTTAATTCTAAAAGAAAATTAAACGTTAATGTAAATCATATGTAATAACATTTAAGAATTTTAGAAAATGGGAAGGAATCCTAAAAAGAATTTGAAAAATTTTAAACCCCAAAAGAAATATAACTAAAATATCTTCCCAATGGCTGAGATACGGAAATTTCGCCAAAATTTCAAACCGTTTTTGGATAAATACGGTTCCCCTACGTATGTAACGCAATTAAGAATTTCGAAAGTGGGAAGGGATCCTAAAAAAGTAATTTAAAATTTAACATTTAAAACACTTAGTAAAATATATTATGAGGCCAAAATATCTTCCCACTGGCTGAGGTACGCAAATTTCGCCAAAATTTCAAACGGTTTTTGGATAAATACGGTTCCCCTACCTATGTAACTTAATTAAGAATTTGGAAAGTGGGAAGGGATTCTAAAAAGAATTTTAAAATTTAAAACACTTAGTAAAATATATTATGAGGCCAAAATATCTTCCCACTGGCTGAGGTACGGAACTGCGCTACTAGTTGAAGTTGGTTTTGAAAATGCAATTTCCCTACGCATGTAAAATGCGTTTTTACTAAAAAACCTAAATTCAAACATCTGAAATGAAAACAAGAAAAAAATAATGACATTAAACTAATAGTAAGTAATTAATAAGGCTTGCAACATTGGTATTCAACTGTGAAGTGCGGCACGGAGTAAAGACCAAAAGAGTCCGTTATTCATCGACATAAACAGGTGGTCAAAAATGCAGCGGCTATCTTATCAAAATAAAAAGAAAGGGAAACGTATTATCTGCTCTTTGCTGAACAGCTAAAAGCTAGAAGCAAAAATGAGTTTAAAAACAATGCATAATTCTCTTTTCATTTTTTCCGTGAGTCATCGAAACTGAAAGCAAAAAGGAAGAAAACTGAATACAGTTAAAAGAAAGATTAAAAAAATGCGTGGCTTTCGTGGGAAAAAAAATTTTGTATAAACGTACAAATTCTTGGTTACTTTTTTTCTATGAATACTGTTTCTGTATTGATAACTGCAGTTTGTTAGTCTATTTCCACGACGCTTACCTCTATGTACAAATCTATGCTTAATGTCATACAAGTCGCAATTAATGTCTCGTTTGTGGTAACTCAGATTACATGACCGTGATTTACCACTCTTTTTGTATTTGTTATTCTTTCGTGTGTGATCTTGGTTCTGACTCCCTTTAAAATTTATATTGTTTAACATCTGGTCTTGGTATATTTGCTTATTGCAATAATAATTTCCTTGTTTGCGCTTTTTCAGTCTTTGGTTTGTGACAGCTGTTTTAGTGCGTTTGCGACCTCTGGCGTCTACAATCATATGTTCGTAATTTTCACCACTTCTACTACTACTAGCGGTGTCACTAGATTCTGAATAAGCAAAGTCATTATCAGGTTGCTAGGAGGGTGGTTCAGGACGTCTGTCTCTGGTTCAGCTTCTGATTCCGATGTTCTGTTTTCAGTATTATTTCCTGATCGTTTTCGCAACATTCTTTCGGTACGGTGTCTAAATTCTGACCTAATTCAATCCTTAACTCAGCAAAAGTCTCTAAAATCATCTTTATCTTCCTTTATGTATCTCTCAATTTTTCCATTATATCTATCCATTCTGTTTATACATCTGACGAATCTATTTTCCTTTTTATCTACTTTTTGCTCTCACCTGGCAAAATTCTCACTAAAATTGAGCAAAATTCTCTTGAAGAAAGAAGCTTATCCTGGTAAACAAATCTGCTTCCTGATGTGACAACTTGGACAAAATAGAATAAACTATCACTAAAGAATATAATTAAAATCACCTGAAAGAGAATTCTTTTTTTCAAATTCCTGGTACTAAGCTGAAAAACAAATGATATATTAAAATATTGATCCTGCAAGTTTATTCGAGCACCAACGGTCTCGATTCGGGTCGGTAGTTCGGGCGTCATGCATTTATAACCGCTCAGTGTTCGGGTCGGTAGTTCTGGCTGCCATTTATATGTAACCAACATTGCAATCTAGTCACTGTTCGTGGTTCGTGGTCCAGCCAATAAGTATTCCCTGAGACCTGAACTTACCTGGATAGGAAGATGAAGGACCTCTCCAAGAAGGTGTTACAAATTGTTTCCAAATCGGTCGTCAGTCTCAATGATGAGATGAGCATTAGGCGCCGAGAGGTTCAGATGTCTCGTCTCGAAAACCTCACGGACGATCAGACGGTCATCCAGATCATAACGCACACAAACATCATTCACACAAACAAAGAAAACGCACTGGATTAAATAACACCATGCTTATTTATTAGAATACTATCGTATGAAAAAAAGAAGAGAAATGAAGACACCACTTAACACAGAATATGTGTAATAATTTTCATCACTAAAATCACACTTTGCCTTTTTAATGCAATGTAGCCCTTTATATATATATGAGATTATATCTGAAATTTCCCTATGAATGCTTCTCTCACACTATTGACGCACTTGGGGGATTAGCACTGGGGAAAGGATCTCCGGGGTAATCCCACGTAGTATCCTGGTTGCTACTCCAAACAGTCCAGAAGAGTCGACGTGAGTCTTCAGCGAAATAATTTCCGAAGTGGAATGCTGATGTTGGAGGGCGCGATTATAATTTTTGGCGCATAAGGTTTATGAACCTGGGACCTCACTAGTTGGAGCTAGCCGTAAGAAAACGTCCTTCACCGGCTAGTAGCTTGTGCCCCTTAACACAAAATCATACTTAATTCCCGACGCAACGTGCGTGATGGCTGCACACAATACCGGAGTCAAACTCCCGAGCTCAAAAGTTCTAGATACAAGTTGCAGTGGTCGACTGAAGGATGTTGGCAGTTCATTTTGGAAACCACTCAGTTAAATCACCTGTATGCACATGAAAACAGAATACGGAAAAACATTTATGTAAATTTTAATTCACTGGTCACAATGCACGAGAAACTGTGATAACTCGGGCGAGAGAAAGTACAGATAAGAAACTGCAAAAGCAATGTAGCTGGTGCCACTCTGGTGTTCGAAAATCTGATTAGTAGTATTTCCATAAATGATTAAAGAAAGCACTTAATTTAGTTCCAAATAACTGCATAATATATACTGTGCATAATAATAAGTCAGGAGAAACACTGAAAAAGTTCGTAGTTCACTGAAATGTTCTCACCAAAAAGCAATGTTTTAAATGTATATGTGAAAAAAGAATGAGAGACTTCTTTGTCCAGATGCGTGGGAAGGAAGCGATTTCCATCGAAGAAAGAACTTATATGCGTCGCAGAATAAAGCATAAATCGAAAATAATAATCACTGTCTTTACGAAATATACAGAGCGTCCACAAAATATAGTTCTATAACCTGGTAGCGGTTATAAACGCAAGTTTAGATAAAGACCCATCATTGCGATCACGGATTTAAATATTTAGCACTTTGTAATGTGTATTCATCCAGTGGTCTTAAGAAATACTTGTCTTTGGTTGTAGTCAATATAAACGGTGGCATACTTTAAAGTGAAATATAATTTTTGCGCTTGCAATATTTTCAAAACATTCTCTCTCAAGGTGAAACATCTATATAAAATATGAAAATGTCCATTGCTTACCTCATAATTGTTTAGCGCATGTTTATCATAGCTGCTCATTTTCTACAAATTAATATGCCTATATTATATGTAATGACAATATTTAGTAGTTTGCAACACTGCAGTTAAAATGTAAGCAGTTGGGCAGCTCCATCTTTTGCTCTCTAGTGATAATGCAATGTCTGTAGATTACCACAAATGAGCTGTCTTTTCTATTAAAATGTTGATAGTACATGAATTCCTCATATCTATGATACAGAAATTTACAAACAACAAAATGTACAAAGCAAATAATGACAATTACTCAGCTTTGTGTTTCAAAATAACACAACATAACAGCACAACTGTCGTGCATATTTGTCGTCCTTTCAACTGGTGTACACAATGTTATCAACTAACAAATTCAGTAATACTCTGAAAGCCTTGGTTCTGGCCATATTATCGAACTGCCCGTATTGCCCAAAATTATCCTTATTAGACATGGTAGAAACTACATTAAAAGTTATCAAAATCTTGTATATTATCCTGGAAACAAAACGAAATTAAATCTCTGAAATTAACGTCACACAATTATGTCTGTTAGGCTAAGAGAGACAATTATTAAGTCAGTGAATGGCGATGGAAGAATTGGTGGAATGAGAAATTGGAAGGAAATGGGAGTACCCCGAGAAAATCCACGGACAGAATGTTGTCCACAATAAACGTACTTGGCCGTAGATCGCACCAGGGACCTCAAGCATAAGAGATAATGGCTTTACCATTGAGCCACCCTACTACCCCTCTAAGTTCTTCTTATCTATAATTGCAAATCTGATCGACATGTTGGAACTTGTTTAGATTGGAATTAATATTTACTTGAGTCACATCTGCAATTGTCGAAACTGAAACAACGACCACAAAGTAATAATTCTGGAGATAAATAAGGCAAGGTTTTTTTTCTGAAAGAAATTTATCATTTATTATTATTTTCGGTCAAGTATAGATTCTTCAAATCGGAGCGCGGTGGCTCAGTCGTAGAGCGTTCACCTCCGGTGCTTGGGGTCTCTGGTTCGATCCCAGCTGCAGCCGTGTGGACTTTGTGGTAGACAAACACCGTGTTCGTGGGTTTTCTCGGGGTTCTCCCGTTTCCTCCCACTTTCTTCATTCTACCATTTCATTCATTTCTCATCATCACCGTCTCCTTTAGCCTAACCGGCATAAACATGGGACGTAAAACTTTTTCTCATGGTTTATATTATTTCTTCAAATCGAGGAAAGTACTTTATGAAGTAGATACAAGTACGGACCATACCCTACAAGAATCAAATAAACTATCTTTTCTTTATACAAATATTCTCGCTGCAACAGAAAACAGTAATATATTATATTAATTCCTGTAACATGTTATATTCTAAAGGAACATCAATGTTTACTTACTTTAACGATGAGTTTCATTTCAATGCAATCATTCGCATTTCTACTCGCGGCACAGCATAAATTATCCATGAGTCAATACAGCATATGAAACGCTTTAAAAAGCATTATGCGATTTTACGACATTGCTAATATAAATCTATATTGTAATCAAGTTATTATTATCGTTACTGCTATCGTTATTATTATTATTAAACAAATCAAATCGTCATACCTCAGTTAGTTCGAAATGATTGCTCTAAACATTGAAATTTATATAGTAAATACTTTCCTCCTACACCATTTCTTCCCTTAATTTTCGAGTGCTTTCATTATAAAGAGGCTAGGTGAACCTCAGATCCGAAATCTATAGATGATATAACAATAAGAATATCCAACTATCATCTGGATCGAACCCGGCTCTCCTAGTTCATTGATAGTTATCTCACATACTATGTTTCTCCAACTTCCTTTACGACGTAAAGCGTATGAATTTTTATGATGTAATAAAATCAAAACTGTTGGCAGGAATATGGCAACTGGCAAACTGTAAATCGATGCTAGTTTAAATAAAATTAAAATACAATCACATGGTTGAAGTAACTGTACATAGCTATTTCCACTTCAGCTCCCCTTTCACAAAAAGGACTTGAACAAGAATTTAAGAAGTTTAATGTTTTATATTAAAATAACATTAATATTATGACACTAATACAGGTTTTGAAACGTTTCTCAGATTGATGCACTGTTTGTTCGAACATTCAATTCCTAATTTCGTATATCGTACGTAAGTTTTCATGTTCTTATTTACTTGCTATTCAAGCAACGATTTCAAATCACGATATTTCATAATGTTATTGAGAATGCAAGATTTGATTATTTATTGTTATACTAGTGTAGTGTTATTTTACTTCAATATGGACTATAGTAATTATACTTCGATTTAAGAACCAGCACAATCAAACAGTGATAACACTTATAAATTCATTCAATCCTTGTCCAGGTACAGTCCGCGGCATAACATTTGTTACAAAAATTCTAAGTCCAAATGAATAACAAACTCTTGCACAATTTTCTTATGCATTCCCGCAATATATGTATCAATCGATTATTTGCTTCAAGTATTTATTCCAACTCCTCCCCGTCCTCCACCTCTCCTTGTCTAAAGCAGTGTGTGTGACGTAGTACACTCTTACAATTCAGCTGAAAAAGAAACAGGAATCAAGTTTACAACGTTATAGCTTTAAAACAGTTTTTTACATTCGTTTGTTCTGAAATATTTTTAAGAGCCTAAATTAAAGGAAAGTCACACAATCTTCCCAGAGCTTCATAAATATCTTTAGTTTCATTCTTTTCTTTCTTTAAAGAGTGATAGCTAGTAAGAAATCTATGGAAATTGCCAAGAGCTCTAAAATATCTACGGACAGAAACGAGTTTTATTCAATGATTCATTGAATTTCTTTTCAGTAAGTGCAAGCAAATGTTTCAGGGGCGTCATTTGGGCAGGACAGGAGGGTGTAATTCCCCCTCTCTTGAGCTTCATAAATACGTATTTTTTGATCAAATGTATAGTAATACACTAATAAAAAGTGAAAATCTTATGTCGCCGGAGAATCTCTTCATCCCCCCCCCCCCCCGAATAAAGTCTAAAAGACACTGGTTTTAACAACAAACCTATAGAGTTACGATAGCACATTGCTAAAGAGCTTACAAGAGTCAGAGGTTTGATCTCAAGCCATATGACTTCCTGGGTGACATTGAGAGAGAGAGAGAGAGAGAGGGATTCAAGTATGGAGACAGAGAGGGATGATTTGTATACACAGATTTAGAATTGGGGAAAAAATGATCGGACAGCATTCGTATTATGACGAAAATTCTGATTTTGTGAAAGATAAGAAGGGAAGTTTTAGAACTGCGAGGATCACATTAGGCACTTGTCGACTTAACCCATTTAAACCCAAATTATTTTTTTGTCGAATTTAATCTTGGTTCCTATCAGATTAGTAAAAATAAATGTAAAGAACATATTTAAATACATTATGGTTCACGAAAATGTCATGGACCCCTAATTTGGTAATGTTCCATTTTTGGAACAACGGGCCTAAAAGGGTACAGGTTTCTGGAAGAAAATATTTCAATTTAGCCAGGCTAAAGTATTATTTCGTTAAAGTTTTGGGATACAAATTTTACAATAATTTGGAATATTCATTAGATACAAAGTATACAAATATTGAAACATGTTAATTTTATGCATATTCACATAATAACAGATTTTTTACATTATACATATTTTCCAATACATCACATTCTTACTACTGATGGAAGTAAATGAAGCACTTCCATGTTGTGTTATATTCACTATCCAGATCTTGATTGTCTTTCTGATTTTACAATGAAATGTAATTCTTTGTCATATCCCAGTTCATTTATTGCTCTTTTGTTGACCGGTCGCAATTGGTTCGAAATAAGTCTTCCAAGAATTGCACGTTGTTGGGATTATATTTCTTATGTGACTTTGCAGAAGGCTGACTTTCATTAGATGTACTAGGTTTAGGAGCTTCATCATCCAACAAACTCTTACCTATAAATACATTTCTCAGCTGGCCGCTTTGCGTTACTGTAAAAGAAGCTTCTCCCTTAGCGAGCAATTGATTTCTAGATAGCCTCTCTATATCTGCTTCATCTTCTTCCGAGAACCCTTCATTTTCTGGTGGTGTAATGACAATATCTGCAGCAAGAATATCTTCTCCGTTAGCAAGTATATTGACAATTTCGTCAACAGTCAATCTGAAATAGGGAGGGAGGATTTAGATTTCTGGGATTTCGGCATCTGTGGCCATGTTAGCCCGTCACGTTTGATGGATGACGTCCCTCGGCGACAACACTCTCCAGGGAAAGGGAAGGAAGCAAGTGTTGGAGAAGGAAGGAAACGACCTGGGACATATATGTTAGGTACCATCCCGGCATTTGCTTGGTGTGAACGAGGAAAACCCAGGAAATCCTCATTCAGGATGGCTGGCCTAAAAAGCTTCTTACAATTTTTCGACCGAGAACACGCACTGGGAATCGAACCCGGGACCGCTTGCACTCAATCTGAAGTAAAACAGTATTTCTTGAAATAAATAAAAATCCAGATGAAGTTGTGAAATACACATTTAAAATACAAAACAACATAAAACTAACTAACTAACTAACTCTATGGCCTATGGAACCCGGAGGTTCAGTGCCGCGTTCACAAAAGCTCTCCACTGACTTCTCTCCTTAGCTAATTGGATCCAGTTTCTACTTTATATTCCTATCTCTACGAGATCCATCTTAATATTATCCTCCCATCTGCGCCTAGGTCTTCCTAATGGTCGTTTTCCTATGGGTCTACCAGTCAAGACTTTGAAAGCGTTTCTACTTTCTTCCATTCTAGCTACATGACCTGCCCACCTAAGCCTCCTAGACTTGACGACCCTAACAATGTTGGGTAAACCGTATAAACTATGTAGTTCCTCGTTATGAAGCTTCCGCCATTCCCCATTCTCGTTCCTCTTGGGTCCGAATATTCTTCTCAGGATCCTGTTCTCAAATACTTTCAGTCTATGTTCTTCCCTCAGAGTAAGCGACCATGTTTCGCAACCATACAGAACAACAGGCATGATTATCGTTTTATATATTTTAAGCTTCAAATTCCTCGACAGAATTCGGGACGACAAGAGATTTTGAACCGAATAGTAACACGAATTCCCTGCTTTTAGTCGACATTTAATTTCTTCGTGAATATGATTTTCGTCTGTTCAAAACAACATAAAATATTTATTTATTTGCAAGCTACCAGATACAGTTCAGAGGCCATTTTACACTGGAGCAATCAACATAATGATAACACTGGGGAAGAAACTGAAAGGAAGGCGGCCAGGGCCTGTAAAATTGTGTAGGCGCTAATGATTCCCCTACAGTACCTATAAAATATAACTATATACTATGCCTTTATCTATGTCCAAAATTTACTGTTTTTATCTCACTGCAGTAAAGTGAACTCAATAATAAATGTTACAAATTGTAATCAGGCATTCCTAACAACTCCTATATACAAGTAAATACATGTACGATCCAGCGAATGAGCGATCAAGACACCTGCAACTCTATTTGGCTATCGTATCTCAACTGAAAAAGAGCTCCTTCGTGGCTAAGCGGTTAGCGTACACGCCTTTAGCATGGGAGACCGGCTTCGATCCCCGGCGAGCGTTCATGTGGTTCGGATTCCACTTTAATGTGTAGGTCACGTCTCATATAGCTTCGCTGCTGAAAGAACGTTAAATTCACAATCAACTCAACTCAAATGAAAAGCGTACCGCGTGGGTGTAACAATTAAATTATTTCTTGTGTATAAATTTCCCCTCCTCCATAAGACCAATAAATTCCGAATGCAAGCGCAAAATGCCCTCAAAAGCGGCATAAATAGCATCAAATAAAAATACGCTCATAAAATGTACGAAACAATTACTAATGCATCCAATAAAATTACCATATTATATAGTTTTATGGGTACATTTACGCCCGTTGTTCCAATAATGGAACAAACAAAATGCAAACTTCATGTACCCGTTCGAGCCCGTTGTTCCATTATTGGAACATTCAAAATTATAACCCTATTTTATTAATAACAATCATAATCAATTGTTGCATTTCACATGCACTGAAAACTTAATACTTCTCCTACCCCAAGAGTATTATATAGGTAGAAAATTCATAAACGAACATAAAATTTACTTACCTCCTTTGAGACACCACAATTTCTTCTTATTCAACGCAACTAATATCGACAGCATACATCGTTCGCGCCAATTGAAGACAAAGATACGTCATTTGCTAAACCATTGGTACCAAATGAAGAGGTCCATACAAAAAAATGTTACGTTTATTCACGTTATATGAAAAATAAAAGTAAAGTAAGAAATGTTCCAATTTTGGAACAACGGGTTCAAATGGGTTAATGTGGAGAACTCTTTTTAGAGCATCAGATGATTACGAAAGGAGAGAAAGATATTCAGAACTGAGGAATTAAGATTTTAAAAAATCTGGTTTCGGCGACGGGTTTCGAACCACGAACCTTATGGTCATCCAGCCTTAACTTTATCCATTCTGCTACGGAGGATTCTATTACTCGGTCACATACGTTTCCCTTAGCTGCGTTGAAAGCTACCTTAAGGGGATATTCCAAAAATTGACTCGGTAGATGCGCCGTTCAGTTAGGACGTAAACCTATTGTAACTTAGTTACAATATGCAAAATGAACTTCCTCTTCTTCAGGACACTTTTTAAAGCTTTAAAATTTGTTACTATTGCTTCAATTAAGTTACATTTAATAGAAACATCTGATAAAGTAGTGCCAAGCCCTGTGCGTCATTGTCTGTTAGGTGAATGGTTAATGTAAGTTACTTTTACGTGGATGGTCCGAGCTTCCAATCAAAACCATTCTTATTGATTATTTTATTTGAGCTACGCTCATACTGTATATTCCACAAGTTCAAGTTTGAAGTAATGTAGTCACAGCTAGTTTAATTATTTTCCAATTTTATATTTGTTACTAAATTTACATGGCACTCCTCACTTGTTTGTAGCCCTGCATAAATGCAAAATTCTTTTAAAAGTATTTTACTTTCAAGTATTATTGATTTTTTTAAAAATTGTCCTTCAAATTTATTTTATAATTATTTTCTATTTCTTAATTATAACATATTTTCTATTTATATTGTATTCTATGTTACACGTTTATTATTTACATTTTATGTCTTACCTTTGAAGAGGAACTTTTGACAATTCAGAGCAGCAGGGACATACACAGGATGCAGGCCTTGGCAATCCAGAGCTTTTGCCCCCACGAAGTCACTACTTTTTTGTTTGTATATATATATCTAATTTTATAAATGATGATAGCAGGGTCGGATCCAGGGGAGTGTGTTTGGAGTGATCGCATCCCCCAGAATAGGGAACTTTTTATACTGTTTATTTTAAAAATAAAACATATCCTAAGTATTTTTCATCTTTGTATTATAAACGAAAATTAAAACCTAAAGTAGATAAGCCTTACTTTCTTAAGAAAGTTAATTCTACATGTTCTATTTTTTTCTTTTCTTTCTTTTCTCTTCTTTCGTTCTTTCTTTTTCTTTTCTCTTTTTGCAATCCGCTCTTACCTTGATTTGACTTCGAACGACCGCTCCTCCCAAACAATCATCCTGGACCCGCCCCTGGATGATAGACATTTTAGTAAAATATGATCTCAATCGCTGAAATAAATTCCTCTCAAGCTTTCGATCGTTGAAAAAAATTTCTGTCTACGGCCCTGCAAAACAGTGCCGATTTTAGGGAGTGATCAGTTAGTAATGCCTCCCTGGTGCAACGACACTTCCCCAGAAGTCATATCTCCGATAATTCAAAATGTGATTTGTGCATTATCACTTTTCACTCTCAGTGTCTTGAAACGCACCAAAAAGGTACTGTTCTGAAGTATTTACTGGTTCTCCCTATGACACCATTTCAATATGGCCAACCTTGGACATATACACATCTGAAATATCACCTTTTATGTCAGTGATCCCGAAAACTATCCATTCGACACAGATATAGGATATTTTCGATCCTTTATTCCTGTCACCCTCCCATTGTCAACTCGAAGCCAACCAAGGCTTATTTTGGACTTACGCAGCATCCACAGTGTCACTTTTCATCTTTGCATATGAATTCGACACTAATTTCGTTCGTATTTGACTACTTTTACATGTCACCTTCACCTCTTGGTAGGGATGTTTTCAGTATCTCTCCCCCACAACTATGGAGAAATTTCAACCAACTAAGTATAATTATAAATACTGAAACACAACAGTACGGGTGATCTTTTTCGCAGAGGAATTCCTTAACTACTGTTTCAATATCAATGTATTTGCTTTTTTTTTTTTTTTTTGCTCTGCATGCTGGAGATTGCCAAGGAGCTAAACTTCACTCTGTACTATTGTGCTATGAATATAGTGGTTTAATTCACTGAATACTCGCTTAGATGTTGCTCTCGTCACAGGAAAAGTGAGATACAGTTATAAAAGAAAAACGAAACGAAATATTTAAGTTTTACGTCCCACGTTATGCCGACTACGCTAATGGAGACAGTGATTGTGAGAAACGAATGAAATCGCTTAATGAAGAAAGTGGGAGGAAACGGGAGAAACCCGAGAAAACTCATGCACACGGTATTTGTCCATAATAAAGTTCATTCAGCGCGAGCTGGGATCTAAGCAACAACTCCATGAACCATAGGTAAAGTTATAAAAGAATAGGCGTCTAAACAAATACGGAACACTACTATCAATGAAAGTTGTATAAGAGTAGATTTTTATTTATTTCATTCTAAGTTGAAATTTCAATCAATCTTGATCTTCATTACTGGTCGAAATCCGGACCAACCAGTATTCCCTACTAGGGTAGAGATTAATTGATCGCCAACAAAAAATCCAAAATTTTCTCTATAACCCCACGTTCCATTATTCCATATACACAATTAAGAGTCCAGCGTAACCTACCAGTTAATAAGGTTTCTTCTTCTTATTATTATTTTTAACACCTCAGAAATATAGGCTCATAATTGAACCACTGATTGGAAAAAGGGAATAAGTACATAAAAATATTTGTTCCACTTTTAAGCTTTTCTCACCAATTGCAGTGCTACAATACAAGATTCTTCTTCTTGTCTTAGAGTTTGTCAGTTCTTTTGCTACAATTAATCAGTTATACACCTGTTGAAACAAATACAAATACGCCTCGGGAAGGTTTTTTAGCGTTTCTGAAAACTTAGGTCTGATGTACTTATTCGCTTTTGCTGGAAATAGTTGCTGCAAATAGTTGCTGCAACGACGTGATAAATCTTTTCGGTAGACTTCACAGTCTATAGCTCCTTCACAACTTCCTTTTCATCTTAGGCTAAGTAGTTACATTTTATACATTGAGGAAAAAGTCTGAAATTAATTAAAACCCTTCAAAGTGGAGTAACGAATCTTCAATGGACCCCATTTTGCTGTTGGCCTCGCTCAACGCACTCCCGTCACTGTTCAGGGTGCACGATGGAGTTTCTCCCTTTTAGGAATACTTTCAAAGACAGTACTAGTTTTTTTTACAGCTGTTTCAATTGAGTTGTATTTGCTAGAACTGTCGGTTAAAGAAACAAAAGATCCTATACTCAAACACAAAGCATCTCTCTAGAAGCTCTAATGGAAAACGAAACGAATCGTCGTAAACATGTTACGTTCTCGAAGAGGAAAACAGCAAAACATTGATTGCACAAACGTATAATGGTATCATTTGCTTGCAAATTTAAAACTTATAGAAATTGATGGCTTGTTAGGTGAGGGGTTAGTGAAGAGGATTTTTGTACTGGTGGTCCAGGGTTCGAATCTCGTCCGTTCTTTTTACGTTTTATTTCTTTAAGCTACACTGAGTTTCAGGGGTGTAGCCAGCAGGTTAATGTAGGGGGGGCCCGTCGTTTTTGAGGGGGGCCAAGCGAAAAAATGTGTTGCAGCTAGTGTTCTTGAGTCCGGAACACTAAAACCACTGCTTTTTAAGCTTATTATTATTATTATTATTATTATTATTATTATTATTATTATTATTATTATTATTATTATTATTATTATTATTATTATTATTATTATTTTTCTCCATAAATTATATTCCAGATAGTTTTTATTATATTTAACCCAGAACTACTGTCCCGGACCAAATGTTATACCTTTGTGCGTAACTATTTCAGTTTAAGCTTTTGTTCACAGAACCTATCTACATATTGATTTTCTTTGAAATTGCACTTAATTTCTTTAACATTTCCTAACAAAAATATTTATTTATTATTCGTGAATAAACAAACATGATTATTTTATTAACAGCTATAACTTACTTCCTGTTTTACACCAAGTAGCATTTTAAAAAGGCGAATGAAATCCAAACTGAAAAATTAAATAAAAACTTTGTTTTTCACCAAATTTTCCATATGATAAAAAATGTTTTATAAAACACGAGGTAGAGCATATAAAAATATAATGTACTTACAAATTAATTTAATACTAATGTTTTATGGTAGTATTTATAGTACCTTGTTAGAACGATTGTCATCAAACTGTCAAATATAAATCGCAGTAAATTGTGTAATCTGCTGCTACAGAAAAAGTATACCATGCTACTTTCCGATCGGTATAAGGAAGAGATACCATCAGCGGCGTGGCGAGCATTACAAGATTGGGGGGGGGATGAAACTTGACATTGCCAAGTTTTGATTTCAAAAAATGCCAAGTCTTACTTTAAAAAATGAAAAGTGTTTCGAAAGTCTTAGTCTCACTTTTACCAACCCTGTGGAAATCTATTACAGCAACCTTATTTTCATATTCGTCCCATCCCATGCCTCGTCTGAGATACGAATACGAACAGCCCTTGTCCCACTTTCGAGTCCAATTTTACACCTCAACTCAGGATCATTATCACCATGCATGATGCACAACTGCTAATTTGACAACTAATGGCTAGGTTAGGCGTCACCCAATCCTCACAAGGACCTCTGAAGCTATAATCTGTTGTAGAAATGCATTAAAAATGTAGAATAAAGTAGGCTACATTTACTGCTTGTGATATAGGGACATATAATTTACATAAACATTCAATTGAGGGGTTCAGTGAGAGACCAGGCTAATACCTCCTTAGCTCATCTACTTCATATTTTAAGGACGTTTGGTAAAACGCCGGATCTTGTTGGGTAGGATGCGGAAAAAGGCTCTGGCAGAGAAGTGGGAGAAAGCCTGAGGGAATGTCTTTGTAGAATGATTTTCTACCAAAATGAATAATGTATGTAGTTAGAGAAGATGCACTATAATACATATTATAATATGAGATTTGATTCTACATTAAATTCATTATTTATTATCGAATTGAAATAGTGAAATTGTGAAAAACAGGGTGCGAAATCCTTGGGGAACAGGGGAATTCCCCCCACTGAATATTTTTGAACAAAATTCCCTCACTAAATCCTTGCTGGGGGAGATAATACACTGAAATAATGTCAGAAGTTTCCAAAGTAATTACCGTAATTCATAGGTAATTTTACGTGTATTTCATATTTAATTATTAAATGAGCTAGTGATCAGCGGTATACTTGTAATATCTAACTTTGTATAGTTTACTACTTCTGGATGCCCAAATACGTGAACTTCCTATATCGAAACTTTAAAGTATAAAAAGGCGCATTTTTTTCTTTTTTTAACTCTTCAGTCCTGGTCTCCTCCCACTTCAATTTTATGATTTCGCACTCTGATGAAATACATTAAATACCGGCAGGAAAAATACTAATATATAACCTCCCTTTTAGGCGCCCCTCCAACCACGCGCCCGGGGCACGTGCCTCGCTTCCTCCCCTATAGTTGCGATCCTGTGAGCTACATAAGTAACATATGCTTTGACTTACAAATGCGGAAGAAGGAAGAATTGCAATTTTTGTTTAACTTTCGAAAGAAGCAATTATGGGATTTAAAATAAGGTAGGAAAGGCAATACATTTGTATGAAAATAAAGTGAAACACACACCGGTCTATGCTTTCACCCAGCAGACGTATTGTTTCGAACTCCAAAATTTGACTTGGCATCTTGCACTTAGGTTCACAGCGGAAGCGTCGAAATGACTTGACTCCAGTGCCGTGCCGTGGTAACTCAGCGCCCGGGGGAGAGTACACGACGGTACCCCAGTACATATGGGTGAGATTGACAGACCAGCCGAGAAGCGCTACCATGCTTGGCGCGAAGCGGTAGAAAATTTTCAAAATTAATCCCTGCTTTCTCTTGATTTTGAGCACTTCTAATTTTTTTTCCTTGCATTTTATACATGTGTATACACATGCATTTTCCTCCCGAAGTTCGTCTCCCTTTACATCTGCACCCGGGGCAGTCGCCCAACCACAAGGCACGGCACTGCTTGACATCCATTGTAGCTTTTCTCCCCACCGAACAACACCCCCAGAAATCAACTGTAATACCATTCCCAAAACACATTTTGTTCAATTCTCCCTTCTCGAAAAGCCCTGTAAATAGAGTCTTACTGCAAAACAACTGAAATAATCTATTGTTTTCATTCATATTAATATGATCACTTTTTTTTTGTTCAAAGGCAAAGGTCTATTCACACACAAAGCAGATACGGTTACACAATATATTCACTCTGGTATCAAAATCTACTTCCCTTTGATATTTTACTATTGGGAAAACACACTTAAATTTGTCAAATTTACATACTATACATAGTAAAAAGTTTATACTAACCAGTCACTGCCTTGTTCTTATTTTATTAATAGGCCTATTAATTCTTATTATTCTCTTATTAATCTCCACAATCTGCGTGTTGTCTTGTATACGCTCTTCTATCAAATTATTTTGCGTCCAATACTCTACCTGCAACCGAAACGCTTCTTCTGTCTTTGTTTTAATTTTGCACGCCACCTCTATTCAGCTTTTGCCAGTGGTACAATTTCCCGATTTTTCATTAAAGATTCTTCAAAATGTATACGAATATCAAATGAACAAAAGTGAAGTGTGATAACTTGCAGAGTCGGATTTAGGTTTAGTGGGGCCCTAAACTGTTGAAGGTAATGGGGCCCTTTATGTGTCGCGGTGAACGTAGGCACCCTATATACAGAAATGGATAAACTAATGATATTTTAGGAAGCAGACTAGCAGAAGGGGTACCATTACTTACATCATAGTAGCCTACACAACAGGAAGCACTGTTGCTACGTCCTACGTATATGTAAATTTTATTTTATTGGTTGATTTTCTTATACATTGGAAATTGATATCCAGTTTTTTTCAGGTTTTCGGGGCCCCTAAAACAGTGGGGCCCTAAGCTGTAGCTTGTTTAGCTTATACGTAAATCCGGCACTGATTACTTACAACAAGTAAAGAAGCTTTCAACGAATATATCAATTTATTTCAAGATAGGAAACTACACAAAATTTATGCCAAGTCTATAAAAGAACTGATAATGATTTGCAGCACGAACAAAACGGCATTCTTCAAATTACCAACTAGGTATTTTAATTTGCCAACTTGTTAAGAAATTGGGAACTTTGGGGGGGGGGGAAGCTCCACTCTTACCCCTTAACGACGCCCCTGGATACTACACTATTTTTCTATTGGTATGTTAAAATAGTATTTTCCATACTATTTTACCGTAAATTATTAATTATATGTAAACTTTGTTATTTTTAAATGACTGAAGCGAGGTAATCTTACGATGATGTTTTATAAACTGGTCATTTGGGGGGGGCAAGAACTCATTTGGGGGGGCCAGGCCCCGATGGGCCCCCCCATGGCTACACCCCTGCTGAGTTTGTTCATTCCAATTCTTTAAGCTTGAATTAAATCTAATACCAGTTAGTGAATTAAAAGTAGCTAACATTATTTTCAAATGCGAGACGTTATTACATGCTTGTCACTAGCTCACAATACTCAACTTTGATATAAACTCTTGCAGCCTTCATTTAACTCATTTCTTGACTTGTTTTGTTACAAAACTCATGAATCGTGGCGAAAAAAAATACTTTACCAGATAATGGTGACTGCTTTGAAACCAAATGACAAGTATGAGAATTAAACGTATCATATCTGTAGTTTGGTGTGGAGTAGAAACCAAATAGTGAACGAAAGGTTTAAGAACAACCACGTTATTAATATAAACTATGCCAAAGATTATTGACTTATATGATTAAAAAAATCGAAAGAAATTTTGAAAGAACGAAAAATACTAAGAATTTTGTAACTGGAGGCAAGGAAATCTAATTTAAACATACTAAAACATACCACTTAGCGCATATAGAGCGTGGATCTGTGCTCAAGACGCTAGCTAATAATCTGGAGGTTCTCAAGTCGGAACCATGTGTGAATATTTTGTTTAAATTTAGAAGTTTTTGTGATCATTAGTCGGCGATGACACACGTTTAATTGTCTTAAGATATTTGAATATTTTGATCCTTCAATATTTGAATGATCAAATCTTCAATACTAATATTAATACTAATAATAATAATAATAGTTATAATAATAATAATAGTTATTATTATTATTATTATTAGTATTAGTATTAGTATTATTATTAGCAAAGTAATTCAATAACACGGTAATATCTTTAATTATTTCTCGATAACTACTCGAACTTAAGACGTCCTCAAATCTAAGTCGCACCCCGATTTCGCTGGGCTAAATTAAAGAAAAATAGTAATATGTTATGGTTTTACTATTACTAAAGCACTCATTGATATTGGTCATTTTCGATGATTTTATGTATCCCTCTCCCTCTCCATGTTGGGGGCACGGTATGACAAAAATTATCCCAGGCCCGAATGTCATGTACGGTGAAAATTTGATCGAAATCTGTTGGGTGGTTCAAGAGTTGTTCTATTTATTTTTATATATTAATCTCCCCTTCCCTTATCCTCTCCTATGTTCTACCGTCAAAGGGAAAATATTAAAACAAAAGTTTCTAGGCCCGAACGTCGTCTATGTTGAAAATTAGATCGAGGTCGGTCAGGTGGTTCAAGACTTGTTAAGTTTTATTCATTTTTATAGATATCTCCCCTCCCCTCCTCCTACCCAACGTTCTTCCATAAAAGGGATATGACAAAAACCACCCCAGGTCCAAACCTCATCTATGTTGATAATTTGATTAAGATCAGTTTGGTGGTTTAAGCGTGATGAAGTCACCAAGGCAGCATTTTTATTTTTATTTTTTTACATAGTCTTCCCTTCCCCTCCCCTAATTGTGCCGTCAAGGCAAAAAATGAAAACATCCCAGGTCCGAACCTTATCTATATTGAATGTTTGATTGATTGTTCAAGAGTTATTAAGTTTTATTCATTTTCATATATTTACCCTCCCCTCCTCTTCCGCAAGTTCTAATATCAAAATGAAATAGCAAAAAGGTTCCCAGGTTCGAATTGCATCTATGTTCAAAATGTGATTGAGAACGATCGGCAGTTCAAGAGTTATTCACCACCGAACATTGTCACTTTTATTTTTATATTTATAGCTGTTATGTATCTTCCCCCTCCTTTCCATCCTCTACGTTATTCCGTGAAAGTGAAATGGTAAAATCCATCCCTCGCGCTAATCGAGACGGGACATATAGCCTCATTGCTGACGTCCCCATTAATCCCCCTACTCATACCCTTTAGTGTGTTAAAGTTAGTTTTTTTGTCTTCATTTGCAAATTTCTAAGTTATTTTTCTTTGTTTCAAAATTGTCGCATTTCTTGTATTATAATACAAGTTAATAATCTTTGACTTGATTTATATTAATAATCTGAGTTGTTCTTAAACCTTTGGTTTCCAATTTTGTTTTGTCTCTACACCAAACTACAGATATGACAAATTTAATTCTCATACTTTACATTTGCTTTCAGAGCGGTCGCCATGAACTGCTTAAAAGCACTTTTTCCGTCTCGAAATACCCAGCAGAGGGCGTACGATATCGTCTACAGCAATGAGAGGAAACTCCGCCTTGTTACGTGACGTCACATGAAGCACGTTCCGTTCAAACACCTAAGCAAAGCCATCATTTTGCTTCTGGTGTGAAAATGGCTCACTACGAAGCTTCTGTTAAAAGCAGCGTGTTTGCTTTAATTGAGCATGCGGGCATGAACTATAGCGAGGCAGGCGCGTGATATGGCGTTAACCGTGCTACAGCACGGAGGTGGTGGAGGAGATATGAGGAAACAGGAGATGTAAGACGTAAAAGAGGAAGTGGGCGACAAAGAGTTTCCTCTGCCGAAGAAGACCAGAGTGTAATTGCCCAATGCCGTGAGCACCCTTTCATCTCTGCCCGACAGTTACGAGAGGAAACCAATTTCCCAGGCGATGTTACGACTGTCCGTCGTAGACTCAAATCCTTTGGTTTGAGATTATACAGGGCAGCTGTTAAGAAGCGACTAACAGAAGACCACATGGTTGACCGTCTGGCGTTTGCACAGAAAAAATATTGCACGTGTGTGGGACGAGGTAGTTTTCACAGACGAAAAAATATTTTCCAGTGCAAACTTCGGGCCGAAGCGTGTTTACAGCTTCCCTGGAAAAAGGTATGCCTCTGAATACGTTTCCCGTTCTGGTCGAATGGGACATGTAACTGTCCACTGTTGGGCATGGATATGCAAGGCTGCAAATTTCGGAGGAATCTACAGAATTGATGGTCGCCTAAACGCCCACAAGTATGTGGAACATCTGGATGAAACGCTTCCGGAAATAAAAGCTCATGTAGGTGACGGCATATTATATTTGCAACAGGACAATTGCTCGATACATAATTCAAAATTGGTTCAGTCATGGTTGCAGAGGCAACCTGATGTCGAAATAGTTGACTGGGTTCCTCATGGATCAGATCTGAACCCTATTGAAAATATGTGGGCCTCTGTTGCAAGAACATTGCGGGAAACCTGGTCGAACAATCCTCCACGAACATCTAATGATCTTTGGGAGCGTGTTGAAGATGCGTGGTCGATCTGTTGCACCCAACGCTATATCTCTCGCCTGGTGTAATCGAGTCCCAAGGGGACTATACACACTATTAATAAATGCTTGCCCACAACACCATCAGCCCTCTCGAGGGCTACCTAATTCGACCCACTTATTAACAAAATTTTATGAAATACATTACGCGACACCAGTGAATGTAAGTGTCTCAGTATGTTCTGCATTAATAAAGAGGCTAACGTGCGATTATGCTAACGTGCGACTTGGTGGCCGAGTGGTATTATGCTTGCTATGTAAACCAAAACCGCCTGTAACAGTGGTTCGAATCTAGTGAAGCAGACCCCTACTTTTTATCACCAGGGATATTTGCAATATGCCTTCTGCTATGTCCGCCTTCGTACGGTCTATTATATGACACATAATGTGGACCGCCATAAGTTTTTACTTCGTAAACAATTTATAAATATATGAACAAATACCTAGGTATATTAGAGTAACAATGGAATATAGTACTTTCGTCCGACTGACGTCGCTCTGCAAATGTTCATTGTATTAACCCGGAAGATGAATTAAATAAAGACTGGAAAATTTGATATCAAAATTTATACGTAATAAGTTAAAGACAAAATATGTAATTATAATCTCATATTTGAAACTAATTTCGACAACAATTAATTCTCTACCTGCTTTCATAAATAATCCAAACCAAACTTCGAGGTTTGGAATGCACAAACTAAGTGTAGCTAACAGAAAAAAGTAACAAGAAGAGCAGCGATTCGAACCCACGACCACCAGCGTAAGAATTCCTTTTACTAACGCTTCATCTATCAAACCATGACGTGAACATGACTTTTGTAAGTTATAAATTTGTATCCAAGCAACACCATTAAGCGTATGTGCAACTACTGCTTTGCTCTTTTTCTCTTCAAAAGCGTAACATGTTTAGGACGATTCGTTTCGTTTTCCATTAGAGTTTCGAAAGAGATTATTTGTGTTTGAGTGTAGGATCTTTAGTTTCCTTTAACCGACACTTCTAGCAAATACAACTTAATTCACACAGCAGTTAAAAAAAACTCGTACTGCCTTAGAAAGTATTCCTAAAAGCAGAAGCTGCATCATGCATCCTGAACAGTGACGTAACTAACGGCAGTGCGTTGAGGGAGCTCAGAGTAAAACGGGGCCCATTGAAAATTCGTAATTCCACTATTTTTCCTCGATGTCTAAAATGAGACTACTTTAGCCTTACATGAAAAAGAAGCTGTGGAGGGGACTGCGAAGTCTACTGAAAAGATTTATCACGTCCTTGCAGCAACAACTTTAAGTTTTCGAACAGTAATGAAGAACAAGATTGATTGAAATTTTAACTTAGAATGAAATAACTAAAAATCTAATCTTATATAACTCTCATTGATAGTAGTGTTCCGTATTTGTTTAGACGTCTATTCTTTTATAACTTTACCTATGCTGCATGGGGTACCTTGGTTCGATCCCAGCTCACGCCGAATGAACTTTATTATGGACAAACACCGTGTGCATGAGTGTCCTTTTTTCCCGTTTCCTCCCACTTTTTTCATTAAACAATTTCATTTATTTCTCACCATTACTCTCTGCATTAGCATAGTCGGCATAATCGTGGGACGTAAAAATAAGATATTTCATTTCATTTTTCTTTTATAACTGTATATCACTTTTTCTGTGACGAGAGCAACATCTAAGCGAGTATTCAGTAAATTAAACCACTAAAACCTATATTCATTGCACAATAGTGCAGATGAAGTTTAGCACTTTGGCAATCTTCAGTATGGACAGAAAAAAAAAGCCAATATATTGATATTGAAACAGTAGTTAAGGAATTCCTCTGCGAAAAAGATCACCCGTACTGTTGTGTTTCAGATAATAATTTATAATTATACTTAGTTGGTTGAAATTTCTCCATAGTTTGGGGGAGAGATACTGAAAACATCCCTACCAAGAGGTGAAGGTGACATGTAAAAGTAGTCAAATACCAACGAAATTAGTGTCGAATTCATATGCAAAGATGAAAAGTGACACTGTGGATGCTGAGTAAGTCCAAAATAAGCCTTGGTTGGCTTCAAGTTGACAATGGGAGGGTGACAGGAATAAAGAATCGAAAATATCCTATATAAGTGTCGAATGGATAGTTTTCGGGATCACTGACATAAAAGGTGATATTTCAAGGTTGGCCATATTGAAATAGTGTCATAGAGAGAACCAGTAAATACTTCAGAACAGTTCCTTTTTGCTGCGTTTCAAGACACTGAGAGTGAAAAGTGATAATGCACAAATCACATTTTGAATTATCGGAGATATGACTTCTGGGGAAGTGTCGTTGCACCAGGGAGGCATTACTAACTGATCACTCCCTAAAATCGTCACTGTTTTGCAGGGCCGTAGAGAGAAATTTTTTTCAACGATCGAAAGCATGACAGGAATTTATTTCAGCGATTGAGGGCATATTTTACTAAAATGTCTATCATCCAGGGCCGGATCCAGGATGATTGTTTTGGAGGGGCGGTCGTTCGAAGTCAAATCAAGGTAAGAGCGGATTGCAAAAAAGAAAAGAAAAAAGAAAGAACGAAAGAAAAGAAAAAATAGAACATGACAAAGAGCTCTTCTGTAGAATTAACTTTCTTAAGAAAGTAAGGCCTATCTACTTTAGGTTTTAATTTACGTTTATAATACAAAGATGAAAAATACTTAGGATATGTTTTATTTTTAAAATAAACAGTATAAAAAGTTCCCTATTCTGGGGGATGCGATTACCCTAAACACACTCCACTGGATCCGCCCCTGCTATCACCATCTATAAAATTAGATATATATACAAACAAAAAAGTAGTGATTTCGTGGGGGCAAAAGCTCTGGATTGCCAAGGCCTGCATCCTGTGTATGTCCCTGCTGCTCTGAATTGTCAAGAGCTCCTCTTCAAAGGTAAGACGTAAAATGTAAATAATAAACGTGTAACATAGAATACAATATAAATAGAAAATATGTTATAATTAAGAAATAGAAAATAATTATAAAATAAATTTGAAGGACAATTTAAAAAAAATCAATAATACTTGAAAGTAAAATACTTTTAAAAGAATTTTGCATTTATGCAGGGCTACAAACAAGTGAGGAGTGCCATGTAAATTTAGTAACAAATATAATATTGGAAAATTATTTCGAATTAAACTAGCTGTGACTACATTACTTCAAACTTGAACTTGTGGAATATACAGTATGAGCGTAGCTCAAATAAAATAATCAATAAGAATTGTCTTAATTGGAAGCTCGGACCATCCACGTAAAAGTAACTTACATTAACCATTCACCTAACAGACAATGACGCACAGTGCTTGGCACTACTTTATCAGAAGGTTCTATCAAATGTAACTTAATTAAAACAATAGTAACAAATTTTAAAGCTTTAAAAAGTGTCCTGAAGAAGAGGAAGTTCATTTTGCACATTGTATCTAAGTTACAAGAGGTTTACGTCCTAACTGAACGGCGCATCTACCAAGTGAACTTTTGGAATATCCCCTTAAGGTAGCTTTCAACGCAGCTAAGGGAAACGTATGTGAATGAGTAATAGAATCCTCCGTAGCAGAATGGATAAAGTCATGGCTCGATGACCACAAGGTTCGTGGTTTCGAAACCCGTCGCCGAAACCAGATTTTTTTAAAATCTTAATTCCTCAGTTCTGAAGATCTTTCTCACCTTTCCTAATCATCTGACGCTCTAAAAAAAAGTTCTCTACATTAAGTCGACAACTGCCTAATGTGATCCTCGCAGTTCTAAAACTTCCCTTCTTATCTTTCACAAAATCAGAATTTTCGTCATAATACGAATGCTGTCCGATCATTTTTTCCCAATTCTAAATCTGTGTATACAAATCATCCCTCTCTGTTTCCATACTTGAATCCCTCTCTCTCTCTCTCAATGTCACCCAGGAAGTCATATGGTTTGAGATCAAACCTTCGACTTTTGAAACCAAATGTAGGCTCTTTAGGAATGTGCTATCGTAACTCTATAGGTTTGTTGTTAAAACCAGTGTCTTTTAGACTTTATTCGGGGGGGGGGAGGGATGAAGAGATTCTCCGGCGACATAAGATTCTCACTTTTTATTAGTGTATTACTATACATTTGATCAAAAAATACGTATTTATGAAGCTCAAGAGAGGGGGAATTACACCCTCCTGTCCTGCCCAAATGACGCCCCTGAAACATTTGCTTGCACTTACTGAAAAGAAATTCAATGAATCATTAAATAAAACTCGTTTCTGTCCGTAGATATTTTAGAGCTCTTGGCAATTTCCATAGATTTCTTACTAGCTATCACTCTTTAAAGAAAGAAAAGAATGAAACTAAAGATATTTATGAAGCTCTGGGAAGATTGTGTGAGTTTCCTTTAATTTAGGCTCTTAAAAATATTTCAGAACAAACGAATGGAAAAGTCTGTTTTAAAGCTATAACGTTGTAAACTTGATTCCTGTTTCTTTTTCAGCTGAATGGAAAGAGTGTACTACGTCACACGCATTGCTTTAGACAAGGAGAGGTGGAGGACGGGGAGGAGTTGGAGTAAATACTAGAAGCAACTAATCGATTGATACATGTATTGCGGGAATGCATAAGAAAACTGTGCAAGAGTTTGTTATTCATTTGGAGTTAGAATTTTTGTAACAAATTTTATGCCGCGGAGTGTACGTGTATGTAATTTTAATATAAACTCTTTGCTCTTTCCAGTTTCGTTTGGAGGTATAATCAATTTTTTCGTCGGCGTGAGTTTTCTGTCGACTGTTGAAATTATATATTTCTTACTTCGATTTGTCGTCTTATACATATGGGAAGGACATACTGCACTGACTGAAAACAAGGTCAAACTGCTGGCACCACAAGCAAGAATATACCCCCTAAAAATAAAATTATACAGTAGAAAACGTTCTTCAGTTTCTGTTCCCAATCTGAGAACTTCGTTTGTCACAGGATCTAACAACAGTAACGTTCCTGTATTTATAAGAGGACAGCAATTAGTACAGAAAAATGTTGATCACAAACAATGTAGGTATGTAAGTCAGAATTCTGAATCGATCAATAATAAATTATTTTGTGCTTGGCTAGATTATCAATATCAAGTACAGTGATGTTTCACTGATATTTAAAACGAAACAAGCGACAATAATAATAATAGCAATAGTTGAATTGATTTTGAGTTTAACGACCCTTTCACCAGCGAGGCTTTATGAGACGGGACCTACTGGTTAACGTGGAATCCGACCCACATGTGCTCCTGCCGGAAATCGAACCTAAAAGTCTTCTACACCAAAGTCGCGTACGCTTACCGGTTAGCTATAAAGGAGCCCAATAATAATAACAAATACGTAAGAACATTCACGAATCAACAACACTTAAATGGACTGAATAATTTCTACCCAACCTGTTATACCAAATGAATTTATAAAGATAAATTTGTGTAAGATTTACTTAAAAGGGAACGACAATGACTATGATCAAAGTTATTTTCTTTTAAGGTTAAGCTCTCTGTCCTTATAAACACTGCAGGTGTTTATAAAGAAGCTAGCAGTGGTAATGGCAGTAATCGATATCCTTTTATACATTATTGTTTATGATTCAATTATTTATTGAACTAAGAATTTACAGAAAATTATTGAACTAGAGTCAGTGTACAGGTTTTAGTATTTGAGGCTACGATAAACCTCTTTGAAACTAATTTTTTTCAGTAACTGATATTTGTAAACTATACTTCAAAAATGAAACAATACGTCTCCTTAAATAACCCTTAATGTTAAGACACATATTGTTTCACCACTTTCCCATTCCTCTGGTATACGTAATAACATAATGTAGTGTCATTTAAAAATAAGTTCATCCATCATCGCAACATTACATTACTTACAGAACTTGATGATAATGCTTTTCTGTAGGCTCTATTCTTTGAATGATGTTACTAAATGTCTTATAAATTGGAAATCTACATTTGGAGTTTCTTGATTTATTTTAATTACCACGAATGATTGTGTATACTTTTCTCAATCTTAATTATTGTCCTATAATTTCATTATAAACACCCTTTGGCTCCTACAACTTCGGAATGCAAAATTCATTTTAAGTTGCAAGGCATTCTTGATTATATTGAACATTTAACTCTCTCGTGGCTTATAGTTATCATTCATTTTAAATGGTAGGGTGAAAAGTTGCCTTGCAGAGCTAGGAAATTCACTTGCGACAGAGAAAATGTCAAATCAGACTTAGTAGGGTCTTGTGTGTCGTTAAAGTATTTTTGGTATTCGGAGAAAACATAAGCCTATATATCAGGGTGCTTCTGAAGGACATTCGCATCCGTCGTATGAAGAGAACAAATACAGAGACGTTCTCGTCGGCGAATTTCTTTAATATGATGGTACATGGATAACCTTTCTGATGGAATCGTCAGAGGATTAGTCTCCGTGCCATAAAACATTCTAAGCTTTGGCGTTGTAAATTTAAAATTGTTGCTTTGAAAAATTCTTATCTTTGATATTGATCTTGAAGATCATTCTTTGACTCAAGTTTTGGAGAAATTTGTGATAAAACTGCAAGCTATGTTTAGTCTATATAGCCTACTCTTGTACGACGCAATGAAGAAGACTTATATATAAATATATATATATATATATAAGGAAGGGTAGATTTACATTACTTCTTCCTACATTTGTGAAACTTTTCATTAAATTCAGGCAACAGTAAAAAATATGACTTTAATTTCCAATGAGATTTACCCAGTAGCCTTCGTGGTACAATATGATATATCTATATTTGTATTAAAAAATGATCGGAGAATGAAGTGCCACGCACATAATACATAAATTGTGGTGTACATAACTTATCACTAATAACAAATATGTCTAACCTAATCTTAGTATTTTGACGGACATACGCATACAAATTATGTTTCTTTCTAAAAATAGTAACATCCTATAACCTAAGTCAATTGACTAAATATCGCAATTCAGTACTAGAACTAGGCATTGTTTCCAATTCGAATAATACAATTATAATCTTCCTAAAAATTATGTGGTCATATGTCATACTAAACAAATATATTAACGTTTCATTAAAAGTATCTGACGATTATTTATTTTAGTATTCTCAATCCCAAAATACATATAATAAGAAATAAGATGTTTCTCCAAAGAATATTAATAGCACGGACTCCTGGCGTTATGCGAAAAAGGGAAATGACAAATTCGGGTTTGATCAAAGCCTCAGTACTTCTTCAGTCCACTCCCAAATTGACAAAATATGTAACTAGGTAGATAAACGAAATTGTTTTTAACATCTATTCCGAAAAGATAATTACTGGACCGTGTTCAAATAAAATATTTATATAGTTGAACTTTTGCCTCAGAACGCAGGCAATTAACACTACTAGTACCACAACTCAATAAGGACATAGGTAAACACAGAACAATACACAAGAAAACAACAACAATCATGTCGTTTTACATATGAATAACTAAACTAAACGAGTACAGACGTCTTAGCAAAGTGTATATTGTCCGTTTGACGATCACTAGTATTTCATCTTTTGTGTAACAGTTCTATTATTTTTAAGATAAATCGAGATTTGGTAACATGTCCATCTTTTTGGCAAAGCACTATCATGTCTTCCAGTCTCTAATTTAGAATGCTTGAACTTGCGTTTGTTAGATCGTAGGAACGGAAAATCATCATTACTATCGATGTATTCGTCCTTTAGAAGGTCAGACTTATTATTTGCTACAGGCTGAACCACAGAATAAGCTTCTACTTGCATTTCATCACCAATCCCCGTTTCTTTTGCTGTGAGTTGACCTTGGGATAACCGAAAGTCAAGTCGGTATTCCCATATCCGGCTTCTTCATTAATCATTCATCTTAATCTAAAACATATCAACCACATATATCAGCTATTTATTCTCTGTTTTTTATTTTAACTGATTCTGTCTAAATTCCTGAAACATTTTTCACCCTTTCTCTTAACTTGAAAACATATTCTTATAGGTCTTCTAGACTGAACACTTACGGTAGAATCAGTACTTGCGTAGATGTCAGATTTATAACTGAATATCCAAGTTACAAATCTTTTTCTCCACTATTAATCGTGGTGAAAGAATGAGTTGTGCTGAAGAATTTGGAACCCATAGAAACTTACATATTAATATATTTATCTATAGCGTCTTTATGTAATATAAAAAAATATTTTAATTATACTTATTTTCCACCATAGCTATCTGATTTTTCCGGTGATATTCAGGTGTCTAAGCTTCGTGTCCACAGGGAGGCAACAAGGAGTTCATCCCTTGATTTTCAAAAGTGGCCCAGTTATTAAAACTACCTGTAAGAAGATACTATTTCTTTCTCACATGCTATATTTCTTAAGAAGTGCCTAATACACTACAGTACTATATGTTTTTTATTGTAGTTAAGTAATGTATATTCGTAAATACGTAATTGTTGTTTGATATGGATCAAGGTATACACAGCATTAAGGTGTAATATATTCGGGACTGTGTTTATGTGCTGGCCTTTGTCCCCTCTCCCTTCCTCTCCTGAAGAATATTCTGCGTTCTTCAATGTTTCTAAGCATTGTTTCTCAACAATTTTAGTACTTGTTACTTTTAACTTTGTGTAAATTTATTGAGTATAATATAATCTACAACATAGTTACAGGGGAACTACAGTTTATAATATAATTTCCTTTATCTTAGTTCGTGTTACGTCATACCTCTGATAAGGTGTAATATTTCGGACCACTTCTGGAATGTTTCTCTTGCAACTTTCACCTGTCCCATGATATATATTGTTTTAAAGATATATCTCCTCTTTTTTTATTAAGGCACTTATTAACTTCAAATATGTAATTTGATGTTTTTGTTATATAAAATACTGAATATACATTTATAGATTAAATAATAATAGATCATTACTTGTAAACCAGAAATTGATATTACGAACTTAAATAATAAATATATTGAACGTAACTCTTAAAATCACTACTACAACTATTACTACTGCTGCTTCTGGAACTGGGTCAATCCATCTGAAGTAGTCCAAAGATTGGGAAAATGGTTGCCCGACCATCTCCGAAAATTATAGAAATTGGAGTGTGATGAATCTTGTGTATGAGAAGGTCAATAACACTATTTACGTTTTCGTATGTGCAAGTGCTTGTGAACGGCGGCCATCTTTGTTGTCGGTGGAATGCCATTTTGTGCATTTGCAAGCGTTAAGGAAAACTACAGTTACTCAGGATCTACGAATCAGACGAACTCCAAACAAAAACGAATATTTAAAGGACAGACTGAGATACACGAAGAAGATACACTCTTGGTTCTAAATAAATATACAGGGTTGCAAACCAATACATGAAATCACTAGAAAAAGTACCGAAAATTACAATTTTAAAGTGGGAAATTCGTAAGTTTTATGCTGAACAAACGCCACTCGTAAGATTTTGCACAACGGAACACAAACAAAAGAGGACCAAATTGCTGCACCATGCATGAAAAATATCAAAACATTTAATTTTTTCCGGGCTACGGCCATCGTCACGCGATTGCTTTCTTCGCGTTTTTACCATGTCCTCAATTTTTTCTCCATGTAATATCACTCATGATCTTTATGCAATAGTTTATTCACATACAGAATTTCTTTGTGGCCTAAGTAACAATATTTATCACTTGGCCCTTCCGAGATATTACGCTCCAAAAAAGGCATCAACATCACAAACTTGAACTTTCGGACCTCCATAAATCTATGGTGCTAGTAGTATCATAGGTGTGGATATTTCTGCATACTCTTTACATGCAATAGTATTCTGCACAATACTTATGAACACCCCACTTTATGCCATTTCAAATTACAGCCTCTTTAAATGTGTAATGTTCTGTACTTTTTCTAGTGAATTCATTCATGTATTGGTTTGGAACCCTGCATACTTATTTGGAACCAAGAGTATGTTTTACGTGTACCTCGTTTTGTTTGGAGTTCGTCTGATTCGTACGTCCTGAGCAACTGTAGTTTTCGTAAACACTTGAAAATGCAAAAAATGGCACTCCACCAACAACAAAGGTGGCCACCATTCAGGAACGCTCGCACATACGACAACGTTATTGGCCTTCGCAAACAAAAGGTTCGTTACACTCAAAAATTTATAATTTTCGGAGATGGTCGAGCAACCACCTCTGGACCACTTTGTATGGATTGACCCTACTACGACTGCTACTAGTAATAATAATAGTGTTGGTAGCCAGGTGAATGGTCTTCTTTCCACCCAAACCATGTCTTCAAATTTTACTAAACAGCTGGAAAACGAAACTATATATCATGCTCTTATGTAGCTGAAAAAATAGATAGATAGGAAATTAAAGTAAAAGAAAAATATTAACTTACGAGTCAGTAATGTAGGGCCTTAAATCTGGCATACAAATTTTAAAGAACAATTGATAGAAGGAAAAATATCTTAAAAGTTTGACACTACTAGATTAAGATAGCACTTTACTGGATATTTTTAAGCGTCATGTCTAATTATTTTCTACCACATTTTTAGTTATTCCTGATTTCTTTCAGATGCGAAACAAGTTACTTCGGTGAGAATTATGCGAAACAAAAACAAAGGACGTTCATTCAAGCTATTTGCATGACTTTAAAAGAGTTTTTTGTTTACTCAAGTATAGATACAACGACAAACATTGGGAAGAAATCTTCAAGGTTTATTTTTAGGTATTAGTAATGATTTATGGTTATTTAGAGTATAGTTAGAGTGATATATATTCAATTATGTATGGTAAAATGACATGCTCTGTCTGGAGACTTAATATAAAGCATATTGTAATTGTTTACGGTATGTATTACATTTAGAGTTAGTTCATAAACATAGAGTGTATAGCAGATTCAGAGCGCCATAAGAGAGAAAATTGTCTTGATATGAAACTAAAATTATAATTGACTGCTTGATTTTGGATCTCAAGGCTGCTTCATTCTAAAGCTATTTATTGTAAAAGTAATAATATACCATTATAATAAGGCTTCAAACATGAATAAAATAATATACATAGATTTTTCAAACATCTGATAATATTTTAAAACGTTAGAAATTATCTGAGACAAGAGTAGTGCTACAGTAACTAGTAAAATGAACCGACTACTGATGCAGCCTCATGATGCTGATTGTTGATTTTATATACTCATAGGAATCTCTGATATTAAGGTATCAGTGATGATGTCTAATAGTAGTCAAAAAATGGGAGTTACTTTTTTAATCATTTGCCTGGTTTCGAAACTATTTCAGTGGTTGCCCATACATTAAACGAATTTGGTACAGAGACCAGATTGAGAGTATGAGTTTTAGTACGACACATTCCAGCACATTCTACCGGCCTACTTGCTTGCGACACTCACGCTGCTGGAACTGTAGGAAATTTTCTGCAGATAGATTCTAAATAGAAGCAACAAAAGTGCAGCGACGAACCAAAATTTGTCACGGATGTTTGAGGGTTATAGAAAGCTGTTCGTCATCAATTTCTGTACCTACGCTTAAAGTCAAACCGCGGGCACTGTGTATAACAGTCTGCTTTAAAAGATATATAGAATATATTCAATAAGTTTATCTCGATCATTCAAATCATTCACCTCTAAAAATATATTGTAAATCTTTAATTTAAACTGCAATGTTTCATTAGAATTATCAATAGGCTTTCCCTAAATAGGGACATTATTATTACCACTGAGATCATAATGATCGTTCAATGTTTTAGAATGTCAATACTGAACACGAAAAGTTGAATATGCGAATATATGTTGGGTCTGGAGAGAAACGAAACCTCCTGTCATTTAAGACACCGATTTCTCTCTCCTCAATAAGTAAGTCACTTGGTTACCTTTTATATATACAGAGTGTCTATAAAAGAACTCCGGGGTTTTGAGGCAAAATATTTTAATTAAGTAAAAAACGTACATACATGTGTTATACATGATTGGAAAGCTTACATTTTCAAGTTTTGTTTTTAACAATTTAATAAAGTTCAATATGAGCCCCGCCGGAGTTTTGAGGCAAAATAGGTATATAAAAAAAGAACGTACATACATGTGTTATACATGATTGGAAAGCTTACATTTTCACGTTTGTTTTAACAATTTAATAAAGTTCAATATGAGCCCCGTGAGTGGAACGGCACACATCGTAACGGTACTCTAGCTCTTGAATAACACATTGAGCCTTTTCTTGTGGCGTCATCATAGCGGGAAGCGCAACAATCCACACGGCACGGCACTGATTCACTGACTACCGCAGCCGCTACGTCGTCTCAAGGTCAACGCTCCGCAGCGCTGCCACCTGTTTATAAAACATTTCCAATTAGTATGACTAAAATTTTTGAGCTAGTCGTTTCACAGAAATTAACTAAATTTTGCTCTCTTTTATCGTTAATAAGATATGAATTTTTAAAAACCCCGGAGTTCTTTTATAAACACCCTGTATATATATATATATATATATATATATATATATATATGTGTGTGTGTGTGTGTGTGTGTGTGTGTGTAAATAAAAATAAATTCGACTAAATTTTGGGTTCGTTTTCAAAACACGTTTTAACGTACTTTATGTACGGATCATAAAATGAAACACTGAATTTTCACATACGTAGAGCGAGATTTGTCCTTATCCACTTCAGGAGGTGAAAGGCATCAGTTGATATGCAACTAATTACCCCTAAGTCGACCAAGGCTTCTTAAGTCACCCTCTTACTCACAATGTTGGTCCGTTTCATCACCGAATCAGACGCATTTAGAGATAAAATAGTCCCTTACGCACTCTAATCTCACTCATTTCAATCTAGTGCATGAAATCAACCGTCCTTATTCTTCTGAATACGTTGTACCACTGAGTATTATACATACTCTTGAAGAATATATGAGTTAGTATTTGGGATGTAAACTCTTTTCTACGAGTTACCGCTAGTTATCTCCCTACGTAATTACCGCATTCTTACTTTGTTCGTGCGATTTGAATAACTAGTTATCTTCATGACTTTTCGTTTAAGGTTCTACCTGGTAAACATTATTACTACTTATAGTTATTTTCATTGTATGGTATGTGTTTTCTACTATCTTATTTGTAGCTTTAGCTTTATCAGATCGATGTTTTTTTATTTTATAGCTGCATTTTTGTTGCATAGAGCATACTAAAGGTTTATATATTTTTAAAATATTATTATTATTATTATTATTATTATTATTATTATTAGTAGTAGTAGTAGTAGTAGTAGTAGTAGTAGTAGTAGTAGTATTACTTTGCATTGAAAGCATTGTTATCTAAAATATGTGTCACATTATTGTATTTTTGTGACGGAAACAAGTATTCTGAATGTTGACTCTTCATTTAATATATAATTTTGAATGAATCAATCGTTTTGTATGATTATTAATTCTAAAGTTGATGAACAAAAGAACTAATATGGTTAATAACTCAGCGCAACACATATTTTTTTTTGTGTGTGTATGTGTTTGTGTGTGTGTGTGTGTGTGTGTGTGTGTGTGTGTGTGTGTGTAAGTGTGTGCACAAGTTGGAACGAGCCATAAACGATAACTGGAAAAACGGAAACTTTAAATTGTTTGGAAGGACATTTGCCACGCTGTACTTTACAAAAAGAATTGAAAATCCATAAATTGATGAGAACACAATATGTGATGTTCTGATCTAAAGGAACAACTCTTTCCTGGGTACTTGTTCAAATTTTATTCCATAGGAGAATAAACATTCAGGATCATTCTCTTTAGTGTTGCGCAATCACAAGTCTGTAGATAAATCGTGATCAATTTAAGTTAGCACTTATTTTAAGGAGCAAAGTAGCATAGACTTACAACTCTATTTGTGACGGTTCTTCATGACTCCCATAACACCACTTGTGCGTTCAGATTTACTCATAAATAAAGTTATATGAGCTGGAATAAGAATGTCGGTGTAATTAGGAAATAATTTTAACAATTAAGATTAAAAACATTTACTTGATCACATTTGTAAGTTTCAACAGTAAGTCAGACTAGCTAACGTTACTTTCTAAGTATTTCAAACGAAAGTGTATGCATGCAGAATTAAGTATTATTACTCTGTTACACATTATGAATGAATGAGGTTTACTACATTTTCTATTTATTATTTGTTTAATTTTTTTAGGATTTTCTGGTTCATTGTGCTGACAACATTTGCTTCACTGTGTTTTTGGTCTACCTGGTCTCTGTCGAATACCTTCTATTATAAGTCAGTGTCATATGAAACAGTCCAAAATGATCGATCCTGGGAGTCTACTCTACCAGCTATATTCTTATGTCAAGTCAAGGAGGACACATGGAAACTGTAAGTTATGGTAGTTACAAGTATATTTGGGACTAGTTTATAGCTCATTCATGAAGTACAATATTGTGATAAAACGCTTTAATTTGTATCATATTCCGCTCTTGTACTGTCGTGTCGTAAGCGAGAGTTATGCTGACTTCCCTGATGTCGAATTTATTTTCTGTGACATTGGACAATTTTAAAGTCTTGATTCATGAATCATAAGCAATTGCCTCGCATTTTCTTTTAAAAAATAAGCGGTTACCAAGATGCGGTTTTCAGGCATAATCCATCATTGCGTTCAACATGATATGTAATTAAAATTATTTTATCTCAGTGTGCTCTCGTTTGGTGTTTGTAAAGTAAATATTGCCGTTACTGTTCCTTTTACGAATCCGATACGCACTGAGTAAAATAATGTATTTAAACATTCACAAATAAATCATCATAAGCATTTCCTCTGAGTTTCATGTCCCACTATTATGCATCAAAGCTAAAGAAGATGGTGATAATAAGATGGATGGAAGTGATGAATGAGGAAAATCTAAGGAAACGGAAAATGCCCAAGAAAATTCAAGCGCACGTTTCCGTATATCACAAGCTTACAAGATGGAAGCTGGGATTGAACCAAGGACCCAATTCATCAGAATTAATTGCTCCGCTACTTTATAATCTTAACACATATTACCAGAAATATATTATTATACATTGCTTAAATATAGTAAATCACAATACTACAATCACCAGTGTGATTTTATATTGATTCCTAATTGCATATTTAAGCATTGCATGTTTAGTTACGAGATAACACAAGAATGAGGAAATTTCCTGGTTACAGCTTTAAGTATTTATAGTACTCAGAGGAAAATTTAATGTAAGTGAAATCCTAATACAAAAGTAATATGAATTATTATAATACCGAGCTGCATTATTGATAACTTAGAAAAGCTTCATGATGATCCGTCTTGTGATTCACCAATAAAGCAAGATTCTCATATAATACTTAAAACAAATTAGGATTGAATATAGACTGTGTAAAACAAGGATTCATTTTACTATTCTATCTTTTGTTATGAAATATAAAAGAGTTAGCTATTATTATAATCGTTACACTATCAATTTCTATTAACTATTTCGCCGATTGTCTTCGTAAGACAATATTGTAGTCCACTTACCAAATATACCTTTCACAATTTAAGTTACCTGTTCTTTTCTGCTATAGTATGGTATAAAGATGCAAATAAAACGTGAATTCGAGAGCTGTTAATGAAGAAGTAGCTAATTTAATATTAAGGTTCAGCAATTAGTCTAAAATAACTGTCATTTCAAGTAATTACTTCTTTCCTCCATTAATAAGATAACTATTTGTTAAGTCATACGAGATCATTTGTCTGGTAAATAGTCTGGTAAAGTACAAAAACAATTTTCTGAGCTATACTTTTATTATTTTTACTGGGAAGTTTCCTCTTCTGATGCTATTGTAAATGTTGTGGAGGAACAAACAAAATTTTGCATCAATCATACTTTCAAGGTCACATTAAAATGATAGTAACTGTGCTTCTAACTAAGGGCTATAATAACGCCAACCTAAATAGGTCCTATAGCAATCCATGTAGGTATTCGAAGGGATATCCTATCAATTGTGCCTAAAGAGGAACTTTTTCGAAAAATAACACTCTTTCTCGTTAAGGGTTACAGACTCGTTTCGACATACTTTTTTATCAATTTGATAATATAATACAAACTGAAGCAATTTACTGAAAAGTTAACCCTGCAGCGCATGGGTTTGAAATTTGGCTACGTTGTACACATCTTACTATAGCCGCAATAGTACAACTCCAAACAGATATATTATGCATTTACTATGCTCTGCTTTGGTTTTAATTGTAATTATTCCCATTAGATCTCATGTACTTGAATTTTGGTAGCGCGTAAACACTAAATGATGGTACAAAAATAATTAGTTCAAAGTTACTTCTATTCAAAAGAACCTTGTCAAAAATTATACAGTTTATTAAATTTCTAGGTCGGGTTGAATTTCATTTGCTAACTAGTTTTAAAAGACTGATACTACTTACTTGAGTTTTACATCTGTTAAGACACTTCAGGGATAAGATAATATCAGAGATGATTTCACATTAGATGAAAAAGATTGTTTTGCAAATGTACTCTATATTGCTCAAATCCCACTTCAGTTGGAATAATTCTGGTTATTCCATATTATGTAAGCACCCTGGTGTCTGATAAATATAAGGCGATGAATTGGTGTTCTATTTCACTGTACAATATAGAATCTTCTTCATTGGAATCACCCAACATCTACTATATATTTTTCTTAAGCTTCCGTTGAATTCAAACTTCTCAACCCCTACGAAGTTTTATTATCGGTATCTTCGTGAACCTTGCTTGTAAGAGCATTTAGTTACTCCTTGAATTCAAATAAGTTGGTGTAGTTTAATTCATAATGTTCTTCTACATGTTTGGCTGGTTAACCATTCTCCAATGTTCCTATACGCTCTTTCTGACCAAACGTTCCGAAAATGTGTAAAGGTATGATGAACTAATTAAAAAAACGTTTTATCGCTTGAACACATCTCCTCACCAAGTACCTATGTACTCTGCATTCATAGTAGCATTCTTATTTTAAACATGAGCTTATTCTAAGCAACCTTGTTTTAAGCATTTTAGAGTGATAGGTATGAAGCTCTTTTTCATTCTAATTTTATAGTTAATCTTACTTGAGAAATTGCAGTAAAACACATGCACGTTTCAATTTAGGATATATGCAAATGGTTATGAGTAAGTATTATAGTTTAAAAAGCTTTTCTCATAGTTGCGGAACTGAAACTACACTCGTGCTCATAAATTAAGGATAATGCTGATACATGGTCTAACAACGCTCTGGTGGGCGGTTTTCGGTTGGAAATCACCTCGGGGTATGACCATGCGGTGCATTTGACCATTCGGTGCGATGCATGCGGTGCAGTCGTCGCACGGTGGTGCTGGCAGCAGTCCAAATACGCAGAGGTGTGTTGGTGCATGTCAGAGTACGGTGCAGCGTGTAAGTGTGCAAATGTTGTCAGACGTGCTAATGGTGACTGTGTGTTGAACATGGCTCAAAGAACACATATTGATGACGTTATGAGGGGTAGAATAATAGGACGAGTGGAGGCTGGTCAAACACAGCAGGTCGTAGCATGGGCCCTCCGTGTACCACAAAGTGTGATCTCCAGATTATGGCAACGATTCCAGCAGACAGGAAACGTGTCCAGACGCTACAGTACGGGACATCACAGTGCACAACACCACAAGAAGACCGATATCTCACCATCAGTGCCCGCAGACGGCCACGGAGTACAGCAGGTAGCCTTGCTCGGGACCTTGCCACAGCCACTAGAACAGTTGTCTCCCGACACATAATCTACAGACGACTGAACAGACATAGTTTATTCGCCCAGAGACCTGCAAAGTGCATTCCTTTGACCCCTGTTCACAGGAGAGCCCGTAAAGTCTGGTGTCAAGAACACAGTACATAGTCAATGGAACAGTGGTCCCAGGTTATGTTCACGGACGAGCCAGGTATAGTCTGAACAGTGATTCTCGCCGGGTTATCATCTGGCGTGAACCAGAAACCAGATACCAACCCCATAATGTCCTTGAAAGGGACCTGTATGGAGGTAGTGGTTTGATGATGTTGGGTGGGATTATGATTGGTTCACGTACACCCCTGCATGTCTTTGACAGAGGAACTGTAACAGGTCAAGTGTATCGGGACGTCATTTTGCATCAGTATGTTCGCCCTTTCAGGGGTACAGTGGGTCCCACCTTCCTCCTGATGAATGATAACGCACGGCCACACCGAGGTGCCATCGTGGAGGAGTACCGTGAAACAGAAGATAATAGGCGATTGGAGTGGCCTGCCCGCTCTCCAGACCTAAACCCCATCGAGCATGTCTAGGATGCTCTCGGTCGACGTATCGCTGCACGTCTTCAAACCCCTAAGACACTTCAAGGACTCCGACATGCACTGGTGCAAGAATGGGAGGCTATACCCCAGCAGCTCCTCGACCACCTGATCCAGAGTATGCCAACCCGTTGTGCGGCCTGTGTACCTGTGCATGGTGATCATATCCCACATTGATGTCGGGGTACATGCGCAGGAAACAATGGCGTTGTGTACCACATGTGTTTCTCAACTTATCACCAATACTGTGGATATCGTGGATATCACCAATACCGTGGTACCGATATGTTTCGTTTGTTCGTATGTTGTGTTCACTATGTGCCTATGCTATTAGCGCCAGTTTTGTGTAGTGCCACGTTGTGTAGTAACACAATCTGCAATTATCCTTAATTTTTAAGCATGAGTGCATTAATACTATGCTGTTTAATTTCAAAGTTTTAGGTATGTACACACAAAGTAACCCCACAAAAAACCAAAGTAAGTCTTTTAATGAAATGAAATGAAATCTTTGAGTTTTACGTCCCGCAATTAAGCCGGTTAGGCTAAAGGAGACAGTGATGATGAGAAATGAATGAAATGGTGGAACGAAGAAAGTGGGAGGAAACGGGCGAACCCCGAGAAAACCCACGAGCACGATGTTAGTCCACCACGAAGTCCACACGGCTCGAGGTAGGATCAAACCAGAGACCCCAAGCACCGGAGGTTAACGCTCTACCACTGAGACACCGCGCCCCCTCGTAGGTATTTTAAGTTAGTGTTCCTCACATGCTAATGATTTTTAATTTAGCGAAGCTAATGACTTTTTTCTAGTGGATACTACATTCAGAGCATAGCACACAGGCACATTTTATACATATGTTCATACTTTTGTTACCCTTTCTTATTTTCCAAGATCACACGAACACGTTCAGCAAAATATACATATTTATCTTCCAGATGAATATTTAACACAGTATTTTGAATTGGTATTCATCCAGCTCTGAATTACTTTCTGTTCTGTATTCTTCTAGCACCACAACACTGATTCTCTAACAATAATAATTAATAAAACGGTTTGTCTCCTTTCTTTCAGACCATGTTCAGCAGTGATATTGAACTGTTCCTTAAATGGAGAAGTTATTGAATGCTGCAAGTATATCGGAAAGATTTCGACGGAATATGGATTATGTTATGCCATGAACTCAAGACAGACGAGGTAAAGTATGTATAGTGGATAGAAAGCTTAAAGTAGTTTGATTTAAAAATGCATACTAGACAAAATAGGCTATGATGATGTCCCTCTGTTGCATATATATTTGACATAACTGATGGAAGTGTGTTTTTGTCACAAGTGTGTACCCGAGAACTTAATTTCTTTAAAATTAACTCATATATTACATTTATGTATGAGAGCGAAATTAATGGTAAGTGAAACAAAATTCTCATAAAAGAAATATAATTTTGGCAACAGCACAAAGGAAGAAATAAAAATTTGGAGAACTATAGGATACTTGCAACCGTCAGTACAACTCATAGAATAAGTCATCGAAGACTAAGCCCTCAAATTGCAATCTCCAAACATCGAAACCGAATTATATAGAGTTCTTATTACACGTATCTTAGACTAAACTGTGAAAAGTATTAAACGCAAACTGTTTGTTATTCATCTAAAACTGACCAGGGCTCAGCCAAACTGACTTAAAAATAATATTAAACTGGTCGAGACTGATGATGCTAAACTAAATTTAAAGGTATTTTAAGAATTTGGGATTCGACGTGGAACCGTATGTTTTCTTCAAACGTGATGGGTATTTTCTGCAGATCATGGTGTTCTCATTGGTCCTTGGGTGGTTTCTGCAAAGAAGAAGATACAGCTTTTGTACAACACCGTTACAGAAGATACAGCAGGGTTCCAACATCGCATACCGAATTTAATGACACTAAGTTTTATGATTTACGGTACACATTGTTATGATAATGTTGATGATGTATTCGGTGATGCAAAATAACTTAACCTTATTTATAGATAGAAAAAATATGTTTGGTTTGAAAAGTAGCTGAGGAGGTTGTTTCAAAAATAGGTAGATTTCCAAAATACCAAAATATAAAGAAAATGTACACATTAATATTCTGAAAGACAAATTTCCTTTAGAACAATAGAACTATAACCACAGTTAAAAAATTAACCTTCTAGGAAAGCTTTAAATAGATTAAACCTTCATACGAAAAAATAAAGCACATCAATCAATACAGATAATTGTTATAATATTATATAAGGAAATGATATTCAGTACCCAATAATGCATTAATGAATTCTGTGATGAAACAAAACATTTGTTCTCTTGTACTGAATTAAATATAATAAACACTTGGAACAGCTCTTCCAACATTTAACTTGATATAGAATATATTTATAATAACAGTTATTATGCACGATTTGAAAAGCAATCCGAAATAAAATCACTTGAGATCAATAATTGCAATTAAAATTACATTAAATCATTAGTATAATTACGTTGAACTCTCATATACAATCTTAACACTTTCCCTATCCAATTGAAGATTACAATTAGCAAGCATCGCATGCACCACATCGGACGTAAACTCTAATTTAAAAACTAAGCACAAGGATTAGAGAAATACACATGATAACCTGATGAAACTACTTCTTAATTTAAAAAAAAAATACAATTTACTACACCTCGTAAGACCTTGAAGGCAGTGTTGACGACAATGATCGGGCATGAAAATAGTTTGATCATGCTTTGTTCGGAATTTTACTTCAGGTCAATCTTATCAATGTACCTCATAATTGTCATGTGTTTCAAGACACGTAGAATAGTCTGTAGTTGAAGTACACAACAGCTTGTGCTTGAACTAAAATGACTCAACACAAAACTAATATAGATGAAATTAAGAAATAGTGAATAAAGCCGATAAGCTACGAACTCTTGGGAAAGTAGCGAACGTTACTTCCAGGAGTTAATTCAACAGTTTAACAATTCTGCTAATACTGTATTTACGAATACAGATATTCAAGCATAGCGACGAAGGAGACATTCTCCTGATGCGATATGTTAAATGAATAACGGCCTCGTAGATGGTTATGTACTTTAGTAGGGCAACTGCCGAATATGCCAACGCTGAACGGGGCTTAGGGTCCAATCTTGACATTAGCTCTCAGGACAAACTTCTAGAACTAGTTATATATATATATATATATATATATATATATATATATATATATATATATATATATATATATATATATATATATATATATATATATATGGATTTAAAACACTAATTTACATTTATCTTCTTCATAATAAGGGATATGCTCTTAAAAATCTATGTATATATAATGTTCTATATCAAACGAACATTATAGAAAATAGATTTTATTTACAGCATAAACTCATAATTTTAATAGTGTGGTCTTAGAAGTCAAAGAATTAAAGGATATTCAGAGTATGTTGATTGACGAAGCATGTGTTCACAAAGAAAATCATTTAAGTCTTTAACCCAGATGTTCCCTTATCTTTTTTTTTTTTTTTTTTTGGTATTTTGATTTATTTCGGAAAATAGATAGTCTTGGTGAATTTAAGGTCATTTCCTTTTGACGATCTCCCATTGACTAATTATAATACTGCATCGAAAACGACCCGGAGGGCAAATATATAATATTTAGCAATAACAGAAAACAATCCGGGTCGTTTTCACCCAGAGGACTTATATGAGTTAAGGGACGATAGTCAATAGACGATAAGTCATGGTACATAAACAGAATCTTGAACTGAAACTCTTTCAGTTTCCCCAGAATGCTTTCCGAAATATGTGGTCATACATTTACATGGAGAAGAATTACGTCTTTTTTGTTTACCAATGCTGGATCTGAGGACAACAATTTTTCATGCACAATATGTTGAGGGTAGCACTTCGTATTAATGATTTTACCCCCTAGGAAGCTGTAATATACTATTTCCCTTCGAAGCCATCAAGTCGTCATCAATATGTGCTTCGTTGTGTGAATTCTATTACTCTTAATCTGCATTAACTCCTTTCGTTGAACGTCTACCATTAATATAGGAAATCCACTTTCCATTGCATGTGATTGATAAGGCCATAAGAGGCATTTTTGTCTAATCCACGATGTGCAGATATACAAAGTTATAGTATGTGCATTTCTGTCACCTTGTGAGAAACGTATTTGCTATTTTTGACCTTTCCATGAGTTGCAAGTGCTCTGAATACTGTGAGTACATCTACTTCCGGTTTGACAGCAAGTTCTCCAACAGCTTTGAAAAATTAATTTCAACTTGTGGAGTCAGATATTTATCACATAAGACATTCTCAGTTCTACCACGGGCCTTATTTTAAAAGATCATGTCATTTTAACGGAAAATCTTGATTCAGAGTCAGGAAGAGCACGGTGGCTTAATTGTATTTTTATAATATCGGGACAAAAGAAATAATTGTGTACATACGTAAAGAAGTTGTTGATAGATAGTACTCGGATTACAAGTTGCACAGAATTATAGAAAAAAGATAAGTATAATATATGTTGTACATGGAGTAATAGTATGAGAAAGTAATGGAGCAAATGTGTTGTAGACAAGTTAATTGGTTACCCGAACCGGTGTCGTTTAGAAATAATTTAAAATTGCGAAATATCGTAGTGGAACACTACAATAATGAGAATACAGCTCTTATACCAGGTCACTGAGCAGGTTACTGAATTAGTATATTAGGAAAAACCATTCGGCTTATAATCGACGAAAAGGAACACTGATCGCAGGTAAATCCTCAGTGACAGATCCCGCCGAACATTAAAGTAGAATACCACTGAAAACTGTCGTGTGACTGTAGTGCAAGTTATGTAGGGAATTACGCAGTACACTCCACAGCATCTGTGGGTAATCATAGACGGTCATAAGCTAAACATAAACATAAACATAAGAGATCGGTTGCTCGGTTCGAGTCATTGGTATCGAATATTGATGCTTTAGCACAACGCTAATGGTGCCGCTAATATTCAACATGAACTCAGGATTCAAAATGTACGATATTGCTGAATGAGTCAATCCTCATCCTATTTCACATATGGGGACACATTTGCATCCGCAAGACGCACAACAAACCGTAGTGTCTCTGTCTAACTGTAAAAAATAGAAACATAGCGGCGGATTTGTGATGTTGTGGGTCGCAATACACCTGGTTATTGGTTAGTTTTGGTGACACTTACCGATTGAGTTACTGCCTGCAATTATAGCGCAAGTTTAGATGATCATGTCTATTCTAGTGTCCGGATATCTGGGAAATGCTTCCATACTCCAGGGTGATAATGCGCCCCCTCCTCACAGCTGGAACTGTTACGACGTAGAGTAAGGAAGATCGCGGAAAAGTCAAACACCTTAGAATTTCCGAATCGTCTTACCTGATTATAATAGAAAACATATGTTGTTTACATTAGAGAAACAAACTTGATCTCGAACTTCCAGCCTCTATCATGTAACTTAGTAATATAAAGATAATCAAGAAAGTTTCGCCGCTTTTGTGGAGGTCTGTGTTCCATTCTTCCTCACATCGTAATTTGAGTGCGAATGGAGATAAAGCGAAAGACAGTTGTTCTGGGGATTTATCTAACATAGTACCTCGTTGTGGTACTTCAGTTTCACCGTGAACTTGCGCAAGGACAGTGTGAACATGGGATTTCCACAGAGCGTCATAAAGCCGTGTAGGTTGCACGAGTTCAAACGGGGTCAAACGCCGGTGCAGTGGGGCGAAGAAATGCTAGGCCTTTAGTAAGGGTGTCGTGACGACGCATACAGTGCAGCAGTGGTTTAAGAAGTTTAAGGACAGTGACGAAACACTCAAAGATGCACCACGTGTGGAAGATTAACACATGTACAAAATGAAGCTCTTTAGGTAGCAATTGAGGCGAACAGTGGCAAGACATCTGAGGAACTCCGAATACAATTCAGTGTGTGTAGAAAAACTATTCGGAGCACCTGCATTAACTTGGGAAGCAATATAAGTTGAGTCGATGGGTCCCACATGATTTGACTTCGTGCCAGAAGGCAACGCAAGTAGATTCCTGTGTTTCTTTTGTGTTTCGTCTGAGGAAGGAGCTATTTCTGGACATTATGTTGACATGTGATGAGAAGTGGGTCCTATACAAACTTCAAGGTGCCGTTCCCATTGGTTAGCATTTCATGAACCGGCTCCAAAAAAAACCGAAATCTGCACTGCACCACAAAAAGTTACTCGTGTGTGTTTGGTGGACTACTCGCGGCATCGTGCATCAGGAACTGCTACTAACTGGTCAGATCATTAATGCAACTGCGTACTTTCAGCAGTTGAGTGGTGTTCAAGAAAAATTCAAAACTCTGGAGCCAGCACTTCTGAATCGTAAAGGTGTCCTCCTATTACAAAGCAACGCTAAGCCCCGCGTGAATAGGACGACACAGGGCACCATTTTACAGCTTGGATGGGAAACACTATTGCATCCCCAATACTTCCCGGACATTGCACCTTCCGATTATTACCTGTTCTATTACTTTGACAATCACCTTAGAGGAAACCAGTTCAAATCCCTAGTAGAGGTGATACCTTCTTTGCTTTACGGCCCATGAAGTTCTGCCGCGATGAAATCCTTGGCCTTCCACAACATTGGCAGAAGGTCGTCGAAGCTGATGGGGACTATTTTTGATCTTCCAGGTACGTCTTAGGTGAATATCGATGTTTGAAGGTGGTCGGTGAAAAAGCGACAAAACTTTCTTGCTTAGCTTTATACATTACACGTCAAATAGTATAAATTCAATTCATAACCTTTATATTTTCGGTCTGCATCGCATCAGAGTGTTCGGTGGAAGCAGGGTCTCATATTATACTATTTCGTTGAACTTTGTTTCCACTAAATAGATAAGTAGAAAAACATAATGGTTAACATTTTTAGAGCTGCTGTAAATGTTTTTGATCCTTGTTATAGAAGTTAGAATTTGTATTATTGAATAAAATTGACATTAATCTTCCTTTCTATCAGGATCTCAAAATTGAACGTCACACTACAGCTAAATGAAGATGTAGTTATTCAAATCAAAACAGTAGAACTAGGAGACCGTATCTCTGTAAGTATACGCAAATATATAAAAGCATTATGGTTTTGTTCCCTTCAAACTGAATGCTCATATTGTATAGGTAAGCTGTTGAACTTAGGTGCATATTTATATTTTCCTTTACAGAAGTTGATATATTTGTGCAAGGTTAAATGAAATGAAAATGTCTTTATTGAAACGGGTGAGGTTCAGCCATGGCTGCTCTACCACCTAAAAAAATACGTTCCGGACAACTTGATAATAAGGTTCATACTATAAAAACTACAAGGGAATAGCACCAAAGAAACTACCAGGGTAAATTGTACCAGGGAGATTGCATTTTCCTTGGAAAACATTTAGGGCATAACAATACACAACGATTTTTGTACCTAGGGACAATATTAAATTTAAAGATAATCGACTGTCTTCAATGACTACAAAACAAAGGATAAAATTTATTTACAGATAATCATAGTCCGATTCTTCTTTCTTATTAGAATGGAATCTTTGCTCTGTGAAGTGAATATAATAATAAGGAACATTATATATAATATTTTTAAAAGAAAGTATACTTGCTGTGTTAACACATCATTGAAATAAGATCTAACGAATATGGAATTAGACATCTCACTTTGAAGACCAGAATCAACAAATGGTATTTATTAATCTGAAAAGGTATATTCGCAAAGTGTCCCCTAAGGATGTGTGCAAAATTGATTCAAATGCAGTTTCCGCAGTCCAATATGTATTGTATTAAATTTTAGTAGCCCACACCGGTAATGTGAATATTTATGGGCCTTCCTATATTCGTAATTCAATCATACACTACTATAAGGCTCGGAAACAAAATTGGTTTTCATTTCTTTAGATGTAACTTGATATGAATGTGAGCATATGCAAAGTACTGTTTCTCTGACACATGTTATTTGTAACGGCCGCCATTTTGGATCCCCCATACTGGATGGAAGTTTCGGTTTTTCAAATGAGAATAGGAGCAAGGGGTACATCAAATTCGTGTACAATTTTCTCGGAAATTTCAGTGTAATTAGTTTTATCGTAGCTTCTACCGTTTGCAAGGTGTTGCAGGTTAAATATCAGGCACTTCATGAATATTGATCCAAATAGAAAGTTGTGCATGGCCCCGTGTGTAAATATATTTTTTTCTTGATTTATCGCTGAAAAAGTATTATCTGAACGTACATACATAGACACACAGACGTCAATACGGAAATGGTAGGTCTCCAACCAAATCTGGTAGTATCTGGATTTACATTAGGCATTTTGACCGTAATACAATACTTTCTTTTATGGTATAACATGCAAGTAATAACAATCTTTCACAGAAATGTAATAAGATTATGGCACCAATGTTGTAAAGAGTTTGTTTCTATCTACAGAATTTTGCAGTAAGAAATTGCTTTGATTTGTCAACATCAAAAATATAAGCGTAACTGTTAGACCTATTACTCTGCAATGTCTAATCGTGAAGTGCCTAGAGGGATTTAAATACAATACCTTCCAAACGGTAGAAGCTACGGTAAAATTCCCTACTCCAGTGAATTTCCGATAAAACTGTACATGAATTTGATGAAGCACTTACACCTATTGCCATTTGTAAAACCGAAAGTTGAATCCAATATGGCGAATCGGAGGTGGCTGCCGATGTGACAGAGAAGCAGTACTTGAGCAAATTTGTTTTGCATATGTCAATATTCATATCCAGTTACATATAAACAAACTAAAAGTAATTCTGTGTCGAGCGTTATTTGTCCCAATTCACAAGAAAAGCGAAAAAACTGACTGTAATAATTATCGAGGCATTTTTCTTCTGCCACCATCTTATAAAATCCTTTCGAACATTCTATTAGCAACATTGATCCCATACGCAGATGAAATTATTGGCGATTGTTAGTGTAGATTTAGAAGAAATCGATCAACTATCGACCGAATATTTACCGTTTAACAAATACCCGGGAAGAAGTGCAAATACAATATCCCAGTACAGCAACTGTTCAATGATTTTGGAAAGGCTTACGATTCGGTTAAGAGAGAAGCATTGTACAACATTCTCACAGAACTTGGAATACCGAAAAAGCTAATTAGACAAATTAAGATATGTTTAAATGAATCCTAAAGTGAAGTTCGGGTAGGAAAATTTTTGTCCACTAGCTTTCACCTCGAAAATGACTTAAAACAAGAAGTTGCGTGTCGCCATTATTATTCAACTTTGTCCTGGAATACGCTATAAGGAAAATCAAAGATAGCAACCAGGGCCTAGAGTTGAATGGTATTCAGCAGGTTATGGCGTATGCTGATGATCTAAATTTAATAGGGGATGATAGGAGAAGAATAGAAAGAACTGCAGAGGTATTACTAAATGCTTGCAAGGAGGTGGGTGTAGAAGTAAAGGCCGAGAAAACTTAATAAATGAAAGTTCGTTGGGATCGTAATACTGCAAATTATGGATGCGTTAAAATATCGAATAATACTTTTGATAAAATGAATACTTTCAAATATCTTGGATCTATATTAACAGACGAAAACCGTATTTACAAAGAAGTTAAATGTCGACTAAAAGCAGAGAATTGGTGTTATTATCCAGTTCAAAATCTTTTGTCGTCGCGAATTCTGTCTAAACATTTGAAGGTTAAAATTTAGAAAACGATAATCATGCCTGTTGTTCTGTATGGTTGCGAAGCATGGTCTCTTACTCTATGGAAAGAACATAGACTGAAAGTATTTGAAAAGAAGGTGCTGAGACGAATATTCGAATCCAACGGGAATGGTGAATGGTGGAAACTACATAACGAGAAATTACATAATTTATGCATTTTACCAGGTATTGTTAGGGTCATCAAGTATAGTAGGTTCAGGTGGGTAGGCCATATAGCCAGGATGAAAAAAGTAGGAACGCTTTTAAGGTCTTAGTTGGAAGGCCGAACGGAAAACGCCCATTGGAAGACCTAGACGTACATGGGATGATGGATCTCGCAGAAATGATAATACAAAGTAGAAATTGGATCCAGTTGCCTAAGGACAGAAATCAGTGAAGAGTTTTTGTGAACGCGGCAAATAACCTTCGTGTTCCGTAGGCCATAGAGTTAGTTAGTTAGTTAGTTTTCATAAATATGCAAATTGCCGGTATGGGCCGCTAAAATTAGTAGTACCTAGCTAAAATTAATGCGACCTAGTAGAACTATTTAAAATATAAGTATAGATTATCTTCCTGATTTTATGAGAATAGTGAAATAGTCAGTGTTTAATAGTAGTTATATTTTAATGAGTTTAATGAGTTTAGACTGAACTCTTTTGTTAAAGAAGAGATGGCAAAAAGATTAACGAAAGCAACGTCCCTAATTTTATAGAACCAAACAAATATGCAGTACTTAACTTTACCGTTATATTAAGCCAATATATATTACTTCTAGTTTTTCAAGTGTAGTGTTTCATATCGAAAATGAACTAAGTGTTAGAGGCATTGCTGCAAAGGTAGCCATAGGAAGCGAGAAAGTTAAGGAAAGTATTACGAATAATATTATCTCATATAAAAGGGCAATGCAATTCATTCGTTCATACTATATAAATAGCCAAGAAGATATTAAAAGCCTTTCATATTTGGTAATTGCTCTCAAAAGTCAAACAAAGGCCAACTTTGATGTTTATACTTGCATCAAAAATAATTTCAAGTGTGCTAGCGAAATGTGTAGGAAGATCCTAAGTAATGAGAATGATTTCCATATTAATCAGATGAAGATAATAGGCGGGCTTATATAATTGTACTATAAGAAGGTACAAAAGCAAATTGAAAAGAAGAAAAAGAAGTTTTAAAAATGACTCATCCGGAAACTTGCCGAAATGTAGAGTCAACACACTGTATGGGTACATCTTCTAAATTTCAAATGGAATTCAAATACTCCGATTGTGCCGAACTTTAACATAAAATACTACTAAAAACTTGGAAGGAAATATGCCAGAGATACTTGATGTTAAACTGCAAATGTCCATAAAGTTACCCGCAGTTGCAAGTAAGTTCAAATTCGATATATGTTTCTTTCATGTGTATATTTAAAAGTGCTAGTTCCCTGTTAAAATACTGATGTCTAAAGACTAGGCTAAAGAAAATGTGATGAAATATTGGAAAGCTTTGATGCAATAATTAGCATAAAAGCAGTTTATTTAGATGGAAGAAAGATTTAACATGCAAATTGTGATTTAGAAAAATGTTCTAGGTACAGAACAACAGACAAAATACACTGGTCACTTGACATTTTTTCTGGTATATCAATCGATATTAAATCAACTATTATCGACCATTTATAGGATTTTAACATAAAAAACTAAATATTTAACCCTTTAGGTTCGAGTCCTTTTAAGGTAAATTATAGACTTTCTGTCAAACGGCTACATCATCCCTATTTATCGTAGGATTATGGTTCCTACCTCGTTTTTCCACAATAAAGCAGCCTTTCAAATGCCATCATTTACATTTTCCTATCATGTCCCTGCGATGGGAAATTTTGAGAGAAGTCGGGATTTTTCTCTGAAAATAATGTTTTCGGGTGTGATAAACAGAAGCTGAAATAGGATGCTAATCGATTGATAGATAAAGCGATGGGAAACCAATGCAATGGTGCACTTGAAACCTAAATGACAGCGGACATTCTCTCTGTCACGTGCCGTATTACCTAAATAAATATTTAACAGGACGTTCTCGCTTTCCTGCTTTATCGGTAAAAAGCTTCAAATACTATCTTCAGCCATGCTAGAGTATGATGGTAATTGAATTCGAAAGAGAACATTCTTTTTCAGTCTACCTTGTCAAGTTGTATAATGTGCGTTCCAATATGTTTATTAACTCTCATGTCTTATATGGGATATACGTGCATATACCTTAGCACGTCTAAACTACAATTGCTTAATATTTTTGCACTGTTCAAAGAAGATGTTCGAACTAAACTCTGATCAAAACATATTTGATACAAAAAAGAAATTGGGAAAGTTTGTAACAGAGAAGGATTTCATTCAAACATCGTAAAATGGAAATTAAAGCTCAGTCAAATGTAATTGTTTTTTGAACAGATCAAGGTGAATCTCAACTTACAACCACCTTCCTGTGGTCAGTTCTGGGTTATATATATTTAGAGACAGGTTTAGAGGTATTAAATCGAAACATCATGCACAGATTTATCGTTTGTAAATAAAAATCCAATTTTTTAAAATTCAATAACTTTTGTTCAATCACCTGTGTGAATTAAATCGTTTTCGATTTCTAAACATTGTTTCTAAATATCATTTTTGATCCCCTTAATGTGAATATGCTAAAAGAGGTATTGTTTAATAGTGTAGCTGCTCTTGTTCAATGGAGCATTGGAAATCACCTTAAACAATCTTCTAAATATGGTATTTCTGGCATTTAAACCTTAGCATATACACAAGGTATAAATAATAAAAACGTTAATAATAGTGTTTCTTGTTTAAAATTTATGTCATGAATTTTACCTTATGTCTACATCTTTTATACAAACCTAACACATTGCATTATTTTCCAATCACTTGGTTACACTATGCAAACTATATATCAAATTGTATTTTAGTTTGTTTCAATTGTAACAATTATAATTAGAAACACGATCTGCAGCACCTCTCAGACCTCGTTTCCATACTCGTCAAATTATATAATTACTTTTGACAGAATTACCTTTCGCACACTTCGGGAGAGCTTTTGTAGACAGAGATGATAGAGAATATTTGATTCCTAGTAACTGTTAAGATAGGTAATGTAAATTTCAGGGAGGTGTAGAAAACTAAGAGTTTCAGAACATGGAAAAGATCACATGATAATAGATATAAGGTAGTTTAGTTACTTACAAGAATACCAATTAAATTAAGTAGCACAGAAATCACGAAATGTTTCATTTAAAGTGTGGAAGTTCTTAGTTGTTGCAAGTAAAGCAATAATAGTTTTATCCTCTACTTACATTAACTTTTGTTCTCGCTACTGTTAAAATTTGCTGTTACTCTTTTTCAGTTCATTCATGAATTTGCATACGATGTGCCTTTATATCCTAAATCATTGGGTGGTAGTACTCGCCCAATAAATTATTTAGAATTTAGAAGTTATCTTGAAGACAGAACTGTTGATTATGAAGCTTCTACTCTTCCAATTCAGTCCAGGGGTTGTAGATTTCCTGGAGAAAATGAAGGCTTATGGGCTTTTAAGTACTATAGTTACTCTGCCTGTATCAGCCAGTGCAACCTAGAGAAGAAGATTCAAATGTGCAATTGTACGGACACTCAATTAGCTTACAACATAGGTGTGTATTTCACTGACGCTTCTTAATACAATTTGTTATATTTCTCAAACTTATTTTATGATAACTCAAATGGAATGACAATGAAGTGAAACGATATTCATGATCATCGTAAAAATGAGTTTTGCTTACAATATTAAAAAATATTACTTTCTTAACTGCTTTTTGACTTAAACAGGAATACTTATATATAGAAACATATATAATTTGTATATTATTTCCTCCATATCGTATTGAGTCCATATCTTACAGAAGTATTATTTTTGATAATTACTTTTATTTTGGAAGCTTTCTTATTTTATTAGAAGCTTTAGTTGCCCACTGATATTTTTGTGAAACAGAGAAATATATGTGGAACCAATGTCACCTTTAACACGTCCATCATTGAAGGGAAATGTTCAAGTTCAAAATATAACACTTACTACTTACTTAAATACTTTCTTCAAACAGGTCGGAAAGTTTAACTTTTTTAACTCTAATGTTAAAATTTCTCTACATGCGTTTAGAAATCACAACACTTGAGAAGGCATTTCCAATGTAAGAAAAGGATTTTCTAATTTTGCATCTGTCCTTGTAATTTTAGATCTGTTCATTTTTTATAAAACAATGAAATTAGAAAAACACTTATCTCGAAGCAACTAATTAAGGAAAAGCTAGTATAGAGGCTAATACAGCAACTTGATATATTACGTTTGAAAACATGTTACGGTACTGCATATTTAGACCTTAATTGAATTTTGATATTACTGACATACGGAAACTACATGAAATATTGGATACAAATCTAGTGAAACAAATCAGATAAAACGTAAAGTTACACAAATTAGAACTTCGGAATTTTTTACATTGTAATGAAAAGTCACCGTAATCCGGAGTAAATGACATGTTACGACCTCGTTAATACCAAACAAGGAGAGATCACATCAGAGTTAATTTACCAACATATACCTGTAAAGTTAAAATTAAAATTAAGAAACCACGTGAACTTGTTTCAATACTGACATTATGTTTTACTTTCGTCAGATAATAATTACAGAGACAATTCCAATTGGTTATTATTGTATCAAAATAATACCAAACATACGGGTCCTCATCGCTGCATTAAACGGCCGGTTTTTCGAGCATAACAGCATACAGTGTGATGGGACACATGCTCTTTGTCGAATTGTGGACCGGGAAGTCGATGAACTCAACTCTGTGCATTCGCAAGAAGCTAACTCGAGAGCTCATAGTGATAGACAAGAGTTGTTCTGGCGTCACATACAAGTGTATATTACAATTCCGCTCCACTTCTGTTTCCCTGTATTTTCTGCAGTGTTTTGTTTCTCTGTTTGGGCTCAAACTTTGTACTGTACACAGAAAAATCGATCTTGAGCTGCAAGGAGAGATTTAGAAGCAATTGCTGTGTTATATTTTAATTTTCGTAATTGAATAATAAATGATGATATATATATTAAGTTAAAGTCTCCGAGCAGGAAATGAGAAACATAAGATATATATATATATATATATATATATATATATATATATATATATATATATATATATAAACTTATAGTAGCGCATAATAATTTTACAGTTCTACTATGTTATTCCTTAATGACGTTAAATCTAAGTGTGTTCATTATCCTACTAACGTTCGTGATCTATTTCTAAAGAATTTATATTTGTCAGAACCAATGAAACCTGCTTATTTGAATCTTAATTAATTATGCTGATGTTTTAATTATGTTATAATACAATTATCGCGTGTTTTACTCATGTACCTAATTTAAGAATGTCATTATTATCTTTGTCTATTTGATGATCTGCTATTCTACATTTCACTAAAAAGGTATCTCCTTTATTCTATTATTGTGGTATTTTGTGAGAAAACGAATATTAACATTTATTGTCACTTACAACATAAATTTCACAAATAGGACACTATTGCATCCCAATAAATTACGTAACCAAGGAACCACTCTGTAAACATATATTCTATTGAACTGAGGTTCTCTTCTCGAACTATACTATCAATTTTCTACACTAGCAGGGAATAGTACTAGATTTAGCACGATTCATCTTTCGTATAAAATCAGTTAAATAATTGAACTGAAGCAAGACCATTCAATACATGTGAACACGACAGGATGAAAAGAGGTATTAAATAATGGAGTGACCTGGTATTTTGAACTGCATACACTTCTAAACGAATGTAAATACCTGTTTTGTGTCCTCAATTTTTAGTTACTACGTTTAATAGTAATATATAATGTTGCAAAAGTTGTGAGACTTCTTATCAAGGTTCCTTCAATGCTAGATTCCTTCAATATCTAGTAGGTATAGAAGGTGCGCCCGGATGATATCCAGTCGGGAGACTTTGAATTTATCACAAAGAAAAAATCATAAAGTTTGTGGTCCCCTTGGAAGAAGAAAAAGCTAAACGTTGATATAATTAGTGCCTTCCTTTCCCTCACCCCTTTTCTTTCTCCTCTCTTTCTCTTCCATCTATATGTTTGTGTGTGGGAGGAACGTGTCTGCTTGCCTTTCTCTATTATCATATGAAAGAAAACAATAATACATGAAATAGTTTGTATAACCCTTCAGTACTCGCGCAGGGTGCTCACAAACCCCAAACAGGCAACTTTTGAGTTGCTAGCCAGAGGACATGATGAAAAAAATATTTTCAAAATGTCTCAAAACCAGTACAAAAATCTAATTGCAGCAAATCTTTTAAAAGCAACTCTAAAGTTAAGCTATATTGTCTTAATTATTACATAAATACATTTTTATTATAAAAAAGTAATATCAATTTGGGGGTCTACTGGACCCCCACGCGAGGACTAGTGTCACAAAAAAGGGAGCGAGTACTTACGGGTTAATCAGAATAAGATTTGAGTAAAAACATACCATTATTGGATTCCGGATTAGAATTGTCACCATCATCATCATCATCATCGTCTTCTTCCGAAACATGAATAACAAATCTCTCCTTATTATCTGTTAAAGGTGCATAATACGTCACCTCTTTTTCCAATTTTTCAGCACACACTTGCTCCAAAATTATTTTTTTCTGAATACTTCCGTAAAGCGTCACACACACACTAGCACTAATGGAAGGGGTAATATTACTTTTCCTCACTTTGTCTTTTAATTGAACCCACACCGTTTCAATAAGGTTTAATACGCAATAATAAGGGGGTCTTAATAATTCATGCCCAGCAGCTTCGGCCAATTAATCGATTGCAAACTGTTTATTTATTTTGGCTAACATAAGAAGTTTCAGTTAGACAATTTTGATTAGAACTGGATCTGGAATTGCGATATTAAACACATTCATGCACTCTATGATTTGGGGTTATGAGTTGCTCGTGTAGGAATTTTGATAACTTGCCTGGAATGGTAATTAGTATTATCGAGAACTATAGCGTATTTTCTATCACTTTTAAGTTTAGTCAGGAGAAAATATACTAACCATTTCTCAAAAATAATAGAATTTATTTCTTCATGACAGTCTGATGTCGCATCCGCGATGTTCTTTGCTGAAGGATAAAGGCAATTTGTACCCATCCCTCCTCCCCGACTACGTGAAGAATCATTATTCTTTTCCCACGTTACACTGGTGTATTAAGCCCACAACTGCAAGATCCATCACCCCCTATCTTCTTCACTGAATCATACGTGCAAACCATTTTCCGACCAAATACAATACACCATAGTCGGCTCGCAATTGGTTAAGCTTGTAAATATACTTGTATCTCCAGCCGACGATCCTGGAAGATTCCATTATTACTCGCATTTTATTGAGTGTACGGAAACGAGATCCAAGAGACTTTTTACCGTATGTCTAAGCGCAGTTTCTTGATATGGAAAGGCTAATGTCGTTCGGAAGCGTGAAAGCAGCTCACGAATTGTTAGAGGTTAACTTTTTAAAATAAAAACATATATTTCTCTCCTGATTAACTCGCATTAAAACTAGTGAAGTTTTTGGAAACTAACTTTCCTGTTTTTCCTTTTTCTAGCGTAAGAGAACATCTTTGGAAAATTTTACGTACAGTTTGTTTATTTAGTTTTCGAGGTAATTTGCCCCTTACTTAATTTATTTTTAACGACATAGTCATAAGCATTGTATACTAATGTTTCACGCCGTTTGCAAAGTGCTCTTGTAAAACTTACAAGAGAGCCAATGCCACTGGTGGTACATGTCGCACAATTATCACCGTTATTTTGATTATTAATATTAGGATTCGCTTGCCCTCACGGTTCGTTATTCATTTCAAGAGCTGGTTCCTCACGGAATTCGTTGTTTCTTTCTGCACTGAATTTCTCTTCTTGCCAAGATCTCCACATGTTTATAAACCACACTCAAAACATCTCAAATGAACTCAGTATCATTCAAAATAACTAAAACTAATTATTACTACTGTCAGTAAAACTACACATTAACAAACTTTTTTTAACTTTCTAAACGTAGCAATTGAAGAAATATCAATTACATAGATCTGTTGCTATTCCCTTTCAAAATGAAAGTGTGCAACTTGAGAGCGTATCACAAACTGTTTTCCTTTTAAGAGAAAGAAGGAAAGAAAAAAGATAATTGACAATAATTTGGCCACATTGTGGGTTCAGTTTATTGCCTGTCAGTTTTCAAAGGAGAGGAAATCCAAAGAGGACAGTATGAAAAGAAACCGCACACGGGGACGGCTTCCCTTTGTGAGCAAGTGGCTGTCTTTAGAGTGAGGCTACTCATATTAGAAATACACTTCAATTTATAAGCACAATCAATCAAGTCAATACATCAATATGTACAATACTTACAATAAAATTGAAGCTGAGAAAAATTTATAATAAAATTGAGTTCTATAATATATTTGAGAAATGGAAAAAAACTCACCTTACAATGTTATAATTTAGGGACATTCATGTATCAACACCTGGAATTTAACTTGAATTTCTGATAATAGTTAACTTATTCCACTAACATCGAAAAAGATCATTTCAAAAACTGTTGTCATTAGAGATGCATATTTAGTATATTTCTCATAATTAGTTTAATTTGCGATGAAGACTATATGTTTTGAATTGAAGTATGTAAAAGAAAGACTTCACATTCGTAAGTTTTAATAATCTACTTGATATATAGAAAGATATGTATCTTTCTTCATACATCTAAAAGAATGTAAATGTTTTATATTCCTGTTTAACGTAATAGTCACAAATATATTAATTTTAATAAAGTATCTTACAGGTTTTAATATTTACGTAAATTTTTACTTTATCTCTTCCTTCAGAACGACAGCCTCTTTGTAATGCTAGAGGAATGGATTGCCTATCTAATTTCACAGGTACGATATGAACTATACATCTAATATAATTTGAAAATATTGCACAACAGAACATATTTTGTGGATCAGAGGAACAAATAGGTTTTAATTAGTTGCCCCCACAGAGTTAATTAGTTTACACATAATCTGACCTTGGCAGTTAACCTGTTACGAGCATACTGTGCTCCTTCTATTAAGCTTTATACAAGGAAATCTCAATCTTAGACAAAAGAATCGCTATTTCTCCCATGATGAGATCAATTTTCAGTTCTACAAAAAACGAACAGGGACTTGTTATACATTTTACAGATCCCTCTTATATAAGACAATTGTAATTCTGCCCACTTCATACATTTCACCAACTTCAATCTAGAATGTCATAGAAGTTCGTACATCTATTAATGAATGTGTATGTCCTTTCCACAAATTCATCTCAATTGCACATATTTATTTAAATATCACTATTAGTGTTGTCATGTGTTGTTATTTGAACGTTTTCTGTAATATTCTCTTTGAGTAGCATAGGTTATCTTGGTTTGTTTCTTTACTGATGTTGTTAGAAAAGCATACAAGCTGTATTAGTTAAGTAGTCATCCATATAGATTTCAAAAATTATTAGGGGACACGGAGGTTCACTTGTAGAGTGCTTACCTCTGGCGCGTTGTGCGCCTTGCTAGATTCAAGGTCACGTAAACATCGGAAAATATCGTGCTGGACAACATCGTGCTCGGGGGTTTCTCCCGTTTCTTTGTAATTTCTCACTTCACAAATTTTCCATCGTCATTCATTTGGTTTAGTCATCGTTTTCCTTAGCCTAATAGCCATAATTGTAGTAAGGGAAACTCAAAGATTTCATATCATTTTTCAAAAATTGTTATAGTCATTTCATGAATAACCTCATCTTCCAAACTACTATTAGTTCAATCCAAGCGAGCTATAATTGAAAGAGGATTTGCAAAACAGCCTAAGTCAATTTTGAGATATTGGTTCTATTAAGTTCCATTTCAGCATCTCCGTATATTAAACAGGGTTTCGTGCCACAAGTCCATAAATCAAATTAATTATAGCCAAAGTGAAACTGCGTTGTTTTCCAAAATGCCCTTAGTCAACAGCATTCTCTGAAGTTATTTTCTGTCTCATGCCTTAGAACACTTATAAAACTGTTGCTATGGATGATAATTTGTCGGTTATTTTACGAAAAGTAGGAAATTATAATGTTCTTTTATGTAGATTATCGTTCTTTCACAGAAATAGAATGATGGAAATACATACAAAAAATCGTCTCCTGAAAAACTTACTTTTTTTTACTTCGGCTCTTTTGGAATTGAGCTCTTCAATTAGTTATTTTCTAACTTCCCTGATTTCTAATAATATGTGTCTTTGGACTCTTCTTTTTGTGCTGTTTTAGTTTCTCATTAGGTAGGTCATTCTCGCTTGTATTGTGTGATTTATGTTCAAAGTATAGGTTCAAAGCAACAAAAAATATTCATAACAAATAGGAGTAAAATATTGATATTATGCCATTATAATAATTAATGAATCGATTTTTGAGGCATAACGTATTCTACTCTTGGCATAGATTTTGATATTCCACTACAATACGCATGATAATCAGAGGCATAACCAAAATTCGTTTCGTTATCACTAATATCTATATTCGAAAGTTCATTTCAATTGGCCGTTCGAATAGTGAGGTCAAAAAATTGGTTACATTCATTTTTGTTACTGTTGAAGATTAACCCATTTTAAAAAATATATATACTTGAGTTATTTGACGCTTTATCTCTTTACTAGTTGTTTGACATTCATCTTTACTTTTTTCGAACAATTATTTAATAGACGATTTAATCGAAATGATTTTTGTACTTATTCAACTCTTTCTTATCCCATTCTGTATTCGTATACTTATATCAAGCATAAAAATAAATATAAATATAAATATAATAAATATAAAATAAGCAGAAAAATAAAACCGTCAATTTTTTAAATATCATAAAAATGCAATAAAGATAGTAATCGTTTCAATCATAAGAGCCTTATACTTATTATACAAAATATAGTCAAATAGTTCCAGTATCGTTTTTGTAGTTTTGGCATTTGTGTTGCAATCACTATGATTTTTGTACAGTACAGTTTTCAAATTGCCTGATTATGAATTTGATAAGTGTGTGACCAGGTCACAATAGCCAGTATACGAATAGTGCAGCTGAACGAAGGAGCGTGCGATGATATTTATTTGTAATGTCCCAGTTTCAGTAACGCGCAAACATCAAGATAATCTTTACATTAGATAAACGTATTCCGAAGGTGCCTACTAAGTATAGCGAGTACAAACGTACTTATATTGTGGTAATGAGAGCTATAACAACTTTTGGGAACCATTTGACTGTCACTCATACGGAAACTCAACTAAACAAAGAATATAAAATTGCAAGAAAGTCTTATTGGCAGCCTAACGTAAGAGAAAATGCCGTGTTATGTATGCTAAAAGAATGTAACAAATATTTAAATGCATAATTAATCGATTGAGATATACTTTAGTTTCACATTTTAAATTATCACATATATATATACACATTCATATTTGTGTGTGTGTGTGTGTATTGCATAACTGTAACATACGTTTAGTCACTAATATGAATTTTGCATTGCATAATTGTAAAGAAAGAAGTTTTTCTAGTTGAATACACATTCAATCAAATTTTTAATCGAATTAGGGATTTATGTACCGTACGAATTCTAAAATATTACGCTTTATATTTTTATAAAATACCTTATTGTATAGCTGAACTAAAAAACAAAATATCAATGTTTCAAAATCTAAAATATATGCAAAGCAGCAATTGACTCTGCACAAGTAGTTATAAAAGTTAAACCTCTTTATTTAATTTATCAGGTGGTAATGTAGCTAAAATGGAAGACATATTGCCTCGATTAAATGCTATGCTGATATGTTGTATATAAAAAAAAATCAGTCACCTGTTCAATACATTGACCTATTTCTTTGATGAAATTAAGACCTTCAAGGTCACAAGTGCCATTCGATTCAATGACTGTCCACAAATATATATTTACCATGTAGAGTTTTATATTGACTTCTTTTCTCGAATTCTCTGCGACCTGCAATAACTTCTTCTCGGTAGAATTATTAAGGGTAGATGACGTGAATATGTCAGAGCAGGTGAAACCCCAGATATTCATCCTTCTATTTCATAGTATTAGTGTCATGCCTATCCGTTACATCCCACTGGGTCACAAATAAATAAAACTTTCTCCAATGTGAACGCTCTCCGGATCATGTTATTTACATTGAAATGTCTCACATGTCCTCCGGAGGTATTTGTTCAATAGAGACTGGGTAGACCATTCTGTTTGACTGATGCACTAAATTTAGAACAGTTGTGTAATTCAAAATTGGTGTCCCTAGGAGAAGGATAACGGCAATACAGAAACTTTCGTTTGAAAGTACTGTAGCAGTAGTAGGCTTTGTGACGGTAACACCTTGCAGCCACGGGCCTGAATTGGAGATGAGGAAGCGAGAAATATAGCCTTGTCCTCTTGATTGTCTTTTTCTTGTAGTAACACTGATTTCTATAATCTGATCACAGGCTGTAAAAAGCTGACAGTGAATTTCTTCGTTATTTCAAGAAGATTCAAAACAACTAGGTTATATCAGTCACACATGTAGTCTTAGACATCGGATTTTATGTGCGGTTCTATTCCCAATAAAGGAGTATCCCAATGGAATGCCGAGATCCACGGAATGAAGCTAAATATGTAGGTACATCAAACGGATAGCTCGACTGATAGCAAAACGTCCAGGATCAACTGGAAATGAGGAGTTTCATGCATTAATACTTAGGTTCCAGCTTAGTAATTATTCCAGTCAACTTTTTGAAACATAGTCATACTTCTGTATTAAATTAAGATGGAGAACAAAGATGGAGAACAAAGTACACAAGTGAATTATTACTGAGATTGAGAACAACGCACGAAGGAGATAAAAAAAACTGAATATTCTAAAACTAGGGCCAAACGTGACAGGGAAAATGTTTTTTTCTTGCTTGTTTTGACGAAACAACTTACATGTTGTCTCTGGTAAAAGGGCTGCACCAACTAGGAAGGTTGAATAAGTTGAGGGAAGTTGTATTCCAAATGTTTAGCTTTTACATTGTGACTATAACACTTCCATTTGATCTTGCAAAACTCCTAAAACATTCTACTCCACACTTCATAAAACTTAAGTGTAATCCAATATCTGCTGTCATACTTCGAATATTGTGCATCTCACCAATAACTATGTCAGGATCTCCTGCTATAGTACCGCCTTCAAGTGTCAAATATTTAATTCCATGTTAATGCTAGTCATTATAGATTGAATTGTGAGGGTCAACAAAGAGGTACCTAAATGATTGCCTTGTTGTACGCCACGTTTCAGATGTACCATGTTATCATCTAGAAATAAGTTTCTTGGTTGTGCATAGCATTGATAGATATAGTAAAAAAACATGATGAATAAATAATTTTCATTGTGGGTAGCATTGCGTCTCAGTTTAGTTCATTGAAATCATTCCGAAAGTCTCATTTCTGAAATGCCATTTGTTGTGAATAAGAAGCAGAAAAGTAAATGCGAGCTCCATGTACTGTTGCTTAGGCCCTACTGGAAACACACACTCCCAATTGATGGCGACAAAAAAGTTACGACGAAGTCATTAATTCTGGAACATGCGACTTTTGCTATATCCTTCAACTTTGGTCCACTGCAATTGGCCGAATGAAAACCATCTTTGTTACTCACAAGGAAGGGTCACGCAATGGCTCCGCTGAAATCCGAACGAGACAATTGTATTTGCATTCGATATGTTATAACTGGATGGATCCCAAAGTTATACGTGCCACCGGGCGGAATATCGTGAGTTACAACATATTTTCTAATGTAAGAACTACAAAAAATTACCTGGCAGAATAGTATCAACCGACTCATTTGTTCGGAAACGGTTGGGTAAGTGGAAAACTCGGCCAACACGTATCCCACCATTTTCAACGACAAACTTTTTGGGGTAAAAAATTTGTTCCAGGGTCCCCAGCAGCGTCCCAGACGGGGTCCAACTCAAAATGTTCAAATGGCAAGGGGGGTTAAGTGACCCACCATTTGAAAGCTGTTGTAAAATGAAAGAAAATGCAGCAAATCTCGACTCTCTACAACAACCCTGTGCAAAATGGCGGAGGGTCAAAGTGTAAACAAAAACTTAATTGAAAAGTCCATGGTCACCCCTATAAATCGAAAACGGTGAGACAAATGTGAAAACAGGAAAGGAAGTATGGCATTATTTTCAAAGTACAACGATTCAAGTAAAAATGTCTTGTCCCAGGGTCCCCACATGGTCCCAGGTGGGGTCCAACTAAAAAGTTTCAAATGGCAAGAGAGGTAGCACATCATTTGAAAGTTCTTGTTAAGTAAAAGAAAATAGAGCACGTCTCGATTTTCTACGACAACCCTGTCCAAAATTGCCGCGGGTCAAAATATAAACAAAAGCTTAATTGAAAATCTATGGCCACCTTGAATCCAAGATGGCCGCTTGTGGTGGGCACAAAAAACGGTTTTTCGGTTTTCTCCGAAACCGGTTGTCGGTTTTCTTCAAAACCGGTTTCGGTTTTCTTCAAAACCGATTCCGTTTTTTTCCCAAAGTTTCTTCTATTTCTGACCAGAACGGTGTTTCATTGTTCTCCGGAAACCGAATCCATTTTCACAGATATAGTTTTATGTGTTTTTGAAAAGTTCTCACCGAAACCAGTTTCGGTGAAAAACCGAACCGGGTTTTGGAGGAAACCGAAATGTCGCTTTTTCGGGTTTCGGATTTTATAGAAACCGGTTTTCGGTTTTTATAAAAACCGGTTTTGCCCATCCCTACTTAAAACTTATATCGAAAGGATAGGCATACCAAACTGCTGAAGCTAGGAAAACCAAATTTGGCATGAATGTTGATCAGTAGGTGACGAAAAGATGCGAAATGTTCAAAAACGCAACGTATTGAGTTCAAAATGCCGAAGTATGTATCGAACGCATGTCCAGCTCAAACCACTCGTGTTGGAGAAGCGAAATGTATTTACGTTTATGGCTAATAGTAGATATCCACAAAATATCGAAGATTATAATCTGTAATCCAATATGGCTGCCAGCGTGAAAAATGAGTTTGTATATAAATGTGTTATTTCTTGGAATACTGTGATCAAACCAACAAAATTTGATGCAGCTCGATGTACTGAAATGACTTACACATGGTTTGGTACTACTCGGCAATCTTGCAAATGATTCTTTTTTTTTTTTTTTGTATATTTGGTATTTCTTGGAGTATTGCGATCAAACCAACGAATGACATACAAATGTGACCGCCACGAATACGTTACAATAGAGCCACCAACCTACTGGTGCAGCAAGTCCTTTATGCATGAACTACGTATCACAAAATTAGAAAAATACCCGAAGGTATTCAACTTTTGTTTAGCAGTATGAATAGGAAGTCAGAGTTGTGTGTTCATCGCATATTCGTTATATTCAAGTAAATGATGTCGAGGGAACTGCCACGAAAGTGCATTAAGAACAAAAGATATATGTGTTGTTACCGAATGAAATAATAGTTGAAGTGAATCGAAATTCAATTGTTCTTTAGTCTCCCTATTGTTTCTAAATACATAATAGAGAAAAATAGAGATTTAGATTTGTACTGTTATGAATGACATAAGTTTTAAGCGGCCATCTTGGATTCAAGGTGGCCATAGTTTTTTAATTAAGCTTTTGATTATGTTTTGACCCGCCGCAATTTTGGACAGGGTTGTCGTAGAAAGTCGAGACTTGCTCCATCTACTTTCACTTAACAAGATCTTGAAACGATGAGCTACTTGACCCCTCTTGCCATTTGAAACTTTTTAGTTGGACCCCACCTGAGACCATGTGGGGACCCTGGGACAAGACGTTTTAACTTAAAATGTTGTACTTTGAAACTAATGCCACACTTCCTTTCCTATTTTCACATTTGTCTCACCGTTTTCGATTTATAGGAGTGACCATGGACTTTTCAATTGTTTTTGTTTACATTTTGACCCTCCGCCATTTTGCATAGGATTGTCGTAGAGAGTCGAGACTTGCTGCATTTTCTTTCATTTTACAACAGCTTTCAAATGGTGGGTCACTTAACCCCTCTTGCCATTTGAAAATTTTGAGTTGGACCCCATCTGGGACCCTGCGAGGACCCTGGGGCAAACTTTTTTATCCGAAAAAGTGTGTCCTTGAAAACGACTGGATACGTATTATTCGAGTTTTCTATTTACCCAACCGTTTCCGAACAAATGAGTCGGTTCAAACTATTCTGCCAGCTGTGTAGCTTTTATAATACAAAATATGTTGTAACTCACGACATTCCGCCCGGTGGCACGTATAACTTTGAGAATCGTTTAGTTATAACATATCAAATGTAAACATAATTGTCTCGTTCGGATCTCAGCGGAGCCACTGGGTGACCCTTCCTTGTCAGTATAATAAGTGATGCTCCAAAAATCGTTGCTCTTATTTCGTGAGATACGTTACGCAAAATGGTTAAATGAAATAATTCAACAGTTATTCTTTTCTTTGAAATAGTTTTGTTATGTAAGAGTAAATTCTTTAGAATTGAAATACGGGATCATTAGTACGTCCTGCTGATCCGGATGAGAATAATTGTAATGGCATGTATCTTGTTAAGAATCATCGCATTGGCGAACTCTTTGCTTGAACCATGTTGTTAATATTTTATTTGATCTGATTGCGAAGGAACATTGAATACTACATACAGAATAAGAAAAGATATATCCATGAGTCGAAGTCGTTTCTGTTTATAATATGACAGATAACAACTGGCGCAAATCCGGGGAGACCTGGGGAAAATGTCCCCTCAATCTTGAATCTGAAGGGGACTGTCCCCCTAATAATCTGACTTAAAAAGTGCTTTTTGGGATAAGTGCGATGATTTGTGTCCGACAGCCACAAAGGAAAGTGAGATGAAATTTGTTTCTCTTGGCTTTTCCATTTTTGATAAAAATGAAGGCGTGCGACTGTGCGTGACGTAACCGGATATGGAATCTTATTTCCTTCTTTCCCCTAGACCCTAGCACACGAAGAGTATATACACTATCCAATGTCAGTAGAACTCATCTTATCCAGTAAATACGCATTTAATCTATTTGTAGTATCAGCCTAGGCATCTACTCATGCTTCGTAAGCTAACTCTATAGCCTATGGAAGCCGGAGGGTGAATTCCGCGTTCACAAAAGCTCTCCACTGACTTCTATCCTTAGCCAACTGGATCCAGTTTCTATTTTGTATTCCTATATTGCGAGATCCATCTTAATATTGTCTTCCCATCAGCACCTAGGTCTTCCTAATGGTCGTTTTCCGATTGGTCTTACCGCTAACACTTTGAAAGCGTTCCTACTTTCTACCATCCTGGCTATATGTCCTGCCCACCTAAGCCTCTTAGGCTTGATGACCCTAACAATGTTTGGTAAGCCGTATAATTTACGTAATTCCTCGTTATGAAGTTTCCGCCATTCCTCATTCTCGTTCCTCTTGGATCCGAATATTCGTCTGAGCATGTTCTTCTCAAATACTTTCATCTATGTTCTTCACTCAGAGTAAGCCACCATGTTTCGAAACCATACAGTACAACAGGTATGATTATCATCTTATATATTTTAAGCTTCAAATTCCTCGACAAAACGACGACAAGTGATTTTGAACTGAATAATAACACGAATTCCGTGTTTTAGTCGACATTTAATTTCTTCGTGAATATGATTTTCGTCTGTTAATATTGATTCTAGATATTTGAAGGTATCCACTTTATCAAAAGTATTATTTAATATTTCAACGCATTCATAATTTGCCGTATTACGGTCCCGACGCAGTTCCATGTATTTAAGTTTCTCTGCATTTACTTCTAAACCCTTGTCCCTGCAAGCGCATAATAAGACATCTGCATTTTTTCTATTGTTCTCCTATCATCTCCTATTAAATTTACATCATCCACCTACTCATAACCTGGTGAAACACCGTTCAGTTCTAGGCTCTAGTTGCTATCTTTGATTTTCCTTATAGCGTATTCCAGGAAAAAGTTGAATAATAATGTCGACAACACATCTTGTTTCAGGCCATTCTCGACGTGAAAGCTTATGGTCAAAAATTTTCCTGCCTTGACTTTACTCTGGGATTCACTTAAACATGCCTTAATTGATCTAATTACCTTTTTCGGTATTCCAAATTCTGTAAGAACGTTGTACAATGTTTCCTTCCTAACCGAGTCGCAAGCCTTTCTAAAATCAATAAGTAGTTGATATACCGGGCAACTGTATTCCCACTTCTTTTCGAGTATTGGAGAATGGTAAATATTTCGTCGACAGTTGATCGATCTCATCTAAATCCACACTGATAATCTCCAATAATTTCATCTGCGTATGGGGTCAATCTTGCTTATAGAATGTTTGAAAGGATTTTATAGGATGTTGACAGAAGAGAAATCCCTCGATAATTATTAGTCAGTTTTGTCGCCTGTCTTGTGGATTGGAACAATGATTGATTCTTTCCACTCCCTATGGCAATTCTTCCTTGTTGTAGATAACCAGAATGAGTTTGTGTATCTTCTTCCAGAATTATTCGCCTCCAGCTAAAATTAACTCAGCCGGAATTTCGTTTACACCCGGAGATTTGTGTTTCTTTAATTTCTTTATAGGGATTTCTACTTCTATCCGGTTGGGTTCTAGAATATACAGTTCTGCGGTGTGTATTTCCCTTTCTTCACGCACATTAGTTTTTGGCTGCGTGTTCTGCAAATCTTTCCAACTATTTAAAATGCTATATGTTTTAGTGAGAACTGTTCCATCAGCTTTCTTTAATATAAGCACGAGGTTGATAGCCTTTCTTAAATTCGTTGATCCCTTTATACATGTCCTGAATGTTTTCATTTTTACTATTATCCTCAAGTTCCTAAATTTTAGCTTCAAAATCTCACGTTTCTTTGTTCTAAAAGTTTTGGAAGCTTCCCGCCTGATGTCTACGAAATATTGTGTAGTTATTTCATTCGGATTTTGTAGCCAACGTAATTTTGCCTGTTTTCTCTCCTCTGTTAATTCGAACCATGGTTTGTTCCTACGTATTTCCGGGTGTCCGAATTTTTCTTTTTAGAGAGGATGCTTCGTAAGCAAAGAGAAGAATTCATTTGCTGAAATATTTTTCTTCATAATGTTAAGGTTACAGCTGTTAACTAAAGAGTATATGACATGCGTCAGATTTCTGTAACGATTCCTGTAATGTTATTGAGATTATCATCATTTTGCTCAAAGAGTATTGTTGCGTCATACATGATTGATATTCTTTCTTCATAGTTTTGGAGAAGTCATTATTTATATTACCTAGGTATTATATTATTATAAAACAATTTTACCGCAGATCTTTGTGGATGCCTAATTAGAAACATACTAATTATAAATATGTATGTATTCAGATTTGAGAATGTGTTCACGGCAGTGATTTGTAATACTGATATGTACTACTACTTCATCTACACTGCCTAATATATAATATACTCTACAACAGTTGATCAGATTCATCTACCGTATATATGAGTTTCATCTCCCTTGTCTAGAATAAGCCCCAAATCTGTCTATTTTCCAATGTTGAAGACAACCAATGGCGTATTTAGGATTTTGTTTCGAGGGGCTATGCCCAACACAAGGTAGGAAATGGACAATTGCCCACCTGAGTTTGAGAATTACATATATTTTAATTTATGCATAAATTGAAGCTATAATAGCAAGAATTGCAGACCGATAAATACTATATGACATACAAAAATTTTGGAGTGAATCTAACCTTTTATTCTATTCATACAAGAAAAAGGAAGCATCCTCTTGGCCTTCCTAATTTCCTGGGCTAATTATTCCCCCCTTTTTGATTTTCTTTAATCCAAATATTTCCTTCTTTTAAAAATTACTAAACGATATAATTTTTCTTTTGTTATAATAACTAAAGTCCTGCCATGTTGATATCCGCGCAAGTTGGTGTGGAATATCAGTTACGCTTATCAACTCCTCTTAGTTTTGGTGTTACTGATGACGGCCGACTTGAATCACAACTGACAAAGGTCGATAAAGTATGATAGGCGAAATGAAAGAAAGTAACATTAAGATAAAGAAACAGAAAAGTAGAAAGGACGAAAGAAAGAAAGAAAAGGACGCAGTTCTTACATGGAATGAAATTTGACAAATACAGTATTATTTCTAAACAAAGAGCATAAGAAAATGGAAAGTCAATGACATTCTTAGAAATGGTAAGAAGGATTATTGTTGTACTGGGAATGCGAAAAACTAACAAATTTATTTCGGGGGAAGCTTTCGCCCGATAGCCTCCTAAATACGCCATTGAAGACAATTCTGCTCCCCTGATCCTTCACAGCATTGTTTATGAACTTCATAAATATTTTGAACATTGCTTATATATATATATATATAATATGGGAACGGTCTTACCCGTTCCCCCCAATGTTGAAGACAGATTTGGGTCGATGCAGACAACCTCATGGAGATAACCACTAATGACCAAGCACCTCTTGGGAATCTTCTTAATAATGGTACATGAGGCTTTAATTTGAATACTAGATTCCAAAAGTCAGAAATCTGATTTTGTTTAGTTTGTAATTATAATATTCAATTTTATTTGATAAAGAAAAACTACAATTGAGAGATACTTTATCTTTTAGTATCGGAAGTTTATTTTCCTTGTAGAGAGTTTGATGACATTTTATAATGTGGATGACAAGTCCTCTTCGATTACCATTTTTCTGCAATAAATGCAGGATGCATATTTGGCTGAACATTAACTTATTGTTGGTTTGTAGCCACTAACACACTTCGGACATCAGAACTTGTTTACATAAGATTGTGACTCTCCTGGCAGGAAGCACCATTGGGTATTAAAGAATTCAAGTCAGGATAACTGACGTCAATCCTCTGTGGTTCAGCCCTCACAATGCAGCAAAAGTTATAGAATGCTATTTCCTTAAATGACTACATCCAACATAATTGATCCATGAAAAAAATTAATTAAACAATAGAAAATTTTAAATCGATGTTTCAAAACACAACTTAACCAATTTTTTTACAATGAATTGAAAAGAAAATATATCATAGAATCAAAGCTCAAATCTTAATGGTACTTCAACAACGAGAGATACAATTTGCCAAAGAACATTCCTCCAGAAGCACATGCCATTCTTGCTGATGATCTCACACCGATACAATTCGTAAACACAATATATACCATCTAATCTGAAAACCTCTAATTTATTGAATCTTATTCTTCCTTTTGTAAAACGGCACATGTTACGTTTTGTCAAACGCGAAGTTAACGACAATATCGTTTTTACTATACATAGATACACATTTTGTGAGATATCTGCACCTGTCAAGCTGTTGCCTACATCTGGTATATTATAAATAAATATACTTTTTTTTGAGAAACTATAATGTGTAGTATTGTTTTATTCACTTTTATCAAAACTTGATTTTTTTGGCATGTGTTGTTTCACAGAAAAAAACAATTCAATTATTCACAGATGTTTTCTTTGCTGATTTGGAGGACAATATCTATTTCAGCATCTTGCGTTCATAATATATGTTCGTACGTTTAAGATGGGAGTTTAGAAAGGAGTTTTTACAGGAAAACGTACTATGGTTAGCATTTGTCTAAATTCAGTACTGCTTCACCTTTATAGAAATAGATTGTAACTAAGTAATATTTGACTCCTGTTAAAAGTACATAATACTTTATTAATATTTTTATCACCCTGGATAATTGTGGTATATACCTAATGGCTTCTATAATAATTAATAACTATTAACAATATTTACATTTTTACAGAAATAATACATTCCGTATGCAACTGTCTTCCAAGTTGCACAGAAGCAAGAATACACACCGCTTACTTGAAGTCATTTCAGTGAGTAATTACACCAATGATATAATGTCTTTGTTTACTTCATTGATAAATATGTATGGAAATACACGGAAAACTTTAAGAATATATGGAGTATTTTAAATTTGTACATGTTTTGTTGAAGGCCTTTTTTGAAAATCTTTGAGTTTTACTTCCCACGCCTATGCCGGCTAGGCTAAAGAAGACGATGATGATGAGAAATGAATGAGAAGGTGGAATGAAAAAAAAATGAGAGAAAAGAGAGAAACCAGAGGACACCCACGCACACGGTGCTTGTCTGCCACAAAGTTCAATTGGCGCGATCTGGGATCTAATCAGGAACCCCATGCAATAGAGATGAACGCTCTACCATTGAGCCACTGCGGCCCCAAGGTCCACTTTGAACTGCACTTTTTAACACTATACAACTATTGTTAATTTATATTAAACATATCATTTTATTATCTTAACATTTTGGTCATAAAGTAATATGAAAGTAAGTAGTGTCTTAATCTCCCTTTTCATTTATAATGTTTATATATGAATGTGGATATTTATAACTAAGATAAGTTAGTCACTATTTATATTCCAAAATTCTCTTCCTTGCAACTAAGGATACATAATAATTTTCATCAAATTTATTTATCACCGAATAAACTGTAAAATTGTGTATCTCTTATATAATATAGTAACTGGTACTGTAATTCAATTATCTAGTTTGTCCAAATTGTATGTAACTTATTTTTTCGGGTGTAAAGCAGATATTATAAACGTTATAGAAAGACCATGGTAGAAAACACTTCAAGTAGCGAATGCTTAATGGAAAGAAATGGTACAATTGAGAGAGTGGCGTCTTCCAATCTTCATTCATTACCCATTCCGTTTTAATTCCACATGTTCTACATGATCTCTCACATGCTAGTGACAAAGTGGGAATTCGGATTGTTTGTAGTAGTCAGCGAAATGGGTGATTACTGATCGTCTTTGTAACTGTGTGGTAGACGAGTAATTATCTAAACAGACTATTATGTGAATACAGTACTATTCTTGTATATTATTTTGCGTGCTAAGACAAAATGTAAAGAGCAAATGAAATTAAGAATTATTTCGCTGCAAAGCATTAACTATGCTTTTTAAGCTGTTCTATCTTTTGAAACCGATGAAGGTTGCCTTTGTTCCCGACATTCATTTTGTTCCCTTTTTCAATTCTTGTTTCTTAATATTTTCACTTCTCTTCATTCTCCAGGGCGACATGACCTTGCCAACAGAAATGATACTTTGTAGTGGTATATTTCCTACTAAGCTTACTAAGAACAATCAATTGTGATTTCAGAACTAGAACTATTTGTATATATTATGGACAAAATTTTGTTTGTCGATCTTTTAGTAGAATATTTGTTAAAGTGTGTGATTTAATAAGTTTTCTTCTATTTAGAATGGCTTCATAATCGCATTGCAGTTCCGCGTTTCTACTCTAATATCGAGTTGGTTTCGAAAATATTTGTAAGAAAAAGTCGAAAAATTACATGAATATTAGTTAGTATTTCGACCGTTTAAGACAAATTTCTCAAATCTGTAGAGGTGAAATTTCGCTTCAGATTTTAAAAGATGTTTCTAAGCACATACTTTATGATGGAACTAAGAAAATGTTTTGAAATATTTTCTAAGCCTTCTGTTAATCCTTGTTTTTATTCAGCAAATACGAATAGCTAAAATTAAAGGGTACCCAATATTGGTGGTTAAAAAGATTGGATATGATGTAGGAAATTCGTAATTCAAATCCTAATTCTTCTTTGCGATTTATTTTTACAGCAGTCAGCTCGTACTCTTGTAATTTTTCCCTCTGAAATCTGCATCCGAGGAAATGTTACCCCTCTTCGTTTACATGAAAGAAAAAAAGTGTTACATAATAAATAGATAAAATTTCATTTTATAGCTTAAGTAAAGCATTCTCTATATACGAGATGGATTTGTATTGGGAAATTTCATAGGAAGTATTTTTTACGACCTTATTATTTTATTTGTTTACGAATTTATTTACCACCGAAATAAACTGTAAAATTGTGTATCTCTTACATAATATAGTAACTGGTACAGTAATTCAATTATCTAGATTGTCTAAATTGTACGCACATTTTTTCGGATGTATTTTACTTGAATTTTACTTATTAGAATGACAAAGAGATTATTTGTTATAAATTAATTTCGTTATAAAATGTCTCTTAAATACATTATCACTTTTTGTGCGACGCATTGTCTTTTCAAAAGTGTCTCCACCAACACTTCTGGTTAATTCAAGAGAACTCAGATGATATCAAAGTAATTAAGATAGAGATATTTATTTTAAGATCATTGTTGAAATTAACAGTTTCAAACAAATAACTCTGCAAATATATATTTTAATTTTTAATTAATATAAAATGCCTTTATATTGCTAGCATAATTAGGATTATTTATCTAGTTGTCCCTAAATTATTACGTAAATCGTTTTTTTGAAACTATAATACTTTAGGAGATATTTTAATTAAATAAAAGAAATCTCGCCGTTTTTGTGTAACTAAGCCCAAACTTATGAAATATGGGTACGAAATGTATAACTGATATGTATACAGATTACATATTACTAATGTATAGCAACGCTTGTTAGTGAGACAATATTTTTTCTCCTCGTCTCCCTGTAATCCATATATCTTCCTCTTTGGTACTGAATTCTAGTGAATAACACACTAAATATTATTTAAACATACCTTCCCCCTATTTATATGCAAGTACTATAAACTCGTTTTATTTGGATCCTATGTTGTAAGGAGAATAACAATCGAAAATAAATGTTTTACTCATTACATTTTCGGAAATTTAACCAACAGTCAAAATCTACTTAAAACTACTTTATACCTCCGCTTAGTGTAACCAATTCCGAAAATATAGTCTTATTGCAGCTTACAATGCAAAAAGAGTTCTTATACATATCTCAAGGTTCTACGCCTTATAGTTTCAGAGATCTGGATAACACAAAATATATTTTAGACCCACCCTCCCTTAGGACATGCAACTCTCAAAACCTTATTTGTAGGCTAGGGTGTAACGAAAACTTTTGTCAATGGTTTCATAATCCTACTTCTAATAGTTTTAGGAGCTTAAAGTCCCTCCCCCTAATTTCATCTTGCGATAGGTATTTTTCATAAGCACATCGTATCTACAGCCAAAGTGCATAGGAAGTACTTCCATAAAACTTCAACTTTCTATGTATAATTGTTCTGAAGATCTGTTTATGCATGAATCGCTGAGTCTGTCAATACATTTATCCTTATATATATATATATATATATTACTGAAATGCTTCTTTTAATATATCTGATAATAACGTTTGCAATTGATTTAATTTGTACATTCTTTTTAGCGATAAGTCTGAACCTGAATTCTTCAAGTACAAATTGAGATACAGGTTGTACAGATACAGAATACATATGAAAGTAATGAGAGGACTTCTAGAAATGTTTGGTGAGTACACTTAAAACAGCGTTCAAATATGAATAGTTTTTTCTTTCTCTTGTACAAAGTTTGTAATTCAAATAAGTATCAAGAGGAGTTACTGCTGAATAAATACCAACGTGCTCGCTATTGTACTAGATTACTCAAAATTTGAAAATTACAAATTAAACTTTAATTGGGAACTTCAACCCCAAGATATTTCGGGTTGTTGGAAATGAAAGTTAAACACTGTGGATTGTTTTGTATATATTATATCGTCGTCGTTCTCGTAGAAGGCACTAACACCATACCTCACAATTTTGAATCAAATATGCTATTGTAATGAGAAAAGGATATTCTATATTTGTATGCTTTCGACTGGCCTTAGCTCGAAAACTATGCACGTTTAAACACAGGTCCGTATGAACGTTGTCTTGTAATTTTAATATAAGGAATCACATCTTAAAGTTAACCTGTATACTTTATTAGGACCATTGTTATATGAGTACAATTAAGGTTTGTGAGTGTGTTTGTATATTTTTTGTTTGTCCGTAATAAAAGTCCACACCGCTGAATTCGTATATTTTAAAATAATTTCATAAAAGAAATCATCATAGTCTGAAGGAGATCATAAACTATGTAAATTCCTTGATTCTTATTCTAACGAGAGAGAAATCGGCTTCAAATGAGAAGATATGCTTTAAAATTTATGCAAGAAACAGAAAATCTCACTAATTCCTCACGTTATGAGGGAAAAATCGACATAAAAACTCATTTCTAAAAGCAAGTTGGCAAACACTTATTACGTATAATTGGAAAAAGTATTGTGGAGGGTAAAATACTCGTAGGATTTGGGAAGGAGATGTCATGTTAAAAATAATCGAAAGCAAATGATATTAGTACCAAATCAATAGCTTTCGGGGGAGCTCTAAGATAAATAGTGACATACCCGATGCTGTTTAAGTCCACAACATAGTAGGTTACGGATGGGATAAGTGGAAGGTAAAATGTCTCCTTTAACTGAAGTTAGTACCGAATCCAAGGTTTTCATGATCCTAAGCTGATCCTTGATAGGTCCAATTATATTTAAGCCCAAGTTTGGTCAAGAACGTCATATCAGTCAACTCTGAAATTGACATGGGTAACATAAGAGGTTTGGTTCTTTATTAGATACTTTATCCAATTTCTTACTTTTCACAGGGACTTCGCCGATATTAGTACACTCAGTTACCTATTTTCTCGCCGGAGGAAATGATTAAGTTGAAACATAACTTTTTTCTTCGCATTGTTCTCTCTTCTAATCAAATGTTGGTAACACAGGTGATAAGTTTATCTTTGTTTACATTTTGTTTTAACATACGAATTCAACAAAGAATAAAATTGTTTTTATGACATTAACTTCATATCAAACCGTCTGTCTCCTGGTAACCACTACTGCTTTTACCGTATCAGGATAAACGTTAAAATAGGCTGCCGTTACATTTCTAGTGTTTCCGATTTAAAATAGATAATTTGTAATCAAGATTTAAACTATAATATGGACAGTGATTTCATTTTTTGCTTTTTTTTGTTGCCAGTCTTGCTTTATGAGGACCAATAGTAGATGGATAGAAAATTAGTTTCTATCATTTCTGGGTCTAATAAACAACTAATCGCTGATATATCTCTTGTATTTGAAAAGTTGATCCCATAAAAGTTGTTTATGGAAAACTTTCTTCTGTCATCGTCAACAAAGTTTAATATTTGAATGGAAATTGCAGATTTCTGCTACTTTGATTCATAATAGACGTGTAAGAGACGAGAATGAATGCATTTTACGGACTCGTAATTTCATAAAAGTCACATTTATAGCTATTTATTACCATGTGAAGTTGTAGTTGGTGTTAATTTTCAAATTTTATTGAGTGATACGGATAGAAAAGGTGATTTTATCTAATATTATATCTTTATAAAGAAAGTGCATTCGACATTAATTTGATTGAAATTGCAATTAATACTTTTACTATTAAAACTGAAAATTGTTGAATTCTATCAATTCTCATTGACAATAGAGATATAAGGACCTACATTGAATTTATTCTTCGGCATCTAATTTTATTGTTTTAAAAAATATTCTTCGTCTTTATTTTTTAATGTCGCAGTATGAAAATCGAAATGGGAACCGGAAGTGGTAGTGAGTTTCAATTTCGAGGGCCAGGTTCTGCCAACCGTTAGTTGGAAATTTTTAAGATTTAAAGGTCTAAGTGATTATGGCAACTGGATAAATACAATAAGCATTTCTTCGACTACATGCGAAATATGGAGAAAAGCACAATGCTCTTCGACAAGATGTCAGCTTTTTAATAAGATTCAAAAAATCGCTTCGTAGAACTTCCACTACTTATACATACTAAGTTTTTAAAATGGAATAAAAATAATTTGAAGTAATTTACAAATATCCTGCAATAACATAGAAATAGTTTTATATATATTGAAGCCTTTACATAAATATTAGATACCTTTTTAATTAATAAAATAGTTCGTAATATTTTCATATACGGATATATGTTTATTTAAAACATCAAGAGTATTATATATATATTGCAGTGTCACTCGGAGGAGTATGGAGTTTGTTCCTGGGAGCTAGCATAGTGAGTGCTTTAGAGGTTATTTATTTCCTTCTTTGCAGACCTTTTTTCGTACGCTTTTCAAAGACGGAAACATTTCAACAATGGTGATACTATAGTTAAGCAATAATGCTCTATACCCTATTGAAGTTACCCGCGTAATAAACAGAGTTTGTCATTTTAACTAGTAGTTACCAACATGTTCAAAATAAGAAATTTTATGTCGAGATATCACTTGCAAAGACGACGACAGTTCCAATATGAAGAATAAGGAGAATATTTTGTTCCATTGGCCTACCAATTTTCATGATTCATGTAATACCCCTTTTCGGGGTACTACCTAAAGGAATATTACATGTCACTACACTTATTAAATTAGTATTACACTTTGTAAACAAATTCATGGAGTGAACATAGTAAGAGAAAAATAGTTGATGTTGATGCTTAATTTACACGTAATGAACTTATCAATACCAGAAGCAATATCGTTTACTTGTTCAAAATCAATACAGCATTAAAGTGCAACATTTTCATTGTTACTTTATATGATACTCAAGCTTAGAATAAAATATTATTTGTAGCTTCTATTTATAAAATAAATGTTATGTCTTCATAATTATATTCCATTTATATTAAAATTTTATACATTCAGTTATTATATGTTGTCATGTTTTAATTTGATATAAGTAAATCTCTAAATATATTAATTGTTCGTTAAGGCAAACTACCAAATAAATATCAATTTAGAAAGTAAAATTCATTTCCATCTGAATTACTTGACAATCAATTCCAATGTTATTTTAGATTTTTTGTAAATACAAGTTAAGATTTTCAGAATAAACCTGTCCCTTGCTTCTTGACAAGTACAGGTCATATGATGATGTTTATGCTTATTATGTATCATGAAAATCATAATGAGCATTTGAATTTCAGTTTGCATAGCTCATAAACAGTCATCAAGTTTCTTCAGGTCCAAAATCTATTTAGAATATGGTAAGTTGTGTTTTGAACAACTGCTTTCTATTTTAGAATATGGTCCACTTCTTATTGCGAACTGAATGTCTTTCTGAATAATGTAATATTCATTCTTCATTCATGTTGTAATTTCTAGCACTGGAAATGAATGTAAATAATCGTATTAGTATTTGTGAAAGCAAACGTTTTATCAAACTTTGGTATTTTTAAACATTATTTCATTGTTGTAATTCATACTTCCTGTAAATATTATGAAATAACACACTAACAAAGTCCATAATCTTATTCTTTTTTACTCCTTACAAAACCTTGAAGGTATATTATATTAGTGATTAGGTAAAATTACTCCCCTATCGTTCTGGGCTTTGATCAATATCAAATACTAAGTTACTATTAATACATTGCAAGTTGTGTTACTTCAGTGGTGGTGTCTATGTAAGTGCTATCTCCAATGTACATCACACAATATACAAAACGGCAAGAAATATTTTGCAATCATAATTATCTGCACTCCGCACTGAGATGAGACTGGGGAAGTTCAAGTAAGGTATGTCAGATTTTGATGGACTGTTACAAACTCCCATTTTGTCCACATATATTAGTTAATATGAGTAATGTTTTAGATTCATTTGTGTCTGCATTTTCTATTTTGTGTGGACGTACTTGGCACAAAATATGTATTATCTTCAACTTATTTGCTTTGTAACAATATATCATTCGGTACACGCAACCCAGGTCTAAAAATGCGCCATTTTGGTGACAACTTGTGCCGTGACTTATGAATTTTTGGTGTAACATAATTTAATACAACTTCTCAACTTTGGACAAAAATAGTGAAGTAGTCGACTTGAGCAAAGCACTTCAACCGTAACCTTATAACCACATTGTAGTTACTGAATGAACTAATTTAGATGCTATAGAACTCTTTAACAGGTAAATAGAGTATTATATGATTTTACGTTCTTAATGTCTATTGTATTATCAATGTACTGGGAAGTTATTTTATAGCATCAACACATTATATTATCCATGCCAATACAAAAATTCGTTCCCTTACAAAATATGCAATCTCAATAGCTCGTAGACGAAGGGTATAAAATGTTTTAGCAATTGACGATAAACGTACAATTCTCTTGAGTTTTGCAAACTCTTAGTTCTCCCAATTAAAATTGTTACATATACTAATTAACAGAAATCAGTATTTTGAACCAAGTAGCTAACACTTGGTCTCTCTGTCATTCTGTGAACCCTCTGCGTGGAAAGTGCTTAAATTGTATCTTTATTTATCATTCACTGGGTCACAGTTTCTTCCATATGTTCTTTGCCAGTCTCTTTAATTACTAACGAAGTTAATGGACTCGCAGTTGGTTGATGCAAGATTGGGGAGACAATGATAAGTGGACATCCTTCTACTGCTGGCAGAAACACAGCACCGTCTGTTCTGAGGAAATGCTTTCGTTCCTGATATGTTGAGTACAAAGAGACGGGTTCAGTTCTAGTCACAGATTGTCATTGTATATTCGCTGATCAGTATAAATGTAATTGCCATGGTCAAAAGATAAAGATGCTTTAACACAGATTGTTGGCTATTATAGTAAGATATCTTCAACATTGAGCGAGTAGTCAATTTAATATAACTTAATGATGGTTTGAATGGAAATACGAACGGAATCGCAACAAGGATAATCAGTGGTAAAGATTTCATTACGAATAGTATATATGACTCAAATAAATCTTGCCTCCTTCTTTTCATGGGGACCAAAGGGAACATAAACATTCCATCATTTAAGTTCGTTCGTTCCTTTAGGCGATTGTGTTATATCCTAAATCTCTACGATAGATGATAAGTGTATCTAGCAATTTGTGCATAAAATGGAAATAGCACCTATGGTTTGAGAGATTTAATCGGTGAGGGCTATTTCTTGAGCGAACAACACATCAATATCTTCTTTAATAAGAGAAGTAATACATTATTATTAAAAATGGCAAAACCAAATCTATACATAAAGGCAAAGGCAACTATTAAGAAATTATTATTCGTCAAAAATGTAAGCACAATTTAAACATATGAAAAGAAGCCAATAATTTGGCAATGAAAATAATTGTGAAACGTCCCAACGAGAGTGTACCTGCTCTTAGCTCTCTGGAAGAGCCATGCATTCTTCCACCTGTGATCTACGAGGAATCGGAATTACGAAATTCTTCAATAGCTTTCGGTATTCCACCAACGGTTTAAATTTTAAAGTTGACTTTTTCTATATACAGGGCAGTTAAATCAGATTTACTATCGGAATGACTAGTACGTAGCTAGACATTCAAGTGTATTTTGTTGTTTGAGTCTGCCTTCAAGTGAAAGTGAGAACTATTATCGTAATTCATATATGAGCACTATGATCAACACGTAACTCCTTGAGATTTTTGCTCATCGAATTTGGCATGATTTTCTTCCCATGAAACTTCCTGTGCCTTGTCATCAGAAGAATACTGGGTTACTGCATTGGATCTAGATGGGTAATACCTTCCGATTCACTTGTCAGTAGAACATACTTCTTCCATTGGTAGGTCGGGACGAATAGCTGGATCTTGACAATTGCCAAGTACTGGAAAGTTATGATGGGAATATATGCCACGTTGATTAAGAGGAAGTACAGAAAACTCCATGTAATTGAGAACATTCTAATATTGTTTTTAATGTGAAAGATTATGATGAATACAAACTAGTGGTGATTGAGATCATCGTGTCCGCTTGGGAACTTTAAAGTTCGAACACGTTTTGCTTGGACATTCTCGGACAAAATATTATAATGAATAACATAAAACATAACTTTCGATTTTAACTGTATAACTACAAACTACTCTAAAACCATACACTTTAAAAAAAATGATACTTTATACATTTGGCGGATGGGCGGGTAAAGTGCGTTAAGTCAAACATTAGTGTTTTGGAGAAATCGCATTTGAAAGTTCAGACATAAATCCAAAATCAGGTTTTGGGAAAATGATTAACTGTTATAACTCTTCATATCGATTAGACTGTTTTTAGTAACTTAAAGACACGTCATTCGGAACACAGTAGATTTTCAAGGATTTTCATAGAATTATTGCTAGCATGCATAGAAAATAACGACTTAGCGCATTTTACCCGCGTACATTCAGTTTACTATAAACTGAATGCGTGCGTGTAGAATGCGTTATGTCATTACTTTCTACACATTCTGACAGTAATATTTTAAAACTCCTTGAAATATTGCTACTATCAATAGTTGTGAAATATATTTTAATCCCAATTACATCGTTTCTTCAGTTCCAAAATGTACAGTTTACATTCAAACACTTCACTTTGTTCAAGAACAACAGCCCAATTGTATATCTAAGAATGAGACCACTTTCTGTTATGAACTAATAGTACAAAAATCCTTGAAAATATTTCTACTATTATTAGAACAACTTCACATTTTAACCCCTGTAACAATGTGTTTTTTTAGTTCTAGTTCGCATTTTTCAACACATCACTTTCTTCAAGTTCCAATGCACTATTGTATATCTAAGAACAAGACCATCTACAGTTATTCATCTTCATCTCCGTCTTCGATGCTGTCAGGATGCATGTCTCTGGCTGAAAATAATGTATGTAGCTGTTTGTAAAAGTTGTGAAACACTACAAAAACGAACTGAAGCAGGTCCAACAAATCCTTCTTCTTTTTCACACTGATGGGAACAGGTCCTTTGCAGGCAAAATCTGGTTTCAAAATTGGAAGCTTTCCTCTTCTTGCAAAAGAATATGTTGGAATCTGTTCTCGTTCAGGGATGTTTCGTAGCTAATGAAAATCTCTTCGTCTTTATTTTTTTTATAATTCAAGCATTTTACTTCTCTACAGTACAGACGTTCTTCCTCTTGATACGTTTTCCTGTGTTGCAGGGGGCCCCTCAGAAGGGCAACAAAATCGAGAAAAATCATCACGTTTCATTTCATATACTATGACTGGCTCCTTCTTTGCTGATCGCCTCACTAGTACTGCTCAATCATGCGGATTTTCAGTGTTTCCACTTAGCTTAATTCGACTTTTCAGTGATAGAGTGGTCATTGTCTGACTACATATGGGTGTGACCGAAAACTAGAAACTTATGATCAATTGATGAATGGATTCGAGTGTGTCTATGTCTTGTAAGAATACCATTGAAATGGTTTTAACATGACTGTTCGTGTTTGGGTTACCGCATGTGTCCGAAAACATGGTAATATGTTTGACGTCTGGATTTAAATAATGAGTCAGATATTTGTAAATGCAAGAGCTGACCTCATTACACCTCGTCCTGCAATCGCTTCATGCAATATAATGTTATAACACCGTCCCTTGTCACAATCATGTATAGTTAAATTGAATAGCCATAAATGTCTTTTATTAAAAGCAATTGAACACTGCAAGGAATGAGTCGGAAGACATTGTTTCATGTCAAATGTTACTGTCTTCCTTGTAAGGTCATTTTTAGAAAAAGCCTCATCGGAGTTCTTCATCTCATATGCTGGTCTTGCTTTTTGTTTATAGACATCCAGCAATTTCTATATTGATTCTTTATTCGCCTCGAAAACTGACTTATGATTAAAGTATGTTTACCACAAATTTGGCATGTGTCTTTATGTGGTTTGTGTATCGATAATTTCATTTCATGAGATACTTTCTCAAAAATATGTCTGCTTACCGGAACACCTGCGCACTCTTAAAAGTTCATCGAGGATCACATAATATGGTAAATAATTTTTCTCAGAATCATTCCTTGCATAATGGCTTTCGTACCTAGGTAGCTATTTGTCTCCTAGACCCGACGCAACTATGCAAGAGATGCACAAAGAACAACTTGTTTTTCTGGGTAGAACATAATATGAACAATTACCTTTCCTAGTATATTCTTAACTAGAAGAGCTAAAATTTTCCTAAATACAATCCCTCATATTATAAGTTTAATTTATTATTTCTGAATCAAACGAACCTAATTCCGCCTGAACCAAATTCAGTATATGCGTCAATGCTCTATCGAAACTATAATCTTATCGCATAAGTATATGAGTAGGTTCATTTACTGCATTCAAATACCAGGCAAGTAAGTTTAATGTAAAATGGAAAAGCGCTATTTACTTTCTAATACTTAAATCTTCGTTACATTTTCTTCATGTTCCGCAGGTTTTTCAATACCCTACCGTAGCAACTTCTCCCCCTGTGTACTTATCTCTAGAAAGCACTAGATTAAACACAACGTCTGATTTCTACACAATATGAAAATAAAATAACATGCATGGCCACTCAGTGTACAACAATCTAATTTGCTGATATTATTCAATTATTGCTCACCGAGTGCGCTGTTTTCCGATGGTGTCGCGGTTACAGTACACACCAATCCCAGTGAGCAGTGTTGTTGCAGCAATCCTGAAGTCATAGTACCCTCTCGTTACTGTCTCTTCATCATCCTCTGTTTGTGTTCTTATCTTATTGAGCATTTCCTTATGAAAAGGGGAATGGGAAATTTGAACAGCACCCAATAAAACATTTGTGTGTGAGGAATATTAGTATTTTCATAACGTAAAATTGATTACTGAAGATTGTTTTGATTCCTTAATGTCTTCAAGCTAGTGCAAAATGTGTAAAGTCATGAATTAAATTTTTAAAAAAATATCGGTGATAATATGCATTATTTTAGTAGTGTCGACATAACACATTTTGCACACCCACAAACATATTTTTACACCGTGTCGTATGTCATAAGTTATGAACACCATGACATAACGCATTCTACACACCCATTTCTGTTTCGATCTAAGATAACTCAAAATACACTTCTTCATAACTTCGCCACTATTGCCATTATGATTTATTGCACTATTTACACATTCATCTCACTTTCCTCTATCAAGTGTTTATCATAACTCAATTCGAGCGATTTTTGACTTAACGCACTTTACCCGCCCACTCAAGATTTATTTTAATTAATTTGAGTCTAGCGCCGGTCACGTACAGATGGTTCGCATAATTCTGATAATTTATGATTGACTGTATTTCAGAAGGGAAAAGAAAACTGTTTACTGTTTATTACTGACTTTCATGGCCCTGAAAAACTCTTCCACGACAGTAATACTGCTTGTCAACGTGTGTTCAACGAGTATATTTCCCGGTAATGAGAGAAGCTTTTGCATACTTTATCTGGAATTAACAAATATGGAAGCCGATGGTAAAATCTAGGGTTGCAGAATGAAACAAATCACCTCATTAACGATTGTATTGACGAACAATTACAGTTAGTAAGGAGAGAAGAAACAATTTAATAACTTAGGTTAAGAAAGATTCCCTTTGTAAGTTCCCCTTAATTTCACTATCTTCATTTCACTGTATCTATCTACATTCAAACGTTCGAGACTGTTACTGCTATGTTCTCATATAATCAGTTCACATATTGAAATTTTACAGAAAACATAAGACGATTCATATGTTTTTTGTATACTGAAATCACAATAGTCTTGACCTTGGCACTAATCGGATAGGGCATTTCCACTTTATGCTCCATTCCTTGCAGCAGCCGTGATAACAAGAAGAAAGTCATGCTTGTGATTGTGAAGGTATTAGACCACATGTGATGCCAGATTTCTGTACAGCTTCTACCAATCGAGATATGAATAGGAAGAACACTTTACCAACAGTATCAGCGTATTTGACTGGACCTTTATTGTAGATAGAATTCGTTTACAAAAAAAGAAACTTACAGACTGATTTGATATAAAGGCGTTTCCTTATAAATTCTGTCTCGATACTGTATGCTTTTCACTGTCTTGTCCAAAATTGATATGTGGTGTGTTCTCAGAAATTCAACGTACGACGACGACTAAATATTTTCACAACAAATAAATATTAGTAATTATACACTTGAAGAACTGCAATATCACACTAACATAACATTAAAGTACTAACATCGTTCTTCATCACAAAAAAAAAACCTGCTACCGAGAGACCATGTTACATTAATGAGATCTCCCGAATGAATACAACTGACCAACGCCGATCACTGCCTTGACTTTACACAAAACTGTTACCAAGTTAAAATCTCTTTACAGAAGTCTAGTTGAGGATGTAAGATCTTACGAGGAGATTATCATTAGTTGAGTTATTTTTCTTCAACAAATTGTTATTGCAAGTCTATTATAACTTTTATATTATTAATGATCATAGCAACACGTATCATTTCAAAGATTTATCCTGCATTACATTTCTTATTTTAACTACTGTGCATAATACGGATTTCCTCGGGAAGAATTTTCTTATCTCGAATTACATCTCGAGCACTTTATTGTATTATTATAAATTAGAGTCCTTTTTATACATTAATTGTGTTGGATAGGGGCATTAACTCTCAATTGATTTATTACAATCAACCTAACACAGTAACAAGTGAGGCATAATGTTCCTCACTTGTATGGATTATATGGAAAATTAGGATTTGAACATATCAACTTGTCTAAAAAGTATTCAGTATTTGGTGTTAACATTTATAAGACTTTGCTGTCATTTAAAACCATATGTGCATCATTTTATTTGGTAACTTTCTGCCATTCCTCTGGCAACACCATAAATCTGTCAGCGTGAAACTTTCTTCGTTTATCGTAAAAAATGAAACTTATAGCACATTGTTTCTACCGGCATAATTTCAAACTAATTTAACAAGTAAGAGCATTCCCCAAATATGGAAAAATAATAGTCTGAGGCGCTATGTTCGTAGTATACAGTGGACTTATTAGAACGTCTCAGCCAAGTTCTCATCAGATATGACTGGTCGATCGAAATGCATGTAGTCTGCTTTCGTTAGCGTTGTATGCGATATGCTAGGTGTGGTCAGATTTGGCAGTTTATTTTGAATTGTTTGGTGAAAGCACAGAAGTTGAACAAAGAAGTAGAGGGATCGAAATGAGAGTAAATAATAAAACTTGTGCTATTAGTGCTTGGTTATTGACGTGCATGCATAGTAAGTAAATACAACACATGTTGGCATTCAATTATTTCCCGACCAAACTAATCTTTAGCACGGATTTCAACGCTTTTCTTGAAGTTGTAAACTATAATTAAAGTCTTATTAAAGGTCTAGAATGTTTTTCAGATTCATATATAGACCAGTGGAACTTTAAGAATTGCTTTTGTAGCTCTGCGACTAATGCTTTCTTGCTACTCTCACAATGATTTGCTCTCAATTTTGGTATTCCTTAACCTAGGTTCAAGCTATAAGCTTTAAAAAAATATGTTTCACCATACCGGAAGAGTATGTCTCTTTCACTGCGAATGCTATGATATGAATTCAGTGATAATAGAACCTCCTGAAACGTAACTCAGGTCCCTGTTTACAACAACATTCAATTTAAATTTTATATTTAATCTATGAAGAATTCTAGTACTATTGATCCGTTGGTATAGACTAAGTAACATGTTATGCACGAAAAAGAGTTGTTCCGTTTACAAGATTTTAATTTTGGAATTTGCGTATTTCCAACATTGCACAGTAAAACATCGGAGAGTCAAATAAATTGAGCATTCTGGCATGAGGCAGCGTTAATGAATCAAATCTCAGAGTATGACTTGCTGTAAGTATGAGTTATCGATATTTGAAACCTGATATTTGAAGCTAATATATATGCAAAAGGTGTTGATATACGTATAATCAGACATAAGATATTGCGCAATGAAGACGTGTTAAATTTGCTCAAAACTGCATTATGTTTTAAAACTTGACAGTGATAAACCATTCGGAGAAAATATTCTCCCGCAAGGAGCTCCACATTTGACTTCTATTTTATCTGATTTCTAAAACATTTACTCCATGGAATTTCTACTTACAAGAGAATGAGCTTAAGCCGTCTTTAGTGGTTACTCACGAGTAATAGAAAGTGGATAGCCTACAACAATATACGGAGAAGATCATAGTTGAAGTAAGGAGCAGTCCGCGCCAAAGCCCACCAGGGACGTTTGCAGAGGTAGAGAGTGGTTGTATGGACTTTCCTCCCCAAATCTCGAATTTTCAGTTAATTCAATCTAATAATTATAGTCTTGATTTAAAATATTTTATAAGCTTTATAACAATATTTAATTTGGACCTTCCAGAAAGCTTCAGAAACCTCAAAAATAAATTTCTGTTTACGTCCTTAAATCCCACACTGACATCTAGAAAAGCTATGAAGCGCATTTGGAGGGGTTCGAAGGTCATAATGTAGCACGAGTTATTGCCTCGACATATAATGGTAAAACTCGAATATGTACCGCCGTTATCTTGCTCAAATACACCTAGCACTTGAAAAGGAACCGTCGAAAGTTGTCAACAAATACCATGTCGTAATTAAAGCTGCCAATTCGAACCGCATATATATGGAACCAGGGGTAAAAATGGATCTGAAAAGGAAGGGGGACGGTACGTAGCGACATGACATCACGCCGTCCCCTGCCTATTTTTGTTCATTGTAAATTCTTTGCAACTGGGGGGACGCCGTACATATTTTTTGAAGGTGAGGGACTACGTCCCCCCGCGTTCCCCAGCAATTTTACCCTTGTATGGAACGACATGTGAGAATGGCGATAATTTATAAACACGTTCTACTGGATACACCGTATACACCAGATATGGTAGCATCAGACTAACATTTGCTTCCAGCTTGTTGGATTTATCTAAATGGAGTAGGTGAGAAAAATACGTTTCAGATTTTGTACCAGAACCAACACAATATATGCCGACGTGATTATTGAATTATCATAATAATAACAGAAGGCCATCTAACAAAATGAAGCATATGTAATTTCATAATGTTATTTAAAAATGACAGTGAATGCTTTGTCAGTTTTGACCTGCAAATGTCGAATAGTTTTATCACTAATTCCTAACTTGAATGTGCTCGAATTTACACTTGAAGGGTACACGGGAATAACAATCTAAGTTATTTTTTGAACTTTGTGAAGAAAATCGATTTAAAAGTGTAAGGACCATTTCCAATTTGTTCTCGACAATTATTACGTCTGTTTCTCTCTTCTTAAGTAATTCACAATTTTATGAAATCCTACAGTCGTTTAGTTTATAATGGTTAACTGTTATAAATAAATAAAATCGTTACAGAACAAAAATATAGAACCTTTCTTGAATAAACAATATATGCATAGAGATATTAGATAATATTTCACCTTGTCTCTTGTTTGCGAGGGGATCTCTTTACTGAAACTTAATCACTGTTTTGTTCACCACATTTTCGCGTATTCTCAATGAGCTGAAGTACTGTTGCGCTTCTGGCCCACAGAACTGTTGCAAGAATTGCAAGTCTTCAAATTTTGTCCGGGAAATTCCAATCGGCTGTCCCTGCTTTTTCGGAGGCAATAAATCTGCCTTCAGTTCTCGAAGTTGGAAGGTTTCTATGATTTTGTATATTTCATATGAACCAAAGTATGACTTTTGTAGGTAAACCAACGTATCCATCTTCCGCCCAAGGAATTTTAAGATTGTCCTTTGAGCGAACCGGGATTTGTTTTGTATCTCTTGCCAAAATATGTTGCCCATTAGAGGAAAAATTTCGGCTTAGAGTCTATCATAATCAAAGCTTCTGGTTTTAACCGTGCGTTTTCAATGACATCACGCCAGTCACTAGGTGTTTCACATTTGAACTGGGTATTTATTATGCCCAATCACATTTTAAGTATGAATGGCCAGTTACTGGAAACGTAATCTAAATCTCTGAAATCATTCCGTTGTGTGGACCAGAAAGTGAAACAACTGGAATATTGTGTAGTTCTTATTCTGTCCTGGGCAGGAATCGTAGAATATTTGCAAGTCACTAACAGTGTTTGATACAACTTGCGTGCAGTAATGAAACAACATAGAGCTAAATTCATCCGGATTGCATCATGAAACTTCATGCAATCATCTCCGGTGATGTGACTCATGGTTCGAATCCGTTTTCATCCAACCCAAAACTCAACCATATGCTTTTCTTTTCTTCCCACAAGGCCCAGCTGTCGGTGTAGATTGTTCATCCGAACTAGAGTTGCCCATTGCAAAGTACATCACTCGATGTTATACCCTAGCAGAACAGGAGTCAACTCACAAAACAAAGTTGTAATAATGTTATGCACTGTTATTGTTATGCTCAAAAACATGTAAAATTGTCTTTGCATTGAATCAGTGAGACTATGTATCTCAGGACTTTGATCGTTTTTCCGATGGACTTTGATGTTTTTTTTCAAAGTACACGATCGTTCTAAAGCTAAATTCCAGGGACATCGGTCACGTTTTCGAAATACTCAGTTTACTATTTGTAAGACCAGAATTCGTTGTACAAAACTGTACTAACAGCTCAAATTCCCAAAAAATGGACTTAGATCGTTATTCCCGTGTACCCTTCACTTATTTTTATACGGAATACTCTGAATAATATGTTGCTTTGTAATGTTGATCGATTAAAAAAATAAAGAGATTCAATGTCCTTTGTACAGTTCTTTGTTTTCTATACAGCTCTTTAAAGTTAAAAACTACCTCCTGCGGAAATCACAGTATTTATAATAGGAACAGCCTACGTAGTCCTTCATTCATTTCTCCTGAAGTTATGATGATTTTGTTTCAAAATGTATATCAAGGAATAAAATAACTATTCTATTTTATAGAGAAAATGGGAAATGATTTATGTTACGACTCAAAATATAATAGTTTGTTAATTATAGTTTAGTGCTGCTTTCATCAGCGGGCCTCTTTCATAAGTCCACCCACACCTTAACGTGGGATTTGAACTCCATGAGCCCTTACCAAGAATTGAACTCTTTTCTCCCGCACCCGAGAGGATAATCGAATAGTCAAGATACTTAATACCCTGTACTCAGCTTATAGCATTTCTCATGTATACACGACTCCAAAAGTGCATTACCACCTGCAATTCTCCTTTTCCTGCAATAGCAGGCAACCCAAAAAGCTCGGCGCTTCGGTTGGTTGCGAATTCGAAAGGCGTTGGACCAAACCTCAATTTTGTAACAAATATATCAGTGTGGCAAAGTGCAAATAAGAGAATAAAACAAATTGTTAAGAATAACAATTTTATTATCGTGACGGAGTTGGATGACATCAAAAGTTACAAAATGTTCTTACTTAAGCAGCTCAAACAAGATGAATGGCAAGAAACAGATATCAGAAAACCATTTTTGTCCTTCGCCCCCCAAAAAGAATCTCTTAAGAAAAAGAGTTATATAAAGCAAAGGTTTAATATAAAAGCCCAAATCAAAATTTAAAAATTTGACACCCGAAAGGCAAGAACAACTGAAACGAAATGAGTGCAATTGTCCACAGATATTGCAGACGTAAAATGAAGGAATACGTGTTTCGTATTTTAATAAAAAAACGGTTGGGTGGGGCATGGGCCCCTCCAAACATTTGATCACGAAACATCAAAAGTGTTGGTAACAGTATGTCAGATGTGTGTAAAGAACATGAAGAATTGCAGCGAAAATTTACGTATGGACAATACAAAAAAACAAACGAATACGTTTTTTTATTTTCTGCGGAAAAACGGTTTTAGGGGGCAAAAGCCCCAACCCAAAATTTTGAAGGTTGACTCCCAAAAGGCAAAAAGAAATGAACCGAAGTAAACGATATTGTGGACAGATATTGTAGACGTAAAATGACAAAAAAAAGGGTTTCGTATTTTACTTGAGAAAACGGTTGGGTGAGGCACGAACCCCTCCAAACTTTGATCACAAATTATTAAAAGTGCTAGCAACAGTATGTCAGATGTTTGTAAAGGACATGGAGAATTGCAACATAATTTTGTGTATGGACAATACGCAAAAATAAACGAACACGGATTATTTATGTTCTGCGGAAAAAAACATTTTAGGGGGCAAAATCCCCAACACAAAATTTTGAAAATTGACATGCGAAAGGCAAAAACAAGTTAACCAAACTGTATTAAGTTTTGCACAGATATTGTAGATGTAAAATGACAAAAAACGGGTTCCGTATACTCCAGCAAAAAAGGGTTGGGTAAGGCAAAGACCCCTCCAAACCTTTGATCACGAAATGACGAAAGTGCTAGTAACAGTATGTCATATGTGTGTAAAGCACATGAAGACTTGCAACGAAACTTTGTGTATGAACCATACGCAGAAAATGAACATATACTGTGTTTTACCTTCTGAAAAAAAACGGCTTAGGGGGCAAAAGCTCCTACCCAAAATTTTGAGTGTTGACGCCCAAAAGGCAGGAAGAAATGAACCAAAGTGAAGAAGTTGTGCTCAGATATTATAGATATAAAATGAGGGAATACGGGTTTAGTATATTCCTGGAAAAAAGGGATTGTTTGGGGCACCGACCCCTCCAAACGTTTGATCACGAAATATCGAAAGTACTAGTAACAGCATGTCAGATGTGTGTGTAAAGGACATGAAGAATTGCAGCATAACTTTGTGTATGGACAAAACGTCAAATATAAACGCATACAGTTATTTTATTTACTGCAGGGAAACGTTTTTTAGGTCGCAAAAAAACTCACCAGAAAATTTTGAAAGTTGATGCTGAGTGCTAAGAGGAAGTGAACCAAAGTTAAAGTAATTTTTCACAGACATTGTAGACGTAAAATGATTATACGGGTTTCGTATTTTAATTCAGAAAACGGTTGGGTGGGGCACCGAACCATCCAAACCTTTGATCACGAAAAATCGAAAGTGCCAGTAACAGTGTGTGTTAAGGACATGAAGAATTTCAACATAACTTTGTGTATGGACAATACGCAAAAAATAAACATATACTGTTTATTATTTTCTGCGGAAAATCGGTTTTAGGGGGCAAAGTCCCCCACCAAAAAATTTGAAAGTTGACACCCGAAGGGCAAAAAGAATGAACCAAAGTGAATAAAGTTGTGCACAGATTTTGTAGACATAAACTGAGGGAGTACGGGTTAAGTATATTAATGGAAAAAAGGGTTGTTTGGGCACCGAACCTTTGGTCACGAAATATCGAATGTGCTAGTAACAGTATGTAAGATGTGTGTAAAGGACATGAAGAATTGCAACATAACTTTGTGTATGGACAATACGCTAAAAACAGACGAATACTGTTGGTTTTATTTGCTGCGGAAAAACGGTTTTAGGAGGCTAAAGTGTCCACCCCCAAAATTTTAAAGTTGATTCCCGAATCGTAAAAAGAAGTGAACCTAAGTGAATGAAATTTTGCACAGTTATTGCAGATATAAACTGAGGGAATACGAGTTTTGTATCTTCCTGTAACGACGGTTAGGTGCGGCACGGACCCCTCAAATCTTTGATCACGAAATATCAAAGGTGCTAGTAACAGTATGTCAGATGTTTGTAAAGGACATGAAAAATTTAAACGAAACTTTTTGTATGAACAATTGGCAAAAAATAAACGAATACGCGTTTTTTAATTATTTTCTGTGGATAAATGGTTTTAGGGGGCAAAAGCTCCCACTCAAAAATTTGAAAGTTGACGCAAGAAAGACAAGAAGAAATGGACCGAAATGAATGAAATGTGTACAAGTATTGCAAAGGTAAGATGAGGGAATATGTGTTTCGTATTCTTCCTGAAACAAAAAACTGTTGAGTGGACCGAGGCTTTGAGGGGCGAGAAGGGTTGACAAAAGCGAATGAAATTGTATGTAGATATTGGGTATGTAAACTATTGCCCTTCGTGTTTCACATGTGTCGTCTCTCCATCCGATTTCTTTAAATTTTTCAGATCAACTACAAGCACAAACAGTATAGCGTTTTTTATAGTATTTCAGGAGGCACTTTTAACCCTAAGTGCGTTTGCACACGGCAACGATAATATCGGTGGAACCACCGATAATGTCGGCGGTGAAATCGACTTCAATGTATTCAAATCGTAGCTTGCACACCCCACCGATGTTATCGGTCGATTCTCCGACACGCAGATGCTGTCGGCCAAGCCCTCGATACTGTCGGCGATGCCGCCGACACCGATTTTGTCGGGGGCAATGTTTTCTTATGATTGGATGCACACGCCACCGATAATGTCGGCCGGTCAGCGGGTTAGATGAAGAGAGTGAATGACAAGGCGCTGTGTATTTTTGTTTCGTTTCTTGTCTTTGGAATTTTGTTGTTTCCATTTTTTCTATTACAATTGTATAATATTATTATTATCTTGTCCTATAAACAACTTCGGAACAGCTCATTATTTTTTTTACAGTCTCTGTTTTGGAGTAGCTAATTCCCTTTATTAAATAAATATAAAATGTGGGAAGTCTGAAGAGTACTGGTTTCCCTCTAAATAGCTATTACCAAATAGAATATAGGAAATTTAGATAACCAATTTCTTGATTATTTTCCACTCCTTTTTTTATTTTTTGTTCTTTCTCTCTCTCTCTCACACACACACACACACTCTCTTTGATGGTATATTTTTAATCTATTAATGCTTTTAAATTTTTATACATTCTGGAAATTAATTTAAGCGTAATTTTCAAAGTTTGATCCACTGTGAACATAAGCATATGGAAAAAATCCTGATTATTATTACTTTCTTTTATTTTCATCAGAATTGTGTGCAAATCACTTTTCCCGGTTCCACTCAATAAGCAATGATTGAATAGAATATTTGTTGACAAGTCAAAGTAGAATTATTATTATTTTGAAACGAAACCAGTACAATCAAACACTCTTTCCAAAGCTCCAAGGACAAGTTACTCATTTGGCATTTTCTTGATTGTGATCTCAACAATAGGGATGTGACTTCATGCTTCACTTGTTGCAGAATTTTCCTCTCATTTCCAAAACTATCCTAAATCCCCCTTTTTAAAACTAATCTGTGGAATGGCAAATCCAAGTTTTCCCTCTTCCCTTTGTACCGGGATCGACCCCCTGATAGAGTTCTGCAGTTTAGTTACAGTGACTGAATGAAAATGTTGTGTATTATTGCATTCGTATCTTTCTAGTTTTGCTTAGATTTTTAGAGATGGCAGGAATTTTTCCATTCGAAATTTTAACCCTTATTGAACTTGTGGAATGAAGACCTTGCATATGGGATAAGATAACAGACTCTTTCAAGGACAGAATTGAAAAGCAAAAATCATGGCGAAAAGTTTATGCAAGCCTTGCCCAGGATTTTGAGTCCATGGACAAAAAGAAACGAGAAATGACAGGTATGTATGCAACAGCGCAAATCTGTCTTCAACATTGGGGGGGGGGGTGTAAGATCGTTCCCATATTATATATATGGCGATGTTCAAAATATTTCTGTAGTCGAGAAACAATGTCGTGAAGGATCAAGGGAGCAGAGTTGTCTTCAACATTGGGAGGCGGACAGATTTGAGGCTTATTCTGAGTGGACTTAATTTCATCTCACTTTCCTTTCTGGCGATCGGACACAATCAAATTTCTCTCCCAAAAAACACATTTCAAATCGGATTATTGGGGGGGACAATCTCCCCAGTTCCAAGATTGGAGGGGACATGTTCCCCTCATCCCCCCGGGATTTGGGCCAGTGTATGTATGGAGCAATGTAAAACAGAATTACTAATTCGAATCTTATCATTTAATCTACTATGACATTCATGTTAATTGCATGGAAAACAAAATAATATATATACATTATGTAACAGTGTTTCAACAAAAAATAAAACTAATATAGTTTGCAATCTACAGCAACATCAATTCTCATCGAAACGAAAATAATATGTTTACAGCATCTATTTAAAACGGCACTGTTAAATCTAAACATGTTTAGGCATAGAGCTATTTTTTCTAAGTTTTGTACCGTCCTCCACACCTCTTCAGAACAGTTTTTGTAGTCCTTGTTTTAAAAAAAATAATTTTCCCAATTGTAATTTTTTTATATTATTTTCATATATGGAGAAGATTTTTTGTGTGTGTCGCTTACTTCGCTCATCACCGGCAACGATATTATCGGGGCTTCCACCGATAGTGTCGGCGACGTGTGCAAAGTACGCCGACACCGACACCGATATTATCGGGGCTTCCACCGATATTATCGTTGCCGTGTGCAAACGCCCTTATACTGTTTTTGCCGATAAACAAAAATACGTGTCGTTTTATTTCCAGTTTGCTCTTGATCTACCAAATTAGAAGCAAAACGGTTAGGGAAACTTGAGAAACACGAAAGGGCTTATTTCACATAAGGTGTATATAAAATCTACACACAATTTCATTTGTTTCGGTCCAATCCTTCCTGTGCTAATACGGAAATGTTTACTTTTTTCGGATCGGGCCGTAAAAATTTAAATACGGTTCATTTTTTGTTTTGGAATATACGAAGTTTCGTTGCAATTTGAAATATTCCTTAGGAACGTCCGACATTCTTGCAATTTTGATATTTAGTAATCAACGGTTTGTAAGGTCCGTGCCTCACTCAACCGCTTTGTTCCAGAATAATACGAAACCCAATTATCTCATCTTACGTCTACAATATCTGTGCACAATGTAATTTAATTCGGTGCAGTTCTTCTTGCCTTTTTGGCCTCAAATTTAAAAATTTTGGGTGTGGCTTTTGCCCCCTGAAAACTATTTTTTCGCAGAATAAAAAACCGTATTCGTTTTTTTTTTGCGTATTGTCCCTACACAATGTGTTGTTCCAATTCTTCATGTCCTTCAAGCACTTGTGACATACTGTTATTAGCACTTTTGATATTTTACGGTGAAAGTTTTGGAGGGGTCTGTGTATCATCTAAACTGGTTTCTTTTTTTTTTCAGGACAATAAGAAACATGTATTCCCTAATTTTATGTCTACAGTATCTATGCACAACTTAATTCACTTCAGTTCACATCCTCTGGCCATTCGGCCTCAATTTTCAAAATTTTGGGTGGGAGCTTTTGCCCCTAAAACCTTTTCTCCGCAGAAAATAGAAAACCCGTATTCGTATACTTTTTCCATACTGTCCCTACACAATGTGTTGTTCCAATTTTTCATGTCCTTCAAGTACTTCTGACATACTGTTATTAGCACTTTTGATATTTCACGATCAAAGTTTTGGAGGGGGTCTGTGTCCCACCTAAACGGTTTTCTTTTTTTTTTCAAGAAAATAAAGAGCCCGTATTCCCTCATTTTATATCTACAATATCTGTGCACAATTTCATTGACTTCGGTTAACTTCCTCTGCCCTTTCGGGCCTCAATTTAAAAAAACATTGGGTGGGGCTTTTGCCCCCTAAAACCGTTTTTCCGCAAAATATAAAAAGCCGTATTCCTTTATTTTTTGCGTATTGTTCTTACAAAGTTTCGTTGCAATTCTTCATGACCTTTACATATATCTGACATACTGTTACTAGCACTTTCAATATTTTGTGATGAAAGTTTTGGAGGGTTCCGTGCTACACCTAACCGTTTTTTTAGGAAAATACGAAGCACGTATTCCCTAATTTTGTCTGCAATATGTGTGTAAAATTTCGTTTACTTCTGTTCAATTTCTTTGCCTTGCGGGCGTCAACTTTCAAAATTTTGCGTTGGGGCTTTTGCCCTCTACAACTGTTTTTCCGCAGAAAATAGGAGACACGTATTCGTTTATTTCATGTGTAATATCTACCTGCCAAATTTTATCAAAATCGAAGTGTTACACATCGGAAGTGTTACTTGTTAGTAACTAATATTTCTTTAAAATTTTGGAGGCGCGGTGGCTCAGTGGTAGAGCGTTCACCTCCGGTGCTTGGGGTTCCATGTTCGATCCCAGTCGGGCTGTGTGGACTTTGTGGTGGACAAACACCGTGCTCGTGTTTTCTCGGGGTTCTCCCATTTCCTCCCACATTTTTCATTTCACCATTTCACTCATCTCTCATCATCACCGACTCCTTTAGCCTAACCGCCATAAACGTGTGATGTAAAACTTAAAGATTTCATTTGATTTTTTTCTTTAAAACTTTATGAACAAATAGTGGAAATTAAAGATTACATAAGCGAAAAATTGAGATATATTGCAAGTTTCGGCTCCTGACGGCACAGGTATTTAGATTCAAGGTAGACATGAAATTTGAAGCTGAAATTTCACTATATTTCTGTCATCATGTTAATGCACACTGTAAAGTTCTTAAATGCTAATTAAGTCAGGATTTTGCATCCAAATTAAGTTGAACAGATTAATTGTTAGAAAATACGAATTGGCAATCCGAATTTAAGATTAGTCGATACTTTAGATAACATGGAAAAAAGTTGAAGAGTGTAACCTAAGTGTGTGGCCAAGTAGGTTGCGAGGCGATTTAATAAATTGCATGTCTTCTACTCGCCAGAGTCCACCTCAACCGTTTCATTTTGTTTGAAAACAAAACACTTTTATCATGAGTTACATTAGCATACAGTACATGAGTGACAATTTATATTATGATAGAATATACTATGAATTTTAGTAGAAAAAGTGCAGACACTCGATAATTATTTCGTAGTAAGATTTCAATAGATTCAGTGCTTGATCGTGCCGTGTGTGAACTTATGAAATAATTATCGCCCTTCCCTTGACGCTCTGGTATACACAGGATAAAATGCGTTTCAATCCTACTTTATTTATACTGGATAAAGTTGGCAACTATGCTTTAGTCCCTACCTTGATCATATCCTGGTTCGGCGGCTAGGTTTCCGAGACGAGACGAGACGTCTCTTGAAATGCCTCGTCTCGTCTCATGTCTCAAAAGTGTAAATACAGTTTTTGAAAGTGTTTAAAAATTTATTAACTCGGAATAAATTATTGCCTTCGAAAGTATACCAGCGTTTATTATTTCAAATGAAGACTATCCTAAAAACAAGGAATACCTAATTTTTTTAATGATTCTTATAAACAGGTTTCATTTCCATTTTCCAATCGATTCAAGTTTAAATATTTTGTGATAGTGTTCCAGATTCAAGTAAAATGTTAAACCATGCATCGAGATCAGTGTTTCAGAAGATTTCATTCCGAGGGCTGGTAGTTATATGTATGTATAAAAATCCTTTATAGAAATACAAGTTCTCTTAATGCCAGTTTCATCAGTGACTAACCATTGTTTCATGAGTTTTCTCGTTCCGAACAAAGACACAAACGTGTCAGCCTTTTTTCTGTCTGAGTTTAAAAGGATGCTGGTTTGACAACAAAATGTAATTTCTTTTTATTGTTTTATGATGTTATTCGAACCAAAGCCATTTTTGGAATCGGAAAGCCAAATAGGTTGCATTTTTTAATAATTTATTTCATACACACTACGGATAGAACTACTCGTAGCATTTTAATTACACAGCACATAGTTCTTTGACATAGAGGGAAATCTTTGGTTATAGCAACATCCAGTATTACCAATGGGGATTTCCCTCATCCCCCTTGTAATTCGCACACCGTCAACAGATATAGAACATTGTTGAACATTTCTCGAACCACTTCATCACACTCCTGGCCCTGTGAGATGGTGCATTTTCTTGTCGAAAAATGGCACTTCTGTTGGGAAACATGGTTGTCATAAAGGGGTGTACGTAGTCTGCAAACAGCGTGCGATACGCCTCGGCCGTCATTGTGCCTTGCTCGAGCTCCACTAGACACATGGATGCTCACGTGAATGTTCCCCAGAGCATTATTATTATTATTATTATTATTATTATTATTATTATTATTATTATTATTTAAATCAAATATCACGACATTAATTATTAGATTTAATTAACTGAATTAAGCTGAAAATTAAATCTTGATTTCGAAAGATTAACTATTTAGTTTATCCGTTCTGTACCTTTCTAAAGTAATAAATACTGGAATTGGTTTCAAGGCTGTTTCTGAGTGAATACTTTCTTCAAAGTAATATTAAGAATTATAGAAAGATTTTCGAGACATTCGAGTCGAGTCGAGATTTTTACGAACAGTCTTGACACGACTCGTGTCTCGACTCGAAAATTAGAGTCGAGAAATACGTTTGTCTCGACACGTCTCGAATTTTACAAAGTGTGTCTCAACTCGAATTCCAGTCGAGATTCGAGACATGTCGACTCGTGCGCATCCCTAAATATTCATATTTTAAATGTGCAATACTACCTCGCGAAAAATGACACCGAATTTAATTTACCAAAGTCTACTTTCTTCTTGTTAGATTAGTGATTCTTGTTTAGGATAGATAATCCAAAGTCAGATATGGTTATGTATGTTTACACTTTCGTTTCTTTCTTTCAAAATGTATTCCTATCTATTCCCATTTATTACTAATAATTTTTTTCTTGCATTTATTAATAACTATCTGAAAAAGCCATTATTGGCATGGCGGCTGTATTTGGAAGTCAACGCCTGTAATAGTATCACCGTTGATTTCAGCGAGTGCGAAAACTATGGATTTGACATTAATATCGGTCATTTTGGGTTATTTTTACATGTGTGGGTATCGCCTCCGGTATCCCGAATCGCAACTAAATGGGGTGAATTTGGAAGTTAATACAATCGGAGTTTCACCATTGATCGCCGAGACCGCCAAAACTATGAATTTGACACTAATATCGGTCATTTTCTACTACTTTTACATGTCCCTGTAAATGTCTCCTGAAACCCCCTGGTTCGATTTTTTTAAAAAAGAATGCTTCATCTTGATCTGGGGCCTTGACCAAGGTACCCGAGATCAAAATTTGGTAACTCTCAGTCCTCTCGTCTGGTCTCCAGGCAGCACACAAATACATATAGGGATGCGCTCGAGACGAGTCGAGACAGGATTTTCCTGACAAAATTCGAGTCGAGACACGGCTCTACCAATAGCGAAATATACATTTTTCGAGTCAAGACATCACTTTTACAGCACATTTTCGAGACCAGACAGCCACAAATCTTGTCTCGTGCGCATCCCTAGATACATACAAACAGACAGATACATAAACAAACTTTTTATTTTATTTATATTAGATTAGGTGTATTTCAAACAGTGTTTCTTTCAGAAGTTTTTGTAGGGGGGCACTGCCCGCCCGGAGCTGTAAGAGTACCCCCGGAAGAGACCAAAATAATACGTGTATAATATAATAATAAATAGAATAATATCAACAGTTTCCCCCGGAATACGAAATGTGCCCCCCGGGAACATAGTTTCGGAAAGAAACACTGATTTCAAATACAACAGATAGAACCAACGGTACCGACTTTCCAAAATGTATGTTGGTGCATATCAATGGCGGGGTGTGTTATATGTTTTCAGGGGAGTCGCGAATATATATATATATATATATATATATATATATATATATATATATATATATATATATATATTGATTTCTTTTCAGTTAAAATCTTTTATGAACGCTGTCATAAAGGGTTGTGCTGTGATAAAGTAAAATATACCGGTAATATAAGTTGGGGCTGTCCTAGCTCAGTCGGTAACACGGCTGACTTAAACGAAAAGAAACAGGTTTAAACCCGTGATCAAGTTTAATTACTGTAATGCATATTCCTAACATATACAATCGTGATATTTAGTGTATATTTTCAACAACTTACATGATGCACAATGAGTGCAAGAAGCAGTGATATTATCAATACGTTACTAAAAGAAAATACTACATTCATACAAATTAAAATTAAAAAATCATCATAAAAGAAAATACTTTTAATGTTATTGCAGAACGAAATTGCAAGGATTTTGTTGTGGACATAAAGTATAAAGTGGCTAATTTAGTGTATTCCTTGGTCGCCTTTGCACAAACAAACTTGAAACAAACAATTATGCTTTAGAGGTTAGAAATTTTAACTTCCATCTCGATGTTTTAATTGTTTATTTTTTGATAGTGGCAAGTGAGAAATATTTATTTTATTATGTTTCTATGAACCTAGAAACCTTGCCTGCAGCGCGCAGACAAGATTATTTGTGTGATTGCTGGAGGCAGGGAGCACCCACGTAGTCGGCTCGCATGGACAGAACAACACCTAGCATTTCTTACCCAGCACATGGTTGTTTGGCACAGAACGTTGCTACTATACTAGCGAGTTCCTGCTAGTTAAGCCTTTTATTAACAGCCGGAGTCAGCATTGTGTTATATCGTTGTACTGAGTCGCGTGTTAAAATACTCCTAGTATCAGCGTTTTCATTCTTCTATTGACCTTGAAGGACAAAACAAATGCCTTTCGAGGAATACAAGTTTCCTTTAATTCATGAAGTTGATATAGAAATGACCTTCCAACCTATGCTGTGTATAAATGCTGGAAGTCTTTCTAAAACGAGCGAGCCATTTATCAAACGGCTCGACGTCAAAAACTGACTCGTCTCGGAACTCGATTCGAGAAAATTACCTTTGATTCGACTCGAAACTTCGAGTCGTGTTTTAGCTCGACTCGTGTCCATCCCAAGGCATTAGAAAAAATGGCAGCTTATTATTATTCTGCTAAACTAATTATATAATAATAACAATGTTGTTATGTAAAATTAAAAATACAGAATATAGAGAAGCGTAGGATATGCAAACTGATCTGAAAGAACTCCAATATTACATACCATCAACAAACTATTTTCTAGTAGTACAGTAGGCCTGCTCATCAGAACACAGTTTATTCATATTAACCCCTTAGTGTATATCGTTAATTATGTACCCTTGTTTTCAGGGTGTGAATTACCGGGGGGATGAGGGGGATTTGTCCCCCTCAATCACATTTTGTCCCCCCCCAAGATATCAACTGAAGTATCCCCACTGGAGATCCTCGCTTTTCCCCCCAAAACCATGCTTAGTATAACGCCAAATTTCACTGATTTTTGTCATTTCTTGTAAGTTTAATCTGCTAGCCGTATTTCAAAATGAGCGATGTAAACTGTTCAGTATTGGTCATTCTAATTTCCCCACTATTTTCACTGTTGCTTAGTTTAACTATAATATTATGACTACAGTTGTTTCTTGCAACGGTATCCTCATATCGTTCAGTTCGTCGTCGTTCGTGAATATTGAATGTACTAATTGCGCATAACAAAGTAGGATATGGATTTATAAATGCTCTTAGTGGTTGGCCAAGAAGTAAACAAATAGCTTCCTCCATCATACTCGGGCATGTCATATCCATCCTCTACATTTGTATCGATTACCATCTTGTTTTAACTTGTTATATATCATTTTAATTTGCAAGTTTGCATAATATTTGTAATATCCAATAAATAGAACAAGTGGATTTAATAGAACATAAGTGGACTATTATTGCTTGAGCATCACTGCCTTTTACAGTTTACAATGAACTTTTGACACTGTACTCAAAATCTGAGTTCGACCTATATATTGTCTCGTGGCTATATGTTAGTGTATATACTTACGATGCGTCCGCAGTGAGCAGACACGTTAGTGAAAGTGAGTAAGGGCATAAGATTTGTTTTAGCATTTGCTAATACGACTGATTTTCCGTGTCATTCATTGCCTGTCTGTCTGTGTCTGTATAAGCACTTCAACTGGAGCGGGCCGTTTAAAGTTAACCCTTCACTTTCTATCTTTCTTTTCGCTATACAGTTTGCTGTCCACGCCAATAATCTTGTCTGGAAAACTTCAATGTAATATTTATACTTCATTTGATAGCATAGAACATAGTGAATCAACTCATCTGTATCCTAACAGTAAAGTAATTATAAGTGCTGATTTCCTGAGCTCCATCATAGACTTGACTTAGGGATGCGCACGAGACAAGATTTGAGGCTGTCTCGTCTCAAAAATGTGCTGTAAAAGGAATATCTCGACTTGAAAAATGTATATTTCTCTATTGGAAAAGCTGTCTCGACTCGAATTTTGTCAGGAAAATTCTGTCTCGACTCGTCTCGTGCGCAACTCTTCTCAAGTCGTCTCAAGTCTCTAACTTGACTTGATTTTGAGTTCAATTACAATTGTAATAATCTTTTTCTTTTAACACAAGCAAAGCACGAAGTTTCGAACACGGGTCATCTCGGTGGTAGTTCTGTACGGATCCAATGAACTATGGAATAACGTAGTAGAAACTCCCTACTCTGTAAATATATATTGCTAATATTCGTAAGTTTCAAGCTTGTAAAAGAACGTAGCTGTTTTGTGTTTCTATTAAGGTTTACGATATTTCTATCGTATCTTGTCTGAGTTGCAAAACGAAAGATAATACATTTATCGATTTATGGTTAGGGATTGGTTCTTTAAAATATTTAATTACTTCGAGAGGTGATATAAAGATACTATCCCTCGAAAAACATGCATTTTCTTTTGTGACAGATGAGAATACTACTTCAAGTTTGGCTATTGAATTCATATAGTTTGGAAATCTTCGTTTCACACTGTGAAACGATACTCACTTCTTTTAGTTTGGTATTGGTACTTGTAACTCGTCTAATATATGCAACAAGTTGACGCTCTTAGTCATAGATTAGAAACTTGTAGCAATACACGTTGAAACCGTACTTGGCTAACTTCAGCTACTTCTGGTTTGAATATAAATTGGTGGAAAATATTCTAGTGATGCTGAATTCTTGGAGAAACACTTTCCTACGACCCTGAGTTGATTCTAAAAAAGCCGTATCTTGATATCTCCTATTGTTTTGATTCCTGGAAACAAGAATTGAAATAGGAAATAATAGTAAATTTGAAACACTTCCTGTTGATCGTAAAAAAAGCCGTATCCTGGTATCTCCTATTGTTTTGATCTATGGAAAAAAGAATTGAAATAGGAAGTAATAGTCAATTTGAACCACTTCCTGTTCCGGTAGGGTGTTGACAATAATTATGGTATATTGCCTTGAGACGGTAAATCGTTTGGACAATGATGTTCTAGCTATCTGTTACTGCTTTCGTTCTGTGGCGAAGAACGTTCAAACAGAATATGGCTAATTTTAACAAATTCTGCTTTGATAAAAGCTGCCATGGAGAAGGAGGAAGCTATTCTTGAGACGATGAATCGATTGCAAAAAGCTACTTTTTAATATCTTTTAACATTTTTGCTCTACGGAAATCAGTATTGGGACCGAAAGTACTAGTAAATTTGAACAATTACCAGCTTTGGTAGAGTTATATGGATAGTAACTATATGTTTGTTCAGAGGCTGAATTGTTTGCTTCAAACTACTTCTCGCTGTCTGCTGCCATTTTCGTTCTATAGCGATAAACGTTGAAACCGTTATTGAAACCAGTTATAGTAAATTCTAACTACAGCCGAATTTATTGGAGTATTGTAGATAGTCATGATATGTCGTCTTTAGACTCTAAATCATTTGCAGAAACCACTTCTCAATATCCGTTATCATTTTCTTTATATATTGGCAAACGTTCAAAACGGAAATGGCTAATTTGAACCAATTCCGGTTTGAGTAAAAGTTTAACGAAGGAAATAAAATCTATTCTTTGGACACTGAATTAATTGCAAAAGGCCACATCCTGAAGCATTTACTATTTCTATTAGGCGGAAAGTAGAAATTGAAACTGGAAGAAATAGTAAATTTCAATCATTTGTGGTTTCGGTAGAATATATTGGATACTCTTGATATTGGCTCTAGATGGTAACTCGTTTTCAAAAATCAGTTCTCGCTATGTTACCGTTTCATGCTATGACGATAAAAGTTGAAACTGTTGTTGAAACCGGAAGTAATAATAAATTTAAACCCTTTTCAATTTTAATAAAGTATTGTGGATGACCATGATATGTTGCCTCTGCACGCGCAATCGTTTACAAAAGAGTATTTTCCCTGTGTGTTGCCGTTAAATGTTAGAACCGCAATTTGCAAATTTGAACCACTTCTGGCTTGAATATAGAGTTAACGGATAAGATGGAACCTATTCGTTGGATGCAGAATCAATAGCAGAAAACCATTTCTCTATATCACTGTCTTTGCTCTGGTATCTGTCGACAGCAGAGCCCTGCACGGGCCGGGAGCGCCCGGTTCGGCCCGGAATATGCCCTGCCCTGCCCGTTTCAAGTAATATCAAACTGCACCGGACCCTAACCGGGCCAGGCATATTCCGGGACGAACCGGATCGGGCACATTCCGGGCCGAGCACAAATGTTATAGGGCCGAACCGGGCCCGGCCACTACGGATCGGAAACTAATCTTGTCAGCCTTTTTCTTAAATGTCCTCCACTACCCCTGCCTTTGCGTGATGGTACGGTCTTACTGTCAGCCTATGCTAATCGTAATGTGTTTGGGAAGCTGACTCTTTATTCAAGTCTGCAAAGTACTGTAATACTACCAGTACTGTAATACTACCTGTACTGTAATACTGCTAATACTACTACAACTGCTACGACTTCGCGTCAGAGTAGACATATCTGGTGGTACCGAATTTACCTTCTAAGTACAGAATAAAATGGAGATATGCTAGTTATTATGGCCGGTTTGCGTAGAATGTGAGCCGATGCTTGATCTACGAGGAACAACGCTGTCTCAGTAGGAAAAACATTCACATCAGGTGCTAGAGGTAGTCGGATCAATCACTGCTTGTGCTATGTGAGCTTTGTGGTGGACAAACACCGTGTGCTTGGGAGTTTCCGGGGTGGTCCCGCTTCCTCCCACTGTTTTCATTCCACCAATTCATCCCATCATCATCCATACGGCCTGAGTCGTAGTTACCTAAAAGACGTATAATAAAATCAAGTACTTGACCTACTAAGTAGAATTTGGTACGCTACCATAAGACCACGGAGGCCAAAACTGTGAACTGGCGCGCTCATAAGATCAGTACAATTTGTAGTAATGTTCAATTAGCAAGGCAAATACCAAATAGTGTTACATCTTTCTGTTTGTTTATAGTATGATACTACAAATATAACAAAACATAATGATCAAATAAATCACCAAGATGCCAGGGTCGATTAGGTGTTCCTGGAATGGTGGCTCAGTGGTTGAACGTTCATCTCTAATGGATGGGGTCCCTGGTTCGATGCCAGCTCTCGCCAAGTGAACATTGTGGTGGACAAACACCGTGTGTGGGGGGGTTCTCGGCGTTCTCCCGTTTCCTCCCACTTTATTCATTCCACCATTTCATTTATTTCTCATCATCACCGCCTCCTTTAGCCTAGCCGGCATAACTGTGGAACGTAAAACTCAAAGATTTCGTTTTCATTGTTTTGTTTTCGTATTACTAGTAATAGCAGTAGTGGTATTCGCTGTCGCATTAGTATAGTAATGAGTAGTAGCAGTAGTGATAATAGTAATAGTAGTAGCAGTGGCAGCAATAGTGGAATTAACACTAGCATTCGTAATCGTAATAGTAATAGTAGTATCAGCTGTAGTAGTTGTAGTATTAGTATCACATACGGTGTAACAGTTTTACATATCTTCTCTGTTACTTGTAATGTACTAATGAGCGTAGTATAAGACTTTTACGTCCATGAGCTGTATTATTGTATAATAAACATGGCTGGACAGAGCAAGCACAGATAACAAATAGACAAACAGAATAGGGACATAGAAAGAAAACCTTGGGTAACCTTTGACACGATTTTCCTATTCGAATTGTGACGATGTGCAGACTCTTTTTAATTATTTAGCTCGTTTTATTCCACCATAATGTAGAGATCTGCTCACGCTAATTTTGTAGCGGATGTCACAAAGAAATATACTTAAATTACACCATTATTTTCATGGGAAAAGGTGGTTTTAATCTAGGGGAATGACAACATTATTTATAAAAAGTAAGTTTATTAAATAACTAAAATGGTAATATATAACAACATTTGATTTAGTGATTCAACAAAAGTAATGGAATATCTGATAGTTCATTTGATAGATTGATACCTTAACTTATATATATATATATATATATTGATTGACAGGCTAGAGATTGAAATGTTTAAGTTAGAAGAAACGGAGGATGAAATACAAGTATGTGACAACAGTTCGTAATCTTGAAAGTTTTATGGTAGGTACACAATTCATTTTGAAGTACCGCATGACATCTCTAAACTTGAATTTTATGATGCAACAAGAGATTATACTTACCTTATGGTAGTATTCCTGTAACTCTTAGAAACTTTGACGATGATTCTGTCTGGTCACAACCGACGTCTCGAACCTCTGCACCTTTGCACCGGAACAAGTGATCTCAACCGTTTGAGACCTTGAGATTCTTTTATATTATTCTCGAGGGTCACACCCAAGCCTCACATCCGTCAGTACATCCGTTTTATCATCTCCACAAATATGGAAACTTATTGCTCTTTTGCATTTTGATTGGCTCTTAGAGACTTCCGCACCCAAAATACGTGGCGTGACACACATGTACATACGTGTACTGTCACAGCCGGAAGAATTCAATAGCGTGATCTCTAGACTTATCTATAGATTCATATCTATATAACCAATTTCAACATATTAATGCGGTGTCACGTTGCCAAAATCATGATTATGTATCCTGTAGGATGACTATGAGTAACCTTTGACATGTAAACTTCCTACAAAATTGCGCAGCAAAAGCAACATTAGTCACCTTCAGAAGGGTTTACGTATTTCCTTTTTCTGTTGCTAGCCTGTAGCAAGTCAAGAGAGAAAAATGTCTTTTAAAATGCATATGAATCAAAATTATATTTTTCAATTCCTTCAATAAAGAGCAATGTAACCATATTTTTGAACTCAGCGTCACATTCCCACTGCTTCATAATTTTCGACCTCGAAAATCATCAAGAAGCGAGCGGTGAAGCTGGAATACAGATATCCTTACTTTTCGAGTGACCCTCGAAAAAAAAATTATATTGAAAAAAAAAAAAGTTTTCGCAAAGTGAAGAAAGCATAGGTTATGTATACTTATGAGTCTGTTGTCAGCATAGTCGCATTTCATCTTTTCTTAACAATAATACAGAGAACGTTTATAACAAAATGGTGTCTCTGTTCCTTCACATAACACAACTAAAATGGAAATACATTTGATTATGAAGGAGTTACATCAACTAACAAGAATATTTTAGTGATTATGAATGAGTAACATCTACTAACAAAAATATTTTAGCTTGACACATCATATAACATTACTGATGTACTATATCAAAGTAAAGATGAACAACATTTCAATGTGCTAAAATTTGCAAGAAGTCACTTGAATGAAATATTACACTAAGGTTGAAAAGTCAATGACATATTGAACATGCTACATTAAGAGAAAAAGTCAATTTTCTCAATTATCATAAATGCTACGATTGCAAGAATGCAACAGAACAACAACCTACATAATGTTCATTAACAACTAACAGTTCTCAGTTCTAAAGATTCATTATTAAAAAAATCTTGTATAAAAACCTTAACGACAAGTATCCACATTTTATTGGAATTGTAATATATGCAAAAAGGACAGAGAATAAAGTAATGACAGAGAGTGATTTAGACTACTGGACAATAACAGAGAACCGTTCGGTTTATCATTCTAACGGTGATTTTGTAATGTTCAGCACACTATCTTAAATTCAATTCAGTTCCTTTAGTACAGTAGATTCACTAATGGCAAATTCTGAGCTTTAATAAAAGTAAGAATTAATATACGGTTACGTACGTTAAATACTACAATCTAGTGAGATGTGTACCATCTGATACGCAACGAAATAGGGTCCCATTAGAAATTTAACACTACACAAGTAAGTAAGAAATAGTATTGTTATAATTAGTAACAATATAATATACTCAGGAGCACAATAGTTTGCATTATTTCATTACATTATACACATATTTTAATTTCAATATTGTGCTTATGAAGTGATTGAATGAAATAAGAGAACATAAACCATTGATTAAGAGATTGGCACCTAAGATGAATGGAAAAGAAGATATGTCAATACATAATTTGTGGTAATTACATAGCAAGACAGCCGTGTTTCGTTGTTTACAAAGATAAATGAATGATTACAATTTAGTCACCCCAAGTAATTGGTAATGAGTAATTAGTAACGTAAACTATTAGTGGGGTTTAAATAGAGATCTCTACAGTTACATAGCTCGTAGAGATTTGGTTACATAAGGATTCGAGATATCAACAAGGGTTGAATTACTATTATTGACTACCATTGATTTGTTAATTTATTATAATGAATTTCCAATATTTAAGTTCATGTAGATTCAAGGGGTAACTACCGTGAAACTGTTGATATTATGATCTTAAATTTTAATTTATCTCTTTACTATAGGTTATATTATTTTAAGCGTGACAAAACAAACAAATAATAGTTCAATATTGAATTTACTCGTAGCCGTTGCCTTGAGTCTACATGTCATGAATTTAAAATTTATTGGAACCCTGTTTCGTTTTAAGTAATCCTCCAAAATATTGAATAATCCTCTCTTTCCCTTCTCCTCTTTTGTGCGTTTTAAAAGTTTACAGGTGTATTCAAAAGGAGCGAGGAGGGAAAAAGATCCCTTGTTGTTTATTAGTCGGGGACTTCGGAGAATCGAACCAATACTTAGTTAGATTTGGAACCTCCACACCTAGTGGTTCTTGCTTCCGCTAGAGGTTGTGGGCGTTTATCAGGTATACCGAATTTAGCCAATTAGAGAATTTTAATCATTCACATTTTACTAACTTCTCGCTGGCATTAAAGTATATTGCCACAGGCGATTATTCGCAATCTTAGATTAGGTAAAACCGCAGGCATTTCCTGTTTACTGTCTACAATTTGCATAGACAGGAAGCGTGTGCCAATTCAGCTAGGAAAACGTTTACAAAATTTCCAACTGAATAAGAAGTAATGCTATATTCCTTTTTGTTTTTACTGTTGGAACCCACAAGAATCAGGGGCTTAATTGTGAGTGTTATTGAGTGTTCATAATTCACAAATAAAGTGTCGAGTTGGATACTCCTTATTCGAGTTAATGTTCTAAGGATGACACCATACGTCATATAAGGAAAGTAATAGGTATCTCAATTCTTTTTGGTCTATTAATTATTTCCAATAGCGGATGGGTGGATGCCGGATATTTTGTATTATGCAAAGCTTGTGACCACGTAGTCAAACGTTGGTAATTCGCGGATTGACATGCACATCGTAGTTACTCTTATTCTTGAGAGTCGCGAAGTGATCGTAATGTAGGTGTTTGTGTGAGTGTTGTTTAAATAAGAGATGCATATTGAATGCAAGTACAACAATTCTTACTAAAATATAAAAGTGCGTTTAATACTAGGGGGAAGTTAGGGATTTAAATCATTTTGGAAATATTATATTCGGGTCGGCGTGATTTACTTCAGCATCCTACCTATGGATTAAAATGGGAAAAGTGTCAAGTGGTAAGTAGAAACTTAGAAACTATATTCTGACATAGTATAATACTCTAACACTTGAATGTAAAGCCACGTTTTGAATTAAATACACCACTATACACCATTAAAGACAATTACTTCCTGACGTTGTAGTCTGATGTCCGAAGTAGAGTAAGGATTTCCAAATTATTTCCAATTTTACAAATTACAAATTTTACTCTTCTTAGGCATTCTTCCATTTTTCAAGGAACAGAACTCACACTCAGAAGTCAATTAGATCCATGAAAATAGAATAGAACACGATTAATTTATAATTTACCATTTTCAATTAAAAGATTTAAATAACTAATAAATAAATAATAAGGTAATTCTTCATTTAACTAAAAAACTTATATGATACACCATAGTATAAGCAGAATTTCCTAACGCAATGTTGATAAAAATTTATATAGATATAGCAAGTAGTAAAAAAATGAACTTATAGTAAGGAAACAAAATTAAAAGAAAAAAGTATTTGGAGCAAAGAAAAATAAAATTCTTTGCAAAAGTAAATGGTAGTTACAATGATTAGAAAGTCTCACTAATATATGGAGGGAGCGTATCCAATATTGGGCGCACAAGAAATACGCACAGGAAGCTATGCAAGTAGTCACAATGAAAGTAGTGGTATTAGAAGAAGGTATTCAAATAATATTTGTTATAGGAAGTAATACTTGTTTTATACAATAATTGTTATAGGAAGAGTAATGAGGGCAATTGTTATGTAACATGTACATTCTTCAATTGAACGTAACGAATTTAAGTAAGTGGGGATCGATGGTAATTTAGACGGGGAATCGAAAAGTGAATAGCTTATGTATACTCATTAGTATTACTATTTAACTTAGATGACAGTACAAATCATATGTATTTTATCACTGTTATTATTATTATTATTAGTATTAGCATTATTAGTATTGCATGAAAACTTATGGGTAAGGTTGCTGCTATTCAACTTGACCTAATTCCAATAGTAGAACTAAGAGTGTGTGCTGATAACAGTTGAGTAAGGAAGTAGATAACTTACTTCCGGAATGCAGAAACTATGCAAGAGAACATTATTACATAATAGCAGATAATACTGTTATGAAGTAAGATCGTTGAGAAAAGAAACAATAATTGATTTAACAAATATGAAGTATATAACAATATTTTATTTAATAAATATGAAATACATAACAAAACATATACTTGATTGGAGAGAGACCTTTAAAAAGGGTACAGAACGTTGCAGGATCAGGCCGGAAATAGACCGGGAAAAAAGTAAAGGGAAAAGAAGTCGTCCTAGCTTCGTAACAGAGTACTATACCTACATTCATGCCAATGAAAAAAAATAAAGAGGGGGTACACAGGTATTTCGGGGCTACCTATAGTGCTTACGCAAACGGTGAATTGTGAATCGTCATCCATCTGCAATATTTGTAATACAATAATGTATGTAACTATAATACTTTATATAGAATATACTATAATGTTGCATTGCAATAATACAAACAAAACAAGACGTAATTACTTACGACCAATGGCAATTAATAGAGACTTTTATCTGTAAAAGGAAGCAAAACATGATTATACAAAATTAAGATTGTTGTCGCTCGTGTTCTTTTCTTGTCTTTGTTTTTGTTTTCAAATGACAACTACGTTCTCAGTGCTTCATTATATAATGTTCTAGAGTAAAATAATACTAATAGAATTATGGAATTGATTACTAATAGAATACTAATAATGAATTGCATCTGCTTATAAAGGTAGTAGGCTACTACTTGAATAAGATAGGTAGTCAGTGTATGTGAAATTTATAACCTATATTTGCACATATCATAAAAATGAGAGTTCGTAATATAACTAAGGAACAACTTATACTAAGCTAACGAAAACTAATAAGGGTACATACAATGCCATGCAATAATATTATATACATAATATTCTATTCCTTTATTGAATTTATACTGACTTCATTTACTTTTGAAGAACATTAGAACACTTAAAGCGAATAAGTACGCAAAAAAATCTTATTTCCTGTCGCATAAAATAGAAAAGAGAGAGAACAACTTAGCTAATCTCGCATAGTTGAGATAGAAACATATGGTATAATAAGGAAGTGCGTTTCTAATTTACAAGCAATTAATATTTACCGTTGTAACAGATAACATTAACATATTAATTCCAATATATAGTTGTATACTCTAACAACGGGTGTCTACAAATAACACATTGTCGAGTTGAGTCTGCACAGTAGGTGCACAGGCTAAATGATTACAATGATTTACGTATAGAAAATGTATATTGACATATACATACATTTATTTACAGCAAGCCTACTATATACATAGTGAAGACTATACTGTTGCCACTTGAATTAATCAAAATTGAATTAAACATTCGCATTGCACTAGTTTTTGTGCACGGATGTCTTTTGAATAGTACTCTCGAATCATACATTCCAGATTCTGTTATAGATTGGTGGCGGGGAGTAATATCCCGTAATCGAAGGCAACTTAACCTAACTTATGAACTTATTCATGCTTCTTCATATATTCTAAATGAATATAATATATGTTTTGTGTTGTTTTGTTTTCGTGTGCATTGTTTTTCGGTGCAACGACATTGCGCAAATTTTTCTAAAGATTAGATCGTTGATAATCTAAGTAATTTATGTCTTATTAACGAGGAGCAGAAAGTGCTGAAATTGCGCAAATTTCCGCCGCGACGTTGCCAACAACAGGATTTAAGGAATTGTGTGAAATTTTGCATCGAAATGAAATGTATAAAGCTATTCCTTTATGAGATATATTTTATTGCATTCTAATATTTACAAAGCAACATACTTATTTACAGAAAATTTCATTTTACAGTTTGAATGCTTGAAATTTAAATCCTACAGCTTTTAAAAATGTCATACGTGCCTTCTCATAGTTTCTCTGCGAATTCCTGAACTCAGCATACTTCCTCATGACAAACTCGCTCCTTTTGACTTCTGCTGGTCTTTGGGCCTTTGAAATTCCTTTTAATATGGACGTTATTTTCATGGCAGTTTCCGTTTGGATCTCTAACAAAGCAGAAATCACCGTATGAATATCAGGAGCAGGGAAGTAAAATTGACTATTATAATGTCTGTGAAAAGCTTCTGGTCCATTTGTCGTCCGACGCATCGTGGATGGTATAGACGCCCACATGACAGGTGGATACTTAAAATTAATAAAATAAAAAGATCCTTAGTTCATGCACACAATTATTGACAATTTATATAAAACACTAAAACATTTATAACACTAGATTCAAGAAATATTTATAGTCTTGGTCCGTAATTTGTTTACAACTATCAAAACCTGCATTTTAATCTACGTCTTACATGAAGACAGAAGAAAATTTCACTATAATTAAGTTGCATTGAGAGAAAATACCATATCAGCACAACCATTAATGTTGTGTTCAAACTAGGACAACAGTTTTTGCAGTATTAAGAGTTATTGAAGCATGTGCTACTATAGATGAAATTCAAAAGGAAGCTACTTACTTGCAACCGTCTTCTATGTAGTTTTCTAGGACGTAATCGGAAAATTTATGCCCTGTATCATCCGGCGTCATTGATATTAGTTGAGTAAAGGCATCTGATACTTCTGTTGGATGTAAATATGGCAACCCAAAAAATGCCTTTATCCATGAACCTGTAAGAAAAGCAATAATAATAATAATAATAATAATAATAATAATAATAATAATAATAATAATAATAATAATAATAATAATAATAATAATAATAATAATAATTTGTTAGAATAAGCAAGCATTGGGAAAGTAGTGAAATTGATGGATCTTACTGTTGGCTTTATAATTTCTTCATTTCGTACATTATTAGAACAGCAGTTTATTTGCTTTTAAGAATGGTGACTGAATTAAGATTCTTCAGTCAAACAGAATAAGATTCTATTTTCAACTGTATTCTGTATTAATATATAACAAAACAAAGTCCACATGGTATTATTAAATTAATAATAAAGAATAATAGACCATAATAATATCAATAATACCTAGTTCAGATTTTGGATCCATATATGCTTGTCGCAGATCATTGTCGGCTTGAATCCTCCGCCACCATGTTTGTCCCAAATGGAATCTGCAGCCACGAATGTCACAATTTGGAAACACATTCTTGATGGCTTCGTGAGCAGCTGTTTCAAAATCAACGTAAATGATTTTCAAGTCGAATCTACTGTCTAAGTTTCTTATCATCTTCCACATGGCCACATACGTATTCTTGTCTTTCTTCGGCAAAAATGCAAAACATAGAGGTAGATAATATCCATTTTTATATGCATGTATTGTATATAACTGTGTGAAATGCTTAGGAGCATAAGTGAAAGTTCCATCTGCAAATACTTCTAACCCGCTGAACTCACACAGAAAACTGAAAAGAAAATAAGATTAGTGTCAGAAAAGAAAATAGTAAACAAGACTGTAGTGTCATATCGTTAGGTGAAATGCTATGTTACGATATATTTTGTGAGAATCAAAAAAAAAAAAGCTATTTTACTATAATTTGGAAATAAGACGGAAAAAGGAACTTTTCTGTTCAAGCAACTACTTCCTATTCTACTTCTTGATGCTGTAAATGAAACTCATTTCAAAGTTAATGGTTATAAATGAAATTATACTTACTCGATATTTTTCTTACACGTGAAAAGAATTATATTAGCTTCATCATCAACAAAGATGAATCTTTCTCCGTCAATTGCTATATCATCCTGCTTCTGAACCATTTGCTGTATAGCCTCTACGGTGTTTCTGGGTAGACGAGGAGTCACCTTTCTTCGATTTTTATAAATAACGTCTCGGCATCTTTTAATTTCTTTATGATCAAGTGTGTCATGATGTTCCAATTTTGAACTTCTAGAAATATTTATATATATTGTTTATTTTATATATGTTTGTTTTCCTTACAGTATTTCAAAACTATTTGCTTTCAATAACTATATTCTTACAGTTTTAATCTTACAGTTAGATATGATACGGAAAATGAATGACTGGGACACATTCCCCAGTCACCCTCTCTAACGACGCCATTGCACACATATAATATAGATGACTGAAAATGCTATTGTTATCCATTACTTTGTATTTTTTTTTTGTTAAAACGACTTGCATTTTGGTGACTGTTTTTATTAGTCGATATACTTATGGTAATGATGGCAACGTTGCACAAGATTTTTTTCGCAATTTCCAATTTTGTTGCCTGCTCATTAAGGCTTTATCTGTGTCAACAGATAAGCGTGGGAAAATTTGCGCAATGTCGGTGCACCCTTGTTTTTCAGATTATGGAGGTTATCTGGTGGATCGAATTCCTTCTAAAGATATGTCCTGCGTGAATTTTATTTACAAAATTCAAATTTGTCGAATACTTGAAAGCGAGGGGAGGGGGTACCAATACGCACTTGAGATTTGGGCATTATTAGGAATTTCTACATTTTAAGTTCTACCTACATTATTATTCTGTCTCTCTTTATTAGGGCGTCTTCTAGAATGTCGTCCTTCTATTATGCGGCTGACCTCTATTATTATAATAACCTCTTTTACCACGACCCTTATTATTATAGTATCATTGTTCTCCACGATTTATCAATACACTCTGTCGATTAATTTTAACTTTGGTTGACTACATTCCACATTATGGAGCTCCAAGGGAGCATCAGAGAGGGCACGTAAACCTGCTTGAACCTTAGCAGATTCATACAATTTAAGTAGTCTCTTAACTTCATTTACACATGACCTGGCTCACGAGTAAAGATAATTTCCAAAGCACGGGGGTCCAAACCTTTTCATATATGTCGTTTCCACTCATATTAAAATATAGTTTAAAACATACTCTTAGAACTGCATACTTAATTCGAAAACGTTCATTCCGTCTTGCCAATAAGGCAATGGTTTACTAAGCTCAGATGAGGTTGCGTGGGCAAAAGCCTATCTGGACCTACAAAGTACAAAGGCGTATCCTGTTTTTAATTATTATTCTCTCCTTGTATTAAAATATCCTTTTTTTTTATTATATTCTCATCAATGCGATTTTCAATCCTTCTAACGGAAGTTTTACCTTTAGCAAATAAAAATATCTTTTGTTTTTCTAACCACTTCTCTTTTTTCTTTCTCTTGGTGTTTTTCTTTTTGTTTGTCTGTCTGTCTGTCTGGCCATCGGTCTGTCTGTCAACACCAGGAATATAATACCTACGCAAGGAATCAAGTTGGTTCCTTAGTTGTATATATATATATATACTTATTATTCTCTTTTCTCTCCTTTTTTTTAGCAGGGTTTCCGACCATATATGGATTTTAAAACCATTTTGTACTTCTCTAAACTACTCTTTTCTCTATTTATTCCTTCTATACATATAAGTATTTGATTGGGTACCCATTTACTTACTTAATTATTTATTTAAGTATTAATATAACATTTCTTTCAGAAAGCCTGCATCAACATTGAATTTCACGTTAGAAGTTTCTACGCCTATCGCGATAACATTTTTTTTAACTATGAAATGATTGAACAATTCGATCAGGTTGAAACTAGAGAACTTGAACAATATAACTTCGTTCGTTCAACATTAACTTTCTTAATGATGCACGTTGCATACATTTAGGAAATAACCCCGGCTTAGTTACCAAATTTGTAATGAGGTCTAAATCATTTTCCTTTTACGTATGGGCTTTCCTACACTTATCATTTTTTTTTTGGCTTTTGTTTTTACTGCTGACTAATTAAGGTCTTTGGAGCTAGTTTTCTTATACGACTAAGATTCTTTTTCACGAGTTTCCCATACAGGGTTCGACATGGTGTCTCGACTTCGATACCTAATACAGCCTTTCTACCAAACACCAATTCAAAAGGAGAATAAGGATGGTGTTCGTGTCTCGCAGTATTATAAGCGTAACAAGCAGTTCTAACAAATAGAGGCCAACCTTCTGGAGAAGTAGACACATATTTCTTCAATTAGTTTGCCAAATTATGATCATATTTCTCGACTATGGTCTGCTATTCATCAAGGAATCTTGTAACAGATTCTTTAGGGCTTCCTTTAAATTTCGGCAATTTCAATACCGGGACACTGGCTACTCGATCTTCTGTTTCTTCCCGTGCACTTGATTCATCAGGATCTTGTCTATTTTCTATTTGGGGTCCTTTCGGAGGGAATAAATTAACATTCTCGTCCAAGGGTAATGAATCCTCTGAGGGAGTCTTCACTTCGTGATTATCTAAAATTTCTTGCCTAATATTATTATATAACAAAAGTGCAAGTGCGTTATTGGCAGTGGGGGAATATTTCACTTGAGGAGGGTGAGAAGCAATTTGCGGATATTTAAGAAAATTTAGATTTTCAATACAAGGTTCTTCATTTATAAACTCTTTAAATTCTTCGCCTGAGTCATATGAGAAAGGACTCGGTGTTAGTACGTCACGTGCAGTCTTTTCCTGGTAGAGCTCTTTCTTTGCCAATTGTTAGTTTCGTCTTCTGAATCATATTTACTTGATTCAGGTGGTGAACTTTCTGGGAGTTTACTTTTCAAGGGTTCGCCCACATGAGGTGGTATGTCAAATGGAAAATAGTCCCTGACCGCTTTCGGAGCAATTATATGCTGCTGTTCTTCTTTCTTTAAAGGTGTTGACGCCAACTTGGGATCGAACTCAAAATCACTCGTCATATTGCCAGGAGATTCTTCAGAGGAACTAACTGCACCTTCATTAGAAGGGTTAGTCAGTTGTTCTGGCTTAAGGAAAATTGTGCGTTTCGCGACCACTGGTTTATATTGTGTACTATCCAATGGAGTCAAGGATGGCATTTTATTACAAGTTTCTTCAAACTTAGCTAAATTTTCCTTATAGCGCTGCGTTTGTGTTATCGGTTGCCTATCCACAGGATCCGGTAAACTATACTGATGTGGATGGTTTATACGCGGTTCAAGTAAAGTAGGCGAACTGGCTACTGGGAAACTGGCTTGCTGCACGGGCAGATCTGTTGCTTCTTTTGCCAACGGACATACTTCGGAGCGCAAAGCCTGCGTAAGCGCGGCGTTCTCAGCAAGAATTTTTCTGCAATATTTGCAACTTGCTTCCCCCGATTTTGCAATATACCATTCATGAATTTTTGGTGGGGATTTCTTAGGTTTGAAAAAGGGGAACCAATGGAAAGACATTTCGAATTACTTATAAATTTTTGTTTTCACTATTCGAAAGAAAAAAAATAATGGGGGAGGTATTGCACTATAAGCAATATAATCAGATCACTAATTGCCATTATAATCCACAATAACACAATTGCAGTAATGCGACAACTTACATAATTCACTTAAATTAACATGCACTATGAACATAATATCGAAACATAACATAAGACATAGAATAGAAAAGGAAAGATGTCATAGCAGCACCACAAAATTTTTCGTCCCGAAAAATGAAAAAGAAAGAAGAAAGGCTTTGGACGAGCCCCCATTTGTGACGATGTGCAGACTCTTTTTAATTATTTAGCTCGTTTTATTCCACCATAATGTAGAGATCTGCTCACGCTAATTTTGTAGCGGATGTCACAAAGAAATATACTTAAATTACACCATTATTTTCATGGGAAAAGGTGGTTTTAATCTAGGGGAATGACAACATTATTTATAAAAAGTAAGTTTATTAAATAACTAAAATGGTAATATATAACAACATTTGATTTAGTGATTCAACAAAAGTAATGGAATATCTGATAGTTCATTTGATAGATTGATACCTTAACTTATATATATATATATATATTGATTGACAGGCTAGAGATTGAAATGTTTAAGTTAGAAGAAACGGAGGATGAAATACAAGTATGTGACAACAGTTCGTAATCTTGAAAGTTTTATGGTAGGTACACAATTCATTTTGAAGTACCGCATGACATCTCTAAACTTGAATTTTATGATGCAACAAGAGATTATACTTACCTTATGGTAGTATTCCTGTAACTCTTAGAAACTTTGACGATGATTCTGTCTGGTCACAACCGACGTCTCGAACCTCTGCACCTTTGCACCGGAACAAGTGATCTCAACCGTTTGAGACCTTGAGATTCTTTTATATTATTCTCGAGGGTCACACCCAAGCCTCACATCCGTCAGTACATCCGTTTTATCATCTCCACAAATATGGAAACTTATTGCTCTTTTGCATTTTGATTGGCTCTTAGAGACTGCCGCACCCAAAATACGTGGCGTGACACACATGTACATACGTGTACTGTCACAGCCGGAAGAATTCAATAGCGTGATCTCTAGACTTATCTATAGATTCATATCTATATAACCAATTTCAACATATTAATGCGGTGTCACGTTGCCAAAATCATGATTATGTATCCTGTAGGATGACTATGAGTAACCTTTGACATGTAAACTTCCTAAAAAAAATTGCGCAGCAAAAGCAACATTAGTCACCTTCAGAAGGGTTTACGTATTTCCTTTTTCTGTTGCTAGCCTGTAGCAAGTCAAGAAAGAAAAATGTCTTTTAAAATGCATATGAATCAAAATTATATTTTTCAATTCCTTCAATAAAGAGCAATGTAACCATATTTTTGAACTCAGCGTCACAGAATGGACAAATAGACATTGCAATATTATGACGATACATTTCCCATTTCCCATTGCATATTGAAGGATTGACTTGACTTATCAACTTGGTTGTTTCCAGGCCGGTTACGCCCGGTCCGTTTAGAGCCCGGCTCGTTCGTGCTCGGCCAGTGTAGTGTCCGGCCCGTTTGTGCCCGGCTCAAGATTCGGGCCGGGCCGGATCGGGTCGAGCCGAGCACTGAATACAGATCCATCCAGGCCGGGCGAGGCCGGTCTTTGGGCCTGGGTTTGCAGGGCTCTGGAACTTTTCCTACTTTTATGCACAGCATAGTTTGGAAGTTTAAAACGTGCCCTTGGTCCCATAAATATTATTAACACTAACATATGAATGATACTCTTGTGTATAATTCAAAAAGTTAGCCGTGAAATTTAATCCAGATTGGAAGTAGTTGTGGAAAGGCCTCTTGCTATAACAAATTTGTGGATGTTCAGATAAAACCAACATAATCTTTCTATTTCACAACGGGTGAGTAATGCATAGGTCATTTCTACTGTATATCAACTTCACGGAGCAAAGCGACTTGTGACTTCATGAAAAACCATTTGTTGGTTCTTCAAGGTCAATAACAAGAAAATAGCTAATACTAAGAGTACACTCGACCCATTACTTCGATAGAAGAGGCAAATTCAACAGACTATTTACGTATAAAAGAGTAACGCTTTCCAGGCACTTAGTAGAAGGCTTAACTGGGTGGAAGCAACATAGCAACGTTCTATGCGAAAGAACGCTGTTTGTTCTATCTGTTGTGTGTATGAAGCACGAGTTTGCTTGTGTGTCAGTCTGTGTGCGTCCTGGGGATCAGATGAGTTGACATAAAGTTACTAAATTTTGATCACGGATAATTTTGTCCAGGCCCCAGACTAGGACGAAGCGTTTTTTTTTTTCAAAATTCGAACCAGGGTTCTCAGGGGAGGGTGCATTTACCAGGACATGTAATGATATTAGAAAATGACCGATTTTGTGTCAAATCCATGTTTTCACGGTCGCTGAAATCAATGGTGACACTTCTATTAGCAATAACTCAAAATCGGCTACCATTGTTTGCAGGCCGAGGTCACCGGTGGGTGGGGGTACCGAAACACGTAAAAATAATTCAAAATGACCTATATTCGTGTCAAATCCCTAGTTTTCACGGTCGCTGAGATGAATGGTGATTCTTTCAAAGGCGTCAGCCTCTAAATACAGCTGGAGCTGTGGTGGCTCAGTGGTAGAGCGTTCACCTCTGGTGCTTGGGTCCAGGGTTCGATCCCAGCCCCCTCGAAGTGAAGTTTTTGGTGGAGAAACAGCGTGTGTCATAGCTCATCGACTCACTGACAATGACTGATTTAACACGTTTGATAACAGCGAGTGTAATAGATGATTTATACGCAGTTGATATAGCGTGTATACCTGTAGATAAGTGGGTAGCGTGTGTAACAGTTGTTGTAAAAATTCTGTGTTCGAGTCGCACCCTAGACTGAATTACATTTTCTTTCAAGGAATTAAACACTATAAATGATGTTCGCGTTCGGTGCTGAAAGAGATTTATCCTATGAAATAAGAAAAACCAAGACAGGTCCAGGGGCAGGGGGAAAGACGCAGACTGTGTTAAAATTTAATTTATTCCCATGTCTTTTGCTCTTTCCTTTCCCTCTTTCCTTTTTTCCCATTTTGTTTAGCTTTGTATACTTTTTCGGTCTGTGCATGATGAGTATTATTATTTTCGTTTTCCTTGCATAAATTTCTCCTTCTTAGAAGTTAACGTGAATGAAATTTCTGCAGATTTACCTCGTGGTTGTTTTTCTAAGTGATGCACTCAGATAGCAATACTGTTCCCTCCAAATGGAGGAATATGCAAGGCTACTGTACCATACGCGCACAACCCCTATGGGACTATCGTAGTGAGTAGCGCAGTTTGAGCAATACGCACGGATAAACCACGCCTACTTTTATATTTATTAAAATCTCATATTAGGACTACTCCGCAGTACAAACTTTTAACAAATGCGCCTTTTAAAATTCTTTACTTCTTCTTCTTCTTCTTCTTCTTATTATTATTATTATTATTATTATTATTATTATTATAGCAATAGCTATATGAAGCAATTATCTCGGCCAATTTGGTCGGGCCGCGGTGGCTCAGTGGTAGAGCGTTCATTTCTGGTGCTTGGCGTCCCGGGTTCCATCCCAGCCCCCGCCAAGTGAACTTTGTTGTGGACAAACACCGTGTGCGTGGGTTTTCTCGGTGTCCTCCCGTTTCCTCCCACTTTCTTCATTCCACCATTTCATTCATTACATCATCATCATCATCATTAATCGCGGGACGTAAAACTCAAAGCTTTCATTTCGGCCAACTTGGTTAATACACACCATTCATCAACGCGTAGTTGTAGAAATCAGTCTTTTACAACAGTTCTTAACTCAATCGCTAGAGCGCTGACTCATAGATTCAAGGGTTGTGAGTTCGAAACTAGTCCGAGTCAAAAGATTTTTTTCTGATTTAATCTTTTAGATGGAAATGTTTCTCTATTCACTTTTATCTTGTAATTCTGGATAGAGATGTTTGGATGTGAAAAAAAGATACTAGAATATAAGAAAAGAAAGATAAATTACGTGATATCGTTTGCTATTTTTAACTATATTTTCACCTATCTAGGACGTTTCTGAAAGTTCAGACTTCTATATCTCCTTTCCGCTCTCTTACGTGTCCTTTAACTACGTAATTCCTACACTTATTTCATAAATCACATATACATATATTGCAGATGTATCTCTTTCTCTTCTCTCTACATCATGTCTGGAGATAAATGTTTTGACAACACGTTACAGACACGATTTAAAAAAAATACGATTTACGATATCAGTGATACATGTTGTGGTGTTTAACTTAACATATAAAACAATAAATAGAAAAGCTGAGAATACGAATATTTACAGAGATGACAGTACACTGATGCTTCAAATTTCTGTCTTTACTCCCTATACCTATGTTAATTCCCTAGTCAAAATAAAAACTCTTAAAAATTAATCACAAAATCTTATACAACTATCCCTTCCTCGGTGTACCGCGCGGTCACATACCCGTCACGGCGATGTAACGGTACTTTTGGTGACGAGAATAAAAATACGCATACGTCAGAAGTCCCTAAACAATATGGAAAATTGCAACGAAACTTCGTATTGGGACTATTTGCAAAACAATAAATGAATCGACTTTTAATTTTTGCGGAAAAACAGTGTTGGGGCCTAGGCCCCATCCGAAAAAAGAATTAATAATACCGAAATAGCGAAGGAAGGAGTGGACCGAAGGAAATGATTTTGTGTAGATATTATACAGGGTGGTCGTGCATCAATGACGGAAAATTCGGGAGATGAATCTACAGGTAAAAACAAGCAAAAATATCATATGAACATTGGGTAAATGCGGCTTCGTTTGGACACTAGTGGCGTCTGAAATGTCACCTTCCGATGCGGCAATTTGCAATATCACAAGAACGGAAAGAAATACGAATGTCGGGTCAAAAGATATCAAAGGAAATCTCATCCGAAGAATCCAATTATGCATAAGTGATGGCGAAACAGTGGCGGCGCTAGAAGGGTGCACAAAGAAAGTGAATGTAACATGGAGAAAAGTGAACAATTTACACTGAAAAATTGTAGAAGGGGATGTTACTTGCAACATGCAGCAACAAATGTTAATGAATAAAGGCAACAATGGCTACGCCGTAGGGACACTATGGGAGGCGGAATGTAGAAATACAGTATCTTTGTAACGGAAAGAAATAGGAATGTCGGGTCAAAAGTTGGCAAAGGAAATCCCATCCAAAGAATTCCGTTATGCATAAGTTATGGCGAAACAGTGGCGGCGCCAGGGGGCACAAACGAAGTGAATGCAACGCGGAGAAAACTGAACAATTTACACTGACAGACTGTAGGAGGGGATATTAAGTGGAACATGCAGCAAGAAATGTTAATGAACAAAGGCAACAATAGTACGCTGTAGGGACACTATGGGAGGCGGAATGTAGGAATGCAGTATCAGTATAACGGAGAGAAATAGGAATGTCGGGTAACAAGATTTCAAAGGAATACCCATCCGAAGAATCCAATTATGCATAAGTGATGGTAAAGCAGTAGCGGTTCAAGGAGCACAAAGAAAGTGAATGAAACGCTGAGAAAAGTTCTACCACAGATGTTCTCGGATGAGGCATTCATATGGGGTGGCATCACAAATGTCCGCAATGACCATCGATAGACATCCAACAACCCGCATGCAATTGTAGAAACGAAATATCATCAGCGTTTCCAATTTCGTGTGTTGGTTGGTATTATTGATGACGACGTTGTGAAACAACACTTTTTACCACAGCGATTGAACGCATGCAATATCGTATCTCCAGTGTTTAACCTAGGGCCTAACTATTCTAGTTAAAGACGTGCCACTGAGGACACGGCAGTGTATGTAGTTTATGCATGATGGCGTCCTTCCCATCATGTCCCACTATTCGTGCATATCTGAACGAAAAAATTCCACGCAGGTAGATAGATCGTGGAAGCAAAGAAGCATGGCCCTCACGTTCTCCCGACCTGAATACCCTAGACTGTTTACCTGTGGGGCTACATGAAGAGTCTTGTGTATACATGGCTCGTGCTTGGCATTGAAGATCTTCGCTAGCGCGTATGAACTGCATTTGCCACACTACGGCAAACTCGAGCGTTATTGCCAAAAGTCAGAGAATTCTTACGCCATCATGTAACTCTCTGTCTCGAAGAAGAAGGAGGACATATTGAACACCTTATGTAAGACAGCTTTATGTTGATCACGGTAAGTACAATACCTCTTGTTTTTACAGTACACTGGACCTCATCTTCCGTACGAGTTTTCTACGATTTGCACGTATCAACACTAATAGTGTTTAACAGTTTCTTTGTAGCTCCCATGCGCCGCCACTGTTCCGCAGTACGTGCGCATAATTGGATTCGGATGGGGTTTCCTTTGATATCTTTTGACCCGACATTCTTATTTCTCTCCGTTACAAAGATACTTTATTCCTACATTCCGCCTCCTATAGTGTCCCTACAGCGTAGCCTTGTTGTCTTTGTTCATTAACATTTGTTGCTGCATGTTTCAAGTAACATTCCCTCCTACAATTTTTCAGTGTAAATTGTTCACTTTTCTCCATGTTACATTCACTTTCTTTGTGCACCCCTCTAGCGCCGCCACTCTTTCGCTATCACTTATGCATAATTGGATTCTTCACATAGGCTTTCCTTTGATATCTTTTGACCCGACATTCGTACTTTTCTCCGTTCTTGTGATATTGCAAATTGCCGCCTCGGAAGGTGACATTTCAGACGCCACTAGCGTCCAAACGAAGCCCCATTCACCTAATGTTCATATGATATTTTTGCTTGTTTTTACCTGTAGATTCATCTCCCGAATTTTCTGTCATTGATGCACGACCGCCCTGTATAGACCCTATGTAAAATAAGCCCTTTCGTCTTTCTGAAATAACCCTATCAGTTTTGCTTCAAATTTGGCAGATAAGAGCAAACTGGAAATAAATCAACACGTCTTTTTATTTATGCGCATAAACATTCTAAGGGTTAAACGTGCCTCCTGAAATACTATAAAATACGCTATAATGTTTGTGCGTGTAGTTGATCTGCCAAATTTGAAAAATCGGATGAAGACAACATTTGTGAAATACGAAAGGCAATATTTTACATATCCAATATCTACATACAACTTAACTCGCTTCGGTTTACTCCTTACGCCACTCAACGCCTCGGTCCACTCAAAAGTTTTTTTTCTTTGAGGAAAATACGAAACACGTATTCCCTCATCTTACCTCTACAATATTTGTGCACATTTCATCCACTTCGGTCTACTTCATTTTGCCTTTCGGGGTCAAACTCCAAAAATTTTGGAAGGGGAACTTTTTCCCTAAAAAGCATTTTTCCCCAGAAAATAAAAAAACGCGTATTCGTTTATTTTTTGCCTATTGTTCATACAGAAAGTTATGTTGCAATTCTACATGTCCTTCACACACATCTGATATACTGTTACTAGCACTTTTGATTTTTCGTGATCAAAGGCTTGGAGGGGTCGGTGGCTCACTCAACCGTTTTCTCCAGGAAAACATCAAACCGGTATCCTCATTTTACGTCTGCAGTATCTGTGGACAATTTCATCCACTTGGGTTCATTTCTTCTTGTCTTTCGGGCGTCAAATTTCAAAATTTTGGGTGGGGGCTTTTGAAACCTAAAACCGTTCTTATGCATAACATAAACAACCCGTATTCGTTTATTTCTTTTCGTATTGTCCATACGCAAAGTTATGTTGCAATTCTTCATGCCTTTTACACACATCTGACAACTATTACTAGCACTTTTGATATTTCGTGATCAAATGTTTGGAGGGATCCGTGCCCACCCAACATTTTTTCGAGGAAAATACAAAACCCGTATTCCCTCATTTGATGTTATACACTATCTGTGCAGAATTTCATTCAATTCGGTTCACTTTAATTTGCCTTTCGAGCGTCAACTTTCAGAATTTTGGGAGGGAGCTTTTGCCACGTAAAACCGATTTTCTGTAGAAAATAAAGAAACCCGTATCCGTTCACTTTTTGCGTATTGTCCATACACAAAGTTCCGTTGCAATTCTTCATGTCCTTCACACAAATCTGACGTCCTGTTACTAGCAATTTAATATATCGTGATCAAAGATTTGAAGTGGTCCACCCAACCCTTTTTTCTCGGAAAATGCGAAATCCGTATCCACATTTTACGTCTGCAATATCTGCGGACAATTTCATCAACTTGATTCACTTCTTTCTTGCTTGTCGGACGTCAACGTGAAAAATTTTGGGTGGGCATTTTTGCAACCTAAAAAATGCTTTTACGCAAAACATAAAAAATCCGTATTCGATTCTTCTTTGCGTATTGTCCATACACAAAGTGTCGTTGCAATTCTTCATATCTTTTACACACATCTGACATACTGTTACTAGCACTATTGATTTTTCGTGATCAAATGTTTGGAGGGGTCCGTGCCCCACCGAACCGTTTTTCCAGAAACAAAGGAAACCCGTATCTTCCTTTTACGTCGTCAATATCTGTGCACACTTTCGTTCACTCCGGTTCACTTCTTGCCTTTTGGACGTCAACATTCAAAATTTTCTGGTGCGGGCCTTTTCCCCCTAAAACCGTTTCTCCGTGGAACAAAAATCCCGTATTCGTTTATTTTTTGCGTGTTGTCCATACACAAAGTTATGTTGCAATTCTTCATGTGCTTTACACACATCTGACATAATGTTACTAGCACTTTTGACATTCCTCGATCAAAGCTTTGGAGGGGTCGGAGGCCTACCCAACTCTTTTTTCAGGAAAATACGAAACCTGTATTCCCTCATTTTATCTCTACAATATCTGCGCTGAATTTTATTCACTTCGGTTCACTTCATTTTGCCTTTCGGGCGTCAATTTTCAAACTTTTGGGTAGGAGCTTTTGCCCCTAAACCGTTTTTTACGCAAAAAAAACAGTATTAGTTAATTTTTTGCGCATTGTCCATACACAAAGTTCCGTTGCAATTCTTCATGTCCTTTACACACATGTGACATACTGTTACCAGCACTTTTGATTTTTCATAATCCAAGGTTTTGGGGGATCGGTGCACCACCTAACCCTTTTCTCAGGAAACTACGAAACCCGTATCCTCATTTTATGTCTAAAATATCTGTGCACAATTTCATTACTTCGGTTCACTTCTTGCCTTTCGAGCGTCAACTTTCAAAACTTTGGGTTGGGGCTTTTGCCCCCTAAAACCGTGCCTCCGCAGACCATAAGAAACCCGTTTTCTTTTATTTTTTGCGTATTGTCCATACACAAAGTCATGTTGCAATCTTTATGTCCTGTACACGCATCTGATATACTGTTACTAGCACTTTTGATATTACGTGATCAAAGTTTTGGACCTGTCCTATCCACACCCAAGCGGTTTTTACAGGAATAATCGAAACCCGTATTCCCTCATTTTACGTCGACAATATCTGTGCACAATTTCATTGATTTCGATTTACTTGTATTCGCCTTTCGGGCGTCAACTTTCAAAATTTTTGGTTGGGCCTTTTGCCCCTAAAACTGTTTTTCCGGAGAAAATAAAAAAAATCGTATTCGTTTATTTTTTGCATATTGTCCATACATAAAGTTTCGTTGCATTCTTCATGTCCTTTACACACATCTGACATACTGTTACTCGCACGTTTGATATTTCGTGATCAAATGTTTGGAGGGGTCCGTGCCCCACCCAACCGTTTTCTCCGTTAAAATTCGAAACCCGGATTCCCTCATTTTACGTCTGCAATATCTCTGCACAGTTTCATTCACTTTGGTTCAGTTGTTTTTGCCTTTCGGCTTTGAAAATTTTGGGATTGGCTTTAATATTAAACCTTTACATTATGTATTTTTGTTTTTTATGGAATTCTTCTTTCGGGATGGAAGGAGATAAATGGTGTCCTCTGTTATCTGTTTCTTGCCATTCATCTTTTTCGAACTGCTTAAGTAAGATCATTTTCTAACTTTTGATGTCATCCAACTCCGTCACAATAATAAAGTTGTCATTTTTAACAATTTGTTTTATTCTCTTATTTGCACTTTGCTACACTGATATATTTGTTACAAAATTGAGGTTTGGTCCAACGCCTTTCGAATTCGCAACCAACAGAAGCGCCGAGCTTTTTGGGTTGACTGCTATTGCACGAAAAGAAGAATTGCAGGTGGTAATGCACTTTTGGAGTCGTGTATACATTTCGTATTGTGTTGTTTACTAATCGAATGTAAAAAGAAGAACTTGATGAAGGATTGTTTAACGAAATGTTTTAAGTCTCGGGGTAGATAAGGAGAAAAATGAAAATGTATGACTGACCCCAGGATTTGAACGTACGAATATATGAGATACAAACTATTTATCCAAATCTCTCGACTACTTCGAACGCTATTTTAGATTACTCTTCTGTATAATAATTTCCTGTTCAAACTAGGTCATACACAGATATTTTCGTATTAGAGACGAATAGTTGGAAATTACATCTATAGCAATGTAAAAGAGCTAGATAAAAAAATATCGCATCTTTGTTATAATTTGTACATTACATTATGCACATAGACGAAAAACTGCAACATTCCTTCAACATAATTTCCTCCTATGTCTATCAAATTCTGCCAAATGTATGAAAGACGTCGTACGCAGTCATTTGTCAATTTTTGTTGATGTCTCACGGGGACAACAATATAACATGGATGATAGGAAATATCGCCATGAAGTATATAAAATTTTTGGGGCACTGCGCCCAGAATACATAAAACACAGTCGTTAGCATTCATATTCTTGAATTTTTTTCGTCCATCAGTCGCACAACAAAGTCAATTTCAGCGCTCCAAAGGCTCACAAACTGCTTGAAAGGTTTCGTCTAAACGTTTGTGATAGAAGCAAAAACATTGGACCCTAACTAGTGTTCCTACAGCAGTCAGGAGTTCAACTACTTTTGTCACTACTTTTGTCACCTACTGTAAACATGTTACATTACACCACCATGTTACATTGTGTGATTTGGAGTTCATTACATTATGCACATGGAAAAAAAACTGTAACATTCCTTCAACATAATTTCCTCCTTTCTCTTTGATTAAGATAACACACAGCAGAAGAAACACATTAATGAATGAATGATCAATGACCTTCGTACCTGGCGGGGATAGGAATTAGCAGAAGCTAAATGGGGAATTAGTCTTTAACGATACTAAAAGGAATACTCTAAATGATACAAACTTTAATTAAAAGAAGCATGTACGTGTACGAAAAATATAGTTTTCACCAACAAAATAGACAGAATGGTACGAACGGAACAAGATTATTGATCATCTGCATATAAGCAAAAAGGAAAAGCACAGAGAAATTAGAGTTTCTGACCAGGGATCCGACATCCCGAGACTCACTGGACTTTAGAAGCAACAAGTAGCCAGTAAGAAGAGTTCATCACCACACATCCTATAAATCCCTGACTATTATAGTAAATGGTAAATGTTTATGAAGAAATCCGAAGTCCATTACTCCATTCACGAAAGATTCAAGCACAGCATAGAAGGGCTTCAATAATAACATTAATAATAATAATATTAATAATAATAATAATAATAATTATTATTATTATTATTATTATTATTATTAGTATTATTATTATTATTACCATTGATGCTGTGCTTATATAAATTACCGATCCTCTTCTTCTCATTGATTACAACTATAAACTATACTAGTTATTTGAACTGGAACAGGAACAAAACAAATACTATGCTTTGTAAAAATATATCATTTCTATTATTAACGAAAATTACACTAAACATCAGGGTGTCCCACTAAAGAGATTTACACAGTTTGAACTTTAACAACTCGATTTAAAATAAACTAAATATTATATTTTTCAAGTGTCAAGGAAATAGACATATGCAAATTGCTGTTTGTATTCATGCTCAATAGAAAACAACGGATTTGTACTAAGTGTACTTCAAAATCTTATATCTCGTAAAGTCTTATATAATAAATTACGTATTTTCAGTAGGACTCGGTATATATTTTCTTTCTGCTTAATATGGACATTTCGGTTAAAATTGTTAATAAGCCTGACAACGGGTGCACTCCTTAAAGAGCTGAGCTCCCTCGTGGCTAAGCGGTTAGCGTACGCGCCTTTGGCGTGGGAGACCCGGGTTCGGGTCCCGGCGGGAGCTCATGTGGTTCGGATTCCACGTTAATCAGTAGGTCCACGTCTCATATAGCCTCGCTGCTGAAAGGGACGCTAAACTAAAATCAACTCAACTCCTTAAAGAGCTACGATGAAAGATGAATGATTTCATTTCACGATAAATTGAGAAGTTAGCATCGTGTACTGTAATTTTGTACCTTTTGCCTTATTGGATTAAGGATTATTGTTGTTGTACTTTTGCGTTTATTTGGTTAAGTGTACAGTAACTATTTCAAATAGAAGATTAAGAAATAATTTGAAGAACAAAACGAACAGGAAATCAAGAGAGTTTGAAGCCAAAACAAGAATATTTACTGCTGAAAGGAACAATTTAGAAACATTTTGTTAATGTAGATAAAATAAAAGGAGCCGCGATGGCTCAGTGGTAGAGCGTTCACCTCTACTGTATGGGGTCCATAGTTTGATCCGAGCTTGCTCTAAATGAACTTTGTGGTAGACAAAACCGTCATCTTGGGTTTTCTCCGGGTTATCCCTTTTCCTCCCACTTTCTGCATTACACCATTTCATTCGTTTCTCAACATCACCGTTTCCTTTAGCCTACCGGCATTATCGTGGGACGTAAAACTTGAAGAGTGGCCCCGCATGGCATAGTGACTAACGCTCTCGTCTTTGGTGCGGGTGGTTCAGGGTTCGAGTTCCGGTGGGAACACTCGGTTAAAAAAGATTAACGGCTTTTTCAGGCCAGTAATCTTGAGTGAGGTTTTCCTCATTTATATCAGGTAAATGCCGAAATGCCTCTAACATAATGGTCGCAGGCCGTTTCCTTCCTTGCCTTTCATCGATAAGTGTGCTCTCCGAGGGGCGTCATTCCTCATATACGTGGTGGGATAAATAGCCTTAGGTGCAGACAGCCCAGAAATCTAATTCCTTATTCCTAATCCCGTGATCTTAAAAATTTCATTTTCTTTTTTCAAAAACCAAGAAATTAAGCAAGTTCTCAGTTAAAATTGTCCATAGAATGAACTAGGTTCTAATGTAATTTCAAACCTTCACGCTGAAATCATAGCATCTCAATATCGACCAGAGAGATCGAGATGGCAATAGTTCTGATCGTAGTTCCATTACAGCCAGTTACTTTAATGTTTGCTCTTGGAGGAAAATTTTATGTGTGAGTTGCCTCAAAAATTACTGATAACAGTTTTAAATAATTAAATATGCATTAACATTTAACTTCCGAGAATTACATTTGCCATTTTCCTTCTTCGAACAAATTAAAACCATACAAATTGCTAATTACTATTAGAGTCTGGAAATTAGCTTTTGCAATTTGTCTTGCAGTTCAATAGAACAGTTTCTAATAAGTCGTATGCCACCTCCTTATATGCAAACCATGGATACTGTCTGTTAAGGACCGTTACGAAAAGATAGCAAGAACCACAGCACCTTCAAGCTTCAGATCCCCAACGCTGAAAAGGATGCACCTCAGAGGACACCTTTATCTATTGTTACATTCATTCCCTATTTGTTTGTGTCTTGTTTTGTTCGTGTTGACTGTTATCTCAGCTCTAGATGACAATAATGTTCTCCAAATTTCGAACAATTATTTTGTAATGCAACATACACAGTCCGAGGACACATTACTTCCCTATTTTTTGCTTACAAAAGAAGAAAATAAATGAAGCTTAAAACATTTTTGAACAATGAGATATACGGTAAAAGAGCCCTTTAATATCAAACTGAAATGAAGAGTTTTACTTAAGACCCATAATGATTAGTTTTCTGTTTGATGAAGTTGTAACACATACATTAATCACCTACCTATAATGGCGCGTGATGTGATATATCCTTTATGAATTACAACTCTATTATTTCGAAATGTAAGCACATTCTTATCATTATAGTTCCATATAAATCTAATATAAGTATAGAGAACGTTCTCATATTATATTATATTCTACACACAAAGCTAAAGAAAAAATCTTACAATGCAAACATTTGAAAAATGAAATGAAGTCTTTAAGTTTCACGTCCCACGATTATACCAGTTAGGCTAAAGGAGACCGTGATGATGAGTAATGAATGAAATGGTGGAATGAAGAAAATGTGAGAACCCCGAGAAAACCTACGCACACGGTGTTTGTCCACAAAGTTCACTTGGCGGAGGTTGGGATCGACCTTCTGGGTGCTCGCGCTCACTAATCTAGTTGGGGTACGCGTTTATTGGGCCCGGGCTTAGTAATCTTAGCTGGAGTTGAGTTGATTTTGAGTTTAACGTCCCTTTCAACATCGAGGCCATATGAGACGGAACTTACTGAATAACGTTGAATCCGAATCACATGAGTTCCCGCTGAGAATTGATCTCTGGTCTCCCACGATTAAGGCGCGTACGCTAACCACTTAGCCATGGAAGAATCCTAATCTCAACTGGAGTCGGGATCACTACCATCACGGTGATGTCATTGAAATCAATGGGGCATGCACTGCTTTGTGCTTGGGTTCATTATCTCACTGGGACAAGCTCTCGCTATTCTCGTTAACGCTCGCTCTTACTCAAGCTCCTTCTCACATTCTTCAACTAGGCTCGCGCTTACTCGGACTCGGTCTCACATCCTTCAGTGAGGTTCGTGCTTACTTGGTCTTGGTCTCACACCTTTCAGTGAGGTTCACTCTCACTAAGCTCCTCGGAGATCGCGCATCCTAATATCTTTCAAGCACGCGATTAGTTAGGCTCGGGGTCAGTAATCTTAATTAGACTCATGTTCAATCGCGCGGGCTCTCTTCCGTCAACTGGGCTCGATCTCGCTACCATTAATAGGGCTCGAGCTCACTGACATTAGTGTGGATTTCACTAATATAAGCTCGGGTTCATTAATTTTAGTGGGCTCTCGATCGTTACTCTCGTTGAAGAACGTGCTTATTTGGCCTTGAGAGCTCATATCCTTTAATGAGGCTCACGATTCCTCGGTCTGAGTCTTACATCCTTCAATGAGGCTCGCACTAACTAGGTTTCTTGTAGCACACGCTCTCCAATATCTTTCGGGCAGGCCCTTTTTTCGGCCCAGAACGAAGATGCTGCTTCTTCTGGCAATGTTCCTTTGCTAGAACAAAAACTCGGAAGAAAACTTTTTTTTTTAAATTTTATTACAAGTAAATACATACTGATGAAGTGAACGACGCTTCATCTGTACAAGTGCAGGAGGATGTGGAAGTCAAATTGTTAAGTGAGGAATACTGCACAGCTCACTCCAACAACAATGAGGAATCTCCGTTAGATGCTGTAAATACCTGGTTGGGTACATTGATATTAAGTGTCGTGGCGTTGGTATTTCGTTGGATATATCACGAGAAATGTCAATAAATAAACACTGAGGCTGAATAACCATTCTCTACCAGAAAGAACTTACAGTTGCACCGACGAAGTGGCAGTGGCGATACAAGAATTTAAAAACTGAAGAAATACAATGCGAAGAAAAAAAGCAGTGCATTCCGCCTTGTGTGACTTCTTCTGGGGGCTGCAATTAGAACTACTACTAACATTTCCTGTGACTATTCAAAAAACAATAAAGATGAGTGGATTATAACTAGGCGCTCAGGAAGTTGCCCGAAGTTGCAGACCTAAAAATTGCCTAAAAAGTACCTATAAAACAAATTAAAATATTTATAAAAAGGACCTAAAAACTGGGTAAGAGGACATAAAAATAAGACCCAATTTAATTACAGTTGCATATTTAATGAATATAATGCTCAAGAAATGCAAGGTTCTGTTAGGTTAATGGTATGTCCTTCTTCCACAAACTAAAGTACAAACTAAAATAAGATAACTTCTCCACCGTCACCCTCCTTGCTGAAGGATATTGTTACGCCTCCATACCTGACTTGTAATTGTTGCAGGTCTTATCAGTACAATCGTTGAAGAATTTGTTATCCTTTGAATTTTCTTTACTAAAGAAAAGACGTTTAAGAGGTGGTAATGACTCGAGTTAATGGCCAGTAAATTTATTGTCGGAAGATGGAGTACAAAAAAAACGTTAAGACCTTTGAAAAGCTTAAAAATGACCAATAAACAAAACAAACGCCGAAAAAGGCAAAAAAGGGCAATTAAAATCCACCATTTTCTTGCCTACAATGACCCAAAATGAATACACATTATGTTAAGCTTCGTCTTCGGGCACTCGTAAGAAAGAGGATTTTTCCTCAACTTCCGGGCCCTAATTATAACATTAAGATGTATTCATTATAATATAGCAATTTACCCTGCTTATTTGCAATGCTAGAATTACTAATTTTTCCTGCCTGTGTAGTTTAAAAACAAAAGTTACAACATGCTCGGAGTGTACAAAAAGTATACGCTAAAAGCAGAAGACGAAATTTCCTCTCTTCCGCGTGACGTCACAATTCCAGCGACCAATGCCAGTTCGAATCGCATTTTTGATGGCTCCTGGGTTCGGGTTGCTACTACGGGAAAGCGATTTGCCATCACAGAATCAGTCGAGTGCTGACAATCGAGTATGAAATTTGTGTATAATTATTATTATACTTCACTATCGTCACAGAATTTAATTTAAACATACGTATCTACATTATATAAACGGTAAGGTTGATTTATAGTATTATGAAATTACTGAAAGCACAGCATGTATGGGGTCAAGTCATACACAAAATGTCGGTCCTGGATCCGCCACTGACTTGACCGATAACTGTGAGGGGGTAATGCAAATGTCAGAGGTACTCAGGATGATTGAACAGTGCACCGTATAATGTGAGCACATCATAAGATGGCAGAGATTTTGCATACTTCGTTCTCGTGTCGACCAGCAAATGCATGTCTTTTAATCTATGTCTGACGTTAGAAGGCTAAGACTTGGTGATATTAATATAATTGTTTGAATTAAAAACTGTGTTTAATGTAATCGTAATGCAATTTTTAACAGGAAAACAGTAAGAGGATTGTTATTTATTATCCATTGCATTCTTCATTCACTGTCATCTTCAACACAGAAAAATCACGTTTACTATCTTAACAAAATGTCTTGCTAAATCACTACCACACAAAATCCTTTATTTTAAATGGACGAAATGCTTCAATCTGATTTTACTTTACAAGTTTAATTGACACTTTATAACAGACGCTTCCTGCAATTTCATTGTCAGATTAATTATCTTTAATGAAATTGTTACGGCACTAAACTTGGGTGTGCATAGTCCTGGGATCGATAAGACGTTTCTGTTTCAGATTCTTGATTCCGGGAGAAGGGAATGCATGAATATGCCATTTGGTTTGTGTGTAGTGCTGTACTGTCCCACTCACGAACAAAACAACAGTACTTTGTGTAGCCTAACTGTAATAATGACACCAAATCAATTATTTGAAGTATCAAATATGTTGTACTTATTCTCACCATATATCACTTTCTGCATCAGGAGTTTCAAGGTTTTTGTAAGTTACCTTGAAAACAACTGACTGGGCAACTGCAATGCAAACGTAAGTAGGTACATTACCGTTGTGGAAGGGGAGACACTTCCGATAAGTCCAAGAATAACCGCTATTTGAAATGCCTGCGTTAGTCCTACAATAGCAGTACAATATATACAGTCATCACTACTGATGTAAAATTTAACAAAATATTATCTATTATTTTAGAATGTAACTTTGATTTCTTGTTTAATTCATGTATCTAACAAGGTCGTTCAGGTACTCTTGAATAATCGAATGTGGTTTTCATACTAATAACAGATTTATTGTCATCAAAATCGTTACAGTAACTGTCTATATTTCTTGCAGCATTGTAAAGGAAAACCTAAACAATGAAGGATGCGTCTCTAAATCTGTTTATTGAACTGATTGTTTTCCCTTGGACATGTTGGCGATCACATATCTAGAAGTTAAGCACACTATTGGAGAATCAAGACGAAGGACTAATGACAATCTAATGAATGAGATCTGTAGAATACATCACTGGGTAGCATACAAAAGGACAAATGGCACAAAAAGCTTACATGTGGTACCTGTAAAGCAGATACCTTGTTTAGACTTACCTTGCAAAGTGTTACTTGGTCCGGGAATCCATCGCCAAATACGTTCAGTATTGAACCGGTTCACTTCCATCAACATATATACACGTTGTATACACGACTCCAAAAGTGCATTATAACCTGCAATAGTAGGCAACCCAAAAAGCATAGTCTTTGCGGTGGTTGAGAATTAGGAAGACGTTGGACTAAACCTCAATTTTGTTACAAATATAGCAACGTGGCAAACTGTAAATAAGAGAATAAAATAAATTATAAGAATGACGATTTTATTATCGTGAAGGCAATGGATGACATAAAAAGTTACAAAATGATCTTACCTAAACAGTTCAAACAAGAAGAAAGGAAAGAAACTGATATCAATAGTTTCTCTTCTTTTTCCAAAAAAAATCTCGCAAAAAAGGGAAAATGTTACATACTCCAAAGGCTTAATAATATAAATGCCTAATAGCACAAAAAAAATAATCCACACGAAACGAAAAGAGAGACAAAAACACAAAATAAGGGACGCCTATGGCGTATGATAAAGAGATGGGACCCTAGTTGTAAATTGAATAATAATAATAATAATAATAATAATAATAATAATAATAATAATAATAATAATTATTATTATTATTATTATTATTATTATTATTATTATTATTATTATTATTATTATTAAAAACTCTTATCCTTTTCAAAATTTCAGACTTTGACTAAGAGCGTGTGTGCATATAGCGGTCATGTGTGGACTTTTTCACAATAAGGAAGTCCCAGTATAAAATATTCCAAATTTGCAAGTGGATTTATTTACATTGCAATTTAGGGTCATAAAGAAATTGTCGTTAGAAGACACTACTGTAAAAATTAAGTTTTATTTTTTCATCCATCGCGTCTTAGGGCCCCTATACCTCAACCCAGAATATCGATATCGAAAATTTAGGATGTTGATATATCGATGTAGCTATATTCGCGATATCGTATGTTAATATAGGTCAATATAGATATCGATACATCGAAATATTGGACAGGTCTAGATCCAAGATATGATGCAATAATAATAATAATAATAATAATAATAATAATAATAATAATAATAATAATAATAATAATAATAATAACACGAATATACAGATGATACTTGAAACATTCTTTAAGTCACTTTCAAAATGAATACAAAACTTGGTGGTCAAATAAAATACTCAACTTCCAGTACAACTGTAGATCTCCAAGACACATCTAGCATAATGTCAAACGTTTAACACATGCTTTGTTTCCGCATGGTTCGGTCACAAATTCGGCAGTGTTCATTGGAAGTACTTATCTGAAATACATTCTAATAAACCCAGTAGGTAGCGTAGATCATACCTTTTCTGCAGCACTTTTCGTTGGTAGGTATCTGCAGCACTCTTCGTGTTATCTTTCTCAGAAACAAACACCACACGACTTGTTAAGGAAAGTTTGGGTACAGTAATCGTAGGAGTAGTGGTTATCGTACAAGACTTCCACGTCTAAAATCTCGGTTCGAATTCCTGCCAGGTAATAAAGTATTTTTCGCATAAAATAATGGCTCCAATTGTGCGAATTACAAAGTTATATCCGCAAGAAATGAAATCGTTCGGAGCTAGATGTTCGGAACAAATAAATCTTCGTAGATGACTAGAAAATGATCCCCTCTTTGGTTATTTCAAAACAACATTTTATATCTATTAGTTTAATAGAAAATTGGTTTCCATCCTATAATATAATGTGTTTTATTCACATTTGAAATTTGAAACATGCAACGTCTACTACATCTATAAGGAACATAGAATTTTCCTTTTGTAACATTTGCAACTTTTCATTATGATACAGTTTGGAATTTTAATACAGAGAGTTTCTGATGAAAAATTAGGAGTAAAGTTGCATTAATTCATTTTCTCTTTCTTTCTTTTTATTTCTTTTCTTCCATTCTTTCATCCTGTTCAGTTTGCATTAGTAATCTTGAACGGGAGGTATCACATACGCCATCTACTGAGTTTATTAGAATGTATTTCGGATCAATACATCCAATGAACGCTACCGAATTTTTAACCGAATCACGCAGACACAAAGCATGTGTTAAACGTTTGAAATTATGCTAGATGTGTTTTGGAGATCTACAGTTCTATTGGAAGTTGAGTATTTTATTTGGCCGTCAAGTGTCGTATTCATTTTGAAAGTGTATAAATAAATGGAAGCATTCTCTATATATTCGTACTATTGATATTTTATTATTATTGCATCATTTCAAGGCCTTTGCGGTATGTCGATATATCGATATCGTCCATATGGATATTGACAAATATTAACATTCGACATCGATATATCAACATCCTAAATTTTTGATATCTATATTCGAGGGGGGAGGTATAAGGGATGAAGACACGATGGATGAAGAAATAAAACTTAATTTTTACAGTAATATCTTCTATTTACAATTTCTTTATGGGCACAAATTGCAATGTAAATAAATCCACTTTCAAATTTGCAATATTATAGAAACTTCTTAGCCACCAGAAGTTTTCTATTCCATAAAAAAGAGAAACAAAAAAAAACACCTGTCAAAACCAGGTACTTCAAACTTTGACCTAGAATTTATGTTTAAAAAAATTTTTTGTTCCCTTCCCATCCCTTTTGGTCTTTGAGATCGCTCATTGACAAAAAGTCCACACGTGACCACTATATGCGGACATGCTCTTCGCCAGAATGTGAGATTTTGAAAAGGAAACGAGTTTTTAATAATAATAATAATAATAATAATAATAATAATAATAATAGTTATTAGTATTATTATAACAATTGGGTTTACAACTAGGGTCCCATCTTTTTATCCTGCATGTGACGGTCGCAAGTCCCTTATTCTGTGATTTTCTCTCTTTCCGGTTAGTGTGTATGTTTATTTTTGTGCTGTTAGGCTTTTATATTAAGCCTTTACATTAAGTAACTTTTTTTCTTTTATTGCGAGACTATATGATCTTTGTAATGTAAAAGTTGGTACTGTTCCATTATAGCTGCTGCTTATCCAAGGGAGGCTGAATGATTCAGTATCATTAGATTACAAAGGTGTATTCAGCAGAAGTTTCGAGTGTTCCTTCGACACTACTCGATTTTAAAATTTTGTGAATTGATATCTCAAAGGCGAATATTCCGTTAGTGGTTGGTTGACTCGTAGCAGATGAGGATATGCCTGTATGTAGCCCGCATTGCCTGTATTCAGTAATCACTTCTGAATTTGTAGTTATTAACCATGCCTTGATGACGTGTTTAAGTTTCCATTCCGTCCGTGTGGTTATACGCAATGTCCCAAAATTCGCTATTTAAACGCCTATCCTTAGCAAATACTCCCTTGTGCAATACGTTTTAACGACATATCATAAACTACACCAAGATGGCATATTACCATTTTCGTCTGGTGCTTACCGGGATGTGTTTGTTATTAGAAGAAACTAACGTACTGATACTAATACCAAAACAAGTCATATTGAAAGATTTTGCTCTGAAGTATCCTCTTTCGTGATCTGAAGTCTCTAGTTGTCTCATCTATCAGGTAAGCTCTAAATAGGAACCAGATTTGAAACCAACAAACGGAAATGAGCTATACTCAATAAATCCTGTTTTGAGTATTTGATACACATCGTCTCATTTTAAAATGTAGAAATAAAGTAATCCTGCCTCTCTAAGCCCTTTCCGTACGGGAACTTTTTAGCATCTTTATAAATCCACACTGAACTTCAACCGCAGACAAAAGAAATACGCACTCTCGTATGGGATTAACGCATCTGTACGACTCATGCAATTTGCAAAATTGTAACGAGCCGTCCCCGGGCGAAGAAATAAAATTCAACACAAGAATATATAATTGTTAGTGATTGTAGGTGGTATCCTCACAACCCGCACAGAAGTGCGAGTACGCCGCGAAAGGGTTAAGTAATGTACGCTCTCACCTCACGCATTTCTATTTAGTGTTCTACATTTGATTACCGAATGCCCACAATATTTAGACATCAGAGAAAGTTAAAGAAAGGCAAATTCATAGTATAAGTAAGCATAAATCATCCTTGCATTTGTACGTCAGAATGGAATAACAACATGCATTCTCTGAGACATTTATCATGAGATTTCATCTGGTTTATTTTGTTGTTATATTGTATTTATTAATGAGTTAATTTACCAAGTGTTCTGTCCATGTGTCCGTCTGTCCAGAAGACCAAAATTCTCAAGAACTACTTGAGATGGTATCACCAATTTTGGTCAAGATAGAGCATCAAATTTAAAAAGGAAGTTCGTTTATGAAGGTGATAATCAGGCTGCAAGTGGTAGTTATAAATCATTTCCGGTTTCGACATTGATAAACATGGAACAAAAAGAATAAGAGACTAGAAGGAACGGTTTTCTACAATCGATTCAACTCCCCAGGAATCAAAGATAGAAGTGGTACATCTTTCGGTTTAAATGTTGATTTACACGAAGCAAGAAGGATCAAGGAAAGGGAGAATCAGTTTTAAAAACAAAAAGTGAATTAGTGCTCTAAGACTAGATGTTGTCTTTTCTCTCAATCGTATTTTCAAACCAAAAATGGTATAAATCATTATATCTTTAATTTAACATTGATAACTGTAGATTAAGAACAGTGTAGGTAGAGAGTAACGGTTTTCTGCAATCAATCAATCACCCGGATAATATATACCATCTGTAATATATTCACTAAAATCGGAAGTGATATGAATATACCAGATATTAGGTTTTCAATGTCATTTGTGAAAATATCACTTTATACAAACCAATTCCTTAAGAAAGTGTACACTTGGAACTACTACTTGCTCTCTCTAATATGTATATTATTTTTTTGTTATTACTATTATTATTATTTTACTTTTTCACTACCTCTGCTTTATTCTCGGTAATTTTCAAACTGTAAGTATTAATATGTTGGCATATTTTTCATTTTGTTGAGAGTGTATCCAGTTTTGACTAATAGAAATCTCGTTTATGGTAATCGCTTTTGTGTTGTTGGTGTCTTATAAGAAAATATATAGGCCATTTGCCCTCTCGTGATGAGGACAAATAGCATTGATGCTAATCTCTCCACTAAAACCTAATCACCAATTTTTTGAATAATATGAAATGACATCCGCCAGAGAGCTTTGTATTATTTTCCTCTATGTTACTCGCTTGCATTCTGATAATTTCTTTCGCTTTATATTTACAGCTAATGTTATAATCTGGTTTAAAATAGTATAATTTTGGTCATTCATTTATTTAGTAAGCAGATCTGAGGACCCAACTTCGTTCTTGCCCTTTGAATCGCCACCTTCAATCTGGGAAAATTATGATGCAGTACACCTATGAAGAAACACATATTTCAGTTCTATGCGTCAGTTTTACTATGTGTAAGCTAAAACAGACGCTGAACATGAGAATCAATGAAATGGCGGAATGATAAAACTTGGAGAAAATACAAAAATCTCGTGAAAAACCTATGCACATAGTGTCTGTCCACCACAATGTCTACTTGTTGCTGCCTTCAAGCGATCCAGAACATCATGCATTAGAGGTAAACGGTCTACCACTGAGCCACTGCAGGTTCTTTTCTCTGACAAAGTGCTAGGGATTGGATAAGAGACAAATGTAGTCAAAAGAGGGCACTGTCCGGCAAAATTTTCTAGCAACAGTCTTTTAAGGGAATTATAGGAAGCATTCTGATCGGTTTACACTTCGGTTGGTACTAAATCCGAAATAGGTCTAGGTCACTTTTTCTTCTTTCGTTTTGTTTTAAATTATCATTAGTTCGTGAGCAAATATAAATTGTATATAGGGTAACAAAGCCTTTTGTATGTTGTTTATTGGAATAAATCAATGAAACAGTTTTCTGTGTTGTAATACTAACTAATAATGTACCGAAGTGTGTGCATAATTCATTAGCTTATTCATGTATTATCTTTCATGATCGCTCATTATCTCATGCTTTTGACCAAACTATACAGCAGAAAATGTCAAGGTGATCATTCTCAGAAACATTAAAGAGTAATTGCTTGTAGATTGCAGACGGTGAGTCTATCTGCTTTATCTGGCCTAACCGTGAATTTCCTTGTGACGCTATGGTTAGCATATATGTTTTCGGTGCCTGGGATCAGAGTTTAATTCACGGAATTTGGAATTTGTGATAATATGTAGTACCACGTCTTATATAGTCTTGGTATTGAAAGGAACGCTTGACTCAAGTCCATTCAACCATCTTAAATTTTTAGTGAGAAATTAGTTCATAATCGTTTAAGGCAAATACGTGGCATTGTCCATATATATTCCTTTTGTTTAAATTATTCGTATTGATAAATGGAGCGAACAAATTCCACAAAATGTCTTCTTATATTATACAACAATGAGTAGTTCGTCATAACAATAATTGAGGTCTAATGACAATGCATTGGAGAGGAAGAAAGCGAGATACATACTTACAGCTTATTATTACCAAATTCGATTTACATGTACTTTCAAAGTATCGTACACCATTTGGTTACACATTTTGTATTCATATACTCCGTAGAGTTAACCATCAAATCGTTATTTCTACTACCAACAAGTGAGTTCCATTTCGCAGTTGTAAAACTACAGTATTCTACCAAAGTATGAGAATTCAATGTTGTATGAAGATTATTGTTGAAACTTCAAGTGTTAATTGATCTGTACCCCTTTCGGTTCTAATAGGGGAATGATATCAATGATGACAATTCTTGCAGAATGAGTCCATATACAAAAAACTACTAGAGCTTGTCTATCTCAGGTAAGCCCTAGGAAAATATGCGAAACATACTTCTGCCTCACCCCGCCACCCTCTGATGGAGCAAACCCTCCCTTTGCTCATGGAAAAGAAGTGAAAGCCCTCAGCTGTGTTGCCAATTAGCCATTCAGTCGTTTGGTCTTGACGAGTGAAGATCGTAGGCTACTTAGAATGACTAACAAGACAGAGCACAGCGAAGTCCGTGAAATAATTAATTGTGGCAACGCTTCCGCATTCAACAATTGAAAGATCTCGGCCGCAGCAACTTGTCCCTCTTCTTTCAAGTGAGGTACGGGAAAACATACATCGACAATAGCGCCAGAAGGGGCACAGTTGAAATAGAAGGGCTCTAATCGGTATCTGGTTCCGTTTTATTCATTATACGGTCCGTGATGTAACTTAAAAAAAACGTGGGATTTAAGGACCTTCCTTTTTTGTCAAGAAGCATGTCCGTTTTAGTTCAACAAAGACTTCTGCATTTGCCAAGGTACTGTATTACTCTAAAAGTAGCATTATATTAAATAACAAAAGAGGAAACTAAGTATTTCAAACAGCAAACTGTGTTCTCTCTTCGTAAGTCTTGTATTTTATTACAGTTACTCGAATTACTCGGAATGCGTTTTTGCAAAACTAATAACTTTAAGGGACCTAGAGATAATTCAGGCGTATTCATAGTTTGTAGAAGTGTACAATCATTGAAGCAAATAACACATAGTTATTCATTACACTATAGTTGTTGTATATGCTATTCTTGCTTATAACATACAGAATCGAACAAATAGAAACCTATTTTTGAACATTTACGGAAACCTTGCTATGTTTCTAATTTATTCAGTTGTGTGTACAGTTAATGACATCTTATTATAGGAATTTACAAGAAATTTGCGTATACACTTAAGCAAGGACATTGTTTCTTTGTGAATGACGCAAGCAATTCACGAATTACCAATGATATATACGTCCGTTCTAATTACTATTTCAGTATTTCATAAATTCATAAATTAAATTATAAGTAATCAGTAATATGCAATTGATACTTATCCTAATTGATGGCAATGATAAGTCCTAACATTATCCTTGTTTACAGTTCAAGATGGCAGTTTTGTTACATTGATCCTGTTTTCAAAAATAAATTCGGATTTTCCATCTAAAACGGGTATTGAGGTGATTTCTTCAGAAATTAAATGAAATAGGAAAGTGAATACAGAGGTTGATTAACCACTAAGTAAAATAAGCATGTGCAATAGGGTGGAGTGAAAAAAACTTTTTTTCACCAAGCAAAACGCCTGGGGTCGAAAAAGTTGCGTAGTGACCTGGTGACAACGGGTGTAAAATATTTCCTTGATCGGTTGATATCTTCAGGTTGCGCATGTGCACTAAAGTTTGGCGAAAATGAGGAAAATTTGAAAAAATAGGATATTTTAATTTATTTTTTTATTTATTTTTTTTTGTCACCAAGCAAAACGCCTGGGGTCCAAAACGTTGCGCAGTGGCCTGGTGACAACAGGTGTAAAATATTTCCTTGATCGGTTGATATCTTCAGGTTGCGCATGCGCACTGAAGTTTGGCGAAAATGAGGAAAATTTGAAAAAATGAAATATTTTAATTTCTTTTCTTTTCTTTTTTTGTCACCAAGCAAAACGCCTGGGGTCCAAAAAGTTGCGTAGTGGCCTGGTGACAACGGGTGTAAAATATTTCCTTGATCGTTTAATATCTTCAGGTTGCGCATGTGCACTAAAGTTTGGCGAAAAGGAAGAAAATTTGAAAAAAATGGGATATTTTAATTTATTTTTTTTATTTTTTTTGTTACCAAGCAAAATGCCTGGGGTCCAAAAACTTGCGCAGTGGCCTGGTGACAACGGGTGTAAAATATTTCCTTGATCGGTTGATATCTTCAGGTTGCGCATGCGGCATCGTCAGGTTCAGGAAGACTCCGGTCCAAGGTCCCAATTTGACACGTAAGCTGACTATTCGGATTCCAACGATGGCATCGATTGCGCGCAGTCTGCTAGTGCTGAGACAACTGACCAATCAGTAACCTTCGATACCCGGAAATCCACAAAGCAGTCGCCCAGTACCAGTCTCAAACTCCCCACGTTTGCCCAGGTGTTAGAAAGATATCGGATTGCTGACAGGCCTGCCGCAGCGATTGCTTCTGCTATTCTGCACGACACAGCAGATCCGTCAGCTGAGAGTACGGTCAACGACAGAAGCAAAGTAGGGGAGAGCGAGAGAAGATGAGGGAGGGTTTACAAGATCCGCCCCTCCAGCTCCAACCACTGCAGGCACTCTACTTCGACGGGAGAAAGGACAAAACGATGTCTGTTGAAATGATGGCTGGTGGAAAATTACATTGCAGGGAGATTGTGGAGGAACACGTGTCCCTAATCAGTGAACCAGGGTCTACATACTCCGGACACGTTACACCAAAATTCGGATCTGCTATAGCAATTACGAATGCAATCCTGGAATACGCAACCGTCGTGAACATGGAGTTGTCGGGACTGCAGGCGATCGGCAGCGACGGTACTGCTGTCAACACAGGAAAGGAAAATGGGGTTATTCATTGCCTGGAAGTTCAGCTGGGCAAGCCATTGCAGTGGATAGTCTGTTAACTCCACTTCAATGAGCTTACCCTACGTCATCTAATCGAGTATCTAGAGGGTCCTACGAGTAGCCCACGAGGGTATACGGGACCACTCGCAAAGAACCTTCATATTTGCGAGAACCTTCATGTCCTGGAGTTCCAGCCTATCCAAGGCAGTTTTCCCGACGTCTTCCCAGACCTCAGCACCGACCAGCAGTATCTACTCGACATCTGTCGGGCTGTCGCAACCGGGCAATTCCCGCAAGGGCTGGGAGGAAGAAGTCCTGGCATGTTGTCCCATTCACAATGGTTGACTACTGCAAATCGAATCTTGCGGCTGTATGTGGCGAGTGAAATCCCATCTGAAAACCTAGTCATCCTGTCCACGTTCGTGGTCTGCGTGTACGCTCCAATGTGGTTCAATATCAAGCGCCATTGGAAGATCACGGATGCACCAAAGAATCTATGGCATTCCATGCAGTTGTCGCAGTACCTCGATCCGGAACTGAAGAAGGTCGTTTACGACACCATGCAGAGAAACGCCTTCGCCGCATATCCCGAAAACCTCCTACTGGCGATGCTGCATGACGAGAGACCTCATATTCGTACTTCGGCCAAGAAACGAATACTGAAGGCAAGAGAGGCTCCTCCTGGTCCTGGCGGCTCGATTCGAACCTTCGAAGTTCCGCCGTTGAACTTCAGCGCCAAGGATTACACAGACATCATCTTTTGGCAAGACCTCGCTGTCACCAAACCACCACTCGTTATTGGACTGCCAGAAGATAGCCTGGATCAAGATCAACTTCAAAATCTGTGGTGGAAGGATCTACCGTGCCATACGCAAGCAGTCGAACGATGCATTCGTGTGGTGACAGAAGCTGCAACTCAAGTCTGTGGACAGGACAGGCGCGATGGTTTTTCATCCGGGCACGTCTTCCGAATCGGCTCGCGATGCCGAAGTTTGAAACTAAGAAAGACTTTGGCCCCTGTTAATCATTAATTAATTAATGAATAATTAACTAATTGCTTCTTAACTTACTCTTACAAACAATTCATGAATGTTGCTAACAGAACTTCAGTGCACGAATTGGGCTTAAGGGCATAATAGAATTTATTGGTAAAGCAAAAAAGGATGTTACTTCAGTGCGCATGCGCAATCTGAAAATATCAACCGATCAAGGAAATATTTTACACCCGTTGTCAACTTTTGGACCCCAGGCGTTTTGCTTGGTGACAAAAAAATAAAAAAAAAATTAAAATATCCTATTTTTTCAAATTTTCCTCATTTTCGCCAAACTTCAGTGCGCATGCGCAACCTGAAGATATCAACCGATCAAGGAAATATTTTACACCCGTTGTCAACAGGCCACTACGCAACTTTTTGGACCCCAGGCGTTTTGCTTGGTGACAAAAAGAAATAAAAGCAAATAAATTAAAATATCCTATTTTTTTAAATTTCCCCCATTTTCGCCAAACTTCAGTGCGCATGCGCAACCTGAAGATATCAACCGATCAAGGAAATATTTTACACCCGTTGACACCATGCCACTACGCAACTTTTTGGACCCCAGGCGTTTTGCTTGGTGAAAAAAAGTTTTTTTCGCTCCACCCTAATGTGCAACAAGAGGAGAACAACAATATATATACTGCATTTCTCCAAATCGTGCAGCTGAACCAGGAATCCGATACACACACATTATATAATAGCACTCAGAGAGTGCAGGCCTTTAGAAGGGCTCATGAAATTGGAAAATAAAATCCCGTCATACATCGAAAATAAAAGCAGGGGAAACTTTATAGGTAATTTGTAAAAGTTGTATATTATCTGTGCAACGTCACTGAGAGAAAAAAGGGCACACACATATGCTCCGCCAAAATGACTACTTCTTCGACAGGAGTAAAAGAAGTATTAATGTACTTGTAATGTAATTACTAAGTAGTAATGTAGTTATGCTAAAGGTAATGATTAACTTTATAAATAAACATTACAATTAAAAATATGAGATTTTTTAAAAATATATTTTAGTTAGAAGTATGCGAAATTAAACATTAGTTTGTACCTTAGTGTAGGTTCTGTTTAATTTTGATAAATAAAATGTATTTTATATTTATCCTTGTTTGCATATTGCATTAGATATCTATAGAGCATGAAATATTTATTATGTACTTCAGACATCTAAGGCTCTTAACCAGGCCTTGAGCAGATCTAATTTCTTTCCTTGTTTCTTTTCTTTATAATTCAACGCCCAATCTCCAGTAATATAACGGTAGGTAGAAAATTTGTTTAATATAACCTAACTGACACCTAAAAGGAAATATTAAATTTACAAGAGCACATCACTACTAAACTTTAAATGTATACAAGATGCAAAAAGAAAATTTCCCAATCATGCAGAAAAGACCATTATATAATGTCTTCTGATGCTGCATCGTCTGTAGATATTCTGTTCAATCAATGCGCCTTGCTAACAGTCGGGTAGACGCGAGACCAACAAAAGTAATCTCCGTTTTCTTAATCCTATTATGGACAATTTGAAACTTCGTCTCGAAATAAAAATGATCCTAACGCCCCTGTTTATCAAGCATTCATATCTCCCAATATAGTTCGTGACAATAACGTCCCGTATTGCTACGAATGTATCATCTCACTGAGTATTCAGCACGTTGTCATAGCATTTCAGAAATTTTAAGACGTAACAGAACATTTGATATAGATTTGCAATGAACCAATAAGTAAATGTTACAATAGGAGAGGAAATAACAAAGGAGGGTGCAATTGAAAGGGGAGTTCCACAGGGATCCTGTCTCTCGCTTACATTATTTAATATCTATCTATATGAGATAGTGAAAAAGAACCTACAAAATGAAGACGGCATTTCGATAGGTGGTAGAATGTTTAGATGTATACGGTTTGCAAAAGATACGGCGCTTACTGCAGAATCTAAAGAGAAAATCGATTAGATTTTAGTAAATTAGAGAAAGGGTTGTAAAAATATGGGACGAAATAAATGTTAGAAAGACAAAAGCCATGGAGATCGGAACGAATAGTCGGTGTCAAACATAAAGGTATGAGGGAAGAAAATAGAAAAATAGAATTGGTGGCTAGTTTTCCACACCTGGTAGTATTATTAGTAATGATATGACATGTGAACGTTAAATAAAAGCAATGATAGGAAGAGCGAAAGAAGTCTTTAGAAGAAAGAAAACACTATTTTGTGAGACCTTGAATAAGGAGTTGAGACAAGACTCATAAAGTAAGGTCACAAACATGGACATTACGCAGAAATGATGAAAAAGAACATGAAGTTTTTGAAATATGGGTGTAGAGAAGAACGGTGTAAATTAGCTGGATCGAGCAGAAAACAAATGAGACGGTATTAGGAATGAAGGGGAAGGAGACCAATCTTAAATATTATTATCAAAGAAGAAGGGAAACTGGTTGGGAGATTGGATAAGAAGACACTGTATCATGAGGGGCGTGCTAGAAGGTATGGTGGCAGGAAAGCGAGTAAGGGAGCGAAGGAGTCTACAATTTATGGACAATATCAAAACAGAAAAGTTGTAGGTGAAGACGAATAAGTTACCGAAAGACCGCAAAGCGTCGAAGCTTCTTAGTTGCAGCAACTGACCTGCCAGTAATGGCAGAATAACTACGGTGATGATGATGATGCAATGTTAGTAAAGATAAAGAGTTTAGATTTAATGACCTAATTTTCTTTCCAAATGTGGTATTGAATTGTTAAAGTTCTTTGAGACACTTGTCATGAATTTTTTTTCTGGAATGTTGTTTTACAATTTTCAATTTATTTTCTTGTACGTCCTATTTTGCTCCTATTTTGCTACTTATTCCTTTACCTTTTCCTTTACCTTATTCAACACCTCTGTTTTATCTTATTTCTTTATTTTAAATTTTATTGATATATCCGATATTTACGTTCCTAATACATTTACGTTTGACGATAGTTTTTTATGTGAAGAATTATTATTTCTTGAAGTACATTGAAGTTCATTGACCTTTCTGTAACAGGGTCAAGTTGGCTTGGTGCCAAGATCCAACGTTAAGATCTATTAATTTAAAATTGTCTTAAAAAGATCCCTTAGATTCTCGTATCCTCACTGTGCTATTTATCTGCATAACTATAATCATTAGACCCAACAATGCCATGCACAATTGTGGGAAGTCTTCTTAAACGACTATGTCTCTCCATCCATACGTCTGCTGACAAGTATCAGAGCAAAAACGTTAATAGATTTCAAGATACGTATCAGCTTCCTAGAATATGCCCGATGCCCTCCATTAACCCTCTATTCATACAGGAAGTGATTCAAAGTAACTTTCTTGTTTCAACGTTTATCACCTTAGAATTAAAATGATAATTTGTAGCGACAAGCAGTTATCTGAAATCGATTCAGTGTCTCAAAAGAAAATATAATCACAACCAACAATACTAAATCAAACCTAATGTGGTTAAAATTAACTAACACTTTCGGTTTCAATACAGCTTTCCATAGAACAAAAGCGGTAAGAGATATCATGAAGCACTTTCTCGTAGACGATTGAACGCCCAAGAATGCGTTGAGCCATCTCCATTATCCTTTTATTGATACCAAAAGTGTTAAAAATCAAGCAATTCAAGTTATTTATTTATTTATTGAATGAATTCCCAGATACAGCATAATTGTACCACTTTACACAGAGAATTGTCAACAAGCGGGAAAAAAAGAAAAAGGATAAAAAATAAATAACAACAGTAACACTAATAGTAGGCCCTATTAACGAAAAGTGCACAAGTAATATTATTTGGCCAGCACGTCTTTTATTGTTCTTTCAAACACCGGGTACCGTTATCATTACTGATAACATTATCTCCATAGAAAACGAACGGTACCAGAAAAGGACAGGTGGTTTGGTGCACTCGAGTTCAGTGTTTAGAAAGAGAACATGTCACCACCAGCTGCAACATTTTACCAAAACCGTAAATCATTGACATTTACTAGTACTTCAGATTTCAATATTTTTACCACAGAACAAAACCATCAAAATATATGGAAAAAGTGTTTTTTTGAGCAATCAATTCTTATACCAAAAATAGGTTTCATCTCCGTTAAACTTTAGTCAAAGTAGAAATACCATTTCACTTTTCAATGTTTGCTGGACATAGAACGGAAACAGTAACGGATAATGACAAACCTTTTCTTTCTTTTGTAATTGAATGGATATCTCAGCAGAGCAACATCCGCTACACTCTACGAATACGAAAATGTTAAAAATTTACTAATACTTTTGGTTCCATTATTGACCTTCATGAAGCGAAAATTATAAAAGACATCGAGAAGCGCTTTCTTATTTTGTAGTGGATTCAGCCCTCAGAGAATAGGTTCCGGCTTCTTGGAAGGTATTGCAGGGTCTTAGGAAGAGGCTTCTATTTCTCTCTACTAAGCCCGGAAGTGGTAAGGGTCTTTTTTAAATATTAAATTCATATCGTTTGGAAAACTATCTTAGTTTTACAACTGTGAAACGAATGTTTTCAGTATGATTACGTTGGGTTTCGAACGCTTCCTGTAAGCTTATTTAAAATAGCATATTTTTAATCATTCAAACAATTTAATAATTAGGTAGGAAATTAGGTGCCCTTACTTGCCACACTAATAGCGACCTTCATTTTCTGACTTGTGTGTACTTTTCAACTTTGAAGTACAAGGGATTGGGTAAGAGGGAGTGCCTAATCAATACGGTACATTGTTCAACAAAATCCGCTTCCAAACAATGTATTGACTGAATAAGAAAATGAAACATAATGCATAATGTCGTACTTAGTATAGAAAATAATAATGCAATAGAACTATATCCGAAATAAGCGTATGTTCCTGTTTTGGTTTATAAGTTATCAGTGATCCGTAAACAAATTAGTATTATATTAGTGCTAATGTATTTTATTTCATAGTGCTACCATATTAGTCCATATTTCATAGCATATTAGTGCTAATGTATTGTAATATATTTTTCTCTATTTAAGGGCATATCAATGACAATTATGTTTATTTTACGGTGGCATGCGCTATTAAAATGAAGCCTTTGTCAAATGTTATAAACTATTCATCAGTTATATATCATATACGACATTTTCTGTATCTGACCTCATTTATTATTACATGATTATTTTCGATCTACATACAATAGGGGAGAATAATTATTGGCGACAGATTGGCTGTATTGAGCAGTGTTATTGTCAAATTTCTTGTTGGCTGTACACGGTAAGTCTTCCTTGATTAGTTAGTTTTGATCATTACTTCTTTATTATTGTATACATACGTTGATTTCCTAAACGAGCTATCATAGTCCTGTATTAAATATTTTTACCTTTGAACTTTAATTCCCCATCTATTGCTGCTTTGGGCTAATTTGACCTAAAACTAAGATCAATGTAATTTAGGGACTACTTTGGTAATTTAATTCGTTCGCTCCGCTTTTCATAGGACAGAACGCAACCTAAAAATATAAATGAAAGTAAGCCTACAACGAGGTTTGATCGTCATATTGATTGATTGCATGATGTTTTAATGGGAACCGTCAATCTTTATAAATATTATAGATATTTCGCCATTACTGACAAATTACTTGCTGAAGACTCTAAAGTTTCTGTGCAAGAATGCTTCCAACTAGTATCTAGGAAGCAGCGACGTAAATACGCTACTTGTCGCCCGGTGCAGGAAGTCGCCTTAGAGCGCAGTGACCAACCAAAGCAAAACGCTCTCCCAAATATTTGCCCCATTTTCTGTCCAATTGAGCGCCCGGGGCACAAGCCTCGTTTAAACCTTCCTAGTTACGTCACTGCTACTAAGCAACCTTCTATTTTAATACAGTTTATCAAATCTAACGTCCTTCACCACGCTTAGTTTCTTCTTCCACCACATATTTTATCATGTTTTTAGCAAACATCATCTACTTAACTCTTTCAAGACTTACAAGATAATTCTGTTTTTTCATCTTCTTAAATATTTAGTTCATCATCACCTGATACGTTTGTTGTAATTATCTATTTCCATCTTTATAACGTTTATTTAGATTCTGTTATTCATAGAATTATTATAAGTTTTCAATAACTTATGTTTTCTCTCGGATTCTTAACAAGTTCCATATCATCTGCAGAGCTTGTAACCTAATATTCAAGGTACTATTCAAATATTATCTTCATTCTGTAACATCTTCACTCTCACTTTCACTTAAAAATTAAATAAAGTAGGTCAAAGGCAATACATGATTTTTTCTTTAATGGTTTCCTTTCTCTAAAACTTAATTGTTGGTATCTTCATATTAAAATCCTACAGTACCAATTGAGAGCTTGTTTTTTTTAAGTGCTAGCTTGATGGCTACCTCCCTCAAAGGGTTATGCCCTTTATATAGGAAGAGAAGGAAGAGGATTGTGGATAGAAGGTATATAGTGCTGGTCTATGAGTGCATTCTTTATTTATTAGCTTTAATAACAAACAAAAAATAATAAACAACATGTATATTACGAAGATAATAGATGTGAATGTATGATACAACTGCAGACATTATAGCACTATGCTATAATCATAAGGATGGGGAGTAGGTAGTAGTTCAAGCGATGGCATTGCCTTTATTTGGTTATGAGATCATATGAAGGACATTATAGCTTTAATGCTATAATCATAAATGAGGGGATTATATGAGATGGAAATGAAGTGCATCGGACATCACAACACGTGGGATATGTTAGTGGACGAATGAGCTTATCTTCCGGTCCTGGAGTGGCTGAGGACCATGATGGAGACAGTGGGAACCCTGTTAGAACAAAACGACTACTGTGCAACATAGGATGGAAAGATGAGAGGTGAAGAATAGGCGGTTTTATAAGCAGCAACGGCATGAAGATCGGGATGATCAGGGGGTAAAGTGTAATGATATAAAGAAAATAGAAGGGAAAGTGAAGTATGATGAAGCGGGTGAGAGGGGGTATAAGCTATATCAAATTTCATAGTATCTAAGAGGAGGGCATGTCGTTCCTCGAACCGTTTAGTAATATACTTCAGTCGGAGTGTTTCGAGGTGGTATAAAATATGGGGAAAAGTTAGGCGCTCATAAAGTTCATGTGTATAGCTGGGTAATTTAATGCGGAATGCAATACGTAAGGCATGGCGTTCAAGAATTTTTAGTTTCTCGTAATAAAAGGGAGAGGCGTTAATCCAAGCCACGAACCCATACGTTAGTATTGGCCGGAGAAAAACCTTGTATGTGTTTAGGACGACAGATGATTTGAGGCCCCAAGTTGTTCCAGTTAAGCGTCGTAATAGATTCAATCGATTATAAGCTTTAGCGACAACCGTCTTTAAATGAGGACGCCAGGTAAGGTGTTGGTCGATGGTGAGACCAAGATATTTAACGTAATTAGCGGGTTTCAGGCGAGTGTCGTCAACGGTTAAATTGAGATAAGATGGATTTTTCTGAATTTTACTACGTTTTCTGGGAGGAAGAAGAAATAATGTTTGTGTTTTATCTGGATTTATCTTGAGCCTCCACTGGTTGCACCAGCTGACGAAGGAGTTGATAGCAGACTGCATAGCGGTATTAATTTGCTGTACTGTGTTCCCTAAGGCTAGGTAGGCTGTATCGTCTGCGTATTGAAAAAGTTGGATGTTGTCTGGAAGTGGCGGTAAGTCTGCAACATATAGAAGATATAATAAAGGCGAAAGTGCTGAACCCTGAGGCACGCCGGAATGTAGAAAGATGGGATGTGAAAGAGGACTGTTGATTGAGATATAGGCCAATCTGCAAGAGAGAAAATTATAAATAAAACGGACGTAGGCGAGAGTAAGTTTGAAATTCAACAATTTAGCAATGAGACCTTGGTGCCAAACTTTATCAAATGCTTTCTCAAGATCAAATAATACTAAGCAGGATGGTTTGATGGTATTGTAATGATCAGTTATGATAGTGAGCATTCGTAAAAGTTGGTCGTTGATACAGTAATTTGGACGAAAGCCTGCTTGATGATTCGGGAGAAGGTTTTTAACAGAGAGGTGTTGATGGAGCCTGTAAACGAGAATACGTTCAAGAATTTTGCTGTAGATGGATGTTAATTGAATTGGTCTCTAAGAAGCAACGCTATTGGCAGGTTTGAAACATTAGAACGCTATTGAAACATTAGAACTTTCGAGGTTTTCCAGTGAGACGGTATGTAACCTGTTCTGAGTATAAATGTAAAAAGGAGAGCTAAGAGGTGTAGGAGAATATACGGTCCTTCTTTGATATGGCAATATGTGATCCCATCTAGTCCAGGGGCAGTATTGCGTTTTCGTGCTATGGTGTCTTGAATTTCGACTGTGGTGATAGGAGCTGTAAGTGGATGGTTAGCGGGAAGAGAGTGGGATGGATTTGGTTGAAGGTGAGGGGACTGAAAATTAACTTTTTCGACTGGATGAGTTTTTGACTGATTAGTAGGTGGTAGAGGAGTGAAAATGGTTTGTAGATAATCGGCAAAAGCGTCCGCTTTATCTTTATCGGTATGAAGAGCTTCGTCATGGTGAATTAATGGATATGCCGTATGTGTCTTTTTACCTGTTAGGATGTTGAATCTTTTCCAAAATTTCGTGGGGTGAGCAGTATCTGAAAGTTTATTGCAAGTGTCTATCCAACGCCGTTGTTTATATGCCCGTATATAATTTCGGACTGTCCGTTGAAATTGTCTATGAAGCCTTAAGGATTCGACATTGCCGGTGCGTTGATAATCTCTATAGAGTTCTCTAAAACGACGAATAAGTGGAAGGTAATGGGGTGGGAGTTGAGGATGACGAGGAGAAATAGTTGACTTGGGAATATGGGAGTTTGCGGATGCCTGAATAGATGATGTGATAACGTCAAGCGCATGATATAAACCTTCTTCTGTAGTAGGGGCTTCTAAGTGTTCAAGACTGTGTGCAAGAGAAATGCGGTATGCTTCCCAGTCTGCTTTATCAAAACGTGGGACTTCACGTGATGGAATAGAATTGGATAGGTTTGAGACTCGGCGTGTGATAGAAAGTTTAATTGGAAGGTGATCACTGCCCATCGGATCGAGTACGTGCACAGTGCATCGGTCTATGAAATTATGCGGAACTATGACTACATCTGGTGTAGTGTTGGAAACATGTCGATTTGGTTTGGGTAGTTGCAGAATAGTGCCGGTAGTGTGAGTGGTGATGAAATCCTGGAATTGAGAGCGACCGAGCTCTAACCTATAACCTTAGCTTACACACCTTTGATTTAAGGTTATTTGTGATTTCACGTTTATAACAAAGACAAATATTTTTAAAAGAGTGTACTGTAAATAAATTACCTAAAGAAGTATTTTTCAGAAAATTTTTATCCTTTAAAATTATTGTTGAAATGCCTTTGCCTTTAATAAGCCTTCTCCGAAATAAATGCAAATGAATTGTGCTTCCATCTTTGGAGCTCTTATAAACTACGTTTATATGTTTCTGGCCAATCCTTTTGACAATGAGATCTCGGAAACTACAGGCTCTAGAAAGATGACGTTTTCACTGATCGATTGCAAATTTCATGTAGATTGTCCAGTTCTAATTGAATATTTAAGAAACATGGCCACTATTTCTTTATTACATTTTTACGGGTATTGGAAGTGTTGAAATTAAAATAAAAAAACTAAAGCATCACATCCTAAGCATTATACTTTCCAACATCACCCTGTTGTATATAGGGGTTGTATATGTCTCAGGCGTTTGTTTCATGGCCAAATAATAATGGAAAAGGAAGGATAACCATTTCTCCAGTCTAAGATGAACCTTTTTTTCTTTTGGGAGTGTTTTGCCCAATGAACACCATATATAACTGACATTATAATTAATTGTGTATGTAATGTATTTGCTTATTACATACTGCATGCAAGAAGAAAGAAAACACTGGTCATACATGAATTAGAAACTTCAACCGGAAGCAGGCTCAAATCTTCCAAACGGTGCTAGATATTGAGAATAATAATCGAAAAAAGTCTCCCCTTTATAATACCCCTTGGCTTTTTTTCTAATCAATACGTCTTTCACTTGTGTCTGTAAAGGGACATGTACAGATGTAGTAAGGAATGATAAGGAGATTTATGCTCATATGAGAATGATGCGCTGTGTAGAGAGAGCAGGTTCAGCTAGTATATATATATATATATATATATATATATATATATATATATATATATATATATATATATATATATATATATATAGGGTGTCCATAAAGTCCTGTGCCACTCCTATAAATATGTCAAAACGAGAAAACACGTATTTAATCATTTCAAAGTACTACAAACTGAGGGAAACAAAAATGCCCCAGGGTCCCTTGGAGGGTCTCAGACGGGGTCCAACTCAAAATTTTTAAATGGCAAAGGGGGTCAAGTAGTATATCGTTTTAAAGCTATTTTCTAAAGAAAGACGATGGAATAAGTTTCGATCCTCTATAGTAAATATGAACAAAATGGCGGCAGGTCAAAATGTTAATGTAGTGTGTATTGAAAAGTCTTTGGCCACCCCTAGAAATCTGAAATGACTCAACTGATATAAAAACTGAAAAAAACACGTATGCCATTATTTCAAAAGTAGGGTCTACACGTATTGAGGGAAACAAAGTTGCCTGATGGTCCCTCGGGGGTCCCAGGCGGGGTCCAACTCAAAATTTGAAATGGTTAAGGGGTGTCAAGTAGTATATCGTTTGAAAGCTATTATGAAAAGAAAGATGGAACGGGTCTTATGTTTCAATACCAACCCTGCGTGAAATGGCGGGGTAATTAAAATGTTAACACGGTCTTCATTTAGAAGTCCATCTCACTTCCAATGGTCCGAAACGGTAAAACATAAGAAGTCAAAACGTTAAAAGGAGTGTTTCTTTATTTGGAAAGTAAGTACAGCTTTTCGATGTGCGAAAATGTGTCCCAGAATCCTGCAGGTTCCCAAGAAGGTCCAACTTAAAATTTGCGAATAGGAAAATTGTCAAGTATCATATTCTTTGAAAGAATGGTAAAAGAATGAAGATGATACAAGTTCGGAACGGCTATGCATACCACGTCCGAAAGAACAGAGACTGGGTAAGCTGAGAGATAGGAAACAGTCACACCTATAGAAAGGTTTAATTAACAGAGTATCTTGTCTGCATTACTAACTGAAACAATACTATTTCAAGTAGAAATGTGCGTACTACTACTTCTGATGCTATTACCAATATTCCTAATGCAAATACCAATATACCGGTTCTGTCTTTTTCTTTTAACAATAGCTTTCAAACGATATTTTGCCTGACAACCCTTGCTATTTGAAAATTTTGTGTTGGACCCCGTCTGGGACCCTCCGAGAGACACTTGGGCAACTTTGTTTCCCTCAATACGTGGTACATTTGAAATGATGGCATATGTGTATTCTTTAGTTTTGATATTTGTTGAGCTATTTCAGATTTCTAGAGTCGGCCACAGAAATTTCAATGCAAACTGTAATAACATTTTGACATGCCGCTATTTTGTACAGGTTTACCATAGAGCATAGAAACTTATTGCATCGTCTTTCTTTTGAGAATAGCTTTCAAACGATATACTACATGAGCTCAATTGCCATTTCAACATTTTGAGTTGAATCCCGTTTGGGACCCTCCGAGGGACCCTGGGGCAACTTTGTTTCCCTCAGTACGTGGTACTTTTGAAATGATGAAATACGTGTTTTCTCGTTTGGAAATATATTTAACCGTTTCCGAGTTTTAGAGATAGCAAAGGACTTTAGGGACACCCTATATATATATATATATATATATATATATATATATATGCGTGTATATATATATATATATATATATATATATATATATATATATAATATGTGATCAAAAGTATCCGGGTATCTCCCAAAAAAATTCATATTAGGTGCAAATATTCTGCCACCTACTGCCAGGTACTCATTATTATCAGCGAGCTCAGAAGTCATTAGACATCGTGAGAAAGCAGAACAGGGCGCTCCGCGGAATTCACGGAATTCGAAACGTGGTCAGGTGATTGGGTGGCATCTGTGTCAGAAGTCTGTACCCGAGATTTCCACACTCCTAAACATCTCTAGGTCCACTGTGCCTGATGTGATAGTGAAGTGGAAACGTGAAGGAACACGTACAGGACAAAAGCGCACAGGCCGACCTCGTCTGTTGACTGACAGAGACCACCGACAGTTGAAGAGGGTCGTAAAAAGTAATCGGCAGACATCTATCCAGACCATAACACAGGAATTCCAAACTGCATCAGGATCCACTCCAAGTACTATGACAGTTAGGCGTGAAGTGAGAAAACTTGGATTTCATGGTCCAGCGGCTGCTCATAAGTCACACATCACGCATTTAAATGAAAAACGACGCCCTGCTTGGTGTAAGGAGCGTAAACATTGGACGATTGAACAGTGGAAAAACGTCGTGTGGAGTGACAAATCAGGTACACAATGTGGCGATCCGATGGTAGGGTGTGGGTATAGCGAATGCCCGGTGAACGTCATCTGTTAGCGTGTGTAGTGCCAAGAGTAAAATTCGTAGGTGGTGGTACTATGGTGTGGTCGTGTTTCTCTTGGAGGGAGCTTGTACCCCTTGTTGTTCTGCGTGGCACTCTCACAGCGCAGACATTGATGTTTTAAGCACCTTCTTGCTTCAAACTGTTGAAAAGCAATTCGGGGATAGCGATTGAATCTTTCAACACGGTCGAGCACATGTTCATCTGCACGGCCTGTGGCGGAGTGGTTACACGACCATAACATCCCTCTAATGGACTGGCCTGCACAGAGTCCTGACTTGAATCCTATAGAACACTTTTGGGATGTTTTGGAACGCCTACTTCGTGCAAGGCCTTACCGACCTACATCGAAACCTCTCCTCAGTTCAGCACTCCCTGAAAAATGGGCTGCCATTCCCCAAGAAACCTTCCAGCACCTGATTGAAAGTATGTTTGCGAGAGTTTAAGCTGTCATCAAGGCTAATTGTGGGCCAACAACACCATATTGAATTCCAGCAGTACCGATGAAGTGCGCCACGAAGTTGTAAGTCATTTTCAGCCAGGTGTCCAGATATTTTGATCACATAGTATATATATATATATATATATATATATATATATATATATATATATATATATATATATATATATATATATATATCGGGTGTTTCAGATAAAAACGTCCAGTGCTTATAAATCCGAAACGGCTGAGAATGAAAAGATAAAACAAAAGCTGACATAGGAAAATGTCATAGGGTACATCACGTGGTGTTTTTGTGGTGACCCTCACGGCCCTCCTTCAAGGGGCAAAGAGGCCAATTTCAAATTTTCAAATGGGAACATATATTCAATCATACGTCATTCGGTAGTCTTTGAAAAACGAAACGACTTTTGTACGAAACAATTTTCGACTTGGGAAACCCTTTTAAAAATAGCCGCAAAAAGTGTGTCCTTTATCAAATAAGTAATCCAGTGCTTATAAATAACAAACGGCTGAAAGTAAAAAGATGAAACAAAAACTGAGATAGGAAAATGCCATACGGTATATCACATGGTATTGTTGTGGTGTCCTCCAGAGCCCTCCTTCAAAGGGTCCTAGGGGCAAACTCCAAATTTTCAAAAGGGAACATGTATTGAATCATATCTCATTCGGTACTCCTTGAGAAACGAAACAACTTTTGAAGGAAAACGGCCCCAAACCACCCACAGAAGTTTGGGGGGAGCCATGAATATGTTATGGGGAACGAAGTCATCAAAATTTCTCTTACAAATATCAAAATTGTGTTTTTTGTATTCATGTCTTGAGGGCCAGGACCCCCCTAGGCCCCTCTAGTTGCAGGCTTGGTAAGAAACAATTTTTGATTTGGGCCACCGTTTTCAAGATAGCCGCAAAAAGTCCTGTATCAGTTTGAAATTGGCCCCTGAGCCTTCTTCGCGGACGGCCTTGAAGGTCACCACAACAAAACTACATGACATGCTTTATCATCATTCCCAATCTCAGTTTTTGTTTCATCTTTCGATTCTCAGCCGTTTCTAATTTATAAGCTCTGGACCTTTTATCTGATACAGGACCCACCAATAAAAAGTTTTGTACCACATCCATTAGCCAGTAATGAACGATTTAACGTCTGTGCCTAGCGTTAACTTGTTCCCCCACCAAAACGAATTTTCCTGAAAATAGTGTCAAAGTTTTGTACTAGTTTTGTACCATTTTGTATCACCAATAAAAAGTTTTGTACAACATTCATTAGCCAGTAATGGACGATTTAATGTCTGGACCCAGCGTCTGTTCCCCAAATCCATACAGTTTGTCTAGTGTGAAAATCAAAGCAATGTTGTGAAGGATATTCTCAAAAATTTTAAAACAGACCTTCGGAATTTTCCACATAACATTAAAATTACAATGGATATACATGTAAAAACTTAACCTGCTTTCTCTTCGAATACAATTATAGTCACGCGATTAGCCTTTTGCTTCAATAACTCCAATGGTCTTAACAAAGTAATAATCTAAAACATATCATAATTCCAAGCACAACTGACGTGATTGTCGTCTAAGTCAATATGACAATGAACTGAATAGCTGATGTAGGCAATACTGTTTTACTATTATTATTATCTACTTATTTTTAGTTTGTTTCACTTTAGTCCATTTTTCAACACTTGATACCCTTTTCTCCTCTCTGTTTGTTAGAATTCATCTGGAATTCCTCTCTGTTGAAGTAAGCTGGAAAATTACGCATGTAAGTTTTAAAATACAGTAGAAGTTTGTAGAAACAGGTGGTTTTGTTGACTTTTTACGACGGCAGTATCCAACACAGAGCGGGCAGAAGGGAGGATTACCATTTTTTTATAAAACTAAAGCTCTGAAATATTCTTTTGAAAAACGAAAGAAAAAGTAATGAATAAATATGTTTATACCATGGGACTTACTAAACAATTATTTGAAATAAGGAACACAATATTTTCTCTCCTAGATAAAGCTTTTAAATATCCACTATTAACTAATAATTTTTTACGGTTAGAGGGAAGCAAACTGGGCCCCATCTTTTTTCTCGCTTGATTCTTGTAGTATGTGACGAGACAAACACGACCGTACCAAAATTATCGAAATGGGGTAAAAAAAAAACTAGTACAACAGTTTGACACTATTTATAGGAACATTCGTTGATATTCAAGAAAAGGCGTTCACTTGTTCCCTCTTTTAAATCATCCATTACTCCTTAATGGGCGTGGTACAAAACTTTAAATTTGCGGTACAAAACAACGACGAGACTTTAACACTATTTCCGGAAAAAATTCGTAAGGCAAGGATCAATCGATAAGCATATAAATTCGTCCATTACTGGCTAACGGCCGTCGTATGAAACACTGTATTGTTAAAAAAATGTAGAAACTAGTAAAAATCTTTGACACTATTTTCGGGTAAATTCGTTATGGTAAAGGAACAAGTTAACGCTAGACCCAGACATTAAATCGTCCATTACTGGCTAATGGACGTGATACAAAACTTTTTATTGGTGATACAAAACGGTAGAAAACTAGTACAAAACTTTGACACTATTTTCGGGAAAATTCGTTATAGTGGGGGAAGAGTTAACACTAGGTCCAGACTTTAAATCGTCCATTACTGGCTAATGGATGTGGTACAAAACTTTTTATTGGTGGTACAAAACGGTAGAAAACTAGTACAAAAGTTTGACACTATTTTCGGGAAAATTCGTTATAGTGGGGGAAAAGTTAGCGCTAGGTCCAGACTTTAAATCGTCCATTACTGGCTAATGGATGTGGTACAAAACTTTTTATTGGTGGTACAAAACGGTACAAAACTAGTACAAAACTTTGACATTCTTTTCTGAGTAAATTTTAAAAGTGGGAGAACAAGTTAACGAAGGTCCTATTTTCACTAGAGCACAAGACAGCCTGACCAATTCCGGTTATATGAATCAAATATGGCGGTCATTAATTATAATCCATAAAGATAAGTATTTTTCGAAATATTGATTGAAGTACCTAGATTTGTAAACGGCCAAAGTAATATCACCTATTCTGTTACCATTCACTTTTACACATGGATCAATTTTAAGAATACCTTAAGAAATTAGCTTCACGATTGAAAAGTTTTATGGTTTCATCTGAATTGAAAGAGAACTTCACAGGAAGACTAAGAAGTAAGTTCATGTCTTTAAACCATAGACATTGGCTCCATATCCTTCACAATATTATAAGGAAATTACATAAAGCAATAAATTGTTATACATTAGAAAGTAAATAAATTCTTTTGTATTGTAAGAACAGAAACACAATACAAACACTTGGTTCGATAATTTGAAATTCACAATATATCTTTTGGATTTTCTACACACACTTTTATTATTTCGACGAAAAGTTGTTACTGTGTGTACAAGCTATTCTATAAAGAATCGTACATTTAAGTTTATATATTTATTGGTACGTTTCCAACGTGTTGTAAATTTACTGTGGATGAACTGAACTTTCAAGAGTAATGAGTGCTACTTACATGAAAGTTTTATTGGTCTAAATCTTCGTTTTCAGTTTCCATCACCTTTCCACATGTTCCCCTACACACAGAACATAAAACGCAGCACAATACAATGATCACTGGTTCTTTATCCTTAATATTGAGCCATTAAAACATCTTTATTTATCTGTTTTCACACTTTGTTTAATAATCATAACTGAGAAGTGTACATTTTACGTTTACACACTTTTTCTACGGTCACTTAATTTACAAAAAAAATTACGGTCACTTAATTTAAGTCCGTTATGGACCATAAAAAGGTTAATTGTTAACAAATTTAAATTATTGACTTTAAGTCAATAACTAAAGATGTTGATATACATATATTCTAGGCAAATTAAAACTGAATCTGTAATAACATTTAATTTCGAAGTTCTTTGAAAACGTATAAATTTTAATTTTCATTACTCGTACTTCTTTCCATCAAATACATGACATCAATTTTACATAATGGTCATTACTTTCATACGTTTACATTAAAAATATCATCTTTTATTCTTTAATATTTATATTATTAGCATATAATTCGAATGTAACAAGAACACAAAAGTAAGAATTGTTTAAATACAAATTCCTTATAGAAAACATAAATTATTAACTTCAATATATATCCTCGCATTACAAAGATGCTTTCAAATATACTTTATAACATGAATAATGAGATTAATATTGCGTTTTGCAATCATAGGAAAACACCTGAATTGTATGAAATACAGATATCAAATAAAATGCATAACATTAAGACATATGTTAACATAAAATTGAGCAATTACTATTATGGATATAAAATCAAATATTAAATAACGTAAAGTAGAATACCTTAAACCAAGTTACATATCCATAAAATACTTCATTTTTCTACTTTGAAGATCAAGTTCTCTCTGTTAAGTATTCTTTACATTAGCTTTCGTTACAACTTCAGGAGAAACTAAAGTTTGGACTAAGTTAAATTACATTGTATCCCAAAATCTTGAGTACTTCCTTGGCGATTAGTACTGTTACAGCATTCGGATTCCTATCAATGTAATTTCTGCCGTCTGTAAATCGATTTTGTGTGAACAGGCGAGGATTATTGTTCGTATTAAAATTTGGATTACTATTTCTAAAATTATTATTCCCATTTCTGCGATTACGTAGCGTCTGATTACCATTAACATTATGACCATTTATTCTACTATTACAACGATACGAGTTAGACGTATTCTCAGTTTGTACATTTAAGTTGCGAACCGGAGCATATTGTACATGGTTACGACCACAATTACCTTGACTTCTATCCAACCCTCTATTACCATTTTGCATTTCAGATTGACTTTCATAATTTTGGACAAGCGTAATCAAATGGTTAAAATTGACACACTGTGCGGACATTAATAATTGCTGTAATCTAAAAGGTAGTAAGATTCGAATAGAAACAATGATCCGGGATTCTGGATGACTAGGATTTAATGATCTTAATTCGTTATATGTAGAAACCACGAATTCAGTCACACTTTTATGACCCTTAGGATTGAATGGTTTCGTTCTCAGTATGACATCCCTATTTGCTATCATAAAATCGTTCTCGTAATTAGATAGCAGAGCGTTCTTAAAGTCAGAATATGTACGGAGGCTATTCCTAATTGCGTTAAACCATGTTAGACAAGGCGGCAATAATATATATGGTAGTAACTTTAAAAATTGAGACTCGTATACACCCATCAATTCGCATTCATCCTCAAATTTTTCTAGGAACATCTCGCAGGTATATCTTCTGGTACACCACTAAATTTAGTAAGTGATTTTACTTCACTGAATCGCAAAAGTTTACCTACCTGTGGTTACGTTTCTGCCGGGATGATTGCCTCGTTCTCCTTTCTCCTTCGATACTATCTTCAGTACAGCTTGAAGATTCATTACATTTAAGAGTTGCTCTGGGATGGCGATGACGTGTAGATTCCAAACCGATGGAAGTAGGGTGTACAGTATCCATGTGCCCACCATTATGCACTGCACTTTCATGTATACACTTCTCTTTGATAAAATTCACTTCATCCTGCAACTGCTTAATTTGGTTGGCGTGTTCATTTATCACAGTCTCTATAATATCTACAGAGTCTTGAACCTCGGTGCATCTCTGTACTATATTTTCCATTTCTTCATCATAGCGTTCAAATTTGGCTACGATTTGCTGATTCATCTGTTGTAATTGCTATTGTATGCCATCATTACGTTGCTGAAATTGCTCTAATCTTTCGTCAAAATGTTGAGCTTGTTGATTCACTTTTTGGTCTAGTTTTTCAAATTGTTTATTCATTTCTTCAAACTGTTCATCACTACGTCAAGATTGGTCCTGAGCTTGGTCCTTCATTTGTCGTGATATTTCTCTTAAGACTTCTAAGATGTCTGAAGAATTCATTAGAATAGGAATAGTTTGATTGTCAATCGTTCCACTATCTGTATCACTCATGATATTTCTATATGTTACCTTGCCACTTCTCAAAATAGTACGATTAATATCGGGCTCAATGTTGATCGCTTTTACTGTAATTCCAAACGATACAACCCACTCTCGGTGTTTCGGCACCAACTTTACAACGATCACTGGTTCTTTATCCTTAATATTGAGCCATTAAAACATCTTTATTTATCTGTTTTCACACTTTGTTTAGTAATCATAACTGGGAAGTGTACATTTTTCGTTTACACACTTTTACTTCATATGTCTACCTCGTTAAACTGAATAGCTCTATCTATTTTCCGTTGTCCTGCGACATCCAAAACCATATTATTTAAAACATTTGAATATCTTTTTATATTGACATTAAATCTAGCTTACTTCTTTTTCTTTCTCTTTTTCTAGTAGTAGAATCAGCCTAGTACATGTTTAAAATACTTTACGTTCCAAAATTACAAGAAAACAATGATTTAGAAGCAAAAAAGATATACAACGTACTGTTGTAACGGGACGCTTGCACTTCAACAACGACATATTGTTGTACATGTCTTGCAGTCACATTTCAAAAAGAGTTTCCTACATGCTTCGTATACAACTGGAATGGAAGTCCATGTTGAAGAAAGTTCACTTCCACTGTCAGTCCATCCCCAGTTTACTGGTGAAGGAATATATGCTGGCTTCTTTATTGCCTGGCCCCAGATTTGTCCAGCTTGATATGCTGCACGCTTGGTGTGAAGAAAGAAAGCATTACAAGTTGGAGGAAGTGGTGTAAAAGTCTGCCCTTTCCCAAAAAGATTTCTCGACGGGTTTCATTAACTTTGAATTTTTCACTTCTTTCTGAATATAATAGGACAACATTTCGTTGCAGTAAATGGAAACATCTTCGCTTGTGTTGATTACAGGGTGTGAAATTGTTAAGAAAGCTGTGGTCACCTCTGGATACAAAAGCCATGCTTTCCATGCTGATATTTTTCCATATCAGAGAAAGTATGACACTGTATCACATCCTGTAAACGCGTGGAAGCCTCGTAACGCAATTGATTTTTCTTTTCCAAATGCTTTTGAGATATGATGACCTGGAGAAATCGATGGTGTTTCTTGGTGCCGAAAGATATCCATAATTCTTCTAGACCGTGTCGCTCAAAGTCGTAGAAAAACAATACAGCAAGTATTGCAACATCTGTGTCTCCTGTACGAATAACTATCTTCTTGTGTCCATTTAATGGTACATCAAAGCAATGTAACATAATCCTACTCTCAGCTTATTCTAAATGATTTCCTGATGATTTGTTTAAAAAGTTGGAAGAATTCTTAAAATTTCTATATGATATCCATTGCTTGTTGCTACCTCAAAGTTATTTCCTTTTCATACATAGACTTTCCAAGAAAAAGGAACAGTTCTTCTTTATTTTCGTCATTACGAAGGAAATCGTTCCACTTCCTAGGAATTGGTGTAGTTGGTGTTACTTTTGTCCTTATTCCTACACCTCTGCATTCTGTTGTGGAAGATTTTACGCTCTTTGAAAAGTATCTATCCCATATCAAATCCTCTCGCTTTGCATGGAATGTGTCTGCTTCTCTTTGAACATATATGAAGAAATTACACTGGAAATAATCACAAAATATTTCTACTGATACCGGTTGCAACACGTGAACCAAAACTGCTCCATGGGACAGAGACGGTGGAATTGGTTGATTCTCTGCTGAAAGAATTCATCCAAGTCGTTTTGTTCAACTGACGCGTAGTAAGCGAGAGAATAGCGTAACGTCCACCTTAAGTAATTTTATTTCATTTTTGTTTGTTTTATTCTTTTGAAGGGAAGTATGAAGCACTAGAGAAGATTTTTTCATGGGCGGTAAACTTTCTTGCACAAATTCCTTGTACATATTAGACTCTTTCCCTTCTGCTGAATATAGGGATTCAATAATATCACCGCTATATATGATTCTGGAAGCAACATTAAGCAGCCCACTTAGACTCTTTTTCTTCTGCTGAATATAGGGATTCAATTATATCACGCTATAGATGATTCTGGAAGCAACGTTAACAAGCCCACTATTTTCTTCAAACGGATTCCCCAATTCGATGAAAACTCCTTTCATCTTTTCAACAGAAGATTTAAATCCTTCTTGAATCGACAAGTAATCTTCATAGTACTTATTATCATGATCATATTTATTATATGACATTTTGAATACATTAATTAGTCTACTCATTTCTGGCCCCGCTGCCATCCATTTGACAAAAGCCTTGTCGTCGTGTAAGAGTCCAATCGCTCCGCCATCTCCTTTTATAATTTTGTTATTTTGTTCGTGAGCCTGATCTATAGTTATTGCAGAGAAAGGTCTTGATGTCTTTCTTATCACATTGTAATCCATTTCGAATACATTCTTGATCTCAGGATGTTTTTCTTCCAACTTCTTCAAATCTAAAATGTGAACGGGAAGCCAATGAGCATAGTTTAGATGTTCCATTGCGAAAAACCATTCTGCCATTAGTTTTAGTGTTTCAGTGTAGAGCTTAAAATTTCCTTGACGTATGGCTCTGATGTAAATTAAGAGTAAAATCACGAGACAGTAATATATTATCCAAAACTTAAATGTTGGACACGAAAATTTCTTTTCAGTGCACCAGTCATTGAAAGATTGCTCTGATGAAGAATTCTGATATGCATCACGCAGTAAATGATGTAAAACTGTCAGTGTAATCTGATGAGCAAAACGAGCTTTTGTAAACAATCAGCGAACGATTCCTGGTGTTGCTACATCTGACTCGCATAAAATTTCTACCCAACCTCTTCCATGTAACGATTTGCCTATAAGACGCAGGAAGGCTTGTTCGATTTGTAACCCTCCCAGCATCAGAATTTGATGATCTTCGCTATATAACTCTGGCCAATTCCATTGAATTAGTTTTCCCAAGGCAAATAATGGTTGATCCATTAGAAGACCCGGAACTTGTCCTTCGTTGAGTTTGTCTGTTAGTTCTCATTAATTCACTTATTCCGTGCCATATCATTCATTCCGTGTCATATCATAGCAACAGATTTAGTCTTCCTTAAACAACTGAAGCAGGCATCATATTCTTGACATTCCTGTAGAGTTTTCAGTTTTGGAGGAATGTTGTACAGATCAGGTGCCAGTAGTATCATTTTTAAGCATGTTACAAGCCAACACTCCTCGATTTTTTCTTCTGCGAAAAATCCACTTCCTGGAAGAACTTTCTCTACAAACTGCGGGTTCTTTTGAGGTAAATCTGGTTCCTCATCAGCGATATAAGCAGGAGGTACTAGAGCATAATTATCAAGGAGATCAGGAGCATTTACGTTTATATTCCCATTATCCAGTGAGACATAATCACGTAGAATGCCAGGGTTATCCTTAGAAGGATGCTCGAAAATAGAAATGCTCGTACCGTGAAAAGAATCTTTTGATGTTGTGCTAGAAGGATTGTAGTCAATATTATCGAATGCTACAACAGTTAAAATACCTCGACGAAGAGTGGAAGGATACACCATTTCGTCACTTTGATTTATCAAGCACTGAGAAAGACTTGAAGATATTTCCTGTACACGTGTAGACGATATACAAATGCCTAGTGAATGCAATTCATTTTTGAGAGATTTTTTACGAATTTTAGCACAGAGTCCAACATAGAGAGAAAGAGGTGGCTACAGATTGCGTTTATGCGTTGCTGTTTCTGTTTCAATATCTCCTGCTTTCTGATGGAAGTTATAAAATATAAGTTGACTACTAGTTGAAGTAGCTTGACTTGCGTTGCTATCAGAGGTGTCAGATGAACAACAAAGTAACATATTAATAGCAGCTATTAGTAGAGATGCAAGGGCTCGAAAAAAACCGGCTTTTTTGAAAAAAAACTCGGTTTTTTCTGCTTCGCTTTTTTGCTTGGGAAATTTTGGGCTTTTTTCAAAATTCTGATTTAAATTGATAAAGCAGATTTTGTTTCGCTTCTCTATAACACAAAAAGTCATTTACTTAGTGGTTGATGCCGATAATGATATAAAACCTTGAAAATAAACCATGGATTTCGAAAATATATTTCAAACAATTTTACTTCTCAACATATTTACATTATGAATTCCAAAGGATTAACTATTGCATATAATAAGAATTTTTTTAACCTCCTATATACAAAAGTAAGCAGGGTTGGGAAGAACCATGGTTGTTTTTGAAAATGCCAAAAACCCGTTTTCGGGGGGAAGTTTAAACTGGGCTTTTTTGGCTTAAACCAGGTTTTTTGGGTTTAGATATTTTGCTTTATGTATTTATATTACATATTGACGGAAATAAGTTTGTTTCGCCTTGGTGTTATTATGCAACAACGGGGTTATGCTCGAAGAGGTCGCATAAGCTTAAAGAAGTTCGGTGAGTAAATTTCTTAAATTGTGAAACTCCCGTCCTAGCCATCGGGAAAATCCCGTCATTACTCTAAATGTAAAACACTAACGGAAAAATCCTGTTATTGCTTTCCATGTAAAATTAAAAGTCAACGTATCATAATCAGTATGCTAAAACTGAGGTATTAAATTACAAATTTAGTACGTAGCTACAAATCATTGAAAGTCCAATCCAAGCTAATGTTGGAAGCTACGTAGGCAATCGATAAATTATGCCAATTTCTATCAATATATTTAAGCAACCTTGACTTCTTTACAAAATAACAGGCATTCAGGCACGCAGAAATATACAATTTGGTTTCGTTTCGTATGATCAGGCTTAACATCCTTACGTAATACCGAGGTTATCAAGGAGAAGACTCGCTTAAAGTTACATCCGAACCGCTACTTTGTTTAAGCATGAAAGAAGGGTTGTGGTTCAACCGAGACTTGAACATGAGACACCTTGATTAAAAGGTGAAAAGGAAATAAAACTAATGGAGATTGATGTGTGGAAACATCACCATGAATTTGACACGATTCGCATTTTTCATTCTTTTTATATTTTTGGTTTAAACAAGTTGTTTATTAAAAAAAAAAGAGCTGGTGTAAACCAGCCAACCCTAAACGTAATTATTTCTTTTAAAACAATATACAAACATCTAGCAAAATTCTATGTAGTATTTTTACTTCAAAATATTCCATATCCTCTTTTTGGAACAAAATAAAATTAAAATAAAACATAAGAAAAACACTTAGATTTATATGATACACTTAAATGCTGCGCATCTAGAGCTTTTGGTTCTGTATATTCTTGAAATTCTAGTTTTATATAATCACCATCATGGTTTACTCAGTCCTCAAGTTTTCTGTATTTTAAAGAAGAGGGATTCAACATATGAAAGGTGTGAGACAAGAACATGGTAACCCACAATTTTACTATTTTAAGAAATTAGAGATTTTCTGCTGCATAATCCATTTTAAAAGTCGGAAAGCTGATTTTTCACATAATACTGTACATGAAGGACTGAACGAAGCGGTATGCGTTGCTGTCTATCTGCTGCATAACTCACCAATTGAAAATTTGTTGGTTACCATGTTCTTGGTTCACACCCTTCATATCATTACGGAACTCTCCCCACCCCACCACCACCAAAAAGAAAGGACTACGGAATATATTTAAGTTAAAATAAATACAACTGCACAACAAACATGACTGAGTGGAGCTTTTGCGCTTCTATCGGGAAGTTCGGGATTCAACCCAGCATTCGACCATTCTGACAAAGCTTTTCTTCATTCCATCTGTGAAGTAGAAATAGTGTGTGTACTGTGAGTTGGCCGACTTCCTTTCTTATTGTTTTTAAATCATTATTATTACTAATTACCAGCAGTGACGGTTTTGCGAAGGTTAGAGGGTGGTTTTTCGGACTGAAGCCTGTTCCCCAAAATTACGGAATGTCTAAAACAAAGGAAATATCTATTAGTTATGCCTTTACTCATAAACTTTAAGCTCCCGTCAAATAAAAATTACGAATGTTTAGAAAAGACATTAGTAAGAAAATCCCCTCCCAAAATACTCTTCTAAATCAGCCACTGATTCTCAGTATAAACTGATCTTCAAGGTTGTATCCGGAAGATTATCTCTAAATATATAAACGAAACGAAATACAGTATTAGTTATGCCTGTACTCATAAACTTCAAGCACCTCCCAAATAAAATTAGGACATTTTAGAATACGAAACAATCAGAGAAACGCCTCCCAAAGTACTTTTCTCAATCCGCTACTGATTATTTGTATACATTAGCAGTAGCGGTTCGTGGTCTGTAGAAATACCGGTTGCAATGTTACAATATCAAAGATATGTAAACATTATTCAGCGTAAGCCCTAAACTCCGATAAACAAAATATTTGTATTCTTCCGCTTGTCACAAATACGATTGGCTAGTGATGTATCACTCCCACTCCCCACAGGGAGGAGCAAATTATACACGTGCATTTTGACAATAATGTCTTGTGTTGTCCAGATACTTACAGCAGCAGCAGAAAAGAAAGAAAAGAAACTCGAAAGATTAAAAAAAATAAAGTATTTGAATTTCGCTCGTAAACAATTGTTGCTTAGTGAGTAAAGGTTTGCCTTGGTGTTTCACCACATCACTCGCGGAACCGGGATTCTTCTTCTTCTTCTGTGGTTGCAGCTTGCCTTAGCGAAGATCGCTCTCCCGGCAATTATATACGGTATGATGAAAAGAAAAAGATGAGGAATTGAGATGAATCTTTAGAGATGCTTATAGGATGCTAAATAACTTAGTTCTTTGTAAATAAAGATAATAGGCAGTAAGAACAGGTGGGAATAAGGTGAAAATGAACCAATCGACATTAAAAGGGCCAGAACCGTGAAATTTATGAAGAATAGAGATAAATGGCGGACGATATTGTTGATAGAGAGGGCAAGAGAAAATGAGATGATCGATAGAGCCAGTATCGAGACCACAATTACAAAGTGGAGTAGTACGTTTTCGGAGAAGATATAAGCGTTGGGGAGTATACAGAATGTGAAGTCTGTTACGGAGTAGAAAATGGAGGTAGGAGGGAGAGAAAGGATGTTGAGCAAACCAAGATGGAGAGCGGAGAGAGTAAGGATGGTACCAATACCAACGTGCCTTTGTACAGGAGGCATTATAAGCAGTCCAGCGTTGATAATGAAGTGTAATAAGTCGTGGAAAAAGGTCAATAGGCGAGACTGAAAGATCTATGGGAGTGCCGTGCAGGGCTCCGAAACGGGCTGCGGCATCGGCAAGAGAATTCCCGAGGATGTTGACATGACCTTTGGACCAAATTAAGCAAGTAGTATAGTTGAGGGAAGTCCGACGGTATAAAAGAAAACGGATTTTATAAAGAATCCAGGAGGATTTTGAAGTCCGGGGGGAAGATTGTAAGGATTGGAGGAGAGATTTAGAATCAGTGGCGATACAGATAGATGTATACTGATGCTGAAGAGAATGAAGAAGAGTCGCAAACAAGGCATAAGATTCAGTGAGAAAGGTAGAGACATAATGGGGCAGTTGAAAGCTGAAACATTGTTGAAGAGAGGAATCGTAGAAGGCTGATCTCAAATGCACGCTCTGGCCAGAACCATCGCAGTACAAATGAACAGTGTCCTGAGGGAGAGGAGGAATGGATGAGGAAAAGCAATGTTGGTAAGTTGCGGGAGGGAAAATGTGGGTGGAAGGGTATTGGGGAAAAATGATAGAAAAAGATTGGGAAAAAACTGGATAGTCATGCAAGTAACAAGGGAGAGTATACTTGCGCTGGATGTGTAATAGATGTGGTGCAAGATCTAGGTAACTGGAGTATATGAAAGGGAGAGATGCGAGATATGGAGAACGTTTGCGGCCTGTATGAAGGTGGCGAAGCAGAGTGTGTTTAGGAAGGAGAGAGGATCGTGTAAATTGGAAACGTTGAAGACAGAATTTGTCTGAGAGGTGTTTCAAGTGAATTGCTAAAGGTGGAACTCGGGTCTCAGAATAAAGCGCAGTAGCAGCAGTGGTGGAAGGGAGACTAAGAGTACGGCAGAGAGTAGTATATTGCAGGGATTGGAATTTTTGAAAGACTCTAGAAGGGAATAGAGATAGAAAGAAACCACCATACGTTAAAATAGGTATGTAAACCTGTTTATATAACAAGAGGAGAACACGAAAATCTGTAGACCAAGTAGAAGTAGAAATAGAACGAATTAAACGTAAGAAGGATGATGTTTTTTGATGTAGAAGATGATAATGGGGGGGTCCAACGTAAAGAAGAGTCTAAGACGGTTCCAAGGTATTTAACTGAAGGACGGCGAGGAAGAGTGATACAAACCGGGATTCATGCCAGTCATCTTTCAGACTTTAAAAGCAGAACACCCGTTCACAGTTGATTTGGCGCCATAATTACTGCGCATGCTTAGTGCTTATTTCTATTGTTTCATTAGCCACACTCGATTGCAGCATTATTAGATAATCCGTATTATATTTTTGTCATTTATAATAATATAGCAGTTTTATATGAAGCTTTATAGTAAAAGTAATAATGCAATCACATGAACTATTTTGCGGAGGAGTAAAAGCGTCGGTAGGACAACAGCAAATCAGCGAGATTTAGTTTCACGTGGCTTTGTTTATCGCAGTTTAGAGCTTACGCCGAATAATATATAGTTACGCGCAAGTGTTCCCCTCCCCCATTCTTGAGTCTTATCCAAAAATATTTAGGAAATATGAAGAGGAAAGTCCTTATAAGCTCCATTTGTATATTTATTGATTAAAGTGTATTCTCTAATATTGATTTAATATATAAGTTATTTCCTTTTTTCAAACAATCACTATCAATGTACGTTTATACACTATTTATATACAAAAACTTCTACGTTCATGTTATTGAACAAGAGATAAATCGAATATATAGCATGTGCTGTAAGGCATGAATGATATCGCTAACCCAAAAAGAACGCAAGAAAATTGCATATATTCATGCACACAATTAAACAAAATTATTTAATTAAGTAAACTATGCATTATTTTAAAATGGAAGGTCTTTCTTCGTTCTTTTCGAGCTTCAAATTCTTCTATGACTTCATTGAAATCTGAAATGCTGCTCGCCAAGTTTTTCTGAATAGAAAGCATCGCTACTGCAAATATTTTCAGCTTTATTTTCTTTAAGGTACAGAAACACCTCTCTCCTCCGACAATATTCATTTTGTTAGCATTTCTTTGTATGAATATAAGGGACAAAGAGTTCATTTTCAGTAACTACGTATTTTTTCTGCTGTTCTATTATAAAGAAACATGAAATATAAGGTTTTTTCCTTCGAAAGTGAAACAAAAATAATAGTTTAACATTCCAGCAATTTAGGCTAAAGAAGACAGATGAGTATTGAAAGTGAATAATTTGAGATTAATTTTTTATGCTCTCCGCCGCAAATTGAACACGGGATCATGTGCACGAGCGACACTCAGCTAGGAATTAGACCAGTGGTAAGACATTCTCTTCTTCGAGTCTCGATCGCCCCCTTCCCCCCAGAATAGGATATTTTTTATTTTAAAAATAAAATCTGTCCCAAGAATTTTTACCTTTGTATTATAAGTGTAAAATGAAATCTTATAGACTTCGAAAGACTGCCCTCCCCCAAATGTTCAGCTTGGATCTGCCCCTGCTACCACCGGATGCGTATTTGCTCTTTGCGAGTTTCTGTTTGGTGACTAACCTCTTTCTTCCAAGCGTCTATATTTCACTCAACCTATCAGTTGAGTCAAGCGATGCCAAACGGAGGAATTCGTAATTACTACAGAAGCTGACTATATACCAGTTGCAACGAAATAGCAACTGGAAACGCGTAATGCGGGAGGATAGCAGCGATGCAAGAATAAATCCACTTCCTCATGTTAAGAGATAGGAGCTCGCTGGCATATGCTCAATGTTACTGATTCCAGTGGCAACGCTTGCTGCCACTGGATTTGTATATCACTCTCTTTCTTTCAGTTTTTTTAAATTAACTTTTTTAGAAATGCATCAATACTGTTTCGCGCTCAAGAGCAAAGGTTTATTTTTTACTGATACACTACTTTAATACTTAAAAATATGTTTAGTATTAAAGAAATATCATGCACAACCATGCAACATATAGTACCAGCCGCCACTGTAAATTAGTATTCAAGATTGTATCGGAAAAATTGTTGCTAAATCGTTGCACAGCTACAGTATAACAGAAATGTGGAAGTCCAGTTTGACGGATATATTGAAAAACGTACGCTTTAACGGATATACAGAAAAACATAAGTTTAACTTTTGCTCTAGAAGCTAGAGTACTAAGCTCTTAGAAATGAAACACGGATGACAAACAATAATGATCTACAGAAGAAAAAAATGTCGTTGACTCAAAAGTTAAATAGCCTCTAAAATTGCCCTCAAATACTACATTCTTCATGTTAGCTTTAATTCGTAAAACATGTGCTCCATCCATCTTGATGGCGAATTTCAGAGCGAAATATGGCATTTCGGTCATGGAATTCTTACATAACTATGTAATATACTATAAGAAAGCTATTTAAATAGAAAAATCATGAAAATGAAAAAAGCCAAAATTTCCCAAATTCTCGTTTTTTTCAAAAAGCCGGCTTTTTATGTGAAAAAACCATCGATTCAAAAAAGCCGGCTTTTTTGCATCTCTAGCTATTAGTGAAGGTGGAACAGAATCTTCCTGGCAGTGATTCTCAAATTTTCTTGCAAAATGACTGTTGTGGTTTGTGATATCCTTTCGAAACATTTTAACAATACGACTTAGTGCCATGGCATCTTCATCAGTGTCTTTTTTCCGCTCACTTATTATGTCAGATCCTTCTGAAAGTAAAACATATTCTCTGCCGGACAAATTAGCTGTTAGCTCTGGCCTGTGACGAAGAATCCTTTCACAAAATCTTGTACTATGAACTTTTTCTTCTAATTCAGGCTTCTTCATAATCGTCATTAACCGTGTTTCGTACAGTTTAAGAACATCGCTCATTTTGAAAACAAGTCTTTTGGAATCGCTTTCTCGAATAGGTTCAGTAATATATGTAAGTACATCGGCCAAACGAAAACTTTCACATAATGTCCGATCGTTCTCTAGTTCATCTTCTGTGTTTTTTCTTTCTGCCTTAATAGATAAACAGATTGCGTGATACTTTGCCTCTTGAGCAAACAAATCCTCGACACTACAAATTCCAATAATTCTTTCACCGCCTACTTTTCAGCGCACTCTGCGACACGAATAGAAGTTCTTGTGGCAACTAAGCTCAATTTTCTCGCAGTTCAGCACCACGTTCACAGAAAAAAAAGCAGATTTCGCCTTTCAGTGATTTATTTTCGGACTTACGCGTTCTTTTCTTTACGGGAGCTGACTCTTCTTCTCTGTTCTTCGTAGATGACAAAATATTGTGCTCTAGTCTGTCTAATGTCCTTACTGTCCTTACTGTAATGTTCATAACAATTGTGGTGATATTTTGACTGGAATTTCTCGAAAATGTTTGCCACATCATCACCACTTGCGGATTCCGTTGTCAAAGGGCTCAAATAAGTTGGTAAATTAGTTAATTTTGAAAAGGCTTTCAGATTTCTACCTAAGGTAGAATATGCTGAGTTTCGCCTGCTTTGATCCTTTTGTCTTTGGGAAGTACAAGAGACTTGGTATCACCCTTTTGGCAGAGTACGCACTTATTCCAATCTATTACGGGGCTCACCTCCATTGAACTACCTCCAAGATGTTTTACCTTTTTGAGGAAGTTGCCATTTCCCTACGATCATTAAACATGATCAATTTAGACCCACTTGACTTTAGACTATTTATCTTACATAGCTAATAAATTAATTTACAATGTTTTAATTATAATAATTGTGATATTTTATACCTACATAGAAAAGTGCATTAGGACCAATACTTAGTCTAGTGCCTTGTGCGCTTGCCGTCTGAGCGCGTAATTCCAGGTTCAATTCCCAGTGAGGTTAGAGTTGAACGAAAGTTGTTCAACTATAATCAGATTCCAATACAATCAGTAGGTCGACATCTTCTTTAGCCACCAAGGCGTACACGTGGAACGTTAAACTCAAACAAACAAACAAACAAACAGTGCATTTCGTATTATCAAAATTAATATTGAGTTGAGTTGATTCTAAGTTTATCGTCCCGTTCAGCAGCGAGGCTATATAAGACGTGGACCTACTGATTAACGTGGAATCCGAACCACATGAGCTCCCGCCGGGAATCGAACCCGGGTCTCCCGCGCCAAAGGCGCGTACGCTAACCGCTTAGCCACGGAGGAGCTCCAAAATTAATATTAAATTACTAGTTTATCAAACGATTTTGCACAATAATTAGAAAACAAAACTAAAACGATATTTAAAAGTGAATGAAGACTGTCAAAGAAGACAAACAAGTATATTAAGGTTAAGATAAATATGATTTTTTTATGAATATATAAATTACTTTTCTCATATAACCTAAAGTGAGAGACCATTCCGATCGTGAATCGAGCTTGAACCATCTCGTTGCCGGCCAAGTATTGTACAACTTAAACTACCGAGACCGTACACAATTTTTCTGCTGGTGTTGATTACTCTGGCTACCTCTTACAAGAAAATTGTTTCAAATCCCACGATTAAACAGAATAGATTCTTCGATTTAAATTTCTTTCTTGTAGTGAAGTGCTTTCGCTTTCAATTCTAAAAACATGAGTATGTTTGGGAAAAACCTGGTTCGATCTCCGCTCAGTCTATGTATTATCCAATGACGTTTTCAATCACTAAGCATCAAGAAATCATACAAAGTAAAAAAATTTTAATTACTGGTACATTGGATAATAACAATCTGTATTATATACAGTGATAAAACTTACCTGAATAACCATTCTATTAGAATTGGAATAGGCAGGAACAGCTTTACTTGTCACTTCTTTGTACTCATCAAATGCAGTTTCAATACACTCACTATCGTCAACTAGGTTAATCTGACTGCAGCCGTAGATGTGAGTCCACTCATCGAGACAAAAACAATAGGCTAATCGGCGACTTCTTGGTAACACAAGAATTGCCTAGGCGGCTCAAACGTCGCCTTTTTGAGTGATTCAGAACGATTCCTGGCAAAACATTACACGGGATTTACGTCATTGTTACTTTCAATAGAAATACTTCTAGAATTGTGCTGTTGTTATTACTCCAAGTTTTTTAAACACTCAGTTCTATCCGATTCTTTTGATGTATTTCGAAACATGATTTAAAGTTCATTCCTTCCCATACTTACTCTGTGAGGCAGAAGGATGGGGAAGTGAAAAACGTTTGTTATTACATTGTCGTACTTGTTTATAAATCTAGATTCTTCAATCAATATTTTGATACTTATTTTTATGGATCATAATTAATGGCCGCCATATTGGATTCATATAACCGGGCTGGGTCAGGCTGTCTTGTGCTCTGGTGAAAATAGGACTTATGAAGAATACAACACAAGTTATTTTTTCGCACAATGCAGCATCCATCAGTGATGTTTTATTACGGTAAATGAACTCTCGTTCGAAATTTGGGAAAATCAATCGACTCAACGTGAATCTTTAAATTGCCATACCTTGGTTTTTATTAACCAATCGCAACGAACTATACACCAAACGAAAGTTAATTTAACACTCTTTAAAAAGTTATACGTCATATGTTTCGATAATCTCAGCCGTTGACTTGTTATTTTAAATACATATGAGTACACTCCATCATAAGAAATGCAATTTTCCAAATTAAATAATTCCTGTAGTTGTTAATTTCAGTCTTAGGTAAAAACGTTTGCTAATTTATTAAGCCCTGTTATCCTCTACGTCGTTTAGTTTTTGAATTGTGAAGATTGGACTGGCCTCTAAAACCAACTATGAATTCTCAGAGGTGGCCATTTTTTATAGCCGCCATATTGGATTCTGGCCACCTATTGGAGTGGGGCTACTTCGATTCCTGCTTAGTTGGATCAGGGAAACAACATATCCGAGTGGCACCTTTTTAACACAAAGTGCAGGGTTTGGCCATTTTTTTCCTTAAGCTCCCCTTCTAAAACAATTCATTACCTCATTTCGTTATCATCTGGTGGCATAACGAAAGTGAAAAAGGTCATTGTCTTAAGTCAACTTACTATACTAATAGAATCAGTTGCTAAATGATTTGAATGGCATCAATGCAAATAGGAAATTGTTTGCGAGGTATCATGCTCCGTACCCTTTATATTTTTAGCGTGAGTAACGCTAAATCCTCATAGTTAATAATCAAGATAACAGTTTTGCCATCTATGAGGCTTGGGCTCAAAAGTTAACAGTTACTCAATGATGTGCTTTATAAAATACATAACGAAATATGATGATAGCAATCAATAACTATTTTGTGTTCAAATAAAAAAAATAAGAATAACTTTCCTATCATTACAGAATCAGGTGTTCAAGAATTATCGTAATTGAAGAAAGTGTTGGAAAGTAGCAGTGATGAAACATATTGAGAAGATCTTTAGAGATTCGTCGATTACTGGCTTGAATTATATCGTTGACAAGAGATGGCCATTTCCTGTAAGGTAACACTAAGAAAATGAAATAAGAAGTGTCATTATATTTATAAGTTGTAGTCGCTAGTACACAAACGTGTTAGTTATTGATTATCACGATATAAAATATTCTTTGTACAATTTATTTTTTTATATTAAGTATTGATCGTATTAGTATCTTATATTTTACTTCCATTATTAAATTCTTTATATATTGTCAAATATGCACGTATTGAATACAAAGGTTAACTTGTTCTTATCCGACCGATTTTCAAAACTTTCGTGTACTTTCTCTACTTAAATGTCTGACCTAGCTCCATTTGATCACCATGATTATGGATTATTCACAGCAAAAAAAATCTACATTGAAACATGTTCTGTCGTTACATTGAACTTGGAACTACATTGAAACCAAGAACGTTCTATCGCTTTTTCACCCACCACCTTCGAAGATCAATATGTCACCTAATACGTACCTGGAAGATCCAAATAGTCCCTATCAGAATCGACGACCTTCTGTCGCCGTCTGGAAGGGCATGGATTCCATCGCGGTAGAAGTTGGTGGGCCGTGAAGCGAAGAAGGCATCAAATGCATTTTGCACCTCTACTAGGAATTTCAACTGATGTCCTCTAAGGTGATTGTCCAAGGAATGTAACAGGCAATAATCGGACGGTACAATGTTCGTTGAGTATGACGGATGCAAGTTCCCATCCAAGGCGTAGAATGGTGTCCCGAGTCATCCTAGCTACGTGGAGCTTGGCGTTGTCCTATAACATGAGAACCCTTTTGCGATTCAGAAGTACTGGCTCCAGAGTTTTCAGTTTTTTCTTGAACACGACTCAATTGCTGAAAGTAAACATTTGCATTGATGCTCTGACCAGCTGGGAGCAGTTTCCGATGCACGATGTCGCGAGCAGCCCACCAAACACACAGGAAGACCTTTTTCTGGTGCAGTGCTGGTTTTGGCTGTTTTGGAACCGGTTCATGGGATGCTATCCAATGATGACGGCGCCGTGGAGCTTCGTACAAGACCCATGTCTCATCACATATCAACACCCTGTCCATAAATGACATCTTCTTTAGACGAGACAGCAAAGAAACACACGTGTCTGCTCGCGTTGCCTTCAGGTTCGGAGTCAAATTATGTGTGGCCCATCGGCCCAAATTACTAAGTGGACGGAGATGCTGGCGAATGCTTTCTCCTCTTACACTGAATTGCAGTCCAAGTTCCTCACATGTCTGGTCAGTGTTCGCCTCAATTGCTGGCTGAAAATCTTTATTCTGTACATGTGTTGGTATTTCGACATGTAGCGAATTTTCGAAGGTTTCGCCTCCGTCCTCAAAATTGCTAAACTATCGTTCCTCTTTCCGCGTAGTCACGTCACTCTCACCAAATTCCTGGCATATCTTCCGCTCTGTTGAAGCGGCATTTGATCCCAGTTTGAACTCGTACAGCATTCATGTTCTTATGACGCTCTGTGGAGGTCCCGTGTTCACTCTGTCCTTATGCTAGTTCACGGCGTAACTGAACTTCCACAACCAAGTAGTACGTTGGATATACCCACACCAACAACTGACCTTCACTTTATCTCCATTCGCATTCAACCCACTGTATGGAGGCCAATGGATCACAGACTTCCACAAAAACCGACAGAACTTTCTTGGTTACCTTTATAACACAAGCAGGTGGTTGATGAGACCAAATCTGTGGTGATCGCAGTGTCCACAATCATTTACTGATTGTCGTTTCCTCACTGAATTTCTCGTGAAACGGTAAGAGCGACGCATGCAATGTGTGACAGGTTTCCCATCTTGTTGAAAGAAAATATAATTGCATATCCAGGGTGTCAATTTTTCACAAAATTCTTTAGAGAATCCTATATACACCTCAGAATTTACTTTTGATTCAATATAGGACCCACAGTCGCACGGGCAAATACAGCATATCTGACTCCGATTAATTAGTCATGGAGAGGCGGAAAAAATTCTCGTCTCCTTAAAGGAATCGTGAACACAAACGCCTCAATAATGGCTATTCTTTATTGAAGGGAATACGTCTTGCAAACTGCCGCCAGAGATGTCTAGACCTAACCTTCCTGGCTTTATATAACCGTGGATATGATACAACAATAAAACCAATTACCTATCTAACTGTCACAACACACAATCAATAGAACATCATACAGACAATTTGAGGAGAGTTAGGCGATGAAGATGACTGAAATACCTGAACAATATTAAAATGTTCTACTCCTTCGTTAAAGCCAGGAAACAAAATTAACACCTAGTAGTTTATTCATGTCATAACTACTCTTGGTGATGGTGATGATTAAACATCTTTAACACATTATTAAATACAAGTTTATCAAGGTTTTTTTAAGTTTTCAGTACAAATTTCTCTGTTAGTAAGTAACTTAGGAGATGATAGTTTTGAATACATAAAATCGCTTGAAAATTATACTTGAATTACTTAGTATAATGCCTTCTTCTACTAGAGACTGAATGTTTTCAGATACATTAAAATAACTTGCTCTTTGCGAAGGATAATATTTCATGTAAAACTAACAATTTTTTAAATTTCGTTCGCTTCATTTACCACTGTGATTGCATTGTTTAACTTAGCATATGATTACACCTTTATTAATGAAAACGTTTTTTTTTTAGGTTATTTTGGATAGCTGTAGTTGTTGGAAGTTTCAGCTTATCAACTTTGCTGACCTTAGAAAGATGGACGAAGTTCCAAGAAAGCCCAACTGTTGTTACTATAGACAGTAACTATGTGGATTGGAAATTGCCATTACCAGCCAGTATCTTCTGTTCGGAAAACGTTGTTGAACCTCTGCCAATGAAACGATACATTAGGAAGTAAGTCGGTTGTTTCAGTTCAGACTTACGTACATGCTGTTCCATAAAGAATGACCACAATCTTTATTGCTGTTTGAGGCTGATTTCGGGTATCGTCGGGAAAAAGTAAACCAGGTTCGAAACTCCAAGTCAACCTTTGCAAACAGGAAAAATTATGCAGATGTGATTTTCTTCTTTTAAACATAATTAGATTTCTTATCAAGTGTAGAAAAAACATCATTGATTAAAATACTTAATGAAACAATATTTCGGAATCTTGTATTAATGTCAGCACATGCTTGTTTGTCATTTCGCTTTCTATACGTAAAAGAACATTTAGATATGTAAAGGAACCTATTAATATGTAAAAGAATGCTGAAAGTTAAGACATAGAACATAATTCTCGCCAGCGTAGTAAAATAAAAGTCAAAAACAGCGTTTGCAGTGGATATGAATATCATTGTCTTGAAAGCTCGGTATACATCGCTAGAAGCAGGTTACAAAGAATGCTTGTATTAGATCAGTGGTAAGCCGTTGGATTTTAAGTCATAAGGTGTGTTCGATTCCCATATAGATCAGTTCTTTTTTATGAAATTCTATTTTCCGCAATACACGAAAATTATATAAAATAATTACATTAAAATAAACCGGTTTTAAATATATATATATATATAGGGTGTTTCAAAACAACACCTACAACGTTTGAGAGGTGATTCTTGACACCAAGATAAGACAAAAAGTATAGACCAACCTGGGTGCACAAATGCTTCCTTTCGGAGTTATAGGCTGCAGAAAATATGAAAAAATAAAGTTTAAGACTCATAGCTATCAAAACTATGGGACCTACAGTCGTTTCAAGACTTCACTTAGGAACTAATACCTCCCACTATGTGGCAACATCGCATTGCAGATAAAGGAGCATAAAGTTAACGTACCATCAAATAGTTACATCGATTCTTTCCAGATGGCAGATAAATCTATATATATTGATACTAGCACCATCTATTAGCGCCGGTACAAAATAAAACAACACACTTGCTAATAGAAGAGCAAAAACGTACCGAGTTAAGCCAAATATTTTCTACAAAAATACGTATTCTAGCTAAATCAGTGTAATTTTATTTTGTTATGAATCCCGAATTAAAAAATATTTTAAAAAGAGTGACTCGGATCAAAAGATTGCTAGATTCAAATAATAAATTCTGCTTCATTCCTTATATGTTTTTTGTAATGTTTCACCGTTGTCTCAGTGAGATCTTAAAATGTAGGCCTATACATAAATTTATAATATTACTTCTAAATGCAAGCATAATTACATAATATGGATATTGAAAACTGAATACATTAATTATACAATTAAATCGTAAGAGAAAAAATAAAACGTAGAACACAGATATGAACTAGGTAAAAATGATATCTTAAATTTACAAAATAAGTGTTAAATAATCTTGACAGCACACTGGGGCTATCAAGCCAACTATAAAATAAGATGCTGTTACACTATATTATATACAATCCATAGAAATATCTTCAGCTTTTTTATTCATTATTGTGTCTGGTAAAAAAAAGAGCATAAATTTATTTTCTTCTCAGTCAACAAACATAAAATAAAATTTTCGAAACATAATTTAAACACACTTTAGGTAATAACAGAATATTTGAAATTCCAAAATTTGAAGTGGTGGAATGATTATTGGTGCAATTGAAATATTTTAAAATCTAGAAAAATAAATTAATATAATTGTTATTTACATAACGTAACGTTAACTTGTGTCTAAAATCTAGCTCTCATAAATTACGAGCTCATGTATTATGGAAATTAGAAAACATCTATTGTGGCGTACTTTTTGTGGAAGAATATCGTGTGATTTGTATTCTTAAGTGTAGGAAACTAACACCAAATTTTCAAATTGTTTTTATTTATTTACAGTTTCAAGAATAACAGGAAAGTATCAATTTTGGTTAATCATTACTTAAGTAGCACGGCGTGCAGTTCTATGAGTTGTCGTCTACTTTATATGTAATTTCATTTTTCTTTCTTAATGTCTTAATCCGTGCAAGTTTAGTTTTCGCGCACCATTCGGAAAAATGTAGAAAAAACAATTCTTTTATTAATTTGATTCCTATTGCTCCCTAAAAGATTTGCTGTGGGTGACATGAAAGTATCTTACTTAGCATAGATAAAATTCAAGGTGACCCTCAGAGGTAATTGCTGAAGAATTATAATTATCATACGATTTACATATGAAGACGACCTCTGAATGTATTGCATAAACACTACAGTGCAAAATACACAAGCCAACCTAGTACGTGAGGTGAGCACTAAAAGGCACGAATGTTACCTAACCAAGTCAGAACAGGGCTAAGTTGCTGTGCCCGTTCTCAGGCACGTCAGGGGTGGTGGGTAAAGTCAAAAGCGAGGATAATGAAAAGAAGTGGGTTTTGGCAATGATACTAGTTTCAATTGTACTTGTAATGGTTTCATACTAGTAACAATTCACTTGGAAACATAAAATACAACAACTGTTTTCTGATTAGTATTATACGAATGCTGCAATTTTGAGCTTTCAATATGTACACATACCCTTTAATTGTCTAGTTAAAATAAAAAGAAACCTCTAACACAAATTCCTCTGTATCCTGAATTTCCTTTGACAAAATCGTGGTAGCATACTCTACAAGCGCACTGAGAACGCAGTTTTGACCAAGAAGTTTTTTTTATATTATTAGGCTCAGCCCGTGTTTCAAAATCGTTATCTAAAATTAAAACTGGCACTGGTTATCATCATTGCGTTTTATTCCTTACCTTTATATTTTTTCATTTCGGTGTAGGTAAAAAAGGATTTGGACAAGGAAAGCAAACAAACCACGAACAGGAAACAAAAAGATAAAATAGAAACAAACAAAACAAAGATTAAATTATGCTAAACTCAACTATCGGCTAATATAATTTCCAAAGGGCCATAATCATTGAGCTTGACCCTAACATATTCTAATACTAAACTATGCAAAACTCAACTATATACTAACACAATTTTAAAGGACACTAGCATTTTAAGTACTAAATTGATTACTGATTAAATCAAAATTATCTAAATTCTATCTGATGTACTCTATAATTTCCTACCTCTGTTTGCTATTTTATTTATTTAATCCTAACCCTAGAAATCTTTAGTTAGTTACTTCTAACTATCTAGCTGTTTCTATTTTTGGAGGCACATATATATCTTATTATTATTATTATTAATATTATTATTATTATTATTATTATTATTATTATTATTATTAAAGTTATTTATACTTTATTTCTTTATTTAACTTGGTAGAGTCCATGTTTATTGGCTATGATTATTATGTTTTAATTCTTTTTTCAATTTTATTATGCTTCATTTGTTTATTGTTTCTTATTTATTTTGTTTAATTTTTGATTAAATGTCTATTTAGTGTTTAATTAGTGTATAATTTTATTTACTTTGCTGAACTTCTATTTTCAGGTTTTCCTTGTATGAGTTTGGTTTTCACCTGCTACTTTAGGTTTATCTCCTGTGATCATATTTAATTCTTTCATTATTTATATACTGATTTTCCCCTGTGTGTTTTATTTTGCACACTGAAAGCACTAAGAACACTAACTTGACACTTAATGTACAATCGTCAACCACACTAAACCACTCTAGTCTACACTAATCCTTAACGCATACCTCGTGACAGTCCTTCGGGTCTTCCTTTGTTGAATGTTCTCGTTGTTGCAATATATTTTCTCCCAGAAACACAGGTTTGACGTCCAGGGCCCACTCACAGAGCTTACTGTCGACCCTAATCCGAGGTATTCTTCCACCTCTGCCAATGTAGGGATCAATCTTTATCAACACACCGTAATGGAGACATACACGAAGTCAAACTTGTCTAATATGGCGACACAGTCACAACCAACATGCTCACGTTCACACCAGATTAGCCTGCCACCCGAAGGAAAGACAAACTTCCAAAAAACACTCTCTTGTGCGTCCCGAGCTCCGCTCCAAGGCACCTATGTCTGGAGACGTACTAGCACAACCACACTCGTCCTCCCCAACAGATACGGAGTTCCTGTATCGTCCATGGGACATACTGAGGTCTCCGGTCCAGAGGAGAAACTGGATTTTATTCATCCTTACACATTCATTCTGCTCGTTTTCCTTAATGTTTTTCTCTATAGAATTGTTCTTTCTTTAGTCTCGAGTAAGGATCTGTTATTCTCATAAGATGTAATATTTGTCGTTTCTCATTATATCAGCTATTGTCTTCTGTCTTATGTACACTCTTTTCTTAAATACCACTTCGAGCAAGGAGCACCAGACAATATGATAATCTGTTGTCCCTATTTCACTACATTCACAATTTGAATCGTCTTAAGCCTGTATATTTTGTGGGTAGGTTTCATACGGACAATGTCCCGTTAAAAAATAAATGAGTCCTGGGCCTTGGTCAAGAAACTTTATTTGTTTTCTCATTTCTACCGTTGGTTTAATATTTCTAAGTTTTTGTAACTTATCAAAGTGTGTCCATTGAGTACTCCACGTCTTTTTACTTCTATCTTCAATATCTTTTGCGCTTTCAAAAACGTCTCCAACAGTGATCTTACCTCTCCTTATTCTTTTTCATTCAATAGTTTGCTGCTCTCTGTACTGTTATTAAGTTCAATGGTTTGACATCAACTAACAAACACAGGGCATTATTGGGGGTAGTGCTATTTGAGGGACTTAATCTCATAGATGGTTTCTTTGAGGTCTGATAAAGTTTTCTTTTATTCCTTTGTTTTAAAGCAGTCTGTGTATCCATATGCTAGATCCGTAAGTCATTGTAGCGTGTAGCAGGGTTTCGTGATAAATGTTAATATTTTGTTAGACAATTTATATCTATTTTCCAGAAGGGTTATCAATTTCTTGGTCACTATGTTTCCTCTCGTAACAGTTTCTTGTATGTTTAACATAGTTCATGCTTTCATCAATTATTATTCTTAGGTATCTAAATTCTTTACCTCTATGTATTTCGTGATTGCCTAGTTTATTTATGGGGCTCTATTCAATTTTGTACCGAAAAGTACATATATTTTTACCGACAATTTTAGTTTATTTTCTTGACAACAATTGTTTAGCTCTTCAAGTATTGCATTTGTTTTAATTTTTATTTCTTTTCTTGAATTGGCTGATAGTACTGTCGCAATATCATCTGCAAAGCCTATTATTATGTCAGATTGTTAGCATTTAAATTTTCCAGGCAAGGTTGTATCAAAATGTCAAACATCAAGGACCCTAATTTTGAGCGCTATGTGCAACCATTTTCATTACGAATTTGCAACTTATCTTGCTCCATTTGTACTGAGATCCTTCTATTCCTAAAGTAGTGTTTAGTTATATTTATCAGGTAGGTTGGCATTTCTACATTAACTAGTTTATCGACCAGTGATGAGACCCATAGATTGTCAAAAGCTCTATCTATGTCTACGTACAGCGACAGGACATATTTACTTTCTGAATTACTCATTCGTATTTGTTCCATGTACGCGTTTAGAGCGTCTTCTGTTGACCTGCGAACCCTGAGTCCAAACTGTAGTGTATCTTCTTTCATATTCACGTGCTTGTTAATCCTATTTGGTATGATCTTTTCATATATTTTACTTATGTTTCTTAGGAAGTAAATTGGGCGATAAGAGTTTACATGCGTTAGGTCCCTGTCTTCGTGTTTTAGAAGGATTATTAATTTTGATATTTTCCATGAGTTAGAAAACTCTTGTCTTTGTAGTAATATGTTGCAAAGACTTGTTAGGGAAGGGTTTCCATACTTCTCCGTTTTTCTTATAAACTTCATTTGGAATATCATCTAATCCCGGTGATTTTCCTGTTTTTATTTTCCTAATGATGTTTTCGATTTCTTCATTGCTTGCCATTTCTACATTATTTACCTGTTCTACTTGTGTCGGCTCTTCGAATTTGTTTCTCATCCGTTTCTGATCTTCTGTTTCATTTTTCATTATATGCTTCGGGAAAAACTTTTATGTTCAATTTTCAATGTTTTTTTTTTTCTCGTTACTGTATAAGATCCATCATTTCTTTTTAACGTGTAGTGTTCAGGGGTTTATTTTCTTCATTATTAATTTGCGTGGAAATTCCCACTGATCAAGCTGTATGTTTTCAACTAGGAATGATTCCCAGCTTCTTTTCTTTGCATTTATGATTTCTGTCTCGTACTCTTCTTTGGCATTTCTATAGCTAAGAGTTTGCTTTCTTTCAAATTTGGAATTGTTGTGGCTTCTGAAGTTTTTCTGTTTGCTCACCCGATTTTTCTTAATCTTTCCAATTTAGGTGATCAAAACTCGCCGTATCCTACTCACTGCGTGGTTTTAGGGGTTGATGCCTCTATTGCCATTTTAGTAGCTTGTTCATGTTTTGCACTAATTCTTCACTGCTTATATCTATGTCCAATTGTGGTAGGGTAAGCTTCTTTTTAATTTTATCTCAATTTATCTTTTTAATGTTTAGCCATTCTTTCTTCATACGGGCTGTATTTAGTTCCATGTTGAATGTTATTATTTCGTGATCGCTTGTTGTTTCTCGATCCCATGTATGCCGATTTGTAATGTTATCACCTTAGTTTGGTGTACACAGTGTTATATCAATATAAGATTCTGATCGTGAGCCAACAAACGTTGGTTTGTTTCCAGTATTCACGATTACCAATCCATTCTAGGCTACAAAGTATTCCATAATATCTCCTCTAATATCTGAAGAGGGTGATCTCAAAGCAGTGCTCTTAGAGTTCGAGTCCAAAACAAACAGTATTTTCTTTTCAGGGTTCTACCAAAAGATTTGTTGAATTTTAACTATAAATATTTCAATGTCTTTGCTATACTGGAAAAGTGAATTAACTATTTAAAAGGTTTTGTTCCTTTGGTTATTTCAATACAGATTATCTAGTTGTCACAATATTGTGAAAGTTTTAAGGCTTCAATGTTCCTGTTCATTATTACTGTAGCTGCTTGGGATTCTTCAGCTCCGTATATGATATTACTTGTTACAGAGAACGTTATTAACTTGTTGTTATATAGATATGGCTCCTGTATGGGTAAGATATCTATGTTGTTTGTTTCTATAAATCTTCGTAATTCCATTGTTGCTATTTTCGATTTGTGTGATTTGTTTTGTGCTATTCTGATTTTTGTTATAGTGTTATAGATATTGGTATTAACGTAGACATCTATCGCTGTTTTACTATAGTCGAAACAAATCCTGCCATGCGCATTTACCAATTGTTTATATACATTCTCTATATCCTAGTGGATGCCTCTTTTTTGTATATTTCATCTATTAGATGTAGGAACTCCCATCCATTAGCTAGGATCAAACGTTCTTACTTCCAATCTATCTATTTCATCTAAGACAAGATATGTAATCGTTCTTCCTTTTTCGTGGATGTCTCTTACTACTGGTGTAAATGCTACGTTCAGTATGTTTTTATCTACAAGCTTGGCTAATCTGTATAGTTGGTTCATATTGGGGTACAACATTTTGGGCTCTTTAAATATTGTTTTCTCTTCTTCCTCAGTATATGTTATCGTGTTGCCTTGTATTATTTCGTCTTTTGGTGGAAAGGGATATTTCTGTTCTCCCTGGGTGAATGAGATTAATGTTTTCTCCTTTGTATCTTCTTTCTCAGCTGCAGTGATGTCTGTGTTCTTTATTCTGCCTTCAGGTTCCATTTCCATATTAGTCTTCCTAATTGGTTTTTTAATTCTTTTTTTTCCTTTATGTCAGTTTGCATATACATTTGTCCTTGATTGAGGTAGTTTGTTTTCTCTTTTCGTGTAAAAAACTCTTCTAATATTTCTTTATCCCTTTTCTCTTACTGGGCGGTTCGTTGCGTTTCTTATTTTTTAGTTGTGGTCTTTTATCCATAATTTATCTTGCTTATTATCCGTTCACGTGCCACATTCTTCTGTATTGGGTGTTTAACAATCCTTATGTCTCAGTCTGCACGGTACGCATATGCTTTTATTCTTATCTTCAGACTCGTCGCTATTGTGTCTTTTTGAGCTACAGAATCTGCACACTTTTCTATTCTTAGGATCACAGTGCTTCATTACACGGCCAAATAATGGCAAAGGAACCACAGTGGTAATACGATAAAAACGTTACTTTGTGTAACTCATAGTCCACGTATACTCTGTCTTTTTTTATTAATACCTTCCTTATACCTGGCGTTACTTCAATCACCAGATGATATTTCTTTTGTCCTTTCTTGCCTGCTCTAAATCTGTCTATGATGTTCTCCGTTTCTTCCTTTTCTTCCTCTTCAAAATTCTGTTCTATTATGGCAGCTACACTTTCTTCGTATTTGACATCTGATGGTATGCCATAGACTACCATTAAAGGGTTTCGCTTCCTAGTCTCTTCGACTCTAAAATCCTTCTTTATTTCTTCTTTGGAGATAATTGTATTCAAATCTTCTTTGGCAGTTGTTTCCAGGAGTACCAGGTCCTTTGTTGTTCCCATCTCTGTGAGTTTTAGTTTCTGCTTCCTAAGGTATATTGTCTCTGCCAGTCTTCTTACTGTTTGTTTTGTGGTGTCGCCCTCGTTTGCTCTAATGATCAACCCCAATTTTGTTCTTGCCGTGACTTCCATTATTTTCTTATCTCTTTCCGTTACCTTTCTTCCCTTGACCACTTCCGTCCATGTTAGATTCTCATCCTGGTCCTTTCCTCAAGTGTATTTTCTATTTTCTTTGAAAACACTTGTATCTCTTTACCTACAAGCTCTGTATCCGTGGCTTGCTTATTTTCCAATTCCCGTAGGTTTTCTTGTAAGATATGACGTTGTTTTTCTAGGCTATTTCCGATTTACCAAATGTTTGCTTTGTTTGGGTCTATTCTTCTTTGAACTTATTGTGCTTCTTTTCCAAAACGTTGCAGTCCTCTTCTGCTTTCCTTACTTTTCTGGACGTTTCCTGAAGTTGCTGAATAATTTCAATCCTACTTTATGTTATCACTGTTATTTCTGCCTCCAGCCTTTTATATTGTCGGTCTCGGTCTTGCTTGATCTCTATTTTTCTTGTCTGAAGTCTTCGATCACTTTCTCCAGGTTTCATTCTTGTGTTTTAATTCTCTTATAAGATTTTTATCCTCCATTTCAGTGATAAGTTTCTCTTTCTGCAGGTCACCATATTTACTCTGAATCTTATCATTCATCTTTTCTAATTGTTCGATCTTTCCTATAAGTTGTGAAAGGTCTTTGACCCAGAACGCTATTCCTTTTTTGAGAGTTTTCTAAATGACCCCTTCCTATTTCTTTCCAGTCAAACAGTCCTTCCAAGTATGTCATTTTCTATTCCATTTGTAGAATTGTATCAAAGCCCGGCTCTTCCATTTTGGCTTTTTTGGTCTGGTGTTCAGGCATCTCAATCTCTTCTCTCCCTGATTTTCTTTCTTCCGTGTAGTCGTCAAATATGGTAATTCTTACGACTAGTGATTGATCCCAAGCTGGCGTAACCGCTGGCGATCTATACATGGCCATTTTCCACGTTGAGCTTGTCTACTTATAAGTGTACGTATAAGTGTAAATTTAGTAATGATAGAGTCACTGTTTAACAGCTATCAATAGTATATTACTGTACTCGCTAACACAAAACTCTCGATGTTCAAAATTGTTTTGTTTTTTACGCGTTTACACTAAGACTTGCTGTGGACACTAAGGACATCTTCCCCGATCGGGGGAACATGAGAGGGGTAAGATTCCCAGCGGGTGTGGGGGTTTCCAGGGTGGGTAAAAATTTTGTCCCCGGAAATCGAAAAATATAAAAAATGTTGAGAGGGGGAGGGGGTCACCGATATTATTCCAAAAATGGGGTCAAAGGTCAAGACCTACGCAATTTTTGGTCGAATATATTTTCAAGAGAGGGAGGGGAGGAGAGGGACCGCGGGGTTGGAGGGAGAAGGGTTGAGAACCCACCTCCAAAAAATCAGGTCCCTGGTCCTTTCGGTTTGAACGCCATAGTGTCCTAAATTTGGTTTAAAAGCCCATCTTGTATTGCATTGTTCCTTATGAGAAAAATTCTAAGTTCAGTTTTGTTGGAAATATACTAAGTTCAGACCTATCAGAAAGATGTGATCCTATGTTTTCTAGTGTTGAAACGCACCAGTGAGTTCGTTCTTGTCCTTTGTTGCTTCAGCACGAAATATTGATGTTTTACTTTTTACTTTTAAAATTTCTTCCTACTCTCACCACATATAAAAGCACTCACAACGTATTTAATTGGAGAAAATTGATCCAGTCTTTTTTGTCTATATCTCCCAATCGTCGGTCTGATTTTCATGTGGTTCCTTTTGTTGCACTCTGGACACATTCACTGTTTGAATGGTATATAGCACTATACATAAACAGCACTTTTACCCACTTTTATCGGCTGCTACTCTGAAGCAGAAAAATACACGTCTTTTTACCTGCAGTGCTCCAATGCAATGCTCCAAGCTTTATGTATCCCATAATACACAATTTTTAAAGTAAGATGGAACCCGATATTTCTTATGTCCGGCAAAGTCGCTTAATATGTTTCCCACGAACCAGTTTGTCAGCATATTTGCCTATTAGTCCTGTAGAAGAGAAAATCGCTGTCGTGCTTGTTTTGTATAAACAGTGTTGTAGAAGGTTCCTCCAAAACTCACCCAGTGCCTGTTTCGTTGTATTAAACAACACTAAATATTGATGGAAGCATGAAGAGATTTTACATAACATCGACTTATGATTGTTAATAATTCTTTGTGTTTTATTAAAAATAATAAAATCGCTTCTGTACGCCCATATAACATATCTCTGACATAAATTTAACTCCACTCACATGAGTCTTTTCGTGATGTTGCAAGTGTTTACGAACCGGAATGTATAATTTAGTTTCGGTATTATTTTACCTACCCTACATTACCTTTAAATTACCTTAATATTCTACTATACCCAGTAAATACTACATTCTTACCTGAAAAGATCTCTTCGAGGTGCCTACGTCATTCATTTTGAGAAACATAACGATGTCTCAGTTGGAATGTTGAAAATGCATGTATTACTTATATGAACAAAAACAACAGAGGTGCAAAAAGTGCAGCCAAGTTCGTCAGCATCAAAAAAGTGTTGAGATGAGGATGGATGAGCCAAGTTCCTTAGCCACTGCATCTGAAACGAACACTGAAACTTAGCGCGAGGTTTCTAACGTATTCGAATACATTTAGATGTATATTCCTAGTTTCACGGCAGGAACATTTCATCCATAAAGCTAGTGGTGATCCCCAAATTCACCACGCTCACAAACACCACCCCCAAGGCTCGTTAACATTATTTACCTTGACACTTCGTGGAGGAATATAAGTTTTCCTTGTCTGGGTTTCGAACCACCAATCTTACTGCAGTATACTGTATATGTGCCTTAGAGCCTTAGCAAAGTTGATATTCCTAAGGTTGGTGGTGGTCACAAACACACCACACTCACAACCACTAACTCTAAGGTTCCTTACCATAATTTTCCTTGACACCTAGCGCCAAGTTCCAGTGTTCGTTTCAGATGCAGTGGCCAAGGAACTTAGCTCATCCATCCTCATCTGAACACTTTTTGAGGCTGACGAACTTGGCTGCACTTTTTGCACCTCTGGTATTTCTGTTCATATTTCACTTCTTTTTGTAGTTCACCATGTCAATATCGTATATTGGTATTCTGAATTTTGGCATATTACTGGATTTAAATTTAAAATTGTAAATTTTTAAAGGAGTCAAAATATGTCACATGCAACATTAGTTCCCAAGGGCTCTTCCACCGGGAATCGAACCCAAGACCTTGTACAAGAAAGGCGCTCATACTAGCCACTAGAAAAGCGGGAAGGATTTATTCTATTAAATATCTGTCAGGGAGTTATGTCCAAACAAGATTCTAATTCATTTACCCGAACTACAAAATCACGATCGCTAATATCAAATGTTTCATTACCTAAATACGAAGACTATCAACAGGGCCCAAAACCCTTGATAATGAATCCTCGCTGCTACACCACTAGACATTGGCTGGTGTTTCAATGTATTTAGTTGTTCTCTACCTTTCCACATTGCGAAATTACGGAGTTCATTACATGACGCGCAGGGTTAGGATGATGAAATTTGGCACGATTCTAGCCTCCCGGGACTAACCTAAAAGGAAAATTGCTAAAAGATTTTTAAGGAGTCTAAAGGGAGATGAAAAATCCCCATGTTATTTAAATAGGCGTTTTCCTGGAATACAAAATCTTATCTTTTAGATAGTTGAAATAGGAAAAGAAACTTGATATTCGGGAATTGTGAGCTTAAGAGGTGTAATGAAATAGGCCTAGCAAAGGCGATTGTGTGGGAGCGAACCCCCAGGAGGGAAAATTCAATAAATATGAAGAGCAAAATCACGAAAATCACTGTTGATGAAAAGGATGATATGAAAGAGATTCGTACACTGTTCACAGATAGAGACACGAAGCATCAAGAACATTTTTACATAACGACTGTGGTAACTCGTGCCACCAATATATTTTCAAGATCGATTACATTTTGTTGCTAGCCTCACATAAGGAGGTTTAATTTCTCATTTCTTCGAAAACTTCATTGATTTTAAATATTCTCACCTCTACATTATCTTACTTATCAAATTGATTTCAATATCTATTTAATACCAATGACTGCAATAATGGAAAAATCTTCACCGAAAAAAGAAAAAATATTGGCTTTCCTTGTCTGGGTTTCCAACCACGAAATTTACGGCAGTATGTACGTGTCTTATCCCACGGTTTTAGTAGTTAACTGATTCACAGAACGTACCTCATTAACTTGCTTAACTACTTATTACTAGCTTTCACTTATTTTACTCGCACACTGAGAAAATGTGTATATGGCATACGTAAAAACGTTGGTTACATGTGTAAATCCTGTAGTTTTAGTATACGTACACTAAACGTATAACTGAAAAAGTATATTTTAAACATACTTTCCGTATAAGTGTTCCGAATAAGCGTACTTTCCGCACGAACAAAAGAACTATATGTAGGCGGTCAGGATCTCACATACAGATGGCCATATGTAACTTATAGCTAACGTACGTAATGTATGCAAAACTGTTAGATGTCAGATATCCTACAACGACATTATGTAACATCTAAGCGGGAAAGAAGGCAGTACGTATGAAGCACATAGATAGCGGATGTTAAGTATTGATTTATGTAGTAATCATAAGGATCCCGTATATTTGTACAATATACCGCCGCACAATGGGACAAAACCCTGCGTACCGTCGCAAAAATCTGTAACGTTGTTGTTGATTGAAGTAAATAGCTGCAATTTAGTATGTAGTATCTCTAATGTATATACTAGCAAATAATGGCTTATTCGTTGTTGCTTTGTTATTTATAATATATAAAAAAATAATGCAAAAATAAAAATGACACTTTTTCGTACAAGAACATAGTTTACTTAATGTATTGAATGATAAGTATACAGTTTTATGATATTACACTATTATTTCGTATTTAGTAATCAAATAATGGTTCAGTCGTTGTTACTTTGTTATTTATAATATATAAAAGAAATAAAACAAAAATAAAAATGACATTTTTTGCGTACAAGAACATAGTTTCTTAATGTGTTGAATGAGAATTATATAGTTTTATGATATGACACTATTATTTCGTATTGTTGTTAATATAACATATGACAATAACCTATAATAAATAACATACATCTATTAATCCACGACATAAAAGAGACAAAGTAAATGTATGTACATACTTCAATTTAAATATCTAAGAGGTTCTTGGCTTCATCTAACAGTTCCTTGGAAACAGTGACTGATGGTTTTCTGAGACTGGATATGTATGGATCTGATGTAAATAGAAGACCATGAAATACGTCTTCATTCGTTGCGGACCTAGTGCACTTTCAAGCGTGATATAATCTGATATTTTTGTAATCTTTATTACGCGATTCTTGGGCATCCTCAGATAGATTACCAATAGGCAGAACAGCAAAATGTCTAATTATACTTTCCCCATGTATTAAGATCTTATGTACTGAAGAAGGCATGTTATACCACATATATTTCGTTACGTACAATTGTGCAGTAGCGCGAGTATATTCACCAAATTTTTCTGGATTCACAGCAATACCGGATGCCAAAGTCTGAAGAATAACATAAAACCTTTTAATAAGATCCGCATCAACTCCTGTAATTTCTGAAGAACAATAGTAGTTCTCAAAAAAACTTCGAGCTGTATTGCCGTCATTGCTGTTTCCACCTCCTTGCAGGGGTTTATCAACGTGCAAGCCCATTCGGCTTCGAAAGAGGCTTTGTACAAGTTTCTTCTTCTCTGCTTTACTTGTTATATCTTCCGGAGTTCTCGCAGCCCATTTTTGAAACGAAAGATTATATGAAATATGTAAAATTAACTCCATATACCTAATCCACGCATGCAACGTTGACAAACCGTAATCGTAAGCATTCATATGATCTGGCTTTGATTCAATCTTCTCCAAATTATTCATCTCGCTTGGTTTAGCCCTACACACCTTACACACAGCTCCAGAACTTGTGTCAGTTAGAACGTGTGTAACTTTGCCATCCACCATAGTTAAGAACAGCTCGTGACTTATTTCAATTACCTGGTCCTCCTTGTGTATCTTAGACGTTTCCAAATTATTAATTTGACCACGAATATCACCAACCACCGAACGGGTTTTCTCGGGCGTTTCTTTTACAAATTCCATCAGAATTAGTCGGCAATATCGAATAGAAGAGCAAGCCGGATTTTGACAAAGAACCTCGTTTGTTTCAGTATCAGTCAGCTTTAGTGGTACCAAAGACGCTACAAATAAGTTTGCATCTGAGACTAAGTCGCTTTCATCTGTTAAAACTTGTTTATATTCGCTTTGTCCCGATGAACCATCACATCCCTATTTGGTAAACAATTTAAGATTTCTTCTTGTTGGGTTGTAAACATTTTCAATGTTTAAGATACGAGCACTCGTGTGATCCAGCAAATCTTGTAGATTTACTTTAGCGTCTGTATCGGTTATTTCAATGCTAGAGGATGGAGGATAACACATTTTTTTGCGTTTGTCAATATATTATATGATGGCAATATATCGAGGTTTTTGCTAATCAGACTTGCTCGAAGTAATCCGTATTGTGATTTTGAAAGATCTAAATTAGCAAAAAGACTTAAAGCTTCATCCGCCGTCAAATATGTTGCATTGTGAGTTTCATGCAACAATTTTTCCTTTATGATCTTTTTTTTATTTCTATCACAATTCCGCATCATTGCAACAACAGAAGCTTCGTCGAATTCTCCTTCAGTCCGCAATCCTTGAACGTATGCATTATGTATATACTCGAGTCCATATTCTTGTATTAACTGCATATTTTTCCTTTTTTTAGATTTCTCTGATAGATCTTCATAACACTTTGGTGGTCGTCCACGTTCTCCAGATGTAGTAGGTGTGATATCCATTGGCACTTCCTCGAATTGTACCTTAAATGCACCGTCCAACCACGTTGAATTTTTATTAAAGAAACGTTCTTTTTTTCGGTTCGATTTGGTCCAGCGATCGTTAAAAGCTGATATAAGTGATTTTTGAATACGTTTCACAACTAATTCACTTTTTGCAGACGTCAAATGGTGATGATCTTCTAAGTATTTTTGAATATCTTTTGATTTTGTCCCATGGTCAATAAAAAATGCGCATAATAGTCGTCGAGGCACAACAAATTCACTCATTTTGTTGTTTAGATACTTCGCAAATATTGATTTTATCAAGGATGGTGAAGCCTGTAAGAAATAAAAGTAATGCATTAACCAGTATTTCCACGTTACCTAAACTTTAGTTTCGTTACTAATAGACAATATTATTTAACAATAAAATGTCAAAAATCATTTATTTTCCAAAAATCTCGTGAATCAAATCTTAAAATAAATTTTGATAAATTTTTCATTTTCCCCCCATCAGGCATTTTTGGTCTCATTATAAGGGGGCAGATTCGGCCAAATAAATGTTTTTGCCATGACTTTTATGTGAGCTGCTTTATGTGATTCTATCAACATTATGACATAGGCACACATCGCTAACTGTCAAAAGTATATTTAAAGTTTCTAATATGGATAGGATATTGGATACTATACAACATAATTGTGTACCTCTCCAGTTTTTACATAATTGTCCACTTAAATACTTTTTACATCAAGTACTTAATAACCATTCTAACCATATATCACACTTACCGATTTGCATTGGCATAATGAAAATATGGCCATGTAAACTGGTGGAATTCTGTTCTATATAATTGACATTATTTTGAGCGTCAACTTGCAAGTCCAGTTTTGTTAGCAAAAAGTGTGCAATAATCTATTTTACAATCTATATAATATGTATTAGACATTCAGTTAGATATGTGCATTACCAAAATATTCAATATCGAACATTCCCAAAACCTATTTTTGAGACGGTACGAACCGTTCTGTCCCACTGTGCGCCGTCCAGATAACGGATTTTTCTCAGTGACCTTAGCTCGTTGTTCTATTAACCTAGAACGACAGGGACACGAACACAGGAGAGCTAAGATTCCAAAGGCTCTTCCACCGGGAATCGAACCCAGGACCCCATACACCAAAGGCGCACGTGAGAGCCAATAAACCAGCAAGGAGGGCACAAACTCCACCGCGAGGACGATTGACAATATTATCACTATGTACGTGATGTGTTGAATAACGGAATCGTTCCCGATTTCTGATTGTAAGGACAGTCTTTTTGCCAATGAAAAATTTACCATAGTAAATTCCTCAAATTTAATTTTCAAGCCGTTATAGTGTACATTTATGGAGAGTTTCGCATCTTTATCTGATTAAGAAGTACCTAATGGCTATGGACAGTTTTTCGCCCATAAAAATTCCCATAGTACATTCCTTAAATTTGGAACCTTTTACTTACACAAGTCATTACGTAAGGAAGGTACCATTATGCAGAGTTTCAATTCTCTATCTCATTTGGAAGCACTTAATCAATGATGAGTTAGTAAATGAACCGATCTCTGTTTGAGTAAGGACAGTTTTTCTCCCATAGAAAATTCCATAGCACATTCCTTAAACGGAAATTTTTATATTCAAGCCATTATAAGCTACCTTCGTGTAGACATTCACATCATCAGCTCATTGGGAAGTATCTAATGGCTACGGACAATTTTTCGCCTATAAAAAATTTCTCATAGCACATTCGTCACATTTCGGACTTTTCGCATACTCAGGTTATTATAAGATACCTTTATGCAGAGTTTCACATCTTATCTCATTGGGAAGTACCTAATCAATTTGATGAGTGACTGAGTGAAACGATTTCTTGCTTGGCTAAGGACAGTTTTTGACTATAAAAAAAATTCCAATATCACATTCATCAGATTTCGGACTTGTTCCATACTCAAGTCGTTATAGGGTACCTTTATGCAAAGTTTCATGTTTCTATCTCATTGGGAAGTACCTAATCAATTTGATGAGTGAGAGGACGAACCTATTTATCTTTGGCTAAGGACAGTTTTTACCCAAAACAAAATTCCATATCACATTAATCACTTTTCGGATTTTTCTGTACACGAGCAATTATAGGGTGCTTCTATGCAAAGTTTCAAGTTTCTATCTCATTGGGAAGTACCTAATCAATTTGATGAGTGAGAGAGTGTGCCGATTTCTGCTTGGCTAAGAACAGTTTTTCGCCCATAAAAATTTCTCATAACACATGCCATACATTTCGGAATTCTTCTATGCTCAGGTCATTATAGGGTATCCTTATGCAAAGTTTCACGCCTCTATCTCATTGGGAAGTACATAATCAATTTGATGAGAGCGAAAATGAACCGATCTGTGTTTGACTAAGGACAGTTTTTTGCCCATAAAAAATTTCCCATGCCACATTCCTCAGATTTCGGACTTTTTCCATACTTAAGCCATTATAGGGAACCTTTATGCAAACTTACACGTTTCTATTTCATTGGGAAGTACCCAATCAATTTGATGAGTGAGTGAGTGAAACGATTTCTTGCTCAGCTAAGGACTGTTTTTTGCCTATAAAAACTGTCCCATAGAACATTCCTCAAATTTCGGACTTTTTCCATACTCAAGTTATAATAAAGTACCTTTGTGCAAAGTTTCGCGTCTCTGTCTTATTGGAAAGTACCTAATCAATTTGATGAGTGAGTGAGTGAAACGATTTTTTTTCTGGCTAAGGACAGTTTTTTGCACATAAAAAATTTCCCATAGTACCTTCCTCAGATGTCAGCCTTTTTGCATACTCAAGTCGTTATAAGGTACTTTAATACAAAGTTTCAAGTTTCTATCTCATTGGGAAGTACCTAATCAATTTGATGAGTGAGTGAGTGAAACGATTTCTTGCTTGGCTAAGGACAGTTTTTTGCCTATTGAAACTTTCCTATACCTCATTCCTCAGATTTCGGACTTTTTCCATACTCAAGTCATTATAAAGTATATTTGTGCAGTTTCGCGTCTCTATCCCATTAGGAAGTACCTAATGAATTTGATGAGTGAGTGAGTGAAGCGATTTTGTCCTGGCTAAGGACAGTTTTTTGCAAATAATAAAATTCCCATAGGACATTCCTCAGATTGCGGACTTTTTCCATACTCAAGTTATTATACGTTATCTTTATACGAAGTTTCAAGTTTCTATCTTATTGGGAGGTAAATAATCCATTTGATGAGTGAGTGAATGAAACGATTTCTTTCATGGCTAAGGACAGTTTATTGACCGTTAAAGATTTCCCATAGTACATTCCTCAGATTTCAGACTTTTTCCATCCTCAAGTCATTATAGGGCACCTTTATGCAAAGTTTCACGTTTCTATCTCATTAGGAAGTACATAATCAATCTGATGAGTGACTGAGTGAAACGATTTTTTTCCTGGCTAAGGACAGGTTTTTTCCCCTTAAAAATTTCCCATAACACATTCCTCAGATTTTGGACTTTTTTCATATTCAAGTCGTTATAGGGTACCTTTATGCAAAGCTTCACGTCTCTATCTCATTGGGATGTACGTAAGCAATTTGTTGAGTGAGTCAGTGAGTCAGTGAGCCTGAAAACTGCATATTTTAGGGGTCCAGTACTCGAATATGGTTGAAGGTAGGAATGTGAGATTTGGCATACGAGTACATCTCTCGGGTATCTCCTTAAATTGTAAATTTCATGTTTCTTTCCTTAGTAGAATCGTTTATACATAGAATCGAAATCTGCGATTTTACCCAAAACTCTTGTTTGTGTATAATATGCTTACGGCAGTTCAGGCCAATCTTCATTTTCTTCGCAGAACTTGGCTGCCATGCACTGCCGTGCATGTTGATATCTGATTTTTTCATGTGTTTAATTTCTAGCAATTATAAACTTTTTCTTGTTTTCTTTAGAGAGTGAAATAGAAATTAAAATGAGCACTGGCATAATTGATCAACATTTTCAACTGAAATGAGGATAAATGTTGAAGTTGCTCACCACAATTAGTTTACTAGTCTATATTTCATTACAGGTTATTTGGAAAACTAAAGCGAGCTGACAGAGATTTCTTTGTGGATTTTATGTATAGCATTGCCAACATGAACTTTTACAACTTGAACAACTTCCTCAAATATCAACATAACAATCTTCTAAGCAATATATCTTTGAGTGAAGCACAAATAAATGTAAGTTGAATTTAGTTTCCTTTACTTAAATTGGTAATTTCAATATTTGAATTTAGCCGTCAAGGTAAGTGAGATGCAGCTCCTTTCGACGAGTTTTATAATATGCGCATCTTTTGCAAGTAGCAAAAGCACCTTACAGTAAATATTCTAGTTTTAGGTATTATTCATAGATTTGTCTTTTACTGTATCGTAATGTTCGCTTTGTAATGCGAAAACACATAAATAAGAGAACGTGTCACAAACGTAACCTTCTAACCTTTTCTACATGAAAACTTTCCGCTGGTCACAAACATTGAGAAAAAAATAACGAACAACTAGTCAATAGCTGGAGAAAGATTAGTTCAAGCCTGAAAAGTATGTTAGAAACTGGGAATGAAAATCATTGGATACAGCCATGACATTATTATGCTTACCAGACCTGTTAGTACTGTAATGATATAAATTAGAAGATTGTATTGGATGAAATTCGGTTTCGTACAAAAAAAGCATTACAGGTGAATGGATAGAAACAATTTATTTCAGTTTCGTCATGAAATCAGTAAGGGCTGTTAATCAGTAAGGGCTTCATTAAAGAAGTGCAGTATTATAAAAGAAAAACTTTCAATGACACGTAAAGTCCTCACCAAAAAATCTGCAACATAAGCATGTAAGTTTATTTTTGCGAAACTACACCTAACAGCGCAAGAAATCAACATAACGCTATATAGCACGAATCACGCCAGCAGAAACCTCTGCGTCCTTAACTGCACACTTATTTTGGGGCAAAAAACTTCGTCGTTTCCCAATAAACTTTAATGCTCATGTTGCAGGTTTTTTGCTGCTCACTGTACAACCCAGTCATCATTCATATGTTCGACTTTCACGTAGCGATATCGAAGGTTGCTTAGACTCTGATGAAGATTTTTGCTTCTTCTTTTTTAGTAATGGTAATACTTTACATTCACAAGAAAGGCGAAAGTATAAAGTAGATACTTTCAAATATCTATGATCAATATTAACAGACGAAAATCATATTCACGAAGAAATTAAATGTCTACTAAAAGCAGGGAATTCATGTGATTACTCATTTCAAAATTTCTTGTCGTCGCGAATTCTGTCGAGGAATTTGAAGCTTAAAATATATGAAACGATAATCATGCCTGTTCTTCTGTACGGTTGCGAAACAAGGTTGCTTACTCTAAGGGAAAAACTTAGATTAAAAGTATTTGAAAACAAGGTCCTGAGACGAATATTCGGACAAAAGAGGAACGGGAATGGGGAATGGCGGAAACTACATAATTTATACGGTTTACCAAACATTGATAGGGTCATCGAGTCTAAGAGGCTTAGGTGGGCAGGTATATAGCTAGGATGGAAGAAAGTAGAAACGCTTTCAAAGTCTTGACTGGAAGACCAATCGGAAAACGACCATTAGGAAGACCTAGGCGCAGATGAGAGGACAGTATTAAGATGGATCTCGCAGAAATAGGAATACAAAGTAGAAACTGGATCCAGTTGGCTAAGGATAGAAGTCAGTGGAGAGCTTTTGTGAACGCGGCATTGAACCTCTGGGTTCCATAGGCCATAGAGTTAGTTTAGTTAGAATTGTACACTTTTTTACAAACATGATGCGAAGGTAAAACTCTACAATGACAGATTTTATTGTGGTTTACAGAAATGCTTAATAAGATAGATCTGGCTTTCTAGTAAATATGTGCCACTTTTGGACAGTACCTATTGAAGTAGTATATTCAACAAATTCGCATTCTACGGTACCAAGTAAAATATTTAATTATATTTCTGACCATGCTAAAGGAGGAAAGAATCGTTTCTACCATCAGTACCTGTACATCCGTGACTAGTGTGAGACGTCAAATTTGTTTGCGAAATAGTCTGTATTTGAATTCTACTTTGAATGTTCCATAGGTAAAAATAACCTTAAAACTGTTAAAAAAACAAACTATCAACATTTTGGCCAACATTGTCAATAAGTGGTTGATTTAATTCTGCAATTTAAATTGACTGAATAATGTATGTTGTCATTGCAGCTGTTTAATCGCATTTGGTTCGAAAATATTTTCCCTATTCGATGTATTTTGCTTATTGTCATTTCAATGTTGAAATTGGACAATATTGAAACGACTAGGATGAACTAAAGACATATTGCTTTCACAACTTGTAATATAAGCTTTTGACCTTAGGATAAGGTCGCTTGGCACTTGGTGTGCAGTAGGGTGGACCGAATTTTCTTTTTTTTGGGGGGGGGGGAAGAATTTCGATTCGCCGGGTGGAGGAAAAGTTGCCTTTTGGATTTTTTTGTTCAACCCCTTCCTTCTCCTCATGAAATTTGGACATTTTTATAGCTGCGGCTATGCTACCCTCATGACACTACGAAGAAATTTATCGTAGCTGTAGCAGTCGTTCTGATATTTTCTTCTATCTGGCTCTAAGGAAGTTCTTTTTTTTAATGGTGGCTGGGTGACGTCCGTTGAGAACGAATCGATCATTTGATGATATTTACTTGCGTCTAAGTTTACTTTCAGAACAAAAAAAATTACGTAGACATGATCCCTTTCCTTTTGATCTGCCGATACTTTTTTATTCTTCTCCATCCTAAAACTTGGATGTTCTGGCTTTTGCCAGAGATCATTGCTAACAAGTTTTCCCAGGATGGGCAAAGTAAGCGTTCGAAATAATCACAGTATACACGATTCTTTTTAATTCCTATGGAAAAATGGATGCAGACCGAGCGAGTAGCCACAAGTGTCACAACCCGTTTGTAAGAGAAGAAATTCGCTTTTTTTATATACCAAACTACTTTGCAGACATACTGTGTAAGCAATCGAAGTACTTCTTCGGGATTTTCGGTGCTAATTTATAATCGGAGAATGCGAGAAGCTGTCGTCAACCATCAGGCCATGACAATTGGTCCAGTCTTTTTCTTCACGTCTGGCGGACACCTTCTGAAACCTTCTGAAACGACTCGGCAAATTTTCGAAAGGTATTGCTGGTCGTTACTGGATTGTGTACGAAATTACAATGTTTTCAACTTCTTATAAAACAATGCTTTACGTATTATTATTGTCGTGTACAATGTTATAGGTAAATCTAGATTTTCTATTATTGCACAGCCGATTTCAAAATTACTTTTATCAGAGCACTTGATTAAAATTTTGTTTATAATATAAAGGGGTCTAAAAGACATTGTTCACGATATACGTGAAACAAGCTACAATATAAGGTTGACAACATATTTTTCACGCTATATATAAAAAACATGAATTGAAACATTAAATACAGTTTTTCATCTAATTGATTACCATCTTTAACCACATAGGAATAATGTCCCACCTCACTTTTCTCTTCTGTTTTATTGTCAGTCTCAGAATGCTTCCGTGTGAAAAAGAACCAAAGGTTATAGCTGTGATACACAACTTTCTTCGTAGTGTCGTGCGGGTTGCATAGCCGCAGCTAGAAAAATATTCAACTCCCATGAGGCAAAGGAAGGGGTTGACCAAAAAAATCCACATATTATGAGTTGACTACCACTAATACAAGGCAACTTTTTCTACACCCGGCCAATCGAAGTTTCAAAAACAAAATTTGGCCCACCCTAGTGTTCATTTCCCTCTTCAATAAATTTCAATTTTGGAATCGTTCTTCCTAATCAACCACAAACTATCTTACTTATCTTCTAAGATGGAACATAGATGAATTCTTCAATCATTACCACTGATGCCACGCTTTTGATGCAGATAATGTTGAAGACAGAACTTCAAGTTGTGGGATGCTAAAATGTTTATGTGGGTGTTATCTTCATGAAATATATGCAAGTTCTAGCTACGTTCAATTACTATCGTTATTAAAGACTGCGTAGCAATTTCCTCAGGAAAATGATGCCCCTCAACAGAGTGCTCTTAGTGTCGTGCTGTTATTTCTCATCGTCAGCACATATCTGCAAATGAAAAGGCTCCTGACTATGGTTTACTGTACGATGATGACGTAGTTAATTATCGTTGCTTCAAGAACCCTCATGTCTCATTGAACTGCTCAATTTACGTTAAATCGTATTTTCTGCTGGTCAGGGGAGACAGGCTTTCGATTTCTGAGTTGGAAACTCAATTTATATACTTCTCCATCCAAAAAGATAAAACTTGTCTGTTAAACCGAATTTGGAGGTTGTTAGAATCTGACAATTATTCTTTGATAATATTTCGTTTGACTTTTGGTTGCTCGGCAGGGGATACACAATTAAGAATGATAAAACTCACAGTTAATCCAAGGGGACTTGCTTCCTGGACAGGTCTCCTCACCATGAGTTCCTTGACCACAGCTTGTGACATATCCAATTCTGCGTTACAGATTCTGTTGCTCTGCAGAATAGTTGGCACTTAAACCACCGAGAAGTACTGTGAATATACGAACAAATTTTGGTTAAATAATAAGCAATCTTTACGAATTCGGCTATATATGAAGGCAGATTATAATTAAGAAGCACTGAGTTTATTGCTAGAAGTTCACCAGACTTCTCACTTAACGTATTCTACTTTGTGTCGACAGACTAGCCCTGATTTACTCGCTTCGTTGAATATATTTAGAAAATCTTAGCACAAAACCATTCCGTAGTTACCATTGATTAGATCCTGTAGTTGAACTATGACTCGTAATGTTTCAGTGCAATCTAATTTAAGCAGTATTTCATTCTATTCTTTGCATATCATTCCAACTATCATTGTTACTTTTCTTAGATGACATATTTCACCTTTCTAACTGCGTACAATTACCTCCATTCATGACAAAATGTGTCATATTCTATCTTCCTTGTAATTTTAAGGGCTCAGCTAGTACACTGTTAAGCTTTTTCTTTAATTACAGTGTGATGAACCACTGATTCCACAGTAACAGAATATTCCAAAGGAATTTATTTTCAGAAGCATATAGCCTACTACTTGGTTGCGAACCTCTTACCGCCGATGTCGGGTCCTGAAGAATTTACAGCGATTCGCCAATAAATGGTTTGACGTTTTAATATGAGCATTTTAAAACCTGTGATCGCAGCAATATTACATCGGAAAGTAATCAGTGAGGGCTGGAGATACTCTACCATTAACTCTGTTGGCACACTCTCAATGTAAGATCAGTGTTTTTCAAACCTGGTTAACTGGGGATGGCTGACATACGAAACACCATCTTCATCGCCAAAGCTACATTGAATAAACGTAGCACAAAACTTACTAACCCAAAGCAGAAACAATCATAAAAATTACTATATTTTTCTAATTTCTAAAGTTCTGTGTTTGCTTTTTAAGTTTCAACTCTTTATTTTTCCTTAAAGGCTACTGCATACTGAAAATCAGCTGGGCTAGGACAAAATTAAAAGTTGGTGTACGTACACCTTAGTAGGAAAAATTCCTCCAGAGCTCATCCACCTTGAGACATCCACCACTCATCCTTGAGACCATAGCAACAAAAAGAGCAGGAAAAACACGGGGATGAAGTGGCAATAAATTAAATAACTTCCCAGTTTCACTCCCGTTCTGGCGATGACGTTATGTTCCTTTAAATTTGTGTTTAAAGCATCGTCTATATTCGCATAAATGAAACTACGAGGATAAGACTTATTTTGTAGGAGCATTTGAAATCTTTTAAATTAGTATTTAATGAAATATATTGCTACAAAAGTGATTTTTCTCTTCTTTAGGTGAGAAGACTTCTGGGTGCCCTATTTGACTACATAGATAAGCAATCAATCAAGGAAGTATTAATTGGAACTGAATATGGAGTATGCTCCTCTTACAATAGTGCATATGTAGCAAACTTGAAGTGAGTATTTGGAACACTAAATGTAATAATTATTCATAATTCACTTAAACATTACGTGTTTTCTGTAATCTGGTCTTCTCCATTAGATAAGAAAAGAGTAGTAATTTGAAATCGGATTTGAGAAATCGTGGAAAGGAGACAATTTTCTGGAATAAAAAGGTATGCGTTTGTTATTAAATTTGATACAAAATACTAAATATAACGATAGCACCGTTTCAAGAAGATTTGGTTTCCGTTTTACAATGTGACACTCCCAAAGAATGTTATATCAATACCGAAACTGGAAGTATATATCTATTCTACTCGTTAGAATAAAGGGATAAGATGAAATATAGAACTTGTTTCTTGGACGCTGAGTACATATGGATTTCACGGAATATTAAGGCTCTTAACACTTGAAAAATAGGAATCAATTCCAAATGTTTTACTAAACGTTTTCAGTTCATATACCTAGAAAGGACAGATTAACTGTTAACAAAAGTTTATAACTAATATTGAAACGTGACTTACAAATACTAGCACAAATCCAAAGTATCTATGAAGTAATGATTCAATCCAGAATTCCAGGAAACAAAAAGACATCGATCTCCTTATAGTATTGGCTCCATTATTTGCTTCTACATTCATGATAACATTATTTTGTAAGTTAACCCTTAATAAAGCAATCCTGTTCAAACATGAAAGACCCTAGATATTACAAAACAAATACAACTTCCATATAATTATAAAATTTCAATGCTTCATTCTTCACTTGGTCAATAGATATGAAGGATGAATCCCAATACCCAGACAGAATCAAATCTTTCTAAAATGTAAAATCATATGAAAATGTGCGTGAATGTATCGCATATACTCACCATTTATAGAATACTTCTTCGAAACAGCGTTCTGTAGCTTACTCGCGAAATTGAATATAAAAGTCCAAAGTTAGGAATAATTTAAATGATTTGGTCCGGAACAGAAGCCATGGGGCTTCTTCCTCTAACGGTTTCATACTGACAGAACGCTCACCTGATAGTGAAGCGATTGACGACATTTTCTATTTTTTTCTATTCCGTTTACCTGGTCCTACTCATCCATTTGATATATTAGTGTGTACACTGGAGTTAACCAATCATTACTATTGGCATACAGTAAACATAAGTGTATCTGAATTTAAGAACGCTTAGTTGAAAAGATTCAATGAAACACAATACTCATTAAATTATACCGTGTAAATTAAATACTTCCATAGATTTGCTACTTCGATAATCCTATATCAGAAGTGAACCATCAGATTATGTCAAAGGGGAGATTAGAACAAAGTCATCAATAAAAGTACAATTATCCCTTCATGAAAATTCGTGTTGAAGACGTCTATACAAGACCGCTCCTCAAAATTTACTTGTAGCAATGCTTGGATAGGGCTCATTATGGATTTAGAGCTTCATTGCTTTAAATAAAAGTAAAATCTGACAAACACTATAGTTTATGAAAAATAATTTGCTTTGTCAGTTTTTATTTTTTTAGATATTTTGACAATACATGTAATTACATATGGTTCTTTGTAGTATGTTTAAAGATTTTTGGACATATTTTATCTTGTATGCAGAACTGATTTTTTAAAAGTATGAAAAACGGAATATGGGGAAATGTAATAGTAAACCAATTTTTGAGAGTAATGAAATTTTGAAATAGAAAGAAATAGAAGAAGCATAAGAAATTTCAAAAGCTCATATTGTGAATGTAATAAAGAGAACCGAAGAAAATATTAAGTTTTAGCAAACAAACACATTTCTTCTATCAAAACAAGAAAACTACGTACATATACCCGTTGCAACTGATGACTTCTGGCATTTCAAAGGCATGATACCTAATAGTGAAGAAAATCATAGTATTTAAGCATGACATTCTCCATCGCTATTTAACTTGTTTCAAACAAACAGAAAAGAAATAAGAAACACTTCCGTCATATTTGAATGCTCTTTTTCCTGTCCATTTGTTTTCTCATGAATAATAAATACATTAAATATTTAACTCATGGATTACTTAAAGCAAAGAAATTACCGTTCCCTCTAAACCTAAAACACGCACAGAAATGAGTATATTGACATCTGCTAAAGACTTTTTCTGGATTTTAATGAACAACAAAAGGAATAAAGAATGTACTTAAGATCTAGTTAAACAATAATGATTTGCATAAAGAATTTACGTTTAGTTTTCTAATTTTCTTTTATATATACTATTGTTTTGCTTAGTAACACAACGAGGAATGGTGTTCATACGAATGCAGTCAAAACAATTTCTATCAACCAATATATTCAGCGATTCACGTTGTATTCGCCGCATCCAAAATCAAAGGTGAGTCTTCATATACTCAATACTTCTTCATTTTAATATTTAACACTATACAGGAAACCAATTACTCAACTGAGTAAGTCTAATATTCTGAAGATTAAAGAGAATATCCAATTAATGCAATTAACTGACTGACCATCGTCTTGATTCTTTCACAGCTTGAGTAACAAATTATGATATATATATATATACAAAACTAAGAGGACGTGTGGAAAATATGTTGAGTACTTGATGTACTTCGTAAATAAGATAAACTGATGTTTGATAATACTAACAACTAGCTGATAGGCCTACTCTTAGTAGTAATCTAATAACATGAAACGATAATTTAGATGAATTAATTAATCCTTAGAACTTCCAGAATTGCAGTAATAAATCCCTATTTTTTTATCACTTTTTGGCTTTTATCAGTAGTAGATAGCGGCCCTCACTTCTGGGCCAAAGCTCCAAGCCTACTCATTTCGTATATATTTTTAACCAACACAGAAGGATCCAAGAAACTAATACTAAGATACATAGCCCGAAGTGAGATCGCATATGCTTTTATGACATTTATAATCATAAAAACTTACATCTATAACTTATAACTTGTAGTGCTGTCTTTGATTGAAAAAATAGTTTTTGTTTGGTCCAAATCGGTCCACAGATAACCGTGTAATGAGAAGTTAAAATTTAGAATGTAGCATACAGTCAATTGTATATATTCTCTCATACCGCATAGAAATATCTTTAAAAAATCAGAGTTTATTTCAGCAAAACTGCCGTCGCAGAAATCCTAGGATCCATCTGAGAGGTCAGCACTGATGTTGTTGTTGTTGTTTCCCCCAGATGGATCCTAGGATTTTTTGTTCAATTTCTATGGGCCTTTCTTCTTTCTTTCCTTCCTTCCTTTGAGGTCTGTAAGCGAACTTGTGGCTTTCCACCCAGCCTCGGTATAGCTACCTATCTGAATACGACTCACAACATTTACCCACACAGCTCACAATCTTATTGTATCCATCCCGTCCCATCCCTGGCACCAGGTTTCCCCTTCCCTCTCCTCCTAATTTCTTGGTTCCAAGCATCAGAGACGCCCAGCCACATCCCACACATGAGTCAGAGGTGGGGACACTCTAGCCATCTGAGTTGGTACACAACCCTTAGCTCAGTTCACTTTACAGTTCCTTGAGAAATTACAAATTTATACCCCGGCCGTAGATATAAATTCGCAAGTCTTAGGCAAGGATTTGAACCTACATTCTCAGTATCAAATCACAAGCTTTATGGAACCGCGCGCTAACCAACTGAGCTACTGGCTAACGCTGTATATAGGAGAGAAAATCGGTCCTTATATATGAACAAATACTTCTACAAGCAACGCCATCTATTAGCAAAGTGATAAACTACGTGATATGCAACACAATCTATTGAGTAGGTGAGTAACTGCTTGAATATGGTCACCTAGCTGGCAAATTTAGCTAAAGCATCAATGTTCAAAAAAGAAAAAATGTCAAGTGTTGCCAACCCACCTACCAAATATTATAGTGTTTACCCAAAATATTATTAAGAGGATAGTTTTACCCCTCCATAGTTACAATGCGCTAACTCAACAAATAAAGAAGTTGGCAAAAATCAGAAAAAATGAGTTGGCTCACTGAAAAAAATAAAAATTCAGATATTTGAAAAATAAAAAATACTAGCATAATCCACATAAAATTCTAAGACTTTTTTAAAGAATAACATTTTCCCAAAAACTCAAAAACAAACCCGTAAAAAATTCCCGAAATTTTGAATTTGTTATATCTCCGTTGTTTATTAACCGATTTTCAAAATTTAAACGGCAATCAATAGAGAGATACATTTACTATCTATCGAATGTTTCGTTGGTTGCATAACTCTAAGGATATAATTACATAAAACTCAAATAACTTTCTTATTTATATATGGATCTTTAAAATTCAAATGGTATTCAAAAGTACTGTTTTTCGTTATGCGTTGTGAATATCTAAATCGCAGTTTTTATGATTTTATAACCATAAAAAAAACACTTATACGCTTATACGCTTAGAACATAGTAAAAATTACAAGTTTGGATATTGATAATGGAATCTTCTGCTAACTTCCTTCTCTATAGGAAATAATGATTTCTTAAACTCTGTCCACTGATCATAATTCTAACTGAATAGACACTCGTTTATATCAAAAACAACTTGAACTTCTGTTTGCACATTTTTCACAATTACATTGAAATTATTAGTAAGTATAAATTTCTTTTGAGGATCCATACTAACCACTCGATTTTTTCTAAGATTATTTTGAAAACAGTTTTTGTTATTTTTGGACTCATTTTTAAAGAACAGTTAATGTACTTTGTAACCATTAGCAAGATCCTTCATTCCATCATATCTCATAAACAGTTTCTTAGTTTTCATATCTTTTAAAACTTGATCAGTATCTTCGTTATATCTCTGTGGTAATAAGGTTTTGTATTTCTCATTTAGATGCACTAGTACCCTTTCACCAGCGTATTTTGTTTGTATCAATTTCCATGAGGTTATTTCGTATAATTTTCCTTCCTCCAGATCTTGCAATTTAACCAATTTTAAAGTGCTAATATTGTTTTTCTTATTTAATTGTAAAGCCATTTCTCATTTATTATATTAAACTTTTTAAACAAAATTAGTCATTTTTGTATTGATCTTATCTCGTTATATATATAGTTAATTCTATCAACAATGTCTTTTATATGTTCGTCTGTTAGTTCTCCATTCATTACTTTAATAACATTAAGTTCATCCTTAAACATAGCAATTTGAGTAACCATATTTTTATAATACTCTTTCGTTGAAGCTATATTAAATCGTGTTGATAGACCAGTGATAACTGCAGAAGCAGATGCAAATGCTGTTGTAATAATGGAATAGACTGTAACAGGTATAAATATATTGATAAACCCTGTTGAAGCCAAAAGTAGTATCGAAAATGCAATAAGAGTAACATAAATACATTTTAACCTTTTAAATTTCCTCTTATTTTTGCAAGCAAGTTTTGAAGTGTTAATATTGTATCCTCAATTAATGTAACTAAATTCTCTCGTGGAATGTTATCTGGAATATTCATTTTATTAAATAAGTTTTTATGATAATTATTATAAAAACATTTTACAAACTAAAACATATAAACGCTTTTTAAATTCTCTCAATCATCTTTTCTTTCTGTACATCGTATTCAAAGTTCTTCTTACCAATCATAACCACATAACAAATAGTTTTAACAGTAACATCGCTTTCAAAGTTAACAGTCAATTTCAAATTGGTTCTATCACAGTTACTGATTTGTGCTTCCTTGTATTAATTACAAACATTGGTCGATTTTCTAAGAATTCTCTAGGGTAGTAATACATCTCCGTGTTTCCAATTGTAGCTCTCTTATATACCGTAAACATTTCGTAAGCTTTAAGATATTTGTGTTTTTCAAAATCTAAGTTCAAAGATTCTAAGGGGAAACATTCATTTCTCCCATTCTTAAAGTGTATATTTTGAACCTTAGAGTGATCGAATTTGCTTGAGTCTTTTTCTGGATTATCATTTCTATCAGTTTGGAAAAAGGCAATCACGAAATCAGGCATAACAAATTCGTTAGAGTTAAATTGTGTAGTTAAATCAAATTCTAAATATTTACCTGTAACTTTCTTTTGTAAACATTGGTATGTGTTGAAGGAAATAGGAATCTTACCTTCTTTTAACATGTTAGTTCTTATCAAGGTACCATAGTTAGATTCATAATTAACAACAGGCGTTCTGAACTCCATATTTGTAATCTTAACTTTACCTGGCTGCGGTTGATCATTCTCAAATGTTCCATCTTGTTTCTTAGTTTTCCAAATCAAAAATGCATTATCATCAGATCCACTTCTTTTAAATATATATTTCAATCCTCCTTTCCACATAATGTCTTTATAATCAGAACAAAGCCAGGTAAAAGTCTTAATAGAAATATTTCCTCATCTGTTCTCCACCATTTAATTCCTTCCCATCCACTTTCATCATAATGATTTGCTTCTGGTTTTGAAATCGTACATGTATTTACAGCTGTTGATGTTAACCCAGGATGGTCTATAGTATCTAATATTTGTCCATGCTTACTGATTTGTATTTGAGAAAACAGATATGGAAAGAAATTATCAATGAGTTTAATATTTGGTTTACCATTGTACTCACCGCCTGCATCTCTCCCCCTAATTTCAAAACTTACATACATATAAGGATAATAAGGATGCACATATCCGTCACCAACGTCAATATCAAACACAATTGATCTGTTTGGTTTGTTTAGGTTTTCAATTGTTCTTTGATTAGGTTTAAAGGTTTGTAACTCATATGACTCTATCTTATCCATATTTATTATACAGAAAAAGTATGATTATCGTTTTATTAATAAAACTCATAAAACAACTTAAAACAACTTAAATATAACTTCTACAAATATCCTCATTCCTATTTACCTCGCTAATGATGTCTACAAAACTATATCCATCTGTAAACATTTTTAATACTACAATACATAAATGCCCACAGATTACTTCGTTAAAATGTTGTATTCGATTGCTACTGTACTCTATATTATAGGCAAGATATTTTACGAGTGCTTTTGGTGGATTTCTTCCGAATGAATCAAACATATACTTTCTATTTCCTTCTTTCCAATAACAAATCCAATGTTTTCCTATATTTTTAGATGTATCAAAGTTAACAATAGCACACTCATTCTTCCATGGTTCTTTAGGCAATTCATCGCTCATAAACACACCTCTAAAGTTTTTTATCTTAAGTCTCTTAACAAGTTGTATTAGGTCTAAATTACTTAAAGGTTTGACTTCTTCTTTTTCTTAATTTTTTTGGGCTTTTCGTTTTTTGAAAGCTTACCACCTTGTTTCTCTTCCATTGCTAAGTTATGTCTCTTTTGTTCTTATAATTCCTATTTATTCTTTTTACGTCATCTACCGCTTTTACAATAGTAGCTACACCTCCAGCTGCAGAACCAAGAGCACCTATTAAAGCTAAAACGGTTGGAATTGTAAATATAAAACCTCCATATTGAATCGTATTATCATTAGCCCTCATTTCTTTGTTTATTGTCTTAATTTGTGGTATAGAAAGAGTTAAAGACATATGTTTTCCTTTACTTAGTTTCGCTTCCTTTTGTTTGATTTGCTTCTTACTTAAAATGTGATCAATATTTAATTGGTTAAGTTCTTCATTAGGAATTTTAAATATAAAACTAGTCAACTTCATATTCATATATTTATTATAAAACATTTATGAAAAAATAAAAACATAAAAATTAAACTCAAATACTCATAAACCTAAACGAAATCTTACTTTTGTATTCATAACCAAAGCAGTTCCTAAAGCTGGTAATCGTTCTGTTAACAAATCTGCATCTTTAGCAAATGTTCTTTCCCATGCTTTATTTTCTAATTCTTTGTCTGCAATATGTCTAGAAGCTGTATCTTTATTGTCTCTGTAGTAAATATCGTGTTCTTTACAAGCTTCATCTAATGGCTTAATACCTTTATCTCCTCTTTCTAATCTTTCTTGCAGCTTCGTAAAAGGACCACAAAATTCGTAGCCTGGAATATGTAACTCTGGTATACCCTTCATGTTTAAAATCCTATTCATTAATCCTTTTCTGTACTTCTCACTATTCCAAAACTTTGGTGGTAACGTATTCAATATCTTTATCAAATAACCTATACCCTTTGGATCATTAGGAATAAATTGTATGAGTTTAGATTTAATCATATCCATTATGCCTACTTTCTCATTGTAAAAGTTATCATTCCCAGCTTTTTCTTCTCCATCTATAACTATCAACCTATCAATTAACTTTCTCACATCATCCATCCATATACATTATTTAGGTAATTCGTTGTATTTTTTATTCCTTCTCCTGACTTTAGTGTTAATCCTAATGTTAGTTTTATATATTTATCCCAAATGGGCTTAATGATTTCAAGATATTTTTTACCTCTCTTAGACCTTTGTTTTCTTCTACTTGGATCGCTATCTTGAAATGCAACATTAGAATCAATAACTATCTGTGTATATTTTTTTAAATCATCTTCTTCATAATTTGTGGGATTGCTTCTTGTCAACAGTTCCCATAAGCCTTCTGTTCCTGTATAATGCCGATTGCTTATTATTAAGTCATCACCATTTATTTTAACTTCTTTATCTCCAACCATATTTATTATTTTTCCATCCTCATTATATGCTTGTATTCCGAAAACCTTATCATCTCTTGTTGTATAATATCTTGTAGTAACTTTACCAAACCGTGTTCCTTTCTCAATTGGTTCTATACCTTCTACTTTATCTTTAATTTGTTTTCTCATATGCTTAATTTCTTTAGTCACAGGTGAATCATCATCACCTATTGAACTATCATAACTTGTTCTTGGAGGTGTTTCAAATAAATCAGAATCTATTCTTGCACTTTTCTTTACAACTGGAACTAACTCTTGAATTAGATTTTTATTTTCTTCTGTTACTTTTGCTATATTTTGTCCTAAGCCTTCAATCGCATCTATAACAGGCTGATCTTGCTCTTTATATTTCTCATATTTACCTCGATTAGTTCGTTTAATTTCCTTAAATCTTTTCACAAGTTCTTCTTTTAACTTTATATATTTCTTAGCTTCAGCAGCATCTAACTCACTCATTTATTGTATAAATAAAAATAAAAAACGTACGTTCACCTACGTTCAATCACGTTCTCTATACTTTTAAGACGTTTTTAATTTTATTTTTATATTTTCCATTATTCGTTTTCCTAATCATATCTATTGTTACGAAACCACGTTGTTCTTCCCAACACTTATTGCAGAGTGATTGTAATTTTTCAAACGACATATCAGATCCAACAAATTCATTATATATATGTTTTAAATTTACATTGTCCTGTCTAAAAATACAAAGAAAATTTAAGTTATCTCTTGTTACTGTTTTGGTACTTTAGAATATGTTTGTCCAAGATAGAAGCAGTTGAAACCTTTATGCCTACTTCGAGTAAAATATTCTCTAACGTGGTTTTGTTGTTCTAAAATGAAATCATCAAACACAACTACAGAATCCTTCTCACACTCATCTAATGGAATAATCTCTTCGTTGTTTCCTTTTACTATTGCAATTGTCTTATTAATATCTCGTTCTACGTCTTGGAAAATTTGCATTAGCCGTTGATATTTAGGTTGATGTAGACTTTTAGAATAGATATAAACATTTGTGTATTTAAGCCAATCTGGTGCTAGTAAAAAGTTGTCAAACATTAGCGTCGTTTTTTCACAACCACTAGCTCCTACAATTAAACATCTTATATCATCAGTAACAATATACCATTCTTCTTTCTTTTTACATTTTGCTCTGATAACCCTACTTGAATATCCCATTTATTCATTTCAACTTTTATTATATAATAAATGAAAGTATTTAATTTAAACGGTTATTCATCTGAACTAAGCATGTACTTGCATTATCCATTTGAAAAGGATCTAGAAGTACCTGTTGCAGGATTTTACACAACATACTTAACTCCAAACATTACAGAGAAAAATAATCAATTAACATTTTGTAGCAATATCCCTGTACTTTCAGAGCAAGTGATAATTCAACCTGGTCAATATAGTTTAAAGGAATTAGAAGAATATATTAAATCAATTCTTCCAAACGAATTCGTATCTTATAAAAGTATTAAATTCACCGAGGACAGAAAGACCAATAGAGTTAAAATACTTAGCAGTTTGTGTGATATTACCTTAGATACTATTAACACTGTATTAGGTTTTAGTGAGATGAAGTTAGCTACAAACTTAGAACATGTTGGAGATAAGCTACCAAAATTTCATCCATTTGATACTATAAATTTTCACTGTGATTTAGCAGAAGGTATGATTTTAAAACATAATGATACAACACACAACGAAACAGATAATAGCAACGTTTATAACAAATGCAGAATTTAGAGCACCAATTATATATGAGCATAAAGAAAAAATATTTTTCCCAACAAATTTAATAATATCAAAGGTTCAATTTGAGATGAAAACGGTGATTTGATTGAATTTGGAGGAGCTCGTATAACTGTTCTTCTCGCTGTTAAATAGGTATAAATTTTGTATATAATAAATATGGATATATTTGGTAATGTTACTAATAAAGAGGTCAAATCCTTAGTGATCTGGATAAAGTTTTCACAACAAATAACACAACATGGGTTGATACTAAAAAGAAAAGACTTGTTAATGTAGCTGATGCTATTGACCAACAAGATGTAGTTACTTTTCATCAGCTTGAATCAATAAATAGTCAATTTGTTACAAAAGAAGATTTCCAAACATCAAACAGAGAAGCAAATATGTTCATTATGAAGAAAGAAACTATAAATCTATTATGTCGATTGAGAATTAAAAATGTTAAAGACCCAATCTTTAGAATATTTAATCTCTCGAATGGTTATAAGTTTCTCTATAATGGGAAAATAATGCATATGGAATTAAGTGTAGATGAATACTATCTACATATATTTTTGAACGATACTCTAGTTGAAACTTTTCCTTTAGACATTAAAAAAGGTGATGTAATTACGTTTCAAGCAGATTAAAATTCAGCTTTCGAAGAAGGACAATTATTAACTGCTATTATGTACGTAGAAAGAGAACTTAAATGATTTTCTATACAATAAATAGGATGTATTGTGTTAAATGTAAGAAATCAACAGATACAAAGAAAGATACCATTAGGATAGAACGAACAAAGAATGGAAAATATCTAAAGAAAGGTATATGTTCTGTATGTGGCGTTACTAAATCTCAATTTGTTAAAAAGAAAGATTGACTAGAAGAAGCTAAAGGTATAAGAGAAGACATTATAGAAGAAATTCGCAAACCTTCTAGAATGAATTATCCTAGGTTAAGTGTTATTATTAAAGGTATAGATGATTTATGGCAAGCTGATCTAGTGGAAATGGATAGTAGTGTATTAAAAGGTGTCTCCAAGTTAAATAAAGGCTATAAGTATTTGTTAACGATTATAGATGTTTTTCAAAATATGCATTTGCTGTTCCTGTTAAAGATAAAAGTGGTAAGAATGTTACAGAGGCGTTTGAACCAATATTAAAAATTAGAAAACCTAATAACTTACAAACAGATCAAGGCAAAGAGTTTTACAATAAAGAATTTAAGAAGTTGATGGAGGTAAATAAGATTAATCATTACTCAAACTATAGTGATAAGAAAGCTTCTCTTGTTGAAAGATTTAATAGAACACTAAAACAAAACATGTGGAAAAGGTTCACAACACAAGGGAATTACAAATGGATAGAGATATTACCAACACTAGTTAAAGAGTATAATAATCAAATCCATAGAACAATTGGTTTAAAGCCTGGAGAAGTTAATAAAAAGAATGAGCAAACAAAATTGAAGAAAGTGTATCAAAAAGAATATAAGCGTGTTAAACCCAAATACAAATTAGGTGATCATGTTCGTATAAGTAAATCGAAAGGGTTATTTGAGAAAGGATATACACCTAATTGGTCAACAGAAATATTTGTTATTAGCGAAGTTATTCCATCTAATCCACCTACCTATAGAATTAAAGATTTAAAAGAAGAAGAGGTACAAGGTAGATTTTACGAACTAGAACTATTAAAGATGAATACTTGGTGGAGAAAGTGTTGAGAAAGAAACGTAACAAAGTATATGTTAAAAGGTTAGGATTTGATGATTCACATAATAGTTTGATAGATAAAAGTAATGTTGTAGTGCAAATATATAATGTCTTTTATGGATATTATTACATAAAAGGGTAATCGGTTAATATCTAATCCTATGTAAATATAACTTTTATGATTATTGATCATAAAAGCTTAACACTAATCTACACTAACTTAATTCCAGTCTTCTTCGCTATCAATATCTAGAATAAACCGGGTTATAAATATCATTATTGTCAATTGTTAGTATTATGTATAACCGTTTTACACAAAGGACAAGTGTTATTATTTCCTAACCAGGTAACCATACACTCAACACAGAACACATGTTCGCATGCTGTTTTACACAATTCAGTTTTTGTTTCTTTGCATATTATTGGACACTCTTCTGAGTTTTCTATTAAGCGTAAACCTGATGAAAGTAACATTAGTTTGTTTCTAAGGCGATCACTAACATGTCTATTCATTCTTAAGAATTGAACTATATTGATCTTGTCTTTGATTCTCATTATAAATCTGTCAGAAAAACTCCTATTCCAACAAGCATATACTATCTGATTTAAATTTAAACCTTTGCTTTCAAACTCGAGAATGAATTTTTCGCTTTTATCATCTAAGCTAACATTTGGCCAATCAACTCTATTTTGGTATTTTCTTACATGTGCCTCGTCTAGATGTGATGTAATAGCTCGCCAATTGATAAGAGAATTAAATTCGCTCAAGAAGGTTGTTAGTTCTTTTCTTTCAATATGACACTTTTTATAAACTGCATCCCAACAGAGTTTATCTTTAAAGGTTCTTAGGAGACAAGTGTGAGCAAATTTGTAAGATAAGAGATTATTTCCCATTGTTGAATTGTGTACAATAATTAATAGCTTGTTTCTCTGTATACTTTCTCCAGTTATTTTTTTAGTGAATGCAGGCCAATTAATCTCTTCTTTAAACTCATTAAGAAAATCTTCCGTCATTTGTCGAGCATATTCATCAGTGTAGTAATACCATTTTATATGTTGTCTTACATGTTCTTTATGTTTTAATACGAATTCTGGTTTTAGATTAGAATAAGACCTTAATCCATACATTGGCTCACACAATTTATCCCAGAAAAGCATATCGCCACATTTATTAATAATGCTTTCGTGTTGAGTCAAATCTTTTCTTCTTGATAATCTAACCCAATCAATGTGTTCTTTGTGATTTTCAATAAAAGAAAGTGATAGATTATGCTTAAATGTAACTGAATACCAATTTATCTTGTTTTTAAAAGTATGTAGAAAGTTATCGGATAAGTCCTTTATTTCTGAAATTTCTCTCCATTCTTTGGCATTTCCATTATTAAGCACATCTATAGCTATATTTTTACAAAGTGGATTTTCAAAGTAGTTTACGATATATTCAGGATTTAATTTTTGATCCATGTCTTTTATAAGTTCAGGTAGTTGTTCTTTGTTCGTTGATTAAGGTTATTAGTTCTGCTTTTGTAAGCTTTGAATTACCTCGTATCCCTTTTCTTTACATAAGTTTTTTAATTCAACAACAGTATGTTTAATTAAACTCATAATTACTCTATCGTTTTATATATAAATTTTAAAAGATAATAATCATTTTTGCTAATTTTCTATATATTAAATATGGAGACACATTTTGATTTATTACATGATAGACTTAAACTAATTCATCATGATCTTAAACTCATAACAGCACTACTAAAGAAGCAAATACTGTTAAAGGAAAAAGAATTATTAATAATACAACAAAAAACATCTGATTTGGATAGTGATGATGAATATAAATATGGTACTGATGATTATAACGATGATGAATAAGTTTACAAAAATGTTTTAATTTTAATATGTGTATATGTAACTTTCATGGGTTATTCCCATTAAAGTCATGTTCTAATACAACGCATAATAAATGTAGACAATGGCAGGAGTGTACAATGTTAAGTGTTGTATTAATATATATGGAAGTAAAAATAATACAAAAATGACTAGAAATAATCCGGCGAAGATAAAAAAAATTGAGTAATAGTAAGATTTTCTATATAAAACGATAGAGTAATTATGAGTTTAATTAAACATACTGTTGTTGAATTAATAAAAACTTATGTAAAGAAAAGGGAATGAAAAGATATTGCCGATTAAGAAAAGCAGAACTGATAGACCTTCTTAAACAATATGATGATGAACAGATTAGAGATATATTCCCATTTAAACAAGAAGTAATTGAAGAACCATGAATCAAAGTTGAATCAGTACCAATTGATGTAAACCTGAAAGAAACGACAATGAAATCAAGATTAGAAACATGGAAATTTACAACAGATTATAAGCCACAAGATCCACTTGAACAATATATTAATGCAACATCTAAAGCTATATTAAACAGATTACAAATTAGCTTAAGTAAACCTAGTTCATTGAAAGTTAATCTTTATATAAGCTCTGCATATAAGAAAGGTGAAGAAACTCAAAACTTTTATTTTAACACTGAAAATCAACAAATATATCAATCAAGTAATTTAAAAGAAGAAATAACTAAGATGAAACATAGATTAAGAACAAGAATGGATGAGTTCCAAGCTAAAGGTTCTTTCTGGGCTCTTATAAACATTAACTTTTTACAACTAGCAATCGTCAAATATGCACCATATAGAAGATCAACATACATAGAATTACCTAAACAAATTCAAAATAAAAAGGCAGTAATTAATGTAAAGAATGAAGATGAAAAATGTTTCTTATATTCATTATACAGAGCCTTATATCCTACAAATTCACATCCTGAACGAGTACCAAAAAATAATGAACTTTCATTAAACTTAGAATCTAAACTGAAAAATATTCATTTTCCTGTAAAACTATGTGATATTCCAAAAGCTGAAAAATTACTTGATATTTCTATAAATGTTTATGCATATGATAAAGACTATTCAATCTATATACTACATCACACACACAAAAAAGAAAGAAAATCATGTCAATTTATTATATATAAAAGAACAAAATGAAGATCAAGTTAAAACACACTATTGTTGGATTAAGGATTTAAGCAGACTAGTATGTGCACAATTAACTAAATGGAGAGCTCGAAAATATTTATGTGATAGATGTTTGTTATACTTTTACTCTCAAAACGCTTTAAATAAACATGAGCAAGATTGTTCGTTAAATGAGCCAGTAAAAATAATAATGCCCGAAGAAGGTAAATGCGTTGAATTTAAAAACTACCAATACACAATGAAAATGCCATTTGTGATTTATGCTAATTTTGAATGTTTATTACATAAAGTTATTGGTTGTGAAGAATGTTATCCGGATAATGAATCATATACAAAAAAATATCAACAACATAAGCCATCTGGATTTTCTTATTATGTAGTAAAGAGCGATGGAAGTAAAACTAATCCTGTTTTGTATAGAGGTAAGAACGCTGCTAATAAATTTATAAGACTGTTAACAAAACAAGCTAAACACATATCGAACATATACAAACAAAATAACGAATTACCATTAACAAAAAGTCACAGAAAAGAATTCAATGAATCTTAATGTTGTTATTACTGTAAGCAGGAGTGTACTGAAGAAAATTATAAAGTTAAGCATCATGATCATATAACAGGAAAATTTGTAGCCCCTCTATGTAATAACTGCAATTTAAAAGTTAAAGTACCAAAGTTTGTACCAATGATTATACATAACGTGACAGGATATGACTCACACTTGTTTATAAAAGAACTTGGATGTAATAAACAAGAAATAGATCTAATACCTAATAATGAAGAAAGATACATATCACTCACTAAAAAGGTTGGAGCTATTAAATTGAAATTTGTAGATTCATTTAGATTTATGGCTTCTAGTTTAGACAAATTGTCATCGAACTTGAAACCTGAACAAATGATACATACCCAGCACTTTTTTCCTAATCAAGAACAGCTTCAACTTGTAATAAGAAAAGGTGTAATAAGAATAATAAGAACAATTGGAATAGGTTTAGAGAAAAAAATACCGCTAAAGGAAGCATTCTTCAACAAGCTTATGAACACACATATAAGTGATGAAGATTATGAACATGCAAAGAAAGTATGGGAAACATTTGACATTAAGAATCTCGGACAATACCATGATTTATATTTGAAAACATATGTATTATTGTTAGCAGATGTGTTTGAGAACTTTAGAGAAACATGTCTTAAAGCTTATAATCTTGATCCAGCTTGGTATATGACAGCACCGGGTTTAGCTTGGGATGCAATGTTAAAGATGACAAATATAGAATTAGAATTGTTGTGGGATTATGATATGGTATTAATGGTAGAGAAAAGTATAAGAGGTGGGATTAGTCAATGTTCAAAAAGATATGTTAAAGCTAATAATAAGTATATGGAGGATTACGATAAGAACAAAGAAGATTCTTACTTAATGTATCTAGATGCCAATAACTTGTATGGGTGGGCGATGAGCCAATATCTACCGTATAAGGGATTTAGATGGTTAAGCGAAGATGAGATAAGAGAAACAGATTTCACAAATATACCTGATGATTCTGATACTGGTTATATATTAGATGTTGATCTTGAATATCCTAAAGAATTACATGACTATCACAAAGACTACCCATTACCTCCTCAAATTATATGTCCGCCTGGTTCAAAACAATCGAAGCTATTAACAACCCTATATGACAAAGAAAAATATGTAATTCACTATCGAAACCTAAAACAATGTCTTTCGCTTGGATTAAAATTTAACAAGATACATCGAGTAATAGAGTTCGAACAATCAGATTGGTTAAATAAATATATTGATTTAAATACACAGATGAGAACGAAAGCAACAAATGATTTTGAAAAAGACTTCTATAAGCTCATGAATAATTCAGTGTATGGGAAGACTATGGAGAATATTAGAAAGAGAGTTAATATTAAACTTGTAAGTGATGAGAAAAAATAAGAGAAGCTTGTAGCAAAACCAAATTATAAGGGTACTACAGTTTTTACAGAAAATTTAGTAGCTGTTCACATGAACAAGATTAAAGTACAATTTAACAACCCGATTTATGTGGGTATGTCAATTTTAGATTTATCGAAATATTTAATGTATGACTTCCATTATAATGTAATGAAACCAAAATACCAAGACAAAATAGAAGTATGTTATACAGATACTGATAGCTATATATACCATATTCAAACAGAAGATGTGTACGAGGATATGAAAAATTATATTGATTACTACGACACGAGCGATTACTCTAAAGATAACAAATATAAGATACCACAGGTCAATAAGAAAATACTTGGTAAGATGAAGGATGAGATTAGGGGTACAGTCATAGAAGAGTTTGTTGGTTTAAGAAGTAAGATGTACAGTATAAAAGCACCTCAAATAGATTTAACAGATAAAGACTTTAAAGGTAAGCTCGATAAAGAAAAGTGTTGTAAGAAAGCTAAAGGTGCTAAGAAGAGTGTCGTGTATAAAGAACTTACATTTAACGAATATAAGGACTGTTTGATTAGCCAAAGAGAATATTATAAAAAGATGAATTTAATCAGAAGTTATAAGCATGATTTGTACAGTATAGAAGTTAATAAATTAGCTTTAAGTTGTGTGGATGATAAGAGATGTGTTTTAAAGGATGGGATCAATACCCTACCATGGGGGCATTATAAGATAGAAATGAAATAAAATATATGCAATTCATTTATATAATAAATGCCTAAGCAAAACATAATAAAATTAGACTACTTTCGATATTATTGTACAACATGTAAATCAATTGCAACGCAAACTAAAAAAGAATGTACAAGTGACTTCTGTAGCTTTGGAAGATGTAGTAGATGTGAAGATTATGGATATGATTATATCTGTAAATGCGTAGAATAATTTAGTTTTAGTTTTAGTTTTAGTTAGACGTAAGTTTTTATGATTTTAAATGTCATAAAAGCCTATGCATATCTCACTTTGGGCTATGTAACTTAGTATTAGTTTCTTGGATCCTTCTGTGTTTGTTAAAAATATATACGAAATGAGTAGGGTTGGAATTTTGGCCCAGAAGTGAGGTCCGCTATCTACTATCAGTCCACTCATATATCTAAATTAATTGTTAATTTTAATTACCAGTTAGCTAAACCCTACAAAATAGAAGGTATCTCCAGGTGTCATAACCTGTTAGAGGTGTTTAAGTTTTCTATTAGCAGAAAACTAACCATATGTTGAAAACAGTAGAAAATATCGCAAAATTGGGCGTTTTATGGCTGTTATATGAGAAGCATACCTAACCAGAAATATACACATACCAAGTTTCAACACTCTAGGTCAATTTTGATTCAACCCTTGCTAAAATTTGACATTGAATCCACCCCTCGCCAATATCTCAGAAATAGTGCAAATATCGCAAAAATCTGTAAAATCTCCTTAAGTGTCGAAGCATAGCAAGAAACACATACGAACGAAGTTTCAATACTCTATGAAAATTTTGATTCCTTCCCCAACCCGAAATTTTCCAGCAATCACATAGAACAATGAAAGAAGGTTTTGCTGTACACTGAATTGATCATGTTGTGACTGAAGTAAAACAAACATCCCTCAACCCCGCTTGCATATTGTCGGTTATATACATATTGCAAACAATATAACTTACTTATTATCTCCCCTTCTATTATATCATAGCTTGCTTTGGTTAGATTTCTTTCTTTGTGCGACCGTATTTACTACGTTTTCATACTGAGTACGGTTTGAGGAATAAGAAAACACTGTAAATGGCGTTATAAGCAACTCCTTCAGTGAAACCTGCGATGATGTGTATTGATGTTCATTAATTAATGAAACTTGTTTTTGCATAGCTTGTTGATGGTATATTCAAAAGGTTGGTAAAGAAGTCCTCTCCTGAATAGATTATACGATATTCTCTTACGTAACTTCCTTAAATTCAGTGTTAGCTTAAAATACTTTGAGATAATTTTGCTAACTGATATTTAAATTGAGTTGCTGTTTTAGAAATATTGGATTAAGCCCATTCCTGAATTACAGAGTATGTGTCCTTAACGTAACAACACAAATTTCCTAGCATCACTGTTGTCACGTCCAACTTGAAAGCAACAACAACAAAGTCAGGCGTGACAAACGAACTGCGAGGTAACGTCGAGCCTAAATACTTTCCTGTATCATGTCGTTATATACTTGATATGTACGTAACGTGATCACGTAAGACTGTATTGAGGTTATTTGCAGTGATATTTGTAGCGTGGTTTTTCTTGTTCTCCACGGTCTATGTTCTAAGCTTAACATTAAGCTTCCTTGCATGAGCAAGCCTGGCTTCAAACAATGGTGGTCCTCAAATAATATAATTATCGCTAATAGTGAGACACTCGTTCTTAATTGAATCAGTGAGTAGAAAAAGGGGTACATTCCTTTGCAAAATCTTCCTTTGGAAAATGAAAAACAATACTGGCTGTCAATAACGTCGTTTGTATATATAGGAATATTATATTGGACTTCTTTCCAAATGGCAAGAAATTTCATTTTCTCAAATATTAAATAATTATTGAAATTGAATATTTAGTTACATATAAACTGATGCTTTGTTCCTTAGTTTTCAATATTCTCCTACTTGCATTCACCAATTCAATGCTGGGACTGAAATAACCTGGGGTAATTACAGATACGCCTATTACGAATTCAATTAAGCTTTACCTCTTCAAATTGAAGGGTATTAGTTGGTCAAAGTTTCGAAATCTCATTGACTCTAATCCTTTTAGTGGTTTCCGTGTAAGAGAGGGTATAAATGTATTGAAACAGACTGATATTGATAGCTATTATGCTCCCATTGGACAATGTAAAATAGACAGTCCACAATGATATGTTTGATAAGGTCTGCAAAACTTGGAGAAGGTATCTTCAGTCGTAGGCTTATCTTTAATTTTTCATCGATGCCTCACTGACGAGTACTTCAACAGTTTTTAAATTGTATGATATAATGCTGGACTCATTATTAAACCTTTGAAACTTCAGATTGGAAAAAGTATGTATAAGTCGTCTAAAGTCATCTTAGCTTATCTAATATCAACAAATAATGTGTAAGCAATATCAGTAAAACGTGTCCTGAAGAATAACCTTTTAAATAATGCTAACATTTTGCACCGACACTTTTCTAATATATCACGCTGTGCACTATTGTTTTAAGTTTAAACGATTGTGTCTAATATATTTCTGTGCGGGCTTTTGCCGTGGAAGACTCGGGTTCGATTCCCGGCGGGAGTTCATGTGATTTGGATTCCACTTTAATCAGTAGGTCCCGTTTCATATAGCCTCCATGCTAAAAGAGACGTTAAACTCAAAATACTCAACTCTATTATATATCATAACTTTTAAGTTTCCGTGGCACTTGCGTTGATCATTTAAGCACTATTCTCAGGACTTTGGATTGCGTCTCTACTTTACACAAAGCCATCCAGTACAGTCCAGGAATTGACCATTGATTCTATTATCTTTTTATCAGAACGTCGGACATGATACCAAGCGTGCGTTATTATAATCGTTCATCAACTCTGAACAAAGTCACCTGTTCCGATTATGCGCGGCTACGAATTGTTCAGCTTTCAATGTAGACAAGTGTCATATCAATGACACAATTTAGTACTACGGTATTCAAACATCTGTATGATTTAGTGTTCATCACTAACTATCTCACTTTGTACCTGCTTTTCAAGCCGAATACTATTTTCGAGAAAATAAATGATAGCAAATACTTATATATAATCATCTAATTTGAGTACAACAAACATAGTCACCATTTTTATTAATTCGACAAACCAAATATTTGGCATTAAATATAAATAAACACACACGTTCTAAAAATGTTTCGTATCCTAGACAATGTTTCTGTAATAGAAATTATTTGATTATTTCAAATATATCCAAATTACTTACATAAATAGTATGCAACATACATCTAAAATATTGAATTAATCAATACATGTAAATGCAAGAATCAAGACTATATTATATTTATCAAGGAATTCTATCCGAAGGCACTCTCATGTTTATGCATTAATATTTCATTTTTCCTAAAAGCAAATATGACCAAGTGTAACATCAGTTCAACAAACTCATAACACTTTTTAATTATGCTTCCTGCGTTAAGTTTAAAGAATCCATATCCCCAGAACATTGATCTGTTTTGTCAGTATTCCCACGTCATACAGGTGACAACAAGGTTAAGAGAAGTATGTAGAAAAAATGAAGTGGTACATCCTAAAATATGTTTTAAAATAGAAAATGTCTAGGGGACGAGGTTGTAATCGTATTTTGGTATACGTGTATATACACTACACAGCTTTATGATTAAAAGTTTTCAAAGAACTTCATAGTGTATCTATGTATTATCATACAATATATATAGATAGATAGATAGATAGATAGATAGATAGATAGATAGATAGATAGATAGATAGATAGATAGATAGATATAGATATAGATATTGATAGATATAGATATAGATAGAGAGAGAGAGAGAAAGAGTAAAAATGAGGTGTTAAAACAACACATAATGACTACCACTTCATCGTGTTACTTGTGTGTCAATTCAACACCAAGCTTTTTTTGCTAGCCGACTACGACTAGCACCCGTCCAAAGGGTACCGCCCTTTATATCGGGAAGTGGTTTACAGGGAATAGCTAGGAGTGGAGAACGATGGGTGGGTTTCTAGAGTTTCATTCAACTTTATTAAACCTTATATTTTACATAGCAAATTATAACTTGGTAGCAGTTATTTATTCATTCATCATAGGAGTGGGGAAATAATTGCATCGTGTTGAGTTGTGGACATTATGGCCATTAACTATAATCATTATTGAGGTGGGATGATAGGGATGATGGTGAGGTGCACTAGACATTACATCATCGGGTTGTGTTAGTAAAACAAATGCAGGTTATCTTCTAATTTGGGGGCAGCTCCGAATCTGATGAAGAGAGTGGGAAGCCTTTGTAGAACAGTAGGACTACTGTACAAACGATGGAATGATGCATGGTGGGGCTGGATCGGTGATAAAATCATTGATGAGAATGAGATCAGGGCTATCAGGGGGGAGAATATAGCGGTAGAGTGTAAAAAGTAGTGACGGAGTGGAGTGTGTGCACTGATGCATTGTATCAAAAAGGAGAAGGTGGTGAAATTGATATCGTTGTGAGATGTAGCGAAGACGTAATGTTTCGAGGTGGTAAAGGATGTGCGGAAAAGGTGTTTAATTGTAAAGATCTCTGGTAGAATTGGGAAGGCGAATGCGAAAAGCAAGACGAAGAGCATGTCTTTCCAGGATTTGCAATCGAGCGTAGAAGGATGGGGTGGCCGATATCCAGGCAAGAAAGCCATAGGTGAGGACGGGCGTAAGAACATTTTATATGTAGTAAGGAGTGTGTGGGCAGTGAGTCACCAGGTAGTTCCGGTTAGGCGGCGCAGGAGGTTAATTCGATTATAGGCTTTCTTACAGATGGTCTTCAGAAGAGGCGACCATTTGAGATGCCGGTCAAAGGTGATGCCAAGATAGGTAGCTGTATTCTGTGGTTGCAAGGGAACATGATCGACATGAACGTGAATGTTAGCTGGATTGCGGTACACTTTAGTTCGTTTGCCAGGCGGAAGGAAAATGATAGTTTGTGTTTTAGCGGCATTGAGTTTGAGGCGCCAGTATCTGCACCGAAAAGAAAAGTATCGATGGCTGTTTGTAATGTACGGTTAATCTGATGAATGGTTGGGGCAACAGCAAGAAACGCCGTATCGTCAGCATATTGATAGAGATTGATGTTGGGAGGAAGATTGGGAAAATCAGCCACATAGAGCAGATAGAGGAGGGGAGAGAGTGAAGAACCTTGAGGAACGCCGGAGTGAAGAAAAATGGGATGCGATAAGTGGTTGTTGATGGAAACATAGCTAAAGCGACAAGTGAGAAAATGAAAAATAAAACGGACATAGCAGAGACGAAGATCAAAGGAAAACAGTTTATAAAGAAGACCAAGATGCCAAACTTTGTCAAAGGCTTTTTCTAAATCAGATAGAACTAAACAGGACGGTTGATTGGAGTTAAACTGATTTGTAATGTGAGTGGTTAAGCGAAGGAGTTGGTCATTAATACTGAATTGGGGACTTGAGCCTGCTTGGTGAAGTGGAATGAGATTACGTACGGAAAGATGGAGGTGAAGACGGGAGACGAGGATACGTTCAAGTAGTTTACTGAAAACGAGTGTAAGCTGTATTGGACGATAGGAAGAGACTGCATGAGGTGGTTTGTTAGGTTTCAGGAACATTAACGTGGTAGAGGTTTTCCAAGGGGTCGGTAGGAATCCAGTACGCAGTATAAACGTGTAGATGGTAGCCAGAAGGTAAAAAAGGACATAAGGTGCTTCTTTAATATGGCGGTAGGATATGCGATCGGAACCGGGTGCAGAGTTTCGTTTGCCACGGAGACTATGGTGAATATCTTCGACGGTAATAGGTGATGTAAGAGCAGAATCTGGAGGGAGAGTGTGAGTGGAATGGGGTTGGAGTACAGGAGAAGAAAGCTGTAACATGTCTGTAGGGTGACGACGCAAAGTAGGATCAGGAGGGAGAGGAGTAAAGATGTCTTGCAGATAAGAGGCGAAAGCGTTAGCTTTGCTGAGATCATCTTGGAGTGGATGATTGTGATCAAGGAGTGGATAGGAAGTACAAGAGCTTTTGCCTGTTAGTCGGTGAAATCGCTTCCAGAATTTGGAAGGATTGGAGGTGGTACTAAGTTGTTTGCAGGATTTAATCCACTGACGGCGCTTACAGGCGACAAGGTAGTTATGCACTATCCGTTGATATTGGTGATGGAAGCGGAGTGCTTCAAGGTTGCCAGTACGAGTGAAATCTCTAAAATGTTGGCGAGAGCGATGAATGAGATGAAGATACTCTGGGGGAAGAGGTGGACGAAATGAATGAAGAGTGCTCTGAGGAATATACTGTGCAGAAGCAGTATGAATGGCGCCAGTTATAGAATCAAGAGAGTGATACATTTCGTCTTCTGTTGTAGGAGGGGCGATACAATCTAACTGTGTTTGTAGAGAAGTGCGGTAGGCAGACCAGTTAGCTTTGTCAAAGCGAGGTACAGTGCGAACTAATGGTGCTGGAGTAGGAGTGCGTTGCGGAGTAGGTGTCAGAGTGAGAAGAATAGGGACGTGATCACTGCCTAGGGGATCTAACACTGTAATAGTATGCCGAGTGAGTAGATTGGAGGACGTTATGACGATACCGGGTGTTGTGCCACTTTCAGGGCATGCGGGATGTGGTAGATCGTGAAAGAAATCTGTAGTATGGTAAACACCAAGCACATCGCCTTCAGAGCATATCAGAAATACCTCGTTACTGGCTGTGAGTATTTGTATTGTTTTCTGTTCTTTGGTATGAGCAAAGCTTTGCGAAATATATTTCACATTATTGCAAGTTGCTCAAACATTCGGTGTTTTCTGTAATCGGACACAATAATATTGTTGTAAACCTGTGAATGTCTGACAACAGTTACACAAGTAGCAGTGCTTCTACCTGTTTTCTTTATCTCTTATTCTTATGTCTTAGCACGCATGAACGTAAGATGGCAGAGCTGTTGCCAATGTAACTGTTGTCACACGATTCATAAGTTTAAAACAATATTATTGTGACCGATTACAAGAAACATATAACATTTTTCGTTACTTGGCATAATTGTCAAATATATTTCGCAAAACTTTGCTCATATTAAACGATAAATACCAATGCAAATTCTCTCAGGTAGTAATTAGTTATTTCTGATATTCTCGGAAGGTAATGTGCTTGGTGCTGAATTAACACCCAAGTAACACGTTGAAGTGGTAGTCATTTTATATTGTTTCAACACCTTGATTTTTACAGTGTATATAGATAGGTAATTAAATATTAGTTTTCAACCTCAAGTCTTATCTTTTCGATGTTCGTTAACTAACTAGAAGAACTGCGGTAAAGTAGAAAGACTACGATAACCGGCTAGTATTAATCACACTGTTTGAATAGTGTCTCCACTAAATTGTGAACATCCTTGTATTCACTAGCTTAACTAACTAGAGTGTAGCTTAAAATTTCATTCGAACACAAATTCGTTTCTCACAAATATTTAACATATGGTTCGTATTGTAGAATTTCATCCAGGTATTTACTATTCTCTTTCCATTAATTATTGAGTTACAGCTATTAGAAATTACAGCTATTATAGCATTAACTTTGTCAATATTCACTTTGTAACATAACCATCGAGTTTTGTATTCTTATAATATTATTTTAGAATGTCTTGGTAGATAGTAATCAAAGGGAATAGTACCCTAAAAGAGTACAACTTACCACATTAATATGGCGGTTAACCATCTTTCCCGCTCAGAACACTTAAGCAACGTGATATGCTGTCATAAAGGTTGTAAATGATAGCAAATTGAATATAACAACATAACGTGTTCAGTACATTACTGTTCTCCAATGACAAACTGATTCTCGTATTCTCGAAAGCGTTAAAAGCACCAGGGGCGTATACTTGTTTGACGGCATGGGCTACCACGGACCTTGTATATTATTATTATTAGTAATAATAATAATAATAATAATAATAATAATAATAATAATAATAATAATAATAATAATCTACAAAATATGCACTATAATGAAAAAATAATGGTTGATATGTTTAATTTGAACTTTTGTTTTCAGACTATTAATGTTTTGCACCGTAAATGAATGGCCATCATACCTCTTCTCAGTTAACTTGTCGTCGATTCTATCCATAAAAAGTTAATTTTTACCCATGTCAATTCCGTCAAAAATCGCCTGTTACTGACATTGGTTATCATTCCCTACCAGTCTTTACAAAAATTTGTGTACAGAAACGTAAAAAATGCAAAAAGTCATTATAATTGCTATACCGATGAACACAACTTAAATTACAAATTTAGAGTTGCATTAACGCAAATTGTTTCACAAAATGCCAAGTTATCCCATGTAATATTTTTCTCATGTTTAAACAAATCAAGAGCAATTTTTCGTTCATCAGTTTGCATTACGAATTGTGCATAGTAATATTGGCCTTAAGGCCACTGTTGTACTTACTTTAAGCTTATAAACAAACGTACTGTAATCAATTTACTTTATAACAAAAATAAAAGTTGTCAATCTTCGTAGTATTTCATTTTCCTGCTAGATATCAATGACAACGTTAACAAGAGTAAATAAAAGCAACATATTCTCCAAGTGACAATATTCCTAATTTCTGATTTCTATTGCCTCATTCCGTAAAGGGTTGCGCAAAATTTGCTAATTGTAATGTAATTCAATTCACACAATAAGTAATTGTAACTACAATACCAACAATCGCAAAGTAAAACACTAATTTTGCAATGCGTTGACCCAAATCGCTACGGAATGATGTCCCAAATTTCTCAGATATCCCCAAAATGGCTGGTATGTCTTTGTTCTATATAAATTCCATTTACTCTGTGGCTTCATTTACAGAAACCGATTCACAGAGAGTTAACCTGCCTGGTTGCCAGCTCGTACCACTCTAGCTCATTGTTAAGGCGGAACTTTCACAAGGACACGCAGGCAGTGATACGATTCTTTCTACTGGTAGTAGCAGGGCAGTAGAAAGTGGTAGGCCAGTGGCTTGCTACATTATGAGTCTCTAAGAAAGCGAGAAGGATTGCGTTGATAGCGTTAACAGCTGTGTTTTGCGCAGTCCTAATGTTCACTTGCCACCACCGGTAGCCTCGGTTGCCCATAAAATACGCCCCTGAAAAGCGCGTTGTTAAATCGTTATAATCATACATATTTAGTGACAACAATGGAATTGTCTTTGTAGACCTTTGCAGATATATACTGGAATGAAGTTAACTACAGTGTCGATAAATGTATGCTTGAATAGCTATACACCCACTGATCCAGAAAAAAAGCATAGGCAAAGTTAGCTCAGTGCACTTTGGAAATCTTGATCAATGGTTATTGTCACAGTTGAATCGACGAGGATCAGTTGGATTGATAACAAGCAGAGCATCAGTTATCACAGAATCATTATCACAAATATTTTGCTGGAATATCCACGTTAACAACACTTTGACACCTAAAGACATGAATAGATACCAGGAACAGTAAAGAGGAGTGAGTGGGACTAATGACGTCAAGAAAGATTATCTCACTCTGTTAAGATATTCCTTTACCTGGCATCGATCATCGTCACTTCAGGTGGACCCACAGATTCACTGGTACATTTTCAGATCTTCGATAATCGAAATCGGATATTCACCGGGATTATGCTCTTATTATTTATAATTTTCTATTTCTTTTTTTAAAAAATTACAGTACTTTGTATCTTACTATTTTTTAAATATTTCTCTTATCTCTTGACTTTTCAAATTGTGAAAGAGGTATTTATTTAGGTACATTTTTCCAATTTTCTTTTTTTTTTATTTTAATGTTTATTGTACACCAGTCATTCATTATGTTTCACTACAGTAATAGGAATGAAAATTATCTACTTCTCCTTTACCAATTTAATACCAAAGCACCTTAATGTTTCATTTATGTGATTTTCTTGATAAAGCTACTTAAGGGAATCAGTGTTGTTGCAATAGCGATTATGTTGAAGGTCGTAAAAGATTAAAGGGAGATATGTACATCTGTTTGTGTACATATATATATATATATATATATATATATATATATATATATATATATATATATATATATATTAGGTAGTGAATATGACTTATTTTATGAATTGATTTTTAATTTCGTAGATATTTATAATATCTCCTTACGAATTACCCGATGGAAGATCACCTTTTGCACGTTACCATTTTCATGAAAAAGATAATGTTGCAGCCTATGCGATGACAGTCTCGAGAACAGTAACAACTCAAGATGTAAGAGATCTATCAATTAAGCAAAGAAAATGTCTTTATAAGGATGAAATGGAGCTAGGTGTCAACAGCTTTTACACTCCCACTGCTTGCAAACTGCAATGTAAAATAGGTGAAGCAATGAAACACTGTAACTGTTTTCTACCCAGTTATTACAATTCAGGTAAGAACAAAAACTTTAAACTTTATAACTAAAAACTATACAGAAATATGTGTTGATCATTGGTATTCCCCCATATATTGCAATTCACGATTTTTCGTTACTAATAAATTCTTTATTGCCACTATCCTTAAAGTTGGGTTAAAACATTGTATATATGAAAATACCCCCAAAAAGCATTAAAAATAACAAATATATAGGTAATTATCAAAATTATATGCAATAGAGTTTAACCTGGTAACCAAGTTTTCAACAGATTCCTGTAGAAAAAGAGCAAAACAACTAGACAACACTACATAATATGTATTAAATGAACACGGCTAAGAAACTGAAACTGGACTACATTGTTCATGATTTGGTGTAAACCAGACATGCAAACACTTACTGGTGAAACGAGCTAAGCTCTTATCAAACTGAAAACGTAAAAGGTGAATTAACTAACGCTCACACTCAAGATTCTTTTTAGGGGAATGAGTTGTACTAAGGTTTAATTTTCATTTCAGCTACCCTCAATATAAAGCTCAATATATAGAAAATTACAAAGAAATCTCTTTTAGTGATCTACTAACAAAAATATTTACTGTAGTGCAGATAGAGAACAGAGCTGGAAACCAATGCAAGTTTTAGGGTAAAAATATAGTACTTTATGAAGGAAGAATAATGCATAAGAACTCATTAATACAAAATGCCAAACGTATAATATTCGTAGTACGATAGAAATAACATAGATGATAATAATGTGACCACCATATGTGGATCCATAACAGAATGACTCACATATCTTATGTAATCCGACACCTAATATGTACTTGCGTAACGGTTTCTAAATTCCAGTGATTTCGAATACAGCCACACCTAACGTATTTGTCGTCCTTGCGTTATATCACTTACTTACCTTCGCTCTCTGTCCGTGCACCTGTCTGTTTTAGAAAACTTTTGCCGCGTGCATAGCAAACTAACAATCTGATAACAGAGTAAATGTAGTTAAAGCATCACAAGATCCTTTTTGTTAACATTAATATTTTTCGTACACATGATATATCTGGGCTGTTCTCAACCTTCAAAATAATATAAATCTGTCTACAATATGCCAGATTACAAGTTCCAGAACACATGACTTAGAAATTTGAGTAAATTTGAGTTCTAAATGTAAGTAACGTTAAATTTAAGAGACCGTAGGTTTCTCGAAATATTATCATATTAAAATTTAAGCAAATAGAAAATTTTACTAATACATACTAGGAGGGGCGAAAGGGTCGGAGTCCTATCAGAGTGAAAAATTATTACCTGATAAAATAAATCTGTACCTAAAGAATGAAGGCTAATATTTTGTTCCAGTACCAATATATGTCTAATAGTAACCTAATACAATCTTCCATTATTTTTAATGTATTTTTCATACAGATGGTTATCAACGATTTTGTTCATACTTTATACATAGTTATCAAAATAATATACGTGTAAAAAGTGTACCTTACCAAATTAATATGGTGTTGGAACATCTTTCGCTTTGGAGCAAACCTGATGCGATATGAAATAAAAGTCGTAATTGGTTAATGACTGCAAGGGAACTATTATGACATTTTGCCTGATATGTGTCTCTCATTTCCGTGAGAGAAGATGAATGCAGAAATCTGCGACGAATTCGTGTCACCAAAACGAACACAGATGTTCAATTATGTTCAAGTTCACGGATTGAGTGATGTAGTACAACTTAATCCTGGTGTTCTTCAACCTCCGCCGCAACAATGCAGGCCTTTATTGGACCCATTATCATCTTGTAATATGATGGCACTACCTGGAAACAAAATCTGTGCATTAGGATTCACATTGTCTCCTAAATTGTGACATAATAGGCTGTAAAACGACAGAAGTATGTCATCACAGGATCACTAAAAAATTAGTATATTGCAGCCCATAGCATCACGGATCACTGAAATGCTTCACACTTAAGTGGAGACTGGATCATATGTGTCTTTGATCGTCCGTTACACATTAACATGGCTGGTGGTCATCAAGATGAAAACTTATGTATTATAACCGCTACCAGGTTATAGAAGGATATTTTGTGGACACTGTATATTTCGTAAAGACAGTGATTATTACTTTATTTGTACTTTATTCTGCGACGCATATAAGTTCTTTCTTCGGTGGGAATTGCTTCCTTCCCACACAATTGGACAAAGAAGTCTTTCATCGTTTTCTCCTATATATATTTAAAACATTGCTTTCGGTGAGAACATTTCAGTTAGTGACGAACCATTTCAGTATTTCTCCCTGACTTATTATATGCACAGTATATATTCTATAGTTATTGGAACTGAATTAAGTGTTTTCTTTAATCGCTTATGGAAATATTGCAGTAGTTTAGACAAACACGGGCTGACCAGATGTTCCAGTGACCAAAGTGGCACCAATTGCGTTGCTTTGCAGCTCGTTATCTGTACCTTCTCACGCCAGAGTTATCGCCGTGTCTAGTGCATTATGGGCAGTTGACTAATATTAACATAAATTATTTTCCGTATTCTGTTTGTATGTGCCTACAGGTGAGTTAACTGAGTGATTTTTGGGATGAACTGCCAACACTTTCAGTCGACCATTGCATCCCGTACCTTGAGCTTTGGTGCTCAGGGAGTTTGACTCCGATATTGTACGCAGCCACCACGCACGTTGCGTTGGGAATCAAGTAATAATTTGTTAAGGGGCACAAGCTATTAGCCGGTGAGGACGCTTTCTTACGGCTAGCCCCCAACTAGTAAAGTCCCAGGTCCGCAGACATTGTGCGTTTAAAATGTCATACATGCGCCCTCCAATATCAGCATTCTACTTTGGAGAATTTCTTGTTTAATTTGCTGAAGATTCATCTTTACGCTTCAGGGTTGTTGGCACAGCAACTGGATTCTTCGTAGGATTGTCCCAACAACTTTTCCCCAGTGCTAATCCCCCAAGTGCGTCGATGGTGTGAGAGAAGCATTTGTAGTGATATCTGAATTATAATCATATATATATATAAAGGGCTATAAAGGGCCAAAAAGGCCTTAAAAGGGGAAAGTGTGATTTCAGTGACGAAAATTATTATACATATTCAGTGTTCAGTGTTGTGTTAATTCATCTTCGCTATTTTTTATATAATAGTGTTCTAATAAATAAGTATAGTGTTATTTAATCCAGTGTGTTTTCGTTGTTTGTATGAGTGATATTTGTGTGCGTTATGTTCTGGATGACCATCTGATCGTCCGTGGGGTTTTCGAGACGAGACACCCGAACCTCTCGGCGCGTAATGCTCATCTCCTTATTGAGACCGACGACCGATTGGAAACAGTTTGTAACCTCTTCTTGGAGAGGTCCTTCATCGTCCTGTCCAGGTAAGTTCAAGTATCAGGAAGATACTTATTGGTAGGACTACGAACCACGAACAGCGAACAGATTACACGGAGTGGTTACAAATAAATATCCGCCCAAATAGAAACCTCGGATTAAATTGGTTACAAATAAATGGCAACCCGAACAGCGACTCGAACTGAAACGGTTACAGTATCTGGCCAAATTACACGTTTTCAGTCATTAACGCTTCATGCTGCATATGCGGCGTCATTAGTGTCAATTCTAGCGCGTTATGATGAATCATCAGCGATTTTGCTCGTGCAAATCGCCCCCGTGTGACTATATGATGTAGCTCACGATGTACAGGCTGTTTGATGTGCTGCTTGTGGTCCAACATCACTTGCACTGCACTCGCACGACGGTTGTGAATGACAATCCGCTTTATTGTGAAGCTGCACCTGTAACTGAAGCTTTTCTTGCGACCGTTATTTGTCTTCGCGAATGTGGATTTGCCGTGAGTTCCCTAGCCTGTCATACTCTTACCACTGTACCTAACACATTCAATGATGAAAGTACTCAAATAAATGTCAGTTTGCTTTTTGTAAAGGAACAAAATTAAAGTAGGTCAGCTAAAAGGTGTGACTTACATTTTTCCTTCCAAACTACTATTAAGTTTCAACTATTTCCTCAGAATTATAATTTACGTGCAAAAGCAACAAATCAATATTGAAATCGCAATTAAGCATTGAATTCAAATCATAGGGAATCTAAAGTAACAAGATTTTTATCTAATTGTTGTAATCTCAAGAATGATCTGGACTTGTAAGTTTTTAAATTTCCTGTCCATATTAAATTTATTCCGTAATTATAAATGCCAACAAGAGTACGAAATATCGTTTGTGAAACTGTCATACTCTCTGTTTTACGGAAAATACAATATTTACTGTCTGACATTTTGTATTGTATTGCTTAAACCTAATGTGGCTTTCCATGAAGAATTAAAGGGGAAGCAAAAAGTATTGCTATTGCACTTTCGTGCAAATATTGATGGTATGTTCTGCAAAAGATGCTAATTTCCGTTCGGTATATGTTACATCATAACTGGGATATATTCCACATTTGTCATGTCGAAATGAAATATTTCAGTTTAACATCCCACGATTTTGCCCGTGAGGGTAAGGGAGACGGATGCTTTAGGCAGAGGAATGATGGAAGAATTGTTGGAATTAGAATATGGGATGAAACAGGAGCACCCTGAGAACACCCAAGGACACGATGTTTTCCACCACCGACTTACATGGCCGAGAATCAAACCAGGGACCCCTCGCATCTGAGGAAAGCTCCCTACTACTGAGCCACCGTGTCCCCATTTGTCATATCGAATTGATGCCTTAGGGTAGGCTATAATTAGTTATATGCAAGTTATATTAGGTATATTAGTTATATGCATCATGTTTAATATCGACAGTGAAATCAAATCTTCTTTTCAATAACATCAGGGTTTCTGGTAATTGTTTGAAAATTATTTGAGTTTTAGTATAAGGACCTGACTTAAGAAGTTAGTCTGTATTTACATCATTCATGTATTGCATATACATTAAGAATTGCATCATCTACGATGTCCGGAAAAACAAAATAAAACTGCCTACGCGGCTCACCTAAGTTTTTGGTATTTACAGAGGTCCACGAGGTTAGAGCAGACGCCGCAAAACCACCTCAATATCTTTTTAAAAATTTTAATGAATAAATTCAAGGCAACGAAGAATACCAAATATATGTATGGTAGAGACCAGAAATTTTAGTGCCTATTTCATGGCCTTTTAACTGTTAGAAACTATCATTTATACACCATACAAAAAGTCTTGGAAACAGCTACTAGTACATATAATCGCGTTTTGTAGCTGTTAATTAATTTACCGTGTTTACTTGCTTAATACTCGCATTTTTGTACCTACTTTTTAATGTGAAAATCGAACTACGACGATTACACGAGTAAAGCTGCCATTCAATTCTCGCTATGATCGAACTAATTGCGTATTTTGATACATACAGCATTGTGTCAACATGAAATAGAGGGTGGAAGTAGGTTACTTGATCTCTGTTGACATATATGTAACGTTATTACGTATCTGTAAACACGAGAAGTTCTTTTGTTCGGATTCGCGCAAGATAAACAATTTCGAAAGAAGCCCCATTCACAAAAACACAAATCTCGTAGACTGCGACTTTTATGCGGGGAAATATTTGGCGAATATTTTTACTTCAAACTTAAATTTCGACTATTATGCGAAGGCAACTATTATGGTACATATTTTTGGTGTTTTTATTCTCTTCAATTTATTAAAAAAATTTTAATTAAGTTGGGTTGACAACTCAAGCTACTGGTTTCACTGGTTCAAATGAATTTAAAGTTGTCTAAAGAACCTGAACTCTTCTATATTTCTTGCTACTCCGTTTTGTTGTTTTTGCTGTATTAAATTATCTTAAGACATAATATTTATGGAACTATGTAACATTGTAATTATTATTTTTACGTAGCATTAATTTATCTCCCTAATCATTACTCACTATTTTTTTTTGTTTTGTATAGAAGAGTTACATTTTAAGATAAACTGCAAAAACTAATATTTCATTTTGTATATTTAAATTACAGGAAATTACAGGGAATGCAATATTGAAGGAGTACTGTGTTATAATCAATATCTATGTAAGTAAATAACCCACTAGCATGAATTTATATTTTTAACCTTGAGTTAGTTCATTCAATGTTTGGAGATAAACACAGCAATAAAAAATAAAACATTATGAAATATCCATCCCATTTGCCCGTAATAAATATACATGGAGATAAATTGCTGAAGCCTAAAAGTTGAAAAAAACTTGGAAGAATATTTAGGTAACATTATACCGAAAACTCCAAAAGAAATTGTTCATTGTATGATCAAATTTTAGCGGACTGAAAGCTCGTGTAAGGTATAGGCATGAGTGAACCACCTCATTGTTATGTGTTAGTCACTCTATCATCTGCATCCTATCTGCTTGGACTTTCAGCCGCATATATAAGATGGATTCTCTAGAGGTTTGTAGGGTTTCGAAAGAGAACAATTAATGGATGTTTTCATTCACATGAGCTGGATTTGCACCGTTTGTGACATTCAATTTTGTGGCGGTGTAGCGTTTCCTTTCTCTATTGTTTAATTGTGAAGAAAGTTTTGAAAATCCAAAAAGTACATACTAACCTTTTCACGGATATGTCATCAAATGATGCCACATATTTATCGGGAAAATAATCCGAATTTTTTCTCGAAGGAGAGTGCGAACTCAAGGTAAGTGAAAATAATATTCTGAAGCACTTGTTTTTTACTTACCTTCAGTTCGCACTCTTCTACGGTGATAAAAAATTTCAGATTATTTTCCCGATAAATATGTGGCATCATTTGATGCCACATCCGTGAAGAAGTTAAAATATAAACGTAAAAAAATAATTCTTTAATTATCATTTCCTTACGAGTGGCGATTGCTATAATGATATTAACTAAGATGTATTGTGTCCACTCTAGATCTGCCTGCTACCTTCGTATAAGTAATTTTGTCTACAGAAATATTTTTGCTTGTGTTCACTTGATTAGGTCAGCAGGAGTATTAATGTAGTGTGCATTTATATTAGATACCTAGGAGATTAATTCTAAAGTCTTCCTTTTTTGCAGAGTTCACAGAAATTTCCTCTTGTCACTGTTTTATGCAAGGTTACTTTTTGGTAAAAATAATTTAATTTCGAGATCGGGCTTCATCTTTTGAAAAATGACTAGATTTGATATGATTATAACTTAAGTTCAATTTGCTGCAAGGATAGTGAGAGTGAATAGTAGTAAAATTGAGTTCGGCGTGTTTTAATTGAGGAAACATATTCCGGTATTTATAACACACGTAACAGTATTATTCATACTTAGAATAAGTGTCCTTTTTCTATTAATAAAGTCGTTAGGTAAATAGCCGAAAAGGTTAAGATTCCTAGAACTCCACTAAACAGATCACTATTACCCTAGAGCGGTTACGCTGGCTCTGTAAGACCCAAAAATTTACTTTTTAATGTAATTATCAACTGTAAATTATCGGTTTGAACTGTATCTTTAATTACCTTCCTGAAACGCCCAAGAAGATGTGCTAGCGTCACAAACAGGTGATATATATTGTCAGTGTGCTTCTAGATGTCTAAGACTCGGGTGTATGTCCCAGACCCAAGTAAACCATTCTTGTTACTGTTTTAAAATAGCATCTATCATGTAGTTTTAGTGTTACGATTTTATTGTGATTATCGTCGAAATATATATAACACTTCAATTAATATTCCGGAAAATTTAAAATTAAAATTGACCGTGATACGGCTTTTACGAGTGAAGTTTGTAGAATTTTATATGATGATAAAATTGAACTGACGACTCCGATCAAATCAAGAATCTAACTTTTTGTAACATTTTGAGCATGATGGTGAGAGTGAAATTACTAGAGAAGGAGACATAATGAAGAATCTATTACCACACTCAAATCTTGCTAATACTATAAACTTGGACTCGGATAAAGCGCGATCACACTACTATCAAGAAAGGAACAAGAAACAAAATGGTGGAAAAGTGTATTTCTCCAAAATACATGAACAATAAGTCATTTTCACCACGGGTGCGTCTCCCTTGTACTTTTGGCACTCAAGAATATATATTCTCAGCAAGAATCATGGAAATTACTTTTAATGTGCTTTTAAGTAAATAGTTGTTGCATCAATAAATGTATATTGAATTTAGAAGGAATACAATTCCAATAGCAATCGGAACATTGCTAGACCAACTACTAAAGATGAATTAACTATGCTGAGGCGTGTCTTTGTCAAGAAAATAGAGAAGTCTCTTGTAAGATTCCGCACGATGCAGTGAGCAAGGAAACAAATCTCCTACTCGTAATTTAGCTTCTAGCAACAATACTTTCTTGGATCCAAATAGACAGAGGCGCTTTTTTGAAGAAAAGAAGAGAGGATGATGTCACAGATGCAGGAAAAGTCAACCGAAATATTTCTGTACAGTTTGTGAGCAATTGCTATACTTGAGCTACGCAAGTATATTGCAAGATAAATGTAATGCAAAGTATCAAATTTTATTTACTGGCATTTCAATATTTGTTCAGTTTTCAGTGGTGTTAGCTGAAATTCTTAAATGTTGGTTGCCATATTATAAACTTATTTGAGGAAACATTCAAGGAAATGATCTTGTTTTATGACTATTTTCAGAAACTTATATAATTTGCTAAGAAATAATTAGATAAATTTAAAATAATTTTACAAAAAACAAACTTTTAATCTTGAATTCAAATTTCTTATTCTGTTGTACAAACATTTGTAATATCTTGTGTATAATGTTTCTACATTAGTAAATTCATTTGACCTTTAACTTTCTTGAGGTCTTGCACATAAAGTTCTTCTATTTATACAAGTTGCTCTTTCGCCTGCCCTTCCACAGTTAAACAAAATTCAACAAATTTAGAAACTATTTCAATTTCAGTCCAAATTGAAGCTTGGGTTTCAGAAGAACCACACTCTCTAGTGAATGACATTCGGAGAATAATTTTGTGTTAGTGTTAGTATTTCCTAAACGTCACCGAAAAGGAATCAAATTAGAGATTGGAGAGAAATATGTTATTAAAGTAACTCGTACCGAAAGTAAAAGTCAGGTAAACGTTCCTCAACACAGTCACAGCCATAGTTGTTCTTACTTTCAGGCTGCCTTCTCTTCTGAAATTTGTTCAAGAAGGATACTAATGTCTAACAAGAATCATTCGCGAAGAGTCCCCTCGGGATTTATGAAAAACTGATTCAAGTGCAAAGTTCTCCGCGGCCTAAGGTGTATTATACTAATTTTAGTGGCCCATATCAGCAATTCAAATATTTATCGGCCTTCATATATCATACACTACTATAACGCTCGGATACAAAATTTCTTTTAGTTTCTTTAGATGTAACCAGACATGAATGTGGACATATGCAAAACAAATTAGATCAAGTACTGCTTCTCTGACATATGTTACCTACCATGGAAGCCATCTTGGATTCGCTATACTGGAATCAACTTTCGTTTTTTTGAATGACAGTAGGTGCATGTACAATTTTCTCGGAAATTTACTGGTGTACTGAATTTCACAGTAGCTTGTACTGTTTCGGCCGTATTGCATGTTAAATTCTTCCAGGTATTGCATTTGAATTAATTTTACACGAATCCCGACGGGACACATCGCGAATGTACCTTGTGAGTGTGGTTGTGTTTTCACACCCTATTCACTGTTTGATGTATGAACACTTCTCTCATAATTGCAAACAGTTTACGGCAATGTTTAATATTGATGATAACTAAGGTAAAGTGATGTATGATATATATGTACGATATATATGCAATTGTTGTCGTTCTTATTTAATAGTTTTTGAATATAATTTTTTTCTTAAAATAAATAATGTTTCCAATATCTTGTAACTTTGCTCCTATTCATTCGAAATCCGTCTCATAATTATCATAATGGACGCTAACGTGCTTTAGATATTCATTGCACTGTTTGGCTCATTTGCGTTATTACTGCTGCACAGCTCACCAAAATTAAGATGTTTGTCATATTGTACCATGTAGAGTTTGAAACACTGAATAACACTACCAGAATTCCAGTTTTTATTTATCATGACAATTTCAAATATATATTACATGACATGAAACCACTTGAAAAGTATTACTATTTGTTGGTTTGGCAACACTGTTAATCTGGTGGTATTACAGAGTATATTAGACAACGTTCCTTTGCAGATGTTTGCATGATAGAAGATTTCCGCGTCTTTTGTCTATTAGTTTGAAAGGTACAAGGACGTACTTTGTTAAATAGTCCATTGGTTTTCTCCTCTCATTCAGCCAATAGAGAAGCACACTGTAAGATGACGAAACCTCCAATTAACCAAATCTGTTCATTGGAGAATCACCCACTAATATACAGATTCTTGTGTCCAGATATTGTGGAGTAGAGATTATAAAATCATATCAAATGCAATAAAAGCATCTCTGAAGGGAGCATTGCATAATTTAGTTCGAGTTCTAATGTAATTACATAATATAGTGCGTACACTACACAATACTGATTGCCTACACAAGACAATACTGTAAAAGATATATTATATATATTTGCCTTGTTGTACTTTCAGCAAACAGTACGCAAATGGCACAGTCGTTGCAGCATTGTCAATGCTTACCTACTTGTGACTATATGGAAGTCCAACTCAGACAAATATATCAAGGAAAGTGAGTATTATATAGGTTTCTCATATCCTTTACAGAACGAAGTAGCTCATCTGGTAGAGCGTTGACATCGTATTCGGGAGGTCGTGGGTTCGATTCCCGCTGCCGACCATCCTGAGTAAGGTTTTCCAGGGTTTCCTTCAGTCCTACTAGGCAAATGCCGAGATGGTACCTACTAAACAGGCCCTGGCCGATATCTTCCCAAATCCTTTCCATTGTTATTGTTCTGGATATCCAGTGTAAAATGGCCTTGGAGCTGTATCTAGTGATTGTTAAATAAATAAATAAATAAATATAGCGTGTTTCAAAAACAAGACTTGACCTTACATTTTTATTTTTTACATGGATAAGAATAGAATCCTGCGACAAATTACAAAATACGCACCGGAATTCAAAATTTTACTTCGCTCCCGTTGCAAGCTGCTAGTTCACGTGATTGTCAGTGGGACTCTCTGGTACAGCTGGCTAACTGGCTCCCTCCCTCGTACAGTGCTCAGTATGAACTTTTTTGGGGAGCGTATTTGTAAAAGACTCCGTCTATGTGCTTCCCTCTACAACAACTGTAGGAGAACTGCGGCACCGCATAGCAAACCTGCTGCAGTAACACCAGACATGATAGCACAAATATGAGATGAATTTAATTATCGTCTGCAATAAACCAAGGAGACTACTACCGACAACTACGCAAACCAGCAATTCGCAACTGCCGATAACAGAAGAAAAACTAAAATCTGTATTCTAAAATTTGACGGAAGGTTATAACTTCATTCATGTAAAAGATACAGCCATCTCTTTATGAAACATCCTATATATATATATATATATATATATATATATATATATATAGGGTGTTAATGAACTAAACTGTTGAAGGTGATTCCTCACATCAAAATAAGAAAAAAAGGTCATGTGGACCTATGGCAAAAAGTGCATAGCTTCAGAGCTAGGGCTGTCCAAAATCGGTCAAAAGCCAAACTTCAACAGGCCCTATTTCGAATTTCAGACTCTGTGGATGGTGGTCCTTATCCGCGTATAGGAAGCCACGCATACACAATTCAAAAGTGCATATTTCGTCAATTTTCAATAGGTGTACAGGGCATTCCCTATAGTGTGTAATTCTCACATATACTCTCAATAGAACCGTCAGATATACCCTGATTTCAAGAAGGGTCCAAAGTAGACAGGAGGTAAGCCTTGACAACAATGGACATCCAACGCTTCGGAGGGAAATCGAAAGTGTAAGGAACCGGCAGCTTTATGTTTTTTTGTGTTCGGAATAACATGCGATGCGATGTATTTCGTCATGGTTTATTTCTAGTTTCTTCACTTGTAAGCGTGAAAAAATGTAGCATATGTTCTCCGGAGTACGAGAGACCATGCTGCTCACGATTTGTAACACTTCCGACATTGCGCCAAAGAATTCCTTGTTTACTGGTATCAAGGCTTATGGTTTCCCTACTTTCGACCAATCATAATGTCACAGCATATGTCAAAATTTGGTTGATGGCATCTCTGGGAATTTCACCCTGCATGGAATACTGTGTACACCCATTGAATATCAATGAAATATGCATTTTTGGATTGCGTATTCATGACTTCCTTTACGCGGATAAGCACCACCATCCACAGTTTCTCGAATTCGAAATAGGCCTTCTTGAAATTTTCCTTTCTCGCCATTTTGAACAGCCCTATACTCTGAAACTATTGGGAAGATATGTGTATTTGGAAACATTATGAGACATTTAATTACGGATTTTGAGACATTTCATTTTAAAATCCAATGCAGTAAAAAGCACCATCGTTTGTTTAATGTTGAATCACTTTTCGATTTTTTTAAGTTCATTTACTTTTCCTACAAGAAAGGTTTCTTGTTGTGTGTTATTTCTTCCTACACATGTAATTTCTTAATTAATAAAAGCAACAGATTGTTTCCCCGTTGAGCTTACGATAAGTATTACCTTGCTCTAGCCTAGACAGCATTTTGTCTTATAATCAATTCATTACATACTTTAGGATACATTTAGCATCCTAGGTAGAGGTTTTGTTGTTACGTTGGTAGTGGTTGTATTCTCTCAGTCCAGAAGACATATAATATAGTATGTATCAGCTGCATTCATGTTATATTCTTCCTTACCTCGAAAGTCATTTAATTTGATTAACTAACTCGCACCGAACGTGAAGTAGTTTAAGAATAATTAACAACTCTTATTTCTCATGATTTAATTATCTGTACTTTTCTACTTTCAGCATAAATTCAATGGGAGTATTTTCCTATTTAATGTTAGATATGCCTACTATTGGCTACAAAAGAGACATACTATTTGGAAAATTGGAGATGCTTGGTAAACACATAAATGTATTTATAAAATGAATTATTTTGTCTCTTTTTGCACAATTTATCAATGTAATATGATAGTACGGTTTTATTCGATTTTCAATATAGCTATTACTGAAGCAATTACCCGGTGGTGCCGATAAAAGTATGTAGCTTAAAGTTAACGGATGAAATATAAAAGATAAGAATTTTCAATTTTAAAAGAAACTACAATGTATGTTATCCATTAATGCATGATTCTATAAGAAGTAACATTTGAAAAACAATTTGAATGCCTTTGTCATAAGAATTTTACTGTTTTAGGAAACATTTGTATAATTTTCTGTTAGAAGTTTGCTATCTTAATACAATGTGTTCTTCAATATAATCAACTAAATATTGTTAAAGCTTTTACAAAATAGTTTTAAACTTTAAACTTTTTAATTTTTACCGCTTATTGAATTATATTATTATTACTTTATTATTATTTTTATATTTATTATTATTGTTTGATTCTCTTCAATCTTTTTAATGTTATTATTCTGATTTAGTGTTGAAATTTTTGCTTGTCTGAAACTTTTTCTCTCAGTATAGTTTTTACTGCTTCCCTTAACAACCTTTCATATTTATCCATTATTTTGCTAGTAAGTGACGTAGTTTGGAAGAAAAGTTTTATGATCTTCAGTGCAGGTAACAAGGAGCAAAATTTACAAAGAAGGTAAGACGAAGAGACACATAGGTTATAATAAATACACATCAGAATAAATATATATTGAGAAAAATACACATGCAGTCTTCAAAGATCAGACAATGCTCTGCTTTGTGAAAGACCAAGAAAAATTAGACACACCAAGTATTTAATCAGTCTCATATAAACGTGGTCTGAAATACATCTCTAATAACATTCCTAACTAATCACATAATTATTTAAATCTTTAACGATAGGTCTGTAACCTTATTACAAGTTCGCATTTACACGGCTGTAGATTTTACAAAACATACATATCCACGTATTAAGTATATACTTGTAGTCATACTTTCCTGAAAGCCTCTTTCAATCCAGAATAATGACGCCTCCAATCTAGTAGTGATTACAGCGATAAAATTGTACATCGGAATACCACGATCGCAGGCTCGGACCAAGAACGATCTAAGCTTTCGCGTATTATTCGAAGAACCAGCTACAAACTAACATATTTATTTCTTTATTTCTTTATAATAGGTTTCAGATACAGCACTAGGCCAGTTTAAACTGAAACATTTAACATTTTGTAACATTACAATAAAATAACAATTTGAAATCAAGATGGTACAGTACAAAGGCAACATTCCAAATATAGTTTATTTATAGATGATCTGAAGGTATACTCATTTGGAAAAAACGTCTACAGTTTCTTGTTAACTGAATATACGTACTAACAATTCGGTTTAGAAGGGACCTTTGGACGATATAAACTCTCACAGCTCGAGTGTAAAAGAAATCACTAGACTGTGTTGTTCTAGCGAGTACTTGAAAATTGATCTGACTTAATAACTGTTCACATGATATATGGCCATTTACAATTTTATGCAAAAATATTAGGTCAAAAATTTTGTTTCTCACTAGGGGAGGTTTGATATTGAGAGATTTTGAAATGTCATTTTTGGGAAGTGTTCCGAGGTGAGGTACTCGGTAGGATGCAATGGCTAAAAAGAAATTAATTACAAAATTAATTTTATTTTAGATGATTAGGGCAGGCCATACACCAGATAGGAGTTCACTACTCAATAGTGGGAGCAACATATGACTTATAGAATAAGCTTAAGGTATTAGGATTTTTTTATGTCAGTGAAGCAATAAAGAATCCCAGTTTTCTCATACAAGGTATTTTGCTTATATGATCCGCAAAAGTAAGCTTACTGTCAATGATAACACCAAGATCTCTGAAAGAGGTGACAGGATTTGTGTTCTGATGACCAATTTTATAGATGTGGTTTGTATGATCCTTATCGTAAATGTTTATAGGAGAAATCGTAAGAGAAGCACATTTTTCGATGTTTAAACTAAGTTTCCAGGCGTTACACCAGTTCAAATTTGCAGCATCATGCTGAAGAGCAAGAACATCGTATTCTGATTTATCTTGTCTGTATAGTTTGCAATCATCAGCAAATAGAAGAATATTGGTAGAGCTGTTTGTGAACAAAGAAGGCAGGTGGTCCATGTATAATGGAAATAGAAGTGGACCCAGAACATTGCCTTGAGGAACTCCAGAAGTTACGGGAATAAAGTCTGAAAAGTAATCTGAAACTGAAACTTGTTGTGTCCTATTACTGAGTTAGGTTTCTAGAAGACTAAGTAATTTGCCATGTATACTGAATCTAGAACTGAGTTTGTATAGACGAAGATGGGTGGAAGAGAATCTAAAGCCTTAGGCAGTTCCAAATTAGAAATTTCGGGTTAAGAATTTTCTGAGACGCTGTCCACAGCATCGGATAGAAGAACTAATAAATTAGTAAGACAAGATTTTCCTAGCAAAAAGCCATGTTGTGAGGAGTTTATAAATGGAGTAACAAATTGAATGACTCTGTTTTTGATTATCTTTTCACAAACAAGTAAGAGTGGAGATAATAAGGAAATAGGTTGATAGGAGGACACATCATTTTTATTTTTACCAGACTTATGAAGAGAAGTGATATTAGCTCTCTTCCAACTGGTGAGAAAGACACTTTCTACGAAGCAGTAATTTAGTAAAATCGAAAAGGGTTGAGAAAACGAACTGGCAACACTGCGGAGGAAGCTAGTATAGATATTACATGGCCCTGAGGCGCCTTGGGGCAATGACAAGAGAAGAGAGAGTACTTCAGTCGGTGTGGTACTGATAGAAGACAAAGACTCAGAACAAAGAGGTTGAAGAGGGTAGGGGAAGGAAGGAGAGATTGAACGGGATGAAGTAAAGCTGGTAGCAAAAAATTCATTATATACTTTTATTCTGGCTTCTTCATTTACACAAGCATCTTGTAGGTCAGTTCTGTTGATATGCGAGAACTATTTCTTCTATTGATTATTAGGGTTCAGAAACACTTAGTTTTTTTACTTGTATCAAGTGTGATGTATTCAATGTACTCTCCATACTTCCTTTTGATAATATATTTACTATGTCTTCTAATATCTGTAAAGTTCTTGTAAGTATACTCACTTGGAAAATCCTTCCATAGCTTCCATGCACTTTTTTTGTTGCGAAGTATGCATTTTAGTTCCTCATCAAACCACGGGGAAACTTTGAAGAAGGTCTTCTACGGAAAGGCACAATGTCTTTAACTACAGTCTGAATGACATCAGCAAATAAGTCATCTACATCGTCAATAGAGCCTAAGGCAAGTAAACGCCATGAGAAAATATGAAGAGCTTGACGTATTTCACTTCAAGGAGCCTTTTTGCACTGGGGTAAAGAAGTCACTGATTTTTGATGTTGAGAAATTTTAATAAGGAATGATAACCAAGAAATGATAACCAAGTGGGGTGGGAGACGAGCCAAAACATAGTGAACGTACCAGAAGGTAGTGTTTAATAGAATATTGGCACACAAAATACCCTGTGATAATACAATATTGATTTATAACAATATACAATTTATTGGAAGAATATGTGGATGAAATATAAGTAAACAAAACTATGTCCAAAGAAAATAGATTTACTACTTCGCATATACGTGTTCGTATATTTACAGAATGTTACTTCAATAAAGATGTGTTGGCTCGTCTCCCACCCCACTTGGTTATCGTTTTCTTTCCCGAGTTTACAATTATTAAACTGGTTTCCAGCTTTATATTTTAACGAAATATTATTCTTGACCAATCCCTATAGCCATAGAAAAGCACTCTCCGATGTATTTTATTTCTGCACCATTATTCCAGTTTTCTTCAACCCCACTTCTCTCCAAGTTGCCTCACAGTTACTCCTTTCCGTCTTTACAATCATGTTTCTCGCTCAGAAAATCCCCTGATAGAAATTTCACGGTGCAATTTGCGAATATGGGGTCCCGATTCACGAAGCATATACCGTTGCTTTTTGAACTTCTCACCTCCACGCCGGGTGCGATTGACAATGTATTCTTTCTCTGCTAGGACACGAAATCCAATGGTCATGGTCATTCTATGGTCCATTGGTCAATGGAAGTCACACTTACACTGGATAAAGTCCGTTGTGCGACTCTGTGAGATACTCTGCAGCAATTTGCTTTACTTCAATACCTTGCAATTTTAAACTTGTTTTTCTGTTTTGTTATTGCCACAACTTAACGGATTTAGAAGCGTTGCCATAGATTTTCTCATGTAGGTTGTATTGACATTTTGACCAGTGGCCCGTTTTCACAGGGTTATCGTAGAGAGTTGAGATTTGTTCTGTGTTCTTTTATTTAACAATAGGTTTCACACAATATGCTACTTAACCCCCGGCTCCATTTGCAAATTTTTAGTTGGACCCCGCCTGGGACCCTGCGAGTGCCCAGGAGACACAAATTTTAATTCAAAAGGTGCTGGGCTCCCCACACTAATTTGACATGTATTCGCTGAGTTTCCTTACTCGACCGTTTCCGAAAAATCTGACCCGGAATCTGACTTTGTAATGTATAGTATGCAGCTCAATGTCTAGCTTTTCACGCTTTTATCTCCGCAGCGGTTGAGATCGAGGATGTATCCCCATTCGTGTTATGTTCTCTTAGGACATGGTATCCAACGTCCATAGTCTCGACTTGAAGTCAGAGTTAGACTTGGATAGGTTCCCTAGTTAGACTAATCTTTGAATGGTCGTTTTCTCCATATTGAATTACACTTTATTTGAATTACACACACACTTTATTCGGCTGAAACGATTTGCTTCGGGAACTTGCTGAAATGAGTTCCTCTTACAATAATGTTAACGAGTGACCTGCTACAGATCAAAGGTGACAACTTCACACATTCCTCATTATGCGATTATATCTCATCAAACTTATGAAAATATTCAATTTTTTTTTTTTCAGATGAAGAGTGTTATATAGAAAAGTTACTTTTCATGTCAGCATTTTGCACTCAAATCAGTAAGATACTATTTATGGGTTAGACAGCAAATCTTGTTTACCTTTTGGAATCTTGACTCATTTTTGATATCAGAAAAATCATTGAAATTCACCTATAATTCTCCTAAATATTACTTTCCTAGTACTTACCACTTCATTTGTAGGTAGCACGAAAATTAAATTTACATGAATTTGGAGAGGATATATACATATATATGTAAGTGTGTGTTTCTAAAGACAAATTTTGAAACAATGAAAAATATTCTATTATAATTTTCGTCTTCGTAGAACAAAACACTTATGACACCTAACATCTAGTTGTGGTTAATATTAATTAATGTTAACATGTCTAACTTTATTAGATCTCTTAACTGTATTTTTGTTTGTTCTTCTGACCATAAGGTATAAATATATGGGGATATGAGTAAAGCATTTCTATATACTTGTGCAGTTAAAATTGCAATCATTTTGCATTCACGATACACCAATACATTTATTAAAAATACACTATTTGATTATTTATCGTAATATTAGTGAAATATTATTTTTCTTCTATATACAACGATTTAACATCCAGCATGATCTAGCATGAACTAGAACTTATAAATACGAATTTGCGTTAAGCTTTGATCAAATATGTGTATTTAATTTTAATACAAATTCTTTGTTCTTTGCAGTTTCTTTTGGAGGAATAATTAACTTTTTTGTCGGTGTGAGTCTCCTGTCGAGTGTTGAAATTGTATATTTCTTACTGCAGCTTGTTTTCTCAAGCATGTGCAAAAGACGCACTGTACTAACTACAGACAAGAACAAATTAGTGGCACTAACAAGAAACAAACCAGAAACAAAGAAATATCACCTACAAATAGAATTATCTCCTAGACAAAGTTCTGCAATTTCCTTTCCTGGAGTGAAAAGTTCGATAGTAACAGAATCAAACAACACTAATGTTCCTCTGTTCACAAGAAGACAACAGTCGTTACAGAAAAATGTTCACAGACCATGTAGGTATGTAATTCACATTATTATTTTGAAAATGAAATGTTCCTTAATTCGTGGAAATAATGTTATGTGCAGAAAGAAACAGCATTGGCAATATATTTCTAAGTCTCTTCAAGTTATCAATTGGACAACAACACATTCAAAGTAATAGGAGGAAAAGTTATACCAAACAAAATAACAAGTTTTCCAAGCATAGCTCACAGTTTCCTTCATGAAATACTCAAACTACACTTTAAAAATCCTGGAGAAAATTACTATCAGCCTACTAACATCTTTATCACTACTAGAACGTAGTGTATTAGTATTAATATTATATTATTATTAGTAGTAGTAGTAAACTAGAGTACATAAAAAGGTTGAGGGTGCTACACTTGGTGAGGCAAAGTTTTATTTCTTCGTAGTCTGCTATTACACTTAAAAAACCTTCTACTATCTTGATGCTTCAGAATTATTTCAGACAGCTTTGCAGGGTGATCGCATATTTTTGCCATTAATTGTCTTAAAAGTTTGCAATAATATATTCAGGTTATTGTATCCCCATTGTCTAGAGAGTCCATCATAAGCATGCCATCAGGATTCCATAAAACATGGAAACATGGGTGTCACCATACCCTTAATGGTCTCACGTGAACTGTTTTGGGTAAGGTGATGATATGTAATCTGTTACGGATATAAGTCCTATTCTAATTTGTCAATCATTTTAGACCTACCTCTTCACAAAGATAAATTATATACCTACAAGCGACCATTCATTCAGGTTTCCTTAAAGAAAAAGTATCCACGAAGAAACAAAAATTATCTTATATTATACTGGCATTTTGATGTATCTTACTATTAGTATTTTAGTTCCAACGCAGAATGACGTTTCATCTCAAACGCTGGAGGATTGAGGTACGTAGAATACCTGGAATGAACACTACACTCGCAGCCGATTGCCTTCAATTTTCAGACAATTGGGGCCAGTCTTATCGATAATTTCCTCTTGTTCTGCAACAGAACTGTGTGCTCAGCACTTCGTCAGACGGTATTGTAATTCTTATATGAAATTGCAATAGTTTCTATTATTCATCAAAGGTATTCTATTTTGAAGTACTATGTCATGGATAACATCACTGTTTTCAGAGTCAACACTATTGAAAGTGCGCTGTAAGTCCATCACCAATGGATGTCTGAGACTTTTACAGATTTCCAACTTAATTTCTCACTTTAGGATAAAAATCTGCAATGTTCCTCAGCAATTAATGTTAAGATGTTTATGCGGAAGTTTCCTTGTTGTATAGAGATGGACATAAGTCCTTGACCAGGTAATGACGACTGCTTTGGAACCAAATGCAGAGTATGAAAATTAAATCTATCATCTGTAGTTTGGTGTGGAGAAGAAACAGAATTGATGACCAAAGGTTTAAGAACAACTCAAGTTATTAATATAAATTATGCGAAATATTCTTGACTTATATCATCATAAAATATATACGAAAGACGTTTCAGAACTAAAAAAAATAACATAGAACTTTTTAAGCGAAGGCAAAGAAACCTAACATGAACACACTAAAGACAAATCATTAACCACGTAGAGTTCGGGATTTAGTGGTTAAGGCACTAGACCAGTAACCTGAATGTCTTCGAATCGGATCAATGGAAAGCAAGTATTTTTTACTTCAGAATTTTTGGTGGCGATGACACACGTTTTATAATCTTCAGATATTCGCATATTTGGATGTCTCAACTTCAACTATAAAATCTTCAAGAATAATAATAGCAACAATAATAAATTAAAAGTATAATAATAATAATCTCGTAGATGATTAAACGTTAGGAGCATATTATCTCTTACGTCATACCATTACAAGCGGAAACGTGACGTTTGTCAAGAACATTTCGGTTTTGTTTAGTGTTGCCCACGAGAAGAGGAATTTCTCACCATGTTTCTCAAACAAAACAAAGAAAATCAAAATAAGAATTAACATTTTACATTTTAAATAAGACAAAGCTAACTCAAATTATCGTCTCCCTTTGGAGATGAGAATCGAGACGAGACGGAAAGTATCGTAAAAATTTCTCGTCTAATCTCGATTTTCGAAATAGTGAATGTCCATTCATTAAATAAGAATTGCTCTGTAGACTGAATCTTATACGCTATTTTATTTCTTTGAATTTCGGAGCTCAAAGAATTGGTCTGTGTAGATATTACTGTAGCAAAGCTTTTATAATTGTTTCTACATGTCCTAAAAGTTAGTTTATTATATACCTTACTTTTCGGTGATATTCAGTTATTTATATTACAGTTATTTTCCTTAAAAGGTAGAGTAGAATACTTTCTAAATGAAAATTTAGTGAAACGCTTTCGTTTAATATTTGAGTAATTGTAGAGGTATGCCCTGGAGGTGAGGACCCCGTCACGGAAATCTCGACTTTTCTATAACTTCTGACTAATTTTAGGACAAATTTAAAATTTTTAACATCATTATTATCACTATTATTATTTTGTGAACTTTTGTGAATTTAATGATTCGCCCTGTTGCAAAAAGGTTAAGCGTTTTTTATAGTTGTTATAGTCGTAACCCGCTCAGATGTGGTGCTTGTTTCTTTGGACCTACACCGAATCCCGCCCACTGGGCATTGTGCTGGACAAACATCGTGTGGGTAGGTTTTCTCGGGTGTCTCTTTTCACCCACTTTCTTAATTCCACTACTTTTTCATTCTTATAATCCACGTTCCCTTTACCTTACATGACATAACCGTGAGACGTAAAACTTAAAAACATAAATTTCTTAGTGCTTTTGTGAGTTCAGTAGACCTACTTTCTACATGAAATTTGACTGGAAACAGTTCGTTAACATGTAGGGACGTACGCAGTAGATCCAATCCTCTGGTCCAATCCTCTGTCCTGGTGGTCCAAGTATAATAGAAAAAAGTTACCGAGATGCTTTTGGTGAATGTGAAAAGAAGTGGTCAGAGGCTCCAGGTTTACTTAAGTGTTCGAATTACTATTAAGACCATTTTCTCCTTCATGCCCTTGCGTGTTTGTATGTCAATTTTGTTTTCTAATTTAAATTTTAATTCTCTGGACTATAATATTTTATCATGACCGAAATCAGTATGTTTCGTCGTCATCGTAAACGTGTGCACTTTGTTACATACATGAGTGTTTTTTGACTCTTACTTAAGAGAGCAATCTTAGGGTAGAGGCGTGAGCATTCGTTTCGTAATTTAAGGAGTCTGCGTTTGATTCCTACTGAGGTAATTAAGGAATCTTTGATCATTTACAACATTTAAGCTTCTGATTATAATAACATAAAAATACTCAATTTTTCTCTGTCTTCCAAGTTAGTTCAAATGACTTTCTTCACAGCTGTTATACAAACCGCATGACGTTATACGTCTACAACATTAATTCTCACTGTCAGAGAACCTAGCGTGTTTAACAAACAATTCATGAATACATAAGGTTCATCCTTAGAGCCCAGTATGAGTCATAAATGTGTCTGAAACTTTACTGTTTCCTAGCAATTGTTCTCAACTTCTTATACTTTACTTCTACTGCTATAAATAATAATATTTTCGTTCGCCACTTTTATTACGTTCCATCCATACGTTCAACAAAATTTGTAAATAGGAACTATTCTCTCTCATATTCGTAAGTATATTTTGTTAAAATATCAATAAAACGAATACATAATCGAAACTTTCTTAACTAAAGAAAGGACGTTACTATGAACCGTCATGAAGACAAATCCTACTTAGTTTCTGTTAAGGCATCCGAAGTTTCGATTTTCATATTGTCCAGGAGTTGGCATCTTCTTTTATCCCCTCTTTTCCTTCCGGACACTAATTTTTCCAAAGTACCTGTTATAAGGCGACAAGGTCGAAACCAATTTCTTTTTTCTTTTTCCTATGAACTTCAGTATGCTTATTTGCGTTGGAATACGACGTAATATTGACGCCTCAAGTCTTTGTAATAATAATAATTATATAGATGACAAATTTCGCATGAGAACAGATTGTAATGTGCCTCTAACATTTAAATCTGTAAATGTGCCTCTAACATTAGGCAAAAGTTACAAAATAGTCGGGTTTGGAGGGAAGTGTCTGGACCACCAGGGCATATCCCCTACCTACGTCCCTACAACTAGCTAAATGTTAAACGAAGGTTTCCAGTAAAATTTCACGTATAAAGTAGGGCTACTGAACTCACAATGACACTAAGAAAAATATGTTTTTAAGTTTTACGACCCATGCTTATGCCGGCTAAGCTAAATGAGACGTCGATTATGAGAATGAAAGAAATAGTGGAATAAAGAATGTGGGAGAAAAGAGAACACCGAGAAAATCTATTCACACGAAGTTTGTCAAGCACAATACCTACTGGGCGAAAGCTGAGATAGATCCAGAGACACATGTTCCAGAACTGAGCGGGCTGCGACTAAAACAACCACAAAGAAACCGCTTAACGTTTTTGGAACGGGGTGAACAATTAAATTTACGAAACTTCAGTAATAATAATAATAATAATAATAATAATAATAATAATGGTATTAAAGTTTTAAAAGTTGCCCTAAAATCAGGCAGAACTTACAGAAAATACGGGATTTCGGGGACGGGGTCCGGACTTCCAGGATACTTCTGCAGTTACCCAAATCTTAAATGAAAATGCTCCACAAAGTTTCATCTAGAAAGTATTCTACTCTACCTTTTAAGGAAAATAACTAATAAAAATAAATGAATATCACGCAACAGTAAAGTATATAATAAACTAACTTTTTGAATATACAGAAGTAATTATAAAAGCTTTGCTACCAAAATACCTACACAGACAATAATTCAATGAGCTCAAAAATACAAAGTAACAAAATAGCGTATAAGCTTCAGTCTACTGAGCAATTCTTAATTAAAGAATGGTCTTATATTAATTAGAGAATCTAGATAAGGCGAGAACTGTTTACGATGTTTTTCGTCAGGACTCGACTCTCATCTCCAAAGGGAGACGAAAATTTGAGTTAGCCTTGTACTATCTCGAATGTAAAATGTTAATTCTGGTCTCGATTTTAGTTGTTTTCTTTTAGAAACGAGATTAGTAATTCCTCTTCTCGTGGGCAAACCACTAAACTAAACCAAAATATTCTTGTCGAATGACACGTTTTCGCTTGTAATGGTATGACCTGAGCGATAGCTCCTAACTTTTAATCTCTACGAGATAATTATTATTATTATTATTATTATTATTATTATTATTATTATTATTATTTTATTATTATAATTCCTGAATATTAGATAGTTAAAGTATTGAAAGATCCGAGTATTCCAATATCCAAAGATAATAAAACTTGTGCCATCGCCGATAATTCGCCAGCAAAAATTCAAAAGTAAAAAAAAAACTTGCCCTCCGTGGATCCGATGCAAGGACCCTCAAATTGCTGGTCGAGCGCCTTGACCATGGAACCACAACCACTACACGATAAATTATTCATCTCTATTGTGCTCACGTTATTTTTCTTTGCCTTGGCTTACAAAGTTCTACGTTATATTTCTACGTTTCGAAACGTATTTTGTATGTATTTTATGGTGATATAAGTCAATATTATTTGGCATTATTTATATTAATAATTTGAGTTGATATTAAAACTTTGGCCCACAATTTTGTTTCTTCTGTAAACTACAGATGTGGCAGATTTAATACTCATACTCTGTATTTGGTTGCAGAGAAGTCGCCATTACTTGGTCAAAGACTTATGTCCGTCACGATACATGCATTCGATAACTGCTCGGTTTCTTCTCTGCTGTAGCTTAGTCATCCCCCTTCAGAGGGCCTTTCTTTTGATTTGCGGTTACTGGGGCAAAATTAAATAGTGAGACTAATGAAGTAAGTCAGAATTCAGAATCCATCAGAAATAAATTCTCTTGTGCTCTCTTGGACAATCCATATCAGTTACAGTGATATTTCATTAATATCTAAAACAAAGGAACATTAATTGTGCCAAAAGCAAAACCACAGTTAATGAAGCTTATAAAAATGTTTCTCTTTTCTTTTCTAAGGCTATTATTAACCTATAAATGAATACGTAATTGGTTACATGTGTTTGAAAATATTGAATATACGTGTTAAACATAAAATATTATATCTTTTAAAACTGACTTCGATATTTCGAGCTTAAATAATAAATATATATATATATATATATATATATATATATATATATATATATATATATATATATATATATATATATATCAACATTACTACTATTACTATTACTGCTAGTGCCACTACTACTATTGATAATAATAATAATAATAATAATAATTTGGCTAAATCTCTTCTTTAATACCCAAACCATATCTACATATTTTACTAAAAAAAACAAGAAAACAGTACAATAATTCATGTTCATATAAACTAATACTTATAACATCTCCGAGATGTTTGTGAATAATAAATATGTGTTCATTTCATTTCATTATTGCTATACCAAAAGTTTGTAGGCAAAGGTTAAATCAGTATTAATGCTCATGTAAATTTTGGAACTTCATGTAAACCATAAAATGTTACTTCAAGTATTACCTCGTCCAATTTATAACATCATGTTAATTCTTACTGATATACTTGCATAAAAAAGAAAAATAGAAAGTAAAAGATAAACTAAAAGAAACATATTGACTTATGAGGCAGTAATGTAGGGCCTGGAATTATATACCTCAAAAGTCGAAATCACATTTAATATTTTGCATACTTCCCCAAAACATACAAACACCAAATTGCGCAAACATGTTCAACATTGGTGTGAGTAATGGGAAAATTCCAATCTCGAGACAAAGGCGCAGTTTCCCATGGAAATGAAGTGTCGAAATTTTTCGTCGTTTCGAAATGCTGGTTTTTATGGTAGTTGCGCATATCATTGAAACGTCGTAGTTTCTCAGCCACTAAAGAAAGGAACGTCGTTTATGTTTAAAGAAAATGTTTAAAATTCGTTAACGTTTGGCAGCTGAAATCGAAAACATGTGAAATTTTAAACCTCTGTTGCTACAAAGTCAAAATTTCGTACGCATGTCTATTCTGATGCGAAGTGTGCGAGACTGTGGTTAAAATGAAAAAAAGTATCCATTTTGGGTGCAAGAATGTCCATTCAAAGACTCAAGGGAACTCTATGCAGATATGGTGGAAACACGAAATTTCGTTCAAATGTGCAGATTATAGCGTAAGTAAGAGGAAAAATCCGACATGTTAGAAAAGTCGTAACCGTGAAAATTGTAACTTGCGCTCATGGTAGATCAGTTAAGTTTAGGAAGAAGGGTAGTTTAAGCGAAGCAACAAATCATTGGAAAAGTCGCCATCTTGAATGTAAAGTTGCCACGTTGTTGAATTGACTTGCTTTGCCTTGTTATGTACTATCTGTACTATAAGGTAATAGAATGGTCAGTTCTCAACGTAGTAGCTTGGCTCAGAGGCAGTCAAGGTTGGATTCCTGGCAAAACGTTTATTTTTGTCTAGTATTTTTCTTATCACGATTGCTTTGTATTCGGAAAGTAATTTTTGTTTGTATTGCGCGAACCAAGTATATTATGACTTTACATATGCGTTTTCTAAAGCATATCTAATTAAATATTATCAATAGCTTTAAACAGTAACAACTAAAAATGAAAATAACAAAGAGGATACTTCAATACTATATAATCCAATTAAAGTTTTCTACCTACTTATTGTCTATATGGGAGGTTTCTTAACCATGTCCCAGTTGCTCATCCTCGCTAAATTATTGTTAATATTTGTAAAGTTTTTTGAATATATTGTTTAGTTGTAGTTCAAGATGCTATGCAGGAAACAATGCAGTTTGAATGGAAGTGTGTTTGGTAAGAGGTCTCTGCAGTAAAAGAAGTAAATTCGTTTACACTACTCTTTTACAAGTTAACACGGATTATTGCAAAGACATGACCGTGGGTCTGGGGAGGGAGCCCCCAGCGACCCTTAGTGAGTTTGGCATGTAACTTCTAAAGAATAATTAATATGGAAAACATATTAAAATTTAACACCAATGATTAAAATTATATGTTTACTGGATATTTTAAGCAATATGTCTAACTATTCAGCACAGTATTTTTAGTAAATCGTACTTTCTTTCAGGAGCGAAGCAACTTGTTTCGGTGAGAATAGTAGCAGAGGAAAACAAAAGACCTTTCAAGCTATATGTGTGTCTCTGAAAGAATTCTTTCTCTACTCAAGTTTAGACACAACGACATACATTGGGAAGCACTCTTCAAGTTTTATTGTTAGGTATAGTAATGGAAACTAATATTCATTTCAATTATATATGATATAATGAGAAGTTCTCTAATATCTGAGTAGTATTACAGTAATTAGAAAAATGAGCGGAATACTTAGTGAAACTATTCAATCTTTACAGTACGAACGGTTGATATCATTTGCTAATAGAGTAGTGCGGCCTTAGGATCTCAGCAATGACGTCTGATAATATCCAAAAATAGGAGTTACATTTTTCATTTGCCTGGTTCCGAATCAATTTCAGTTGTTGTGCATACATTGAACGAAATAGGTACAGTAAACAAAGTACGGAAGTAATAAGGTCTTTAATGTAACGTATTCCAATGTATTCTACTGGCCTTGTTGCTCGAGTCATCGGTACTCTGTTCCAACTGTAAACATTGTCGGTATGCAAATGCTAATTAGAGACAACAAGAGTGTGCCGACGAGCCTAAATGTTACGAATGTTTGAAGGTCAAAATAAAACTTATCCTAATCGATCTCCGTGTCTGCATATTAAGACTAGGAGCATCATAATCTTGCTTATACTAGAAGCATCAAAGGGGTCAGTTTGACCCCTACTTAAAAATACACACATTAAACAGTACTATTCTTTATTATTTGTATACGTTTGGTGTTGTTGTAGGGTTTTTAGTATTTATAAATTAAAATTTCAATATTTTGTATCTTAATTTTACATTTGTTATTGTTCTTAGTGAATAATTTTAATATTATAAGTTTCGTAATCTATAAAGGTACTTAAAATGAAGTTACATTATATAGCAGATATAATTAACACTACTTATTGTTACTGTAAAATTTCTTAGTTTCCCTACAAACATCATAAACAATAGGAATTAAAATAAAATATAATAACAAAATGAATTAGAACATGAACTTGTTTACAAGTAGGCATGTTTTATAATGTTCACATCTACATGCCTACTCATCACATTTTGAACAAATAACGTACTTTATGGTGAACTTTTCCAGGATCCACAGACGTGCCTCTTACAGTGGAAACAATAATCTTGTGTTTTGTTTCCATTGCACTCAGATACTTGACATCTCTTCCGCTTGGTTGTTTGAAGCAATCCAGGTACACATTGTTTGGAACGATTACCGTCCTCCTTTAGTGTCTTCACTTCCGTACACTGTTCCTCTCCTAATGCTAAAAGAAATTGATGGCGAGTGATCTTTCTCGTTACCAGCTTGTAGAGGACGAAAGCATTTATAGCTGCCAAATCAAGGATGTTATAGAAAATCTGTACTGGCCATTTTCTACTCGCGGCTTTCACGGAGTACTTTCGTGCCATCTGATCGATTACATCAACTCCAACCTTTTGTTTATTGTAAAATAAAATTGTTTCAGACATTTTCTTCTTATGGCTGATATCGATGTCAACATAAGAGTGAAGGCTATTCAAAACATGAAGGACATTTTGTTCTTCTTACAATGATATGCCATGAGCGTGATATCATGCATACAGAATTTTACGCCATATTTGTCTGGTTTGTTGCCCATGAATTGTATGAATTTTCACCGCATCTTCATTGGAAACAGTTGTTCATCAACCTTACAATAAGGTTATGGATTTTAGCACTCTTGAGAGTTTTCAATAAAAGCTTTCCAAACCGTGGAAATCATACAAAACTTGTCAGATTGATACTTTTCCATCCTAGTACTTTTTATATCGAATCTCAGAAACCGCATGATTTCTCTAAATCTTCTTATTGACATTGTATCACTGAAAACTCGCGGTACCAATTTCTTTGACCAAAGGCTCTTTATGCTAATCCCCTTCATCCCTAAAGCACCGCGAAGATAAAACAACCCTATGAAGGCGTCTAACTCTTGAAGTGAAACTGACCAAGTTGGGTCATTCAAAAATCTTTGAGCTTCGACTTCCGTACACTTCTTTATGCCGCATAACAGGTTCATCTATTATAAGTCTGAAAGAACTAGATCCTGTGTCGTCGATATGCCGAAAAGCATATGGGTTTGGACCTGGAGTTTTACGTAACACGTTATGATGTTTAGCCTTTCCGCGAACACTTTCACAGGTTTGTTCGACCCAAACTGTCTGATCTCTGGATAATTCAAAATTTTCAGCATCCGTCTCATCTCCATGCTTTCACTGTCATTAAAATCTTCATAACTCGCAGAAACACTTTCCCCATCTGACAATTCAGTAATGCTGATATCACTAATGCATTCATCGTCACTTTTATCACTATAGTCACCACCAGAGTCGATTCCATCAATAGCCTGTAGTTTTTGTAGTATTTCTTCCGACGAAGGTTTTTTTCTCAGCACTCATCATGCACCACACTAACAGCAACCAATTAGAACACACATATAGTGAATTATATCAACCACAAAAGTAATACTAATTAGTATGTTAAAAATATGTATCAAAATGTTTGCAACTGTCAAAAATCCGCATTGTAGGCATGAGGGTCAAAATGACCCCTGTGAGGCTTCTATGTAAAATGTAAGAAAAGTGGTATATATAAATATTTTTAAGTGTGAAAATGTGATTTAGTTAGAGTATTGGTAGAGTGATAAAAAGTCGGGACATCTGGTGGCCGCATTTTCAAACCTTTAGAAATTATAACAAAATAATCATCCAGTTGGGTCAAAATGACCCCTCTGATGCTTCTAGTGTTAAAGGAGAAATACGGATAATGTTCACAAGAGTCTACTCTAATGCATAGGTATATAGACCCAGGCTTATCTTGAACGTTCGAATCAACCATTTACAATACCACTTTTGAAAATCAGAAACCTTTAATTTCACCTGTAACATGTCATATGAATTGTCAAGATACACTCTCTAAATAAAACAAGATTACTACCACTGAGATCCTGATGATTGTTCACTATGTGAGAAACGCCTACACTGAAAAAAGAAACGTGAATTAAGTGATATGATCATAATCGAAGCCCGATATGTATGTATAGTAACGATGATTTTCCGATTACTCCAAACAGTTATTATGTACAAAAATAAATGATTTCATGGGTTTGATGGTTAAAGTATAGATTAATGAACTTTTATTAGGATTCTTAAATGTTGGATGTAAACTTAAAATGCCTGGTTACACATAAACCTCGAAGAACGTGCTACAGAGGCAGGTGCAGCTAAGATCTCGAAAATTATTAGCATTGAATACTGTTCTGTAATTTACGTACTAGAGATAAACTAAACCAGGATGTGTGATCTGCATTTGAATTACAGAAAAAGCCTTCTCCTCTGTACTACATTAATGTGATCACAGTTCTCCAACTCCACAAGCTTTCCAATTTCTAAATCATTCTAATTTTTTAGCCTTAACATGTAAGTTCGAACTCATGAACTGTAAAATTCTTTACCGCCACTACGGAACACATTCCTCATTTACAAGATATCGGGGTACATTAATAACTATAGTTGTCTTTTGAATTTTGTTTTACGAAAGACCAATATTCGCTCGGTAATTTTCGAATTGTTACGAAAGAGTGAGCACAGAACAAATATTAAAGATTTTTTACTCCTATAAGAAAATTTATTATGACATTAAAATAGAAAAATATATGGTTCCCATAACAAGACACCAGTAAATTCACATGGAGAACCAATGTTCTTTTATTAGTAATTCTCTTGACATAGGATCAGATTTTGTCGATATAATTAAGTAGTGAGGATGAACAACAAAATACTCTCATATTGATCAAACTAAAAGATGCCAAAATACGAAAAACTCAATCTTTCTATTGGAATTTCAAATATATGTCAATGTAGTGAACATGTTAATTTCTTCGTCCTTCGTGCGAGAGATCTTGGTTTTGATTTAAAGTCGAGACCTTCGTCGGAAAGTTCTAACAGCTTTTCTAGCCCTGTCATTCTGTTTTTTCCGGGGTTTTCTTCATTCACACCACACATATTTTTAAATGGCACCTAACATACAGGATCCAGCCCAATTCCTTCCTTTACCATTCCTTTCTTGTTTCCTTCTTCCCCGGATGCTGTGCAAGCTGAGGGACGTCATCTCTTCTTAATTCCATCATGAGTAGTAATACTTAGAAATGTGTATATATAAGTTTAACTAAATATTGTCTTAGTTTTCAAAAACAAATTAAAGTCTTTTATGTATCCAACGTAGAAAGAAACACTGAATTACCATACATGTAGGTAGAGATGTGTGCTTTCTCCAATTTAGGAGAGGAAATTCACAAATTGGTAATTTCCCTCTAGTCACACGCGAGTTCAGTGGAGCTTCTCAATTCACCCTTTCACGCATAATGACGACCCGCTATATGATTAAGCCAGACCTCGCTGCATTCAGAGATGCAGTGGGCCGTTATGAACACTCATCCCAATCATTTATAATTAGTTAATGATGGCAACCGTTCTTAGCGTGATTACTATATTATACTGCTAAACATTCGACATACTCCTGAAAAATATATGAGTCAGAGACTTGGGAATAAGTCCGTTTTCAATAAAAGTATTCTTCCTTTGTTCATACGAATTGAATTCTTAACGACATTTTATTTTAGGCTTTAATTTGTTATTGTTATCACTACTTTTAGTTGTTTCGTTGCATGTTATGTACACTCTATCATCTTATTTGTAGTACTAGCTTAATGAGATCTAATTTTATTTTATAAGTGGTTTGGATTGCTTTGGATTATCTTATTTTATAGAGCTTACTAAAGATGTATGTAAATTTGGAAATCTTACTATTATTATTACTATTTTATATTGGAAATCCTGTTCCAAAGATGATGTATCAGTCATATGTGTCTTTTTGTCACGGAGGCAAATATACTGAATTCTGATTTCTTTATTTAACATATAATTCATAAATCGTTATGTATTACTATTATTGTAAAGATGATGCACAAAAGTACCGATATGGTTGGAAATTCACAGGAAACATTTTTCAAGTGCCACACTCCTATTTGCTTGAAACTCCTGGAGTGAATAAAGGAATCCAAAGTAGACATATGTGTTTTTATATCGGGCAACATTGGGGATGATGAGGCTAAATACACCCCTAAAGTGCGAACATAGGGCAATATGACATTTTAGCTAGTCCATAACAAGAAACACAGTAGATGGATCCCTTGTAAATATTGTCCAGGGTGAGATATAAGATTGGAATTCGTTACTACAGTTTGAATTGTCGTTTGCACCTGTTTTATAAAGCAATATGTTGAGCATGGTTACATCACAGGATTCTAGAAATTAAATAATAATACGAACAATTCATAATACAATTGGGTACTGAATTTAATTCGTTTTATCCATGATAAGAATCTTACAAGTGGAAAGTTATTTCGCATTAATAAAAAGACAATCATCATGCCTCGTGTCCTATATATCATTGAAGACGTGCACGGAGCGATATATATATAAAGAATAAAGTCTTATTTTTTATTTATATATATATATATATATATATCATGAGCCATGCTTATCGTTGTATTTACTGGGCAAGAGTAAAGCGTCTATCAGAGCAATATGTTGAATGACAAGTGTGCCGATAAGTTATCAGTGAACAATGGTCAATCCGTAAATCGTATGCCTCGTGTCCTATATATCATTGAAGACGTGCACGGAGCGATATATATAAAGAATAAAGTCTTATTTTATATATATATATATATATATATATATATATATATATATATATATATCATGAGCCATGCTTATCGTTGTATTTACTGGGCAAGAGTAAAGCGTCTATCAGAGCAATATGTTGAATGACAAGTGTGCCGATAAGTTATCAGTGAACAATGGTCAATCCGTAAATCGTATGCCTCGTGTCCTATATATCATTGAAGACGTGCACGGAGCGATATATATAAAGAATAAAGTCTTATTTTATATATATATATATATATATATATATATATATATATCGTGAGCCATGCTTATCGTTGTGTTTACTGGGCAAGAGTAAAGCGTCTATCAGAGCAATATGTTGAATGACAAGTGTGCCGATAAGTTATCAGTGAACAATGGTCAATCCGTAAATCGTATGCCTCGTGTCCTATATATCATTGAAGACGTGCACGGAGCGATATATATAAAGAATGAAGTCTTATTTTATATATATATATATATATATATATATATATATATATATATCATGAGCCATGCTTATCGTTGTGTTTACTGGGCCGTAATAAGTCATTATCCAAAATGTGTGTAAAAGCCATTAAATTCCATTAGTCTACTTGTAGTCTATCTTGCTATTATGGACATTCCAGAACCACCTCTGAACAGGGCAAAGTTACATCTTGCAAACTACCTCCGGGAATTGATCAATGACGCTGCAGATAGCGCCAAGTCAATATACAATGAGGACGTTACTGTACACTTTGATTTGGATGAGGATGTCATGCAACCAAATGATATCACCGACTCTGGAGAAGTCGATAAAACTTACGAGATATATGTGAAGAAGAACATCGGGGACCTACGGTAATATGAATGTTGAGTCTGTGGACTTGGAATACAAGAGGAAAGCAGTTGAATTATGGAATAGTGGACAACGAAAGAGATTGTCGTTACAGTACGTTATGCGGCAATACAAGAGAGTGACGTCCCGAAAACAGTCGTACCACTGGGAAGAGCAAATCTTTCCAGGTGGAACATGCAAAGACAAAGTGCGTGAGGTGTCGCTCCTTTCAAACTGCAGTAGGTTCACATTTACCTCAGAATGCCGTCGATCTGCAGCGGTGGGCTTTCCAAGCAGGTAAAGATCATAACCTCGCTTCATTTACGGCTTCAAAAACGTTGCTGTGATCATTTAAGCGGGCGCACAATGTTTTTTCACGTAAAAAAAACAAACTTATTGTTGTTTTCCAACATTAGCCAAAGAGTATCTCTAACGGCTTAACTAGTTACGGTCTTCTTAACAGGTGTAGTATTGCGTATGTTTGCAGTTCAAGTGTCTGTTTAACCCTTCATCATTCACGTTGGCCGATTAAAAGGAACGTATGTCCTACTTTTGATTACTTTGCTCACTTCAGGAGTTTCAAGCACATCCGCTTTGTGCATTGCTAGTTATGGCCCTCTAAAATGTCATATTGCCCTAAATTTGTACTTTAGGTGTGTGTTTACCCATTTCATCAACCACGTTGACAGACATGAAAACACATGTGATCTGCTTTTGATACTTTATTCACCGTAAGAGTTTCAAAACAAATCCGCTTTGTGCGTTCCTACTTATGGCCTTGCGAAAATGTGTCATACTGTCCAATGTTCCCACTTTAGCGGGGTGTTTACACCCTTCATCTTTCACGTTGGCCTATATAAAAAACAAATATATCCTACTTTTGATTCATCTATTCAGTTTAGGATTTTCAAACAAATTCGCCTTATTCGTTGCTAGTTATGGGCTTGCTAAACTGTCATATTGCAGTATGTTCTCACTTTAGGGGGTGTTTACCCCTTCATCCCCCACGTTGGCTGATATAAAAAACGCGTATATCCTATTTTAGATTCCTTTATTCATTTCAGGAGTTTCATGCAAATCGGAGCGTGACATCGAAAAACCTTGCTGTAAAAACTGCAGCACATATTGTTTCGCATACAGTACATTATTTGGGATATATCTGTAATAGAGTAGTTTTCGTCTTAAAGAATGTGGTATTTTCATTGAAAATAAAATAAAGCAGCTGACATTGCAGACTGCGATTTAGGATGTATAGAACATTGTACACAACTAAAATAGTGCCATAAACGGGACCTGGATTTACAACAGTAAATTGGCTGGAAGATGCTACACAACCTTGTACACAGAAAAGAGCTGAACAACGTCGATAAATTGGCGGGTATGTAATATGCTATGACCTGATTTCCAGGAATATGCTATGATCGGATTTCCGTGGCGGGTTCAAGTTTTTATTTAATATAGCAGTGAAATTTCAAAATCGTTCTATAGTGTGTTATACAACGAGTAGTTTGTAGAGATATTTTGATTCTTTCAGCTTTATTTTGAGCAGCAACCTACAAATTAAATATGTGACGGTTCTGCACTGCTCCCACAAGACCACCATTAGCAGGATATTTTTGCATCCGTAAATAATTTTAGAGGTTAACAGTTTCTTTTAAAATTTACTTGCTGACATTTGTCAGTGGCAAATAATATGTGTTCAACCGTAAGATAGACTAGCTAAATTTAAATTTCTGATTATTTCAAATGAACATTTATGCATGCAAAAGCAAATATTGTCACTTTTGTACACATTATAAATGAGTAACGATACATACATTTTATATACTTTTTTGTTTAATTTCTTTAGGATTTTTTGGTTCATTGTATTGGCAGTATTTGCTGCATTGTGCGTTTTGTCTACATGTTCTCTATCGAATACATTCTATTATAATTCAGTTTCCTACGAAGTGCTTCAAAATGACCAATCATGGAAGTCTCCTCTGCCAGCTGCATTCTTTTGTCAAGTCAAGGAGGACGTGTGGAAACTGTAAGTTATGCTAATTGCAAGCCTATTTAAAATTTAAATTTGGAAAAATACATAATTCGGTGTAGACAAGTCTAAAGAGCATAGTAAGTAATTTAGTGACATAAAATCTAACCAGGAAAAAGTTCCAGAAACTGCTGCACCAGAAAGGCAGTGCATTGTCGTGAAGTGGGGTCAACTCACTTTGCTTGGGAACTGTGTGCATAGCTGCTTGGTCCATTACACTAAAAACTTCTGTATTCCCACATAAGTAGCATCATTTGACAAAGTGCTTGAGGGAGGAATTCTTTATGGATGAGAGCCTCAGAGTCGAAGAACACCACGAACATTGTCTTGATGCGAAGTCTTTTACTTCTCACTCCGACGCAGGACCCCCCACTCCATACTTCGACAGTTGTTTCAGATCTTACGTCAGGCAACCGGTCTCGTCACCCGTAAGGATGGTATTCAGGAAATTTAGATTTTGATTTGCCGTATACATGAGGTCTCCACAGACGTCAAGCCGAAATTGAATTTGATTTGATTTTCAGTTTAATGTCCCTTTCAGCAGCGAGGTTATATCAGACGGGACCTACTGATTAACGGGAATCCGAACCACATGAGCACCGCCGGGAAACAAACCCGGGTCTTCCACGCCAAAGGCACGCACACTAATTGCTTAGCTACAAAGGATCTCCGAAGTTGAATTTGTTCCGGCGTTAAAATGTGGCGCACTATTTGAAAGCAAAACTTGCGTTTAACCAAATGCTGAATCACTGTGAGATTAACCGTTTACTACCAATTCCGACTTCCTCCGCTATCATTCGCACTGTAACATGACAATCCTGGGCCTAAAGTTCCTTCACTTCCTGTATGTGCAGGCTGGCCAGTTGGGGATGTCTTACAAAGTGTCCTGTCTTCTCGAAAACTTTCTAAAAATTCATTAACACACTTCAAAGTAACACGTTGATGCTAGTGGTCTACTAATCCACGCTTAATTGCATGCATGGTGAACATGCCCACGACCGTTCGGTCTATTTGATAGACGGGTTCCGCGAGAATGTAACGCACCCCGCCCGTGGTTGCTCGTGCTTGGACTTAAGTCCACGTGCACAAGTGCACCGCCAAGATTTGCCCCTTAATCTTGACACCAAAGTGTGTAATCCCCATTCATTGAGGGAGTTGGATACGCCCACTACGCGGCCAGACCGAAGTCCTGAGTGCCTACCAGTTAACCTACTGGTGGAGGCGGTCTTGCTACCGAGTCAGGCCCTACCATACTCTGCCGGCATGGTGCCCGAGCGTTATAAGGCAAGCTCACCTCCCGCACATGTTCACCATTGCCCAGGTTCCTGAGATTAGTTCCCATTTGCTACCGAATCCCACCACAACCCGGCAGAGTCCAACCCAATCCGGAAACCCCAGGCAATGCCCGAGGGTGCTAGTGGCCCGGCCCTGCCTACCTCTATCATTCAACTGGCAACCGCCGTGTGTAGAGGCACCACACACACGTCGAGATGCTGGGCATCTCATCCCGGATCCAATGGTACGTGTTAAGTCACCATTTAAGTTTGGAGCCAGCCCATATCCTACAGGGTTACCTCCCTTCCACGGAATTAGTACCGTTGCCCAGGTATCTGGGATTGGACCTTTCCCGTTTCCGTTTGGTTCTCCTAGCAGGCAGGAATCTAACTCTCCCCTCCCGGTAGGATCGTCCAAGCAATACGGGACTACCTCTCTTTTACGTGTTGAGGTACCATATACACGCTGAGATACTCAGTATCTCTTCCCGGACCCAATAGCACGTGTAGGTCGCCATTTGGGAGAAGGGCCGTGGCCACTGCTCTCCCAGCACAATCTCCGTAAACGGTTGTCAGCATTTCCTAAGTCTCTTTCGCTGATTTTTCAAGTTTCAAACAGAACAGCATATTCGTTCACTGCTCCATATTTGTATCAATCTTTGGCTTCGAGTCCTTGCACTACACCTTCACTCTATAATGTGCTGTTTACACACGATAAGCACACTTACACCTCCGCCACTCAGGAACTTGTTTAGATATGTCTTTTCCTTTCCGGTGCAAAATATGACGGTCACCTCCTCTTACAACTGTGAGCACTATGACGTCATTAAAAGAATTGTTTTGGAAGAGATTGTTGTTATTCCTTCTTATATACAAGGCAGTTGTATTTTGATTCATAATATTCTTATATATTATTTACTGATTAGCCATTCACGTATGTCACTATATTTTCTTTCTAACCAACGTTCCGAAAACATGTTCAATCTTGATGAACGTCTTCGAAAAAAAGCACCTATAGTATTGAGAACGGAAGGTAGTTTTAAATATTATAGAGTGCTAAAAATGGAGTTAATTTTTTCTTTCATTTCACTTCAAAAACTACAGTAAGACACAAGTATAATTTTAGGTAAGATATATGAAAAGGATAAGTAGTTTAAAAGAGGTGTTTCGTACAGTTACAGAACAGCAAATATTATTAGGGATTTCCTTTAATTTCAAAGTTATTCCATCTACGTACACACATAATAGCCCTACCAAAATGCAAAGTAGAACTGCACCTTACTCACAATGATTAGATAACTAACATGTGCTTTTCCACAATAAACTCTTACTAGACTTTGAAATTATTGTTTACCACAACCTCAGATAAATTATTTTTGCTGGAGACTACATTCAGAACATGGCACACAGGCACATTTTACAGATCTTGTCATTCTTTTGTTCCCTTTTCTTCTTTTCGGTGATCAGAGGAACACGTTTGCAGACGAAATATCAGCACCAGACAAGTATTTAACACAATGTTTGGAATTAGTATTCATTCAGCCTTAACAGAGCTTTCGGACCACTATTCTTCTAACACCACAAATGTGATTTTATAAGAATAATAATTAATAAAGCGGTTTGTGTCCTTTCTTTCAGGCCATGCTCGACAGTGATATTGAACTGTTCCTTGAATGGAGAAGCTTTTGAATGCTGTAAATACATTGGAAAGATTTCGACGGATTTTGGCTCATGTTATGTCATGAACTCAAGGCAAGCAAGGTAAATTATGAACAGTACAAAGAAAGAAAATTTAAAATATTTTGAGTTAGAAATGAATAGCAGACAAAATTGTCTTCACTGATATCGCACTAAATTAAGTTCATATCCCACATATGATATACATATATATCAAAGAACTTAGTGTATTTAAAAAATTAACTCTGGTATTACATTTCTATAAGAGAGCGAAATTAATGTTAAGTGAAACACAATTCTTATTAAAATATGTTAAAACTGTAACAGAATAATAGATAGAAAGTTACAGAACTATAGGATACTGTCAAACTTGCAAAAATAACTCACCGAAATCTAATCTCTCCAATAGTGTTTATCTCCAAACAACGAAACCTAATTATCCTAGTTTTTATTACACTTAAATTACACTACGACTTCTCTTCAACTGTTTGTAACTAGTCGAAAGCTCACCAAGAATCATTGGAACTGATTCATAAATAATATAAAACTGATCAAGGCTGGGGATCTTAAAGCTAAGCTCAGAAATATTTTAATAATTGGTGTTTTGTATGCTTTCTTCGCATGTGGTAAATATTTCTTACAGTTCATTGTGTCAGCATTGATCCGGGGATGGCTTCTCAGACAAAGCGTATCTGCTCCAACCTTGCTCATGGCCGGGCTTGGTGACACCACGTGTAATATATGCTGTGTTTTATGGTTAAGGGTGCTCGTTAATACAGGTGAAGGACACTAACCTACCCGCCTTTATAGACAGAAAAAAGTTATTTTTGGTTTAAAAAATTAGCTAAGTTCATTGAAAAATATGGTGATTTCTAAAATATCAAAATAGTAAAAATAATAAGAACATTTACACACTAATATTTGGAAACATAAATGTCATTTAGTATAACTGAACGATATATATACTTAACAGAATTGTTTTTGTATACTAAATGAAAACTATAATTAAATTAAACTGAACATTTATATGAAGAATAAGCTACGTCAATCAATACAACACAAATAATGATGTAACAATATTAGATCACAAGATAATATTCAGTACCCAATTACAGATTAATACACGCTGTAAATAAACAACAAAATTTGCCATCAATTAACGAGTCAAATATAACCAATACTTGATTCGCTCTTACAACATTAAATTTGATACAAAATATATTTAATATAATTTATAACAACACTCATCATGTTAGTGACACCCAATATCAAAAGCGCTTGAAATTTATAAATACAATCAAATTTTACAATCACAATTTCGAAGTCACAAACAAATTTTTAGTTTCTAACCGATCCAATCTACGGGTGTAACGGATAAGCAGCGCATGCAACACATTGGATGTAACTTTTATTTCGAAAACAAACAACAAGGAGATCTATGTAAAAAAAAATAGAAAATTGATTAAACTACTTTTCATTTTAGTCGTTGAGTCAGAATCCAAAAAATAGGTTTTTGGTTTCATCTCTAAGGACTTGATGATGTGTACCTTTTTGTACTCACAGTGGTCCAAGGTGTTCATCAAATGATGATACCCTGAAATTTGTGGTAGTTTAAAGCTGCCATATTGAAAAATGGCTGCCATGTCTCTACATTTACAAGGTTTTGCGCATTTATCCCATAAACGGTTCCTCTTATCGAGAAAATGAAGAGGTATGAAATTGAAGAGGATAAAATTTTGCACATATTATGTTCAGTAATATTTTTTATTAGAACCAATCGATTAGGAGATATTTGCGATTAAAGGAAAACGGCCTTGTTTTAAATTGTAACATTTATTATTTTCCCTGGAAATATTTTACCGAGATACATATTTCTGAAGTATTTAATATTTGTACTAATAAGTTCCTTCAAAAATTATTCATGTTAGTGTTCATCTTCACTGCTGTCGTCATCAGATGACAGTCCAGCGTCGAAATCAGTGACTTGTTCATAGTTGGAACAGGTCTGTATTTTGCAAATGTCTGTACATCTGAGGCTGTTGGAAAGGCACATACATGAAGGCATGGCACATTTTCTTGGGCAAGAATATGACATCAATTCCAAAACAGCTTCAGGGGCAGGAGAACAGTCCATCCATTGTACTCCCAGACAAGATCTTCCCTCACTGTCCGTTGTAGAAACCCAGCCATGGTCCACTGGGGATGGAAGCTCTGAATCAGCTTGTAGACATTTCTTCCAAACGAGGGCTTGGTAGTTTGCTCTTCTTATATGTTGACAGAGCGTGTTCCGACATGGAGGAAGGCTATGAGGTTCAACAGACCCCTTTTTAGCAGAAAATATGCTGTAACGCAATTCATTAATGTCAGTAAACTTTTGCTGTCAGGAGTAGAGCTGGCAAACAAAGAACTCAAGCTGCTTCTTTGTTTCCTCTGGTATTTCAGCTTGAGTTCCAAGAATACTTAAAGCGGTTCAGAGTCTAGTTTTGTGAGTTATTACCTTGTAAGCAGCAGATTTCCCCTTGCCTGCAACTGCACTTACTGCATCGCACCCAGTAAATGAATGAATTCCGGGCAATGCTTTACACACTTCTTGACCTACAAAAACATTCATCTCACTCATGTTGTAGTACTTTATTCTGTCACTAGATCCACATTTTAGAAATATTGATCCCTTGTACTTTTTCAACTCTTCTTCTATAGCAAATAGTGTAATAACAGCAACATCTGTGTCAACGGAGTTAATAATTATCTTTCTAAATCCCGAAAGAAGAGCATGTTGTACGTGAAGAAGAAGTCGGGTATCCGCCTCTCCTTGGAAACATGTCAACTCAGGAGCTTCTTGTGCCAGTTTGCTTGTAATTTTATGGCACTTTTCTTCACAAGTAACATACATAACTCGTGTATTCAGCTGATTGAGATGCTGCTCGCCCTGTCACTCTTTCCAAATGAAACGTATAAGTTCCTTTTTGTTCTCGTCATCAGATAAAAACTGCTTCCATTTTCGGACTGAATGGGCAGCAGTTATATGTTTCACTTTTATAGAATCACCGACAGCTCGATATTTTCGTTCGCTACTTTTTATAGACACTTGTCTGTACGTATCAAAGACAACGTGAATTGTCTGAGAAGATACGGATTCTTGTAATATTCTCGAAAAGAGCTTGTCAGCTACTTCGCCAAATGTTTGTGGTCCCTGTGGCAGCTTTTGAACAAGGCACATTCCATCAAAGATGTTAACAGCGCTACTAGGAATTTGCCCGTCAGTTGAAAAGTCTTTGGTCAGGATTTCCATCAGTTTGGAGTTAGCAGTTTTTCGAATCGAACCATCAGGAGTAGCCAAAGACCATGGAAGAGGTCCCAGAGGATACGAGAAAAGATTTCGCATGTCCAACTCTCTTCGGCTAGCAATGATTGCCATGTGAGCAAACAGATTTCTTTCCGCCTTGAAAGCGAACTCTGTGTTATTCATCTTCACACTCTCTTTCTTCTTCAAATCAGAGAACGTCTTCAGTTTCTGCTTCTTGAGAGGCTTTAAAAATCCTTCTTGTTTTGAGTCTTCATACAGATGATCTTTCTTGAATTTTTCATAAGCTTTTTGGACTACTTCATATGCTGTGACCATGTCTTTGACAATTTCTCGAGTTGGCATAGCTCCAGTAGATAAACTGATCGTATCTATTTCTTCAAACGGATTTATCCATTCATTGGTCATCAGGTTTTGTAAAGCTGAAACGTTCATATTTATGGATCCTAGGCAAAGAAAGATTTGGATGTAGCACAGATTGTCCTGAAGAAGAATTGCAGCTTGTTCTTTCACGAACCATGTGAAGAAATGCTGCTCTCATATCAGAGTTTAAATAATATCTTTCAACTGCTGCAAGTCTTCTGCTGAACTTCGTTGTACCTTTTGTTCCCTGTGTGCCTTTATTTATGTTTTTTTTTTTTCAATATTATTTTCAGAACATTTTAAGAAAAATAACTTTTGTTAATTTTATTCCGTTAATTTGAGTAACTATCAAGAAGGAAAAACTAAAATAGTGTAATATTAGCGGTCATTTTCCAATATGGCGGTCATTAGCTACTCTGTAACTGACATCATGGATAAAAGCCATTCTGATATTGTGTAGCATCAAAAATGTATAGTACACCAAGTCCACAGAGAGGTAATCATACAACTCACTTGTTAACAAATGGTCTCAAAAATTGCAGTATTAGCGGCCATTTCCAATATGGCGGTCATTAGCTACCCTGTAACTGAGAGTATCATGGATAAAAGCCATTCTGGTATTGTGTAGCATCAAAAAATGTATAGTACTCCAAGTCCAGAGAGATGTAATCATGCAACTCCCTTGTTAACAAATGGTCTCAAAAATTGCAATATTAGCGGTCACTTTCCAATATGGTGGCCATTAGCTACCCTGTAACTGACAGTATCATGGATAAAAGCCATTCTGGTATTGTGTAGCATCAAAAAATGTATAGTACACCAAGTCCACAGAGATGTAATCATCCCCATCAGGATGCCGCGGTCGGCAAGAGGGATTGCCGCCGTCGACGGTGGCAGGCCGCCGGTAGGCAGCCGGCACCCGTCCGCGGCGGCACGACGATCTACTTGTTCAAAATTGCCGACCTTTTGCCGAGGCGGCAAGCGGTCGAAAATCGTAAAAAATAATGCCCTTTGCCGACTCTTTGCCGACTGTTGCCGACCGCCAGAGTCGGCAAAACAGTCGGAAAGACCTCTTTCCGACCCTCTGCCGACTCCTTATGCCGGCCTCTTTTCGACGGCGGCGCTGGCGCATTTACTGCACCTTTACGGCTGTTTGCCGACTGCTCGGCAAGGCAACTTTCCGACGGCGGCGCCGGCGCATTTAATGCTGATTTCCGGCTGTTTGCCGACTGCTCGGCAAGTCAACTTCTCGACGGCGGCGCCGGCGCAGTTAATGCTAATTACCGGCTGTTTGCCGACTGCTCGGCAAGTCAACTGTTCGACGGCGGCGCCGGCGCATTTTATGCGCCTTTCCGGCTGTTTGCCGACTGCTGGAAGGGACCTCTTTTCGACGTCGGCTTCCCGATTCTCCCACTGGCGGCATCCGACTTCTTGCCGCCGTCGAAAAGTGGCCCTTTGCCGACTGGAAATCAACACTTCAGGAAGGCAAAATTTTCATCAGCCTTTACATTAGTCTTGCCTAAGTCTTCCTCCATGCTATGATTTCTCAACAAGGAGCAGCCTTGGAAGTTCTTGAAGTATAATACTTGCATTTTTTTGTGTGTCCGAGTATAAAATTTGATCTTTTTGCTTTTTTGCAGCACTTTCAGCCAAAAAACAAGAAATTGAATGGGACATGGAAATATTATATACTTTCAGAACTAGCAATTGTGCCCTTCATGAGAAATCATAGCACGGAGGCAAACTTAGGCAAAGCTACTCTAAAAAGTGGTGAAAATTTTGCCTTCCTGAAGGGTTGATATCCAGTCGGCAAAGGGCTACTTTTCGACTGCGGCAAGAGGTCGGATGCCGCCTGTGGGAGAATTGAGAAGCTGACATCGAAAAGAGGTCCTTTCGAGCAGTCGGCAAACAACCGGAAAGGCGCATAAAATGCGCCAGCGCCGCCGGTGGAAAGTTGCCTTTCCGACCAGTCGACAGACAGTAGAAAAGATGTGTAGCACTGCAATGAAAATCATGGCGGATTCCCACCAGTAATAAAAATGAAATGAAATCTTTAATTTTACGTCCCACGGTTATGCCGGTTAGGCTAAAGGAGACGGTGATGATGAATAATGAATGAAATGGTGGAATGAAGAAAGTGGGAGGAAACGGGAGAACCCCGAGAAAACCCACGTACGGTGTTTGTCCACCACAAAGTTCACTTGGCGGGAGCAGGGTTTGAACCCGAGACTCCTAACACCAGCGGTGAACGCTCTACCACTGAGCCACCGCGGCTTCCCCCACCACCAGTAATATTGCACTCGGTACATACGCAGTACATTTCTACAATTCTCAGTACGATTTAAGTGCTATATAGAGGAAAAGTATCTGGGAATGACTTACAAATGCTTAAAAGCGCACTAAAAATAAAAACTGAGCAGCTAATAATGAACGTTAAGAATAATTCAATTAACATGTCTGTGCGCCTAATGTGAAAAACTTATAACAGTCAGTACTTTTTCCCCTTGAAAGCACATCTTTCACTATCACGACCACTAGGAACAACACTGTTCTATGCAATCAAAATTTGCTAGTTGCAAACGCTTTCTTCGAAAAAAAAAAAGCTGCAGCAATCCGTCGGAAATACGGTCTTCTTAGGTTGTCGTTTTCCCATCAACTATTGGAAAAGGATTTTAAACGTCAATGATTTTCTAAATTTTTTTAAAGTACAGGGGTCAGACTCCCAATGGAAAATGAGATTTAAATAAAAATTAATGAAGTATAAATTATAAATAAAAATACTGTAATAAAAGGTATGTGGTGGCGGAGAGATTCAAACCGAGCCTACACGCAAAAAAAAAGGTTAAAGTAAACAAGAAAAATGTGGACAGTAACCATGTTAGTTTGTCAATATATGGAAAACAGAGACGTGTATCCAAGCAGCCAAGCCAAAAAGGTTAACGAGAGAAGGTGATAGCAACCTTGCGTTACAGGTTATTATTGCTAGGTTACAGTGTAATAACTCACAGGGATACGCTAACCGATCACGCAGTTACCACTTTCTATCATAGCCTGTAACCGGTAACCTAGTTAGTATGTTGGAATAACCGACTGCTCGGTTAATGAAACAGGGTGCATCAACTGCAGTAACCGAGTATTTTGGTTAATATAACATATTCAATTACTTAAAGTAACCCATTTACTGGGTTAAAGTAATACGGTAGGACAAAAGTATAACCAAGTAGATCGGTTCATATAACAAATTAAATTATTTAAGATAACATATTTACTCGATTAATGTAATAAGGTAGGGCAAATGTTTAACCGAGTAGATCGGTTAATTTAACCTGTTCAGTTAATTGAAATAACCCGTTTACTCGGTTAATGTAATAGGGTAAGTTAATCCTAGTAACCGAGTATCTCGTCTAATATAACCTCCTTTATTAGTTGAAATAACCATGACTCAATTTGTTATTACCTCTTTTGCTTTGTTGTCCATATATTGACAAAGTTTCCAGGGTTAAAATTGTGTTTAACCTTTCTGAAGGTTAAAATTTTATGCCCAATTCAGAACTGTTCTCGCTTTATAATTTTTGAACCACTTAACGTAGCGATGTGAAACTAACGTTTACGTACAAAACAAAATTTTTCTCTAGTTTATAAAACCACATAAAGTGACGTACTTATTTTCAATATGAATCCGAGGACGGTGTCTTATACAGAAAGGTAAAAGCATTGTTTAGAATGATTCAGAATGAATAATTGGAAACGTTAATTAATAATAGTATAGAAAAGGATTATCATTGCAATGCGAAATGGTAATTCCTTAATTTCCTATAGTAATTTGGTAATTGAAATTTGAAAAATTATTTCGGCTGCAACATAACAGATTTCTAAAAGTACAGTAGAGGGTCTATTTAATAATCCATAAAATTATGTTACTACCTTTCTGTATCATTTAAAGAAAGACGAAAAATGTGTAGTTTTATAAAAAGGAAAGAATTTAGCTTTGTGGAATGGATTTGTTTCTCGTCAAAGTTAAGCGGTTCAACTGTTTATACTGGGACACATTTCTGGGATCGACATAAGATCTTAACCTTAAAATGAATACAAAATTTTAACCCTGAAAAATATAAAGCACTTCATAGTCCTGTAAAATACAAAGCTTTTATAGTCCTGTAAAACACAGAACAGGAGATCTGTGAGTTTTTACACATTGTGAACAATATGAAACAATTGAAATAAAAGCAGAACAATGTTTAAAGAGTCATGACAGTATCCCTCCGCCCTTAATGTGAATTCTACTTTCCATTTCCATACTGCAGAGTTTTTGATATTCTGTTCAATTAACTACAAATAGATGGTGAATATAAAATTAACTCAAAAAATTATTCACAGAGTCAAATAAAGTAATTAAATATATAATGATATAATGATACTGCAAAATATCCGTATAGCTCAGCCGTTAGGGATTATGTGTATGAATCAAGCTTCAAATACTGGCCACAATGTTAAACATTTTTCACTAGCAATTAAACGCCTGCGTCTCTGAATGCATTCATTTTCTTATACTACACTAAAACCAAAAATGTCTCTGCATTTGTTGTAACTTTGGTATTAAAAAAAAAGTGGCCGGAGCGATCACTTGTCTGCTTACACCCATGACTATATTCGTAGAAAACAAACACTGAAATGCACTAAACACAAGTTCTAACGACTAAGCTGTCAGTTCTAACTCTATGCCTTAAATATTTATTTAAATACACTTTAAAAGTGGAAATCATATTAAGATAAAATAACAATTAAGTAGGTAACTAATTGTTCATTTAGTTCGTTCCTATATGATTTATACATTAATTGTATACAATGAAACAGAAAAATGTGAGAAAATAATTTATATCGTAAATGAAACAGCCACATGTACAGTATACTCATAGTGCATACCATTATATTGAGAAAAAAGGTTAAAGAAGTCATTTACATAAAAAATGAAGTGTTTTAACATAATACTTTGCAAAGATCCTTTGTTTTAAAGGAATTCTTTAAGAGAATAAATGAAGGGAAGATCACAATTTTTTCTGGTCTATATTAGCACTAAAAACACACCAAATTGTATTAACAAAATACAATGCACATCGTATTAACTTATATACATTAGCCTATGTAATGAACCTTATCATCATTTAGAAGTGATATGTAATATACCTTCGGATGTACTACTACTTTTTTTAAACAGAAATTTGTAGCTTTCCATAACATTGAGTTTTAACACAGATAGCCTTCATACAGTACGTAAAATCAGAAAAGCAAATATATATGAAGTGATTACAATGTTCAAAAAAGCACTATATTATTCTAAAGAATTCCTGCTATCCATATTTTGTCTTGAATAACTCAGCCATTTTTCTTTTTTATCCCATTGATATATACGAGGAAATCTTCCTCTGTTTCTTTCTGTGTTGTATGTTTTTAATATTCATAAATAACATCTAATTTAAATAATAATATACTTATATATACTAAAAGATCATTTTGACAAAGCAAGGGACATTTAAATAGATATTCAGAAGAAATCAGTAAAATCAGAACATCAAAAATTTTATTCATTTCAAAGAAAAGGAAGAATACTTCCCCTACAAATCAATGGGATAGAAAAGAAAGGAGGCGATGGTACTGAACCTCACCGTTAAGGAGCTTGTACTCTGAGAAATATAATTACACTTTCTCTCTTAACTGATTCCACGCAAAAAAAAAGTTAAGAACAACATCAAACAACAGTTGTCTTTATAATTGAAGAAAACTTCAAACCTATGAAATAGTAATGTAGAATTTAAATAGCTCAGAATCAGGATTGTGAGAATATAGAGAGATACAGAAAATTTTACAACACTGCATAGTGTTACGCTGTGCTCATGTGACCCTACCGAAGTAAGCATGGACAGTCGCATAGGGTAAGGTGATCCCAGCCGAGAAATCACCCCACGTTTTGTTTGATTAACTTGTGAAATTGAAGAAGAGAGAGAGAGAAAAACAATAGTTCACTAAATTCACAAGAATATTGCAGAGACCATATGACATAAAGCTTTCTTTCACCTGGAAAATTACTTACATGCCGCGAAATAACAGATTTAAAAAAACGATCATTAAGAAATATATCACTAAGTTCTTCATTCGGGTTAAATGATAAGCTCTTATGAACGAATATATCTTTATAGGAATTAAATAAACCAACGAATGTACAAAACTTAACAAATCTTGAACACTGGAGTCTTTATGCACCACAAACATATGCTTCTAATGAGACTTACACATTCCATTTATACGTCCACAGAGTCACAGAAATCCATTTTTTTATCTTCCTATTTAGTATTAATTCGTAGAACAACCTTATATCAAAGTTTAATCAAATTTCTATTAATAAGAAGAGCGAAATATCACAACTCATTACAGAATCTGCTCAAACTCGTCGTGATAATGTGGATTTCGTTTAGTATCCAATTCTACACTAGATATATTTTACCCTTGCTATCACCAACTTCAGTATGAAGCGGTCTTACACATCTTTTCACATACATGATGGTATAGTTCGTCAACCAACCACTTGGCGGCGCTGATTAACCCTTTAACAAAAGAAAACTAAGACGCAACTCTAATACTATTCTCGTTTTTTTATATATAAAGTTACAACACGTAACAACATCGCAGCGCCCCAAATAAAAAATCTAAGATTTTTTATTATATTTTTTATATATTCTTAACTAGGTCTGGGTCACGTTGGTCTAGTCGTCTAAATTAGTTCTTAACTACAGCCTCCACCTTCTACTTTACCTACTAGCATCCTCTCAAATCATTCATCCACTAATTAAACTAAATGAACAAAAAAAATAATTAAATTCCCCCACATACACTCCAACAATCACACTTTTGTTAGTCTAATAGGTATCCCGGAGTCTTATGTCCGACCCAGAACCAATTACAATTGTTCTTAAACCAGTACGACGAGCTTATTTAGATAACCAAAATTAATTAACGGCAATCAATTAACAAAAATATTATTAAACTACCATATAAACTCCAAAACATAAACATTTGCATAAATATAGTAACTTACAGAAACTGGAATGAATATAAATATTCAAGTTACAGAACAAAAATTTTCGTTTTTCCCGCCTTTTTTTATTTTCCTGGAAGGCTGTCTTCAAACATCACCATTTTATTCCTCCGATGACAATTCAATAGGTACCAAATTTACAAAACATTGGATCGATCCCGACAATAATGCGCATTCATAATCGTATCCTTTATCACATATACAGATCTGCAAATAGAAACAGCTGTTAATAACTTGTATATATATATATATATATATATATATATATATATATATATATACTTTACAGTATTTACATATTAAAAATGTCGACATTTTATTTAACATTCTAAAATTATTTACAATCTCATCCTTAGCTTCCCAAACATTCCATAAAGTTGAAATTACTGTCTTAACTCGCGATACTTCTTCGTTAATGACACATGAGGTTTCCTTACATCACGAGAATCATTTACATTTTTAACTTCTATGGTATTCTGAGTTAAGAATCGTATAATTTCATACGGACCAGTCCAACGGCTAGATAATGACTTCGTGACTTTATCTGCTAGCGACGACTTGACTTGTGCTTTCAACAAAACCTTATCCCCCACTTGATATGAAGTAGATAACCTACGTTTATTATATTGCTTCTTCTTCCTTCGCCAGGATAGTTCTAAATTCTCCAAGGCTTTTACTACCAATTGAGGATCTTTCTTCATCACATCGGCACTGGGCACATTCCATTTTACATCCAACGGATCACAAACGTTATAAGAAAATACCATTTCCATCGGAGTACATTTAGTTTCTGCATGTTGGGCATTATTTATCGAAAATTCAATCTCGTGTAATCCTCGATCCCATTGATTCTGCTTGTTTCCGAAGAATATCTTCAGGCTATCCTTTACAGTACGTATATATCTCTCCCCCGGATTAGAAGCAGCATGATAAGGGGATATACGCACATCCTTGATTCCATTACTAAACAGGAAATCCCTAAATTTAGCAGACGTGTAAACTGAATGATTATCGTGCTCAATTGCAAACGGAAACCCTCTGCGACACATCAGTTTGTATAATTTATTTATCAAGGTCTGGCTAGATAGATTCTTGAAAGGTTCCAGAAACACCATTTTGGAAAATGAATCAACTACAATCATACAATATCTTCCCGACCTTGTATCTGGCATTGGTCCAAGGACATCTGTGTGCCATAACCCATTCATTACCGTAGCATAGCTCGCAATCAATTGACCCATAGGCTTCTTGTTGCTACTTTTGTTCTTCTGACACAAGTCGCACGATAACACATAATCCTTAATTTGGTCCAGCATCCCCTCCCATGAATATCTTGAGGACACCTTTCCTATCATTTTGCCCAACCCAAGGTGACTTCCGGGCAAAATGGAAGAATGATAATACTCAATAATATTTGGAGCTAACTTCTTGGGTAAACAGATCTTGTATGGATTACTATGGGCCTTCGTCTTCTTACACAAAATCCCTTGTACCATTTTATAACCATCAACTGATTCCTTCCGCCTTATTTTGTCGATGATTGATCTTATTAAAGGGTCCATCTTCTGATGCTCTTGCACTGATTGACTACCAAAAGGCATTGCCCACATATTAACCATACACATGTTTGTCATTTCTTCTTCATATGTAGGTTCCAAATGCATTGATTCAAAATTTTCAGTATCATATAACCTCGAAAGGAAATCAGCGGAGATATTCATATTCGTGGAGACTGACTTAACTTCAAAATCAAAGGCAAATAAACGATATAGCAAGCTACCATATTTCTAAAGTCTCCGCAGGTTACGCATCGCATAGACTAGTCCCATATGATCTACTCGCAATTCGAATTTCGAATACAGGTACGTTCTAAACCGTTCCATTGTTTCGATAGCCGCTAATAGCTCCAAAACAAATATGGGCTTATTTTTATCATAAGGCTTCAGTTTCCTGGAAAAGAATGCAATTGGACGCTTCATACCTTGGTCATCCTCCTGCTCAATACAGCCGCCTAAGGATTTTAAACTGGCATCTGCGCTGACTATAAACTTCTTATCCAAATCCGGAAGTTTTAAGATCACATGACTCTCAAAAAGTTCCTTAATATCCTCCAAGGCCTTTTGCTGTTCGGCACCCCAATAATACTCCTGCCGTGGTGAACGAAGTCGAGTCATAGGTTCTATGACTTCATGGAATTGAGGGATGAACTTACTATGATATTGGAGAAAACTAACCAATGATATTAACCCTTTTTCTATTTTTCGGTGCTGGTAATTTCTTGATCACTTCTAGCCTAGAAGGGTCTAAATACATATTTCCTCCTTCTATTTCATACCCTAAATATGAAATCCTCTTGCGAAACAAGTTAGTCTTCTTCACAGATAAAGTTATACCCACTTCGTCAATTTTTTCCAACACCTTCTCTAAAAGATGCTTATGAGATTCAATATCCGTGGAAATGCAACAAACGTCATCAAAGAACCATTCCACTCCTTCATTCTTCAATGGATATAACAGTTCCGTTAAAACCTTGGATAACATATAAGATCCGGTAGTTAACCCAAAAGGAAGAAATTTAAATTCAAATAATCCTCTATGGGTTAAAAATGCTGTGTACTGAGTAGATTCCGGCGAAAGTTTCAAATGCCAGTATGCTTTTTGTACATCAAGGTGGCTATAAATAGTTCCTTTAGACAAACTCGCTAATACATCTTCTATCCTTGGTGTATACTGTGCATTGATACAGAGTTTCTTATTCAAATCTTGATAATTAATTACCAATCTCTTATCCCCCGTTTTATTGCCTACCAAAAAACACGGAAAAGCCCACTGGCTTTGACTTTTCTGAATTATATTTTGTTCTATCAGATTACCAAGAATTTTATCTAACTCCCTCTGGTCTGCTCTAGAGAGAGGATAAGCTTTTTTCCTGATGGGAACATAATCCTTAAGAAGTATGGTGTATTCAAAGCTCTTAATCTGACCTACACGATCGCAAAACACATTAGGAAATTTCTTAACCAAATTTTCTACGTACCCTTGCAAGTTTGGATCCAACTCGGCAAATTCAGGATCCACTTGAACAGGAACAGTATGAACTTCCTCCTCCCGTGACTGGACGTTCATGCCTAAGTTCTCAGCACTCCATGCAGCTCCTTGGCTGGAATCTCCAGGAGAAACTCGCTGACTCTGGAAGTTGACCGCATCCTCAGCATCTGGATAGTGACCCCTATCTCCCTCTCCTATTGGACCACTGGAACCATTCCTTCCAAAATGAAGTAACATGGAACCACTCTGCTCATCAGTATTTCCCGTCGATACTCCTGGACCGCTAGAATCACTACTGCACACTGGGACATGGACTGGATCATCTCGACCTCCACTGCAAATTAAGGGCACCTCTACCCCTGTGGCATCCATATTGGAATTGGAAAAGCCGCTACTGTTGACCATGGGTAGGCCTAACCCATGTTGGGAATCGCTGAAGATGGAAGGTACACCTGGCTGTACACGACATCCATTAGAGACTAGGGCCGCCTCTGATTCCACCTGGATTCGACTTCTTGATTGTGATTGACTCCCTCCAGACACACAACTGATCTCAACAGGACCAGCTATAAAATAGTTTAAACTATTCCGATTAGCACTTCCTAAACCTGAATCATGAAATGAACCCATACTGGTAGGACAATCAATGGGTAATGGAACACCTTTCAATGTCCGATGATCACACGAAGACTCCAATGGCTGACCACTTTCCGCTAATCCAGCCACCTGGTATGACGAAGTTGAATCTCTACTCATCTTAGATTCTCGCAAGTTTCTTTCTAGTTGCTCTAAGTCTGTAGACTTCGAAGATTCTTGCCCACGAACCGGTGGGACCTCTAACACCTTATGTTCCAATGATGACACCAGTAGTCCATCCATATTATTGGCTTTCCTATGAAGCCCAAAATTCCTATTTCGGCCCAACATAATATTATAGGCCCCCTCACTGAGATTCGGAGAAGTCTGTACTGTCATTTCAATTGCACCAAGTCTCCACTCTCCATGTTCCGACGTCTCTTGCAAAAAGTCACTCGATTTCTTCTCTGGTATGCCTATACGATTAAGTTCTACTAATTCTGAGTTGGATACACTGCAGGTATCCTCCACCGACGCCACTAGACAACGCTGGCTCAAATGTAGTTGACCACACTTCTCTAAGGGCTGTACATCTGTAGTCTTCTTCTGTATCTCATCTACGAAGCTATTATCCGCACTGTCTAGGATGGAAACCCTGAAATCTCGCGTAGCTTTCGACGACGACGACTCACACCGACGCTGTTCCATGACCATCCCACTCATTCCCATGGACTGTGGTGCACTTAAAGGATAAAAATTCCTTCCATTAAAATCCTGGTCCTGGGATGTAACACTGAGAGCATGTGCATAGCCCGACGGCGACGCCTCACACCGACCTTGGTTTAAGTTCCTACAAACAGTTTCAATTGGTGTCCAATGTACAATTGGATTTCGGAAACCACTCTCGTGAATGTCCTCCTTCCGTAGGTTGGCAACACTGGTGACAGGATTGGATACCGACGGCGAAGTTACTTCTGACGAATCATAGACAATTTCCCAACCAAACACTTCCGACGACTGCCCTGGTCTCCTCAATGAACCAGCTGACCGAAAACTTTTATCATTCCTTCCTTGCTCAGAAGGATAAACCATAACACTATCATCACTAGACGCCCTCTTAGACGCTAAATCACTAGGTGCATTAAGTTTGCTGCGTCTTAACAAACAAGGTTCGTAAACAACCTCATCAGAAAATTCGAAGTCTCTATTCAAAAATTCGTTTATACTAATTTTAGTCGCCGACGCTAAATCATTACTCATACCGTCTCGACGCCTACGTCTCCACCCTCTTCCATATAACCTCTGGGGAAGAGACATAGTCTTATTACTTGATTTATTTCCTGTTACCACACCGCAGTAATCATCTCGAAGATCTTGGATTAATGACGCCGACGCCTCTCTCGATGAACGGCCAAACCGACGCTCTGAAATCAACCGATGATCCTTACTATACCCTAAGTCCATCGATAGTCCAAGATCACTGTCCCTGGTTTGGAAGCTAAACTCACTCATAATATTATTATCCACCGACGCCGACGCTGATGTTCCCCTATTGCTGAAACCTCTTCGACGCCTCTTCGGACTACCTACCTGACTCTGTTCTGTTCCTCTAGACATCTTCTTTTCACCTAATGGACGAGTCACTAACGTCTGGGCACATTTTATACGACGATCCCACGACGGCAACGCTCCCTCGGGGCTATCTCGACGCCACTGCCTCGATTGAAAAACCATCGAATGCTCCGGCCAAAACGACTCCAATTTACTTTGCTGATCTTCGTAAACAACTGCCTAATTATTACCACTTCGACACTGCTTCCACCTCGACGCCGACGCTGAACGACGCTTGGCATTAGTGGTCTGCACACCACGACGCCCCTCGCCTCTGATGTCTCTAGACTCTATGTGGTTAAAAATCTTCTCCCGAAGACGCGACTTCACTTCACCTTCTAAGTCCGACACTGGCGACTCCGACGACGACTTACGAATGTCCTGACCGTTCTCACAACGCTTCTTATTAAATTGTGGATTACCATTCTGAGAGTTCTCAAAATATGAAATTTCATAACCTGCACCTTTCACAGCAGTCACATTAATGTCTGAACTGGACATCATGACGTCACTCAATGACACTGACGGAGCACACCGTTCGGTGACTCTGAAATCATCCAAGCCAACATCCGGAATTTTCATAAATAGCCTAGCAAAAACTGGGAGTTGGATGCACAATTGTCAGTTCGGTTTCTAACTCCTACGGCACTGCTACTTGTTGACTGCAAATTACCCACAGATTTTCCACGAGAAGGTTTATATAGGATTGGCACCGAAATGCCTTCTTGACCTAAACACAACGTATCTGATGTTAAATCCAAACGAGCATTCAAGTATTTCAGTTCACCGATACCAATAATAAACTTCGGCTCTAGTCGGTCCACTAAAAAGAACTTCAGCCGATAAACTTTATTGCTGAATTTTAAAGGTATATAAACAAACGACGTAAGAGTCAATGCCTTACCAGAAATTCCAACACCTGTAAACATCTCCTTCAGAACCTTAACAGGATTTCTTTGTTTCTGGTTCCACTCATCAAAACCTTCTTTATTGAGTAAGCTCACCGATGAGCAGCTATCTATCCCCCCAATAATACGCTGTCCTAGTATAAATACTTCAACGAAAGAAGCTACTAAATTCTTATTATTACACTGTTTATTCGTACCCAATAACATTTGAGCACCCCTTTTAAAATTACTTCTAGAGTCTCGGTCTAGCTGGGATCGCACCCGGCTCCTTGGCTTCGAAGTAGTGGGCCTAACCCTTTCTTTTGAAGAGATATTAACCCTAGCAAAACTACCACCAAGTTTGTTTAGATCTGGAACTGAACTATATGTAACACTAGAGCGAAAGCTAGGATTGACTTCCCTCTGCTCCGACACTGTTTGATTCCTAATTATGCTATTGTATACAAGTTGGTTTCTGGAATGTATTTCATACTTTCGCACTTCATTCATTAATGTATCTAAGTCATTTGGAGTATCGTATTTAAACAATTCATACTTAAGAGCGGGTATCATACCCTCCATTATATTCGTAAGGATCGCTGTTCGATCTGTCCTTCCGGTACAAACGACATAACTATCGATAACCTTTTGTACATACTCCATAACATTTTCGTTAGGCTCTTGTAAACAATGAACATAAAGACGTAAAATTTGTTGTTTTCCTAATGGAGTCACAAAACGATCAAACAGAGATTTGCATATAACACTCCAATCATTAGTAAGCAACATTTGTTTACTAAATTCATTATAGAACATACCTGATGTCCGTCCCAAGGAACTAACAAAAACTGCCTCCTTCGGGTATTGTCCAGTCTGAATTATCCGATACACCGCCAACAGGAACTTAAAGGTAACCATATCGTCCATTCCATCACAATGGGGAATACTATCCACTTGATGTAAGAAGTTCTGATTAGCTGTCATAATTGTAATTTTGTTTATATTAACACTATAGGGCATAAACGCATTTACTTTCCACTTTTCACCAAACCCACGATTTTCTTCCTTTTTCTCACCTTCACTCACTAACTTAAATGGATTCGTCACGCACTGTCCAACAGACTCGGCTCCAACAGCAGGCTTATCACTCCTTCCTTCGTGTCCATGACCTTGCTCAACCAACAACTCGCTCTGCCCAGATAATGACGTAGTACACCTGTTATTTCTTTCAGTGTGAACACAAACATCAGAAGCTGGTTCCGATTCACTATCACTTTCATTTAAAAAAGAAAAAGTACGTAACTCCGAGGAATGTTCAGAAGATGAAGTTCTATTATTTCTTTCTAGAAATGGATTTTTATCTCTAAACCGACCATGGTCTCCATTCTCGAAATGATTTAAACACAATTGAACTGGTACGGTGCTCTGACTTGAATTCATATCACTCCAGTTCGAACCACGCGCACTTTCCATAGTGAAAAAGAGACTGGTTATCGCTATATAACTACAAAAAGATAAATACCGTTTCTCTCTTCTATTACTTATAATGCCTCTCATAATAAATGTCCTCTGAATTACCTTTCACTAAACCACTTATTCGATTTAAATAGTTTCTGAGAGAGAATAATGTAAGTTGCATTACTTACACAAAAAAATGTCTTCCACTTCACACACAACTATACACAGCTCTCTGCTCAACTTCAATTATATACTGAAGTTGGTGATTTTGTGTTACGCTGTGCTCATGGACCCTACCGAAGTAAGCATGGACAGTCGCATAGGGTAAGGTGATCCCAGCCGAGAAATCACCCCACGTTTTGTTTGATTAACTTGTGAAATTGAAGAAGAGAGAGAGAGAAACAATAGTTCACTAAATTCACCAGAATATTGCAGAGACCATATGACATAAAGCTTTCTTTCACCTGGAAAATTACTTACATGCCGCGAAATAACAGATTAAAAAAAACGATCATTAAGAAATATATCACTAAGTTCTTCATTCGGGTTAAATGATAAGCTCTTATGAACGAATATATCTTTATAGGAATTAAATAAACCAACGAATGTACAAAACTTAACAAATCTTGAACACTGGAGTCTTTATGCACCACAAACATATGCTTCTAATGAGACTTACACCTTCCATTTATACGTCCACAGAGTCACAGAAATCCATTTTTTTTATCCTCTTATTTAGTATTAATTCGTAGAACAACCTTATATCAAAGTTTAATCAAATTTCTATTAATAAGAAGAGCGAAATATCACAACTCATTACAGAATCTGCTCAAACTCGTCGTAATAATGTGGATTTCGTTTAGTATCCAATTCTACACTAGATATATTTTACCCTTGCTATCACCAACTTCAGTATGAAGCGGCCTTACACATCTTTTCACATACATGATGGTATAGTTCGTCAACCAGCCACTTGGCGGCGCTGATTAACCCTTTAACAAAAGAAAACTAAGACGCAACTCTAATACTATTCTCGTTATTTTTTTTATATATAAAGTTACAACACGTAACAATAGAAAAGATGAAGTAATAATAAAAAAAAAAAGAATTTAACGACAAAAACTGGGATAGGGAGACTAAGGTAATATTGGCAAAACAAAAATCAATTTCAAAGCCGTAATTCTCAATATTCGCTTGAAAGGTAAGTGATGACCATAATTCCCGCGTGATTTGAAATAAACCGCATTAAAATGGGAAATTTTTTACAAATGTTATGATTGAATGAAATTCACCCGTTCTAAAAGGGAAAAAAAACTGTAGTCCCACATATATCCTACCACTCTTCACAAATATCTTTAAGGATGTTAGTACATATGATTTTTGTCAATACTCTCCGTTAGTGGCGTAGGGAAGGGGGGCCCAGAGAGGCCGGGCCCCCAAAGAGGACCGACAATGTAGTTTGATGTTTGTAATTTTTTATATATTTTATGTTTATATATTTTTTGTTTATATGTTTATATATGTTTATATAACACACATCCTGGCTACGCTACTGCTCTCTGTGGGTCTTCTTCCATTGCAACACTTCTGTATTTCTTGAGCAACATTTCCCCTTGCTTCCAGAAATAAATGAACTATCTAAAATAGAACAAATATAATGCTTTATAAAATATACTCTTCAATGTGTACGGCGTTGGCACATCACGTATATTTATTACAATCGAAAATATACTTCATCACACCAAAACCAAACCAAACTACACAATGTAATAGACCTTGTTGCAATGAACCGGCTTCAACGCTATATGTTAGACGCTATATGTTACAAGAAAACCTGTAAGAGTAATGAAAACTATAGTCACTGATGAAGAATTCAATTACGCCGAAACAGTTAACTTTTACTTAATCTTTATTACGACAGTACGGTCGCCACCCCAAACGAGAATCAGAAAAGAAAAGAAATCCTGCCGTATATCCAATGGTAGGAATTTGAGTTTCTTGAGAAATCTTTGAAACATTACCTTGAAGCTGCAAGTTAAACAATAAATCCCTAAGTCCCTCACCAGACAAAAAGATGTATTAAAATAGAATATTATATTTAGTGAAGATAGCATTATATTACTCTGAAATAGAACTTCGATACGCGTCAGGGTTTTGCGACACTATTGTATTGGCAATTGAGAATTTTGTATTCGGCTGAATACAAAATATTACATCTTAAAATAAAACCTTGTTAATGGAACAAATAAAATGCACATATACTTAAATAAACTAAAGGTAAAATCGATCAGGTGGGCAAAAATGATAAAAGTTTCAAAACAAATACATTTTATGTTCTCCTAGGAGTCAATTTGAGTAACATATCTAAAACACAAACCATTTGTAATAAGAATTCAATCGAATGAACATAACTTTGAGAAACGCTATAAAAAAAATCACAAAACTATAACTTTACATTTGTTCGTTTGTCTGCCGAGCTCCTTTATGGCTGAGCGGTTAGTGTACGCGTCTTAGGCGTGGGTGACGCGGGTTTGCTTCCCGGAGAGAGCTCACGTGGTTCGGATTCCACTTTAATCAATAGGTCCCGTCTTATATAGCCTCGCTGCTGAAAGGGACGTTAAACACAAAATCAACCCAACTTTCGGCCTTTTAAGTTAAAATTTTCAGAGTACAAGCACGAGACACTCTAAATTCCCTGTTTAGATTTTGGCGGCATACCAACGTAATATATAAAAATGGCGGCCATTTTGTCAAATGAACGAGTATCTACGCTACGAAGCGCAATTTTCAGTCTTTTAAGTTGAAATTTTGACGGAAGAAGCACAAGATATGCTAAATTTGCTGTGTAGATTTTCTCGGCGGTCCAATGTAAAAAAAATAATCAAAATGGCGGCCATTTTTTCAAAACGGCAGTGAGTAGAAAATTGTTGCAAGTTGTGACAATGACAATATTGAAATATAAATCACATTTTAACACTTTTACCCCAAAGACATTGAAATATTTCGAAAAAAACGACTAAACCCGAAAAAACCCAATTAAACTCGAAAAAAATCGAAAAAATGGGCCCAGGTGGGTTGGGCTTTTTCAAAAAAGCCCGGGTTTTTTCAAACCCTCGTTCATGATGAGCTTTTCTCCTCAAAAAAGTTTTAATAGTAGTCGCTATTGGTTTTCTACAGATGTTAATGTTAAATTGTTAAATTTTTTCAAACTTCCGATGTCCAAGTTTTTGTACCTACACATCGTGAAACAGTGTCAGGAGAAAGGGATAACACTCGGAAAATGAAAATGAAATATTTGAGTTTTACGTCCCACGGTATGCCGGTTAGGCTAAATGACACGGTGATGATGAGAGATGAATGAAAATGGTGGAATGAAGAAAGTGGGAGGAAACGGGAGAATCCCGAGAAAATATTACATCGCACACGGTGTTTGTCCACCACAAAGTTCACTTGACAGGAGCAGGGTTTGAACCAGGAATCCCATGCACCAGAGATGAACGCTCTACCACTGAGCCACCGCGGCCAGCAAAAAATCAAAATAAGACAGTCTGGTGCAGGTGTAGTTTTGGTGCACTACATTTTGGAAGATTTACTGGTAAAATTCAATACTTTCCATGAAAAGACATGTTTATAAGGAACGAATTTCTACAGGTAACTTAATTACATACAATGTAATACAACTGTATCTTACGTTTACTAATGTTAAACAATTACAAGTGCTTTACAATTACAAATGGCTCTATTAGATGTTATTTTCCACGGGCGGCTTATTTCTGCACCGTGTACACCGGCATCATATTTCTGCACAGTGTGCAGAACCTGTATTTTGTTTACAAGTGGAGAGTTACTAGTATGAAACAACAACAAGTGTTGTTGAAACTTGTATTATTCTCAAAAGCACTTCCTTCCACTACCCTCACTTCTCCGCATACACACTATCGCAGACGTGCCTGCTCCCTTCGGACGTATTCCCGCGCGGGCCCACAAGCTTCGCCCTATCTGACTCGGTTCGATAGCATTCGTGCTATTTAGTGGCCACCCAGCATAGATTGTTTTGTGCTTTTTGCACTGTTTTTATGCTAGACATCTGGAAGCCTTATTTATACGCAAATCGTAAAAGAATTATAATTTTTCAACAATTACTTCTAGAGGTCACCTTGAATTTTATTTGTGCCAAGTAAAATATATTCCGCCCATTTGAAACTGACTAGGGGACAATAAAAAAGAAACTGGTGAAAGAATTATAATTTTTTTAATTTTTTTTTAGTATTGCGCCACAAGTAAACAAGAGCGTTTAACCACTACTTCATTTCCCCTGTTTTTTTTTTTTTTTTTTTAATTGGAAGTTTTCGCTCACATGTGAAGCAAGTCCTGCAGTATATAATCTAGTGGATCTTATTAGGTTACTAAAGATACACTAAATACTAGAGAATACTAAAGGAACACAAACCTTGTCATGGCACAAGCATTATGAGAAATTGTCCACGTTTCTCTAATATAATTATCTTGCTTTTTGGTATTTCGGCTTAAAACTTATGTACAAATCCGAATTTGTGTTCGTTCAGGTTTATTTTCGGCGCACCACCCGGAATAATTGATGAAAAATTTTCATTATTTCACCAATTTCCTTCTTATTGCTTCTAAAATATTTCCACTGGGCGACATGAAAATATCACACCTGGCATAGATAAAATTATTAACTGCTTCTAGCAGCCATGTTATCCTTTAATCTCCAGTTGGTTACCGATTAATTTTCTCAGTGTACCACTCACCGCGCTGACGTTTTCCCCTGGAGTAGGATTTCAGCTTGGAAATAGCGTTCCTTTGATTGTATTATAAGAGTGCAGCCTGTATACCACCTCGCTTTATTAAGTATTTTAACCATACGAAAAGGTTGCGGGTCACTTTCTCACTCTATTATGCAACAACTATTCACAAAACACAAAATCAAGCTAACATCTCTAGTAGTACGTCAGAGCACTTAATCTAAAAATTATCTAATCTAACCTAACCTAAATTTAGGGATTTACTGTTGTATCGCAGAACCAATTTGATAATCGAAAAAAAAAAGTACCAAAACGTACTCCGATCGGTTATATTTGGTTGGATTAGATTAAGTTACGTTCGATTACTTTACATTAGCTTAGGGGCATAAAAACTACAGTGCAAAAACACGAACGAACCTGTGCTAGTCAGGGGCAGATCCAGGACGGATTTCTGGAGGGGAAGTAGGTTGTAATACTACTACTTTGAGCTACTTTTAAGTACTCGAAACTCTGGAATGGGTTTTATTTATATATAAAGTAAGAAGGATTTCTCTTTGGGAGGAGGCAATCGCCCCGATCGCTCTCCCTGGATTCGCCCTTGGTGCTAGTTGGCCACTAAAGAGCACGAATTCTATATAACTGAGTCAGAGCAGGGCAACGCTGATGGGCCCGCGCGGTAGCGCGGGGGTGTGTCCGAAGGGAACAAGTGCGTCAGCGACGGTGGGTATACGTGTAAGCGAGGGTAGTGAAAACATATGGGCTTTGGTAATCATACATTCTTCAATATCACTTTTTATGGTTTCACACTAGTAACGCTTCAGTTGTAAACATAAAATACAGCTTTCGTACACTGTGCAGAAATACATTGGCGTTGAGTTAGAAGACACTTATCTTAAAAACTAAGACATTTGCAATTTCAAGAAGAAAATAATGTACTACAGTTTCTTAACTGTCCCTCGTTTTGTAAATAAAAATTAAGTGAAACCTTTAAGTTTTTTGTCCAACGGTTATGCCGGTTAGGCTAAAGAAGACGGTGATGATGAGTAATGAATGAAATGGTAGAATGGAGAAAGTGTAAATAAACGGGAGAACCCCGAGGAAACCCACGCAGACAGTGTTTGTCCATCACAAAGTTCACATGGCGATGGCTGGGATCGAACCCGGGACCCCAAGTACCAGAGGTGAACGTTCTACCACTGAGCCAGCGCGGACCCTACAATTGTAAGCGAGTTCTTGATATACCGGTAACTCTTTACTTAGGGCAAGGCAATGATATCCTGTAAGTACATAGTATTGCCGAACGAGCGTTAGCGAGTGAAGGCGGGTTAGAGCCCCGCAGGGAACGTTGTTTTCTGTCTTTCCTTCTTGGGAACTGTAACTATAATTGCTGGAACCAGTTCAGATGACTTGGTTATTGTCACTGCCTTGCCTAAAGTAATGACTTGCCGATATACCTTAGGGGGTTCGTGAAGGTAAGCAGCAAGGCAACAAATAGAATCGAAGTTAATACACAGGTTGGGCTAGGTAGTACCATTTAAATTACTTTCTTTGATACCCGCCCCCCAAAACTTTTATATGCCAGAGACGCCAGTGCGCGGGAACATACTATAGCCGAATCTTTTTCATGCGCAGCAACAATTAACATATGTAACACAACATATAAAATTCATGACAATTTGAAATGTATATACATAATATTAAATTAACTCACCATATGTATATGCATAATAAGTGCAATAATATATGCAAATGTATATGAATAATATTAAATTAACTCACCACTCTCTCACTTCATGTTTTTGTGGTATTTGCTTAACCAGCAACTGCGTGCAGTTCCAATGAATGAATATTTTTATGATAAACATTATTTTCCCCATTTGTAAACTTATCTCAACGAATTTTTTTTAAGGACTTTACCCACACTGCATCACAATGTGACAAATGAAGAACGCGAACCGAACATACAGGCAGCGCAACCAGACTACGATTTCTGCAATCAGGCTCTTCAGCGGCAAAGGCGGCTCGGCGCCTGTCCGAGCATCTTTTCAAGGTTGGTCCATCCGCTGTTTGCCGACCTTCTTTCGGCTCCTTTACTTGTCGGCACGCCGCCAACGTTTCGGCGTCTTTCCGACAATATTTGCCGCGGTCGCCGTCCGCTGTTTGCCGTCTCCTTGCAAAATGTTTGTCAAGGATCCTCTCGTACTTGTAATTCATTTTAAGTATTTACTTCTCATATACCCTTTACGTGCAGTCCCTTTACTACATTTCTTTTCATGCATTTACCTTTTTCGTGGTCGGCACGCCGTCAACGTTTTGACGTCTTTACAACCATCCTTTGATGCTGTCGTTCCGTCCGCTGTATGCCGACTTTCTGCCGACTCCGTTTTCACAAGACATATTTTATGGAATTAGTGCCCACCCACAAGAAAAACCTTCGGAAAGTTTCAATTTTTACTTCATCATTAAAGAAGATACAGGCTCTATTCATTTTCCAAAATTCGACTCTTTGCCGCTGGTACGCGTTATTGCAACCTTCGCCGACGTCGCTTTTCAAGAAATTGCCGGCAGTCTCTTTTTGCAGTCGTCGTCCGACTGTCTGCCGACTGTTTCGAGAAAGCTTTATACGAGGGAAATATAAGCCCTAATTCGTATTTTAAAGCAACAAATTACCTTCTAACTCTCTTTGTTTTCTATTGGTGAACGAATCTCTTTTTGCTCGTCGCGGTCGAAAATCGAGCGGAAAGACGCCGGTGTCCAGCGCCGGCAATCCGACCGCGGCATCTGGTCGGCATGCACAAATTGTCCGAATATAGGCGGCAGGATCCTGATGGGGATGCAACTCCCTTGTTAACAAATGGTCTCAAAAGTTGCAATATTAGCGGTTATTTTCCAATATGGCGGCCAATAGCTACCATGTAACTGACAGTATCATGGATAAAAGTCATTCTGGTATTCAGTTGAATCAGAAAATGTATGGTACACCAAGTCCACAGAGATGAAATCATGAAACCTCCTGGCTCAACGACTATTTATTTAAAATACGATTTACTACAACTCGTAATATCTTGAAGGCGGCCTTGACGACAACGATCGGGCATCAAAATTGCGTGACCATGCTGGGTTCGGAACTTTATTTCAGGTCAATGTTATCGATTTACTTCCTAGTTGCGTGTTAGTCATATATTCCAACATACATAGAAGATTTCTGTAGAAAACGTATACAACAACTCGTGTATGAACTAGAGTGACTGAAGACAAATCTGATGTAAAACTAAATAGGATATAACGCGTAAAGATAACTGCAATAGTTTCAACTTATGGACATAACTAGATGGAAAGATAGCTAATGTTGTTTCTAGGAGTTTATTCAATAGTTTTACAAATCTGCTTTATTCAGTACTTTTTCAATACAAATGTTTTAGCATAGCGACAAAGAATACTTTCTCATGGTGTAGTGTTTTAAATGAATAATGGCTTCGTGGGTGATGTACTTCAATATTAAAACGAAAATGCTAAAGCTGAATGGAAATTAGGATTGAATTTCGGTTTTTCTCTCAGAACATATTTCCAAAACTAAATATTTGGATACGCAACTCTAGTTTATATTCTCATTAATGAGAGATATTGTGGTAAAAATATCACAATGTTCTGTATCAACCGAGTATTATAGAATATGGATTTTATTACGGACACAAATACTTTATTTGTAAAATTATTCAATCAAGTATGCTCCATCTGTATCAATACTCTTCTTCCATTGAGTACAAATATTTTGATGTGAGTTTCAAAGAATAATGGTATTAAAATCAAAAAATCTTAGACATAAATTTTGACAGATTGTAGATTGACAAAGAACGCGTTCAGCAAAAAAAAAAGTGTTTAAAGAGGTGATACTCAATAGAACTTTTCATAGTTTATGAGGTATAATTTTAAACTGTAACTCTTCTTTTTTCTGTAAAGCTGCCGTTCGAAATACGTGGTCATAAATTTTCACATAGAAGACTTACACGTTTTGTGTTTACCAAGCTAGATCTGAGAACAACATATTTTGATGTACAACATCAATTTGTTAAAGGTAGTACTAATGTTTTCACCCACACACAGGAAGACGTAATAGATATCTTCATTTTTAATCCATCAAATCGTTACCATTATCTGCTTCGTGTTTCTGTATTATTTTTCTCTTCATTTGCATTCACTCATTTTGCTGAATGTCTACAAGTGTTAAAGAATACCTACTTTTCATCAAATGATTGACAAGCCCAGAAGAGACATTTCCTGTCTAATACACAATGATATGCAGATGTACGAATTTTATAATGTGAAACTTTCTGTCATGTTGTGAGCAATCGATTTGCTAATTTTTCTCGCCTTGCGGAAGGTTGCATGTCTTATGAATATTGTGGATATGTATGTTGTACAAGTATAAAAGTGTATACTGCAATGATTGCAGGGTGAGCCGCAGTTATGCAGCAAATTCCGCAACAGTTAACAAACACTTACTTTCAACTAGTGCATTCAGTTCACCATCACATAAGACAATCTCAGATCTCTCACGGTATTCATTAGGAGACTATATCACCTTAACAGAATATCTCGATTTAGCGTCATGCGTAGCACGGTGGCTAAGTGGTAGAGCTCTAGCTCTGATTCCTCGTATATCTGATTTGATCCCTTGCCAAGTAACTTCGTAGTGGGCAACAAGTGTCCGTGAATATTCTCGGGGTACTTCCTTTTCCTCACACAATCTCATTCCACCAATTCTTGTATTAATCATCCGTTTCTATGAACCTCAAGGGCTTAATCCCGACGTTAAACTGAAAGACTTCGTTTTTTTTTTCAATTCAGCGTCTTACTGTATTTTCATTAGTAGCACAGTACCTGAAAAGTTATATTGATATTTCGAATGTCAAACTTTGAATTCATAGGGCTAAAGAATCCGTCTTTTGTATTTTTATATGTCTATCTCTCAATATTTCTGCTAATCTGAAAGGTAAATATATGACTAGATATAGAAAAGAATAAGTGAAAACTATTACATAATAGCGTGTATTTAGCTTTAAACCACACACTATAGGCCTCGATGATTTATTAGTGAAGCGATTACCTCTGTTGGGTGGCGTTTTTGGTTCGATTTCATCTTGCGCCTTGTGGACTTTGGCAAAATCGTGTACGTGGGTTTTCTTGGGTCATGATGTTTCCTTGAACTTTCTTTATTAAACTATTTCATTCATTTCCCATCATCTCTATCGCTTACCCTACACAGCATAACCATTGGACGTAATACTAGAAGATTTCGTTTTGCAATCCACTTTTTATATATTTTTTCATTTCTTCTGTTTGTTTAAGACATAGAAAATATATTGGAAAGAAACTCAGACAACACAATTGGAATAGTTTATATGAAGTGACCTTATAATAACAACTTTTGTTCTATATATTCAATATATAATATAAATATAAGAAATTATATTCTTATCAATTTATTGAAAACACCTTTCAAGTTGGAAAAAGAAAAGTAAATGGGTTGTCAAAGGTTAGAAGACGACTGCAGCGGCGGGCTACTGGTGCCGTTGTGTTGGGGTAAAATCCATATTGGGAAAATAGCAGTAGAATGGCCGTGTACCAGTAACAGAGGTTGATAGTCTAAAATTGGCTACATATTCGATTTTCCAAGAGGACAAATTGCAGTTGGGACTCAGTTAGTGGCGAGAGAGTGGTGAAAGTGACACGTTGGGTAGGCGTGTCGCAAAAGAGAGTGTCCAAGACTGTTGTACGTAGTAGACTTTAATACAAATGTTGCATATTGCACGTCAAATCTCAAGTGAAGAAAACGACGACGGTAATTATTACAAGGGAAGTCATTTGTTGATTACATAGTTGCCGAGATAATGTCCGGTTATAAAGTAGTAACGAGAAAAATATTTGTGTATATAAATAAAGTGGTTATTGGTAGAAAGTACTCTGGTTACGCTAGTACAGATTTATGAAAAAGAGAGTTAAGTGTGTCATATCTTACACGTGGAGTAATAAATAGTATAGAAGTGTCATGCAGCAAATATACTGTAGAAAAGTTAATTGGTTACTTGCATGGGTCTCGTTGAGAAGGCAATTAAATGTGCAAAATATAGTGTTGGTATATTGCCATGAAGAGACCACATGTTTAAGAGTAGGCCACCAAATGGTTTACTGATTTTGTATAATATTGAAAACTGTTTGGTTTTAACACCAATGAAAATGAACATGATTTTAAGTAACTCCTCAGTAATAGGTCTCGTCGAACATAGAAATTTAAGGAGACTTCCCACAGCAAGTATAGAGAATCACAGGCTGCTGCAAGCCACACGACATGGACATGCGGACTTGGGCTGCACGATCAGAAATGTTAATATGGGGCATTGAAACTTTGCACGAACATGCAATATGGACTTAAGATTCGAAATCTGTAATATTGCCGAATGAATCATCCTACATACTATTTCAGACCAAGGCCATATTTACGTGCAGAGGACCGCAAAAGAAGCGTGTAATTCATAGTGTATCCGTTTACCGTGAAACATGGCGGGGGATTTGTAATGTTGTTTGGTGAAACGTACCTGCTTATCTTTTAAGTCTTGTGGTGATTTACTGGTTGTGTCACTGCCCGTAATTAGAATAAACAGTCTATTGTATGCTTTGGATACACGAACTAGGCGAACCTCTATCATGATCTAGGAACAGAGTGATCAACTGTACAGTAAATGGAGCAATACTCCAGATACCACCATTCACGACCTCTGCTACTTCATCCAAGTTGCATTAGGGTTGTCCTGAGGAGAGCAAGGTGGTTCAATCCTATATTAAACTATTATGTTGAAATTTATTCAGGTGTTTCCATTAACTTAATAAGTATCAAATATAATGGTAAGCATTTTTTTAGAATTGGTATGGATGTATTTTTTCTTTCCTTAAAGAAACTACTATTTTTATTACTGAATAAAATTAATATTATTCTTCATTCTTACCAGGATATCGCAATTGAACAAAACGCTAGAACCAAACGAAGATGTAGTCATTCAAATCAAAACATTAAAACAAAGAGACTATATCCGTGTAAGTATATACAAATTTGTAAGTATGATATGACTTTGTTCCATTCATAAAACTAGATCATATTATAGAGCGAAGTGGCTCAGCTATGGGACACTTTTTTCATACTTTGCTTTAGAGAAGTGGGTATCGGTGCAAGGGTGGACATTTTTTTTTTTTTTGCCTCTAACTGGATAATAAAGCTTCATACGGTAAACCCTACAAGAGGCTTCCAGCAATCAAAGTACGAGAGCAACTTTTGCCAAGGAGGTTATTTTGCTCCAGCAATATATACTCAGGACGTACCAAGGATTTTGTATTTACGGAAAATATTAAATCTAATTGCAATCGATTTTTTCAATCACTACAAAACAGAGCATAACAATACTACACAGAAAATTATGATCTGTCCTTCTTTCGCAATAGAATTTAACGTTTACTCCGTAACTTGACTTTATTAACTTAATAAAGGACACAACATATGTCTAAAAACAAGCATAATTGCATTTTTATCATATGGAATTAGGCATATTTGTTTCGAAACTGTGCATGAACGATCATAATCAAAATTCTAAACAAAATCTAATTACTGAAAAGAAATGAATGATAAACTAAAACTACTTACATGTTGAAACAGTAGATAGACGTCTTATATATAAAGCATCAATTGCATATCTTCTTCATATCTTTCATTTGTACGTAGCAAGAGAAAACTTCCCAAATAGCGAAACCGAAAGCTATTTTTATACACGGAAAATATGAATGGTCTTCTTGCTTACTTGTTTCGTGCCTTATGCAATAATGTGACCTCAGTAAGGCACTCTTGGAAAAAATTATTTTCAGTAAGCTACTCTTGGAAAAGTTACTTCAGCGCAACAGAGAGATAATTGCCTAGGAAATTCAAGAAGGTACACCTGTTTCTGAATTGAGCAACTTTCCATGTTTGTATTAGTATACTTTACTCTGAAATAGTATTTTAACATAAACTTCAGAGATTGAAGTATTAGGAGTAATTCATAGGACTACTCAGTTTCTCCTAATACTTCAATCTCTGATGTTTATTGATAGTATGGGCCATTTATCTTGATACGCAATTGTAATTTATAAACTAATTGACAGAAAAGTTAAAATTCTGCATCATGCAAATATCTGAAGCTTGACACTTGTTTCAAATACTCTGCGATGCCATAAGGTCAAGAGCATTGTCAACTCAACTTATATTTTACAAATGGCAGTACGTCGGGTTATTTCACATCTTAAATCTACATGCCAAACGAAAACGTACAATATATATATATGATTTGTAATTTGATGATCCAAACTAAGGATGCTACAGTTTCAAAAAATATCCGAATTTTGGTGGCCACTATAGCAGTAACAACACAAGTGAAACCAGTGGCGGCGATTGGACGTTAAAAGTGGGGGGGCAAGGCATGATCTGAATATTTGTATATCAATCTTAGTTTATCTGGTTGTTTCTAACACTTTGACGAAAGGTTGTATAACTAATAGGATACTATCTTCTTCGGTTAAAATACCATATATCGTATTTCATATTTTATTAAATAAATTGACAAGAGCAATGGAAGCAAATACTAGCCCTTTGTACTCTTAAACAACGAAGGTGTAAGAAGAGATTTGATTCTTTGCTCATGAACGTCTTAAAATTCTGTCTGGAAAATTGTGTGATCAGATTATTTAATAAAAAAAATTACAAAACAAGTAAATAGAAAGGATAATATTAATTATAGTAACGAATAATGAGGCTTGTTTTGCAAAAGTTATGTTCAAACTGGAGATAATGAACAACTTAATTTATAATTCCACACATGACATTACATATATGTTATTACTCTTACAAGGTACATTCGCGAAGTGTCCCCTCAAGATTCGTATAAAATTGATTCAAATACAAAGTTCTCCTCGCCACAATGTGTATTGTACTAATTTTAGCGGCCCATACTGGTAATTTGCGTATTTATGAGCCTTCATATACCCGGAATTCAATCATACACTAGTATAACGCTCGGACATAAAATTGCTTTTAGTTTCTTAGATGTAACTGAACATGAACGTGGGCATGTGCAAAATAAATTTGATCAAGTACTGCTTCTCTGACACATGTTACCAACCCGAGCTGCCATCTTGGATTCAATTTTCGGTTTTTCAAAAGGGAATAGGTGCAAGTGATATATCAAATTCATGTATCATACAATTTCTCGGAAATTCACTAATGTAGTGAGTTTTATCGTAGCTATTGCATGTTAAATGTCAGGCACTTCATGAATATTGAATCAAATAGAAAGTTGTGCAGGGCCCGCTGTGTATATGTAATGTTTTACGTGATTTATCGTTGACGAAATATTCTCTGAACGTACATAATACAGGAACACAGACGTCAATACGGAAATGGTCTTCACCTAAATATGGTCGTATCTGAATTTAAATTAAGCATTTTGACCGTTACACAATACTTCTTTGTTGTAGTATATCATGAAACTAATACAATCACTCACAGAAATGTAATAAGATTATGACACCAATGTTGTAAGGAGTTTTTTATTACCAACAATATTTTTTCCAGTTAGAAATTGTTTTGATTTGTCAACATCAAAAATATATGTGTAACTGATATTACTCTGCAATGTCTATTTGCGAAATGCCTAGAAGGATTTAACATGCAATACCTTGCAAACGGTACAAGCTACAGTAAAATCCTCTATATCAGTGAGTTTCCGAGAAAATTGTACATTAATTTGATGTCTCACTTGCATCTATTCCCTTTTGAAAAACCGAAAGTTGAATCCAAGATGGCAGCTCGGGTTGGTAGCATGTGTCAGAGAAGCAGTACTTCTTCAAATTTGTTTTGCACATGACCACATTCATGTCCAGTTACATCTAAAGAAACTAAAACCAATCTCATGTCTGAGCGTTATACTAGTATATGATTGAATTCTGGATATATGAAGATACATAAATACCAGTATGGGCCGCTAAAATTTGTACAATATACATTGTGACGAGGAGAACTTTGCATTTGAATCAATTTTACACGAATCCCGAAGGTACACTTCGCGAATGTACCTTGTTAGAAAATGAAAGACAGTAAATACTACAAGCATATGGTGCGAAATTTAAAGAAATACGCAATTGCAATATTAATTGCTTAACGCAATTCCTGTAGCATGCTTAACTCCACGAGAAGACAGCCAATATGTAGTAACGCAACGGGAAATATTATATGGCATCATTTTTTATGAACCAGTAATATCTACATACAAAACTTAACATTTTCAAATGTAGCTATATACATTAATGGGTTACTTCAAAAAAGTGGGGGGCAACTGCCCCCCTTTGCCCCCCCCCTAATCGCCGCCCATGAGTGAAACTAAAGATACAAAACACATGTAAAGTATGTTAATGTCTTATACTCTGGCCATGACATGTTGAACTTCAAACGAATAGGAAAAAAAATTACAAGAGATGTAACTTTGACTTGTTTCAAAAGTCTTTATTTCGAGAAATTGCGTAGTTAATTACTTCCTTCAATCAAGGATATGTTTTTCAATAGATATGAAGATCGTAGTACAGTTTGCAGAAATTTGATATTTAAAATTTAGCATTAGATATGTTAAACACTGGTAAAATTTCCAACACTACACAGAATTATGTAATTCCACGAACTTGTAATTACACCTGCCAAAACTATTCTTGGGATAGCGTAGAAGTATTTAAAAGCAAAAAGTGATTTAAAAACTTACCACAAATACGCCATTTTATGCAATATAGCATATGGTGCATCTTTCTTCATATCTCCTGAAGTGTTTGAGATACCAAATTGCACTAAATGGCATTATAATATTTATGATTATTTACATGCATCTACACAATTGGATGTGATAATTATCTAATTAGGCTACATGAAGTAAATTTGAACTAAACGTAAATAGAATATGCGTCTCAGACTTTGGAAAAGATCACGTTGGCCTACCAACAATTTGCCGTCATATATCCATTAATGTTGAACTTGTACTCTCAATCGGAATTGTACTTCTTTCGTGGAGGTTACTTTGACTTTTGAATTCTTTTGATTACCAATACGACCAATAACAACACAGACCTAACAATGGCAGTTTGCTAGGATACCATTTCCCACCGTTGAGTCTACTGCCTGTGCTATTAGGGTTATCAAACGAGAAGAAGTTAGGTTGTCATGTGCTCGGCAATGCGGCCAATTGCAACTCAGGATCAATAATGACAGTTGCTCACGTATTAGGTATGAAAGAGTTTTATTATGTATAAGAGTGTCAATTAAATTATGAAACACTGATATCACAAAAATCTTTAAGGTGTTGAAGTTCTTAAGTGTTTCAAACAAACTGATACAATAAATACACTACTTATATTATTTTAGTTCTCACTGCTCTTATCACTTACTGTTATTCTTTTTTTTTCAGTTTAATTCTAAATTTCCGTACGAAGTACCTTTATCTGCTAAAGATCTGGGTGGTAGTTCTTATGCAATAAATTCCATCGATTTGACAAGTGTTATTGAAGACAGAAGTGTTGATTCTGAAGTTTCTACTCTTCCGATTGGATCAAGGACTTGTAGATTTCCTGAAGAGAATGATGGTTTGTGGGCTTTTAAGCATTATAGCTACTCGGCTTGTATCAGTCAGTGTAAGCTAGAGAAGAAGATTCAAATATGCAATTGTACGGACACGCAAGTAGGCTACAACATAGGTATTTATTTTATTTACACTTCTTAATACAATTTATTACTTATTTCAAACTAGGTCACCCCGAGAATTGAAAATGAAATGAAATGTTCTTCATTAATATTGCAAATAAGGAATGTCCTTGCCACATTGCAAAACTTTAAATCTTTATTAATTAACTGCTTTTCGATGTAAACTAGAATGGTAATATGTTGGATTATATCTAAAGATCTATATTATTTCACTTAGCTCGTATTGAGTCCACAGCTTATCTTATTGTTGATAATTACTTTCAATTCGGAAGTCTCCTTATTTTCTCAGAAGGTTGAGTCAGTCATTCACAGTAGTACGGACCCCTCTTGGCCCGAATGAGGCGCCGATGACGTCATAAGTCAAAGATCAATGACCTTGGCCCGGGTACTTAGGACCACCCCTTCTAAAATTTGGCAGGGGTACCTTGGCCAACCCCCAAAATTTTGGCAGGGTTACCTAGGACCACCCCCTTAAATTTTGGAAATTGCCAAATCTAAAATTTTGGTATGGTAGCCTAGGACCATAGTATGTACCTCTATTAGTATTGGGGTCCACTTCCTGGGATTGCACGAAAGATAGTGATCAACCAATCAGATTGCATGAAAGATAGTGATCAGCCAATCAAATTGCATCAACAATAACTTTGCCAGTGTCAGATTACATCAGCTTGTGACTAAATTTCAGTGTTGTAGCATGTATTGCCTTTCGTCTATGAGTCATGAGATTCAATAAGGTTAGCTATCAGATTTCTGACAACTCAAAGTTAATTCAACCACCACCAATGATCTTAGATTATGAGCTTAACTAAAGTTCAAAGTATTGTTTCAAATTTCGCGCCTCATACTAAAATTTTGTTTATCACAATTCCCAAATATAAAGAATGGTCCTACATACCTTTCTCGATATACCTAAGTCTTAGAATTAATCATATGTTATCATATGTTATCATATTATTTATCATAATTAATTGAAACCTAACATGTTGTAGTTAGGTTTCAATTAGGTTAATTGTTTATCTTAGCAGAACCAACTATTGTCTAGAAACGTGTTATTTGATAACTTCCACGAATTTTGAAAAAGAAATGAATCCCTGTATACTATTCAATCACATGGCACATCATGATGCTTAAGTTTATATTTGGCAGGAATAATCGAAACCAATGACGTAATTTCATTTTGTCAATTCTCAAATTATCCTACAAAGTTTCAATGTACCAATGTCTTGCACTCCTAATCCCATCATAGGCCAATAACAAATCACGTGACCATACTCATATTTGACAATAATTTACGCAAAGAATGAGATACCACCCAATTCTAAAAACAATTACCAATTATTAAATTAACAATAAGAAATGTACCCCTCCCAAAATTTAAGATTGGTACACAAATACACCTGTACTCTAATGTATGAAAAAGTAATAAATCCTGTACTCTTCAATAATAAAGCTGTATCAAAAAAGATAAAATAGATCAATAACATTTAAAATTTGAATATTTGGCCATAAGAGGGACACCAACTTATTATTTGATAACTCCAAAATATAAAAGGGAACATAAACATATAAAGGTAATAAACCTCTGTACATACCCATATAACGTGCTAAATCCTTATCAATGGGGGGTCAACCTCCGAAATTTGATTTTTGGTAGTTCTTTACACATGAAAGGGAACGAGGTGGACCATCCAAATTTATAGCGGTGCATATTGAAGTCCTGTACTATGATAACAAATGCTTATATTAAACAATTTCTAAAATTGAGTGTTTAAGCCAAGGTACCCCACCCCCCAGATTCTTAAAATGGTCTATCAATGTACTCATGTCTTATGATAGGTAATTAATCCCCTATACAAAACTATATAACTATATAAGGTAACAGGACCTCATCAAAGAGGATAAATTGGGCCAAAAACCAAACACGTGGTACAACATATAGCTTATGTTTATATTTTGGCAATTTTTTCCCATGAAAGGGAACTAGGTGGACCACCCAAATTTATCCTGATACATGTTGAGGCCCTGTACTATGATACCGAATGCTTAAATTGGAAAATTTCCAAATTTCAAGGGGGTGCGTCAATGTACCCCTGCCAAAAATTTAAAGGGGTGCATCAATGAACCTATGTTTTATGATAGAGAATGGACACCTATACATGACCATATAACCATATGAGGTAATAGGACCTCATCCAAGGGGATAAATTGGGCCTAAAGACAAACACGTGGTACAACGTATCGCTTACGTTTATATTTTGGAAATTTTGTACCCCTAAAAGGGAACGAGGGGGACCACCCAAATTTATCGTGATGTGTATTAGGGTCATATACTATAATACCAAATGTTTAAATTGGGCAATTTCCAAAATTTAAGGGGTGGGCCAAGGTATCCCTCACAAAAATTTAAAGGGTGCATTAATATACCCATGTCTTATGATAGGTAATGGACCCATACACATGACCATATAACCATATAAGGTAATAACACCTCATCAAAGGGGATAAATTAGGTCAAAAACCTCCGAAATTTGAATTTTTGACAATTTTTTACCCATAAAAGGGAACGAAGTGGACCCCCAATACTACTATAGGTACATAATATGGTCCTAGGCTACCATACCAAATTTTTAGATTTGGCAATTTCCAAAATTTAAGGGAGGTGGTCCTAGGTACCCCTGCCAAAATTTAGGGGGTTGGCCAAGGTACCCCTGCCAAATTTTAGAGAGGTTGTCCTAAGTACCGCTAGGTCATTGACCCCGGGCCAAGGTCATTGACCTTTCACCTATGACGTCATCGGCGACTCATTCGGGCCAAGAGGGGTCCCTACTACTTTCACGTTTTCATGAAGAAGAAAAAATACTTTTTGGGCTGACCACGCCATTACCACACCTAGCAATGAATGTAAACGTTCAGCTCAAACTAAGACACTTGCTGCTTCCTCAATACCTTCCTCAAACAGTTGCAAAACTTAAATTTTCTCTAACTCTAATGATTCTATTTTCGCTGCATACATTGTGGAAATCACAACTCTTGAAGTCAAAACATACCTATCTGAAACAAAGAATCTTTAGTTTTACATCTGAGCTCAAATTTTGTAAAACGAAGAAAGCAGACAAAAACTGAACCTGAGGTAGATAATTAGAAAAGAGCAAGTATCGAATCTAATAATGCTGCTCCATATATTAAATCATAAAAAATATTGTAATAGCGCAAATGCAGATCTAAGATGTTTATTGATATAAAGGGCTTCTATGCTTCCTGTTTTCAATCAAGTAATATCTCAAACAGCCGGACGTATTACTAACATACGGAAACTACGGATCAGTAGACGGAAAGTGTAACAATGAATCAGATAAAATGAAAACCTACCGAAATTAGCACGTTGGGTTAGTTTATATCTCAATGTAAAGTGACTGTCTAAAGAATGTTAATCGCGGAGTAACTTCATGTTGTGACATCCTTAATATCAAACAAGGGAAGACCAAATCAGAGCTTGTAGACATATAGCTGAACAAGTGAGAATTAAAATTAACAACTCAGGTGAAATTCTTTCAATACAAATACGGTGTCATACTTTCAATTTCCATGCGTTTGCAGAGTTCGTTAACCCTCGGACTACCAACGCAGAGTATTTTGTACCCACCTCAGTATATTTGTTTGTAATTACTCATCTAATCGTTTCTTTAAAATTGTAAGAAAATATATTATTGCTCAACATAAAATAGCTGAAGCGTATAACTTGCGGTCGTTCAAATTGAACGTAGATATGTCTCATAAAATTTGCTATTTTAAAGTTGGTGGGCACAAAGTACCTTTCGTTGATAGGACATGTGACTGACATTTCGTAGTCTCTCTCCTAGATGGCAGAATAATAAATAGCAGTATCCCACCTTTTCTGAATTTGGTGGTTTATCTTATTCCATGTACTGTTTGAGCGTACTGTGTATGGGGCTTAATTTTAAGAGTTTCGCGTTAGTGTGTCTCATAAATTTGCTATTTTAAATTGGTGCGCACAAAGAACCCCCCATCCCGTTGCTAGGAGATGTGATTGACAGTTAGAATTGCCACTACTAGAGGGCAGCATAACAAATAACTTAGTCTCATCCTGTGTTTTTTTCACTTGAGTGCCTATAGATGTTTCTGAGAGCTTCTAATTAGTTTCTTTTGCGATATATATTTAATCTTAACAGGTGGATACAAAATACCCCCTTGGCAGTCCGCGTTACAAAAATACCTAGGTAGTGCGAGGATTAAGATTGGTTATTATTGCCTCAAAATAATCCAAACGTACTGGATCCTACATTAAATAATCAACATTTCAAGCAGAACAAAATACCTCGAAATGCGACATATACTGTTCATCGAATTGTGGACGGGAAAGTCAAAGTACTGAAACCTGTCCAGCAACCAACCTTTAATTCGCTAACTGTATGATGTATCATCTTCGTTGATCTACGGAATCAACTACTTTTAAACAAAACAAGCATTCACGAGAGATCGTAGTGGTAGACAACTGTTCTGCCGACCTAAAGCGTCACCTAAAAGTGCGCACTTAATTCCGCTTCTTTCTGCTTCTCCCTATTTGCTCCAGTGCCTCATTTTTCTCTTTTGGCTCAGACATTGGAATTTACCAAACAAACCGACCTTGAGCTGCGGGGAAAGATTTAGGTACAACTGCTATGTGTTATATTTTAATTTTACCAATTGAATAATAACTGATGCTATATATAAAATTAAATTTCCCTGGCAGGAATCAGAAACAATCTAGAAGATTATTTAGTTAAGCAGAATATTTTAGTTTACACACACACACACACACACACACATATATATATATATATATATATATATACAGGGTGCGGCACGTAAAACCGGCCCGTCGTAATATTCTGGTATTTTCTGTTTTGGGAACACTTATATAATCTACCTTCCTACCAGGAGATGGCGTGTCGAGGTCGGGTCGACTTACGTGACCTGCAGCAGTCACGTACAGCCGCAGCCAGTGAAACTTGTCGAAACCAGTTGAGAAAAAGGCCTCGTTGTGTTAAGCGGGTGAGTGTCAGTGTGTGATAATGCCGTATTCGATACCCGAGCGTGTTGCCATTGTTGAAGGGTTCATTCTCACTGGATCTTTTGTGAAAACAAAGAATTTGTTTCGGGAGAAATTTCCAGGACGTTCTGTGCCAGCACCATTCAGGAATTGATTGAAAAATGGCGGCGTACATGATTGGTTCAAAATGCTCCCAGGAACAGACGGCCATCTGTCTGCACACCTGAATTAAAGATGCAGGTGGAGGAGATAATGAGAAGAAGTCCTCAAAAGTCAACCAAGAGTTTGAGTCAACAGGTTCATGCGAGTGAGAGAAGTTGCAGACGTGTTTTAAGGGGACTGAAGTTAAAACCGTACCGGAGAAGTGTTGTGCAAGAACTGAAGGAGCCTGACCTGCAGAAGAGGGTGCATTTCTGTTCATGGCTGTTGAGCAATGTTGCCAGTGGTTTCTTGGATCCACTAATGCTCATCATGAGTGACGAGGCATGGTTCCACCTGTCTGGGTACGTAAATTCCCAAAACAACCGGTATTGGTCGACAGAAAATCCACACGCAATCCACCAGATACCCTTGCATGATGAGAAGATTGGTGTTTGGTGTGCCATTCCCGCCACACGCGTTATTGGGCCCATATTTTTGAGACGACAGTGAACAGTGACGTGTATATGGGAATCCTGGAGGAGTTTTATACACACTTGACCGAAGAGGAACGTCAGTTATGTTACTTTCAGCAGGACGGTGCAACATGCCACACATCAGCTGCATCATTGTCCCTTGTGCATGAGATGTTTACACCAGAGAGGACAATCAGCAAAGGCTTGTGCCCTCCTCGGTCACCATACTTGTCCACGTGTGACTTTTACTTATGGGGACTGTTAAAGGGAAGAGTATACGAAACAAATCCACACACAATTGAAGAACTCAAGACCAGGATCCAGGATGTCACCAACAGCATTACAACACAAGAACTGACAAGGGTATATATGAATCTCCTCAATCGTGCTCGCATGTGTGTTGAAGTGGGCGGAGGACACTTTCAGCACCTGCTGTGAAGGTGAGTAGTCATATTCAATACATTACATTTCATTTTATGTGTTCACTTTACGGGCCGGTTTTACGTGCCGCACCCTGTATATATATATATATATATATATATATATATATATATATATATATATATATATATATATAGTAAATTAACAATATAATAAGAAAGGTTGATACTCTATTTACAACACAAATAACAACAGAAACCGGAAAGGTTATTACTATTGAAAAAAGTAATACTGCTTTATACATGGATGTACCAATGATAAAGGATTTAAATAGTTTACAGTATAAAAAGATAATTATAAAATTTTAATACTTTTTTCATGATGCCGTGAAATGTCCGAAGTTTCTTTTCCCTACTAACATACCTACGTGACCTATTTCGAAGAATCTTACATCTGTTAGTTTATAAACAGCATAACATACATTTTTTAAATTAAATTAATTATCCAATCTGTGTTTTAATTACATTACAATATTATTAACGAATGCTTTACTCATGTTTATAATTTAAGAATATTATTACCATCTTTGTTCGCATGGCGATCGACCATTGTACAACTCACCAGGAAATTATCAACTTCACTATATTACTAAGGTATTATTAGAATATGAATATTATAAACGGAGCTAATTTTTAGTGCCAGTGACAACATAAATTTCTCAAATACGATACGGTTGCTTACCAATGAATCACGTAATCAAGCAACGAATATGTGAACTTATACTCTATTGGACTGGAATTATTCTTTGAATTATACTATCATTTTTCCACACGATCAGACAGAATTAGTAGTCGCTCCCCGATTCTTTTTAGTAGGATATCAATTTCAGAATTGTTCTGTAGCAAGAGCATTAGCAATACATGAACCAAAAGTAACGAAAAGAAGTATAAGGTACCGGAGTAACCGGGTAGTTTAAACTGCATAAAGTTCCATAGTCATGTAGAAAGCTTTTTTGAATCTTTAACATTTGGTTACTACAATTAATAATAATATATGCAAAAGTTATGAGATTTGATATTTCAAGGTTAAATATTCCCTTAAATATTTAGTAAGTATTAGAAAGACACTTTAAATCCTAATAACAATCCCATCAAGTAGATATGTGAATACACAGTGTTTCCAAACAACACCGACAACGTTTGGGAGATGATTCCTGACACCAAGATAAAACAAAAAAGTATAGACCATGCTTGGTGCTCAAATGCTTCCTCTCGGAGTTATAGGCTACCAGAAACATGAGAAATGAACTTTAAAGGTGCATAGCTCCAAAACTATCGGACCTAAAGTAGTCGGGTCAAGACTTCACTTAGAAACCAATAAGTGCGCTTTCCAAGAATACGTGTTCCAGAATCCTAAGGTACTCATGAAGCAATTTTTATATAGAGACTTGGATATTTAGATAGGGCACACACTAGTTCCTAAGTGAAGTCTTGACCCGACTACGGTAGATTCAATACTTTTGGAGCTGTGGATCCCATACTTTTGGAGAAGATCATTTTCTCATGTTTTCGGCAGCCTATAACTCCGAAAGGAAACATCATTGCACCCAGGATGGTCTCTACTTTTTGTCTTATCTTGGTGTCAGGAATCACCTCCTAAACGTTGTAGGTGTTGTTTTGAAACAGCCTGAGTATATGACATTTACAATATTTGTCCACCTAAGAAAGATTCGTAACGAATTTGAGTTCCTAAATGCATATGTGGAGTCATGGTCGCCCGCAGGATATATGTTCGACACACTCTCAAATACATTCACCGTAAGACACGCGTGCACATAATCCTTATGTCAAACTGGTCAATTATTTTAGCACATAGTATAACTTCATTAACTATATAGTAAACGTGTATAAAAGAATCAATAGATTAAATATTAGGATAGCATTGACACGTAAAATGATCACAATTCAAATAATCTATATAGACACTACATTTTATTCACTGGTGTTCGTTGAACAGAAATCGCAGCCGACGTGGAATCTCCTTAGCGAATATTGTAAATGCCTGCTCTTTGAACACATTCTTGTTTTCAAGTACACGTTTTCGGCGGACATTTAACATTCACAGTCCCAGGGGCGGATCCAAACGGACTTCTGTGGGGCAATGGGTTGTAATACTGTTACTTAAAGCTACTTTTAAGAGCCCCAACTCTGGGGTGGGTTTTATTTATATATAAAATAATAAAGCATCTTTTTCTAAGGGGCCATCGCCCCTTGGATCCGCCCCTGCGCAGTCAACTGAGTGTTTTCTTCTCCATCGTTGAGCGTAACCAAGTTTTTACTCATCTTAAAGTACTAAATGAACGTTCTACTGTCCAAGTAGTCGTTGGAAGGGAAAGAAATGTTTCTATGGGAATCGCTATACCAGGAAAGAATCCTTGCAATGTTGTCATAAATCAATGCGAACACTGAGCACTTACGTCCTTGTTTGCCACATATGATACCAGGTTTGTGTTTTCCCTGACAAGTTATGGATAGAATAGAAATTTTTAACATTATTTACTATTTGCATGAATTTCCCTTTTTCAAATGTCTTCATGAATACGGGATGGAAGTATTGCAACGAATAAGCAATATTGTTACGTTTTGGGGAAACGGTGCTTAAGGGGATGCAATAATAGAATCCAAATACGGGATAAATAAGAACACCTTGTAATAATTTTCTGATGTTGCAACTTTGTAAGTGAATTTATGTATGTCGTTGCTCTACTACAACACGTAAGGTTTCTATTATATACCCAACAGCGACAGTCTATGCTCAACATTTGTGTATAGTTAGTGAAAGCAGTTGGTGGTATGTGAGCGATGATTTTCAAACGTGCCCACAATAACTTCAATGTGTTCTTGAACCTTGGAAAGATATAGCTATTGTCTCTCTCTGTAGAGCATTTCTAGTTGGCTCTAAAATAGCACTGTATTTGGCCATGATGTGCAATGATATAAATATACCAGATGGCGCTCAAGAATGTAAGTGATGAGCACGTTCTCGCGCCTATAAATGAACCTTTTCGAAAACCATGTCCCTCTTGCCCCCTCTATGGACGCCCATGTGTGCAGTGGAAGGAATCTCATCTTACAATATTTATAATTTAAAGAAATTAATGCCTCAATGTCTCGAATTTAACTTTAATATTTGATAATTAACTTAATCCACTAAGATCTAAAAATATCATGTCAAGAAAATTTTCATTTCAAGTGTATATTGAATATGTTTCTTTAACTAGTTGCATTTAAGTACATTATTTTATTTAAATTAAAATATATAATAGAAAAAAACATTGTTTGATTTTCCAAAGTGTACGGGAATTAATTTTGTATCTTTCATCACACATATATTAGAATATACTCTATGTATGTTCATTTTTAGCGTAATAAAATATATGTTAGTCTTAATTAAGTATTTTAAAGATTTTCGTAAATGTTTATTTAAACTTATCTTGCAGAACGACAACCTTTATGTAACACCAAAGGAATGGATTGCTTATCTAATATTTCAGGTAACATGTCTACTAAATACCAATATTTTTAAAAATATTGAAAAGCAGGACACTTTCTTTCTTTGAATTATTTGTTAACCTAAACTATGAAACGATATAGCATCTATGATACCAAATATAAATATATAAGATATTGATATTGCTATGGCGCTAGTTCCAACTCAACTAAATATCTATAAAAGCCGCAATTTATACCCATATAATATTTACACTTTTATAACCACGGGCGGATTAAGGCTTTTGGGGCCCTGAAGCCGACTATTTCAAGGGGCACCTGTGTTACAAATAATTCCAGTGGATAAATTTTCTTATTATAAATAAGGGCCATGTTGTAAAATCCTTCATTTCTACACGAAATAATATGATCTTAATGTCATTATTGATTAAAGATAAGAATGCTGATCACGTATTAGACTCTGCTTCCCAGATATCAATAATTACATAGGATTCAGTATCACCTAAGGCTAAAATATTGAATATCGACACACGAATAAAAGGAATTACTCAGAATTCCCTTTACGTAAACAAGATAGCAATTGTAACATTTTGTCATGCTTTTAGCGTGTTAAGTAATTTTTTACCAATTCATGTTGTAAGGGAATGATCTTTTAGTATCTGACAGAGCCCAAATTGATTTGAATAGGAACGTTTTATTGTTAGGGAGATTTGGAAAACCTCCTAGATTTGCTCTAAGTAATGACAATGATATTACAAAGGAATTATCACCACAAACTAATAATTTGGTTTGTAATACAGACCCAAAATAGCTCACTTCCTCACAAAATAAGTAGGTTTCGTTAAGACACTGGTGGACGAAGGATTAGCTCTAGCATATAATAAGTTGATTGCTATATTTTAGTATTAAAGATAGGGATTTTGGGGGCCCTCTGAGCCTGGGGGCCCCGGATCCTGGGCTCCATTGTTTTCGCCCTTAATCCGCTCCTCTTTATTACTCAAATAAGTTGAAATATTAATATGCAGTACCGGTATAACAGTTGAAATAAAAATTGAAACAATGTAATTCTTACAGCACTAAGAAAAGAACGATAACACAAATCTCAAATTAATTAAAAAGGAATAGTTTTCTAGTTAGAAAATGTACGTACTATGAATATGTTCATTTAGCAACACGTACGTATGCGTTGTGTATTTGTCTCTACCTATTAATCATGTGGAAGTTACTTCTTAATATTCTCATTACAGCATAGGATTTACTTTCTTAAAGACACGAATGATAGTATAATCACTAAATATGAGAGTGCATCTCACATTTATTTAATCACAAATATTATTGTATATTTTAAAAAGTCGGTTTATTCTACTCTTTAGAAACTACTAGCATTTCTCCTTACTTTACGTGAGAGACTGAAACATGCGTAATTATATTTCGTTAAACACCTCCAACATGAGGCTTGGTGACATATTTTATATGAAAAAACAGATGTGATCGAATAGGTAGCATGAAGATATCATTAGTTAAAATTCAAAATTTTATAATATCTAAATTTCGGAATTTGGTCATTTTGAAATGGTAGAAAGTAACAATCAAAAATATAAAACTTGAAATACACATTTGACAGCGTTGTAGGAATTAAACCGTATAAATGCACACTTTCACTAATTCAGTATTGGAAGTAAATTCAAATATTTTCATTGCATATTTATGTTAAAGTGTGTTCAAACAGACGTCAAGACTCCGGAGTTTCGGAATACTTCGAATATAATATAGCATCTTCAATGTTTTTCAGTATAATTGTCATCGAGCACCAGAAATTCAAATCATCTTAATTCAAAATGGGTTTGTATATTTGTTCATATTAGCACACTGGTAGAGCGTGAATTTCACAATCGTCAAATTTCACAGAATCATTTTCTTCATTATTAGAATTCGGCAAAAATATGATACAAGGATTTGTTGTTACGAAAAATATTTTCAGAAAAGTGAAGGTAGCACTAAAAAGGTCTGCTTTGGAAATTGAGGTTGGAACAATATTGGATCAAAGACTTTTCTGCACTTTCCATTATTCTGGGTATGGAATCTACTAATGGCCAACAGAATCTCCTTTCATTACCTCCAACTATGCCTCGACAACAAGACAACACAAGTTATCCCGAATTCTAACTTATCTGCCTCAGGCGAACACTCTCTTGGAGTATGCTTCACCTTAGCTCGTATATTTTCCATAGGATTTAAGTTCGCTCAACGATAAGGCAATTCAATTAAATCAATCTTAAGCAACTACTTCTGAACCACTCACGAACTATGTATCAGAGAGTGCTCTTGCTGGATCTGAATGGCATTACAAGGGTGAAGTAATCGAAGTGATGGCACCTTTCTGTTAGTACTAAGAAGGAATACTAATATTAAACTCGGCCCCTCAATTCTGTGAAGCTGTAATCCACTGTGACTGGAATGTAACCCTAACATGATATAGATACATTATCACTGATTGTAATGACCCACATATTCAGTGTCATATCAGGTGCATCTTGGACGAAACACAAAATTGCGTCCCTCATTCAACGTTGTGAATATGGATTCATCTGCGAAAACTACGTTTCCCCAGTTACGATCCAAATTCCGAGGAGCAAATGCGACACAATAAATTTTGTGTTCGTATGATAGTTTTTCTTCACGACAGCAACACGGCCACGTAACCCAGTATGACACAGAATCCGTAGCACTGGCTGCGTACTACCAGGAAACTTGAAAGGTTTCCTTTGCGCTCTAGGCGTTCTTAGTGGGCCTAACAGGGCTTCGTTTATTAATCTCGCGTCTTCCACCTCGGCAGAGACATGAGAAGAACCAGGCTACCTTAAATTACAGATATGACTTATACTAACATATTCATCTCCTAGCTGTAGCGGCCATGTTAAACAATCGCCTAACAGCTATAGCTGCAGCATAGTCCTCCAACTTCTATAAGGTAATTACAGCTGAACTTCCGTCCATGTTAAAGAATGAGCTGTAAGCATAAAGAAACAAGTAGCAGTTAGTAACTGGCATGCAATTGGTAGCTTGCAGGACGCGTCCTTTTGGAAAATGGTTTGGTCTGTATTCACGAAAGAAATCTGAAAATGGCGTAACGAATATAATAAGAGCTGATCCCTACTAGCTGGGAAGAGGCTTAGAAGAACAAGAATGGATTTCATAAATGAATTTTAATACAAAAGCTGTTTTAGCAAAGTGAAATGTTGTACTGCCTTTACACATGTAAAAATATATATTCTGGATTGAAATCTACCGAAACTACAGACGAAAATGCATATCCTTCCTTATGTAAGCACTAATTTTGTATCTCCAGTTTGACTATACGAAGAACGTAAATCCCATGCTGTAATGAGAATATTGAGAAATAGCTTCGGTATAACAAATAGTTGCTGATAAATATAATACACACATTTATTCATTGCTGTTACACGAATTACTTAATTTATTTTTAACATTCCCACATAACATACCACAGTAATGTCAACACCTACCATATTTCAGATGATATATAACTGATTTGTTTTAATCTAACGATTTTATATAACCATTTACGCATTGAGAAATATATCATTATTTACCAAAATTTTTTGAAAAAATGGAAATCGAACTAACGACCTTGTGATTAATGATCCCACAGTTTACAACTAAGCTAACATAAACATCCCTGCTGAGCGCCTTCTGAAGAAATATATACCCCTAACTGAATTTTCAACACAATGAAATCCAAATCTGTTGCTAATATTTTTTTCTGATTTGTATTTTTCATTGTACCTTGGATGTAAGATATATTTGTATACATTTTATTGGAAATGTTCTTATTGGAAATATAGTATTTGCCAATTTGTAGTTTAAACCTTATATCTTAAATTACTGACTATTGACCGTGTTTAAATTGTTACAGAAATGATACTCGCTGTGAATACAAACGGGAGAAACGGGTATCGGTGCAACTGTCTCCCAAGTTGCACAGAAGGTAGAATTCACAATACTTACGTGAAGACATCAATGTAAGTTATTGCTGCAATCATATCATGTTTTTTACCTTATTTTGTATGTATACTCGTTTGGAAATACATTCATAAATTTCTTAGAATATTAAGACATATAACGTAGTATCTTAAATTTGAACATCTTTTCTAGAAAGACTTATTTCCACTTGCAGTTTTTAACACAACAAATATTGAATTTTTATAGTAAACTTGTGTGTTTATTATTTTAAAATTCTAGTGCGTAAAGTAATATAGAAAGAAAACTAATATCTTTTATTCTCTGTTCGTTTGTAATGTTACCATCATGTTAAAATATTTATTTATAACTATGAGATAACAGTCGCTATTGGTACGTCATAATAGTTGTCTTTGCAAATAAAAATACTTAGATCATTTTAGTCCAGGTATGGAAAATGAACCGGTTCTTGTGAAAGCGCTCCAGACAGGTTCTTTAGCATGGGTTCTTAGAGTCTGAACCGGTTCAAAAGCGGGTCAGAACCAGTTCTTTTTCCATCCCTATTTTAATCACCATTACTTAAATCCAAAAATAACTACCGAAGAGTGTAACTCTTACCTAATACTTATAACTGATACTGCAATTTCATTATCTAAATTTCAAAAAGATGACATAACTTATTTGTCAAATCTATAACGGACTGTTTAAACTTTAGAAAAAGACTATGGTGGCGAAACTACTGCAAGTGACGGACATTCATTATGAACAAGGAGTAGAACTGATGGTGCAACCACTTCCATTATTCATTCCACTTTATTTTCTTGTACTTTACATGACCTCGCAGCTGCTGGTGCTGAATCCGGAATTTTTCTGCCGAATCAGGCCCGTATCCACGGGGGGAAAGAGGGCCCCCTAAATTTTTTGGGCCCCTAAAATTTTCATGAAAGGGTTGCAAAAAATCTCGATTAATTCTATGTGTAAACACTAAGAATAAAATGCAATATAAAAGAGATTATTCGAAGAATTTTTCCATTTTAACTATTTGAACACTTCTAAACATATTTTAAAGGAGTTAAAGTAAAGTTTATCAGTCTTCTCGAATCTTGATATGAAATGACACAATACATATTGAAGCAAGTTTTTACGAAAAGAAGGAATATGTTCATAATACTTCATGCCACAGTTGTAATAGCGATCTGGAAGGTAGAAGACGAAGTGTGAAGTGCTTGCTGCAAGCCAAATCATAAAAACAGGAGCAGGAACAAAGCGTTTATCTTTTGTCGATTGCAGTAACGGCGGTAGGTTATTGTTATTCTATTGTGTAGTTGTAGTACATACAATTCATTTCAAAATCCTAGTCAACAGCAAACATTAGATTAACTGTGGAACAATTAGTTGTTAATTGAATTAAGAGCTCCGAGTTCCGTTAAAGGCGATTGATTCTAGTAGGGTCCAAATTATTGTGGTGTGATATGTAAAACAAGAACTGTGGTGGAATTTCACCGAAAAAGTAATGGTTACAAAGACGTTCATAGGTTTGTTCTCGTAGAAAAATAAAGTTAAGCTAAATTACCTTAATTAGATGAGTAACTGAGCAAGTTAACATATTTAACGTTTAAGTTTAAGGATTAAATTCCGGGTTGTGGAGCCAGGACTAGTAAACATTTGCAAGATTTAGAGGAGAAATTAAGTGGCAAAATGTTTTGTATTGTACTTGGGGTGGGGGATGCCGTGGAAGTAGCTAGTTTTCATATAAAAATGTTGTAAATTGGAACCATTTTTTGTCGCGTACGCGTAATAATGTTGTAATTCGACATGAAAGAAGCAGTGATGCTTTTACTCGATACTAGATGAGTGTAGCGTTTTACTTACATTGAGAAAAATCCGTTCTCCGGACAGGGGTATATTGTACAAATATACGGAATCCTCTTGCTTACTACAAAAATCAGAACGGAGCATACGTTATCCGTATGGTACATAGACACTGCCCTTAGGTGTTACATCATGCCGTTGCAGGATGTTTGATGTTTGGTGTCTATATGTATGTTACCTTAGTCAGCTTCTGTGTGTTATATACGTCCATTTGTATGTGAGATCCTGACCGCCTATATTGTTTCATACGGAAAGTAAGTATAGATGGAACATTTATACAGAATGTATTATAAAACATGCGTTTACAGTTATACGCTTGCTGTACGTTAGGTCCAAAAACTACAGGATTTACAAATGTAACCTACGATATTACGTATGCCGCATATAGTTTTTTACTCAGTGTAGCTTTAAATAACATTACAGTATTTTTTAAAAGCTGTTTTGATATGTGTTATCTTGGTATAGTGTGCAGGTGGTTCATTTATATAAAATGAGATTAATTTAAGATTTTAAACAAGAACTTAGTATAAATATTTTAAAAAAATACAACTTAAATTGTAAACAAGGGAGTTACTTCAAAGTTACCCGTCCACCTAATTTTCAACAAAAAACATAATAAAATCTACAATCATCAATTTCTACTTAAACTTTACTTATTTTATGTTCTATTACGTTACCTCGAGGGTGTGAGTACGGGCGAGGAACCACAATTACATATGGAAACTCATTGTTAACCTAAAGGGGAGACTGGCGGGCCGCGTGGAGAACGGTTGTAGGTAGTTAATGGGGAGTACGGAGTTAAGAGGGAAGAACGAGCGAAGCGAGAAGTCGAAGTAAGCTAGGATAGCACACTACTAGGTTACTTAGGTTAGGTTATGTCCACTTCGCACTTACCTTAGTACGTACTTAGGTTTGTAGAGCTCTCCTATCTCGTGAACGATTGTTGGTGGTCTTTGTTCTTTCATTCATTAAGCCATTAATATTCAAAAGATTAACCTCATTATCAACATTATGTTTTACAAATGTTAGTACTGTCAATTCACATTCAGCACAAAGACCCTGTACATGTTTACTCGAAAATTATCCACAATTCAACCTTCCTGAACCTAGAGACAAGTAGTTCCCTCTACTTGCGAATTAGTCCAGTCTTTATAACCGCGTATCAAAAGGTATTACACATAAATTAGCCTTCACTTACATGTTATCAAGCACATAAGCAATTGAATTATCAAATTTGTTTAGGTAAATTTTCAATATTTTGATAAAAACGGAAGGGCAACTTCGCAAGTTAACTCTAAACAAGATCCAAAGTAAAGTTGAATTTCCTTATTTCACAGTAGATTATCTCTCGTTCTTGATCTTAATGTTAGTATTACATATGGGACTATTAAAACATTTATATTTTAATTCTAATTCGTGTAGTTAGTAATACCCATTCAATAAAATTCACGTTTTTTATGTAGATTACAGAATGTTAACTTAATATGTGTGTGTGTGTAGAGGGAATAATATAATTAAGTAGAAGCAAAATACTTAAACATTCAAGAGCAGATATGATGAATTGCTGATGTTACTATTTGATGATCTATAATATGGTTGGCTCGGGCCCCCCTAACTTCTACCGGGTCCCTTCTACGTTTTTCGGCTGGCTACGGGCCTGTGCCAAATCCTGATAATAGTCACTGAAGTGGGTGATTAATAGTTACCTTCATAAATATATGGCAGATCCGGATTTACTGTAGTGTGAATGTAGTGCTGTTATTGAATACTATTTTGAATGCCGTAACGAACTAATTGAATAGTCCAAATAAAGTAGAAAATTATAACAACTAAAATAGACGCTACACTATTTTAAACTATTCTGTTTCAAGCAAAAGGTTGCTTTCTTTCAATACCAAGATCCTGTTTAGACCAGAAACTTGGTATAATTCTGCTTTTGTGCTCAGTTGTATTGCCGTGAAACAGAAACCATGAGTCTTGCTGCCAATTCCTAGGCCAAACTCTATGAATCCTCGTCGGTAGATGTTGAGAAACACTCACTTAATACTCGGTTTACTGTGTGATCCTCTGGAGAATTCCTTGTGGATGATGCCTTTGGAATCGAATAAAATAGTAATCTGAGTTTCGATTTTGCTTTTCAACATTTACACTTTTTTCCTTTTTCAGAGCCTTGACCTTCCGTTGTGAGCTCCGACGCTGTGCAAACTTTTCGTACTGAAATTACCGTTTTAGTTATCTGTTACAAGGTTTGGCATGAGTCCTGGATCCACATCAGCTGCTTGTTTCATGTCCCTGTAGTATTCCATTCTTTCAGCTTCAAAACAACTTCAGAGGAGTCGTTTTCAACTCGGAGACAAATAGGTGTTAACAACATGAGAATATTCGAATACTAACAACAAGGAAATATAGTTTGAAGAAAGTAGGCCAGAGTTGATATATTTAACTTAATTTTGAGAGTCTTCTTTTGCGGAGAAAATATCATATATACCCCAAGTCAGAATTACAGCTCACTGGATAAGCTAGACTCTTCCTTATTTATGAGCAAGAACTTCAACGGCTTATTCTCTACTTACCTTTTCTTTTGCAATGTATCATATTCCACAAAGATATAGATCTCTTGAGAAAATCTTAAACTTCTTTTATACGCAGCAATATATGAGTGCCTGGAGGGAGAGCATTAAAAGAATATTTTTTATTATCCGCGTAAACTGGAAATGCAATGCAATTCAATGCTACGGCGCATTATAAACAAGAATCGTCTGTTCTATGCAGGTACAATTCTGGATTTAAGCTACCTAGATACTATTTTGTCATTATATCCACTCCTACCCAACAACTCGATTTTGCCAGAATGGCACTTACCATTGTCTTACCCTGAGCTCGTCGTATGTTTTGATTTTCCTTCGGAAGTTCCACAGAGCTACAGATAAAATGGAACAAAGTACAATGAGAGTGTACGTACAAGCCTCTAAGATACTGTTCAAGATATTTATAATACAAGGACTTGCAATTTTAATGTTTCGTTGTTTGAAATGAAAACTTTTTTGTGACGAGAACAGTATGATAGAGATTGATATTAGAATCCAATCATATGTATTCTTTTCAAACCAGCTAATTATAGTTTTAGTAGATATCGATATACTTTAACTTAAAGTTATATCCGGAACGTTTCAAAAAATGATATGTGATCGATAATAGAATATCTTAATGAATGCATACTGTATAAGCATTGTACTAAGATAGCATCCACATGTTTAGCTACGTATTTGTTGACGAATAAGTGTCATCCGAAAGGTAATGTATCCTCCGCTCTATAGCTTGTATGTGAATGAAGAGAAATTCGAAAGTTTGTATAAAAGAGGATTATGTTTTGGGTACCTAATAAGGCTGCTAAAATATGTTCCTTTGCTTTCTCAAAACTCCTATCTCTTAACAAAATGATGAAATTCACTTTCAAGTAAATTCAGACTTTTCTGATCTATGCATCGACAGCGACTCAGTGCTTTCCAGTCCTGGAAATGCTGCCAACGAAGGATGACTTTTAGAGAAGGTAACGAATGGAAGACAAATGAAATTAGAGCAGGAGTGTAAAAGGGGGGATTTTGGCATTGCTGATCACCCGATTTTGACAAAGAACTAGTGATTTTCCATAGACATTTGAGACTTTTGTAATGACAAAAGAATCTTATCCAGTAGAATGTCATTTTTTGTAGAAAAGATTCCTTTATACCTATGAACTAATTATGTTACTGCATTATTTCTGGGATCCATCAGTTCACGTAACTCGTGTATGGTCACATTATGGTTCTCTGCATTCAGTGAGCGCATTCTTACTCTACTTTCCTCCGTCGCTGTGTTTTCAGATCTGTTACTTCAGCGTTTATACTCTACCCCGCATTCTGTCTCCCAGGATTTCATTATCCACCTTTCAACGTCAAATATATCCCACGTGCAATCTGCCAGAGTATGTAAATCCTATTTTGTTATAAACCAAGCACTGTTCTTTGTTTTAGCTTGCCATCCATGTTGTACATTTAATCATAAACAAATAAATAGTCATAATAATTAATATAACACTGTGAGCATTAACAAACATATGCTATATTTGTATTAAATTTAATTGTAACTTGCTGAAAGATGTTAAGAGATATTAAGAGTGAGGTATTTATTTTAAGATGATTCTTGCAGGAAACATTTTGAAACATCCAGAAACTTTATTGGTTTTAACATAATAAAAAATGATCTTATAGTTAGGATTATTTACCTAATTGTCTCTCCATTACAAAGCTAATCGTAATTTTAAAACTTGAATATTTTACATGGTATTTTGATCTAATAGAGAAAAGTTACACATTTTTTAAATTAAATGAAATCTTTGAGTTTTACGTTCCATGGTTATGCCGGCTAGGGTAAAGAAGAAGGTGATGATGAGAAATGAATGAAATGGTGGAATTTTGAAAGTGAGAGGAAACGGGACAACCCCGAGGAAACCCACGCACACGGTGTTTGGCCACCACAAAGTTCACTTGACGGGAGCAGGGTTTGAACCCGGGATCCCATGTACCAGAGGTGAACGTTCTACCACTGAGCCACCATGGCCCCTATAAGTTTTTGAATAACGAGTCACAGACTCATGAAGTATGTATGCAAAATATATAATTGATATTATACGAATTATATATTATTAGTGTATAGCCCCACGTGTTACTGGAACAGTATTTTTTATGTCTTAGTCTTCCTGTGCTATATTTCTCCTCATCTTTGAAACTAAATGCAAGTGCATAACACTCCCAAAAATATTTAAATCCACTTTCCCTCTAATTATATACAATTTCTGTAACATCGTCTTATTTGCATCCTAAGATGTAAGAATAATTTATAATAAAGTGGTTACGTCTTATAGTTTCGAAGATTTGGCAAACATACAAAACCTAAGTAAGGTTCTCCATCTCCGCTTTTAGTAATATCCCAAAACATAATCTTATTTCAAACCAAGGTTGCAACCAGAAAGTTTATACAGTATTTCAACGTTCAATGCCTAATTTATCGGTGATTTGGCGAATTCAAAAAAGGAAAGAAAAATTATTTACGCCTACCCCAATAAGATGCGCAATTCCAAAAAATCTTGGCTTATTTGCAGTCTAGTGTCGAAGGAGATCTTTCCAATTGTAATAGTTTCGGAAATCTAATAGAAGAAGGAAGTCTAATGATATCGGAAATCTAATAGAAAAAGAAAGTCTAATACTTTCGAAATTCTAATAGAAGAAGGTAGTCTCATTGTTTCGGAAATCTAATAGAAGAAGGAAATCTAATAGTTTCGGAAATCTAATAGTTTCGGAAATCTAATAGAAGAAGGGAATCTAATAGTTTCGGAAATCTAATAGTTTCGGAAATCTAATAGAAGGAAATCTAATAGTTTCGGAAATCTAATAGAAGAAAGTCTAATAGTATCGGAAATCTAATAGAAGAAGGAAGTCTAATAGTTTCGGAAATTTGACAAATCTCACAAGTTATTAAAGTTTCCCCATTCATTTCATGATAAGTGTTTAGCTTAACCCTGTCTTATCTATAGCCTAGGGTGCAAAGGAAGCATTTTCACAAAATCTCAACTTTGTATAGATAGCAGTTTGGGAAATCTCTTGATGAGTGAGTCAGTCAATCGTTCTATTCTTTTACATCTGATGATAGCGCTTATCTGATGATAGCGTTTGCATTTGAGTTCATAAATTATTCATTCTTTTCAGAGATAAGTCTGAACGTGAATTCTTCAAGTATAAATTGACTTACAAGTTGGGCGGACACAGAATACATATGAGAGTAATGAGAGGACTTCTTGAAATGTTTGGTGAGTACATTTAAAATAGCGTTCAAGTATGTATTGTTTCTGCTTTCTCTTGTAGAGTTCAGACCATGGAAACCTAGAAGTCCAAATTACAACGATAAATATATAATATCACTGGTTCTTTTTTATTTATATTTGAGCCATTAAATAATATACACTCCGTCCTTTTATTGATTCCATTTATTTTATATCAAGTATCTGGTTGCCCCCTGACAACCTGCTATCCAAAATCATATTATTTTTAGAACATTTCAATATCTTTATATATATTGACAATCATATTTAAAATATCTCTTCCTCTTCTTCTGATAGTAAAATCAGCAAGGCTAGTACATATTTAGAAAATTTTATTGCTCAAAATTACAAATATACAATGTACTGTTGTATATTATGGCGCCCGATGGATTTTATTTTTATTCATTAACTTCATAAAAAGAAAAAGAATTCTGGACCGTCTACATATACATGTTAATCATTCGAGTTTTCGAATGCACCTCGTATACTTAAAAATTACAATTCATATATTTATACATATATATTATACTTAATTTCATCACAATATTATTATCATATTTATTATTATGATATTTATTTTAAACTTTACCATCATTTTCATTTATTTATACATTTCAACGACGATAAGGCACATTCGAAATTTGATTTACAAGTTGTTTGACTTTTAAGTCCCTTTTCGGGTCCATTATATGCTTGCTGCGAGATAATAATTATTTATTTGTGCATCATGAAGAAGGTTTTGAAAAAGATGTATGTGATATTCATATAGTTGTTCTTTGAACACAAAAATGATCAAATATAAGATATAGTTCAACAAAAGATAGATTAAGATTGAAATATTGATAATAATCAGAACATAAAATAATAATTAACATCTTATTAACATCATAACATAAATAATGTGATTGATATTGCATATTGCATCATATGAAAAACACATAAATAGTATGAAACACAAATATTAAGTAATACACATAACATCAAGGCATATGCTGACATAAATTGAGTAACTGCGATCATATACATGAATTCAAGATTAAATAACATAAAGTAAAATCCAATCAACCGAGAAATCATAATGATATTTAAAGCAAAATCCATTGAATACGATCTTTTCAAACATCGGAATTCCAGTCTACGTTACATGGCCAACAAGTTCATTCAAGTCACATTGAAAGTCACAAATAGAAACACAATATTGCGCATTATTTACTTCTTCAGTTATTCGTTTCTTACGTTGAGAATTTTCGTCATCTATGAGATTTCTACGAAGTGCACTTCGATCGAAATTAGATCTAATGCTTACATGATTTTTCTGTGCACGTGATCGTACTACACTAGGATTAGGTTGAGTTACACAATCATTACCACTGTTACTACTAGGATTAGGTTCGTTTACATCACCGGTAAAAATAAATTTGGTTCTCTTTCGTTTTACTGGTGTCGAGATATCATGTCTCTTAACATGTCTGTACCTATTCTTTCCACAATGCTCACGGTACTTTGTCCTACCACGGGTTTTATTTCTTTTGTGATTAGGTTCAGTTGTATCACCGGCACACATAAATTTAACATCTTCCTGCACATTGGGATCACACTTCAATCGCACATGTATACATCGAAGTTGGTCTCGATTAATGTTAGTCTGATTCAAGGTAGCAATGTATTGCATCATTGATGGATTTTCAAAACTTTTCAACATCACACATGGATGATGGAAACTAGCGCACTGCATCACATTATGTGAAAGCATCATCGGGGTGTTAACTAACATCATTCTGGTCTTTTCGTTGAATGAACAATTCAACACCTCCAATTCAGTTGAACAATCACCACAAGCATTGGTGGGAACGCACGCTTTCTGAATTTCACAAATATTGGAATCAACTTTCTTCCTGCTACATGAACCATTGTCGTGTACATATCCCCAAACGGTTCTATTACCATTACCTCATTTCCAGCATTATTATCATATAGAATATATCGTGAATACAAACGATCAATAGCGTTCATGAGACGAAAATGATCATAACTTCTCACACATTGATACATACCAAAATCTTCCTTATACACAACATCAGTATGACAATTAAAAACATTTCAACGAAGAGAAAAGTTAGAATAATCTGATCCAATCAGTACGACAGTATGCTTATACGAACACTCAGCTAATTTCATACAAACATTCAAATCAATAATGTCATATTTTTTCGTCGATGCCAACTTTGGATCCGCAGAAGGTTCAGGTTCATTTAACGTATCCCTGCTGACTGACGATGAAGTTTCGGGAACTGACAAATCTTCTTTAATCTGATGGGTATATTCCTTAACGTTGTCTCAAATTTGGCAACAATTTGTTGGTTCATTTGTTGCAATTGTTGTTGTAAGCCATCATTACGATGTTGCAATTGCTCTAATCGCTCATCAAAATGTTGACCTTACTGATTTACCTTTTGGTCCAACTTTTCCAATTGCTGGTTCACCCTAGCAAAGTGTTCAACTTGGTCCTGAGTCTGCCTAGCAAACTGTTCAGCTTGGTCCTGAGCCTGTTCCTTGAGTTGCCGTGATATTTCTTTCAAAACTTCCAACATGTTGCCGGATGAATTTATTCCACTATCAGTAACATACATCTCAGAAAAAAGTACAATTGATATATGGCTCAATCTTGTTCGCTTTTTACTATGCTTCGAAAACAATTAAACATCAACCTTTTCTTCCTTCCATCCCGGTTTTCGGCACCATCTACAACGATAAATATATAAAATCACTGGTTATTTTTTATTTATATTTGAGCCATTCAATAAAATACACTCCGTCCTTTTATTGATTCCATTTATTTTATATCAAGCATCTGGTTGCCCCCTGACAACCTGCTATCCAAAATCTTATTACTTTTAGAACATTTGAATATCTTTATATATATTGACAATCATATTATTTAAAATATTTCTTTCTCTTTTTCTGATAGTAAAATCAGCCAGTCTAGTACATATTTAGAAAATCTTATTGCCCAAAATTACAAATATACAATGTACTGTTGTGAAATGATGAACCTAGGTTTTCAGGAATTCCCTTTATGTTTATCTCATTTTCCCTAAACTTCTGCTACATACTGTATATCTGATCTGTATATCTGTTACGATAATATTACGGAACGCATAATGTAATTTTGTTTCCTGTACGTGTGAATTAAAAATATATGCCATACAGGAAAAAAGGTACTTTTGAGTCGCAATTTAAATATACGATTTATATTTTATTCTAGAACTAATAAAAAGACGGACATAGAAGTAGAGGCAACACCAGAAATACAAATAGACTACAATGATTAACCGTCTGTTTCACGCGATTTATTTTTCGTTTCACTCTCAGTTCAAGCTTTCCTAAAGCATGGCCTTGCTTAACTACATTGAGGACAAACAAAGGAGCAATTTATGAAAAATATATCGAAATCAGCAGAATAAAGCAATAATACTTAAAAAGACTCTGCTCTTGCCTGGTAACACGTGATTCGTCCTATCCAGTGACATACGCAGGATTTTTTTGGGGGGCGATCGAGAACTTCTTCGAGGTATTCAATATGAGGACAAACTGTATTAAAATTTGTAAAGTCGCCCATAAAATTAAGCACAATGTGCAGACAAGTCAGGATTTCTGGGGATTTTGTATCAAGAACTCACCCCGTCCGCACATCCTGATCAGTTACTTATTTTCCATTTAAAAAGAGAACCGCCGCGGGACGAACATCAAAAGTTATGTAAAGACCGCGTATACCCCATGGAACCTACATGTCTACCGATTGTTGTTACATTTTTAAAAGACTATCCGTCGATGTTAATGAGTTTTTTTTTTCAATAGAATAAACCCACAGGAGCCCGAAGAAAGATATTCTTTAAAAAGCACAGTAAATTTATTTTTATATTTTTAATTTCATTCTTATTTGCTGCTCATACCGAAAGTTTAATGTAAGTCCTATGGGATTTACGTGACACTGAAATCCGTGTTATTAATAATTCCAAACCCTCCGCTCACATATCATCAGAAAACATTTTAACATTTTTCGTGCATTCTTAAAAGTTATTTTTCTCTCACAAAGTACTTATATACATTGTCTGCATAATCTGAATAGTTCTATTTAAACATGGATTCCCATATATATGAAGTAAATAAAGAAAAATGAACCCGGTTTTAACGAACTGCAAGCCTTTCTCACAGTCGGTCTGAATTATCCACAGAAACTGTATTACTCACCGAAACAATAGGCGTCCTAAAATGTGTGGAAAGCAAGAAACCGAAAATGGTAGGTTGGAGGTTCAAATCCACTCTTAGAACTATTTTTTTTTCAGTGAAGTCATGAAATAAGGAAAAAGATGCTCATGGTTGGTTCTAAGTTTCATACACATCAGAAAAGAAAACTTTTCATAATGGCATTCCAAATGAATTGTCTACCTCAGGGACTAGCAAATTGGTTAGCAGTCTCTCTTAGTTTAAAAGTTGAGACAAGAAACATACAGCGCATGAAACGTAGTCGATTTGGATGCTAACGAACGAAAACCGTGCTAAATTGCAGTGTTTGTACAACTATGGAGAGAAGTTTTGTTGTTGTTGTTGTTAATAGTGGTTTTACATACTACTTTTAAAACTTTACAATACTATTTTCACGATGAAGTTCCTTTTCTTTTTTAACATTCTTTGGTCTGAAAATGTATTATGAAACTTATGAGTGGGATTTTCAAACGAATGAGATATACTACAGTTTCACATTTTAAATTATATATATATATATATATATATATATATATAAGGAAAGGTAGTACGCAGTGTATCATATATGCGTATACAAAGTAACAATGTATTGAAATTAATGAATAGAAACGTATGAGGAAGCGACTCATCATCCGAAAATTTCCAAATCTAAATAAAATTGTAAGCATTATCGTTAAAACATGTACTGTTACTCAAAATACAAAATAAATTAACAAATTCTTAATAAAATAAGAATTGAATTGTTGCAGAATTAAACTATTACAAGTGTCTGAATAGATAGTATTAATTTTAAGAGTTAATTATCGAAATAAATAATACAAATTACTTTATTATAAAACAAACTTTTTAGACTATTAAATTGATGTTATGTCCAGAGAATTATTTGTTCTGTATACTTCAAGTTAATAGTTTAACTAATTATGCACGATAGCATAAACAATTTGTTATTACGAAATGGAGAATAAAACTTTCACTCTCTGCATTGAATTCAGTTTGTGTGGTTATAAAAATTATTAGTTTCACTATGACGCGAAAACCAAATAGGTTCCAGTCGACATTATTGCCCTCTAGAATTTCAAAATATTAGCGGAGACCTATTCCCTGAAACTCTACAGGAAACCTGATGATAACAGAGAGTATTTTATTTTCCACAGCAAAAGGTTTTGAAATCCCCCTTACTATGCAAGTATTTGAATATGGGTGAAATATCTGGATTATTTGGCTGGACGAAACTTTCATACGTGTTCCCACTTCTCCTTAGAGACGAAATCTCAAAAACGTCTTCATCATCCTTCCTAGTCGTGATTTGACCAACGTAATGTTATCCGAAGAGAAATCTTACGAGAACGTATCACCAGGTTGATGTTCTTTTTCGCTTTGTTCCAAATAAATACTAGTAGTAGTTTCTATCTCTTAAGTAACATCGTCTGTTTCTCATAGTCTGAGAGGCATAGCCGTAAGACGTTAAACTGAATAATATCTTTTCTGAAAAAAAAACACATCGTCATCTGAAGAATCTTATAATACAATTGGCTGAAAATTATCATTCTGCAATGAACTACTACTTTGTTTCCATTTCTTCAGGATGGAACGTATTACGTTTATAACTTCCTTTTTCGACTGCTGCTAAATTTCGACTTCCTTTACCTATTGGCATTGTCGTCAAAACTTTGGCTCTTTGCGGGGTGTCTGTTAAGATACAGCTTCTGCCCTTCTTTCTAAGGTGGTTCTTGAGGAGACAGAAACACTGTTACGTTTTCCTTTCTGGAAAGCATTTTCTCTCCGATCTGCATCTATGATCTCAACGTCTTGAAGTAGAGGATTCTTCTTTGAGGAACGTGCATTGATTTTGTCTTCAGTCTGCTTTTGCGTACATACAGCTTAGGAAAGAAAATCGGTGTCTATAAACACATTTTGATCCTAAGGAAATATCCCTCTTTCTGAAACCTACTTTGATTTTGGCTGGAATCAATGCTCGTGTAAATGCTATTCCCAAGCATTGAGCTTCTTCGTATATTGACATGAGTACTTTTGAGTTTTGTAACTACCAGGTGTCCACAGCTGCATTGTAATGTGCTTTCAGTTGTCCGAAAACAGACACATCCATCTGCTGTTGTTTTTTTAATACGACTTTAAAAAATCGTTCCGTAGAACTTTAATTACTTATATAATATAGTGAGTGCCTAAAAGGGAAGAAGAATAATACTTAAACAAATTGAAAAGTATCTGCAATCATATAGAAGTAGTTGTCCATGAATAGAGAATTTACATAAATATTAATTACCTGTTTACTTAATAAAACAATTCTTTGTATTTTTAGACATGAACTTTTACAATATTTTACATATCTTTCAGTGTCACTCGGAGGAGTATGGAGTTTGTTCCTGGGAGCAAGCATAATGAGTGGTTTAGAGGTTTTCTACTTCCTCCTTTGCAGACCTTTTTTCATACGCTTTTCAAGACCGAACACAAACTTGTAATTATAGTCGAAGTCTTGCCATATATTCAACATTTAATTACCGTACTAATGAAACGTATGATAATATTTCCCAAACAGTACTATAGTGAATGGTGAAGAGAAATATTTTTTCCTAGTGTTATATACAGTGAATCAGTTTATCATTATAACTAGCAGTTACAAATATGCTCAAATTACGGAATGTTAAGACAAGTGATCACTTTAAGTTTGTAAAGACGTCAGTACCTGCATAAAGCTTCCAATATCAAGAACATAAAGAACATTTTGTTACATTCACGTACAAGGTTTATGTTTCATGTAATACTGGTTTCCACTGTAGGACCTAACAACTTATAGTTTGAAAACTAATTTTTGAAGTAAACATAAACTAAAACTAATTGTTGTTGAAGCAAAATTGACACTAATCAAATTATTAATACCATAAGGATATTATTTACTAGTTCAAAAACAATACAGCAGTAAAGTACACTGCCTTTTTCATTACTGTGGAATTTTCATTACTACTTAAGCTTCGAGAAGAATGTTGTTTGTAGAACCTAATTAGAAAATAAATATTTTGTCTTGATTATGAGATTATATTCCATTTATTTAAAATGTTTATACAATCAGTCATTACAGAATATGATGTATAAATTTAATGAAAGTCAATATCAAAAATATATTAATTTCTAGTTGAGATCTTAAACTAATAAATGAATATCAATTTATAAGTTAAACTTCATTTCCAGCTTCAGCAATTGATTGATTAATAGATTCTAATTTATGCTGGAATTTCTGTAGAAACAAGTTATGGCAATGGCTTAAGAATAAATCTGCCCCTTGCTTCTTGACACGTAGAAGTCACGTGATGATTGTTATGCATATTGCTGTATCACGGCAATGATAATGAGGAAATGATTTTCTGTTTTCATAGCTGACAAATAATCACCAAGTTTTTTTTTTTAAAAAAAATCCACAAATCCGTTCTAGGACACATTAAGTTGCATTTTGCGTATTATTTTCTATTTTCAATTGTGATCCACTTCTTATAGCGCACTGAGTCTTTTTGAAATAATATATTGTTCATTATTCATTTACAAGTAATTCAACCATAAGTGTCAATTACACTTGAAATGTATATGCAAGCGAAATCGTATTATTGTTTCGTATAAAAGATTTTTTCATCAAATCTTACATTTCTCAACATTGTTTTACTGCTGAGTATGAAATAAATTAAATAACTTATTCGTCCACAGAAGAATTCTGATTTAGCTTTGTGTTTTCCGCCTATTATTAATATAAATGGTAAAAGTATTACGGTTTATGACATTCAGTAAATATTCCTATCAAACTTACTTCTATTATATTATAATAACTTGACAAAATTGCACTACGATAATATTTTAATTCAAATTTTATGTGATGAATAGCTCTGCTATTCAGATTGAATTCACATTTAATTTTTCCATTAAATATTTATTATGACATTTACACTTAATACTATACTGGCAGAAGTAATAGAGAGAGCGATGCATGGTATATCTCACTTTGCTAGACTCAAACCACATTGTACTGGAAAAGCCATTGAGGAATCATAACAATACACTGTTACGTTATACAATCGTAACACAAATTAAGAAGTATCAGAACTGTATTTTAAAGCTTATCTTGAAACTATTGCCGCAAAAGGGTAGAAAAATACAACACTTTATATATTTTGCTCTCCAAATACTGGCTATAAATAATATTAAATGATATATTAATGAATTCCATATTTTTATTTTTTATTATTTAAAAATTTGAAGTTACTTTATATTAGTGACTATGTTAAATCACTTCTCGATACTTTTTAGCTTGTATTAATAATAAAATTCTAAATTACTATTAATATACTTCAACTTGTGTTATCTTTAAGTTGACGACTAAAAAAGCGAACAGAATATGAGCTATGTAATGTTATTTCCATGGTGTAATAACACATTATACACAATGATATAGAATATCCTTCAGTTATAACTATCTACACTTTGCAGTAAGATGATATCGGGGATGATCCAGACAAGATGACGGCAAGATTCGATAGCCCGTTTCGAACTCCTGTTTCGTGCAAGTATTTTGTTAAATACAAATGATGTTTTAGATTCATTTTCTCTTGGATTGAATCTTTATAGTGTGTGGACATGCCTAGCATCAACGTAAGAGCAAGTTTACAACAGAGCTTTATAAAAATGGTAATTTTATGGTTAAAACGAGTTGAGTATAAATTAAAGAAGACCAATAGGATATTGATTTCCACTGGGGGAGCATTTATGCAGTATTTTATGTTAACAAGTGGTATACTACAGTTACGATGAATGAGTCCGTATGAAAGAGGACTGTATAACATATTAATTTCAACTAGTGGGGTGTTTCTCTATAATGTAGGAAACGTGTATTTTATGATTACAAGTTTAGAGTTATTACTGTGAAACTATGACAAGTGCTTAAACCTACAGAAGGTTCCTCTATCGAAAATTCTTTCATCAAAATACATGATGCTCCAAAATTCTGTTTTCTTAATATCCACTTCCTTACAAAACATTGTTTTCTTTTCTTTTCTCTTGTCACTGGTATTTTAATTTCGTCCCTTTATTCTTCTTCTATAACACGGCAAATTGATCCAATTACTTTCCGGTTGGACAATTGCCAGTCGATTTCGAATCGACCAGAGCAGAGCGAGTCGACAAATAGCGTTAAATTTCGTAAAATAATTGAACACAATTCATCGATCTGATTCGTCCTAATCGCTTTGATTTAGTTGCAGCTGGAGAAAGTTCAGTAGCCATGTGACCAAGTCGAACAAGTGAATAAAGGGCTTTACTTATCCATAGTTGATAAAGCAGTTTAATAACTTGTTGTACGATTAGTATTGTGTTGTGGTCAGTAAATTGTTTGAAAACTATTACGGAATGCGGCGCTTAAACTCATGGATTTTGTAACAATGAAAAATCACCATCATTGAAGATTAATATGTGTACTCGGTATTCGGTATGTCTTTTTTCTCAGCTGACGACAATTCTCATTGCGCAGTAGTAAACTTGCCATTTTATGTATTAGTTGATTAATTTTCAACTTAAATTTTACCTTTACTTTTATAACATTAATTTTCAATTAAATCAATTGTTTTACTTTATCTTAACTTTTAATCTGTACCATGTTTAGCAGAAGGGGTAAAGAATCAGGTAAAAAAATACAAGATTTACAAACGAAATGAGTTGAAGTAAAGCAAGCATAACTGATTTTTTTCTTTTTAGAAATGTAATAAAAGCAAAATTTGTACCTACGTACTTACTGGAAAGTACGACAAAGAAATATTAATACGAGTAGTTCGTCGTTCTCTGATATGGCGGACTCGTGTATCAGATGTGACATTTCCATTTTCAACTTCATACGTACTTACGTTGATGATGAAGATAAAATATTAAGCTTTGTACATAGACACGCATTATTGAAGTTGAGGACTGAGTGTGGAAAATACAATAGATTTGTCAATAAAAATTGTGTAGATCTAAGTAGTTAACACTAGCTAACGTAATCTAACCTAAACTAACCTAACCTAGCCCAACCTAACCTAACCTAATATGAACAGAAATCAGTTAAATTGTAACATTTTTAAACTTACGTAATCTGACCTAAACTAACCTAATCACTGGGCCCCTTCTGCTAAACATAGCCCCTTATTTTCGCGCGTTAAATTTTACAGTAATGTCTCAAATTATGTATTTTTATTTCTGTTAATAATAATAATATTCACGCATGTGTTGCATATTTAGTATACCGCATACCATACTAACATCTACAATGTCATGTTAATATTAACATCAACAATATTAATATTAAACACGTTTTGCTAGAAGATATATAATACCTATAAGATTATTTTACAATTATGTTATCTCCAATATTTACGAGGATTCAAAATATATAATGGCAAATAGGAAAGGTGTAATATTAAGACTTCTCGAAGAATCAGAACACCATTATAACGGCAAGAATAAGGAAACAAACTACAATTAAAAAGAATAACGAAACAAACTACAATTACAAGATATTACATTAATGTCAGACTCATTTTTACAATACATTTTAATACAATTATAGCCAAGAAACTAATAATTTCTATCATTTCTTTAATGAGCCTGTGGTTAAGAGATTTGTGTATAATAATATGTGTTATTATTTTCAAATTAACGAACACTGGAAAGGGACATTATTAATATTATTGATAATAACATGATGTGATTTACAATACTGTTCCCAACATGAACAATTTATTAATACGAAACTAGTATGGCCTGTGTAAAGTTGTCCCCCAAAAGTTTGGGCTACACAAGATCTTTATTGGGCCTCAAAGTACTTCATTTGGGCTGTTTGGGCTAGCAATTTTCAGCGTTTGGGCTACTCTGGAAACAAAGTTACAGCCTCACAAAGTTTAAGAAGCCAACTTCACGTTAGCCCCCAAGTGTTTGGGCCAGACCAGATTTCTATTGGGCTGCATAGTACTTCCTTTGGGCTGATTGGGTCAGCAACTTTTAGCGTTTTCGTTATTATAGTTTCTGAAATATGAGCTATTAAACTTTTTGAAAAGTGATTTTCCTGTTCCTTTTATCGGGGCCAACTTCACTAAAATGATATTTTGACAAACGCGTTTATTGGAATTGACAGTACTTTGTGTCGAATAGCAGATTAGGAAATTTCAAGATTTGGGCTGTATTTCAAACAGAATCAGAGCTTCACAAATTTTGGAGGGGCAATTTCACGTTAGCCCCCAAGTGATTGGGCCAGACGAGATTTTTATTTGGCTGTATAGTACTTCGTTTGGGCTGATTGGGTCAGCAACTTTTAGCGTTTGGGCTATTACAGTTTCCGAAATATGGGCTATTAAACTCTGAAAATTGATTTTCCTGCTTGTTTTGTCGCAGTCACTTCACTTATATGACATTTCTGACAAATACGTTTACTAGAATTGGCAGTACTTTGTGTCGACCAGCAGTTTAGAAGTTTCAAGATTTGGGCTGCATTTGAAACAAAATTAGAGCTTCACAAATTTGTGGGGCAAACTTTACATTAGCCCCCAAGTGATTGGGACAGACGATATTTTTATTGGGCTGGATAGTACTTTGTTTTGGCTTATTGGGTCAGCAACTTTTAGAGTTTGGACTATTATAGTTTCCGAAATATGGGCTATTGAACTCTTTGAAAAGTGATTTTCCTGCTTCTTTTGTCGGGGTCATCTTCACTAATGTGATATTTCTGACAAATACTTTTACTAATTAGTACAATTTGTTCTGTCACTTTTTCGTTTTTTGAATGTTATTTATAATGAAGATGATACTTGTGCCAATTAATTTGATAGTTTGATACCAGTTACTATAAACTCAAATACGATGTTTTCTTAGTCTTCATGTAATTCAATTTGGAATTCTCTTTTCATAAGATTTTGTCTAATGCTGCCCAATATGCAGATATCCAGATTTTAGTATTTCATTATACGAAATCTGGATTTCGGCTTTCGTCATTTCATTATCCGAAGTCCGTTTTCGGTTCTTGACATTTCATTATCCGAAATTCTAATTTCGGTTCCTGACATTTCATTATCGGAAATCCGGATTTCGGTTTCAGTTGACGTTCTAAATCCGGATTTTGTGAATCTCAATTTTTGACCGAGCTAATTTTGTGTAACTAGTTATCGGCTTTAATCTCCTAAATTTATTTTACTGGAAAACAATTACTGTCTTAATAAACTGTAAAAGCAATAACTTTACAATTGCAGTGGTAAACTAACCTATGAACAAGACACTACTGATAAATGTATATACTACATTCATAATTGAATAGCGTCAAACTTTGAAGAATTATGTCCAAATAATTTTTATATCCATTTATTCTTTCCTTTTTCGTAAGCCTTTTGTGAATACGTGGATAATATATACCTGTGTTTGATGCAGAAAGCTCCAGGTTTGATTCCCAATGGAGTCTCAAGGAGCATACAGTCTTCTAACTATCTCCTTTATATTATTATTATTATTATTATTATTATTATTATTATTATTAACACTTCTTTATAATTTTTAAGCCGAATACTCATCCACATTATATTGTATATAGGGAAAGCAATAAGAAAGCAATCTTTTATTCAGTTCGATTATTTTGAAAGATTACCAAGAGCACTTTATGTTTCTAGGGAAGTACTTGAATCCTTCTGCTCCACCAGTGCTGGAAACGAAATACAATATTATGAACTTCAAGTATAAAACTTTTATATTTTTCGCCTATTTATCAAACTATCAACGCAGGTGGGTCAATTTTTTGGTGGAGTCTTGGTAGTCTTGGTATCCTTACACATTTAGTCTTGGTTTTGGTCTTTCATATGCATCCTCGGTCCAGGAGCGTAAAAAGGCTGAGGCAACCGGGACGATGCCCCGTCCAAAGGCAATCACGGTGCCCGCAGGTACAGTCGTAAATAAATGGGAGTCGTAATTACATGACCTACATTTTGATGGTGACGTGCAGTTTCTCAGGGTGCAATTTCACACGATCCTATTTATGGAATTAATCATTCTGCAGGTGCCTGCACTTTCAGACGGTCCACCTGTCAATCATTTGATTCATCTTGAAAACGCTTTCACTATAGGAGGAGGGAGGACACAGAAGAACTGTCAACTAACTAAGAACAGTAAAAGAGCAAACACAAGTTAAATATGAACAATTGCAATTAATACTACAGGAGGAGAGCTTAGGAAATGTTTCACTTTCACAAAAAGAATAATCAAAATAACCGGAAATTAAAATAACTTAAGAACAAGACAGAAGAAAAGATAAGCAAACAAAAGTTATAGTAAGGAAGGAGAGAAAATAATAACATAAACAATATGAAATTGAAAAAATAGGAAAATAGTAAGAAAAATTATCGCAAATTGAAATAGATGAAAAGAAAAAGCAATAGCAAATGAAAATAAATAAGAACAAAAAAGAAACATAAAAATTGTAACCATTAGAAACAGAAGATAGAACAATCACAAATTAAAATAAATAAATAACAAAATAAGCAGCACATCAGAGAATTCAGTCAGGAAGTTCAAAAATCGAAAAAAAATGTGGCCGCACCAAAGCATACAAAAACGTTGTTATTTGTGAAACACAAAACATTAGCTGTATACTCCAAGGCGGTTTGAAGACGAACCTTGTCGTCTTGATATTTTCCGAACGAACAGCACATTGCTGAGGTAGAACATTCATACTTCCGTACATCATCAATCCTTTTTGTACAATTCATAGTTCATTATTCCAGCTTTTGGAGAAGGGTAGGAGCAAGTTCGAGCGAGTTCTTTTGAAACTCGACACGACTCGAAACAGACATTTTTAAGCTTGAGTCGAGAACTCGGCTCGAACAATTTCCTCCAACTCGACCCGAATTGAGGTTAAGTTTCGAGTCCAATTGAGCTAAATCGAACAAATCCTGTGTTTAATTGCAAGTATTTTCTTCAAGTATCCTACATATACAATATAATTATTATCAATGATATTACTACTGCTAGAACTTATTATTATTATTATTATTATTATTATTATTATTATTATTATTATTATTATTATTATTATTATTATTATTATTAACAACACAGCATATAAAGAGGAAAGACAGGCGGTTTATATCTGAATACCAAAATCAAAGCCGAGTCTAGGAGGCAATGACACCGTTTACGAGCTTTTCGGCTTGAGTTCCGGAGAAGCAAGTATTCGGGCTCGAGCCAAAAATTATTAAAAGTTATAGGGCATCGGGCAAACATGTTCAAGAATGCTCGGCGCGGATTTAGGGCTGTCAACGGCTCGAGCTGCTCGGGTCACACTATCGAGCTGAACCGAGAAGTTGGTCGAGCTTACAACTCATCCAACCGACCCGGCTCGAGCCATGGGCTCAGTTGAGCCGAGTCAAGCAAAGCCGATGGACTCATTTCAACCCAGCCTGCTCAAGCCATCGGCTCAATTGAGGTAGTATTAATTCAATTGTTCGTATTTATTTTAACTTGTGTTTGCTCAGTTTCTGTTCTTACTTAGTTGACATTTGTTCTGTCTTCCCTGCCCCTATAATGAAAGTGGCTTCAGGATGAATCACATGATTGACAAGTGGACCATGTGAGAATGCACCACACCTGCAGAATGATTAATCTGATAAAGAAGATGGTGCGAAATTACTCGATAATGTGAAACTGCACGATGCGAAATCGCACGGAATCATTTTAATGGTTTTGGGTGACTATTTCCAACATCTGCAAAATGTAAATTTAGTACTATCGTAGAAATTAATAATGACGGAATTCTGTGTCAAAACCTCTTGCATAATGTGTGGAACATTGCATCTTTCTTCAACATTTGGTGTTCCACCGATGTATAGTCCAAACAGTTTATAAGATAAGAAAAATCCCTACCTATTACATTAAAACCTATTTTTTCCGGCAGCAAAATATCTGAAGGTCTAACCTCTTTTAAATACGGACCAAATCTTAATAGCCCAAAACACTAAAACTTGATGACGCAATCACTCCAAACGAAATACTTTCCAGCCAAATAAAATTTTCGTCAAGTCCAGTCTCTTGGAAGGGCTTGAACGTGGCCCCCCAAACTTCGTGAAGGTCTAATTCTGTTTCAAATACAGACCAAATCTCGAAACTTCCTAAACTGCTAGTCGACGCAAAGTACTGCCAATTCTAGTAAACATATTTGTCAGAAATATCATATTAGTGAAGTTGACCCGACAAAAAAGCAAGAAAATCACTTTTCAAAAAGTTTAATAGCATCATATTTCAGTAGTAGAAAAATAGCGGTTCTGCGCCACTGACCCTCTACCCACTTTCTCAGTCCCGCCTGAAGCAGACAACGAATTTCCCAGTGCCGCCTGACACACTATGCCGGGGGACATATGGGGGATACGAGAAATCGAGCATCGTGAACCGTCAACCCACGGTCTTTTACGACCTCCATTTTAGGGGTGAATTTGTTCCCTTTTATGAGCACTTTTTAGGGGGTGTACTCGTTCTCTTTTACGACCTCCATTTTAGGGGTGAACTCGTTCCCTTTTATGAGCATATTTTCCCAACCCCTATAACACACACACAGCAGAGCATAATAAGACTATGAACACATAGCATACCAGATAATACATAAGACTACGAAACAGCAGGGGTGAACTCGTTTGCTTTTATGAGCATATTTTCCAACCCCTATTTTAACATAGCAGAAATTACACTGAGACTATGAACACACAGCAGAGCAGATAACACATAAGACTCGTTCCCTTTTACGAACACTTTTTCAGGGGTGAACTCGTTCTCTTTTATGAGCACATTTTAAGGGTGAACTCGTTCTCTTTTATGAGCATATCTTCCAACCCCTATTTTAACATAGCAGAAATTACACTGAGACTATGAACACACAGCAGAACAGATAATACATAAGAATACGTAACATAGCAAGGGTGTATTCGTTTCCAACCCTTATTTGAACATTTTATCATAGCAGAGAATACATGAAGACTATGAACACACAGCAGAACAGATATACATAGCACAGCTAATAAAAGAGCATGGCTTATTTTCCAACCCCTATTTTAACATAGCATAAATTACACTAAGACTATGAACACATAGCAGAGCATAAGACTACGTAACACACAACAACCTCCATTTTAGGGGTGACTCGTTCTCTTTTATGAGCATATTTTCCAACCCCTATTTAACATAGCATAAGACTACGAACACATAGCAGAGGTGTATTCGTTTTCAACCCCTTAGCATAAGACTATGTAACATAGCAATTACGAACACATAACAGAGCAGATAATAAACACAACAACCTCCATTTTAAGGGTATATTCATTCCCTTTTATGAGCTTATTTTCCAACCCTTCTTTTACCATAACAGAGACTACGAAACATAGCGGACATAGCACAGGGGGTGTATTCATTTTCTCCACCCTTAGTTGAACATAGCAGAAATTACAATGAGACTACGAACACACAGCAGACCAGAGAATACATAAGATTCATTCCATAAGGGGTGTACTCGTTCTCTTTTATGATTACTTTTTCAACCCCTATTTTACCATAGCAGAAATTACGTAAGATTTTTTCAACCCCTATTTTAAGACAATGAATACCTATGTAACATAGCGATTCAATACGCTCTTTGAACCGATTTGGATGAAACTCGGCATATGGGGGTTTTCGATCATGCTGAGTACGAATATCATACTTATTTTTACCTGGGGTCCTATAGTTTATGTGGCATACGCCCTTTCCATGACAATTTTAACCGATTTGGATGAAACTCGGCATATGGGGGTTTTCGAACATGCTGAGTACGAATATCATACTTATTTCTACCTGGGTCCTATAGTTTATGTGGCATACGCCCTTTCTATGACAATTTTAACCGATTTGGATGAAACTCGGCATATGAGGGTTTTCGGACATGCTGATTACGAATATCATATTTCTTTCTACCTGGGTCTTATAATTTATGTGGGATACGCCTTTTGTATGACACTTAAAACCCAATCACTCGTAAACGAAGCAACATATTGAGATGGTGTTTCCACATTTAGTAATTGGTCATCAGGTACTACAAGTTCCAAAAATAATGACCATCGAGGTCAAAGGTCAAAATACTTAAAACCTGATAACTCAAAAACGAAGCAACGTATTGAAATGCTGTTTCCAAATCTAGTAATAGGTCATCAACTACTACAAGTTCCAAAAATAATGACCATCGAGTTCAAAGGTCAAAATACTTAAAACCCAATAACTCGAAAATGGATCGACATACTGAGGTGCTGTTTCCACATTTAGTAATTGCTCATCAACTACTACAAGTTCCAAAAATAATGACCATCGAGGTCAAAGGTCAAAATACTTAAAACCTAATAACTCGGAAACGGAGCCACATATTGAGATGGTGTTTCCAAATTTAGTAATTGGTCATCAGGTACTACAAGTTTCAAAATAATGATCATCGAGGTCAAAGGTCAAAATACTTAAAACCTAATAACTCGTGAACGGAATCACATATTGAGATGTTGTTTCCATATTTAGTAATTGGTTAGCAACTACTACAAGTTCCAAAAATAATGACCATCGAGGTCAAAGGTCAAATAACTTAAAACTTAATAATTAGAAAACGGAGCCACATATTGTGATGTTTCCATATTTAGTAATTGGTTAGCAACTACTACAAGTGCCAAAAGTAATGACCATGGAGGTCAAAGGTCAAAATACTTAAAACCTAATAATTCGAAAACGGAGCCACATATTGAGATGGTGTTTCCAAAATTAGTAATTGGACATCAGGTACTACAAGTTCCGAAAATAATGACCATCGAGTTCAAAGGTCAAAATTTAAAACCTAATAAGTCGAAAATGGATCCACATATTGAGGTGTTGTTGCCACATTTCGTAATTGGTCATCAACCACTGCAAGTTCCAAAAGTAATGAACGCCCAATGAACCAATGAACGCGAATAACTCTTAAACAGAGCAACGTTTTGAGGTGCTGTTTCCAAATCTAGTAATACGTCATCAACTACTACACGTTCTGGAAACACTGACCATCGAGGTTAAAGGTCAAATATTTAAGCTTTAATAACTTTAAGAAAAGCCTGTGTGACCTATTCAGTTTTGTACCAAGCAGAGAGAAGTGAAGAATGAATAAATATGACAGGTTTACTTCGAGAAAGAAAGCAACGATATACATTTTAACTAGCTTCGTATTTTAAATCATTTTGTACTATTTAAATAAACAATCGGATAAATTTAACCAATACCAATACTCAGAAGTTCAATACCATTTTGTACTCTTGAGTGAGCTTTCCAATTTTGTAGCAAGAAGGACCATTTTTTAAACTAAGTCAGAATTTCATTTCATTTTGTAATACTCAAAGTTGGATGGAGTGTTCAGTTTTGTACGAACCAGAAACATTTAATTGAATTATTTCCTTATGTACCAACTAGAAAAAGTGAAAAACGAAGGAATACCAGAAAAAAAGAAGTAAAGAATGAATAAAATTTAGGTGGATTATTTTCTTTTGTACTAACTGGAAAAGAGAAGAACAGCTACTTTAACTATCTTATTACGTACTGTTTAAACAAACGAAAATTGACCATTATGTAACTTTTGAACTTACTGAAATGTTCTATTTTTGTATCAATCAGAAAAAAACCAGAAGAAGGATCATTTTAACAAATTCATAATTTCGATGTTCTACTTTTATATCAACGAGAAAAAAATGAACTAGCTGAATATACGAAATAATAAATTTAAGTGACCTATTCAATTTTGTATCAATGAGAAATGGCATTTTAACTGGCTCAGAATTTTACTACTCAAATAAACAATGGAGTATTTAGTTTTGTACCACCAAGAAAAAAGTAATTGCACCATTGCAAAGGAATAAATTTCAGTGACTTATAATTTGTGTCAACTCTAAAATCAATTGAACGAAGTAATGAATTTGAGTGAGCTATTTAATTTGAAAAACCGAAATTGAGTACTATTTCAACAAACAAAGGAATAAGCAAAAAAGGATCATTTTATATCATGTTAAACTAGTCTAATAAACGAAGGCATAAATATGAGTGAGCTATTTAATTTTGTAGCAACCAAAGGATCATTTTAACTAGCTGAGTATTTTCACGAAAGAATAAAATTGTACTAATCAGAAAAAGCGAAGAAGACCCATTTTAACTAACTGAGAATTTCTGTACCTTTTTGTACTATTGAAACAAACAATGGGATAAATTTGAGTGGTCTGTTTTTTGTACTAACCAGAAAAATGGAAGAAGGTCCAATGTAGCTAACTCAGAATTTATATACCTTTGTACTAGCCCAATGAACGAAAGAACAAATTTGAGTGTTCTACTTTTTATACGAAACAAAGAAGAATCCTTTTGTACTACTCAAATAAACGAAAGAATAAAATTGTACTAACCAGAAAAAGCGAAAAAAGACCTTTTTAACTAGCGCAGAGTTTCTGTAACGCAAAAATTAATTTGGATGGAGTAACAAGAAAGAAAGCAAAGATATGCCATATTAACTATTTAAATAAACGAAGGGATAAATTTAAGTGATCTATTCCATTTTCCATCAAGGAGAAATGCCATTTTATCTAGCTTAGAATTTCTAGTGCACGTTGTATTATTTAAACAAACTGAAGGGCTAAATTTGAGAAAGCGAACATGAACCGTTTTACTCAAATTTGGATGGAGTATTTAGCTTTGTATGAACCAGAAAAAAGTGAAGAAGGTTCATTTTAACTAACTCAGAATTTTATATCATTTTGTAATACTCAAATTTGGATGGATTATTTAGTTTTATACCATGCAGGAAAAAGGAAACAAAGGTATAAATTTGTACTGAACAGAAAAGCGAAGACATTTAAAAAAATAATAAATTTATTGAGGTGTCCTATTTTCTTTTGTACCATCGAGAAAAAAGCCAAAAAAGATCATTTTAACTGCCTTAGAGTTTTATACGTTTTTTGTAAAAATTTGTACCGAACCTAAAAAAGCAAGGAAATACCATTTTTGTGTTAACCAAAAAAAGCGAAGAAAGACAATTTTAAATAGCTCAGCATGTTATAACTTTCTGTGTATTTTGGTCTACCCAATTTCTTGACCATATTGTACTATTTAAACAAACAGAAAAAGGAAAGAACTAACATTTTGTACTAATCAAATAAGCGAAGGAAAAATTTGAGTGGCTTAAGCAAAGAAGGTCAATGGTAACGAGCCTTTTTGTGCTATTAAATTTGAGTGACCTATTGAAGAATGAGTAAATTTTGTTTGCAATTAAAAAAGCGGAGAAGGTCTACTTTCTGTACCAACCATAGAAAAACAAATTTGATTGACCTATTCACTTTTACAGCAAGCAGAAAAAGCACGAAAAAAGGGAAGAAGGTTCATTATAACAAGCTTGGTATTTTTATCTTTGTGGTGCTACATTTTGTATTATTTTTGTGTCATCCAGAGAACAATTTAAATTGACTCTACCGTCATTAAGGAAAGCTCATAAAATATTTGAACGTGCCATTTAACAAACCAGAATTGCGTCATAATTCAATTATAACTTAATTGTCTACAACAAACTCCATAGCAATTAGCGTTCTAAAGAAAAAAGAAGAAACAGCATGCTTGGCCAATATGAATCACAGCAGAAGAATCAGCTCATCAAGGAAATGAAAAGTTTTCAAACTTACATGTTCCACACCATCTATAAAGAGTGCTGCAGATATTTAAGCAACGTTACGAATGCGTTACCTAACATTTGTATTGCTAAGGTACTGCCTATTGCTCAACGATTCAATTATTTTTTTTAAATTTTCCTTCCTCGTCTAAGTCCAAAAAGACAAATATATATTTTTGCATTTATGTATTTTATTATAATGGAATATAAGTTTATGGAGTATATTTGGAAAATAATAGAACATACATCATTATGTTATATTGCCTTGAAACATATTATTAAACACGGAGAATGCATAGAATGCTTTTATTCTAGGTATATAAATAGATGTATCACACTTGATTTGCTTTTGCTGAAGAGTAGAAAAATGACTAGCACGGAGATTGTTTATGTTTCACCTAGAGAAAAAGATATTCAGCGTGAAAACGAAAAACCTATACTGTCAATTCACCCGTCTGACCCCGATTTCCCAGATGAATTATGTGATAAAGTGAGAATCATATATCCAACACAAGAAATAGAAGAAGTGTATTATTTTAGACGCTATAATAGATATAATGATGAAATACTCCCGGAAAGTGATGATGACAGTGTTACAAATATTAATTGTTTTGAACTGGAAGCTAATGAGTGCGAGTGTACTAGTGAAAGTATTAGTGATACATGTGTTATATAATTATTTAATGAGTATACACCAAATTCAGTATTATTATGTGAAGCATGTTCTAAACATAAGGAAAATGAAAAAGATCACAACTGTTTGCTGCGGTATGATTACGAATTATTACAAAAGGTGTGGACGATTTTAATTAAACGTGAAATGAGAGAGAAAATCTATAAACTTTATTTAAAGAAGCATTTTAAAGGTTGTAATATTAAGAACACTTATACTGTGGAGAAAAAATTTAATCTGGTATATGAATACATTACAGAGTGTGATTATTATATCAACAAAATAGTAGAAATATTTTTAGAGAAAGATAAAAAATTATTTAATTCTGTAAATGAACACTGAGCCCACTGTAGCATATGCATGTGATTGTGTATGAATAGAAGAACTTGACCTGTTAACTATATTATTTTATAAATGGATCAATTTGTAGTATTGTAATATTACAAACATTGGACTAGCACATGTAAATAATAGTTAGAAGTAAAATACTGAATTACCGGCAACTGAATTGTCAGTGAGAGTCAATTTAAATTGGTCTCTGGATGACACAAAAAAATACAAAAATGTAGCACCACAAAGATAAAAATACCAAGCTTCTTATAATGAACCTTCTACCCTTTTCTCGTGCTTTTTCTGCTTGCTATAAAAGTGAATAGGTCAAACAAATTTGTTTTTCTATTGTTGGTACAGAAAGTAGACCTTCTCCGCTTTTTTAATTGCAAACAAAATTTACTCATTCTTCAATAGGTCACTCAAATTTAATAGCACAAAAAGGCTCGTTACCATTGACCTTTGCTTAAGCCACTCAAATTTATTCCTTCGCTTATTTGATTAGTACAAAATGTAAGTTCTTTCCTTTTTCTGTTTGTTTAAGTAGTACAATATGGCGAAGAAATTGGGTAGACCAAAAAACACAAAAAGTTATAACATGCTGAGCTATTTAAAATTGTCTTCGCTTTTTTTGGTTAACACAAAAATGGTATTTCCTTGCTTTTTTAGGTTCGGTACAAATTTTTACAAAAAAGGTATAATATTCTAAGCCAGTTAAAAGGATCCTTTTTGGCTTTTTCTCGATGGTACAAAAGGAAATAGGACACCTCAATAAATTTATTATTTTTTTAAATGTCTTCGCTTTTCTGTTCAGTACAAATTTATACCATTGTTTCCTTTTTTCTGCATGGTATAAAAACTAAATAATCCATCCAAATTTGAGTATTACAAAATGATATAAAATTCTGAGTTAGTTAAAATGATCCTTCTTCACTTTTTTTCTGGTTCATACAAAGCTAAATACTCCATCCAAATTTGAGTAAAACGGTTCATGTTCGCTTTCTCAAATTTAGCCCTTCGTTTTGTTTAAATAATACAACGTGCACTAGAAATTCTAAGCTAGATAAAAATGGCATTTCTCCTTGGAACAAAATGGAATAGATCACTTAAATTTATCCCTTCGTTTATTTAAATAGTTAATATGGCATATCTTTGCTTTCTTTCTTGTTACTCCATCCAAATTAATTTTTGCGTTACAGAAACTCTGCGCTAGTTAAAAAGGTCTTTTTTTCGCTTTTTCTGGTTAGTACAATTTTATTCTTTCGTTTATTTGGGCTAGTACAAAGGTATATAAATTCTGAGTTAGCTACATTGGACCTTCTTCCATTTTTCTGGTTAGTACAAAAAACAGGCCACTCAAATTTATCTCATCGTTTGTTTAAATAGTACAAAAAGGTACGGAAATTCTCAGTTAGTTAAAATGGGTCTTCTTCGGTTTTTCTGATTAGTACAATTTTGTTCTTTCGTGAAAATACTCAGCTAGTTAAAATGATCCTTTGGTTGCTACAAAATTAAATAGCTCACTCATATTTATGCCTTCGTTTATAGGCTAGTTTAACATGATATAAAATCATCCTTTTTTGCTTATTCCTTTGTTTGTTGAAATAATACTCAACTTCGGTTTTCCAAATTAAATAGCTCACTAAAATGCATTACTTCGTTTAATTGCTTTTAGAGTTGACACAAATTATAAGTCCTTTGTTTATTTGAATACTCCAAAATGGTGCAATTTCTTTTTTTCTCGGTGGTACAAAACTAAATACTCCATTGTTTATTTGAGTACTAAAATTCTGAGCCAGTGAAAATGCCATTTCTCATTGGTACAAAATTGAATAGGTCACTTAAATTTATTATTTCGTATATTCAGCTAGTTCATTTTTTTCTCGTTGATATAAAAAGTAGAACATCGAAATTATGAACTTGTTAAAATGATCCTTCTTCGGGTTTTTTCTGATTGATACAAAAATAGAACATTTCCGTAAGTTCAAAAGTTACATAATGGTCAATTTTCGTTTATTTAAACAGTACATAATAAGCTAGTTAAAGTAGCTCTTCTTCTCTTTTCCATTTAGTACGAAAGAAAATAATCCACCTAAATTTTATTCATTCTTTACTTGTTTTTTTCTGGTATTCCTTCGTTTATTGGAGTAGTACAAAATGGTATATAAGAGTTAGTTAAAATAATCCTTCTTCGGTTTTCTTTTGTTTATTTGATTAGTAAAAATGGCATTTCTCGTTGGTACAAAATTGAATAGGTCATTCAAATTTATCCTTTCTTTTGTTTAAATAGTTAAAATGGCATATCTTTGCTTTCTTTCTCGAAGTAAACCAATCATATTTATTCATTCTTCACTTCTATCTGCTTGGTACAAAACTGAATAGGTCACACAGGCTTTATTTGAAGTTATTAAAGCTTAAATATTTGACCTTTGACATCGATAGTCAGTACTTTTGGAACATGTAATAGTTGATGACGTATTACTAGATTTGGAAACAGCACCTCAATACGTTACTCTGTTTAAGAGTTATTTGCGTTTAAATATTTTGACCTTTGACCTCGATGATCATTATTTTGGAACTTGACCAATTACTAAATGTGGAAACACCATCTCAATATCTGGCTCCGTTTACAAACTATTAGGTTTTAAGTATTTTGACCTTTGACCTCGATGGTCATTATTTTGGAACTTGCAGTAGTTGGTAACCCATTACTAAATTTGGAAACACCATCTCAATATGTGGCTCCGTTTTCGAGTTATTAGGTTTTAAGTATTTTGACCTTTGACCTCGATGGTCATTATTTTGAAACTTGTAGTAGTTGATGATCTATTACTAAATTTAGAAACAGCATCTCAATATGTGGCTCCGTTTCCGAGTTATTAGGTTTTAAGTATTTTGACCTTTGACCTCGATGGTCATTATTTTGGAACTTGTAGCAGTTGACGATCTATTACTAGATTTGGAAACAGCATCTCAATACGTTGCTCCGTTTTCGAGTTATTAGGTTTTAAGTATATTGACCTTTGACCTCGATGGTTATTATTTTCGAACTTGTAGTAGTTGATGATCAATTAGTAAATGTGGAAACACCATCTCAATATGTTGCTTCGTTTCCGAGTTATTAGGTTTTAAGTATATTGACCTTTGACCTCGATGGTCATTATTTTGAAACTTGTAGTAGTTGATGATCTGTTACTAAATTTAGAAACAGCATCTCAATATGTGGCTCCATTTCCGAGTTATTAGGTTTTAAGTATATTGACCTTTGACCTCGATGGTCATTATTTTGGAACTTGCAGTGGTTGATGACCAATTACTAAACGTGGAAAGAACATCTCAATATTTGGATCCGTTTGCGAACTATTAGGTTTTAAGTATTTTAGCCTTTGACCTCGATGACCACTAATTTTGGGACATGTAGTACCTGATGACCTATTGCTAAATGTGGAAACACCACCTCAATATGTTGCTTCGTTTACGAGTTTTGATCTTTGACCTCGATGGTCAGTAGTTGATGACCAATTGCTAAATGTGGAAACACCACCTCGATATGTTGTTTCGTTTTTGAGTTTGACCTTTGTTCACGATGGTCAGTAGTTTGTGGACATGCTTGTGTCATTTCTGCTATGTTAAATTAATGGTTGGGAACGAAATCAATGATACGTTAAAATAGGGGTGGAGAATGTGTTCATAAATTTGTGCTATGTTAAAATGTTCAAATAGGGGTTGAAAAAGTAATCATAAAAGGGAATGAATACACCCCTAAAAGTGCTCATAAAAGGAAACGAATCTTATGTATTTTCTGCTCTGCTATGTAATTTCAATTAGGGGTGCAAAAAAATGGTCATCAAAGAGAATGAATGAATAGACCCTCTAAAATCAGGGGTGGATAACTTAACGTAACTGTAACGTAACGAAAATAGCTCTCTGTAACAAAATTATTGGTTATTTAATTTTGGTGGGTACAAGACATAACACACATTTTCATTATGAGGCAGTAACGTTATTCAAGCATGTAACGTTTTTGTATCGTAACTAATTGAAGGAACAAATCTTTTTCTGGTATGCTTTATAACTCTTCTGGGCAAAAAATCCAGCTTTTGTACCACCAGAATGAGATTCTTTCCTATGCGGGTATCTAATGGAACGAAAATGTGCGGAACAGAAGCTATTTCGTTACAAAGACTATTTGCCACATGAGTAACACAGTTGATCAGACAGATTTGGTAAAGGTATTGTGTTCATCAGTTACAGATCTTATCAGATCTTTGGAGAGTTCCTCGGGTATGGTATCAATTGTATTGTTCTTCAGAGGGTCACATTGAACTTCGTTCTTCAGGTGGTGAAACAGAAAGAAACTTCATTTTCATATGTTGTTATTGCAAATATAAAGCAGTAGGGAGAAAAAAGAACTTGATCGATTTCTGTGAATATCACAGGAGAAAGTCAGTCACAACGCAGGTGGAACCGTGGAAGAAGCAGCAGGGTCAGGGGGAAGCAAAGAGTGAGCCAAAAGTAGCAAAGGGGAGAAAAAAATAGACAATGTCTTTCATTCTTCATCGTGCTTTCTTTTCATAGCGCTCTTCGCTGTCCACAACAAGAGTAGGATTATTTGATGTGAGATCTGTTCCATGAATGGGGGCGCAATCCTGTGAAAATCATATTATTATTATTACTAAAACAAAACTTTACAGTTCTATACAGCCCACAAAATAGCTAGAAAATTGCGTGATGCATGGCCACGGGATAGCGGAGTTTGTTGATTCTTAATCCAGGCAGATCCCCAATTGGTTCACTACATTGAGTAAAGATACATTATTATTATTATTATTATTATTATTATTATTATTATTATTATTATTATTATTATTATTTCTAACGAGCGTAGGCTAGTGGTTAGCGTTCTTCCTTCGCAAAAGGGAGATCCTAAGTGCAAAGCTTGTGGCTTGCTACCCTGACTAGTTACACCAGTTTTTTCGCGGTTCCACAAGGTGAATGTCGGGATGTTATCTTTAAACATAAATCCTGCCTGATTTTCTTCTTTCCTTTTTCCACTATTGATGTTAAAATTTTCTGTTGTAAATTGGCCTTAGAGGCTGTATTTGAAATATTGTTACATAAATAAATGAATGTTTAGAGCACACCAGGCACGTGTCCATTTTTTTTTATGGATCCAACGATTTTTGGGGGGTCTTATACGTATATTGTAGTATTTAACCTGTGTTATTCAACATCTGAAAAGCCTAAGTAATTGTCAATTAGTGCCTCCTATTTCTCAGAAAAAATGATAGTGCTAGAGATATAAAATACAATTTTTAGGCAATATCATTCATTTCGATATGAAACAAATACTCTTGTGTTAAGAAAGTTCACAAACATTCGACCTACGAAGTTTAGTGAGGGTGGGGAATCTGAATTCAGTAGACCTCACGTAGCTCCTGGTTTCAATTCTCAGTAGGAGCTAAAGTGTTACCCAGCATCTTGAGACAATGGGAAAACTTCCTAAGTTAAGACTACGGTAGACTAGCGGAATCTGGTTACGTGCTATGTGTCTTCTTTTCACTGACATCCTTCCGGTGTAGTACCGAGGCTACAGGAGATGCAGACCAACAGTCTAAGGTAGGATCTAAACCATCATAATGCCTTCAACCTCTTCCACCAAAAATCATCCCGGGACCACGTCCATCAAAGGAGCGGGCTCTAGGTTTTTAGGGCTGCAATGATATTGCGCACACTTTTCCGGTTTTATCAGTTTTATCTGATAAGCCGTTGACAAGCTGTCATAATGTACAGGATTGCGCACAAAAAAATTAAGCAATGTTGTCAGAGTGAAAATATTTCCTCTTCTGTTATGTTTGTATATACGTATGTATGACTTTATTGACAAGTTGAATATAGTTTCAAAGACGGACCCCAGATGGAAAATGTTCTCTCTTCTGTTATGTTTGTATGTATGTGTTATTATATTATATACCCAGGTGTTTACAAGAACTGACTTCTGTAATCAATTAGACGATAAATGTTGACTTAGTGGCCTCCTCTGATTGGTGGAGTGGAAAATGAACTTTGCATGTGGCTAAAGTAAACTTTTAATTAGAGGACGAATCTGATTGGTTGACTGGGATGTAAAGGTCAAAGAATCTCTTTATTTATACCAAAGGTGATGACCTTTTGTAGTCAGAAGTTTTTATACCTTCTTTGGGTTTGTGTTGTGACTGCCTTGTTCTGACACTGGTAAATGGCGGATTTCCGAGTAAGTGTTACTGAAAAAGGAGTTGCTTGTGTGATTAAAGATGGTTTTAAGTATCGTCGATTTCGGGAGAATAAGAAAGGATCACAGTGGCGGTAAGTAAAGTATTTATTAATTATGAATTTTTTTGACGAGAAAAAGAGCATAGGCTAATTATAAATGATTATATTTTTTGTATTACAGTATATACAGTATAATTTTAATATTATATAGCAAAGTAAACTTGTTAACGATATACCACATATATATCTGACACTCTTGACAAATTTATTTTCCAGGTGTACGTTAAAATCATGTTTTGCCGTCATTATCACTGATTGCGACAGAACTGTTATTTTGGAAGAAAGAGGACAGCACAGTCACTTGAGCGATTTTTCAAGGGTTCAAAGTCACGAGTTACGAGAAATCTGTAAGAGAAGAGCAGCGGGATACCCGAACGAAAGGCCGAATAAAATCATTAGGACTGAGCTATCTAGTTTAGAAAATACAGAGAAATTAACGCATAAGGATATGAAGAGGTGTAGAGAAACGGTGTACTGTATTCGAAAAAGAAACACACCAGTTCGTCCAAGAAATATTACAGAGGCTGTTGAGCAAATGATTGAAAGGGAAGATGAGTTCAGTCATGATGGAGAAAAGTTTCTATTTGTAAATAAAGAAGCTAAGATTATCGTCCTAACTTGTGCGAGTAACATTAGGTACGTATAATGATAACATTTACTGTACATAGTCGTAGTGTATATAATAATATTTAGTATAGTTTCGATATTTCAATATTGTTGGCTGTTTTTTTTTTCTTTAAGCTTTTCATTTGACATTTTAGGCTTGATTATGATGAACAACTGAATAGTGGGAATTGTTAGCTTTATAGTATTAGTGTTAATAAATTTAATGCAACTGAAGTAACATTTCTTATCGTTTTACTTTTCAGATTTATATGTGAGACAAATGATGTTGAGATTTACGCAGATGGTACCTTTACATATGCTCCTCGTCATTTTCATCAGCTGTATACTATTCACGCATACAAAAACCAATTTTATTTGCCTCTATGTTATGCGTTTTCGCCGGGGAAGGATAAGCAAACTTACAAGGCAATGTGGGAAATGATAAGAAGTCTAGAACCTGAAATAAATTTGAAGTCGATCCATGTAGACTTTGAAACTGCAGCTCACGAAGCTATCAGGGAGGTATTTCCAGAATGTAACATCATTGGATGTCGATTCCATTTGGGTCAATCTTGGTGGAGAAAGATCCAGGGCAACAAGCACTTATATCGAGCCTACTTGAATCCACAGTCTGAGTTAGGTAGGTACTCTAGGTGATTTTCCTTCATAAAGTTTTGCTTGTTAGCCAACTAATCAAAAAAGTGAAATTAATAATCTTTCAGTAAACAAAATTGATTCCTCTGAGATGTCATTGCTTTTAATACCAGATATAGATGGTATGTAATAATATTTTTTTAAAGAATAAAAGCTTTTAATTGTTAACAAGTTAAACAATTAATTATACCTTGTTCAAAGTAATTCCAATCTGAATTATTATTATACACATTTGGTTAATAGTCTTCCAATATTGTGACATCTTAGCGGCGTTGGCACTCAGAGACTAAGTCGTTCCTATTCGATTCTACTTTTGTGAACTACATATCGTTGAATTAAATAGAAATTCTTCTGAATAATTATGGGGTTCCTTATATAAGAAAGATTTCCTCTTGTCTCGTATAAGAAGGAAGAAATACAATATATCGTCGTCTAGAATTCAACAGCTCGTATGTCTCCAATTTTGGCAAACTTGAGTGTTTGATACTATTAGAATCAGTATAAGATTGTGCACAATCTGGTTAAGTACTACACCTATATCACGATAGGTGATACTGTTCTTCCCTAAAAAGTCACACTGCTTATATTAAGGCTAAAATTATTTTTGTAAACGTTTTTTTTTTTCCTGTAAAATTAGCGAAGGGTTACTTACGCTGTGTTGAATCTCAGACGACGATATAATAAATTGTCAATATTAACTATAATGATCATCAGACTTGTTATATTTTAAATCACATTAGAAATCATAAAATACCAAAACAGTAGTATAATTGAGGGTTTTAATTGTATTTTACAGGGATGTGGTTAAAGTCGTTTTTCGGTCATCCATATTTACATCCAACTGAAGTATCCGATGCGTTTGCAAATTTGATATCAGTTGCACCGGACAATGAAGGTCTTCACTTCTCCGACTACGTACTCGAAAATTACATTGAAGAAACTAGCAGGTAGGTACAAAATACTGTTTCTAACTAAATTTAGGAAGGTGATTTAACTTATATTGACAGATTCCATATTATTAATAAATAAATCGTGTAATATTGCAAGGATTATATTGGAATAATCAGTATTTATATGAGGAAGTCGATTATAAACATCAATGTTTGTATTAATAGTATTGTAATCTAAGTATATTGTATAGTATATTATTGTAACAAGTATATTATATGGCTGAAAAAAACGATGTTAAGGACAGACGTTAATAACTTTACAAAAGCAAAGTTTTACCACAAGGGAGAACATTATTCATTTGGATTTTCAATTGTCAATTTTTCCATAAAACTTGGATAATAGTGTGAAGCATGCCTACTGTGCTATATTATTATTATTATTATTATTATTATTATTATTATTATTATTATTAATAATATTATTGAGAATGTTTTTAATAATTGTTTCCTTCGTTTTATTTAGATTTCCACCTAGAATCTGGGCTTCAGAACCCTCAGTGGCTCCTCGAACGACGAATGCGGCAGAAGCATTCCATAAACATTACAATGAACAGTTCTATTCACCGAGTCCGGATATTTATCAGGTGATTTCATCTTTGTTGAAGACACAATCCGAAACACAATTGAAATTAAGATCAATTGCTAATGGAAAGACCAATATAGAAAGAAAGGAAGATGTGAAGAGACATAATTTCATATTGAAGCAGTATGAGATGCTTAAAAGTGGTGCATATTCAGAGTATCAGACAAGGAGGTATCTTGTATTGTATTTACTGATCCGATTATATTTAGTTAATCCTCAATATGCCTAAAGACGTTTAAAGGTGATACATATTCAGAGTATGAGATAAGGAGGATTACATTTCTAAATATTGTAGGTTTAAAATTGGAACCAAGAAAATTTTAATATGTGGCTTGTAAATGTAAATGCTTGGTTATGGAGATATTTTGTATTGCATTCATTGATCAAATTATATTTATTCAATCCAATTTGTATTTTATTTCTAATTTCTGTTTATGTCCTAGTCTGAAAGAAAACCTTGTCTGCGCACAATATTAAAGCTGACATTGTGGCAACGTTGGACAAAAATAAGTGTTAAAAGAGGCCAACAGAGATTTGTGCGCAATTCGAGATCTAGAGTGTGCGCAATCCAGGGCTCCCGTTTTTAGACCAGCAGGAAGAGCATAGGCGTTACTAAAGAGGAACTACTTCCGACTAGCAACTGCTCATTACTCCAAAGAAGAGCTATTATTATTATTATTATTATTATTATTATTATTATTATTATTATTATTACAAATTGATTAATAATAATAATGAACAGGTGTCATAAAGGTTAGTGGTATCCCAAGCCATCAAACCAGTATACGGCACTGTTATATATTAGTTTCCCTAATTCATAATCCTTTGTTCAGACGCGCTACTTCGTTTGACTTAGTCAAGCTTAGACAGTACTGAATGAGCAGAGTGCTAAATAATTTGTGCTCTATTGATAAATCATTTGCAAAACTAGTTTACGTATGACCTCGAGTTTGACTTATTTCATTTTTTAAAAGAAAATACACGTTAGGGCCACTCAACAAAGTAAAAAAAAAGTTCATAAAACAAAATAGGTTTCTGTAGTGCAATATTTTTATTTTCACAATTAATATTGAAACCCCAAAAGGTAGTAGATTTCTACCACTTCCGATTTTAGTAGAGAGATTAGAATACAGACGAAATGTATATTTTTGGGACGCTTAACTGATTGCAGAAAACAGCTTCTTGTTATCTATTGTAGATTTATTCTATAACTCTCAACGTTAAAACAGGATTTTCTGATTTTCGACCACTTCCGGTTTGAATAGAGTCTCAAGACAGAAGATGGCAGCTATTTTTAGAACCCTGAATAGAATGCAGAAAACCGCTTCTTACTGTTACAATTCCTGTTCTATGGATATGACTATTGAAACCGGAAGTGGTTCATTCGTACGACTTCCGGTTTCAATTCAAGATCAATAGAGGACATGAAAGGTATTCTTGCAGGCATATATATACAGGCATGGGCGCCGATCCTGGGGGACCAAGGTGAACCGGGACCCTTCCCAAAGCACATGTGGGCCCCCTTATTGTATTTAAGAAGATATAATATTTGGAATAATTTGAATGCAATTTGTCTTAAAATCCTCATATATATATATATATAGGGCCGGATTTAGGGGCTGCAAAGGTGCACTTCCCCCTTTGTTGTAAATATACACTATCTAAAATGAGAAGCGAGCAGGGAAATAGCAACACATTCCGAAACTTTTTGCCATCATGTTTCTGTTTGGGGCTTAAAAGAAAGCAGAGCTTTGCAAAAGCATGATTTTCTGAAGATTGAAGGAAAAGAATTCACCAAGCAAAATAATATAACTTTTGTCAAGTAAGTAAGAAAACATAAGGCAAGAGGAGAGAAAGACATTTTTGTCCTGCATTCCACTTGCGTCCCTGTTTAAAATATTTCGGCCAGTAGTTACTGAAAAAGAAGATACAACGTACAAGACAAGTCGAGTCGAGACTGTCGGCGACCGAGCCCAGATATAATATAAAATGATCTTTATTCCTTAAGCGATACTTGGAAACCAAATTTGATTTAAATCTGACCAATAGTTACCGAGAAATAAATTACCACATACAAACAGAGCAGAACCGAGCCTGTCCTTTGCCGAGTCCGCCACCAAGTATAGAGATGTTTATTCTTTGGATAATGGGCTATCTGCACACCAAATTTCGATTATATTTGGCCAGTAGTTACGGAGAAATAAAATAGAACATACAAGGCAAGCCGAGCCGAGCCTATCACCGACCAAGCTCGGCTATCACATGTAGTGGTCTTTATTCCTTAGATGATTGGGTACTTGTACATCTAATTTGGTTTAAATTTAGCTGGTAGTTACCGAGGAATAGAGTACTACATACACACATACTTAATTACATCTGGAGTAAAACTACAAGCTCCCTTATGCTTACTAAGGAAACTAAAAAGAAAAGTTTTAACATTACAAATGGAACATACTTCATGTAAGCAGAATCCACTTTCAACATTACAACACTAATGGGGAGAGCTTGAGGCGGGTGAGCCCCCCTGACTACGCCACTGCACTTTTGAGACACTTGAGAGCTATCCGAATGGAGAATACTGTTTTTATCTATCTTTTACCGCTCTTGCTCTATGTAGACCAATATTTATCGAAACGAGAAATTATAGTTGAATGAACCACTTCCGGTTTTAGTAGAGAGTTAATAATAGAGATTAAATATGTTCTTACGAAACAGAAACCCGGATCTTAATACGTATTACATTTTTCGATCTATGATGATCAATGACCAAACCGGAAATGGTTTATTTAAACCACTTTCGGTTTGAGAAGACTATTTTAATAACAAACTCACCTCCTAATTCTTGACTCTTTGTATTTTTACCAAATTTAGTGATGATCCATGAAATACTTTATTTATTTACTTTTTGTCACACACTGACACACGCGAATATGGTAAGTATATAATGGAGCTTTGATAAACCAAACTCTAGTTATTCAAAAAAAACTTACAACGAAAACTTGATTTTTGCCATCCCTGCACACAATTAATCCGTTCTAACCACAGAAACATCGCACTGTGTGCGTTTTTGTGATAAATATTATAAAATGAAAAGAAATATATCCTTCCAGAAAACAAACGAAATAGGCAAATATATAAGAAACATTTAGACTTTTTTTGGTTGTACATTATTTTGTGAGTGGAAGAGATTAAAGCTACTGCTTCGAAGGAGAATCCATCCGTTTCAACCAACAAAAGATGTAGAAAAGCAATTGGAAAGACATTCCATACTGAGGTTTCAAAGATCATTATCTTTGTTCTACGAAGTATTTTGTTGGCATGTGAATCATACCAACTTACGCCGAAAAAGCACATTCAGATAGTTGCGTCGGAAAGTTGTGGGAAATCAGTAGGAAGTGGGAGGTGGGAGTGGGAAGGGAGACTGCTCAAGGCATAAATGATTATGAAACTGGAGGGGTAGACACGGGTTTCACTTTTTAAATTGTCATAATACATCCCTCCTCAGCATTTGTTCTTCAAAGAATGTCATCCATAGTAATTCATGAGGTTTGCAAGTGGTCTTTTGACTCTTTACCTGCAGTAACTCAATACGGAAGAATGCATTACAATTAATCCAAGTAATTAGGTGCAAAATTGTGACAGTCATCTGAATTGTATTACTCTTTGGCAACAAAATTACCAGTTCCTAAATGCAGTATTTTCTAAGATATTTATGAATTAAATTTTACATGTTATATTATGAAGATTCTGAAGCCTCTGATGATGGGAAGACATCCCCTTAAGCTGTAGGCCATGTCTGACAGTGGCGTAGTCAGGGAGGATCACCCGGCTCAACCCCCCCCCCTTTGGTATTGCTATGTTGAAAGTAGATTACGCTTAAATATAGTATGTTCTATTTGTGATCCTGATGTTAGAACTTTTCTTTTTAGTTCCCGGCGTAAGCTGACCGGATGTTGTACTTTTACTCCAGATGTACTGTAATTGTGTGTGTGTGTGTGTGTGTGTAGTACTTTATTCCTCGGTAACTATCAGCTAAATTTAAACCAAACTTGATGCGAAAATACCCAATCATCTAAGGAATAAAGATCACTACATATGATGGCCGAGCTCGGCCGGCGATAGGCTCGGCTCGGCTTGCCTTGTATGTTCTATTTTATTTCTCCGTAACTACTGGCTGAATCGAAATATGGTGCGCAGATAGCCCATTGTCCAAAGAATAAAGATCGCTATACTTTACAAAGCGACAGGGCAAAGGACAGGTTCGCCTTTACAACAACAAAAGAACTACGAATATATTTTGTTTGACGGAAGGTGAAGGGGCTGAAGTATAAACTTGGGTGTGAGAATGTGTTCATTTGGCCCTGTACATTGTCAGTTATTCGCTTCAAACGCCATATTTCTTACCTTTTCATGCCGGCATATGTAATGACTTCTATATATTGATTTGCTATATTACAGGCACGCCACGAAACCTCAAGTCTGAATCCAGCAACAAGATCATATAGTTTTTTTTTCTTTTTCTTTCTTTTTCTTTTCTTTTTTTCTTTTTTTTGCAAGATATAATTTATGCAAATGTCTATCGCCAAACTGAAATATTCAGTCATCATTGGCGATCTGGCGATTGAAAATTCCAACCTGGCGACCAATTTGGTACATGGTTTTGTTTTATATTACTTAGGCACCAGACAAGGGTTGAAAAAAAAGTTTTATTTTTTAAAAAAAAAGAACAAAACATGTGTTTAAAACATAAAAAAAGATGTTCAAAACGTTTTAAACATGTTTTAAAACACAGACGAAAAAAATCATGTTTTAAACATTTTTAACATTTTAAAACACGATTTTTACCATGTTTCAAAATCATGTAATAACTTATTTCTTAGGACTTTTTGCTCTTTACTAGCAACCGACCTTTTCATTTATTTTATCCTGATTTATAACACTGTGCTGGGTACAGAATATTTCAGTATAGATTAGTAATTCTCAACTTATTTCATATTCCAACCCCTTTTTATTACACCCTCTTGCCAGTGATTCTCATAAGTACTTTCTTGGTTGTAATTAGCTTTTTAGGTAGATTTTAAAATCTACCTACTGACTGTGGAGATTTCACACAATCTATCAATATGCATGGTGAAACAAAAGTTCTCACCACCCTTGTGCGTTGAGAACGGGTTGAGGGAGAATGATGAAACTTTTAAGTGGTCTGACACATCAGATAGTGCTATCAAGCATCATGGCTGCCATCTTTGATTGGAATTCAAAATTTCAAATACAAATGGAGTCATGTTACGTGTTTTAAGGCTAGAACTTTACCAGAAATACGCTTGTGCGGTTACTTTAGCCTTAAGACAAGTCATTTCGGAGTTACTGCTTCTGAAAATTTCCTAATTATGCTCTTAGGGGCTAAGATCGCGTTTCATGGAGGCGGGTGTGAATTTTAATTGCAAAAATTTGATTACTATTTCAGAACACCCATGCTAATAAAATTATCTTAAAATAATAAATTTTCGAAAAGAAATGATAGTTTGAATCACACTTCATGTTGTGCTAACTTTAGAATATTTTCTGCAAGCCTATGTAATTGGTTGTTTTTAAGTCAATAATTTATTGAAGAAAAGTAATATTTGAGGCGTTCAGAGCACTATGGATCCAAGTCCATTTTCAATAAGGTTCAGGTTTGCTCAGCAAATGAATTCTATTTCCAAACGTAATATTTTCGCAGTCAAGAGTCCGCAATAAATATAACTAAAACCAATTTAAATTCCATGGGATAGTTTCATATGACAGCTGCTAGATAGGGGCATCAATGGGGCAGGAGGGCATCCGCCCCCACCCCACCCTGAATTTCAGACTTTGGGGGCAGTAAGCCAGTTTTAAAAACCTTTCGATAAGCAAGTTCCAACAAAATAAGTTTGAGATCCTTACACCGAATAAATAAGGAGGAAATACAGATGATCGAAACTGGAAAGTTGTTCCAAATGATGTCGTTTTTTCTTCCCGTAAAACTAATGTTAAGCGATCCAAGTTGTACGGAGACTGACAAGGTACATTCGCGAAGTGTCCCCTCGGGATTCGTGTAACATTGATTCAAATGCAAAGTTCTCCGTGGCCCAATGTGTATTGTACTAATTTAAGCGGCCCATACCGGTAATTTCCATATTTACGGGCCTTCATATATCCGGAATTCAATCATACACTACTATAACACTCGGACACAAAGTTGCTTTTAGTTTCTTTAGATTTCACTGGACATGACACTGGACATATGCAGAACAAATTGAATCAAGTACTTCTCTGGGGGAACGGACAGAATGGCAGGAGGACAAAATGGCAGGGGACATAATGGCAGGAGGACAAAATGGCAGAGGACGAAATGGCAGGCGGACGAAATGGCAGGGGACAAAATGGCAGGCGGACGAAATGGCAGAGGAAGAAATGGCAAGAGGACAGAATGGCAGGAAGTTAATTTAAATTGTCGGCTTTTAAACTATTTTGTTTCTTGCTTGATAAATGAAGATTTCAACATAAATTTTCGATCTATTCATTATGCTCCAAAATTCGAACTGCTAATAATATTTCAATTCTATTTGACAGTCATCTACAAACACCTTACTATTGCAAGCTTTCTATTCATACCAGCAATGTCTTAATGAAAGAAATTAATTTTAGTCGTTTTCTTTTTTATATATATTATTTAAGATCTTCTCGGGTAGGCGGGAGCTCATGTGGTTCGGATTCCACTTTAATCAGTAAGTCCACGTCTCATATGGCCTCGCTGCTGAACGGGACATTAAACTCAAAATCAACTCAACTCAACTCTTTTCGGGTATTACTAGAAGGAAGCAGCTTTTATCTTTATTTCTCACTGTGATCTGTATATGCTCAAGTGAAAACAAACAGTTTCAAAAGTTATTGAAGTTATTTGCAAAACATTTTAAGTAACAAGCAAAAAAAAAAGAAAAGAAAAAATCAAAAAGAAAGAAAGAAAAGAAAAAAGGAAAATACATACATCCTCCATATTAATTTGCGAATAAACTAACCTCGGTATTGTACAAAGGATCAGATGCTTTCTTTGGCAAAGAAAACGAATTAAAATTGGTCGATTCGACTCGTTCCGAAGTTTTTGACGAGAGGGTATGTAGGATGTGTACTCATTATTTTCTGGTGACTGTCTCTAGTATTTTTAAGTCTATAAAATATGCATAGGGACAAATCCAAGGGAAGCTCGGGGCAAAAATCATCGGAGGAAACAAATTGTAGAGTACTCACAAGAAACACTAGAACTTTCGGTAGACATAGGATCTCCCGTTTTCAAAATATAGGATATGATTAATCGTATATATGTCATATGCAATTTGATAAGGTAATAGTATGAACACAAGAAAGAGCATTTATCAACATTTAAAGATACGCAAGTCATTACACAATTTACTTCATTAATAAATATGATTTAAGTGTCGTTATATCAATCTTTCATGGACTCGTCGTAACCTGGAAGAATTTTGATAAATTCTACATGAATCTAAGACGAAAATCAGGACACATTTTGTACACAAATTTACAAAACGAGACAAGAAAATTTTGATTCGAGACAGGATTTTTACAAACATTTACGACACGAGACGAGAAAACCTGAATTCTCATCTCGTCTTGAGGGCAACGCTATAAGCAAGCAAGTTAGAAATCAAATATGCACGATCATGGTTCCTTTAAGCTGCACTAAGCTGTAAATATACCCAATATCGCATTGGGGTGAAAGGGAAGCGATTAAAGTGGAATGCCTGATAATTTAAGGTTCCTCATAACTCCAGTGAAATTCAGAAAAAGTCTCTGAATTACGAAAAAAAATGAAAACATACAAAATACATTTTCAGGGTAACTCTTACAGCCATTACGTTTGAGAAGAACGAAGTTTGTCTTCTACTGTTGTTATCTCATTGCTCATAGATACCAGTGATGAAATAATTGATCGAAAATCACGCAGCCGCTTCTTACATCAATTCATGAAGAAAATTAGTTCTAATATTAGGTACCTAAGTTCAGTATTAACAAAAAAAAATACGCCCAGCCTCTTGCAACCATGTGTAGCACATTTTAATACTCACACTTGAAATAAAAATATAACTGGATAAAGACGATTGCCTTTGTCTTTGAATTTCATATGTGAATAACAATATAGGGTTTTTCAGATGGTTCTAGGAAATTTCGGTGTAGGAAAATTCGGTGTACAGAAAATTCGGTGCACGGAAAACTCGGTGTGGGGAAATTTAGGTGTAAGGTAGATTCGGTGTAATACATATTGAATATTACTACTTACGATAATTTACGACACTTCATATTGTGAAAACGAAAACCATAAAATGTAACGAATAAAATGTTATTACGTATTTCAAGAAAAGCAAATTTATTTTTTTACCTTGAGTCCAATATCTCTTTCATGTCTTTTGCGGGGTATTACTACAAATTACTTTTCGTCACACAATTAAGAGGACACTTTTTGTCAGAAATAAAACAATTACAACTATAAGATCAGAGCGGAATAGTCATAGGAACAACTAAAAACACCTTTTCTATAGTACATCATAGAACATATACAAAGTGATTCTTTTAAAACTCACGGATTTCATTTGGGTCTAGAATTTCTTACTGAAGTCGGCTTTTCATGCAGTTTCTGGCAAATTGTCAAGGAACGTTGGGAGATTTATGAAACTATGTTTACTGGTTTAAATTCGTTTAGGGTAATATCGGCAACGCCTCTAGAAAAACAGCAAATATTAGCTACTGTACCGAATTGCAATTAGGTGAGGTGCGGTGTGGAGATTTGAGTTTCTTCATTAGATGGCAACCTCGCGACGGTCAATAAGAAATAGGAAACTGGGTCGTTGTATTGAGAATTATGCTGTGCTACTGTGTATGATCAGGACACAGTTACAATAATGTACTCTTTGGAGCAACGTAATTTTATCGTTAAAAAGTTTTTGGAGAACGGAATCTGTTGTTGCTACGCAAAGGCCATTTACACGCAACTTTGCCTCACGTTCTGCCCCAGACAGGAACAGCAGATTCGGTGAAGAAATTGCAGGAAACAGAATCGCTTCTGAGCAAGACAGGGAAGCATCGGACCCCCTGGCGGATATTGTGGAAGATGTCAGTTACCGACTCTAAGTCACCCAAGAAATCTCTATTTCACATGTGATTTATGTGTGTTACCACTAACACTTAATTTGTATTCTCCAATTTCGCTTCAAATATCCAATCTCATTAGAACTGTAACGTACAATGGCGAATATTTGCTGTTTTTCTTGCGGCCTGCTCGATATTATCCCGGATGAATTTAAACGAGTAAACACAATCCCATAAATCTCCCATTCTTCCTTGATGATTTGCAACAAACTGCATGAAATTCGGACTTCAGTTAGAAATTCTAGAGCCAAAATGAAGTCCGTGAGTTTTGAAAGAATCACACTCTATATACATATGTAAGATGCAAAAATATACATCCTCCAAAACAGCATAAAAACTTAAGTTTTAAATTAAATGTCGATTGGTAGCGATGGTCGCTTCACTAAATCACACGAACAGACATCGAAAAACGAATTTCTCGTCATGCACGAGTCATGAGATATTAAAATCCGTCGAAATATAGAATTCAAATTATTTCACGATCACAATTTTTTAAAATTTGTTATAGTAGACAGTAAAAGTACGTTCTACACAAAGTTTGAACTTAAAACTAATACGCTCATTTCTCCTCAAAGTTGAGTATTTAATAAATCCTACTTCTTACTACAACGAATCTTTCTTTACACCTAACATTCCCCACACCGAGTTTTCCGTACACCGAATTTTCTGTACACCGAATTTTCCTACATCGAGTTTTCTTACACCGAATTTTCTTACACCGAAATTTCCTACACCGAATTTTCCTGCTCCTCTTTTCAGATAGAGAAGGGGGAGGGGCAGGTTTTATTAAACAAGATCGTACATCTGATATGTTTTAACTATAAGCAACTTGTACTTGCAGGCTAAATTCAGTCTTCTGAAGTCAAACGACAAATAGCATTAAGATGCTCAAGAGAATAACGTATAGCATTATTACATACTACAGACACAAAGATACCACTAGGCTCCCAAGTTTCAAAATTATATTGTGTGTGAAAGCAGTTAGTAGATTTAATTCTTTGTCACATGATAGCTAGATCCTGAGAGAAATTCAGAGGGAGTCCACGGGAAAATTCTTTCGTCATAAATAAACGTTGTACTACTTAGAATTGTTATAAAACCAAGATATCAATTGGAAGATGGTTAAAAACAAATAAATGTAAGAAAAAAGTTAAGACATGGATAACTGATATTTACCCTTTTTTACGCTCTTGGTTCAATTTAGCTGTATTTATATGCTTTGGACATTTGAGGTAGAAATGAATAAGTCGAGAACCGTTACCTACTAACAAACACAATAGGTAAAACCTAAAAATACGAGCACTAGGAGTTATATATATATATATTTTTTTTTTTTTTTTTTGCCAAATTAACTTCCTGCCATTCTGTCCACTGCCATTTCGTCCTCCTGCCATTTCTTCCGCTGCCATTTCGTCCGCTGCCATTTTGTCCTCCTGACTTTATTTCCTGCCATTATGTCCCCTGCCATTTTGTCCTCCTGCCATTCTGTCCTAAATTCCTTCTCTGATATATGTTACCCACCTTGGCCGCCATCTTGGATTTAACTTTCGTTTTTTCAAATGGTAATAGGTTTAAATGATACATCAAATTAATGTAAACTTTTTCTCTGAATTTCATTGGTGTACTTAGTTTTATCGTAGCTTGTATATACCATTAAATGTCAAGCACTTCATATTGAACCAAATAGAAATTTGTGCAGGGCCCCGTGTGTATATGCAATCTTTTATGTGTTATCGTTGATGAAATATTCTCTGAACTTATATGCATGCAGACACACAGATGTCAATACGGAAATGGTAGGTCTTCACCCAAATCTGGCCGTATCTGGATCTACATTAGGCATTTTGACAGTAATACAATACTTCCTTATTATAGTATAACATGGAAGTAATAACAATCACTCATGGAAATGTAATAAGATTATGACACCTATGTTGTAAGGAGTTTTCCAGTTAGAAATTGTTTTGATTTGTCAACATCAAAAACGTAAGCGTAACTGATATTAACCTGAAATGTCTATTCGCAAAGTGGCTGGAGGGAATGAACATGTAATACCTTCCAAGACGCGCCATGCCGTGGTGACAGGAACCCACGTTATCCAAATGGTACAAGCTACGGTAAAATACATTACACCAGTGAATGTAAACGTAAATGTCCGATGTAACACTTGCACCTATTTCCATTTGAAAAACCAAAAGTAAAATCTAATATGGCGGCCGGGATGGGTAACATGTGTCAGAAGCAGTACTTGATCCAATTTGTTTTTCATATGCCCATATGCAAGTCCAGTAAGTAACATCTAAAGAAACTAAAATAAATTTTGTGTCCGAGCGTTATGGTAGTGTATGATAGAATTCCGGATATATGAAGGCCCATAAATATGCCAATTACCGGCATGGGCAGCTAAATTTAGTACAATACACATTAGACCGCAGAGAACTTTGTATTTAAATCAATTTTACACGAATCTCGAGGGGACACTTCACAAATATACCTGGTGAGAACCAACATGTTGGCTACTATATCAACGAATGCCTGCGATATATTAATTTCAGAACTGCAATTTAGATCCGCAAGAACCCTATGTTTGTTTTCTGAATACAACATGAAAAATTTGTTTCCATGATAATTCTTTTATTTACTTTTTAATATCAGTTCTACAAGTAGTACAACCATCGACTATGACACTTTCTCGCAAGTTAACTTATAAGCATTTAAACAATACAATGAACATTAAAAATCAAAGGAAGAAAAAGAGACAAAATAAACTGTAGATTACCACATTGCCACGAGAAGTCAAAACATTCACATGAGAAGAAAATAGTCTTCTGAATGGGTAGCACTTTTTGACAATTTTCTTTCTCTGGCAGATTTTTTTTTTTTTTTTACAAAAATAAGATAAAATAGAAATATGTTTAAAGGTGCAAAGGTGCACGTGCACCCCCTTCCTTGTAAATATACACTACCTAAAGTGAGAAGCTAGGAGTGAAAGTAGCAACACTTTCCGAAATTTTCCTCTGCCATGTTTCGATTTGGGCTTAAATCAAAGGGAAGTTTTCCAAAATCGATAGTTTGTCAATTTTGTAAACGTTCAACAAAATGATTCACCGAGAACAGATACTTAGGATTTCCAGGGCATTTCCTCATTCACACCACAGGTGCCTAAAGGCATTTAAAAAAATCCAATTCAATTCAAATGTAGGCATACTGGTAGTTATTGCTGCACCCCCTCAGAAGATCCTTTCTACCAAATCTTGTGTGTTGGTCCCCCTTGATGAGTTTCTCGCTACGCCCCTGATGTCTGATATGTATTTGATTTATAAAATAAATTGCTTGCAAGTAAATGAAATATCCTTCCTGCTTCCCTGGGGTCCAGTATATGTGTAACTTTGGTGTATGTAGCTCCGGGTTCGATCCTTGTTGGGAAGTGAGCTCGAGCTTCAACCACATTGGTCAGTGCAAGACTGTTGTAAAATAAACATATATGGTGACTACCGGCAGTGAGCTCCTTCATGCCTAAGCGCTTAGCGTACGCGCCTTTCGCCTGGAAGACCCGGGTTCGATTCCTGGCGTGAGCACATGTGGTTTCGATTCCATGTTAATCAGTAGGTCCCGTCTCATAAAGCCTCGCTGCCGAAAAGGACGTTAAAATCCAAATCAACTCAACTATCGGCAGTGCCATCACAAGAAGTAAAAATCTTATCAATAAGCTTACATTAAAAACTTCACTCTTTGATCATTTCTCTTTTTCCTCTTTTTAAATACAGTATAATCAAAGTAATGCTATTCTCAAAGGACATGTGCCTGAGGGCCTAAGGTGTTTACTAAATCTTAAGTATGAGGAAAAAGAAAACAGACTGAAAAACGTGGAATTTATTTACTAGTATAATTGAGATTCTTTTAAAGCCAACCTTAGACTCCCTGTCGCCAAGGATGTTTAAACGTTACTCAAGCGTAACTCCAAGACCATCAGAATTGAAGAAGATGAAATACAGGTACAAAAGGTAACCGATAAAGAAAAAAGAAGCATAGAAATGGTACTCATCATAACAAAAATATCAACATGCACGGCAGTGCATGGCAGCCAAGTTCCGCAAAGAAAATGAGAACTGGCTTGCACTGCCGTAAGCATATTATACACGAACAAGAGTTTTGGGTAAAATTGCCGATTTCGAGGCTTTGTAAAAACGATTCTATTAACATGAAATTTAGAATGTAAGGAGATATCCCACAGATGTACTCATATGCCAAATCTCACATTCCTACCTTCAACTATATTCGAGTATTGGACCCCCAAAATATGCACTTTTCAGGCTCACTGACTCACTGACTCACTCATCAAATTGATTAGGTACTTCCCAATGAGATAGAAACTTGAAACTTTGCATAAAGGTACCCAATAACAATTTGAGTATGGAAAAAGTCCGAAATCTGAGGAATGTGCTATGGGAAATTTTTTATGGGCAAAAAACTGTCCTTAGCCAGGAAAAAAATCGTTTTACTGACTCACTCATCAAATTGATTAGGTACTTCCCAATGAGATAGAAACGTGAAACTTTGCATAAAGGTACCCTATAACGACCTGAGTATGGAAAAAGTCCGAAATCTCAGGAATGTGCTACGGGAATTCTTTTATGGGCAAAAAACTGTCCTTAACCAGGAAAAAAATCCTTTCACTTGCTCACTCATCAAATTGATTAGGTACTTCCCAATGAGATAGAAACTTGAAACTTTGCATAAAGGCACCCTACAATAACTTGAGTATGGAAAAAGTCCAAAATCTGAGGAATTTGCTATGGGAAATTTTTTATGGGCAAAAAACTGTCCTCAGCCAGGAAAAAATCGTTTCACTCACTCACTCATCAAATTGATTAGGTACTTCCCAATGAGACAGAGACGAGAAACTCTGCAGAAAGATACCTTATAATGACTTAAGTATGGAAAAAGTGCAAAATCTGAGGAATTTGCTATGGGAAATTTTTTATGGGCAAAAAACTGTCCTTAGCCAGGAAAAAAAACGATTCACTCACTCACTCATCAAATTGATTAGGTACTTCCCAATGAGATAGAAACGTGAAACTTTACATAAAGGCACCCTACAATAACTTAAGTATGGAAAAAGTCCAAAATCTGAGGAATTTGCTATGGGAAATTTTTTATGGGCAAAAAACTGTCCTCAGCCAGAAAAAAAATCGTTTCACTCACTCACTCATCAAATTGATTAGGTACTTCCCAATGAGACAGAGACGTGAAACTTTGCATAAAGGTACCCAATAACAAGTTGAGTATGGAAAAGGTCCGAAATTTGAGCAATGTCCTATGGGAAAGTTTTTATAGGCAAAAACTGTCCTTAGCCAGGAAAAAAATCGATTCACTCACTCACTCATCAAATTGATTAGGTACTTCCCAATGAGATAGAAACGTGAAACTTTGCATAAAGGTACCCAATAACAAGTTGAGTATGGAAAAAGTACGAAATCTGAGGAATGTGCTATGGGAAAGTTTTTATAGGCAAAAAACTGTTCTTAGCCAGGAAAAAAATCGATTCACTCACTCACTCATCAAATTGATTAGGTACTTCCCAATGAGATAGAAACGTGAAACTTTGCATAAAGGTACCCAATAACGAGTTGAGTATGGAAAAAGTACGAAATCTGAGGAATGTGCTATGGGAAAGTTTTTATAGGCAAAAAACTGTCCTTAGCCAGGAAAAAAATCGATTCACTCACTCACTCATCAAATTGATTAGGTACTTCCCAATGAGATAGAAACGTGAAACTTTGCATAAAGGTACCCAATAACAAGTTGAGTATGGAAAAAGTCCGAAATCTGAGGAATGTGCTATGGGAAATTTTTTATGAGCAAAAAACTGTCCTTAGCCAGGAAAAAAATTGTTTCACTGACTCACTCATCAAATTGATTAGGTACTTCCCAATGAGATAGAAACTTGAAACTTTGCATAAAGGTACCCTATAACGACCTGAGTATGGAAAAGGTCCGAAGTCTGAGGAATGTGCTACGAGAAATCTTTTATGGGCAAGAAACTGTCCTTAACCAGGAAAAAATCGTTTCACTTACTCACTCATCAAATTGATTAGGTACTTCCCAATGAGATAGAAACTTGAAACTTTGCAGAAAGATACCTTATAATGACTTGAGTATGGAAAATGTCCGAAATTGGAGCAATGTCCTATGGGAAAGTTTTTATAGGCAAAAAACTGTCCTTAGTCAGGAAAAAAATCGATTCACTCACTCACTCATCAAATTGATCAGGTACTTCCCAATGAGATAGAAACGTGAAACTTTGCACAAAGGTACCCAATAACAAGTTGAGTATGGAAAAAGTCCGAAATCTGAGGAGTGTGCTATCGGAAATCTTTTATGGGCAAAAAACTGTCCTTTGCCAGGAAAAAAATCGTTTCACTTACTCACTCATCAAATTGATTAGGTACTTCCCAATGAGATAGAAACTTGAAACTTTGCATAAAGGCACCCCACAATAACTTGAGTACGGAAAAAGTCCAAAATCTGAGGAATGTGCTATGAGAATTTTTTTATGGGCAAAAAACTGTCCTTAGCCAGGAAAAAAATCGTTTCACTCACTCCCTCATCAAATTGATTAGGTACTTCCCAATGAGACAGAGTCGTGAAACTCTGCAGAAAGATACCTTATAATGACTTGAGTATGGAACAAGTCCGAAATCTGAGGAATGTCCTATGGGAAAGTTTTTATAGGCAAAAAACTGTCCTTAGCCAAGCAAGAAATCGATTCACTCACTCACTCATCAAATTGATTAGATACTTCCCAATGAGATAGAAACGTGAAACTTAGCATAAAGGTATCCTATGGGACGAGTATGGAAAAGTCCTAAATCTAAGGAATGTGCTATGGGATTTTTTATGGGCAAAAAACTATCCTTAGCTACGTAATAAATCGTTTTTACTCACTCACTCAAGTTAATTAGGTACTTCCCAATGGGATAGAGACGTGAAACTCTGCATAAAAGTACATTATAATGACTTGAATATTGAAAAAGTCCCAAATGTGAGGAATGTGCTATGGGAGTTATTTATGGGCGAAAAACTGTCCTTAGTCAAACACAAATCGGTTCATTCTCTCCCTCATCAAATCGATTAAATACTTCCCAATGAGATAGAAACGTAAAACTTGGCATAGAGGCACCTTATAATGACTTGATCATAGAAAAATTCCGAAATGTGTGTCATGTGTTATGAGAAATTTTTTATTGGCGAAAAACTGTTCTTAGCCAAGTAGAAATCGTTTCATTCTCTCAATCATCAAATTGATTAGGTACTTCCCAATGAGACAGACGTGAAACTTTGCATAGAAGCACCCTATAATTACTCGAGTACAGAAAAAGTCCGAAATGTGATTAATGTGCTATGGGAATTTTTTATGGACGAGAAACTGTTCTTAGCCAAACATAAATACGTTCGTCCTCTCACTCATCAAACTGATTAGGACTTCTCAATGAGATATAAACGTGAAATTCTTCATAAAGGTACCTAATAATGGCTTAAGTGTGAAAAAATTCCGAAATGTGAGGGATGTGCTATTGGAAATTTTTCATGGGCAAAAAACTGTAATTAGCAAAGCACGGTTCATTCAGTCACTCATCACATTGATTTGTTAGTACCCAATGAGATAATGACGTGGAGCTGTGCATAAAGGTACTTTATGTGTTGTATGTAACACATTATGGCTCCTTTAAAAATGTACAGTTTTAAATTTAAATCCAGCAATATGCCACAATTGAGAATCCCAATATACGATATTGACATGGTGAACTACAAAAAGAAGTGAAATATGAACAAAAACACCAGAGGTGCAAAAAGTGCAGCCAAGTTCGTCAGCCTCAAAAAGTATTGAGATGAAGATGGATGAGCCAAGTTCCTTGGCCATTGCACCTGAAAGGAACACTGGAACTTGGCGCGAGGTGTCAAGGAAAATTATGTTAAGGAACCTTATGGGGCGTTTACACTTAGTCGATTTGCGTTCGATTCAGTTGAATTGACGTCACTTTCAACTTAATCGACCGTGTAAACGGGACTTCAACTTAATCGCTTGTTGATCGAAGGCGACTAGTGGACTGGCAACTGAATTGAAAGACGTTCTATTTTCTGTGGTTGAAATAATTGAACACACCCATCGATCTGATTAGGCCTAGTTGCTTCGATTTAGTGGCAAATGCAGCGAGTCGATTTAGTCGTGCGACTAAATCGACCAAGTGTAAACGCCTCATTAGGAATAGTGGTGGTGGGCGTGGTGGGTTTGGGACGACCATCAACCTTAGGAATATCAATTTTGCTAAGGCGCTAAGCACATATACAGTATACTGCAGTAAGATTGGTGGTCCGAAACCCAGACAAGGAAAACTTATATTCCTCCACGAAGTGTCAAAGTAAATGATGTTAACGAGCCTTAGGGATGGTGTTTGTGAGCGTGGTTGGATTTGGAGGTCACCACTAGCCTTAGGGCTGAAATTTTCCGGCCGTGAAACTAGGAACAGACATCTTAATGTATTCGAATATGTTAGACACCTCGCGCAAAGTTCCAGTGTTCCTTTCAGGTGCAATGGCCAAGGAACTTGGCTCATCTATCTTCATCTCAATACTTTTTGAGGCTGACGAACTTGGCTGCACTTTTTGCACCTCTGGTGTTTTTGTTCAAATGTCTACTTACACAAAAATGTTCTGCAGAATTTCAATACGTTTCATATCGCTAAAATCAAGGAACAAAACCCTTTGGGTTCGAGAGAGAACTGGTATTCAGTGGAACCAGTTTTATCTTAACAATCTGAAGCAGGTACGACATACGTGGGTATTTCGAGTAACGCTAATCCCTTGGTGACCGTAACTACAATACCAAAATGCAGATTGTTCCATTGAGTAACGTTACTCAGCGTAACATAATTCAGAGCGTACCATTTTAAAAGTTACACTGACTAATAACGTTATTAACTAGGTGCAGAAATGGGTTACAAAATAGTAACCGTAACAGATAACAAATTGTAAATATTGCACATTTCGTTAAGTTATCCACCCTTGTCTAAAATGACTATCTTTGCTCATTGTCTGCTATTTCTGTTATGTTAAAATAAGGGTTTAAATAAGTACACCCTGCTATGTTAGATAGTCTTATGTGTTTCTGCTATGTTACGTATTCTTATGTCATTTCTATTATCTTAAAACAGGGGTTGAAAAATATGCTCATAAAAGAGAACGAGTTCACCCCTAAAATGGAGGTCATAAAAGGGAACGAGTACACCCTGCTATGTTATGTAGTCTTATGTGTTATCTACTATGTTAAAATAGGAGTTGAAAAATATGCTCATAAAAGGGAACGAGTTCACCCCTAAAACGTGTTCATAAAAGAGAACGAGTACACCCTTGCTATGTTACGTAGTCTTATGCTCTTTTATGTGTTCGTAGGGAAATGAATATTATGTATTCTCTGCTATGTTAAAATAGGGGTTGGAAAATAAGCCATAGTCTTGTATTAGATCTGCTATGTTTAAATAAGGGTTGAAAAAGTGATCATAAAAGAGAATGAATACACCCTTGTGTTATCTGCTCTTCTATGGGTTCGTAAGGGTTGGAAAATATGCTTATAAAAGGAAACAAGTCTACCCTTAATATGGAGGTCGTAAAAGGAAACGAGTACACCCTTGCTATGTTACGTAGTCTTATGTGCTCTTCTATTTGTTCGTAATCTTATGTGTTATTTGCTATGTTAAAATAGGGGTTGAAAAATATGCTCATAAAAGGGAACGAGTACACCCTTGTTATGTTACGTACTCTTATGTGTTATCTGCTATGTTAAAATAGGGGTTGGAAAATATGCTCATAAAAGGGAACGAGTCTTATGTGTTATCTGCTCTGCTGTATGTTACGTAGTCTTATGTGTTATCTGCTCTTCTATGTGTTATCTGCTATGTTAAAATAGGGGTTGAAAAATATGCTCATAAAAGGAAACGAGTTCACCCCTAAAATGGAGGTCATAAAAGAGAATGAATACACCCCTTCTATGTTTCATATTCTTATCTGTTATCTGACCTTCTATGTGTTACGTAGTCTGATGTTACGTAGGGGTTGGAAAAATATGCTCATAAAAGGGAACGAGTTCACCCCTAAAATGGAGGTCGTAAAAGAGAACGAGTACACCACCTAAAAAGTGCTCATAAAAGGGAACAAATTCACCCCTAAAATGGAGATCGTAAAAGACCGTGGGTTGACGGTTCACGATGCTCGATTTCTCGTATCCCCCATATGTCCCACGGCATAGCCATAGTCGGCACTGGGAAATTCGTTGTCTGCTTCAGGCGGGACTGAGAAAGTGGGTAGAGGGTCAGTGGCGCAGAACCGCTATTTTTCTACTACTTATTTCGGAAACTATAATAGCCCAAACGCTAAAAGTTGCTGACCCAATCAGCCCAAACACTGTACTCTCCAGCCCAATAAAAATCTCGTCTGGCCCAATCACTTGGAGGCTAACGTGAAGTTGGCTTCCCCAAATTTTGTTAAGCTCTAATTCTGTTTCAAATACAGAACAAATCTTGAACGATCCTAAACTGCTAGTCAACACAAAGTACTGTAAATTCCAATAAACATGTTTGTCAGAAATATCATATTAGTAAAGTTGGCCCCAACAAAACAAGCAGAAAAATCACTTTCAAAATGTTTAATAGTCCATATTTCGGAAACTATAATAGCCCAAACGATGAAAGTTGCTGACCCAATCAGCATAAAAAACTAAGTACTATCCAGCCCAATAAAAATCTCGTTTGGCCCAATCACTTGGGGGCTAATGTGAAGTTGGCCCCCCAAACTTTGTAAAGCTCCAATTCTGTTTCAAATACAGATCAAATCTTGAAACTTCTTAAACTGCTAGTCGACACAAAGTATATTAAATTCCAATAAACCTGTTTGTCAGTAATACCATATTAGTGAAGTTGGTCCCGACAAAAGAAGCAGGAAAATCACTTTCCAAAAAGTTTAATAGCTAATATTTCGGAAACTATAATAGCCCAAACGCTAAAAGTTGCTGACCCAAACGAAGTACTACCCAGCTCAATAAAATTCTCGTCTATCCCAAACACTTGGGGGGCTAACATGAAGTTGGCCCTTCAAACTTTGTGAGGTTGTAACTTTGTTTCCAGAGTAGCCCAAACGCTTAAAGTTGCTAGCTCAAACAGCCCAAATTAAGTACTTTCTGGCCCAATGAATATCTCGTGTAGCCCAAACTTTTGGGGGCCCAACTTCACACAGGCTTCGAATTCCTATTATTTGGTCAAGTAAAAACACAAGACTAGTTTCAGACAATTAAAGATGCTTATATGTGAGTTTGGTAATCGTATCTCCACATTCTTATTCCACTAAGTATGAGACCGTAATTTTTTGTAACCCCTGTATATTTATCTTTTGCCAAAAACAAAGGGAGAAAGAACAAGAACGTATTTTATTGAATTTTCCCACTGGACATTGAAATTATTCATAAATGCATTCAACCTTTGCTCAACAACAGGATATATATATATATATATATATATATATATATATATATATATATATATATATATATATATATATATATCCATGTATTTAGTATCTATGTAAAATTATTCTCTGTATAACTAAGTCACTTACAATATGTGTTTAAAGTTTACAACACAAAAGTTCGCCACAGAAGGAAGCATATGGTTGAGTTATCAATCAAGGTCATTTGATTAAAAAGTAGAGAACGGAACATATTCCTGTGTTTAAAAATTGTAAAATCTTCTATCACAACCATAGCTTTGTTGTGGTTAACTTTTGTGTTTAAAATCTAATCTATAAAACAACAGGAACCACCAACATGATGGAACACGATCCCTGTAACTTTACGACGTAGATTTCCTTCTAACAACAAAGAAATCCCTCCCGACTTTGTTTTGTATTTAGAGAAATAAAATAAAATATAAATGCTAATACAAATACTACTTCTAATACTAATAATAATAAGAAGAAAAATACTAACAATACTAACCTATAGATCCCCCAAACACCCCCCCTAATTACGAAGAAACCTTGTAGCGTTTCCTTGTACAGTCCCTTTCAAAAACACGTACTCTAGTATGGTTAATGTAACTGCATCCCTGACCATTATAATTTGTATCCGTTATTACCGTAGGCCATTAGGGCATAGACTAACACACTAACCATAGGGCCAGCTCTTCAATTAGTAATCTCCCTCTTGCCGACAGAACATTTCATAGAAAGTAAATCCATATTTATTTGTATTCAATCCCTAGGTGCGCTCAAGTGCGCTAATCAGCTTGTAATGTCTTTATATTGCCAGTATATGTAAATGTCAACGTGTCTAGCGTGATGCATACCACACAGGATGAGAGAACGAAATCAAGGTCGCTTCAGCAAACAAAATGAGTAAATAAAAAAAAAATAATTTGATCACTAGTATAAGACAGTTATGCAGTAAGATTGTAATATATTACACTTATTGCAACCAATGTAGATAGTAACAGCTAATAATGTTAGTTATATTTTTAAATAAAATTAATTTAATTTTAATATCAAATGTTTATAGACGAACTGGAAAAATTTAGTAAGCATTGGAACTGGAAAAATTTAATAACCACATTCAAGTTATATTACATACAAACGTTTAAGTATTTAGCATGCGATCGATTCTTGTGTTACAAGAAATGTATTACAGGATATGTAACATTGTACTTAAATACTTTTCAAGTTATATTTCTTTTTCTTATATGCCATAAATATTCAACATTCACTTGATTCTTGTTTTATAGGAAAGTAGAGTATCGCCTATGCTTTGTTAATTAAAATGGTATATTGGAACAACATAATGACTTTTGTTCACTAACTGTAAGGCACAACCCCGCAAGGTTTTCAGAAATAGGGCAAAAACGGTCGAGTGTACTATTCTATATAGTTATGTGTTTCCCATTTGGTTTATACTATAAACAAGGGAAACTGATCTTGCAATTTTGTTGAACAGATCAGTCAAACTTTAAGGCGCTTCACGCTATTTCTTGGGTGTACTCGATTTTGATCTTTTTATTTCTTTGCTGAATCATGTTATTAGCCTGAGACAATCACATTTAACACGTGTGACTATCTACACAAACAACATTGGTTACATGTATCTGTAATTTAATTATGTACTATTCTTCACTCATTATTTACCAGTAAATTTGATTGTACTTAGCAAATCAATTTATTCACAAAATCTTAATTTTCTTTTATAACACTAGCGGTTGCACTCGTAATTGATTCGAATTCATACTTAATAAAAGGGTTAGAAATTGGTCTTTAAAAACAAAAAAATCTATTATTTTGATTTCACACGAAATCTCTTTCCAGTTATACGCTAGAAGGATACCATGATCGTAAGGTTTCATTTTATAAATTTCAAATCATAGAGCTTCGTATATACTATATACCTATTCTACTGAAAGCAATATTATACATGGTTCCCTAATCTAATACTTCGTTAATGAAACCACTGTATCATTTAAACGTACTATAGTCGAAATACATGAAATCCTACAATTCCGCTCTCTGCTAATTAATACTTTCATAATCTCCAGATTCTCGGTATTTTCTTTTTGGTTCCTTAGCGCCTTAAGTAAGGCCCGTTCTATATTAACCCTTTCAATTCCAGCAACTTGCCTTGGATAACCGTTTCCGTATTTGCATACATTTCATTAGGAAGATAACTTTCGACATTTTTTAATGAGGTCGGCGGATAAGTGTTACACAGTTAAGCGTCGAAGTCCTAAGCCGGACTCAAATTATGGGGTGAGACGCCCGCGCTTTTCTAATTGTGTGTGTCGCAGAGAAAGAGAGAAGGGGAGAACGGAGTCAAGTGAGGCTTTGATTGTATTAGCAATCTGATGCCTCATTGACACCAACGCACACGCATGTAATAGTGGTATGACCCTGGCTTTGATTTACCCAAATCACAGTGCTGGGTCGCGGCTGTAAATTTATTAAACATCACGCAAGCGATAAGTACATAAATGGGGAAAATCATAGAAAACTAGAAGTCTTGGCCACTATTGGGCATGCGCGAGAAAAGCTTCTCCAAGCTCGTCAAGGCTCGTGACGTAGCTCTCGAGCTACGTCAGAACTAACAGAAAATGCGTGGGACGAAGTCGCTATATAAGCGAGGCCCTTAGCTGAGCTCAGGCTGTTCATTTCCGGCGTTTATGAAGTGCACTTGGATTCTTCGCTCCGGACGCTCATTATAAAATCAGGTATGTGATTATTTTTCTAAGTTGCCCCGATATGGGTCGAGCACTTTGAAACTTGTTAGAAATTGACGTTAAGTTACGACTTAAAAATGAGACCAAGTTTCCACTTCGGAAATTATCACTTCCCCTTTTGGCCAATGCAAGTTGCAAGTACGAATCATCAAAATTACTATTTTCAATAAATCGCGGCTTAGCGTGATAACCTTCTAGCACCCAGTTTGTAATGTAGGGGTTGTGCCCATACATGTCATGTAGTAATAATCTAAGGTTGTATTCTCAAATATCCAAATTGTAAAATTCTTTGTATTTTCATCTTTTTTTATTTATTCTTATAAATAAAAATTAACGATGGAAATGGTCTCTTTAATCTAGTCATGCTATCCCTCCCTATTTGGATTCAGTTCACAGTCTTCATGAGTTACCTGGGTTTCGATTTCCAGTACAAGCTCTACCTTTGAGATACAAGTCTCCCCCCCCCCATTATTGAGACTTTTAGAGCACTTTCTCATCATCTTCGAACCAGTAAAGCCTAAGACGTCCCGCTACTGAGGCTTAAAGGGAGTTGGACTCAGTAATAACTTTGACTAACTGGGTGGAGAGTAGAGAAGTGATCTCAAATAATATTTCACGAAAGAAAGTGTATACAAAGCATAACGACAATCTCAAAAACACATAACTATATATATATATATATATATATATATATATATATATATATATATATATAGGGTGTCTCGAAAGTCCCTCTGACATAGGGTAACACTGTTATTATCAGAGTTTTAACAAAACGTAAGAGGGAAAACTATCTCCAAATATGATATTTTCAATCTACAGTGAAAAGATTTTTTAAATGGGACGAGCCGTTTGGGCTGTACACTCTTTATGCACCCAACGTTAAACTAAACTGCAACGTTGCCATTTACCTGGACCCACAACATAAGTGACTGAAGTTACTGTCTTTTACTTTAACATGTCGACGGAGAGCCCCTCTTTCAAACAGTAAATTCATTCACTTATGTTGTGGGTCTAGGTTAATGCCAACGTTGTATTTTCGTTTAACGTTGGGCGCATAAAGAGTGTACAGCCCAAACGGCTCGTCCAATTAAAAACATCCTTCACTTAGAGTAAAAACATCATATTTGTAGATGGTTTTTACTCTTACATTTTGTTGTAACTCTGATAATAACAGTGTTACCCTATGTCAGGGGACTTTTGAAACACCATATATATATATATATATATATATATATATATATATATATATATATATATATATGTATGTATAAGTGTTAATGAACAGACAACTCCTCACATGAAAGTAAGTGTGGTCGAAAGAGCATAGTTTCGGAGTTATAAGCTACCGAAAACGCGAAAAAATTAACTTCAAAGTTCCACAGCCCCACTCCTATGGAGCATATTTCAATTGGATCCGAATATCTGTTTCAGAATCTCCGGTACTTGTGCAACAATTTTTAGAGAAGCAGTTTGGGACTAGTTAAAAATTTTATGAGTACTCCCAAACTGCCTGTCTAAAAATCGTTATGCAACAACTGGAGAATTCTCAAAAATGGATATTTTGATAGGGCACATACTAATGGAGCTATGGACCTTTAAAGTTAATCTGGTCACTTCTTCGGCAGTCTTAACTCCTAAACTATGCACTTTTATCCGTAGATTCATTTATTTTTTTTATTTTAATGTGAGGAATCACTTGTTACAGTTTGTGGTCTAGTTCACTCACACGCTTATATATGGTGCGTCATTTATAAACTCCAATGATTACAACGGGAAGACCAAAAGAGAGGAAGAGGAGCGAAACTTCGTAGGATGCAACTAGGGGGAGGGGAAACATTAATCTGTATTAGGCATCAACATCCAGTGAACAGTGATGTCAACCCTATATAAAATTAGTTTTTTTTAAATAACACCACATTAGGTTATTACAAATTTAAAATCTGCATTTAAAGAGAAAACAAACAATGCCAAACTTATTGTTCAATGTTGCAAACGAACAATACTACAATATAGCAAACATGAAAAAGTAACCAAATTTGAAGGTTTTTACAATAGTAATAACGCAAATAAGACATACGGGACAAGGCATATCGAATGCACCTTTTGGTAAAATACTACCATGAAGATTTGACGTATTTCGAGGAGATAGGAACAAAATTATAACAAACTGAAAATTTTACTTTTCAAAGGCTTTATTTTGGAAAGTTTAATATGTAACTATCACATTTAATTATGTACATTGCTTTCGAAAAACATTAAAACCATAATAACTTTACTGTTCTTTGATATCTCAAACCGTTCGAGAGATAATTTTCGAGAAGAGCATTTTGAAAAAGTTCAATTTTTAATTTGTTACAATTTTGTACGTATCAATATGTCAAGTATTGAGTGTACTGTTTGACACTAAGGTACATTCGATAAGCTTGCATCGTATCATTTCTATTGTAGTAGCCTTCCAAGTTCTTTCTTCTTTCCATGAAAATGAAATCTTAAAAGTTTTACGTCCCACGTTTATGCCAGTTAGGCTAAAGGAGATGGTGATGATGAGAAATGAATGAAATGGTGGAATGAAGAAAGTGGGAGGAAACGGGAGAACCCCGAGAAAACCTATGAGTACGATGTTTGTCCACCACAAAGTCCACACGGCGCGAGGTAGGATCGAACCAGGGACCCTAAGCACCGGAAGTGAACGCTCTACCACTGAGAAACCGCGCCCCTTTTTTTTCATGTTTGGGAAACTAAGCTTGTTAGTTTCCACCACTGAACATCAATTGAGGTATTGTTTTTTTTTCTCTTTAAGCGTAGATGTGCAATTCGTAATAAGATGGTATACAATTTGCTTTATGAAAAACCTAACTTTATATTACACTAGCAAGACTGTTCTCCGGGTGTTGATGCTTAATTTGTGTGTACCCTTATCTTCTAGTTGCGTTCTCACAGTTTCGCTTCTCTCACTCTTTTGGTTTTCCGTTTTAAGGTTGAATATTATAAATGACTCACCGTATATATAAACTAGCAATTAAAAAAGTAACTGTGCAATTGTAATTAGTAATATTAGATTTGTTCTTGCTGTTATTTATAATTCGTGACAAACTACACAATTTATGAATAGTGTCTTATAATTTCTTAAATTACCTATTGATGGATCTATTGTATGTACAATCAAGTAGTTCTGCCAATGTGTACACCACGTGAAGGAGTTTGGTTTGTATGCCGTAATATTTTTTCAATATTACAATCGAAAATTATTGTATATTTCTACCTCTCCTTTTCTTCGTATATATTAGAAATAGAAAATACTATTGAGACGCTAAATTTATTGCAGAAAACCGCTTCCTGCCATCTATTACCGTTTCAATTCTATAGCGATCAAATAGGGGGCGCGGTGGCTCAGTGGTAGAGCGTTCACCTCCGGTGCTTGTAGGGATGCGCTCGAGTCGAGACATGTCTCGAATCTCGACTCGACTCGACTCGAATTCGAGTCGAGATTCGAGTCGAGACACACTTTGTAAAATTCGAGACGAGTCGAGACAAACGCATTTCTCGACTCGAATTTTCGAGTCGAGTCGAGACAGCTGGTAAAAATCTCGACTCGACTCGAATGTCTCGAAAATTTTTCTATAATTTTTAATATTATTTTGAAGAAAGTGCTCGATCAGAAACACTCGGCACCAGAATTTCGGAAACTGCAGGACTTGTCAGGTGTTCGAGGAGTGCTATGGTGATTGTCTTCAGCAAGTGGCGAAACCAAGGGGAAAAGACGTCCAAATGTCGAGGGGTTGGGTGCCCCCACCTCATTACAGATGTCGAACGTCGTAGGCTGGGCAGACTGGTAAAACAGAACAGGCGGCGAACTGCGTCGGAACTAAGATCAGAGTTTAATGCTGGGCAAAGTACAAGTGTGTCTGAACTAGTGTTGTCAAATTTCCGGAAATTTTGAACGTTTTTTTTAAAACGTTTTTTTCGATTTTCCGGAAAAATTGAAAAAATAAATATGTTTGTATTAGGTTAATTTTACTAGTAATGATATCTCTTTTTTTTTCAAACACGCGAAAAATTCAAGTTCAAAAATTTCAATATTGCGAATATTAAAAAATAGCACTCGAAAATAAAACTATTCCAATTATTATCTATATATTAAAATACTAGATTTACGCGTATATGTTTCTCCTCACAGAAAAGTTTATATGTTTGTCTCCAATCCTTTCAACAATGAGATCTCGAACCCACAAGTGCTAGAAACGTGCCGTTTTCATTTGTCGATTCCAAATTTTATGTAAATTGTCCAGTTCTAATTGAATATTTTTATATTAAAAAAACATGGCCATTAGTTCTTTATTACATTTATAGGGGTACACAAGAAGTACTGTGGGGGCGCGGTGACTCAGTGGTAGGGCGTTCACTTCCGATGCATGGGGTCCCTGGTTCGATCCCAGATCGCGCCGTGTGGACTTTGTGGTGGACAAACACCATGCTCGTGGGTTTTCTCGGGGTTCTTCCGTTTCTTTCCACTTTCTTCATTCCACCATTTCATTCATTTCTCATTATCACCGTCTCCCTTAGCCTAACCGCCATAACCGTGGGACGTAAAACTAAAGATTTCATTTCACTAGAAGTACTGAAATTTCTGAAAAAGTAAAGCATCATACCCTACGAGTTATATATTCCAACATCACATAGTTGTATATAGGGGTTGTATATCTGTCAGACGTTTGTTTCATGGCCAAATGATAATGAAAACGAAGGATAACCATTTCTCCAGTCTAAGATTAATCTTCATTGTTTGGAGAGGTTTTTTTTTTTCAATAAACACCGTTTATCACTGACATAATTAATTGTGTGTGTACTTTATTTACTTATTAAATAATGCATGCAAATGCATGCATACACGATATGGACATTCAGTAAATGGATACTTGAATATTTGAATTCAATTATCTATACAAACCGGCTACGAGTCTTTTGTCCAAACTACTCTTTGGGATGAGCTTCTTACCAGATGTGTAGCCTACCGAAGGACCACACACATGTTATCGAAACTATTGTGCTATTGTTTTTTTTTTTTTTATGCTTTGGCAGAAAGTTCTGTAGATATCGAAGCCCGCCAGTGAAGTCATATCTAGCATCTTGGTGCTAGATCTAGCATAATTCACTCCCATTTAGCATATAACATCTTGACTTTAGCATCTTGGCAAAATCTCATTCTTTCCTCTGGAGAACAGAAAAAAAAAAACGAAAATTTAGATGGCTCACTGACCGTTGGGAATTATCCCTTAGTTAAAGCGATGGTTGGAATAATAAAACCAGTTAGTATTTCCGCTGTTGTATTGTTGAATTCACAGAAATGTTCAAAAATAAGCAAAACGTGACTCTGTACAAAATGTTTACTTACCCATAGTTTTATTATTGTCAACTGAACCCTGAGTGTCTGGGATGTTTCAGTCCCTTCTCACTTTACAACTTGAGAGGAGAGGGGGTATGACCGCTAAAAGAAATGCTTCAGTGCTGCGTCGGAAGCGGCATGTTTTGTGTATATTTCTTAAAATATAATCCATTCTTAAAGTATAAATTCCCCCTTCCTCCCCTGATTCTCTTTCCAATACAGAGAACCGACTCTTTAAATGAAGAAAGAACCCTGAACCCTCCCGAAAATGCAAAAATGAATGATGCGTACAAATAACAAATCTGTGGATGAATCAAATAATGCAGATACATGAGAAGATGATAATGAAGATTACAGTGCTTGATGCAGCGCAGTCCACCACATGTAAATAGATTTGGAGGGTTCATATTTGTGTATGTGTACGTGTGTATGTACTTGTTTCTGAGTATTTATATGCGCGTGTGTCTTGTAATTGTTATATTAGTATCCACTGGATTAAGTGAAAGTATAAAATGGATTTGATGAGTGCCAAATTGACGTCATCTTGGTAAGTCATTATTTTTTAATATTTAGTAATATTAAATTAGATTATAGTTTAGCGTCGTTTTCAGGAGCAAAGCTCTACAAGACGTGAACGTACAGTTTAACGTCGGATTTGAAACACATGAGCTCCTACCATGAATCAAACCTCGTTCGAGAAAGGCGTATACGCTAACCACATAGCAACGGGGAGCTCAACATTTAGTGATATGTATATTAAGTTGTAAAATTATATTCGTTTAATTTTCACTAATATAATCTTCACAATGTAAAGCATTCGCTAGGCACGTTATCTTGTTTGAAAACAAAAAGCCTATCTCTTATGTTTCCGTCTCGGGGTTGGACTGCGGGATGATAGAAATCCGAAAGAGATGTTTTTATTATATTTTGTACAGTAGATCTGCTCCTTCATAATCTCCGTGTTTGATAAGAATGAACCTCCCTGGCTCACGTATACGTAATATAACAAACCATGCACATTAAATGCAAGACTAATATAGCAAACATTGAAGATGCCCCCTAGAAAATTTTCTTCGACCGCCCATATCTGGAGGTACACAATTTCGCAACTCAGTGGATACGATGTGGATGTATTCAAAGTCTACTGATTTACCCATAAAATTTAAATTTTATAACAATATTCTCAGTGAATACTAACCTGAGGAGAACTATTTTTTTAATTCGATCGCTAAAGGAGTTTTTTTTTTTTCACCAGGTCTCGGTAATCGTCTGGCACGAAAACTGAAGTTTCTACAAGTATTTCCCCAGCAATTTTTTTTTTTTTTTTTTTTTTGAGAAAGGGGTCCTCCAGGAGCGTTATTTAGGGTGTAATTCCTGCGTTTGTTATATACATATATAGATATAGATAGATATAAATATAGATACACTGTGTATATATATAAAGATAAGTAGGAGCGGGTCTTTAAAATTAGTTCCGAAAGATAATATGAAAATCTGGCATAATTTGCAATAATCTATCTAGTGTAATATAAATAAAATAAATAGTTTGTTTGTGTTTGTTTGTCTGTATGTAGCTTGGGGACCAGACGAGTGGACCGAGAGTTACCAAATTTTAGTCAGGGGCACCCTGGCCCAGGCCCCAGATCAATACGAATTTTTTTTTTAATTCGAACCAGGGGGTCTCAGGGTGCGCTTACAGGGACATGTAAAAGTGGTAGAAAATGGCCGATATTACTGTCGAATTCAGTTTTCGCGGTCGCTGAAATCAGTGGTGAAACTCTGATCACATTAACTTACAAATTCACCCTATTCAGGTTGGTCACCGGAGAGGGGGGGTCGGATACCGAGACATGTAAAAGTAATCCAAAATGACCGATATTAGTGTCAAATCCATAGTTTTCGTGGTCACTAATATCGATGGTGACACTTCCATTTGCGATGATTTGCAAATTAAGCTATAATTGTATGCGGGCCGGGAAAAAATCTTTAAGTTTTGCGTCCCACGGTTATGCCGGTTAGGCTAAAGGAGACGGTGATGATGAGAGATGAGTGAAAGGGTGGAATGAAGAAAGTGGGAGGAAACGGGAGAACCCCGAGAAAACCCACGCACACGGTGTTTGTACACCACAAAGTTCACTTGGCAGGGGCTGGGATCGAACCCGGGACCCCAAGCACCAGAGGTGAACGCTCTACCACTGAGCCACCGCGGTCCTCAATGAGGTTGGAAGCTGGTCAGTCATGGCGGGAGGTGGCACATGCCATAGGAGTGGCACAGAGTGTGATTTCCCGATTGTGGAATCGATTTCAAACAACTGGAAGTGTTCAAAGAAGACAAGGACAGGGCCGTCCACTAGCAACCAAAGCCAGAGACGATCGTTCTCTCTTGTTAACAGCCCGTCGAAACCGGCATCAGAATACAACTCTACTGCCGCGAGCCTTCCGAACAACAACAGGACGCACAGTATCTACTCAAACGGTCCGCAATCGCCTTCGAGAAGGTGGTCTCTACGCACGTAGGCCTTTGGTGTGTGTCCCATTAACTGCATGACACCGTGTTGATCGAAGAGCGTAGGCGGAGGAACATCGTGGGTGGGGACGCAATGAATGGGGCAATGTTTTGTTCTCTGACGAGTCTCGATTCAGTGTAGAGCCTGATAATCGACGTGTTTTCATCTGGAGATAGTGTGGAACACGACACAATCCCATGTTTGTGCGAGAAACATCCCAGTATTATGGTGGTGTACTGATGGTGTAGGCAGGAATCAGCATTGGTGGGCGTACTGAGCTCCACATCATCCGAAATGGCTCTTTGACGGCTCTCAGATATAGGGATGAGATCACGGAAACTCTTGTTCTTCCTTATGCTGGTGCCATTGGTGATTCGTTCCTTTTTATGGATGACAATACTCGTCCTCACATAGCTCGGTAGTGGATGAGCTGCTGGATGCTGAGGGTATCGCTCGAATGAAGTGGCCAGCATGCTCTCCGGATCTCGTTCCAATTGAGCATGTCTGGATAATGCTTGGCAGACGAATTGCTGCTAGGACAGTAAATCCAACAACCATTCCAGAGCTGGAAGTCGCTCTTCTGGATGAGTGGCACAACATCCCCCAAGAACTCATCGATAATCTGATTGAATCCATGCCACGCAGGTGCGAGGCCCTGTTGGCTATTCGAAGTGATCATATGACATATTAAGGAACAATCAGTGTTGTTGCCTTGCCTGTTTCTGAGCAGTTCGAGAGGTGCACACATAACCCTCTTGTGTCATGAGCCATGTGAACAAGGTTTTCCGTGCCCCATTTTTCTAGTGTATCTTAAAGCATTCCTTCTTGTATGATAATATGAGTCAAACACAAGCTTATTCATACACTATCTTAAGGTCTTGTGTGATATTTCAGCTGAACCCCTAATTTTTTTGAGCATTATATACAGTATATATATATATATATATAGTGGCGGATCCAGGATATGATCAAGGGAGGGGCTAAACCATAGTTTGCAGTTTTATCCAGTGTAAAGCAGGATTGAAGCCCATTTTATGCAGTATATACTTGAGTGTGAAGGGGGAGGCTATAGCCCCCTTGGATCCGCCTCTGTATATATATATATATATATATATATATATATATATATATATATATATATATATATATATATATACATGATCGAAAATGGCCTCGAATCCATACTCGCTGAGATGAACAGAAGATGCCGTTTAAATCCACAAATTCAGCCCCATTAGTACTCTAAGGAGGATGGTGACATGTAAAGATAATTGAAAATTATCTATATGAATGTCAAATTCATAGTTTTGGGGCTCCACAAGTTCATTGGTGACAGTTTTGGTGCCCTTTGTGTCCAAAAATGAAACGTATTCTCCCCGTGCGAAGAACGGATATTCTGCTAGTCTGTAATAACTAACGGAAGTTTCATTTAATATATTTCTCGCTGCTCAAATTTACTCACTTGTGCGGTATATGTGTGTAAAGTAGAATTAAAACCTGTTGCTCTAAGTATTTTTCCGTTAGCGAAATACATTGTATATACACTAGGACGTCGATAATCCTAACGTCAAAAATCCGAACGCGGTCCCTAGAAGGTTTTTACATTTTGTCTTAACGTTAGCAATAAACAAACAATAGCGTGTCCATCGACGTTATGTGAAGTCAGTGTTTTTACAAAAGTTCATTTATATGTAATTGTTTGTCATGTATTTTTATTTTTATTTTTTCTTAGGCCTATAAGTTTTAAGTGTGACTTACAAAAACAGTGTTATTTAGAGTACAAGCAAGTTCTTCAGAAACATTAAATGTAAGTAGCCTTACGTACGGTATTGTAATTACTGTATGTACTGAATAACCACTGTATCGATAGAAGAACATACCGTACAGTATGTAAGCCTAAATTGCATTTTCTTGGTCATTTTCGAAAATCCGAACAATTTGAAAATCCGAATACCTGTGGTCCCAATTAGTTCGGATTTTCGACTTCCCACTGTATATGTTGCAGACATGTTACAGCAAGTAAGATTACTAGCTTCAGTCTAACAAATAGTTTTTAAACTACATTTTCCTGTTTTTGCCAATATTTCCGAACAAACGATTTTTTCTAATGGTTTCAAAATTTCCGGAATTTTACATAGAACAATGAAGATATCTCTATGAAATATATGTTTGATTTAACATATTAACTAAAATGATTCTGTGATTAACAAGAATGATGATTCTGATCATACCCAAATTTTCCGTTTTATCCCTAGCTCGGGAAAACAGTAAAAAAAAAACCTGTTTTTTACCCAAAATTTCCGTTTTTATCACAGGCTTTCACAGCACTAGTCTGAACACACAGTGCACCGAACACTCCTAACGATGGCGAATGTTAACACCACGACATCGGCAACTATAACTGAAATGAACACGTGACCATCACCACTAGACCTTGGCACAATGGCAGAGCATTGCATTGTCTGATGAATCCCGATTTTCTTCTTCATCATGACGATGTGAGGGTGTGTATCCGTCGTGTTCAAAGGGAACAGCTTCTTGACATCTGTACTGCGGGACGGAGACAAACTGGCTGCGGCTTAATTATTAACTAGGGAACATTCAGGTGAGCATCCATGTGTCCAGTGGAGCTCGAGCAAAGCACCATGAATGCCGAGGTGTCGCACGCTGCTTGCAGACTACGTACACCCTCTTCATGACGGCCATGTTTTCCATCGGTAATGGAATTTTTCGACAAAATAATGCACCATGTCACAAGGCCAGGAGTGTGATGGAGTGGTTCGAGGAACACAGGAGCGAGTTCCAAGTGATGTGCTGGCCCCCAAACTCTCCGGATCTGAACCCAATCGATCACAGCTGGGATGTGATTGAACGTAACGTGAGGGTGCATCACCCCCTCCCCGGAATTTACGGAAATTAGATGACCTGTGTGTGCATATGTGGTGCCAACTCTCTCCAGCGACCCACCGAGGAACATTGCGACCATGCCAAGACGCGTTGCCGTTGTTATTCGTGGCAAAAGTTGGACATACTAACAATTAGGTAGGTAGTCATAACGGTCTGGCTGATGTGTGTGTATATTTTAACTCGTATATTTTGTCTCGACTCGAATTCGAGTCGAGTCGAGACAACATTTTCTCGAGACGAGTCGAGACAGGCTTAAATCTCGACTCGACTCGACTCGAGCGCATCCCTAGGTGCTTGGGGTCCCTGGTTCGATCCCAGCTCGCACCGTGTGGACTTTGTGGTGGACAAACACCGTGCTCGTGGGTTTTCTCGGGGTTCTCCCATTTCCTCCCACTTTCTTCATTCCACCATTTCACTCATTTCTCATTATCACCGTCTCCTTTAGCCTAACCGCCATAATCGTGGGACGTTAAACTTAAAGATTTCATTTCATTTTATTTTATTTTCTATAGCGATCAACATTAAAACCGGAAGTGGTTGATCTTTGAAACTTCCGGTTTGAATACGGTTTCAAGATAAAAAAGGGTTATTCTTGCAATACTAAATTGATTGTGTAAAGCTGCTTCTCGACATACCTAACAGTGTTTGCTCTACGTAGATTAATATTAAAACCGGAAGTAGTAAATTTGTCCTACCTCCGGTTATAGTAAGAAAGTACAGTTAAGGATGCTATATTTTAGTTATTAAAATACTCGCCTCCTAGTGTTAATAACTTCACCGATATTTCGGAATCACTATCAGGATTCCTTCACCGGGGCTCTGTGGCTCGTTATTATGAATATAAGACCACATGGTCCATTTTTTTTAGAACAGTAAAATAAAAGTTTTTTCCAAGTTTTATATCAAATAATGAGTGAATAATTGGTTTGTACACGCCAGTAATATAACTATGTACATTTATTGAAGTAAAACTATTAACTCATTAGACTATTTCTTATTGAGGGGGCCGCGGTGGCTCAGTGGTAGAGTGTTCACCTCTGGTGCTTGGGACCCGGGTTCGATCCCAGCCCCCGCCAAGTGAACTTTGTGGTGGACAAACACAGTGTGCGTGGGTTTTCTCGGGGTTCTCCCGTTTCCTCCCACTTTCTTCATTCCACCATTTCATTCATCACTCATCATCACCGTCTCCTTTAGCCTAACCGGCATAACCGTGGGACGTAAAACTCAAAAATTTCATTTCATTTTTTATTTCTTATTGATAAAATTAGATGATACCATCCCATCCTTATCCAAATTCCCTTTATCCGTGTTAAACTTAGAATTTTTTGTTCAGATGAAGCAGAGTTGAAATACATTATTTTCCATGTTCGTGATTGTTTGGTGCAATACTTTCACGTCTTGTACCTGATGTATTTTTTTCTGGTGTCTTGCGAAATACGAAATAGCCTCTTTGCCCTCACGTAATTTTCCAAGAGATTCATTCAATCTAGTAGTAACGTGTTTTAAGTCTTACATATATACGTTGCTGCACACGAAATCATGACATGACAAGAATATATTGGAGCAATTTCACAATTCTAAGGATGTGTAGCTCCCACTTCTTACTTTTCAAGGCCTGGAAACTAGCTTATCATACAAATTTGTAATTTCATATATGAAAGTAAATGATATTACTTTTACCTTTACGTGAAAAAAGGAGAATCTTTGTTGGCTTTCGTATTTTGTGGGTCTCCACGTTCCAGCTGTGTCTTTCTTCTTCGCCGTTGATGTTACTACAGGAAAATGTCTTCTCAATAAAGTAAAAAGGACTGTGCTTCTTGTATATGGAAGAAAAGAGTAAGCATTCAGCATCCCTTTCAAACTCAAGAAAATAAACTGTGAAACATTCATTATCGTTCTCTTTTAGTATAAGGTATCCCCTTGGAAATACTTGTTACGTTCCATAATCAAATTTGCGGCCACTGTGTCACTATTTGAAACCATAAATTACTCGGTAGTATGTGTTATCATGCTAATAAAAAAAATAAGCGAAGACTTCCCACGAATAAACTTTATTTCCAAGGCATATTCACAAGTAGTAAGACACTGTAAATATATATTTTGAACATATGTCACCATGCTCGTCAAGGCAATTATTCCAGGGGTACAAAGCATAATAACTACATAAAAAACACCTGGGTCACATCACTGAAGCAATGTCACGATTGCCTGCTCCATTACCAAGACAAAGCATGACCCTAAAAGACCCTGTTATTTTCCATTTTAAACAAGAACCATGCCAGTTTAACACTGCTCAGCTAAAAAGGATTGACTCGTAACCTGTTTTGTAATCAATAATAAGTCAATGACCTATAAAGCATCTCCTGAGGTCTTGTATTTACTTTCTTAGCAGTTGAGTTACCATGAGAAAAGTGCTAAGTTGAACTACTGTAACTGAGCTTCTCCGCTGAAGGTAGTACCTAGAGAAACTATGGTGGAAAATAGCAAACTCTATACCAAAAATGTACATACTTGCTAATCCACGCTATTAGATACATTCTAAATAAAAAATACATACTGCTCTTGGAATAATAAACATTTCTGACCAGTGTATATACACTTATTTATTAAAAACTAAATTAACTTAACGTTGTCTTCGTCAAACACTAACTGAAAGATATCTTCAGAGCATAGACATTTATATTATAGAAACTGTTACATTGTATTTTAGTTTTAATAAATAAGTGTATATACTCTGGTCAGAAGTGTTAATTATTCATTGAGTGAGTTCCATAATCACAAAGGATAGAGATACTGCTCTTGATGGCGCAAAGTGTAGGTTTTTGTTTAAAATTATTTTGATATTTCAAAAGAAATGAAATCTGAGGTTTACGTTCCATGGAACTGCGTATAGGCTAAAGCAGACATCGATTATGGAAATGAATGAAGAGGAGGAATGAATAAAGTGGAGAGAAACAGAATAACCCCGAGAAAACCTCTTCACACAGTGTTAGTCCACCACAATTTTCAATAGGCGCGTACTGGTATCGGAACAAGGGCCCCACGCACCACAGATGAACGCTTTAATACTGATCAACCGTAGTCCCTTTTTGATATTTTAAGAATGTCTTATAACAAGAAAGAAAAAACAAGAAGAGCAGCAGCGACAGAAAGCTATTTACGAAGATACCACAGAGGATGGAAATAATTTCAAATAAAACTAAACTGATGTGACTTCCTTCAAGATAGACTGCAACTTAGTATAAAGAGAAACAAACTTTGTCCTAGGCTTTTGAGTAGGAGATGAAGAAATCGAACCTTCTATCGATATATAACATTAAATTCAAATAAGCCACTATAAAAGAAATAACTGAGCAATGGTGGTTCTCGAGGGAAGCCACAATGTTAAAAATAAACGTTTTATTGGTATATTCTAAGGAAGTTGATCGACATTTCATTGTTAGCGTATTATACAAAGATTAGTAAGGTACATTGAGTTTTCTTCTATTAGACGGTAGTGATAAAATGGTAATTCTTTCTGATGTGACTTCCTTCAAGAGCCGCCACTGGAGTTTTAAATTCCTCTTGCACTACTGTGATGATATGAATATCTAAAGATTAACGTGGAATATTTCAGTCACACCTCACAAATGCCAGAATGGAATCTTCTGTACAGCCAGTGAATATTCTATATTCTCTACACTTCGACTTACCCAAATGACGCAGCACAGAATATAATATTAATAATAGTAATTAACACTATTGTATCATACACACTGAAATAAATCAATTTGTATTCCTGCAATTCTGCTATTACAACAATATATTACATTTATTTGCTGAAAACGAAGCAAAAACAAACACATTCTCCTTATGGGAAAAAAATATCAACACTAACCTGAATTAAGATTTTCTTTTTTCAGTACTGTTGTTAAATATAGTGTCTCTGGCAGACTTCTAGGTTTCTTTACCAAAATTTCCTCCACTTTTGTGTTCAGGTTTGGCCACTTCTCTAAGAGACGTATACTTTGTATTTGTGTGAAATCAATCTCAATCTATCAGAAAAATGAATGAGTAAATAAATATGTTTATTTCATGAACCATTATTTTTCGTATCAAAATACTTAAATCTCAGTGAGCTAGGTAACAAAATAGGCTTCGGATAGTTATGCATTTTCCATGTTTCTTATGCAAAATGCACAGTGGCATATTTAGGGGGGTGGCTTCCGGGCTTAAGCCCCCCCCCCGAAATCTTACTTAGTATAGTAAAGTAAATTAAATATCTTGTAGAATTTTCACATTTCCAGGCAAAGCCCCTCCCGAAACAAAATCGTAAATAAGCCACTGCAAATGGATATTTATCGTATTTTACGAGACACTGCATACTTTACAGCATCTGTTTTTCTTCTAATGCACATTCAATGGTATCTGCTGCAAAGAAGACCATAATTTGTAAGTGAACATGGAATTATAACTCATTTATCGATGTTTTTTAATAAAATTGCCCCTGTTAGGACGGAAATTCTATTTTTGCACAGATTTTTCATCCTGTTGAGTGATCAGAAATCTGCTAAGAAATGTCACTGACCAAATCCCTTGCAATGGAATGCTGTTGAAACAGGGGTCACCTTTATCTATTGATGATAACACTCCAGCAGTTTTGAAAAGACAAGTAAGCTAGTTATGTGCTATCTATGATTGCAGTTCGGCATATCAGCAGAAAAGAGGACATATTTCCATGCATATTTTGAGGTTTTTAGTGCATGACTATCCGAAGCCTTGTAATAAAACATTTTGTATTTTGTATTACTAATCTAACATTTTTCCACATCTTTTCTTTCAATATCCCTGTTCTGCGCCTAAACAGTTTTTTAAAATATTATACAACCTTTTTAATTTTGCACTCTAATCAAGCATAGAGCCGGATTTTGGGGGGAAAACGGAAATGTTAGCATTTTTGACAATTATATGTTTTCCTAATTCAAGTACGACCTTCATTTTCCTGTACTTAATTGTCCAACGAAAGAAGTACCTTTAGAACATACACTACTTTCGAATCCTATTCCGTCTGCCGCTGGTCGCATTTATTGGCTATTGAACCAGTATCTTAGTATACTAGGGCCGCTACGTCTCTGGTTCCGACAGTTCTGCACGTGGACAAAACAATGTGGCCAATTTGTCGTGGGTTTAACCGTATACAGGTACACTAAGAATAAACAGAAAAAGCAAGCGAATTTAATTGAAATGAATTGCTTAAGAAATGCTGAATTTTCATAGAATTTTTTAAACTTTCCTTGTAAGAAAACTATATAAAAGTAGCTTTTTTTGCCTGGAGTAACCAAAACTGCAGAAGGAGAATTAAGTTCTTCGGAACATTTTTAGTTTGTTATGTTCTAAACAGTGAATGTTCCCACACACAAGACATCAGCAACTCTGTTCACCACACTGGGCACAGGAAGAAGAGGACCTCCATTATCGCGCTCGTTCTCGAAATATTCACGAAGTCTGCATATAAATTCTCGGTTTTGTTCTTTATACACTCCTATTTTCTTTGGCTTCGGTTCTGAAAAACTAACCATTTTCACCAATTAAATACAACAATTTCTTAAGAGCACACCCAAACACCCAAAAAGGAAAGGAAGCATCTCAAAGTTGCAATAATCGAATACAATCTCAAAATACTTTTCACTCAACTATGCACAAACTAAAGGAAGAAGACGGAGTGGCTACAACGTCTGCTTTCCGTGTCAACGCGGTGACAGCTCGGTCACTCTTTGGGCCTTGTGGGGAGGGGGTGTCAGTGTAGTATAAACCCTCGCTTTCTTTTTCCCATAGCTGTCAGAGCCAGGGATACAGCGGCTACAGTATAGTGGCCAGCATGTGCAAGTTGTGCAATATTCGTTGCCTAACCAATATCAAGTTCCTGAAAATCTTGTCATGTGTAGTACGGATTCAAGAAATTCAAACAGGCAGACAAAAAAGCATCATCTCCAATCAAGAAATACTTTCTTATCAGTTTCAGATACTCTATTAAATTCTAATATAAGTTTATTACTCAATGTTAGAGCCATTAACGGCCATGTATATAACTTTATTTAAACAGTACTAGAAGTTTTCAAGTTCGCGCTCTGGGTTTAGGCATGCGCTATTCTTTTGACATCTTAAGTATTTGTATATCATACGCTGCCGTACAGAAGCTGTGAGCATGACCTATTCCCTTTACGTGATGCAATTTGCACCAAGTATGGTTTACACAAACAACCCTATTTAAATTTGCACAAAATATAAGAAAGAACAAATCTCTATTTACATTTAAACTACTATAAAAAAAAGAGCTTCCGAACTGCATTTAGCCGTGACTTATCTAAAGTGATATACAATATTTACTAGCGTATATCCTAGTGACTGCTTCAATGCTGGATATTCAATGTAATATTGGTTAATTGTTTTATTATTATCGTTTAGTTCACTTTGCCTTTCTCGAGACGTCAGTTCTCAAAGTTTGCAAACTGTATGCCTTGGTTCAACACTGTTGTGTAACCACTGCATATATTCATACTGTTCTTCATCGTCCAAACCTAAAAAGATTATACAACAGATTGTTTTTAGGCACTACTCAAGCAAAAGGAAAAAAAATTGTCATAAGTGCATACCGTAAGCTTTTGATAGTCACTTTATTAGACAGAAAAAAGAAAATTTCGAGACAGAAAAATACAGAACTACGTATAGTAGGATGCAATATTACTTTTCGGAGTATGGCACCCATCTTCACGTCCCTTACTTAGTGCTCCTTCATTTTTCATGCTTTCTCTATTCCACCATCCGCTCTCATTTGACGAAGCATTTTGCGTTAGCTTAGTAATCATTTAACTGGGCTTGTTTGGTACTGCAATAGTTGGACTGTTTAGCTTCGGTTTACTATGCTTTGCAATATGTATTAAACTAAGCACAGAGTAATATAAATAAATCTGAAGAATAGCCCTGTGTAATGACACTAAACGGTAGTAGTACTACACGTAGTACATATTCAGAGAATGGACAAAAATATGGAAACACCTGGCAAATTGCACAATAGGACCACCAATACCGGTCACGTATTGTTGTCACAGGGATGTACCATTTTCCCCCCAAAGTAACTGCAAGTTGTTGTAGACGCCATGATTGTGGGTAGTGTACTCGCACCTTGGTCTCCAAAACTGACCACAAGGGCTGAATGATATTGAGGTCTGGCGATTGCGGAGGGCATGGTAGATGTGAAACTTCACCTTCGTGCTCAGCAAACCAGTCCTGGACTATGTGAACTATACGAACAGGGCCTCTGTCATCTTGAAACACTGTATTACTATCTGAGAACAAAGTTTGCACCATGGCATGAAGCTAATCACTCAAAATGGTTACGTAGTCCCAGAGTCCAAAATCATGAAATCGAAGTTGGAAGGGGGAGGGGATACTGGAGGCTTAAGGACTGGAGAAAAAAAGCTCTTTGCGCTTTTGCAGCGCAAGGTTTCGATACATAAAATTCATGTACTTGAGCATTCGAAAATGTAAAACTATGCAATATTAGGAGTTATACCTCTGAACACTAGTTCACCGATTAAATTACACATGAAATGAAATCACTAAGTTTTACATCGCATGGTTATGCTAGTTAGGCTAAAGGACACTATGATGATGAGAAATGAATGGAATGATGGGGAAAATAGTGGAACGAAACGGGAGAACCACGAGAAAACCCACACATGGTGCTTCTCCACCACAAAGTTCACAAGATGCGAGTTGGGACCGAACCAGGGACTCAATGCACCAGAAGTGGACGCTCTACTACTGATCAACGGTAGCCCCTTTTTATATTTTAAAAATGTCCTTTAACAAGAAAGAAAAAGCAAGAAGAGTAACGAGAGAAAATTACGTACAAAGATACCACAGAGGGTCGAAATAATTTCAAACAGGGGCGTCATTTAGGGGGGGCAGGAGGGGGCAATTGCCCCCCCAAAAGTTTGAGGAATACTTATACTTTAATAGATTGTCTACTTATGTAATAGTACAAAACGTGAATGTCTTATGTCGGTGGTGCTCTTGCCCCCCCAAGCGAAGTCTGATATGACGCCCCTGATTTCAAATAAAACTAACCTGATGTGTCCTTAGTATAAAGAGAAACAAACATTTTCCTAGGCTCCGAGTAGGAGGTAAAGAAATCGAACTTTCTATCGATAAATAACATTAAATTCAAATAAGCTACAATAAAAGAAACAATTGAGCATTGGTTGTTCTCGAGGGAAGTCACAATATTAAAAATAAACGTTTCATTGGCATAAGCTAAGGAAGTTGATAGACAATTCATTGTTAATGTATTATACTAAGATTAGTATGGTACATAAAGTTTTCTTCTATTGCACGGTAGTGATAAACTGGCAATTCCTTCCGATGCGCCTTCGCTCAAGAGCGGACACTAGAGTTTTAAATTCCTCTTGTATATGTAAGTTCACGATCCTCATTTATTTGTATACCTACCATCGCTGACGCGCCTGCTCCCTACGGATGCACCCCTCCCTACTGCTCGGACTATCCCTCTACCCTTCTGCCCTGAATCGGTTAAATAGAGTTCGTGCTTTTTAGTGGCCACCTAGCACAAGTTGGTTCATCTTTTATGCACGGAAGTTTTTTTTATGCCACATGTCCCACTATATTTATACTGAGCCTTCCTCAAGTCATCTGCATTCAGGGGTATAGGCAGAAGTTTTATCTTGGAGGGGCCCATCGCTTTTGAAGCGGGAGCAGCTACAATGTAAAAAGCCAAAGAAACTGTGTTACAGGTAGTGATTTGAAACCTGAAAAAACAGGAAAATTTGGCTTCCGTCCAGAAAACTAAAACACTACTCATTTATTTATTTGCTTTTATCACCATAAATATTACATACCAGTTAGTTTTAATTATGCGTAACCAAGAACTACTGCCAGGACCAAACGTTATACCTTTGAGCATAACTATTTCAATTTAGGCTCTTTTACACAGTATCTATCTACAGAAGACGGGAAGGTTCTAGAACGCATGTCCCCCTATATGGATTAGTAGCTAGATTGATTCCTTTCTGTACACCAAAGTTTGATGTTTAATCCACATTGTATTGACGAAGGAGCGTTAGCGTGTGAAGGCGGGTTAGATCCCCGCTGGGGTACGTTCTTTTCTGTCTTTATTACAGCTAAATGAGAACGAGGACCTGTGTTCTAGAATCTTGCCCATAAACTGATTTGTTTAATTTCACTTAATTTCCTGACAAAAATATTTATTCATTATTCGTGACTAAAAAAAAAAAAACACCATAATTATTTTACTAACAGTTATATCTCGCTTCCTGTTTTACATCAAGTTGCGCAAAAAAAAAAAAGCGAATGAGATCCGAACTGAGAAACGGAATAAAAACATCGTTTTTCACCAAATTTTCCCGTTGATAAAAATATATTCTAAACCACTAGTTACAGCATATAAAAAATATAATGTACTTACAAATCAGTTTAGTACCATTATTTAAAGGTAGTATTTATAGTAGCTTTTTAAAACGGTGGTATTTTTCAATCAGTAAGAATCGGTAAATAATTTTCCGTAAATTATTAATTACATGTAAACTTTGTTATTTTTAAATGACTGAAGCGAAGTAATCTAATGGCAATGTTTTAAGAGTTTGGTATTTGGGTGCCCCAGGAAATCATCTGGAGGGCTGGCCCAGATGGAACTCCTATGACTACACCCTTGCTGCATGCACTATCTAGTAAGCTCCTCATTTGGTGCATGCTCTGTTAAAAGAAATACAAAACTACTCTGACCTGAAAATATAAGAAATGTGTCAAAATTTGGTAGAACCTCTGCTCGAGTAATGCTAAGTATCAAGTTTTCTTCTATTAGACACTAGTAATAAAATGGTAATCCATTCCGGTGTGACTTCCGTCAAGAACCGCCACTGGAGCTTTAATCCCTCCTGCACTCTGGTGATGAGACGGGGTCCTGATGATTAACGTGGAATAATTGTTCGTAGTTTCAGGGAAATTTCCCTAATCTAGGAAAATTTCAATTGTAAATTTAGCGAAAAGGGAAATTTTATGATAAAACGTCAAAATCTAGGGAAATTCTCGCACTGACTTATAAATCAATATAAATGTTTACTTGTTGACGTGAGTTTATCGTCCCTTTGCGTAGCGAGGCTACATGAGACGGGACCTACTGATTAACGTGGAATCCGAACCGCATGAACTGCCGCCGGGAATCGAACCCGGGTCTCCCACGCCAAAGGCGCGTACGAAAACAGTTTAGCCAAGAAGGAGCTCAGTATAAATGTTTCATTTTATCTTTGTTCTTCAGAAATAAACCAATGCAATAGCCAGAGTTTAGAGTGCATTCAAAGTACCTTAATTTGCGTCAATTGTTGACTGGATGTTTTTTTTCTTTGTTTTTTGTTTAAAAAAGTTAGAAACGAAAAGGAAATGAATAAAATAAATGTAGTTCATACTTCCTTGAATATATTGTCTAACTAATTTAATCTTACAACATACCGTGCATCATAGGAATTAAACCCTCAACAAACTAGGGAAAGAGCTCTTCGTGGCTAACGGATAGCGTATTCGCCCTTGGCGTGGGAGACCTGGGATCGATTTCCGGCGCATGCTTATGTGGTTCCGATTCCATGTTCATGAGTACGTCCACGTCTCATATAACCTCGCTGCTGAACGGGACGTTAAACTCAAAATCAACTCAATCAACACACTAGGGAAAATTTCACATGAAAAGGGAAAATTCTGTTTCAGTCGAGGGAAAGTTTCTTAAGAGAACCTACGAAAACTGTGTGGGATACGAACTATGTGAGCTCCAACCTGAGTTACCCCCAAAAATAGTTACATACGCTAAACACACACCCACGAAGGAACATTTTGAGTTCCTTGGGGCATTACTCAAGCAGACAGTTCTATCAAATTTTCACACATTTCTTACATTTTCAAGTCAGGTTATAGGTTTGTGTTTCTTTTAGCAGAGAATGTACTAAATGAGCAGCTCCATTACTACCTGCAGACTCACTTTACGGTGTCTGACTGTAAATAGTGTGGATCCATCGCATAAAAACTAAAGTGCATAAACCATGAACCAAATTGTGACAGGTGCTCACTAAAAACCAAGAATGTTATCTAACCGAGTTAGAGCAGGAGCGCAGCAGCGGGCCCGACGGTAGCGAATGGAGTATACGCATAAACGAAGGTAGCAGAAGAGCACACTTACACATACAACACTTACACTATCACTCAGAATTCAACTCAATACGCTGTACACTAATAGTAATTACTTCTATTCACACTCTCATTCCTTTATGAAAAATATTTCACACTGTATTTTACATATGAATTTTCTATTTGGTATAGGGCTAACCTGTTTGCTAGAGCAATCCTTTCCCTGGGGCTATATAGTTAGAATAACCCGGACTCTACGTAGAGTCGCTCGGACGTGAGATTCTTAGCTCGAAACTCTAGCCTTCCCGTACCCGTCTCACAGCAACATTTAGGCAAGAGCCCAGATATCTACATTTAGTTATAATAATAGAAGATAAAATGCCCTGAGGAGTTTTAACCTGTCTTCACTCGCTGTCGCTCGCTCAGCAATACCATGTGAATTGAGTATTGATAAAAGTAACACTTTACTTTAAGCAAGACAGTGATATACAGTTAGTATATATTATTGCCAATGAAGCGTGTCAGCGAATGAAGGCGTGTTAGAGCGCTGCAGGGCACGTTGTTTTATGTCTTTCCTTCTTGGAAACTGTAATTATAATTGCGGGAACCGGTGCAGATTCATTGCTTATTGTCACTGCAAGACTTGCCCTGATAAAGAAAGGAACCAAACTGGATACTAACCTGCCATGGGGGTGAGCATTCTATAACCTTCCTCAATATTTATTCTGTGAAATTTAGTTTGTATCGTATAATGAGTTGCTATAGTAACATTCTCCAATTTTTATCTCCTAATATGCAATTACCCAAAAGCCCAACCCTCACCACAAATTTTCCTGTCATTTAACTCTAAATGCGTCCCTGAACCTTTATTCCATTATGTAACTTAGGCAGATGTTGAGACTGGAAATGGTAACAATCTATGCCTGCTCAGTACATTATAGGGTGCACAATGCAGGTTCCGCACTAAGAAACACTTTCTAAAGCACTAAGAGTGTACTTGGCACATGAATATAATTATGTTCTCCTAAAACAGGAGAGTACGACAAGCTGTACTTTAATATACGGCTGAGGTCATATGAATTATGTTCACTATTTTAGAAATTGAATTACTCCATTACATAAAACTCTATCATAATTTTGTTTAAGTTCTAAAATATTAAATATACCTTTAAATAAATCTATCATATATTCGAGTTGCCCTTTCTCCGCAAATCAGCTCTGGAACTGTTAATTTCGAAAGCAAATTTAAACACACTTCATAAACAGTTATTCGAAAAAATAAATACAAATGGCGGACGATGTTTATGCTGATTCTAATGTCATTGTGCGCATGCGTAAACATGGAATAGCTGAAACAACTATACTATGTAATATTTTTCTCACATGATACAGCACATACGAAATTTCTCGTATCATTCTGGTAACATACCAAATAAGATTAATATTTCTTATGTCACCACAATTATATTTCCAACGACAATGCCAATTTCAACTATATTTTTATGGTTCTCAAAAGCCTACTCGTTTTTAGAGTGTATCATCTCAGTGAGTATTCAGCATTTTATCATAGCATTTCAGAAATGGTAAGACATAACAGAACATTATAGATTTGCAATGGACTAACAAGTAAGTGTTACAATAGGAGAGGAAATAACAGAGGAGAGTTCAATTGGAAGAGTTCGACTGGGATCCTGTCTCTCGCCTACATTATTTAATATATATCTATATGAGATAGTGGAAAAGAACCTACAAAGTGAAAACGGCATTTCGATAGGTGGTAGAATGTTTAGGTGTATACGGTTTGCTAAAGACATGGCGCTTATTGCAGAATCTGAAGAGAAAATCGATAAGATGTTAGTAAATTAGAGAAAGGGTTGTAAAGAATATGGGACGAAATAAATGTCAGAAAGACAAAAGCCATGGAGATCGGAACGAATGGTCGATGTCAAATATAGAACTATGGGGGAAGAAAATAGAAAAATAGAACAGGTGGCTAGTTTTCGACACCTGGTAGTATTATTGGTAATGATATGAAACGTTAAATAAAAGCAAGGATAGGAAGAGCGAAAGAAGCCTTTAGGAGAAAGAAAACACTATTTTGTGGGACCTTGAATAAAGAGTTGAAACAAGACTCATGAAGTATTGTACTGGATAGGTCATAAACATGGACATTACGCAAAAATGATGAAAAACAACAGGAAGCTTTCGAAATGTGAGTGTAGAGAACTGGCTGGATTGAGCAGAAAACCAATGAGACGGTATTAGGAATAATGGGGAGGAAGACCAATTTAAAATATTATTATCAAAGAACAAGGGAAACTGGTTGGGAGATTGGCTAAGAAGACACTGTATCATGTGAGACGTGCTAGAAAGTATGGTGGCAGGAAAGCCAGTAAGGGGGCGAAGAAGTCTACAATTAATTTACAATATCAAAACATAAAAATTGTACGTGAAGACGAAGAAGTTAGCGGAAGACAGCAAAGCATGAAAGCTTCTTAGTTGCAGCAACTGACCTGCCAGTAATGGAAAAATTGCTATGATGATGATGATGATGCAATGTTAGTAAAGATAAAGGATTTAGATTTAATAACCAAATTTTCATTCCGAATGTGGTATTGAATTGCTATAGCTCTTCGAGACATTTGTTATGAATTTTTTTCTGGTTTACTATTTTAAATTTATTTTCTTATACGTCTCCTATTTTGCTAATTATTCTTTTACTTTTTTTCTTTACTTTTTCAACACCTTTGTTTTATCCTATTTCTTTATTTTAAATTTTGTTGATATACCCGATATTTACGTTACTAACACATATACGTTTGATGATTTTTTATGTAAAAATTATCATTTCATCAAGTACATTAAAGTTCATCGACCTTTCTGTAACAGGGTCAAGTTGGCTTGGTGCCAACATCCAACATTAACATCTATTAATTTAAAATTACCTTAAAAAAGATCCCAAACGAGCCCCTAGATTGTCGTATCCTCACTGTGCTATTTATCTGCATAACTATAATCATTAGACCCAACAATGCCATGCACAATTGTGGGAAGTCTTCTTAAACGGCTATGTCTCTCCGTCCATACGTTTGCTGACAAGTATCAGAGCAAAAGTGTTAATAGAATTCAAGATGCGTATCAGCTTCCTAGAATATGTCCCATGCCCTCCATTAACCCTCTATTCAAGCAGGAAGTCATTCAAAGTAACTTTCTTGTTTCAACCTTTATCACCTTAGGATTAAAATGATAATTTGTAGCGACAAGCAGTTATCTGAAATCAATTCAGTGTCTGAAGAGAAAATATACTCACAACTAACAATACTTGCTGAAACCGAAGGTGGTTAAAACTAACTAATACTTACGGTTTCAATACTACTTTTTTATAGAACAAAAACGATAAGAGATATTGAGAAGCAGTTTCTTGCAGTTGATTGAGAGTCCAAAGAATACGTTGAGTGATCACAATTATCCTCTCATTGATACCGGAAGTGGTAAAAATCAAGCAATTCAAGTTTTAACATTATCGCCATAGAAAACGAACGGTACTTGAAATGCACAAGTGGTTTGGTGCACTCGAATTCAGTGTCTAAAATGAAAACTTCTCACCACCAGCTGCAACACTTTACCAAAACCGTAAATCGTTTACATTTACTACTACTTCAGATTTCAATATTTTAACCCTAGAACAAAAACAGTGAAATATATCGAAAAATGTTTTTCAGCAATCGATTCTTATACCAAAAGCAGGTTTCATCTGCTCCGTTAAACTTTAGCCAAAGTAGAAATACCATTTCACTTTTCAATGTTTGCTGGCCATAGAACGGAAACGGTAAATGATAATGACAAACCATTTCTTTCTTTGTAATCGAATTTGTATCTCAGCAGAGCAACATCCGCTACACTCTACGGATACGAAGGTGTTAATAATCTACCAGTACTTCTGGTTCCATTATTGACCTTCATAAAGCGAAAAGTATAAAAGACACCGAGAAGAGTTTTCTTATTTTGTAGTGGATTCAGCCCTCAAAGAATAGGTTCCGGCTTCTGGGTTAACTCTCAATGAAAGTCGGTAGTGCTAGATACCAACCATTTGCGGGTTTAACGTTGATCACTATAGAAAAGAAAACGGTAACAGATAGCGAGAATTAGTTTTTCGGAATGTATTCAGGGTCTTAAGAAGAGGCTTGTATGTTTCTCTACTAACACCGGAAGTGGTAAGGGTCTATTTTAAATGTTGAACTCTGATAGTTTGGAATACTATCACAGTTTTACAACTGCGAAACAAAATTTATCTTTAAAAAAATATGAATATATTAGGTTTGGAACGATTCCTGTAACCTTATTTAAAATAGCATATTTTAATCATCTTAACTATTTAATGATTAGGAAGGAAGTTAGACGCCCTTACTTGCCACACTAGTGGCGACCTTCATTTTCTGACTTGTATGTACTTTTCACCCTTGAGGTGCTAGGGATTGGGTAGGAGTGAGTGCCTAATCAATAAGATACATTATTCACCAGAACCCACATCCTAACAAGGTATTGACTGAATAAGAAAGTGAAACATAATGCATAATGTAGTACTTATTAGGGATGATTCCATACCGGGACCAAGTACCTGGGGAAAACCTATATATCGTCTGAAAGCTCTTGTCATGAGAAGTACGAAACCGTTATCAAATCACGGGCAAACCCGCAAATTGACCGTATAAGGGGCCGATTTGTTGGTGTTTCTGACCCTATGTATGGCATATTTGATAGAATAGAAATTTCTAACAGTATGTATGGCATATTCGACAGAATAGAAATTAATCTTAAGATGTATCACGCGTAAGCGCCTGAGCCCATCATGTTCTTTTTCGGCTCATTGCTAGAACGTAACTTGGGCAAGAGTTTGATTATATCACTTTGCACCCTGACGTATCCATTTTTTCAGTGTTTCCAACGAACTGTAAATACAATGTGGAAGATGGTTTCTATACCACTGGATGTATATCCATGAAACGTGGCATAAACACCATTAGTTATTGGAGAAAATATACTGTGGACGTATTCCTCTCCCAAGTACTCCAGTTTGTCAGTGTTGCCAACCGATTATAAAAATGAGAAGTTGTAAAACAGGTTCAGTACGTTGAGGTTCAGGTACACCAAGCTTGGCAGAAACATCACATGACACTATAGCTAAAAGACGTTGAGTATTACCGTCTCCCAACCATCCAAGGTTATCAGTGTTTTCAACCATTCTAAAATACATTTTCTCGAAAGGTTGCCTCACCATGTCATAACGAAACTCCTATGACCAGATGTATGCATGACTCATCAAACCCTTTCTTTCTACACCAGCTTCTAACCAGTACTGTTCATTGTTGCATGGTCAACAATCATGTTCCATGATATATGTTCAGCCACATGGTCACATTATTAGACAATATAAAAATACCGCCAAGCTCGTATACTGCTATTTGAAGAACTTTCATATTGAAAACGTTAGCAATACTGACAGACAGGTGCTTGGGAAAGGTACCAACCATAGTATGTTTGCTGTTGTGTCGAATGATGTTTATTTCAAGTTTTGTCTCTATGCTTGCAATGGTCAGGCAAGCTTTCGAGAAAATGTATTTTAGAATGGTTGGAAACACTGACACACTGACTGTTTATGGGTTTACACTAACATACTACAAACTAGTATGGGCTGCAGTCCAATTATGTCTGCTAATGCTGTCGACTACATGTGAAAATCTTGAATGTTCGCATTGGCTGGCAACGCTGCCAAACTGTTTCTTTTGGGGGGGGAGACGGAGAAATTCATTCAAACTATGTTTTCCATTGTTCAATACTGCAGCTGTCACATTTCTTCTATGTTCGTTCAATCGCACACCTTTTGCATCATTATAATGTTTACACTTGGCTGGCAACACTGACAATCTAGGATGGTTGGGAGACGGTAGTTCTCAATTTCTTTTTGCTATAGTGTCGTGTGATATTTCTGCCTAGTTTGGCGTATAAATGTTTCATTGTAGGGAACATGTTTTACACTTTCTCATTTTTACAGAAAATGGTTGGTAACACTGACAAACTGGAGTACTTGGGAGAGGAATACGTCCACAGTATATTTTCTCCAATGACTAACGATGTTTATGCGACGTTTCATGGATATACATCCAGTGGTACAGAAACCATCTTCCACATTGTATTTACAGTTCGTTGGCAACACTGAAAAATGGGTGCGTTAGGGTGCAAAGTGATATTACCAAACCCTTACCAAAATCACGTTCTAGCAATGAGCCAAGAAAAGAACATGTTGGGCTCAGGCGCTTTTGCGTGATACATCTATTCTGTCGAATATGCCTTACATAGGATAACAAAACCAACAAAGCGGGTTCTTATAGGGTCAAGTTGCGGGTTTGCTTGTGATTGGAAAACGGTTTCGTAGTTCTCATGACGTAGTGGAGGAAACCTATACTATAAGTTTCAGACGACATATAGGTTTCCTCCAGGTACTTGGTATGGAATCATCCGTAGTTAGTATAGAAAATAATAATGGAAATAGAACTATATCCGAAATCAATCTATGTCTCTGTTTTGGTTTCTAAGTTATCAGTGATCCGTAAACAAATGAATATTTTATTAGTAGTAACGTATTTCGTTTCTATTTCTTGTAATATTTTTTTCTCTATTTAAGGACATGTTTATTTTACGGTGGCATGCGCTATTACAATGAAGCATTTGTCAAATGTTATAAACTATTCATCAGTTATATATCACGTACGATATTTTCCGTATCTCACCTCATTTATTATTACATGCTTATTTTCCGATCTACTTACAATAGGGAAGGGGATAATTATTGGTGACAGGTTGGCTGTACTGAGCAGTATTATTGACAAGTTTCTTGTTGGCTGTAGACGGTAAGTCTTCCTTTATTAGTTAGTTTTGATCATTACTTCTTTATTATAGTATATATATGTTGATTTCCTAAACGAGCTATCATAGTCCTGTATTAAATATTTTTACCTTTGAACTTTAATTTCCCATCTATTGCTGCTTTCGGCTAAGTTGACCTAAAACTAAGATCAATGTAATTTATGGCCTACTTAGGTAAATTAATTCGTTTGCTCCGCTTTTCATACAAAAGAACGCAACCTAAAAATATAATTGAAAGTAAGCCTACAACGAGGTTTGATCGTCATATTGATTGATTGCATGATGTTTTAATGGGAACCGTCAATCTTTATAAATATTATAGATATTTTGCCATTACTGACAAATTACTTATTGAAGACTCGTGCAAGAATGCTTCCAACTAGTATCTACGATGCAGCGACGTAAATACACTAGTTGTCGCCTGGTGCAAGAACTCGCCTTAGGGCGCCCTGAACAACCAAATCAAAACGCTCCCCCAAATATTTGCCCAATTTTGTGCCCAATTGAGCGCCCAGGGCACAAGCCTCGTTTAAACCTTCCTAGTTAAGTCACTGCTAAGAAGCAATCTTCTGTTTTAATACACTTGATCAATTCTAACGTCCTTCACCACGCTTGGTTTCTTCTTCCACCACATATTTTATCATGTTTTTAGCAAACATCTCCTTAGCCCTTTCAAGACTTACAAGATAAGCCTGTTTTTTTCTTCTTAAATATTTAGTTCATCACCACCTGATACGTTTGTTCTAATTATCTATTTTTTCATCCTTTTAAAGTTTATTTTCATTCTGTTATTCATAGAATTATTATAAGTTTTCAACAACTTATGTTTTCACACGGTTTCTTAACAAGTTCCATATCATCTGCAGAGCTCGTAATCTAATATTCAAGGTACTATTCAAATATTATCTTCATTCTCTAACATCTTCATTCTCACTTTCACTTAAAAATTAAATATATGATTTTTTTCTTTAATCATTTCCTTTTTCTAAAACTTAATTGTTGGATATATATATATATATATATATATATATATATATATATATATATATATATAGGGTATTCATAAAGTCCTTTGCCACTCCGAAAAACATGTCAAAACGAGAAAACACGTATTTCATCATACCAAAAGTACCACGTATTGAGGAAAACAAAGTTTCCCCTGGGTCCCTCGGTGGGTTCCAGAGAGGATCCAACTCAAAATTTTCAAGTATTAAGGGGGGTCATATATATATATATATATATATATATATATATATATATATATATATATATATATACGGTGTTTCAGATAAAACGTCCAGTGCTTCTAAATCCGAAAAGCCTGGGAACATGTATTGAATCATACCTCATTCGGTAGTTCTTGAAAAACGAACCATCTTTTTGTAGGAAACAATTTTCGACTTGAGACACCGTTTTAAAAATGGCCGTAAAAAGTGGGTCCTGTATCAGATAAATCCGAAACGGCTGAAAATAAAAAGATGAAACAAAAACTGAGATAGGAAAATGTCATATGGCACATCACATGGTAATGTTTTGGTGACCCCCAGAGCCCTCCTTCAAAGAGGCCCAGGGGCAAACTTCAAATTTTCAAAAGGGAACATGTAGTTGAAAAACGAAACAACTTTTGTAGGAAACAGGCTCGAAACCAGCCACAGAGGTTTGGGGGGGCATGAATATGTTAGGAGGGAGCAAGTCATCAATATTTCTCTTACAAATATCTAAATTGTGTTTTCGTATTGATGTCTGGAGGGGCCACAAAAAGTTTAAGGGGGTCAGGCCCCCTAGCTCCCCTGTAGTTGCGGGCCTGGTGAGAAACAATTTTTGATTTGGGCCACCGTTTTCAAAAAGTCTTGTATCAGTTTGAAGTTGGCCCCTGGGTCCCCTTCACGGAGGGCCCTGAAGGTCACTACAACAAAGCCACTTGATATGCTTTATCATCGTTTCCTATCTCAGCCGTTGCTGATTTATAAGCACTGGACGTTTTATCTGATACATGACCCACTTTTTGCGGCCAGTTTGAAAACGGTGGCCCAAATCAAAAATTGTTTCCTACAAAAGTTGTTTCGTTTGTCAAGGAATACCGAATGAGGTATGATTCAATACATGTTCCCATTTGAAAGTTTGAAGTTGGCTCCTGGGACCCCTTGAAGGGCCCTGGGGGTCACCACAACAACACCAAGTGATGTGTCCGATGACATTTTCCTATCTCAGTTTTTGTTTCATCTTTTTATTCTCAGCCGTTTCGGATTTATAAGCACTGGACGTTTAATCTGAAACACCCTGTATACGAGGGCAGGCCAAAAATTCCCAGACGTTTTGGCTTATCACGGTAGTGAGTGGAGCTAGGGTCGCCAACTTGATGTTAGAACGTTGCCACATTTAGTACGCATCCAGCTGGGGTAGCGTGAGAACAGTGAGGCTCTTAGTATGCTTTTTGTGACGTATTACAATGTGCACTGCAATAGAAAATCCCGCCTCTTTCGAGGTATGATCTGTGTTTAGGTTTTTGTTGTTAAAACACCACAAGCCAATTGAAATCCATCGCCAACTGTTTGAAGTGTACGCGCATGGAATAATGACTTAAGGCCGAATGAGGCAGTGATGCATTGATTTAAAAATGATCGTTCCAATGTTAACGACGAGGACTACAATCGTAGATCTAGCGTTTGGCCTGATGAACTGGTGAGGCAAATGAATGGGACATGTTCCCCTACACACAGAACACGAAAAGCAGCACAGGACGCTTGCACTTCTACAACGACATCTTGTGGTAATATTCTTGCAGTCACATTTCAAAAAGAGTTTCCTACATGCTTCGTATACAACTGGAATGGAAGTCCATGTTGTAGAAAGTTCACTTCCATTGTCAGTCCATCCCCAGTTTACTGGTGAAGGAATATGTGCTGTCATCTTTATTGCCTGGCCCCAGATTTGTCCAGCTTGGTATGCTACACACTTGGTATGAAGAAACAAAGCATCATAAGTTGGAGGAAGCGGTACAAAAGGTCTGCCCTTTTCCAAAAAATTTCTCGCCAGGTTTCATTAACTTCAGATTTTTCACTTGTTTTCGAATATAATAGGACAACATATCGTTGCAGTGAATGGAAACAATCTTCGCTTATGTTGATTACAGGGTGTGAAATTGTTATGAAAGCTGTGGTCACCTGTTGATACAAAATCCATGTTTTCCATGCTGATATTTTTCCATGTCCTAGAAAGTATGACACTGTATAACATCCTGTAAACGCGTGGAAGCCTCGTAACTCAGGTGATTTTTCTTTTCCTAATGCTTTTGGTATATTACGAACAGGAAAACATCAACTACGTAAGAAAATAGGTCTACAAATAAACCCACAAAAATGTGAACTTTTCTTCAATTCGGAAAAAAGTGACCCTAAAGTTGTATCTGAATTTTCAAACATATTACCCGGAATACGAATAGTGAAAAATAATGAGATCTCATTGCTGGGTTCACCACTACACGAAGAAGGAATCGAAAACCATTTCGAGAAACACCTGAATGATCTCAAAAGAATATCATTCCGATTAGAAAGTTTAACAGCCCACATTTCTTTCTTTTTGCTCAAAAATTGCGTTGGCATTCCTAAACAAACCTACTTTCTCCGAACAGTTCCAACATGGGTCAATCCCTCCAGACTTCTACAAATGGATCACATACTAAAGAAAGCTTTACAATCAACAATAAATTTCAATATCAACGAAACGCAATGGACTCAAGCAAGCCTTCCACATCAGAGTCGGTGATTTAGGCATAAGAAAGGCTTGAGACCTATGCATTCCTACTTTCATTTCCGCTTGCCACGGAGCGTTGCCACTCGTTTCCAAAATTATAAAGTATCCAGTTGACGAAGTGGGAATAAGCCATTTGGCAGAGGCTTTGGAAATTTGGAAAGGCTTTATAATGGAAAAACCCCGGTTTTAAAAGAGTCACAGAAACAATGGGATCAAATTATTCTAAATGAGGTAATCGAACACGAAATAGTCGCTGAAATCAACATTGAAAGTGCACGCATGAAAATTTTAAGAGAGAAGGAATCAGGAACATGGCTACAGTCAACACCATCTATAAACATAGGGACATTCTTGAATGACAATTTTTTCAAAATCTGCATAGGATTGCGCTTAGGCCTGAATATTTGCCATGAATTTATTTGCACCTGCAACAACAAGATGGACAAGAAAGGTCTTCATGCTTTGAGCTGCAACAAAAGTGGAGAAAGATTTGCACGTCATAGCGAATTAAACAACATAATCAAAAGAACTCTTGCAAGCATAGACTTTCCGAGTATATTAGAACCTCCAGGAATGTTCAGGAACGATGGTAAACGGCCAGACGGAATAACATTAATTCCATGGAAAAAGGGTCTAAGATTAGTCTGGGATATCACATGTGTGGATACCTTTGCTCCATCTTATCTACAATCCACAATTACAAAAGCAGGGAGTGCAGCGAAAGCGGCCTGTTCACGCAAACACTCAAAATACTCTAACCTTAAAGACGACCATCATTTTATAGCCTTTGCTACCGAAACAACAGGTGTCTTCAGCAAAGAAGCAATTGATTTTTTGAAGGAACTAGGAGCAAGTCTGACGGCAAAAACAGGAGACCCGAGAATCTATCAATTTTTACTGCAAAATACTGTACGGATAACTATCTTCTTGTGTCCATTTAATGTTGCATCAAAGCAATGTAACATGATCCTACTATCAGCTTATTTTAAATGGTTTCCTGATGATAGTCATAGTCATACAAAAAGGCAATGCTGTCAGTATTTTGAGTTCCTTCGCTTCTTCCAAAAGCTTGAAGAAGTCTTTTACCTCAGATAGAACACTTTAACCTGGCAGAAGGAGAACACGCGTCAAGCCTGAATCTCTAAATCTTATGGGTGTTCTTTAAAATTGGAAAGTTTTACCAAAGTTTTACCAAAGAGTTTATCAACAATCTTAATTTTTTTGGGAAAGAGAATAAATCTGGATGCGAACATTCAGAAACTGAGAGAAGCCCACGATTTCCTAATTAACTTATAGGGAAATAAGATGTACACAGGTGGAAATTCTTTGAGAATCACTATGTGGTCTTTAAGAACAACAATCCTAATTTTCCAATTCTCATCAGGGAGTGCAGAGGAATTCAAGCAAAGATGTTTGCCAGATCCGGGCGAGACGAAGAGGGCAGCGTAGTTTTGAAAAATTTGTAACCTGAAGACAACCTGAAGAAAGTAGAATCTGTAGCGTCCGTCTAAAGCAAACCCATGATATTAGTTTACTCATGTAATTTTGGTTATTGTATTAAGTAATAGGAATTTGTTATTGATGATTTCATAATCTGGAAATAAAATTTAGCTGATATGTCGATCGAAAAAAAATATGTTTCTTGGTGCCGAAAGAAATCCATAATTCGTCTAGGCCGTGTCGCTCAAAGTCGTAGAAAAATGATACAGCAAGTCTTACAACATCTGTATCTACTGTACGGATAACTATCTTCTTGTGTCCATTTAATGTTGCATCAAAGCAATGTAACATGATTCTACTATCAGCTTATTTTAAATGGTTTCCTGATGATTTGTTTTCAAATGTTGGAAGATTTCTTAATGTTTCTATGTGATACGCGTATCCATTGCTCTTTGCTACCTCAGAGTTACTTCCTTCCTTTTCACACATAGACTTTCCAAGAAAAAGGAACAGTTCTTCTTTATTTTCGTCATTACGAAAGAAACCGTTCCACTTCCTAGGAATTGATGTGGTTGGTGTTACTTTTGCCCTTATTCCTACACCCTGCTTTCTCTTGTGGAAGTTTATATGCTCTTTGAATAGTATCTATCCTATATCAAATCCACTTGCTTTGCATGGAATATGTCTGCTTCTCTTTGAACATATTTGAAGAAATTACACTGGAAATAATCACAAAATATTTCTACTGATGCCAGTTGCAAAACGTAAACAAAACCTGCTCCATCAAATAAAGAAATCGCAAAAATTAGGAAATTGTCCTTCTTTGATATTGGCTTCACTCTCTAGAAGTATAACTAAGTCGGACTTTTTTGAGGATCGTGAATTATGGTAGAGAGACGTTGGAATTGGTTAATTCTCGTGTTGAAAAAATTCATCCAAGTCAAGTCGTCTTGTTTGACTGACGCGTAATAAGCGAGAGAATAGCTCAACGTCCATCTTAAGTAATTTTATTTCATTTCTGTTTGTTTTGTTATTTTGAAGGGATGAATGAAGCACTAGAGAAGACTTTTTCATGGGCGGAAAGAATGGCTTGGTACCTTCTACTAATCTTTCTTGCAAAAATTCCTTGTACATATTATACTCTTTTTCTTCTGTTGGATATAGGGATTCAATTATATCACCGCTATAGATGATTCTGGAAGCAACATTAACAAGTCTACTATTTTCTTCAAATTGATTCCCCAATTCGATGAAAACCCATTTCATGTTTTCAACAGACGATTTAAATCTTTCTTGCATCGACAAGTAATCTTCATGGTCCTTATTACCAGGATCATATTCATTATATTACATTTTGAATTCATTAATTAGTTTACTAATTTCTGGCCCCGCTGTCATCCATTTGACAAGAGCATTGTCGTCGGGTAAGAGACCAATCGCTCCGCCATCTCCTTTTATAATTTTGTTATTCTGTTCGTGAGCCTGATCTTTAGCTATTGCAGAGAAAGGTCTTGGTGCCTTTCTTATCACAAAGTAATGCATTTCGAAAGCATTCATAATCTCAGGATGTGTTTCTTTCAACTTCTTCAAATCTAAAATGTGAACGGGGATCCAACGAGCATAGTTAAGGTGGCCCATTGCGAAAAAACATTCTGCCATTAGTTTTAGTGTTTCAACTTAGAGCTTAAAATTTCCTTGACGTATGGCTCTGATGTAAATTAAGAGTAAAATCACGATATGGCAATATATTATCCAAAACTTAAACGTTGGACACAAAGATTCCTTTTTCGTGCACCAGTCATTGAAAGATTGTCCTGATGAAGAATTGTGATATGAATCACGCAGTAAATGATGTAAAACTGTCAGAGTAATCTGATGAGCAAAACGAGCTTTTGTAATGTGAGTTACTTTCAATAAACTGTCAGCGACTCCTAGTGTTGCTACATCTGACTAGCATAAAATTTCTACCCAACCTCTTCCATCTAACCATTTGCCTATAAGACGCAGGGAGTCTTGTTCGGTACGTAACCCTCCCAGCATAAGAATTTGATGATCCTCGGCATATAACTCTGGCCAATTCCATTGAATTCGTTTCTCCAAGGCAAATAGTAATTGATCCATTACAAGAACCGAACTCAACTTGTCCTTTGTTGAGTTTGTCTGTTAGTTCTCTTTCATTCATTCATTCCGTACCCTATCATAGCAACAGGTTTAGAGTCTTTCTTAAACAACGAAAGCCGGTAGCATATACTTGGCATACCTGCAGAGTTTTCAATTTTCGAGGCATGGTGTACAGATCCGATACAAGTAGTGTCATTTTTTAAGCATGTTACAAGCCAACTCCTCGATCTTTTTCTTCTGCGAAAAATCCACTTCGTGGAAGAACTTTCTCTACAAACTGCGGGTTCTGTTCAGGTAAAACTTGTTCTTCATTAGTGATATAAGCAGGAGGTACTAGAGCATAATTATCAAGGACAGCAGGAGCAGTTCTCATTTTTATATTCACATTATCCAGTGAGACATGGTCACGTTGAATGCCAGGATTATCCTTAGAAGGATGCTGGAAAATTGAAATGCTCGTACCGTGAAAAGAAGCTTTTGATGTTGTGCTTGAAGGATTGTAGTCAATATTATCTAATGCTGCAACGGTTAAAATATCTCGACGAAGAGTAGAATGACACACCATTTCGTCACTTTGATTTATCAAGCACTGAGAAAGATTTGAAAATATTTCCTTTACACGTGTAGACGATGTACAAATGCCTAGTGAATGCAATTCATTTACGAGAGATTTTTACGAGTTTTAGCATGAACGCTCAGTCCAACATAAAGAGGAAGAGGTGGCTCCCGATTGCGTTTATGCCTTGCTGCTTCTGTTTCAATATCTCCTGCCTTCTGATAGAAGTTATAAAATATAAGTTGACTAATAGTTGAAGTTGCTTGACTTGCGTTAATATCAGAGGTGACAGTCAACTAAGTTAATCTGACTGCAGCAGTAGATGTGAGTCCACTCATCGAGACAAAACAATAGGCTAATCGTTGACTTCTTTGTAACACAAGAATTGCCTAGGCGGCTCAAACTTCGCCTTTTTGAGTGATTCCGAACTACTCACGCTGAAATATTACACGGAATTTACGTCACTGTTACTTTCAATAGAAATATTTCGAGAATAGTGCTGTTGTTATTACTCTAAGTTTCTTTAACACTTAGTTCTATCCGATTCTTTTAATGTATTTCGAAACATGATTTGGAGTTCATTCCCTCCCATACTTACTCTGTGGGGCAGAGGATGAGGGAGAGAAAAACGTTTGTTCTTACTTTGTCGTACTTGTTTATAAATGAAGATTCTTCAATCAATATTTCGAAAAATATTTATTTTTATGGATCATAATTAATGGCCGCCATATTGGATTCATATAACCGGGATGGGTCAGGCTGTCTTGAGCTCTGGTGAAAATAGGACTTATGAAGAGTGCACAACAAGAGAATGATGTGTTTAGTACAATGAGCATCCATCAGTGATGTTTAATTACGGTAAATGAACTCTCGTTCGAAATTTGGGAAAATCAATCAACTCAACTTGAATCTTTAAATTGTCATAACTTCGTTGTTTATTAACCACTCCGAATGAACTATACACCAAACGAACGATAATGTAACACCCTTTGAAAAGTTATACGACATCTTTTTCGATAATTCCAGCCGTTTACTTCTTTTTTTAAAAAAATGAGTACACTCCATCATAAGAAATGCAAAGTTCCAAATTAAATAATTTATGTAGTTGTTAATTTCACTGTTAGGTAAACAATTTTGCTAATTTTTTACACCCTGTTATCTTCTATGTCGTTTAGGCTTTGAATCGTAAAGATTGGACTATCAGTTAAGAAGATATAGGCCTCTAAAACCAGCACTATGAATTCGCAGAGGCGGTCATTTTGATAGCCGCCATATTGGATTCTGACCACCTGTCGGAATGAGGCCACTTCGATTTTTCCTTAGTTTGATCAGGGGAACAACATATCCGAGTTTCACCTTTTTAACACAAAGTGCAGCGTTTCGCCTTCTTTTTTTTCCCTTAAGCTCTCCTACTTAAACAATCCGTCACCTCATTTCGTTATCATCTGGTGACCTAACGAAAGTAAAAAGGGTCTTTGTCTTAAGTCAACTTACTATACTAAGACCAGTTGCCAAATGATTTGAATGACATCAGTGCAAGTAGGAAATTGTTTGTGAGCTATCATACTCCGCACGCTATATATATTTTGGTGTGCGTAACGCTAAACCCTAATAGTTAATAATCAAGATAACAGTTTTACCATCTATGAGGCTTGAGCTCAAAAGTTAACAGTTACTCAATAATGGTCTTTATAAACTACATAACAAAATATGATGATAGCAATCAATATCTATTTTGTGTTCAAATAAAAAATTAAGAATAATTTTCCTATCATTACAGAATCAAGTGTTCAAGAATTATCGTAGTTGAAGAAAGTGTTGGAAAGTAGCAGTGATGAAACATATTGAGAAGATCTGTAGAGATTCGTCGATTACTGGCTTGAATTATATCGTTGACAAGAGATGGCCATTTCCTCTAAGGTAACACAAAGAAAATAAAATAAGATGTGTCATTATACGAGAGCCATCCGGAAAGTGGTACCCGTTTATGCACTGAAGACACAGTAGTACACATTTTTACAACAAATATACACATTTTCATTGGAAAGAGAATACTTTACACTACTTCTCCACATAATCACCAAGCAAATTGAGACATTTGTCATACCGTGTGACGAGTTTTTGTATTCCAGCGTCATAGTCCTCCGCCGCCAGCGTATTAAAATACGTAGTCTTGAATTTTTTTGGTTTGGTTGGTGAATGAGCGTGATGCCACTCCATGGACTATCGTTTACTATCAGGTGATGCATAACAAACACATGTTTCGTCCCCTGTAATGATGCGATTCAGAAAAGAGTCTCCTTCATCGGAATAACGTCTCAGAAACGTCAGTGCTGCAGCCATACGCTTGGTTTTGAGCTCATCTGTGAGCATGCGAGGGACCCACGTTGCACAGATTTTTGAATAATGCAGATGGTGTTTGACAATTTCATGAACAATTGTTCGAGACACATTAGGAAAATGTTCAAAGAGTTCATCAATTGTGACACGCCGATCGTTCCTCACGCATTCGTCTACTGACCTCAGCAGTTCGTCTATAAAGACAGATGGTCTCCCTGAACGCTCCTCGTCTTGTGTACTCCCCCTCCCTAGGTTGAAGTTGCGACACCAGCGCCAAACAGACGACTCGTCCATCAGATTGTATCCATACATCTCCTTTAATTGGCGATGAATTTCACAAGGTCGAACGTTTCGTGCATTAAGAAATATAATCACAGCCCTCACTTCAGAAGTGGCGGGGTTCTCAGTTCCTTTAATCATTATAAACGAGCACAGACATATCACAGGCACTGCTAGCGTCACGTAATCTCGTACAGAGCAGGCAGACAAGAAACTGACGCGGTCTGGCCTTGCCCAGCGGCTCTCCGAGTCGTCATCGCTTCACGCGGCGCAAACGGGTACCACTTTCCGGATGGCTTTCGTATTTATACGTTGTAGTCGCTAGTACACAAACGTGTTAGTTATTGATTATCACGATATAAAATATTATTTGTACACCTTATTTTTATATTAAAAAATGAAATGAAATCTTTAAGTTTTACGTCCCACGGTTATGCCGGTTAGGCTAAAGGAGACGGTGATTATGAGAGATGAGTGAAATGGTGGAATGAATAATGTGGGAGGAAACGGGAGACCCCGAGAAAACCCACAAGCACGGTGTTTGTCCACCACAAATTTCACGTGGCGGGAGCAGGGTTTGAACCCGGGACCCCAAGCACCAGAGGTGAACGCTCTACCACAAAGCCACCGCGCCCCCCATTTTTATATTAAGTATTGATCGTATTAGTATCTTATATTTTACTTCCATTATTAAATTCTTTATATATTGTCAAATATTCACGTATTGAATAAATAGGTTAACTTGTTCTTATCCGACCGATTTTCAAAACTTTCGTGTACTTTGTCTACTTAAATGTCTGACCTACTCCATTTCATCACCATGATTATGGATTATTCACTGCAAGAAACTACATTAAAACACATGTTCTGTCGTTACATTGAACTTGGAACTACATTGAAACAAAGGAAGTTCTGTCTTTTTTTCACCCACCTAGTTCGAAGATCAATATGTCACCTAATACGTACCTAGAAAATCCAAATAGTTCCTACCAGCATCGATGACCTTCTGTCAACGTTCTGGAAGGCCATGGATTCCATCGCGGTAGAAGTTGGTGGGCCGTGAAGCGAAGAAGGTATCAAGTGCATTTTGGACCTCCAAGGATCAATAATCGGACGGTGGAATGTCCGAGAACTATTACGGATGCAATACTGCTTCCCATCCAAGACGTAGAATGGTGTCCCGGGTCATCCTAGCTACGTGGGGATTGGCTTTGTCCTATAACATGAGAACCCCTTTGCGATTCAGAAGTGCTGGCTTCAGAGTTTTCAGTTTTTCTTGAACACGACTCAATTGCTGAAAGTAAACATTTGCATTGATGCTCTGACCAGCTGGAAGCAGTTCCGGATGCACGATGCCGCGAGCAGTCCACCAAACACAAAGGAAGACCTTTTTCTGGTGCAGTGCTGTTCTCGGCAGATTTGGAACCGGTTCCTGGGACGCTATCCGATGATGACGGCGCCATGGAGCTTCGTACAAGACTCATGTCTCATCACATATCAACACTCTGTCCATAAATGACTCTTTCCTTAGACGAGACAGCAAAGAAACACATGTCTTCTGGCCCGGAGTCAAATCATGTGTGAACCATCGACCCAAATTACCAAGTTGATGGAAGTGGTGGCGAATGGTTTCTCCTCTCATACTGAATTGCAGTCCAAGTTCTTCATAAGTCTGGTCACTGTTCGCCTCAATTGCTGCCTGAAAATCTTCATTTCGTACATGTGTTGGTGTTTTGGCACGTGTCGAATCTTCGAAGGTTTCGTCTCAGTCTTTAAACTCACTAAACTATCGGTCCTTTTTCCGCGTAGTCAAGACACTCTCACCAAATTAATGGCATATCTTCCGCCCTGTTGCAACGGCATTTGACCCCAGTTTGAACTCGTACAGCATTCATGCTCTTATGACGCTCTGTGGAGGTCTCATGTTCACTCTGTCCTTATGCTAGTTCACGGCGTAACTGAACTTCCACAACCAAGTAGTACATTGGATATACCCACACCAACAACTGACCTTCGCTTTATCTCCATTCGCCTTCAACCTACAGTGTGGGGGCCAATGGATCACATACTTCAACAAAAAGCGAAAGAACTTTCTTGGTTACCTTTATAATAAAGCAGGTGGTTGATGAGACCAGATCTGGTGATCATAGCGTCCACAATCATTTACTGACTGTCGTTTTCTCACTGAATTTCTCGTGATTCAGTAAGAGCGACGCATGCAATGTGTGACAGGTTTCCCATCTTGTTGAAAGAAAATATAATTGCATATCTAGGGTGTCAATTTTTCACGAAATTCTTTAGAGATTCCTATATACACCTCAGAATTTACTTTTAATTCAATATAGGACACACAATCTCACGGTCAAATACAGCATATCATACTCCTATTAATTAGTCATGGAGAGGCAGAAAAAATGCTTGTCTCCTTAAAGAAATCGGTGAATACAAACGCATTAACAATTGCTATTCTTAGATGAAGGGAGTATATCTTGCAAACTGCCGCCAGAGGTGTCTAGACCTAACCTTCCTGGCTTTATATAGTCGTGGATATGATACAACAATAAGACCAATTCCTACCTAACTGTCACAACACACAATCAATAGAACATCATACAGACACTTTGAGGAGAGTTAGGCGATGAAGAAGACTGAAATATCTGAACACTATTAAAATGTTCTATTCCTTCGTTAAAGCCAGGAAACAAAATTAACACCTAGTAGTTTATTCATGTCATAACTCCTCTTGGTGATGATATTTGGTGATGATGATGATTAAACATCTTTAACACATTATTTAAATACAAAATTATCTACGTTTTTTGGAAGTTTTTGGTACAAATTTATCTGTTAGTAAGTAACGTAGGAGATGATAGTTTCGAATACATAAAATCACTTTAAAATTATACTTGAATGACTTAGTATAATGCTTTCTTCTACTAGAGACTGACTCTTTTCATATACATTAAAATAACAAGCTATTTGTGGAGGATAATATTTCATGTAAAACTAACAATTTTTAAATTTCGTTCGCTTCATTTACCACTGTGATTACATTGTTTAACTTAGCATATGATTAAACCTTTATTAATGAAAACGTTTTTTTAGGTTATTTTGGATAGCTGTAGTTGTTGGAAGTTTCACCATATCAACTTTACTGGCCTTAGAAAGATGGACGAAGTTCCAGGAAAGCCCAACTGTTGTTACCATAGACAGAAACTATGTGGACTGGAAACTGCCATTACCAGCCAGTATCTTCTGTTCGGAAAACGTTGTTGAACCTCTGCCAATGAAACGATACATTAGGAAGTAAGTCGGTTGTTTCAGTTAAGACTTACGTACAGAGGGCGAGAGATAACATGAGCTATGAGAAGCGTGAGGTAGGAAGAACGCTAATCGCTGCGAGGTTGACAGTGGAGAGAGAGGGCAGATTTTTGGTAGTGTTTCTAACCCATGCCGATACTAACCTCCAACATAAGTAACAACAATGGATAATAACTACTTAACGCAACATATATTTTATGATAGGCTTACCTGTAGCTTCATGTATTTATAAAGGCTCAATACCGTCCATACAATCCATCTCATCATCGTCTTCCGTCTCGTCGTCACTTTCTTCAGAAGAGTCAATATTACTGACACTGCCCTCGGCTAAGTTTATTGTAACGTTTTCAGTAAGAACGTCTAACTGAGGTTCCATTTGCAAATATGGTTGTTCACATCTTCGTACTTTATCACACCTAGCCTTCCAATCTTCCGCTGTTATCATTGTAAATTTCTCTTCGGCGAGTTTCATCGCATCGATAATGGAAAAAGTGGTATTTCTTGCTGCTACATATTCTTTGACTGCAGCCCAAATCAACTCTATCGGGTTTAGATCAGGATGATACTGGGGCAAACGAAAAACTGTATGTCCATATTCAGCAAGGAGCGAATCTACTTTAAATGTCCTAAAACGAGCTTTATTGGCTTTGGTTAAATTATAAAGTTCTGGTTTGTACATATTTTCTCTGAAAGGAATATTATGTCTTACAAGCCAATCGATCATTACAGCTTTACGAGATGATGATGTCGGTGAAGGATCTAAACAGACATTGTGATATGGTGCATTGTCTATCACAAGAACTGAATTACTTGGAATGAAACCTTTTCTCCGCCACCGTGCATGAATATTACGCGTCGTCCTTTAAAAAGGTGTGAGTAAACCTGTATTCTTCTTATCGCTCCACGCGTGTTGTTTTGTGTGCGATGAATGCAAGTACGTCTCATCCATGTAAATTATGGGGCGGTTATGCGTTCTGGAATGATCTATAGCTCGCAAATAAGCCAACCTCTTTGACCAAAATTCATCTTTTTCAATAATAAGTAGTATTGTTTTCAGCCTTAATCCATCTAAATCCTAAGGAATGGATTATTTTCCGTAAAGATCAAGTGCTTCCATTAAAATTAATCTTTTCTCGAAGTACTCGCAACAGTGATTTTACAGAAGGACGTTGACAATGAACAATATGAAATTCATTAATTGTTCGACGAATAACACATTTGTCAAAATCATTCACTGAGATTTTTGTTTTTCGTTGTGCTCGCTTCTTATTCGGAGTAGAAAAGCTCGTTCCCGTGATTTTGTATTTTTCTCGCTCACTTAAAACACGTTTTAGTGTACCTACTGAAACACCGGTAGCTTCAGATACTCGCTTTTGCACTTGTTTTACATTAATTGGATTTCCACTATCAGCCTCTCTCTTCATAAAATCATAAAAATTAACCAAAATCGCTCTGCTTTGGCTGTGAGTTACTTTCGAACCTCCAAGTTTTCCGCTCTTCTTACCCTCCATTATGATTTTAAAAAAGGAACAAACCAGCTTACAACACAGACTAAAACAACACAGAACTATGCACAAAGAAAAACTCTTCACTGAACACAAGAACACCGTGTCCAGTTCGGCTTCTGCATGTGTCTCTTAAGACGCCCCCATCTGTGTTATAAATAACCACCCCGGGAGGGAGGGTACCAATAGGACCACTTTGTTTTACCAGAGAAAATTACAAACTTCCCTGTATGAGAGGGGAAGGAGTTGACAGGTCTGTAGCCACGATTTCCTTAAGGGTAGAACATGAGTCGTGGTCCCCAGATGAATGGATTGCAAATATAGGTGGTGTTATGTGATATAATTTTTAGTTATTTTAGCTTACTTTACGATCATCATGTATTAAAAAATAAACGAGTAAAAAAACCTTTAACGTACCGAGTGCACTTTTATATCTTATTAAATAAATATGCTAGTTTATTGTTCAGATTTTTCTAAATGAAGATGAGAAATGCAGGCTGCAGATTAATTCAAAGTGTCTGTCATCCCTTCCCAGAAATGCTTCAAATCGCCAAATTCTAGTTCACCGCTGTGGCGGTTAGCAACACTATTACGATTGCCTGATCCTTTCAAGTGTGTTGGTGGCGGATTTCAAGGTAATAGCTCATGCTATCCCTCACACCCTGATGCTAGTCCCTATAGAATCACCACACTCTTTATTGCTGTTTTGAGGCTACAATTTACTAAGTCCAACTTCGGGTATCGTCGGGAAAAAGTAAACCAGGTTCAAAACTCCAAGTCAACCTTTGCAATCAGAAAAAAATATGCAGGTGTGATTTTCTTCTTTTAAATATAATTAGATTTTTTATCAAGTGTAGAAAAAAGCAACATTGATTGAAATACTTAATGAAACAATATTTCGGAATCTTGTATTAATGACAGCACATGCTTGTTTGTCATTTAGCTTTCCATACTTAAAAGAACATTTAGATATGTAAAGGAACCTATCAATATGTAAAAGAATGCTGAAAGCTAAGACATAGAACACATTTCTCGCCAGCGTAGTAAAATAAAAGTCAAAGTAGAAGAAAAACAGCATTTGCAATGGATACGAATCTCATTGTCTTGAATGCCCGGTATACATCGCTAGAAGCAAGCTACATAGAATGCTTTTGTTAGCTCAGTGCTAAGCCGTTGGATTTCAAGTCATAAGGTGTGTTCAATTCCCATCTGGATCAGATCTTCTTTACGAAATTCTATTTTCCTCAATGCACGAAAATTTTATAAGATAATTACATTAAAATGTACGAGTTGTAAATATATAAACAGGATGTTTCAAAAATACACCGACAACGTTTGAGGGGTTATTCCTGACACCAAGATAAGACAAGTATAGACCAACCTGAGTACACAAATGCTTCCTTTCGTAGTTATAGGCTGCAGAAAATATGAAAAAAATAAAGTTTAAAGACTCATAGCTATCAAAACTAAGGGACTTACCATAGTCGGATGAAGACTTCATTTAGGAACTAATACGTGGCCTGTCCAAATATCCAAGTTTCAATATCCTGGGGTACTTCTGCAACAACTTTTATAGAGGTTGATTGAGAGTACTTCAAATTATGTGCCTGCAGTCAAACTCCCTCTACAAAAGGGGGGCGCGGTGGCTCAGTGGTAGAGCGTTCACCTCTGGTGCTTGGGGTCCCGGGTTCGATCCCAGCCCCCGCCAAGTGAACTTTGTGGTGGACAAACACCGTGCTCGTGGGTTTTCTCGGGGTTCTCCCGTTTCCTCCCACTTTCTTCATTCCACCATTTCACTCATCTCTCATCATCACCGTCTCCTTTAGCCTAACCGGCATAACCGTGGGACGTAAAACTCAAAGATTTCATTTCATTTTTCCCTCTACAAAAATTGTTGCACGAGTACCTTAGGATTCTGAAACATGTATTTTTGGATAACGCACGTATTAGTTCCTCAGTGAAGTATTGATCTTACTGCGGTAGGTCCCACAGTCTTGGAGCTATGAGTCTTTAAAGGATGTTTTAAAAATATAAAGGATGTTTTAAAGGATATATATCGGATGTTTTAAAAATGGCACCTATGGGGCACAGAACACTATTCTGCAGGTCAAAATAAAGCAAAAATTATTGTGGCAACACCGCATTGCAGATAAAGGAGCATACATTGGTTGCTAGTGGTCTACTACTGACACGCTTAGTTACATACATAGAGAACATACCCGCGACCGTTCGGTCTATCTGATGGACGGGTGCGGCTAAAATGTGTCGCACCCCGCCCATAGTTCCTCGTACACTATTGCATCCACGTGCATGTGGTGCACGGTGAGAATTTGTCCGCTAATTCTGACTCGCCGAAGCTATGTAACCCCCATTCTCTGAGGGAGTGGGCACGAAGTCCTGAGTGCCTACCAGTTCACCTACTGGTTGAGGCAGACTGCTAGCGAGCAAGTCCCACCATGCTCTGCAAGCATGGCGCCCGAGCGTTATAAGGCAAGCTCACCTCCCTTCCGTGTTCACCGTTACCCAGATTACTGGGATTTTCTCCCACAAGCTACCGAATTCCACCTTATGACCACAGCCCGGCAGAGTCAATCAGAAGTCCGAGGCCCCAGGCAATGCCCGAGGGGGCTTGTTCAATCCCGGCCCTGCCTACCTCTATCGTTCAACTGGCAAACGCCTTGTCGTGTAGAGGTACCACGCACACGTCGACATACTCCTGTATCTCATCCCGGACTCAATGGTATGTGTTAAGTCACCATTTGAGTTTGGTACCGGCCCATATCCTATAGAGTTGCCTCCCTTTAGCGGGATCAGAACCGTTACTCAGATTCCTGGGATTGGCCCCTCTCCCCCTGGGATTGGCCCCTGTGGTTTCCCGATGGGCAGAAATTCGTCACTCCCCCCGGTAGGGTCGTCCAAGCAATACGGAACTTCCTCTAATTACGGTAGATGTACACCGTACATTAGCAGAGCCCATGACTGATGTAAACCGTTTGCTCGAGGCAGACATTGTCATTTGGGGGCCGTGTCCCCCATGGTAGGCCCGCCCAAACAATACGGGGCTACCTATCTTTAACGTGTTTAGGTACCACGTACACGTTGTAGCTAAGCTACTTGTTCAAATCTAATGGTACGTGTAAGCCACCATTAGAAGGGCACCCACACCCTTCCTTCGATAGGGTCGTTCAAACAATAGGGAACTACCTCTTCTTACGTGAGAGGTAAACCGAATATTACAAGACCAATGGCTTATGTACAATGTCTACCTTTAAAGACAAAGGCTATTTGAGCTCCTGAGGTACGAGTATGCGTTAGGATACTAGGTATCCCATCCCGGACCCAAGAGAACGCATTACTCTCTTTGAGGGCAGTACCTACATCATCCTCCCGGTAGGGCGCTGGATCCGCCACACTCTGGGACACACCAGCTACCCACTCTTGTTTAGCTTGTTGGGGTTCCACGCAGCCTTATTTCCCGGAACCAAGGGCACGGCCTAGTTGCCCGTTTCGGAGGATACCCGAAGACCCATCTCCGCCGGTAGGGGCGGAACGTAAACTACCTGCCTCACTGAGCACGTGATGAGGTCACACGTACTCTCCCAGATCCAATGGCACGAGTTAGTCACCGATTTAGGAGAATGGCAAGCCTCACTTCCGCCTGTAAGATGTTATCCTGATTTGCACCAACAGATCGTTGCCAGCTTTTAGCAGAAGATAGACAGGAGTGAAGCGTGTTCCCAGGGTGCTCCCGGAACCCCATCTCCCCCTCACAAACAACCAGCCCAGCACAAGGCATGTGAGCTGGCCAAAATGAGGGGCCCCTCCCCCTTTCTCAGCACGGGACCCCTCATACAGTTAACCTACCATCAAATAGTTACATCGATTCTTTCCAGATGGCAGTTAAATCTATAGACATTGATACTAGCACATCTATTAGCGCTGGTACAAAATAAAACTCAGTTGCTAATAGAAGAGCAAAAACGTATCAAGTTAAGCAAAATAGTTCCTACAAAAATACGTATTCTAGCTAAATCACTGTAATTTTATTTTGTTATGAATCCCAAATAAAAAAAATTGTTTAGAAAAGAAAATTACTCAGATCAAAAGACTTGCAAGATTCAAATAATAAATTCTGCTTCATTGCTTAGATGTTTTTGTAATGTTTCACCGAAATCTCAGTGAGATCGTAAAATATAGGACTATACATACATTTCTAATATTCCTTCTAAAACAAAGCATAATTACATAATATGGATATTGAAAATGAATACATTAATTATACAGTTAGATTATAAGAGAAATTCAAAACGTAAAACACAGTCTGATTTGAACCAGATAAAAATTATATCTCAAATTTACAAAATAAGTGTTAAAGAATCATGACAGTACACTCGGCTACCAAATCAACTATAAAATAAGATGCTGTTACACTAGGTGTATATTCTGTACAATCCACAGAAATATCTTCAGCTTTTTTATTCATTACTATCTTTGGTAAACAAAGTACATAAATTACTTTATCTCAGTCAACAAAGATAAACTAATATTTTCGAAATATAATTTAAACATACTTTATGTAATAACAGAATATGTGACATTCCAAAATTTGAAGTGTTGAATGATTGTTGGTGCAGTTGAAAAATTTTAAAATTTAGAAAAATAATTGAATATAATTGGTATTTAAATAACTAACGTTGCCTTGTGTCTAAAATATAGTTCTCATAAATTACGAGCTCATGCATTAAGAAAACAGAAAACATTTATTGTGGCGTACTTTTTCCAAAAGAATAACGTGTGATTTGTATTCTAAAGTGTTGGAAACTAACACCAAATTTTCAAATAGTATTTATTTATTTACAGTTTCAAGAATATCAGGAAAGTGTCATTTTTGTTTAATCATTACTTAAGTAGCATGGCGTGCAGTTGTATGAGCTGTCGTCTACTTTATGATATTTAACTTAATTTTCCTTTCTTAATGTCTTAATCCGTGCAAGTTACTTGTGGCGCACCATTCAAACAAATTGTAGAAAAAATATAATTCTTTCACTAATTTGATTCCTATTGTTCCCTAAAAGATTTGCGGGGGGTAACATGAAAATATCTCACTTAGTGTAGATAAAATTCTAGTGGGCCAGCAGAAGTAACTGCTGAAAAATTATAATCATTTTACGATTTACGTATGAATTCGGATTCCGAATGTATGACATAAAAACTACAGTGCAAAATACACAAGCCAGCCTGTGGTAGGTGAGCACTAAAAGACACGAATGCTATCTAACCAAGTCAGAGCAGGGCTAAGCTGATGTGCCCGCGCTTAGGCACGTCAGTGGTGGTGGGTATAGTCATAAGCGAGGATGGTTAAAAGTATTGGGTTTTTTCAATGATACTAGTTTCAAATGCACTTGTGATGGTTTCATACTAGTAACAATTCACTTGGAAACATTAAAAGGACTGTTTTCTGATATAGTATTTTACGAATACTCCAATTCTGAGCTTTCAATATGTACACACACTCTTTAATTCTCTAGTTAAAAAGAAACCTCTATACAAATTCCTCTGTATCCTGCCTTTCTTTTGAGAAAATCGTGGTAGGTTACTCTGCAAGCTCGTTGGGAACGCACTTTGACAACGAAGTTTTTTTTATATTATTCGGCTCAGCCCGTATTTCAAAACCGGTGTCTAAAATTAAAACCGGTACTGGTTATCATCATTGCGTTTTATTTTTTCCTTTATTTTTTATTTTGGTATACTTAAAAGTGGATTTGGAAAAGGAAAGGAAACAACCAGGAACAGCAAACAAAAAGACAAAACAGAAACAAACAAAACAATGATTAAACTATGTTAAACTCAACTATTGGCTAATATAATTTCCAAAGTGCCATAATCATTGAGCTTGACTTTAACATACTCTAATACTAAACTATGCAAAACTCAACTATTTACTAATACAATTTCCAAGGACACTAGCATTTTAATACTAAATTGATTACTAATCAAACCAAAATTATCTAAATTCTATCTGACCTACTCTATCATTTCCTACCTCTGTTTTCTATTTTATTTATTTAAGCCTAACCTTAGAAATCTTTAGTTAGTTACTTCTATCTAGCTGTTTCTACTTTTGGAGGCATATATATATGTCTAAATATTATTATTATTACTATTTTTAAAGTTATTTATACTTTATTTCTTTATTTAACTTGGTAGAGTCCATATTTATTGGCTATGATTATTATGTTTTAATTCTTTTTTCTATTTTTTATGCTTCATTTATTTATTGTTTCTTATTTATTTTATTTAATTTTTGATTAGATAATTATTTAGTGTTTAATTTATATTAATATATAATTTTATTTATTTTGCTGAACTTCTATTATCAGGTTTTCTCTGTATGGCCTTGTTTTTCACGTGCTATTTCAGGTTTCTCTCCTATGATCATATTTAATTCTTCATTATTTAGACACTCGTTTTCCCTTGTGTGTTTTATTTTGCACACTAAAAGCACTAAGAACACTAACTTGATAGTTAATCTACATTCACCAAACCACATTAAACCACACTAGTCTACACTAATCCTTAACCCATACCTCGTGATAGTCCTTTGGGTCTTCCTTTATTGAATGTTCTTGTTGTTGCAATATATTTTCTCCCAGTTACACAGGTTTGAGGTCCAGGGCCCACTCAGAGAATTTAGTGTGGACCCAAATCCGAGGTATGCTTCCACCTGTGCCAATGTAGGGATGAATCTTTATTAACATGCCGTAATTGAGACATTCGCGAAGGCAAACTTGTCTACTATGGGGTCACACTCACAACCAACATGCACACGGTCACGCCAGATGAACCCGCCACCCGAAGGAAAGACACACTTCCAAAAAACACACTCTCGTGCGTCCCGAGTTCCGCTTCAAGGCACCTATGCCTGGGAACGCACTAGCACAACCACACTCCTCCTCACATGTACATATGGAATTCTTGTGCCTTCCATGAGATATCCTGAGGTCTCCGATCCACAGGAGAAACTGGATTTCGTATCCTTCCACATTCATTCTGATCGTTTTCCTTAATGATTTATCCACAAAATTGTTATTTCTTTGGTTTAGAGTAAGGGTCTGTTATTCTCTTTAAGATATTGTAATATTTCTCGATTCTCATTATATCAGCTACTGTCTTCTGTCTTATGTACACTCTTTCCTTAAATACCTTCTCGAGCAAGGGGCACCATGCTCCAATATGATGATCTGGTGTTCCCAATTCACCACATTTACAATTTGAATCGTCTTTAGCCTGTATATTTTGTGGGTAGGTTTCAAATGGACCATATCCCGTTAAAAAATGACTGAGTCCTGGGCCTTGGTCAAGAAACTAAGTATGTCCTCTGATTTCTACCGTTGGATAATATTTCTAAGTCTTTGTGAATTATCAGAGTGTGTCCATTGAGTACTCCATACCTTTTTAATTATTTCTTCAATCTCTTTTGGGCTTTCAAAAATGTCTCCCAACAGTGGTCTTACCTCTTCATTATTATTTCTTTTCATCCAATAGTTTGCTGCTCTCTGTACTGTGCTTAAGTTTAATGGTTTGAAATCAACTAAGAAACACAGGGCATTGTTGGGGACGGTGCTATATGAGACACTTAATCTCATAGAAGGTTTCTTTGCGGTCTGATAAAGTTTTATTTTATTCTTTTGTTTTGAAGCAGTCTGTGCACCCATATGCTAGATCCGTGAGTCATTGTATCGTATAGCAGAGTTTCGTGATAAATTTTAATATTTTGTTAAACAAGTTATACCTATTTTTATCTAGGGCTATTAATTTGTTGGTCACTTTGATTCCTCTTGTAACGGTTTCTTGTATCTTTACCATAGTTCTGGTTTTCATCAATTATTACTCCTAGGTGTTTAAATTCTTTACCTCTATCTATTTTATGATTGCCTAGTTTTATTTATGTAGCTCTCTTCAATTTTCTACCGAAAAGTATATATCTTAATTTTTTGACCGATAATTTTAGTTTATTTTCTTGACACCAATTGTTTAGCTCTTCCACTATTGCATTTGTTTTCATTTTCGTTTCTTTTTTGAACTGACTGATAGTATTATCGCAATATCATCTGCAAAGGCTATTATTATTACTCCTAGGTATTTAAATTCTTTACCTCTATCTATTTTATGATTACCTACTTTTATTTATGTGGCTCTATTCAATTTTCTACCGAAAAGTATATTTTTTCTTGACCGATAATTGTTAGCATTTAATTTTTCCACGCAAGGTTGTATCAAAAACTCAAACGTTAAGGGCCCTAGTTTTGAGCCCTATGAGCAACCACTTTCATTACGAATTTGCAACTTATCTTGCTCCGGAAATCCTTCTATTCCGAAAGTAGTGTTTAATGATATTTACCAGGTAGGTTGGCATTTCTACATTAACTAGTTATCGATCAATTATGGGAGGACCCATAGGTAATCAAAAGCTCCCTCTATGTCTACGTACAGCGACAGGATCTATTTACTTTCTGAATTACTAATTCTTATTTGTTCCATGTACGCGTTTAGAACGTCTTCCTTTGATCTGCCAGCTCTGAGGCCAAACTGTAGTGTATCTTCTTTCATATTCCCGTGCTTGTTAATCTTATTTGCTATGATCTTTTTATATATTTTACTTATGTTTTTAGGAAATAAATTGGGCGATACGAGCTTACATGTGTTGGGTCCCTGCCTTTGTGTTTTAGCAGCATTATTAATTTCGATATTTTCCATGAGTCAGGAAACCCTTGCCTTGTAGTAATATGTTGCAAAGACCTGTCAGGTACGGGCTCCATACTTCTCTATTTTTCTTATAAATTTCATTTGGGATTTCATCCAATCCTCGAGATTTTCCTGTTTTTAGTTTCCTAATAATTTTTTTGATTTCTTCATTGGTTGCCATTTCTTCGTTATTTACCTGTTCTACTTGTGTCGGCTCATCGAATTTGTTTCTCATCCCTTTCTGATCTTCTGTTTCATTTTCCAATATATCCTTGGGGAAAAAGTTTTGTGTTAAATTTTCAATGTTTTCTTTTATAGTCACTGTATAAGATCCATCAGTTTTTTTTTAACGTGCAGTGTTAAGGGATATATTTTCTTCACCATATTGATTTGTGGAAATCCCCACTGATTAAGCTGTATGTTTTTAGCTAGGAATAATTCACAGCTTTTTGTCTTTGCATTTATGATTTCTGTCACATACTCTTCTTTGGCATTTCTATAGCCTAATAGTTTTCATTCTTTCAAATTTGGAATTGTTGTGGTTTAGTAAGTTTTTCTTTTTGCTCGCACGATTTTTCTTAATCTTCCCAATTTAGGTGATCAAAAATCGCCGTATCCTACTCCCTGCGTGGTTTTAGGCTTTGATGCCTCTATTGCCAATTTAGTAGCTTGTTCATTTCTTTGCACTAATTCGTCACTGGTTATATCTATGTCCAATTGTGGTAGGGTAAGCTTCTTTCTATTTTTTCCCAGTTTATCTTTTTAAATTTTAGCCATTCTTTCTTCATACTGGCTGTATTTAGTTCCATGTTAAATGTTATTATTTCGTGATCGCTTGTTGTTTCTCGATCCCATGTATGCAAATGTGTAATGTTATCAGCTTAGTTTGGGGTACAGAGTGTTATATCAATATAAGATTCTCCTCGGGAGCCAACAAACGTTGGTTTGTCTCCAGTATTTATGATTACCAATCCATTCTGGGCTATAAAGTCTTCCATAATATCTCCTCTAGTATCTGAAGAGGGTGATCCCAAAGCAGTGCTCTTGGAGTTCGAGTCCGAAACAAATAATATTTTCTTTTCCGGGTTCTACGAAATGATTTATTGAAGTTTACCAATAAATATTTCAATGTCTTTGCTATACTGGAAAAGTGAATTAACTATTTAAAAGGTTTTGTTCGTTTAGTTATTAATATACAGATTATCCAATTGTCACAATATTGTGAAAATTTTAAAGCTTCAATGTTCCTGTTCATTATTACTGTAGCTGCTTGGGGTTCTTCAGCTCCGTATAAAACTGGAATAAAAGGGAAAGTCGTCGTTGCCATAGAAACTACCGTTTCTTAATTTTGAACATACTAGATTCGATTGAAACGAGAAAACTTTTTATCGGACTTCTAAAGAGAATGAAATCAAATAACTAAATACATGACCGTGTTTATTACATCTAGGATTCCCAGTCACGACCCCCTTTTCAGTTTTATTAAAAAAAATAGAAGAAGAAGATGAAGAAAGGAAAAGGAAAATAGAAGAGGAAAGAGGTAAAGTAAGAAGGTAATAAAGAGGAAACTGTTACTGAATATTTTGAAAAAATATGGTAAAGAAAAGTGAATAATTATCGAATTCCAATAGCTATTGGGTTAATATTTGGTATTAAGGTGATCAAGGGTAGACACATGTTAACCCATACATCCCCGATCTAGATCCATTTAACCCTAACTACCAAATTATCCCGATCTAGATCTGAGATAGATGAGAAAGTTTAATTCTACAGTTTATTCAATATTTCCACTAATATCCAATATTTGAAAAATAAACGACGAAGTTGATGGCATGTTAGAATCGACCACAAAGAAAAAAAAAAAAAAATCAGAGTATTACATATTCGTAGAAGATTTTGACTCTCACAGTTCTCCCATGCTGATCATTCGTTCAGGCTACTTCAGTCCTTTTTACTTCCTTCATAGAGCCAACTTAAGTTAGTATTAACATTCAATGAGTTTAATTGAGAACTACCATTAATTATAATAAATCACACATATATGTCAAAATAATGGATGCACTTAATACTAAACCTACATTTCACTCACACACACATTCATACAGGACAATGTATACTTCGGGTTGTATTTAGTTAAATTAAACTAACCTAACTACATTACTATATACATTTATTACATTTCAATAAAAGAAAAATTAGTTGGACATAACAGGGAAAAAATTTAATACATGGAAAGAATGTTTCATTAACATGCATAGAAATTCGCTAATTTTATCAAGACCAAATAACACATTTCTCTTCCTATATATATATTAAAAGTTGAATTACATAAAAGAGAATTTGACAAAAAAAAAAAAAAATGAAAGACAAAAATAAAAAAAATTCAAAGATCAATACATTTAGGATTCAATGTAATGAATCTATATATATATATCGTTGCGGAAAAGAAAGAAAAAAAAATATAATCGGTTAATCATCCTTAAAAAAAAAAAACACTTTAGTAACATTTTATTAGGTCTCTGTCCCAAGAGGAGACATTTCGACGATTTTATGAGTCTTTGTTCTCACATCGATAATAGCTCCTTTTTCCAACTCTCTTTTCGCACTGTGGTTTGTGTCCATGAGAGTGTTTAATTATTTTTGTTTTAGCTATAGACAAATAGTCGCTTCATATCACATATATATTTATATTTCTCATTTCGTCACTCGACGCACTCAATATAAAATTTCAAAGTTTATCAAGGTTAAAAAAAAAATTTTGAATCCAGTCACAGATATTGAGAACATATTTCCATATTCCAGTATTCGCATTAACTTATTAAACAGATTTTAGTTCGTCGAATTTAAGATCACTAAATTTTTCCCTAGTATAGATCTTGTAGTCAAAAATTCTAGATACTGAATAGTTTGGTGTCCGATCGTAGGGGAAGGATTTGTTCCATGTTTTACTGATGGAAAAAGTCGTTGGAGGGGCGCACTGTTTCGTAGGTTGCTAATTTCACTCGCAAAGTAAATTTGGGTAAGGATTAGGGTTATTCTTATTTATCTTACGACCCGCTACTTGTTTTATTCACATGCGGTATTTAACATTATATTCAACTTTAATAGTTACAGACATCAGTAACCACTCAACAAAATGTAATTTATTACAATATACGCGGTAACACTATATGTCACAAATAGTTGGTAAAGGTCGGGTGTCAAAAACCTATGGCAACCTAAACAAAACCAGGGTAAATACCGAGCCCATTACATACATACTCGTATATATATATATATTCATATTATTCAATACAATAAATTTCACTTTAATATCCATCGTAGTATTTCGTCGACGTTTAAATCCTACATAACCGTTCATATTCGACAAGTATTCATATTTTATAAATATTTATATTTTATTGGCTCAAAGACAAAAACAAAAACCCTGACTATCAAAAATTCACTTTTTTTTTTCCTCATAAGGTTGCAACATTGTAATTTATATGTATAAACCCGATAATCAATAATCATTTTCAATTTACTAAAGATCCGCGTAGATATATAAAAAAATAGTTGACATAAGAGGTGGAAATGCAACAAAATGAGCAGGCACGTAACTTTTAAAACTATGTAAGCACATATATAGATGTATATATAAAAAAAATCAATGTTATTCGAAACTAGTGGGCCCAAACTATTAATACATACACACTATATGACCAATCAATAGAAATAGAAACCAGAAATCAGTAATCAATTGATATAAGTTGTATGATCAATGAATAACAAAGGTCTCTAGGAATCTAAAAGCATAGTGTACCTTCCCGTCAATTTCTCCAGTGGTGGATTGAATATCGCGAAAATGGTCCCGAGATGTGCTGCAATACCTCCACGAATTGCATCTCTCGATGTCTCAGTTAGTACATACGATCGAAATAAGTGATATGGAATATTGTACATTTTTATGAGTTTCAGAAATCGGGGGGGGGGGGCGAGGTTGAAAAATTAAAAAAAAAATCTCGAAGTAATGAAGACAGAGAGAGATAGAGAAGAAGGAAGACGAAGAATAGTGGCGCCAAAGACTTAAGTGAGAAATAACTAACGCTACAAAGACAAAAGTCGAATTTCTATCTCGACAAATCCATAGCCAAAATATTCTTAACATGCCAAAAGGGTGGTCTACTCAAATACGTAGACTCAAGGAACGCCCTGCTGCCAAGGATGCAAGTTCTGTGTCCATCAGATCCCAATCCCACAAGAGTTTGGTTGTAAGATTGAAATCCGATCCCCGTATCCGGCCCAAACCAGCAGGTTCCCGGAAATCGTCCGGAAGGTTAGAGAAGGCGCTAATTTAGAATTTCAAGAAAAAAAAAATCATCCGACCTCTTGGAAACTAGAAGATTCCAGAATAGGGATGAAATTAGAGTAATAGCTAAGGTATCCCTAATTAGTGATTTGCCAGAATTAAAAAAAATTAAATAAATAAACTGAATTTTGGATCGGTGACTTCAATTACCGAAACATCACCGATGGCTACCCAGCGCAGACATGCCACCGTCTGGGACGTCGTTAATTTCCCTCATCTAATTAAACTAAGAAAAGACATGAAAATACTTAAGGGGACTAGGGGTCGACGTCCGGGTACGCTATTGACATGAATATTAATTTAGTAGCAGTTAATTTAATCGGATAGTCCGAACTGAGTTATATGAACACTGCACAATAAATAAATAAGGTAAGCAACAAAAACAAAAAAAAAATCTCGGAGAGGCTATGAATGCTAAAGATACAAATGACCGTAACCTGTACTTTTCGATGATCACAGAATATAGCAGTTGGTTTTCTTAATTATCATTTCTGTCGACCTTTAGAAGTAATTCCCATATGATACTACTCTATCTATTGAAAGGCTTAAGATCTGGGGCTGTTATTATGAGGTACATAAATGCAAAGTGACACACAATTCCCAACTATAATTTACTATCCAAGTAGCAAACTCGGTTGGATGAATGCACCGGTGTAGAAGTCTAAACGCGAGAGATATTTTTTTTTTCTCTTCGTAAACACATTCGTATTTTCACTATATAAAATTCACTAGGCCTATTCATTTAACTATAGGGGTCATCATCTCGTTCACATTATATATTATATTATTAACATTTCATTACATTCATTCATTATATACTAATTTTCGCACGAAATAATATTTTATAAACACCCTATTTCGTACATTTTCACGCAGGCCATACACATATTTACATTACGCAGTAATAAATATATATATATATAACTATCACAATCTATCACACTCAAACCACCACACGATCACATTCATCGAACCACGTACTCTTTATTTCGAAGCACCCAAATTGTATTTACTTTGCAGGTTTAAAAAAAAAAAATCATACATGTATTTACGGAAAGTTAAATTGTCAACGATTAATCTATTTCTGATTTGTTGATAAAACTGAAGCAACAATGGAATTTTCTACAGCCACGGGAGAGAAAAAGAATTTAATACTACATTTTTAAACAAACAGTAACAGCATATGGGTTTTACTTCTATTAAGAAAATAGGTGTTCTTTATTTCCGCGGATTATTCATTTACTATTGGACCTAGCAAACTGAAATTTTCAGTACAGTAAGATCTCATGCTATCTTATAGGAAGGTATACTCATCCGAACCGAAAACCATGTCCACGGGATGTAATTTGAGAATAAATGTCCAAAATCAAACAATCTAAATCACTAAGTCATGCGATGTCGTAATGTCAACAAACAATTGACTACCGAAAAATGACGCTATGGCGCTGTAGTGGAGGCATAATTTACCGTGTACTGAAATATATACTTGTACTCATTAATCAGAAATTTAATATTTACTCTGGTTTATTTATGTTAGAAAAATGGTACTAAATTAAAGCATATTTATACACTGTCCAAATCGAAAATTCACACACTCACACAAACCTACTAACTACATACACCACTGTTAGTATTATACATAAAGACAACTAACTAAACTAAACATGCACCATTTAGTTACATGCATGTTGACAAAATAAATACTCCCTTCCGATATATACCGTCGGCTCTATTTAATTTAGAGGGGGCAAAATGAGAAAGGTAAACACTAGGTCCAATTGACCTGACCAATTGTTTACATAATGACTACCAAAAGTTGATGCCCGGGGGGCACCTTAACGAGGTTTATGGAGGGACCCTTCCCCTGAAAGGGGAAAAGGCCCTAAAACGAACAATAACTAACCCATTCCCCCGCTAGAACCGGTTCAATTTAGAAAAGGGGATAGGAGCCCTCTTGAACTAACTTAAGCTGCCATTATGATTATTTACAGTACTATTCAACCTACTACATACATGCAATTACGAAATAAATAATAGAAAGTCACATTTACTTAATACACGAACAACATGCACTAACAGGTCGTAATTTCCCTAATCCCTACTTGAGTTTAAAATAAAAAAAAGTAAAGTCACTCTTTCACTGTTGTCTATTCTCGATAGGCAGCAAACATGGCTTCCTAGTAAACAGAAATCCGGAAGTCAGATATTTTCCCCTGGTTTTCAGTTCTTTGAACAAAAATATGGATTTCCTGGCTCCTGATTAATCACACGACGTTTATCTATGCAATTAAGTTAATGTTACCTGGATTTTCCTTAACATGTCAGCTTCTTCCCATCAAAATGTGTCAATCAACGTCACAAGCTACGCCTCTCATCAGCGTCTTCGATTATTCTGATAACATTGCGCCGAAAAAGCCAGAGGTAAGAGAATTCCTCCAATCAGAATGAAAACTTTAGCCGCGGAAATTACAAAGCAAATAGAAATTTGGCAAATCCAGATATAACCGGATCTGAAAGTGACTATGGACTAGTGCGAGGGGGTGAGGGAAAGATTAGGTACCTGGCCAAAATCTACATTGGTCTGAAATTAAGGAAATTTATATCCAATAACGGAACTATGTTCCGGTATGACGTCAGAATGGTAAACCTTGTAACTATTCAAGTTATATATCCGTAAATGGGATTTACACTCAATCAAAATATAAATAAATATATTATACAGTGGGAATATGGTTACTAACAAAACCTTTGGGTTTATTATATTTAATTCGAAGTAAAGAGAGTAAGTAAATTGTGTAACTAAACCGAAATTGAATTAAAAAAAAAATTGCTAGGTACAGGGTGCGTAAAAAAAAATTGCCATTACTTTCAACTGTAATGGTATATTACAGTTTTCCCCGGCCCATTAACAAAATTTTGTTAGAATAACAAAATTTTGCTAATTGGGAATACTAACTACTGATGCTTGTTAAATTAACACACTCATTCATCTCATTCAAACATTACCAGTCACACTAGGACAGTATATTATATCTACTTGGGGTATTGCGCGAGTAATTCATTACGTTTATCTTCTGTACAATTGAAAATCTTTAAATTTCGGAAATTGTGAGTTCCGATACTTTCACCTTTGAGATTATACAAAACAGCGCAGTTTTTTAATAATTTTTTCACGATAAACGGGCCAGTGAAAATTTTCATCCATTTGGCGGATTCCTGCTTTATTATTGACGATAAATTGTGTAATTTCAGCATTACTAATTGACCTTCTTCCAGAGTAACAGAATGTGTTGACCGTTTACTAGAATTTCGTGAATTTATATCTATCTCCGTAAATTTAAACCTATTTTCAACGGAATCTAATTGTTTTGGCCATGGGAACACCTTCCGGTAGTTGTCAACAGCAGAGTAACTCAGAAAGCGTTCCGCCGGCGTGCAACCAATACTTGAGCAATAAGAATTATTAAGAAGGTCCTGTATTTTTACAAGATATCTATACCAGGTGGTTTGATCTTCATTACACCATAACCGAACTAACCTATTGAGCTCTTTATGGCTGCGCTCTGTTATGCTGTTACCCTGAGGAGAATAGCTAGCTGTTTTCTTGTGTTTAATTTTATACTTAGCACAGAAATCCTGCCACAGTTTGGACTGGAACTGTGGGCCCCTGTCGCTTAAGAATTCTTGAGGATATGGTAAAAGGTGAAAATATCTTCTCTCTAGTACCGTTATTATTTCTTTAGTATGTGCTTTTCTGAGCGGAAGAAAAGTAACAAAACGAGAGTAAATATCTATTAGTGATAAAATATAATAGTATCCCTGGCTAGGTGGTAATTTCCCAATAAGGTCCACCCCCAGAGTCTCATGGGGTACATTTGCTCTTATGTGATATTCTTGCTGAGCTATGGTTCGGTTTGCGAACTTTGTTTCCGCACATTGGATACAGTTTCGGATGAAATTTTTTATGGTAGCTTTTTGATTTTTCCAATAAAAGATTGCGCGACAAAAGCGATAACATTTTTGAACTCCAAAATGACCTGTGGAGTGAACAATACTGATAATTTGGTGAATACAAGCCTGAGGTATTACTAGAAGCCATTTTTGAACTCGCAACGGTTTTATGTACATTAACCCACAATGCATTGCGATTCTACTCTGATTACCACTATTTTCATATCGCCTTAAGAACGTTTGACATAATTCATCAGTTTCCTGATTTTTCTTGATATGATTTAAATCGATGTCTGCATATTGTGTTTTCGTTAGGAAATGCACATAATGGGTTTCGGGTTCAAGCAATACCTCGGGCGGGTACCTACTAAGTGTATCGGCGATATTGTTCTCGCGGCCTGGACAGTGCTGAAATGTTAAGTCAAATTTTTGTAATTTAAGTAGGATCCTGGTGGTTCTTGGTTCAAGGTTCTTCTGAGTGAAAGCATGAGTAACTGCTGCATTGTCGGTATGAACATACGTGATACGACCCATAATATATTGTTCAAAGTGCTCACATAGGAACAGAACGGACAGTAGTTCTAACTGAGAGATCGACAGAGACAACTCGTAAGGCTTTACCCGTCGACTAGCATATCCGATGACATTAGGATCTTCTTGACCTGCTGGATATTGTGCAAGATAGCCAGCCAGATTTTCCATACACGCATCACTGTGTATGTGAAATGGCAAGGAGAAATCTGGCTGACTTAGAGCAGGCGGATTGCTAATAAGCTCTTTTAACTTATGGAAAGTTTCCAATGTTTCATCGTTCCATGTGAATTTTTGATCCTTTTTTAGTAGTTGATATAATTTAGCGGTAAGTCCCGAAAAGTTTGGTACGAACTTTCTCCTCCACCCTATGAGGCCTAGGAACTTTTGTAATGCCTTCTTTGATTTCGGAACCGGGAAACAACGAATGGGTTCGTTTAATTTAGGGTCGACCCTTATCGTTTTGCCACTAATAATATGACCTAAAAATTTTATCTCCCGTGCGAAGAACTTACATTTTTGAAAATTTAAGGAAAAATTTGCCCTCTTGAAAATTTCAAAGGTTCTTTCTAAATGAGATAAGTGTTCTTCTTCCGTGACCGATTTTACCATAACATCATCAAGGTATAAAACTACAAAAGAACGAGTTGAGTCGTTGAAAAAATTAGTCATAATGGATTGGAAAACAGCAGGACTGCTCTTCAATCCCTGTGGCAAAACGGTAAGGCAATATTGCCTTCCTTTATACACAAAGCTAGTACACTGATATGATTCTTTGTGTAAACTGATCCCATAATAGGCACTAGATGCATCAAAAGATGAGAACCAAGTGGCTTGTGAAACACGATGTAATAGATCGTCTATTGGTTCAACCTGTGCTTGTGGAGAAATAATTTTTGAGTTGGTAGCCCTGAGGTCCAAAACGGGACGTACGCCCCCTGAGGCCTTTCTGACAACATGAATAGGATTTCTGTATGGGGACATCTGTTCTATAGCAATTCCTAACCGTAACCACTTATTTAATTCGGCCTCAAACTCGGGTTGCATTGCTTGTGGGACAGAATAGCAAGGTCCCACAACTGGTTCGTTATCTTTTAGTTGAATTTTGTATGGAGGCGCATTAACACGACGTGGGTACTCGGAGAAGAGAGATCTGTACTGTAATAATAGTTTACGGAGACCTGATCTAATTGGTGGTGGTAAATCATCCCGAGTAGTAATGTAAGTGTCGATGTCTTGTGGAGAGACATTGCATTCGGCATTCAGGAATGGATCCAGCTGATCGTCCCTGTTAACCTCTCCTCCATTGAGAGGTGTCACTGCACAGGCAGCTTGACAGATAAACCTGGGGTCAAGCATGGGCTGATCCATCACTGGCCGCCCTGACTCACCGATTGCAATCTCTCTTTCCTGTATTCCCACTAACATTACATTTGGTTTATTAGTTGAAACAGTAACTGCATTCCCGAGACTATCTTTCATACGAATTTCTTTCTTTTCACGGTCGATGATACAATGGAACTTATCTAAGAATGGGCAACCCAAGATTAAATCCGTTCGCAAGTACTTAATAACAAAAATAGCTATTTCAAAAATATGGTCTTGAATATTAAGATTGAAATTTTGAACCCCTTGAACTGAAAAACTTTCCTTCCCAGCAAATGCACCCAGTGTAAGACCCGTGTACGGCCTTAATTTTGCAGAAGGGAAGCGCTGTTTCAATCTTCTCCACACCTCCCAGTCCATTAGGCAGAGCTCTGAACCACTATCAATGGTAGCAACAAGTTCAACGCCACCGATACTTCCTTTTAGGCTGGGAGATGCCGAGAAATAACGTTCTTCCCCCACCGCAAATGGCTCTTCATCGATTACGAATTTTATTATAAATTCTAAGGAATTCGATGAGGGGTATTCTTGTATCTGAAACTCGGATTTATTATTATTAGGATATTGCGTTTTGTAGTTAATGGGGTGTATGTACCCGCAGTTATCCTCCCCCATTTCATCAGGTAACTGCGGCGTTAGTTTGTCGACTTTACCGCCGTTTCGCGACTATCACTCCCATTTAATATTGTTCTAGGCTCACCGTTACCACGCACTTGCGAATGGATTGAATTCTGGGGTCGATTTACATTATTGTTACTATTATTCTGACTATTACCGTTCTCCCTTCTTCCGTACGCCCTGTTAAAATTCCTCCTGGTGTTATCGCCCCTACCCGGGTTCGATTCCATGTTGGTACGGTCATAGGGACGATAACTCCGGCGATTGTTGAACATGGGCCGATTCCTAAATAGTCGCCGGCCATTATTGTTGTTTTCTGAGCCATACCCACTAGGATAACGAGATCCAGCTTGGGTATAACTCAGGAAATCTGTCTGGCAACTTGCCGTTACCTTCGTCTTCGTCGGTTTTAGAATTTTTGCCTGTCGGGCGAAGTATCGTTTTGGTGGACCACCAACTTCCTTACCGCACAAGGCAGCTAACCGTGAGGTGACTTCTCGCACCGTTTGGCACAAGTGGGACGCTATGGCCCGGGACTCATCGGGTGGAAGAGCGTTAACTATAATATCTACAAGTTCAGCCTGAGAGGGATGTTCAGCTATCTGATAATATAATTCGATAATTTTCCAAGCATAGTCCAAGAGGGACCCATACTTGGAGCGATCATACCGGAGTGATTGTAAGTTTCTCTTTTGGAGCCGTTCGATGTGCTCATTACAATATTCTTCTTTAAAAAGAATCAAAAAATCACTAAACGTCCGGATTTGGTATTTAACCGAAGCAAACCATGCGCCCGAAGCGGCGATCAAACATTTTTCAACTATCTGCAGGCGTTCCCCATCAGTAAGTTTATACATGTCTAAATATTGCTGCAGTCTCCGCAGGAAAACTCGAGGTAACCCGTTAGTAATGTTCCCATCGAAAGTGGGAAAACGTTCGATATCCCGGAGGGAAACTTTAGAGCTCATACTATACGGGGCAGGAAAATAATCCAGTGGAATCAACGCGTTATCCTGAGCAGTTGGGGTTGTCACCGGATTTGCCACCGACGGAGTGGTCACTGAACTGAACGCTCCCATATGACCAAGAGAGGTTTTGTAATTTGTGTTGACCATGTAAGGTTCAAACTTAGGACCCACCACGGTAGTAACCGACGGTCCGGCACATCTCCTTTCCCCTCCTGGCAGCACGCTGTACGATTGTACCATTCCAAAGGTAGAGTGAGCATTTACGCTAGTGACTGTTGTAGTCACAACACTCGACTGCATCGGTACATCAAAATTACTCAACCATGATTTCGAGGTTGGCTGATGCGGGGGGCAATACATTGCTGTGTCCCGTGCATCAGGCAACACTTGACTCTTACCCGGGAGGACGTTACTTCTTTCTGGGAGAATTTTCCCTGGAGAATCGCCATCAGGAAAAGGATAGGAGATATCAGACTTGGCGATTTGCAATTTAGTAATATTCCCCTTAATACTGTCTACTTCGGTTTGAATTCGACTAATTCTTTGGTCAACCGACTCTAGTTTAGATTCTATTGATAGGTCGGATATTACAACATTCAATCTACTTATTTCAGCCTGCTGCTGTTCAACTTTTTGTTCGATGTCACCAAATATTTTGTTTGTACTCTCAAACCTTATATCTATTTCGTTGAATTTCTCATTTGTTTCGTCTCTGAGCTGTTCGGTGGACTGTTGGGCCCGGTATCTAACCTGCTCCAGTTCAGTAGATGTTTGATCTTTCAATTTGCTCATCGAAGAAGCAAAGTCCAAACAGATCTGGTCAATTTTATTGTTTAATACCTCGAATCGAGCGTCGGTCTCTCGTTTCGAGGTATCAAACTTCTCATTTATTTCACGTCTCATTTCTGCATTCTCACGCCTCATTTCTGTATTATTTTGTTCCATGTTAGTGAATCTTTCATTCATATTAGAAAATTTTTCATGCATCATTTCCATCATCTGGCGAATTAATACAGACGCGTCAGACCCTCCAGATGACATTCCTTCCTTCGGGTTTGCCGTCTGATCCCGAGAATCACTTTGATTTCCACTCTTTTCCTCATCGTCGAGGTCAGATATCTCCGCTGGAGATATTTGGCCTCGGTCCTTTTCACAGTCCTCACAATATTTTTCTATTTCGCCGGTTTGAACTTTTTCTGCATTTTCAGCAGTATCGTCCAAATTGGAACAAGCAAAGTGGATCCATTTTAGTCCACAACCGGTACATCTTATAAGTCTCCGCGGGGCGCGAGATCTTTTCTCTTTTTCGTTTAATATGCATTGAGTGCACGTGACATCACACTCGTCCTGTGACACAACAACCTTTTTTGTTGCCATAGTTTTGAGACACTTTACACTTTACAAAAGACAAGATATATATATCAGAAATACACATATACTATAAAATACTTATTCGCTATCCAGACAAGTATTATTCATAAATTAAAGGACTCCCATTCTCTTTCCTTCCTTGAAACCCTTCTAGCGTTTAGTTCTATTTTAGAAAAATTTTGACACTCCTTCTCTTTTTCCCCCTTAGAAAAGGAAACAAAAATGACAAAGTAGCCAACGACTCTACTTGTTTCACTATAAATTTCTCGTATTAATTTCAATGTTGTAATCAATTCAACATGCCTTCAACCTCACTCTTTAACATTCTTAAAAGATTTCAAATCTATCGGTCGCCATTTAAACGGAGATCCGTTGCCATGGGAACAAGCGTTGCCATGACAACCATTCTTGTCGCGGTTCACCAATTCAAACTGATTGGCATGATAACTGGTATTATTCAATTAGCATTTTCAGATCCGTTACCACAGTAAACATGCGTTACCATGGCAACAGTCTTGTCACGTGTCGCCATTCTAAAACTGGAATAAAAGGGAAAGTCGTCGTTGCCATAGAAACTACCGTTTCTTAATTTTGAACATACTAGATTCGATTGAAACGAGAAAACTTTTTATCGGACTTCTAAAGAGAATGAAATCAAATAACTAAATACATGACCGTGTTTATTACATCTAGGATTCCCAGTCACGACCCCCTTTTCAGTTTTATTAAAAAAAATAGAAGAAGAAGATGAAGAAAGGAAAAGGAAAATAGAAGAGGAAAGAGGTAAAGTAAGAAGGTAATAAAGAGGAAACTGTTACTGAATATTTTGAAAAAATATGGTAAAGAAAAGTGAATAATTATCGAATTCCAATAGCTATTGGGTTAATATTTGGTATTAAGGTGATCAAGGGTAGACACATGTTAACCCATACATCCCCGATCTAGATCCATTTAACCCTAACTACCAAATTATCCCGATCTAGATCTGAGATAGATGAGAAAGTTTAATTCTACAGTTTATTCAATATTTCCACTAATATCCAATATTTGAAAAATAAACGACGAAGTTGATGGCATGTTAGAATCGACCACAAAGAAAAAAAAAAAAAATCAGAGTATTACATATTCGTAGAAGATTTTGACTCTCACAGTTCTCCCATGCTGATCATTCGTTCAGGCTACTTCAGTCCTTTTTACTTCCTTCATAGAGCCAACTTAAGTTAGTATTAACATTCAATGAGTTTAATTGAGAACTACCATTAATTATAATAAATCACACATATATGTCAAAATAATGGATGCACTTAATACTAAACCTACATTTCACTCACACACACATTCATACAGGACAATGTATACTTCGGGTTGTATTTAGTTAAATTAAACTAACCTAACTACATTACTATATACATTTATTACATTTCAATAAAAGAAAAATTAGTTGGACATAACAGGGAAAAAATTTAATACATGGAAAGAATGTTTCATTAACATGCATAGAAATTCGCTAATTTTATCAAGACCAAATAACACATTTCTCTTCCTATATATATATTAAAAGTTGAATTACATAAAAGAGAATTTGACAAAAAAAAAAAAAAAATGAAAGACAAAAATAAAAAAAATTCAAAGATCAATACATTTAGGATTCAATGTAATGAATCTATATATATATATCGTTGCGGAAAAGAAAGAAAAAAAAAATATAATCGGTTAATCATCCTTAAAAAAAAAAAAACACTTTAGTAACATTTTATTAGGTCTCTGTCCCAAGAGGAGACATTTCGACGATTTTATGAGTCTTTGTTCTCACATCGATAATAGCTCCTTTTTCCAACTCTCTTTTCGCACTGTGGTTTGTGTCCATGAGAGTGTTTAATTATTTTTGTTTTAGCTATAGACAAATAGTCGCTTCATATCACATATATATTTATATTTCTCATTTCGTCACTCGACGCACTCAATATAAAATTTCAAAGTTTATCAAGGTTAAAAAAAAAATTTTGAATCCAGTCACAGATATTGAGAACATATTTCCATATTCCAGTATTCGCATTAACTTATTAAACAGATTTTAGTTCGTCGAATTTAAGATCACTAAATTTTTCCCTAGTATAGATCTTGTAGTCAAAAATTCTAGATACTGAATAGTTTGGTGTCCGATCGTAGGGGAAGGATTTGTTCCATGTTTTACTGATGGAAAAAGTCGTTGGAGGGGCGCACTGTTTCGTAGGTTGCTAATTTCACTCGCAAAGTAAATTTGGGTAAGGATTAGGGTTATTCTTATTTATCTTACGACCCGCTACTTGTTTTATTCACATGCGGTATTTAACATTATATTCAACTTTAATAGTTACAGACATCAGTAACCACTCAACAAAATGTAATTTATTACAATATACGCGGTAACACTATATGTCACAAATAGTTGGTAAAGGTCGGGTGTCAAAAACCTATGGCAACCTAAACAAAACCAGGGTAAATACCGAGCCCATTACATACATACTCGTATATATATATATATTCATATTATTCAATACAATAAATTTCACTTTAATATCCATCGTAGTATTTCGTCGACGTTTAAATCCTACATAACCGTTCATATTCGACAAGTATTCATATTTTATAAATATTTATATTTTATTGGCTCAAAGACAAAAACAAAAACCCTGACTATCAAAAATTCACTTTTTTTTTTCCTCATAAGGTTGCAACATTGTAATTTATATGTATAAACCCGATAATCAATAATCATTTTCAATTTACTAAAGATCCGCGTAGATATATAAAAAAATAGTTGACATAAGAGGTGGAAATGCAACAAAATGAGCAGGCACGTAACTTTTAAAACTATGTAAGCACATATATAGATGTATATATAAAAAAAATCAATGTTATTCGAAACTAGTGGGCCCAAACTATTAATACATACACACTATATGACCAATCAATAGAAATAGAAACCAGAAATCAGTAATCAATTGATATAAGTTGTATGATCAATGAATAACAAAGGTCTCTAGGAATCTAAAAGCATAGTGTACCTTCCCGTCAATTTCTCCAGTGGTGGATTGAATATCGCGAAAATGGTCCCGAGATGTGCTGCAATACCTCCACGAATTGCATCTCTCGATGTCTCAGTTAGTACATACGATCGAAATAAGTGATATGGAATATTGTACATTTTTATGAGTTTCAGAAATCGGGGGGGGGGGGCGAGGTTGAAAAATTAAAAAAAAAATCTCGAAGTAATGAAGACAGAGAGAGATAGAGAAGAAGGAAGACGAAGAATAGTGGCGCCAAAGACTTAAGTGAGAAATAACTAACGCTACAAAGACAAAAGTCGAATTTCTATCTCGACAAATCCATAGCCAAAATATTCTTAACATGCCAAAAGGGTGGTCTACTCAAATACGTAGACTCAAGGAACGCCCTGCTGCCAAGGATGCAAGTTCTGTGTCCATCAGATCCCAATCCCACAAGAGTTTGGTTGTAAGATTGAAATCCGATCCCCGTATCCGGCCCAAACCAGCAGGTTCCCGGAAATCGTCCGGAAGGTTAGAGAAGGCGCTAATTTAGAATTTCAAGAAAAAAAAAATCATCCGACCTCTTGGAAACTAGAAGATTCCAGAATAGGGATGAAATTAGAGTAATAGCTAAGGTATCCCTAATTAGTGATTTGCCAGAATTAAAAAAAATTAAATAAATAAACTGAATTTTGGATCGGTGACTTCAATTACCGAAACATCACCGATGGCTACCCAGCGCAGACATGCCACCGTCTGGGACGTCGTTAATTTCCCTCATCTAATTAAACTAAGAAAAGACATGAAAATACTTAAGGGGACTAGGGGTCGACGTCCGGGTACGCTATTGACATGAATATTAATTTAGTAGCAGTTAATTTAATCGGATAGTCCGAACTGAGTTATATGAACACTGCACAATAAATAAATAAGGTAAGCAACAAAAACAAAAAAAAAATCTCGGAGAGGCTATGAATGCTAAAGATACAAATGACCGTAACCTGTACTTTTCGATGATCACAGAATATAGCAGTTGGTTTTCTTAATTATCATTTCTGTCGACCTTTAGAAGTAATTCCCATATGATACTACTCTATCTATTGAAAGGCTTAAGATCTGGGGCTGTTATTATGAGGTACATAAATGCAAAGTGACACACAATTCCCAACTATAATTTACTATCCAAGTAGCAAACTCGGTTGGATGAATGCACCGGTGTAGAAGTCTAAACGCGAGAGATATTTTTTTTTTTTCTCTTCGTAAACACATTCGTATTTTCACTATATAAAATTCACTAGGCCTATTCATTTAACTATAGGGGTCATCATCTCGTTCACATTATATATTATATTATTAACATTTCATTACATTCATTCATTATATACTAATTTTCGCACGAAATAATATTTTATAAACACCCTATTTCGTACATTTTCACGCAGGCCATACACATATTTACATTACGCAGTAATAAATATATATATATATAACTATCACAATCTATCACACTCAAACCACCACACGATCACATTCATCGAACCACGTACTCTTTATTTCGAAGCACCCAAATTGTATTTACTTTGCAGGTTTAAAAAAAAAAATCATACATGTATTTACGGAAAGTTAAATTGTCAACGATTAATCTATTTCTGATTTGTTGATAAAACTGAAGCAACAATGGAATTTTCTACAGCCACGGGAGAGAAAAAGAATTTAATACTACATTTTTAAACAAACAGTAACAGCATATGGGTTTTACTTCTATTAAGAAAATAGGTGTTCTTTATTTCCGCGGATTATTCATTTACTATTGGACCTAGCAAACTGAAATTTTCAGTACAGTAAGATCTCATGCTATCTTATAGGAAGGTATACTCATCCGAACCGAAAACCATGTCCACGGGATGTAATTTGAGAATAAATGTCCAAAATCAAACAATCTAAATCACTAAGTCATGCGATGTCGTAATGTCAACAAACAATTGACTACCGAAAAATGACGCTATGGCGCTGTAGTGGAGGCATAATTTACCGTGTACTGAAATATATACTTGTACTCATTAATCAGAAATTTAATATTTACTCTGGTTTATTTATGTTAGAAAAATGGTACTAAATTAAAGCATATTTATACACTGTCCAAATCGAAAATTCACACACTCACACAAACCTACTAACTACATACACCACTGTTAGTATTATACATAAAGACAACTAACTAAACTAAACATGCACCATTTAGTTACATGCATGTTGACAAAATAAATACTCCCTTCCGATATATACCGTCGGCTCTATTTAATTTAGAGGGGGCAAAATGAGAAAGGTAAACACTAGGTCCAATTGACCTGACCAATTGTTTACATAATGACTACCAAAAGTTGATGCCCGGGGGGCACCTTAACGAGGTTTATGGAGGGACCCTTCCCCTGAAAGGGGAAAAGGCCCTAAAACGAACAATAACTAACCCATTCCCCCGCTAGAACCGGTTCAATTTAGAAAAGGGGATAGGAGCCCTCTTGAACTAACTTAAGCTGCCATTATGATTATTTACAGTACTATTCAACCTACTACATACATGCAATTACGAAATAAATAATAGAAAGTCACATTTACTTAATACACGAACAACATGCACTAACAGGTCGTAATTTCCCTAATCCCTACTTGAGTTTAAAATAAAAAAAAGTAAAGTCACTCTTTCACTGTTGTCTATTCTCGATAGGCAGCAAACATGGCTTCCTAGTAAACAGAAATCCGGAAGTCAGATATTTTCCCCTGGTTTTCAGTTCTTTGAACAAAAATATGGATTTCCTGGCTCCTGATTAATCACACGACGTTTATCTATGCAATTAAGTTAATGTTACCTGGATTTTCCTTAACATGTCAGCTTCTTCCCATCAAAATGTGTCAATCAACGTCACAAGCTACGCCTCTCATCAGCGTCTTCGATTATTCTGATAACATTGCGCCGAAAAAGCCAGAGGTAAGAGAATTCCTCCAATCAGAATGAAAACTTTAGCCGCGGAAATTACAAAGCAAATAGAAATTTGGCAAATCCAGATATAACCGGATCTGAAAGTGACTATGGACTAGTGCGAGGGGGTGAGGGAAAGATTAGGTACCTGGCCAAAATCTACATTGGTCTGAAATTAAGGAAATTTATATCCAATAACGGAACTATGTTCCGGTATGACGTCAGAATGGTAAACCTTGTAACTATTCAAGTTATATATCCGTAAATGGGATTTACACTCAATCAAAATATAAATAAATATATTATACAGTGGGAATATGGTTACTAACAAAACCTTTGGGTTTATTATATTTAATTCGAAGTAAAGAGAGTAAGTAAATTGTGTAACTAAACCGAAATTGAATTAAAAAAAAAATTGCTAGGTACAGGGTGCGTAAAAAAAAATTGCCATTACTTTCAACTGTAATGGTATATTACACGTATATGATTTTACTTGTTACAGAGAAAGTTATTAACTTGTTGTTATAAAGATATGGCTCCTGTATGGGTAAGATATCGATGTTGTTTGTTTCTATAAATCTTCGTAGTTCCATTGTTGTTATTTTCGATTTGTGTGAGTTGTTTTGTGCTATTCTGATTTTTGTTATAGTGTTATACATATTTGGTATTAACGTAGACATCCATCCCCGTTTTACTATAGTCGAAACAAATTCTGGCATGCTCATTTACGAATTGTTTATATACATTCCCTATATCCCAGTGGATAACTCTTCTTTTGTATATTTTATCTATTAGATCTAGGAACTCCCATCCATTAGCTGGGATCAAACGTTCTTACTTCCAATCAATCTATTTCATCTAAGACCGGATATGTAATCGTTTTTCCTTTTTCGTGGATGTCTCTTACTTGTGTAAATTATACGTTTAGTATGTTTTTATCTTCAAGTTTGGCTAATCTGTATAGTTGGTTCATATAGGGGTACAACATTTTGGACTCTTTAAATATTGTTTTCTCTTCTTTTTCAGTAGATGTTATCGTGTTGTCTTGTATCCTTTCCTCTTTTGGTGGAAAGAGATATTTCTGATCTCCCTATGTGAATGACATTAATGTTTTCTCTTTTGTATCTTCTTTCTCAGTTGGAGTGATATCTGTGTTCTTTATTCTGCTTTCAGGTTTCATTTCCATGTTAGTCTTCCTAATTGATCCTTTTAATTATTTTTCTTCCTTTATGTCAGTTTGAATATATTTGTCCTTGGTTGAAGTAGTTTGTTTTCTCTTTCTGTTTAAAAAATCTTCTAATCTTTGTTTATCTTTTTTTTCTTACTGGACGGTTCGTTGCGTTTCTTATTTTTTAGTTGTGGTCTTTTATACATAATTTATCTTGCTTATTATCCGTTCACGTGCCATTCTTGTTGATACACATTCTTCTGTATTAGGTGTTTGACAATCCTTATGTCTCAGTTTGCATGGTACGGATATGTTTTTATTCTTCTGGTACCACTGTGGTAATACGATGAAGTCTTTGACTTTGTGTGACTCATAGTCCACGTATACTCTGTCTTTTTTATTAATACTTTCCTTATACCTGGCGATACTTCAATCACTTTGTTCTTTCTTGCCTGCTCTAAATCTGGCTTTGATCTTCTTCGCCTCTTCCTTTTCTTCCTCTTCAAAATTCTGTTCTATTATGGCAGCTACAATTTCTTCGTCTTTGGCATCTGATAGTATGCCGTGGACTATCATTAAAGAGTTTCGCTTCCTAATCTCTTCGACTCTAAAATCCTACTTTATTTGTTCTTTGGAGACAATTTCATTCAAATCTTCCTTGGTAGCTGTTTTCAGGAATACCAGATCTTTTGGTGTCTCATCCCTGTGATTTTTAGTTTCTGTTTCCTAGGGTCTATTGTCTCTGCCAGTCTTCTTACTGTATGTTTTGTGGTCACCTTTACTGTGTTTTGTGTGTTACCTTTCTTCCCTTGACCAATTCTGTCCACGTTAGGTTTTCATCCTGTTCCTTTTTTCATGTGTATCTTCTATTTTCTTTGAGAGCGCCTGCACCTCTTTAAGTACAACTTCTGTGCCCGTGGCTTGCTTGTTTTCCAATTCCCGTAGGTTTTCTTGTAAGATATGACGTTGTTTTTCCCAGGCGATTTCCGATTTACGAAATGTTTGCTTTGTCTGGATCTATTCTTCTTTCAACTTCTCGTGCTTCTTTTCCAAAAATTTGCAGTCCTCTTCTGTTTTCCTTAATTTTCTGCACGTTTCCTGAAGTTGCAGCATAATTTCAATCCTACTTTATGTTATCACTGTTTTTTTCTGCCTCCAGCCTTTCATGTTGTCGGTTTCGGTCTTCTTTGATCTCTATTTTTCTTGTCTGAGGTCTTCGATCTCTTTCTCGTTTTTTTCATTCTTCTGTTTTAATTCTTCTATAAGTTTTTATCCTCTATTCAGTTACCTTTTGCTCCCGACATTAGCTCCATTTCAGTGATAAGTTTTTCTTTGTGCAGCTCATCATATTTACCCTGAATCTTATCACTCATCTTTTCTAATTGTTCGATTTTTCCCATAAGCTGTGAAAGGTCTTTGACCCAGAATGCTATTCTTTCTTTGAGCTTTTCTAAATGGCCCCTATCTATTTCTTTCCAGTCGAACAGTCCTTCCAAGTATATTTTCTGTTCCATTTGTAGAATTGTATCAAAGCCCGGCACCTCCAATTTGGCTTTTTTGGTCTGGTGGTCAGCAATTTCCATCTCTTCTCTCCCTGTTTTTCTTTCTTCCTTGTTTTCGTCAAATAAGGTATTTCTTACGACTAGTGATTGATTCCTAGCTCGTGTACCCGGTGGCGATTTATACATGGCCATTTTTCACGTTGAGCTTGTCTTCCTATAAGTGTGCGTATAAGTGCAAGTTTAGTAATGATAGAGTCACTGTTTAACAGTTATGAATAGTATATGTACTGTACTCGCTAACACAAAAGTCTCGATGGTAAAAAAATTGTCTTTTACGCGTTTACACTAAGACTTGGTGTGGACACTAAGGACATTTCCCCAATTGGGGGGGACCTGAGAGGGGTAAGATTTCCAGGGGTGTGGGGGTTTCCAGGGCGGGTAAATATTTTGACTCTGGAAATCGAAAAATATAAACAATGTAGCAAGGAGATGGGGAGGGGGTCGCCGATGTCATTCCCAAATGGGGGGAAAGGTCAATACCTAATCCATTTTTAGTCGAATATATTTTCGGGAGAGGGAGGGAGACGGAAGGAGAGGTGAAGGACCGCGGGGAGGGAGGGAAAAGGGTTGAGAGCCCACCTCCAAAAAATCAGGTCCTTTCGGTTTGAACGCCATAGTGTCCTAAAGTTGTCTTAAAAGCCCATCTTCTGTTGCATCGTTCCTTATGAGAAAAATTCTAACTTCAGTTTTGTTGAAAATATACTAACTTCAGACTTATCAGAAAGATGTGATCCTATGTTTTCTAGTGTTGAGCCGCACTAGTGAGTTCGTTCACTTGTCCTTTGTTGCTTCACCAGGAAATACTGATCCTTTACTTTTTACTTTTTAAATTTCTTCCTACTCTCACCACATTTAAAGGCACTCACAACGTATTTAAATGGAGAAAATTGCTCCAGACTTTTTTTGTCTATATCTTCTAAACGTTTGGTCCGATTTTGATGTGGTTCCTTTTGTTGCACTTTGGACACATTCACTGTTTGAATGGTATATAGCACTACACAAAAACAGTGCTTTTACCCACTTTTTGGCTCCTACTGAGGAGCAGAAAAATACACGTCTTTTTACCTCCAATGCTCCAAGCTTTATGTATCCCATAATACGCAACTTTTAAAGGAAGGTAGATGGAACTCGCTATTTCCTGTGACCGGTAAAGTCGCTTAATCTGTTTCCCACGAACCAGTTTGTCAGCACATTTGCCAATTAGGTCCTGTATAAGAGAAAATCGGTGTCGTGCTTGTTTTCTAAAAACAATGTTGTAGGAGGTTCCTCCAAAACTCACCCAGTGCCTGTTTCATTATATAAAACAACACTAAAGATATTGATTGAAGCATGATGAGATTTTATATAACATCGACGTATGATTGTTAATAATAGTTTGTGTCTTATTAAGAATAATAAAATCGCTTCTGCACGCCCATATTACATATCTCTGACATAAATTTAATTCCACTCACATGCGTCTTTTCGTGATGTTGCAAGTGTTTACGAACAGGACTGTATAATTTATTTTCGGTATTATTTTACGTACCCTACATTACCTTTACATTACCTTAATATTCTACTATACCCAATAAATACTACATTCTTACCTGAAAAGATCTCTTCGAGGTGCCTACGTCATTCGTTTTGAGAAATATTATAACGATGTCTCTGTTGTAATTTTGAAAATGTATATATTACTTATATCTGATTTTCTTTTCATGTGATTAATTTCTAGTAATGATTAACTTTTTCTTGTTTTCTTTAGAAAGTGAAATACAATTTAAAATGAGCACTGGCATAATTGATAACAATAATTGCAACAGAAATGAGGTTAAATGTTGAAGTTGCTCATTACAATTAGTTCACTAGTCTATATTTCATTACAGGTTATTTGGAAAACTAAACCGAGCTGACAGAGATTTCTTTGTGGATGTTATGTACAGCATTGCCAACATGAATTTTTACAACTTGAACAGCTTCCTCAAATATCAACATAATAAACTTCTGAGTAACATATCTTTGAGTGAAACACAAATAAATGTAAGTTGAATTTAGTTTCCTTTACTTAAGTTGGTAATTTCAATATTTGAATTTAGCCGTCAATGTAACTCAGATGCAGGTGCTTTCTACGAGTATTATAATATGCTTATTTTTTGCAAGTGGCAGAAGCACCTTAGACCAAACATCCTAGTTTTAGGTATTATTCATAGATTTGTCTTTTACTGTAGGGGAATGTTCGCTTTGCAATGCGAAAACGCGTTAATAGGAGAAAGTGTCACAAACGTAACCTTCTAACACTTTCTCTTAGAGATTGACATGAAAACTTTCCGCAGGTCAAAAACATCATATTGAGAAAAAATAACAAATAACTAGTTAATAACTGGAGAAATATTAGTTCAAGCGTGGAAGCGCGTCTGGACAGTAATATGGCAAAAGATGGATGTGTTAAAATATTAAATAATACTTTTGATAAAGTGCATACTTTCAAATATCTAGGATGAATATTAACAGATGAAAATTATATTAACAAAGAAATTAAATGTCGACTAAAAGCAGGGAATTCGTGTTATTAGTCAGTTCAAAATATCTTGTCATTGCGAATTCTATCGAGGAATTTGAAGCTTAAAATATATGAAGCAATAATGATGCCTGTTGTTCTGTATGCTTGCGAAATATGGTCGCTTACTCTGAGGGAAGATCATAGACGGAAAGTATTTGAGAACAAGCTTCTGAGACGAATATTCGGACAAAGAGGAACGGGAATGGAGAATTGCGGAAACTTCATAACGAGGAACTACATAATTTATACGGTTAACCAAACATTGTTAGGGTCATCGAGTCTAGGAGGCTTAGGTGGGCAGGTTATGTAGCTAGAATGGAAGAAAGTAGAAACGCTTTCAAACTCTTAACTGGAAGACCAATAGGAAAACAATCATTAGGAAAACCTAGGCTCAGATGGGAGTATTAGGATGGATTTTGCAGAAATAGGAATAGAAAGTAGAAACTGGATCCAGTTAGCTAAGGATAGAAGTTAGTGGAAAGCTTTTGTGAATGCGGCATTGAACCTCCGGATTCCATAGACCATAGAGTTAGTTAGGTTAGCACTGAACACTTTTTACACATATGATGTGAAGGTAAAATTCTACAATGACAGGTTTTATTGTGGTCTACAGAAATGCTTAATAAGATAGATCTGGCTTTCGAACAAATATGTGTCACTTTTAGTCAGTACCTACTGAAGTAGTATATTCAACAAATTCGTTTTCTAAGGTACCAAGTAAAATACTTTATTAAATTTCTAACCATGCTAAAAGAGGGAAGAATCGTTTCTACCATCAGTACTTGTATATCAGTGACTAGTGTGAAATGTCAAGCTTGTTTGTGTAATAGTCAGTATTCGAATTTTAATTTGAATGTTTCATAAGTAAAAGATATACTTAAAACTGTTAAAAAAAACAAACTGTCAATATTTTGCCACCATTGTCAATACACCTTTTGTCCTAAGTGGTTCATTTAATAGTGCAATTTAAATAAACTGTACAGTGTATAGTGTCATTGGAGCTGTTTAATCGTATTTGGTTCGAAAATACTTTCTCTATTCGATGTATTGGGCTTGCTGTCATTTCAATGTTTAAATTGGACAAAATTGAAACTACTAGGATAAACTAGAGACCTATTGCTTTCACAACTTGCAATATAAGTATTTGACCTGAGGATTAAGTCGATTGGCACTTGGTGTACAGTAGGGTGGGCCGAAGTTTCCTTGTTTTTGGAATTTCGATTGGCCGGGTTGCGCAAAATTGCCTTGTGTTAGTGATAATCAACTCAGAAAATTTTAATTTCCTTGGTCAATTCCTTCCTTTGCGTCATGAGACTTGAACATTTTTATAGCTGCAGCTATGCTACCCGCATGACACTACGAAGAAACTTTTCGTAGCTGTAGTAGTCGTTCTAATATTTTCTTCTGTCTGGCTCAAAGAAAGTTCTTTTGTTAATGGTGGCTCGGTGACGTCCGTTGAGAACAAATCGATCATTTCATTATATTTACTTGCATTTAAGTTTACTTTCGGAACTAAAAAATTACGTACACTTGATCTCTTTCACTTTTGATCTGACTACACTTTTTTATTCTTCTCCATCCTAAAACTTGGATGTTCTGGCTTTTGCCAGAGATCATTGCTAAAAAGTTTTCCCAGGATGGGCAAAGTAAGCGTTGGAAATAATCACAGTATACACGATTCTTCTTAATTCCTCTGGAAAAATGGATGCAGACCGAGCGGGTAGCCACAAGTGTCACAACCCGTTCGTAAGAGAAGAAATTCGCTTTTTTTATGTACCAAACTTCTTTGCTGACACTGTAAGCAAACGAAGTACTTCTTCGGGATTTTCGGTGTTAATGTATAATCGAAGAATGCGAGAAGCTGTTGTCTACCATCGGGGCATGGCAATTGGTCCAGTCTTTTTCTTCAGAAGGTTTGGCGGACACAAACCTTCTGAAACGACTCGGCAAATTTCCCAAAGGTACTGCTGCTCGTTACTGGACTGTGTACTAAATTACAATGTTTCCGACTTCTTATAAAACAATGCTTTACATATTATTATTGTCGTGTACAATGTTATTGGTAAATCTAGATTTTATATTATTGCACAGCCGATTCAAAATTACTTGGTATCAGAGCACTTGATTAAAACTTTCTTTATAATATAAAGGGGTCTAAAAGACATTGTTCACGCTATACGTGGAAGAAGCTGCAATGTAAGGTTGACAACATATTTCTCACGCTATATATAAAAAACATGGATTGAAACATTAAATACAGTTTTTCGTCTAATTGATTACCATTTTGAACCACATAGGAACAATGTCCCAACTCACGTTTTATTGTCGGTCTCAGAATGCTTCAGTGTAAAAAAGAATCGAAGATTATAGCTATGCTACACAACTTTCTTCTTAGTGTCTTGCGGGTTGCATAGCCGCAGCTATAAAAATGTTCAACTCCCATAAGGCAAATGAAGTGGTTGACCAAACAAATCCATATCTTATGAGTTTACTACCACTAACACAAAGTAACTTTTCCTCCACCCGGTCAATCGAAATTTTAAAAACAAAATTGGCCCACCCTAATGTTCATTTCACTCTGGAATAAATTTCAGTTTTGGCATCGTTCTTTCTAATCCACCACAAATTATCTTACTTATCTTCTAAGATGGATTATAGATAAATTCTTGAATCATCACCACTGATGCTACGCTTTTGATTTAGCTAATGTTGAGGACAGAACTTCGAGTTGTGGGACGGTAAAATGTTTATGTAGGTATTATCTTCATGGAATATATGCAAGTTCTAGCTACGTTCAATTACGATCGTTATTAAAGACTGCGTAACAATTTCCTCAGGAAAATGATGTCCCTTAACACAGTGCTCTTAGTGTCGTGATGTTATTTCTCATCGTCAGCACATATCTGCAAATGAAAAGGCTCCTGACTATGGTTTACTATATGATGATGATGTAGTTAATTATTATTGCTTCAAGTACCCTCATTTCTCATTGAACTGCTCAATTTACGTTAAATCGTATTTTCTGGAGATCGAGAGAGACAGGCTTTCGATTCCTGAGTTGGAAACTCAATTTATATACTTCTCCATCCAAAAATAAACTTGTCTGTTAAACCGAATTTGAAGGTTGTTAGAATCTGTCACTTATTATTTGATAAGATTTCGTTTGACTTTTGGTTGCTCGGCAGGGGATACACAATTGAGAATGATACACAGTTAATCCAAGGGGACTTGCTCCCTGGACAGGTCTCCTCACCATGACTTCCTTGACCACATCTTGTAAGATACCCAAATCTGCGTTACAGATTCTGCTGCTGTTGCAGAATGGTTGGCACTTAAACCACCGAGAAGTACTGAGAATATGTGAACAAAGTTTGGTTAAATAATAAGCAATCTTTACGAATTTGGTTATATATGAAGGCAGATTATAATAAAGAAAAACTGATTTTATTGCTAGAAGTTCACCCGACTTCTTACTTAGTGTATTGTGCTTTGTGTGGACAAGCTAGCCCTGATTTACTCGCTTCGTTGAATACATTTAGAAAATCTCAGTACAAAACCATTCCGTAGTTACCATTGATTAGATCCTATAGTTCAACTATGACTCATAGTGTTTCAGTGCAATTTAATCTAAGCAGTATTTCATTCTATTCTTCGCATATCATTTCAACTATCACTGTTACTTTTTTAGCTGACATATTTCACCTTTCTAACTGTGTACCATTACCTCCATTCATGACAAAATATGTCATATTCTATATTCCTTGTAGTTTTAAGGGCGCAACTAGTACACTGTTAAGCTTTTTTCTCTAATTACAGGGTGATGAACGACTGATTCCACAGTAACAGAATTTTCCAAAGGTATTTATTTTCAGAAGCATATAGCCTACTACTTGGTTCCGAACCTCTTACCGGCGATGTCGGGTCCTGAAGATTTTACAACGATTCCCCTGTAAATGGTTTGACGTTTTAATATCAGCATTTTAAAACCTGTGATCGCAACGACATTATATCGGAAACTAATCAGTGAGGGTTAGAGATACTCTACCATTAACCTTGTTGGCACACTCTGAATGTAAGATCAGTGTTGGTTCAACGTGGATAACTGGGAATGGCTGACATACGAAACACCATCTTCATCGCTAAAGCTACATACTTACATAAGATTAGAAAGATTAACTCACAACGAGTAAATACATTGAATAAACGTAGCACAAAACTTACCAACCCAAAGCAGAAATAATAATAAAAATTACTATTTTTTTCTAGTTCTTAAAGTTCTCTGTTTACTTTTTAAGTTTCAACTCTTTATTTTTCCTTAAAGTCTACTGCATACTGAAAATCAGCTGGGCTAGGACAAAATTAAAAGTTTGTGTACGTACACGTTAATAGGTAAAATTCCTTCAGAGCTCATTTACCTTGAGACACCCACCACTCATCTTTGAGACCATAGCAATAAAGAGAGCAGGAAAAACATGGGGATGAAGGAGCAATAAATGAAATGCCTTCTCAGTTTCACTCCCGTCCTGGCGACGATGTTATGTGCCTTTAAAATTGTGTTTAAAATGAAGGCATTGTCTATATTCCTATCAATAAAACTACAAGGATAAGACGTATTTTGTAGGAGTGTTTGAAATATTTTTAATTAGTATTTAATGAAATATATTGTTTCAAAAGTGATTTTTCTATTCTGTAGGTGAGAAGACTTCTGGGTGCCCTATTTGACAACATAGATAAGCAATCAATTAAGGAAGTATTAATGGGAACTGAATATGGAGTATGCTCCTCTTACAATAGTGCATATGTAGCAAACTTGAAGTGAGTATTTGGAACACTAAATGTAATAATTATTCATAATTCACTTAAACATTACGTGTTTTCTGTAATCTGGTCTTCTCCATTAGATAAGAAAAGAGTAGTAATTTGAAATCGGATTTGAGAAATCGTGGAAAGGAGACAATTTTCTGGAACAAAAAGGTATGCGTTTGTTATTAAATTTGATACAGAATAATAATTATAACGATAGCACCATTTCAAGAAGATTTGGTTTTCATTTTACAATGTGACACTCCCAAAGAATGTGATATTAATACTGAAACTGCAAGTATACATCTATTCTACTTGTTAGAATAAAGGGATAAGGTGAAATATAGAACTTGTTTCTTGGACGCTGAGTACCGATGACAATGGATTTCACGGAATATTAAGACTCTTAACACTTGAAAAAAAGGAATCAATTCCAAATGTTTTACTAGACGTTCTCAATTCATATACCCAGAAAGGACAGATTAATTATTAACAGAAGTTGAAATGTGACTTACAAATACTAGCACAAATCGAAAGTATCTATGAAGCAATGATTGAATCCAGAATTCCACGAAATAAAAAGAATTCAATCTCCTTATAGTATCGGCTCCATCATTTGCTTCTACATTAATGATAACATTAGTTTGTAAGTTAATCCTTAATAAAGCAATCCTGGTCCAAACATGAACATCCCTAGATATTACACCGGAAATACAACTTTCATATAGTTATTATAAAATTTCAATGCGTCATTCTTCAGTTGGTCAATAGATATGAAGGATGAATCACAATAGTCAGACAGAATCAAATCTTTCTAAAATGTAAAATCATGTGAAAATGTGCGTGAATCTATTACAGAAGAATCAACAGAAATATTATATAAAATGTGAAATCGGTCTGAAGCAACGGACTGAAACACGGAATCTTAAAACGAAAACACGGAACCTCACCTTACATTCTCACTTCTCAACACGGCTTTCTATTTAAAAGCTCAAGTCTCACAAACGTAATTACATTTTAATGTGCAGTTTAATACTCAATTAGAATAACAATACTCAAATAGATGTTATCTACTTTGATCTCCCCAAGGCCTTTGATTCTGCCAGCCACATTCATCTTCTTCATAACCTTTACAATAGATTTAATATACATGACAAATTTCTCTCTTTAATCACCAGCCAATTCAAGGCCGTAAATAGAGAGTTGTTCTTTCATGGGTGACTTCTAGCCCCCACCCGTAATCTCAGGGGTGCAAAAGGGTAGTGTAATTGGGCGCCTGCTATTTGTTCTATACATGGAAGTCTACTGTTCCGTCCACATACCATATCAACGATTTCCCTATTACACTTTCTGCTAGTCATAATGATCTTGGTGTAATCTTTCATTCGAAACACATTCTCTGACCACATCTCCTCAGTTCTTAGGAATTCAATGTACATGTTAGGGTTTCTTTATCGATTTACTGAACTACGCACTGTTTCATCATTAGCAACTTTTTATAATCCTCTAATAGCGCCGCACATACACATCTCTCTAGACTTGATTCTATTCTTAATTTCTTTATTGCAATAGTACGCTTTCGTGTTCCCTCACTTCGATCTTAATATTAAAACTCCGGAAATAAGCAGAAATAATTCTGACCTGAAATTCCTTCATAAAATAGTTAATGGAAACTTGCTTCAAGAACTATCCTTAAGTATCCCTTCACGCATAATCAAGAATACCCATCTATTCCATCTTGCTCGCCCTAGGTTGACAGTTATACAGAAATCTCTTTTTCATTGAATACCAAACTGTTATAATCATTTAACAACTGATGTGGACATTTTCTAGAGATACCCGGTGTTTGAAAGATCAATTAAACGAATTTTGGCAAAATAATATTACTTTTGCAACATTTGTTACACTGTTTTTTCCCTTTTTGTTTTCTCCTGTTTGTTAACATTTCCCTGCGTAAAATGGCAACGTTATGCTGTGTCTGGAAATTTGTTCAATAAGAATAAATAAATAAATAAAATCAGATGAAGAAGAAAAAATGACAAAGAGACTAATGAAACTTTAACTTGATATTCATAATTATAGATCATTCTGAAGAGATGTAAATCTCCTAGACATTAAAAAATCAAATCGTTACGTAATACTCAAGATCCTAAAGACAAGTTTGATATTTGATATCGAGAACAAAGGAAACAAATACGACAAAATGATGAAAATATTATAATTACGCGAAAATACAAATGAAACAGGACAATAACAAAACTATAAAATGAATAAAGATAATTAGTTAACCATAATGAGACTTTCAGGTCTTATAACCTAATCTGAGGTTCGATCGTAATAGGCTCTAATCTGTACTTTTGCAAAGAGAAAAATTAATAACTATTTACAAGAGTTATAATGTTATTAGTTTCTATTTTACAGGATAAGATAAAATAAATAAACATTTGAATATTAGTAACCACGGAATATCTAACCGGATTCAATTTATTTTAAAGAGCGATAGAATCCTAGAACATTCTTACGAACTAAGTTTGAATGTTTGTACCAGTGAATTGAAGTAAAGAAAAATTAATATTGAATACTCACCATTTATAGAATACTTCTTCGAAACAGCGTTCTGTAGCTTACTCGCGAAATTTAAAAAAAATCCAAAGTTTTAGGAATAATTGAAATGATTTGGTCCGGAACAGAAGCCACGGGGCTTCCTCTAACGGTTTCATACTGACAGAACACTCACCTGATAGGGAAGCGATAAGGAAGCGATTTTCTATTTTTTTCAATTCCGTTTACCTGGTCCTACTCATCCATTTGATAGATTAGTGAGTACACTGTAGTTAAGCAATCATTACTATTGGCATACAGTAAACATAAGTGTGAATTTAAGTACGCTTAGTTGAAAAGATTCAATGAAACACAATACTCATTAAATTATACCGTATAAATTAAATACTTCCATAGATTTGCTACTTCGATAATCCTATATTAGAAGTGAACCATCAGATTATGTCAAAGAGGAGATTACAACAAAGTCATCAATAAAAGTACAATTATCCCTTCATGAAAATTCGTGTTGAAGACGTCTATACAAGACCGCTCCTGAAAAAGTGAGGTGTAAAATTTACTTGTACCAATACTTGGATATGGCTCATTATGGATTTAGAGCTTCATTGCTTTAAATAAAAGTAAAACCTGACAAACACTATAGTTTATTAAAAATAATTTGCTTTGTCAGTTTTTACTTTTAGATGTTGGGACAATACATGAGTAATTACATATGTTTCTTGGTAATATGTTTAAATATTTTTGGACATATTTGATCGTGTATGCAGAACTGATTCTTTAAAAATATGAAGGACGGAATATGGGGAAATGAAATAGTAGACCAATTTTTGGGAGTAATCAAATTCTGAAATAGAAAGAAATAGAAGAAATAGATAAAGCATAAGAAATACAAAAAAGCCCATTTTGTGAATTAATAAAGAGAATCGAATAAAATATTAAGGTTTAGCAAACAAACACAATATTTTTGCTATCAAAACAAGAAAACTACCTATATATACCCGTTACAACTGATGGGGCTTCTGGTATTTCAAAAGCATGATACCTAATATGAAGAAAATCGTGGTATTTAACCATTATATTCAACATCACTATTTAACTTGTTTCAAACAAACAGAAAAGAAATAAGAAACATTTCCATCATATTTGAATGGTCTTTTTCCTGTCCATTTGTTTTCTCATGAATAATAAATACATTAAATATTTAACTCATTTGTTACTTAAAGCAAAGAAATTATCTCTCCCTCTAAACCTAAAACACGCACAGCAAAGGCTATATTAACATTTGCTGAAGACTTTTTTGGATTTTAATGGACAAAAAAATTAATAAAGAACGCCCTTAAGATCTAGTTAAACAATAATGATTTGCATAAAGAATTTACGTTTAGTTTTCTAATTTTCTTTTATACATACTATTGTTTTGCTTAGTGACACAACGAGGAATAATGTTCATTCGAATGCAGTCAAAACAATTTCTATCAGCCAATATACTCAGCGATTCACGTTGTATTCGCCGCTTCCAAGATCAAAGGTGAGTCTTCATATACTCAATACTTCTTCATTTTAATACTTAACATTATACAAGAAACCAATTACTCAAATATTTTGAAGATTAAAGAGCATATCAAATGAATGTAATTAACTGACTGACTATCGTTATGATTCTTTCACAGCTTGAGTAACAAAATATGATATATATACAAAACTAAGAGGACGTGTAGAAAATATGTTGAGTACATGATGTATTTCGTAAATAAGATGAACTTATGTTTGATAATACTAACAACTAGCTGATACTCTTAGTAATCATCTAATAACATGAAACAATAATTTAAGTGAATTAATTCATCCTTAGATCTTCCAGAATTGCAGTAATAAGTGACCCTATTTTTTATCACTTTTTGGCTTTTATCAGTCCACTCATATATCTAAATTAACTGTTGATTTTAATTACCAGTTAGCTAAACCCTACAAAATAGAAGGCATCTCCAGGAGTGATAACCTGTTAGAGGTGTATAAGTTTTCTATTAGCAGAAAACTACCCACATGTTGAAAACAGTACAAAATATCATAAAATTGGGCGTTTTATGACTGTTATATGAGAAGCGTTTCTAATTAAAAATATACATATACCAAGTTCCAACACTCTAGGTCAATTTTGATTCAACCCTTGCCAAAATTTGACATTGAAACCACCTACCGCCAATATCTCAGAAATAGTGCAAATATCGCAAAAATCTGTGAAAAAAAAAATCCTTAAGGGTCGAAGCACAACAAGAAACACATACTAACGAAGTTTCAGTACTCTATGAAAATTTTGATCCCTTCCCCAACACGAAATTTTCCAGCAATCATATAGAACAATGAAAGAAGGTTTTGCTGTACACTGAATTGATCATGTTGTGACTGAAGGAACACAAACATCCCTCAACCCCGCTTGCATACTGTCCGTTATATATATTGCAAACAATATAACTTACTTATTATCTCCCCTTCGATCATATCAGAGTTTGCTTTGGTTATATTACTTTCTCTATGCGACCGTATTTACGTCGTTTTCATACTGTGTACGGTCCGAGGAATAAGAAAACACTGTACATGGCTGTATATGTCATTAATGAGACTTGATTTTGTTTACCGTGGTGATGGTATATTCAAAACGTTGCTAAAGAAGTCCTCTGCTGAATAGAATATACGATATTCTCTTATTTAACTTGCTTAAATTCAGTGTTAGCTTAAAATTCTTTGAGATAATTGTGCTAACTGATATTTAAATCGAGTTGCTGTTTTAGAAATATTGGATTAAGTCTATTCCTGAGTTACAGGGTATATGTCCTTAACGTCACAACACTCAAATTTGCTAGCATCACTGTTATCACGTCCCAACTTGAAAGCAACAATAACAAAGTCAGGCGTGACAAACTTGAACTGCGAGGTAACATCGAGCCCGAATACTTATCTATATCATATCGTTATATACTTTGATATGTACGAAACGTGATCAGGTGAGACTGTATTGAGGTTATGTGCCGAGATGTTTATAGCATGGTGTTTCTTGTTCTCCACAGTCTATGTCCTAAGCTTAACATTAAGCTTCCTTGCATGAGCTAGCCTGGCTTCAAACAATGGTGGTCCTCAAATAATATAATTATCGCTAATAGTGAGATACTCGTTCTTAATTGAATTAGTGAGTAGAAAAACGGCAAAACTTCCTTTGCAAAACTTTCCTTTGGAAAAGTAAAAACAATTCTGGTTGTCAATACTGCCGTTTGTATATATAGGAATATTATATTGGACTTTTCTTCGAATGGAAAGAAATTTCATTTTCTCAAATATTAAATAAATAAGTATTGAAATTGGATATTTAGTTACATATAAATTGATGCTTAAACCTTTCTTCCTTAGTTTTGGAATATTCTCCTACTTCCATTCAGCAATTCAATGCTGGGACTGAAATAGCCTGGGATAATTAAGGATCCGCCTGTTACGAATTCAATTAAGATTTAACTCTTCAAATTGAAGGGTATTAGTTGGTCAAAGTTTCGAAATCTCATTGACTCTAATCCTTTTAGTGGTTTCCGTATAAGAGAGGGTATAAATGTACTCAAACAGACTAATATTGATAGTTATTATGCTCCCATTAGGCAATGCAGATTCGACAGACCACGGTGATATGTTTGATAAGGTGTGCAAAACTTGGGGAAGGTATCCTCACTGATAGGCTTATCTTTGTTTTTTCATCAATGTCTAACTGACGAGTACTTCAACAGTTTTTAAATTGTATGATATAATGCTGAACTCATTAAAGCTTTGAAAATTCAGATTGGAAGAAGTATGTATAAGTCGTCTAAAGTCATCTTAACTTATCTAATATTGACTAATGAGTTGAGTTGAGTTTATTTTGAGTTTAACGTCCCGTTCAGCAGCGAGGCTATATGAGACGTGGACCTACTGATCAAGGTGGAATCCAAACCACATGAACTCCCGCCGGTAATCGAACCCGGGTCTTCCATGCCAAAGGCGCATACGCTAAGGAGCTCAATATCGACTAATGATGTGTATGCAATATCAGTAAAACGTATCCTGAATAATAAATAACCTTTTAAATGGTGCTAACATTTTGCGCCGACACTTTTCTAATATATCACGCTGTGCACTATTATTTTGAGTTTAAACGATTGAGTCTTATATATTTCCGTGCGGGCTTTTGCCGTGGAAGGCTCGGGTTCGATTCCCGGCGGGAGTTCATGTGGTTTGGATTCCACGTTAATCAGTAGGTCCCGTCTTATATAGCCTCCGTGCTGAAAGAGACGTTAAACTCAAAATCAACTCAACTCTATTATATATCATAACTTTTAAGTTTCCGTGGCACTTGCATTGATCATTTCAGTACTATTCACATGACTTTGGAGTGCGCCTCTGCTTTACACAAAGACATCCAATACATTCCAGGAATTGACCATTGATTTTACGATTTTTTTATAAGAACGTCGGACATGATACCAAGCGTGCGTTATTATAACCGTTCATCAACTCTGAACAAAGTCACCTGTTCCGATTACGCGCGGCTACGAATTGTTCAGCTTTCAATGTAGACAAGTGTCATAGCAGTGACACAAGTTGATATTACGGTATTGAAACATCTCTGATTTGGTGTTAATCACTAACTACCTCAGTTTGTAACTGCTTTTCAAGGCGAATGCTATTTTCGAGAAAATAAAATGATAGCAAATACTTATAAATAATTATCTAATTTGAGTACAACAAACATATGTCACCATTTTTATTAATTCGACAAACCAAGTATTTCGCATTTACCGGTAAATATAAATGAACACATACGTTCTAAAAATGTTTCCTATCCTAGACAATGTTTCTTTTGTACAAATTATTTGATTATTTCAAATATACTCATACTACTTACTTAAATAGTATGCAACATACATCTAAAATATTGAATTAATCAATACATGTAAATGCAAGAATAAAGAATACATAAAATTTATCAAGGAATTCTATCCGAAGACACTCTCATGTTTATGCAATAATATTTCATTTTTCCTAAAAGCAAATATGACTAAATGTTACATCAGTTCAACAAACTCATAACACATTTTTAATTATGCCTCCTGCGTTAAGTTTAAAGAATCCTTATCCCCAGAACATTGATCTGTTTATCAGTATTCCCACGCCATACAGGTGACAACAAGGTAAAGACAAGTTTGTAGAAAAAAAGAAGTGGTACATTCTCAAATATGTTTTAAAATTGAAAAGGTCTAGGGGACCCGGTAGTAATCGTATTTTGGTATACATGTATATATACACCTTAATGATTTACACTTTTCAAAGAACTTCATAGTGTATCTATGTATTATATTACTATATATATATATATATATATATATATATATATATATATATATATATATATGTGTGTGTGTGTGTGTGTGTGTGTGTGTGTGTGTGTGTGTGTGTAGATAGATAGATAGATAGATAGTAAAAATGAGGTTGAAACAACACATAATGACTAGCACTTTAGCATGTTACTTGTGTGTCAATTCAACACCAAAATTTTCTTTTTTTCCTAGTGACGGATGACTAGCTCCCGCCCACCCAAAGGGTACTGCCCTTTATATGGGGATGTGGAGTGAAAAAATGATGGCTATTAGGAAAGTATGGATGGGTACTGTGAGATTTATTAAATTTTATTTCAACATTATATTGTACATAATCATAAATATATTGGGAGGATATTTACTGATCAAGAGAACAGTAAATCATATATAAATGGAAGAGGTGGACATTATGGCCGTTAACCATAATCATAGCTTAGGGTGGATGGGATGAATGGAAGTGAGGTGCACTAGTCGTCACGACAACGGGTTTTGTTAGCAAAACAGATGTGGGTTATCTTCTGATCCGGGGGCAACTCCGGATCTGATGGAGACACGGGCAGCACAGTTAAACAAGACAACTACTGTGCATAAGATGGAATGATGGAAGGTGATGCAGTAACGGTAATGTAGTCTGTGATGAAAAGATGATCGGGACTGTCAGGAGGTAAGGAGAAGTGTAGATGGTAAAGAGGAGTGAAAGAGGGGTATGTCAGGGAAGGACATTTGAAGGACGTAAAGAAAAATGATGCATTGTGTCTAGAAGCATGGGATGACGAGTTTGAATCCGAGAAGAAATGTATTGAAGGCGTAAAGTTTCAAGGTGAAAAAGAATGTGGGGGAATGGAGTGCGATCGTAGAGTTCATGTGTTGGACTAAAGGGGACGATACGGAAAGCTAAGCGGAGGGCATGTCGTTCAAGAATTTGAAGTCTAGTATAAAATGAGGGAGCAGCGGCAATTCAGGCAGTGAAACCGAAGGTGAGAACTGGGCGGAGAAAGACTTTGTAGGTTGTTAAGAGCGTGTGTGTATTCAACCCCGAGGTAGTACCAGTGATACGGCGTAAAAGGTTGAGGCGATTGTAGGTTTTGTGCAGATAGACTTGAGATGGGCAGTCCATTTAAGATGCCTGTCAAAGACTATCCCTAATTAAGTGACAGTGTTTTGAGGCTGAAGAGGAACGTTGTCAACATGAACAGAGAAGTTGGCAGGATTGCGGTAGACGCGAGAACGTTTGTTTGGAGGAAGAAAAGTGATAGACTGTGTTTTGGCAGCATTAAGTTTCAGTCACCAGCGTCTGCACTATCAGAGAAATGTATTAATAGCAAGCTGCGGTGTGCGTTTTATCTCGTGAAAAGTATTAGCTGTTGCAAGAAAGGTGTTGTCTTCTGCAAATTGATATTAGCTGGTATAGTTTGGTAATGTTGGAAAATCGGCCACATATAACAGGTATAATAACGGAGATAAAGAAGAACCTTGAGGAACACCAGAATGGAGAAAAACAGGATGTGAGAGGTGATTGTTGATAGGTATATAAGTAAGACGGCAAGAGAGAAGTGGAAGATGATATAACACAGAGGAAGGCGGAAAGAAAAGAGTTTATATATAAGACCAAGATGCCACACCTTATCAAAAGCTTTTTTCCAGATCGAAAAAGACGAGACAGGAAGGTTTAGATGTGTTGAACTGTAATGTGATATTGGTTGTTAGGCGCATAAGTCGATCAGTGATACTGTATGAAGACCGAAATCCTGATTGAGGAAGCGGAAGAAGATTATGAGCTGAAAGATGATGATGTAGACGTGTGACAAGGATGCGTTCCAGAATTTTGCTAAACACAAGGGTGAGCTGAATAGGACGCTACGAACAGACAGCACGGGGTGGCTTATTTGGTTTGGGAAACATGAGACTGATTGATGTTTTCCAATGAGTCGGTATGAAGGCTGTGCGTAAAATAAACGTATAAATAGCAGCAAGTAAATGAAGAAGAATATATGGAGCCTCTTTAACATGCTGGTAGGAAATATGGTCAGAACCTGGGGCGGAGTTGCATTTGTGGACGACTGTGCTGCGGATATCTTCCACCGTAACCGGTGCTGTGAGGATATAGTTACCTGGTAAATGATGATTGAGATTAGGTTGAAGATCTGGTGAGGAAAGATTTAAATTATCTGTTGGATGACGGCGAAGAGACGGATCAGGCGAAAGCGGAGTGAAAATTCCTTGAAGATAATGAGCAAAGGCGTTTGCTTTAGCTGTATCGTCAGGAAGTGGTTCGTCTCCATCTAAGAGAGGATAAGGTGTTCGAGATGAGCGGCCAGCGAGTTGGTGGAACCTCTTCCAGTACTTTGTGGGATGAGTGGTGGTGGAAAGATCATTGCAAGTAGCTATCCAGCGACGGCGTTTATAAGCAACCAGGTAGTTGTGGACAGTACGTTGATACTGACGGTGCAGACGGAATGACTCAAGGTTACCAGTGCGAGTGAAGTCTCGATAATGTGCCCGGGAACATTTGATAAGTGCAAGATACTGAGGAGGTAGAGCTGGTTTGTAAGCATGAGCGGAATATGTTGGGCAGAGGCAGTGTGGATGGCAGCGGTAATAGTATCTAATGCGACATAAAGGTTATCTTCTGTTTCAGGTTCCGGGATATTTTCTAACTTATGTTGAAGTAGGGTGCGGTAACCGTTCCAGTTGGCTTCGTTGAACATGGGATAAGAGCGAGGAAGTGGAGGAGGAGTGCGAGAAGCAGAACGTGGAGTTGTGATAGTCAGAAGTATTGGCACATGATCACTGCCAAGAGGATCCAGGATATCTAGCCTACAGTGAGTCTGGAGATAAGAGAAGAAATAACTACATTCGGCGTCATATTACTACAAGGTCGAGTAGGCTTGGGTAGTGGATGAAAATGGCCGGTAGTATGCGTGGTAAGGCAGTTGAGGAAATCATGTTACTAACGGTGAGTGCGACTATGAAAATTCAGATCAGCTAGAATTATGTAAGTGCGATAGTTATCTGTAATGTATTGAATAAACTGATATGGAAGAGGATATCCTGGACGAATGTAGATGGTCGCAACAGTGATGTTAAGTTGTTTGAAATATAAAGTAGTAACTAGTTCAGGTAAGGGATGTATTGGAAGCGTAGTGCGCAGAAAAAGAAGAGATGGAGAAAATCTTATAGCGTCCCCACCATTTGCCCTCCTTGCTGGCGTCTGGTTATCGTATCGAAGCATGGTATAGTGCTACAAATGCACGTGGGTGCGGGCTGTAAGATGTGTCTCGTTCGAAACGAAACAAGCCACGTGTTTTTCGAAAAGTAGCTGCTCATATAAGATTTTATGGTGAAGTAGAGAACGAATATTCAGAAATAGAAAAGTAATATCCATAATGATGGTAAGGTAGTAGACTGTGGGGTAGTGAGTCTTAAACTTCTGTTTGCGACGGATCTGAATGGAAGTAAACAATTTGGCCAGAGTAAGTAGCTGTGAAGTTGATGTTTAGGATGGCTTTGGTAGTTTGTTGAACTTGGCAGAGGATATGGTTGCGCAGTAGAGGATGAATATTTTGTAGTGTAACTGTGAGATACGATACGAATTGGTTAATTGTGATTGTCTGACAGATATCCTGAGGAGCAGATGCAGCTTGGCTAACATGTGGTTTCAATGGCACTGTTATTTCTGGTTTGAATGGGTCCGCAGTAGGTTTAGCCACCTTACATTTGTAACTATAGGTAGCGTGAACAATATCGTTACAAGTTGAACATTTAGGAGTTTGGTTAAGGTTAGTGCAATTGCGTGTGCTATGAAGGCCAGTGCAGAATCCACATTTAAGTTGGTTTGGAGAGGAACCAGTTGGATGATCGTTATAAACTTGGCACTTTTCACAGCGCATAAGAAGTGGAGAAGGAGAACGAGAAGGCTCGACACGATGACGTTTACGGTAGATGAAGACTCCATTCGATAGACGAGAGTCGATGGTGTCGTATGAATTAGTTAAAACTCGAACCATATAGGTTTTTCTTGAGTGTTTTTAATATGGATATATTTGATGATAGAATGTCCGTCCAATTGGAGTTCCTGACTGATTTCGTCATCTGTGAAAGATGGGTCAACACCTCGGATAACAACAGATAATGCGGGTTGCTTGCGTAGTTGTGGTGGTTGCCTAGCTGAATGAGCATTGAGTTGAGAGATCTTTGCCTGCATTTTTGGCAAAGATTTCCTATGAATAAGTATTCCGAATTGTGGATGCGAATTTATCATCGGGTGATTTAATGATGATGCCTTTCTGGGTGTAGATGATTTGTGCTACACTTGTCCGTGGATGTATTTGATGATGTGATGATACAGCTTTTTGAGATCAAGATACTGAGGATCGGAGTTGGTAAGAAGAAATTAATAAATAGCTGGTTTAACAGAAATGAAAGAAGTTTCAGCGTCCATGTGATGAGATGAATCAGATGCAGTAGATGATTCGCTGAGAGTGTAATGACGTTTTGGTTGAGGTGACTGAGGCTGATTCGGATGAACTTCGCTACGTGTCGTGCGTTTACAGCTCTCCCTTCGCTTGCCGGCAGAAACAGACGGAACAGAGGGGCCCAAGGAAAGATTAGTAGAAGCGAGAGGTCCAGTAGCCATGATGATGAGCACAAAAAACACAAAACACAAAACAGCTAATAAGGTATGGTAAGCAGGTAGAAGGCACCCATTCGGATAGTGGCCTAGGTGAGGAAATGTTCCAGTCTAAACGTGTCGCAACGAGCTACCCTTGGCTGAGATAAGTCTGATAGCTGTTGCTCAGCGAACATCTGTCGAGCAAGTCCCAGGATCGGGGAAAGGATTACAAAAATCAGCTGGTTTTACGTGTGGTACGTCACAGCTGGTGAGAATGGTGAACACCAAGATTTTTTTTTTTTTTTTTTTTTATGCTAGCGAAAGGCTAGCTACCTCTGAGAGGGTTACGCCCTCTTTTAGGGAAGTGACGTTAGGAGACAGAGGAGTATAAGGTTTGTGGTTGGTCTAAGTGCTTTAAGAGACTTTATTCATAGTATTAAAGGATTTAAGGAACTTTTCGCTCCTTAACATTAGGTTTAAAGGTATACATAAATATAAATATAGACACAAAGAAATAACATATATAGCTGTTATGAAAATCAAAGTAGAAATATGAAAAGAATAATAATAACAATAAATGAGAAACATTATATAAACAATACGGGATATATAAATGTGAGAAACATAAAGTGATTATTCGTGGTATTATAGCAGAATGATTAATGGTGGTGAGTGATGAGATGAGGTGCAAGCACAGGACAACACATAGGAAAATATTAGCAGACAGATGCTGTTATCTTCTTGCCTAGGGGGACTCTAGGCTATGATGAGAGACGTAATGGACCCAGGTTAGTATGAAGAATTTACTGTGCGTGAAATGATGGAAAAATGAGTGGCAAATGAGCATGAGTGATGTAGTCAGTTAGCAAGAGCAGGGAGGGGTCATCGGGAGGAAGCGTGTAATGATATAATGTAAAAAGAAGAGATAATGGACTGTGAAAATACCGGGTGGGTGTGGGATGTAGTGCTATGTAGTGCATAGTCTCGAAAAGTAAAGGATGTTGGGTTTGAAAACGGCGACGTATGTATGACAGTCGAAGAGTTTCGAGGTAGTACTGCAAGGCAGGAAAAGTAATGCGCTGATAGAGTTCCTGTGTTGGGCTAGGTAATTTGATACGATAAGCTATGCGGAAGGCGTGGCGTTCAAGGATAAGAAGTTTGTGATAGAATTTTTCTGATGCGGCAATCCAAGCTGTGAAACCATATGTTAGAGTAGGGCGGAGAAAGACTTTATAAGTGTTTAAGACTGTGTGTGCTTTTAGACCCCATGTCGTTCCTGCGAGACGTTTAAGCAAATTCAGGCGATTGTAAGCTTTTGTTAAGATTGTTTTAAGGTGGGGCGTCCAGGTAAGATGTTTGTCATACGTGATGCCTAAGTAAGTGACTGTGTTTGTAGCTAGCAATGGAACGTTGTCCACATAGAGAGATAGGCAACGTGGATTTCGGCGGACTTTGGTAGTTTTCTTTGGCGGAATAAAGAGGATGGCCTGAGTTTTAGTAGCATTTATGGTAAGTTTCCAATGACGACACCAAAGGCAGAAGTCAGTGATGGCTGTTTGTAAGACGTTGTTGATATGCTGGATAGATGTTCCTAGTGCCAGAAAAGCCGTGTCATCAGCATACTGAAAAGAATAGACTTTATCTGGAAGACGTGGCATGTCAGCAACGAACAGAATGTATAATAGAGGTGAAAGTGCGGATCCTTGTGGAACTCCTGAGAGTAAGAAGATCGGGTGAGACAGATGGTCGTTTATGGCAACATAAGTGAGACGCCCAGAGAGAAAGTTAAAGATAAGCCTTATGTATGCTATAGGAAGTTGGAGCCTGAACAGTTTGTGAATAAGTCCGAGATGCCACACCTTATCGAAAGCTTTCTCGAGATCGAATAACACCAGACATGATGGTTTCACTCTGTTATAGTGTGTAGTGATAAGGCTTGTGAGTCGTAAAAGTTGATCGTTTATCGAGAAAGAAGGGCGAAAACCTGCCTGAGTGAGAGGTATGACGTTTCTGCTATTTAGATAAATATGAAGGCGTTTAACGAGGATGCGTTCGAGGATTTTACTGAATGTGCTTGTGAGCTGGATCGGTCTGTACGAAGAGATCTCTTGAGGAGGCTTACGTGGTTTTGGGAACATAAGCGTCTTTGATGTTTTCCATGACAGAGGGAAGTAACCTGTACGTAGTATGAACGTGAAGATATTGGCGATAAGGATGAATAGTGTAGGTGGACACTCCCTGATCTGTCGATAAGTGACGTTATCAAGGCCAGGCGCTGTGTTTCGTTTATATTTGATGGTATCGGTGATCTCTTGTACAGTGATAGGTGCTGTGACAGGTTGATTGTTGGCGAGTTCATGGAGATGATTAGGTTGCAAAAGTGGAGAAGTGTTGGCTCTATCAGCAATATGGGGTGTATTCGCAGGTGGTGGTGGCGTGAAGATGCTCTGCAAATGATCTGCGAAAGCATTTGCTTTCTCCGTATCAGTGTGAGCAGCGGAGTTGCCGATCAGAATGGGGTATGGAGTTTTTGTAAACTTTCCGCATAAAGCATTAAACTTTTTCCAGTATTTTGTCGGGTGTCTGGTGTTAGACAGATTATTACAGGTTTTAACCCAACATCTAAGTTTATAGGCTTGAATGTAGTTATGCACAGTTCTCTGGAGCTGTTGATGATGGCGTAAAGCTTCAGGATTTCTAGTACGAATGTAGTCTCTATAAAGTTGGCGAGAACGTGAGATCATGGTCAGATAATGTGGGGGCAAGCGAGGTTGATAGGGGATATTTTTACTGGTAGGTATATAAAGAGTACTAGCTTCCTGTATAGTATTTGTGAGTGTATTGACCGTGGTGTAGAGCTCGTCTTCCGTAGTGGGGGATGAAAGGTGCTCGGTGTGATGAGTAAGGTAGGACCGATAAGAGACCCAGTTAGCTTTGTCAAAACGATAGGAGGTCCGGGAAGGTATTTGTAAGCGAGGGGATGCCGTAGAGTTGAGATTTATGGTGAGTTTAACAGGAGCATGATCACTACCGAGAGGATCAAGTACTGCAATGGAGCTGTGAGTTAGAAGTGTGCTAGATGTGATAACGATGTCTGGTGTTGTGTTAGACTCTGGTCGCGTAGGTTTGGGCAGATGATGAATGGTGCCAGTGGTGTTTGTGGTGATAAAAGCTTCAAAATTAGTACGAGCGTGTTGCGTACGACTGTGCATATTGAAATCTGCCATGATAATATAGTGCCGATAAGTGTTAGAAATATGCTGTACAAGGTGTAGTGGGAGGGGATGGCCAGGCCGTATATAGATAGTAGCGATGGTGATAATAAGAGATTTAAAATACACAGTGACAATGATGTGTTCCGGTAAAGCGGCAATCGAACAATCGTGTTGGCGATAAGGTAAATGCGGAGAGAAACCAACTGCTACGCCCCCATTAGCACGCTGTGCTGGCAGGACATTGTCTGCGCGTAAGATGGTATAGCCTGGTAGGCGACATGTAGTTGATTTTGTGAGGAATGTTTCATTGAGTAGAAAAACTGTAATACGTTCCTCGTGGAGCAGGGCTTCAAACAGAAGTTTGTTTTTCGAAAAGGATCGGATGTTTAAAAAGAGAAAATTTAGAGCCATGATGAAGTAGGAATTAACCGGTTTGATTGGTTGGAGATGCATGAAAATGGACGGTGTTCCCAGAATATGTTGCCGTGAAGTGAATATGAAAGGTTGCTTTGGCTGCAAGGGTGATTTGCTGTAAGATGTGTGGCCGGATAAAAGGGTGGATGTTTTGCAGTGCGAGCGTAAGAAAGGTGAGCATTTGATTTACTGTGACTGGAGTTTCGACTGTGGGCGGAGTGGTGGGAGCATTGGATGTTATACGTAGCGGTACGACCAATTCAGGGTGCTGCGGCGTCGGTTCCGGTTTTGCTTTACATTTATAACTGTAGGTAGGATGGCTGTCAGGACATGTAGAACATTGTGCTGGCTGATGTAAATTTGTGCATAATCTGGTTGAGTGTGGTCCTGCACAGTAACCGCATTTGAACTCATTTTTGCACTCAGCTGTACTATGATTATTGTAGGCCTGACAGCGTTCGCAGCGAACTGGAAGCGGTGCCATTGAACGTGATGGTTCGACGCGATGTTTTCGATTGTAGATGAGAGCTCCGTGAGCAAGCAAATCGTCTATTGTGTCTTGATGGGGTGTAAGAATGCGAATCATGTAGGTGGGCCCACGGTCGTTTCGGATTCTAAGTGCCTTAGAGATGGTGTATCCTTCGAATTTTAGTTCGTCAAGAACTTCCTCGTCTGTGTAAGACGGGTCTACTCCACGGATGACAACAGAGAGAAGAGCTGGCCTCCGAGGTGGAGGGGGTTGCTTGCGGGTTGAGGGTGTGAGTTGGGTGATCTCTGCTTGTGCCCCAAAAATATCTATAGGGACTTTGTTGCGGATAGTCTTGTAGAGATCAGGATCTGTTGTTTTTATAATGTACCCATTTCTGGTGTGCACAATTTCCTTGATGGAAGCACGTGGAAGATATTTTCTCAGTTGAAGAGTAACGAATTTCTCATTGGAAAACTTGGTGTCGTAGTTGCGGAGGAGGATAGAAAATGATGTCGGAACAGGTGAAGAAGCAGAAACTGTTGGAGCGCCTGTATCCATAGTATCGGTATCAGAATGCTCAGTATGTTGCTTTTTCTTTGGCGGTGAGTCTTGTACACGGGCAGCGTAACTTGGCTTGGATTGAGGCGACCTGGAGCGAACTGAGGTAGTAGATTCAATAGATGCGCCAGAAGTCTGAGAATCTCTTCTTTGGCGGGAGCTTGAAGAGCTTGGTTGTGATTTTGAAGGCCCCTTCCGTAGCCCCACCTGGGTGGGACATACGGAAGGTCCATCAACCACAGAAGGTAGATTTTGATGTCGACCGATATTTCGTTTGCCAGGTTTCGTGCCATGATCCGCCATAGTCAAGTCTATCCGGTGGGCAGATGCCCAAATGCTGTGTATACGATGTTATGTGATGTGATGAGATGAGATGCTAGCAAGGTTGGACTACCCGTTTGGATAGTAGTCCAGGTAAGGCAGTTCCCCTATTAATGCAGTGACACTGTACACCCTTGGCTGAGATAAGTCTGATGAACAGTGTCCTGAAAAAACGCGGAGAAAAGCCCAGGAACAGGAGTAGGAAGGTTTGCAAAAACCGTCACCGTTCTAAGTAGGTGGCGCTTCAGAGGCAAACCTCTGGAAAGGAACACCAAGAACATCGCCTTCAGATCATATCAAAAATACCTCGTTACTGCCTGTGAGTATTTTCATTGTTTTTTGTTGTTTGGTATGAGCAAAGCTTTGCGAAATATGTTACCATTATTGCAAGTTGCTTATAACATTCGTTGTTTTCTGTAATTGGTCACAATAATATTGTTGTAAACCTGTGAATCATCTGACAACAGTTACACAAATAGCAGTGCTTCCATCTGTTTTCTTTTTCCGATATTCCCTTGTCTTAGCACGCATGAACATAAGATGGCAGAGCTGTTGCCAATGTCACTGTTGTCAGACGATTCATCAGTTTACAACAATACTATTGTGACCGATTACAGGAAACATATAACTATTTTCTACTTGGTATAAGTGGCAAATATATTTCGCAAAGCTTTGCTCATATTAAACGATAAATACCAATGCAAATTCTCTCAGGTAGTAACGAGTTACATCTGATATGCTCGGAAGGCAATGTGCTTGGTGTTGAAGTGGTAGTCATTTTGTATTGTTTCAACACCTCGTTTTTTACAGTGTAGATAGATAAATAGATACATAGGTAATTAAATATTAGTTTTCAACCTCAAGTCGTATCTTTTCGATGTACGTTAACTAATTAGAAAGACTACCATAACCAGCTAGTATTAATCACACTGTTTGAATGGTGTCTCCACTAAATTGTGAACATCCTTGTATTCACTAGCTTAACTAACTAGAGTGTACCTTAAAATTTTATTCGAACACAAATTCGTTTCTCACAAATATTTAATATATGGTTCGTATTCTAGAATTTCAACCACGTATTTACTATTTTCTTTCCATTAATTATTGAGTTACAGCTGTTAAAAATTACAGCTATTACAGCATTAACTTTGTCAATATTCACTTTGTATCACAACCATCGAGTTTTGTATTCTTATAATATTACTTTAGAATGTCTTGGTAGATAGTTATCAAAGGGAGTAGTACCCTAAAAGAGTACAACTTACCACATAAATATGGCGGTTAACCATCTTTCCCGCTCAGAACACTTAAGAAATTCCTGTTCTCCAATGACAAACTGATTCTCGTAAGTGGGGTGCCCATTGAAAGCGTTGAAAGCACCAGTGGCGTAAACTTGTTTCACGGCATGGGCTACCACGGACCTTGTATGTTATTATTAGTAATAATAATAATAATAATAATAATAATAATAATAATAATAATAATAATAATAATAATAATAATAATTTACAAAATATGCACTATAATGAACAAATAGTAGTTGATATGTTTAGTTTGAACTTTTGTTTTCAGACTATTAAGGCCTTATCCAGAGACGTTTTGATGCCTGATTAAAGCCATACTAAGTGGTTGACTAACGGGTGGTTATCAAAATTGTATTCAGAGTCTCTGATTAGGACGTAGTATTTAACGAAGTTAATCACATGTGACTAATTAATCTAGAGCAGAGGCTAACCTTTTACCCACGGTTTAGCGTGCGACACAACATTTCATATTTCGTATTTCATATATTTTCATTTTTACAGACTACGCATGCGCTCATCTACTTTTCCGTAGTTGCCACATTTATTTTCCTGACCCGATGCATTAGGGTTATATAAGTTAAACATACCCAAATCATCATTTTAGTTGTACTCAAAGTAGACACTAAATACCATAACGTGCACCTCCCTTAGTAAATAGTATGAGTACTAACTAGTCTGATACTAACCCCAGATTAACGAATTCTCTCTGAATACAACCCTTAATGTATTCCACCATAAATGAATTGCCATCATACCTCTTCTCAGTTAACTTGTCGGCGATTCTATCCATAAAAAGTTAATTTTCCCCATGTCAATTCCGTCAAAAGCCGCCTCTGTTACTGACATTGGTTATCATTCCTTACCAGTCTTTACAAAGTTTTGCTTACAGCAACGATACGCTAAAAGTGCAGAAAGTCATTATAATTGCTATACCGACTATCACAACCTAAATCAAAAATTTAGAGTTGGGTTAACACAAATAGTTACAGAAAGTGCCAAGTTATTCCGTGCAATATTTTTCTCATGTTTAAAGAAATCAAGGGCATTTTTTCCTTCATTAGTTTGCATTACGAATTGTGTATAGTAATATTGATATTTGACCTTAAATCCACTATTGTACTTATTTTGGGTTTACAAACAAACGTACTGTAATCAGTTTACTTTGTAACAAAAATAAAAGTTGTCAATTTTCTTCGTAGTATTTCATTTTCCTGCTAGATATCAATGACAACGTCCACAATAGTAATTAAAAGTCAACATATTCTCCAAGTGACACTATTCCTAATTTCTAATTTCTATTGCCTCCTTTCGTAAAGGTTTGCTCAAAATCTGCTGATCATAATGCAATTCAAATAACGCAATAAGTAATTGTAACTACAATACCAACAATCGCAAAGTAAAACAATAATTTTGGATTGCGATGACCCAAGTCGCTACGGAATAATATCGCGAATTTCTCAGATATCCCCAAAATGGCTGATATGTCGTTGTTCTATATAACTTCCACTTACTCTGCCGCTCCATTTACAGAAACCGATTAACACAGAGTTAACCTGCCTGGTTGCTAGCTCGTACCACTCCAGCACATTGTTACGGCGGAATTTTCACAAGGGCACGCAAGCAGTGATACGATTCTTTCTACTGGTAGTAGCAGGGCAGTAGAGAGTGGTAGACAAATTATGAGTCTCTAAGAAAGCGAGAAGGATTTCGTTCATAGCTTTGATAACTGTGTTTTGCGCAGTCCTAATGTTGAAGGGCTATCGCCGGTAGCCTCGGTTGCTCATAAAATACGTCCCTGGAAAGCGCCTTGTTAAATCCTGGTAATCATACATATTTAGTGACAACAATGGAATTGTCGTTGTAGACCTTTGCAGATACATACTGGAATGAAGTTAACTACAGTGTCGACAACTGTATGCTTGAATAGCTATACACCCACTGATACAGAAAAAAAACATAGGCAAAATTAACTCAGTGCACTTTGGAAATATTGGTCGATGATTATTGTCACAGTTGAATCGATGAGGATCAGTTGGATTGATAACAAGCAGAGCATCAGCTACCACAGGATCATTATCACAGATGTTTTGCTGGAATATCCACGCTAACAACCGACAAAGAAAGCTTAACACTTTGACACCTTAAGACATGAATAGATGCCAGAACCAGTAAAGAGGAGTGAATGGCACTAAAAACGTCAAAAACGATTATCCCACACTGTTAAGATATTCCCTTATTTGGCATCGATGATCGTCAACTCAGGTGGACCCACAGATTCAGATTTTCGATAATCGAAATCAGATATTCACAGGGATTATGCTCTTATTATTTATATTTTTCTACTTATTTGTTTTAAAAAATATTGTATTTTGTATCTTACTATTTTTTAAATATTTCTCTTATCTCTTCACTTTTCAAATTGTGAAAGAGTAATCACTGTGGTATTTGTTTAGACACATTTTTCCTATTTTTCTCACTTTAATGTTTATTGTACACCAGGCATTCATTAGGTTTTACTACAATAATAGGAATGAAAATCATCTATTCCTCCTTCACCAATTTAACATTAAAGCACCTTAATGTTTCATTTATGTGATTTTCTTGATAGAGCTACTTAAGGGAATCACTGTTGTTGCAATAGCGATTATGTTAAAGGTCGTAAAACATTAAAGGGAGATATCATTTATACATATCTACATCTTTTTGTATATTTCTCTATAGATAGATAGATTGATACATACCACAATAAGACATATATATTGTTATTGAATATGACTTATTTTATGAATTGATTTTTAATTTCATAGATATTTATAATATCTCCTTACGAATTACCTGATGGAAGATCACCTTTTGCACGTTACCATTTTCATGAGAAAGATAATGTTGCAGCCTATTCGATGACACTCTCGAGAACACTAACAACTCAAGATGTAAGAGATCTATCACTTAAGCAAAGAAAATGTCTTTATCAGGATTAAATGGAACTAGGTGTCAACAGCTTTTACACTCCCACTGCTTGCAAAATGCAATGTAAAATAGGTGAAGCAATGAAACACTGTAACTGTTTTCTACCCAGTTATTATAATTCAGGTAAGAACAAAAATCTTTAAACTTTACTAACTAAAAATTATATACAAGTTACAGAAGTAGGTGTTGATCATTGGTATTCCCCCATATGTTGCAACTCGCGATTTTTCGTTACTAATACGTTCTTTATTGTCGCTATGTTTAAAGTTGGGTTAAAACATTGCATATATGAAAATATCCCCAAAAGCATTAAAAATTATAAAAGTACAGGTAATTATCAAAATTATACGCAATAGAGTTTAACCTGGTAACCAAGTTGTCAACATATTCCTGTAAAAAAATAGTAAAACAACTAGACAACACTACATAATATTATTAAATGAACACGGCTAAGAAACATAAACTGGAAGTAGTAATGGCCTGACTTGGCCTAACTTTCGATTATCCAATTTTGGGTCTCCATGGACCATAACGAATGAATCAGGGATGCTTTGGTCCCGGCATTGCGTCACCTATTGAAATTTTGCTTATGCTTATTCAGGAGCCATGCACGATGGTACGAATGAATCAGAGGTACCTTGGCCAGGCTATGACGTCATTGAATTGGGAGTATTGGATCAGAGGTCATGATGATTCTTTAAAATTACTAAAAATATGGTCTTGATGATTCATTACGTTATGAAATAATACAGGTTTACGAATGCTTTCGTTCCCTTTTATGGCATAAAATTTGGAGATTGTTATATCTTTGATGAGATGGACTAACACGGGTGCAAATGAAAACTTTAGTTTTACGTCCCACGATTATGCCGGTTAGGCTAAAGGCCCATACAGCAGAAGTGAACGCTCTACCACTGAGCCACCGCACCTCTACTGGTATGAATGAATTAGAGGTAGTTGGTTCGAGCTAATATGTTCGTTTGACGTCACTGAACTGTGATTTTTAGCTTGGAGCTTATGATGGCTTGTTTCGTTTCCTTTTATGGGTATAAAATTACCAAAACAAGGTTTGATTTCTTTCTTGATGACCTATTACATTATGAATTAGTAGACCCCAGTAATAGTATAAATTAGTATTAATATGAAACTCGAAAACTTTGGAGTTCCTTTGTGGCTAACCGGTTAGCGTATGCGCCTTTAACGTGGGAGACCAGGGTTCGATTCCCGGCAGGAGCTCATGCGGTTCGGATTGTTATCCCTTTGATGAGATGGACTAACACTGGTGCAAATGAAATCTTTAGTTTACGTCCCACGATTAGGCTAAAGGAGACGGTGACGATGAGAAAGGAATGAAAGTGTGGGAGGAAACTGGAGCATAATGTTGCTTACCACAAAATTACTTTGAACCAGGGACCCCATACAGCAGAGGTGAACGCTCTACCACTGAGCCACCACCTTCCTTACTGGTGCGAATGAAGTAGAGGTATTTGGTTTGAGCTAATGTGTTTGTTTGACGTCGGGCAGACCCTATTTCACTTTTGGGACCCCCCACATGGACCATAGCGAATGAATTAGAGATGTTTTGGCCCGGGATTGCATTACCTCTTGAAAGTTTTGCTTATGTTTACTCAGGGGGGCAGGGATCACTCAGGACACATAAGATCACATTGATTTACATCAGGAGTTGGGGGGGAAGGGAGGGGAGTATCGCACCTCGTACTCTTTGATGAGTATAAAAATATCAATTTCGGAAGTTTTTTTTTTAACTTATCTTATTATCTTTCACGAGACATTTTCGTTATATAATAGAGTACAATGGTTTACTTTTTGGGAGTTATCGTTCCCTTTGGAGCCTTATTACGTTATATGGAGGCGTATTTAAATATTCCCTTAAATTTGATAAGTACTTTGTGATCCATTTTGTTCCGCTTCAGGGGTGAACATGGATACCTTGCAATCGTCCCGAGTTCAATTCTTGGTGCCAGTTTAGGAAATGTTGAATTTAATGTCCCTGCCGATGATGAGAAATGATGAAATGAGAAAACATCATAAACTTACTTGCTTGCGGATTGAAGCAGAGATCTCACACATCAGAAATAAGAGCTGAGTCACCATGGCCCATTGAGAAGTTCACTTTGTTGATTACTATGTCATGGTCCCGAGTTCGATTTTTTTGTGTTAGTTTAAGAAATGTTGAGTTTAACGTCCCCTTGAAACGATGATGAAAAAATGATAGGAGGAAGCATGAACTTACTTCGTTGTGGATTGAAGCAGGAACCTCACTCGTTAGAGACAAGCGCTGAGCCGCCGTACTCCATTCAGTGCGAACAGTTTCGCGTATGAAAAGAAGACGAGCAGATTTAAACAGATTATGTTACATTACACATTTCAGTGCGAGCAGTTTACACTAGGTTTATGTTTCATATAGAAAGATAGAAGATCTGTGTTGTCATCTTTTTACTTCGTGTGCGACTTTGACCTTGAAGAAAACCTTGCTGACTCAGTGCAAAGCATTGACGTATACACATAATCTTATTGTTTAGTTGGCTGTATTTAGAGATGAATCAGACATGTAAGGTTGCTGATTCGAATCTAGTTGTGTTCGCTGTAACTCAGTGTCTGAGCGATACTTACCGACATTTTCCAGTGTTGCCAACACTATCAGAATGAATCGATTCATTTAGTCGGAGCAGTTTCGTGACGAAAACTGACTTTTGTTTTGCACACAAAAATTTTTCTAAAACAGAATTTTGTTTGTACATAAAATTTTTTTTCTGAAACAGAATTTTGTTTGTACATAATTTTTTTTTTCTGAAACAGTTTTTTGTTTTGTACACACACAAAAATTTCTGAAACAGAATTTTGTTTTCGTACACAAAAATTTTTTCTGAAAACATTTTTTTTCGTACACAAAAATTTTCTGAATCAGTTTTTTTCGTACATATTTTTTTTCTGAAACAGAATTTTATTTTGTACACAATTTTTTTTATTTCGTACATGAAAAAAAAGTTCTGAAACAAAAATTTAGTTTGATTTTTTTTCCGTTAAACATTGATTTATTTTACCGGTAAACTGATTGAGAAAAAAGAAATTGAAATCGCAGTACATGAAAAAGAATTTGATTTTAGGATGTGAAATAAAACACAGAATCATGTTTCTGTACATTTATTTTAGCATGTGAAATAGAATACAGAATTTCTTTTTCTTCAAAGGAAGACGTGTCCGTGACGGGTACAAATTCTGTAAAGAGAAAATAAAACATATGAATATACATGGTAATATTTATTTTTTCTTGTGAAAGAAGAAAAAACAGATTATTAACATAAACTAACTGATCAAGAGAGTAATGTGAGAAAAAGAAAAGCAAATGTGACGTACCTGAATTCCTTTTTTTTTTCTCCACTGGTTTCTGCAAGGTGATGTCATCTGAGTTTGTCTCCGCTGTGGCCTCGTTGAAGCATGTCCCGTATTGCGGTTGATTCTTTGCCCCGTCTTTGGAAAGTGATGTTGGTGGAATTAGGGAAAAATATGGCTGTTATTCTGTTCTGGCTTTCTTATACCCATAGGGCAATGTCTCGTATGTGTCTGGTATTAATCGGCGTTTTTTATAGTTGAAACTGTACTTCTTTTCTTCAGGTTTTGTGACAAGATGATGATCGTGGGTTCTGTAAATTTTGTGCGGCGTGCTAATGGAGATTTTTTCACTCGATTGATTTATGATCATTTGCTCCAGACTATTGAAATTTAACTTTTGACTTGCAGTATAATTGAGTGTGAATCCACGAATTTTGCATACATAACTGGTTGATTTCGTGTCGGGGTTGTAGATTTCCAAGGCGTACTGTTTTGGGCCACCAGACACTAATTTTTTAATGTATGATTTTGGTCCAATTGATTCCAGTTCATTTGACATTGAACCAAGAAATACTTCTGGTTCTATTGTGGGCTGTGATGGTCGCTGCGTGAATATCACGGAATCTGTATCGAAATATAGTACTCTTTCTTGCAGCAATTCTAAATATTTGTAGAGTTCCAGACGAGCTTGACACGTTGTAAATTCTCTAAGGACAACATTAGCATTGTGATTTTGTACTGGAACATCATCTTCATACTGCCAATAAAGGTATAACAACGAATCGTTAACAGGTAAAATTTGATTGACTTTTATATCTGGAGCAGTTAATTTTTGATTCAGTTCTTTGGGGTCGTTAATGATGGTCGTTTGGCTGAAATTGTCTCTTATAGCGAGTCGTTCCCAGAAGGCATTCAAACAGTTTTGCAAGACTACGACGTGCTGAATTTGTAATTATATTTGCTGCATCCAAAGTTATGCCTTCACGTTGTTGTACCACTTGAATATACTGCTGCTTTTCTTCTTCGGTGACGCAATTGGCAGGCCAACCAGAAGCTTCCAGCTTAGATTTCAAAAATGTGTTAATGTATTCGCTGAATAATCCGCCAGTCTTGGTTTCTGGATCATATACGTTGATGTCGTAATCCCAAATTTCGTAAATTTCAATGACTTGATACCCAAGTTCAATGGCTTTTTGAATTTCATAGGACACCCACGTTCCTGTTAGACTTCGTTCACTGTCCAAATGTGTACACTCAGAATCTTGATTTAATGCTGTGGCACAGGCAGCACAAAGTGGAAACAACAACTTCTTATTTGAGCAAAATGGCAGCACTGGATGAAACACATTTCTGCTAGGCAAAATCTTCAACTTGACTAATCCGTTGACATCTTGAATGGCCGGCATTTCTGGATCTCCCTGTAGATATATTCGTGGATGTCCTATTGGATACCGTCCACATTTATTCACATAAGGATACAGGGAAACGATATCCAAGAATTTTATTTCTTCGCCTTCATTTTCATTTGCGACGTGATACAATTTAATGGCATTAACACGGCCACCATAGAAACTGTCTCTTGGATTTAATGGTGTCTTATTAGTATAAGGATGTGTGCTTAAAGAAGATGCCAATGCTGGATTGGATTTTAACACTTGACGAAATTCACATTCCCACATTTCATGTATTTTATATCCCATGGATCGTAATAATTTGATTTTACGCTGTGTTCTCTCGTAGCGATAGTTCATAGTTTCTTCGGAGTTCTCATAAATGGGCTGATCACGACCTGTAGGGACACATAGAGGACAGCCGTAAATTCTGCAGCCTTCAAATTCATACACGTGTTTCTCTTTAGTGTCAGGATCTTTGTAGTAACCGTCCAGATGAAAACCAGCAACATAAACTTCTTTTCCTTTGGCCGCATGTAGAATTGAATGGCCCTCTTTTTCCTCCATGTAGGCAAGCCACTGCAAAGCAATCCATGACTGATTGTTTCTGTGACGATATCCTCGTGCAGGAAGAATGCTAATAGTATTGGGTTTTAAGAAATTTCGTCGAAATACTAAATTGCACGCACTTGCCAAAGTGATAGCCTCCAGGAAAGGATTAACGTGAGTTTCTTGTTCAAAAGTGGTCATAAAAGATATACAAGCCATTCGAAGTACGTTGACGTCCTGGACACAATAGTTCACCAATTCTTCTTGGAAAATAAACGTATCGTTCTGGTGTTCGTTGTACCATGTCATGAATTTTTCTCGTTCATCCACTTTCATTTCATCTGCACCATAATAATGGGTGTCCGGTAATTTTCCCACATACGTTTGATTTGCAGCAGTATTAAAAAAATGTGGAAAATATCCTTTGGTCGCTGGTAAATGAAATGCCTTGGATAATTTACTTAAAGCCATTGGCATGAAATTTAAGGAGTCAATAAACGATAAGTGATTCACTTTCATGCTTAAAATTTTTGCTCCGTTCAAGATCAAAGTAGGTTTCAATTCATGTTCTTCCACTAAGGATTTCAGAATAAAATGACCATCATATCCCTTAGAGTTATGTGTCAAAGATACAATAAGTTTGATGTTGGGTCGTGGTTGACGTAAATACGCAAGAAAGGCATTGATCGGATTATCTTGAAAAATATGTTCCCGCTGTCCACAAACTTCACACGGATGATGTATATCTTCATCTTGAACACAGTTGTAACATACTTGTTGGGCCACCAGTAAATTGGGCTTATGAATGAACGTGTCTTCATCGAAGAAAGTATCCTGTGTGGCTTCGATATCATAGAAGACAATCATAGCCTTCTTGGCATGTAACACTGATGGAACTCCAGGTTTTAATTGAGTCGTATCAGGTTTCATGTAGCATTGGTGGGTAGACGTAACGTGTTTATGGCACACATTACAAAAATAATCTGTACAATCATGTTTTCTTTCCCCTGTATGGACAAACGAATAAATACGTAGACATTTGGAACACTGTTTTACCATCTTGCATATTGGTTGGCCCTTATGATATGGTACAGTCAGATGCATGTTTCACCATAAAATTCACGATTGCATTCTGAACACTGCTTCTCCGTATTGGTCTTACTGCATGGTGGTTTCTGCAAACATTTCTCACACATGGCCGAACAGTTCTTGACGTGTCTATTAACATGATCATATTTTTTGTGGCATGCAGCACAGTAATAGTTGGTAGAAAAAACCGACGTTAATGACGTGATGATGTCATAATGAGAATTGATGCACATTAAATTGATTGGAATCTTGTCTTCGCCACCCGGTCCTTCATACAGAATATCCTCTCCGGAAAAGCTGGTGTATACGGTAAGTTTATAATTTGTCAAGTAACGTTGCAATTGTCGCAGTTCTTCCACGGATCCCCCATGATCTAAATTCACTGATGATCGAGACAAAAGTTCATGTACGGCTGGGAGAACGACACACTTGCTCTGGTTCTGATATTGTCTGTACAGTTTCTTATTTGTATCCTTATATTTCTTTAGGCCAATAGCAATCACAATTGCATAAGCCAAACATTTCTTGTTGGTGTTTTTCACTCGTAAAATGCCTTTCTTGCGTTTTAGTAACTCCTCGTTTAATAAAAGACCTCGACGCACCAATCCAAATCCATGGGGCACATCCACATGATGAAAATGTACAATGAACGGTTCGTTCATGAGAAAACTATCGTTACTTTGAAGGATGCGATCAAAGGAAGCCCATAAAGTCTCCAGTGTCAAATTACTTGCACGCCGAAAAGATAAATAAAACGGTTTGTTCTTCTCATCGTGAGATAAAATCGATAATCCAACCATCGATGATTCGTCAACATTTTCCAATAAGTAATCCAACATCTGTTGAAAGGAGGCCTGAACCCATTCAACAATATCGGTGCCACTGGTCGGAGCATAAATTTGAATTTCCAGCATTCGTCCTTCAAGATTAAAACGCCGATAATGTCTATTGATTTCTCGCAAGACAGTAAAGCCAGAAGTAGCCATATTCAAATAGGAAAAAAGGTAAGGTAAGCAAAAAAGGAATAGGCAAAGAAAACAAATATCTAAAACGAGAGAGAAAAAAAGCACGAATTAAAATTGAATTCAGAGATCACTACGTTATCAAAATGACTACACGATCAATCCTAAAAGAATTATCATATCTCAAACAGTTCTACTGTTAAAATTTTTATTGTCGTCATACTGGAAATCAAACCCGGGACCAATATGTAACTGACCTAACTTTCTGTGGTGATAAAAAGAATGAATGAAATTGTTTTTCTAAGCGTGCTAAGAGAATCATTGTAGTAAGCATTTTTCCTCTGACACTGAACTTTAAAACGTATAACGAACATGAAACGAAAACAAAATCTCATGCGTTTGCTTTTCTCGAGCTAAAGCAAGAAAGATTCGAATTCGTTTCTCGGCGGGAGATCAGATACCACATTAAACTGAAGGTCCACGTCTCACGTTGTAGGGGGAACAAATTCGTGCGTAGTTTTTTGTTTACGTTAATCGTAACTTTCAGAAACTGAGCTAAGTGGTTAGCGTTACGCACATCTGGCCCGGGTTCAACACCCAGTATGCGATCAGATTCAACATTAAGCTGTATTCCTAGCCCCCCACTACTGAAAGGACGCTAAACCAAAATCAACAAATTTCTCGTGCTTACTTCTAATGTGTGGATGTGGCCCGGGTTCAACACCCAGTATGCGCTCAAATTCAACATTAAGCTGTATTCCTAGCACCCCACTACTGAAAGGACGCTAAACCAAAATCAACAAATTTCTCGCGCTTACTTCTAATGTGTGGGATTCCTAATTCGATCCCCGGTCAAGTTATTCTTCCATTTGCTAAATATTTCATACTAAAATAAAAACAATGATAACAATGTTATCCTCATGCAAAAGCACTCCATTGATATTAAGAAAACGCGGTTGATACTTACCTCAAATTCAAGGAACGGAGTAAAGTCACGCTGTCACTAGAGGTACACCTACGTTCATTCACGAACTTCGTGGAAGTAGAACTTCAAAAATGAAATTAAGAATTTTATTTAGGTCTGAAACGTGTTCAACTATAAAGTGACAACACTATCAGCCAATCAGAAACGAGGAAAATAATAAATGACATCACGGAGAACCAATGAAAACACAGCTTTCATCATGTATCATGAGCCAAAACGTGATGTAAGAAACAATCTGATTGGTTGTGACATTATTCACGTTTTTTCTCCTTACACATCAATCGTTACGACATCTAGTATCGCAATTTTGATCATGACATCATACCGTTGACTCGTTAGTTTAATACGACATTCAAATTACCACATCTAAAATGTGATTCATTTTCCTTAAACTTGATTGAAAAAATGTAACACTCATCGATATGTTATGAAACTGTCTTTGACATAAATGTAAAGTTGAGCTTTAAAAGTCCGTCAGCTGAGAAAAATGCTGATGTAGTATAAGCACATGCTGCAATTTCACAATAACAAACTTCTATGCTTAACAACGAGAAGAAATGTGTAATGTAACATAATCTGATCATGTTCTTTTTCATACGCAAAACTGCTCGCACAGAAGTTGGCATGGTGGCTCAGCGTTTTTTTTCTGATGTGTGAGGTCTCTGCTTCAATCCGCAAGCAAGTAAGTTTATGATGTTTTCTCATTTCATCATTTCTCATCATCGGCAGGGACATTAAATTCAACATTTCCTAAACTGGCACTAAGAATTGAACTCGGGACGATCGCAAGGTATCCATGTTCACCCCTGAAGCGGAACAAAATGGATCACAAAGTACTTATCAAATTTAAGGGAATATTTAAATACGCCTCCATATAACGTAATAAGGCTCCAAAGGGAACGATAACTCCCAAAAAGTAAACCATTGTACTCTATTATATAACGAAAATGTCTCGTGAAAGATAATAGGATAAGTTAAAAAAAAAAAACTTCCGAAATTGATATTTTTATACTCATCAAAGAGTACGAGGTGCGATACTCCCCTCCCTTCCCCCCCCAACTCCTGATGTAAATCAATGTGATCTTATGTGTCCTGAGTGATCCCTGCCCCCCTGAGTAAACATAAGCAAAACTTTCAAGAGGTAATGCAATCCCGGGCCAAAACATCTCTAATTCATTCGCTATGGTCCATGTGGGGGGTCCCAAAAGTGAAATAGGGTCTGCCCGACGTCAAACAAACACATTAGCTCAAACCAAATACCTCTATTTCATTCGCACCAGTAAGGAAGGTGGTGGCTCAGTGGTAGAGCGTTCACCTCTGCTGTATGGGGTCCCTGGTTCAAAGTAATTTTGTGGTAAGCAACATTATGCTCCAGTTTCCTCCCACACTTTCATTCCTTTCTCATCGTCACCGTCTCCTTTAGCCTAATCGTGGGACGTAAACTAAAGATTTCATTTGCACCAGTGTTAGTCCATCTCATCAAAGGGATAACAATCCGAACCGCATGAGCTCCTGCCGGGAATCGAACCCTGGTCTCCCACGTTAAAGGCGCATACGCTAACCGGTTAGCCACAAAGGAACTCCAAAGTTTTCGAGTTTCATATTAATACTAATTTATACTATTACTGGGGTCTACTAATTCATAATGTAATAGGTCATCAAGAAAGAAATCAAACCTTGTTTTGGTAATTTTATACCCATAAAAGGAAACGAAACAAGCCATCATAAGCTCCAAGCTAAAAATCACAGTTCAGTGACGTCAAACGAACATATTAGCTCGAACCAACTACCTCTAATTCATTCATACCAGTAGAGGTGCGGTGGCTCAGTGGTAGAGCGTTCACTTCTGCTGTATGGGCCTTTAGCCTAACCGGCATAATCGTGGGACGTAAAACTAAAGATTTCATTTGCACCCGTGTTAGTCCATCTCATCAAAGATATAACAATCTCCAAATTTTATGCCATAAAAGGGAACGAAAACATTCGTAAACCTGTATTATTTCATAACGTAATGAATCATCAAGACCATATTTTTAGTAATTTTAAAGAATCATCATGACCTCTGATCCAATACTCCCAATTCAATGACGTCATAGCCTGGCCAAGGTACCTCTGATTCATTCGTACCATCGTGCATGGCTCCTGAATAAGCATAAGCAAAATTTCAATAGGTGACGCAATGCCGGGACCAAAGCATCCCTGATTCATTCGTTATGGTCCATGGAGACCCAAAATTGGATAATCGAGAGTTAGGCCAAGTCAGGCCATTACTACTCTGGACTACATTATTCATGATTTGGTGCAAACCAGGTTTGCATTCACTTACTGGTGAAACGAGCTAAGCTCTTATCAAACTGAAAGCGTAAAAGGTGAATTAACTAACGCTCACACTCAAGATTTTTTTAAGGGACTGAGTTCTACTAAGGTTTAAATTTCATTTGAGCTACCCTCCATATAAAGCTCAACATATAGAAAATTACAAAAACAAATCTGTTTAATGATCTAATAACGAAAATATTTACTGTGGTGCAGATAGAGAACTGAGCTGGAAACCAATGCAAGTTTTAGGGTAAAATATAGTACTTTATGAAGGAAGGATAATGTATAAGAACTCATTAAAACAAAATGGCATGCTTATAAGAGTAGTAATAAGATAGAAATAACATAGATGATATTAATGTGACCATCATATGTGCATGCATAACAGAATGACTCACATATCTTTTGTAATCCGACACCTAATATGTACTTGCGTACTTGCGTACTTGTACTAAATTCCAGTGATTTCGAATACAGCCAAACCTAGCGTATTTGTCGTCCTTGCATTATATCACTTACTTATCTTCGCTCTCAGTCCGTGCACCTGTCTGTGTTAGAAAACTTTTGCCGCGTGCATAGCAAACTGGCAATCTGATAACAGAGTAAATGTACTTCAAGCATCACAAGATTCTTTTTCTTAACATTACTATTTTTCGTGGTGCATATGATATATCTGGGCTATTCTCAACCTTCAAAATAATATAAATCTGTTTACAATATGCCAGGTTACAAGTACCAGAACAAATGACTTAGAAAGTTGAGTAAATTTGAGTTCTAAACGTAAGTAAAGTTAAATTTGAAAGACCATAGGTTTCTCGAACTATTATCATATTAAAATTTAAGCAAATAGTCCAACTTCATCCTGGTGTTCTTCAATCTCAGCCGCAACAATGCAGGTCTTTATTGGACCCATTATCATCTTGTAATATGATGGCACTACCTGAAAGTAAAATATTACATTATGATTCACATGCTCCCCTAAAATGGGACATAATAGGCTGTAAAACGACAGAAGAATGTCATCACAGGATCACTGAAAAATGAGTATATTGCAGCCCATAGCATCACGGATCACTGGCATGCTTCACAGTTGAGTGGACACTCTGGATCATATGTAACATGGCTGGTGGTCTTCAAGTTGAAAACTGATGTATCTGGCCAAATTACACGTTTTCAGTCAGTAGCGCTTCATGCTGAATATGCGGCGTCATTAGTGTCAAATCAAGCGCATTATGATGAATCATTAACGATTTTGCTAGTGCAAATCGTCCCCGTGTGACTATATCATGTAGCTCGCGACGGGCTGTGAATTTCAGTACAGGCTGTTGCTTGCTTATGATCCTACATCACTTGCACTGCACTCGCACGACAGTTATGAATGACAATCCGCTTTAATATGAGGCTGCACCTGTAACTGAAGCTTTTCTTGCGACCGTTATTTGTCTTCGCGAATGTGGATTTGCAGTGAGTTACCAAGCCTGCCATACTCTTACCACTGTACTTAACACATTAAATAATGGAGATACTAAAATAAATGTCAGAGTTTGCTTTCTGTAAAGGAACAAAATTAAAGTTGGTATGTTAAAAGCTGTGACTTACTTTTTCCTATCCAAACTACTTTTAAGTTTCAAACTATTTCATCAGAATTATAATTTACGTGTAAAAGCAACAAATGAATGTTGAAATCGTAATTAAGCATTGAATTAAAATCATGGAGAATCTAAAGTAACAAGATTTTTATCTAATTATTGTAATCTAAATAATGACCTGAAGTTGTAAGTTTTTAAAGTTACTGTGTTTTGTGATTACAAAAATATGTTGAGTTGCTAAGAGCTTTACATAATTCTAAGGACTTACTATATCCTGTTGGAGTCCATACTAAATTTATTCCGTAATTATAAATGCCAACAAGGGTAAGGAATATCGCTTGTGAAGGTGTCACACTCTCTGTTTTACGGAAAATGCAATATTTACTGTATGACATTTTGTGTTGTTTTGCTTAAACCTAAAGTTGCTTTCCATGAAGAATTAAAGGAGAGGCAGAAAGTATTGTTATTGCACTTCGTGAAAATATTGATGGTATGATCCGCGAATGATGCTAATTTCCGTTCGGTATATGTTGCATCATAACTGGAATATATTTCACAATTGTCATGTCAAAATGAAATACTTCAGTTTAACATCCCACGATTTTGCCCGAAAGGGTAAGGGAGATGAATGCTTTAGGCAGAGGAATGATGAAATTATTGCTGGAATTAGAATGTGGGGTGAAACAGGAGCACCCCGAGAACACCCAACGACACCATGTTTTCCACCACGAAGTTACTTGGCCGAGAATCGAACCAAGGACCCCTCGCAACTGAGGAGAGCTCCCTACTACTGAGCCACCGTGACCTCATTTGTCATATCAAATTGATTCCTTAATCTACGCTATAATTAGTTATATTAGGTAAATTAGTTATATGCACCACGCTCAATATCAACAGTGAAAACAAATCTTTTCAATAACATCAGGGTTTGTGATAATTGTTTGAAAATTGTTTGGGTTTTACTATATGAACCTAACTTAAAACATTACATTCTGTATCTACATCATTCATACATTGCATACACATCAAGAATTGCATCTTCTACAATGTTCCGAAAAAACAAAATAAAAATGTCTACGTGGCTCACCTAATTTTTTTATATTTACAGAGGTCCACGAGGTTAGAGCAAACGCCGCAAAACCATCTCAATATTTTTTTTAATTTTAGTGAATAAATTAAAGGCAACGAAGAATACCAAATATATGTATGTTAGAGACCAGAAATTTTAGTGCCTATTTCATGGACTTTTAACTGTTAGGAACTATAATTTATACACCATACGAAAAGTCTTGGAAACTGCTACTAGTATATATAATAGTGTTTTGTAGATGTAAATTAATTTACCGCGTTTACTTGCTTAAGATTCGCACTATTGTACCTACTTTTTAATGTGAAAATCGAACTACAACGATTACACGAGCAAACCTGCCACTTAATTCTCGTTATGATCGAAAGAATTTCGTATTTTGATACATACAGCAATGTGTCGACATGAAATGGAATGTGGAAGTAGGTTACTTGATCTCTGTTGACATATAGGTCACGTTATTACGTATCAATAAACACGAAAAGTTCTTTTGTTCAGATTCGCGCAAGATGAACAATTTCGACAGAAGTCTCATTAACAAAGACAAAAATCCCGTAGAATGCGACTTTTATGCGGGGAAAGTTTTGGCGAATATTTTTACTTCAAACTTCAAGTTTGCGACGACGCGTAAGTTTTATAATGAAACACGCCGAAGGTGCCGGGTTAGAAACCCACGCAAAATAATTTAAAAGTTTTATACTTAAGAGCGTTGCACACTAAAGACACGAGCTAATGCGATAATCGACAAAAAACCCATCGTACAATTCTGCCAACCATATAAATAAAATTCAATTTTCATTAATTAAGATATAATATTTTAATGATCACTTTAGCGCAGAACGTTCAAACATTAACAGTCATTCACAATGGCACTGAAAGTAATACAAGTTCTCTATAAGTTCTATTCATTTTAGATCTATTAGACAACACTCGCATTCTACCATTCCTGATTTAACTTCTGAATGTTCATTTTCTTTTTTCTCAGAATTAAATTTAACAAAATATGTTACATATGTACTGCTTACCAGTAGTTCATTTTTGCATACCATAACCGGAACACAAAATATAGAATAGCAGACACCACATATGGCTTTGAAATCTTCCAGAAAACACGATACAGTTGTATTAAATAGACAAATCCTTATATCCACTTTTTCAATATAAATCACCAATACACAATTTATAGCTTGTCAAAGATTTTAAACACGTAGAAGTCTTAGTAACTTCCAGAAACCATCACTAAACAATATAACTTTCTTTCCGGAGGCCACTTAAAGAAGTATTATAATAAAAGCACCAATTTTGACTTCTATTCAGGTATATGTTACCTGAGTCGCCTTCAGAATACTAATGGATTTCCAGCCACCTGTCTCCACCCACAAAGCTTTCATAGTTATCTTAGTCTCCGCTTAACTTTCGGGGCGCTAGCAGTTACTTATATTTTTTTCTAAAGTAATATGACTTTCCTCGCAACATATCACAAGTTCGACTATTATGCGAAGGCGAATATTACGGTATATATTTCTGATGTTAGTTATTGTCTTCAGAAAAATTAAAATTAAGTTGGGTTGACTATTCAAGCTACTGGTTTGCGCTGTTTCAAATGTATTGTAAATTGTCTAAAGAACCTGAACCCTTCTATATTTCTTGATACTCCGTTTTGTTATCCTTGCTGTATTAAATTATCTTAAGACATAATATTTATCGAACTTTTTAACATTTATGATTATTATTGTGACGTAGCGTTAGTTTATCTTCATAATCATTACAAAATAATTTTGTTCTTGTTTTGTATAGAACAGTTACATTTTAAGATGTGTAACTAATATTTAAACTGTTAAAACTAATATTTCATTTTGTATATTTAAATTACAGGAAATTACAGGGAATGCAATATTGAAGGAGTATTGTGTTATAATCAATACCTATGTAAGTAAATAACACACTAACATGCATTTATATTTTTTAATCTTGAGTTAGTTCAATGTTTTGAGATAAATACAGAAATAAAGAAAACTGAAACATTATGAAATATCCATCTCATTTGCCCGTAATAAATGTACATAGAGATAAATTGCTGAAGCCTAAAAGTTTTAAAAAACTTGGAAGAATATATAGGTTACATTATACCGAAAGCTCCAAAAGAAATTGTTCATTGTATGATCAAATTTTAGCGGACTGCCAACTCGTGTAAGGTATAGGCATGAGCGAACGACCTCATTGTTATGTGTTAGCCACTCTTTCATCTGCATCCTATCTGCATGGACTTTCAGCTGCATATATTGTTGATGGATTCTCTAAAGGTTTATTGGGTTTCGAAAGAGAACAATTAATGGATGTTTTGATCCACATGAGCTGGATTTGCACCGTTCGTGGCATTCAATTTTGTGGCGGTGTAGCGTTTCCTTTCTCTATTGTTTAATTGTGAAGAAAACTTTGAAAATCCAAAAATTACATATTAACCTCTTCACGGATATGGCATCAAATGATGCCACATATTTATCGGGAAAATAATTCGAATCAAAAAATCACCGAAGAAGAGTGCGAACTGAAGGTAAGTGAAAATAATATTCTGAAGCACTTGTTGTTACTTACCTTCAGTTTGCACTCTTCTTCAGAGAAAAAAATTGGATTATATTCCCGATAAATATGTGGCATCATTTGATGCCATATCCGTGAAGAGGTTAAAATATAAACCTAAAAGGATGCGCATCTTTCTTTAATTATTATTTCTTTACGAGTGGTGATTGCTATAATGATATTAATTGAGATGTATTGTGTCCACTCTAGATCTACCTGCTATGTTCGTATAAGTAATTTTGTCTACAGAAATATTTTTGCTTGTGTTCACTTGATTAGGTGAGCACCAGTATTAAAGTAGTTTGTACATTTGTATTATATACCTAGGAGATTAATTCTAAAGTCTTCCTTTGTTGCAGAATTCACAGAAATTTCCTCTTCTCACTGTTTTATGCAAGGTTACTTTTTGGTAAAAATAATTTAATTTCTAGATCGGGCTTGATCTTTCGAAAATTGACTAAATTTGATATGATTAAAACTTAAGTTCAATTTGCTGCAAGGATAGTGAGAGTGAAAAGTGGTAAAATTGAGTTCGATGTGTTTTAATTGAGAAAACATATTCCGATAGTAATAACAAACGTAACAGTATTATTCATACTTAGAATAAGTGTCCTTTTTCTATTAATAAAGTCGTTAGGTAAATAGCCGAAAAGATTAAGATTGCTAGAACTCCACTAGACAATTCACTATTGCCCTAGAACGGTTAGGCTGGCTCTGTAAGACCCAACAATTTACTTTTTAATGTAATTATCAACTGTAAATTATTAGTTTGAACTGTATCTTTAATTACCTTCCTGAAATTCCCAAGAAGATGTGCTAGTGTCACAAATAGGTGTGATATATTGTCAGTGTGCTTCTAGATCTCTATGACTCGGTTATATTTGTCAGACCCAGCTAAACCATTCTTGTTACTGTTTTGAAATAGCATCTATTATCTAGTTTTAGTGTTACGATTTTATTGTGATTACCGTCCAAATATATACATACTAATAACACTTCAATTGACATTCCAGAAAAATTTAAAATTAAAATTGACCGTGATACGGATTTTACGAGTCAAGTTTGTAGAATTTTATATGATGATAAAACTGACGACTCCGATCAAGATTCCCACTTTTTCTAATATTTTGAGCATGATGGTGAGAGTGAAGTTACTGGAGAAGGACACATAATGAAGAATCTATTACCAGGTTCAAATCTTGCCAACACTATAGACTTGGACTCTGGTAAAGCGCCATCATATTATTATGAAGAAGGAACAAGAAACAAAATGCTGAAAAGTGAATTTCTCCAAAATGCATAAACCATAAGTCATTCTCTCCACGGGTGCGTCTCCCTTGTACTTTTGGCACTCAAGATTATATATTCTCAGCAAGAATCATGGTAATTACTTTTAATGTGTTTTTAAGTAAATAGTTATTGAATCAATAAACATGTATATTTAATTTAGAATGCACAATTCCAATAGCAATCGTAACATCGCTAGACCAACTACTAAAGATGAATTAACTATGCTGAGGCGTGTCTTTGTCAAGAAAATAGAGAAGTCCCTTGTAAGATTCCGCACGATGCAGTGAGCAAGGAAACAAATCTCCTACTCGTAATTTAGCTTCTAGCAACAATACTTTCTTGGATCCAAATAGACAGAGGCGCCTTTTTGAAGAAAGGAAGAGAGGATGATGTCACAGATGCAGGAAAAGTCAACCGAAATATTTCTGTACAGTTTTTGAGCAATTGCTATACTTGAACTACGCAAGTATATTGCAAGATGAATGTAATGCAAAGTATCAAATTTTATTTACTGGCATTTCAATATTTGTTCAGTTTTCAGTGGTGTTAACTGAAATTCTTAAATGTTGATTGCCATATTATAAACTTATTTGAGGAAACATTTAAGAAAATAATCGTGTTTTATGACTATTTTCAGAAACTTATATAATTTGCTAAGAAATAATTTGATAAATTTAAAATAATTTTACAAAAAGTAAAATTGTAATCTTGAATTCAAATTCCTTATTTTGTTGTAAAAACAATTGTAACATCTTATGTATAATGTTTCTACATTAGTAAATTCATTTGACCTTTAACTTTCTTGAGGTCTGTCACATAAAGTTCATCTATTTATACATGTTGCTTTCTCGCCTGCCAGTCCCACAGTTAAACAAAATTCAGCAAATTTACAAACTCTTTAAATTTCAGTGCAAAATGAAGCTTAGGTTTCAGAACAAACAAACTCTCTACTGAATAGCATTCGGAGAATAATTTTGTGTTAGTGTTAGGATTTCCTAAATGCCACCGAAAAGGAATCAAAGTAGAGATTGGAGAGAAATATGTTATTAATGTAACTCGTACGGAAAGTAAAAGTCAGGTAAACGTTTCTTAACACAGTCACAACCACAGTTATTCTTACTTTCAGGCTGCCTTCTCTTCTGAAATTTGTTCAAGATGGATACTATTGCCTGACAAGGTACATTCGTGAAGAGTTCCCTCGGGATTCATGAAAAATTGATTCAAGTGCAAAGTTCTCCGCGGCCTAAGGTGTATTGTACTAATTTTAGTAGCCCATATCAGTAATTCAAATATTTCTCGGCCTTCATATATCATACAGTACTACAACGCTCGGATACAAAATTTATTTTAGTTTCTTTAAATGTAACTAGACATGAATGTGGACATATGCAAAACAAACTTTCGTTTTTTTCAAATGGCAGTAGGTGCATGTACAATTTTCTCGGAAATTTACTGGTGTACTGAATTTTACCGTAGCTTGAACTGTTTCGTATGTATTGCATGTTAAATTCTTCCAAGCACTTCGCGAATGTGCATTGCAGTTATATTAGTTATGTTTACGTTTCTGATGTTGACAAATCAAAACAATTTCTAAATATTGGAAAAATATTGTTGGTATAAACAAACTCTTTGCAACATTGGTGTCATAATCTTATTACATTTCTGTGAGTGATTGTTATTACTTCAATGTTATGCTATAACAAGAAAGTATAGTATTACGGTCAAAATGCTTAATATCAATCCAGATAGACCAGATTTAGTTGAAGACCTACCATTTCCCTATTGACGTCTGTGCGTCTGTATGTATATACGTTCAAAGAATATTTCGTCAACGACAAATCATAAAAGAGTATAACGGAGAACAATGTATTTGAATTAATTTTTCACGAATCCCGAAGGGGCACATAGCGAATGTACCTTGTGAGTCTTGGGGTGTATTCACCCCCTATTCACTATTTGATGTATGAACACTTCTCTCATAATCGCATACAATCTACGGCAATGTTTAATATTGATGATAGCTAAGATAAAGTGATGTATGATATATGCATGATATATGCAATTGTTGTCGTCCTTATCTAAATAATTTTCGAATATAATTTTTTTTCTTAAAATAAATAATTTTTTCCAATACCTTGTAACTTTTCTCTTATTCATTCGAAATCCGTCTCATAATCATAATAATGGACGCTAATTTGCTTTAGATATTAATTGCACTGTTTGTCTCATTTGCGTTATTACAGCTGCACAACCCACCAAAATTAAGATGATTGTCATATTGTACCGTCTAGAGTTTGAAACACTAAATAACACTACCAGATTTCCAGTTTTTGTTTATCATGAATATTTCAAATATATAACAACATGACATGAAACCATTTGAAAAGTATTACTATATGTTGGTTTGGCAACACTGTTAATCTGGTGGTGTCACATAGTATATTAAACAACGTTCCCTTGCCGATGTTCGCATGATAGAAGATTTCCGCGTCTTTTTCCTATTAGTTTGAAAGTTACAAGGACGTACTTTGTTCAATAGTCCACTACTACTATTCTACTATTCTACTGTTGTTTTCTACTTCAATTCAGCCAATAGAGAAGCACACTGTAAGATGACGAAATCTCGAGTTAACCAAATCTGTTCATTGGAGAATCACCCACTAAAAGACAGATTCTTGTGTTCAGACATTGTGGAGTAGAGAGTATGAAATCATATCAAGTGCAATAAAAGCATCTCTGAAGGGAGCATTGCATGATTTTGTTCAAGTTCTGATGTAATTACATAATATAGTGCTTACACTACACAATACTGATTGCCTACACAAGACAATACTGTAAAAGATATATTATATATACTTGCTTTGTACTTTCAGCAAATAGTACACCAATGGCACAGCGGTTGCAGAATTGTCAATGCTTACCTACTTGTGACTATATGGAAGTCCAGATCAGACAAGTATATCAAGGAAAGTGAGTATTATATGGCTTTCTCATATCCCTTATATATATAGCGTGTTTCAGAAACAAGACCTAGTTTCATATTGGTATATTTTTTGACATGAATAAGAATAGAACCTTGCGACAAATTACAAAATACACACTGGAATTCAAAATTTTCCTTCGTTCCAGTTGCAAGCTGCTAGTTCACGTGGTTATCAGCGGGACTCCCTGGTACAGCCGGCTAACTGGCTCACGCCCTCGTACAGTGCTCAGTATGAACTTTTTTTTGATGGGGCGGTGTATTTGTAAAAGACTCCGTCTATGTGCTTCCCTCTACAACAACTGTAGGAGAAGTGCGGCACCGCATAGCAAGTCTGGCTGCAGTAACACCACACATGATAGCACAAATATATGATGAATTTAATTATCGTCTGCAGTAAACCAAGGAGACTACTATCGACAACCGCGTAAACCAGCAATTTACAACTGCTGCCAACAAAAGAAAAACTAAAATCTGTATTCTAAAATTTGACTGAAAGTTATAACTTCATTCATGTAAAAGATACAGCCTTCTCTTTTTGAAACATCATATATATATACAAGGTGTTAGTGAACTACATCGACAAACTGTAAGAGGTGATTCCTCACATCAAAATAAGAAAAAAAATCATATGGACTTATGGCGAAAAGTTCATAGCTTCAGAGCTGGGGCTGTCCAAAATCGCGCAAAAGCCAAATTTCAACAGGCCCCATTTCGAATTCCAGAAACGTTGGATGGTGGTCCTTATCAGCGTAAAGGAAGCAACGCATACACAATCCAAAAGTGCATATTTCAATTGGTGTACAGGGCATTCCCTGGAGAGTGTAATTCTCACAAATACTTTCAATAGAATGTTCAGATATGCCCTGACTTCAAGAAGAGTCCAAAGTAGGCAGGAGGTAAGCCTTGACAACAATGGACATCCAATGCTTCGGAGGGAAGTCGAATGTGTAAGGAACAGGCAGCTTTATGTTTTTTGTGTTCGAAATAACATGCAATGCGATGTATTTCGTCATGGTTTATTTCAAATTTTCTTCACTTATAAGCGTGAAAGAAAAAATGCAGCATGTGTGAGAGACCGTGCTGCTTACGATTCCTAACATTTGCGACATCGCGCCAAAGGATTCCTTTCACTGCTATCAAGGCTTATGGTTTGCATTCTTTGGACCAATCATAAAGTTAGAGCATACGTCAACATTTGGTTGATGGCATGTCTGGGAATTTCACCCTGCATGGAATACTGTGTACACTCATTGAACATCAATGAAATATGCATTTTCGGATTGCGTATTCATGACTTCGTTTATGCGGATAAGGACTACCATCCACAGTTTCTCGAATTCGAAATGGGGCCTCTTGAAATTTTGCTTAGTCGCCATTTTGAACAACCCTACCTCTGAAACTATTGTGAAGATGTGTGTATTTGAACACATTTTGAGACATTTTATTACGGACTTTCGGACATTTCATTTTAAAATTCAATGCAGTAAAAAGCATCATCGTTTGTTTAATATTGAATCAATTTTCGATTTTTTAAAGTTCATATACTTTTTATACAAGGAAGTTTTCTTGCTGTGTGTCATTTCTTCCTATACATATCATTTCTTAATTAATAAAACAACAGATTGTTTTCCCGTCCAGCTTACGATAAGTTTTACCTTACTCTAGCCTAGAGAGCACTTTGTCTTAGCTAACTCTATAGCTGTCGACTGCGATGAGTTGTTCGCTAAAGAGCAGCTTCGATCTTGATGGAATTTTCCGTCTTCGTAATACTGGTTTTCCTGTTTGGATTTCGCTGACCTTTAATTCACAGCTACTTGGACTCCAAGCTGAACAGGGAGAGAGAGTGATCAAAGAATATCGGCCCATTGAAGGATCACCGAGGAGGAGACACCGTGGTCCACAAACAACAGCGAGTAGATTAACCAATCCTAAAAGTCATTCCTCTCTCACCCTCTTCAACCCCTTTTAACATCACAATCTGTTTCTTTTATACATGCTCGATTTTATTTATACGCAACCCAGGACAGTTATCGTACTTTATGCTCTACCGAATTCAGTGTTTACAAAATCCTGGGCGCAACTTGTCAGTTCTGACATCCCCAATTACGCGATTAGTTGACCCATTTTCTCAGCTTTCGGGCTGACAAGGGGCGACTGCACACTATGCACTTCTCCCCACAGGTCGATGTGAACTTTTTCTCTTAATTTGATGTAAGGAATCGCCTCTTACAGATTGTCGGTATAGTTCATTAACATCCTGTATATATACATTAAAAGTAAAGCGTTGTTATGATGGCATTTTATTCATCGCTATTCGTGGACTGAAAGCTAAGACAAATCTTGCTACATAGCATATTGGCTAAAGTTTAATTAACGACTTGTAACTTTGTTACAAATATTTTAATAGAGAAGTTAGGAAGTTTGATCAATCAAAAAAAAGTAAATATACGAGATCTTATGCTTATTTACTTAGTGTTTCTGCTAAGACAATTAAGTATCTTTTATAACCTACGTTACAATATTTAAACACTCAAAACGTTGGGAATGTAATAAATTATTTCCTTGTTGATTACTTTGTAGTGTAGTTCAACAGCAAACCTGTATGAGACGTGAACTTACAGCTTACGTGGGAACCAAACCATACATTATGATCATGTTATATTTAGAGTGTAGAGAGATGTGGTAAAGTTATATATGATTATTAGATCTAATATTAAAAACAATATCTTAGTGCTCAAGTTTTGTCATGTCTCCAATTTTTGTATCTCTTTGCAATTTACTTTCACAAAAATAGATTTGTTTTATGCCTATAATATTAGAAAACATGCTGTACTGATCATCTGCGTTATAATACCTTGGTCATGCAATGGAAATATAAAGTCATCAAGTATAGAAAACACTATATATTTTGCGTACACAATTTAGTTTTGGCATTGCTTCTAAAGCAAAGTTCAACATAATCATAACAAATAATTTAACTAACATATTTTTTCCAATAATGAACTTATGTTTATTAATAACTGCATTATAACAAAGTCTTCCAGTTAAGATTATATTTAACTATTAATTATTACAAATTTTGTTTCAATATATTTGAGCGCAAAACGATTACGATACACCTATAAATAACAACTTAACATCGTGAGAATGTCTGGTAAAAACGGTTGAGGGGTGCAAAGCTGTCAATTCGAGTGTTGTCAGTTCGACTTTTGTAAGTGCTGTAAAATGTCGTATACTGCGGAAAATTATGGGGATTGTGATCGTTTGAGCGCAGGATGACAGTTGGGGTTGGGCAAATAGAGCATTCGATTTCAGAACTCAACTGGACATTGAATTTCTCTCGCTCCAGAGTATCAAAGATATAACACGAGTACCACATTGAAGGGATTATGATCCATCAGAGAGAATGCAGTGTCCGGGTACGTATGTGATATCATCGAGACTGGCGACGCCTGGGCGAACTCATCTGCGCACACGTAAAAGCAACAGAACATGAACTTACAACATATATCAATGACTGACGCGTCAATAGAGTTAGTGCAATTCAATTACAGAATAAAGGAAAACAATTCGAACATTTTGATAAACCCAAGCTTAAAATTGGTTAAAGTATCCGGGGAGTAATTTAATTAACACACTGAAAATTCAAAAAAAGAAGTCATTCGTGTGGAAGATCTGCTAATTTAAAAACCTCTAAAATCTTGGAGATGTTTTTCAATGCAACTCTTAAACAAAACATCCTATAAAGCTCGTGATTGATAAATAGTTTCTGATTCAAAGTTGTATTGTTGAAGAAATTACTTCAAACTGTAAGTGGTTTATAGACGAGACCAGCGATAACAAACATTAATATGATCAATTCGTTACATACTTTAGTTCATTTAGCATCCTAGGTAGAGGTTTTGTTGTTACGTTGGTAGTGGTTGTATTTTCTCTGTCCAGAAGTCATATCATATAGTATGTATCAGCTGCATTCATGTTATATTATTCCCCACCTCGAAAGTGATTTAATTTGATTAACTAACTCGCACTGAACGTAAAGTAGTTTAAGAATAATTAACAATTGTTATATCTCTTGATTTAATTATCTGTTATTATCTACTTTCAGCGATAATTCAATGGGAATATTTTCCTATTTCATGTTCTATATGCCTACTATCGGTTACAAAAGAGACGTAATATTCGGAAAATTGGAGATGCTTGGTAAATACATAAATGTTTAGTGTGTTTCCCCATTATTTTATAAATAAAATTAATTATTTTGTTTCTTCTTGCACAATTTATCAATGTAGCATTTTGGAACATGATGGTACGGTTTTATTCCATTCTCAATATAGCTATTATTGAAGCAATTACTGGTGGTCTGGATAAAACTATGTAGCTTAAAATTAGTGGATGAAATATAAAAGGTACGAATTTCTAATTTTAAAGGAAACTACAATGTTTTTTATACATTAATGCATGATTCTATAAGAAGTAACATTTGAAAAACCATTTGAGTGCCTTTATCATAAGGATTTTACTGTTTTAGGAAACATTTGTATAATTTTCTATTACAATTTTGCTATATCATTACAATGTGTTCTTCAATATAATTACCTAAATATTGTTAAAACTTTTAGAAATAATTTTAAAATTTAATTTTTTTTTAATTTTGACCGCTTATTGAATTATATTATTATTACTTTGTTATTATTTTTATATTTATTATTATTGTTTGATTCTCTTCAATCTGTTTAATGTAATTATTTTAATTTACTGTTGTAATTTTACTTGTTTTGAAACTTCTTCTCTTAGTACAGTTTCTATTGCTTCCCTTAACAACCTTCCACATTTACGGATTATTTTGCTAGTAAGTGACATAGTTTGAAAGAAAAATTTTATGATCTTGCAATGCAGGTAACGAGGAGCAAAGTTTACAAAGAACGTAAGATGAAGAGAAACATAGGTTATAATAAATACACATCAGAATAAATATATAATAAGAAAAATACGCATGCAATCTTCAAAGATCAGACAATGCTCTGCTTTGTGAAAGACCAAGAAAGATTATACACACCAAGTATTTAATCAGCCTCATGTAAACGTGGTCTGAAATACATCCCTAATAACATTCCTAACTATCAATAGCGTTATTCAAGTTATTAAGGACTGGTCTGTAACCTTATTGCAAGTTCGCATTTACATGGCTATAGGTTTTACGAAACATACATCAACACGTATTAAGTGTATACTCGTAGTAATACTTTCCTGAAAGCCTCTTTCAATCCAGAATAATGGCGCTTCCAACCTATTAATGATTACAGTGATAAGATTGTAGATAGGAATACCACGATCGCAGGCTCGGACCAAGAACGATCTAAGCCTTCGCGTATTATTCAAAGAATCAGCTACAAACTAACATATTTATTTATTTATAATACAGTAGGTTTCAGATACAGCATTAGACCATTTAAACTGAAACATTTAACATTTTGTAACATAACAATAGAATAACAATTTGAAATCAAGATGGCACAGTACAAAGGCAACATTCCAAACATAGTTTATTTATAGATGATCTGAAGGTATACTTATTTTGAGAAAACGTCTACAGTTTCTTGTTATCTGATTATACGTACTAACAATTCGGTTTAGAAGGGACCTTTGGAAGATATAAACTCTCGCAGCTCGAGTGTAAAAGAAATCACTAGACTGTGTTGTTCTAGCGAGTACGCGAAAAATGATCTGGCTTAATAACTGTTCACATGATATATGGCCATTTCCAATTTTATGCAAAAATATTAGGTCAAAAATTTTGTTTCCCACTAGGGGAGGTTTGATATTGAAAGATTTTAAAACGTCATTTTTGGGAAGTGCTCGGAGGTGAGGTACTCGATAGGATGCAATGGCTAAAAAGAAATTAATTACAAAATTTATTTTTTAGATGATTAGGGCAGGCCCTACACCAGATAGGAGAACAGTACTCGATAGTGGGAGCAACATATGACTTATAGGACAAGCTTAAGGTATTAGGATTTTTTATGTTAATGAAGCAATAAAGAATCCCAGTTTTCTCATTGCGGTACAAGATATTGTGCTTATATGATCAGCAAAAGTAAACTTACTGTCAATGATAACATCAAGATCTCTGAAAGAGGAGACAGGCTTTGTGTTGTGATGACCAATTTTGTAGATGTAGTTTATAGGATCGTTATCGTAAATGTTTATAGGAGAAATCGTAAGAGAAGCACATTTTTCGATGTTTAAACTACATTTCCAAGCGTTACATCAGTTCAGAAGATTTTCATCTTCATGCTGAAGAGCAAGAGCATCGTACTCTGATTTAACTTGTCTGTATAGTTTGCAATCATGAGCAAATAGAAGAATGTTGGTAGAGCTGTTTGTGAACAAAAAAGACAGACCGTCCATGTATAACAGAAATAGAAGTGGACCCAGAACACTGACTTGAGGCATTCCAGAAGTTACGGGCATAAAGTCTGAAAAGTAACCTGAAACTGAAACTCGTTGTGTCCTATTATTGAGATAGGTTTCTAGAAATCTAAATAATTTACTATGTATATTGAACCTAGAACTGAGTTTGTATAGACGAAGATGCTGTGGAAGAGAATCGAAAGCGTTAGGCAGTTCCAAATTAGAAATGTCGAGTTAAGAATTTTCTGAGATGCTGTCCACAGCATCGAACAGAAGAACTAATAAATTAGTAAGATAAGATTTTCCTGGCAAAAAGCCATGTTGGAGGAGTTTACAAATGCATCAACAAATTGAATGGCCCTTTTTTTATTATCTTTTCACAAAGAAGTGAGAGTGGAGATAATAAGGAAATAGGTTGATAGGAGGACACATCAGTTTTATTTTTACCGGACTTATGAATACAAGTGATATTAGCTCTCTTCTAACTGGTGAAAAAGACACTTTCTACGAAGCAGCAATTTAGTAAAATCGAAAGGGGTTGAGGAAACGAACTAGCAACACTGCGTAGGAACCAAGTATAGATATTATATGACCCTAAGGCGCATTATTGGGGCAATGACAAGAGAACAGAAAGTACTTCAGTCGGTATGGTACTGACAGAAGACAAAGACTCAGAACAAAGAGGTTGAAGAGGGTAGAGGAAGGAAGGAGAGATCGAACGGGATGAAGAAAAGCTGCTAGCAAAAAATTCAGTATATACTTCTATCCTGTCTTCTTCATTTACACAAGCATTTTGTAGGTCAGTTCTGTCGATATGCGAGAACTATTTCTTCGATTGATTATTAGGGTCCAGAAACATTTAGGGTTTTTACTTGTATCAATTGTAATGTATTCAATATACTCTTCATACTTCCTTTTGATAATATATTTACTATGTCTTCTACTATCTGTAAAGTTCTTGTATGTATACTCACTGGGAAAATCCTTCCATAGCCTCCATGCACCATTTTTGTTGCGAAGTATGCACTTTAGTTCCTCATCAAACCAAGGAGAAACTTTGAGGAAGGTCTTTTACGGAAAGGCAGAAGGTCTTTAACTACAGTCTGAATGACGTCAGCAAATAAGTCAGCTGCATTGTCAACAGAGCAGAAGGCAAGTAAGCACCATGGGAAAATATGAAGAGCTTGACGTATTTCACTTCAAGGCGCCTTTTTACACTGGGGTAAAGAAGTCACTGATTTTTGACGTTCAGAAATTTTATGTTTGATATGAGGAAAAACACACTGAGAGAGTCGTGATCTGATGGGAAGGATTTTAACTTCAGAACCACAACCATTGATTTATGAATTGACACAATATGGTCCAGGTTACTATCACCTCTAGTAGGGTGCATATTATGCTGTGCTAATACAAGACCATGTATAAAATTGTCCAAAATCCAGGAGTCATTATGACAGTTTTTAGAATGTGGGACACCACATGTGGGGGAAAGCCAGTCAATGTAGAGATTGAAATCTCCAAGAAGAGAAAAATGAAATGAAATCTTTGAATTTTACGTCCCACGATTCTGCCGGTTAGGCTAAAGGAGACGATGATGATGAGTAATGAATGAAAATGGTGGAATGATGAAAGTGGGAGGAAAACGGAGAACCCCTAGAAAACCCACGCACACGGTCTCCAAGAAGAGTTGCATTGCAATCTGCTACTGTGGCAATCATGAAATCATGACATGCTTCCAATATGAACAAGGGAGAGTTTTTGTGTGGTCGATAAAAGCAGTCTATGAGTTGTTTTGGACCGCTTGGAATGTTTATTTCAACCCATAAGATTCCACAGTCCTTATTGTATAAATTTTTACTTAATTTACTTTTAGTTTAGAGTTCATTCATCATTACACCACCACTACCTGACCCCCTGTCCCGTCTGTATATACCTAGGTAGTAAAGCTGTCGGAGAATGGCGATTCACAATCAAGAATATCATCAGTCACCCAAGTTTCAGAAAAAAACTAAGCAGTCATATTCTAAAAGTTCAGGTAAATGTATTTCGCAGTCACTTAGATTGTTTTTAACGGAGAGAACGTTATGATAATAGATAGAAGGGCATTGCCCTCACTGGGTCCCGGATTTAGATGGACATCGCCACTTAGCAGAACGATCAGCAATAGGTGGTGCCATCTATTGACATATTTCTTACGTGAATCAACCTGCTCAGAAGAAGAAGGTTTCGTAATGGCAGTCCAAAGAGTCTTTGACAAGGATGATACACGAAAAGAAAACATCCTTTCGGAGCAAGACAGATCACAAACACAACCACAAGCATATAGCCAATATGATCACCATACATAGCTAAAGTAAAAATAATATTGGAATAACTATTGCATATTTTCGTAAGATGAATTATGAATATTTTAGGAGCATCATCTCTCTCGTCAGAGGATACCAAACTTTCCATCTGTTCGAAGGTCACAATTCACGTAACTGAAATATGACATCGTGTACGACAAACTGATAAATATTCAATGAAGGATAATTTGTTTACTACGTAAAGTTTGAACCAAACGTTAACCTATCGAAATATAATATTGACGTCTTTTCTGGGCACCTTGGGAATTAAAAACAAGTATCTGATTCCTTACCGCTTTTAACTAAATCCAGGAAATTCATTTCCAACTTAAAGAGACATTTGCTTTGTCTCCTTGCTCGATTTACAGAAGCAGCAACACGTTGGGTTTGCACTACTGCTGACTCTGCATTCAGTGCTTATCATTCTTCAAATATTAGTGTAAATATCCTGATGTATTCAACCGTTGTAGAATTTCTTTCCTCGATAAATCATAATCTTCTCGTATTTTGTTAGATCTTAAGGTATTTCGGCAGCCTGAGCTGATCTGATTGAGTTTGACACATTTACGTTGAGACATCATTGATAATTATCGAAAATCTGAAAGCTTACCATAGTCTTTGGCACTTCATCCGACACGATTAGAGCCGCCACGCCACGAAATTTATTGTTTAAATTGCGGCGTTTGTCCTGGAAAATGGAAATCCTACTCACTTTGATACTGCAACTCGCTCCTGCCCGCGTATTAACCAATTTCTGTCTGATTATTCCCTTCTGGTTCCCTTGACATGAAGTGTCCCTTAAATTTTCTGTGGCAGAAATCAATTTTCTATTGTAACTGCCACTTGCTAATTAATCTCATCTCACTTCGAACTTGAAGAGGGTTAATGACAAATATTTTAATTGCAAAGTGGGTTTAATTCTCCTTATGATTTATCTATATGTTTTTCCTCTATACTTATTTAAGCATAAATATTGACGATGCAGATGGTTCTGTATCAGAATGCGGAGACGACGGTCCACGATGGAGAGTTAGATATTAGTCCCCGAAAACCCAGAAAGCTATTTGGGGTCAGAATACCGTGGCTTCTGGACTTCGTTTGTCAAGAAAATCAATAAAACCTTTCCATTATCGGGACTCCTTTTCTTAGCATTACATGAAGTTTGCTAATTAGAGGAGTAGAGAATGAAGATATTACAGAAACAATAATAAGGAGACTAAGAAGCAAATTATTCTTATGTAGGTATATATATAAAATTGCATATATTGACTGTTTATATTTAAAGATCATATCAGTTAAACTAAATACCAAATATTTTATAAATCTTTAAGTTTTTTTACGTCCCACGCATATGCCGGTTAGGCTAAAGGAGACGTTGAAGATCAGAAATGAATAAAATGATGGAAAGAAGTAAGTGGGAGGGAACGGGAGATCCCCAAGAAAAGACACGAGCACGGTGTTTGTCCAGCACAAAGTCCACACGGCGCGAGCTGTGATCGAACCAGGGACCTAAAGCACCGGAAGAGAACGCTCTACCACTGAGCCACCGCACCCCCAAGTAAATACCAAATATGTCGGGGTACTTTCCTGTTCCTGGACTTGATACAAATAATGATCAGTGATACCAGAAAGAGAACTTCAACACATCGCACGGGAATAATAATAGACTGAATGAGAGAGAAGTCTGGAAACCTGTTGATAAGTATGAGAAGAGAAATAGAACAGCCTGGTGTAACAACTTTTAACTTTATACTATGGATTTTTTAACAAATGGTTTATACAAACCCAACAACAACAACAATTAACTTTGACAAACAATAGACTGGTCAGTCAAAAATATAACTCTGGACAGGTTTGATTTTTTTCAAGAATATTCGTATCTAAAATGAACTTATCTATAGGTTACATGTCTCGACATATCAAATACAAGAAAACCTAATTGTAATTATGTAAAACACAAATGCTCTTAGATTATTTGCTTTTTTTAATATATAATTTTTGATTAATTTTTTTTTCTGTGTTCGTATGTTAAAGTTCATTTGTAGCCTTATTTTATCAAATAAACAATTTTAAACGGTCGAGGTCCGAGGTTACACACTTCAGTCAATCTAGACGATGTGTTACATTTAGTTCAATAGTTATACATAATCAATACACTGATCGATCAATTTACTATGATGGTATGTCACAGTACCCGAAGCAGAGCACACAAAATTTCATATATTTGAACCTATCTTGCCGCTGATGTCCTTACGCTAAAGTTTAAATTAAACTTTATATTGTTTCATTATCCTTACGTTGAATAAAAGAATTGTTCACCGAATTATTTTTATACGGTAAGCGGTTACGTTTAGTGTAATTTCAACCAAGCTCAAAAGTAGTCTGTTGAGTTTATCTGATGTAACTGTATTGATTTACTTCAATATTTCTTCATAACCAATTTATTGATCCATCAGTAGAGGTGTTGCTATTTCTCTGTATCTCAAATAGGCCATAAAACCTTCAAGCCTTTCCAACTCCTCTGCCACTTGGAACCTTATTCTTTCTCTTAGACCAAATTATGGATATGTCCTTTATCTATGTTTTGAATTATATGATTCTTAATTCAATTATATTTATACGACAAAGTACTGAATGTAGTATCATTCCACTCACAGTCACAAGTTGCCTGGTAGAGGTCAGGGTAACAGTTTTCAGTTCATCTAATGGAAGAGTTACTTTTTAGTTTAACATTCATACATAATACATTTATTTCTTGAGCAATCGAGTATGTTGGTACTTTTCAATACCTGAAATAGGCCACATATGTTTCGTCACCTTTGAACTCTCTTGAGATTGGCAATTTTATTGTTAGGCTTAGACTAGTCTTTGAAAGGTCGTTTTCTCCAGATTGAATTACACTTTATTTGAATTGCACGCGCACTTTATTCGCCTGAAACGATTTGTTGCGGGAACTTGCTGAAATAAATTCCTCTTACAATAATGTTAACGAGTGACCTGCTACAGATCAAAGGTGACAACTCCACACATTCCTCATTATGCGATTATTTCTCATCAGTATTGTGAAAATATTCGAATTTTTCAGTTGAAGAAATATTTACAAAAGTTACTTTCCATGTCAGCGTTTTGCACTCAAATCCGTAAGATAAGATAATATTTATGGGTTTCACAGCAAATCTTGTTTACCTTTTGCAATCTTGACTCCTTTTTGACATCAGAAAAATCATTGGAATTCACTTATAATTTTCCTAAATATTATTTTCCTAGTACTTACCACTTCATTTGTAGATAGCACGAAAATTAAATTTACATGAATTTGGAGAGGATATATACATATATATGTAAGTATGTGTTTCTAAAGACAAATTTTGAAACTATGAAAAAGATTCTATTATAGTTTTCGTCTTCGTAGAACAAAACACTTATGACACCTAACATCTAGTTGTGGTTAGTATTTATTAATGTTAACGTGTCTAACTTTATTAGATCTCTTAACTGTATTTTTGTTTGTTCTTCTGACCATAAGGTATAAATATATGTGGATATGAGTAAAACGTTTATATATACTTCTCCAGTTAAGATTGCAATCATTTGCGTTCACGATACACCAATACATTTATTGAAAATACACAATTTGATAATTTATCATAATATTAGTGAAACATTATTTTTCTTCCATATACAACGATTTAACATCCAGCATGATCTAGCATGAACTAGAACTTATAAATACAAATATGCGTTAAGCTTTGATCAAATATGTGTATTTAATTTTAATACAAATTCTTTACTCTTTGCAGTTTCGTTCGGAGGAATAATTAACTTTTTTGTCGGCGTGAGTTTCCTGTCGAGTGTTGAAATTATATATTTCTTACTGCAATTTGTTATCTCATACATATGCAAAAGACACACTGTACTAACTACAGACAAGAACAAATTAGTGGCACCAACAACAAACAAACCAGAAACAAGGAAATGTCACCTACAAATAGAATTATCTCCTAGACAAAGTTCTGCAATTTCCTTTCCTGGTGTGAAAAGTTCGATTGTAACAGAATCAAACGAAACTAATGTTCCTCTGTTTATAAGAAGACAGCAGACGTTACAGAAAAATGTTCACAGACCATGCAGGTATGTAATTTACATTACTATTTTGAAAATGAAATGTTTCTTATTTCGTGGGAACAGTATTATATGTAGAAAGAAATAGCATTGACAATATTTTTCTAAGTCTGTTGAAGTTGTCATTTAGACAACAACGCATTCAATGCAATATGAAGAAAAGTTATACCAAAGAAAATAACAAGTTTTGCAAGCATAGCTCACAGTTTCCTTTATGAAATACTCAACCTACACTTTAAAAATCCCGGAGTTAGAATATTACTATCAGCCAATTAACATCTTTATCACTACTAGAACGTAGTATATTAGTATTAATATTTTATTATTAGTAGTAGTAGTTGTAGTAGTAGTAAACTAGAGTACATAAAAATGTTGAGGGTGCTACACTTGATGATGCAAAGTTTTGTTTCTTCGTAGTCTGCTATTACACTTAAAAAACCTTCTACTGCCTTGATGTTTCAGAATTATTTCAGACAGCTTTTCCGGGTGATCGCATATTTTTGCCTTTAATTCTTTTAAAAGTTTCCAATAATATACTGAAGTTATCGTATCCCCGTTGTCTAGAGAGTTCATCATAAGCATGCCATCAGGATTCCATGAAACATGGGTGTCATCATAACTCAAATAGTCTCACATGAGCTGTTTTGGGAGAGGGGATGATGTGTAACCTGTTACGGATATAAATCCTATTCTAATTTGTTAATGTTTGAAGACCTACCTCTTCACAAAAATAAATTATATACGTACAAGAGACCATTCACTCAGGTTTCCTTAAAGAAAAAAAAGTATCCATGAAGAAACAAAAATTATCTTATATTATACTGGCATTTTGATGTATCTTACTATTAGTATTTTAGTTCCAACGCAGAACGACGTTTCATCTCAAACACTGGAGGAGTGGGGTATGTAGAATACCTGGAGTGAACACTACACTCGCAGCCGATTGCCTTCAATTTTCAGACCACTGGGGCCAGTCTTATCGATAATTTCCTCTTCTTCTGCAACAGTACTGTGTGCTCAGCACTTCGTCAGACGGTATTGTAATTCTTATATGAAATTGCAATAGTTTCTATTATTCATCAAAGGTATTCTATTCTGCAGTACGAAGTCATGTATAACATCAATGTTTTCAGAGTCAACACTATTGAAAGACGCACTGTAACTCCATCACCAATGGTTGTCTGACAGTTTTACAGATTTCCAACTTAATTTCTCACTTTAGGATAAAACGCTGCAAGATTCCTCAGCAATTAATCCATATTAAGATGATTATGCGGAAGTTTCCTTGTTGTTTAGAGACGGACGTAAGCCTTGACCAGATAATGACGACTGACTGCTTTCGAACCAAATGCATAGTATGAAAATTAAATCTATCATCTGTAGTTTGGTGTGGAGAAGAAACAAAATTGAGGACCAAAGGTTTAAGAACAACTCAAGTTATTAATATAAATTATGCGAAAGATTCTTGACTTATATCATCATAAAATATATGCGAAAGACGTTTCGGAACGAAGATAACTAACGTAGAACTTTGTAAACGGAGGCATAGAAACCTAACGCGAACACACTAAAGACGAATCATTAACTGCGTACAGTTCGGGATTTAGTGGTTACGGCACTATACCAGTAATCTGAAGGTCTTCGAATCGGATCAATGGGCAAGCAAGTATTTTTTACTTCAGAATTTTTGGGAGCGATGATACGTTTTATTATCTTCAGATATTCGAATATTCGGATGTTTCATCATTTCAACTATCGAATCTTCAAAAATAATAATAGCATTAATAATAAATTCAAAGTATAATAATAATAATCTCGTAGAAGATTAAACGTTAGGAGCACATTATCTCTTACGTCATACCATTACAAGCAGAAAGTGACATTTAGCAAGAATATTTCGGTTTTGCTTAGTGATGCCCACAAGAAGAGGAATTTCTCGCCATGTTTCTCAAACAAAACAAACAAAATCGAGCCTAGAATTAACATTTTACATTCTAAATAGGACAAGGCTAACTCAAATTACTGTCTCGCTTTGGAAATGAGAATCGAGACGAGAAGGAAAATATAGTAAACATTTCTCGTCTTATCTTGATTCTCGAAATAGTGAATGTCCATTCATTAAGTAAGAGTTGCTCTGTAGACTGAATCTTACACGCTATTTTGTTACTTTGTATTTCGGAGCTCACTGAATTGGCCTGTGTTGGTATTTCTGTAGCAAAGCTTTTATAATTACTTGTGCATATCCTAAAAGTGAGTTTATTATATGCCTTGCTGTTCAGTGATACTCAGTTATTTTCATTGCAGTTATTTTCCTTACAATGTAGAGTAGAATACTTTCTACATGAAACTTCAGTGAAACACTTTAGTTTATTATTTGAGTAGTTGTAGAATTGTATCCTGGAGGTGAGAACCCCGTGACGAAAATCTCGACTTTTCTGTAAGTTCTGCCTAATTTTAGGGCAAATTTAAAATGTTGAATACCGATATTATCACTATTATTACTTTGTGAATTTTGTAAATTTAATTGTTCGCCTTGTTGCAAAAAGGTTAAGCGTTTTTTATGGTTGTTATAGTCGTAACCCGCTCAGCTCTGGTGCTTGTGTTTTTGGGCCTACCCCGGATCCCGCCCAGTGGGCATTGTGCTGGACAAACATCGTGTGGGTAGGTTTTCTCGGGAGTCAAATTTCCATCCACTTTCTTCATTCCACTATACTTTTTTCATTATCATAATCGGCGTTTCCTTTAGCTTACAGGTGTAAAAATTAGGGTGCATCGAATTTCAACTTTTTTAAAATCAGCTTACCCTTAGTAATATAGGGCTCCATATAACATGTAAAAAAAATTGCAAGTCGATTGGTCAATATCTTTAGGTGCCACCAACGGCCGAAAATTTTTAAATTTTGTTAAAAAATTAATATTATTTTGAAAAATGTAAACTACGTACTTCTATGAAATATGGTTTTCCTATGTGGTTTTGTTTATGTAAAAAGTCTATATTTTACGTGAAAAAAATTTCAGCTTCATGCGCCAATCATTCAGGTGCCACCAGTGGCTGAAAATATGGACAAATGTGTCCCTACTTTTCTCATTTCTTAAAATTAAGTTGCAGTATTTGTGATTCATCTGGATCTTTAATTAGAAAAGAAAGATTTTGGTTTGCATCTGCAGCTCTTTGCTTATTTCCAAACATTAATGATGGAAATAACCCAAAACTCACCACGAGGAGGTGGCTGCACTTTGAGGTCCGCCCACGCGCCCACCTGTATATACTAATGTTGCATATGGTTTACCTTTTCTCTTAGCTTCTGCAGGCTCAAGTGTTTTGTCAGTAGTGGCTGTATCAGCGTGCATGTTGACCAATTAATCATATTAACATAGTTTGTCGCTTCTAAGTTGATTTCCGGGACGAGGAATTCTCGTACCGGTACGCGATCACCAGATTGGGTCGTAAGTCTTGCTTTTAGGACACTCCTCCAGCCAAGTTCTCGTACTTTAGCATCTTGGTCAGTCAACATTGATAGAAGTAGGTCCTCAGTATGGTCGTACCACGCATTTCTACGGATCACAGGATGAATTTTCCTGTATGTCGCTTCCATTTGGTGAGAAGTCGTGATAATGTGCCACAAATGACGAGCTCCTTCTGCACACGATGGATTACGGATTACAGCAAACCAGAGTGGGGTGTAGACCATCATGATGTACTGGACGATGGTTTCAAGTTCATTAGTGGGTTCTTTTGTTCCTACGTACAAACGTAAGACTCTATTTGCTGTAGTTAGCCATCTGGCTTGATCAATTTTACCAGGCTTCATGTGAGCTAACCCAACGGAGCATTCTCCTCAAGAAACCGTTTGGAAGATATTCAGCAAATATTTTTGATCCGTGCTTAATGCATCCTCAGTAAAGTTGAGGTCACAGTCTACTGGAACGGGCTGAAAATTCTGGAGTGGTACTCTTCGCAGGTTGGAAGTGCTGATCCTATTGGTTCTCTAAATGTATTTGGTCCAGTACACTTGCCGTATATAAATTCAATCAAATGTCGAAGTGGGAGCTCATTCGTGTGTACCATATAGACGATTCTCTGAAGGAGTTCGTTGAGGAAGACTTCAATATATACCATCGTACCATTCTTCCGCTCAGTGTTGGTAGCAGTACCGTCGCAACCCAAAAACCCACATCGGACAGAGGGATATTTTGATGAACAAAGAACTTTGTGATGGCAGCCCGTATGCTCTCTCCTCTTCCAGTTGAAGGAGAGACATGGCTAAGATAGTTCGATCCTGGATCCTGTAGCAGTACAGTAGTGATCGTCTTTTTTTAATTTTTCGGTGGTTGATGCCGTCTTTAGTCTCAAGGGTGAGAGTCTGATTCTTCTTTCTGTCGAATATAACGCTTTTACTTTGGTCGATTCAAGCGATGCACTCGCCTATTCAACGATGGCGTTTCCTAAGGATTTCTTCTCTCTCCGAATCTTGCTTTTATCGAACACCTTCTGCTTATGTACTGGGGTAACCAGTCCGATATCTACCAAAAGCGAGGAAGTAATAATTGCGGTCTTGCGGTCTGGTATATTACATCTATATACTGCATTGGAGAATGTCGGCAATCTAACTATCATTTGTTTAGAAAAGCTATTCTTCTTTATTTTAAGCGCAGGAAGAAACTCGACAGTGGAAACTGACTCTTCTCACGATTCATTTTGTAAAGGACACTATCGTTTTGTCTTCTGGAACTACTAATTTCATTGGGCTTTGGTTGATTTTTCTGACCTCGATTTTTTCGCAATAAATGTTTGACACGTTTCTGTGTCTCCTTTCTATAAAGTCCTGCCATACCTATCTGTCGGGTGGTTTTCTGGTCAATTTAAAATTAAACCTTCAATTTTGGGCACTTTCTTCTCTCTAGCAGAAGTGCAAGCAACTGGATAGATGCATTTGCAAGAAGCGATATCAAACAAAGTTTTGCTGGCGAACTTCTGGAATTCTGCAACTTTCGAAGCAAAAAAACCGGGTTTGTCCTTGAACTTTTGCAGCTGACGGACCTTTTTTTGATAATGTAAAATCAACACTATAACCCGTTGCTCGCTCAAAATAGCTGCACCGCTGATTGACGCATTTTCCCAAATTTGAATTACTTTCCTTGCCACTGAATGAGCTAGCACTTTAGCAGAGGGGTCCTTCTGAAATGTTGCTTCCAATTCCATGTACTCTCTTCCCCACAACAATTGCTTAAGAACACCAGCGATTGTTGGAAGCTGATAAAAAGTGAATTCCACAGGGGATCCAATGACGCTATGGACAAAGTTTCTTACATTCAAATGTGACTTCTTCTTAGATGATATCTTTACGGACACTTGATAGTTTATTCACCGAAACCAATTTTGAACAGTTAGACATTTTTGTCAACGCAAGATCTCAATAAACTTGCCGCAGCATTGGAATGACGAACTGACACATTCAATGACTGTCGACAAGCACAAATAGGACGCAATCCTTCAAAAAAGGACACAAATGCACACGTATGCTCACTTAAACACAATCAGCAACGTAAACTGTTTCCAGATCAAACACCACTTTTTCTGTATAGAAAGCAACGCAAAATTACTCCTAATCTCATCTCCAGACACACTAACTAGGAGTCACTTTTTTCTTTTCTCTCGATGCTACTCTACTTTTAATTTTACGACAAACTAGCTTTTGGGCGACTTCATTCTGGGCAGTGCAAGTCTATTACCAAAGGAGTGTTTCTACAAAAATAATTACTTGTTATTTTTTTCGCGCTACGAACATAAGCTGGACAACGACCGGTATGTGTCTTATTTGATAACATTTAATCTACTGTAAAGTCTGATTTTTTTACTTGATTGCCCCATTTTTACCTAATTAGCTGTTTATAAGAGACGAAAAGTCGATTTTTTTTACAAAACACTGAATAAAATATATTTTTGGGGGGTTTTGTCCAAATTTTAAAAAGCCGGTAGCACCTGAAGGACTTGACCAATCAAACTGAAATTTTTTCACGTAACCTATGTACATTTCTGAAAATAACTAGTAAGGGTAAAATGTTTTCGTAAAAGTAAATATGTATAATTTGTTTTTTAAAAAATGTATTTCTTAACAAATTCTTGAAACTTTAGACCGTTAGTGGCACCTAAAGAAATTAACTTATCGGCCTGTGATTTTCTATATCACATATAGAGCCCATTTCGCAACAAAAAAAATTCGCTAAGGGTAAGCTGATTTTTAAAAAAGTGGAAATTCGATGCACCCTAGTAACCATGGGACGTAAAACTTAAAAACATAATTTTTCTTAGTGTTCTTGTGAGTTCAGTAGACCTACTTTCTACATGAAATTTGACTGGAAACAGTTCGTTTAACATTTAGCTAGTTGTTGGGACGTACGCAAGGAATATGTCCTGATGGTCCAATCCTCTCTTCTAAAATGAGTATAACCAAGTACAATACAGACAAGTTAGAAAGATGCTTTCGGTGAATCAGAAAAGAAGTTGTCTGAGACGCCAGGTATACTTAAGTGCCCGAATTACTATTAAGACCACTTTCTCCTTCATGTGTTCTCCTTCTTGCGTGTTTGTATATCTTTTTTGTTTCCTAATTTAAATTTGAATTCTCTGGACTATAGTATTTTATCATGACCGAAATCAGTATGTTTCGTCGTTATCGTAAACGTGCGCGCTTTGCTACATACACGAGTGTTTTTGACTCCTACTTAACAGAGCAATCTTAGGGTAGAGCCGTGAGCATTCGTTTCGTAATTTAAGGATTGTGCGTTCGATTCCTACTGAAGTAATTTAAGAATATTTTATCATTTACAACATTTACTTCTGATTGTAATAACATGAAAAATACTCAATTTCTCTCGGTCCTACAAGTTAGAGTTGAAACGACTTTCTTCACAGCTGAAATACTAAACACATGACGTCAAACGTCTACAACATTGATTCTTACTGTCAGAGAACGTAGCGTGTTTAGCAAACAATTCATGAATACATAAGGGTCATCCTTAGACCCCAGTATCAGTATCTGAAACGTTATTGTTTCCAAGCAATTGTTCCGAACTTCTTCCACTATTACTTGTCCTGCTAGAAATTATAATAATATTCGCCACTTCCATTACGTTCCATCTATCCGCTTAGCAAAATTTGTAAATAGGAACTATTCCTTTTCATATTCGTATGTATATTTTGTTAAAGTATCAATAAAACGAATACATAATCCAAACTCTCTTACCTAAAGAAAGGGCGTTACTATGAACCGTCATGAAGACAAATCCTACTTAGTTTCTGTTAAGGCATCCAAAGTTTCGATTTTTATATTGTCCAGGAGTTGGAACCTTCTTTTACCCACTCTTTTCCTTCCGGACACTAATCCTTCCAAAGTACCTCTTATAAGGCAATTCATCCTTAGACAGGGTCGAAACCAATTTCTTTTTCCCATCAACTTCAGTATGCTTATTTGCGTTGGAATAGGACGTAATATTGAGGTCTCAAGTCTTCAGTAATAATAATAATTTAATAGTTGACAAATTTCGTATGAGAACAGGTTGTATTCAAATCTGTAAACTCACATCTAACATTAGGCAAAAGTTACAAAATAGTCGCGTTTGGAGAGAAGTGTCTGAACCACCAGGGCATATCCCCTGCGTACGTCCCTACAACTAGCTAAATGTTAAACGAAAGGTTTAAAGTGAAATTTCATGTAGAAAGTAGGGCTACTGAACCTACAATAGCACAAAAAATATGTGTTGAAGTTTTACGACCCACGCTTATGCAGGCTAACCTAAATGAAACGTCGATTATGAGAATGAAAGAAATAGTGGAATAAAGAATGTGGGAGGAAAGAGAACACCGAGAAAATCTATTCACACGAAGTTTGTCAAGCACAATACCTACTGGGCGAAAGCTGAGATAGATCCAGAGACACAAGTTCCAGAACTGAGCGGGCTGCAACTAAACCACAAATGAAGCACTTAATGTTTTTGGAACGGGGTGAACAATTAAATTTACAAAACTTCAGTCATAATAATAATAATGGTATTAAAGTTTTAAAAGTTGACCTAAAATTAGGCAGAACTAACAGAGAATTCGGGATTTCGGGGACGGGGTCCGTACCTCCAGGACACTTCTGCAGTTACCCAAATCTTGAACGAAAATGTTCCATAAAATTTCATGTAAAAAGGGAATCGAGATAAGACGAGAAACCTTTACGATGTTTTTCGTCAGGACTCGACTCTCATCTCCAAAACAAGACGAAACTTTGAGTTAGCCTTGTACTATCTCGAATGTAAAATGTTAATTCTGGTCTCGATTGTGTTTGTCTTCTTTTAGAAACGAGATTAGAAATTCCTCTTCTCGTGGACAAAACACTTAACCAAACCAAAATATTATTGTCGAATGCCACGTTTTAGTTTGTAATGGTATGACCTGAGCGATAGCTCTTAACTTTTAATCTCTACGAAATAATTATAATTATTATTATTATTAGTTTATTATTATAATTCCTGAATATTTGATAGTTAAAGTATTGAAAAATCCGAGTATTCCAATATCCATAGATAATGAAACTTGTGCCATCACCGATAATTCGCCAACAAATATTAAAAGTAAAAAAAATACTTGCCCTCCGTGGATCCGATGCAAGAACCCTCAGATTGCTGGTCGAGCGCCTTGACCATGGAACCACAATCACTACTCGATAAATAACACTGTTCAACAAATTTTGATCGAAAGTATGATAGAAGAATTTTCTTAGCTCAAGTTGTGAAAAAAAACGCCCTTGTACAACAGTAGCTGTATATATACAAATGTATTAATATTTATAGAACATTTAAGCAAAATCCTTGTAAAAACCTACATTTCACTTTTTTTATCTATTTCACTGTGATGTGATAAACTGGGGAGTTAAGAAGTACCCTAACCTATAGCTTTCTATACCTTTGTACTTCCTTTTTCAGAATTTCGCAAATACCAGTTTCACAGCGATACAGAAAATAAAGTAACCGTGGTCAAGTTAAACATTAACAAATCCGTAATAAAAACAGAGATGTGCGTCTACGCGTAACAAACAATAGTTTACGTTTACGTGTCAACTATGCGTAGACAATGTAAACAACGTAGAGAATAAAGGAGCTTTCTTTTGTCGTTACCTTGTGAAATTGCGTACAAAATAAAATGCCTAGACCGGCGAATAGTAACTTTCGAATACTTAGTTTCGTCTTGATGAAGGAAAATGAAAAATATTATGCATTTTGTAAAATATGCAAAAAAAAATGGCAAATACAGCAAATTCAAGACTGAAAGCTCACAGGTGAGAATTAGTTTTGTAAATTTCATTATAAAAGCAGTGCCCGAAGTGGAAAATCTAAGGAAGTGGTATGTGCAGAGCAGAGTAAACATACAGATTAGATAATTCCCTCTACTTTTTATATGTTAGTCGTTTCCCTAATCTTTCGCTGCACCGAAGGAAAACAACTGAATGAGAAAATATGAACAAACGAGCAACGAAATTCTTCCTTACATTTGATAGTGGTTGTCTACATAGTCTACACGGGAAAAGGTGTAATGTAGATTACGTATAGATTACAGTAGACAATCGCGTAGACGTAAAATTATAGTTTACGGCACATCACTGAATAAAAATCAGTATTAACATCAAAACATGAAAAATATGTACAAATACTTTTTTGTGCAAGAACTACACTGCAATGTAGACAAAGTTTCAAGTGATCCCTTGTACAGGATTATGTTCATTTTATTTTGAGCGTCTTCGCTTGGCTTGCCTTTTGTAGGTTACATCTGGAGCATCCCTTGCAATAGTCCAACAGTAGTCGACCAATATGTTAGAACTCCACTTTCCCTCATATCTCTTCTCCATGGCTGCAATATCTTGATGGAAACGCTCACCATGTTCGTCTCTTACTGCTCCACAATCTTCGGTAAAGAAGTCTAGATGTGAATGAAGAAAGTGGAGTTTCAGAGACATATTGCAACCAAGATTTTCGTAGCACAATAACAACTTTACTACCAGTTGTTTGTAATTTGTTGCTCGGTGTCTTCCCAAGAACTGTGAACAAACACTCTTCAAGCTTTCCCACGCAGCTTTCTCCTCACCTTGGAGAATTTCGTCGAACTTGTGATCTTTGAATAGTTGCCTAATTTGTGGCCCTATGAAAACACCCTCTTTAACTTTGGCATCACTTAATCGAGGGAATTGTCCTCTTAGGTACTTATAGGCCTCATCCTCTTGGTTCATGCTCTTAACAAAACTTTTCATGAGACCTAATTTAATATATAGAGGGGGAAGCAAAATTCGGTTACGATCTACCAGTGGTTCATGCTGCACATTTTTCACTCCCGGCTGAAGAGTTTCTCTGGTACTCCAATCACTTTTGCGGTAATGAGATCCACGATCTCTACTGTCCCAATCACATATAAAGCAACAATACTTTGTATACCCTAACTGCATACCTAGCAACACTGCTATTACTTTAAGGTCACCACAAATGAGCCACTGAAAATCGTAATATTTAATGGCTTGAAGTAAACGTTTCAAGTTTTCATAAGATTCCTTCATATGAACTGCGTAACCTACAGGAATTAAAGGAAGTTCATTTCCAATATGTAAAAGCACTGCCTTTAAACTCATCTTGGACGAATCTATAAAGAGCCTCCACTCCGTAGGTTCGTAATTAATTTTAAGTGCCCTCATGAGACCACTTACATCTGTACATGCCACAAGTGTGTCTTCCATAGTAAAAAATGAAGTGAACATCTTTTCCCTATTCCGATACACTGAAATATTTACTTTTTCCTGCAATAAATTCTATTGCTTTAGGCGTGACGCTAAAATTTCGGCTTTGCTTTTCGAGAGGTGCAAGTCTCTGATTAGATCACTTAGTTCCTCTTGAGTAAGTCTATGTGGTTCACATGGAGGTTCTTCTACAACAAACGTAGGGTCCTTCGAAGTACTTGATTCAGGAGCTTCAACTTCTTGATCATCATCAGAAAAAAGATCGTATTCTTTAGGTGGGTCAGGAACAGGTAGTCCTTCTCCATGTGAAACAGGGCGCATTGCAGAAGGAATGTTAGGATAGATCAAGGCCCGCTTCTTCTTCGTGGAAATTCCCTTCTTGACGGAAGGAACCATACAAAAATAACAGTCTCTGATCTGGTCGCTTGGCTCCCTCCAAATCATGGGCAATGCAAAAGGCATTGAGCGCCCATTCCCATTAATCCAATTTCTTAGATTGCTCGCACAAGTGTTACACACAATGTGGGGTGCCCAAGATTTATCTTGGTCTCCAGTTTTACAACAAAAGTAATATTGATAGGATTTTCTTATTAGTGGTGTTATAGTCTGCTTTTGTGAGGAAAATGTCACTTCCCCACAAACGAAGCAGAAGCTATCCGCACTGTTTACACAATTTTGCGGCATTTTTGTTTATTGAAATCCTCAAAATGTCACTTGAAATAGTTCCGACAACTATTTAAAAATATACATTCGAAATACCAGTATTTTTGCGTACTTGTAGTTGTATTTTTATGTCCTGCACTACACATACGTCACACCCGAAACGCTGATAACTGCACTAAACCTGTCTTTTCTAACAATAGCAGAACACTACTGAGATAAGGAACACAATGAAACCAAGCGTTCATATAGTTTCTCCAGTGTTGCTGGATCAGTGTAACATTTTACCCCAAACGAAGCGAATATATTTATTTTTAAAGCGTTATTATTAGACATGCCTTAAAACGAAAAGTAGAGCTAATATTCAAAAATAACTTTGAAAATCGTGATCAGCACCACAAAATCAATAAGAATTAGCTGATTTTGTTAAATTTACATTTTCGTTGTTGAACAGTGTAATTCATCTCTAGTGTGTTCACGTTATTTTTCTTTGCCTTCGCTTACAAAGTTCTACGTTATATTTCTACGTTTCGAATATATATTTTATGGTGATATAAATCAATATTGTTTGGCATAATTTATATTAATAATTTGAGTTGTTATTAAAACTTTGACTCACAATTTTGTTTCTTCTGTAAACTACAGATGTGGCAAATTTAATACTCATAGTCTGTATTTAGTTGCAGAGCAGTCGCCAGTACTTGGTCAAAGACTTATGTCCGTCACGATACATGCATTCGATAACTGCTCGATTTCTTATCTGCTGTAGTCATCCCCCTTCAGAGGGCCGTTCTTTTGATTTGCGTGGACTGGGGCAAAAGTAAATTGTCAGACTAATGACGTAAGTCACAATTCAGAATCCATCAGAAATAAATTATCTTGTACTGGCTTGGACTATCCATATGAGTTACAGTGATATTTCATTAATATCTAAAACAAAAGAACATTAATTGTGCCAAAAACAAAACCACAGTTAATGAATCTTATAAAAATGGTGTTTTCTTTTCTTTATTAAGGCTATTGTTAACCTATAAATGAATACGTAATTCATTACATGTGTTTGAAAATATTGAATATACGTGTTAAACATAAAATGTTATATCCTTTAAAACTGACCGCGATATTTCGAGCTTAAATAATAAATATATATGTAACTCTGAACATTACTACTATTGCTATTACTATTACAGCTAGTGCTACTATTATTATTAATAATAATAATAATATAAATATAAATAATTTGCTAAATCTCTTCTTTAATACCGGAACCATATCCACAAATTTTACTAAAAAAGAAGAAAACAATACAATATATCATGTTCTTATAAACTAATACTTATAACATCTCCGAGATGTTTGTGAATAATAAATATGTGTTCATTTCATTATTCCTGTACCAAAAGTTTGTAGACAAAAGTTAAATCAGTATTAATGCTCATGTAAATTTTGGAACTTCATGTAAACCATAAACGTTACTTCAAGTTTTAACTCGTCCAATTTATAACATGATGTTACTTCTTACTGATATACTTGCATAAAAAGAAATATAGAAAGTAAAAGATAACCTAAAAGAAAAATATTGACTTATGAAGCAGTAATGTAAGACCTGGAATTATATACCTCAAAAGTCGCAATCACACTTAATATTTCGCATACTTCCCTAAAACATACAAACACCAAATTGCGCACACATGCTCAGCATTGGTGTGAGTAACGGGAAAATTCCAATCTCGCGACAAAGGATCAGTTTCCCACGGAAATGAAGTGTCGAAATTTTTCGTCGTTTCGAAATGCTGGTTTTTATGGTAGTTGCGCATATCATAGAAACGTCGTTGTTTCTCAGCCACTAAAGAAAGGAACGTCGTTTATGTTTAAAGAAAATGTTTAAAATTCGTTTTCGTTTGGCCGCTAAAATAGAAAAAATGTGAAATTTGAAACCTCTGTTGGTACAAAGTCGAAATTTTGTACGCATGTTTATTCTGATGCGGAGTGTGCGAAACTGTGGTTAAAATGAAAAAAGTATCCATCTTGGGTGTAAGACTGTCCATTCAAAAACTCAAGGGGACTCTATGCAGATATGGTGGAAACACGAAATTTCGTTCAAATGTGCAGATTATAGCGTAAGTAAGAGGAAAAATCCGACATGTTGGAAAATCGTCATCTTCGATTCAATATGGCGGTTCAAAAATTTGTAACCGTGAAAATTTTAACTTGTGCTCATGGTAGATCAGTTAAGTTTAGGAAGACGGGTAGATTAAGCGAAGCAACAAATCATTGAAAAAGTCACCATCTTGAATGTAAAGTTGCCATGTTGTTGAATTGACTTGATTTGCCTTGTTATGTACTATCTGTACTGTAAGGTAATAGAACGGTCATTTTTCAAAGTAGTAGCTTGGCTCAGAGGCAGTCAGGGTTGGATTCCTGGCAAAACATTTGTGTTTTCTATTATTTTTCTTATCACGATTGCTTTATATTCGAAAAGTAGTTTTTGTTTGTATTGCGCGAACCAAGTATTTTCGTATTATGACTTTACGTATGCGTTTTCTAAAAAAATATCTAATGAAATATTATAAATAGCTTTAAACAGTAACAACTAAAAATGAAAATAACAAAGAGGATACTTCAATGCTATATAAACCAATTAAAGATTTCTACCTACTTATTGTCTATATACGAGGTTTCTTGAGCATGTCCCAGTTGCTCATCCTCGATTAATTATTGTTAATGATTGTAAAGTTTTCTGAATGTATTGTTTAGTTGTAGTTCAAGATACTATGCAGGGAACAATGCAGTTTGAATGTCAGTGTGTTTGGTGAAAGGTCTCTGCAGTAAAAGAAGTAAATTCATTTACACTACTCTTTTACAAGTTAACACGGATTATTGCAAAGACATGGCCGGGGTCTGGGGACAGAGCCCCCAGCGAACCTTAGCAACTTTAACACCAAAGATTAAGATTATATGCTTACTGGATATTTTAAGCAATATGTCCAACTATTCAGCACAGTATGTTTAGTAAATTGTACTTTCTTTCAGGAAAGAAGCAACTTGTTTTGGTGAGAATAGTAGCAGAGGAAAACAGAAGACCTTTCAAACTATACGTGTGTCTCTGAAAGAGTTCTTTCTCTACTCAAGTTTAGACACAACGACATATATTGGGAAGCACTCTTCAAGTTTTGTTGTTAGGTATAGTAATGGAAACTAAGATTCATTTGAATTATATATGATATGATGAGAAATTCTCGGAATCTGGGTAGTATTACAGTAATTAGAAGAATGAGCGGAATACTTAGTGAAACTATGCAATCTTTATAGTACGAACGGTTGATATCATTTACTAATAGAGTAGTGCGGCCTTAGGATCTGAGCAATGACGTCTGACAATATCCAAAAATATAAGTTACATTTTTCATTTGCCTGGTTCCGAATCAATTTCAGTTGTGCATACATTGAACGAAATAGGTACAGTAAACAGAGTACGGAAGTAATAAGGGCTTTAATGTAACGTATTCCAATGTATTCTACTGGCCTTGTTGCTCTAGTCATCGGTACTCTGTTCCAACTGTAAAAAATTGTCGGTATGCAAATGCTAATTAGAGACAACAAGGGTGTGCGGACGAGCCTAAATGTTACGCATGTTTGAAGGTCAAAACAAAACTTATCCTCATCGATCACCGTGTCTGGATATTAAAGGAGAAATACGGATACTGTGCACAAGAGTTTACTCTAATGCATAGATATATAGACCCAGGCTTATCTTGAACGTTCGAGTCAACCATCTCCAAAACCACTTTTGAAAATCAGAAACCTTTAATTTCACCGGTAACATGTCATATCAATTGTCAAGATGCACTCTCTAAATAAAACAAGACTACTACCACTGAGATCGTGATGATTGTTCACTATGTGAGAAACGTCTACACTGAAAAAAGAAACGTGAATAAAGTGATATGATCACAATCGAAGCCCGAGATGTATGTATAGTAACGATGATTTTCCGATTACTCCAAACAGTTATTATGTACAAAAATAAATGATTTCATGAGTTTGATGGTTAAAGTATAGATTAATGAACTTTTATTAGGATTCTTAAATGTAGGATGTAAACTTAAATTGCCTGGTTACATATAAACTTCTAAGAACCTGCTAGAAAGGCAGGTGCAGCGAATATCTCGAAAATTATTAGCTTTGGATACTGTTCTGTAATTTACATACTAGAGATAAACTAAACCACGATGTGTGATCTGCATTTGAATTACAGAAAAAAGCCTTCTGCTCTGTACTACATTAATGTGATCACAGTTCTCCAACTCCAGAAGCTTTCCAAATTCTTCATCATTCTAATTTTTTAGCCTTAACATGAAAGTTTGAACTCATGAACTGTAAGATTCTTTACCGCCACTACGGAACACATTCCTCATTTACAAGGTAGTTGTCTTTTGAATTTTGTTTTACGAAAGACCAATATTAGCTCGGTGATTTTCGAAATGTTACGAAAGTGAGCAAAGAACAAATAATAAAGTTTTTTCACTCATATAAGAAAATATATTATGACATTAAAATAGAAAAATATATGGTTCCCACAACAAGACACCAGTTAATTCACATGGAGAAACAATGTACTTTTATTAGTAATTCTCTTGACACAGGATCAGGTGTTATCGACGTAATTGAGTGGTGAAGATGAACAATAAACTACTCTCATATTGATCAAAATAAAAGATGCCAACATATGAAAAACTCAACCTTTCTATTAGAATTTCAAGCATATGCCTATGTAAACAGGTTAATTTCTACGTCCTTCGTGCGAGAGCTCCTGGGTTTGATTTAAAGTCGAGACCTTCGGTCGAAAAGTTGTAACAGCTTTTCTAGGCCAGTCATTATGATTTTCTCGGGGTTCTCTTCACTCACACCACACATATTCGGAAATGGTACCTAACATACAGGATCCAGCCCAATTCCTTCCTTTACCATTCCTTTCTTGTTTCCTTCTTCCCCGGATGCTGTGCAAGCTGAGGGACGTCATCTCTTCTTAATTCCATCATGAGTAGTAATACTTAGAAATGTGTATATATAAGTTTAACTAAATTTTGTCTTAGTTTTCAAAAACAAATTAAAGTCTTTTATATATCGAACGTAGAAAGAAACACTGAATTACCGTACATGTAGGTAGATATGTGTGCTTTCTCCTCTTTAGGAGAAGAAATTCACCAATTGGTAATTTCCCTCTAGTCACACGCGAGTTTAGCGGAGCTACTCAATTCACCCTTTTCCTCACAATGACGATCCGCTATATGATTAAGCCAGACCTCGCAGCATTCAGAGATGAAATGGGCCGTTATGAACACTCATCCCAATTATTTCTAATTAGTTAATGATGGCAACCGTTCTTATCGTGGTGACTATACAGAAGGCTGTTTCAGCCTTATGGTAGTGAAGTACAGACCGGTGCCCTAGGGCGTAAAACCCCGTTTCCACCAGCGAACATGTTCGATGTGAGAGCCCCGTTGGTGAACGATTGCACGACATCGTAGTTTCCACTAAAGGAGACCTCTATTGAGCACTGCCTGATCCAATTTCGCCCACTACTCCTTGCACACTTTCCAAAGGCCACCAAGTGTGGTCGGACGACGCTTATTGATGTTCCGTTTGAGGAGACCGAAAGCACAGAAGTCTATAGGGGATGCATCTGGTGACTTGTTGGCGATAGATGGGTTCCAGTATATGCTCGATATAATACGCTGCATTCACCTTGACATTTGATGACACACGGTGTATCGGAAGCTTTCCTTTTGCAGAGAAATCCGTCACTACCACAAATCCCTTTGGAAAACTCTCCTTGGCAAGAGCGAACCCACTTTGCATGATCGGTTCCATCACTGCGGCGATAGTAAATTGCACACATCTGCTGGGATCATGTCAAACAGACCCATGCTTCATCTAAGGTGATCACATAACGCCATTTGTCACCTGCCAGGTAACCTTCATACAGCCTTTTGCATGCCACCCGTTGCTGACTAGCGCCTCTCGTGGCGACTGCAAATTGCTACCATAAGGATGAATCAGTCTTCTGTATTACACTGCTGAGCATTCGACATACTCTTGAAGAATATGAGTCAGAGACTTGGGAATAAACCCATTTTCAATGAAAGTACTCTCGCTTTGTTCATGCGATTTGAATACTTAACGACTTTTCATCTTACGTTTTAATTTGTTATTGTTATCACTACTTTTACTTGTTTTGTTGCATGTGGTGTGCAATCTATCATCTTATTTGTAGTACTAGCTGAATGAGATCTAATTTTTATTTTATAAGTGGTTTGGATTGTTTTGGATTATCTTATTTTATAGAACTTACTCAAAATTTATGTATATTTGGAAATCTATTATTATTATTATTATTACTTATTGGGAATCCTGTTGCAAAGATGATGTATCAGTCATATGTGTCTTTTTTGTGACGGAGGCAAATATTCTGAATTCTGACTTCTTCATTTAACATATAATTCAGAAATCGTTATGTATTACTATTATTCTAAAGATGATCCACAAAAGTACCGATATGGTTGGAAATTCAGAGGCAACATTTTTCAAGTATCACACTCCGATTTGCTTGAAACTTCTGGAGTGAATAAAGGAATAGAAAGTAGACATATGTGTTTTTATATCGTTCAACGTAGAGGATCATAGGGGTAAACACACTCCTAAAGTGCGAACATAGGGCAATATGACTCATTTTAGTTAGTCCACAACAAGAAACACAGTAGATGGATCCCTTGCAAATATTGTCCAGGGTGATATATAAGATTGAAATTCGTTACTATAGTTTGAATTGTCGTTTGGACGTGTTTTAGAAAGAAATATGGTGAGTGTTTAGAGCATGGTTACATCACAGGATTATAGAAATTTAATAATAATACGAATAATTTACAATACAATTGGATACGGAATTTAGTTCGTTTTATCCTTGATAAGCGTCTTACAAGTGGAAAGTTATCTGCCATTAGTAAAAACACAATCACGCAAAGTAAAGCGTCTATCAGAGCAATATGTTGAAGTACAAGTGTGCCGATATGTTATCAGTGAAAAATGGTCAATTTGTAAATGTTATGCCTTGTGCCCTATATACGGCACGGAGCGGTATATATAAAGAATAAAGCCTTATATATATATATATATATATATATATATATATATATATATATATATATATATATAATAAGGCATGCTTATCATTGTGTTTACTGGGCCGTAATAAGTCAAAGCTATAGAGCAATATCCAAAATGGGTGTAAAAGCCATTTGATATCATTCGTCTACTTGCAGTCTATCTTGCTATTATAGACATTCCAGAACCACCTCCGAACAAGGCAGAGTTACATCTTACAAACTACCTCCGGGAATTGATCAATGACATTGCAGATAGAACAATGTCAATATACAGCAGAGACGTTACTGTACACTTTGATTTGGAGGAGGATGTCATGGAACAAAATTATATCACCGACTCTGGAGAAGTCGATGAAACTTACGAGAAATATGTGTGAAGGAGAACATCGTGGACCTACGGTGATATGAGTGGTGAGTCTCTGGAGTTGGAATACAAGAGGAAAGCAGTTGAATTATGAAAGACTGGAAAACGAAAGAGTTTGTTTGTTACAGTACGTTATGCGGCAATACAGAAGAGTGACGTCCCGAAAACGCAAAGACAAAGTGTGTGAGGTGTCGCTCCTTGCAAACCGCAGTAGGTTCACATTTACCGCTGCATGCCGTCGATGTGCAGCGGTGGGCTTTCCAAGCAAGTAAAGAGCATAACTTCGCTTCATTTACATCTTCAAAAACGTGGCTGTGATCATTTAAGCGGCGGAAATATTTTTTTCACGTAAAAAAACTTATAGCTGTTTTCCAACATTAGCCAATGAGTAACTCTAACGGCTTAACTAGTTACGGTTTTTTAACAGGTATAGTATTGCGTATGTTCGCAGTTCAGGCGTCTGTTTAACCCTTCATCCCCCACGTTGGCCAATTAAAAAAAAACACGTATGTCCTACTTTTGATTACTTTGCTCACTTCAAGAGTTTCAAGCACATCCACTTTGTGCATTGCTAGTTATGGCCTTCTAAAATGTCATATTGCCCTAAGTTAACACTTTAGGAGTGTATTTACCCATTTCATCAACCACTTTGGCCGACGTAAAAAAAATGTGTTCCGCTTTTGATTCCTTTATTCACCGTAGGAGTTTCAAACAAATCCGCTTTGTGCGTTTCTACTTATGGGCTTGCGAAAATGTGCCATACTGTCCAATGTTCCCACTTTAGCGGGGTGTTTACACCATTCATCTTTCACGTTGGCCTATATAAAAAAACACGTATGTCCTACTTTTGATTCCTCTATTCACTTTAGGATTTTCAAACAAATTTACTTTGTTCGTCGCTAGTTATAGGCTTGCTAAAATGTGTCATATTGCCGTATGTTCGCACTTTAGAGGTGTTTACCCCTTCACCCCCCACGTTGGCCGATATAAAAAACACGTATGTCATACTTTGGATTCCTTTATTCATTTTTGGAGTTTCAAGCAAATCGGAGTGTGGAACTTGAAAAACCTTGCTTGTCACTGCAGCATATATTGTTTCGCATATAGTACATTCTCTCGGATACATCTGTAATAGAGTAGTTTTCGTCTTGAAGAATGTGGTGTTTTCATTGAAAAACTAAAGCAGCTGACATTACAGACTACGATGTAGGATGTATAGAACATTGTATACAACTAGAAGAGTGCCATAAACGTGACCTGGAATTACAACATTAAATTAGATGGAAGATATTGCACAATCTTGTACATAGAAAAGAGCTGAACAACATCGATAAATTGGTGGGTATGTAATATGCTATGATCTGATTTCCAGTCATATGTTATGATCGGATTTCCGTGGTGGATTCAAGTTTTTATTCAATATAGAAGTAAATTTCAAGATAGTTCTGTAGTGTGTTATACAATGACTAGTCTGTAGAGAGATTTTGATCCTTTCAACTTACCATCTATTTTGAGCAGCAACCTACAAATTTACAAGTGACGGTTCTGCACTGCTCCCATAAGACCACCATTAGAAGGATCTCTTTGCGTCCATAAATAATTTTAGCGATTAACAGTTTCTTTTTAAATTTACTTGCTGACATTTGTAAGTGGCAAATAATGTGTTCAACAGTAAGGTAGACTAGCTAAATTTAGTTTCTGATTATTTCAAATGAATATTTATGCATTTAAAAGCAAATATTGTCACTTTTGTATACATTATAAATGGTAACGTCACATACATTTTATATACTTATTTTGTTTCTTTAGGATTTTCTGGTTCATTGTATGGGCAGTATTTGCTGCATTGTGCGTTTTGACTACATGTTCTCTGTCGAATACCTTCTATTATAATTCAGTATCCTACGAAGTGCTACAAAATGACCGATCATGGAAGTCTTCTCTGCCAGCTGCATTCTTTTGTCAAGTCAAGGAGGACGTGTGGAAACTGTAAGTTATGATAATTGCAAGCCTATTTAAAATTTAAATTTGGAAAATTACATAATGCGGTGTAGACAAGTCTGGAAAGTATAGTAAGTGATTTAGTGACATAAAATCTAACCAGGAAATAATGCCAGGAACTGCTGCACTAGAAAGGCAGTGTGTGTGGTCAGACATTGTCGTGAAGTAGGGTCAACTCACTTTGCTTGGGAGCTGTGTGTATAGCTGCTTGGTTTATTACACTAAACGTTTCTGTATTTTCACATAAGTAGCACCATTTGACCTCAGAGTCTCAGGTCGATGAGAGCCTCAGAGTCGAAGAACACCACGAGAATTGTCTTGATGCAAAGTCTCTCACTTCTCACTCCCACGCCGGACCCCCCACTCCATACTTCGACGGTTGTCTCGGATCTTACATCAGGCAAACGGTCTCGTCACCCGTAAGGATGGTATTCAGGAAATTTGGATTTCGATTTGCCGTATACATGAGGTCTCCACAGACGTCAAGCCGAAGTTGAATTTGATTTAATTTTTGAGTTTAATGTCCCTTTCAGCAGCGAGGCTATATCAGACGGGACCTACTGAATAACGTGGAATCCCAACCACATGAGCTCCGCCGGGAATCAAACCCGGGTCTCTCACACCAAAGGCACGCACGCTAACCGCTTAGCCACGAAGGAGCTCCGAAGTTGAATTTGTTCCGGCGTTAAAGTGTGGCGCACTATTTGAGAGCAAAGCTTGCGTTTAACCAAATGCTGAGTCACTGTGAAATTAACCGTGTACTACCAATTCCGACTTCCTCTGCTATCATTCGCACTGTAACACGAAGATCCTGGGCCTAAAGTTCCTTCACTTTCTGTATGTGCAGGCTGGCCAGTTGGGGGATGTCTTACAAAGTGTCCTGTCTTCTCGAAAACTTTCTAAGACACTTCAAAGTAACAGCACATTCTCCGTAAACTGTTGTCAGCATTTCATAAGTCTCTTTCGCTGATTTTCCAAGTTTCAAATAGAACAGCATATTCGTTCGCTGCTCCATATTTGTATCAATTTTTGGCTTCGGCTGCTTGCACTACACCTTCACTCTATAATATGATGTTTACATACGATAAGCACACTCACACCGCCGCCACTCAGGAACTTGTTCAGACATGTTTTGTCCTTTCCGGCGCAAAATGTGATGGTGACGGCACTTACAACTCCTATGACGTCATTAAAAGAATTTTTTGGGCAGAGGTTGTTGTTATTCGTTCTTATATATAAGGCAGTTGTAATTTGATTCATAATGTTCTTATATATTATTTACTAGTTAACCATTCATGTATGTCACACTATTTCCTTGCTAACCAACCTTCCCAAAACATGTCCAATCTTGATGAAAAAAAGACACCTTTAGTATTGACAACGGAAGGTAGTTTTAATTATTATAGAGTGTTAAAAATTGAGTTCATTTTTTCTTTCATTTCACTAAAAAACTGCAGTAAGACACATGTATAATTTTAGGTAAGACATATGAAAAGGATAAGTAGTTACAAAGATTGTTTCGTGCAGTTACAAAACAGCAATTATTATTAGGGATCGCCTTTAATTTCAGTTATTCCATCTACGTATATACAAAATAGCCCTACTCAAATGTAAAGTAGAAGAACTGCACCGTACTCACAATGATTAGACAACTAACATGTGATTCTCCACAGCGAACTCTTACTAGACTTTGAAATTATTGTTTACCACAACCTCAGATAAATTATTTCTGCTGGAGACTACATTCAGAACGTGGCACACAGCCACATTTTACAGATCTTGTCATTCTTTTGTTCCCTTTACTTCTTTTTGGTAATCATAGGAACATGTTTGCAGACGAAATATCTGCACCAGACAAGTATTTAACACAATTTTTGGAATTAGTATTCATTCAGCCTTAACAGTGACCTCTATTCTTCTAACACCACAAATGTGATTCTATAACATTAATAATTAATAAAACGGTTTGTGTCCTTTCTTTCAGGCCGTGCTCGACAGTGATATTGAACTGTTCCTTAAATGGAGAAGCTTTTGATTGCTGTAAATATATTGGAAAGATTTCGACGGATTTGGGCTTATGTTATGTAATTAACTCAAGGCAAGCAAGGTAAAGTACGCACAGTGCGAAGAAAGAAAACTTAAAATATTTTGATTTAGAAATGAATAGCAGACCAAATTGTCTTCACTGATATCGCACTAAATTAAGTTCATATCACACATATGATATTATACATATATATCAAAGAACTTAGTGTATTTAAAAAATTAAGTCTGGTATTACATTTATATATGAGAGCGAAATTAATGTTAAGTGAAAAACAATTCTTATTAAAATATGTTAAAACTGTAACAGAATAATAGATAAAAAGTTAAAGAACTATAGGATACTGTCAATTATCAGTACTCTCAAATATAACTCACCGAAATCTAATCTCTCCAATAGTGTTTATCTCCAAACAACAAAACCCAATTATCCTAGTTTTTATTACACTTATATTACACTACGACTTCTCTTTAACTGTTTGTAACTAGTAGAAAACTCACCAAGAATCATTGAAACTGATTCAGAAATAATATAAAACTGATCAAGGCTGGGGATCTCAAAGCTAAGCTCAGAAATATTTTAATAATTGTGTTTCGTATGCTTTCTTCGCATATGTTAAATATTTCTTGCATTTCATTGTATCATCATTGATCAGGGGATGGCTTCTCAGAGAAAGCGTATCTGCTCCAACCTTGCTCATGGCCGGGCTCCAAACTCGAACTTGGTGACACTACGTGTAATGTATGCTGTGTTTTGTGGTTAAGGGTGCTCGTTAATACAGGTGAAGGACACTAACCTACCCGCCTTTATAGACAGAAAAAAAATATTTTTGGTTTAAAAACTAGCTAAGTTCATTGAAAAATATGGTGATTTCTAAACTATCAAAACAGTAAAAATAATAAGAACATTTACACACTAATATTTGGAAACATAAATGTCATTTAGTATAACTGAACTATATGTATACTTAACAGAATTGTCTTTGTGTACTAAATGAAAACTATAAATAAATTAGACTGAACATTTATATGAAGAAATAAGCTACGTCAATCAATACAACACAAATAATCATGTAACAATATTAGATCACAAGATGATATTCAGTACCCAATTACAGATTAATACACGCTGTAAATAAATAACAAAATTTGCCCTCATTTAGCGATACTTTATTCACTCTTGCAACATTTAATTTGAGTAAAAATATATTTAATATAATTTATAACAACACTCATCATGTCAGTGGCATCCAATATCAAAAGCGCTTGAAATGAATAATTACAATCAAATTTTACAATCACAATGGCGAACTCACAAACAAATTTTTAGTTTCTAACCGTCCCAATCTACGGGTGTAACCGACAAGCAGCGCATGCAACACATTGGTTGTAACTTTTATTTCGAAAACAAACAATAAGGAGATATATGAACAAAAAAATAGAAAATCGATGAAACTACTTCTCATTTATTTAAAATACTATTTACTACAGCTCGTAACACCTTGAAGGCGGCCTTGACGACCACGATCGGGCATCAAAATCGCGTGAGCATGCTGGGTTCGGAACTATACTTCAGGTCAATGCTATCGATTTACTTCCTAGTTGTTGCGTGTTAGTCATATATTCCAACATACGTAGAAGATTTCTGTAGAAAAGGTATAAAACAGCTCGTGTGTAAACTAGAGTGACTGAAGACAAATCTGATATAAAACTAAATAAGAAATAATGAGTAAAGGTAACTGCAATAGTTTCAACTTATGGACATAACTAGATGGAAAGATAGCGAATGTTGCTTCTAGGAGTTTATTCAATAGTTTTACAAATCTGCTTTATTCAGTACTTTTTCAATACAAATGTTCTAGCATATCGACAAAGGATACTTTCTCATGGTGTGGTATTTTAAATGAATAATGGCTTCGTGGGTCGTGATGTACTTCAATAGGAAAACTAAGATGCTAAAGCTGAATGAAAATTAGGATTGAATCTCGGTTTTGCTCTTAGAACAGATTTCCAGAACTAGATATTTGGATACGCAACACTAGTTTATATTTATCTTGTTATCAACGAGAGATATTGTGGTAAAAATATCACAATGTTCTGTATCAACCGAACATTATACAATATGTATTTTATTACGGACACAAATACTTCATTTGTAAAATTATACGATCAAGTATGCTCCATCTGCATGAATAGTTTTCTTCCATTGAGTACAAATATTTTCATGTGAGTTTCAAAGAATAATAGTATTAAAGTAAAAAAAATCAAGCGTTCAGAAAAAAACGCCCAAGTGTTCAAAGAGGTGATACTCAATAGGACTTTTCATAGTTTAGAAGGTATAATTTTAAACTGCAACTTTTCCTTTTTCTGTAAAGCCACCGTTCGAAATACGTGGTCGTAAATTTTGACATGGAAGAATTACACATTTTGTGTTTACCAAGCTAGATCTCAGGACAACATTTTTGATGTACAACATCAATTTGTTAATGGTAGTAGTAATGTTTTCACCCACACATAGGAAGATATAATAGATATCTTCATTTTTAATCCATCAAATCGTCACCATTATCTGCTTCGCATGGGTGTATTCTTTGGCTCTTGATTTGCATTCACTCATTTTGCTGAATGTCTAAGAATGTTAAAGAATAGCTAGTTTTCATCACATGATTGACAAGCCCAGAAGAGACATTTTCTGTCTAATACACAATGATATGCAGATATACGAATGTTATAATGTGAACCTTTCTGTCATGTTGTAAGGAATCAATTTGCTAAGCTTTTTCACCTTCCGGAAGGTTGGTGAATACTGTGGATATGCCTACCTGCAAGTTTGTTATTTTTCTTATGTTGTACAAGTATGGGAGTGTATACTGTAATGATTGCAGGGTAAGCTGCAGTTATGCAACAAATTCCCCAACAGTTACGGAACACTTACATTCAACTAGTGAATTCAGTTCACCATCATATAACACAATTCAGATCTCTCAGGATTTTCATTAGGAGACTATATCACCTTAACAGAATATCTCGATTCAGCGTCGTGCGTAGCACGGTGGCTAAGTGGTACAGCTCTAGCTCTGATTCCTGGTATACTTGGTTTGATCCCTTGCTAAGTAAGTTCGTAGTGGACAACAAGTGTCCATGCATATTCTCGGGGTACTTCGTTTTCCTCACACAATCTCATTCGACCAATTCTTCCGTGGTAATCACTTGTATTAATCATCCGCCTCTATGAACCTCAAGGGCATAATCCCGACGTTAAACTGAAAGACTTCATGTTTTTAAATTCAGCGTCTAACTGTATTTTCATTAGTAGCACAATACCTGAAAAGCTATATTGATGTTTCGAATGTCAAACCTTGAATTCATAGGGCTAAAGAATCCATCTTTTGTACCTTTATGTGTCTATTTCTCAATATTTCTGCTAAACAGAGAAGTAAATATATGACTAGATATAGAAAAGAATAAGTGAAAACTATTACAAAATAACGTGTATTTAGCTTTAAAGCACACACTATAGGCCGCGATGATTTATTAGTAAAGCGATTACCTCTGTTGGGTGGCGTTCTTGGTTCGATTTCATCTCGCACCTTGTGGGCTTTGGCAAAATCGTGTACGTGGGTTTTCTTGGGTCATGATGTTTCCTTCAACTTTCTTTATTAAACTATTTCATTCATTTCTCATCATTTCTGTATCGCTTAACCTACACATCATAACCACTGGACGTAATACTAGAATATTTCGTTTTGCAATCGATTTTTTATACATTTTTCATTTCTTCTATTTGTTTAAACCATAGAAAATTTATTGGAATGAAAATCAGACAACACAATTCGAATATTTTACATGAAGTGACCTGATAATAACAAATTTTGTTTTATAGATATATATATTAAATATATAATATAAATATAAGAAATTACATTGTTATCAATTTATTGAAAACACCTTTCAAGTTGGAAAAATAAAAGTAAATGGGTTGTCAAAGGTTAGAAGGCGACCGTAGCGGCTGGCTACTGGTGCCGTTCTGTTGGGGTAAAATCCATATTGGGAGAAGAGCAGTAGAATGGCCGTGTACCTGTAACAGAGGTTGATAGTCTAAAATTGGCTACATATTCGATTTTCCAAGAGGACAAATTGCAGTTGGGACTCAGTTAGTGGCGAGAGCGTGATGAAAGTGACAAGTTGGGTAGGCGTGTCGCAAAAGAGAGTGTCCAAGACTGTTGTATGGAGTAGACTTTAATAAAAATGTTACATATTTCACGTCAAATCTCAAGTGAAGAAAACGACGACGGTAATTATTAAAAGGGAAGTCATTTGTTGATTACATAGTTGCCGAGATAATGTCCGGTTATAAAGTAGTGACGAGAGAAATATTTGTGTATATAAATAAAGTGGTTATTGGTAGAAAGTACTCTGGTTACGCTAGTACAGATTTATGAAAAAGAGAGTTAAGTGTGTCATATCTTACACGTGGAGTAATAAATAGTATAGAAGTGTCATGCAGTAAATATAATGTAGAAAAGTTAATTGGTTACATGCATGGGTCTCATTGAGTAGGCAATTAAATGTGCAAAATATAGTGGTGAAATATTGCCATGAAGAGATCACACGTTTAAGAGTAGGCCATCAAATGGTTTACTGATTTTGTATAATATTGAAAACAGTTTGGTTTTAACATCAATGAAACGAACATGATTTTAAGTAACTCCTCAGTAATAGGTCTCGTCGAACATAGGAATTTAAGAAGAGTTTCCACAGCACGTGTAGAGAATCACAGGCTGCTGCAAGCTACACGACATGGACATACGGACTTGAGCTGCACGATCAGAAATGTTAATATGGGACATTGATGCTTTACCACGAACATGCAATATGGACTTAACATTCGAAATCTGTAATATTACCGAATGAATCATCCTACATACTATTTCAGACTACGGCCATATTTACGTGCAGAGGACCGCAAAAGAAGCGTGTAATTCATAGTGTATCCGTTTACCGTGAAACATGGCGGGAGATTTGTAATGTTGTTTGGTGAAACGTACCTGCTTATCTTTAAGTCTTGTGGTGATTTACTGGTTGTGTCACTGCCCGGAATTATAATAAACAGTTTATTGTATGCTTTGGATACACGAACTAGGCGAACCTCTATCATGATCTAGGTACAGAGTGATCAACTGTACAGTAAATGGAGCAATACTCCAGATACCACCATTCACAACCTCTGCTACTTCATTCAAAGTTGCATCAGGGTTGTCATGAGGAGAGCAAGGTAGTTCAATCCTATATTAAACTATTACGTTGAATTTTATTCAGGTGTTTCCATTAACTTAATAAGTACCCAATATAATGGTAAGCATTTTTCAGAATTGGTATGGATGTATTTTTCCTTCCTTAAAGAAACTACCATTTTTATTACTGAATAATATTAATATTAGTCTTCCTTCTTACCAGGATATCGCAATTGAACAAAACGCTAGAACCAAACGAAGATGTAGTCATTCAAATCAAAACGTTAAAACAAAGAGACTATATCCGTGTAAGTATACACAAATTTGTAAGTATGATATGACTTTGTTCCATTCATAAAACTAGATCATATTATACATCTAAGTTGCTCAACTATGGAACACTTTTTTTATACTTTGCTTTAGAGAAGTGGGTATCGGTGCAAGGGTAGACAATTTTCTTTTTGCTTGTAACTGGATAATAAAGTTTCATACGGTAAACCCTACAAGAGGCTTCCAGCAATCAAAGTACTAGAGCAACTTTTGCCAAGGAGGTTATTTTCTCCAGTAATATATATTCAGGACGTACCAAAAATTTTTGTATTTACGGAAAATATTAAATCTAATTGCAATCGATTTTTTCCATCACTACAAAACCGAGCATAACAATACTACACAGAAAATTATGATCTATCTTTCTTTCGCAATAGAATTTAATGTTTACTCCGTAACTTGACTTTATTAACTTAATAAAGAACACAACATATGTCTAAAAACAAGCATAATTGCTTTTTTATCAGGTCGTTTGTTGATATAACATGTAACGAATATGGAATTAGGCATATTTGTTTCGAAACTATGCATATTCGTAAAATCATTACACAAAATAGTATCCATTAATTCTATATCAATCCTCATGTTCTTTGAACGATCACAATGAAACTCCTAAACAAAATCTAATTACTGAAAAGAAATGAATTATAAACTAAAATTACTTACATGTTGAAACAGTAGATAGACGTCTTATATATACAGCATCAATTGCTTTTCACTTACATTTCTACGCAGCAAGAGCAATCATCCCAAATAGCGAAACCAAAGGCTATTTTTGTACACCGAAAATATGAATGGTCTTCTTGCTTTTTTGTTTCGTGCCTTATGCAATAATATGACCTCAGTAAGGCACTCTTGGAAAAATTTAATTCCAATAAGTTACTCTTGGAAAAGTACTTCAGCGCAACCAAGATATAATTGCCTAGGAAATTCAAGAAGGCACATCCTGTTTCTGAATTGAGCAACTTTCCATGTTTGTATTAGTATACTTTACTCTGAAATAATATTTTAACATAAACTTCAGAGATTGAAGTATTAGGGGTAATTCATAGGACTACTCAATTGCTCCTAGCACTTCAATCTCTGAAGTTTATTGATATTATGGGCCATTTATCTTGATACGCAATTGTAATTTATAAACTAATTGACAGAAACGTTAAAAATCTGTATCATGCAAATATCGGAAGCTTGACACTTGTTTCAAATACTCTGCGAGGTCATAAGGTCAAGAGTACTGTCAACTCAACTTACATTTTACAAATGGCAGTACGTCGGGTTATTTCACATCTTAAATGTACTCCCATGCGCAAAAAAAATTGCGCGTATACTGTAACTCACGATTTTTCGCAATTATTCCATTTTCCATATGTTTACGGGTAAAATTTAGTTATTAGTAAGTGGAGATAATAGAAAGCAATCCATCTAAGGAGATATTTCCAAAAAATATAATAAAATAATAAAAATATAAGCAAAAAACAAAATTATGTTCGGTTTTGTGTATACTGGCAATAATGTTTTCGAGGGAATTTTTGGAGTAGCACAGCACGATTGCAGAGGGAATAACAAGATTAGTAGGAGAAGAATTGAATGAAGGAACTGGAAATTGGAGTAAAATATTGCATTTATTGGCTTAAATCTAGGGTATAAATTGTCTGCCGAATATAAATTAGCTTCTGTAAGCAAGATGTTATAAGGAAATACATAAACAAAGAGAAAAACTGTTGTCTTAAGTTTGGAAGTGACATGCTCTATAGCCATGAGCATTTATTTCTTAAGAAAGAGATAGACAACAAAAGAAAATCTGTGTGGTCAAGTGGGTAGAGTGACGGACTAGTAATTCTTATATATTGTTTTGACACCAGATCGAATCCCATCCGGTCCTGTTCAATTTTTTTTCTTTACAAAACATTGTAGAAAGTGTATAATTTTTATGTTAATAAAACTGAAACAATACAATCAGGAAATAACTTTTTGTTTCCTCTGATGACGTATTTATTTAGAATTAGTGTACTATTAGTAATACCGATTGCTTTCAGTTTATGGTGTTGTATAGCTTCCTTTATCATCCTCTTTTCTTGAAAAAAAAATTGTCTCCAATAAAATATGAAAAATATATATAGTCAGAAACAGACATCTTAGTATCAAACGTGATTTATCGTGATGAAATAAACAAGTTTCCCGTTATTAAAAAAGAAAACTATAGAAAATCATTGAATTTGGTCTTAAGGTTTTTATTATGCTATATATATTCTTTATAAGACTATACTTTATAAGACAAGATGAGCGATCATACCCTCAAATTTAGCTAGTGAGTGAAAGATGTTTTCGGCACAAATATTTTACAGGTTTAGGTGCATGAAACACCAATACGCCATGGTCTTGACCTTCGTTTATTTCACATTGTTATTCGACATATAATAGCAGGTAAAAAGCAGCATCAATCGGCAAGAAGAACTGCAAGTGGGGTCTGTTTTTGATGCTCCGGACTCGATCGCCTAGCACGCTCGTCTATACCTTGACTCATACGTCTATCATTCAGTGCAGGCACATATCCAGCTTTTCTTTTCGGAGGGGGCCCAACACGAATCCTCGTAAGCACGTAATTCAAATGTTTCAAAAATATCAATAATAATAATAATAATAATAATAATAATAATAATAATAATAATAATAATAATAATAATAATAATAATGCAACAGTTCTGTATTTCTCTTAAACGTTTCTTACTTGTCATTTATGAACCGGTCAACCTTAATTCTAACTCACATGAAATCAAAAAATATTTTCTAGAGACATGTAAGGAAAACTGTCTGTTACGTATATCACATAACAAAAATAGCAAATGGCAATGAGTGTATCGTTCTAATACAGTAATGTTATAAACAGACCGGAAACGAAATTGTAATCCCATTTAAAAGTGTTCTTTAATTCCACCTGGTATCAATGGCATTACGGTATATTCTTACAAGTAACACTTCCCAAGTGTAACACTCCGATTTTGATAAAATTTGACAGGCAGATACTACACATAAAATAAACGAATACATGTTTTTTATTTTCTGCGGTAAAACTGTTTTACGGGAGCAAAAGCACTCATCCAAAATTTTGAAAGTTGACGCTCGAAAGACAAAAACAAGTGGACCAAAGTGTACGAAATTGAGCACAGATATGGCAGACGTAAAATGAAGGAATACGTGTTTTGTATTTTCCTGGAAAAAACGGTTAGGGGGACGCAGACCCCTCCAAACCTTTGATCATGAAATATCAAAAGTGCTAGTAACAATATGAATGATGTGTGTAAAGGACGAAGAATTCCGATGACACTTTGTGTATGGACAATACGCAAAAACTAAACGAATGCCTGTTTTAGGATACAAAATCCCCCATCCAAAATGATGAAAGTTGACGCCCGAAAGGCAAGAAGAAGTGAACCAAAATGAATGAAATTGTGCACAGATATTGTATACGAAAAATGAGGGAATATGGGTTCCGTATTTTCCTGAAAAAAAAAGAAAAACGTTTCGGTGGGACACAGACCCCTCCAAAACTTTGTTCGTGAAATATCAAAAGTGCTAATAACAGTGTGTCAGAAGTGCTTAAAGGACATGAAGAATTGGAACGACACATTGTGTAGGGACAATACGCAAAAAAAAGGTTTATTTTCTGCGAAAAATTGGTTTTAGGGGGCAGAATTCCCCACCCAAAATTTTGAAATCGTGCACAGATATTCTAGACGTAAATTGAGGTAATTGTGTTTCGTATTTTCCTGGAAAAAAGCGATTGAGTGGGATACGGACCTTCTAAGCTGTTGATTAGGAAATATCAAAAGTGCAAATAAGTATGTAGGCCTATACGTCAGAAGTTCCTAAAGAGTATGGAGAATTGCAACGAAACTTCGTATAGGGACAATTTGCAAAACAATAAATGAAATGCATTTTAATTTGTATGAAAAAACAGTGTTGGGGCCTAGAGCCCCTCCAAAAAAAAGTTAATATTACCGTAAAAGTGCAGGAAGGAGTGGACCGAAGCAAATGAAATTGTGTGTAGATATTGTATAGACTGTATGTAAAATAAGAACTTTCGTGTTTTAAAGATGTCCCTATCAATTTTGGCACATCAACAGCAAACAGGAAATTAATCGGCACGTGTTTTTGTTTATGCGGAAAAACATTGTAAGGGTTAAAGTTGCCTCGTGAAATACTACAAAATACGCTGTACTGTTTGTGCTTGTTGTTGATCTGCCAAATTTGAAGAAATCTGATGGAGACACTTGTGAAACACGAGAGGCTTTATTTTTCATATCCAATATCTACAGACAATTTCATTCGCTTCGGTCCAATCCTTCCGACACTCAACGCCTCGGTCCACTCAAAAGGTTTTTTTCTCTTTTCAGGAAAATACGAAGCACGTATTTCCTCACCTTACTTCTACAACATTTGTGAACAATTTCATTCAGTTCGGCACATTTTTTCTTGCCTTTCTTGCGTCAAATTTCAAAATTCATGGGGGGACCTTTTGACCTCTAAAACCGTTCTTTCGCAGGAAATAAAAAAGTCGAATTTGTTTATTTTTTGCTTATTGTCCTAACACAAAGCAAACAACAACGCATTGTCCACAGTTTGGACACTGACTCAAAGTAATCTGACATTTAAAAAAAAAACACAAAAGGGAAAAAGTAGGCTTATTAAAAAAGTGCTTGAGGTTTGGTAAGGGACAGCTTCCAGGACCTCACGCTGGATACGTCACTGAGTCAATGCATTATATTTGTTTCTTGCAAAGATGATAATTAGATGCGTAATGTGTAAAATTATATCATAGTTTGTCTTTTTGTAGGTCTTTCCTTAACACATCCATATTATCCGGCGTTCTGCCTGCCTGTTTTATGTCGGATAAGCGAAACTCTACTGTATTTTCAGATAGCATATACACAGGAGCTAGAGGTCGTCACGGGCCGGAATTTTTAGAACGGACCCGGCCCGTCCCCTTTAATTTATAATCTATAGGCATTAGCGGATTAAGGGCGGAACCAATGGAGCACAGGGCCCCCAGCTCAGGGGGCTCTTTAAAATCCCTCTGTTTAATACTTACGCTCGCGGTATCGCTAGATTTAAGTCTTTGCATCAGCAGCATTTAACTGTTAATAATGAATGAAATTATTTAATTGTTAATAGTGAATTTAACTAAACTAATTATTGTAAACTTGGAACACATTCAAATATTACAGCATAGTTCTCGGTAGTTCCATAAGTAATTTCAGAGACCACGGTGTTTCAGTGGTAGAGCGTTCACCTTTGGTGCATGGAGTCCTTGGTTCGATCTATGCTCGCGCCAAGTGAACCTTGTGCTGGACAAACACTGTGTGCGTGGGTTTTCTCGAGGTTCTCCCGTTTTATCCCACTTTTTTCATTCCACCATTTCATTCATTTCTTATCATCACTGTCTCCTTTAGCCTATCTGGCATAATCGTGGGACGTAAAACTTAAAAATTTCATTTCAAATCAGTTCAATCAAAAAACAGTTGCAGGAAGTATGTAATTTCGAATAAAACAAACTACTATATACAATTCTGAGTATATTATTCTTTTATGAAATTCTCGCGAACCTTATTTCTAAATTGAAGGGTAAGAAGACTAAATTCATTCTCTTATTTTTATAGATCCATTTCAATTAAAGCAGTTGGAATAGTTGGAAAAAAATTTAGAAAAAAAACATACCCTATACTCCAGTGTGCCACAATCGGTATAACGCTCCACACTGGTTTGTCCAGCAAGTGAACAGTGTGACGCAAACTTTTTCCTATTATTTGCAAGAATATTTGTCGAGTTCCTGTTATTTATTATTATTATTATTATTATTATTATTATTATTATTATTATTATTATTATTATTATTATTATTATTATTAACGATTTTTCCATGGATCAGCTGTCTGTATACGGTTAAGCAACCACAAGTATCACATTGAAGGAATGAGTGTAATTATTTACTTTAATAGTAATACAAAAGTCTAGTTGCTTGTATATTCTACCGGTAATAACTGCATCCGTCTAGAAAGCTAGGACTAACAACAAAGGGATACCAAGTTGTGACCACACACCGCCCCAAATCGTGGGTGCCACAAGTTCTCTTCTACGCCTTAGAACAATAAGGGCTGTAGCGTTCAGGGAGAGAGAGAAACAACTTAATTCCATTGCAGTTATATGCTTATTAAATGTTAACTTATATTTATCAATTATGTAAGTGATCGTATCGTTTCCTGTTTATTATTATTATTATTATTAATAATAATAATAATAATAATAATTCTTATTATTATACATTTCTTAATACGTTGATTGCCATGTGTATGGAATTCCATACACACGGTTGTCCTGTACAGTAGAGCGTGATTATTTTCCATACGCAAACAATGTAGATATTCCAAGTTTGTTGTGTTCGTTCTATAGGTGAGGGGGGCGCGGTGGCTCAGTGGTAGAGCGTTCACCTCTGGTGCTTGGGGTCCCGGGTTCGATCCCAGCCCCCGCCAAGTGAACTTTGTGGTGGACAAACACCGTGCTCGTGGGTTTTCTCGGGGTTCTCCCGTTTCCTCCCACTTTCTTCATTCCACCATTTCACTCATCTCTCATTATCACCGTCTCCTTTAGCCTAACCGGCATAACTGTGGGACGTAAAACTCAAAGATTTCATTTCATTTCATTTTCGTTCTATAGGTGTGTATGTAATTAGATACATATGGCGTAGAAATCAAAATTTAATGTCCATGCCACGTATATGCAAAACCATATACAAAGACATTTATGAACAAAGACATTGAGTTTGAGTTTAACGTCTCGTTCAGCAACGAAGCTATACGAGACGTCAGCCTACTGATTAACGTGGACTCCGAACCACGTGAGCTCTCGCCGGGAATCGAAGCCGGGTCTTCCACGCCAAAGGCGCGTACGCTAACCACTAAGGAGCTTATGAACAGAGACATTTATGAGCTAAAACAAAGGCGAAAACAAAGATGTGTGATGTGATTTTGAATTTATCGTCCCTTTCAGCAGCGAGGCTATATGAGACGTGGACCTACTGATTAACGTGAAATCCGAACCACATGAGCTCCCGCCGGACGAAAACAAAGACCTTTGGAATTGACAATTGTTTGGACATTCCAGTCGAACCTACGTAATATTAACAACGTTTCTACGATAATTTCGTAACATTGTATTATTTCTTTTGTTGATTAGCTTGGTTAGGCTTATTTAAACACTTTCTTCTTTGCACCGACCTGTCGCATCTCTTGCATGAAGATACACTAGCTCTCACAGGAAATCTAATCCAGAACCAATGCACTTGAACCATTTGACCACAACAAGGCACATTTAAAAAGAAGTTTCGATTTTGTTCGGAAAATTGTGATTAGGTGTAACATTTAAAAATATATTTAAGAAAGGGTACGGAGTAAACGCACTGTACTTTCTCGCTCGAATTTTTTACACTGACTTATGTTAGGCTGCAACTGTTATTGAAACTTTTATTTTGGAAATTGCGAATAAAATAATGTTTTGGAAAACTTTGCTAGAAGAAACTTCAGGCCCAAAAGTAAAGTACCCATTGGTCATATTTCCGTTAGAAATAACTTGATCCATATATTAGAATTATAAAGGATATAATTGTATGTGAACTATAAGCAAAAGCGTCTGAGTAATTTCTGAGAAAATTATGCAAAAAGTCACCCCCAAGAATAAATTATCCCTTGTGGATCTTTTCAGTACAAACGAGCTATGCTATATTGTTAGTGTTTTCATAAAACATTTATTTATGAAATACGAACACAATCGCCTGAGTCGTTCTTGAGAAAATCGCAGGGTAAAACTTACTGTCAAAAGTAATATACCATTTCTAGATTTTCCGGATGAGGGAATTATACCATATAGCTAGGTTATTTATGTAACACGTATTTATAAAATATGAACAACAAACATATCCTGAGTTGTTTTTAGGAAGGTCATCGGGAAAAGCTTAACCTTAAAGGTAAACTCTTCTATATGTAATTTTGACAGTATATCGAGTAATTTTTAACCAAATCGTCGGGAAAAATTTCACTGTCAAAGTAAACTATTTCTTTTGGATTTTTCTTTTCGGAACAAGCGAGTTATACCATATTGTAAGATTATTACAGAAAATATTTTTACTGAAATTAGAACAAATTTGTCTCAGTTATTACTGAGACAATTGTCCAAAAAAATCAACCCTTGAGAAAACCACTTCTTCTGTATGTTATCGGAATAAACTATTTATGCTCTATGTTAGTTTATTAATGAAATATTTCTTTACGAAATATGAACAAAATTGCCTGAGGCGTTAATGGGAAAACCATCTGGGGAAAGCTCACCCTAAGATTAAGCTACTCCTTCGAACGAGTTGTCATATTGTTAGGTAATTAATGATACGTTTATTTATGAAATGTGGTTCAGAAAATTGTTCAAAAAGAACGCATACCATACAGTAAATTACACCATATATATTTTTTCAGAAAAATTATTCATATGTGGTGGAGATTTGTTAATAAAATATATATCAAAAGTAAATAAAATCGTCACAGCTTTTTTTTATTTGAGAAAATTGAATTATTTTAAATTTTAATCCTTCAGTAAATTACCATTGCTTTTAGGTGTCGAAGGACATAAAATTCGAAAGATATTATGTTATTAAAAAATTATGTCTAGAATTCGGTGCAGATACGTTGAACAGTGTGGCCTCTATTTGAGTGCGTGTAAAAGCGTGCCGAACCGAGAGACAAATAGATGGACAGACATCGAAAACTCTTTCTTTTTCGATATGTAGGAGCCATGTAACTTGAATTTATTGAAATCTGGTATTCGGTTTTCATAACTATCACCACACTTTCTTCTTTCGTCGCTCGAATGTGAAAACGAATATGCCTACACCGACACGTAATGTGATAATTTGTAATCCCAACAATTTAATTTGTTATGTTTAATGTGTGGTTACTCTAGGAAAAAAAGCTTATGCATGTTACATCATTTTATTATCAGTTTTTCACGCTACTGTATAGTTCGGTACGATTATAGTTAATATTCATGGCATCTTTTGGAAGCTTTCGCGTTCCTCACAAAGAGAGCTGTAAAATTTAGTTTTGTTTAAAGAAAGCACTCTTGATTTTTTTTCACACAGACTTGCATTTGCTGCGCTTGAGGATATGAAACAAAAGGAGAGAGAGAGAGAGAGAGTCAGAGAGAGAGTCAAAGAAACACACACACAGAAACACTAGAACAGTTTTTTTTCTTCATGACAACGAGCTATCGCTGTGACTGTGTTCCTCACGCTGTGTGTAAAGCTGCAGGTTGCTCTTGTTTTGTTTTTTCCAGTTCCTGACTCACAGACACTCGCAGTGAGTTGAAGCTGTGTAAAAACGGAGAGGGAACGGTTAAGCATACCATACCATAAACTAAAAACAATCTCTATTAGTAATAAATAGTAAGCTAATTCTGAATAAATACGTCATCAGAAAAACAAAAAGTTATTTCATTGTTATATTATTTCGTTTCTTATTAACATAAAAATTATACACTTTCTACAATGTTTTGTAAAGGAAAAAAAATTGAACAGGACCGGATGGGATTCGATCTGGTGTCAAAACAGTATAAGAATTACTAGTCCGTCATTCTACCCACTTGGCCACGCATATTTTCTTTTGTTGCCTCTCTTTTTCTTAAGAAATAAATGCTCATGGCTATAGAGCATGTCACTTCCAAACTTAAGACAACAGTTTTTCTCTTTGTTTATATATTTCCTTATAACATCTTGCTTACAGAAGCTAATTTATATTTGGCAGACAATTTACACCCTAGATTTAAGCCAATAAATGCAATATTTTACTCCAATTTCCAGTTCCTTCATTCAATTCTTCTCCTACTAATCTTGTTATTCCCTCTGCAATCGTGCTGTGCTACTCCAAAAATTCCCTCGAAAACATTATTGCCAGTATACACAAAACCGAACATAATTGTGTTTTTTGCTTATATTTTTATTATTTTATTATATTTTTTTGGAAATATCTCCTTAGATGGATTGCTTTCTATTATCTCCACGTACTAATAACTGAATTTTACCAATAAACATATGGAAAATGTAATAATTGCGAAAAATCGTGAGTTACAGTATACGCGCAATATTTTTTGCGCATGGGAGTACATGCCAAACGAAAATGTACAATATATAAGATTTGTAATTCGATGATCCAAACTAAGGATGCTACAGTTTCAAAAAATATCCGAATTTTGGTGGCCATTATAGCAGTAACAACCCAATGAGACTAAAGATACAAAACACATGTGAAGTATTTTAATGTCTTATACTGTGCCATGACATGTTGAACTTCAAACGAATAGACAAAATACAAGATATTGTAACTCTGACTTGTTTCAAAAGTCTTTATTTCGAGAAATTGCGTAGATAGTTACTTCCTTCAATCAAAGATATGTTTTTCAATAGACATAAAGATCGTAGTACAGTTTGCAGAAATTTGATATCTAAAATTTAGCATTAGATATGTTAAACACTGATAAAATTTCCAACATTACACAGAATTATGTAATTCCAAGAACTTGTAATTACACCTGCCAAAACTATGCTTGGGATAGTGTAGAAGTATTTAAAAGCAAAAAGTAATTTAAAAACTTACGACAAATACGCCATTTTATGCAATATAGCATAGGGTGTATCTTTCTTCATGTCTCCTGAAGTGTTTGAGATACCAAATTGCACTAAATGGCATTATAATATTTATGTTTATTTACATGCATCTACACAATTGGATGTGATAATTATCTAAGCACTTTTTTGAAGATAAAGTCAGTAGAAGAAATCAAACTTTCAATTATTTGAAACTGTTCCTGCCTATTCGGAATACTTAATGTAATGACCGTAGTATTCGACACTAATAAAATTTGAATATGAATTCCCCCATTCATATCATTTGCGTCTTTTTTGTTTTAATTGTGAAAATTATTAGGAACATCATCTGCAGTACCTCTCAAAAATCGCGTCAAATTTTATACTTTTAGCAGGATTATTTCTAACACATTGCGGCAAAATTCTCGAAAGAATAGTAGAGGACATTGGACTCCTTCTAACTATTAGGTTACATGAAGAAAATTGAACTAAATGTAAATAAAATAGGCGTCTCGGACTTTGGAAAAGATCACGTTGGCCTACCAACAATTTGCCGTCATATATCCATTAATGTTGAACTTGTACTCTCAATCGGAATTGTACTTCTTTCGTGGAGGTTACTTTGACATTTAAATTCTTTTGCTTACCACTGCGATCAATTACAACACAGGCCCAACAATGGCAGTTTGCTAGGATACCATTTCTCAGCGTTGATCCTACTGTCTGTGCTGTTAGGGTTATCAAACGAAAGGAAGTTAGGCTGTCAAGTGCTCGGCAATGCGGCCAATTACAACTCAGGATCAATAATGGCAGTGGCTCACGTATTAGGTATAAAAGAGTTTTATTATGTATAAGAGTGTCAATTAAATTATAAAACACTGATATCACAAAATCTTTAAGGTGCTGAAGTTCTTAAGTGTTTCAAACAAGCTGATAGAATAAATGCACTACTCATATTATTTTAGTTCTCACTGCTCTTATCACTTACTGTTATTCTTTTTTTCAGTTCTATTCTGAATATGCGTACGAAGTACCTTTTTCTGCTAAAGATCTGGGTGGTAGTTCTTATGCAATAAATTCCCTCGATTTGAGATGTGTTATTGAAGACAGAAGTGTTGATTCTGAAGTATCTACTCTTCCAATTGGATCAAGGGCTTGTAGATTTCCTGAAGAGAATGATGGTTTGTGGGCTTTTAAGCATTATAGCTACTCGGCTTGTATCAGTCAGTGTATGCTAGAGAAGAAGATTCAAATGTGCAATTGTACAGACATGCAATTAGGCTACAACATAGGTATTTATTTTATTTACACTTCTTTTGTGATTATTATTATTATTATTATTATGTCAAGAAACGTTTTATTTATTTATTTTTTTAGTTGAACTTAACAATAAACGTAGAACATTTTTAATTTTCTGTAGAACATTTTTCTGTACATTTCTAATTTTGAAAAAAAGTATTTGTTATCATGACTACGAAACTAGTGTACACATATAACATTTCTGGTTAATACTTCTTAGTACACTTCTTAATACAATTTATTACATATTTCAAACTAGGTCACCCCGAGAAATGAAAATGAAATGAAAAGTTATTCATTAATATTGCAAATAAGGAATGTCCTTGTCACATTACAGAACTTAATATCTTTATTAATTAACTGCTTTTCGATGGAAACAAGAATGGTAATATGTTGGATTATACCTAAAAACGTATATTATTTCACCTAGCTCGTATTGAGTCAACAGCTTATTTTATTGTTGATAATTACTTTAAATTTGGAAGTTTCCTTATTTTCTCAGAAGGTTGAATCAGCCATTCACGTTTTCATGAAGAAGACAAAATACTTTTTGGGCTGCCCATGCCATTACCACACCTAGCAATGAATGGAAACGTTCAGCTCAAATTAAGACACTTGCTGCTTCCTCAATACCTTCCTCAAATAGTTGCAAAACTTAAATTTTCTCTAACTCTAATGCTTCTATTTTCGCTGCATGCATTGTGGAAATCACAACTCTTGAAGGCAAACACACCTATTTGAAACAAGGAATCTGAGCTCAAATTTTGTAAAACGAAGAAAGCAGACAAAAACTGAATCTGAGGTAGATAATTAGAAAAGGGCAAGTATCGAATCTAATAATGCAGCTCCATATATTAAATCATAAAAAATATTGTAGTAGCGCAAATGCAGGTCTAAGATGTTCATCGATATAAAGGGCTCCTATGCTTCCTGTTTTCAATCAAGTAATATCTCAAACAGCCGGACGTATTACTAACATACATTAGACTGAAAGTGGTAATAATGAATCAGATAAAATGAAAACCTACCGAAATTAGCACGTTGGGTTAGTTTATATCTCAATGTAAAGTGACTTTCTAAAGAATGTTAGTCGCGGAGTAGTTTCATGTTGTGACATCCTTAATATCAAACAGGGGGAGACCAAATCAGAGCTTGTAGACATATAGCTGAACAAGTGAGAATTAAAATTAACAACTCAGGTGAAATTCTTTCAATACAAATACGGTGTCATGCCTTCAATTTCCATGCGTTTGCAGAGTTCGTTAACCGTCGCACTACCAACGGAGGGTATTTTGTACCCACCTCAGTATATTTGTTTGTAATTACTCATCTAATCGTTTCATTAAAATTGTAAGAAAATATGTTATTGCTCAACATTAAATAGCTAAAGTGTAAACTTACGGTCGTTCAAATTGACCGTATATGTGTCTCATAAAATTTGCTAATTTAAGTTGGTGAGCACAAAGTACCTTCCGTTGATAGGACATGTGACTGATATTTGGTTGTCTCTCTCCTAGATGGCAGAATAATAAATAGCAGTATCCTGCCTTTTCTAAATTTGGCGGTTTCTCCTATCCCATGTACTGTTTGAGCGTACTGTGTATGGGGCTTAAAAATTTTAAGAGTTTCGCGTTAGTGTGTCTCATAAATTTGCTATTTTAAATTGGTGGGCACAAAGAACCCCCCCGTTGCTAGGAGATGTGATTGACAGTTAGAATTGCCACTACTAGAGGGCAGCATAACAAATAACTCTTAGTTTCATCCTGTGTGTTTTTTTTTTCACTTCAGTGCCTGTAGATATTTCTGAAAGCTTCTAATTAGTTTATTTTGCGATATATATTTAATCTTAACAGGTGGATACAAAATACCCCCTTTGGCAGTCCGCGTTACAAAAATACCTAGGTAGTGTGAGGGTTAAGATTGGTTATTATTGCCTCAAAATAATCCAAACGTACTCGAACTGGCCACCTGGAATCTCTAACCAGGTAAAAAAATAGGGTATCCGTAGCTGGCGGAGAAAAATAAGCAAGTCACTTAGTGTGTCCATCCCCACTGGTTTATTTTATTCGCGATCTTCGTATATACGGTTGGATTACTTACCTCTTTGGGGTTAGGAAACAACCGTCGAATTGTATTTTCATCCTCTACGGAGGTTGACACCCTGATTTGATCTTAACTGTTGACAACCTTGCTATTCTCTAGGCTTACGAGTTATTTTGATACTCTCCTCTTCGGAGGTAGAGATACCTGCAGAAAAAAAAATAGTTGACGACTTTGGCACTTCTACCGGCGAACGATTCCTTTCGTGCTCCCTCTCTGGAGGAAAGAGCACCTTAATAAACTCTAAACTTAGAGCTTTGCTCTAAGAGCAGAATATATCCAGGGGCCGTCACTACTTTTGTGGTAAGCTGGCGCCATCTCCCACCTTAGTTATAAAGATGGCTTCTCAGAAGACATCAGCGAAATCAGACAAAAAAGTACAATCACCCCGGATTCCAGGTCTGAGGGGAAAAGTAATAAAACCTACGTACAAACCAGAAGATTTTCTGGTGCCTTTAGGCAAAAAGAAGCAAGCAGCCGCCCCAGCGAAATTGAAATCCACTCCACTCAAGCAATCAAGTGCTTCGCAACCATCCACTTCGAATACTCCTGAAGATATGGATTTCACGGTTGTCGGAACGCTAAAACGACGTAGGTCTTCTTTAGCAAACCTCAACAAGGCAGAACACCTTTCTAATAGTCCCTCAGCATATCCACCTCTCCCACTCAGTAACAAGTTCGATGTTTTGTCCGCAACACAATCAGATAATGCTAGCACTATCACTGGTACGACAAAGCAGCCTCCAAGTTTCAAGCTTCCTCCGATCTTCATCTACGGAATTACTAACACCTATACCTTTATTAAGACCTTATCACGAGCACTGAAGGAGCCCCCTCTAGCTCAGCCCAATAAGGAGCGCATCCATATTCAAGCAGCAAACAGAGATGATTATAATTCTATCAAGGCTTATTGCGAACAAACAAAAACTGAGTATGCTACAGGCGTGGCGAAAAATGAAAGGCCTATTAAGGTCGTTATCCGAAAACTGCCTATAGACACCGACCTAGACGATCTGAAGGAAGAACTATTGCGTCTCGGTTACAAACCAATAAACGTCCACCAAATGTCTCGCAAAAGCAAGACAGAAGACAAGAAAATTATGATGCCACTGTTTTTGGTTGCATTGGAACGAACTGCAGCTGTTAAGGAGATATATGCTATTACCAACCTTCTTCATTACAAGGTCCACATCGAACCATACAAGCCTCCCTCAGTGCTGCAATGTTACAGATGCCAACGCTTGGGGCATTCACAGGACACCTGCCAAGCCCACCCGCGCTGTCTCAAATGTGGGCAATTTCATTTCACCCAATCCTGCAGTAAAGCAGACTCCTCCACACCCGCCACTTGCGCCAACTGTCAGGGAGATCACCCCGCAAATTACCGTGGCTGTCCAGTCTTTAAATCCTATTCTGAGGCTCTTAAAATGCCGGCCCAGCAGCCGAGGAAACTTCCAGAAAAGACTAAGAAAACTTCCAACAAACCATCAGAAGAAACGACTTCCATGCCCACTGCTGTTAATATCCAACCTATAGCTACGGACAATGAAGACGCTGAAGCTTCCACTTCTCTCCACACCGAATCAGCTTCTGTCGAACAACAGGAGGGCCCGAAAGAAGACCTAGACTTAAAGTCCGTTCTTTCATTTCTCAAGGGTTTAGAATTACGCAAAATAATAACACATATTAAACGTGGTATTACCCGTTTCCGCCAAGCAGCAGACTCAGCTTCCAAGGCTGCAGCCGTAATAGAAACAATAGCGGAAATGGTTGATGATGGCTGTTTCTAAATCCAGCGTATTGCATCACACACTTGTCCTTGCTACATGGAATGCAGATGGTCTCGAGGGGCAGAAACAAATGCTTATTAGATTTCTCAAACACCATAGAGTTGACGTCATGTTTATTCAAGAAACACACTTCACTGGTCGTATCACTACTTGGCGACTACCCAATTACATTGTGTATCGACAGGATAGAGTGGGCAGACAGAAGGGAGGATTACTACTCATAATCAAAAAGGCATTCCCCGTCAGGTCAATTACAATACCACCCTTACTAACTTTGGAGGCACTTGGTGTTGAGCTAATAACTCCAGGCGTTCCATTAATATTGGTCACCGGGTACAGGTCCCCGGCTACACAACTAGAGCCCACAGACTTCGATGTCATTGCTAACTTAGGGCCCAAAGTCATCTTAGCTGGAGATCTTAATGCTAAACATGGAGAATGGAACTCCATTACTCCAAACACTGCTGGAGATACTTTACACGAATATTTACTCACGTCCAACTTCATCATCAGTGCTCCACCAGACCCAACTCATCATCCAAAATTCGGCGGACAACCCGATGTGCTTGACGTAGCCCTTTGCAAAGACGTATCCTTTACAGTCCATCCATATGTCATTTCAGATTTAGATTCTGATCACGATCCAGTCATTTTTCACGTCTTCCACCGCAGCATCGCCCATTCTGCCCCCATCTTCAAGCAAATAGACACTGACTGGGACGTATTTAAACAAGAACTAAACACCATGATCGATCTACAAAATAGGCCTGCCACCATTGCGGACATCGATCAAGCGGTCTCTCACATCACGCTAGCACTTCGTACAGCAGAGGCAGCGAGCTCCACTACAATAATCTCTCCATCGCAAACCTGTCATAGCGACAGTTTTCATTTACAACTTTATCTTCATCTGAAACGTTGGGCTAGACGTCGATGGCAGCACACACTACATCCCGCATATAAGACTTTATGGAACAAACTTTGTAAGAAGCTCAAGATGCTCACTACAAGACAGAATCAACAATACTGGGAAGACACTTTTCGAAATGTCACACTAAATGACCGTAAAATTTGGACGTACTCCAAATCATCCCAACGTGCCACAAATGCTTCCAAAGCCAGAGTCATACAAGGACCTCAAGGACTGACTCAAGATCCTCAGTCGCAAGCGGACATTTTCGCTGACTCTCTGGAAGAACAGTTCCAGCCCAATAGAGCACGCCTCGATCCCTATCTGAAACAGCACATCCGAACCACATTATATAGCATAAGTACACAAAACCCTACACATGGCATCACCTTAGTAACACCCCGGGAAATAGAACGACATATAAAATGTCTGCCGGCAAAGACAGCATCTGGGCCTGATGGGATTCGATCTAAGATTCTTAAACATCCAACTAGAAAACTACTGGTCTTTTTAACTTACTTATTTAACGCCATCTTTCAATCATGCTACTTTCCCAAGACCTGGAAGGAAGCTCGTGTCATCACAATCCTCAAGCCTGGCAAGAATCCACTGCTCCCGGAAAACTACAGGCCGATAAGTCTTCTATCGCACTTGAGCAAACTCTTCGAACGGGTATTTCTCTGGAGGCTGAAACATCACGTAGCTAATAGAGACCTTCTACCTTCTCATCAGTTTGGGTTTCGTGCACAACATAGTACTACAACGCAACTCGTACGAGTAGTGGATCATTTAACAACAGCTTTCAACAGGAAACAATACACCCTTGGAGTATACCTGGATGTGTTAAAAGCCTTTGATAAAGTATGGTTAGCAGGACTATTATATAAACTATACACACAAGGTTTTCCAGATCGTCTTATACATTTACTACGTTCATACCTGACTGACAGAAAATTTCATGTATCTGTTGACGGTGTCAAATCCACGTCCCGATCTATCAAAGCAGGTGTTCCACAGGGCACTGTACTTTCACCGCTTTTATATAATCTGTACACGGCAGACCTCCCGACCTTACCACATTGCTTTTCCGCAACGTATGCTGACGATACTGCCTTTTTTACAACCAGCAGCTCACTTGCACAATGTTACATCTACATGCAACGTCAACTCAACGGCTTTCAGGGATGGGCAAGGCGTTGGAGAATTAAAATCAATGCAGACAAAAGCTGTGCTGTCATCCACAGTCGACGACGCATCCGCGTCCCTCGAAATTTAACGTATGAGAACGCACACATTCCTCACGCCACACACGCTAAATATCTGGGTGTGACATTAGATCATGGGTTAACGTTCGCCTCACACATCAAAGACATAAAGCAACGAGCATTACGCAAAATATCAGCATTGTACCCCATCTTTCGTTGCAGTTCAATTTCTCATGAGGTCCGCGTGCACATATTGAAGATGATAGTTCTATCAACTCTTTCTTATGCATGTCCTGCTTGGCAACATGCTGCTAACAGTCATCTTCAAACACTTGAAAGTGTGCAAACAAGAGCCGGTCGAATCATCACTGGTCACGATAGATATACACGCAACAGCCAAGTTCTGGAAGATTTAGAGCTGCCTCCTGTTAAGGAAGTTCTACGGCATCTCCACTATAAGTTCTGGCATACTTTGCCAAGGCACATAAATCCAGCTATAGCTACCATAGGAACCAAATGCGCCCTACGGAACGTTCATCGCACGCCACGCCTTTAATATCTTTCCTTAGATCGTAATGACTTCAACATCAGCTACTCTGCGACAGTTGCAGATGTAGTCTCACAGACATAACAAAACAATAGTATTACCCAACAAGCCACCTGCACATCTGTATATATTCTTTCTGCCATCTTACTCATGGAGTCAGGGGCTTCGGCCCGATACTCTACACAAAAATTCAACATTACCGTGACCGTGACCGTGACCGTAAACGTACTGGATCCTACATTAATTAATCAACATTTCAAGCAGAACAAAATACCTCGTAATGCGACATATACTGTTCATCGAATTGTGGACGGGAAAGTCAAAGTACTGAAACCTGTCCAGCAACCAACCTTTAATTTGCTAACTGTATGATGTATCATCTTCGTTGATCTACGGAATCAAATACTTTTAAACAAAACAAGCATTCAAGAGAGATCGTAGTGGTAGACAACTGTTCTGCCGACCTAAAGCGTCACTTAAAAGTGCGCACTTTAATTCCGCTTCTTTCTGCTTCTCCCTATTTGCTCCAGTGCCTCATTTTTCTCTTTTGGCTCAGACATTGGAATTTACCAAACAAACCGACCTTGAGCTGCGGGGAAAGATTTAGGTACAACTGCTATGTGTTATATTTTAATTTTACCAATTGAATAATAACTGATGCTATATATGAAATTAAACTTCCCTGGCAGGAATGAGAAAAAATCTAGGAAATTATTTAGTTAAGCAGAATATTTTAGTTTACACACACACACACATATATATATATATATATATATATATATATATATATATATATATATATATATATATATATATATATAAAATTAACAATATAATAACAAAGGTTGACACTCTATTTACAACACAAATAACAACAGAAACCGGAAAGGTTATTACTATTGAAAAAAGTAATACTGCTTTATACATGGATGTACCAATGATAAAGGATTTAAATAGTTTACAGTAAAGAAGATAATTATAAAATTTTAATACTTTCTTCATGATGCCGTGAAATGTCCGAAGTTTCTTTTCCCTACTGACATACCTACGTGATCTATTTCGAAGAATCTTACATCTGTTAGTTTCTAAACACCGGAACATACGTTTTGTAATTAAATTAATTATCCAATTTGTGTTTTAATTACATTACAATATTATTAACGAATAATTTACTCATGTTTATAATTTAAGAATATTATTACCATCTTTGTTCGCATGGCGATCTACCATTCTACAACTCACCAGGAAATTATCAACTTCACTATATTATTGAGGTATTATTAGAATATGAATATTATGAACGAAGCTAATTTTTAGTGCCAGTGACAACATAAACTTCTCAAATACGATAGTGTTGCTTACCAATGAATCTCGTAATCAAGCAGCGAATATGTGAACTTATACTCTATTGGACTGGAATTATTCTTTGAATTATAATATCATTTTTCCACACGATCAGACAGTATTAGTAGTCGCTCCCCGATTCTTTTTAGTAGGATATCAATTTCAGAATTGTCCCGTAGCAAGAGCATTCGCAACACATGAACCAAAAGTAATGAAAAGAAGTATAAGGTACCGGAGTAACCGGGTAGTTTAAACTGCATAAAGTTCCATAGTCATGTAAAAAGCTTTTCTGAATCTTTACCATTTAGTTACTATAATTAATAATAATATATGCAAAAGTTATGAGATTTGATATTTCAAGGTTAAATATTTCCTTAAATATTTAGTAAGTATTAGAAAGACACTTTAAATCCTAATCACAATCCAATCAAGTAGATATGTGAATACACAGTGTTTCCAAACAACACCGACAACGTTTGGGAGATGATTCCTGACACCAAGATAAAACAAAAAAGTATAGACCATGCTTGGTGCACAAATGCTTCCTCTCAGAGTTATAGGCTACCAGAAACATGAAAAAATGAACTTTAAAGGTCCATAGCTCCAAAACTGTCGGACCTAAAGTAGTCGGGTCAAGACTTCACTTAGGAACCAATAAGTGCGCTTTCCAAGAATACGTGTTCCAGAATCCTAAGGTACTCATGAAGCAATTTTTATATAGAGACTTGGATATTTAGATAGGGCACACACTAGTTCCTAAGTGAAGTCTTGACCCGACTACGGTGGATCCCATACTTTTGGAGCTGTGGATCCCATACTTTTGGAGAAGATCATTTTCTCATGTTTTCGGCAGCCTATAACTCCGAAAGAAAGCATTTGTGCACCCAGGATGGTCTATACTTCTTGTCTTATCTTGGTGTCAGGAATCACCTCCTAAACGTTGTCGGTGTTGTTTTGAAACAGCCTGAGTATATGATATTTACAATATTTGTCCATCTAAGAAAGATTCGTAACGAATTTGAGTTCCTAAATGCGTATGTGGAGTCATTGGCGCCCGCAGGATATATATTCAACACACTCTCTCATACATTCACCGTAAGAGACGCGTGCACATAATCCTTATGTCAAACTGGTCAATTATTTTAGCACATAGTGTAACTTCATTAACTATATAGTAAACGTGTATAAAAGAATCAATAGATTATATATTAGGATAGCATTGACACGAAAAATGATCACAATAAAATTAATCTATATAGACACTACATTTTATTCACTGGTGTTCGTTGAACAGAAATCGCAGCCGACGTGGAATCTCAGTAGCGAATATTGTAAATGCTTGCTCTATGAACACATTCTTGTTCTCATGCACACGTTTTCGGCGGACATTTAACATACACAGTCCCAGGGGCGGATCCAAACGGACTTCTGGGGGGCGGTGGGTTGTAATACTGTTACTTAAAGCTACTTTTAAAAGTCCCAACTCTGGGTGGGTTTTATTTATATATAAAGTAATAAAGCTTCTTCTTCTGAGGGGCCATCGCCCCTTGGATCCGCCCCTGCACAGTCAACTGAATGTTTTCTTCTCCATCGTTGAGCGTAACCAAGTTTTTACTAATCTTAAAGTACTAAATGAACGTTCTACTGTGCAAGTAGTCGTTGGAAGGGAAAGAAATGTTTCTATGGGAATCGCTATACCAGGAAAGAATCCTTGCAATGTTGTCATAAATCAATGTGAACACTGAGCACTTACGTCCTTGTTTGCCACATATGATACCAGCTTTGTGTTTTCCCTGACAAGTTATGGATAGAATAGAAATTTTTAACATTATTTATTATTTGCATGAATTTCCCTTTTTCAAATGTCTTCATGAATTAGGGATGGAAGTATTGCAACGAATAAGCAATATTGTTACGTTTCGGGAAACGGTGCTTAAGGGGATGCAATAATAGAATCCAAATACGAGATAAATAAGGACACCCTGTAATAATTTTCTGATGTTGCAACTTTGTAAGTGAATCTACGTATGTCGTTGCTCTACTACAACACGTAAGGTTTCTATTATATACCCAACAGCGACAGTCTAGGCTCAACATTTGTGTATAGTTAGTGAAAGCAGTTGGTGGTATGTGAGCGATGATTTTCAAACGTGCCCACAATAACTCCAATGTGTTGTTGAACCTTGGAAAGATATAGCTATTGTCTCTCTCTGTAGAGCATTTCTAGTTGGCTGTAAAATAGCACTGTATTTGGCCATGATGTGCAATGATATAAATATACCAGATGGCGCTCAAGAATGTAAGTGATGAGCACGTTTTCGCGCCTATAAATGAACCTTTTCGAAAACCATGCCCCTCTTGCCCCCTCTATGGACTCCCATGTGTGGAGGGGAAGGAAACTCATCTTGCAATATTTATAATTTAAAGAAATTCATGCCTCAATGCCTCGAATTTAACTTTAATTTTTGATAATTAACTTAATCCACTAAGATCTAAAGAAATCATGTCAAGAAAGGTGTCATTTAAAGTGCATATTGAATATGTTTCTTTAACTAGTTGCATTTAAGTACGTTATTTTATTTAAATTAAAATATATAATAGAAAAAACATTGTATTTGTTTGATTTTCCAAAGTGTATGGGAATTAATTTTGTATCTTTCATCACACATATATTAGAATATACACTATGTATGTTAATTTTTAGCGTAATAAAATATATGTTAGTCTTAATTAAGTATTTTAAAGATTTTCGTAAATGTTTATTTAAACTTATCTTGCAGAACGGCAACCTTTATGTAATACCAAAGGAATGAATTGCTTATCTAATATTTCAGGTAACGTGTCTACTAAATACCAATATTTTAAAAAATATTAAAAAGCAGGACACTTTCTTTCTTTGTTTGTTTCTTTCTTTATTTGTTAACCTAAACTATGAAACGATATAGCATCTATGATACTAAATATAAATATATAAGATATTGATATTGCTATGGCGCTAGTTCCAACTCAACTAAATATCTATAAAAGCCGCAATTTATGCCATATAATATTTACACTTTTATTACCACGGGCGGATTAAGGCTTTTGGGGCCCTGAAGCCGACTATTTCAAGGGGCACCTATGTTACGAATAATTCCAGTGGATAAATTTTCTTATTATAAATAAGGGCCATGTTGTAAAATCCTCCATTGCTACACGAAATAATATGATCTTAATGTCATTATTGATTAAAGATAAGAATGCTGATCACGTATTAGACTCTGCTTCGCAGATATCAATAATTAGATAGGATTCAGTATCACCTAAGGCTAAGATATTGAATATCGACACAGAATAAAAGGAATTACTCAGAATTCTCTTTACATAAACAAGATAGCAATTGTAACATTTTGTCATGCTTTTAGCGTGTTAAGTAATTTTTTACCAATTCATGTTGTAAGGGAATGATCTTTTAGTATCTGACAGAGCCCAAATTGATTTGAATAGGAACGTTTTATTGTTAGGGAGATTTGGAAAACCTCCTAGATTTGCTCTAAGTAATGACAGTGATATTACAAAGGAATCATCACCACAAACTAATAATTTGGTTTGTAATACAGACCCAAAATAGCTCACTTCCTCACAAAATAAGTAGGTTTCATTAAGACGCTGGTGGAAGAAGGATTAGCTCTAGCATATAATAAGTTGATTGCTATATTTTAGTATTAAAGAGAGGGATTTTGGGGAGCCCTCTGAGCCTGGGGGCCCCGGAGCCTGGGCTCCATTGTCTTCGCCCTTATTCCGCTCCTCTTTATTACTCAAATAAGTTGAAATATTAATATGCAGTACCTGTATAACAGTTGAAATAAAAATTGAAACAATGTAATTCTTACAGTACTAAGAAAAGAACGATAACACAAATCTCAAATTAATTAAAAAGAAATAGTTTTCTAGTTAGAAAATGTACGTACTATGAATATGTTCATTTAGCAACACATACGTATGCGTTGTGTATTTGTCTCTACCTATTATTATGTGGAAGTTACTTCTTAATATTCTCATTACAGCATAGGATTTACTTTCCTAAAGACACGAATGATAGTATAATCACTAAATATGAGAGTGCATTTCACATTTATTTAATTCACTGGTATTATTGTATATTTTCAATAAGTCGGTTTATTCTACTCTTTAGAAACTACTAGCATTTCTCCTAACTCTTTATGTGAGAGACTGAAACATGCGTAATTATATTTCGTTAAACACCTCCAACATGAGGTTTGGTGACATATTTTATATAAAAAAACAGATGTGATCGAATAAGTAGCATTAAGATATCATTAGTTCAAATTCAAAATTCCATAATATCTAAATTTCGGAATTTGGTAATTTCGTAATGGTAGAAAGTAACAATCAAAAATATAAAACTTGAAATATACATTTGACAGCGTTGTAGGTATTAAACTGTATAAATGCACACTTTCAGTAATTCAGTATTGGAAGTAAATTCAAATATTTTCATTGCATATTTCTGTTAAAGTGTGTTCAAACAGACGTCAAGACTCCGGAGTTTCGGAATACTTCGAATATAATATAGCATCTTCAATGTTTTTCAGTATCATTGTCATCGAGCACCAGAAATTCAAATCATCTTAATTCAAAATGGGTTTGTATGTTTGTTCATATTAGCACACTGGTAGAGCGTAGATTTCCCAATCGTCAGGTATTGATTTCAAATTTCAGAGAATCATTTTCTTCATTATTAGAATTCGGCAAAAATATGATACAAGGAGTTGTTGTTACGAAAAATATTTTCAGAAAAGTGAAGGTAGCACTAAAAAGGTCTGCTTTGGAAATTGAGGTTGGAACAATATTGGATCAAAGGCTTTTCTGCACTTTCCATTATTCTGGGTATGGAATCTACTAATGGCCAACAAAATCTCCTTTCATTACCTCCAACTATGCCTCGACAACAAGACAACACAAGTTATCCCGAATTCTAACTTATCTGCCTCAGGCGAACAATCTCTTGGAGTATGCTTCACCTTAGCCCGTATATTTTCCATGGGATTTAAGTTCGCTCAACGAGGCGGCAATTCAATTAAATCAATCTTAAGCAACTACTTCTGAACCACTCACGAACTATGTATCAGAGAGTGCTCTTGCTGGATCTGAATGGCATTACGAGGTTGAAGTAATCGTAGTGATGGCACCTTTCTGTTAGTACTAAGAAGGAATACTAATATTAAACTCGGCCCCTCAATTCTGTGAAGCTGTGATCGATCCACTGTGACTGGAATGTAACCCTAACATGATTTAGATACATGATCACTGATTGTAATGACCCACATATTCAGTGTCATATCAGGTGCATCTTGGACGAAACACAAAATTGCGTCCCTCATTCAACGTTGTGAATATGGATTCATCTGCGAAAACTACGTTTCCCCAGTTACGATCCAAATTCCCAGGAGCAAATGCGACACAATAAATTTTGTGTTCGTATGATAGTTTTTCCTTCACGACAGCAACACGGCCACGTAACCCAGTATGACACAGAATCCGTAGCACTGGCTGCGTACTACCAGGAAACTTGAAAGCTTTCATTAGGTCTCTAGGCGTTCTTAGTGGGTCTAACAGGGCTTCGTTTACTAATTTGGCATCTTCCACCTCGACAGAGACGTGAGAAGAACCAGGAGACCTTAAATTACAGATATGACTTATAGTAACATATTGTCGAATTCATCTCCTAGCTATAGCGGCCGTGTTAAACATTCGCCTAACAGCTGTAGCTGCAGTATATTCCTCCAACTTCTATAAGGTAATTATAGCTGAACTTCCGTCCATGTTCAAGAATGAGCTGTAAGCAGCAAAGAAACAAGCAGCAGTTAGTAACTGGCATGCAATTGGTAACTTGCAGGACGCGTCCTTTTGGAAAACGGTTTGGTCTGTATTCACGAAAGGAAGCTGAAAATGGCGTAACGAATGTAATAATAAGAGCTGATCCCTGCTAGCTGGGGAAGAGGCTTAGAAGAACAAGAATGGATTTCATAAATGAATTTTCATACAAAAGCTGTTTTAACAAAGTGAAATGTTGTACTGCCTTTACACATGTAAAAATATATATTCTGGATTGAAATCTACGGAAACTGCAGACGAAAATGCATATCCTTCCTTATGCAAGCACTAATTTTGTATCTCCAGTTTGACTATACGAAGAACGTAAATCCCATGCTGTAATGAGAATATTGATAAATAGCTTCGGTATAACAAATAGTTGCTGATATATATAATACACACATTTATTCTTTGCTGTTACACGAATTACTTAATTTATATTTAACATTCCCACATAACATACCACAGTAATTTCAACACCCACCACATTTCAGATGATATATAACTGATTTATTTTAATCTAACGATTTCATATAACCATTTACGCATTGAGAAATATATCATTATTTACCAAAAATTTTTGAAAATCGAACTAACGACCTTGTGATTAAAGATTCTACAGTTTACAACTAAGCTAACATAAACATCCCTGCTGAGCGCATTCTGAAGAAATATATACCCCTAACTGAATTTCCAACACAATGAAATCCAAATCTGTTGCTAATATTTTTTTCTAACTTGTATTTTTCATTGTAACTTGGATGTAAGATCTAATTTGTATACATTTTATTGGAAATGTTCTTATTGGAAATATAGCATTTGCCACTTTGTAGTTTAAACCTTATATCTTAAATTGCTGACTATTGACCGTGTTTAAATTGTTACAGAAATGATACTCGCAGTGAATACAAAGGAGAGAAACGGGTATCGGTGCAACTGTCTCCCAAGTTGCACAGAAGGTAGAATTCACAATACTTACGTGAAGACATCAATGTAAGTTAATGCTGCAATCATATCATGTTTTTAACCTTATTTTGTATGTATACTCGTTTGGAAATACATTCATAAATTTCTTAGAATGTTATGACATATAGCGTAGTATTTTAAATTTGAACATCTTTTCTAGACTTATTTCCACTTGAAGTTTTTAACACAACAAATATTGAATATTTATAGTAAACTTGTGTGTTTATTATTTTAAAATTCTAGTGCGTAAAGTAATATAGAAAGAAAACTAATGTCTTTTATTCTCTGTTCGTTTGTAATGTTACCATCATGTTGAAATACTTATTTATAAATATTAGATAACAGTCGCTATTGGTACGTCATAATAGTTCTCTTTGCAAATAAAAATACTTAGATCATTTTAGTACAGGGATGGAAAATGAACCGGTTCTTGTGGAAACGCTCCGGACACGTTCTTTTGCATGGGTTCTTAGAGTCTGAACCGGTTCAAAAGCGGGCCTGAATCAGTTTTTTTTCCATCCCTATTTTAATCACCATTACTTAAATCCAAAAATAACTACCAAAGAGTGTAACTCTTACCTAATGCTTATAACTGGTACTGCAATTTCATTATCTAAATTTCGAAATGATGACATAACTTGTTTGTCAAATCTATAACGGACTGTTTAATCTTTAGAAAAAAAGCTATGGTGGCGAAACTACTGCAAGTGACGGACCATCATTATGAACAAGGAGTAGAACTGATGGTGCAACTACTTCCATTATTCATTCCACTTTATTTTCATGTACTTTACATGACCTCGCAGCTGCTGGTGCTGAATCCGGAATTTTTGTGCCGAATCAGGCCCGTGTCCACGGGGGGCAAGAGGGCCCCGCTAAATTTTTCTTGGCCCCCTGAAATTTTCATGGAAGGCTTGCAAAAAATCTCGATTAATTCTATGTGTAAACACTAAGAATAAAATGCAATATAAAAGAGATTATTCCAAGAATTTTTTCATTTTAACTATTTGACGAACACTTCTAAACATATTTTAAAGGAGTTTAAGTTTATCAGTCTTCTCGAATTTTGATATGAAATGACACAATACATATTGAAGCAAGTTTTTACGAAAAGAAGTAATATGTTCATAATACTTCATGCCACAGTTGTAATAGCGATCTGGAAGGTAGAAGTCGAAGTGTGAAGTGCTTGCTGCAAGCCAAATCATAAAAACAGGGGCAGGAACAAAGCGTTTATCTTTTGTCGATTGCAGTAACGGCGGTAGGTTATTGTTATTCTATTGTGTAGTTGTAGTACATACATGCATTTCAAAATTCTCGTCAACAGCAAACCTTAGATTAACTGTGGGGCAATTAGTTGTGAATTGAATTAAGAGCTCCGAGTTCCGTTAAAGGCGATTGATTCTAGTAGGGTCCAAATTATTGTGGTGTGATACTTAAAACAAGAACTGTGGTGGAACATTCACCGAAAAAGTAATAGTTACAAAGACGTTCATAGGTTTGTTCTCGTAGAAGAATAAAGTTAAGCTAAATTACCTTAATTAGATGAGTAACTGAGCAAGTTAACATATTTAACGTTTAAGTTTAAGGACTAAATTCCGGGTTGTGGAGCCAGGACTAGTAAACATTTGCAAGATTTAGAGGAGAAATTAAGTAGCAAAAAGTTTTGTATTGTACTTGGGGTGGGGGATGCAATGGAAGTAGCTAATTTTCATATAAATCGTTGTAAATTGGAACTATTTCTTAGTCGCGTACGCGTAATAATGTTGTAATTCTACATGAAAGAAGCAGTGATGCTTTTACTCGATACTAGTTGGGTGTAGCGTTTTACTTACATTGAGAAAAATCCGTTCTCCGGACAGGGGTATATTGTACAAATATACGGAATCCTCTTGCTTACTACAAAAATCAGAACGGAGCATACGTTATCCGTATGCTACATAGGCACTGCCCTTAGGTGTTACATCATGCCGTTGCAGGATGTTTCATGTCTATATGTATGTTACCTCAGTCAGCTTCTGTGTGTTATATACGTCCATTTGTATGTGAGATCCTGACCGCCTATATCGTTTCATACGGAAAGTAAGTATAGATGGAACACTTATACAGAAAGTATTATAAAACATGCGTTTTCAGTTATACGCTTGCTGTACGTTAAGAGCAAAAACTACAGGATTTACAAGTGTAACCTACGATATTACATATGCCGCATATATTTTTTCTCAGTGTAGTTTTCAATAACAGTATAGTATTTTTTAAAAGCTGTTTTGATATGTGTTATCTTGGTATAGTGTGCAGGTGGTTCATATATATAAAATGAGTTTAATTTAAGATTTTAAACAAGAACTTAGTATAAATATTTTTAAAAAATACAACTTAAATTGTAAACAAGGGAATTACTTCAAAGTTACCCGTCCACCTAATTTTCAACAAAAAACATAATAAAATCTACAATCATCAATTTCTACTTAAACTTTTCTTATTTTATGTTCTATTACGTTACCTCGAGGGTGTGAGTACGGGCGAGAAACCACAATTACATATGGAAACTGATTGTTAACCAAAAGGGGAGACTGGCGGGCCGCGCGGAGCACGGTTGTAGGTAGTTAATGGGGAGTACGGAGTTGAGAGGGAAGAACGAGCGAAGCGAGAAGCCGAAGTAAGCTAGGTAACACACTACTAGGTTACTTAGGTTAGGTTATGTCTACTTCGCACTTACCTTAGTACGTATTTAGGTTTGTAGAGCTCTCCTATCTCGTGAACGATTTTTGGTGGTCTATGTTCTTTCATTCATTAAGCCATGAATATTCAAAAGATTAACCTCATTATCAACATCATGTTTTACAAATGTTAGTACTGTCAATTCACATGCAGCACAAAGACCCTGTACATGTTTACTCGAAAATTATCCACGATCCAACCGTCCTGAACCTAGAGACAAGTAGTTCCCTATACTTGCGAATTAGTCCCGTCTTTATAACCGCTTATCAAAAGGTATTACAAATAAATTACCCTTCACTTACATTTATCAAGCACATAAGCAATCAAATTATCAAATTTGTTTAGGTAAATTTTCAAAATTTTGATAAAAACGGAAGGGCAACTTCGCAAGTTAACTCTAAACAAGATCCAAAGTAAAGTTGAATTTCCTTATATCACAGTAGATTATCTCTCGTTCTTGATCTTAATGTTAGTACTACATATGGGACTATTAAAACATATATATTTTAATTCTAATTCGTGTAGTTAGTAATACCCATTCAATAAAATTCACGTTTTTTATGTAGATTACAGAATGTTAATGTGTGTGTGTGTGTGTGTGTAGAGGGGATAATAGAACTAAGTAGAAGCAAAATACTTAAACATTCAAGAGCAAATATGATGAATTGCTGATGTTACTATTTGATAATCTATAATATGGTTGGCTCGGGCCCCCCTAACTTCTACCGGGTCCCTTCCACATTTTTCGGCTGGCTACGGGCCTGTGCCAAATCCTGATAATAGTCACTGAAGTGGGTGATTAATGGTTACCTTCATAAATATATGGCAGATCCGGATTTACTGTAGTGTGAATGTAGTGCTGTTATTGAATACTATTTTGAATGCCGTAAGGAACTAATTGAATAGTCCAAATAAAATAGAAAATTATAACAACTAAAAATAGACGCTGCACTATTTTAAACTGTTCTGTTTCAAGCAAAAGGTTGCTTTCTTCAATACCAAGATCCTGTTTAGACCACAAACTTGGTATAATTCTGCTTTTGTGCTCAGTTGTATTGCCGTGAAACAGAAACCACGAGTCTTGCTGCCAATTCCTAGGTCAAACTCTACGAATCCTCGTCGGTAGATGTTGAGAAACACTCACTCAATACTCGGTTTACAGTGTGATCCTCTGGAGAATTCCTTGTGGATGATGCCTTTGGAATCGAATAAAATAGTAAGCTATGTTTCGATTTTGCTTTTCTACATTTGCACTTTTTTCCTTTTCCAGAGCCTTGACCTTCCGTTGTGAGCTCCGACGCTGTGCAAACTTTTCGTACTGAAATCACCGTTTTTAGTCATCTGTTACAAGATTCGGCATTAGTCCTGGATCCACATCAGCTGCTTGTTTCATGTCTCAGTAGTGTTCCATTTTTTCAACTTCAAAACAACTTCAGAGGAGTCGTTTTCAACTCGGAGACAAATAGATGTTAACAACTTGAGAGCATTCAAATACTAACAACAAGGAAATATAGTTTGAAGAAAGTAGGCCAGAGTTGATATATTTAACTTAATTTTGAGAGTCTTCTTTTGCGGAGAAAATATATATACCCCAAGTCAGAATTACAGCTCACTGGATAAGCCAGACCCTTCCTTATATGTTGAGCAAGAACATCAACGGCTTATTCTCTACTTACCTTTTCTTTTACAATGTATCATATTCCACAAAGATGTAGATCTCTTGAGAAAATCTTAAACTTCTTTTATACCCAGCAATATATGAATGCCTGGAGGGAGAGCATTAAAAGTATATTTTTTATTATCCGCATAAACTGGAAATGCAATGCAATTCAATGCTACGGCGCATTATAAACAAGAATCGCCTGTTCTATGCAGGTACAATTCTGGATTTAAGCTACCTAGATACTATTTTTGTCATTATATCCACTCCTACCCAAAAACTCGATTTTGCCAGAATGGCACTTACCATTGTCTTGCTCGTCGTCCTGAGCTCGTCGTATGTTCCGATTTTCCTTCGGAAGTTCCACAGAGCTACAGATAAAATGGAACAAAGTACAATGACAGTGTACGTACAAGCCTCTAAGATACTGTTCAAGATATTTATAATACAAGGACTTGCAATTTTAATGTTTCGTTGTTTGAAATGAAAACTTTATTGTGACGAGAACAGTATGATAGAGATTGATATTAGAATCCAATCATATGTATTCTTTTCAAACCAGCTAGTTATAATTTTAGTAGATATTGATATACTTTAACTTAAAGTTATATCCGGAACGTTTCAAAAAATGATATGTGATCGATAATAGAATATCTTAATGAATGCATACTGTATAAGCATTGTACTAAGATAGCATCCACATGTTTAGCTACGTATTTGTTGACGAATAAGTGTCATCCGAAAGGTAATGTATCCTCCGCTCTATAGCTTGTATGTGAATGAAGAGAAATTCGAAAGTTTGTATAAAAGAGGATTATGTTTTGGGTACCTAATAAGGCTGTTAAAATATGTTCCTTTGCTTTCTCAAAACTCCTATCTTTTAACCCAATGCTGAAATTCACTTTCAAGTAAATTCAGACTTTTCTGATCTATGCATCGACAGCGACTCAGTGCTTTCCAGTCCTGGAAATGCTGCCAACGAAGGTTGACTTTTAGAGAAGGTAACGAATGGAAGACAAATGAAATTAGAGCAGGAGTGTAAAAGGGGGGATTTTGCCATTGCTGATCACCCGATTTTGACAAAGAACTAGTGATTTTCCATAGAAATTTGAGACTTTTGTAATGACAAAAGAATCTTATCCAGTAGAATGTCATTTTTTGTAGAAAAGATTCCTTTATACCTATGAACTAATTATGTTACTGCATTATTTCTGGGATCCATCAGTTCACGTAACTCGTGTATGGTCACATTTATGGTTCTCTGCATTCAGTAAGCGCATTCTCACTCTACTTTCCTCCGTCGCTGTGTTTACAGACCTGTTACTTCAGTGTTTATACTCCACCCGGAATTCTGTCTCCCAGGATTTCATTATCCACCTTTCAACGTCAAATATATGCCACGTGCAGCCTCCCAGAGTATGTAAATCCTGTTTTGTTATAAACCAAGTACTGTTCTTTATTTTTGTTTGCCATCCATGTTGTACATTTAATCATAAGCAAATAAATAGTCTTAATTATAATTAATATAACACTGTGAGCATTAACAACATATGCTATATTTGTATTAAATTTAATTGTAACTTGCTGAAAGATGTTAAGAGATATTAAGAGTGAGGTATTTATTTTAAGATGATTCTTGCAGAAAACATTTTGAAACAAATACCTATCCAGAAACTTTATTGATTTTAAAATAATAAAAAATGATCTTATAGTTAGGATTATTTGCCTAATTGTCTCTCCATTACAAAGCTAATCGTAATTTTAAAACTTGAATATCTTACATGGTATTTTGATCTAATAGAAGAAACGTTACAAGTTTTTGAAATTAAATAAAATCTTTGAATTTTACGTTCCATGGTTATGCCGGCTAGGCTAAAGAAGGTGATGATGAGAAATGAATGAAATGATGGAATTTTGAAAGTGAGAGGAAACGTGACAACCCCATAGGAAACCCACGCACACGGTGTTTGTCCATCACAAAGTTCACTTGACGGGAGCAAGGTTTGAACCCGGGATCCCATGTACCAGAGGTGAACGCTCTACCACTGAGCCACCACGGCCCCTATAAGTTTTTGAATAACGAGTCACAGACTCATGAAGTATGTATGCAAAATATATAATTGATATTATACGAATTATATATTATTAGTGTATAGCCCCACGTGTTACTGGAACAGTATTTTTTATCTCTTAGTCTTCCTGTGCTATATTTCTCCTCATCTTTGAAACTAAATGCAAGTACATAACACTCCCAAAAATATTTAAATCCACATTCCCTCTAATTATATACAATTTCTATAACATCGTCTTATTTGCATCCTAAGATGTAAGAATATTTTATAATAAAGTGGTTACGTCTTATAGTTTCGAAGATTTGGCAAACATACAAAACCTACGTAAGGTTCTCCATCTCCGCTTAGAGTAATATCCCAAAACATAATATTATTTCAAACCAAGGTTGCAACCAGAAAGTTTATACAATATTTCAAGGTTCAATACCTAATTTATCGTGATTTGGCGAATGCAAAAAAGAAAAGTTATTTACGCCTACCCCAATAAGATACGCAATTCCCAAAATCTTGCCTTATTTGCAGTCTAGTGTCGAAGGAGAACTTTCCAATTGTAATAGTTTCGGAAATCTAATAGAAGAAGGAAGTCTAATGATATCGGAAATCTAATAGAAGAAGAAAATCTAATACTTTCGAAAATCTAATAGAAGAAGGAAGTCTAATTGTTTCGGAAATCTAATAGAAGAAGGAAATCTAATAGTTTCGGAAATCTAATAGAAGAAGAAAATCTAATAGTTTCGGAAATCTAATAGAAGGAAATCTAATAGTTTCGGAAATCTAATAGACGAAAGTCTAATAGTATCGGAAATCTAATAGAAGAAGGAAGTCTAATAGTTTCGGAAATTTGACAAATCTCACAAATTATTAAAGTTTCCCCATTCATTTCATGATAAGTGTTTAGCTTAACCCTGTCTTATCTATAGCCTAGGGTGCAAAGGAAGCATTTTCACAAAATCTCAACTTTGTATAGATAGCAGTTTGGGAAATCTCTTGATGAGTGAGTCAGTCAATCATTCTATTCTTTTACATATATATATATATATATATATATATATATATATATTAGTGAAATGCTGTTTTTAACTTATCTGATGATAGCGTTTGCATTTGAGTTCATAAATTATTCATTCTTTTCAGAGATAAGTCTGAACGTGAATTCTTCAAGTATAAATTGACTTACAATTTGGGCAGACACAGAATACATATGAGAGTAATGAGAGGACTTCTGGAAATGTTTGGTGAGTACATTTAAAATAGCGTTCAAGTACGTATTGTTTCTGCTTTCTCTTGTAGAGTTCAGGCCATGGAAACCTAGAAGTCCAAATTACAACGATAAATATATAAGATCACTGGTTCTTTTTGATTTATATTTGAGCCATTAAATAATATACACTCCGTCCTTTTATTGATTCCATTTATTTTATATCAAGTATCTGGTTGCCCCCTGACAACTTGCTATCCAAAATCTTATTATTTTTAGAACATTTGAATATCTTTATATATATTGACAATCATATTATTTAAAATATTTCTTTCTCTTTTTCTGATAGTAAAATCAGCCAGCCTAGTACATATTTAGAAAATCTTATTGCCCAAAATTACAAATATACAATGTACTGTTGTATATTATGGCGCCCGACGGACTTTTCTTTTTATTCATTAACTTCATAAAAAGTAAAAGAATTCTGGACCGTTTACATATACATGTTAATCATTCGAGTTTTCGAATGCACCTCGTATACTTAAAAATTACAATTCATATAATTATACATATATATTATACTTAATTTCATCACAATATTATTATCACATTTATTATCATATTTATTTTGAACTTTACCATCATTTTCATTTATTTATACATTTCAACGACGATAAGGCACATTCGAAATTTGATTTACAAGTTGTTTGACTTTTAAGTCCCTTTTCGGGTCCACTAAATGCTTGCTACAAGATAATAATTATTTATTTTGGCGTCATGAAGAAGGTTTTGAGAAAGATGTATGTGATATTCATATAGTTGTTCTTTGAACACCAAAATGATCAAATATAAGATATAGTTAAACAAAATATAGATTAAGATTGAAATACTGATAATAATCAGAACATAAAATAATAGTTAACATCTTATTAACATCATAACATAAATAATGTGATTGATATTGCATATTGCATCATAAGAAAAACACATAAATAGTATGAAACACAAATATTAAGTAATACACATAACATCAAGGCATATGCTGACATAAATTGAGTAACTGCGATCATATACATGAATTCAAGATTAAATAACATAAAGTAAAATCCAATCAACCGAGAAATCATAAAGATAATTAAAGCAAAATCCATTGAATACGATCTTTTCGAACATCGGAATTCCAGTTTAAGTTACATGGCCAACAAGTTCATTCAAGTCACATTGAAAGTCACAAATAGAAACACAATATTGCGCATTATTTACCTCTTCAGTTATTCGTTTCTTACGTTGAGAATTTTTGTCATCTATGAGATTTCTACGAAGTCCACATCGAACGAAATTAGATCTAATGCTTACATGCTTCTTAGGTGTACGTGATCGTACTACACTAGGATTAGGTTGAGTTACACAATCATTGCCACTGTTACTACTAGGATTAGGTTCGTTTACATCACCGGTAAACATAAGTTTGGTTCTCTTTCGTTTTACTGATGTCGAGATATCGTGTCTCTTAACATGTCTGTACCTATTCTTTCCACAATGCTCACGATACTTTGTCCTACCACGGGTTTTATTTCTTCTGTGATTAGGTTCAGTTGTATCACCGGTACACATGAATTTAACATCTTCCTGCACATTGGGATCACACTTCAATCGCACATGAATACATTGAAGTTGGTCTCGATTAATGTTAGTCTGATTCAAGCTAGCAATGTATTGCATCATTGATGGATTTTCGAAATTTTGCAACATCACACATGGATGATGGAAACTAACGCACTGCATCACATTATGTGAAAGTATCATTGGAGTGTTAACTAACATCATTCTGGTCTTTTCGTTGAATGAACAATTCAACACCTCCAGTTCAGTTGAACAATCACTACAAGCATTGGTGGGAACGCACGCTTTCTTTCTGAATTTCACAAATATTGGAATCAACTTTCTTCCTGCTACATGAACCAATGCCGTGCACATATCCCCAAACGGTTCTATTACCATTACCTCGTTTCCAGCATTAATATCATATACAATACATCGTGAATACCAACGATCAATAGCGTTCATGAGACGAAAATGATCATAACTTCTCGCACATTGATACGTACCAAAATCTTCCTTATACACACATCAGTATGACAATTAAAAACATTTGAACGAAGAAGATAATCTGATCCAATCAGTACGGCAGTATGCTTATACGAACATTCAGCTAATTTCATACAAACATTCAAATCAATAATGTCATATTTCTTCGTCGATGCCAACTTTGGATCCGCAGAAGGTTCAGGTTCATTTAAAGTATTCCTGCTGACTGACGATGAAGTTTCGGGAACTGACAAATCTTTAATCTGATGGGTATTTTCCTTTAACGTTGTCTCAAATTTGGCAGCAATTTGTTGGTTCGTTTGTTGCAATTGCTGTTGTAAGCCATCATTACGATGTTGCAATTTCTCTAATCGCTCATCAAAATGTTGACCTTGCTGATTTACTTTTTGGTCCAACTTTTCCAATTGCTGGCTCACCCTAGCAAACTGTTCAACTTGGCCCTGAGCCTGCCTAGCACTGTTCAGCTTGGTCCTGAGCCTGTTCCTTGAGCTGCCGTGATATTTCTTTTAAAACTTCCAACATGTTGTCGGATGAATTTATTCCACTATGAGTAACATTCATCTAAAAAAAGTACAATTGATATATGGCTCAATCGTGTTCGCTTTTTACTATGCTTCGAAAACGATTAAACATCAACCTTTTCTTCCTTCCATCCCGGGGCTCGGCATCATCTACAACGATAAATATATAAGATCACTGGTTCTTTTTTATTTATATTTAAGCCATTAAATAATATACACTCCGTCCTTTTATTGATTCCATTTATTTTATATCAAGTATCTGGTTGCCCCCTGACAACCTGCTATCCAAAATCTTATTATTTTTAGAACCTTTGAATATCTTTATATATATTGACAATCATATTATTTAAAATATTTCTTTCTCTTCTTCTGATACTAAAATCAGCCAGCCTAGTACATATTTAGGAAATCTTATTGCCCAAAATTACAAATATACAATGTACTGTTGTAAAAGGATGAACCTAGGTTTTCAGGAATTCCCTTTATGTCTATCACATTTTCCCTAAACTTCTGTTGCATACTGTATATTTGATCTGTATATCTGTTACGACAATATTACGGAACGCATAAAGTAATTTTGTTTCCTGTACGTGTAAATTAAAAATATATGCCATACTGGAAAATAAGGTAATTTTGAGTCGCAAATTAAATATACGATTTATATTTTATTCTAGAACTAATAAAAAGACGGGCATAGAAGTAGAGGCAACACCAAAAATACAAATAGACTACAATGATTAACCGTCTGTTTCACGCGATTTATTTTTCGTTTCACTCTCAGTTCAAGCTTTCCTAAAGCATGGCCTTGCTTAACTTCATTGAGGGCAAACCAAGGAGCAATTTATGAAAAATATATCGAAATCAGGAGAATAAAGTAATAATACTTAAAAAGACTCTGTTCTTGCCTGGTAACACGTGATTCATCCTATCCAGTGACATATGCAGGATTTTTCGGGGCGATCGAGAACTTCTTCGAGGTATTCAATATGAGGACAAACTGTATTAAAATTTGTAAAGCCGCCCATAACATTAAGCACAATGTGCAGACAAGTCAGGATTTCTGGGGATTTCGTATCAAGAACTCACCCCGTCCGCACATCCTGATGAGTTACTTATTTTCCATTTAAAAAGAGAACTGCCGCGGGACGAACATCAAACTTTCTGTAAAGGCCGCGTATATCCCATGGGCCCTACATGTCTACCGATTGTTGTTACATTTTTAAAAGGCTATCTGTCGATGTTAATGAATTCTTTTCCAATAGAATAAACCCACAGGAGCCCGAAGAAAGGTTTTCTTTAAAAAGCACAGTAAATTTATTTTTATATTTTTAATTTCATTCTTATTTGCTGCTCATACCGAAAGTTTAATGTAAGTCCTATGGGATTTACGTGACACTGAAATTTGTGTTATTAAAAACTCCAAACCCTCCGCTCACATATCATCAGAAAACATTTTAACATTTTTCGTGCATTCTTAAACGTTATTTTTCTCTCATAAAGTACTTATATACATTGTCTGCATAATCTGAATAGTTCTATTTAAGCATGGATCCGCATATATATATATATATATATATATCTGAAGTAAATAAAGAAAAATGAACCCGGTTTTGACGAACTGTAGGCCTTACTCACAGTTTATCTATCTGAATTATCCACAGAAACGATATTACTCACCGAAACAATAGGCGTCCTAAAATGTGTGGAAAGTAAGGTAGGTGGAAGGTTCGAATCCACTCTAAAAACTCTTTTTTTCTGTAGTGAAGTCACAAAATAGGGAAATAGATGCTCATGGTTGGTTCTAAGTTTCACACACGTCAGAAAAGAAAACTTTTCGTAATGGCATTCCAAATGAATTGTCTACCTCACGGACTAGCAAATTGGTCAGCAGTCTCTCTTAGTTTAAAAGTTGAGACAAAAAAAAAATACAGCGAATGAAACGTAGTCGATTTGGATGCTAACGAACGAAAACTGTGCCAAATTGCAGTGTTTGTACAACTATGGAAGGAAGTTTTTTTGTTAATAGTTATTTTACATACTACTTTTAAAACTTTACAATTCTATTTTTACGATGAAGTTACTTTTCTTTTTTAACATTTTTTCATCTGAAAATGTATTATGAAACTTATGAGTGGCACTTTGAAACGAATGAGATATACTACAGCTTCAAAATTTTGAATTATATATATATATATATATATATATATATATATGTGTGTGTGTGTGTGTGTGTGTGTGTGTGTGTGTGTGTGTGTGTGTGTGTGTGTGTTTGTGTTTGTGTTTGTGTTTGTGTAGGGAAAGGTAGTACACAGTGAATCACATATGTATAAACAAAGGATCAGAGGAACAATATATTGAAAGTAATGAATAGAAACATATGAGAAAAGGACTCATCATCCGAAAATTTCCAAATCTAAATAAAATTGTAAACATTATCGTTAAAACGTACTGTAGAGATATTGGATTTCCCTCATATTATTAATATTCAGTATATAAACAAATTAAGATTTAATAACGATTTTATTTTTTTTTTTGTTACTTTTTTCTTTATTTTCTGTGGATGATGAGAGACAGTCACAACTTGGAATAATAAGACAGTCAGCAAACATTTCAAAATTCTCTTTAGTAGACGATTCCTCATTCTTCATTCTTGGTAAATTTTTGTAACTTATGTAATCTGATGTAACCAAAGTGTTCTGTAACTGTTGACAAATTATTAAATAAGTCGAGAATTCCATTTACCTTACACTTTCCTGAATCCTTACACGTGCGTACTTTGGATGTTTTTCCGTAATTTCGACGGCCATCTTCCTACTTTGGTTGACATAAAAACGTCCCAGGACCCGGAAGAGGCGAATAGCACTCGAGAAGCGGTGAAGTACACGAGGAGCGGTAAAGTTCACGAGGAGCGAGTGTGAGCAACGGCAGGAGAGATCTATATCAAATTCCACGCCAATTTGATACAGAGGCCGAGACATGGAGACGACCAGTCGACGACCAGGAACTGAGGTACGGAATACTCATCCAAGGACCTAAACGCCCTAACAACCTTCCTTTTCTTTCTTCCTAAACAGACTATCGACTATCTTTTTTTTAAATATTTGTTCTTATTTATTTCTACCCACATGCCCTACAAACTAAAAACGCTCGTCGTCTTCTCAGATACCTCTCAATTCTACCAGTGAGCTATATTTCCCAAATTAACGATTATAGTTTCTATTCTTTCTTCAAAACGACGACGAAAGCACTCCAACCGAATGCACAAGCGTAAGAATACTATTACTCAAAATTCAAAATAAATTAACAAATTATTAATAAAATAAGAATTGAATGGTTGGAGAATTGAACTATTACAAGTGTATGAATGGATAGTATTAATTTCAAGAGTTAATTATCGAAATAAATAATACAAATGACTTTATTATAAAACAAACTTTTTAGACAATTAAATTGATGCTATGTCCAGAGAATTATTTGTTCTGTATACGTAAAGTTAGTAGTTTAAGTAATTATGCACGATACCATAAACAATTTGCTACTAGAAAATGGAGAATAAAACTTTCACTTTCTGCATTGAATTCAGTTAGTCTGGTTATGCAAATTATTAGTTTCACTATGACGCGAAAAAAGATAGGTCCAAGTCGATATTATCACCCTTTAGAATTTCAAAAGTTTAGCGGAGATCTATTCCCTGAAACTCTACAAGTAACCTGATAATAATACAGTATTTTCCACAACGAAAGGTTTTGAAAGCCCCCTATGAAAGTATTTGTGTATGGGTGAAATATCTGGATTATTTGGCTGAGCAAAACTTTCATACATCTTCTCACTTCTCCTTAGAGACGAAATCTCAAAAACTTCTTCATCATCTTTCCTAGTCGTGATTTGACCAACGTAATGTTATCCGTAAGAGAAATCTTACAAGAACGTAATCACTAGAGTCTGTATTTTTATGTAATATCAACCCCCTAAATATGTACATAAATATGTAACAAAAATCGCTTAAAAATGTTAGAAATATGTAATATTATAAAAGAATATGTAATATTACATATGTTACGTATTTATGAAAACGTAACATTAACACGCGTATGAGTATGCAATATTTAAACGTATTATGAAAATAAAATGGAAAATCTACTGTACTTTATCCTGCTTATTGCAAGTCCTCCGATGAAGTGAAATGTTTGAACAGCTGAGACAGCCATACGTCACTGACGTGACTGATTGTGGAATAATAAAAATCAGACGCGAATGAAGGAAGATGTGAATCGCTCCAAGCCTTGCACATTTGGAGAGTTTATTTTTCTTATTTTAAATTAAAATTTCAGTAAACGCAAAATTTTAAGACAATTTTACGTAAAAAATGTAGAAACCATAGAAATATGTAATACTGGTTAAAATATGTAAAAATATGTAATATGAAACTTGATTTGAAGCACCCTACAGGTGTGAATCACAAACACTAAAGGATTTGACGAACCTATACATGAAGGAAAAATATATAATTACATACAAATCCGGACATTAGTAATGACCAGATAGAGGTTCTCTTTGGCTTTGTTCCAAATAACTATTAGTAGTAGTTTCTATCTCTAAAGTAACATGTTCCGTTTCTCTTAGTCTGAGAGGCATAACCGTAAGACGGTAAACTGAATGATATATTTTCTAAAATAACATCGTCATCTGAAGAATGTTATAATACAATTGGCTGTAATTATCATTCTACAATGAACTACTACTTTTTCCCCTTTCTTCAGGATGGAACGTCTTACGTTTATAACTTTCTTTTTTCGACTGCTGCTGAATTTCAACTTCATTTACTTACTGGCTTTGTCGTCCAAACGTTTGGCTCTTTGTGGGGTGTCTGTTAAGATACAGCTTCTGCCTTTCATTCTAAGATGGTTCTTGAGGAGACAGACACACTGTTACGTTTTCCTTTCTGGAAACCATTTTCTCTCCGATCTGAATCTATGATCTCAACGTCTTGAAGTAGAGGATTCTTCCTTGAGGAAGGATTGATTTCGTCTTCAGTCTGCTTTCGCGTACATACAACGTAGGAAAGAAAATCGGTGTCTATAAACACATTTTGATCCTAAGGAAACATCCCAGTCTTTCTGAAACCTACTTTGATTTTGGCTGGAATCACTGCTGGTATAAATGCTATTCCCAAGCATTGAGCTTCTTCGTATATTGACATGGGTACTTTTAAGTTTTTTAACAGCCAGGTGTCCAGAGCTGCATTGTAATGTGCTTTCAGTTGTCCGAAAACAGACACATCCGTCTGCTGTTGTTGTTTTTTAATACGACTTAAAAGTAATCGTTAAGTAGAACTTTAATTACTTATATAATATAGTGAGTGTCTAAAAGGGAAGAAGCATATAAAAATTGAAAAGTATCTTCAATCATATAGAAGTAGTTGTCCAGGAATGGAGCATTTACATAAATATTAATTACCTGTTTACTTAATAAAACAATTCTTTGTATTTTTAGACATGAACTTGTACAATATTTTACATATCTTTCAGTGTCACTCGGAGGAGTATGGAGTTTGTTCCTGGGAGCAAGCATAATGAGTGGTTTAGAGGTTCTCTACTTCCTCCTTTGCAGACCTTTCTTCATACGCTTTTCAAGGACGAACACTTAAGTGCAAACTTGTAACTAGAGTTGAAGTCTTGCCATATATTCTACATTTAATTACCGTACTAATGAAACGTGTGATAATATTTCCCAAACAGTGTTATAGTGAACGGTGAAGAGAAATATTTTTACTAGTGTTATTTCTAGTGAATCAGTTTACCATTATAACTAGCAGTTACCAATATGATCAGATTACGGAATATTAAGACAAGTGGTCACTTTAAGTTTCTAAAGACGTCATTACCTGCCTAAAGCTTGCAATATCAATAATATAAAGAACACTCTGTTACACTGACGCACAAGATTTATGTTTCATGTAATACTGGTTTCCACTGTAGGGCCCAACAACTTATAGTTTGAAAACTAATTTTTGAAGTGAACATAAACTAAAACTAATTGTTGTTGAAGCAAAATTGACACTAATCAAATTATTAATACCATAAGGAAAATTATTTACTAGTTCGAAAACAATACAGCAGTAAAATACACTACCTTTTTCATTATTGTGGAATTTTCATTACTACTTAAGCTTCGAGAAGAATGTTGTTTGTAGAATCTAATTAGAAAATAAATATTTTGTCTTGATTATGAGATTATATTCCATTTATTTAAAATGTTTATACATTCAGTCATTACAGATTGTAATGTATAAATTTAATGAGTCAATATCACAAATATATTAATTGTTAGTTGAGACTCAAACTAATAAATAAATATCAATTTATAAGGTAAACATCATTTCCAGGTTCAGCAATTGATTTATTAATCGATTCTAATTTATGTTGGGATTTCTGTAGATACAAGTTATGGCAATGGCTTAAGAATAAATCTGTCCCTTGCTTCTTGACACGTAGAAGTCACGTGATGATTGTTATGTATATTGCTGTATCACGGCAATCGTAATGAGGATATGATTTTCAGTTCTTATAGCAGATAAGTAATTACCAAGTTCTTTTAAAATATACAAATCCGTTCTAGGACACATTAAGTTGCGTTTTGCGTATTATTTTCTATTTTCAAGTGTGATCCACTTCTTATAGCATACTGAAAGTCTTTTTGAAATAATGTATTGTTCATTCCTGAATTACATTGTAATTCAACCATAAGTTTAAATTACACTTGAAATGTATATCGGGTGTTGCAAAATAAGGGTCACAACTCTTGCGAGGTGACTCCTGCCACTGAGACAAGAATAAATGTTCTCTTGAACTTTCGGCTATCGGAGATAGTTTCGGATCCACAAGGTGCCGAAAGCGTGGGAAAATGACTTTTGGACTCCAATAGTTCGGAACCTATCCAACGTAAAGAGAGCGGGTAAAAAAATCACTGAAGAAGTCATAACTGCTGTATTGAATTTTGCATGCTTCATAATCCTACCACATTTCCGACGCCTTAAACTCACGTTTACTTAGTATGAGTGCATTTCTGGGCATTTTTCGTTAAGTGTTTCCACACATATGAAAACCCTGCTTTATCTGTTGTTCTCTACCGACACTCCAGACGTCTTTCTAGAGCACTTGAATACAAATTCGCTACACTTAATACTCAGAACGTCACTGTTGACCAGCATCCGTACCTGGCGATTATGCAACCGCACACAACGAGCATGAAGATGTCCGCCGTTTTGTATTTGTTCCAAATATCGACTTAATACAAACGAATTATTGTTACCTGGTAGAAACCCTATCAATTCATATCCATTTAGAATAATTTTCCTTTGACAGATTATTCGGGACTCCCTACGTTCCTTTGGAGAATTCCCTGCGCGTGCATGGTAGGATTGTGAAACATACAAAATTCAATACAACAGGTATAATTTCTTCAGTGAATTTTTTACCAGCCTTCTTTACGTTGGATAGTTTCCGAACGGCACCTTGAGATCCGAAACTATGTCCGATAACCGAAAGTACAAGAGAACTTTTTTTCTTGTCTGAGTTTCAGGAGTCACCTCCCAAGAGTTGTAACACTTATTTTGCAACACCCGATATATGCACGCGAAATCGTATTATTGTTTCGTAGATAAGATTTTTTTCATCAAACTTCGACATTTCTCAACATTGTTTTACTGCTGAGTACGAAATAAATTAAATAACTTATTCGTCCACAGAAGAATTCTGATTTAGCTTTCCGTTTTCCGCCTATTATTAATATAAATGGTAAAAGTATTACGGTTTATCAGATTTAGTAAGTATTCCTATCAAACGTACTTCTATTATATTATAATAAGTTATCAAAATTGCGCTACGATAATATTTGCTCTGCTATTCAGATTCAATTCACACTTACTTTTCCCATTAAATATTTATTATGACATTTACACTGAATACTATACTGGCAGAAGCAATAGGGAGAGCGATCCACTACTGAATGGTATCTTCACTTTTCCAGACTCAGAGCACACTGTACTGGAAAAGTCATTGAGGAATCATTACAATACACTGTTACGTTATACAGGGTGTTTCACCCAAAATGTATTTAAATAATAGTATAGTAGTATGTATCTGTAAATTCACAGCAAACAAAGTATAAATTTTGTTCTACATTGTTTTTTTTTAATTTTCAATGGAGGACGGTAGACTTATGTTGCAGCAGAAAATCTCATTGGTGACTTGGTTCATTGAATCACGCTCCCTTGTTGGCGTCCAATGATGATTTCGACTGGGGAATCATTGTGCATGGTCACCATCTACCAAGTCCATACGGCGATCAGTTCAATACGACTGGTGATGTCACAGTACTTCAAAGAGGGGGATCCAGACCAATTGTGTGTACAGAACAGCGTATTGCAGTAGTGATTCTGCAGCGGCATCTGTTGTGAATAGCCCCACTAAAAAATCTCTGCGACGTGTGCAGGCAGAAACGCAATATCCGTAACATCATGTTGGCGTATTCTGCGAAGAGACCTGCAAATGTTCTCCTATAAAATGCAGATGCTTCAAAACTTAAGAGACATTGCCAAAAAGAAGGCGCATGCATTTTGCAAATCAATCAGTGCGTTAACTGTTGGTGACCCAGACATTATTGAAAACTTGTGGTGTACAGACGAAGCTTACTTGTATCTGTCAGTTGAAGTAAACAAATAAAATGTAAGACTTTGGGCAACAGAAAATCCACATGAAGTGGTAGACTCGCCTCTGCATCCGGAAAATTTGATCGTTTTGTATCAAAACGTGGCATAATTGGACCTTTCTTCTTTCACGTCTATGTAACATCACAAAATTATTTGGAAATGCTTGAGCATTACTTATATCCTGGCCTTCGTCATAAAAGGTGTCCACTTCGTCAGCAATGCTTCCAGCAGGATCGAAATACACCGCATACAAAAGAACATGTTATTAATTTCCTTCGCAGAAAATTCCGCAATCGTGTGATCTCTAACCGCTACCCACTGTTTTTTGAACAACATTAGAGTGGCCGCCATGCAGCCCAGACATTAACCCTTGTGATTGTTTTATGGGGTTACCTTAAGCAGGAGATATTCAGGCATAAAATCCGATCTTTAGATGAATTAAGAGCAAACATTGAGCAGTGTACGGCAGCAGTTACTCGCGTCACCCTTGGTAAGGTGTTTGATAACATGCGAATCAGGGTCAGGGAAGTGTCCAATCGTCAGGGTGGACACTTCGATCATGTGTTACGTTAAACTTTACAGATACATTAAACTTTAGCCTTTCACTTATCATGCCATGTAAATTTCTCTTAATATAGTCATCAATAAAATACGTTGTTACACTTCAAAATCACGGCTTTTTCACTGAAACATCCTGAACAATCCTAACACAAATTAAGAAGTATAAGAACTGTATTTTGAAGCTTATCTTGAAACTGTTGCCGCAAAAGAATAGAAAAATACAACGCTTTATCTACTTTGCTCTCCAAATATTTCCTATAAATAACATTAAATCATATATTAATGAATTCCATATTTTTATTTTTTATTATTCAAAAAATGTGGAGTTACTTTATATTAGTGACTATGTAAAATTACTTCTCGATAATTTTTAGCTTGTATTAATTATAAAATTCTAAATTAATATTAATATTCTTCAACTTGTGTTATCTTTAAGTTGATGACTAAGAAAGGGAACAGAAATATGAGCTATGTTATGCTGTGTGCATGGCATAATCACACATTATACTCAATGATATAGAATATCCTTCAACTATAACTATCTGCATTTCGCTGTAAGATTGGGGATGATCCAGACAAGATGATGGCAAGATTCGATATCCCGTTTCCAACTCCTATTTCGTGCAAGTATTTTGTTTAATACAAATGATGTTTTAGATTCATTTTCTCTTGGATTCAATGTTTATAGTGTGTGGGCATGCCTAGCATCAACGTTAAGTGTAAGTTAACAACAGGCCGTCATAAAAATGTTAATTTTATGGTTAAAACGAAATGAGTATAAATGAAAGAAAACTAATAGGATTTTGATTTCCACTGGCAGAGCATTTTTTGCAGTATTTTATGTTTACAAATGGTATACTACAGTTACGATGAGCTAGAGGACTGTATTACTTTCAACTATCGGGGTATTTCTCTATAATGTAGGAAACGTGTATTTATGATTACAAGTTTAGTTATTACTGTGAAACCATGACAAGTGCTTAAACCTACACAAGGAGCCTCTACAGAAAATTATTTCATCAAGGTACATGATGCTCCAAAAGACTGTTTTCTTAATATCTATTTCCTTACACAACACCATTTTTTCTTTTCTGTTGTCACTGCTATTGTAATTTCGTCCCTTCATTCTTCTGCTATAACATGGCAAATTGTTCCAATTACTTTCCGCTTGGACATCTTTGAAATCGACAGTCGATTTCGAATCGACCAGAGGAGAGCCAGTCGACAAGCAGCGTTCAATTTTGATTAAAATAATTGAACACAATCCTCGATCTGATTCGTTCTAATCGCTTCCAGTTAGTTGCAGCTAGAGAAAGTCGAGTAACCGTGCGACTAAGTCGAACAAATGAATACAGGACTTTACTTAACTATAGTTGATATAACAGTTTAATTACTTGTTATAGATCACTATTGTGTTGTCCGTAAATTGTTTGAAAACTATTAAATGCGGCCCTTAAACTCATGTATTTTGTAACAATGAAAAATTACCGTCAGATTAGTGTGTGTACTCGGTATTCGGTATGTCTTTTTTTTCTCAGCTCACGACAATTCTCATTGCACTGTAGTAAACTTGCCACTTTATATTTTAGATGATTAATTTTCTAGTTAAATTTACCCTTTACTTTTTATGACATTAATTTTCAATTAAATCAATTGTTTTACTTTATCTTAACTCTTAATTGGGACCATGCTTAGCAGAAGTGGTAAAGAATCAAGTAAAAAATACAAGATTTACATAAGAAAGGAGTTCAAGTAAGACAACCATAACTGCTGTTTGTCTTTTTAGGAATGTAATAAAAGCATATTTTGAACCTAACTACTTACTCGAAAAAGACAAAGAAATATGAATACGATGATTCAAGTAGTTAGTCGTTCTCTGATATGGCTGGCACGTATATCAGATGTGACATTTCCATTTTCAACTTCGTACGTACTTACGTTGATGATGAAGATAAAATATTAAGTTTTGTACATAGACACGCATTATTGAAGTTGAGGTCTGAGTGTGGAAAATACAATAGATTTGACAATAAAAATTATGAAAGTAGTTAACACTAGCTAACGTAATCTAACCTAGCCCAACCTAACCTAACTAAACCTAAACTAGATTCATATGAACAGAAATCAGCGAAATTATAACATTTTTATTAAATAACGTTTAGCTCAAACTAACCTAACCTAAACCAGCCTAATATGAACAGAAATCAGTGAAATTGTAACATTTCTAAACTAATGTAATCTACCCTAACTAAACCAGCGTAAACTAACCTAATGTGAACAGAAATCACTGAAATTTTGACTTTCTTTTAGAAACAATGACTGGGCTCCTTCTTCTAAACATAGTCCCCTTATTTTCACCCGTTAAATTTTACAGTAATGTCTCAAATCATAGATTCTTATTTCTGTTAATAATAATAATATTTACGCATGTGTTGCATATTTAGTATACCGCATACCATATTAACATCAACAAATATCATTATCCCTAAAATGACAATCTTCAATTTAGGAACACTGTTTGCTTCCGTCGCTGTAGAATGCTATGGCTAGATAACAAATGACTATGATGAATCGCTCAGTTTAGATTCTAAAGTAAGTGCAGATTTATGGAATGATTCCATTGATAAATTGACGAAATATATACTTTCTTCTCTCTGAATTGAATTGACTGTTTATACCTTAAGCAATCATTTTTGGGATATGCACTTGCATACCCCAGTGCAGATTAACTTTAGGAGATTTTGCGCAATAACCCCAACTACACTATGCTAGATCTCTACTGAAAAGCACGAATGCCATCTAACAGAGTCAAGGCAAAAGTTCAGTAGGGGGCGTTAGTGTCCGTGAGCAGGGTCGTCAGAGATGGTGAGTATAGATCTGTGAGTACGTGAGGATTGTGGAAAACCACTGCTTTCGTGATATAAAGATATACGATTAGTCCCTTCATTTACGCTTTTACTTACAAATTAGAAGAAAAACTTACCTTCCACTATTCTCCACATTTTACCAGTCGTTCGCGCCACAATGTTTAAGAACTTCAGAAACACATCCTCACCTCATATCAGAAATTCCTTCTTGAATATGTATGAACGAGATTGTTTATAAACTTTTTTGTTTCTATTATATCTTGGAAAACTTTCTTTCACTGGAAGATATATAATACCTATAAGATTATTTTACAATTATGTTCTCTCCAATATTCCAATATTTACGAGGATTCCAAATATTTAATGACGAATATGAAAGGTAGTAATATTAGGACTTCTCGAAGAATCAAAACACCATTATAACGGCAAGAATAAGGAAAAAACTAGAATTACCAAGAATAGGGAAACAGACTACAATTACAAGACATTACATTAATGGCACACTCAGTTTTTACAATACATTTTAATATAATTATAACCATGAAACTAATAATTTCTAGCATTTCTTTAATGAGGCTGTGGTTAAGAGATTTGTGTATAATAATATGTGTTAATATTTTAAAATTAACAAACACTGGAAAGTGACATTATTAATATTATGGATAATAACATGATGTGATTTACAATACTGTTCCCAACATGAACAACTTATTAATACGAAACTAGAAAGTACAATATTTAGAATGTAGTGATATAGCTGACTTGGAAAGGTTTGCAACTGTTTCTGCATACCTGCTTATCTGAACTTTTCTCTATCTTCTTACCTGAAATAGTAGTTATCACGTAAGATCCTTTATAATTCATTAATCACTTAAATTGAGTGTACTGTGGTTCGGATTCCACGTTAATCAGTAGGTCCACGTCTCATATAACCTCGCTGCTGAACGGGACGTTAAACTCAAAATCAACTCAACTCAATTGAGTGTAGTCTTGGTAGATGCTGCAAAATGACCAAACTGAACAGGAGAGGCTCGGGTAGATGACGTGTGTCTATATGGAAGTGCGTGATTAATGTGTCTCTTCTTTTGGAATATTATACAAATATTCAGTGGTTTATTTACGGTTTTGTTTCGGGGGGCCTTTCTAACTTTATTCCTGGAAAAGTGATATTTCAATTACCTTTAAATAGTAAATAAAGTTTCGGGAGAGCTTAAGCCCGGAAGCCTCGTAAATACGCCACTGAAAATATGTTATAGCTTTTTAGCGGCGAAATACATATGTAAATTCATTTCTTAGTAAATAACATTCAATTTTACAGTGAATTGGTATAAACCTACATTTAATCTACAAGATCATGCATTACTATGACTACATATAAATAATCTAGAAATGGTAAACTGTCAATTTGAATTTACTCTATTCAAAGATTCATTACAGTTACAGGCAATTCGACTTTTTGTTCGTGTCAATAACATAAGTTAAAAATAATATATCAAATAAATGTGTCAAATAAATTAAAAAATCAATTTTCAACAACTGAACTTTTCATGCAAATGCAGTGGTTATAATCTTAAACATATCAACTAGAAGATACAGAATATACGAATTCAATTATAGCTCATGGCAACTCTGAAATTAAGAACAATTAATAATAATAATAATTCATTACTGTCGCCATGAAAATATTTTAATTTCCATAATACATTGTCTAACAACTTAAACATTTGTCTATTATATTTATATGTACCTCGTACTTGTAGCACACGGGACGTAATGTCTGCTGCACCTAATTTTAAGACCGTTAACGGTGAATAAATGAAGTGAATGAATAATTTGGTCTTTAGTAACATTTAATGATTATGTTGTTTTCTTAAGCTACAGCGAAGTAAATAATGATACCTAAAGCGTTAGCTGAAAGTTAATTAGCCTAAGTATATTAAGTGAATGATAAAATCGAATTTTTAAGTTATATTCTCTAAGTTGGTTACTTATTCTAATGGTTCTAATGGAAATGTTTCTTTAGGCCTATTTCTATCATAATAGTTAATTGGGTTGATTACCATATAGACTTATATAGATTTTAGAATGGCTTTTTGGGGCATATACTTTCAATGGGTTAAGTTCCAAAGTTGGGCGTCCGTTTCCAGCAAAATTTTGAAAATTTACAGGCAAGATATGGATAATTTGATCGTTTGTGTGCTTGATAATATATAAGGAGGATTGAATATAGCCCGCTCTCCCCAGTGATTTTTAACGAATCATAGTGATTCTAACGATTCATATTAGTTCATAATAAATCGGAATCGCATGTTATAGATTTAAGATGTAAATCTTGTGGTAAGGAAGCTTTAGTATAAGTAGTAGTAGTAGTGGTAGTAGCAATAGTAGTAGTAGCAGTAGTAGTACGAACGGGTTAGAAGCGCCGCAGGGGTTGGTTGGGTTCTGTTCTCGATATAAGTAGTAGTAGTAGTAGTAGTAGTAGTAGTAGTAGTAGTAGTAGCAATAGTAGTAGAAGTAGTAGTAGTGACTCTTCCAGTTCCGGTAATAAAGAATTGGGGGAGCGGGCTATACACAAGCCAAGGAGGATCTCGAAAAATATCTTTGTTATATATAAACGGTTACACACATGGAACTATTCGGCGAGAGGAGGGAAGTACTTGGCGCAAAGTAACAGAGTAGTTGCATTGTGGGAAACTAACGAGCATTTATATTATCAATATGGCAGCAAATATACGGAAACGATGCAAAGGATGTGAACTGACTGTGTTAAATTTCGTGAAACAATATGTTCATAAGGAGCAAAATCTTCTAAAACTATGTGAAGAGCATGAATTAATGAACCTAAGAACAAATTGTGGGAAGTTGGAAAGGAGGTGACATCGAAGAAACGTGGAGAAAGTTATTGTTTTCAGTACGAACTAAAATACGAAGGTAAGTATAAAAAACAACCATATTAATTAGAGTTTAATGAAGACTGAAAACAACGTGCCCTGCGGGGCTCTAACCCGCCTTCGCTCGCTCGACAATACTGTGTGAATTAAATAGTAAACTTTGTACGAATGTCCAAGGACATCTCTGTTGTATATGCAAACCAAACCTAACCTCACCTAACCTTTCCCCTACCTCGCGACGTAACGAAAGGAGCCCTAAAGTCACTTCAGAACGTAGGAATTGAAAAATTATGAATATTAATAGCTTTTATCAATATTTTCCTCGAAAAGTATCGGACGTCCAACTTCGGAATAAATGCCCTTTCAAAATTAAAGTTATGGTTAATTCTAGATCGGTGTATATATATATATTCTTCATATATTTACTTATAGTACATTTATATACTGTACTACAAATCAAGGCTAAGTTTAGAGTTGCCCCACCAGTTTCCAACCTACAAAAATGCAGTTAAAATATTAAAAATTGTTAGGTTAGGCTAGGTTAAGTAACTTAGGTTATTTTAAGTTAGGTTTGGTTAGTTTATGTTACCTGGTAAGATTTTAGTTAGACTAGAAAAGTGACTGGAACAGGTTCTCATATAAGCTTCAATTATCATTTAAATTCAATAATCCATGGTTGTCAAAAATATTTGACAGATTTTCTTCATTATTCTTACATAATTCTGTAAAACAATGCGGAAATAACATATTCAACGCACTGATTCCCCATGCTATACGACTACCATGCTCTTAAGTCAACGAAACCTTCCACATCTTGCAAATAATACCCACTTCTAGATATCTTTCCTCGTATTGAACATAACTTTACTGCCAAACTTTCACGCCAAAACATCATATAAGAACTCCAAATCATCATTTCTTATCCCATTTCTCCTGTAAATTTTCCTAATTTTTATAAAAAACCGAGGAACAACTCTAAACTTAACCCAAAATCAATTTACTTTCTAATAGGTAAATTTCGTAAATTTGCAGGTTAGTAGTTAATTGTCTCGTGTAGGTGTAGTTTGGCACACCACTAGAAACAATAATTGAAAAATTGGAATTCTGTCACTACTTTACTTCTTATTTACTCCTGAAAGATTTCCACTGGGCGACATGAAATATCTCACTTGGCATAGATAAAATTCAAACGTTCCACCGGAGGTAATTCTTGAAAAATTACAATTCTTTTTCAATTTGCATATAAATAAGCTTTCCGGATGTATGGCATAAAAACTAGTGCAAAAGCACAAATCAACATATGATAGGTGGCCACTAAAAAGCAGGAATGATATCTAACCGAGTCAAGGTAGGGCGGAGCCGGTGGGGTATACGCGTACGCGAGAACAGTGAAAAAGAAGTGCATTTTGGCAAATATGCGAGTTTCAATAACACTTGTCATGGCTTTACACTAGTAACGTTCCACTTGTAAACATAAAATACAGCTTCTATACTTTATACACCACCGGCGGAAAATTACATCTAATAGAGTCATCTTTCATATGCATTCACTTATTTTATCCACCGTAAAGCAGTTGTAATGATTTTAGACCAGTAATCCTACACTTGTAAACCTGAAATACAGCTGTATAACTTTGTATAAAATTTTGTCGCCTGAAAAAATATGTTCCTTATGAACATATATATTTCCATACAAAATATTCAATTTCACCTGTAAATCTTCCAAAATGTGGTGCGCCAAAACTGCACCAGCACCAAATGTCTATTAATTTCCCATTCACTCTTTCGATTACTGATTTGTTTACGTAATTCTTCACGTATTCACATTAACAATAATCATAGTAACGAATGGGAACATTCAACCGTGTGTCCATAAACACTAAGATCTTCATCCTAATTTTAAAAGGAAAATGTGCCAGTTCGAGTAACGGCCTATTGGCATATACCGTCACCCACGGACATAGGAGCTCTGCACACACACCGACAAAACTGTCGGTGATATCTAATTTCACCAAATTCTATAAATTAAGAGGTGATTCTCATGATTTGAATCAGGGTTGCCAGGAAGTAATTTCTTTGTCAAAGGTGTGTTGTCTCTTCCGAGAGTGAGCGCCCGCAGTTCATCACTTGAAAGTCACCTTAAGAGGGGTATCATTTGGGAAAGCAAGGGGGTACTTGCCTGACTTTGAGAGATGCATGATTTTTCTTACATTGTATATTAATATACTAATAAAAACGTGAAATTCTTTGCGGTGGCTCAGTGGTACAGCGTTCACCTCTGGTGCATGGGGTCCTTAGTTCGATCCCAGCTCGCGGCAAGTAAACTTTGCGGTGGACACTCTTGCGTGGATTTTCTCGGGGTTCTCTCGTTTCCTCCCACTTTCTTTATTCCACCATTTCTTTTACTTTTCATCATTACCGTCTCCTTTAGCCTAGCCGGCATAATCGTAGGGGGCAAAAATTAAAATGTTATTTCTTTTTTTTGTGTGTGTGTGTGAAATGCTTTGTATGTGGACAATCTTGCCCATCCTGGCGAAATCTGAAACGACGCTTCTGATTTCAAGACAGTATAATAACAGGGAATAAAAAATACAATATAAAGAGGTGGCATTTGTTATTATTAACATTTCGAAAAGGTCAAACACAATCTGTTATATAAGAATTAGGATTTTCAGATATTAAAATATACACTTTATAAGCACACAGAGGCTAGTTTGTGGACAGGGAACAATCTTAGAGTATTAGGTAATTATCTGGAGTATTTTATCAACATTATTATCATCATTATTAAGCATGTGAAAATTGTAGTTCTAAGTAGGGAAACTAATTTTATTACCATCACAAGCTTAAACAGCTTGATACAAAAAAATCGAATTATTTGATACACGTGATGATTTTGTCATTGATTTGTATGAATTTAATATGGATGACGCAGAGTGAGGGAGAGGGACTTCAATTGTTGTATACATTAAGGAACTTAATTCAGTTGATAGATTCTTAATCTGTGTTATTGGTTTGTATTTAATATCCCTTTTCAGCACAGTCGTGAAACACAGTGGCTTAGACAGGCTAATAATTGCAATTCAAAAAAGTGCTTGAACATATGCACCTGCATATTATATATACTATATACTATATATATACGCGCAAGGGATTCCCCAAAGGATAAAGAGTCCCGGATAGTCTGCCAAATGAAAATTGGTCTAAATGGATATGAATTAATAGTGTTTCTACCAGGTAACAATAATTCATTTGTATTAAGTCGATATCTGGAACAAATACAAAATGGCAGACACCTTCATGCCCACTGTGTGTGGTTGCAAAGTCGCCAGGTACGGATGCGGCCAACAGTGACGTTCTGAGTATTAAGTGTAGCGATTTTGTATTCAAATACTGTAGAAAGACATCTGGAGTGTCGGTAGAGCACAACAGATGAAGCAGGGTGATTCACATGTGTGGAAGCACTTAACGAAAAATGACCAGAATTCAAAGTGTCGGAAATGTAAAGATTAGCGTCAAGAATGAAAGCCATTGCCAATTCACCAATAATATTCCCTCAATCCGATGCAATATGATGTTCACAGTTGCATACCAATAAGGATGCAACAACTGAGGCCAAGTTGAAATTGTGCAAGGGGACTCACAAAGAAACTGGGTAAACTAAATGAATGTCACTAGTGGGATCGCATGACCGATATTGAAATGTGGCCAATGTGTGTGTTGATATCAACATATAGATAATGGACAAATGTCAACATGTAGCACTACTGCTGGCACACCGTCCCACGTGCGAAAAATAGGAAAATAACTACAATTGTTATTTTGGTCTAGAATCTGAAGCTGTGGCCCCCCTCTGGTCTTGAATCTGAAGCTGTGGCCTCCCAGTAGGTTTGGAAACTGCGACCACGCGAGCGAGCACTCTTGTACAGCCTCCCGATATGTTTGTGTGTTTCATTTTGTTACTCCTACTGCAAACTTGTAAACAATCAGAGCTTTAACACGCTTCTTCCTATTTCTCATGTCGTTTTATTTTCCATATGTATGGTGTTCCAGCAGTAGTGTTACATGTGCCAAATTGGTTCATTTTCGTCTTTGTCTAGCATGTGCACTGTGTGTGTAAGATACGAATTTCTGGAGGTATTTTCCTATATTTCGAGTACGTCATATGTCCCAGAAGACGTGGGACATCATACAAGTTTGTTATTTTCACGCTCTATCAGAATTTGAACCATGAATATTTCTTTTCATATGTGTCGACTGTGGGACAATGTCGCAAATAAAGAGGGACATCGATACAATCTTGTTCTTGTTACGTTGTACAAAAAAGTGAAAGAGATGTAATAGCAGAATGTACAACGTTATTTTCCTAGTTTTCGCACTTGGGACGGTGTCCCAACAGTAGTGGGACATGTTGGCATTTGTCTATTAGATACATGTTGATATGAACACACACATTGGCCACATTTCAATATCGAGCATGTGATCCCACTAGTGACATTCATTTAGTTTACCCAGTTTCTTTGAGAGTTCCCTTGCACCGACACTCCAGATGTCTTTCCAGAGCATTTGAGTACAAATTCGCAACACTTAATACTCAGAACGTCACTGTTGGCCAGCATCCGTACCTGGCGATTATGCGACAACACACAACGTGCATGAAGGTGTCCGCCATTTTGTATTTGTTCCAGATATCAACTGAATACAAACGAATTATTGTTACCTGGTAGAAACTCTATCAATTCATATCCATTTAGATCAACTTCGTTTGGCAGATTACCCGGGAATCCCTTGCGCGCGCATGGTAGGATTGTGAAACATGCAAAATTCAATACAGCAGGTATGACTTCTTCCCCGCCATCTTTACGTTGGATAGTTTCCGAACTATTGGCGTCTGAAAGTCATTTTCCCACGCTTTCGGCACCTTGTATATCCGAAACTATGTCAGATAGCCTAAAGTTCAAGTGAACTTTTTTCTTGTCTCGGTGGCAGGAGTAATCTCCCAAGAGTTGTAAAACTTATTTTGCAGCACCCGATATATCGAATGAGGACAGGTTGTCGTGGCAACTGGAAATAAGAGTTTATGACGCATTGTGCCTTTAACGTTAGTATTTACAATTTTTAACTGCCTAACAAAAGTTGTTAAAATAAAACGGATTTAAACCGATATATATATATATATATATATATATATATATATGTATGTATATGTATAGGGTGTCCGGAATGGGTCTGTCGGTTTTTAAAACTGTATAGCCTTAATACACAAGAAAAAGCATTCATAATGAAGGAAAACTCAAAAAGTTTTGTTCAGCAAATTTTCATACTTGAACAACTACCAGTGACGGCGCTAGTATCGCCTATAAACGGAAATGGCGTCCGCAGTCGAAAAGACGCAATGGTGGTGCCTCCATGGTCTCCTGATGTTACCTGTGGGGATATGTGAAAGACCTTGTGTATTCTGGTGAAAAGGTGCGTAACCTTAATGAACTGAAGAACCGTATTAGGAATGCGATTGTTTCAATAACACCTCAGATGTTACAGAATACTGGAGAAAGATTGAGTTCAGGCTTGATATAGTAAGAGTTACAAATGGAGCTCGTGTAGAGTTACAATGAGTTAGAATGACTTGTAAGTCAGACCAAATAAACTTTTTGAGTTCTCCTTTAAGTGCATGTTGTGTTTTCTTCTGTATCTCTGACAATATTAAAGCTATATAGTTTTAAAAAACCGTCAGCCCCATTCCGGACACCGTGTATTAGTGAAAATAATAGCAATAACAAAATTTTGTAACTTATAGCTGACGAAGAACAAGTGCTTTCGAGAAGAAAGAAGTTCAAGATAGAGCGTAGATTCGAAATAACATAATTTTTGTTATTGTAGATCAAATATTGCTTTCTTCTAATTCAAATAGGTAATACACATTGCTTAAACTGAAAAGAGAAACAAAATTTGCCGCCACAAAGCCCTGAAGGGCTTGAGCAGTTCAGCTTGAAGATTTTAAAAGCCACAAAGCCCCGAAGGGCTTGTAGATTTTAAAAGTTAAAGTGATCAGCGCATCACGAATCCTTTTGCGTTGTTCTCAGTTTTCCTGGCTTCTAGAATTCAAGATCCTCCAATCAATCTTCAAAACGTAGAGTGAACGCGACACTGCCAATACCATCTCGTTTTTTGTATAAGTGCTAGCCAGCGCAAAATATTGTTTACAAACTCAAAGAACTTTTTCCTGTGCCCACAGGGAATCGAACTTGAAACAGCACACAGCTAACAAACTCATATTAACAACTACCCTTGGCAGCATCTTCTTCTTATCAATATTAAGCCTATTTAATTAACAAGCACTCAGATACAGCCAACGATACCCATTTACACTGGAATTATTAGCACTTAACAACAAAAGCAATTGACAGGTAAGTGGAGATAAATTTTTCTGGGCCTATATTTAAGGATTTAAGAAAACCCTGGAAATATCTTAATCAATATGGTCGGCCAAGGGATTCGAACACAATCCCAGTAAATTGCAAATCAAGAGCAACGGTATATGACAATTACATTATTAAGAACGAAGTGCAAATAAATTTAATTTAAATGTAATTTAAAAACTGGTCTCTGAATTTTTGCAGAAAGTTATAAAATTTCAAAACATTTGATTTATCCATGTCTGATTGGGAGTTGCACAGAACTAAAACATCAGCATTCTCGTACTCATACTACTTACAGGTTAGTGACACCTACGCATGAAACAGCATCAAAGTTTGAACGATCTTCGTCAGTATGTCCACAAATATGTGGCGTATTTTCTGGTGCCGCCGCGTCATTACGTGCAGTAACAAAACACAAAAGAATGTATTGTCTTTCGTTCCATACCATATGTAAGTTTCAATCAGGCAGACGAAATATTGCTAAAATCACATGTTTAAGAGATTGTTAATTTCTTACGTGCCTTTAAGAGTAGTACCAGGGCACGAACATCTTTTAGACAGCAATTACCACCTTCTTGAGTTTGAGGTGTATATGTGTGTGCGTACACTGTAAAAAATTAGGTGTTGAAACAACACAAAATGACTACCACTTTAGCGTGTTACTTGTGTGTTAATTCAGCACCAAGCACATCGCCTTCTGAGCATATCAGAAATAGCTAGTTACTACCTGGAAGAATTTACATTGGTATTTATCGTTTAATATGAGCAAAGCTTTGCGAAATATATTTGGCACTTACACCAAATAACGAATAATCTTTTATGTTTTCTGTAATCGGTCACAGTAATATTACTGTAAACCTGTGAATCGTCTGAAAGCAGTTACATAGGCAACAGTCCTGCCATCTTCCGTTCATATGTGCTAAGACACAATAATAACAGATAAAAAAAATTAGATGGAAGCAGCTATCTGTGTAACTGTTGTCATATGATTTACAAGTTTACAACAATATTATTGTGACCGATTACAGGAAACATAGAATGTTATTAGTTACTTGCCGTAAATGCGAAATGTATTTCGAAAGGTTTGCTTATACCAAACAATGCAAATACTCACAGCTAGTAGAGATACTTCTGATATGCTTTGAAGGCGATGTACTTGGTGTTGAATTGACATAAAGTAAGAAGTCATTTTGTTTCAACACCTCGTTTTTTGCTGAGTATATATACTATTAATCCATATTACTCGTATAAATCTGCTTTTAACATTGAAGTTAAAAGCCTTTCAAGTAGCCTTCCAATTGTCTCATAATGCTGAATAGAACACATTGACATTTGAAGCGGGAACAACGTGCTTCGAAGGTGCCTATGGTAAAATATGTTAATATTTTTTCCGATACATATAAAATCAGTGAACAAGATATTATTACAAATATGTTATATAAATAATTATATAAATAGTTATATAACACATCTTCAATTTCAAAGCTACAAAACAGAATGTTTAATAGGCCTACATCCCTTTTGGTTTATTATTTTACTATGCAAGATTATGTCTAATATAAATATTCATCTTACATATGTGGGTATTATGAACTCCTGATTAAAATTGCAGAAGAATTGTTCCTTCATGAGAAGTTAATTCAGTTAAATAAAAGATTTTTTTTCAGAAAAAGTCCATGGAGCTTTTAGATGTTGCGAGAAGGTTTCTGTTCTTGTGCTCTCAGCACGGGCTTCGGACCGGCTATAGCGGGTTTTCTAAGAACAGGCAAAAAAATGTGTATATTGGCATATACGTGATATCATATCATTCAGAGATATAGACAGTGAACCACAAGAAATGGTACACACTTCAGTAAGTAGGCATGGACAGCTATGAGTGAGCTTGAGGGACACACTGATATACAAGAGAAACAATACAAATAGTCATTAGAGTATCTTAGGTGTACCTAAGTGAGCTAGATAGAATTATGCTGGCGAGCAGTAGAAGTAATGTTGAGTTAATGCAACCTTGGAATGTCACCTACCTTCCGATAAAAGGTAGGTAGATGGTTTCACGCTAGGCGCAGCGTTATTAGAAAAAGTGATCAACATGGCCATCATCTGCGCGGAGACAGGCACGAATATGGCCCATCATTGACCCACAAATATCTTCAAACACACCGAACGTTGCTCTGTTCAGTGTTCAACGTGGCTTTTCTCCAGATTGTAAACATCTTCAATAAAAAAAATACATGAGAGCCCTGTGATGGACCCAAACATAAAAAAAAACATTGGGCTGGAATATGGTGATCGCGGTGACCGGGATTTGGCATCACGTGTTCCTCTAGTAAGCAGATTCTCAACCATTCTGGGCTCTCCAGAATGGTAAGGTCAGGGATAGCATTATATGGAGGATTTGGCTATAGCTATCTTTGTGCCGTGAAGCCGAGAAACAAGCAAGTATCGCTAAACTTGAATAGTTCTTCTCTTTAGTCATCAATGTTGGCTTAAAACATTAGGATCTCCGTATATGAACATGTAGTGTTTATTGCGTTTGTATTTTTTATTATTTAAATATTTGCTGAAAATCGTTACATGGTTCAGACTTGGCACGCACTTACTTGGGTTCGGTCCCACTAATTGGATTCATGTACTCAGTTGGATTCATGTACATTCGCACTTGGGCTGACTTTCCTCACCATGGCTCTAGCTCACTACCATATGAAGCTCGAACTCACTGCCGTCAATTGGACTTCACTCATTTGAGTTCGGAAGCATTGCCTTCAGTGAGATACACGCTCATTTTTTCGTTCATTCTCGCACTTACTCAGGCTCGGGCTCACTACTCTGAATGGAGCTCAAGATCACTAGTGATTGCTCTCACTAATGTAGTTTGTTCTCGGATTCGCGCTTTGGCTCAGTTTACTCAACGGAGCTCGCTATAACTACACTCAGTGGGGCTTGCACTCATTTGGTTTTCCCCTCGATAATTTCGTACGGGCTTGGTTCATTACTTTTAATGGAGCTCGGGCTCATTACTTTTAGTGGGACTTGGGCGCACTCGGAATTGCCCTCACTAGTTTAATTTGCTGTTGTATTTACTCAGGCTCAGGTTTACGCTTTGGCTCACTTCCCTTACTGGACTCGGGTTCACTACCCTTAACTGGGATCGCGGTTTTTCTACCGTCAATTCCACTTTTACTCATTTGTGCTGGCGCTCAAGTTCTTCGTTGGAGCTTGCGGACATCCTTCAATAGAACTTGCGCTCATTACTTTCAGTGGAACTCATGCGTACAAGGCTTAGGCTGAGGAAAGTCAATTGGTTTCAACATCGTGCTCACTATCGAGTGTTTGTTTAATTTTCAATACATAGCACATAAGATATTGCAATTTTTAACTTTAACTTGATTTTAAGTTGTGCCAAGAAAAGTTGCGGAGAAGCCACGATGTAAGACTTCATTATGTTGCGGTATGGGAACAGCATCATCACTGGATAATGTATCGTTATGTTACAATAGACTTTTTTGTTGCCTTTTCTTAGAGAAATCGCATATTATAGATTTGCTTCTGCACTCTACAACAGAATATAATACAGATCGAGAAATGAGAATGTATGTAGCGAGATTATCATCAGTAAATTAGTCCAAGAAATAATACTCACAGATGTAGTAGTGCCATTTGCGACAATAACACATAATCTCTATCACGCTTTCTCTCTCTCTCTCTCTCTCTCTCTATATATATATATATATATATATATATAAGCCTTTTTTCGTAAAATATCACGAAGAAAGGGTCTTTGGAAATTAGACGTGGACGTGAAATACGGAGGTTGCATTTATTGTAATAACGTATCTGTATCTCGAAATCCCTTAAAGTTAGAGAGATGTAATTTGGTATTAAGACTTTTCATTTAAAATAATTAAACACAGTGTGCCAAAAACATCAAAGACGTGTGAGAATATAAATGAATCCATGATTGCAGAAATGACCTGAATTCACTAAGTATAATTTAGAAGTATTAGAGAGAAACTTTAAATATTATAAATAGAGATTTTTCTGCATTCAACCTATAATGCCATTAAGCTTTCGACAACAGTCTTTTCTAAACATAAATTTGGTATACTTCTAGAAACTCAGAAAATGTTCATTAACCAAATTCATAATAAATTTCTGCAATCATCGATACAAATGTAGTACTTATTAGAGCTTATTCTCTCCGTTTCTTCTGCTAGTTTAGTAAATAAAATATCAGCAAATGTAAACACCTGGGTCTGGCCGACGGAACGTTGCCTAAAGACCAAGCATTGTTTCCACTATAGCCAATGTCCCTAAAAGCACTGTGATACAACTACCCCATGCCGTAAGCGTCGGTGGACCACCGATGGCCAACTAACGAAATCTCGTCAAAAGTTGGATGCCCCGCAGTGACGATACGCAGTGGTCTCACTTCCGTTTTGAAAATTATACCACAAGCGGCAAGACGGTACGAAACGCCAATGAAGAACAAAATAACTCCACCAAAATATCTTAAATCGCGTATATGCGTAATTTGTTTATATTAATGTGAGTCTAGAAAGCACACAAAAAGTATATTTAAAAAAAAGTACCCCGAGGTGAACGCGGACCACCAACCTTTTGATTACTAGGCGCGTGCTCTTCCGACTTAGCCACAGAGGCGATGAAGAAAACGTCGGTTATAGAGAGATAAATCGTTGAAGTCTTTTCAACTTGGCTGATCAGTTCCTGTAATCGTGTATATTCAACGATGATCGTTTGAGATAAGATAAAATCCGCTCGCCATCTATTTACTTTATTTCATGGTTCTCACATATTCACTTTCAAATAATCGACGACAGTTGCCATCTAAATTTATACAATTATAAGTACTCATCTCAAGATTTTTTACTTCATGATGTAGAGGCAGGAGAACCTTGACCCCTGCAGGTCACTTTAGGAACAATTCGTCAGGAAAAAATAATATATAATGATAACACGTAGAATTACTCTCCCGAGCACGTAGCGCTAGCACGTTCGGCTACGAGGGCCGATAGCAAGAAGCGTTTGATTTCTGCTAAATGAATGCTACGTGACAAGAAACGAATAAAGCTAACCAATCAGAACCGTGTATTTCATTCCTACTTCCGGGAGCATTACTCTTCCGAGCTAGTCCTCTTCAACACCACGACTCTAGATATTTTTCGACTCGACGAAACCCTGCCGCCAGTGGCACACTAGCGGCAATCCTTAGACGCGTGGTATGGCGACGATCGACATTTACCGGCAAGTGGGCCACTAGTTGTTGGCGACGTTTTACGGCATGTGGTAGGTAGATAAATGTATCACAGAAATTAGTGATTCTAGACACCTTCCTTTGGTCTGATTTTTAAGAATGCATCCAATAATCTGTAGTTTCTATTGGCGGCCGTAAGAAACTCCTTTATATCCATATATAAAAGAAAGGCAACGACAATAATAATAATAGTATCTAGCTAAAGATATAGTGGCTTCGCCACAACATAATTATAGTCTCCATATTTTAACAATGTAATGGATCTTTATGTTGCCAATAGAAGTTGTTTTCTCTTTCTTGCTACACATGTTTACTATTTAAAAATATCAATAGCTATATAGACCTTACTTAATACATCGATGGCAAGTAAATATTTGTAATGAACATGGTAGGGAAATGTTATTTTCCTTAGATCTAATTTTGTAGCTTGACAAGGGACCTCATTCCTGTTGGGTCTACACAACGCAAAAATTAGGTATAGTTTGAGATAGTCTCCATTATAGTTATAATTACTTATTGTATTACTTGCGTTGGATTGCGGTTCGCAAATATTGCGAAACCGTTACGAAATGAAGCCCAAGTTATCCTATTTTAATACATTATCCCTTCATTTTAGGTCAGGAAATGAGTGTGTGTATATATATTGTATATACTAGTAAAGGTTGAAGAATTTCTGTTCGACTTGACAGCGCTTCTATTCGCTCACTCTGTCGTAGCACATGTTTACTTGAGAACATCTGTTCCTTTGACCTAGAGCGAGTGATCGAGGACAATCACGACACGATTTACCACCGGAGTTATGTGGCGTGGCTCCCATATAAGACTGGTGCTAGAAGTATCATATTGATTACAGTTTTGGCATTTACGGTTTTACATTCCAAGATATATTGGATTCATATTAACAGCGCTGGTGAGTTCAATTTTATTTCCTATATGATATAAGAACATTGGTAGATCAACAGAGAGAGTGATGAGGGCGACCGCATCAGGGGCGTCATTTAGAGGGTTAGGAGAGGACAATTGCAACCCCCAATGTTTTGAAGAATACATATACTTTAATAGATTTTCTATTAATATACTAGTACAAAACATTAAAATCTTATGTCGGTGGTGCTCTTGCTCCCTCAAGCGAAGTCTGAAATGACGCCCTTGGACCGCATCCGTAACGGTTCACTTTATATATATATATATATATATATATATATATATATATATATATATATATATATATTGCACTACTTTATACTGATTTCGTGTAACACTCCGTATTTGAAGCCTACATTAAATTGCTTAAGAACCAATCTGCCCTCTCCAAACTTCCCTCTGTATCCGGTAGTGAATACTAAAGTAAATAGTGTCCGCCAGACATTTTAATTTTCTTCACCTCTCTTGTGTGCCCTTTGTGTCCTTTAAAACGGAAGTGAGTCTTTTGTTTGCTTATTTTGTTTACAAGATTTGCAACGATTCAGGCACTAACAAGGAGAAAGCACGAACAAGAAAAACATTGCCACTTTGTACATCTTACTATTTAAAATAATTGTAAAATCCGTATTTGAGAAGTTCATTTGATCCTGTATACCATAATACTTGACATTGAAGGAGCGTCCAAAATTGAAGCCCACATCGAAAGACGATATCAAGTTGGTAGGGATAAGCAAAACCGTTTTTTATAAAAACCGGAAACCGGTTTCTAGAAAATCCGAAAAACCGACATTTCGATTTTCTCCAAAACTGGTTCGGTTTTTCACCGAAACCGGTTTCGGTTTTCTCCAAAAACGGCCGTTTTTTTTAAAACCGGTTCGATTTTCTCAAAAACGGTCGTTTTTACAGAAACCGGTTTCAGTGGAAACTCTTGGAAAACACAAAACTTTATGTGGAAACGGAATCGGTTTCTGGAGAACAACGAAGCACTATTCTGGTCAGAACTAGAACCAGTTTTGGAGAAACAAGCTGGTTTTGGAGAAAACCGAAACCGGTTTTTAAGAAAACCGAACCGTGTCCCGTGGAAAACCGAACCGGCCCCGGTGAAAGACCGAACCGATTTTGGGGAAAACAGAAACCGGTTTCGGCGAAAAACCGTTTTTTAATTTTCAAAAACCGGTTTTGATTTTTCTAAAAACTTTAAACCGAAAAACCAGCTTTTGTGCCCACTACTCTAGCAACACGCTGGTCATGACCTTCCAAACAATTTTGGCTGGCTGTATTTTTAAAAAACCAAGAGTTTATTAGTGAATGGTTAAAATTAATTTTTAAGGAGCTTGGCTACCTTCATTATATATTTATCCTCTATGTCCGTGTTGTTTGTCCGTCCGAAAGACAAATAACCTCAAGAATTACTTGATGGACCACCAAAAATTTAGGCTAGAATATAGAGGATCAAAGGTGGGGAATAAAGTTCGTTGATGGAAGTAATCCATCCACCACAAGTGGTGGAAATCAACCCCTTTCGGATTTAATATTGATCACTATAGATTAAAAATACTAATAGACGGCGAGTATTTTTTTCTACAATCGATTAAGCATCCTAAGAATATATTTTATCATCATCCTTAACTGTCTATTAAAACAGAAAGTGATAGTAATCCAGTGCAAGTTTCGGTTTCAATATTAATTTACGTAGAGGAAAACTGGTAAGATCTAGCTTGCAATGGTTATCTTTCTTTGAAATCGATTTAGCGTTCTAAGAATAAATATCATCTTCTCTCCTAACATTCTATTCACACTAGAAGTGTTAGAAATCAACCATTTCCGGTTTTCAATGTTGATCACTATAGAGTAAAACGGTAATAGATATCGAGAAGTGGTTTCCATTAATCAATTAAGTGTCCTAGGAACATATTCCATCTCCACTCTAATCCCTCTACTAAAACCAGAAAATAGTAGTTATCTACTACCACTTCCGGTTTCCAAATAATTCTCTCATTTCACAGAAATATAAAGTTATTAACAAGGCTATAGTTTAATATAACAGTCTCAGAACCATGAGTCAAATATTGTTTGACCCACCAATAAGATTTCAAGATTTCTGTTCCTTATCTCAGGCAAAAAAAAACAATTTATATAAAATAAATGTAAATGGTGCCGCAACGTATAAGTCAACTTACATTTAGTTTCGTCTGCATCTGCCTGTTTAGAATGACAATCTATAGGTTACAACTAAAATCTCAAAATGACATCATGTAATTTTAAATGATCACTTAGAGACCATGTTCATTCACCGTTCCTGCTTGTCTCAAAAGATCGGATCAACCTTGTAATCACAATAGGCCATTACACAAACTCCGAGGCGTCGAGGTTTAAAATAAACAAACACTTGGTAACTTGGTAACACACTTGGCCTTCCAAACAGTTATTACACATTAAAGACAAAACTAATTTTCACCTGAGCGAGCGTCCGCCGGCAGAAGTTCGACTTGTTCCTAATTTAATTCAGGTGCCGCTACACCTCAGGGGAGAAAAAGAAAAAAAGGAAAGGAGGAATCATTTATTTATTTATTTACTCATCTCCATTCGGCAGCTTCACTATATGAGCGCACTTTAGCATTATTTGATTATCCTCATGTTAAATTAAAGCCGCACCTGAAATCTTAAAAGCAACTTCTGCATAATGACGTCCTGCATACCCACTTCGGAAGATAAGTTCACGATCGAGATTCCGATGACGTAGCACACCGTAAAACACTCGACGAGACGACAAAAGTCACAACTATCCAGTTAGTAATCATTAACAACATTCCCTTGCGGGCGGACCGAGGAGGATGGAATAGACAAGCGACGTGAAAAATGTGGATATGTTTTATTTATATGATGTAACCCAATAAACGTATAAAATAATCAAGTAGACATGAAATGATAGTAATGAATACTCGATGAATCGTATCAATTGCTAGTGCTGACAATATTAGACGGCGTTATCTTAACTTGAACAGACGCTAATTCCAATGCGTACACTAAATAGTACATATATATATATATATATATATATATATATATATATATATATATATATATATATATATATATATCTGACCTTTATTATTTTAAAACAATTAGTTACCCTGAAACTGTATCTACCAACCGGTGTGAGAGTAACTAAGCTACTAAAACTCTTTAATATTTGATTGTAACCATCCATAGGAGAGCAGAGAGAGAGAGATTTTAATTCTATATTACCTACATAATGAGAGACTGGAATTGGACAATTGCGGAACCGGGCACTAACCAGGCACACATGGAAAAGGTTCCCCCATTGGAATGAATTTACTCTGACATGATGTAATTATTATTATTATTATTAACGGACAAAGCAAAATTTAACATTCTTAAATACCACATCTTATTGCAATTGGCTTCAAATGTTCGATAATTTCCTCAGATAACGTGTAATTCTGCGCGAAAGACGATCGAATTTATTCCTAGTGAACTATGACTTCAATTTCGAGTTCTAAATCTTTAACCAATAATAGAATCACCTTTAACGAGCATGTGCTTAAACTCACTCAATTCCAAGTTGCAATAATTCGTTATTCACATGACAAAATAGGTTCCACTTAGCTTTATTTCCGTCTCTGGACTTCCTGTATTTAACTTATACTATTTAACTTTACCTTTCACACAGCTACAATAAGCATTTACACAGGTAACCAACCGCTCTCAAACAAAGAGATGATGGAACATTATGCTTCTGTCCACACCAGCATTCATCTCTATATCGTAGAAAACACAGTTCATATTTCCTCCTACCATAACTGTGACTTATTACTTAAGGCTCACTTAATTACATGGCTGGTTCATTCAGCAGAAATACGATAGGATGCTACACCTAATGTTCGACTTTCCTCTATAACAGCAATTTCCACCTCTTCCTCCACGTTCTTCATTAGTAGTACACAGTATACTAGCGCAGTCTAAACACCGCGTAACAAATCTTTACAAAGCTCTCTCTCCCCGTTCCACGGAGATTCAGTATACAAAATAGTCGTGTTTATAATTACAAAACGATATGAATGTAGGTATATATATAAAATATAAACGTTAAGAAGTTAAATATACTTGAAAAGGAGTAATATAACAGGTGATAATCGCTAATCTAACTGGCCTCATTCCGTAGCCTCTTTACCTACTGCGAATTCTCAGACTATGACTCTTTCCCACTCGCAGAAGAAAAGGAAAGACGTTTAAGAAACGACAGCAGACAAAACCTCATTCCTAAACTAACACTTTAGTCTAAAAGAAGATCTATCAAGGAATATTATCCCAGATTTTAGTGTATACATGAAAAATAGCAATGGATCAAAGGGATATACTGTATTTATTTCTTGATGAGATAATAATATAGCAGGTTCATACTAAATAAGAAGAAAATGCGAGCCAATCTATGTAACTCAATGCAAATAATGCGATTAACGAGTGATTAACCCTGAACTTATAAAGACACTAAACTTAAGTATACCTTAAATGTCAATTACAAGAAATAGAAATAAATCAACTTATTACAAGCCTATAATATAATTAATCTGTTACGGACAAGGTACGTTACATACAAACCGAACTCTTTCACGTTTTGGACACGTGACTCTCCTACTTTTACTTATGTTTTAATGTTATACATGCTACAAGTCTGCCCCTTTGACCAAAAGAGACGATGACTCAAGCAGCATAAGATTGGCATGGTTTTGAATTGCAATAGATGAACATGAAAATCACGTTTTGACCAAACTAATTTGAAGTATACTGTATGTTGGCTTACTATCTATTGCTTGTAATTTATCCAACAGTTTTGATCTCGTATACCTAATTTGTGTCTTTACTTCTTTCGTTGGGGTTACGTTGGCAATTAAGTTGGTTGGCAAATCTTCGGCAGAATGCCCAATAAAAACATAGAGCCAACGTTGGCAATTGAATTGATAGGCAAATGTTCGGGAAAGCGACCAGTTACAACGTAAGACCAAGGTTTTCAGTTGGGTTTGTGGTCAAATGTTCGACAAAGCGGCCAATTACAACTTATGGCCAAGGTTAGCAAATGTTCGATAAAGCGGCCTGTTACAGCGTAGGGCCAACGTTGGCAAATGTTCGACAAAGCGGCCAGTTACAACGTAGGGCCAACGTTGGCACTTGATTTGGTTGGCAAATACTCGGCAAAGTGGTCAATTATAACGTAGGGCCAAGGTTGGCATTAAAAAATGAAATCTTTACGTTTTACGTCCCAGAGTTATGCCTACTAGTCTAAAGGAGACGGTGATGATAAGTAATGAATGAAATAATGGAATGAAGAAAATGGAAGGAAACGTGAGAACTCTCGCATTCGGAGTTTGTCTACCACAAAACTTACTTGGCATGAGCTGGAATCGAACCAAGAACCCCATGCACCAGAAACGAACGCTCTACTACTGAGCTAAGATTGGCAATTGCGTTGGTTAGCAAATGTTCGGAAAAGAGGTCAATTATAAGTCAGGCCTATGTTGGCAGTTGGCTAATCTAATGATCTCCACTGTTGAGGCTACTGTCTGTGCGCTAGGGGAGAAGTGAGTGATAACATGCCGAGCTAATTCTGTCCCTGAACAAATTCGAATGCCAAATACAGCCCCATTAATTCCTTGGACAATAGCCTACTCCCCACCAAATTTGGGTTAGATTCCACCAATTCTTACCGAGAAATAAAGCTCTCTTTCCTATACTTCCACCTGCTGCAAGGGTGAAAGTAGAAAGTATGTTTTCTAAGTGATGTTAAAGTATAATTACATTGTTTATAAGCAAAGTCGTTTTAAAATGTATTCTATTGTGTAGTCGTCCCTCGTCAGTCTGAAAGCTCAGATAATGTGTAAACTAAGCGTGAAATTGGGGATGTCATAACTGACAAGTTGCGCCCAGGATTTTGTAAACACTGAATGTGATACAGCATAAAGTACGGGATCTGACCTGGGATGCATATAGATGAAATCGGACATGTACAAAAGAAACAGATGGTGATGGGGTTGAAGAGGGTGAGAAAGGAATGACTTTCGGGACAGATTAATCTAGTCGCACTTACTTGCAAATACTCTGAGTGTTTCCTCCTCGACGATTCTTCCAATGGGTTGATGTCCGTCCATCAGTTTTTCTCTGGTCTGCCGGGCGTCCAAGTAGTCGTGAATTACGGGTCAGCGAAATCCAAACAGGAAAACCAGCGTTGCGAAAACAGTAAATCCAATCAAAATCGAAATTGCTCTTTAGCGAACTATCCATCGTAGTCGACAGCTATAACGTTAGCTAAGAAAAAGTGCTCTCTAGGCTAGAGCAAGATAAACCTTATCGTAAGCTCGGAATTGTAGCTCGCGTTCTCACATGTTGACTCGTTTCTAATTCAATCCGGACTACCTCTTCGAGAAGCCTCGCAATGGTTTTGTTCGATGTCTCTTCCGGATTCATATCCTGGATCATTGACTGTTTCTTCAGTGACGTGGAAAAGTGCATACTCATGAATTAACCAGAGTTGAGGTGATGATAGGAGTGCCGATAGAGAAACAATCTATTGTTTTTATTGTTTAAGAAATTACATGTGTAGAAACAAATAACAGACAACAAGAAAACTACCTTGTAGAAAAACTAAATGAACTTAGAAAACATCGAAAAGTGATTCAACATCAAACAAACGATTATGCTTTTTACTGTACTAAATTTTAAAATAAAATGTTCCAGAGTCCGAAATAAAATGCTTCATTATGTGTCCAAATACACATATCTTCACACTATTCTACGAGACAATCAAGCGCAAGATGCAACCACGACACAGCATGTGAACAGAAGGTAACATCAACCATTGTGACTTATGGCTTACTGCCAAATTTCTTTTGGACATCAATTAAGCTTGCAGCCTCCATATTAAAATTTTGAAGCTTACAAACTTGCAGACTTATTTAAAGGAATAAATGTCCATAAGTGATTTTTATTAAATATTTTTTTTCGTGTTAATTTGAAAGACATGTGACTTTGTGACTGCTTTATAGAGTGCCCGATGATTTGAATCTGTGTTCAGCTATTCCGTATTTGTTCCGTTATCAACATGGATTCCTTCCTGGCAGATCCACCATAACAAACCTCACTGTCTTCATTGATTATATAGTTGATACATTGGAGAGTAATAATCAAGTAGATGTAGTTTATACAGATACTGCGAAAGCGTTTGATAAGGTAAGCCATAAGTTGTTAGTGAATAAATTTAAATTTCTCAACTTTTCTGATCAATTAATTGCTCTTATGAAGTCATATTTGATGGACAGAATATAGCATTGGTTTATAAATCCTGTAGATCACTTGAATATACTTAATTTTCTGGAGTCCCACAAGGATTTAATTTTGGGCCTTTACTTTTTATAATATTCATTAATAACAATACTAATTGTACTAAAAAGTCACATAAATTACTCTATGCAGATGATCTAAAATTATATACCAGAATTATAACAGCAGGACTGTGTTAGTTTGCAGGAAGATCTAGGCAGAGTAAATGCGTGGTGAAAGCGCAATTTGTTTAACATGAAAACAGATAAATACAAAACCGTGTCCTTCACTAAGAAGCGGAATGTTTTTTTTTAAATTTCAATATAAGATAGATGGAAACAAATAAACGGAGAATAAACTGTCAAAGATCTGAGCGTAATATAGGATAGCAAACTATCGTTTGAGTATCATTTAAATCAAATTGTAAATCAAACAGGAGTCTTGGATTTATTTTGAGAATGGGAAAGAAATTTAATAAGTCGAATGCTTAACTGAAATCACATTTTTTGTTTGTTAGATAAAAATTAGAATATGTGTCTATTATATGTAACCCACACGAAGAAAAACTCTATTAGAATAGCAAGAGTTCAAAATAAATATTTGCGGTTTCTGGTATACAAGAGAACAGGCATTTTTCCCCCAGATATGATAATAGCTGCCCAACACGATTTTTACCTCCAGGAAAATAATATGTGATTCTGAATGATTTCGGTGCGTAGAAAACAAAAATGATGACAATTTTTGCACATCAGGTCACAGTTTTGAGATATTGCATGAGTTATATTTTGCTTATATATGTAATTTTTTTTGAAATGAAAAGCGTAAAGTAAGCCCAGTTAACCATCAAGAATCGAAGAATGGAAGTTTAAAATACTTTGTGTTAAGGATATTGTACCTCTCACAGCCCTCGTACCTCCTTTTTCGAATATATAATTATCAGCAGTGTTGCCAACGACATTAACAATAATGTCACTAAACGTACTGCGAAAACTCGTTAAAAACCTTAATTGTAATAGAAATAACGCTAGTTAATGCGCAGTACGACATTTCAAATATACAATACCTAGTTTAACAATGGTAAACGAAACAAATCTTGTCTCTAAAATATATTATCGAATCGCTAGATTTAGCGACAAAATTCCAAAATTGGCAACACTAATTGTAAGCCCTTTAGGTTATAAAAATTTCATTTACTTGTCACTCGCGCCGCAAATCACTATGTATTTTCGTTCATATAGCACATAGATAATTCAAAGTGAGAAAACCTATGCTCCATCGCCTTATTGCGTTCTCCTTCCCTTGGAAAGAAAGACAGATCCCTATGTGAGGTGTCAGAATTCAGAGTTGTTTAACAAGATTTCTTCAACGCGTGGCAATGTGTTGTTGACATGATCTCTTCGCGTGTGTATTGTTTAAGTATGTTTAAGTAAGTTAACATGATCTCCGTTAACCTCAAAGTTTTTCAATTCTTCTCTACGCCATTGTTACGTATATCAATTTACATTAGTAAGCTGATTTAAAAAGGTAGTTGCATGATTTTACGTGTGTTAAAAACTTATAGACGTGACCATGTAACAATTATATGTATCGAAATGATTTAATGTACGAATAAAACAGTAGGACCACCATTATCCGATGTAGTTTCCGGACTATTTCTCAACCCCTATTCAACCGATTTGTTTCAAATTTTGAGAACATAGGTAGATAGCCCTAGAGGCTTACCATACAAATTTATTGTAAATCGGTTGAATAGGGGCTGAGACATATCCCGAAAACTGAGTCTGATACTCGAGGCTATATTGTGTATAATGCGAATAATAAATCTGTTCATATCCTTTGAACCTGACGTGATAGGACATTCGTATGGTGATTTTCGAAATCAGCTTGACCGTTTCCTTAAGAATCACCTATTTTGATCGCGGAGGTATAAAAAAAAGTTTTTATTTGTTGGGTAGTGATTTCCCTTAATAAAAATTTTAACATAACGTCTCTCAATCACAGAAAAGTGTTAAATGACACGATATTCTTGTACAATATATTAAATAACAAATTAAATAGTACGGATTTGGTCTCAGCCTTTCATCCCAGGGTATCCAATGGAAATATACGTGTGGGCAATAGAAATTTCTTTCATTGTAAGAAATCTTGAACAAATACAATAAAACAGTCACCAACGAGGACGATGGGAGCAGTGTACAACAAACTGAGTAAATGTAAAAAAGTTCTTGATATACACGGTATGAGTCAGAATAGATTTCGCAAATGTATTATTGTTTGTAACTCTGATATGCACACTATAATGGGGTAGAATTACCTGTTGTGTTCTTAAATAAAATAAAATAAATTTGGATAATAAGAATACGAACTGTATTTATCTTTCACACAATTCCCGCATATAAAACAACAAGTCCTGTCTAACTGGCTGACTTTTTTGACTGACTAATCAACGCCTAAACCAAAATACTAAAGCTAGAAACTTAGGGCCTTATGCAGAATCATTTTGAAGTGCGATTAGCGCCATACTAAAGTGTTCGACTAACATAAGTCTCCTGCAGTAGTCAGTGTTTTAGTATGAAGCTAATCAAACTTCGAAACGACTCTGAATAAGGCGGTTAAAGTTTAAACAGATATTTGTGATGTGAGATATCAGTAAGGAAGGATTTTTAGGAGTTTGATTTAGAAAGAGATGAAATGAAGTTTGCAACTATTATTTAAAAAGTGTTTGTATCTGAATTTCCTTAAGGCAGGGGTAAAAGTGGATCTGAAAAGGTAGGGGGAGGGTAGGTAGCAGCATGACGTCACGCCGTCCTCTTGCCTATCTTAGCCCATTGTATTTTTTAGGAACTAGGGGAACTTCGTACATATTTTTGGAGGTGGGGGGACGCATCCGCCAACATTCCCCCGCACTTTTACCCCTGCCTTAAGGTAAAATACATGAAACCTAAATAAAGGTGTATTAAGCCTTTTTTATTTTAAAAGCTTAAAATGTTTAACATTTTTTTTAAAATATTTGAACTAGATTAGAAGAAACCCAAGTGGGTGTGAATCACTAAGATACTCATATCTTAAAATTTCTTATGCTACAATATGTCCCTAGTTGGATCCCAGACCAATGAATGCGTGATGGGCAAATCACGTGATCATACTAATATTTTACAATGATTTACCCAATGAATGAGATACTATCCAATTTTAAGAACAATTACCAATTATTGATGTGAAAATAAGAAATGTACCCCTCCCAAAATTTAAGATTGGTACACAAATACACCTGTGTCTTATGAAAAGTAATAAATCCTGTACTTATTCAATAATAAAGCCGGTCAATTACCTTTAAATTTTGAATATTTGGCCATAAGAGGAACACCAACATCTACAATGGGCCCTAGAAAACGTTTACCGAATTTTGTTATTTGATAATTCCCAAATTTAAAAGGGAACATAAACATATGAATGTAATAAACCTCTGTACATACCCATATAACATGCTAAATAGGGGTCAGTAACCTCCGAAATTTGATTTTTGGTAGTTCTTTACCCATGAAAGGAAACGAGGTGGACCATCCAAATTTATAGTGATACATATTGAAGTCCTGTACTATGATACCAAATGCTTATATTAAACAATTTCTAAAACAGAGTGGATGAGCCAAGATACCCCTCCCAAATTTTTAAAGGGTGCATCAATGTACCCATGTCTTATGATAGGAAATGAACCCATATACATGACCATATAATAGAACCTCATCAAAGGGGAGAAATTGGGCCGAAAACCAAACATGTGGTACAACATATTGCTTATGTTTATATTTTAGCAATTTTTACCCATGAAAGGGAATAAGGTGGACCACCCAAATTTATCATGATACATGTTGAGGCATGTACTATGATACCGAATGCTTAAATTGGAAAATTTCCAAAATTTAAGGGTGTTGGCCATGGTACCCCTTCCAAAAATTTAAAGTGATGCATCAATGTACCCATGTCTTATAATAGGAAATGGACCAATATATACATGAACATATAACCATATAAGGTAATAGGACCTCATCCAAGGGGATAAATTAGGTAAAAAAACGAAACACGTGGTACAACGTATTGCTTATGTTTATATTTTGGCAATTTTGTACCTCTAAAAGGGAACGAGGTTATAGTAATATATATTAGGGTCCTATACTATTATACCAAATGTTTAAATTGGGCAATTCCCAAAATTAAAGGGGTGGGCCAAGGTACCCCTCCCAAATTTTTCAAGGGGTGCATTAATATACCCATATTTTATGAAAGGTAATGAACCTCTATATACGGCCATTTAACCATATAGGATAATAACACCTCATCAAAGACGATAAATTAGGTCAAAAGACCAAACACGTGGTTGTACTAGAATTTGGCAATTTTGTACCCCTAAAAGGGGACGAGGTGGACCACCCAAATTTATAGTGATACATACCAGGGTTCTATACTATTATACCAAACGTTTAAATTGGGCAATTTCTAAAATTGAAGGGGTGGGCCAAGGTACCTCTCCCAAATTTTTAAAGGGGTGGAACAATATACCCATGTCTTATGAAAGGTAATAGACTCCTGTATACGCTCATATAAACATATAAGGTAATAGGACCTCATCGAAGAGGATAACTTAGGTCGAAAACCAAGCACGTGGTACTACGTATTGCTTACGCTTATATTTTGGCAATTTGGTACCCCTAGAAAGGAACGAGGTGGACCACCCAAATTTATCATAATACATATTATTGTCCTATACTATAATACCCAATGTTTAAATTGGGCAATTTCCAGAATTTAAGGGGTGGGCCAAGGTACCCCTCCCAAAATTTTCAAGGGTTGCATTAATATACCCATGTCTTATAAAAGGTAATGGACCCCTGTATACGCCTGTATAACCATATGGGATAATAACACCTCAAAAGGGAAGAAATTAGGTTAAAATCCCCGAAATTTAAATTTTTGGCAATTTTTTACCCATGGAAGGGAACGGCATAGACCCCCAATACTGATAGAGGTACATACTATGGTCCTAGGCTACCATACTAAATTTTTAGATTTGGCAATTTCCAAAATTTAAGGGTGGTGGTCCTATGTACCTCTGCCAAAATTTAGGGGGTGGGCCAAGGTACCCCTACCAAAATTTAGAGGGGGTGGTCCTAGGTAACCCTCGGTCATTGACCCCGGGCCAAGGGCATTGACCTTTGACCTATGACGTCACAAAGGTCGGGGTCAAAGTCCAAACGCGATCAGGTGTCGCCATTACTGCTTCTTCCTTTCTCCCACTCTCCGAAGTTGCACCGTCAAAGTCAAATGATAAAAACCATCCCAGGCTTCAACCTCATCTATGTGGAAAATTGGAACGAGATTGGTTGGGTTGTTCAAGCGATGCGAAGTCACAAACATAGTAACATTCATTTGTATATACATAGATATAAATTTGGAAGGTCTTGTAGAACAACCTTCTTGGCATTTATAATTCAATCTTAATTGAAACATTAATTAGATTGAACAGAATTCAAATTGAAAAATAGAAAACGTTACTAGCTGTGGACGATGGAGCAGGTACGAATATGAGAGAACTCAGCCGTGAAATGCACGTTTTTTCACATGGTTGTGTGGCCTGCTTTATATGAAAATCCCTTGTACCTTTACCACCTGCAAAGGGTAAAAGGACTGGCAGAAGCGGATTTCCAACCACATGAAGCATTATGCCAGTATCTCATTCAACAGACCACTACCATCATGCTATTTCAGATATCAGTTTGTTCACTTACAAAGCCACGTTTTTAAAGGGAGGGTAATACACACACATGGACAGATGCACATCCACATATTACGATTGTCAATAATTTTCAACACCAATATTGGATTCAATGTATGATGTGGTATTGTATATGATCTACTAATCGGCCTATACATGCTACCCCGAAGACTGAATGAAGCACAGTATTTGACCTTCTTGCAGGATACCACTGCTCGAATTACTGGAAAATGTTTCCTAGCGATTTGCCGCAACTTGTGGTAAATGCATGTTGGGTCTCCCATGCACTTCAGTGTGAATGTCGAGCAGTGATTGAACAACAACTTTCCAAGACGCTGGTGGACGGTGCACTCTATTGGCCTGTCCGGCGTCCCGACCTGATTCCACTGGATTTTTCTGTGGACGACGTCAACAACTTGGAACAGTGTATCCATAACGCCTATGCAACTGTTCCTATGACCCAAGTATCTTCGAATGGGTTTGCCAATCTATGATCTGGCGTTGTCATGCATGCATTGCTGTCCATGGCGGACACTTTGATCATCTTTTGTGATGTGCCGAACAAATTTATGTTTGTGTCTCTCTGCACGTCGATATCTACCACCTCGAACGTACGCTTTCTGCCCTCGATAACTCTACCAATATGCTACATGTTCATAGGAACTTTGTTGCTTATCTCCGTGTCAAGAATCACCTCTCGACGTTTGTTACATTAAGTTGCATCCTATTTGTGTGTTCCTAATTGATTTTTAAGTTTAATATAAGCTAAGTTTAATATCTTAATGTATTTTAAGTTTAATATATATAATATCTTTTCATACATTAAGTAATAAAAAAATACTTTCAATAGCTTCGCAGCAGTTGTAACTCTAAACAAAAAAATATTATTATGGATGTGAAATACGTGATATATAGTAATGTTTTAACTTTTCTAGATATCAAATGTTTCATACTTTAATAAATTTTCTTTACTGTAGTCTACTAGTAATATGTTCTTTGATTCGTCCGTCTGACGTGATTTCTGAGCCAAAATAATTAAAACTTGGTATTGTTTTTAATTGTTTTTTCCATAGGTTTGTTATTATCTTTTGATCCTTTATTAGTGTTTGTTTCTGGAAATGATCCAAGTTTAGTTTATACGAAGGCGACACCCTCCTGTACATTTGTCTCAAGCATTCAGATGTCTTTCTGGAAATAATTGAAGTTTAGATTATATAAAAGCGATATCTGTCTGAACATGTGTCTCAAACATTCAGATATCTTGCTGGAAATAATGACAGTTTGGTTTATACAAAGACGATATCCTTCTGAATATTTGCCTCAAGCATTCAAATATATTTCTGAAAGTGATCAAATTTGAGTTTATACGAAGGCTATATGCTTCCGTGCATTTCTCAAACACTCAGCTATCTTTCTTAAGGTCATAAAAGTTTAGTTTATATGAAGGTGATATTCTTTTTTATATTTGTTTTAAGTATTCAATTGTCCCTCTGGAAATGATCAAAGTTTGGTTTATACGAAGTTGATATCTTTCTGCACATTTGCCTCAAGCATTCTGACGTCTTCGTATTTCTTTGGTTTCCCAAAGCATCACATATTGGCATGGAAAGCACCGATCCTGGGGGGTGCCGGGCCCCTCAAGGCTGATGTGGGTCCCCATTTGTATTTATGAGTATACAATATTTTGCATAATATGAATGCAATTTGTCTGAAAATCCTCATATATATATATATATATATATACCTTCTGCATCTAAATGCGCCCCCAAACTTTACAGAGAAATCGGCGCCCTTGATTGACATCCCTCTTCTCTTATTGTCTTGTCTCAGAATACACTTAATTTGTTAACATTCACTTTTTCCATGGCTTTCTGTACTCTGCAGTGCTAGTCTTTAAAGAATACTTTGATCCACCATATCCTTTCTTTCTTCTATTCCCATCATCTGAACGTCTTTCCATACGTGCTCTCTGAGTATTGTCGCCAAGTTCTGTCATTCACTTTCTTTGGATCAATAAATTCCATGACGATTTACCATATGTTCAATTCTTTTTTTTCTCTGTCGTTAAATAATAGATTTGCTATTGACTTTCCTTTCATGAAATTACATTTCTGTCCACTAATTTTCTATTCGATTTTGCCTTGAATTTGTTGTAGTGAATATCTCTAAAATTATGTTCATTTTGGTTCGTTAATGTCCTCGGCACGGTACTTATTACTTGTTTTTCTAATAGTCTCTCTTAAAGGCTGACGTTTCTGCTTCTGTTTCTGTTTCTCCAATTTTGTGGTATCGTTTTAAGTTTCCAGACACATTTAGTTACCCCGTACAGGTAGTGTATACCACTAACCGTGCCACTCGTATCACTACTATCCTATTTCGTCTGCTACAGGAGCATTACCTCCTATTTTATCTTTTTCTTCTTCTTTCAGATTGATATCCCTAGTTGATACGTGCTAATGAGGATTTGTTCAGTTTTCTGTTTGTCTAGCATTTGTCTTTTCAAAGATGAGTAACTTATACGTAAAATCTCCAGTAAACTGACGATAAAATCTTCGTCTTTGTGTTTAGTTAATTTCGTAAGCTAATCAACCAGATTGTCCTCCCCCTTTAATATAACCTGAGAGAATTCAAATTAAATTTATAGTTAATAGTAAACAAAATGTATGGGACAAGGGGAAAACGTGTATATTCTACTTGTTGAGAGTTCTAAAGAAAGCGAGATTGGAATGGAAAGACCTAAGAATCACAAAAAACTTACATATGAACCAAAAAGTACCGGTAAGTGTTAGAATAGGAGAAGAAATGATAGATAAGAGATCAATTGAGAGGGAAATTTGACAGGATTAATGTCTGTCGTGATTATTTAATACCTATCTAGAAGAGGTAATGAAGAAGAACCTACATAATGAAGATAGTATTTCGGTAAAAGATAGAATGATTATGTACGATCAAGATGCCAAATATCGGATAGTTTCCCAATATCGAATACCGAGAAATATTCCGTGTAAGGTGCTGCAGCCTAGCGGGCGTTATCATAAATGCACACCAATCGGTGGGCCATTAAACGCTTGAGTCACAGTATCTCTCGCAGCATGTTTATTTGTGTGGTGAAGTGTTTTGTGATTATATATATGTTTTTGTGACTATGAAGTCACATGCAAAAATAGTACATCCGAGCTCAAGTAACAAGAAAACTTTATTATATTCCTAAGGTTTAAAGTTTATTGTTTCGTTACACTTGAAAACACAGAACCTGAGTGTTCGCTCTATAAAGTAACCTATGTATTTTTGAAACTGGCCTCAATACTTACCTCAAAAGTGAATAGCAAAGTCCACACCAGGATTTCCATCAGTTCTCGTTATGTGCATTGTGAATGCCTACATGATTATTTTCAGTAAGAAAAGTAGATTATCGGCTTCAATACGGGGTTGGATTTTTTAAAAAATAAAAGTGTTGTCCATATTTACCTAAAATGATTATGGCAATTCAAAAGGAGGAACTTTATCTTCTTAATGAATGTTAATGTTTAAGCTGTCCGTGGATCACCATACGATTCATGGCGGAGAAGTCCTAAACTGCCTATGAATCATATGGTGATCATAAATATTTGCTGTAACTTCTATAATGCTAGAGACTCTTACGATATTATTGCGTCTTGTCGAACGTAATTAACTTATGCTAAAAATAAAGTACAATCAATATACGAAGCCTGGACAACAAAGACTGAGACTGATTATTGTACCGCAGTTTCCCTTGTTGCCGAATGCAGGCACATTTCATAGTTGAAAGAGGTGTTTCATGTATACTCTCACTAGGTGGCAGTATTGTCGTATTGGTAAGTTAGGAGTAATCCGCTGTATTTTAGACACTGCTTCCATTTCGCCGCACAACATGCTGTGTATATGCATACAATGGAGATTACACGAGAAGTACAGTATGGAGCAATAAAGTTTTGTTTTCGCTTGACAGAAAGAAACATCAATACTGTTGCTGTAATTGTCCGTGAGGATGGAAGGATAACATAGCAGAAGCCGTATATACACAGCAGAGGCCAAAACAACAGGCCCACCTTGCTTAACGCATGAAACTCGTCCTTCTTTGAATTCTTTGAATCATCGAAACACTGTCGCTCGAGGTAATCACTTGTAACTACCGTAAGCTTGCTTGAGCTTTTTGTGTGCTTCAGGTGTTACGTGGTTCAAGCGAAAACAAGACTTTATTGCTCCATACTGTTCTTCTCGTGTAATCTCCAATGTATGCATATACACAGTATGTTGTGCGGCGAAATGGAAGCAGTGTCTAAAACATAGCGGATAACTCCCATCCTACCAATACGACAATGCTGCCACCTAGTGACAGTACACATGAAACACAACTCTTTCAACTATGAAACGTGCCTGTATTCGGTAACAAGGGAAACTGCGGTCAGTCTTAGTCTTTGTTGATCAGCCCGCGTAGAATAGAATACTTTTTGTTCCGCGTGATTGCGTTAATTAGTACCTGTGATATTAAAACATTTGTCGAACTTAAATTTAAATTTAACTAAAATTGTAGATCAGTTCCTGCTTTTACTAGCAATTTAAATGGACAATTTAAGTTAAGGGTTAATGCTGAAAATAAAACACATTCTCAACAAAGATTTTTTGAAAATATATTTTCTTTGTGAATGTGTGAGGCCGGTCTTACATGTATCCTCTAACGATGCGCAAACACAAATTAAGATTTTATCAGCTTTTATTTTTAAAAATCAAACACTGCAAGACAGACCAGTCCCTTCCTGATGGTGGCAGAATATAGATAGAATGATTGTAAGTTAAACTTGAAACATTAGTTCAGTAATTTGTTTTCGCCTGTAGTGATCTCTGGTTCCGTAAAGGATACAGAATATTTGTTCAATATGCGTTTAATATCTGAAATTCTGAAGAAAAAGATACTGTTTCTAAAACAGATAATCTGAACACCATTTACGTATCTCTCCTCTTAACTCCCTTTCGGGTCGATGTTGAATACATATTAAGTTGTTTCAGTGTATAAGAAATCCAGAAGATGGCAATGGAATTATTCATATGTGGTCTTAATTCATTTTGAATAGGTCTTTCTAATGATAAAGAATCTGTTACATTTTTTAAAACTTAGTGTCACTTTTTTATTATTTTAGGTGTTATCCGTGAAGTACATTCACGGTTCTGAAGGCAAAACAGGTTTGAAAAACTACATGGAAGAAAAAGGATACGAAGTTATAGCAGAAGTGACATACCACAGGAATTTAGCAAATGATTACATATTTGTGAAAAGCTCAATTTTAGATAAAACGAAGCTGAAATCTTTCAAGATGCAAGATGGACGCAAAGTGTGATCTGATAAGTAATTATATAAATGTTGTGGTGTGTCTCAACAAGTGATATTTACTACAAATACGAATGAGAACACTTTATTACATTTCTCTAGAATGTTGGACACATTTTCGTTAGCACATTTCTTGAACTGTATTTAATATCAAGTCTGAACATTAAAACAATTTTTTTCTCCTTTTATAGATTTCTTAACTTCTGTTGTCTTTGTGGGGAAAATAAATTATAAAATTATTGATCTAAAAATATACTTCTGTACTTTTTATTTTTTGGTTTTATTTATTTATTTTTGTAATTTCCACTCATACAGCAGCATTCTTGTGTAACTGTAACACAGAAATAATCTTCAACATCACTTTTGAAAGCTTTAATCAAAATAATATAATAATATATTTGAATAATGAATTTTGTAAATGGTTTTGTTGTATCAACTCCTAAACTTTTGTTATACCATGAAATAGGAAGGAAATAGAAAAATATGCAAGTTAATGTGTCAAATTTTTTTAGAAACAGAAGGAAGTGTATCTACATATATTTATGAGCAGCTCGAGCAAAAATAATGGTGAGTGCTTCTTGTGGTGATAGTGAGTTATTAGGTGGAATGACTTACAATCGAACTACAGAAGAGTACGTAGGTAGTTTAATTTCGGGAATGTACCTGCAGATGGTAGGGGAAGGCTTTTTGCTATGGCATTACATTGAATTACATGGGAATGGTCAACCTTCATTCTCAATTTACTTGAAACTTAGAGTCATGTTTGGCGTGGGAGACCAGGGTTCAATTCCCAGCGGGAGCCCGTGTGGTTCGGATCCCACTTTAAGCTGTAGATCCAAGTCTCATATAGCCTAGCTTCTCAAAGAGTCGCTAAATTCAAAATCAAATCGAAAATTAGAAAAGGTGACATACTGTTATGTTCGTTCGAGTCGCTCATATTTATAACGAAGTGAAACTCCCGGGGAGCCCATTCCGTATCAGTCTGCCAAAAATTTTGCAAACCCCAACGCAACAGAAAACATGGGACAAGTACGGATCTTCACGGCTGCTGGGAATAGACTATATTGATTGCGATACATAGCATAATTTCACTTTAACGTCAAACCTTGTTTAAGTCTGTGTCGTCTCACAAACCTTGTTAGTTCCTATCTTACACGCTATTAGGTCCCCCTAAATGTTTCCACGCATTTCGGAACTATCTTTTGCATCTCAAAAGTATTCTACTAACGTTGATATTCAGCAAAGTTTAACGCAATGATCTTGATGTTCATACACTATTGTTTCTAATTAATGTTTCTTGTCTAATTAATGTGTCTTTCAGTCCTTTGAAATGTATTTGGACAAGTCAGAGTTTCGCTTATTTCCATTATATGAGATCATATTGTGTACAGAAGTAACCGAGAAACTCAGAAGGTTATATTAGTCTTAATTTTACTTGTCAACGTGGGTTTAGAACCAATTGAACTCTTCCGAAAATCAAACACGAATTTCCCACGCAGATGGCCTATCGCATATACTAACAAGGGAAGTAATGAAACTATAGGAAAAAGGTATGCCAAAAACGCATGAACAATAGGGTTGCCAACTGGCCGGTTATTTTGATTAAGAGAGATGACAAGTACAAACTTGTTACCAGTCTCTTTATGACTGATATTTTGAAATCTGTAATCCAGAGTAAAACATCATACATCGAAATTCTTCAACAGTACCTTTGCAAATATAAATTTCCGTTGTATTATACATTAAGCTATATTTTTTTAAGCTATGGCAGGTTTTTCATTTATTAAACACAAGTAGGGTTATTAAACATAAGTAGACATAAACATGATTGTTTGATCCAAAATACGGACACGCCTTAAAATGATGACCCATCAAAAATACAGTGCCCAAACACAAGATAAATATTTTGACATTTCTTCGTTTTAGGTTATCACACAATTGTTTACAGTAATACTTAAAATATTATTGAAAGCGAACATGTTTTTTTCTTCATTAACACAAATATAACAAATCATGTAATTAAATTACGTATATTAAATCTAACCAAAAAAAACCTGGAATGCAAAAATTAGAAACTTTTTGAAAACATAACCTACTTTATTATTAGTAACTAATATATAAGTTGTATGATGAAAACAATTCTTTTCGACCGAGATTTTAACAATTGCGAACTCGGAAAATTTCGGACAGCTCCAAAATCTGTCAAATACGGACATTTCCCTATTTCATGCTTTGTACGATACACAGAGAAAAATCCGTTCTCCGGACAGCGGTATATTGTACAAATATACGGTATCCTCTTGCTTACTATAGAAATCAGTACGGAGCATACGTTATCCGTATGCTACATAGGCACTGCCCTTAGATGTTACATCATGCCGTTGCAGGATATCTGACATCTAACAGTTTTCCGTATATCACATGCATATACTTATGTTACCTTCGTCAGCTATATGTTATATACGTCCATTTGTATGTGAGATCCTGACCGCCTACATTGTTTCATACGGAAAGTACGCATAGATAGAACACTTACACAGAAAGTATCATAAAACGCGTTTTCAGTTATACGTCTGCTGTACGTTGTCCAAAAATTACAGGAATTACGTATGTAACCTATGTTTTTAAGTACGCCACCTACAATTGTACGGACTCGGTCACGAACTCAAAAATACAAACAGTGCGTACAAATATTTACAAAGATTTACAAATATTTAGTATTTCGTATTAAATTATATTGAATATTTCGTACTTCAAAATTTTGGGGGGATGCGTCCTCCTCTCTCCCCCCCCCCCGCCAGAGACGCACGTGAGTGGAATAATATATAAATGTGTAAAAAGAGAGAGTTAAATAATAAGAAGAATATTCATTTTATTTGTAACGCTTTTTGTATTTGTTTATATACATTTCGAGTTCACTATACTTGTAAGTAAATTACATACTATAAAGAATACCAATACCGATAAGGCTAAGAGGTAAGCTAATATTAGATGTCTGTTTTGTAATGTTACCTCCGTTGACAAAATAGATCGTTATATATAATGAACTCCAGAAATCAGGCGAAGGAAGAATAATGGGTAAAGAAGTGAGATGAACATCTGTCTAGAGATTGAAGAGAAGATGGTGATTGAAAGATATTCCGTCTTCCTTTTCCTAGCTTCTACCAATAGCTCTTTCTCGGGATTTTGTGGTTGGTTGTTAACCCATTTCCCCCACTTAACGTCCTACTTTTTTTTCCTTCCTTTTCTCCTCTTTAGGCATTCAGTGCACGTGACCAACAGGAGTTTTCATATGATCCTTCAGTCGACACTCAAAATTTCACTACTCTCAATTGACTACTGTTGCCAACTTATATGACTTAGAACTAATTTAGATAATATTTTAAATATTATTGAATAAAAAATGCACAAAAGCCACCCTTCCACTTCTTTCAATTGCTAATTGTTACAGTTATTATATACTACAGTTATTTATTATTCTAATCCAACAATGATAACTTATTTCATGAACTGTATCTTTCTTCTCCTCTTTTGCCTCTTTCATGAAGCTCCTTCGTGACTAAGCGGTTAGCGTACGCGCCTTTGCCGTGGGAGGCCCGGGTTCGATTCCCGGCGGGAGCTCATGTGGTTCGGATTCCACGTTAATCAGTATGTCCACGTCTCATATAGCCTCGCTGGTGAACGAGACGTTACACTCAAAATCAACTCAACTCAACTCTTTTGCCTCTTTCTTCCCTACTAGAGTTGCTTAGGAAACGAGACGAGATTAGAAATAAGGTTTCCTCGCCTCGTCTCGCTTTTTTTTTTTTTAAGAAATCTAGTCCCGTCTCGATTCTCAAAAAGCTACCTCGTTTTGTTTTGTGAATTCATGTACGAAGTTTATGACGTGATTTTTTCTTGATGCTATCTAAAAAAAAAATCAGAAGTTTTTATCAGTTTCTTTTTCCCTTTTACTTTTATATGAACTTACTTTATTGTTTTTACCCTGCATTTTCAAGGCGAAGTTCTTACTGATTTCACTTCGTAGTTTTATCATGGCTAAATAGTATAAGCTTACTCGCTTTTGTAATAGGTAACCCCTTTTCGATTCCCTATGAGAATATCTTGCATACACAGTAAATCTGTGTCTCAATGGAATGTTAAACTCCTAACAACATTTCTTTTTAAATCTTGTTTCGGAATGTTAAATGTTTTGCCCATTTTGATACAATATTCGCCCGTAATATTTTTATAGAAATATTCCCTGCATAAAAAAATATATACTCTTCTCTAGGAAGCCCTACTGCTGCTTTAGTGAGTAGACTGCATATCTTTGGTGTATATGGTCTCGAAAAAAAAACGAAATCTTTGAGTTTTACGTCACACGCTTATGCCGGCTATAGGCTAAAAGAGACGGTGATGATGAGAAATGAATGAAATAGTGGAATGAAGAAAGTGGGAAGAAACGGGAGAACCCCGAGAAAACCCACGCACATGGTGTTTGACCACCACAAAGTTTACTTGGCGCGAAATGGGATCGAACCAGGGTCCCCATATACCACAGGTGAACGCTTACCACTGAGCCACCGTAGTTTCTTCATATGGTCTCGAGTTTGATTCCCGCTGGGAAAGCATGGATCACATTACGGTAGTTCGGATCCCACCCTAAACTATAATCCATGTCTCAGGTTGCCTAGGTTATGAAGAGGGATTCCATATATCAATAGAAACAAATGAAGCAATTTTAGAGAAAGAGTGAAACCAATGTTCCATTGCCACTAAAAGCTCATGTTGTTCCGTTAAACTGAAAGTCCATCTTTCATATAACATGAGAACTGAAAAGTTCTTTAAATACATTTAACATTTTATCAAATACAATCAAATATATTTACTCTGTCCGTAAGTCCATTCGTTGCGGAGACAAAAAAAAATGTTAAGAACTACTTCCTGGATCACAATCAAACTTGACCAGAATGTAAGGAATGAAAAGTTAGAAATCGAGTTCCCTGACGAAAGTGATACTCACACCGGAAGTGGTAGAAATCAATCACTTCCGGTTTTAACATTAGTTAATGTGAACCAAAACAGTAACAGATAGCGAAAAAAACGGTTTCCTTTAATCGATGAAGTGTCCCAAGAATTCATTTAATCTTCATTCTTTAATTTCTTCTAAACCCATATGTGGTAGAAACCCACTGCAATTTTCAATTTTAATATAAATCTGCACAGAGCAAAAACGATTAGAAATAGCGAGAAGCGTTGCTTTCGGAACTGATTTAGCATTCCAAGAATAGATATTCCGGAGGGGAAAAGAATAATCACTTCAGGTTTTAACATTAAAACGGTAATAGATAGCGAGAAAGAAAAAACCCTTCCCAAGAAAATATTTAATCTCCACTCTAAAATCTCTCTACTAAAACCGAAAGTGGTTGAAATCTATAACCACTTACGTTTTCAATATTAAATAAGAACATATCAAGCACGTAAACCAAATTCCTTTACGTTGTGTACACGCAAGACTGTTACTTTTTAAAAAAGTGCCAAATAATTATTGTTAAAACAATAAGAGAGAGTGAAAAAAAGAAGTACGTCATAGAAACTAATAGATATTATAAATATCTGAATCAGTAACATTTATGTTTATTTCCACTTGGAACTACGTGGAAACTACGACATAAATTTGCTTTCCTATTCAGCAGAAAGTTTGTCCACTTCTATGTAAATCTGAAAAACAAGAATAAAAAATAGTTCTTATCTTGAACAACGAGGCGCTTTTGGAAAGTAACCCACGATTGGTCACTGTACGTGATGTACTGCGCGCAATACTACCATCTTTGCACAGACTTCCAAGGTAGATCAATTTGCATCCAGCCATGGTAGAGCGAAGGTTGTTTAATCACCTGTTCCACTTTTGTAGCGTCTCAAAATGTGTGCTGCAATAGAAAACAATGCGAGGTGAGAGCCGTTATACGTTTTCTTACGGCAAAACAATATTCGCCAAAAGCTATTCATCGGGAACTGTGTGCCGTGTACGGACCAAGTGTAATGAAGGAAGGAGTTGTTCGTGATGGGTTCGTTTATTTAAAAGTGGACAAACAAACATTCATGACAAAGAGAGCAGTGGCAGCCCATTAGTGATTACTGGTGAACTCCTTCAGAAAATTGATGGTAAAGTTCGTGAAAATCGACGTTTCACAATCTCGGAGCTTTCCGATGAATTTCCGCAAATTTCTAGGACTGTGGCTTGGATCTCAGCTCTTTGGTGATGATGAGGACCTGAAAAATGTGGTTACAGGCTGGCTCAAGTAAGCCCCGCAACCAGCCAAAGAGGTTTGGGGAGCCCATGAATATTTCAGAGGGGCAAGTCATTAAAAATTCTCTTACAGATAGCTAAATTGTGTTTTTGTATTAATAATAGCATTTTGTGTTAAGGTCTGGAGGGGCCATGAAAAGTTATGGGGAGGCCTCTGGTTGCGGGTCCAGCTCAAGGCACAGGCGGGAGATTTTTATGCTGATGGAATTTCTAAAGTAGTGCAGAGATATGAGAAGTGTTTGAATATTTATGGAAACCAGGGGCGGATCCAGGGGGGCAATCCCCCCAGAAGAGGAAACTTTCTTATTTTATATATATAAATAAAACCCATCCCAAAGTTTGGAGCCCCTAAAATAGTAGTATGACAACCCACCGCCCCCCCAGAAGTCGGTCCTGGATCCGCCCCTGATGGAAACTATGTTGAAAAAGAGAGCAAAGAAGTAGTTTTAAGATGTACATAATAAATTCTTCTTATTTACTTTGGTGTTCCTTTTCTAACCAATCGGTGGTTACTTTCGGAACGGCCCTCGTATAAGAGTATACTTACACATAATATCTTACATTTTCTGCGACAATGTCTATGCTATCTCTTCTCGCTGACTATGAATGTAGGCTTATAAATTTACACTTAGTATTCTCAATCCAAACTTTTTTTTTTCGTTTGCAGTTTGCAACAGTGCTCAAAAATGTCCATTAACCTCAATCCTGCTGCACAAAGGACATTTGAACCACAGCTCTGAGAGATAGAAATGATTACAAGAAAGAGAAAAAGGGGAGTGTGCTTAGTCAGGTAAATGAGATGGGAGGGGGGGGGGGAGAATATGCTCACTCAAACACATAGTTATTACATACAATACAGATGTAACGATTTCACAGAACCCTATGGTTAAGAGTTCTTTAAACAATCAACGGCTCTGAACTGAACATTTTAGCTCTCATATAATCAGCTCGTTTGTTCCCTCTGGAATTATTCATTTACTATTTGGAGTATATCATTTGAGAGGCTGCTTCTGTTATTAGTTAAAATATTACAGCTTCACATTTATAGAAAGCATGTTGGAAAGAGAAAATGAGTATAGAATGTTTCATCTTCGTGATGAGATCCATTTTACTGGTTCTATCATTACTTTTCTTCCTTTTGAGGTGGATTCTTGACTTGTAAACGTAGATGCTTAACAAAAATCTATTTCTGCTGGGGTAGCTAAAATTTACTGAGCTGAGCTCCGCAATATAACACAATATTTACAACCAGGTCTTTCGTTATTTGATGTTGGTGGTCCCGAGTAACGTAACGTAGTCTCTAACGCTCTCACGTTTAGTGCTAGCGGTCACGGGTTCGATTTGCGGTAGGGACACTTGGTCGAAAAGGTAAGGTATAACAGGAAAAGGTAAGGTAAAGGTTTTTTAGGTCAGCCGTACTGAAAGAGTTTTTCCTCTTAGTTTTCTTCATTCTGTCCAGGCAAATGACGCCATAATACCTAACATACAGGTTCCAGGCCGCTTTCCTCGTTAGTGTTGTCGCCAAGGGACGTCATTCCTTATACGTGACGAGCTTTTAAGGTCCTAGTTGCCGATACTGGCCAGGAAGTATATATAAATAAATACTGTTTAATGTTTCTATGTTAAATCCACAGTTATTTTCCCGTATCTCGAACTTAATAGGATTAAAATTTACGTAAATTTCACTATGTGGATAAGAAAGGTATGCTATGCTTTATATAAAGTCAGAAAAGAAACATCCATCAGTTGATGTGAATTCGAATAACTTATTCCGCTACTTACAAGTATAATGGAACTTTCACTTTTGCCTAGCAAGTTTTACTCTGAAGACTAAGGGAGACGGACTATCATAACGAAATTGTATTATTATGAAATAATTGATGGAGTTAAAGGAAAAGGTAGAATCCGTAGAAACTGGAAAGTAAAGGAAAACTGAAGAATCACCAATGTTGTCCATCACAATCTAATAGATTTGGATCGAACAAGATGTGAACTCCCGACTTATACACATTATTTTGCGTGTTATATATAATGTGAGATTAATTCCTGTATAGAAAGATAGCGACCTCCATTGGCTAGCAAATGTACTAGGGTGGTAACTGCGTAAGAATTAAAAGACATGCATTTGCATGGACGCTTCCAAGAATCATTTAAAGAAAAACTTACAACCAAAACATTTTTATTCAGAATCAGCCATATCGAGCAGTTGTACACCTTTTTTCTTCACAATTTCCACAATTGTCAGCTAAGCAAGCGTTCATATCATCCTGCCAGTTTGTGAATGTCTTTGAAAATTCATCGTCAGGTAGTAAACTGAAGAAAACTTGCGCTGCGGTGATCACTTCTTTGTTAGTTATAAAATGACGATCACGTAAAGCGGGCATTAAAAGGGAAAATAGCCAAAACGTTACAGGGTGTAAAGTCCAGGCTGTATGGATGCGGAAAAAATGTATATTTTTCTTTCCGTTGCGTATGCGGGCTGGCGTTATCGTGGTGCAATATGAACGAGTTCTTCAAATGCGGCCTCTTTTTTGGTTCGTGCTAGTGTAGCCCCTTCGGTCCCCATGTCCACATTTGTGCACACAAATTGATATATTTTTCCTGATCGTTTCGTTAATTCTGCTCGATTAATTCCTGGCGTACATACGCGTGGACGTCTGAACACCTCATAGATTTTTTTCCGGTAAGCTCGAGTGCAAGTGGCAACTGCCTTTCAATTGTTTTTAGATGGCAGATGTTAGTGGAACACAGACTTTTGTAAGTTGGAAAAGCAAGTATAATTTTTCCCAAATATACCGGTATTATTGCTACAATCAAGATATTTTTGTGATAAACAATTAAAGTTTCAGAGACTTGTTGGCGATTATTAGCTTCGCTTTATTTTTGGAGAACGAAAAATAATGAGAACTTGTTTTTTAATGTCTACAATTGTGTACACTGGTTTTATATTAGATAATTGTTTCTTCATATTCTTTCGCATACTTTTTTAGGTTTGTTTTGCTACAAAATTATACATGTTAGAAACGAAACACGATATAAATGTATTGAAAGAAATAAAATGTCTACTATTAACGATAGCATTATTTCATTTTCATTATTAAAAAGTATAGAAAAATTTGTAACTATAATAATTTCTACTATTTGTGCTAATCATTGTTGTAACAAATATTGCAAGCATTATAGTCAATGGTTTCGTTCTTTTTATTCTTTGGAGAGCTAACCACAGATGTTCTAGATTTGCTTTAGGGTTCAGATATCGACGATCCAGATAAGTATCCAGATTTTATGGATAATGACTCCAGTAATTCTAGCAGTTGTAACGGTTAAACGGCACACATATAATTTTTAAATTGCCCCCACTATCCACAGTCCTGCGAGAACAGACGTCACCCCACTTCCCCCTTTAGAATATAAAATTATAAAAGGAGAGAGAGAGAAGGAGAATTCCATTCCCCACGGCTGAGAATAATGACGACGTGGAGTGATAGGTTCAATACTGGACAAGGCTTATTTATTTGCAAATAACTCTAATAAGATTACCAGGAGAATTTCTACGACTACTTGTAAATGTAAAAGTCTTTGTAACAAGTGAAAAATTTTTATTATAACAAATCCGAAAGATATATATATATATATATAAAGAAAGAAAATATTTAACCATTTAACAAGTAACAATAGCATAAAATAGAAATCCCCGTTAGCAAAACTTCAAATTATTTTCTTTAAAAAGTTTTGATTTCAAGTAACAATTTTTTTTTTAAGTTAGTATTAAATCCAATAATAAATCCAATGTAGAAAATAGAAACCTTTACAATTATTCTTCTCAAAATGTATGGAACTCAAAGCTACTGTTAAGTGGCTTCCCAAAAAGAATGAAAATGTGGGAGGAAAGAAAATCTTTAATGGGTCAATACGCATGAATCACGAGCGATAGCTCAACTGTAATTCAATAGTTTCCTATTCCTTTTTTTTTCATTAACAAAAAATTCTAGGAAATTTATCATTCATTTTAATGTCTCCACTTGCCTAAAAGTTTTCCGTAACGGCAGTATATTCAATTCCTGACTAGCAACTTTAATATAGCTTGCAATAAAACAAGAATCAAAATGTATTAACTTTGAGGCTCAAGTATGCCTACATAAACCATTTAAGTTACAATACGATTAACCATGTTACTTTTCTTTTCTTTTCTTTCTCTGTTTTTAGAAAATTTATACTTCCATAATTAACATATAATACTGTCAAAACCCGAATAAACTTAATGATCAGGGTCTGTTATAATATTTAAAGAAGTTAATAAGGAAAGATTCACATTACGGAGAACGTTTTAAAGACCCATTCTTTGATATTTTAAACGACCTATCTCACTCACCTCATTTGTAGCACTGTTCCGAGCTCCTTGCTTAGAGCGAAAACTTCAGCAGCAACGTGACGTCATCTCGAAAGGCACGAAGCTTGCGCAACCAACACTCACGGTTACTTATACAGTGCTTCCAACTCAGAGAGAATTAACCAGCTTTGCAGTAAGCCGGAGTTTCATCTCACATTTTTCTCTTTACAATATTTTATTTTATTATGAAACTTGGGTAGGTTACACAGTGAAGATAGCGATTGTGATTTTGCAACAGCCGAAAATGACAAGCAATAAATTGTTGTACTCGCTATCTGGTCTAAAGAACTTAATTACATACACGAGGTTATTTGGCCAATCAGAGAAGGGTCCATTTAGTTGTAGTGCAATACGTTCAAATTTGAATTTTAACTACCTCAGAATTTTGTCCATTTTTGTTCAACCAAGAAAAAATTGTGTACAAACCAAATAAAAGACGGAGGGCCATTTCAAAATGTTGCCACTTCAATTATATTTACTGCGACATATTCTAAATGAACAAATTTGTGATTGGCCAAATAACTTTGTGTAGATAACTCAATTCTTTAGGTAAATAACGAGTACAATTTATTGTGTACCATCTTCGTCTCTTGCAACACTGCCATCGCTATCTTTACTGCTAGAGTTATTGGAGTCATCATCCATAAAATTTGGGTCACTACCTGAATCATCGATATCGGAACACTAAAGCAAATTTAGAACATCTTCTGTCATTAGCTCTCCTAAGAATGAAAAGAACAAAAACATTGACTATATGCTTGTTTTTGAAAAGTAGAGATGAAAATTGCTTTTGTTCCACAAAGATAAGAAAATGGTCAGAAACTCAACAAACAATTTGATGTGTCATGTTATGTTCAAGAAAGAAGAAAAATGTAAAGAAAACACAAGGATGTTATAAATAGAGGATCTGCCCATATGTATCTTCATCCTATTAAATGGATGAAGTCAAAAAACAACCGAGCATAGACACGTCTGATTGGCTACTTTTGTTTCCGCCATGATTGTTGGCTCAAAACATTGCGATGCTATTGGGCGGAGTGGGCAGAGTAGGGGTGGTGAAACTATGACGTATGCTTTCAAGATTTTGTTGTAAGGGCAGATCTCTATTTTATAAGATCCTTGAGAAAACATTACTAAATAAAATAGTATAGTATTCCGTTCATGCTATTTTGAGTATATAAATGTAGCTGTTGTTTTATTGTGTCACAACAATGTAATAGTATGTCAGAAGAAAGGTGTAGTATAGCGAGAATCGGAATAAAATGTATCATAATTGTTCACAAATATTTAGATATGCAATTGCTCGTTACTGAACCAATGTGCACAAACGTGGACATAGTATTTTCTTGTAAAACAATAAACAAATTCAAATTCTGAAAAATAAATTTAAAAATATAATTTCAAATGATGCGGCATACAAACAATTGAAAGATGGTTTTAAAAGGTTGGTAGTCTGGGACCGAAGGGGGTAGAGTCTCGATGACTCCTTGGTGGTACACTGCATTCACCGTTTGCCCAGGAAGGACAATATGTTGGTACACCATGCTTCTTCGATCCCAAAATACGATTAGCATCACTTTACCTACTCTCATCTGTTATTGCATTTTCTTCTTGCGAGGCAACTGTGGCGACTTCTATGTGCTGTTTTCTTCTTTTGTAAGCGGATTAAAGTCATGGACCTATGCTTCATCGGCAGCTATGATTCGATTAAGAATGATGGGATACGTCTCTTCCAATGAGTACAAACCAGTGATGTGCCGTAAATTAAAATTTTACGTCTACGCGATTGTCTACTGTAATCTATACGTAATCTACATTACACCTTTTCTCGTGTAGAGTATGTAGACAACCACGATCAATAGGGATGCGCTCGAGTCGAGACATGTCTCGAATCTCGACTCGACTCGACTCGAATTCGAGTCGAGATTTGAGTCGAGACACACTTTGTAAAATTCGAGATGAGTCGAGACAAACGTATTTCTCGACTCGAATTTTCGAGTCGAGACACGAGTCGAGTCGAGACAGCTCCTAAAAATCTCGACTCGACTCGAATGTCTCGAAAATCTTTCTATAACTTTTAATATTATTTTGAAGAAAGTACTTATTCAGAAACACTCGACACGAGAATTTCGGAAACTGCAGGACTTGTCAGGTGTTCGAGGAGTGTTGTGGTGAGTGTCTTCAACAAGTGGTGAAACTAAGGGGAAACGACGTCCAAACGTCGAGGGGTTGGGCGCCCCCCACCTCATTACATTTGTCCGACGTCGTAGGCTGGGCAGACTAGTAAAACAGGACAGGCAGCGAACTGCGTCGGAACCAACATCAGAGTTTAATGCTGGGCAAAGTACAAGTGTGTCTGAACTAGTGTTGAAAAATTTCCGGAAATTTTGAACATGTTGGTAAAAAAGTTGTTTTCGATTTCTTTCTTGAAATATTGGAAAAATTGAAAAAATAAAAATATTTGTATTAGGTTAATTTTACTAGTAATCATATCTTTTTTCTTCAAACGCGTAAGTTCAATAATTTCAATATTGCCAACATTAAAAAAATAGCACTCGAAAATAAAACTATCCCAATCATTATCTTACGCGTATATGTTTGTCCCCAGAAAAGTTTATATCTTTGTCTCCAGTCCTTTCGACAATGAGATCTTGAACCCACAAGTGCTAGAAACGTGCCATTTTCATTGGTCGATTCCAAATTTTGTGTAAATTGTCCAGTTTTATTTGAATATTAAAAGAAAAAAATGGCCATTAGTTCTTTATTAAAATTTTAGGGGTACAGTGGAAGTACTGAAATTTTTGTAAAAGTAAAGCATCATACTCGATAAGTTATATATTCCAACAGCGCATAGTTGTATATAGGGGTTGTATATCTCTCAGGGTTTTGTTTCATGGCCAAATTATAAGAAAACGAAGGATAACCATTTCTTCAGTCTAAGATGAATCTTCATTGTTTGGGCAGGTTTTTTTTTTTCACAATGAACTCCGTATATCTCTGACATAATTAATTGTGTGTGTAATTTATTTACTTATTACATAATGCATGCAAAAAGAAAGGAAACACTGGTCATATATGAATTAGAAATTCCAACTACAAGTGGGCTCAAATCTTGCAAACGGTGCGAAATATTGAAAAAAAATAATCGAAAAAATTTCCCGTTTATGATACCCCTTGCCGATTTTTATGAGGGCGTCCTTAACTTGTATCTGTAAAGGGACATGTGCAGATATGAGGAATGACAAGGAGATTCATGCTCATATGTGAATGATGCGCTGTGTAGAGAGCGCAGGTTCAGCTAGTTGAAAATTAATAGTCTGCACTTATTTATATTATATCGTTTATTCGTGGATGTGCATTAATTACAGAACTTTTACAGTTACATACGAGCCTACCAACATGAAGTTTCTGTTGCAACAAATAGGTCTCTTGAATGAAACCGAGTTCTTAATATGCTCTTTGATCTAGTGAAGTTTTGTTAATTTTAACCAAATCACTTCTTAAGAGAAAGAGCAGTAGGCAAACTTCACTAATACTCATGCACTAAAACATATAATTACTATTATTTAGTATTTTAATATAGACACTTATATAAACTTTATGTACAAAATCCTGTATGTAAACAAACAAATGTTTTCTAGTGCGACAGATTATATATTACAATCAAAATGAAAGTGACTATGTTTCTAACTTAATAGCTCCTGAATCTTCAGACCTACCTCGATAAAATTTTCAACAAAGGTAAGGTTCGGGATGATTTTTATCATTTCACTTTGAAGGTGCAACTTTAGGTAACGGGAGAAGGGAAAATGACAGATATTAGTGTCGAATCCATAATTTTCGGGGTCGCTGAAATGAACAATGACACTTCCGATGCCGTTTAAATCAAAATTTGGCCCCACAACTTGGAGAGGGAGAAGATATATAAAATTACTGAAAACGACCGATATTACTGTCGAATCCATAGTTTTCGGGCTCGCTGAGATGAACAATGACTCTTCCGGCCGTTTAAATCCAAATTCATATTATATATACATATATATATATATATATATATATATATATATATATATATATATATATATATATATATATATATAGAGAGAGAGAGAGAGAGAGAGAGAGAGAGAGAGACATGATCGAAAATGGCCGAAAATCGAATCCATACTTTTCGGGGTCCCTGAGATGAACAGAAGATGCCGTTTAAATTCACATATTCAGCCCCATTAGTACTCCTAAGAGGGAACGGGTACTAATGGAACAGGTAAAAGTAATTGAAAATTACCGATATTAGTGTCGAATTAATAGTTTTGGAGCTCGATAAGTTCATTGGTGACAGTTTTGGTGCCCTTTATGTCCAAAATGAAACGTATTCTCCCCGTGCAAGCTATTCGGCTAGTCTGTAATAATAACGAACGGAAGTTTCACATATTCAACCCTTTAATATATTTGTCGCTGCTCAAATTTACTCACTTGTGCGGTATATGTGTAAATAAGATCATTTCTCTTTTTAAGTTTTTCGAAAAATATAAAAATAATAAAGAGGGAAGATTTTACCAGAAATTAGGAAACTAAAAAGTAAAATTAAAACCTGTTGCTTTAAGTATTTTTCCTGTTAGCAAAATACATTGTATATATATGCTGCAAACATGTTACAGCAGGTAAGATTACTAGCATCAGACGAAGAAATAGTTTTTAAATTATATTTTCCGGTTTTTGCTAATATTCCCGAACAATTATTTTTTAATTAATGGGTTCAAATTTTTTGGAAATTTTACCGACCTTGATAAAATTTTCAACATAAATGAGATTCGGGATGATTTTTATTATTTCACTTTGAAGGTGCAACTTAAGGGAAGGGGAGAGGGTAAAATGACAGATATTAATGTCGAATATTCGGGGTCGCTGAAATGAACAATGACACTTCCGATGCCCTTTAAATCAAAATTCGGCCCCACAACTTGGAGGAGGGAGAAGATATATAAAAATTATTGAAAATGACCGATATTAGTGTTTAATCCATAGTTTTCGGGGTCGCTGAGATGAACAGTGACAATTCCGGCCGTTTAAATCGAAATTCAGTTCCATTAGCAGTACTATAAGGAGGGATGGTGACATGTAAAGATAATTGAAAATTACCGGAATTAATGTCGAATTCATAGTTTTGGGGCTCCATAAGTTCATTGGTGACAGTTTTGTGCCCTTTGTGTCAAAAATGAAACGTATTCTTCCCGTGAGAAGAACGGGTATTCTGCTAGTCTGTAATAATAACGAACGGAAGTTTCACATACTCAACCCTTTAATATATTTCTTGCTGCTCAAATTCACTCACTTGTGCGGTATATGTGTGTATGTATAAATAAGATCCTCTCTCCTTTTAAGTTTTTCGAAAAATATACAAAGAATAAGGAGGACTGCGAGACGGAGTCAAGCGGGCTGCGGCTCAATTATTATCTGGGGAACATCCACGTGAGCATCCACGTGTCTAGTGGAGCTCGCGCAAGGCACCATGACGGCCGAGGCGTATCGCACACTGCTTGCAAAATACGGACACCCCTTCATGACGATCATGTTTCCCAACGGTAGTAGGATTTTTCGACAAGATAATGCACCATGTTACAAGGCCAGGAATGTGATGGAGTGGTTCTAGGAACACAGGAGCGAGTTCCAAGTGATGTGCTGGTCCACCGACTCGCCGGGTCTGACGCCAATCGAACACATCTGGAATGTGATTGAACATGACGTCACGGCGCATCGCCCCCTCCCCGGAATTTACGGGAATTAGGTGAGCTGTGTGTGCATATGTGGTGTCAACTCTTTCCGGCGACCTACCAAGGATCATTGCGTCCATGCCAAGACACGTCGCCGTTGTTATCCGTTCCAAAGGTCAACATACTGATAATTAGGTAGGTAGTCATAATGGTCTGGCGATGTGTGCGTATATTTTAACTCGTACATTTTGTCTCGACTCGAATTCGAGTCGAGTCGAGACAGAGACTGTCGAGTCGAGACACGAGTCGAGACAGAAACATATTTTCGAGTCGAGACTCGAGTCGAGACAACATTTTCTCGAGACGAGTCGAGACAGGCTTAAATCTCGACTCGTGCGCATCCCTAACGATCAAATGTAAGAAAAAATGGCTTAAGTTTAGAGTTGCCCCTCCAGTCTGAAGGTGCCCTTATACTTTGCAACATGCAATAAACAATGATTAAAGTATTAAAAATTGTTACGTTTCACGTAACTTCAGTACTCCGTGAGCTTCACAAAAATTTAAAAGGTTTTCTTCATTATTTTTGCACATCCGTTACACCTGTTCGCCATATTTGCCATATTTTACAACTACCATGCTGCTGAAACCTTCCGCGAATGCTTCCGCATCCGGCAAATAGTACTAACTTCCACTTATCTTTCCTCGCATTCAGGGCCGGCGCTAGCAGTTTTGCCGCCCTGGGCGGTACTATCACATGCCGACCCCTTAATCCGCAAACCTTATTTTGACAGAAGACGTTCAAATGTTATGAAAAAGATGCCCCGCTTAAAAGCATGTATGAAATGGAAAAGTAAACAAAAAATTGAACTACTTCTCTCGAATGCTTACGTAATATTTGAGGGGCCACGATGGCTCAGTGGAAGAGTGTTCAGCTGTGGTGCATGTGGTCCGTGGTTCGATCTCAACTCGCGCTAAGTGAATTTTGTGATGGACAAACACCGTGTGCGTGGGTCCTCGGGGTTCTCCCGTTTCTTACCACCTTCTTCATTCCACCATTTTCATAATTTCTCATCATCATTGTCTGCTTTAACCTAGTCGACATAATTGTGGGACGTAAAACTCAAAGATTACTTTTTTTAATTTTGCTTACATACTCCATATATCACACAATATTTAGTATGCTCGATTTCGCTGTGCACCTGTGACGTACAGCAGCGCATACAGAAAATAAAATAAACTGCTTTAGTCACGGCTAAGAATTTTAATTTTAAAGCTTATTTTATATCAAAAGGTGTTTCCAATAGAGTATGGAGCATAAAGATAATAGAGTGAATCAGATATTACGGCAAAACTAAGTGATTATACTTTAATTGAAAGAAATTTCTTAGTTTGACACGAGCAAATTCCATTATCACATTCGCATAGTCCAATGTTTCAGCCAATTCGTGTTCTATCGCTAGACCACACAAGCGTGTTTTAAACGTGCAAGACCGTAGATAGTTTTTAATAAACTTAAGTTTCGTGAAATTTCTTTCTCCACTTGCCACTCTTACCGGTAAGGTTAACAGAATCCTAAGTCATGGGAGCAAAGTCATGTTCCTTAATTAATTTTTAAGTCCCTTTTGGTGACCTTTCAGGCTTAATTATAGCGGATAACACTTTCAGTTCGTCTTTCAAATCATTGAGGTTAATATCTTTCGGTTAGGTGTGTTAAAATGCTGGCAAGTTTAGTCACTTTTCAGACAAAAGTTCAGGTGGTATATCTTTAAGATTATTTATATCGTAAAGAAAATCGAAATACTCGCTTTGATGTTTAAGTTGCTCAAACCATTCTCTTAAAGCTAACACAATCACGTCTAGAACTTTGTAATAAAACTCGATCTTGTATCTTATTTGTGGATCTTCAATAACTTCATCCTCTACCTCGTACTGAAACTCTCTCTTATTCTTTCGACTTCGAGCATACACTGTATTACCTATCTGTGGATCATCCATATCTAATACTGATGCCAACTCTATCGCATCAACTAAAGTAAGATTGAAACTTTGCATCATTTCTTCTCGTCTCAAAGTACTCAAATACATGTTCAAGAAATCCGACTGTATCCAGCATATGACAATCAGTGCTTTGGAGACTTTTGGTTACTATGTTTATGTGGAGTAAAAAGTCATACCATATAACGAGTGAGCAAAGGAAAGTAGCCACGCAGCTGGTTTGAAATACACAGAGCATCGTGGGTGACCATTCTATCTGAACTATTGTCGTTACTTATTTAAAGCAAGGCATCATAAACCTCCTCTATTTGATATCTAACACGTAAGTTGAGTCAGAGCATCAATTCGGCTCTCCCACCTTGTGGTGCTTAATGGTTTTAAAATGAGACTGCTACTGTGTTCCTTTAGTATGGCCCAACGTTGAACTATACAAAAACTGAAACGGCGTACTGAGGTGCTGTGGCTGCATCGTTAACGACAAGGTTTAATGAATGACTACTGCAAGGAACATAGAAGGCTCGGGAATATATTTCTAAAATTCTCTTCTGAATACCTGAATGTTTGCCTTTCATATTGGGACCATTGTCATATCCTTGGCCCCTCATGTCTTCGATAGGAATGTTCATTTCCTTTAATGTTAATTAATAGTACTTCTGTCGGTCCTAGGCCAGCGGTGTCTGTTACCGGTATGAAACCAACGAGTTTTCAACCAATTTGTAAATTCATTAAAAACTCGCTGCTAGAACCTAAATGTCTCTAGATGCTGCAGGCTAAATGCCCTGTCTCAAGTGGAAGTGTACCTTTTGCATATTTGGAGTGGAGCATTAGAATATTGCTGAATATATATATATATATATATATATATATATATATATATATATATATATATATATATATATATATATATATATATATATAAAACACCTTGAAAATCTTATCCACCCTAGCTGAAAATCTTCGCCGCTGCAAGGGAAATATTGAACGAGATACCTGTGGCTGGTAGTTCGATAAATGAAAAATGAGGGGGAATGCTGTGAATTTCCTGAGTAAGTAATTTCCTGAATGTGAGTGAAGTAAGTTCAATTACATTCTCAGGCGAATACGGTTTTATGTTTCCATTTGTGGGCCTATTACGAAGCATTATATTTTGATAGTATTCTTTTCTTTTTCAAATTTTGCCGCCCATTAGACTTGCCGCCCTGGGCGGTGGCACGACTCGACCCCCCCTCGCGCCGGCCCTGCTCGCATTAAACATAACTCTCCTGCCGAACTTACATTCCTAAACATCAAATAAAAACTTTAAATTATCATTTCTTACCTCATTTCTCCTGTAAATTTTCGTGATTTTTATAAAAAGCGGAGGGGTAACTCTAAACTTAACCCCTGTAAAAACTATACACTCCTTGAACACAAACACATTGGATCACTTTTATCCAGTGCTCGAAGTAGGGATATTTCATACCAGCACCTTAGGAGAATTACGATGAGCGTACCCCCACCTCAGAAGAATATGATCAGCATATCTCTTATTGCTTTTGGCAAAAATTAACTTTGGGTCGCACAGTGACTTCAACCGCGTCTAATCAGTCCTTCTACTACTACTGCATCCACTACTACTACTTCTACTATTAGTGCAATCAATTTCGAGATCAGAACACAGCGCGCCCTGTGGGGCTTCTTACCTGCCCTACTACTACTTGCAAGTGCAACCCAAAGTAAAGAGTTACCTTGCTTTTTTTCACGTTCCGGATAACAAGGGGGTATGTTTACTCTGTTCTGCACATACCACTTCCTTAGATTTCCCACTTCGAGCACTGCTTTTATAATGAAACTTACAAAACTAATTCTCATCTGTGGGCTTTCAGTCTTGAAGCTGCTGTATTTTCCAATTTTTTCCTGCATATTTTACAAAATTCATAATATTTTTCATTTTCTTTCATCAAGACGAAACTAAGTATTCGAAAGTTACTATTCGCTGGTCTAGGCATTTTATTTTGTACGCAATTTCGCAAGGTAACGACAAAAGAAAGCTCCTTTATTGTCCACGACGCCATATTAAATTACGTGTTGTTGACATATTCTACATAGTCTACGTAGTTTACATTGTCTACGCATTGTTGACACGTAAACGTAAACTATCGTTTTTTACGTGTAGACGCACATCTCTGGTACAAACATCCACACGCTGCTGCATCTGTTCTGCTGTAATTCTAAATGATAGCGAGAAACTGTTTCTTTTTATGGATTGAGCATCCAAAGAACTGGATTCCTCCCGTCTTCCCGCATTGTAATCGGAAGTTATGGGTCTACTACTTCTGATTTCAATATAAAATTTACAGAGTTTGGGAGTCAATTGTAATTTCACAACGTGAGACGAAAATCACTTGCTCGAAAATTAAACCCTAACAGAGAACCAAAATTCACGATTGTCACATGTTTTCTTCAAGCAGCTGAACAATGAAGCAAAAATTCTGATTTATTATGGGGTTAGGCTCATTAAAAAAATGAATAAGCCATTCGATTTAATATGAAGATTTTTTTAACTTATGGATCTACCGTCACATTTTTTTTTAATATGGGAATTTTTGATAGACGGAATAGAATTATCTCATTTTAGAAATTCGACCCTAAAAGAACTTAAATTACAATATGGTTGCATATTTGTTTTGAACCTTTGACCATAAATGCACTAAATATGACATATGAAGTATTTTTTTAAGGGAGAGAGAGAGGGAAGACTATAATAGATTAGAACTGTTCAATATTGACGTCGCAAAAGGAGTGAAAGGGGGAGCAAAATGTTCGCAGCTGGCACGCGAAAGAGAAAGAATTCTCTATCTGTCTTCGGAAACCCCCGTCAGAATTGTATGAATACTATTTAGCTCCTCAACTAACTTTATAACAAAAGTTTTCCTAACTTGTTTTTAAGATTTTGACTCAAATCAGTTAGGGAGCCACTTTCAACTTCTTTCGTATGCACTCTTTAAGGCTGTTTTACTACGACTATTACTGCCAAGAATGAAGATTCAATCTCTGCTCATTATACATATATATAGCAACTAGATATTACATCCCTGTATTATCTCTCTATTAAAACAGAATGTAATAAATATACTCAGGAAGTAGTGCATATAGGGAAGTATACGGCGTATATCCGCCTAGCATTTTAAAGTTCAGCTTATATTTATCTTAAAGGTATTTAACAATAAGTTGTTTATACGCTATATGTTTGAAAACAGTCGAGTAGTTAGTTACCTGTCAAAACTTCTAGCATTACCTCAGGGAATATACTATCATTCCTGGTTTCAACATTGGTCACCATAGAGAAATATCGCTAAGAGATAATGGAATCTGATTTGTAAATACGAATCTGGCGCTCCAGGAGTGAAATACATTTCTGAACTTATTCCTCTGTTCAGTCTAAAATATTCAATTGGAGTGATCAGTCTAAAATGTTCAAGTTTTAATACTGCATCTCCATTTTCTGAAAGTCTACTATGAGTTTGCAATTATTATTTATAAAATGTTGTTTAAAATACGAAATCATTGTTCAGCAGAAAATATGGCCATTCTCACGAGTCACATAAATTCTAGAAATTTCCAATTTCGTATCGCATCCCACATCTAAGGCCAAATTATGATTTTTGGCTTCTTTGAGATTGACATCACTTTCCTGGTACAAAGTAGAATAAAACGCTGACCTCGTATATTGGATATTGTGAGTTCTACTGGGAGTCGAACTCTGGTCTCCTAGCGAAAGGTTATTTGTTCATTACAACTAACCACATCCGCTATGCAAGTTCATAACACACAGCAAATGGAAATATCATATATCTAAATTCAATACTTGAAAACAGTGATGATTTCTTGAAGTGGCTCGATAAAGAAAAATCCCCCGGAACTACGAAAATTCCGTCTGATCGGACCCAACTTGGATTACCAATATGTTCGCAGTACTACTTTTACGGTGTTTAATTAAAATCCCCCCAGGGGTCAATTTTCTGAAATCGTCATTGCTTGTTAAAAATATTTTATTTTACTGTTATCAATTTGCTGAATACTACTGAATGTACCGGTAAACTTTAAAATATACAACAAAAGACACTAAATAAAAGGGTTCACTCGAGCAGACAGTTCTACCAAATAGAAAATTTATAGATAAAATACGATGTGAAGCATTTTTCGTGAAGAAATGAGAGTGTGAATTACTGTCAGTGCAAAGCATATTGAAATTAATTTTGAGTGATAGTGAAAGTATTGTATGTGTAAGTGTGCTGTTCGACTATCCTCGTTTATTCGCATACTTCCTGTCGCTGATGAGCCTGCTCCCTACCGATACACCCCCTCGCTGACGCTCGGTCATTCCTGCTGTGCTCCTCTTCTGACTTGGTTAGATAGCATTCTTGCTTTTCAGTGGCCACCTAGCATAAGTTGGTTCGTTTTCTATGCAGTGTAGTTTTTATGCCGTATATCTACACTATATTTATGCTGAGGCCTCCTGAAATCAATCTACGAGTAGTAATGGAGCTCCTCATTTAGTGCACGCTCTACTAAAAGAAATACAAAGCTCCAACCTAAAATGTGAGAAATGTGTCAAAATATGGTAGAACCGTCTGTTCAAATAATGTCAAATAAAGTAGAAGCCACTAACACAATTATTTGCTCACTGCACTATAAACATGTAAGTCAAATACACGGAATGTTGAGCCGAAGAAACACTCTAGGCAGACAAGAGAGGTCGCATGAAATGTTATTGATAGAGTTATCCAGTAATCCCTACGGCTACGAATAAATACAATCACAATAACCTTGATAGAATAAAATAAGAACACTTTATGTAATTTCAAGTGATATTCTATCTACAAAACTCTAAGGAAAATGATACACCTACAGGTTTGCAAGTAAACCATGCCGCTGAAACTCAGTTAAAAACGCGTTATAAATTAGTTGGTAGTATGTCGGACACAGTGTATTTGCAATATTATTGATAATGATATCTTTAGAAATTCTTTCATATTTCTAAAGTAATTTGGAAGAACTGAGAAAGTATACAAGGGTTTTTACCTTCTTCTAATAGCCCCTATGTCCTGTCACGTCACAAGAGTACAATAGTTGGTACTTAAATAGTAGTACTCGAGAGAAAGGAAAGTTTTAACCAGTAGTGAAAACAATAAGACAGGGTTAGAAAAAAGGACATCATCATCTCAGGTCAGTAATCTCTCGTTTGGGTTGACTCACCTTTTCAGCCTTCCTATCCAGGGCCATACTTTTCATTTCTTTGTAGCGTATTTTTCCTTATATCTTGTATTACTTGTTCCATACATTTTAATCGCGGCCTTCTGTAGGTATTTTTTCTTCTGCAATTCCCTCCATAGCTACTAACGTGATTCTTCCATGTCTCATAATGTCTCCAATCATCCTATCTTCTGTTATCGAAATATTTTTCAATATACTCCTTTTCTCTTCTACCATGTACAATGCTCTCTCATTTGATACCTTGTCCATACATCTAATTTTCATCATGCTTCTATAGCACCATATTTCAAAGCCTTTCATTATACGTATTTCCTCTTCTTCTAGTGTCCATGTCTCACATCCATACAATACCACACTCCACACATATGCTTTCATTAGTCTTTTCTTCAGTTCTGCGCGGGAAAAGGATATTAAAAAGCAATTGTTGAGTTAAATTGATTTTAGTTTAACGTCCCTTTCAGCAGCGAGGCTATATGAGACGTGGACCTACTGCTTAACGTGGAATCCGAACCACATGGCCTCCCACCAGGAATCGAACCCGAGTCCCCCACACCAAAGGCGCGTACGTTGACCGTGAACTCTTGAATCAACATGTTTTTGGAAAATGTTTTTGAAATAAAGGAAAATGTTTTTGAAATTATATTTTTTTAGGAATTGTGTTTCAACAGGACATTTCGCAGAAATTAAAGAAAAGATGAAAATATAGAATCTTCCAATGTATATTTTTGATAAATGGAGAGCTCTTAGACTGTAATGGTAAATCAATCACTGTATGTTGGAAAAAAGAAAATGAAACATCTGAGAATTAAAATGATCAGAAGAAACTGGAAGGAAGAAATTTTACTGAGTATATTATATTGTGATAGGCAGAAGAGCCTTTTCAGGTGCGAATTACCGGGGGGTATGAGGGGGAATTTCGCCCTCAATCACATTTAGTCCCTCCCACCCCCAAAAAAAGAAGTCAGCTGAAGTATCCCCACCAGGGATGCTCGCTTTCTCCCCCAAATTACGCTTAGTATAACGCCAAATTTCATTGATTTTTGTCATTTCTTGTAAGTTTAATCTTCTAGCTGTACCGTATTTCGAAATGAGCGAGTAAACTATTCAGTTTTGGTCATTTCTAATTTCCCCACTATTTTCACCGTTGTTGTGTTGAACTATATTATTATGACGACGGTTTTACTTGCAACCATACCTTCGTATCATTCAGTTCGTCACCGTTCGTGAATTTGAATGTACTAATTGCGTGAAACAAAATCATATATGGATTTATAAATGCTCTTAGCGGTTGACCAAGAAGAAACAAATAGCTTCTTCCACTATACTTGGGGAAGATCGGACATGTCATATTCATCCTTTACATTTGTATCGATTATCATTTTATTTTAATTTTAGTGCTGGTATTCTTTGTTAGCACATGGTCCTCATTCCCTAGTAGTTTGCATGTATGCAACTCAAAGAGTTGCATTTAATTTGTGGCAATTAACATAGTAATCAGTGGCTTTTATAGTTTACGCAGGGTTGTCGTATTTCAAAAACGAAAATCCTGTATGCTACTAAATTACGAGAATCTTTGAAATGCTTAAAATGCAAAAAAGCGTTATATACTAATTTGCTTTCTTCCATTAGATAGAGTTGTTCCAGTAATAGAGTTGTACGTAATCACGTTTTAGTCTACTTTCTTCCTAGTTAAGCAAACATAAGATGATTATTTGCCGCCTCCTCCCGGTAAGCAAATTTTTTTTTTTTTTTTTATTTAATTTCTCAGGATCTGTTATGTGGCTTTCAGTCGGTTTTAGCTCATTCAAAGTATGAAGTTTCCTTTCACACATTTTCTGTTCATGTATTCTTTTTTTCTTCTTGAATGGTCAGCGGAAAATTACTAAAAATATCTGTCTGGGATTATTAATTAAAATATTTCAGAAGCAAGATGCAGATTTAAACAGAGTACTAAAGATAGCAATAAGATTCAGGAGAAAATCTTTTGTCAGTGGCCCAAGGAAAGAAATGCTTCTTTCATGCAAAGCAGTTATATCTTGTATTTATTAAATCCATGTTTTATGTATTCAACATTTCTTTCCAACTTTTGAATTGACATACTCACAAGTTGAAGAGAATAATTATATAACTAATCCTGTATAAAAAGCAAACTATAATATTCCATTCCTTTCTTCTTCGCTGAAATCCGGGACATTTAAGCATCTCGAGAAATATTTTCGGGACTCCGGAACGCAGATCTTGATTCCGTGACAGTCCCGGATTTTCTGGGACGAATGGCAACCCTAAGTTTACGGAAATGAACTTTTGAAACTGTACTCAAAATCTGAGACATATTATCTCGTGGCTATATGTTAACTACACGCTGGGGATGCGCCCCTAGTGAGCAGACACGTTAGTGAAGGTGAGTAAGCGCATAATTGAAGATTTGTTTGAGCATCTGCTAATACAACTGGTTCTCCGTATCATTGTCCGTGTCTGTATAAGAACTTCAACTGGAGCGGGCTTTTTAAAGTTAATCCTTCGTTTTTCCATCTTTCTTTTCGCTGTACACCTTGCTGTCCACGCCAATAATGTTGTCTGGAAAACTTCAATGTAATGTTTATACTTTATTTGAATGAGCTAGCACATAATGAATCAACATAGTTGTAACCTAACAGTAAAGTAATTGTAAGTGTTGACCTCCAGAGCTCCGTCACGGAATCGATATTTGCAAACAAAAAAAAAGTGAAGAGCGCAGCTTTAGCGGGAAGTAGTAGCGCAAGCTCGAAATTTGAATTGAGAGTTTTTAAATATTTGGCCTTCGATTTGACCTTGATGCCAGAAATCGGCACCAGCAACAATCCACTTCTCGTATGATAGGCTAAAACCTAGAGTTTTTTTTTTTTTTTTTTTTTAAGTAAGTCCGGTTTAACTGCAGGGTCCCTACTGGTCAGGGAAGTGAAGGAAAACTCAGAGAAAACCATGTAAGTCAGGGAAAGTCAGGGAAATTTTATAAATTACATTTCTTCTAAAATTAATTGTACAGCAATTTTAGCTTAGACAACCATTAATGATCACAGTATGGAACGTTGGTCAGATTTTTTATGGGTGGTAAGTGGAATGTACGTATGAGCTATTAATTACTATTTGTCTCTATAGATTAAATGTTTTCATATATAAATATTCATCGCTATTTATTCCTTATTTATATATCAGTCATCCGACACCTATCATGAAAGTCAGGGAATTTCCTGCCAAAGGTCAGGGAGAAGTCAGGGAAGATCAGTAGGAATCTTGAACTGATAATTTTAGTGTTTTTCATAATACTGAAGTAGGTTTCCTTTTGCAAGGTTGTGTATAATAACGCAAAGTGGAAGATTTCAATATGAGTGGAAAAATTAATATATGCTTGTAATCATAGCTATCGGTCGGGTCGAATTCGAATTATTAAGTAAATAAACCTTAGATAGCTACGGACACAAGAGTCAGTACAACATTTAAACACATTCAGAAAGGTTAGGTGTGGTGTGTGCATGTCTGACAACATATACGTATGTCGGTAGATTTATTGAATTAATAAATCTCTTATTTATTACAGATGTCATATTTATGTATTGTGGGTGGGGGTGGGGGTAAGGCATTATTGTCTCATTTTAAATTGATACACCTTTAGACTTCACGCTCTGTTGGCCTAATTTTATCCCCCCTCCCCAATATAAATTATCTAATTCGCACACTGAGGCTTTTGCTTACGTTGAACAAAACTAACTAGGAAGATTACTAGGAAAAGAAGTTTTGAGTGGGAAATTCCACTAATGGAGCAGGAACTAGGCCACCTGCTAGTAACGTATTTTCGAAATACACTGAACTCTAGCCATAAGGCATTATGAACGGCGTTACGCTTGGCAATAATGTAGGAAAAATGAATGACGTCTATATCGTGATCCTGTTGGTGGCATTACGCAGGCACGTAGCCAAGGGGTGGGTCCGGGGGGTCCGGACCCCCCCCCCCCTTCGAGACCAGAAATGAAAAAATTAACGGAAGATAAAATAAAAAGAAACGAGAAAAAGAATTAGCGTTTAAAATAAAACAAACGTTTGGTTACTCTTTCTTATGAGCAGCTTTGTGTGGGAAGAAGAGGGGGAGTCAAGTTAAAAATGGATATTATTGCAATGGAGCATTCCGAATTCCACCTAGCTCCATGCTAATTATATGAATTACAAATGATGATCGGTAAACCGGTTCGATCAGATAGACTTTCAGGCAGAGCTTAAGAAATACCAATAATCACTAATAATATGAGTCTGGCAACATAGATTCCAGTTACACTTGTTAAAGAAATTTTCAATTTCGCGGCACTTATCCATTTCGCGGCAGGATTTCACTGCCGAAAGAGATCTCGTTGCTATCCTTAACGGCATTAAACAAAGATAAGAAAAAGAAGAAAAGAAGAACCGAGTTCGAATGACCTCGGAAGACTATATTATTTTCAATACTTTTTTATATTCTTTTACTCGAGATTTCTTCATAGTTTGTTACTAAAATACTTGCTAACACATCCTCATTTTACTGTCCTAACAAACCAATATGGATATGTTGCCAGTAAAATAGTTTAGATTGATCGAACCACAATATTTCATGTCACTCCCCCCTCCAATTAGGAAATCCTGGCTAAAGGAACCAAAATATTTTACCAGTAAAATAGTTTAGAATGATCCAGCCCCTGGGTGTGATAACCTCAGTATTTCGTCATGGACCCCCCCCTATTACGAAATCCTGGCTACGTGCCTGCATCACGAGTCATGACCTACATATAACACAAAGTAAACGCCAGATTTGTCGGCCCTCGTAGTGAGCTAGCACAACATGGTAGCAACGAACGGGTTAGAATGCAATTCAGCATTCATTTGTTTCCGTGCGATGTTGCCAAACGTAATGCCTTCTGGCTAGGGCTGATTAATTTCGAAAATATGCCTGCTGGTAGTTGAAACGGTCAGAAGTAATCAAACAACAATATTATAGGCTTTATATATATGCTCATCCTCTCATACCTAAAGTGTGTAGGATATATACGGTCGGTCCCAACACCGACAACGCTTGGGAGGTGATGCCTGACACCGACACCAAGATAAAATATTGACCAATCTGGGTGCACAAATGCCTGCTTTTGGAGTTATAGGATGCCGAAAACATGAATTTTTAAGGTCTTGCTCCAAAACTATGGGACATACTGTAGTCGGGTCAACACTTTACTTAGAAGCTAATATGTGCGCTATCCAAAAATACGTGTTTTAGAATCCTGCAATGCTCATGCAACAATTTTTATACAGGAAGTTAGGCTATAGCCATATAATTTGAAGTACTATATATTTACCCTCTCCCTCATACGATTAAGACAATTATTACAATTTTTGTAATTCTTAAACAGACAAGATAAATGCTTCCCATACAAAATTACTTTGTATTTCTCGCCGGCTCAACTACAATTCAAGAAGTTTCTCAACTCCGTTCTCCCTAAATATGTTGACTTCTAATGCATTTCTAGAATTCTACACAAATGACATTCGAAATTGAACATAATACATGAACACTTCTATTTTAACCTCTCAATAACATGTATCAATTCGAAAAGCACTTTTCTCTCAACTCAAATTATTCCCGAGACAGGAGCGTCATTTGGGAATGTAACGGGAAGGAGGATTAGCCTCTGAGTTTCATATATATCTACGTCATATCAATAATATAGTAATGTACCAACAAAAAAGGTTAAAACTCAGGCCCGTATCTACGGGGACTATTGCAACCGGGACCCCCTAAATTTTTATTGGGTCCTAAAATTTTCACGGTAGGCTTGCAAATGAACTATAATATAGTGATAAACTATAATATGATATGATCGGGCGCCCCTAATTTCTACCGGGCTCCTACATTTTTGGGCTGGCTACGGGCCTGTTAAACCCTATGTTGAAAATAATTAGGGACACAATGCGTTACGGACTGCTTGCACATGCCTCTATATTGAATGTTAGTTGTCAGGATAGATTCTGTGCAAACAAATCAAGATGAATAATAAATTCTGGGAATCTCTTGCAGTGGCGAATCTAGCTAGGGCAGGCCGGTAGCCAACCCAAAAATGTAGGGGGGCGGTAGAATTTAGGGGGGCCTGATCCAACCATATTATAGTTCATCACAATATTATAGTTCATTTGCAAATCTACCGTGAAAATTTTAGGGCAACCAGTAAAAATTTAGGGGGACCTGCCCCCTAGACCTCCTGGATATTGGCCTGGCCGGGGGTCTAAATTCTCCAGGTTTATATATGCCAAAAATTATTTAGGTTATTATTAATATATTTTTGAAAGTTTATAGTAAACTCATGATATACCGATCAAAGCCTGAGGTCTGGGGTGCCCTCTTTTTTACCTCCTAGATCCGCCACTGATCTCTTGTATGTTCTCTTTAGGTGGAATGTTTAATTATGTTAATAGGCAACTGGAGAATTAGTTGGATTACAAGTGGTAACAGAAGCTAGAAGCTATTATGTGGGTTATGGAAGTAACGTCAGTTCATTTGAGTTTGTAAGGACACTGAAACCTAACTAGGAAGAAGTAATCTTCTAATATTGGCTTAAAGTCAATTCTTTCAATCTAATATTGGCACAGATTGAAAATCATTCTTAACTCTAATACTCTACTGGCCTCACTCAGCAAGAAAAAAATTGAAATGACGCTACTATCTAGGAAGCTAAATACTGATTATTTTCAATTGAATCGCTTAATCTCAATTCAGACTTCAAAGACGGCGACATGTTTATTTTCTTCGTTTACCTAAGTAGATCACAGATGGGCCACGAAATATTCAAGAAAAAATATTTGTATCGTGAGACGAATGATTTCTAATTCTGCAAAATTTTGTTGATTTTTAGCAGAAGAACAAATAAGTATAAAATTATGAAAATTACTGCTATGCGAATGTCGATTCATGGTCTTAGTGCTAGAGTATATTAGTCATTGCCGGAAAGAAATTTGAAGGACATACTTCTAATGTTTCTCCTTAAACAAAACGAATAGCTCCGCCTCTCTTCCTTGACCAATTCGATTTATATAAGAAATGAACTCAATAATAACGTCATTACAACAACTTTTATTAGTGAATTTATAAACATCATATTTTTTTAGAGAGATAAACAAAAAAAAATAATGGACGAACAGGTTGTCTCGACATTCGAAAGGCTTCAGATTTTCGGGGGAGCTAATCTTGTTCGAATCCCACGATAAGCAGTAGGTCCGTGTCTCATATAGCCTCGCTGCTGAAAGGGACACTAAACTAAAATTCTTGCAATCAATAAACAGGCCTCAAAATGCGTTGTATAGTTTCACATAGGTCACTTTAGGTGTCTCTCCAAGGCACCCTTTTGTCCAATCACTGCCAAGTTTGAAGCAAGTCAATCTCCTGAGTCACCCTCTAGCTGAGAGGCGGCCAGCCTTTTAAAGTTGAAGAAATACTTTTCATTTTAGAAATCACCTGCAATCAATTTACATGTTCACTAACTCGTTACAGGGTATTATAAAATAGCAATGATCGATACAGACCATGCTATAGTCTCACGACTTCCTGGCCAACAAGTAGACCAAGCTCGATGCAAAACCAACTCTTACAAAAACTTTTTACCCCAATTATTTTCAATCCAAAGAGTTTAATTTACACCGCTTTTGCTAGTACCAATAAACTCCGAAAGATGCCAGAAGCTTACGTGTTATTGTTGGCAAATGAGTTCGCAGTAATTCCGCTAGATGCCAGTATCCTGCAATAGATGCGATAGGCAAGAGAAATTTACTTTTCTTTGAGCAGGAAACTACATTGTAAGCAAGGAATATTAACCTATTTTATTTCTCCGTCATATGGTTCTCTCTGAGGCTCTTCCCTATGATTAAGCTAGTGAAACACAGATACTCACTATTTCCCTATGTCACTATCAGACACAGACTGTTGCTATTTGGAGCAAAATATATTCCTCTTGTTTTGATCATGTTGTTAGTCTTGTTTCGTTTGCTTTACATTATACCAGTCCAGTTGTGGTAAAGACAGGGTTTATTGCAACATCCCATGTTATACGTCACCCTTTAATAATCAGTGGCGGATCCAGAAGGGGCGCCCTCCTGAACGGGAAATATAACTCCTTTTAGTATTATTTCAGCGAGACGACATTATAAAAGTATTTTTTTTCTATCAATATATTAAACCAATAATCTGCTTTCAATCTATTGTTATCACAAACTTCCTAATATCTCAAAGTGTTCACAATGGGAAATATTTCCCTTCCCCTCCAAACCTTCCATTCTTTTGCGCAAAAATGAAGAAAATCCAACCATCCGTGGCTCATAGATGAATTTAAATGTGACCCCCCGCCCGTGAAGGAAATTTATAATTCTTGCCGCGCCTCCACCATTTTGCTGTATCTTCCTCCATAGGCGCCCGAAGAAAATTTTCTAGGGGGGTGCTCGTCTCCCTGGTTGCTATATTACGTTTGGTATTTTTTTTATTTGTATTAAGAAAATCTTAAGAAATTTAATACAGTTTCGTGAGCAGGGGGCGGGCCCCACCCTGCCCTCCATTTCGGGCATTCATGCCTCCCTTTGGTATGTCGTATGGGCTGTACTGGGCTGTAAACTAAACTTTTATTCTCAAATACCATAGTGAAGCTGTATTGTCCACTTGCACTCTATTGTGAAAAGTTGCTTTTAAGCAGCCTAACCTCATTCAGTGTTTCTTCCAGACATGTTTTTTGGGGGGCACTGCCTCCCCCCGTGGCTCTGAGAGTGCCCCCCCCGGACGAGACCAAAATAATATGTCTATAATATAATGATAAATAAAATAGTACCAGAAATGACCCACGAAATACTACGTGTGCCCTCTCAAAGCATTTTTTCTGAAAGAACGACTGCTCCCATTTCTGGTTCGTTGTGTACTTGTTTAAATAAAACAGTGAATTTACTATGTTGGGAGATGTTTAAATGTAGATTTAATGTCATTGATAAATGCATGTGTTTCAAATCGTTCAATTGATTTGGCGACAAACGCAACATCACATAATGAGGAAGACTAACCAGTCTATAGGCCAAGTTGGCACTGGAACATCTCTTGGTATCAGCGACGTTGAACGGTATCAGGGGTATCGAAGCTCCTGTTGATTCTGCGGTGTTGATCTTGATATGACTGCTACATGCTGATGGTTGTTGCGATTTCAGCCTCTCGTCTTTCATCTAGGTAATATGTGAATTAAATGTATGGTTACTGGACCAACATTAGTCTCTGATGATATGTAACTTCTCAGTCCACAGATGAAAATAAAAAATGATGGCAAGACTCCAAGATGACTGACTGAGACTTCTGGACAAAACTTAGTTCATTCTGAAGATGTAGATTGACTTCACGACGAAAAACCTGATTGGTCTGGACCAGCGACGTAGCGTAAGGGAACGCCGGTATGCCCGGCATCCCCTGTTAATAACAAAAAATACGTATTTCATTGTATATAAATTGTTTACTTGTAATTATCACAATTATTTCCACTGCAATCTTCTGGATGTGCTCTCTCCCCTTACTTTGACAAGCGGAACCTACGCATGCGCGTCACTCAGATACACATTTTCAGTCTTTCCTCTTGTCGTATGCTATGTTCCTCAGGCATCCAGGCCTACTGCAAGCAACGGGGTTTTCGTCTGCTTTCTGTCGAATGCGCATGCGCAACTACTTGCATTCCACTCCTCTACACCCCTTGCAACTCAACATTTTGCTTTAGATCAGCCCTGGCCACGGCGAGCAGATAGTGGAAACTCTCCTCGTGAGCGCTCACGAGCATTCTACGTGCAAATACCATTGTTCGTGCTTCCTGAATCTTCGGGTTTCGTCCTTCGAGGAGCGGAAGTGTTGTCAACCTTGGCGGTAATCACTAGCCCACCAAATAAAAAAAAAAGTATGTATGGTAACTGATTGCCATTTAGTGTAAAGTGTTTTTTACAATGTGGTAACCGTTAACTATAGACAACACAAACTTGTAACAGCAATCAAATGATAAACTATGTACGTTCCTTTTCTTCTTTTTTCTTTCCTTTTGTTAAAGAAGGATGTGGTGGAATCAAACCAACGCTTACATTTATAAAAATTTGCTAGTTTGCCCAATGGAAAACCGGTTTTCAAGATATATATATATATATATATATATATAATCAAGTTCTTAATCCGAGTGTGGGTTTGTTATATTATGTTGTTTCGCTTTTTGGGAAAAGAGAGAATCTGTTGATACAAAAAAAATACTGTAGTACTTGTTTGTAATTATCTAAGTATTATCTCCAGAAAATTAGCTTATGAATGTACGTGTGTACGAATAGGCTTAGCAAGGGGTTGGTTGTGGAGATTAGAAGCCACTATTACACCATCAATAGGAAGAATAATATTTCTTACTCCACTTTTAAAGTTACTTTGATCGCAAAGAATCAAACAAAATATTAAGAGAGCCAAAGAGATTTTCCATTTTTAAGAGTGACCATTAGTGACTACCATTAGTGTTTTTTAACAAGGAGTGTCTTTTTAATAATGAAAAACATTGTGCCTGGCTGGTTCCTTGCCGGTGGCTTGTTAAAAGTGAAAAAGAATGTTAAATCATATCAACGACTGAAGCTACATGCTTGTCTTTCTTCGATAGTTACTGTGTTATGTTTAATTAATTATTGAAATGTTAAAAAACGAAACTTTTGTATATGAGTGTACAATTAAGAACATTTCATCAGTGTTATACGAAAAAATAACGTTAGACGTCATAAGACAAACAACTTTCAAAGAAAAACCCACAACGAAAATAAGTCACAAGGACTGCTTACGTACAAGTTGTTTGTCACATACTTACTCTCTCAGACTAGTATAAAAGCTTAAAAATTTTAGAACCATTTATCTTTCTTTCTTTTATTCTCAATCTTCATCATACCTTGTCTTCGCTACTCCGTCATCTTGCGACTTACAATTGGACTTTGAAGCTTCAACGATGATGGTCAACATCGAGCTGAGAGAGAGACCTCCTAACGTTAAGAGTAAGTTCTTTACCTTTTGAATAATTCAAGTCTCTTTGAAGAAGTAATTTCTTCAGGCAGTCTCCTGCTATGGCCTCAAGTATAACAGCTCTTAAAGCTAAGAATTTATCATTTATTAATGAATACTGTTGTAATGTTTTGCAGACATTTTGAGCTCATTTTAATACTTAATGTTTGATAATATTACGTCTGCACATTTGTAATAATGATTTAGATATCCTTGTAATAAACATATACATTGAATTCTTTTCTTTAATATACTACCAAATTATTATTTAGCTGTTTAACTTGAGTAATAAGATACTAACCACTATACGCATCTAAATTTCATAATCAATAATATATAGACAAATATTTTAAATTAAACATGGCTTTCCCTAGCGAACAATAGAGACTAATCATTCAAAAGGCGTATTAGCATTTGCTATGCCGATAATAAGAGGCCTATATTATGAAAATACTTCTTCCTGAGCATTGAAATACTACATGTATACATATCTTTGCATGTCTTAATGGTTTCTGGCTTACATTTCTATTTTGGGCTTTAAAACACTTAGTGCACGAAATATTTACAAAATGGCTCGTAGACAGCACAACAATAATACATCGTCCAGTGCTCCTTCAGTTACTTTCCCTACGTTTATTGATACCTTTTCAAATTCTGACGGTCAAGACGCGGAAACATTCATACAGAATTTTGAAAGATTTTCCTTATTACATAAATTGAATGAAGACACCCAGAAACAGGTCTTCAAACTTTCGTTGACACAGTTTCCAGCGCTTTGGCTTAATAGAAATGAACAGTATTTAAGTTTGTCGTGGTCCGCATTGAAGGACAAATTCTTGGAACAGTTTTCTCCCTCCTCCTCTTCCCTCGAGGCTACACTCTTATTTCAGAAACGACAACAAAACAAAGATGAGAAGCTCCTTCCGTTTCTATATGAGAAGTATGATCTGTCTCAGCGCATTTCTCCCCCCATGCCTTTCAAATCGTTTTTGCTGCAAACGATCATATCCCTTCAACCACGTTTTGTACCGCTATTTGCTCAACATCAATTTGATAACTTTTCGCAATTAATAGCAAAAGCACAAATAATAGAAAATTCTGATGCATTGTTAAGATATAGAACTGAGCAGGAAAACAAGCATGTAAAATTCCAAGATTCTACTACCTCCACTCCCTCCCCTTCTCTTTCATCTGAAGAACAGTTAAACAAGATTTCAAAACAGCTCGAGGCGTTACAAGTAAGTTTAGCTATGCGAGATGAAGCAACACAGGTTATTGCCACTGTTTCAAAACAACTTGAAGAAAATAAGCAAAGTCAGTATCAAAAGAAATCTAGACGTGCTTCCCCTCACAGGTATAATAATAAACAAAACGGTGAAACTAGACAAGCTTCTTCTCAAGGTAATAATAAGAAGAAAAATAGGTTTTCAAATGGCAAGCAAAATTCTAAACGATTTTATCAACAGTATTATGCTGTTCCCCCCTTTCCGTATCACATGCCACCATTTGGGCAGCCTTATGGCTCTCTCTATCCCCACAACGCCTTTCCAGCATTAGAATATGCACCAATGCCAAAAAACGGGGATCAATAGGGGCTGGGCACCCTGCATCTTTTTGGTTTCCAACCCCGCAATTGAATCAAACTATACCAATATATTCACCTCAGAATTTTAGGCCGAATAATTTCTTGCATGGAAATTCAAAATTAAATCCGGAAGCTCCATCCTTTATACCATCTGCAAAGAGTGCAAACACTCTTCAAGTTAAGTATTCCTTTGACTTGCCGTTCAAGTCAAAATCCAGTCAAGGGTTTCATGATAACATTTCTCCGTCACAGATTCATTCTATTACCAATAGTACTAACTATGAAAATGTTAAGCGTACAATTGGTACTCAATATGAATCACATGCCGTTCCTCACCATACCGTTCCGCCTACTCAAACAAATACTAAAGTAACAGTGCCTTTGATATTCAAGAATCAACTTCCTTATGTAACTGGTTCTATTTCAGACCAGCCACATAACTTCTTACTAGATACAGGTGCTATGACGTCACTAATCCATTACTCTTTGGTACCGCGTAATTGCAAGATATTTCAATTAGCTACTAAAGTTTATGGCATAAGTTCGACACCTTTACACTTGACAAAAGCAGCCTATATTCCCATAGTTATATCTGGTAAAACTTTTCAGGTTTTATTCCGTATTTCACCTATCGCCAACATTCCCATTCTACTTTCCAATAAATTCCTAACTAATCATGAGGCAAACATTTCGTACCAAGCTAACACGATCACTCTTACCCATTATGGGGACACACACAGATTTCCCCGGGAAAGTGATAAAGAAACCTCATTGTCCGCTAAAGTCAGTAGAAATTGTAGATTTAACTTCTATGTTAGACAAGGCACGGCGATACCCCCTAATTCAATAAGATATGTACCCCTCACTCTTGACACTCCAGTTTCCAACACGGAATTTGTCATTCAAAATCCTATAATAAAGAATATGCAAGGATGTGTTTTTATGCAAACTGCAGTAAACTCAAATAATATGTATTTACCAATAGTGAATCCAGGAAACTCTAAACGTTATTTGCAGAAAGGTACTCACATTGCTCAGGGCGCTTTGTTACCGAAAGATACACAATCTGCACACATGTATCTTATCCGTAAAATTTATGAGCCAACAAAAAAGCAAACACGAGATAGGGTTGCCAAACGCCTAGAAAAAATTAAACCTTATATTGATTACAGTAAATTTAATATAAACCCAGATTTAACACAGGAACAGAAAGACAAATTACTTGCAGTATTGAAACGACACCCTACATGTTTTTCTTGGCATAACAAAGATTTTCAGATAATAGATTGTTATTCAGCTACACTCAATGTTGTTGATAGAGAACCATGGACGATTCCCACCTACACAATACCGTTTAGACTGCGAGCTAGAGTCAAAGAAAAAATACAAGAGATGATTGATAATGGTATCATCTCAAAATCGGATAGCTTTTATAGAAACAATCTGATTGCTATTCCCAAACGGGACTCGAACCAAGTCCGATTAGTTCTAGATCTTAGAGAACTTTCTTCTCGTTCCAAACCTGTAAGTGAATTATCTCCAGGTGTACAAGATATATTAGACCAATTAGCACAGGCTAAGTATAGTATTAAATCTGATATGGAGCAAAGTTTTCATCAGATAAAATTAGATGAAGCAGATCAAGAATTAACTAGCTTCAGTGTTCATCAATTAGGATTTCCACATAGTCTTTTTAAAATGAATACGCTACCCCAAGGTTTTCGTACATCCACACTAATTCTACATAGAATTGTCAAAGATATGTTTCGAGACTTTTCCCCCAAAGAATTTCTTTCGTATGTAGATGATTTAATATTTTTCAATAGTACATTTGATGGTATGCTTAGAGTTCTAGAAAAAGCATTACAAACAGCAGAGAAATTTGGTCTTTTATTTAGTCTCAATAAAACACAATTTGGTGTTCAGAAATTTAAATTCTTAGGCTATATAGTAGATCAGGGCCATATCTCACAGGACCCTGACAAAGTTAAAGCCTTAACTTCCCTCGAACGACCACGCACCCCAAAACAATTAAAAGCATTCTTAGCAGCTTTACAATACAATAGAATGTTTTATAATAAACTATCAATAGTAGCTGCTCCTTTACATAAATTTGCTGCATCGAAAGACAAAAATTTACAGTGGACTCCAGAACTAACTGAAACTTTTGAGAAATTAAAACAAATGGTAACATCTGCTCCAATATTACAAATTTATAATCCCTCAGCTGAACACATGTTAGTCACAGATGCTAGTTCCGTCGGCTGTGCGGCTGCGCTCCTACAAAAATTACCGAATGAAAAACACTGGTCTATAGTTCAATTTGCTAGTGCTACTCTCCCCCCTAGAATCAAAGCCTATCCTATATATTATGCAGAATTATTTGCTGTTTTCTTTGCGCTTCGTAAATTTTACAGATACTTAATAGGAGGACATTTCACCATCTTAACAGACAATTTAGCATTAGTAGCTGTTAAGAAAACCACTAATCTTACTGCACAAATGGTCCGATGGTTAAGCTATATTCAAATCTTTGATTTTACTATTAGGCACATCAAATCAAAACAAAATTCTCTTTGTGATTATCTCTCCAGACATCCTTTGGAATTATCTCCGGAAGAATATGAAGAGATAGAACCGGAAGAACACCCGTATGTTTTTTTGGTTTTAGATAGCAACACCGACATAGCGGAATTACAACGTTTAGATCCCAAATTTTCTAAGATATACAGGGTGTTACAAAATCAAGACACTAATCATCCCAAGTATGCCTTTTGGTCCAAACAGTATGTCATACAAAATCATAAGTTATATAGGATAATTTATACACCAGCAGGAAACAAATTACGCTTATGCATTCCCGATGCATTGAAGGACACAGTCTTTCAAGAGTTTCACTCAGACACCCATCCTGGCTTTCATAAAATCAAATTTCTCATTAAAGATAGATATTATATTCCTAACCTTCAAAATTGGCTAAGGACAAAGATAAATGGATGCATAGAATGCAATAAGTTTAAACGTAATTATCGCTCAAATGAAATTCATATACAAACCCATCCCCCGTCGGCACTTTTTGATACTTGGTTTGTAGACGCCATAGGCAAGCTACCAACTTCTAATGGTTATAAAAATATTTACGTTGCAACAGAAGCAGTAACCTCCTTTGCGATAGCACAACCTGTCAAAGATATGACCACAGATACCTTCCTACAATTCATTTATGAGAATATCATTTTGCGTTATGGCACACCGAAAGTTATACATATGGATAAGGCTCCCAACCACACTGCTATCAAAGCACAAGAATTTTTCAAATCCCTTAATATTCAAGCCAAATATGCATTACCAGCGTCACATCGCTCAATAGGCTCTGTTGAAGCAACCATTTCAAAAATTCAATCGGCTATTCGCTTTCTTTCAAAATTAAATCATTCATCCTGGTCCCAATACGTAACACAAGCAGTAAGCGTCTGTAATAATACGCCACTGACACAATCAGGTACAGCTCCATTTACGTTATTTTATGGACAACAATTTAGGTTTCCAATAGACAATATCTTACAAATTCCTTCACAGAAAATGGATCAAGATAATAGATTGTTGCAAATAGATGAACTTAGATCCTTGGTCCAATTTCATAGGAATAGAGTATTTCAACAGTTGAAATCGAAAGCGCAAACTAAGCCCAGAGATTATCCGTTAGGTAGTCAGGTGATGGTAAAGAAACTATACACGAAAAAGGGTGAATCGCCATCAATGTCTGAGTTATATACTGGCCCACATACAGTTAAAGCCAAATCATATCACAATAATGAATATATCATTGACATCAATGGCACATTACAGCCCGTAGCAAGAGATCGTTTAAAGATCTACATCCCAGACACATCACCAGATCCTGCCTTTCAGGCCAAATATCGTAAATATATGGCTAACAATGCTCCAAAATAATATCATATCTATATATTAGAGATATTTCTCATTTACTAAGAATAGTTTCTATATATATATATATACAAAGTAATTGCTTTCTTTATCATAGAAATGTTTTACATTTCCTTCAGGTAGAGATGAGAGAATTAAAATAAATAAATAAATAAATATATAGTATTTGCTTTCATATTTAGCATAATTTCTTTTTATATTTAGTGTATACTTCTTAGAATATATATTATATTTGTATATAGGTAATATATATATCTGTAAATAGATAGCTATAAATGCCTAAATTTTAATATTATTTATTTGGTTAAAGTTAATATATTTCACCCACCCACCTATTCTTTCCCTTCCCCTCTACATTCTGTCAATAATACCACCCGAATATAGAGATAGTACTCATTTCCTCTGCGTCTGATTCACACTAGCTAAGACTCAGGCAACAGAGTTTGACTGGCAAGTTTATGGGTGTTAAGTTGAAAACGAATTTCGCTCACGGATTTATACAATATTCTTGACACAAAGAATTTTGAAAAATATTACTTTCTTTTCTTACAATATTTCAGAGCTTATTTCGGAACACAATAATCGTGTTCAAATCTCTTACGAATTTCCAAAATTTACTTCAATATTAAAATTTTCAACAGCCCATAATTCACATTGTCAGAATTTCTTTCTAACCGACAAAATAAGTTTTCAGATCAGTCATAAGTCACATAAATTCTGTTACTTTTATACATTGAAAAAAAAACATATTTTCTCTTAAAGAAGTGTACATAGTTTATTATTTTCAAGCCAGCCACTATGGGATATGTTGAATATATGTATATGTGTAATAAAACACAAACCCATTTCCCATTATCCCATTAAAATTCGCGTTTCTTCCCACCCTATATACCATTTCCTTCCTGTTTATGTATATAATTTGATATCAGATATTAATCTCTCTCTCATCTCTCCTCATCCTACACGGCACCACGCCATCATGTCGTCACCAGCGGCATTCAGCTGACTTCAGCCTCCTGGATGATTTCGTCTCCAGAGATCACAGATGTCTTCATAACATGAACATTCAGTCAAGTTTAACCGCAGACAGCAGTCAACACAGCATTCCTGATTCTTCAATTATCATCAGCAGCATCCCATGCAGTCAACGTTCCAGTTTTCCAGCAGGTGTTTCCAGTGGTTCTCCAGCAGATGCCTCATTGAAGTGGACTCAGCATGGACACGAACCAGTCACCTCCAGTGATCCAGTCTCACCTGATGGACCCCAGTTCAATTCCCACCCCACCCCATGTGTTTTCGCTACAAGAAGCCACAAACTATCGTCTCTGACTATCGTTTGTGTTACATCTTGTATTCATCTTCGCTCTCCAGCATCACTAGATGACCAGAGGCAGTATTGACATCTTCACACATCAGTTCGCAGCCAGGGTTTCCAGTCATCTTCAGTCAACGCCATGTCATCCCTCACCGAGCTTTTGGGACTGATCACCCCAGAGGACCAGCTTTCAAGGATGTACCATGTTACGTCGCCCCTGCCTGATCCAGCTCAGTGTGATTCTGTGGAAAGTGCACCCATGAGAATCAGTACACTTCTGCCCATGGTTTCGTCTCATAAGATGCTCCATCTTCTCAAGTCATCGCTCATCGCAGTTCATCATTCAAGGAAGACGTTCCTTCTCCTTTGACCCACTTGCTGTATCTACACTGCCAAGGTTAACTTTCTCTATGACAATGAACTTGGTTTCATGACACAGTAAACCACCACGCTACTATGTTTACAAACACTTGTGTAGTGCTTCACAAAAGTGAAAGTGATACTAACTCCACCCAAAATCAGTGTCTCTGTCTCAAGTACAATAACTATATACAGTGAACACTCGCTACTTCGTACTATTTATTGAAATGTTAAAAAAAATGTTATTGCTCTCTTTTTAAAATTTGATGACTCTGCATTCAAATAAGAGAACAATTTTAGCAGAAGAGGCTATGTTATGTTTAATTAATTATTGAAATGTTAAAAAACGAAACTTTTGTATATGAGTGTACAATTAAGAACATTTCATCAGTGTTATACGAAAAAATAACGTTAGACGTCATAAGACAAACAACTTTCAAAGAAAAACCCACAACGAAAATAAGTCACAAGGACTGCTTACGTACAAGTTGTTTGTCACATACTTACTCTCTCAGACTAGTATAAAAGCTTAAAAATTTTAGAACCATTTATCTTTCTTTCTTTTATTCTCAATCTTCATCATACCTTGTCTTCGCTACTCCGTCATCTTGCGACTTACAATTGGACTTTGAAGCTTCAACGATGATGGTCAACATCGAGCTGAGAGAGAGACCTCCTAACGTTAAGAGTAAGTTCTTTACCTTTTGAATAATTCAAGTCTCTTTGAAGAAGTAATTTCTTCAGGCAGTCTCCTGCTATGGCCTCAAGTATAACAGCTCTTAAAGCTAAGAATTTATCATTTATTAATGAATACTGTTGTAATGTTTTGCAGACATTTTGAGCTCATTTTAATACTTAATGTTTGATAATATTACGTCTGCACATTTGTAATAATGATTTAGATATCCTTGTAATAAACATATACATTGAATTCTTTTCTTTAATATACTACCAAATTATTATTTAGCTGTTTAACTTGAGTAATAAGATACTAACCACTATACGCATCTAAATTTCATAATCAATAATATATAGACAAATATTTTAAATTAAACAACTGATTGATTTTGAAAGTCACAATGTTGTAGGCCTACTGTAACAGCGTAAAATCGGAAGGAAACGTTCCAACTGAATGATACGAACAATTATTCCCAATATCTTGAACATGAAACGTGGGTTGCACGGATAACGCTTAAAGTGGGCTGGACTGCACTGGAATTTCCTTCCGGCAAATTAGTGTTTGGTCGGAACTCAGTTCTTCTGTTTAATTGTCTCTTAACAACATTTGAACATTTCTTTTAGATAATAATAAATAACTAACTAACTAACTATATGCCCTATGGAACCCGAAGGTTCAATGCCGCGTTTACAAAATATTTCCACTAACTTCTGTCCTTAGCCAACTGGATCCAGTTTCTACTCTGTACTCTTATTTCTGCAAGATCCATTTTAATATTGTCTTTCCATCTACTCCTAGGTCTTCCTAGTGGTCTTCTTCCAATTGGGTTTTCAGTTAAAATTATGAAAGCGTTTCTAATTTCTTCTATTCTGGCTACATGGCCTGCCCACCTGAGCCTTTTACACCTAATGACCCTAAGAATGTTAGGTGAGCGGTATAAACTATGCAATTCCTCATTATGAATTTCCTGCAATCCCCATTTTCATCCCTCTTTGGTCCGAATACTACTACTACTACTACTACTACTACTACTACTAATAATAATAATAATAATAATAATAATAATAATAATAATAATAATAATACGCATTATTATTATTATTATTATTATTATTATTATTATTATTATTATTATTATTATTATTATTATTTTCAATCTCCCGTCGTTCTGCTATCAATCTAGGAACGAAAGGCGTTTACAACTGAGCAAACGTGAAGCGAATGACAACTTACAGACCGAGTGATAATGTAATACAACGTCACGAATTGTGTAAGCAAGCTAAAAAGGTCTGAAACAATTCGTTTCCGATTTTTGCAGTCGTTTTTACGTCTGTAAGCTGACATGTTTAATATTAGTTTTTTTCTTTCTTTCTTTCTTGTTCATTTGTTAGTTACTTCAACGCTAACTATAACCTCTATCATGCGTCTTCCTCGACCAAAAAACGTACCAATTTTATTTCCTGCAGTGTTTTCGCGTCACTGCTTTCGAAATGGGGAGGGGGAGGGGGAGAGCACACTTGCACATTTCACGCTTGCGTCTGCTCAATGCTTCAACATCGTGTGAATTTCTGACCAGGCTTGACCGTAGTTTTTTTGCCATCATGTGTGGTTGGCAACACTTATCGGATGCAGTGGAAGGGGCGAAGCTACCACCATCTGTGTTCACCTGCTCTTTTCTCCGCTCGTGCTCGCTCGCGCTTCGGCTCCGGGAGCCAATTCATGGACAGCCCTGCTTTAGATATACGCTGGCGTATTGAAGTATTTCCAACTCTTATATCTTGAACTAAGTTATAGTTTCTGTACAGAACGTACGAGCGCTAACATCAAGGAGATTAAATAAAACAGATATGGTTACTTCAATGCCTTTTTGAAGCATCCCGGTTATGTAAAGAATAGTATAAAAATAGTTATGCTTTATCGTAATTAAATACATCGTAATTTAATTGTAATTAAAGGCAAACTATTAATCTTTATCATAAATACATATGTCCAATGGCATGGCCAGGAACTCTTTGAGGGAGCTCACACACACAAGCATCACGGTTACCGATCTGGTAGACCAAGAGAGCCAGTATTCCCCGCCCCTCGCAAAGATTGCTTGGGTCCTTCAGTCATTGGCACATATCCCGGGGAGATGAGGGGGACATGTCCTCTCCATCCGATTTGAAATTGTGATGATTTGTATCCGAATGCCACAAAGGAAAGTGAGATGAAATTGAGGTCCGTTGACTTGTTTCATTTTTAAAAAAGAATCGTATTCTTTAATATTTCATTGCCATTAATTATTGTTAGTCTATTTTCAACTATTTGTTTAATTCCTGTAACGATTCCTATAATGCTACTGAGATCATCATCATTTTGCTCAAATAAGAGTATTGTTGCACCATTCATAGTTGATTTTTTTCATAGTTTTGGGGAAGTCATTATTTATATTATTACAAAACAAGTGTCCTAAAATTTTAATGTATATCATTGTGGATGCGTAAATAGAAACATATCAATTATAAATATGCATGTATTCAGATTTCAGAATGTGTTCATGGTACTGATTTGTAATACTGATACGTATCACAATTTCATCTACATCGCCTGGTATATAATATACAACAGGTTCACCTCAGAAATCAGATTCATCTACCGTAATATGAGTCTCATCTCCCCTCCCCCAGAATAAGTCTCAAATATGCTCTCCTCCCTCAAATCTGCCCTCCTCCCAATGTTGAAGATAACTCTGCTCTTCTGATCCTCCACAGCATTGTTTTTCAACTTCATGAATATTTTGAACATCGCTTTAAAAAAATGGAAACGGTTTTACCCGTTCACCGAATGTTAAAAACAGATTTGCGCCCCTGCCTTCAGTATCTGGATATCTGACAACGAAATACATACACAGAAACAGGCCCCCAAAGTTGGTTTAAGTGCTTTCTATTTTCATCTTCAAATGATATACGTATACACTCAGGACCATATTCACGAATGAGGGACTGAGTTCCGGACCCAAGATGACAAATTTGTAGGGGCGACTTTTTCAAGAACAGGATTGAAGTATGGTATGGGGAGAAAGAAGCTGCCCATGGGAACTATGCTGGAAACAATGTTTATACAACAGTGCGGCCGAGTTTTCTCGTCACAACGGTAGTGGCAAGAAGAAGCTGAGACAATTGCCTATTGGCTTCTAGCGTAATCCACGCATTTGCTTCTGTATGCCCCACTAGGCCACCAATTAGGGGGCCTCCCTTCTAAATTTTTTATAACCCTATGTTTCCCATCGGTAGGCCTATAGCTACGTATTGCTAATTTTAGTAGTATTGTATCGCACAAGTGACTAACTTTGGCATCCCCATTTCAGAATACCACGCTACGCTACTGGTCTGGACCCTGACTGAATGACTCCACCTAACGAATGAACCCTTACTGACTGACTGACCCTTGACCCCGGAGCATCCTACCCTTAATATTTTATATGAATTAAACACTTCCTTAATTCATTGTTCTTCTCATTCTTGAATTGATTCCTTTCTTTATTATTTTGACATCAGATCATTTGTCACCTCATGGCTTGCTCAATATGTGTACGTAAGAAGAAACTTTGACAACTCGTGATTCTACCAAGCGTTCCTTGAAAACACACAGGAAATTTCAAAGTCAATGTTTTCTAGCAGTTCCGCGTTATAATATTTGTGCGTCTCCATTTCTATTCCCTTAGAGTATAATGATTTCGTATTGTTTTATATTTTAAAATGTCTTTCTTGTTTTTGGTGCATTGGCCAAATTGACATTTGAACATTGAACTTTACAATTTAGAATATTTTTTACAAATACAGAAAAAGCAAAGTAATACTACAATTCTGTTTGTATTATTTCAAGTTATTTTCTGTCAATATATTAGATATAAGGATTCCACGGTACAGTAGCAGATTCAGGACGGGGCGCGCGCCACTCAAGGTAAATTATAACTCTATTTGTGCTTTTCCAACAAAATAACGAAAGAACAATATAATATATATTACCAATAATCTGGTATCTTTCTATTATTAGTGTTAACTTGGTAATATTTGGAAGTGTTTCAGCAAGTAATATTTTGCTTCTCTCCAAATCTACCATCTATTTATGTTAGAATGAAGAGATAGGCCTTCCAAGATCGGAAGTCCAACTTTAAAAGAAAAAATCCTTAATGATCAAAAGTTGTGATTTAATGATATCGTGTTGAACTAGTTTTCAATATAACACATACCAAAAATCTCAGAAAAAAATATTTCTTAGTTACGGTCATACAAAGGTTCAAACAACGCAAAAATGCCCTACTTACGTCACGACAACAGAGACAGGCAATTTGGCATGATGTCATGTATCAATTCCCCTGTCTCAGCCATGTTAAAAGCTTCGGGAAATGCTTTCATATTGCAATGTCTTTCTGTAAACTACAAATCAATTTAGTGGAAAAGTGAAAAGAAGGTGACAAAAATAAGTAGAATACTTAATGTAAGGTAGGTGCAGGTAAATATGCCGCATTAAAGGTGTTGGATTTTTTTATCTTGTATTATTTGCTTCTACATTTCAATCGTGGCATTTCTCTATTTATTTTCATTTATGTCATTCCCTCCATAGCTACCAGGGTGATTAATTCATGTCTCATAATGTGTCCAATCATCCTATATCTTCTTTCGAAATAGTTTTTCAGTATACGCTTCTTTTCTCCTACCATTTCAAATACCCTTTTGTTTGATTCCTGATCTAATTTACAATGTCCTTCTAGAGCACCACATTTCTTCACTCCTTATAGCTTGTTAACAGACATAGCTCTACGTGACTGTTAAAAACCCGACAAATTGAAAAAAGCCGAACAAATTGATTTGTTATTATGTAGAAATTAGTTTATGTAGAAGCATAATTTGGCATGACAACCCTTTGTGGGCCTGGGCCGGTCCAACGCCATCTGTTAGCTATTGACTGAACTACGTCCAGAATAGCGACGGACATGTGGTTAGAGCGTTGTATTGCCCTGTCTATCAAGAGCCTTCTAGACTTAGTGGTCGTCACATCTTTTATCTACGTGTCTCGCGACGGTGGGTGATCGCCGAAAATTGGGATCCACCGGCCAGGGAATCGAACCCGGGATCACGCGGACGTGAGTCCAACGATCCAATCACTAGTGTACAATATATTTTTATGTTGAAATTAGTTTATATAAAAATATATCAAATGTAGAACATACATAAATACACATCCACATACAGGAGCCCGCGGTGGCTCAGTGGTAGAGGGTTCACCTCCGGTGCTTGGGGTCCTGGGTTCTCTCCCAGCCCCCGCCAAGTGAACTTTGTGGTGGATAAACACCGTGTGCATGGATTTCCTCCCACCTTATTCATTCCACCATTTAATTCATCACTCATCATTACCGTCTCCATTACCCTAACCGGCTTAACAGTGGGACGTAAAACTCAAAGATTTCATTTCATTTACATATCTACATACACATCCCAACTTTTTGACAGAAAATAAATATGCCACCTATAAGATAATTCAATTCTCATTTGTATTTACCGTGTCCCCCAGGTGACAATTCCTATCTACGTCCATGCACATACATATTTACAGAATGGACCATTTTTCTTGCTGCACTTATAAACTAACTAATAAAGAGCGCTGAAATTTTGTACCATTCAAATATCAGCAGAAGGAGATTTGTCACAAACTCAGCGATACCTTCAGGTTAACAGAATTGCCAACACAACATAAAGTTATATTTTTCAACTAGCACTACGTCAACTTATTACATGTTTCAAATCTACATGTCAAAGGAAAATATATAATCACAATCACATTTATTATTCATTGTAGCAAAGTAAGGAGGTTGCAGTAACACAAACACTCAAATTTGGGAGGTCTCTACAGCAATAATAACGCAAGTGAGGCAAACAGGACAATGCACTTACAAAGTACCTTGGTGTGTAATACTATCGTCATGAAATGACAGATTTTGGGCTGAATAGGAACAAAGTTACTCGAGATTGAAAAATTTGATGTTTTTCGAAAGCCTTTATCTCGAAAAATTGCTTAAATAAATACTTTATCCAATCATGCAGATGATTTGCAATAAATGCAGTAATGCCGACCTGAAACGTTATAAAGGGCTGCGGTGGATCAGTGGTAGAGCGTTCACCTCTGGTGCTTGGGGTCCCGGGTTCGATCCCGGCCCCCGCCAAGTGAACTTTATGGTGGACAAACACCGTGTACGTGGGTTTTCTCAGGGTTCTCACATTTCCTCCCACTTTCTTCATTCCACCATTTCATTCATTACTCATCATCACCTTCTCCTTTAGCCTAACCGGCATAACCGTGTGATGTAAAACACAAAGATTTCATTTCATTTTTTCGAAACATTATAAAATCCCATCTCTAGAGGCAGAAATTTCCATTTTGCTATTGAATTTCCCACGCTATACTAATAACTTAATTTTCTAACCTTAGAAAATATGAAGAGTGAAATCAGTATATGAGTCATTTTCTTCAATATATGACTGAATGATCCAAAAATTCCGATCGTCTACGTTTATCAAACAGTTTATGAATAAGGGTTTCCTTAATTGAAAAAAGACAATTGAAAATGAATATGAAAATAATTATATTTTGTCGTAAGTTTAGTATTTCCATCATGCTCTTGTGCCATAATCTTCTACTGAACGTAATAAAACTAGATAACCTTCATTCGTCAGTCATTTCATGTGGACCGATTTGGAAGTTGGACCTCTCTCGGTTTATGTTCTTCCCATAATTCTGTTCTTTCATTCATTTTCTTTTAAATTCCAGAGTATAATTAAAGTTCCTTGGTACTTGTTTCTGAGATTCACAAGTCACTTCATAAATCATTTTAATACTAATCTGCATTTTATAGTAAAAAATTGACAATTAGCATTGGTTTGAAGAATATTGAAAACTTTTTGATACTTCTCACCAGTGTTTCTTCCAGACATGTTTTTTGGAGGGGCACTGCCCCCCCTCCGGAGCTCTGAGAGTGCCCCCCGGACGAAACCAAAATAATACGTCTATAATATAATAATAAATAAAATAGTACCAGCAGTGCTCCCCCAGAATACTGCGTGTGCCCCCCCCCCCCCCGGAACATTTTTTTTCTGAAAGAACGACTGCTCCTCACCCATAAACAATTTTATTAACGTTAGTAGAATAGGTATGTGAAAAATCCCATAAATCCTGCCATTTTTTTTTTACGGAAATTCCCTTTATCTCATTTCGTGAAATCAGTTTAAAAATCCCTCAATATGGGATTTTTCCCCGCAGGTTAGCATCACTGAATAAGTTTACGCTTTATAATGCGGTTTACAGCAGTTTGATATTTCAAACCGTTCTTGAGATACAGTATAATGAACATTGTGAAAATTTGCATCGTTGCTTAAAATCATGTGATTCCAAAAACTTATAATAACATCTACCAAGAAGCATTGTTCTAATGTTATAGAAACAACGTAAAATTAAGAATTATTTTAAAAAGTTATTCTAAACAAATACGTCATTCTAAACAATATAGCAATCTTTACCATTTCTTTTATATTTTCAAAACGGGTTAAAATATCAAATTGCTGTGAATGGCATTACGATCTTTGTTTCTATTCAAAGCCGTGTACGTAATTGAATTAAAACCTTTCTTTTAAATTAAGTTCCTTGAAAAAAAAATGAAATTGCAACACTGAATAAGAAATCTGATATTATAAGTCTTCGTTTAACACGTAGATTTAAAATGTTATAACCTGACATTGTCCCATTTGAAAAAAAAAAAAAAGTAATTTTAATGTTCTGACAACACTGTTAATCTGGTTATATTGCATACTACGTCAAATAATGTCCCCTGTCGATATTTTCATGATACGAGATTTCAACCTTTTCCGCCTATTAGTTAAAAGTTACAAGGCTTTATCAAGATTATATATGTATGTAGTATGTGTGCGTATATGAAGAATCCCATAAATGCCCGATGGTCCAACATATATATATATATATATCTCCATATAGGTGATATCAGTATCACAAATTTGCTCCTCTTCTCGAGAAGTTTCTGAATCCTCCCCTGTTAATAATAACACACTACATTCCCATTTAACCGAACTTACAAAGATATGCTCTTTTTTTAAAACAAACTGAATAAATTATCTTTGTTTTAGTACATCGATGCTCAGTTCTCATGTTCAGTTTTGAAGGCATATCTTGCCAATAAAGTTTTCTCTCGCTGAAGATATGTCAAATATACAGTTCTGTATACTAAAAACCTTTTCTTTCGGTTTAACAGCATTTTCGTACAACCGAACCAATATCGGAAACATGAAATTCGGTTAAACGGGATTTTAATGTAATAATAATGAAATCTTACAGTTTTACATACCATTTACAAACTCTGTAAGATAAAGGAGACAAATAACCAATGAAAGCGAACGTATATTGAAACTTAGTGGTGGAGTACGTTGGTTCAGTGTTAGAACTAGTGCTGAAAAAAAACGTTTTTTCGGTTTTCGAATTTTAGGAAAACTGTACTGTTTTTTGAAAATTTTCAGAAAACCGGTTTTACCGAAACTGGTTTTCACCGAAATCGGTTTCGATTTTCTCCAAAAACCGGTTCGGTTTTTTACCGAAACCGGTTATCGGTTTTCACTGGAGCCGGTTTTGGTTTTCTTCAAAATTAGTTCCGTTTTTTTTTCAAACTTGGTTTTATTTCTGACCAGAATAGTGTTTTGTTGTTCTCCGGAAACTGATTCCGTTTCCACAGAAATAGTTTTATGTGTTTTCCAAAAGCTTTCACCGAAACCAGTTTCGGTGAAAAACCGAACCGGTTTTGGAGAAAACCGAAATGTCAGTTTTCTGATTTCGGTTTTTATAAAAACCGGTTTTGCCCATCCCTAAACGCTCATCTGTCTCGGCTTTGTGCTTAAATAGTGTGTGAGAACGTTTCCACGAGGTTCTCCCATTTCCTTCGTTCCACCATTACCATCTTTCTCATCATCACGGTCCCCTTTTGCTTCGTAGCACAATCGTGGAACAATAAATTTTAATCAAAGAAAAAATTGATGAAATGCGAATGTGGGAGGAAACAGGAGAGTCTCAAGAAAAACAACGGACACGATGTTACCCGCCACACACTAACGTGGTCTGAGAAACTTTCTCACCAGATGTGAAAGAATACCAAAAGCTATCGTCTTTTCCCGTCACCCTTGACCTCTATGTAACCTACTGAAAAAGTACAGCAGAGATGATCTAGGTTAAACTTTGCAGGAATTGAAGAGAACTTTTATAATACATTGGCTCTCAAAGGTATTCTGGAAATGGGCAAATTGAAACAGTTACACTAGGAATTGTTGGAACATCCACCATATTTACCAGATATGCCCTTCTCTATAACTTTTATTTGTTCCCAAACCTTAAAAAAAAAATACTTACGAGCAAGCTTTTTTCATCAAATGAAGAAGTTACAGCAACCGTAGATAAGTATTTTCAAGGTCTTAACGAGAACAGGGGCGGATCCAGGCCCGACTTCTGGGGGAGGGCGGTTGGTTGTCATACTGCTACTTTTAAGGGCTCCAAACTTTGGGATGGGTTTTATTGATATATAAAATAAGAAAGTTTCCTCTTCTGGGGGGGATCCGCCCCTGAACGAGAATCACTTCAGAGATGGGATTTGGAAAATTGCTGGACAAAATCTATGGATCTGAAGTGAGAATACACTGAACACGAAATATATTTTGACGCATTAATTTCTGTTGTTTCATTAATAGGCTAAGAAGTTTCTGAAGGACCTGATAAAAGATAGCAAGAATGACTTTTTGATACCATTCCAGCGTCCCAAGAATGAGTTAATCTAGTTCTAATTCTTCTACTGAAGCAGGTAAAAAAAAAAAATCAAATTCTGGTTCCGATACTAGTACATATTAATAACTGTGATAGATAGCGAAAATCTGCTTTTATGGATCAGTGACCGAGGAATAGGTTCAATTTATGATTTTATTTCTGTTTCAACCGGAAGTTATAGATCTACTTCGTTCTTCTTGTTTCAGCATTGAAATCGCATAGTTTGGAAGTTTACTGTATACGCGTCACTTATCCTTCCTCACTATTAAAAAAAAAAAAAAAAAAAAATGGTAAGCTTTAGATTTCATCTCTACAGACAGTGATGTATACGTATTAAAGTTTGTAAGATTAAATTGGAGGCGTGAACCGTACTTTCTGGTAGGGGCGAGGACATTCTTTAATAAGGATGACTAAATGTAAGATTTATATATCTTATCTGTTTATGTAAGTGAGGCATGTCATTTCTCTCTGCGATAATTTTTTTTACTTACGTAACATCACACACAAACCACAACAGAACGAACGGCGACAAACAAGTTCCTCTATCGCATAAAGAATATAAAGACAACATTCCACTGAACTTGTCACCCGAATTTCTGATAAAACTGAATCAAACCTTGACCGAGATTACACGACTCGGAGCGAAGACATCTGTGTTCCGTACAAGAAGGAACAGTAGAGGACTCGGAAACAATGAGTGAACTATTTAAAGATCCAAATCTTTCTGAAGCCTATGCGAAGTTTCGAAGTTCTCCACCACAGGCGTTAATAGATACTGTTGTGAGATACGTTGAAGAGAAGGTATGTTTTACATTTTAATTATATAGTTATAATATTTATGGTTTATTAAACATAATCCAGAGGGTTATTCAAATCACCTAACAACCGACTCTTACTACTAATATTTATTTATTTATTTATTTAAAGAAAGAAGAAAATTAATATATTGGGTGTATCCAATATATTAAAGAATATACATAAAAATACATAAACATATTAAATTATAAAATAACAATATACAAAATATTAATGGAATAAAATAAAAGAATAAGAAAAATAACTGCTACAGAAATTAACAAGTAAATTTTCTACTTATAAGTGCTATTACTTCTCTAAAGGAAATCGGACTTCCTAGATTCCCTTTATTAGTAGAGTTTAACGTACCCGGTATTCAGGGATGACAGGACTTCGGACTTCCAGAAGTCATGTCTATCTTGCGGTGTCGGGTAACTTAATTCAATGCCTTATTTCTATATTGCGAATTTTTTTGTATTTTTTATGCAAAGAATAAAAAAGATAGAAAATGGCTCACATAAGCAAATGCTTGTGTGTGAGCCAGATTCTCGTGTTTTATTTATTTTCTTATCGTAACATATGAGGTTTCTTACTTTTAGCTAACAATAATTTTTTTAACACTTTTTAATTATTTTAACCACTGTAAAATTAACCTTTTATATGTTTTGAAATTACTTTTATCTTTGATTCGGAGTGGGAGTTCATTATAGATCTTCGGAGCTCTGTAATATGTTTGGTATTGAGTTATAGATTTACTCATTGCTTTAATTTCTAAATTTTTGTTTGTCACATTTCTGGTTATATACGTATGTTTTATTACTTCCCATTTGTTTCTATTCTTTTTAACATATATTAATACCTTCTGCAAATATAATTTTGAAAGTGGTAATATTGAGTAATACTGAGAGCATATAGTAAGTAAGTTTAAGAATTATAATTATTACTACAGCAAAACCTCTCTTAGTTGACAATTACAGTTCCTTTAGTATATGTTAAACAAGAAAGAAAGGAAATTGTTTAACATGTATTGAAGAAACCGTAGTTGTTAACCAAGGTATATAAAATACCAGCTCCGGTTCGCATCTAGCGTTCTGATTGACTGTCTGTCCGTGACGTGTTTTGGAGGAAGTTTTGCCCATCTTGAAACAGTATACCAACTAGCGTAATTGTGTATGCAGTATTTTACTTGTTCTCTTGAACGATACCTCGCGATACTCAAGAATGTTATAAAATGGAGGATCTGCCCATATGTATTTTCGTCGTATTAGATGACTGAATGACCGCCATATATGTGAGCTCAAAACATTCCGATCTTCATATGTGGACATATAGTGTGTCTGTTATTTATTTTTATTTAAGTTGTTGCTTCAGATTTATATTATACAATGGTTACATGCTGCGCGTATGGGTATACAAATAAAAGTGAAGAGAAATTACCCGAAATAACAATTCGCAGGTAAGAAAATCACCAATCATAGGATACCTATGACTATGACGTATGGCTTCACAATTTTGTGGTATGGGCAAATCCTCTATTTTACAATATCCTTGGCGATACCTCCACATGACGTCACCGACCGCAAAGTATCCTGGTAAAAATGAGAACAGAAAGGCCTAATTGAGAAACCCCTGGTTGTCAACTAAGAGAGGTTTTACTGTAGAAATAATCGTAATTCTTGAAGCCACATACAAGGTAGAGGAAAATTAACCAGCAATTGATAAATTTGTCAGTTTGTGCCTCAAATGGAAACTGAAACTATTTCCATCTAAAACTCAAATGACTTTGTCTGCCCTCAAACGCAACAAATATTGTCCAACACGAAATCCTAAGCAATTACATCTCTCACTCCTAGGCTCACAATTATGTTTGGAAATTAGTGTTAAAACTTGACGTCACCTTCGATAAACACCTCGGTTGGAAAGCTCATCTCTCCAATTTAGAAGTTAATATACAACGAAGAATCAATTTGTTGCACGGTTTACGAGGAACCAACTGCGGTCTCAGTACAAAACAAGTGGCGCATCTAAAAGGTAAAAACTAGGAAGCAGCCAGAACTCAAACTATGATGGGTGTATCATGAGCTTACTATTAACTTTAAAAAATATATAAATAATAGCTTAAATGATTTTTGTCACTCCAAAAATTGGGAGGGCCTATGCCGCACGGCCCCGGGATAGAACCTCCACTGTACAAGAATCCGATGAGTTTTATACTTTATTCGTATAAGATGTTTGTTCGTCCTGCTGTTACTCATGGACATATCGCCTGGTCATCCACTCCGTCAGTTCTTTGACAAATTGCAGATACTCGAACGTCATGCCTTGCGCCTTGCCTACTCATTACCTGTATCAGCTACAACACAATGATCTCCTTCGTGGCTAAGCGGTTAGCGTACGCGACTTCGGCGTTGGAGACCCGGGTTCGAATCCTGGTGGGAGCTAAAATGATTCGGATTCCGCGTTAATCCAGTAGCTCCACGTCCCATATGGCCTCGCTGCTGAAAGGGTCTAGGTCAAAACCCCCACAGCCAAAACCCCCACACTCAAGAAATGTCAAAACACCCACACAAACGGTCATAACCCCCACACAAATGGACAAATCTCCCAAACGCACGAACGGTCAAAACCCCCACAGCCAAAACCCCCACACTCAAGAAATGTCAAAACGCCCACACGATCGGTCATAACCCCCACACAAATGGACAAATCTCCCAAACGCACGAACGGTCAAAACCCCCACAGCCAAAACCCCCACACTCAAAAAATGTCAAAACGCCCACACAATCGGTCATAACCCCCACACAAATGGACAAAACAGCCACACATAGCAACGGTCATAATCCCCACATAAATGGACAAAACTCCCACAAAATCGGACAAATCCCCCACACTCTGAAATGATCGTCATTTCACGTCTTTGTTGCGGCTCTTTATGACGCCCAAGAAGAATAGTTGCAACATCAGTTTAAGTGGAATAAAAAATGTTATTAAAAAGTACAAGGGCAATACATGAGTATGGGGGTTTTGTCAATTTGAGTGGCAGTTGTGACTATTTCTGCATGTGGGAGTTTTGTCCATTTGTGTGGGGGTTTTGTCCATTTATGTGGGGATTGTGACCGTTGCTATGTGTGGCTGTTTTGTCCATTTTCTGTGGAAGTTATGACCGTTGGAGGTTATGACCGACTACCAGTGTGGGGGTTTTGGCTGTGGGGGTTACGACCGTTCGTGTATTTGGGAGGTTTGTCCATTTGTGTGGGGGTTATGACCGATCGTGTGGGCGTTTTGACATTTCTTGAGTGTGGGGGTTTTGGCTGTGGGGGTTTTGACCGTTCGTGCGTTTGGGAGATTTGTCCATTTGTGTGGGGGTTATGACCGTTTGTGTGGGCGTTTTGACATTTCTTGAGTGTGGGGGTTTTGGCTGTGGGGGTTTTGACCGGTTCCCGATCTGAAAAGGTAGGGGGACGCATGACGTCACGCCGACCCTCTTGCCTATCTTTCCTCATTGTAATAATTTAGGAAGTGGAGGGACACCATATATTTTTGGAAGTGGAGAAGACGTCTCCCCGCGTTCCCCCTCACTTTTACCCCTGACTCTCGTGAGAAATCGTATAAGCAGGATGCAGTTCCTTTCCTCTTCATATTCTAAATCGGAAGAAAATTCCCTTTCGATATTGGTACGGTCATATCTTTTCGAGTATGACCTCAGCAGAGTAAATTTCATGTTCCTGATGAACTAAGTGATCATTCAAATTGCTGAAATTTTAGAAGGAAATTTTGTTGCGATATTTTTCGGAAAGAGCAAATAATTCTTGTAATTCTGTGTTATCGTCTTCTTCTGCATGGTATCCGTAAAAAAAAAAAAAAAAAAAAAAAAAAAAAAAAAAAAAAACTTTACTGAAACGCTTCTTAATTGTATCTGGTGCAATGTCATTCCATGCTTCATTTATCCAACGGATCGCGTCTGGAAGAGAAACAGTACGAGTGAAATCGGCTATGGACTTTTCTAGAGGCTGCACCTCGTTGGTCAAATTTGGGTGGGGTAGAGTAGGCTGGGACTGTAATCATACTACAGTCACATTTGACAATTTCAAGTCAAGATGACTTGTCGCATTATCGATAAACAGTGAAAGCTTACGTTTTGTTCGCTTCATTTTTTTTAGATTTACTTCAGACGACCTCTCTGTTAATATTTGTGACTTCATTTTAAACTTTCGAATTGAAACGTCAAAACGTTAAGACCACCGACCTAGACACTGATCTGTTTGAAGATGGGGATCCGAGCAACTTTTATTATAACAACGGGTTCGAGCTTTTCGCTACAAGTACTGCTACAGAATAACATGATAATTCTTTTCTTGGATTTCAACTTTTTTGACTAAAGAACACGTCCACAAGGGCGCCGATTTCTCTGTAAATTTGGGGGGAGGAGCATTCAGATGCAGAAGGTATATATATGAAGATTTTAAGACAAATTGCACTCAAATTATGCCAAATATTGTATATTCATAAATACAATAGGGGGCCCACATGAGCTTTTGGGGGGCCCGGGCCCCCTCGGTCCCTCAGGATTGGCGCCTTTGCACGTCGACACTTGACGGTAGAAGAAACTACTCTGTCGTCGGCATTGAAAATGTTCTCATAGTTGTAACTTGCTATGATGATGGGCAACTTACAGTTCCAGTCTTCTGCACATTGAAAATTTGCACAAGCTGATTGTTCACAAAGCACGTTAAAATTAATTTTGTTACGTTTTTGAAAGAGTTCCAACCACCCTTTGGTTGCCATTCGTCCCGGAAAATCCAGGACCGTCACGGAATTGAGATCTGCGCCCTGAAAATATTTCTCGGACGCTTAAATGTCCCGGATTTCAGCGAGGAAACGTAGGGGCAATTCAAAAGTTGTTTTTTTTTTTTTTAAAAAAAAAAAGGAACTTGACTACATAAAAACATGGTTTTAATTAAGTTCACGATTTAACTACTTGCACATTGAACGATCATTGGCCAGGGACAAAAGGTTTTACTGCTCAATCTTATTGTCATCTTTAGTACTCTGTTTCAATCTGCATCTTGCTTTGGAAATATTTTAATCCGTTCTAAAAAAAAAAAAAAAAAAAAATGGAGGGGACACAACACGAACATACAAAACGTGTGAAAGGAAACATCATATCTTGAATGAGCTAAAACAGACTCATTTTTGACAATGAGCAAAAAAACATTGTGCTTATCATAGGGAGGGATAAATCATCTACTTAAGTTTACTTAACTAGGGAGAAGAGGGTCTACTAAAATGACTAAAAATGTGATTACATATACTTAAACAATTCTATTTAATGGAAGAAAGTAAATTAGTATATAACACTTCTTTTCATTTTAAACATTTCAAAGATCCTCGTCAGGCCCTATGCAGGGGGGTCTAGGGGGCGGTACCCCCCATAAATGTTTACTGGCCCCTCTAAAATTTTCACAGTAGGCTTGCAAATGAACTATAATATGGTGATGAACTATAATATTTTTGATCGGGCCTCCCCTAACTTTCACCGGGCCGGTCTACATTTTCGAGCTGGCTGCGGACCGGATTCTCGTAATTTAGTAGCATCCCGGATTTTTAGTTTTGAAATATGGCAACCCTAAACCACCCATTACTGGCTGTTAATTCAATGATACTTAAGCGAATAACCATTTCTTTTGCCTTTTCTTGCAGCGTCGGCCCGTAGAATATCTTTTTAACGGCACATACGAAAAAATTCCAAAACGTTATCATTTACTTCGTTATGTGTAGTCTATACCTTTCTGCATTACAATTCTGCTCCCACGCCTATGCGACTTAACACTGGAATTTGTTAATTTAGAAGCACAAAATTCTTCTACCAACTTCCTACAGATTTCGCCTTTGTTAAGGCGATCCAAAACTTCTTGCGTTTACTCATTTTGGAATATGTATGATATTGAAATAGCACAAAATGAGTATAAATCATGGAAAACAAAAATAACTGCTATATTTTTATCATTCGAAGTGAATTTCAATAATTGACCATATTTTTCCTGTACTCCCTTCCTCTGTTCTTGAATGTTTTACAAAGACACTAGAACCAGTCCTTTCCTTGTTGATAACGCTTCTTCTAATTGTTGATACTGTCAATTGCTACAACAAGTAATTGTATTATCTCATCAACAACAAAATGAGAACCACGAAAATTACTTACTGGTGTCCACCTGTTGATCCGAATAGTTATTCAAGATACAAGATAGAAGGGTGTCCAAGATTAAAGATAAATATACTCATACATAAAAATATAGGTTTTTGTTTGGTTCCTAGAAAAGCTGTTCAATGTAGAGAGGTATCCATGATACAGGTATGTCCAAGTTGAGAGGTTTTATTGTGTATGATTATGTAGTTATTATTATTATTGAGAATACAGTGGATCAAAGAGTTCCTGATTCGACATCAGACCATATGCGTTTGTAGCGAACTCCATCGCGTTCGTGGATTTTCACGAGGTTTTCCGGTTTCGTCCCACATTCTCATTCCCCCAATTATTTCATAATTATTCACTTTCAGTAATCATCCGTCTCTTTTAACCTGAAGGGCAAAATCATGGGACGTTAAATTACATAACCATCGTGTTCCATTCTATGATCAATTCTACTAACTGCTCCAAAACTCCGTATTTTAAAGTTCTCAAGGAAAAAATGAAATCTTTCAGTTTAACGTCCCACGATTATGCCCTTTAAGTTAAGGGAGACAGATGATTAAGGCAAGTGAATGATGATGGAAGAATTAGTGAAATGACAATATAGGAGGAAACGGAAGTACCTCCGAGAAAACCACGGACAAAATATTGTCCACCACAAACTTACTTGATGGGGATCGAACCAGGGAACCTACGCACCAATGGTAAGCTCTCTACCACTGAGCTACAGTGACCCGTTTCCAACGAAAAATGAGGTCCTAAATACGTATGTTAAGTTTGTCAGTTGTTTCATTCAGTGTACCCACTCTATGAATAATTTTGAAACTTATACTAAATTGGCTTCATCTACGTAATTACGTGATGCTTAGGGCCAAACCCGCAGATAAACTGTTTTTTACTTTTATTGAGGTCCTAAACACGTAAGCAAAGTTTATCAGTTTATTCCCGAAACACCCTGTATGTACAGTATATTGAGCACTCTTCCAATTTTTCTTTGCACCACATTTTTCCCCCCTCAACACCTTGCTCATCTCTGAGTGTCGTCGATTGCAAAGTCTCTGTGGTTTAATAACTGACTTCTAACATCAAAATTAAATCGATAATAGTTCTATTAGGACCACAAGACAAGAACGATGTCCAGATAACCAATAGGATTGAATCAGATTGCCAGTGCATACTGCATTGCGGAAGACTTAAGCTCTAATAAATGTCGTTAGAGTTAACAACATAGCGAGGGTCGAGCTCTTTGTAAACAAAAGAAAATATTAGTTCATCTTCAGTGCCGGATTTACGTATAAGCTAAACAAGCTATAGCTTAGGGTTCCACCCTCTTGGGAGCCCCAAAAAATTGAAGGAAAAAACTGGATGTACACTCATGTCCAAAATTATCGTCGCATGTCTATAAATATCTTTTGTAAGAATGTAATTTGATGACGAATTCGCCCGGTGTTTCTTATAATCTTAGTATGTGTATAATCGGCAAAGCATGTATGTGGCAAATTTCGTGCCGAAAGAGCAGTAAATAAGAGCAATAAAACGAAAATAAAACTTTCTTGTCCATTTAGCAACATTTTGTTTTACTCATTCTAATTTTCGTGTTTATAATTCTTTTCCTATGAAATTTACCACAAATATACATTTCCCGATTATACACATAGTATCAGTATTAAAAGTACCCTGCAAAATCATTATCAGATTATATTCTTACAAGAAGACAGTTATAGATATGCGACAATATTTTTGGACATGAGTGTACAGTTCCAAAATATAAGGAAAACAAAAAATAAAATATAAATAGAGCAACAATTCTTTGTGTTGTGTAGGCTCTTTGCTTCATAAAATATCACTAGTGTCTTCATTTCTGTATGCAGGATGAGTAAGTTCATCTGGGTATATAAAGGGACCCATAACCTTCAATAGCTTAGGGCCCCACCAAACCTAAATCCGGCACTATTCATCTTGATGTGCAGCATGCCACTTTTTGCCGACTGTCATAGTGTTTTTTCAAAGTCTAGTCACCTTACATTAGAGAAAACTGAATGTCTACTGAACGAGCTTAACTGTTACCAACACTGGGTCTGTATTGAACAGTAAATGTATTTCGTTAAGATATACAGTGAAAAAAAAAAATAAGTCCAGATTTAAGGAGAAAATGAGGGTAATATGCGTTTGTAGGGAAGACCATGACAAGACGGTGGTATCAATCGTAATACTGGGTGAAATACCCTTATTTCCTATGGCGACGTACGATACGTCAGTTCAGTGAGAGCACCAATTACTTCGGTGAACATAGTAAGCACCGCTCTTACTTGATGACGTACGTTGCTACAGGAAATAAGAATGTTTCACCCAGTACTACAATTGACACCACCGTCTTGTCATGGTGTTCCCTGAAAAAAATGCATATTATCCTCGTTTTCTCCTGAAATCTGGACTTTTTTTTTCTTTCAGTGCAGTTGTCTTGGTCTCCATTACGAGGAGACTCACAGAAACACACTTGATCGTCTGTATATTTATTCTATTCTTAAATTCCATCTTTTCCTTCCATTAGAAAATATTTCCTTTTTCTGTTCTCTCCAGAGGAACAGGCATATTATCAAGGATTTGGAGAAGACCAAACTACTACTTTCGCCAATATGTCCAAACTATAAGAAAGAAATAACTGCACGATATCTATTTTTAAAAAAATAACAATAAATTATTTAAGTGCCCTCTCTAATTATATCATTTGCACAGTGGCGTACGCAAGGGGAGTTTCCGAATTAAAACCCCCGCCCTCGATCAATATTATGCAAGAATAAGCACACCTAAACTTATGTGAACTGGGGAGCTTGAACCCACTCCTTTACGAAATTCTGTGTACAATACTGTCTTCGTGTACATCGCTGGTGCCGCATATTACTGTTTTAAATCTTTGTTTTAAACATTTCGTAATTTCCTATATCTACCATGAGAACATTGAGAACATGTAATGGAAAGTAGACATTAGTTTTTATTTATTGTTATATTTTAAAGTTTTGTTTACTTATAATTACTGAGTCCAAAATACCATAAAACTCATACATGTTCCTACTACCTAGCTTTTAAGATCAGACTTCTTTATTATAGAAAAATCTTCAACTAATCAAAAGACATTTAATGAATCATGTACACTCATGTCCAAAATTATTGTCGCATATCTATAAATATGTTGCTGTAGGAATATAATTTGATAACGAATTAGCCCGGTATTTCTTATAATGTTAGTATGTGTATTATCGGCAGAGACATGTGCGTGGCAAATTCTATGTCAAAAAAAACAGTAAATAAGAACAATAAAACGAAAATAAAACTTTCTTGTCCATTTTGTTTTACTCGTTCTAATTTTCGTATTTATAATTCTTTTCCTATGAAATTTACCACAAATATATATTTCCCGATTCTATCTACACATAGTATCAGTTTTAAAAGTATCCTGCAAAATCATTATCAGATTATATTCTTTCAAGAAGACAGTTGTATAAGAATCATGAGTGTACCTATCAACACACTTTCGTATAATTGTGTCTAAAACATCATGTTTGTAAAGTATCATATTTACTTATTCTTTTCTATATCTTCAGTGTACTGGTTCTTTAACAATTGCATTGGACGTTGGATGTGGTTCAGGACAAGCTTCCAAACTCTTATCTCCTTATTTCGAAGAAGTCATCGGATTTGACAAAAGTGAATCTCAAATTGCACTGGCTAACAAAATTAACCGTCTACATAACGTATCTTACAAGTAAGTTTTATTATTAGGTTTCTGGTATACTTTATTCTGGGTTATGCAAATTGGTATTGGTATTGGAAGAAGAAGTAGTTGTTAGTTGTTGTTGTTGAATTGGAAGAAGATATTTAACCTCTAGATGTCGGGTTTAACATCTGTTATTCAAGTACGTACATTTCATTTAAAAACAGTTTATTTCATGTGTGGTAGAGGTCTGCACAGGCTCGGGCAGAGTCCGCGGACTTGAGCCCGACCCGCCCACGGGCCGAACTTGGGCCTACAAAAAATATATCATTTCGGGCCTGTGCCGGGCTCGGGATGTAAATTTTTAAATATACAACCATATTTCGCGGGCCTTTTCTGGCCTAACTTTGTAAATATACTGTACAACGATATTTATTGCAACGTTCTTTCTGGAGAACTTTTAAAGCACAACTGCAAAATTAAATTTCTGATTGTTGTAAATAAAAATTCCTGCCCGTGCAGATCTCTAATCTGTGGTAAGTTGAGTAACCCATACTACGCTTTATTTTCTGATAATAATGATTTATATTTTCACAATTCTTTTTTTGCTTTAAATCTGTTTTTAACATAGATAATGTAATGCAAATAAACTATTATATTATTCCAAATATTATAGTTACTTCCTAATATTATTAAATATTATATACATCACAGTTCATTTCATACAATTAAAGAGAAGTCAAATGATGTTTATCAATATCACAAATTTGAATTTTTGTACCAGTAGACTAAGTTAGTAAAACAATAATTGGCAAACTACAGCACGATTCCCTAGAAAATTTATTTGGCCCGCGACATGATTTCTAACCTGGCGAAAGAAAAGAGTAGAAAGAAAAAATGATTTTTTTTTTAAGTTTTATATACCACTGTTATGCCGGCTAAGCTAAAGAAGACGGTGACGTTGATGATGAGAAATGAATGAAATGGTGGAATGAAGAAAGAGGGAAGAAACGGGAGAACCCCGAGAAAACTCACGCACATGGTGTTTGTCTACCACAAAGTTCACTTGGTGTGATCTGGGATCAAACCAAGAACCCCTGTACCAGAGGTGAACGTTTTACCACTGTGCCACCGCGGACCCGTTACTTGAAAAGAGTTGTATTTGAAACAGACTCACATATGAGCATTAAATTTTACTTCTGGAAATCGGTGTATCCCTATTAGAAGTAGATTATAAGAAACTTCAATTATTAATAGTGCTTACGATCACAAAAAAAGTAAAAAGTACCACTATTGATTTTAATAAATTGTATTGGTCCTGCTAGACTTTCTAGTTTCTTTGATCCTCTCCCAAAAAGGTTTGTCCATCACTAGCATAAAGTTATACAAGTATACACTGCAATAATAATAAAAGAGTTTAGAATGACAATGTGATCATCTATGTCGTTCTCAACCTTTTCATTTGCGCTACCCTGAAGACGTTGTTTAATTGCAAGTTTTAGGTGAGACTCAAGATTTTCTTCTGTCAAACAGAACCTTTTAGAATTCAAAATTCAATTGATCATAGATAAGTTTCTTTCAACTCAAACAGATGACGAATTGTTCCGATTCAAAATGAGTGCTGAACATTACACCGTCAAACTTTAAATATTGTAATGATATTTTAATCAACTATGGCAACAGACAGAAACGCGATGTATAACCCGCATTACCAACTTTGAAAAAAAAAAAATAACATTAAGGTGCCATTTTAGTTCGATATTTGATTCCAGAGGACATGTGACTTCAACATGTGACTTCAACAAAGATTCCACAACATTCGCATGGTATTTCATAATTTGAGTATTATTTTATTAATTGAATTGTTTTGTGTGTTATTACAGGAAAATAATGTAAATATGTATCTCAGGGAAATTTATTTATATTTTATTTTCGTCATTAAATAGGGCTTTGAAGACGCTAATGAACATTTGCTCGGTTGCCCACCTGGCCAGTCCGCCCCTAATCAGGGGACATCATTTAGAGAGGACAGGAATGAAATCGCCCTGTGTTTAGATACTTTAATTATTAGTTGTATATACTAATAAAATTCGTGGAACTGCTGTGTCGGTGGAGAATCTTGCTCTCTCCAAGCAAAATCTAAAATGATACTGATGATGTAAATAATAACAAAAGAGTATGACATTATTAATTACTAGCTGAAGTGTCGCGTATTTGCACGGGGGAGGATAGGTTTATCGAAGTATGTGGATCCCTTCAGCCTCAGGATAGTCTTCCCATTTGAATAAAAGTATAACGACAAAAACCCTTAATATGACCCCTTTTCAAACCCACTCCTCATCCTTTATGTTTTTAGCATTACCGTCCCCATGAGCTCATTAAAATTAAAGGAATAAGTGAAATGAATAACAAAGAGCAGCACCTTTGGCGTTGCCGCCAATGCTGATATCCAGTTTTTGCTTATATCCATGGGAAGAAAAAGCTTAAAAGCAACGCCTTTAGGGTTGTCATCCCCTCGCCATCGTTTAATATAAAGAAATGAGTGAAATATATAATGAAAAAATACAACGCATTAGGTGTTACTTCTGTCAATCCCCGGGCAACGGTGAGTGAAATAAAAACTAACAAAGAGACACTCCTTCGGTTCTGACCATTTCAATATAAAGAACTAAACGGTGCGACAAACATCTTAGCATTTGAAGGTGGCGCTCCAAGTTCCCTTTATATGCTGCTAGCAAATGAGAGGCCAGTGGTATTGCCACGTTTATTTTGCACACATCCACGTCTATCCCCTGTCCCCTGATCGCGCTGTAGTTTGTCTGCTTACCCAAAAACCATAGACACACCGCTTTACCACTTGGCAACGTCACACCAGAGCTTGCGTTTTATTCGTTTAGCTGAAATGCCAAGATGTTTGTCACAGGCCTTCTTAGCACCGATTACACTCTTCGCTGGTTTAAAATAAAAATTTTAAATGCACAATTCCTTATCTTAGACTGTGTTTAGTACCCGTGAAATATGCTGTTTTTGCTTTCAGTGGCATGGATTTAAACGGCATCAGAAGTATCACTGTTCATCTCAGCAACCCCGATGGATTCGACACTAATATTGGGAATTTTTCGATCATTTTTATATATCTCCCCGTCCCCTTCCCCACGTTGCGTGGCTGAATTTGGATTTTAACCGCATCGGAACTGTCATTATTCATCTCAGCAACTCCGAAAACTATGGATTCGACACTAATATCGGTCATTTTCGATCATTTTTAAATATCTCTTCCTGCTCTCCCCTAAGTTGCACCGTCAAAATAAATAGATAAAATTCATTCTAGGCCCGAACTTTATCTATGTTGAAAATTTGATTGAGATCAGTCGAGTGGTTCAAGAGTTATTAAGTCACAAACATAGTCACTTTCAATTTTATAATATAGATTTAGTAATTGTCATAGACCTATTAATCCTAACCATTGCATAGTCAAGAGGGAGACAAGGCATGATTAGCCTTAGCTTTGCCATGTAAAATAAGACTAAATAAATAAAATAAATAAACAAAAGAAAGACAATATGTTACTTCTATCAATTCTCAGGCATCGCCGTCTTTGGATCAAATTATGAAATAAACAATGGTGTCGATTCCCTGACCATCTGACATGAAGGCTAAGAATAAGATTATGAGCAACGCCTTCGTCGTTTCCGTCACCACACCTTCGTTAAAAGTAGAAGACAGTACGAAATAAATAAGTTAGTATTATTAGTAGTATTAGTATTATAAGTTAATAAGTTACTATGGTCTTTGGGTTTGCCATTCCACACCTTCGTTGAATATAAAGAAATAAGTGAAACAATTAACAAACGACAACCGCCTTTGACGTTATCCCTGTCAATAATCGGGCAATGTCGAGTGACGTGAATGACGAAAAGTAATGCATTTGGCGGAATAAATAACGATGGCAAATACATTGCCCCTGCCGTCAAATGAAATGAATAATAGAAAACAACGCCTTCGACGTTTTCCCTTTGAAAATATAAAAATAAGTGAAACAGTCTTAGCAACGTCTTCGGTGTTGCTCCTGTCAATTACCAGGTTACCTACCAGGACATACCATTTAGACTATTTCCTAAACTTGAACTTGAGTATCATAAAGCTACCAATCAGGGGCGGATCCAGGCCGGACTTCTGGGGGAACGGTGGGTTGTAATACTGCTACTTAGAGCTACTTTTAAGAGCTCCAAACTCTGGGATGGGTTTTATTTATATATGTATAAAATAAAAAAAGTTCCCTCTTCTGGGGGGGCAATTGCCCCGATCGTATGCCCCCTGGATCCGCCACTGCTACCAATCACCTCAGCGACCCTGGAAACTATGATCCCGACTTTACTGTCTTTAGAATTTGATTATTATTTTCACGTTTCCTCTTCCTACTTGCCCACATGTGCTATGTATGGATGTCAATCCTTACAGTATTTTTTTAAAAAAATGTCATATGTGTACCAAGTTTGGTTGATACTGTTCCAAGTGTTGCGGAGTTTTCCTGTAACATATACGTACAGTTTTATATATCTTAATGATCCCCTCCCTCTTAAAACGCTTTGACATGGGTCCACTTATTTCTAATGGGAAATTTATGTACCAAGTGTTATCTTTCTAACTAGGCAGGCTCGTGAGATTCTCAATGTTTAGCATAATGATAATCCCCTCCGATCCCCCCCCCCTTATGTGTATTTTCTAATATTATCCTTGAGAAAACAAAGGTTAGTAATCATGCCAAACGACATTTAAATTGGTTTATTAGTTGTTGCCTAATTTAGAATGCAGAAACTTACATTAATTTTGCAGAATACTATGAATTGAACACCAATATTAATCATTTTCGATTATTTTTATATGTCACCCCTTTTCACCACACCTCACGCTAATGGGGATGAATTTCGACTTAAATGGTATTGAGGTTGTCACTATTCATCTCAGCGATCCAGAAACTATGGACTAGACACTAATATTGGCCTTTTCGATTATTTTTACATGTCAGCATTCAGGTTTTAGCATAAATTATGATTCTCGCTTCCCTCTTCAAAGATAATTTTTAAACACTGGGATACAAGCCATTTATTTGTGTTGAGAGTTTATATACCGTGTTTTACTTTCCTAACTGGACGGGCCCGTCAGTTACCGAATTTCCGCATAAAGTATGATCCCCCCATCCCCGTCGTGCAGACGATCTAAAAAGATTTGGACATCGCACATAGGAAGACGCATTTCTGTCTGTAGCTAGTAGTTTGAGAGTCATTGAAGAACAATACGGGTGTATTTGTGTGTTCGATTTCATTGTGTATAAACAACAGTGCGGATCTCCACATCCAGGATGACATCAGGGAATGTCTATTGTCCGATTAAGTGACTTCGAATGTGGCCGCATAATGTGTTTGTGAGAGGCCAGATGGTCTTTCCACAAAAGTACTGTTTCTATAGGTTGTGATGTATCTGTGGTCCATAGGTGATGTATGCGGTGGAAAGCAAATAGTTCCACTGCACGCTTGCCCTAGATGTACCGGACAGAAGGCCGCCATAACTGACAGAACCACGATCGTTGTTGCAATGAGAGCTTGGCCCACATATAAGGGATAGTGAACACTAAGTAATCGATTGTAGCAGATATGTGTACTTTGCCGCGTCCCTCTTGCATGATTACCCCTGACGTCAACACATTGCTGAGAATGTCTTCGGTGGTTTCAGGAGAGACTACAGTAGTGAGACGAATGTAGGACTGTGGTATTCAGTGATGAAAATAGTTTTTGCCTCTGACACAGAGGTAGTCATACACATGTCCCATAGATGTGTTGATGAGTAGCAAAATCAAACGTGTATTCGCATTTGCCATACTGGAGACAAACCTGGTATTCTACTGTGGATACGATAAGCAACATATCATGGTCTTCTCCGACCTTCATTCAGAGCAGTATGACTAGAGCGTTGTTCATTTGTGTAGTCATCAATTCTTTCATCCGATCTTATCAGTACACTTTAAGAAAATCCATTTTTCAGCAGGGTAACGGATTTTCCATGCCAACAGAATCATAACATATACTTAGTACCTCTTCTATCCAGGTCGGCTACATCTGCACAGTAGAGCACGTGTAAGACGTGATAGCGGCGCCTGGTAGCTGCTGGGGTCTGCTGCTCCAAGACCTACAGCGAGCGTGGGATACAACACCCCAGAGATGCTGTCTACGATCTCGAACGCTGCTGGAAATTGAGATGCAACTCTACATGTGTTTCGAAAGCTTCTTTTAATATATAAAACATACTGGAAATTAAAGCTACCTTCTTCGTGGCCGTTTTCAATGATTACAAGTGCAATTAAGGTGACCCAGAGCATTCTAGGGGACCATCATTACAATCACCTTCTTGTGTACTATTAATAACTTTAAATCCGATTCTTGAATTCCTACTGGGTGTTCTTAAATGTTTGCACCAGCGTATATAAAACCAAATGTAGAAAATGAAAGTACACGTATTATTCATTCTCACATTTTTCAGGGTGTCTTCAGCTGAAAGTCTACCCGTTAAGGATCAATCAGCGCAACTTGTTTTGTCAGTGGAAGCTTGCCATTGGTTTGATATTCCAGCATTTCTCAAAGAAGTAGATCGTGTATTAGTACCTGGTGGAGTAGTGGCATTAGCTGGATATGTGAGCAACAGATTTGTTTATCGAGATACGATTATCATCTTGAAGGATGTCTTTTCAGAGGTAATTATAATTTTTAAAGTTTCGTAAATTCAGCTAGACTTGCATACATTATACATACATACATACATACATACATATAGATAGATTACAAATAGAATATAAAGCATTGACCAGCGTCTCGAGTTACATACATTTCAAAGACTCTTCCTCCCACATGTTTTTTCCATATTATACGTAGAGGCACACCGGAAGCCAATAAATATTGGTACATGACAGACTTACTTCCTTTCATTCATAACATACTCACCCCTTTGCAATATATAACGGTTTAGATATTTTGAAAACTGTTTGGTATTCTCGAGGATCACGGAGGCTCATTGGTAGAGTACTTACCTCTGGTGTGTAGGATCCCTGGTTCGATCCCTGTCCAAGTAATTTTGTGGTGGACAACATCGTGTCTGAGGGTTTTCTCGGGGTACTCCCTTTCCTTCCAGTTTCTCATTCCACCAATTCTTCCATTATCATTCACTTGCTTTAGTCATCGTCGCCTAAAGGGTATACTCGTGGAACGTTAAACCCAAAGATTTCATTTTATTTCATATTACATAGAATATTCCTACCATCCACATATTTCTCCAATACTAAACGACAAAGGCACACCTCTACAATATTAGTACACGACAAAGCGACCTTTCCCTTTGTACAAAGCTACCGCTAAAACTATGGATTGGACATTAATATTTCTTGTTATTGATTATTCGTACATGTCACTCTTTTTCACCCCAGTCGTCACCCTAATTTCGGCGGGGAATGAATTTAAACTTTAATGATAGCAGGAATCTCACTATTCAGCTCAACGACCTTGAAAACTGTTTATAAGACACTGATATCGGTTGTTTTTAATTATTTATACATTCCTCCCCGTTCCACTCTTATCCCTTACTCCCGTGCCGATAAGGGATGGATTCAGACTTACACGGTATCGAGAGTGCCATTCTTTATCTCAGAGATCCTGGGTTGAACACTAATATCGCCACGTACTATGGACTGTGGATTGTTACATGTCGCCACCTCTCACCCCCAGGTTAATGGAAATGAATTTGGTCTTAAGCGGTATCAAGAGTGCCACTATTCATCTCCGCGACTCCGAAATCTATATATTAGATACCAAACGGCGTGACAAGGATCTTGGCATTTGAAGGCGGCGCTTCATGTTCCCTTTAAATGCTGCTAGCAAGTGAGAGGCCAAGGGTGTTGCCACGTTTATATTGTACACATCCACGTCTATCCCTGCCACCTGATCGCGCTGTAGTTTGTCTACTTAGCTATAGCCACACCCCTTTCCCACTTGGCAACGTCACGCCAGAGTTTGCGTTTTATTCGTTTAGCTGAAATGCCAAGATGTTTGTTACAGGCTTTAATATCGATTGTTTTTATTATTTATATATGTCATCCCTTCCCATCCCCATCCCTTATCTCATATTGATAGAGGATAGATTCATACTTATACGATATTGGAAGTGTCACTGGTTATCTCAGCGACTCCGAAAACTATAGAGTGGACACTAAGATCCATCGTTGTATAGTATTTTTACATGTCACCCATTTCTTACCTCGCTTCTCACACCCTCATGATTAAGGAGGGTAAATTTAGACTGAAACGGCAACGATCCCTCAACCAAATCTTTAATAACTCTGTTGAATTGGATATGTAATTGCATTTTGGTTCCAAACATTTTATGTAGTAGAAAATCGAGAACTATTCTTTTTTTTTAAGTCGCAGGTCCTATTTTATAATTATATATCTAGGTAATGTGGATCTTAACGATTCAGTTCACTTTTAGTTTTTAAAATTCCGTTTGTAAGGTGAAATTGTAGTATCATATTTTTACCAGGGAGTAAGAATGTGCTGTCATAATCTTACCGGAAACAGGGATATGCTGTCATATGTTTTAACTCCCAGTAAAAATATATAGGGATAAGAATATGACATGACACTGGCTTTGGCATTCTGCCTTAAGGATGATACGTGATAAGCAAATCAACCACTCCTCTCTGCTCATGCTGATTTTCTTCACCGACATTAATTGCTTCTTTCTCTGAAATATTTCCCCGATTGTCCTTATGATGCTGAATAAACGCCGCACTTTCAATACTATCACGCTTTTCCGAAACTCAACAGACTGAGTTTTGATTCATTTCGATTACCTCAAGGGAACCTATTCATCAGCACAGCTAGAACGTTGGATATGCTCGTATTAACTGTAACTTTAAAGAATAGTAGGTCTTTTTATGAACGTAGTAGAAAAAATGTTTCCATGAGTTTTCGAAATATTAACTTTTTATTATTTTTCAGATTTCGTTCGGCGAAACTATGAAATATTGGGAGTCAATGAACTATAGATCTTCGTATTTACTAAATCACTATTCTAATATTGAACTTCCTTACAAGGAAACATGCAGAATACAGCTAAGTATTTCATTTTTTTACTTCATTTCCAAAATAATAGTAAACACAATAAATATTAGATAATACATGAGTAACACTTAAGATTATCCATTTCAGCATTTTTAAGTACTTGCTGTGAAGGATTCTATATCCTTCAAAACAACACATTAATCGATGTACTGTTGAACATATGTAACACAGTATGCATTCTATTGATGGCATTTGTTGAATTATTAGCAGAACAGCGGACTCTTTACTTGATCGGACGTTGCGTATCCGATTTATCTGGTAACTGCAGTGACGGAAGGCCGGGATTCCGGCCTAGCTATGTAATATTGGATGAGTTGAGTTAATTTTGAGTTTAACGTCCCTCTCAGCAGCGAGGCTATATGAGAGTGGACCTAATGATTAACATGGAATCCGAACCACATGAGCTCCCGCCGGGAATCAAACCCGGGTCTCCCACGCCAAAGGCACGTATGCTAGCCGCTTAACCACGGAGGAGCTAGAATATTGGATGAATATAAAGTACAACGATTGATATTATGCCCTGAGTCCTGTTTTAAAAGCGAGATTATCTCCTAGTTGGCTATGTGCTTAGCTCACGCGTCATAACACAGAAGTCCCGGCTTCGATTATCAATTGGGGTTCATGAGGTTTGGATCCCACATTAAGCTGTAGGTCCACGTCTCATATAGCCTCGCTGCTAAAAGGGAAGTTTAATACTAATTCAATCAATCAAAAGCGATATTTATAATAGCCTTGAAATTTATAAGAAAGTAATTTTGGCTGTTGGTAAAGGATGGAAAAACTCACTTGGTCACTTGGCTGGTTAAGTACAGGGGTCTTGTACAAAGTAGGCCTATATTCTTAGGTATGCATATCACAAATTGAAAGAGATTTGATATAGAAAAAGGACATAGGAAATTTCCACTTAAAGTCCTCCGAAAAATTTGTTTTTCCAATTGTCTCTCTGAAACAGTCGCCCCCTCCCCCAAATTAAGAGAAAAAAACAACTTGGTTGTTAATGTGACTTGAAAACTGGCGCCTGGTCTCACAGACCCATTTGTTAAATTTTAAATCTTTACCTAATAATAATTTAACATGTTATAACCGTCACCCGGCTATAGAAACAATTTTTGTGGACGCTCTGTATATTTCGTAAAGACAGTAATTATTCTTCAATTTATACATTATTTCTGCGACGCAATTTCTTTCTTCGATGAGAATTACGAACAATTCAATTTCTCTCCCACGCAATAGGACGAAAGAGTGTTTCATCGTTCATTCATATATATCTGAAACGTTTTGTGGTGAGAATATTTTAGTGCGTAACAAAGAACACGTTCATTTTCTGAACTGTATAGAAGTAACTTCTCTTACTTCAATTCTCAGTGTTTCTTCCTTACCTATTAATATGCAAAGACTACGTTATATGAGTGATTTGAACTAAATCAAGTGCATTCTTCAATCACTTATGGAAGTACTAGCAGACCAGCTGCGATCCAGCCACAGCGGCGACAACCGTATCGTTCAGTCAACTTTTATCTGAAAGTTCCAATAACAAAGTTATCGCAATGTTTTGTGCATCGTGGCCAGTGAACTGTAAGTTAATGCTAATTCTTTTAACATTTAATTTGCATATACATACAGGTGATTTAACCTGCCATTGACCAGTCGGTCAATCCTGCCCGGACTTCGAACATCTTAACTCGAGGAGTTTACTTCACGTCTTCAGGTAACCAACACGTTCGTTGATTTTGATATAACAGTATGTAAAGGGGTACACGTTCAACAGCCGGTTTAGCACAACAACTAGCCCCTAATTAGTCAAATCTAGGGTTCACAAACCCCCTGCGAATAAGTAGTAAACGGGCATACCAAGGATTTAATTAGTAGTGCGACTAATTACGTTCATTTGCTGGAAACCAGAGTCAACTTCTATGGATTTTCGTAGCAGCTACAAAACTACTTCGTGGGATTACCCTAGTGTTACCCCCACAGTGCTAATCCCCCACGTGCATTAGTGGTATGAGAAAAGTGTTTCTAGTGAAATCTCAGTTATATTTTTTATTCATTTATATACGTGATATAAAGGGCTATAATATATTAAAAGTGTGAAATGTAATTTTGTTGGTGGAAATACTTATGTGTTCAGTGTTTAGTGTTGTGATTGTTTTTTCTTCCACATTTTATTAATAGTGTTTTAATAAATAAGCATAGTATCATTTTATTCAATGTGTTTTTGTTACATGCACGAATGATGTTTGTGTGCGCCGTGGTCTGAGCGATATTCTGAACGTCCGTGAGGATTTCGAGACGAGACATCCGAACCTCTCGGTGCTTGATGCTCATCTCATTATTGAGACCGGAGGGCGATCCGGGAAAAGGTCTGTAATCTCTTTTTGGAAGTGTTCTTTGATGTTTTAACCAGGTAAGTTCAGGTCCCCTGAAAGTACTCATTGGTGGGACAACACGGGGGCAGATCCGGAAAGCGGTTACAAATTTTTGTTTAAATTTCTTTGTTGATAATTTTATTTTGTATTACGCATATTAAACAGGTATATTGCGAATTTCGATACAAAAGTTATATTTTAGATTTTAGTGTATCTTTGTAACAGGCTACAAAAAAAGGTAGCACGGGTCTGTGAGACTTAGGCTTCATTGCCACCGGTTAAAAGCGAACCGGTGCGAACCGGCTGAATAGCACCACTGACCCTAACAAAACAGAGCAGGCGTATACATTCTTGGCACCAAACATCGAAAGACGGGAGTACATTATGCCGTAGACTGGTTTAAAATAATTTTTAGTTCATAAATGTGTACATTTTTCCTCCTTTATTTTCCTTACAATTGTTCGTTGTGTTATTCAGTATACTAGGTATAAATATTTTCACCTCCTATCCCCAGAGTAGTTGTCCAGGTTGCTCCCCCTCCAGTTCGCCCGCCACTAGTTCACCGAGAGGGAACAACTATCTACCAAACCACCGCCTTTTCCTTCCTGAATATTCTGATCACATATACTACAAAATAATTTATTGCACACGACTAGCACAAATACAGTTATATTAAACTTGATAACGCAGCTTTTGTTCTAATGATTTTCTTTAGTATTATAGAAGACCTGAATTGAAAAACGTACCAAATTCATGGAAATACTATACTATTTCCTTCAAAAAACATTATAATATTAATGTTTGGGTCGGTAACAAGTTACACGCCGTTTGATAGACCCTATATACCAGTTCGAATTTCATATTATTCAAGTCTACTCGTTTTCATTGATCTATACATCAGAATTAACTTGCTCAAAAAAAGGAGTCTATATTTTGGGGGCATGGACGGAGTTAGGAATTGTCTGGTCGGGGGCAGACCTTTTGTTTGGTCTCGGTCTTGTGGAATTTTGGTACGTAGATCTTGGTAGGTAGTCACCTTATGGGTGGCATTTTTATTTTTTGTCATAAAGTTGAAGGAAATGCCCCCAAAATTTAAGGGGTTAGTAATACGCTTTTTGGTATTTGAATTCAAATTTGACAATGTTCGATTTTACACGTCTTCATTAGTCTACACACTAAATTTCAACTTGCACACGCCTTTCGATATTTCAGTTTGAATTTGATGTTATTTAATTCAGCGTGTCTTCACTAGTCTACGTACCAAATTTCAACTCGTGCAAACTAAGAGGTTAAAATTATGGAATCAATATTTAAGGGGTTAGTAATACGTCTTTTGATATTAGAGTTCGAACGTGATGCTATTCGATCTTACATGTTTTCATTAATACACATCTTCTACACCAGGTTTCAACTTACTCGAACTAAGGATGATTAAAAGTTATGGATGGGGAGATAAAGTTTTGCCGAAAAATAAGGAGGAACTTTTGGCATGTTGACTCTTAATATACTTTTGATTTTATTAGATCGGTTTACTTAGTTCTCATTGAAATGTCAATATAATCAAGTCAAATGGACAAAAATAATGGAGGGTATAATTTTCCAAAATGTTATAGGATAGTGTAGACTGCCATTTTGAATGAAAAATTGTGACCTGAAAGAACCTCGTGAGCGCAAACTGTGCCTTAAAGCCCACCTGTAGGCATCCCTGCCTTGATTTAAGCTAAGAAGTGTTTCTAGAGCCTTATTCCGTACCAGCCTTAGCAAACATTGCAGAGTATAACGCAACGCAAAACTCATTTATATTTGCTATACCTATTATTGCAAAGTAAAACGCAGAGTGTGCGTTGAGTTGACTGAAAACGTTATGGAGTGTGGCACAGAATTCATTGAAAACATCTGATAATCTTAATTTAAACCAGTCATAAATATACCTCAAACAACGTTATTTTATATAATACGGAAATTTCTTAACTGCGATATGCAAGGTATTCGTCTCTTATAATAAAGAAAGGATGATTTTATTTACTTTTTTATTTTACAGAAATGATCCTACTTTTATAACGTCTCAAGAAGTGACTGTAAAAGACTTAGTATTTTTCCAGTCTTCACTTCCTTCAACGATCTTATACAGGAAAGAACATGGCGACAAACAAACAGAAGAATTCTTGCAATCGATAGAGGACAGGTAAATAAATATATGTAAAAAAAAAGTCAGACAAAATAATGTAATTTAGCTTCAATTTACTTTTTTTTTTACTACAAAACCACACGATTTGTATCAGTAGCGTACGTTCCTTAACAGGGCTTAAAGCAACCACGTTTACACATATAATTTCAGGTGTTTGTATATTTATCTTAGTATGGTAAAAGCTCATTTGCACGATATTTTGCTCAAGTGGGGGCTAAATCCCCCTTGCGTACTTCACTGTTATCTACTAAAATTTGCTACTCCTGCCCACGCGTCTTTTCCTTTGAGAAATCGTGATGTGTAGAGCGCAATGTAATGGGAAGTCCTATCCGACATAACTTCCTCGGGTACTGTATCTAATACTTTCAGGATACCTATATAATCCTGTCTCTTTTTACATTGAGTTTGGTAACTCCAGCTCCAGGAGAGGAATATGAAAATTCATTTCATACCAGACGCGTTGAAAAACAGAAAAATAGCATCTCGCTTTCAGCGGACTCTCCTTCCCAACGTTAATCCTTTAGACAAGTGGTTCTCAATAGATGTCGCGACAGATCAATATGTCACGCAGTCCCATAAGATGTGTTGCAGGATTTTAAAATTTAAAAATCATTGCACATTAATTAATTAGTTAAAATGAATTTTGAGATAAGATGTACCAGTCAGGACCTTCAGCGACAGCAAAAATGTTTAGTAATACATAACGTCACTACTTCATAGAAATTTATTGTCGTAAACTACTATAATTTATATTACTACCTAGGTATTAATAAGAAATAAAGTGTATCACACACTCCATGTATGTTTAGTAAATTGTTTGGTAGTCAAAAAAGATTGACAGCCACTGATTTAGATGCTGTGCTGTGTACAGTAGAAAACTTGAAAAGTTTCAACAATTATTCAGTTCTATTCAATTTCATTTACGTGTTAATAAATTATGAATTGTATCCCTAAAAATAAGAAGCCTAAAACAGGTAAATGCATTTGTGTAATGTCATTGCTCTTATGCCGTAAAGCTTGTTCTACAAAATTCGGTTATATCTGCGTAAAGTTCCCCCATTTTTGTTTTTCAGGCCATTGATTTATACAAGGAAGTGCCTTTTCTATTTAATTCGAAAATATCAGAGATTTTAACGATCATCTCTATGACTATTTAAATCTTAATTTGAAAAAATTAAATTTTGTGATACATAATTTTAACAATCAAAACTCCTTTATATATTTAATCTGTCTGTCTGGTTTACTAACCAAAACTCCTTTATATATTTACCCTGTCTGGTTTATCAATCAAAACTCTTTTATATAATTACCCTGTCTATCTGGTTTACCAATCAAAACCCTTTTATATATTTAACCTGTCTGTCTGGTTTACCAATCAAAACTCATTTATATACTTACCCTGTCTTTCTGGTTTACCAATCAAAAGCAAAACTCCTCGATATACATTTACCATTCGCCAAATACTTGAAAAGAAGTGGGAATACAGTACCCCGGTACATCAACTATTTATTGATTTTGAAACGACTTACGACTCTGTTAGGAGAGAAACATTGCATAACGTTCTCACAGAATCTGGAATACCGAAAAATCTAATTAGATTAATTAAGGTATGTTTAAATGAATCCCAACATAAAGTCCGCGTAGGAAAATTTTTGTCCATGGCCTTTCACGTCGAGAATCGCCTGAAACAAGGAGATGCGTTGTCGCCATTATTATTCAACTTTGTCCTGGAATACGCTATAAGGAAAATCAAAGATAGCAACCAGGTCCTAGAGCAGAATGGTGTTCGCCGGGTTATGGTGTATGCTGATGAAGTAAATTTAATAGGGGATGATAGGAGAACAATAGAAAGAAATGCAGAGGTCTTATTAAACGTTTGCAGGGACATGGGCTTAGAATAGGGTGACCAACCGTCCCGTAAAAACGGGATTGTCCCGTTTTTTCACTACCATTCCCGGTGTCCAGAAAAATTCTCCCGGGACGCCAAAATGTCCCGTATTTACGTACATTCGGTACAAAAAACCTTTCGAATCGCTAAAATTTCCTAATTTATATTATTTTTTCTAAGATGTGATTATATTGGAATATGTCTAATTACTGAGCAACATCATTACGACGTTTGCGATATTGGATGTGGTGGTTGCACTGTTTTCCCTCCTAGGCCTCCCAACTCTGCAGACGACAGTGCAAGGGGCTGAAAATCTTATGAAGAACAATGTAACCTGTTTTTACTCTCTGTTTGGGCGCATTGAGGCGCTGTCATCAGTGTTTCCGTGATTTGACTGAGATGTAACATACTACGAAAGGGTAGCAAAGGTATAGAACTATAAAAGTAAAAAGAAAATCAGTTGCAAGTGAAATAATGTTTAAAAGTAACAAAATGCAAATAAAAGGAGTTGGAATCCGAGGCTGAGAGTAATTATAAATCCTGTCGGTGACAGATTTGAGCGCTCATATATTTTTAGTAATGTTTTCAAATATTTCATTTTTTGTTAGTTGCTGATAGTTACTTGTAATTTAATTAATTCCGGAACCTTTTCAAATAGGTTTTAAAAATAAAAAAGTGTAAATTTACCATTTTTGTGGAGGATACAGAGAGAGAGAGGGGGGGACGGAAAGGCAAAAATATATATTTAGGGGAGCAATCTATCCAGAAATAAAAGGTGTCCCGTTTTTTCTAGTTGACGATTTGGTCACCCTAGTTTAGAAGTACATGCACGACAAACTAAATACATGGAAGTGCGTCGGGATCATAATACGGCAAATTAAGGATGCGTTAAAATATTAAATAATATTTTTGATAAAGTGGATACTCTCAAATATATAGGATCAATATTAACAGATGAAAATCATATTCACGAAGAAATTAAATGTCGACTAAAAGCAGGGAATTCGTGTTATTATTTAGTTCAAAATCTCTTGTCGTCGTGAATTCTATCGAAGAATTTGAAGCTAAAAAATATGAAACTACAATCATGCTTGTTGTTCTACATGGTTGCGAAACATGGCGCTTGCTCTGAGGGAAGAACATAGACTGAAAGTATTTGAGAACAAGATCCTGAGACGAATATTCGGACCCAAGAGGAACGGGAATGGGGAATGGCGGAAACTTCATAAAGAGGAACTACATAATTTATACGGTTTACGAAACATTGTTAGGGTCTTCAAGTCTAGGAGGCTCAGGTAGGCAGGTCATGTAGCCAGGATGAAAGAAAGTAGATTTGCTTTCACAGTCTTGACTAGAAGACCAATCGGAAAACGATCATTAGGAAGATCTAGGCGCAGATGGGAGGACAATATTAAGATGGATCTCGCAGAAATAAGAATACAAAGTAGAAACTAGATCCAGATGGCTAAGGATAGAAGTCAGTGGAGAGTTTTTGTGAATGCGGCATTGAACCTCCGGGTTCCATAGGCCATAGAATTAGTTAGTTACTTAAACCCTTTTATACAAGGTGTTCCAGAGCGATCCAGACACTACCTTTTTCTCGAGAACGGTACATGCTATCAAGTTGAAATAAAAAATTGCGTCACAAATGTGGGTCCAAAGAATCCGTAGAAATTATTTACAAAATCCCAAAAGCCCCCCTTTGTGGTGTAATGGAGGGGCACATGCCCCGTTCTTGCGATTTTCAAATAGGAAGGGTATAATTCGAATGCACATTCGAAAAGGTGGGGAAAAAATAACATTGCCTTACGAAACACTTGTCCGTACTACCTACCGTTTTCCGTATACCAATTTTTTTTACTTTTTTTTATATTTTTTTTAATGAAGGTGCGCGAAATAGAGTATACGGAGTTTACTAATTAAGATAATGTAAGCACCGTCAGTTTCAGGAAGTGCGAGACACACGCTTTCCAATGATATGCCACAGGATCTTAAAAAAAGAAGAAACTGCATGACCCAAAAAAGGGGTCGAAAGTAAGCTCAGAACTCGAAAATTTCAAATGCAAAGGGGGATCGAGTAATACCTCGTGGCAAAGGTCTCTGCACATATTAAAAGAATTCGAACACGATTTTGGTATCCACTAACCACTTTCAGCATGGCGACCATAAAAATATCGAAACTCTGAATTTCTGGTTCGTCATGAAGAAATAAAACGTTGAAAACCGATAAAATTAGGTCGTTAACTAAACTTGTTGTCACAGTTCACCACTTCTGAAAATGTAAATTTATTTTAGGGCGTGTGACAACTAACATCGTGGTTGAAGGAGGAGTCGCCTGAACTTAGCAAAAGAGTGATAATGAAATATCTACTACTAATTGAAACTATAAATATTTTCTAGTAAAGTAAATTTTGAATAAGTTATATTATTATTCTTAGTTTCTGTATATGTTCATTTTAGAGGTAATTATCCCAAATCGGACTTCCGAAGAAACTTATCGAATCGAATTTATTGACCGTGCTGATAGCGACTACTCCCAGTCACGACCTAATTAGTTTTCAGTTTTATTAGAAATAAGAAAAGAAAGAGTGAGAAGGGAAAGGAGGGGAAAGAAGTAGAAAGAAATAAGAAAAGAAAAAGGAAAAGGAGAAGGAAAAGGAAAGATTGAGGATTTTAAAGGAGAATGGATTACTGGATGATTTAGGAGATATAGTAATGAATTCGAATGGTTATTATCCGGTAAATCGTTACAAATACTATTAGTGGAGAATCAATTTTGAAGTGATTTGGAATAGACACATGTTCCCTCATACCACCCAGACCTAGCTCCAGGCACCACATTCGTGGGGTTGCCCAGACCTAGACCTAGAAATGAGAAAAGTGAAATTTAATTCTTTGTAATTTAATCTCAAACAATAATTGATAACTATCCAATATCTGAACTCCATGATCTGAGATCGACCACGCATATGAATTAGCCAAGAAAAGAAAAAAATAAACTTATAAACTCAATATAAAATTTATGTATCGTCTCAATAAGAGTTTTAACTTCCTGCAAGAAACATGTCGTATTTAGGCTCATCCTGTTATTTTCGTCTCACTCTAGAGCCGACTTTAAATTTGTTAGTAGCGGTCTTTCATGACCTAGGTTATTTACCTTAACACATATATTAAAACATGAGACATATATTATAGATGTTAATATGACAAATGATATTACTAAAATTACTTAAATTAAATCTATCATGCATTCACTCGCTCATTCACTCAGGACAGTGTATGTATGTTTAAATGAAACCCACTAGCTACAAGGGTACAAATAGTTTATTACATTCATAGTGAAAAGGAAAAATAATTACAAAGAAAATCTTAAAAGCACAAGTTCTTGGTTATATATTAATAGAATACATAGAGTTATATTTTAGTAAATTTTTATATATTCAATCATCTTGACAAATAAAAAAAATAATTACATATATTATATCTTAGGCATGTTAAAGCAAATTATGATTTGCGACATATGCAAAGAAGACACTTATTTCACTCTAACAAAAAAATGGACAAAGAGGAAAGAAAAGGAAAAAAACATTTAGGTGTACTAGAACTTATGAGTCTCTACCTCACGTCGAGACATTAAAAGAAAGTATTCTTTGTACGTCCTGTAGCGTATATCAAACTCGAGCATTCAAGATCACTGTTAATGCACTAAAGGTAGCGTCCAACACATTTCGCTCGATTCAAATTCAGTTTATGTTTATACACATATATTTTGCTTTATAATAACCATTTATCCAGTATATACGAACTACCAGTTTGTAGCTGTATTTGCATATTGAAAATTCTACCCATCTAGGGATTTCAACGACGATATTTGGTCAGAGGAGAATTCTCCTCTCGGTTCAGTCCATTTTTGGATTCATTATTTTGTAACTCCAGGTCACTAGTTAGTCATTCATCACTTGTACGCATCATAACACTTTATTTGTGAATTACTTATAACCTTTACTCATAGTATTTATATTTGAGAAGATCTTCACTAGTTGGGAGGATTATGATGATTTATATCGTGGTAAACACTGGTTAAGTCATAGGATACACATTGGAAAACAGGGGGGATTCTAGGTACACTTTCCAAAAAAAACATTTTCCGGTTGATCACTAAAGGATAATATTTGTCGAGGGATTGGATTATGTTTTAGACCTGCAGTTATTTTGAAATGCATGCCATTGAAACGGTTTACATTACTGATTGCTAATTACATTTATTCAGAAACAAAGAAAATTATTTAAGTTCGCGGCGGTATTCTTTAAAAAAGAAAATTAGGCTACATCATTCCATTCGTCGGAAAACATTACTTAAAACCCATGGCAACCAATAAACGTATGGGGCAGATGCGGTGCTCTTACATATATCCATATTCTAAATTTAACATTTTACATTTCACTTTAATATTCTATATTTCATAATATTTACATTTCGACGTCTCTCTCTATATATATACATATATTTTCAATACACGCGCACACATTTAATTACTTAACCCCAACACTAATTTGTCCAAGAAGGTTGCAACATTACACCAAGAAACAAAACTTCCGACATATCAACATAAAGTATTATTTTCATTTATACCCCGCGTCTATTAATTTTAAATTTTCACATATTCAATTGGAGAGTAGATCAAAGAAAGAAAAAAAAATTGTGAGGCAGGCACGTAACACAGAACATTCTTAGATACATGAACATATAGAAACCAAACAATTTTTATCTTAACTTTGGGCCCAATATTACAACAACATTCACGGAAATGAACTAAATGGAAAGTGACCACTGGATAAAAAAAAATCCCAGACGGACAATGGTGAAGGAATGAAAGTGGAAAATTACGGTGTACCGAATCGTTACTCACCCCGTCGATGGGTCAAATATAATGTAAACCCAGTCCCTAACTATATATATATATCTATATATATATATATATATATATATATATATATATATATATATATATTATACATTAATTCATTGATATATTATACTTTCAAAATCGGGGGGAAGGTTGAAAATTAAAAAAAAAAACTTTAGAGAAGGAGTAGAAAGAATAGGTAGAAGAGAGGAGACAGAACACTACAACTACGAAAGATAAGTGGTCGAATTTACGTATACAACATAATATAACCAAATATTCTCTTTTATGCCAAAAGGGGTTCGGCTTACCAAATAAATAGCCGAGAAAGATGTCTGCGAAGATAAGGCAAGTCTGTGTCCCCGATGGGATTTTCGGAAAGACAAAGGCTTTAGGGAAATCCCACCACTCACCGTATCCGGTCAACACCCTTGCAGATCCCGGAATAGTCCGGAAGGTTAGAGAAGGCGTTAATTTAGAATTTAAAAAAAAATCATCCGACCTCTCGGAAACTAAAAGATTCCAGAATAGTAATGAAACTAGAGTAATAGCTAAGATATCCCTAATTAGTGATTTGCCAAAATAAAAAAAATATTAAATAAACTGGATTTCGGATCGGTGATTTCTATTGCCAAACTTCACCGATAGCTCCCCTTCGCAGAATGCGCTAAATTCTGGGGCATCGATTAATTTCCATCACTATCTAGTTTGGAAACTAAGATAAGAGAACGAAAATATTCAAGGGGGGAGGGGTCGATGCCCGGGTACGGTATAATAAATTTCAATAACTAACTGTTTCGATTCTATAATCCTGTCTGTCCTATTCAGTCTACTAACACTGTATGGTAGCGTAATATGAAAAAAAATCTCAGAGTCATAGGATCTTCTCTTTCATAACCGACTGTAAACATAATTCACAACAGCCCAAAACGCCAACTATTTGGTATCATAATCGATGAACAACTACATTTAGTTAGCCATTACATGATGCTATCCCTACCCTGCTGTCAGACGAGATTGAAATAAATAAATACTACTGTTATGGCATACTCAACTGCGAAGTAATAATACATGCTGATATATAACTCGCCTACCTTGTCGAGTGATGTCTCGGCGTGGAGGTCAGAACTCGAAACGATTCTCACCACACATTTACGTTTCATCTATATATATATATCAACATATGGCTAAAATATACCGGGCCCATGTATACACTATACGGGTGTCCTATCATCTATTCACTTTTACTACAATATTCATATTCATATTCAAATAAATATTCATATATTCATATCAACATCTTTTTCCATTTACTACGACGTTATATTTTAAAAAAAAACACCCTGTTTCTTCTATCTATGCCCGAACTATTCATTCATTTCATCATATATTCTAAAAAATCTATAAATCGCGTCCCGACCAACACGCAAGAAACATTACTCGAACCCAAGACTTCTTTGCCACACAAACCATCCTATATCTTACTTCGCAGCTGTTTTAAAACAAATCTCTATATAGGAATATTCACAAAAAATAAAATATGTGCGATAATATTGCTGAATGTGATAGCATTCTGACAGCAACAATGAAAATTATTCTGCAACTACAAGAAAAGAATTGGAATTCAATATCTTAATTTCAGAACGGAAATTGCATCACATTGGCTGACTTCGGTTAAGAATCTATGCATAGTTTATTTACTTAAATATTTTCATTACTGGGTTACACAGAATGTTGTAGTTTTCAGAATATTAAAGTGTCAAATCACATTATCCAACTATCTGTTCATATGGGCCGGAAATTGTGTTTACTCGGTTTTAAATCGAAAATAAAGGTCAATTTTGTAAAACCTAAATCACTAACTGGGTTTGATGGTAAAATATGCACGACTGATAGTACGAAATTTCGACACAAGGGCGCTAGTAACTATTTGTTCGAACTGTAAACCACGAAATGTGACCTTGTACTCAGGATTATTGTACTATATTACCTTCACTTTCAAATATTGTTTATAGGTTCATTTAATGACGGAATAAAAAAAATATCGCATAGTAAATACTACACTGTCCATATTTAATTATCTCACGCACTCTTTCATCACTTAACTACCACAATTACTACTACAAGAAAATGTTTACTACATTACAAATATACACATACTACTTGAACTACAAGACACATCATGCCAATACACACCAATCATCACTACCATTAATCTTATTATCCATTTAACACACATAGAACTCATCAGAGTTTACCATTTTTGTTCAAATCGGCTCTAGCTGATGTAGGGGAAGGAAATGGACGGTGAAAACTGAACCAATTAGTCCTGATTAACTCATGATATTTTATCAGATACTGGTCAAAACGTATTCAAGGGGAACATACTAAAGCTATTAATTTTGAGGTTCCCCTCCCTAAAAGGGAAGGAAACCTAGATAATTAAATATTTAACCCATCCCTACTGGAAGCTATCCCAATTCGGGATGAAAACAGGAGCCCTTAAAGTTAACCTAAGCGATCATTCTCATGTTACAAAGATTACGAAACTCAGAATACCGCCATGTAGGTTAGTAAGAAAAATCACTTACTATCTATATTAATAAGTTACTACATGGACAGGTCTTAACTGTATATAATATCGGGAGGGGTGAAAAGGATAATCACTGTTCTGAAATTTCTAAATCGAAGCAAATGAAGAGTTTAGCACACCAAATTAAATGCACGTAATGTCGAACCTGTCCACACTAAATATTTACATCCGGCATGGCGTCCTATGTATCCGGCTACATTTCACTGAAATTTTAGTCTGTTTTAACTATTAAGATTGTCTAAATTTTAGCTCCTGTGCTTCCTGGTAGAGTAGTTTTGACCTGGATATACAATTTACCTGTCTTACTCGGTTATACTGTCAAAATTCCTACATATCTGCTAGGCGATCAAACACACAGCTTTCTTTTTCCGATCGACGATGTAGAGTGAAGATGATCGCGCCTTAATATGTAGCGTGGGTAACTGCACCAATCAAAGTAAAGCTTTTTTGGCGGTGGAGTATTTGAAACGAATAAAAAATGGTAAAATCTGGATTGAACCGGATCTTTAGATGAACATTGGTACCAAAAGAGGGGTGAGGAGAGTCCAAAATATTGTGCCAAAATTTAGATTGGTTAATTATTCTAAACTTCCATCCAATGATGGGACTATATTTCCGAATAGTACTGACACCGTGAGATTTGTAATCGTCCATTTAAAATATGCATATATAAGATTTATAATTAGTTAATATATAAATAAAGATATGAATCCCCAAAATACGATTCCTAAACAATTTTTTACCGTCTTCCATGTTAATTTGGAATAAAATAACGAACAAATAAATAATTTATATGGATCGAAAGAAATTTTTGCTAAATAAGAAGTACAGTCGGTGCAAAAATTTCTGGGACCCTCCCATCAAAAATATCATTACATTAAATTGTAATGTTCCATTACAATTCCCCGGCGTCATTAAAAAAAAATGTTAGGATAACAAAATTTCTGGTTAGAGAGGATTAACATGTATTAATAATAATGAACTAACTGCTCATTCATACACTCAAGCATTCACTCAAATAAGAACAGTGTTAACATTTACTTTGGGTACTGTGACAAAAGCTCCTTTTTCTTATCATCCGTGCAATTGAAGAGTTTGACATTCTGAAAATTGTGAGTTCCGATACTACAGTGGTGTTCGCATAGGAATAGAACGACAAAAGTTCCAGCTGAGAAATCAAGAGACAACTCGTAGGGTTTCGCTCGCCGACTGGCGTATTTGACAACATTAGAATCTAGTTTCTCGATTATCACTCCCTTCGTTTATTAAAATTCTATTTCCGCCATTATTCTGTATCTGCGAAAGGGCCGGATTCTGAGGTCTATCTCCACTATTGTTATTATTATTATTGTTACCGCCTTGGCCGTTACCACTTTCTCTTCTCCAATACGCCCCGTTAAAGCTCCTCCGGTTATCGTCCCTATTAGGGTTCGATTCCCCAGCAGTGCGGTCATAGGGGCGATAACCTCGGCGATTATTAAACATAAGCCGGTTACTGTACCGACGCCGACCATAATTTTGGTTATTTTTCAAGCCACACCCACTTGGATAACGAGATCCAGCCTGGGTGTAACTCAGAAAATCTGTTTGGCAGCTGGCCGTTGCCTTATTCTTAGTAGGTTTTAAGATTTTAGCTTGCCGGGCGAAATACCTCCTTGGTGGGTCGCCAGTTTCTTTCCCACACAGGGCAGCTAAACGTGAAGTCACTTCTCGCACAGTTTGGCATAAGTGGGAAGCTGTAGCCCGCGACTCATCCGGTGGAAGAGCATTTATGATGATATCCACGAGTTCAGCTTGTGACGGATTTTCTGCAATTTGGTAGTATAATTCAATGATTTTCCAGGCATAGTCCAGAAGGGACCCATACTTAGCTCGGTCGTACCTTAAGGATTGGAGGGTACGTTTCTGAAGCCTTTCGATATGTTCGTTACAATATTCCTCTTTAAAAAGGATCAGAAAGTCGCTGTATGTATTAATTCTATATTTGACGGATGCAAACCATGCGCCTGAAGCTGCAACTAGACGCTTCTCTACTATCTGTAAGCGTTCTCTGTCCGTTAACCGATACATTTCCAGACACTGCTGTAGTCTTCGTAGGAAGACACGAGGTAATCCATTAGTAATATTTCCGTCCAACGTAGGAAAACGTTCGATATCCCTTAACGAAACTTTGGAACTCATACTACTGTCGGCAGGAGAGTAATTTAAAGGAATGAAAGCATTATCTTGGCTAAACGGAGTAGTCACCGGATTCGCCACTAACGACGTTGTAGCAGTGTTATATGTACCTCTGTAACTAAAGGGGACTTTGTTAGTCGAGTCGACTATGTGGGGTTCCATCTTCGGACCAACCACGTTCGTGAGCAACGACTCAGCACGGCACCCTTCCCCTCTTCCCGGCAACACACTATATGACGGTATACCTCCCAGCAAAGAGGGCGCATTAACACTAGTAACAGTAGTTGTCACAACACTTGTCTGAGCAGGCATGTTATGGCTTTCTAACCAAGGTTTTAACCTTGATTGATGCGGAGGATAGTGCAGTGCAGTACCCCATGCATCAGCTGACACTTGATTTTCATTCTCAATACTAAATGTGATTTTTCTCCCGGGTAATGTATTCGGAGAATCGTTACCGGGGAAAGGGTAGGATACATCTAACTTCTCCCGACTCGGCCTCCCTATTTCCTTTTGCATATTAGCTATTTCATCCTGAATTGCAGTAATTTTTTGATTTGTCACTTCCATTTTAGTTTCCAATGACAAATGAGACAAAGTAGACTTCAAATCATTGATTTCAGCCTGCTGTAATTCTAACTTTTGATCTACTTCTTGAAATCCGGTGTTTACCCTCTCTAACTCTGAGTCTAGTTTACTAAATTTACCCTCAGTTTCTTGTTGGAGTTGCTCTACTGTTTGTTGAGCCTCGCATCTAACCCGATCGATTTCTGTAGTCGTTTGCTCCCTCAATTTGTTTATTGAGGAAGCAAAGTCTACACATATATTGTCTATTTTGTGAGTTAATACCTCAAATCGAGCTTCTGTTTCTCGGTTCGAGGCATCTAATTTTTCACTCATTTGTCGTATCAGGTTTTGATTCATTTGTGTCATTGATTTCATTTGTTCAGCGAACTGCTGGAATAAAACAGACATATCAGACCCGCCCGATGGTGCAATATCCTTTGGGTTTGTTGTCTGATCGCGATTCAAATTACTTTGAGAATCACCAACGTGATCCCTATTCTTTTCATCATCATCGAGGTCAGATATCTCTAATAGAGATATTTGGCCTCGGTCTTCCGGGGCACTATACCCACGTTCTCCATCTGAGTCTGGGTGCTCAATTTCTTTAGAATGGGTTGGATTCCTTATTTCCCGAGACTGGCAGAGTTTCCCTTCACATTCGTCACAATATTTAATTATCTCCCCAGTACGGATCTTTTCTTCATTCTCAACTGAGTCATCTAAATTGATACAGGTAAAATGAATCCATTTCAGCCCGCACCCATGACACCTCACTAATCTACGAGGGACGCGAGCCATTTTCTCCTTATCATTTACTGTACATTGTGTACACGACACTTCAGCCTCGTCTTGCGTAACGATTACTTTCTTATTGGTTGCCATAGTTTTTTACATACAACATATACGGTACAAATATACATGCAATATAACACTTACAAACTAACAAAATAGCCTTGTTCTACAGATACTATTCATAAATTAAAGGGCTCCCATTTTTTCCCTCCTTGAACCAGCTTCCAGCATTTTTTTATTTAATTTAGAAAATTTTGTAGTTCCTTCCATTTCTTCCCCTTTCTACAGCGAGAAGCAAAAATAACGGAAAAGCCGAACGACTATAATTGTCTAACTCCATAATGACTTTTCTATTAATTGCATTCTTGTGGCCAATTCCATATGTGCTCGGTCTCAATAAATGCTCAATAAATAACTTTAAATTTGTTACCAGGGAAAACAATTGTCTCCATAGTGACTGTCTCGAATCATCAGTCGCGTTATAATACCGAAAATAAACTATTTGCCATTTCTGAGATCCGTTGTCATAGAAACAACCGTTTCCATGACAAAAGTCCTGTCACGGTCACCAATTCTGAAAAACGATAAAATTAGGTCGTTAACTAAACTTGTTGTCACAGTTCACCACTTCTGAAAATGTAAATTTATTTTAGGGCGTGTGACAACTAACATCGTGGTTGAAGGAGGAGTCGCCTGAACTTAGCAAAAGAGTGATAATGAAATATCTACTACTAATTGAAACTATAAATATTTTCTAGTAAAGTAAATTTTGAATAAGTTATATTATTATTCTTAGTTTCTGTATATGTTCATTTTAGAGGTAATTATCCCAAATCGGACTTCCGAAGAAACTTATCGAATCGAATTTAGTGACCGTGCTGATAGCGACTACACCCAGTCACGACCTAATTAGTTTTCAGTTTTATTAGAAATAAGAAAAGAAAGAGTGAGAAGGGAAAGAAGTAGAAAGAAATAAGAAAAGAAAAAGGAAAAGGAGAAGGAAAAGGAAAGATTGAGGACTTTAAAGGAGAATGGATTACTGGATGATTTAGGAGATATAGTAATGAATTCGAATGGTTATTATCCGGTAAATCGTTACAAATACTATTAGTGGAGAATCAATTTTGAAGTGATTTGGAAGAGACACATGTTCCCTCATACCACCCAGACCTAGCTCCAGGCACCACGTTCGTGGGGTTGCCCAGACCTAGACCTAGAAATGAGAAAAGTGAAATTTAATTCTTTGTAATTTAATCTCAAACAATAATTGATAACTATCCAATATCTGAACTCCATGATCTGAGATCGACCACACATATGAATTAGCCAAGAAAAGAAAAAAAAATAAACTTATAAACTCAATATAAAATTTATGTATCGTCTCAATAAGAGTTTTAACTTCCTGGAAGAAAGATGTCGTATTTAGGCTCATCCTGTTATTTTCGTCTCACTCTAGAGCCGACTTTAAATTTGTTAGTAGCGGTCTTTCATGACCTAGGTTATTTACCTTAACACATATATTAAAACATGAGACATATATTATAGATGTTAATATGACAAATGATATTACTAAAATTACTTAAATTAAATCTATCATGCATTCACTCGCTCATTCACTCAGGACAGTGTATGTATGTTTAAATGAAACCCACTAGCTACAAGGGTACAAATAGTTTATTACATTCATAGTGAAAAGGAAAAATAATTACAAAGAAAATCTTAAAAGCACAAGTTCTTGGTTATATATTAATAGAATACATAGAGTTATATTTTAGTAAATTTTTAAATATTCAATCATCTTGACAAATAAAAAAAATAATAACATATATTATATCTTAGGCAGGTTAAAGCAAATTATGATTTGCGACATATGCAAAGTAGACACTTATTTCACTTTAACAAAAAAATGGACAAAGAGGAAAGAAAAGGAAAAAAACTTTTAGGTGTACTAGAACTTATGAGTCTCTACCTCACGTCGAGACATTAAAAGAAAGTATTCTTTGTACGTCCTGTAGCGTATATCAAACTCGAGCATTCGAGATCACTGTTAATGCACTAAAGGTAGCGTCCAACACATTTCGCTCGATTTAAATTCAGTTTATGTTTATACACATATATTTTGCTTTATAATAACCATTTATCCAGTATATACGAACTACCAGTTTGTAGCTGTATTTGCATATTGAAAATTCTACCCATCTAGGGATTTCAACGACGATATTTGGTCAGAGGAGAATTCTCCTCTCGGTTCAGTCCATTTTTGGATTCATTATTTTGTAACTCCAGGTCACTAGTTAGTCATTCATCACTTGTACGCATCATAACACTTTATTTGTGAATTACTTATAACCTTTACTCATAGTATTTATATTTGAGAAGATCTTCACTAGTTGGGAGGATTATGATGATTTATATCGTGGTAAACACTGGTTAAGTCATAGGATACACATTGGAAAACAGGGGGGATTCTAGGTACACTTTCCAAAAAAAAACATTTTCCGGTTGATCACTAAAGGATAATATTTGTCGAGGGATTGGATTATGTTTTAGACCTGCAGTTATTTTGAAATGCATGCCATTGAAGCGGTTTACATTACTGATTGCTAATTACATTTATTCAGAAACAAAGAAAATTATTTAAGTTCGCGGCGGTATTCTTTAAAAAAGAAAATTAGGCTACATCATTCCATTCGTCGGAAAACATTACTTAAAACCCATGGCAACCAATAAACGTATGGGGCAGATGCGGTGCTCTTACATATATCCATATTCTAAATTTAACATTTTACATTTCACTTTAATATTCTATATTTCATACATATTTACATTTCGACGTCTCTCTCTCTATATATATATATTTTCAATACACACGCACACATTTAATTACTTAACCCCAACACTAATTTGTCCAAGAAGGTTGCAACATTACACCAAGAAACAAAACTTCCGACATATCATCATAAAGTATTATTTTCATTTATACCCCGCGTCTATTAATTTTAAATTTTCACAGATTCAATTGGAGAGTAGATCAAAGAAAGAAAAAGAAATTGTGAGGCAGGCACGTAACACAGAACATTCTTAGATACATGAACATGTAGAAACCAAACAATTTTTATCTTAACTTTGGGCCCAATATTACAACAACATTCACGGAAATGAACTAAATGGAAAGTGACCACTGGATAAAAAAAATCCCAGACGGACAATGGTGAAGGAATGAAAGTGGAAAATTACGGTGTACCGAATCGTTACTCACCCCGTCGATGGGTCAAATATAATGTAAACCCAGTCCCTATTTCATCAAACGAATCGTATCTCGAGATGTGTCAGCTGGTCATTTCGGTAAAAAAAAATATATATATTATACATTAATTCATTGATATATTATACTTTCAAAATCGGGGGGAAGGTTGAAAATTTAAAAAAAAACTTTAGAGAAGGAGTAGAAAGAATAGGTAGAAGAGAGGAGACATAACACTACAACTACGAAAGATAAGTGGTCGAATTTACGTATACAACATAATATAACCAAATATTCTCTTTTATGCCAAAAGGGGTTCGGCTTACCAAATAAATAGCCGAGAAAGATGTCTGCGAAGATGAGACAAGTCTGTGTCCCCGATGAAATTTTTGGAAAGACAAAGGCTTTAGGGAAATCCCACCACTCACCGTATCCGGTCAACACCCTTGCAGATCCCGGAATAGTCCGGAAGGTTAGAGAAGGCGTTAATTTAGAATTTCAAAAAAAATCATCCGACCTCTCGGAAACTAAAAGATTCCAGAATAGTAATGAAACTAGAGTAATAGCTAAGATATCCCTAATTAGTGATTTGCCAAAATAAAAAAAAAATGTTAAATAAACTGGATTTCGGATCGGTGATTTCTATTGCCAAACTTCACCGATAGCTCCCCTTCGCAGAATGTGCTAAATTCTGAGGCATCGATTAATTTCCATCACTATCTAGTTTGGAAACTAAGATAGGAGAACGAAAATATTCAAGGGGGGAGGGGTCGATGCCCGGGTACGGTATAATAAATTTCAATAACTAACTGTTTCGATTCTATAATCCTGTCTGTCCTATTCAGTCTACTAACACTGTATGGTAGCGTAATATGAAAAAAAAATCTCAGAGTCATAGGATCTTCTCTTTCATAACCGACTGTAAACATAATTCACAACAGCCCAAAACGCCAACTATTTGGTATCATAATCGATGAACAACTACATTTAGTTAGCCATTACATGATGCTATCCCTACCCTGCTGTCAGACGAGATTGAAATAAATAAATACTACTGTTATGGCATACTCAACTGCGAAGTAATAATACATGCTGATATATAACTCGCCTACCTTGTCGAGTGATGTCTCGGCGTGGAGGTCAGAACTCGAAACGATTCTCACCACACATTTACGTTTCATCTATATATATATATATATATATATATATATATATATATATATATATATATATATCAACATATGGCTAAAATATACCGGGCCCATGTATACACTATACGGGTGTCCTATCATCTATTCACTTTTACTACAATATTCATATTCATATTCAAATAAATATTCATATATTCATATCAACATCTTTTTCCATTTACTACGACGTTATATTTAAAAAAAAACACCCTGTTTCTTCTATCTATGCCCGAACTATTCATTCATTTCATCATATATTCTAAATAATCTATAAATAGCGTCCCGACCAACACGCAAGAAACATTACTCGAACCCAAGACTTCTTTGCCACACAAACCATCCTATATCTTACTTCGCAGCTGTTTTAAAACAAATCTCTATATAGGAATATTCACAAAAAATAAAATATGTGCGATAATATTGCTGAATGTGATAGCATTCTGACAGCAACAATGAAAATTATTCTGCAACTACAAGAAAAGAATTGGAATTCAATATCTTAATTTCAGAACGGAAATTGCATCACATTGGCTGACTTCGGTTAAGAATCTATGCATAGTTTATTTACTTAAATATTTTCATTACTGGGTTACACAGAATGTTGTAGTTTTCAGAATATTAAAGTGTCAAATCACATTATCCAACTATCTGTTCATATGGGCCGGAAATTGTGTTTACTCGGTTTTAAATCGAAAATAAAGGTCAATTTTGTAAAACCTAAATCACTAACTGGATTTGATGGTAAAATATGCACGACTGATAGTACGAAATTTCGACACAAGGGCGCTAGTAACTATTTGTTCGAACTGTAAACCACGAAATGTGACCTTGTACTCAGGATTATTGTACTATATTACCTTCACTTTCAAATATTGTTTATAGGTTCATTTAATGACGGAATAAAAAAAATATCGCATAGTAAATACTACACTGTCCATATTTAATTATCTCACGCACTCTTTCATCACTTAACTACCACAATTACTACTACAAGAAAATGTTTACTACATTACAAATATACACATACTACTTGAACTACAAGACACATCATGCCCATACACACCAATCATCACTACCATTAATCTTATTACCAATTTAACACACATAGAACTCATCAGAGTTTACCATTTTTGTTCAAATCGGCTCTAGCTGATGTAGGGGAAGGAAATGGACGGTGAAAACTGAACCAATTAGTCCTGATTAACTCATGATATTTTATCAGATACTGGTCAAAACGTATTCAAGGGGAACATACTAAAGCTATTAATTTTGAGGTTCCCCTCCCTAAAAGGGAAGGAAACCTAGATAATTAAATATTTAACCCATCCCTACTGGAAGCTATCCCAATTCGGGATGAAAACAGGAGCCCTTAAAGTTAACCTAAGCGATCATTCTCATGTTACAAAGATTACGAAACTCAGAATACCGCCATGTAGGTTCATAAGAAAAATCACTTACTATCTATATTAATAAGTTACTACATGGACAGGTCTTAACTGTATATAATATCGGGAGGGGTGAAAAGGATAATCACTGTTCTGAAATTTCTAAATCGAAGCAAATGAAGAGTTTAGCACACCAAATTAAATGCACGTAATGTCGAACCTGTCCACACTAAATATTTACATCCGGCATGGCGTCCTATGTATCCGGCTACATTTCACTGAAATTTTAGTCTGTTTTAACTATTAAGATTGTCTAAATTTTAGCTCCTGTGCTTCCTGGTAGAGTAGTTTTGACCTGGATATACAATTTACCTGTCTTACTCGGTTATACTGTCAAAATTCCTACATATCTGCTAGGCGATCAAACACACAGCTTTCTTTTTCCGATCGACGATGTAGAGTGAAGATGATCGCGCCTTAATATGTAGCGTGGGTAACTGCACCAATCAAAGTAAAGCTTTTTTGGCGGTGGAGTATTTGAAACGAATAAAAAATGGTAAAATCTGGATTGAACCGGATCTTTAGATGAACATTGGTACCAAAAGAGGGGTGAGGAGAGTCCAAAATATTGTGCCAAAATTTAGATTGGTTAATTATTCTAAACTTCCATCCAATGATGGGACTATATTTCCGAATAGTACTGACACCGTGAGATTTGTAATCGTCCATTTAAAATATGCATATATAAGATTTATAATTAGTTAATATATAAATAAAGATATGAATCCCCAAAATACGATTCCTAAACAATTTTTTACCGTCTTCCATGTTAATTTGGAATAAAATAACGAACAAATAAATAATTTATATGGATCGAAAGAAATTTTTGCTAAATAAGAAGTACAGTCGGTGCAAAAATTTCTGGGACCCTCCCATCAAAAATATCATTACATTAAATTGTAATGTTCCATTACAATTCCCCGGCGTCATTAAAAAAAATTGTTAGGATAACAAAATTTTTGGTTAGAGAGGATTAACATGTATTAATAATAATGAACTAACTGCTCATTCATACACTCAAGCATTCACTCAAATAAGAACAGTGTTAACATTTACTTTGGGTACTGTGACAAAAGCTCCTTTTTCTTATCATCCGTGCAATTGAAGAGTTTGACATACTGAAAATTGTGAGTTCCGATACTACAGTGGTGTTCGCATAGGAATAGAACGACAAAAGTTCCAGCTGAGAAATCAAGAGACAACTCGTAGGGTTTCGCTCGCCGACTGGCGTATTTGACAACATTAGGATCTAGTTTCTCGATTATCACTCCCTTCGTTTATTAAAATTCTATTTCCGCCATTATTCTGTATCTGCGAAAGGGCCGGATTCTGAGGTCTATCTCCACTATTGTTATTATTATTATTGTTACCGCCTTGGCCGTTACCACTTTCTCTTCTCCAATACGCCCCGTTAAAGCTCCTCCGGTTATCGTCCCTATTAGGGTTCGATTCCCCAGCAGTGCGGTCATAGGGGCGATAACCTCGGCGATTATTAAACATAGGCCGGTTACTGTACCGACGCCGACTATAATTTTGGTTATTTTTCAAGCCACACCCACTTGGATAACGAGATCCAGCCTGGGTGTAACTCAGAAAATCTGTTTGGCAGCTGGCCGTTGCCTTATTCTTAGTAGGTTTTAAGATTTTAGCTTGCCGGGCGAAATACCTCCTTGGTGGGCCGCCAGTTTCTTTCCCACACAGGGCAGCTAAACGTGAAGTCACTTCTCGCACAGTTTGGCATAAGTGGGAAGCTATAGCCCGCGACTCATCTGGTGGAAGAGCATTTACGATGATATCCACGAGTTCAGCTTGTGACGGATTTTCTGCAATTTGGTAGTATAATTCAATGATTTTCCAGGCATAGTCCAGAAGGGACCCATACTTAGCTCGGTCGTACCTTAAGGATTGGAGGGTACGTTTCTGAAGCCTTTCGATATGTTCGTTACAATATTCCTCTTTAAAAAGGATCAGAAAGTCGCTGTATGTATTAATTCTATATTTGACGGATGCAAACCATGCGCCTGAAGCTGCAACTAGACGCTTCTCTACTATCTGTAAGCGTTCTCTGTCCGTTAACCGATACATTTCCAGACACTGCTGTAGTCTTCGTAGGAAGACACGAGGTAATCCATTAGTAATATTTCCGTCCAACGTAGGAAAACGTTCGATATCCCTTAACGAAACTTTGGAACTCATACTACTGTCGGCAGGAGAGTAATTTAAAGGAATGAAAGCATTATCTTGGCTAAACGGAGTAGTCACCGGATTCGCCACTAACGACGTTGTAGCAGTGTTATATGTACCTCTGTAACTAAAGGGGACTTTGTTAGTCGAGTCGACTATGTGGGGTTCCATCTTCGGACCAACCACGTTCATGAGCAACGACTCAGCACGGCACCCTTCCCCTCTTCCCGGCAACACACTATATGACGGTATACCTCCCAGCAAAGAGGGCGCATTAACACTAGTAACAGTAGTTGTCACAACACTTGTCTGAGCAGGCATGTTATGGCTTTCTAACCAAGGTTTTAACCTTGATTGATGCGGAGGATAGTGCAGTGCAGTACCCCATGCATCAGCTGACACTTGATTTTCATTCTCAATACTAAATGTGATTTTTCTCCCGGGTAATGTATTCGGAGAATCGTTACCGGGGAAAGGGTAGGATACATCTAACTTCTCCCGACTCGGCCTCCCTATTTCCTTTTGCATATTAGCTATTTCATCCTGAATTGCAGTAATTTTTTGATTTGTCACTTCCATTTTAGTTTCCAATGACAAATGAGACAAAGTAGACTTCAAATCATTGATTTCAGCCTGCTGTAATTCTAATTTTTGATCTACTTCTTGAAATCCGGTGTTTACCCTCTCTAACTCTGAGTCTAGTTTACTAAATTTACCCTCAGTTTCCTGTTGGAGTTGCTCTACTGTTTGTTGAGCCTCGCATCTAACCCGATCGATTTCTGTAGTCGTTTGCTCCCTCAATTTGTTTATTGAGGAAGCAAAGTCTACACATATATTGTCTATTTTGTGAGTTAATACCTCAAATCGAGCTTCTGTTTCTCGGTTCGAGGCATCTAATTTTTCACTCATTTGTCGTATCAGGTTTTGATTCATTTGTGTCATTGATTTCATTTGTTCAGCGAACTGCTGGAATAAAACAGACATATCAGACCCGCCCGATGGTGCAATATCCTTTGGGTTTGTTGTCTGATCGCGATTCAAATTACTTTGAGAATCACCAACGTGATCCCTATTCTTTTCATCATCATCGAGGTCAGATATCTCTAATAGAGATATTTGGCCTCGGTCTTCCGGGGCACTATACCCACGTTCTCCATCTGAGTCTGGGTGCTCAATTTCTTTAGAATGGGTTGGATTCCTTATTTCCCGAGACTGGCAGAGTTTCCCTTCACATTCGTCACAATATTTAATTATCTCCCCAGTACGGATCTTTTCTTCATTCTCAACTGAGTCATCTAAATTGATACAGGTAAAATGAATCCATTTCAGCCCGCACCCATGACACCTCACTAATCTACGAGGGACGCGAGCCATTTTCTCCTTATCATTTACTGTACATTGTGTACACGACACTTCAGCCTCGTCTTGCGTAACGATTACTTTCTTATTGGTTGCCATAGTTTTTTACATACAACATATACGGTACAAATATACATGCAATATAACACTTACAAACTAACAAAATAGACTTGTTCTACAGATACTATTCATAAATTAAAGGGCTCCCATTTTTTCCCTCCTTGAATCAGCTTCCAGCATTTTTTTATTTAATTTAGAAAATTTTGTAGTTCCTTCCATTTCTTCCCCTTTCTACAGCGAGAAGCAAAAATAACGGAAAAGCCGAACGACTATAATTGTCTAACTCCATAATGACTTTTCTATTAATTGCATTCTTGTGGCCAATTCCATATGTGCTCGGTCTCAATAAATGCTCAATAAATAACTTTAAATTTGTTACCAGGGAAAACAATTGTCTCCATAGTGACTGTCTCGAATCATCAGTCGCGTTATAATACCGAAAATAAACTATTTGCCATTTCTGAGATCCGTTGTCATAGAAACAACCGTTTCCATGACAAAAGTCCTGTCACGGTCACCAATTCTGAAAAACGATAAAATTAGGTCGTTAACTAAACTTGTTGTCACAGTTCACCACTTCTGAAAATGTAAATTTATTTTAGGGCGTGTGACAACTAACATCGTGGTTGAAGGAGGAGTCGCCTGAACTTAGCAAAAGAGTGATAATGAAATATCTACTACTAATTGAAACTATAAATATTTTCTAGTAAAGTAAATTTTGAATAAGTTATATTATTATTCTTAGTTTCTGTATATGTTCATTTTAGAGGTAATTATCCCAAATCGGACTTCCGAAGAAACTTATCGAATCGAATTTAGTGACCGTGCTGATAGCGACTACACCCAGTCACGACCTAATTAGTTTTCAGTTTTATTAGAAATAAGAAAAGAAAGAGTGAGAAGGGAAAGAAGTAGAAAGAAATAAGAAAAGAAAAAGGAAAAGGAGAAGGAAAAGGAAAGATTGAGGACTTTAAAGGAGAATGGATTACTGGATGATTTAGGAGATATAGTAATGAATTCGAATGGTTATTATCCGGTAAATCGTTACAAATACTATTAGTGGAGAATCAATTTTGAAGTGATTTGGAAGAGACACATGTTCCCTCATACCACCCAGACCTAGCTCCAGGCACCACGTTCGTGGGGTTGCCCAGACCTAGACCTAGAAATGAGAAAAGTGAAATTTAATTCTTTGTAATTTAATCTCAAACAATAATTGATAACTATCCAATATCTGAACTCCATGATCTGAGATCGACCACACATATGAATTAGCCAAGAAAAGAAAAAAAATAAACTTATAAACTCAATATAAAATTTATGTATCGTCTCAATAAGAGTTTTAACTTCCTGGAAGAAAGATGTCGTATTTAGGCTCATCCTGTTATTTTCGTCTCACTCTAGAGCCGACTTTAAATTTGTTAGTAGCGGTCTTTCATGACCTAGGTTATTTACCTTAACACATATATTAAAACATGAGACATATATTATAGATGTTAATATGACAAATGATATTACTAAAATTACTTAAATTAAATCTATCATGCATTCACTCGCTCATTCACTCAGGACAGTGTATGTATGTTTAAATGAAACCCACTAGCTACAAGGGTACAAATAGTTTATTACATTCATAGTGAAAAGGAAAAATAATTACAAAGAAAATCTTAAAAGCACAAGTTCTTGGTTATATATTAATAGAATACATAGAGTTATATTTTAGTAAATTTTTAAATATTCAATCATCTTGACAAATAAAAAAAATAATAACATATATTATATCTTAGGCAGGTTAAAGCAAATTATGATTTGCGACATATGCAAAGAAGACACTTATTTCACTTTAACAAAAAAATGGACAAAGAGGAAAGAAAAGGAAAAAAACATTTAGGTGTACTAGAACTTATGAGTCTCTACCTCACGTCGAGACATTAAAAGAAAGTATTCTTTGTACGTCCTGTAGCGTATATCAAACTCGAGCATTCGAGATCACTGTTAATGCACTAAAGGTAGCGTCCAACACATTTCGCTCGATTTAAATTCAGTTTATGTTTATACACATATATTTTGCTTTATAATAACCATTTATCCAGTATATACGAACTACCAGTTTGTAGCTGTATTTGCATATTGAAAATTCTACCCATCTAGGGATTTCAACGACGATATTTGGTCAGAGGAGAATTCTCCTCTCGGTTCAGTCCATTTTTGGATTCATTATTTTGTAACTCCAGGTCACTAGTTAGTCATTCATCACTTGTACGCATCATAACACTTTATTTGTGAATTACTTATAACCTTTACTCATAGTATTTATATTTGAGAAGATCTTCACTAGTTGGGAGGATTATGATGATTTATATCGTGGTAAACACTGGTTAAGTCATAGGATACACATTGGAAAACAGGGGGGATTCTAGGTACACTTTCCAAAAAAAAACATTTTCCGGTTGATCACTAAAGGATAATATTTGTCGAGGGATTGGATTATGTTTTAGACCTGCAGTTATTTTGAAATGCATGCCATTGAAACGGTTTACATTACTGATTGCTAATTACATTTATTCAGAAACAAAGAAAATTATTTAAGTTCGCGGCGGTATTCTTTAAAACAGAAAATTAGGCTACATCATTCCATTCGTCGGAAAACATTACTTAAAACCCATGGCAACCAATAAACGTATGGGGCAGATGCGGTGCTCTTACATATATCCATATTCTAAATTTAACATTTTACATTTCACTTTAATATTCTATATTTCATACATATTTACATTTCGACGTCTCTCTCTATATATATATATATTTTCAATACACGCGCACACATTTAATTACTTAACCCCAACACTAATTTGTCCAAGAAGGTTGCAACATTACACCAAGAAACAAAACTTCCGACATATCATCATAAAGTATTATTTTCATTTATACCCCGCGTCTATTAATTTTAAATTTTCACATATTCAATTGGAGAGTAGATCAAAGAAAGAAAAAAAAAACTTGTGAGGCAGGCACGTAACACAGAACATTCTTAGATACATGAACATGTAGAAACCAAACAATTTTTATCTTAACTTTGGGCCCAATATTACAACAACATTCACGGAAATGAACTAAATGGAAAGTGACCACTGGATAAAAAAAATCCCAGACGGACAATGGTGAAGGAATGAAAGTGGAAAATTACGGTGTACCGAATCGTTACTCACCCCGTCGATGGGTCAAATATAATGTAAACTCAGTCCCTAACTATTTCATCAAACGAATCGTATCTCGAGATGTCTCAGCTGGTCATTTCGGTTAAAAAAAATATATATATAATACATTAATTCATTGATATATTATACTTTCAAAATCGGGGGGAAGGTTGAAAATTTAAAAAAAAAACTTTAGAGAAGGAGTAGAAAGAATAGGTAGAAGAGAGGAGACATAACACTACAACTACGAAAGATAAGTGGTCGAATTTACGTATACAACATTATATAACCAAATATTCTCTTTTATGCCAAAAGGGGTTCGGCTTACCAAATAAATAGCCGAGAAAGATGTCTGCGAAGATGAAACAAGTCTGTGTCCCCGATGGGATTTTCGGATAGACAAAGGCTTTAGGGAAATCCCACCACTCACCGTATCCGGTCAACACCCTTGCAGATCCCGGAATAGTCCGGAAGGTTAGAGAAGGCGTTAATTTAGAATTTCAAAAAAAATCATCCGACCTCTCGGAAACTAAAAGATTCCAGAATAGTATTGAAACTAGAGTAATAGCTAAGATATCCCTAATTAGTGATTTGCCAAAATAAAAAAAATATTAAATAAACTGGATTTTGGATCGGTGATTTCTATTGCCAAACTTCACCGATAGCTCCCCTTCGCAGAATGCGCTAAATTCTGAGGCATCGATTAATTTCCATCACTATCTAGTTTGGAAACTAAGATAAGAGAACGAAAATATTCAAGGGGGGAGGGGTCGATGCCCGGGTACGGTATAATAAATTTCAATAACTAACTGTTTCGATTCTATAATCCTGTCTGTCCTATTCAGTCTACTAACACTGTATGGTAGCGTAATATGAAAAAAAAATCTCAGAGTCATAGGATCTTCTCTTTCATAACCGACTGTAAACATAATTCACAACAGCCCAAAACGCCAACTATTTGGTATCATAATCGATGAACAACTACATTTAGTTAGCCATTACATGATGCTATCCCTACCCTGCTGTCAGACGAGATTGAAATAAATAAATACTACTGTTATGGCATACTCAACTGCGAAGTAATAATACATGCTGATATATAACTCGCCTACCTTGTCGAGTGATGTCTCGGCGTGGAGGTCAGAACTCGAAACGATTCTCACCACACATTTACGTTTCATCTATATATATATATATATATATATATATATATATATATATATATATATATATATATATCAACATATGGCTAAAATATACCGGGCCCATGTATACACTATACGGGTGTCCTATCATCTATTCACTTTTACTACAATATTCATATTCATATTCAAATAAATATTCATATATTCATATCAACATCTTTTTCCATTTACTACGACGTTATATTTTAAAAAAAACACCCTGTTTCTTCTATCTATGCCCGAACTATTCATTCATTTCTTCATATATTCTAAAAAATCTATAAATCGCGTCCCGACCAACACGCAAGAAACATTACTCGAACCCAAGACTTCTTTGCCACACAAACCATCCTATATCTTACTTCGCAGCTGTTTTAAAACAAATCTCTATATAGGAATATTCACAAAAAATAAAATATGTGCGATAATATTGCTGAATGTGATAGCATTCTGACAGCAACAATGAAAATTATTCTGCAACTACAAGAAAAGAATTGGAATTCAATATCTTAATTTCAGAACGGAAATTGCATCACATTGGCTGACTTCGGTTAAGAATCTATGCATAGTTTATTTACTTAAATATTTTCATTACTGGGTTACACAGAATGTTGTAGTTTTCAGAATATTAAAGTGTCAAATCACATTATCCAACTATCTGTTCATATGGGCCGGAAATTGTGTTTACTCGGTTTTAAATCGAAAATAAAGGTCAATTTTGTAAAACCTAAATCACTAACTGGGTTTGATGGTAAAATATGCACGACTGATAGTACGAAATTTCGACACAAGGGCGCTAGTAACTATTTGTTCGAACTGTAAACCACGAAATGTGACCTTGTACTCAGGATTATTGTACTATATTACCTTCACTTTCAAATATTGTTTATAGGTTCATTTAATGACGGAATAAAAAAAATATCGCATAGTAAATACTACACTGTCCATATTTAATTATCTCACGCACTCTTTCATCACTTAACTACCACAATTACTACTACAAGAAAATGTTTACTACATTACAAATATACACATACTACTTGAACTACAAGACACATCATGCCAATACACACCAATCATCACTACCATTAATCTTATTATCCATTTAACACACATAGAACTCATCAGAGTTTACCATTTTTGTTCAAATCGGCTCTAGCTGATGTAGGGGAAGGAAATGGACGGTGAAAACTGAACCAATTAGTCCTGATTAACTCATGATATTTTATCAGATACTGGTCAAAACGTATTCAAGGGGAACATACTAAAGCTATTAATTTTGAGGTTCCCCTCCCTAAAAGGGAAGGAAACCTAGATAATTAAATATTTAACCCATCCCTACTGGAAGCTATCCCAATTCGGGATGAAAACAGGAGCCCTTAAAGTTAACCTAAGCGATCATTCTCATGTTACAAAGATTACGAAACTCAGAATACCGTCATGTAGGTTAGTAAGAAAAATCACTTACTATCTATATTAATAAGTTACTACATGGACAGGTCTTAACTGTATATAATATCGGGAGGGGTGAAAAGGATAATCACTGTTCTGAAATTTCTAAATCGAAGCAAATGAAGAGTTTAGCACACCAAATTAAATGCACGTAATGTCGAACCTGTCCACACTAAATATTTACATCCGGCATGGCGTCCTATGTATCCGGCTACATTTCACTGAAATTTTAGTCTGTTTTAACTATTAAGATTGTCTAAATTTTAGCTCCTGTGCTTCCTGGTAGAGTAGTTTTGACCTGGATATACAATTTACCTGTCTTACTCGGTTATACTGTCAAAATTCCTACATATCTGCTAGGCGATCAAACACACAGCTTTCTTTTTCCGATCGACGATGTAGAGTGAAGATGATCGCGCCTTAATATGTAGCGTGGGTAACTGCACCAATCAAAGTAAAGCTTTTTGGCGGTGGAGTATTTGAAACGAATAAAAAATGGTAAAAAGTTGCCCACTTGACTAAAAATAGGGCGGGCACCTAAAAGTACCACCAAGAAGCAAGTTCCGTTTGACTGCCCGTAAGCTTTTCACACTGCCCGGTTCAAAGCAAGTTGTCGCATTGACCCTGGTTGAACGCAAGTTATGTCGCACAGGTGGAGGTGTGCCTAGCTCTTCTGCCAGTTCTAATGGGTCCACTGATAACATGAATACGCCACTCCAATCTTGGTCCTATTCACCGTTATCTGCTGCAAGACGTTGCGTCGTCGAAGGGATTGTGTGAAAAGTCTGGATTTGTTAACGTACATTCCTCGTGGTGGTGTGCATTTCTGTTAATTACTTCGCATTAGCAAATCGTAGCATGTAAGTTGAAATGCCTTTTACAAACGAAGAAACATTTGTATGCTCATGGTGTTGGGTGAGTGCCAACAAAATAGTTACGCTGCTGCTCGTGTGTATGCTGCTAGGTATCCCAACCGGGAACGTCGTTCAAGACATGTGTTTCGCAACCTTTCCGAACGTCTACGCAGAAATGGAAATGTTCAGCCTTCTAGCAGTCACAGGAATGAACGCATAGCTTGACCTGTTCGAGATAATAGGTCTGCTGATGTACTTGCAGCCTTCCATGCTAATCCTCACACGAGTATTGGCCAAGTTGCTCGCGATTCTGGTGTCAGCGCAAGTACGGTGTCAAGGATTTTGAAGACTTACACATTTCATCCATACCATATGTCTTTGCATCAAGAGCTACATGGCACTGATTTTCAAAGCAGGCTCGACTTTTGCATGTAGTCTCAAGCTCAAGTGCATACAAATGCTCGATTCTTTGACGAAATAGTATTGTGGTTTGATGAGGCTACATTTAAAAGTGATGGTCAGGTAAATCGTCACAACATGCATTATTGGGCCGTCGTAAGCCCATAGTGGATACAAGAGGTTGATCAGCAACGTAGATAGTCTGTGAATATGTGTTGGAATCATCAGCGGAAGAATAATTGGTGCTCATTTTTTGAAGCGAGTCTTACGGGTGCTGTTTACCGTACATTTCTGAAAGAACAATTGCTCATTCTTCTCGAAGACGCCCGCTACAACAAGATGATTGCCTAGCACATTTTGAACTAACGGCAAGGAATCAGGTGAATGCAATGTTTCGTGGTCGTTGGGTAGGTAGGGTCGGACCTATGCTTTGGCTTCCTAGGTCACCAGACTTATCATGTTTAGATTATTATCTATGGGGACGACTTAAAGAAATCGTTTATCAACCGCCCCACAACACGGGACAACATGATGGAGCGCATAGTTGCTGCATGCAGGCAGATTAGTGAGGAGAAAATTATTGCGGCACAGAATCATTTTCAGTTACCATGTGCAGAAATGCATTGAGGCACAGGGCAGGAATTTCGAACATCTACTGTAAGTTGGTAAATGTGCATCGAAGTCAGTGCTTTACCTATTGTTTTCGTTCATCATTTGTTTCTCATTGTGTTTCGTTTTTCTTTCTATTTCACTTAGAACTAATGTACTATCTTCCGTCAAGCAACGTTGTGGCAAACATTTTCTGTACAGTGAAGGACCTTTTCAGTTGGCGAAGCAACCGTTAAATACGCCAACGAATTCCTTATTGTGAGTGGAAATCGTTCCCAGTCCTAAGCCTGGAAAAAGTGTGAAGGGCGGTCCAAGTTACATTATTTCTTTATGACGAACCAGAAATTCAGTGTTTCGATATTGTTATGGTCGCCATGTTGAAAGTGGTTAGTGGATTCCAATTCTTTTAATATTTGTAGAGACCTTTGCAACGAGGTATTACTCGATCCCCCTTTCGATTTGAAATTTTCGAGTTCTGACCTTACTTTGGACCCCTTTTTTGGGTCACGCAATTTCTTCTTTTTTTAGATCCTGTGGCATATCATTGGAAAGCATGGGTCTCGCACTTCCCGAAACTGACGGTGCTTACATTATCTTAATTAGTAAACTCCGTATACTCTATTTCGCGCACCTTCATTTTTTTGAAAGAAGAAAAAACAATTGGTACACGGAAAACGGTAGGTAGTACGGACAAGTGTTTCGTAGGGCAATCTTATTTTTTCCCCACCTTTACGAATGTGAATTCGAAACATATTGTTTCATTTGAAAATCGCAAGAACGGAGCATGTGCCTCCCCATTACACCACGAAGGGGGCATTCGGGACTTTGTAAATAATTTCTACGGATTCTTTGGACCCACATTTGTGATGCAATTTTTTATTTCAACTTGATAGCGTGTACCGTTCTCGAGAAAAGGGTAGTGTCTGGGTCGCTCTGGAATTGCATAATTACCCTGTCTGTCTGGTTTACCAACCAAAACTCCTTTATATACTTACCCTGTCTGTCTGGTTTACCAACCAAAACTCTTATATATTTACCCTGTCTGTTTGTTTTACCAACCAAAACTCCTTTTTATATATTTACCCTGTCTCTCTTGTTTAACTCTTTTATATACTTACTCTGTCTGTTTGGTTTACCAACCAAAACTCTTTTGTATATTTAACCTATCTGCCTGGTTTACCAACCAAAACTCTTTTATATATTTACTCTATCTGCCTGGTTTACCAACCAAAACTCTTTTATATTTACCCTGTCTGTTTGTTTTACCAACCAAAACTCCTTTTTATATATTTACCCTGTCTCTCTTGTTTAACTCTTTTATATACTTACTCTGTCTGTTTGGTTTACCAACCAAAACTCTTTTGTATATTTAACCTATCTGCCTGGTTTACCAACCAAAACTCTTTTATATATTTACTCTATCTGCCTGGTTTACCAACCAAAACTCTTTTATATATTTACTCTATCTGTCTGGTTTACCAACCAAAACTTGTTTATATATATTTACCCTGTCTGTCTGGCATAGCCAGAAGCGGTGTCTTTTAATTAAGTAAGCGTCCCATGAATACATTTAATCTCCAACTTTCTACTAAAACCGTAAGTGATAGAAATCCACTACTACTTCTAGTTTTAATATTAATCTACGAGATGGAGCAGAAATGATCAGAAATAATGAGAATTGGTGTTCTTGGAATGGATTTAGAGTTCTAAGAATAGGTTATCATCGTCTCTCTTTACTTTTTATTCAAACCGAAAGTGGGAGAAATCAAACTCTTCCGCTTTTAACATTGATCGGTGTTGGAATATAAACGGGAAAATATAGCGAGAAGCGATTTTTCTGCAATCAATTAAGTGTCCCAAGAATATATTCCATCTCCTCTCTAATCTCTCAATTAAAACCGGAATCGGTAGAAACGTACTTCACTTCCGGTTTGAATACTATGCCATACAAACCAACTCTTTCATGTGATATACACGTGACATTGTTGCTTATTAATATTTGTAAATAAAATATATAATTTAAGTAATATTACCCTTATGGATAATGAAACAACATTTTGAAAAAGCAAGAGACATTTGTATAGATCTGAAGATCAAAACTGTAAGACCAAAACTGTAAAATTCTTGATTATTTCAGAGAAAACAAAGATACTTCTCCATATTAATAAATGTGCTTAAACACAAAGATGGCGCAGGTACTCATGACCGATAATACTACAAACTTCACAAACTTTAATACTTTTCTCTCATATAAATGTCAAATCTGTATAACGCTAAGATTTTTTTTAAACAAGATATCGTGGTTGCATTTTGTCCTTGTAGTCTGACAGAAAACAAAATGTAGAGGAAGTATCTTTGCATACAGAAAGTAATTTTCAATTTCTTCCTTTAATGAGGAACTACGGCAATTTGGGGTTCATAAAAGAGGCCCTAGTCAAAGATAATACAACAAGTGGTTAAAAGGAAGATGAAAATAACCATTGTCTTTCAAATTATGTTTTTGATATTTCGCTTTTCTGAAAGAATCAAATCAGAATAGACTGATATTTTCTTTCTCTAATTTCTATTTCCTTTTTTCTTTTTTTTTTTTCAGATGGATAGAACGACTCGGCGCTAGTGGTCCCCCAGAATCAGTTCAGTTTACAGTAGAGGTGCCATATTTCTTGGTGATGGCAAGAAAGCCATTGAAATGAACATTTAAATAGGAATTACTTTTTAAGTGTTCCAGTTCAAATCTTCTTTAAACAAATTTTCAGAAAGTACGTAGAAGACAGAAATTATCATATGGTTATAACTCATTAACTGAGAGAAGAAGCTTACTGAAGAAGTTGTTTAATATTTTCATTTATGATATGAACTTCCTTGAGAAAACTATTAAATATATTTTTCTTATAAAATAAATGTTTACGAATCATTATTCATACGGTCAATACGATTTACTCCAGTCTATTTTTAGAAGAGAGTGTAAAGGAACGCAAAATCGTCAATAAACGGCAGCTCATACCAAGGGCGTCGATTTCTCGGTAAATTTGGGGGAGCCCATTCAATGCAGAAGGTATATATATATATATATATATATATATATATATATATATATATATATATATATATATATATATATATATATATATATGGATTTTAAGACTAATTACATTCAAATGCCAAATATTGTATATTCATAAATACAATAGGAGAGCCCATATGAGCTTTAGGGGGGGCCGGCCCCCCAGGATCGGCGCCAATGGCTCATACACTGTCCTTTCAGTGATTTTCTAGCAGAACTACGATGTTTTAATTAGTTCAGGCTAATTTCAAAAGACAACAGTGGCGGATCTATACCGGGGCCTGGGGGAACTTAGACCCTCCAGCTTTTAAGTGAAAAAATAATTTAAGCTATTATTCATATATTTTTGAAAGCTTCTCGTAAACTCACGATATACCTATGATAATCTGGGTTCTTCCCCTTTCCCCCTCTACCAAATTGGGGTTGTATCTATGGTAGAAGTGGAAAATGCTATGAAAAAGATTAAAACTGGTAACGCCCCAGGAATGTAGCATGGAATATTCCTATCGAGGCATGGAAAAGTTTAGGTAATGAAGAAATGCATTGGTTTACTCGACTTTTTAATAGGGTATTGTAATCTGATAAAATGTCAAAAGAATTTATAAATGGCTATGTTATGCCGGCCTTAAAAACAAAGGAGATGTGCAAGAATGTGGCAACTATGAGAAAATAAAACTCGTGAGTTATCCAATGAAGCTCAGGGAGAGAGAGCATTTGAAGCAAGATTGAGGAAAGAGACCTCCAGATCAGTGCTATTCAACCGAGGGTACGAGTACCCCTGGGGGTGCGCAATCCTAAAATAAGCATATTTCCAATATGTATTGAATGATCATAGTTGTAGAAAATCCCCCTCAGTAGAGCTGGATGTCTTCCATATATTTTGAAATTTCCCCTGTTAATTTTTTAGGATGTGCACTTTATTCCCCTATAAATAATCTTTTGGTTGGTACACTGATTGTCATTTTGTTGGGTCTCTCTTTGTCCCCGTTTTCAATCAACAGAATATGTGTATTCAGTTCATTTCGATTTAAACAGCTTTAGAGGTACATAATTGGATGGCGAACTGTGTCTAAGGATACGTGAGAAAAAGGTTAAATAACACTGCTCTAGGTAATAGAAAACCAATTTAATTTCATGTCTGGACAATGAACAATTGATGCAATTTTGCTCTTAAGATATTAATGAAAAAGTGCAGAGAAAATCAGAAGGATTTCCATATGGTTTTCATCCACCTAGATTACACGTACGATAGAATGCCACGGGGCGTAATTTGGTGGACACTTAAGAAAAAGTGTTCCGAACACATACATCTATATAACTCAAAATATGTATCTCTTACCGTTGTTGCTCTGTCGACAGATAGACGGACGAACGGATATACCTAGCCTTTCTATAAAACTTCCAACATTTATACATACCATAGTTTGGAAATCCCTCAAAAAATGTGGCTAATGACTTTTGAGCATTTTTAAACCATTTAAATTGATCGCAAAACAGGAAGTGACGCGAAACATGCATTCATTCGTTTCAGTTCAGTTACATTTTTGAAGTAACCGACGATTCCATATTCCGAAATATTATGTAGTCCAGAAGTATCCGTAGAATTTTGTATGAAGTGTATGAATGCTGGGAATAGTGTGTTAGTAATAATGCATGTAATAATATGCTACCAATGTTTTATATGAATTTATGGTAGACGGCATTTATGACACCATAAATCCAAGTTGGCCACCATGAAGTACGTTATTTCAGTTTTTCATCTATAACTTTTTTTTCTGGATAGTTATATCGAAATAATTGTAAGGACCTTTTTTTGTTCATAGTAAAAAGGCAAACAAAAAATTTTTGAATACATTTTTCCATTATCTCTTGCCATTCTGGAGATAACAAACTTCATAAAAGGTGGAGGTTTTCAACCCCACTCGTTTATATATTTGTATTGTGGGTACGTTTACGCATAACTTTGAAACATATGCAAAAATTTTGATTATTCTTGTGTTGTTTGAATGGGTATACTTCTTCGGCGGTTCCATGTAAATTTTGTCGGGATCTTGTAATAGGCCTTCGAACTAGATTTGAAATACCTCAAAGAGTGCACTGCTAATGCCATAATTAACCGACTTCATCGTGTGTATGTCAGTGATGAAAATTTTCCGGAAATTTTTCCGATTCATAAAAACATACTCCACTTATTTCTACATCGTTGTATAGCCATGATGTGAGGTGGAAAATTTTCTTCTATATTTTTCCGGAAAATTTTCCGTTCTTAACAATTATCAGTGATCAAGTAACAATTCCTCAGTATTCATAAATTGATTAAATTCATGTATAGAAATGTTAAAAATTGAAAGATTGTTTAAAGAATCTGAAAATTTTCATGGCTCAGACAATTTTTCAGTACTATGTAGGAACAAGTGAAACAATTTTTCAGGAATCGAAGAATTGTCTGTTCTGTACAGCGATGAAAATTTTCCGGAAAATTTTGAAACGGAAAATTTTCCGATTCATAAAAGCATACTCCACTTATTTCTACATCGTTGTTTAGCCGTGATGTGAGATAGAAAATTTTCTTCTATATTTTTCCGGAAAATTTTCCGTTCTTAAAAAATATCAATGATCAAATAACAGTTCCTCAGTATTCATAAAATTCATTGAAATCATGTATAAAAATGTTAAAAAATGAAAGATCGTTTAAAGAATCTGAAAATTTTCATGGCTCAGACAATTTTCAGTACTATGTAGGAACAAGTGAAACAATTTTTCATGAATCGAAGAATTGTCTGTCCTGTACGGTGATGAAAATTTTCCGGAAAATTTTGAAACGGAAAATTTTCCGATTCATAAAAGCATACTCCACTTATTTCTACATCGTTGTATAGCCGTGATGTGAGATGGAAAATTTCCTTCCATACTTTCCCGGAAAATTTTCCGTTCTTAACAAATATCAGTGATCAAGTAACAATTCCTCAGTATTCATAAATTGATTAAATTCATGTATAGAAATGTTAAAAATTGAAAGATTGTTTAAAGAATCTGAAAATTTTCATGGCTTACACAATATTCAGTACTATGTAGGAACAAGTGGAACAATGTTTCATAAATCGAAATATTTTGTGTCTTGTATGGAAAATTTGAAGAACATTTTATGAGCCGAAAATTTTCATCACGATGTAGAAGCAAGTGAAAACACTTTTCATAATCCGGACAGTTTTGGATATTATGTATAGTGATGTTAGGTGGAAAATTTTCCACTACATCCGCTTGTTTCTACATCGTGATGAAAATTTTCCGATCTATGAAAATTCCTTTCACTTGCTTCTACAGAGCAATAAAACTTTCCGATTCAAAAAAAGTTGTTTTACTTTTTGCTTCAAAATGATGAAAATTTTCCGACTCATAAAATGTTCTTTAATTTTTCCATACAAGACACAAAATATTTCGATTTATGAAACATTGTTTCACTTCTTCCTATATAGTACTGAATATTGTGTGAGCCATGAAAATTTTCAGATTCTTTAAACGATCTTTCACTTTTTAACATTTTTATACATGACTTCAATGAATTTTATGAATACTGAGGAACTGTTACTTGATCATTGATATTTGTTAAGAACGGAAAATTTTCCGGAAAAATATAGAAGAAAATTTTCCACCTCACATCACGGCTAAGCAACGATGCAGAAATAAGTGGAGTATGTTTTTATGAATCGGAAAATTTTCCGTTTCAAAATTTTCCGGAAAATTTTCATCACTGCATAGGACAGACAATTCTTCGATTCATGAAAAATTGTTTCACTTGTTCCTACATAGTACTGAAAATTGTCTGAGCGTTGAAAATTTTCAGATTCTTTAAACTATCTTTCATTTTTTTACATTTCTGTACATGAATTCAAAACATTTTATGATTGCTGAGGAATTGTTACTTGATTACTGATATTTTTTAGAACGGAAAATTTTCCGGAAAAATATAGCGGAAAATTTTCCACCTCACATCACTAGTGTATATTCAGCCGTAATTTCAACATAGAAACACCAATTTTAATTATAACTTTTCTTCTTTTCAAAGAATGTACTTCCGCTGTGGTTTCGTGCAAATTTCGTTGGGATCTAATGATACTCTTTGCAGCTAGATTATGAAATTTATCAATATCTGACAGACGCATAACTTTAACAACATGGTCTCGTGTACATTTGAAGAGGGTCTGATGGAACACAGGATAGAATAAGATAGAACATATACGCGGCATACAGCAGTTGAGTAATTTCATGGTCCAATTTCAACGAGTGTTATCACACTTTGATAAAATTTACATAGAACTTAGCAAGAAAGTATACTGTAGGAAACTAAAAACAATCATCACAATCTGTGCAAGTTTTGTTTACTACATTTTGTGTTTCTACTAAGTAGAATGAGTACAATGACTCTAATACAGGCATCAGTTCCTCGCATGTGTGACAATAGTTTCCTCTCTATCAATTGCGTTGCACTCTTCCCGTTTATATCTTCTAAAGTAACAACCTTATAACGCAATCCAGAGATGTATGGAAAAGGAGAGATGTTATATGATTATCATCGTAGAAGTATTCTGTCGTTTCTAGCGGATCACTTGTCACAAACTGATAAACTTGCATGCACCATATAATTATCTAAACTCTTCCTTTTGTTGTAGCAATGTATTTGTTTTAATATCATCTATCAATAATAAAATATTTCACCCCTCCTATTTTTCCTTCTACTTCACCTTCTCATTATGTTCCTCATGGCAAGAGCCAATGTTCCAAGTAGCTTCTCCTCTTGCTTTGGATTACATGTTAAATACTAATTTTCTCTCCTACTATTCCTAATATCTCTTCATTCATTCCCCGTTCAAACCAGCTATATTTTTCTCTATTCCTCTCTACACACACATTACGGAAGAGTCCCTCCATCCATTTCCCTTTCTTTTTTTTTTTTTTTTTTTTTTTTTGTGAAATGTCCATGTTTATGCAACGTAGGGCTAACCTTGATGCTGATTCTTTCGTAAATTGTATAGTCGGCAGCTAAAAAACCTGCAACATGAGCATGTAAGTTTATTATGCAACTACGCCTAACAGCGCAGTGAATCAACTTAACGTTTAAGTGGCACGAATCACGGCAGGAGAAACCTCGGCGTCCTCCTCTGCACACTTATTTTGGAGCAAAAGACTTCGTCGTTTCACAATAAACTTACATGCTCATGTTGCAGGGTTTTTTTTTTTCGGACTGTACGAACCTATGACAAATTAAAAAGAGTTCCACATTAAAATCAATAACGCGGGATTTTTTTTAAAAAGAAAATAATAGGTACAGATTTGAAACAGGGCATATTTATTTCCCCTGTCGGAGTTCAATAAAATTACGTTTTAAACTATTTTCAAGTCTCTTTAATGAGGGTTCTTGTTTTATTAGACAAACTCATTCTGAACTTGTTTTATTTTCTCGTTTCTTGGTTTAGTTTTGTTGAGAAAGGAGAAGACAGGTCGTACACTCAGCGACAAAAGTTCTTTCTCTTGGGTAAAATTTATTTTGGGAATAATGGTGGTCTGGCTGGATCGTACAGAAAATTACATACTGCTTAATTTACTGAAAACTGCACTTAAATTGTCCTTCCATTCTGAAATATGAAATAAATTCATGAATATTTTCATCAAACGGAAAGAATTTTTGTCATTGACTGTGCAAATCAATTGGGAGAAATAACTACCCATTGAGACAGACGCACGAAGTCACATGTGCACATTCCCGCAAGAGCTTGGATGTAATCCCCCCCCCAAATTTACCCGTGCTCCCCTCCGAACAAAACCACGTAACAAAACCAAGATAAATTGCTTTGTATACTATATTTTCTTCAACTTTGGAACGTACTTAAAAGAATCATTATGGTATAAATAAATTTCGATTGTGCCATTTTCAATTTAAAATTTTCCTTCCTAACATGCGCCTTAAAACTTTCTTGTCATTATCCTTGCACTAAGTTGTAGCGACGGCCTGGCAATGTTGCTCACGGAAGTAAATTTGCGTAACTTATGATCATGCTTTTTTAAAATTTTTTTACACAGTCTCATATATGCAAAGTATATAAACTCCGTGTGTAGAGATGGCAATATAAACTTTAACACAAACTTTCTTACAAACTTTATTTGGACGAACTAGATTTAACTTGGTTCGCATGATATCTCAGCGATGTGTTTGCTTTGGACTCAGCTGTTTGTTTACAATAGAAATCGAGTCAGTAATCCACACCATGTAATCGTTGACCCCTTGTTTTGAGGCAGTGCAAGCACATCAAGGTATGAAGATACTCAGAGACTGAAGACTGCAGCTTACTTCACTCCGTTTTCAATACCACAGGAGAACTAAACTTACTTCATTTTATGGGCAGGATGGAAGCTAACGACAACGAGATAGTTCCTTTGCTTTACGAAAAGCAAAAGCAAAAATGGAGCTACGGAAGTAGCATTCAAATAACGCAATTTACCAGGTAAGTGAATACAAAACAATACTTTTAAAATTCTCACTGCAAACATGTTGAAAATAAGATTATGTTCACACAATGTAAAAAGTGTGAAGAGCAGTTTGAACATGAGTTGTTTTATTAAGAATTTTGATTACAGATTTAAGACTTTTTTAATATTGTAATATTGTCATGTGCTTTATTCAAACCGGGAGCACGGCGGCTCAATAGTAGACCGTTTACCTCTTATGTTTGGGGCCCCTGGTTCGATATCTGGTCCAGCAAGTTTGTAATGGACAACATCGTGTCCATGGGTTTTCTGCTGGTACTCCCGTTTCCTCCTACACTCTCATTCCACCAATTCTTCCATTGTCATTCACTTGCCTTAATCATTCGTCTCCCTTAGCCCAATGGACATAATCGTGGGACGTTAAACTGAAAGATTTTATTTTATTTTTATCTTTTGTTTACTCAAACCGAAAAATAAATACAAACTTTTCAATAGGTCTTACAATCCAGAACAGAAAGAGACAGTTTGAAAAGCTGTAATTTTCTTCTTTGCGTTTCCTTACAGTTTCAAACTTTTATTTCAATACAGTTTTAACGTGTTTCTTCTCATATTTTCGTCTTATCGATTACCTTAACACTCCCGAAAATAAAAACTGAAATTTGTAGTTTTACGTCCCACGTTTCTCCTTCTAGGCTAAAGAAAACGGATGGTTAATGAAAGTGAATGAAGATAAAGGAATTTTGGTGGAATGAGAATGTGGGAAGAAATGGGATAACTCCAAGAAAACCCAAAGACACGATATTCTGCATCACAAATTCGTGCGGCCCGGAGAGTATGTTTAGTACAAGGGGTCCAGAAGACGTAAAAACAGAAAATTTACAGGAGAAATGAATGATGCAAGTACTTAGACGTAACATAACGTAACCAAATCTAACCTAACCTAACATAAACTAACCTAAGCTAACCTGAACTAACCTAATATTAGTAGAAATAAGCGAAATTCTATCATTTTTTGGAAAATTTTATACAGGACCTCTACACTAATATAACACAAACTAAACTAAACTAACCTAACCTATCCTATCCTAAACTAACTGAATGTGAACATAAATTACCAAAATTGTAACATTTTTTTAGAGAAAAGAGCTGGATCCCTTCTGCTAAACATAGGCCCGGCCTGGTATCGAACCAGGGATCCCTAGCACCAGAGATAAACATTTTACCACTTTTTGTTTCCATATCACTGAGTCACTGTATTCCCTCAACATTTCCGGAGTTATTTATTTAATATTTAATTAACAAGTGAGACATACTGCTAATATCATTTGTTAGCATTCGAGGAAAACACGGTGGCCCAGTAGTAGATCGCTTACCTCTAATGTTTGTGGTCCCTGGTTCGATCCACGGTCAAGTAAGTTTGTGGTGTACAACATTGTGTCCGTGCCCATCCCAGGGTATTATTTGAATTCTCTGTGTTACAATGTTAAAGTATTGGGTTGACTTTACTGCCGCAGACGGCGACCCCGAAATACAAAATCTACGGAGAAATGAACAGAATCAGATGAAATGTGATAATGAGAGTAACAAACGTTAGAAAGGTCATCGCTGTAGAGTAATTACTAAGGGAGAAAACTTAAGTTAAATTGTGGATTATATATGTTCGCGGACTGATGCGATATGAGGTGAGGAGGCACCGTTTCTGTAATCCACTGTTTTAAATATTAATTTGCGTGATCGTAACGCAAACTTTTCGAGCAATTTGCGACAAACGACACTAAATGTAATGTTTGAAGTGACTAACATCGATAGATATGTAATTTTCCAAAAAGTTAATTTGGGAAGTAAGAGGAAAATTGTGCGTTGCACTGCGATTGCAGACTTGGGAAGACAAGATATTTAATCGACTCCGAGGTACTAATTTTACGCAATACTACTATATTGATGAATATGGATGTAGGCAAGAGTAAAAGGAGCATGAAAATAAGATTTTTTTTTCTGATTAATAGTAAAGGCCAGAAACGAAACCGGGGTAATTGTACGTAACGAATATGAAAGTAAGAACAGATAAGTAGTAATACAGCGTTAAAAACAGATTAATTTGGGTATTATCTGGGGCCGCCATCAGTGGCAATTTAGCCAAAGTAGTAATATTTATGTTATTTTTAATTCCGGTTTCCTCCCACATTTCATTGCACTAATTCTTTCATCATCATTCATTTGACTTAACATCGGTCTCTCTCGGCCTTAAGGGCATAATCGTGGGACGTTTGACAATTTTCATTTGTTAGCATTCGAAAATGGTAAAGAAATATCATAATTTTGCTGTTGTAAGAGCAATATGACTGGAGGGGCTTTTAAGGTGATCCGAAGTAAGCATAACTATTCCTCTAGCTATTTTTTTTTATATAGCTAGAGATCTGCAGGGCTCGGACCTACAAGGCATATTATATCACTTCGGGCCGGAACGTAAACATACAACCATATTTCTCGGGCCTAACTCTGTAGGCCTAAATATACTGTACAACGATATGTATTGCACCGTTGTTTCTGGAGAACTTTTAAAGCACAGTTGCAAAATTAAACCTCTAATTGCTGTGAATAAAAATACAATTTTCCGTAATTATTAAGTTTTTATAATTCGGGCTCGGGCCTAAATACTAAAACATATTTCGGACTCGGGTCGGGCCTCACATTGTAAATTCACTGGCCGGGCCGGGCCGGGCTCGGGTTAAAAATTCAGGCCCGTGCAGACCTCTATAACTAGCACGAGTACGTTTACAAACATTGGCTTCAGATAAACATTTGAGAGGAAGAAGGACACCCTATGTTTACCGTAAATCAGTGGAGAGTCATTGGGTCATTCTAGCCCATCTACCTATCCAGACACAACACCTTTGCGCTAATTACGTGAATGTAGTGTTCTGTTTATAATAGCTGCAGACAGTAGCGCACTCAGAAATTCTTGTTGGGAGTGGTCAAAGCCTTGGAAGCGGGGAGCAATACTAGAAGCTACTACGTCTATGTATTGTAAAATTCTTCCACCAATATTTTCACTTAAAAATGATAGAACTAGATTTTTTATATATACGGGTAAGAGAAGAGTACAGATGAAGTGCAAGATCAATTTTGATGCTACATCAATCATTTTTCTGTTAAACAAATAAAGCTGTACAAATGTATGTTGATTTAGGAAGTTCAGAGGCGGTTCCGAATCCGGTGGACTCTCTCATGGGTGCACCCCTGGCTGTAGAATAGGGTGCAAAATATAAAACCTTTGAACTTGAAATGTGTGTTTTTACGAAGAAAAACAAAACTTAAAGTTGGAAGTGCGTCGTTCAATTGCGAATGCACATTCTAAAACAAATTCTAGGGGACATGATGGCTGTTTTAGAGCTCTTATCTCTGATGTGTGTGGTACCCACTTTGATCCCTGGGCAAATAAGTTTCTGGAGCACAACATTGTATCCGTGGGTTTTCTCAGGGTAATCCTGTTTCCTTCCACTTTCTCATTCCGCCAATTCTTCCTTCATCGTTCACTTGCCTTAAATCATTGTCTCCCTTAGCATAAAGGGCACAATCATGGGACGTTAAACTGAAATATTTCGTTTTACTTCATTACACAAATTATCAAAATTGTCACCTTTTCTCGTCAATAAATATTACTGCAACATTGTAAATACTAAAAGAGGATTTTAGAACCGAAGTCAGTGTGATCCCGGGTAGTTATGCTCAATTCTGATTTTGTAAATGTATCATGCAAGTGTAGTTGAATTGTAAAAGTTCCTGTCTAGTAATCGAGAAGTTCTTCGTATCTTTGTACCGTAGAGTAGATCCAGCATTTTCAGGCAGAAAAAAAGAGGCGCGCGCTTTTTGTCATTTATGAGATAATTCATTGTCATTAACTTAGAAAGTGTTTCTTAAGAATTCCTCGGTACACATTCACTTTAAGAGGACATTACCTGTTTGTGTATAAAGATTGCGTTCGAAAATATGCCATAAAAAGTACAGTGTAAAACCACAAACCAACCTGTGCTGTGTGCCCACTAAAAATCATGAATGCTATCAAATGGGGAGTTTACACTTAGTCGATTTAGTCGCACGACTAAATCGACTCGCTGCATTTGCCACTAAATCGAAGCAACTAGGCCGAATCAGATTGATGGATGTGTTCAATTATTTCAACCACAGAAAATAGAACGTCTTTTAATTCAGTAGCCAGTCGATTAGTCTCCTTCGATCAACAAGCGATTAAGTTGAAGTCCCGTTTACACCGTCGATTAAGTTGAAAGTGACGTCAATTCAACTGAATCGAACGCAAATCGACTAAGTGTAAACGCCCCATAAGAGAGCCAGACAACAGCATTGGCGCGCGAGTGGTATAGCGAGGGGTTACCGTCCATAGGGAAGAGGTGCGTCAGCGATGGTGAGTTTGCGCGTAAACGAGGATATTATTGAAAACGCTAGCTTAGATATACCTTCCCTATGAACAACTTTGTGTCCTCGAAAAAAAGTACCTTTCACTGCCGACTTTTGCCAGTGGCATATAATACCATCAATATAATATTCACATTTGAAAATGTAACTCTTCCTCCATTTCTTTATTTCAATTACCTTGCTACGTTTACCACACTTTCTGATCAATTTTAATAATTCATGCTTCTCTCTCTCTCTCTCTCTCTCTCTCTCTCTGGACGTAAAACTTCGAAAGATTTCATTTCATTTCATTTTTTCCTTCGTGGCTAACATGTAAGCGGTTAACGTACGCGTCTTTGGCGTGGGAGACCCGAGTTCGATTAAGGCGGGAGCTCATGTGGTTTGGATTCCACGTTAATCAGTAGCAGGCCCACAACCAGAGGGGGCTAGGGGTGCCTGGCGCCCCTAATCTTTTCTTGGCCCCTCCAGACCTCAGTACAAAATGCACAATTTAGATATTTGTACGAGAATTTTTAATGACTTGGTCTCCCCTAACATATTCATGGCCCCCCTAAACCTCTGTGTCTGGTTTCGGGCCTGATCAGTAGGTCCCGTCTCATATAGCCTCGCTGCTGAAAGGGACCTTAAATTCAAAATCAACTCAACTCAATTGTTCCTATTTACTTTATTATTCTGAGACATTACGTGTTTTACATCGTAAGTGTAACAGCAATATAATACAGGTGCAATAGCATATAAAGACAGTAGACAACAGATTCGTTTTCTCAAACTATATTCAACTGCTATTATCACATAAGCTCAACACAGGAACCAGATAGCATAGTAAGATGGCAATCACAGCAGCTAGAAATTTGATGACAAAAGTAAGCCATTCCTGTGTAAATTGAACCTGAAACGAAAAATGACCTTCAAAAGTAAAGCCAACCTTACACGTTCAATAAACTCCAGTACTGCTTGTCACTTGTTTTACCTCTGTCAATATTCTTTCTTCAATATGGACGGTGCTCAGTACGAAAATTGTTGATAAAATGTAATCGCAATAACTTTTTTGTTTTTTTACTTTTTAGTGCCATAAAATATTCAAACGTCCACAACAAACTGCAATTAAAATTATTGTTTGCTCAAAGCAAAAAAAAAAAAAATCGTCACTGTTTGTAGCCAGTCTCATAATTATGGCCAGTGTGTGAATGGATAAGGGGGTGCCAGAGATTTCCTCCTTGACAAAATTAATCCCCTCTGGAAAAGAAATGTATCCCTGCAAGCAGCGTCGTTACTTAAGATTTTTTCTAGGGGGCGAGCGTTAATACGCGTATTTGGGCCCCCTAGAAAAACTTGTTTTTCTAATTCTTGGGACCCCTCTTTCTATCTTTCTCTTCATGGACCCCCCGGAGTCTATGGGCCCTTCCGCACGACAAGGTCTGCAGGGCCATTAGTTACGCCCCTGGGCCCGTTCCATAGATGACAAATTAACTAAGGGGGACAATATTGCCAAATCTCAAAGACATACAAATAAATATTATTTTTAGGGCCCCTAATTGTAGTTTTTTTTTTTTTTTTTTACTGAAATAAGCCCAAGACTCCCTTTTGTGCGCTGTTTTGTTTATGTAACGTAGTGAACCTGTTTGATGCTTCATTTATAATTTCATGTTCGTATCGTATATGGAGTACGAAAATTTTGTCTAAAAATGGGTCCCCCCTTCGAACGGCGGGAAGCTTTCCTGGGGGCAGTTGCCCCCCTGTCCCCTTCCCCACAAGTTATGGCCCTGCCTGCAAGGGGTAACTTTTTCTTTTCTGATTTTTTTTTCGAATAGTTATGAATAAAATAGCAACAGGGAAAAAAAACTTTTATTTTGTGTAGCCAAACGAAAAACGTTTTCACGTTTTATATCAAAATAGTTTATGAAACATCCCACTTTTCAACCTTTTTGTGGTTGTTAAAATAAGGTAGTTAGGAATTTTATTTCTGGGCTATTGGTATCTATAGCCATTTTAGCCCGCTACGTATGAGGAATGGTCCCTCGGCGTTCACATTATCCTTGAAAGTGGGGGAATGAAGGAAGAAGCCTAGGACCTTTGTTAGACACATTTCTATTCACAAAAACCTAGATTGCCTTCCAAAGACTAAATACGAAAAGTTGAACGAAGATCCTTACGTCCCTTAGGTTTGCTTATAAGGAAATCTATTTTCTCTTGATAGGGTTGCCATATGTCCGTATTATGTACGGACTGTTTGTATTTTTGGGTCCATGTCCGTGCCTGTATCGTACAAAGCATGAAATAGGAAAATGTTCGTATTTGACAGGTTTTGGAGCTGCCCGAAAATTTCCGAGTCGGGAATAGCTAAAATCTCGGGTGAAAAGAATTTTGTTTTCATCGTATGACTTATATTTTAGTTACCATTAATAAAGCAGGTTATGTTTTTAAAAAAGTATCATTTTTCCATTCCGGGCTTTTCTTTCGGTTAAATTTAATATACGTAATTTAATGACATGATTTGTTATTTATTCGTGTTAATGAAAAAAAAAATGAAACATGTTAGTTTCCAATAGTGTTTTAAGTATTACCGTAAACAGTTTTGTGATAACGTAAAAAGGTGATTTTTAGATAAGAAATTTCAAAATATTTGTTCTGAGTTTGGGCACCGTATCTTTGATGGGTCGTCATTTTAAGATTTCCGTATTTTGGATCAAAAAATTATGGCAACCCTAGTTATGGAGCAAAATGCTAATAGAATAGACCACCTGGACATTGTTGCTAATTAAAAATACAAGTGGGATGTAGAAAACAATCATAAAATATGACCAGCAGTTCTGTATTGTTTGGAAATCGAAAATAGAATTAAAACAGAGAATAGTTCGTTTCCAGAGAGTTACGTTTAACCAGAAAATGGGTTTGTTACGCCGCCTACAGAGTATGTCAAGAGGACACCACAGTCAATCCATTTTGTAATGGTTGAACTGGAAAAAACTGGGTTTATGCGCTTATGGTAAGGCACCTGTATATCGTCTTGAAAAATATGAGATTCATGCGATTCGACAAAACAGCAGTGAATGACTTATGTTCTACCAGAGAATATACTTAATCCTTTGAACTTATGTGACAATACAGAGCTCATTTGCAATGCAGCTGTAGCTGTTCTCCAAATAACGTACAACAGCAACCAAAAAAAAAAAAAAAAGAAAGAAAAAAAAGCACGAAAAGGCAGTAAATGAATATGTAATACCACAAAAGAGAAAGAGGAGAAGTTGTGAGTATAGTTACATGCACTAATACATTGGATTTAAATTGGATTACCCTAATGGTTTTATAGATAAGAATTTGATTATGATCTTCCAGTAGCACCTCGTCGTCGCCTTTGCTTTAACTGATGTTTCAAAACAAAATCATTCCTCAGCAACGAGTACAAACACACGACCCATCTCCAGAAAATCATCCAGTTACCACTCCATCCAGAGCTGCTGCCAACCCTAAAAGAATTAGAAGCAGATCTGTCGGTGATCGTTCTTTAAATGCTAAGGAAGCGTTGATAAAAAATACTATGAATGTAACAGATGACCATTCTACTTTCTCCAGCACGGAGAATAGAGACTTGTGGGCTCTATGGTGGATATCACTGCGATCTCAGGAGTTAAAAAAATGAAAATTAAATGAAATCTTTAGTTTTACGTCCCACATATATGCCGGTTAGGCTAAAGGAGACGATGATGATGAGAAATGAATGAAATAGTGAATGAAAAAAGTGGAAGGAAATGGGAGAACTTCGAGAAAACCCACGAGCACGGTGTTTGTCCACCACAAAATCCAGACAGACAGCGAGCTGGGATCGAACCAGGAACCCCAAGCACAGGAGGTGAACGCTCTACCACTGAGCCATCGCGTCCCCGCGATTTCAGGAGTTACAGCAATTGTATTCAGTGTACTGAATGCAAATCCTAGTTTCACGGAAGTTATGATTCAAGTAGCGGTAATACAGTATTCTTAAAGTTGGTTTGTGTGTAACCTTTGTACTCTTGTGAGTACGAGGGTAACCTTTTAATGTAACCTTCTTGTGAGTACAAGTTGAACACCTGTCTCGGTAGAGAGAGGTGTTTGTACAACTTCTACGTGTCACATACAATCGCTAGAATCAGTAAAAAGCCAAAGTAAACAAATATCATGGTGGAAAAATGATTTATACGAAATACGTCCGTCAAGCTGGCCCGCACAAATTTCATATTCAAACTAAAACAGTACCAAAAATTTGTACCCAATATGTACCAATTTGTACCACTAAAATTAGAATTTGTACCCCCACCAATTTCGAAAAAATTGAATTTTTGATGGCGGGCCAGCTTGACGTCAAGCTGGCCGCACAATTTATTTTTCTTTCCAATTCGAACAAAAACGGTACCAAAAATTTGTACCCAATACGTACCAATTTCTACCACTAAAATTAGAATTTGTACCCTCACCAATTTCGAAAAAAATGAATTTTTGATGGCGGGTCATCTTGACTTCAAGCTGGCCCGCTCAATTTATTTTTCTTTCCAATTCGAACAAAAACGGTACCAAAAATTTGTACCCAATATGTACACCTTGTCTCAAAAAGGTTGAGCGCATTCTTTACTGGTGTTTTGAGGCAATAATTTTCTAAGTCCAGCTTCGGGTATCTTCGGGAAAAAGTAAGCCAGGTTCGAACCTCCAAGCCAGCCTTTGCAATCGGGAAAAAGTTTGCAGATGTGTTTTTCTTCTTTTCAATATAATAAGACTTGTTACCAAGTGTTTAAAACAGCAACATTGATTGAAATACTTAATGATACAATATTTCGAAACTTTTTTTTTTTAATGTCAGCACATGCTTGTTTGTCATTTAGCTCTCCATACGTAATGGAACATTTAAATACGTTAAAGAATCTTTCCATATGTAAAAGAATGCTCAAAGTTAAGAAATATAACATAATTATCGCCTGAGTACTAAAATAAAAGTCAAAGTAGAATAGAAACAGCGTTTGTAATGGATATGAATGTCATAATTATCTTGAGATCCGTTATACATCGCTAGAAGCATAGTTCTGGAAGTCCTTGTGCTAGCTCATTGGTAAGCTGTCGGATTTCAAATCATAAGGTTGTGAGTTCGAATCCCGTCTAGGTTAATCTTTTTTAATTATATTTTCCGCAATGCATGAAAAATTATATAAAATAATTACATTAGAATACATAAGTTGTGTATATATAACATAATCATTGCAGAACATAGTAATTATTATGTTTAAAATATAACATCTGAGATAATTTTCACAGTAGGTCGGTATTATATATGAGGATGTAAATACAAGTTAAGAAACTCGTTCAATAGCAATAAATAAATCATGTAGTGTATTTATTTGCAGCTATTTGTCATATAGAGGGTAATTCTCAACATTCATAATACAGAATGCCATTTATGTTCTTGAAAAGGTATTCGATGCATAAACAGAAGGTATAAACAGAGAATCCAAAGTCGGAACGCTCGCAAAAAAAAATTCATGAACCCCAAAGGTCACGTGAGCAGACTGGAACTGTCCTTACGAAGCATGCCACAGCAGAAAGTCTTTACATAGATTTTCAATTCAATTCCTGATATATGCTTTTGCAATGTGGAAGTGGTGATGCCTTGAGTCGCCCTCTCTCGCTCGCTCGCTCGCTCACTCTCTATTTATACAGAATATAAAAGTGGATTTATGTGTGCATTTCAACATAATTCTGATATATCTAGAGCAATTTTAACTATATTTCTTACAGTCTGGAAAAGGAGTACTGTCGGGATACATATCAAAAATGCTAGAAACGGGTCGATATTAGTATCGAATCCATAGTTTCGTGGTCGCTTAGGTGAATAGTTCTACTTTCAATTCAAGTCCAATTAAGCTCCCATTAGTACCCAGGGTGGTTACGTAGCGACATAAAGATATCGAAATCATTCGATATTAGAATCGAATCGTAAGTTTTCAGCGCCGCTAACAGTGCAGCATTTCCCATTAGTCCACATTTCACATTGGTCCCATTGCCTAGAGGGCAACATATTTGCAGAGAGCAAAGTTTAAAACTTGAATAATATTTTATTTTTTTCCGTATGAAAAAGTTATGAATCAAGAGCAAATATACTATTTCACGAACAATCCTCTTTTACTATTCTAATATGTTTAATAATAGCGTAAGAAATCTAATAGTAATTCAGAACATGTTTCACAGTTGTTATTTTTTGTTACATAGTTGTAGCTGTAGCATGTAGTGAGTGGAATTTAACTGTAATAAATTCACTAATTAACCATATTCGAATTAAGTTTTATTTTTAAGTTCGGGATGAAGGGGCGGAGAAATATGTAGTTATTGGGGGCACCGAGCTTTTCTACATTTTACTTTCAAGATCTCCATTTTTCTTTTGTCATTTGTTCTTAATAAAAAAGTTCAGTCACTTTTGGATTGTCATAGGATAGTAGGAGTTGGATTTTGGGATGCAGCCTGTGAGATTCTAGAGGAGCTAACTGCTTGAAAAAATATTTTTGAATCATCTGTAACATATGAAATAAGGATATGCATCATAAAAAATTGAAAGTAACTATGTCTGCGTAATCATCACGGTCAAATTGCAAAGTCAAATGAATTGACGTTTGGTATATAATCAGGCTCCAATCCCAACTGGGAAGTTATCATACGCGTGTCACTTTCATTATAATACATATCCTTAGGGGGAGTAGAAGTCCGAATTTTTGCGAAAAATTTAGTATCTGACAAGCCGTTCAACTGAGAGCTGAAATTCAGCATATAACTCTTTATTAAAAATAAAGAGAATATGTCCTGGCATTTTTTAAATTATCTTTTATGAGCGGGGGGACGGGGGTGCATTTTCTATATATTGGAAATTGGTAGTGGGTTGATTTGTAAAAATAATCGAAAACGATTGATATTAGTTGAGAAACAGATTGAGTAATGCAAACTAAAGTTCTTTTTGAATTTTATACCCACTGCTTTCTATTTATAATTGCTGAACCTGGTGTTTAATATATGGAGCGTTCCGAGCATAAGGCAATCAAGCCATAAAGTTAGAGAAAAATGGCCATAACATTTGTAGTCTAAACTTAATTACATGGGCATTTTCAATTAGTACGGCGTGCTTAATTATATAGAAAATTAGTTTCTCTCTCTCTCTCTCTCTCTCTCTCTTTTTTTTTTTTTTTTTTTTTACGTTGGTCTACTGGTAGTGGGTTGATTTGTAAAAATAATCGAAAACGATTGATATTAGTTGAGAAACAGATTGAGTAATGCAAACTAAAGTTCTTTTTGAATTTTATACCCACTGCTTTCTATTTATAATTGCTGAACCTGGTGTTTAATATATGGAGCGTTCCGAGCATAAGGCAATCAAGCCATAAAGTTAGAGAAAAATGGCCATAACATTTGTAGTCTAAACTTAATTACATGGGCATTTTCAATTAGTACGGCGTGCTTAATTATATAGAAAATTAGTTTCTCTCTCTCTCTTTTTTTTTTTTTTTTTTTTTACGTTGGTCTACTTTTCCTTGATTTGAAACTTTTAAATTTCACCCTATTTTCTACTGAAATGTGTCTGTAAGGCAACAAAGAAATAATTATATATGATAAATAATTTAAATTCATTTTAATTTGGAAGATGAGAAACACTTTGCCATTATACAATATCGTAAAGGTCAGACCCACCAGTATTGTAACAGAGAGGTGCTTGAGCCATTAACGGTAGAAATTCAAACTCCGATAAGTGATAATTTCACAGTCTTGTTTTATTACAAGTGTAACCTCTTTAGTCAATGGAGAGCAGGGGCAGATCCAGGACCGACTTCTGGGAGGGGCGGTGGGTTGTCATACTGCTACTTTTAAGGGCTTCAAACTTTGGGATGGGTTTTATTTATATATGTAAAATAAGAAAGTTTCCTCTTCTGGGGGGGCGATCGCCCCGATCGCCCCCCCTGGATCCGCCCCTGATGGAGAGGAGGACGTGGGCCATCGGTCAGAGTTGATGTCGATGGATTTTGGTGGGTCGGAGTTGGTCACAATGGTTCAGAGTGGTTCATAGTTGGTGGTGGGTCAGAGTGGATCACGATGGTTGATGGATCAGAGTGGGCCAATGGGGCATTTGGGTGGTGGGTGATAGTGGGTCATGATGTGTCGTGGATCAAATTTTCATTGACCCACACCATCTCTGGTTAAAATTGTACTAAAGATAAGAGGCACCGAAGATGCATGTCGGTTATTATGCTCAAATTTTGCTCATGGATAGTACTCCACCAGGAAGCAATAAATCTGAAATGGTTCACGGTATCACCTTCTAGAACTCGAGATGTAGGGGTTTGTCTGATTGGCTAAATTAAGACGTCAATGATTTATCCTTCAACAACCAAGCTTTTTATGATCGTTTCCGTGGGGAAGTCAGAAGAACACGTGCCTAGTAATCGTAATATTGATAGTTTGCGTCCACCCCGGGTATTTGTTTTGTGTTTTTTTTTTGATTCACCTAAATATAAACAAATCACACATATAGGCATTTTGACATATTTTGGGAGAGAATGTTTGTGGTTCGTTGGCGTTTCATCGCGTCTCTGCTGCTGGTAGTAAAGTTTTCAAAATGGAACTTGGGCCACCACGGATCGTCGCTGCGGGGCCACCAATTTCTGGCGAGAGGTCAATAGTTGATCATCTGTAGTCCACCGACGCTTACAGCTTAGAGTAATGAACGATGTCTTTGCCTTGTAGAGTTCATGACTACCGACGTCGGCAGTCAACTAGGTTTTAGTATTCCTTTACTAACCATCTATTGTTCATGTTTGTACACGGTGTTGTCATAATAATAATAATAATTATTATTATTATTATTATTATTATTATTATTATTATTATTATTATTATTATTATTATTATTATTTGTAGTAATAGTAGTATAATTGATGATAGAATAATTATTGTCTATGTATTGTCTAGGTAGGACTACACACAGGATTTGGCTCGTTTTGGTTCGACTTGACTCTAATCCGAGTCGAGTTGGAAGATATTTTTCGCGCCGAGTCCAAGAGTAGACCTCAAAGATGTCTGTTTCGAGTCGAGTCTAGTTTCAAAGAAAAATCGTTCGTGCCCATCCCTACTAATGAGAGCTTAATCGGAGTTAAGCGAAATTGAAAGTCTCACTATTTATCTACGCGACCCCGAAAACTATGAATCTAATATCGATCATTTTCTAGCAATCTTTTATATGTATCCCCCTCCCATCCACCATAGGTAACCCGACAGCACTCTTTTTGAAACCATAAGAAATGTGGTTAAAATTACTCTAGGCCAGTGGTTCTCAATCTAATTCCTATCACGATCCCCTTTTATCACACGCTCTTGCCAGCGACCCTTTTATAATTTGTTTCATAATAAGCTTGTGTGGGATTTTTAACATACCTATTTCTATAATAGTAGAATCCATTTTTTTGTTTATAGTGAACAGTGCCATGGAAAATCAGCGCCCGGGGCGAGAGTATAGTACGATGTCACCGTATATATGAGTGACGTCGACAGACTAGCTACGAAGCGCCACCATGGTTGGCACGAAGCTCAATAACATTTTCAAAATAAACCCTACTTTCCTTAATTTTGAGCACATTTTATTATGTTTTTCCTTCTATTTTACACATGTGCACATGCACTTTCCTAACATGAGTAACACACTTCCTCCGAAATGTGTGGCCCCTTTTTTCGGCGCCCGGCACTGACAGTGGATACAGTAACTGTAATATCTATATTCCCAACGACGAAGGTGCTGGTTCAAGATGGATGTTAAACTCCTTCATTGAAGAGGCCATTAACGTATCCGATCTAAGCCCACAACTTCTTGACCAAATAATAGAATGATCATGCGACAAGTCTTTGCAACTGTTTTTTTTGTAACGAAGACTTGGACAAGTTCTGCCTGATGAGGAGAGAAGAATATCCTGGTCTGGGCATTGCTGCTTTAAAAGTAATAATTCCATTTGCTATATCGTACTTGTGCGAAAGTGTTTTTTTTTTATGGTAAACATTAAAACAAAGATAAGAAATCGCTTATCAGTTGAAAATGGCTTGATAATGTTCGTCATGAAGATTGAACCGGACATTGCTGCACTAGTGAAATTACACCATGCTTAGGTGTTTCATTAGGTTTTAATTTTAATTGTATTTCAATGTGCAGGTTTTGTTGCATGTGTATTTTTCTAGTATTTCTATATACAGTTCTTATTAGTTTTATATCATACCTCTTTGATTTAAATTCATTTTTAAACAACTCTACTAACTAACTAACTCTATGGCCTATGGAACCCGGAGGTTCAATGCCGCGTTCACAAAAGCTCTACACTGACTTCTATCCTTAGCCAATTGGATCCAGTTTCTACTTTGTATTCTTATCTCAGCGAGATCCATCTTAATATTGTCCTCCCATCTGCGCCTAGGTCTTCCTAATGGTCGTTTTCCGATTGATCTTCCAGTCAAGATTTTGAAAGCGTTTCTACTTGCTTCCATTCTAGCTACATGACCTGCCCACCTAAGCCTCCTAGACTTGACGACCCTAACAATGTTGAGTAAACCGTATAAATTATGTAGTTCCTCGTTATGAAGTTTCCGTTCCCCATTCCCGTTCCTCTTGGGTCCGAATATTCGTCTAAGGATCTTGTTCTCAAATACTTTCAGTCTATGTTCTTCCCTCAGAGTAAGCGACCATGTTTCGCAACCATACAGAACAACAGGCATGATTATCGTTTTGTATATTTTAAGCTTCAAATTTCTCGACAGAATTCGCGACGACAAGATACTTTGAACCGAATAGTAACACGAATTCTACACCCTTTGATAATGTTCAGTAGACTTATTTTTTTATTGTTCTTTACAGTGTGTATAAAAAATAAAAGTATGCCTATCAGAACAAAATTAAAACTAATTTCTGGTATTAGATTCTAACTATATTTATCTCTTCCGCCTATCTTCGCGATCCCCTAGGGGCCGCGACTTCCAGGTTGAGAAACCCTGCTCTAGGCATACATGAGTTATGTTGGAACATACATACATACACTTTTATGTGTATAAATGCAGATAAGAGAGAGTTGAGAGAGAGCGATTAAGGAATTACCGCTCTCAATCTCTTCACTTTACTTTTGCGATTCGCGATTTTCTTACGTGACAGTTTGGGGCTAGCTAGTTTTTTTGTCTTGGACCACGATCCGATTTTCGATATGCTCTACCTAAATGCTGTAATGCGAATATTGAGAAGTTATCTGCGATGAAAGTAGCTGCAAATAAATACATTACATAACTTATTTATTGCTGTTATACGATTTTTTAAATTTGTATTCAATATTCACACATAACACACCGACGTTCTGTCAATACCTCAGATGTTATATTTTAAAGATAAGAATTACTTATGTCGTGAAATGATATGAATATATATATTCAACTGATATATACAACTGATGATATGAATATATATATTCGACTGATATATACAACTGATGAATTGTAATGTAACTATTTTACATAATTTTCATGCATTGAGGAAAGTAGAATATCATAAAAGAATTTCACCTGAACGGGTATCGAACTCACGATTTAAACGCTCGGTGGTGTACCACTGAGCTAACATGACCGCTTTTCGGAAGCTGCTTCTGAAATATAACTGAGCTCATACGTAAATGCTCTTTTCCGTATGGAAATCACAATGACGAAACGAGAGTGGGAATACATAGTCTCGAAATATTGTATCATTAAGTATTTCAATGTTACTTTTTTCTACACTTAATACCATTTCAACATGTCTTATTATATTTAACAGAAGGAAAAACATATCTGTACATCGTTTCCCGATTACTAAGGTTGGCTTTGGAGGTTCGAACCAGCAGCTTTAGTTTACTGTTTTCCGAAGATACCCGAAGTTGGACTTCGAAAGAGTTTGTCTCAAAACAGCTATCATCATATCGCTCAATCTGTTTGGTATATGGTATATGTTTTTATACGTGTAAAGTCAGTATAACAATTCATTCTTTAAACAGCTTTTCGTATGTATTAATATTCCTTTATAAAAACTGTTTTTGATATCATTATTACGGCGCACCATTTTCAGATTTCTTTCGCGAGTCGTTGACCAAGTCGTTCCCCACTAGCGTTGCCAGACTCACAGCTCGGAATTATTCCAAAACCTGATCGAACTTATGCTAGATTCGGTCAAATTATGCTAGATCCTCATAATTACTAATTCAGGAGTTTAAAAAAAACGAAGTTGAGATACGATAACGTAACTTAAAATACACAGAGAGCAAGAATGCATGGATAGAACTCAATACTTCACGCACCAAAATTTTAACTCAACTAAATTAATGCAGTCGTTGCCAGACTCAATGGCGTATATATCGTATAAATGAATGCAAAGTTTTTGTTTACATATTTTGAAAGAAAATTACTTCGCAGCATAAGCGGAGTTGGGAATCGTCTGCTGGGGGGGGGGCGGCAGATTTTTGGTCGGTCTCGGAGCTGTCATTTCAGGAATAAATATGATCATGAAGTCAGAAATAAAGATGGTGAAGTTGTCAAAAAGTTGGGGGGAGAATGGCCCCCATAGCTCCGCCCATGCCTCGGAGTTAAAGGATTAGAAAACCCTGGGTGGAGCCACAAAATAGCCCAAAGACGTTTCGAACTTACTTCGGAAAATAAGACTGCCTGTATGGTTTACCGACTGTATGAATCAATGGAAGAGGATAAATTTCTGCCGTTCTTTTTCTTACCACGACCAACTTCTTTCTCATCTCCAGGTTTTACGGCTTTTTGATAAACTTGCTGAAATTGTGCTAGATTTGGGCAGGATGCTAAAAGCAAGATGCTAGATGCTAGAGACATGCAAATTATTCTAGATCTAGCATCATTATGCTAGATCTGGCAAGCTGTTCCCCACAATAGGCGTGTCGTGCAAGTAACCAATCACACGTCAGGTACTAGCTTTTACCAATTGCTTCCTTCTCACAGCTCAGAACATTGGTAACTATGGATAGACGTACAGCAGTAATTACTTTATGGGAGTTGGAAGGTTATTCTGCAACTGCAGCTAGCAGGCGAGTAGGTGTCCCGGCCTCTACAGGAAGGCGATGGATTCGGAAATATGGCGCTACAGGTCAGACTGATAATTTACGATTTCCTGGTCGTCCGCATGTGTCAACCGAAGCCCAAGATGCGAGATTAGTAAACGAAGCCCGGTTAGACCCACTAAGGACGTCTAGACAGCTAAGGGAAGTTTCTCTCTTTCCTGGTAGTAAGCATACAGCTCTGCGAAGACTTCGTCATGCTGGGTTACGTGGCCGTGTTGCTGCTGTGAAGGAAAAACTCTCAGACGACCACAAAATTTACCGTCTCGCGTTTGCACAGGCGAATGTGGGTCTCAATTGGGAAAACGTAGTTTTCTCAGATGAATCCATATTCACAACATCAAAGGAGGGACGCCGTGTTGTGTATCGTCCGAGAGGCATCCGATATGACCATGGATATGTGGCTGCTTGCAATCGCAGTGGCCATGTATCTATTTTATGTTGGGGTTGGATTTCCAGTCGCGGAGCAGGACAGCTTCATAGAATTGAAGGACATCTGGACAATGCTCAGTACTTAGACATTATCAGTAATATCATGGTGCTATCTGTACGGGTATTTCAGCCTGATGGTGTAATTCAGTTCCAGCAATACCAGTCGCCAATACATACTTCCCGTGTGATTCAGGAATGGTTCGCAGGGCACTCTGAGATTGATTTAATCGACTGGCCGCTCGTGGAGCAGACCTCAATCTCATGGAAAATATGTGGGCAGAAGTGAAGCGTACTCTAAGGGAAAGTTGGCCTGAGGCAGATCCACCAAGAACTCAGGATGACCTGTGGCATCTTGTTTCCGAAGCATGGCTGGAGGTAGGGGAAGGAGATAGATTTGTCACCCATGTAATAGATTCCATGCCCAGAAGAATGGAGCGTGTAATAAATTCAGAAGGGTCTTGGACACAATATTAATGTCCCCGCCTTAACTCCCGAAAACAGCCCTTTTCAGGGCTACCTAAACGCTTCTGAAAATATTTCTAGAAGTAAACCACTCCTTGTATCCGATTTCTGTGCAATCCTACTAACAAAAGAATGATAATTAGCTGTAGGCTTTGAACTCAAGACCTCTTTATTGGCAAGTCAGTACTCTACCAGTGAGCTAACATGAACACGCAAACCCAACCTGAAGAAACACGACTTTCAATTTCTGGTATTCGATGACAATGATGCTCATATACTTGGCAAATGTTGTATTCAACTTGGGATATTCCGCAACACACACACATAAACAAAGCGAGAGAGAGAGAGAGAGATGAATATACAAAAGCATATTCAACGTATTGGAATGAGACTCTAAGTAACGACATTCCGTTCTAAAGAGAATTTGTGTTTCTTCCCGTGACGTTAAGGGGATCGGGAAAAGTTATGTGTCTTGAAGCAGGATACGACTTTGGATACTCTGTTTATACACTTTCTATATCCGTAGGAATATATTGTATTTCACGAATGTAAATGACATGCTGTAATGAGAATATTGAGAAGTTACATCTGTATGACAAATAGATGCAAATAAATACACTACATAACTTATTTATTGCTATTAAATGATTTTCCTAACTTGTATTTACATCCTCATATATAATACCGACCTACTGTGAAAATTATCTCAGATGTTATATTTTAAACATAATAATTACTATGTTCTGCAATGATTATGTTATATATACACAACTTATGTATTCTAATGTAATTATTTTATATAATTTTTCATGCATTGCGGAAAATATAATTTAAAAAAAAGGATTAACCTAGACGGGATTCGAACTCTTAACCTTATGATTTGAAATCCGACAGCTTACCAATGAACTAACACAAGGACTTCTAGAACTATGCTTCTAGCGATGTATAACGGATCTCAAGATAATTATGACATTCATATCCATTACAAACGCTGCTTCTATTCTACTTTGACTTTTATTTTAGTACTCAGGCGATAATTATATTCTATTTCTTAACTTTGAGCATTCTTTTACATATGGAAAGATTCTTTAACGTATTTAAATGTTCCATTACGTATGGAGAGCTAAATGACAAACAAGCATGTGCTGACATTAAAAAAAAAAAGTTTCGAAATATTGTATCCTTAAGTATTTCAATCAGTTGCCTTTTTAAACACTTGGTAACAAGTCTTATTATATTTAAAAGAAGAAAAACACATCTGCAAACTTTTTCCCGATTGCAAAGGCTGGCTTGGAGGTTCGAACCTGGCTTACTTTTTCCCGAAGATACCCGAAGCTGGACTTAGAAATTTTTTGCCTCAAAACACCAATAAAGAATGCGCTCAACCTTTTTGAGACAAGGTGTACCAATTTGTACCACTAAACTTAGAATTTGTACCCTCACCAATTTCGAAAAAAATGAATTTTTGATGGCGGGTCATCTTGACGTCAAGGTGGCCCGCACAATTTATTTTTCTTTCCAATTCGAACAAAAACGGTACCAAAAATTTGTACCCAATATGTACTAATTTGTACCACCAAAATTAGAATTTTCACCCTCACCAATTTCGAAAAAATTGAATTTGTGATGGCGGGTCAGCTTGACGTCAAGCTGGCCCGCACAATTTATTTTTCTTTCCAATTCGAACAAAAACGGTCCCAAAAATTTGTACCCAATATGTACTAATTTGTACCCTTAACGATTTCGAAAAAAATGAATTTTTAATGGCGGGTCATCTTGACGTCAAGCTGGCCCGCAGAATTTATTTTTGTTTCCAATTCGAACAAAAATGGTGCGAAAAATTCGTACCCAATATGTAACAATTTGTACCACTAAAATTAGAATTTGTACCCCTACGGATTTCGAAAATATGAATTTTTGATAGCGGGCCAGCTTGACGTCAATCTGCCCTGCTCAACGCATTTTTCTTTCCAATTTGAATGAAAACTGTACCTAAAATGTGTATCCAACATGTACCGATTTGTACCACGAAAAGTAGCTTTTGTTCCTCCACCCATTTCGAGAAAATTGAATTTATGTAATTTTTAAAACTATACCTTATCTTGGGCAAACCAGGAGATAGTGAAAGTACCAAATAGACAATATTCTAATCCGAAACAGATTCAGAAACCAAGTAAAGCTTTGTACAAGTTACTCAGGTGCAGATGTGGGCACAGATGACTCGCTCGGGTTGGTTATCGATCTCTATAAGATGACGCGAATATTATAACCGTGCAACAAGTGAAATTCACTCAAACTAAGAAAGATGTCAAGACTCATAAAGAATTGTGGAGAGCGACAGATAGATGAGTTACCACAACAGATACTGCGAAAAATATTATGTAAGAGGTGCTTAATGGCAGGAATAATCAAAAGCTGTGATGATTACATGGGGAAACAGGAAAAAATAACTACAAGGGATGGATAATTGAAGAAATATTGAAATTAGTGGAAAAGTGAAGAAGTTGCAAACTAAACAAGGACGACGAAGTATACAAGCGATACAGAAACCTGACAAACAAGAAAGGCAAGAAAAGAGTGGTTAGCAAATGCAAGGAAATTGATGAAACTATGAAGACTGGAGACATAGAACAAACTTACAAGAACGTGAAAAATTAAGTTTATCACATAAGAACCACTGCAAATGTAATAAAGGACAAAGACGGAACGTTCAGGTATAGGAAGAAGATAGAACACATCGATGGAAGGAATGCGTAGAAGTTTACAAAGAAACTGAACCAGGAAGAAGCGGTGGTAGATGAAGTACATGAAAATTACTTGGGACCATCAATTTTAAAAGTGGAATTTGAAGAAGCAGTGCAAACACTGAAGTCAGATGCAGCAACCGGACCAAATGAAATACCAGCTGAAATTATAAAGAATTTAGGATAAAGAGTGAAAGGAGTTTTGTATAAACTAATAAACAAAATTTACGTAACAGGTAAAGTACCAAAAGATTTTGAGAGTTAAATGTGAAAACAATAGTGTTTGATATTACTTATATCAAAAATACTTATAAGAATACTTCGAAAACGTGTGGAAAAAAGAATAGAGGAGAACCTGTCCGAAGACTTATTTGGCGTCAGTTAAAGGAACAGGAGAGGCTAACGACTGATAATCGAACAGCCTCTAAGAGTAAACTTTAGTGGTTGTAATAACGTTCATCGATGTAGAAAAGGCATTTGATAACGCGAAATGGAACACACTGTTTGAAGTTCTGAAGAAGAAAGGAATAGACTAGAGAGATAGACGAGTAGTACATGGACTAGAAAACCAAACAGGTCTTATAGGAAGACAAAGAGATGAGAATAAAGAAATTGTAAGACAAGAATGCGGACATTCACCATGGATATTTCGAATATGATCAAATATGATCAAAATGATCGAATATAAAACGAATGACCTACTGTATTCTCAAATACTCTGTCTGCGTTCTTGTAAGCGACCATGTTTTGCAACTATATAGTTCAACAGGCATGGTTATCGTTTTATAAATATTTTAAGCTTCAAGTTTTTCAGCATAATTCATGAAGATCAAAGATTTTGAACTGAATAATAACACGAATTCCCGGCTTTCAGTCAAGATGTATTTTCTTCTTACATATTGTTTTGGTCTGCTAATGTTGATGCTACATATTTGAAAGTATCCACTTTGTCGAAAATATTATTTCATATTTTGACATATCCATATGCAGTATTATAATCCCAGCGAATTTCCATGTATTTAGATTCCTCTCTATTTACTTCTAAACCCATGTCCCTACAAGCGTCCAATAAAACCTCATTATTATATTCTCATTTCTTTTCGAGTATTAATTGAATGGTAAATTGATTAATAATTAAATTGATCAATTGAACCTAAATCTACAAAGATAATGTCCAGCAATTTCATCCGCGTATGGCGTCAGTCTTGCTATGTTTGAGAGAATTTTATAGCATGTTGACAGAAGACAAATGCCTTGATCAGTGGCGTATTTAAGGGGGGAGCTTCCGAGCTTAAGCCCCTCCCGAAATCTTACTTACTATCGTAAAGTAAATGAAATATCTTGCAGAATTTTCACATTTCCAGGCAAAGCCCTCCGAAACAAAATCGAAAATACGCCACTGGCCTTGATAATTATTACAGTCGATCTTGTCGCCTTTCTTGTGAATCGGAACAATGATTGATTCGTGGTGGACGAAATCGTATCCGTGGGTTTTCTCGGGATTCTCTCGTTTTTTCCCTGTTTCTCATTCCACCATTTCTTCCATCATTCACTTACAATTTTATCCGTCTCCTTTAGCACTTAGCTTGCATAAAAGTAGAACTTTAAGCTAAAGAGTTCATTTCATTTTTCCGATGATTGATTCCTTCTAATCTCGTGGCAATTCCTCCCTTTTTTCAGATGAGGAAAATGAGTTTCTGTAACTCGTTTCACAATTTCCTCCCCCCAGCTAAATTTCGTCTACACCCAGAGATTTGTATTGTTTCCATTCTGTAATCAATCTGTTTAGTAGTTTAGACGTGGTAGATGTATTTTCTTTCTTTTTTTCCTGATTGGATTTATATTAGAGCGAAATTATTATTTTTAACTTAGTTATTTTCCCAAGGTAAATGATACTTTCAATAGAACACGCGAAGTTATGCACAGAATACATAATTATTAGTAGTACAGACACCAGTCTATGTAAGAAAATTCGGACAAACTAACAGACACTGAGCAGTGTTTATTTCAGAAAATAATGTTCCAGGGGAGGCTCAACGGTATTCGGAGGAGCACTTATTATTTTCACATGGTACTGTTCTATTTATTATTATATTATAGACGTATTATTCTGGTCTCCTTCGGAGGCTCTCACTGAGCTCCGGGGGGCACTAGCCCCTAAAAAACATGTCAGCCCCGAAAAACATATCAGAGTTCCGGGGGACATTAAATATATAGTTAAAATTATTACAACTATTGTAGATACACTTTAGGTTTTAATTACGGTTAAAAGCAGTCGGGCCCCTGACAAAATCCGGCCCTCGAAACCATTTCGTCAGGCCTGTTGATCGTTTTTTTTTTTTAATATATTATACTAAATTGAAATTTTTCCAGCTCTCAATACTATAGTGTTAAACTACGTCAGTCAACTTCCCTCCTGCAACTTTACCATGATGATAAGACTTAGATAATGGGAGCTGTAAGCGGGGGTGATGGGGACCGCGTCCCCCCAAATTTTTAGGTAAAATACCAAAAAAGATAACGCAGTAATATGAAATTTAGTGAACTCCATGCATCTCCCCCAGAACTGAAAAGATAACAAAGAGTATGCTCAGAGGCCAACATTATCTTCTCTTCACTCCAACTCCTTCCCATTGCATTGGAAAATGCCCTCGACGTTGGTTATCCGACCTGCGATGCCAGCACGATCCATATAACTGGTTCGCTCCCTCTTTTAACTTGCTTATGGTAATTCAGAGACCTTTCTGTGTTTCATTTACTGGGCGGAGCTATGGGGCACGGGAGGTATTGCCCCTCCAACTTTTTGACAAAAAGTAAAAATGCCACTTCTTAGATGGCCATTTACCAAGACCTGTCAAAATTTGCGAGACTGTACTGTAGGTCTTTCCCCCCGCAGCAGACGATTCCTAACTCCGCTTCTACATGTTTCTACGTTTTCATATGTGTATCTACTCAACTTTATAATATATATTTGATAAGTAATAGAATTTTCTTCATTATTACAGTATTGTATACATGCATTTTCATTTAAATGGCTTTTAAGTTGACAAACAATTCACGATGTGAGTTTTCAAAACAACTGTTTTCGTTAGTAACTTGGTGTTTTTATTAATTAAGAGAATACGTACCATCTTGAACTACTTCCTCCTTATACTTCCTCCTTATGATATCCTCTTCGATATAACGCTTCTCAATAGAGGGTGGTTTGCCTCGTTTTGGTTGCATGATGAATTCTTGGTCGATCTATTTTTATTCCTCTAAACAGAAGTAAGAACTGGATAAAAGATTTTTTTTAAAAAAAAAAAGGCAAGAGGGAGGAGGATGAAGTACGCACTGTAAGGTAAAAAAAAAGAAAATAAAGTATATATAAAAAAATATCGCTCTCGCTATCTTTATCGGTATCTCTTTATGTCTATATTAAACTATATTCTTAATCGATATTCTTTATCTCACCACTCTTACGAATCTGCCATTTTTACCTTACAACAAAAAAGAAAGAAATTCCAAAGAAATAATTCGTCCGCTCGCTGTTGTCTAGGTAACAGGTTCAAAAATACGATTGAGTTAAAAATAACAAGTCAAAAGATTTACAGAGAATAACTTGATTTATTAAGCTTAATGTTTCTCTAATTTAGGTAAGGTGAGTGACTAGAAATCTGAAATTCAAAGGACGTTAATTCGCCCTTGTAAAATTAATCCTTAATATTTCGCTCGACTTCCCAAAAACTCATCATGAGAGTTCAAGGAGCACAAACTCTAATTTATATATCACTAAAACATAAAAATAAAAAAAACTTCTCTAATAATTGCTTGGGAACTGCGGTAATATGGAAACTAGTACTCTCTCTACTCTAGGTCCATATTCCTTACTTTCAAAGACTGCTTAACTGCAATTAGTAACAGTCCGGCCTACACCTGGTTTGGACTCTCAACACTCTGAGAAATCCACAAAAAAGGAAACTAGCTAAAATCTTAAGGATAGGTAATTTAGGGAATTAGGAGTAGTAGCCGTCACTCATGGCCCAGCTATATTACGTCTTCCACTCAAGACTAACGTCTTCCATTCAAGACTCTAGATTAAAAGGTAAACACACACTCTAATACTTTCAAACACGAAAGTCGCAGTGTGAAAACAAAAAGACACCAGCCAAGCCTCGCTATTGCATGACTGTACAGGGAAACGAAAACCAAATCGCAACTTGGATTCTATTTTAAATGGGAAAAACCTCCAGCACCTGGAGAGTTTCAAAACCTAAGTGCCCTGGGTTCACTCTCTCCCTAGGGTCACCCCAAGAGCAAATTACTTTTCAATCCTTCTAACCTTTAACCAGAGCCCAGTTAAGTCATTTATCTGACGTAGAGCTCAAAAATCCTACTTCATTCTTTAATTCCTATTCCTAACTCTGGAATTCACCTAAGTTACGGCCAGAGAACACTTTCTCTAGCGGGACTGGAAGCCACGGACTAACATATCCACTGGACAACCAGTAACTAATCTAAAGGACAAAACTCCCAGGAAAAAGCTCTCTTGCTAATTCCCTTCGGACTGAACAGCCACCAGCATAGCCCTCTACTCTACAAGCCTCCTTAGCTGAAACAGCGAAAGCCATAAAAAATTCCGCCTTTTTATATTTTTTGCCGGGGACAGAAAAAATGAAGAAAAAATTTAAGTATTAACGGTTCTAGAAGCTTCCACAGCAGTGGAAAAATACTGGAAAAGTATGAAAGAAAAGGTGAAATCTTCAAAAAACTAGCCTCTCTACCAGGTCTATAATCAAGTGGGAGCGAGAGTAATACTCGATCTAACTAACTGAATATTAATCTTAAAAGAAAATTTGGCTTATAGAAATGATTGGGATAATGCACTAATTGATATTTACATACATTTACATATATTAAACATAGTAAAATTATATATTATGCTATACTTATTAAATAGATAGAACCAAATAAATGCATTAGATAAATACGTGTCAGGCCTGACTTGTTATTAATACACACAACTTAATTATGAATAGATAGATTTAATATTAAAATATATAACCTGAAATATCAAAGCAAGGTAACAAAGTGCCCCTTGCATATACCCATTCCAATAAAAAAAAGAAAAAAGAAAAAGAAAAAATTTCTTGCCTCCAAACTGGCATGTGAGTTTATAGTCTCGAAAACAGTCACTTAGAAACTTTCACTGATCAAAAAATCACAATTTCACTGTAAAAATAAAATGAATTTACACATTTTAAAAACCACTTTAATTCACTTGAGGGATAATATCCCTTCACTGTTTATTGTCTCGTACCGTTCTAAATGAAAGAAATAATTTTTAGAAAAAAAATCACTAAATAATTCTCAAATACAATTTTCACAAATCATTCCTCACTGTTCTCTTGAATTTCTCAGAAAATATCACTATATCACTCAGAAGTTCAATTTCTTCTTGACGTCTTTTGTACCTTCAGAGGGAATTGGGAACACCAGATTCTTACCTGGAGTATCAGGAAGTGACTCACAGTCCAATTCTTCTCCATCAGTAATGAGATCCAGAACAAACTCATCCTCGACGTGGGCTACGCTCGAGGATCCACCACCTGACGTTTCTCCAACTTCAGCCTTGTTAGCCTTTTCCCGTAAAAGGCTTTGGAAGTATTTCCGAGCCGATTTTTGGAACTGAACAGCTCGTATTTCCTTCAAGGTATATTCCACTTCGTTTTTCCGGAATTTTTTAACTTGCACCTCACCAGACTTATCACTTAAAAGCAACCTTCGTTTATTGTTTTTTGGTGCATCTACGTGACACAAAAGTTCTAATTCGAAACTTGATCCAGCTTTAGGGCGAGCTGCCACGAAAACATTTCTCGAAGTTTTTGGATTCTTGAATAGTCCTGCCATTTTATTTTACTAAAAGAAATCTTACGATGTCTACATCAAAAAAGTAACTGTTCAACTGGTGGACTGCCAGGCTAAATCCCTAACCTCTAGCTAATTTCAAAATAAAAAGAAAAAAATATATATATAACAAACATGGGTGAAAGAACTTTAAATAACCTCATCCGTAGGATGTTTTATTTTTCCCCCTGCCCTTGCGACCTTTTCATCTGGAAAAAGTGTCCTCGCAAACTCTGGTTGTAGTTCTTTTACATGTTTACAAAATTTGGGAGCTATAAAAATCGGTTTAAGCATGTCGGCGTTCGTCTTTACTATTCTCCCACTGTCCTGATTCCTTACTAAAAATGTGTTAGCGGCAATCTGCTTCTGTATTAACCAAGGTCCTCCGTACTTCGGCAATAATGAAGCACTAACTTTGTTTGTAGGCGAAGATAACCTTGTTATTCTTAACCATACTCGCTGACCCTTTTTTTTTTCTTTCCCCGAGAGGTTCCAAGATGAGTTACTTAACATTCCTTCAATCATCTGTTTCGAGGATCTTTCAACGACTGCACAACCTGTATCTCCCCCTTTCCCCTTGTTTGGGTTGTCAAACTCACAAATGGACATCTTTCCGTCGTCAATACACCAGCCGTTCAAAGAAATAAACAATGCAATTCTTGTTTTCGATAGGAAATCTCTTCCAACCAGACAATTTTTTAAAAGGCCCCTCAAAACGTAGAACTTCTGCCTGACTATATGCCCATAATATTCTATATTTACAATGACACTTTCTTCAGCCATTGTAGTTCCTTTCGCTAAACAAAGCGACAAAAATTCCTTTCTGAATCTGGCTTCTCTACTTTTCCATATTTTTGCTTCATCTTCGTCAATGAAAGAGAGCTGACTTCCTGTATCGCAATAAAGAAGAACATCCCTCCCAAGAATTGAAGCTTTTATGAGAGGTTCTGTGTCCCTTCCCTGAATTGCCTTTTTTTTCCTCGCAGCGCTAAAAAAGGATCTCTGTCTTTGTTTTTCCCTCCTTCTTTTTCTGCTTTTACAACAGCAGGTGCATTACAACAAACACCGTTAGAGCTTTTGGGACAACGTGACCCTGAAAATTTTTCAACTTGAGTATCTTCTGCCTCTATTTCTGGTTCTATAAACCTAGTAAAACAAGATTCATTCTGAAAACACCAAGAATTCCTTGAGAGGAAAATATTAATTCCAGCCTTGTCAATAAAGTCTGCGCCTAGTACCAACTCGATAGTCTGGTCTTCCAAAACGTAAAACTTATGTGAAAACTTCCTTCCTTTTATAAAAAATGTAGGATACACTATCTGCCTAGTCTTTGCCTGTCCCGACGCTAATAATAGAGTATCGTTTATTCGCCTTGTTTTCGCTCCTTTCAGAACCCATTGCTTACAAGTCTGTTGGTTTACAAGACATATAAACGAGCCACTATCAAGATAACAGTCCTTTATTTTCCCATAGAAACGCCCAAAAATATATGGTGGAACGTTTTTTCCCTTAGCAATTTTCCTAGGGAATTTCATTACAGACGCAGTGATCTGGTGCTTATTTTCGTGGTTTACAACCTTTTTCCTGCTCGGGCATTCAAAACGTTTGTGACCAGATCCCGCACAAGCATGGCATTTAATTACAGGTTTTTCTTTCTTTTCCTGCCTAATTTCGCTCTGTTCTTTTGTCCTTCTAGTAAAGTACGCTGGATTTAATGCCTGGGGTTTTATCTCCGGTTCTGCTTCTACTTCTAAAGGACTCCTTTTAATGGCGGCAATCTGAACGCTATCTCCCTTCCCAGCATAATGCTGTCTTGTGTAATTATAATTTTCTAACAAAAATGCTTGCACTTTTAAAGCGTACTCTTCAAGCTCCCTCAGATTTCTGAATTCCTTTTCATGCAAATACTGCTTGAATTTCGGATGCGCTTTACTAACTATCTTTTGAATTTGTTCAACTTCCGGAATTTGCCTTCTTAGACGGGAAAAAAGTAACGCCATTTCCCTTATACATTTCGATAGGGATTCGTCAGGTTGCTGAATCCTATCTGCCAATTGATCTCACTCTCATAATTGAAACTAAAATATTCCTGTAAAAGACTGTTTCTAAATTCTGCAAAACTAGAGAACTTCTCCCTGAAATTAAACCATTTCTTCGCATCTGCCTGCAATAGCTTAGGAATTACCTTCTCTAACATTTCCTCTAATGAAATATTCTTACTTTTCGCATAGTCCACTACGTTTTCAAGGAAATCAAAAGGATTCTCTGATACCTCACCGGAAAATGAAGGAAGCGTTATTTTAACTTCGTCTAAACTCCTACAGTTACAACTTCGCTGACTGCTTTCTCCTTGATTTGCCCCTCTGAGATTTCTTATCTCTTGTACTATATCTTCCACACCTATCTGCGCTTCCAACCCTATTCCCAGAGCTGTCTTTAGTACATTCAAATCCACCATATTCTCCATGTTTCCCCTATGCCTTGCTCTCATTTTCTAACTCAATCCTGGACGAGAACGGCCCCCACTATGTAAGGTAAAAAAATGAAAAAAAATAATATAAAATATATAAAAAATATCGCTCTCGCTATCTTTATCGGTATCTCTTTATGTCTATATTAAACTATATTCTTAATCGATATTCTTTATCTCACCACTCTTACGAGTCTGCCATTTTTACCTTACAACAAAAAAGAAAGAAATTCCAAAGAAATAATTCGTCCGCTCGCTGTTGTCTAGGTAACAGGTTCAAAAATACGATTGAGTTAAAAATAACAAGTCAAAAGATTTACGGAGAATAACTTGATTTATTAAGCTTAATGTTTCTCTAATTTAGGTAAGGTGAGTGACTAGAAATCTGAGATTCAAAGGACGTTAATTCGCCCTTGTAAAATTAATCCTTAATATTTCGCTCGACTTCCCAAAAACTCATCATGAGAGTTCAAGGAGCACAAACTCTAATTTATATATCACTAAAACATAAAAATAAAAAAAACTTCTCTAATAATTGCTTGGGAACTGCGGTAATATGGAAACTAGTACTCTCTCTACTCTAGGTCCATATTCCTTACTTTCAAAGACTGCTTAACTGCAATTAGTAACAGTCCGGCCTACACCTGGTTTGGACTCTCAACACTCTGAGAAATCCACAAAAAAGGAAACTAGCTAAAATCTTAAGGATAGGTAACTTAGGGAATTAGGAGTAGCAGCCGTCACTCATGGCCCAGCTATATTACGTCTTCCACTCAAGACTAAAGTCTTCCATTCAAGACTCTAGATTAAAAGATAAACACACACTCTAATACTTTCAAACACGAAAGTCGCAGTGTGAAAACAAAAAAACACCAGCCAAGCCTCGCTATTGCATGACTGTACAGGGAAACGAAAACCAAATCGCAACTTGGATTCTATTTTAAATGGGAAAAACCTCCAGCACCTGGAGAGTTTCAAAACCGAAGTGCCCTGGGTTCACTCTCTCCCTAGGGTCACCCCAAGAGCAAATTACTTTTCACTCCTTCTAACCTTTAACTAGAGCCCAGTTAAGTCATTTATCTGACGTAGAGCTCAAAAATTCTACTTCATTCTTTAATTCCTATTCCTAACTCTGGAATTCACCTAAGTTACGGCCAGAGAACACTTTCTCTAGCGGGACTGGAAGCCACGGACTAACATATCCACTGGACAACCAGTAACTAATCTAAAGGACAAAACTCCCAGGAAAAAGCTCTCTTGCTAATTCCCTTCGGACTGAACAGCCACCAGCATAGCCCTCTACTCTACAAGCCTCCTTAGCTGAAACAGCGAAAGCCATAAAAAATTCCGCCTTTTTATATTTTTTGCCGGGGACAGAAAAAATGAAGAAAAAATTTAAGTATTAACGGTTCTAGAAGCTTCCACAGCAGTGGAAAAATACTGGAAAAGTATGAAAGAAAAGGTGAAATCTTCAAAAAACTAGCCTCTCTACCAGGTCTATAATCAAGTGGGAGCGAGAGTAATACTCGATCTAACTAACTGAATATTAATCTTAAAAGAAAATTTGGCTTATAGAAATGATTGGGATAATGCACTAATTGATATTTACATACATTTACATATATTAAACATAGTAAAATTATATATTATGCTATACTTATTAAATAGATAGAACCAAATAAATGCATTAGATAAATACGTGTCAGGCCTGACTTGTTATTAATACACACAACTTAATTATGAATAGATAGATTTAATATTAAAATATATAACCTGAAATATCAAAGCAAGGTAACAAAGTGCCCCTTGCAGCACTTGCTAAGTCATGTGATGTGTAGAATCAATCAAAAGCTTTAACCTTATCTCTAAACTAAATATAAGACTAAACTAAAGATTACACTATAGACGAATTATATTCGGATTGTGAAATCTCACAATGAACCTCAGTTCCATAAAATTATTCCTCAAGACGGATGAGGAATTAAATCCAGGATGGGAAAATTAAACAAGTAATTGACAAAAAAGAAGTAAATAATGCTTTGTTTTTAAACTAAATGTATAAACGCTGAAGAGAACAATTCAAATTTGTCAAAATTGGTGGGGGTACAAATTCTAATTTTGGTGGTAAAAATTGGTACATATTGGGTACAAATTTTTGGTACCGTTTTTGTTCAAATTGGAAAGAAAAATAAATTGTGTGGGCCAGCTTGACGCCAAGCTGGCCCGCCATCAAAAATTCATTTTTTTTCGAAATTGGTGGGGGTACAAATTCTAATTTTAATGGTACAAATTGGTACATATTGGGTACAAATTTTTGGTACCCTTTTTGTTCGAATTAGAAAGAAAAATAAATTGTGCGGGCCAGCTTGACGTCAAGCTGGCCCGCCATCAAAAATTCATTTTTTTCGAAATTGGTGGGGGTACAAATTCTAATTTTAGTGGTACAAATTGGTACATATTGGGTACAAATTTTTGGTACTGTTTTAGTTTGAATATGAAATTTGTGCGGGCCAGCTTGACGGACGTTACGAAATACATACCAACAGAGGAATGTTGTTTCAATCTGAAAAATTACAAAGAGCTGAGGACCCTGATCATTGTTGAAAAAAGAGGTAAATAAGATCATTTATGCTAGCCAGTAGAAAATCGTTGTTGCTGCCTGAGGTTCCCTTCGCCTTCCGTCCTTGTGGTCTGGTCCGATCGTCTTCACTAGTTGGCTCTTGATTGTCTTCTATTCGGAACTATTCTTATAGGTTTTCATGAAAAATAGAGTTCTTCTTGTGGTTCGCAGGAACACGCTAGAAACTCCTCCTAGAAACGACCAAACTAACAATCGCCCTTCTAAGTCCGACGACATGCACATTATGTGATGCCAGTTATGGAATGTTGTTTGATTTTGACGAATAGTGCTGCATGTGACTGACAGTTATGTTCCAATATCTGCAATCCGGATAGTGTTACAATCTCAGCCACGCGTCTCAATTTTGTGTAATATCGAACCAGGTAGCATATTGCCAAGAAATTGCTAATTTCCATTAGAAACTCTACCTACTTAAGACAATAACACACTTTCGTTGTAGCTAAAAACGTAGTATCGTTATTTCCGATATATTTGGGTCTTCCTTTCTGGAACAAGTCTGGAACGCCTCGTATTCACTAAAACTTTTGGCCCACTTGTAGTCCTTGTATACATAATACTTCTATTTCCTCATTGCATTGTAGCGAAGGATTCACTCTCTTGCCCATGTGAAACCCATGGTTCTGGAAATGAAATTATCTCAGCACCACGGCAATACGTTGAATCGATGGCATTATTTGCCGAAGTTGCCTTATTGTTAAACAAATATACATCTGTATAATAAATAAATATGAGTATGTTTCGGGGAGGATAAGGTTTGTGTAATATATCATTTTTGAAAGTAAGGAAATGAAATAAATAAATAAGTATCTATCAATATCAGTGAAACATACGTATACGAGGGAGAATCAAATGAAAACCTTAAAATTGCAATACATTTTAGAATGTAACACTGAAAAGGAAATATTAACTTCTTATTTTTCAACGTAGTCCCCTTGACGTTCACTGCATTGGAAGTAAATGGTTACCACATTGGAAGAATTCTTTTGGTCGAGATTGTAGTCACTCGTGCACCGCATTTTTCACCTCTTCTTCACTATTGAAATGCTTGCCTCCCGTCGTTTCTTTCACGGTCCAAACACATGAGTCACTAGGAGCAAGGCTAGTGAAAAGAGTAGATAAATGGGACACTCAAATTTGATGCCATCGATAGTCTCAACAGGCAGTATGCTATCGGACGCTGTCATGCAGTACGAGGACACAGAACAGAAGTCCTCGTCGTTTACGCCTGATCGCAGGGCGAAGTTGATTTTTCAGCTGGTTTGAATACGAGGCACTGGTTACTGTCACTCCTTTTTCCATGTATTGTTTCAAAATTACTCCCTTTCATCCCAGAAGAGAGTGAGCATGACCTTTCCTGCTGACGGTTGAGTGTGATTTTTTTTTTCGGCGAAGGGCTACGCCACCATTCCTTGCTCGCTTTTTTGGTTTCTGGTTGATAATAGTGAACGCAGATCTCATCGTATATAACAATCCTGTCCAGAAATATATCACATTCGGCGGTGAAACGACACAAAAAATCTTCACAGGCGTCGACGATATGATCTTTCAATGCACCAGTTAACTGATGTGGGACCCACCTTGCAGACACCTTATTGAAATGCAGAATATTATGCATAATATGTTGAGCCGAACCAAGGCTAATATTCATAATTGTAGCGATTTGTTTCGGCGCAATACGCCTGTTTACCTTTACAAGCTGTTCCGCTAAAGCAATGTTTTCGTTGGTCATTACGCGGTGAGCCTCTCCCGGTCGAGGAGCATCCTCCACAGATGTTATGCCACTCTTTAAACTTCCTACACTACTCGAATACTTGCTGCAGGGACAAACACGAATCACCATACTTTGCTGCCATCCTGCGATGAATTCCAATTGGTTTCACACCTTCACTGCTCGAAAACCGGATCACCGAAAGCTATTCTAACGCAGTGCATGTGGACCGTGGAGCGGCCAACTTGAAAATGACGCTGCCGCGTTCGTCGTTCTTCCAGCAACACTCTGTGACCTGTTCGTCATTAAGTGCAACTTAAGGCATATTACTGCCATGTATCGAAGCAACTGTCCAACTTTACGACATTTGATTGCATTTTTAAAGTTTTTCATTTGATCCTTTCTCGTAAACAACGAAGAATAGCATTTTTTTTTCATTTCCTTTGTACAAAACACCCGAACAACAACGTCTTCGGAATCACCCCTGTCAGTTTCTCGATCAGCTACCATTTCCCTTCTTGCCTAAATTTAGTCTCAAACGTCATCTAAACTGTCACCAATCAGCTTAACGAACCCGAAAACTGTAATTTGACTCTAATTAATATCCATCATTTGGACATAGCTATTATTTTTCACCCCCACCCCACCCTCCAACTCAGTGACAATGAGTTGGACTTCAACAGCGTCAGAAGTGTGATACTATTCAACTCAGTGACCCCAAACACTATGAATTTGACACTAACATCGGCATTCTAAACATGTTATTTTTCACGCCTCTCCCCACAATCCCCCCATGACAATATGGGTTAAAGATGGACTGGAACGGCGTTAGGAGTGATGCTATTAGCGGCACCGAAAACTATCAATTTGACAAAATATCGATCATTTTGAATGTTATATTTCACACACCCCTAACTCCCTTGACGAAGAGGCTAAAATTGTACCTGAACAGCATCGGAAGTGTTACTATTCATCTCAGCGACTCCGAAAACTATGACACTATATTCAGTATCTCACATATTTACCATCTCCATTTATGCGTACATTTTACTCCCTCGTTGTTCCCTCGTCTGTGCCGAAATTCGAAGAAAGGTCTCCGTAGGTGATTAGATCTGGTGAAAGTGTCTCCATGTATCAAATTTGGTGACCATATATAAATCCCTTCTATTTGAAAAGCTGATGACAAACAGACCGATACACAGGCACATTATATTATTATTATTAATGATTATATATATATATATATATATATATATATATATATATATATATATATATATATATATATAATGTAAGTAACATATTATGGTCTAAAAGGTAAGTATAATATGTAAAACGTTACTACATCATACCTTCCAGTTATTCAACGTTCATCGGGTACATCACTTCGAGAGTAAAGAGTTATCAGAGCTTCAGAATCTAGCATAATCTAATCCTAAGTACATGCCAATACACTGTCTTAATGTATGCTATCCTAACTGTCCTATATTGAATATCGGTACTTACCTTCTTGTAATAAATATATTTACCTGTTGACTGGGCTTCTGAAGAATTTGGAGCTCAGACACTAAGGGACAGGTACACCTAAAAAGAAATGAAAATTGGAAATTCGTAAAATTTCACAAATTGTTGAAAATAGCCGCCATAGTATAAGTGTTTAGGTAATAGAATGATGTATTTTCGTATTTTCGACGAGACCTAGTACACTAGTCTCCTGCCCAGGTCTTTCTCCTTCCCAGGTCTCCTGCCTTTAGTGTTGCCACGAGACGAGACGAGACGAGACTTTAGACTGTCTCGTCTCGTCTCGTGTAAAGCATGTCTCGTCTCGTGTCTCGTCTCGAAAAAAATGTGCTCGTCCCGTCTCGTGTCTCGTCTCGAGAGGTTCTATCCCGTCTCGTCTCGTCTCGTTTGTCTCGTTTTGTCTCGTCTTGTCTCGTAAAATATATAGCAGCATACCATGGAAACGAAAGTAAAATGTAGCAGACTGCACCATGCTAATCAAGATACAACTAAGTTACAAGTATTACCCAGAACACACAAGACAAGAAATGTCACGGTAGCTACACAGTGAAGCCTGGCTCTGGTGTATGTGGTAGTCGGTTCGATCTCGGTTAGTGCCATGTGAGCTTTGTGGTGGACAAACGTCGAATGTGTGTGGGGGTCGCGGTAGGTCAGTGGTAGAGCGTTCACCTCTGGTGCTTGGAGTCTCGGGTTCGATCCCAGCCCCCGCCAAGTGAACTTTGTGGTGGACAAACACCGTGTGCGTGGGTTTTCTCGGGGTTCTCCCGTTTCCTCCCACTTTCTTCATTCCACCATTTCATTCATTACTCATCATCACCGTCTCCTTTAGAATAACCAGCATAAACGTGGGACGTAAAACTCAAAGATTTCATTTCATTTCATTTCATTTTTCGTATGTGTGTGTTTTCTCGAAGTTGTCTAGTATCCTACCACTTTCTTCATTCCACTAATTTTCCCATCAACATCCATTCGGGGTGGGCCAAAGTTGCCTAAAGGTCTTAAAAATAAATTCAAATAAGCTCACGAGGCAAGGAAAAATAGTTTACAAGATAATATATCTCTGCTGTTAGTTGTCTGAGGCTTCTCGACCCTGGCTTTTTTTTTTTTTAACATTCTGAAACATTGTAATTTGTTTCACCAGTTTCAATACACGAATACAGTGAATTGCTCATAGGTACGTCGAAGATGAAGACACTAATGTCAAATAATGTTTACACGACAAGCAAAGTTTGATGTAAAGGTGTCACCATCCCCAACATTATCGTATACTACACTGGTATACAAAATTTTGCTTATTATTATTTCTTGATGAATTTTTATGTATTTTGACCCCCTGAACACGAATCTGGCACTTATTTTTATGTAGTGTCAATATTTTCAATGATATAAGCATGTTTTATTTTTCTCCTATACTGATTTATGCAGAGTAATTTGCGTCCTTTTACTTCGATACTCGCTAGGTGGTATCGCATTTGTTATTAAAGATAATTGTTCGGAGTACGAAACAGAGAATATAGATTCTAAAGATACATAGCAGAATTGTAAATTGATTAAATAGAGTTATTCAAGTGTGAAGCTGATTTTGGAGAAAACAAAATATAATGAACATCAATGGGACGTGTGTGGGGATTTCAAAATTATTGGTTTTCTTCTTGGGTTGCAAAGTGGTTATACTAAATATTCCTACTTTCTATGTCTGTGAGACAGTCGGACAACTAACCAGCATTATGATCAAACCACGTGGCCTGAAAGAACGGAGCTTATTCCAGGAACACATAATGTGATAAATGTAGCATTAGTGCCCAGGGATAAGATTCTCATGCCAACATTACATATTAACCTAGAATTGGCAAAACAATTTGTGAAAGCTCTGGGTCGCAATTCACCTGCCCTACAATGTATCAAACAAATGTTTCCAGCTTTATCAGAGGCAAAAGTTCTGGCTGGCATTTTCACAGGGCCTCAGATTCATGTCATGCTTAATAGTGGTCCACTTAAACAAAAAATGACGGAGTTGGAAAGAAACGCTTGGGGGGGCCTTTCATAAATTGGTGACGGGATTTCTTGTGCATAACCGAAGTGAAGCGTTTAACACCAAGTTAAGACACTCATTGATCAATATCGAGCTTTGGGATGTAGAATTCCTTTAAAATTACATATGCTACATTCGTACTTGGATCTCTTTAGGGAGAATTAAGGAGATGTTAGCGAAGAGCAGGGGAACGTTTCCATAAGGGCATTGAGGTAATGGAAAGCAGATACCAAGAAAGGTGGGACTGTGCAATGATGGGTGATTATATTTGGGGGTTAGTCCATGACGAAGTAAACATTTCCCACAAAAGAAAAAGAACCACTAACTTTCACTTTTGACTACGGAATTCCAGTACTTGATGAACACTTTCCTCCAATCTCAGTACTTTTGTGTATAATTTTTATAAGAAATGTAATATTCATATATTTTAGTATTTATGTATTGTTATGTAGATTTTTGTTACCCAGAAAGTTGATGTCCAAAATGTGTTATGTTTGTAATTCCATGTTCCTATAAGACACAATTGTATAATATATTACTGTTTGAGTAAAATCTAATATGCTTATAGCATTACAAATTTTGACATTACGAGAAAGTAACTGTCATACTCGTGTTCAGCGGGTGCAAATCATTAAGAAACCAATGAAAAATCAACAGAAGCACGACTACAATGTTTGTGTTATGCTTGTAGTTCAATGTTCTCGTAATATACAATTGTATATGTTACTGTTTTAATAAAATCTGATATGCTTATATTATCACAAATTTTGAAATTACGGGAAAATAACTGCCATACTCGTGTTCAGCGGGTGCAAATCATTAGAAAACCGACGAAAGATCAACATAAGCACAACCTTCATCAAAATTTGTATACCAGTGCAGCCCACTTGCTTTATAGTGTCTGTATATATATATATATATATATATATATATATATATAGAGAGAGAGAGAGAGAGAGAGAGATGGAAAGATATATATCTAGATAAATAGAGAGATAGATACATGTGTACACTTTGATTTCATATATTCCAGGCTTTAGGTTTCCATACCAATCCAAAAACTACTTTCCATTTTAGCATATTTAGATTTGTTGCAATTATTCTTTTTTTTTTAAAAAAAAAAAAAAGCTCGGAACCAAATAATTTTATTGAGTAATGGAAAGTATTTGATTGAAATGTTATATGTTACTGCACAGTAAGCTCTACTTAAAGTGCCATAGTAATGGTAGCTGAAAGACACATCGGACCAAAGAATGCTTGGGGCCAGTCTTCACCTTCATGGTACAAATCTGTTCCCATAACCGCGGGGTGTGTGCCACTATATGGTGGTTGCCACGTTTGTGTAACAAACTCATGACAGTACACCCAGATTAGCTAGTGGTCTAAAAAAGTAGTTGATTTTTGGGTGGCCATTTTGGATTAAAGTTTCTTATATTGTCGTGATCTATTCGCAATCATACAACGTACATCTTCATACCAAGCCGAGCGGTTTGCGGCGATAGACCATCGGCTTGAAGGCCCCGGGTTGAGTCCCGGAAGGGTCATGTGTATGGATTTTAACAGCATTTGTTTTTTCGTATTGTGTCAGGGGGCGAAATCGTACGGGATAAAAGGATTTCAATCTGGAGAGAATATCCTCCCCAGGATACTTTCATGGGAGTAAGAAATTAGTAAAAATATAGGATATACATTTTAGAGCAGGTTTAAAAATATGGTTTGGGTATCCTATTTCTTTTCTGTTAATTATGTTCTTCAATGTTCGAATTTTGATCATTCTCATGATATTTTCTGCTTTCAACGGAGTCCCATGAATATTATACCAAACGTTCTTTACACTCTGTAAGAAACCATTTCTGAAGATAATTTAGGCCCTAATGAATATTATTCACTAGGAAAGGGAAGTATTCCCCTCCTCTCAACATGAAAGCAGAGGCCAATTTCGCACTCTGGTCAGATCAAACATTTCCGCGTAACAAAACGAAGGTCCCCCTATAAAACCTCTTCACTTAAAGTGTTATTGTTAGTATCATAAATTTGCCGAAAGCAACCAATTTGAAGGGTTCGTCGATAATATCTTTGCTATTTTTGTCCTTCGACCGCCTTGCAAACAAAGAGGTGAATTTTACAACATGACTGCTGTATAATAAGCGAGCGATTGGTAAAATGGTAAAAGTGTGTTTTTATGTGTATGTGTGTGTGTGTGTGTGTGTGTGTGTGTGTGTGTGTGTGTGTGTGTGTGTGTGTGTGTGTATGAGAGAGAGAGAGAAGACAAAATTTTAGTTGCAAGATGACATACTTCAATTGCCGTTTTCGGTTCATATAGCAAAAAGAATACCGCCACCAGAGAATAAAGACAAGTGTAGTGTGTTCTGTTCTCTTCCTCAGCCAGAACTTTCAACTACAGCCTGTAATGAGTGTAGACCTTATCCAGTTTTCAAATTGAATAGATGGTCGTGGTAGTTCGGTTTCTTGACCTTGTAAAAATCTTCCCTGTCTTTGATTTTGTTTGTCATCATTCTAGCCAGAAATGAAAAAATGAGAATTCCTCAGTTTACAGCAAGTGGAATTGGGGACAAGACATTAAGGATGATATTCCTGGAAGCTCATGTATCACGATTGTTTCATTCAATAGACAGAGGACACTTTTCTATGAAGGCTTTCAACATGTTTTCACACAAACATGTTTTCTCCTTTTGCAATCTATATGACTATTGGCAATTTCAATCTTGGCCATTTCCGCCAGCGTTTTCATTTTCGAGACACGAGACGAGACGAGACATTTGAAGAGACATCCCGTCTCGTCTCATGTCTCGTCTCGTTTTCGAGACGGGACAAGTAGTCTGTCTCGTCTCGTGTCTCGTCTAAAAGGTTCTGTCCCGTCTCGTGTCTCGTCTCGTTTACGAGACGAGACGAGACGAGACACGAGAAATGTCTCGTCTCGTGGCAACACTACCTGCCTTATTATTTTGCCCAGGTCTTCTTTGTAATTTTGGTTTTACAGCTCTGATGCCACTTTAAATGATTTCTTCAACTTCTCGATGGCAACTGTGCCTAAAATGGATTTGGATCTACTTGTGCGAATGTTTCTGGAGTTACTCTTTTTATATCAACTCATATCAGGACCTTGGAAGAGAAAAGGCGAATCCTGAAACCGGGCTGTTGGGAAATCAAGCTGAAAGTTTTGCAAGTACTTCAAGATAGCAAGGGCGAAGAATCTTTGCTTAATCTAGAAATTGAGAATACTAAGAGCGAACCAGGGCAGAACGCATGTCTATATGTTGTCCAGATGCGAGGAATAAAGACATTAAAAAATCGATCTTTCGAGTTTGTCCTGTCTCTTCCAAGGTCCTGATCTCTAGTGTCGTCAGATTTGGGATCCTACTTTACATTTTAAATAGTTAAGATGTATTTCTCGAGCGAGCACACATCCTTCTATTGCTACAAGAAGAGAAAAGGGATTGTGTCATTATGAATAGATTTCGTATATTTTGACGTCCATAGGTAATGTCAACATGTTCTTATGTTGCATTTTAATGTACCAAGGGAATTTTTTGAATGGGAATATGTAATTTTAGTGTTGTGATAGGTCAATAGTGCATCGCCACAAGAATTGGAAACGGTGGAAAAAAATACAAGGTTCTTTTCTGCGGGTTGGATGGTCGTCTTTGGCGGGTGGGACGAGGGGACACGTCCCCCCCAATATTTTGAAGTACAAAATATTCAATATTTTATTCTAATTTAACTATTTACTAACGATAGAATAACATATAAATAATAATAATTTTTTTATTTGGAGTATAATATTCAGGCTGTGAAACGATTTTAACAGAGTTCTTGATATATCTCAGGAGATCCGTGAAGGTAAGGAGAAGCGTAAAAATGGAATCGAAGATAATAAACAGGTTGGACTAGGAAGTACCATTTAAATCAATTTCTTTGATGTTCCCCCCTCAAATTTTACATGCCAGAGACGTCAGTGATTTAATGCAGGCCTGGACTGGCCCAAGTGGCAAGGCGGCGATCGCCGTCCAAACAGGGCCCAAATCAAAATAGGACCAAATGAAAATTTTAATAAACGGAGATCAGAAGGAAGAGAAGAAAAATGTGAAAAACGTCTGCGATAACTAGTATTCTTGTGAACAGTCAAGGCGACAATCTGTAATACATCAAGTTCTTTGAGCGTTACATAATATTTACCCTGATTTTATATTATGATCTTTATGTTATAATGTACGGTGTGACTACTAAATAATAGTGTGCTTTATCTAAGATAATAGTGTGCTTCTATTGTGGGAAAACAGCGGACAGTTAGGGTAATAGTGGTAGCGGGGGGGATTGAGAATTCGGGGCCAACACAATATGTCACCCGCCGGGGGCCAACTAATATTTAGTCCAACTCTGATGTAATGCTTAATTCTATTAGCTATAAATTCAGTCTAATTTTTCAAGAGTTTAGCTATATTCTATCCTAGCTACACCATTTTTAGTTATATTCTATAGGACATTTAGCTACTTTCTGACAGATCTTGTTGGCAACACTGTATTATGGACCAGTGTAAAGGTGTTGATGTGGTTTTATGTTCCGTTATCATGTATACCATTACGGCATTCAGTAAGAAATCGGAATATATGAAAACGATAAATGTCGTTTAAGAAAAGTATTGTTGTAATTTAGAAAAAATAACTTAAGACTATTTACATTTTGGAAAATAAACAAATGTTTTTAACAATGAAGCCAGTAATGTTTCCATGAAAGTTAATCTAATTTCTTCCACAGATATTGCATAGAGAGGAAGCAACTTAGTTGTTCTCTTTTTCGGTTTTCAGATTAAAAACAGTTTAATCAATGAATATGGGGAGAAGAGAAAATCTGTCAATTCTACCTACAAATATCACAATATGGCCAAAGAATCAGGGCAAATGACGTGGCTACAAACCAAGAACATTTCAAGAACGTTCGTCTGAAGAGACTACATCACGTTCTGAAACAACCAGATAATGTGGCTCGAAGGGGCATGTCTGTAAAAAAAATCTTACGGAAATGGCGAGAGTTGGAGACACAAATGCCTACTCCTTTTGTCGAACGACCACTTCAGCGTCTTCAGAGATCAAGAGGGAATCAGCGAGTATTGGGAACACTGTTTGCCTTAGCCTCTTCAGTGTTTTCAGCACATCCAAAGGGAATTAGCGACGGCTTGGCACAACACTTTCTTCTCTCTTAACCCAACAACAATTTCAGCGCCTTCGGTGGATCCAGAAGGGATTAATGAGAGTTGTAGACTCTCCATCGTACCCTCTTGACTCAGTGACCATTTCAGGGCCTTCAGCAGATTCAGGAGGAATAAGCAAGAGATGGGAAAACTCATTCTACTGATCGAATGTGTACTTCAGCGCCTTCAACAGGTCCAGGAGGAATTTAAATCTTACATCTTCCTGTAGAAGAGAACATGGTCAAAGACTCATCTGCGAAGTATTTTCTCCTGGTGCAAAAGAAATTTTGCTTTCTGAACAAATCTGGAATATATATTTACTTCGAGCATCAATTTTTGAAACCATGTGAATACGGGAAAATATCTTCTGATACAGTAAGATCATCCTTTACAGTTGTAGCAGCAAACACAGTCAAACAAAGATGGATCTTCTTCTACTGTCAAATGTTGTTCTGTAGCAGCTCTTCTGCCAAGTAAACGACTATAGAAGTGCTCATTTTGTTGAATTTTACGACCTGTCTGCTTTCACTATCAAAGAACAATACCAACCACAAATGGAAGTCTGTTATCTCTTCCTAGTTATTTTTCGTGGATTTCCATTTCCACGCTAACTTAATTGCAGATATTCTGTTTCGGAAAGCCTACCTGTAGCCAAACTTGCGGTAAACTTCTCTAACTCCTTCCAATCATCTGTATTGAATGGATACACTGGTTGTTTTACAAGTACTTCAACGCCAACAACGACTCACTGCTATCATATAAAAAAAAATCCTTCTGTTAATTATGAGAAAAGCACTAACACATTGTCACCACCGTTACTCTTTTTCGCTGTCACTCTAAAGAAGACGTTCTCTAGCTTCCATTTCCAACGAGGATATGGTTTGTCATAAATTTGGTAGAAAATTGTCAGAAATGGTGTCTGGATGATGCTACAAGAGAAGAACTGAAACTCCAAGTCTTCTATGCATGGCTTACGTTGTACCTGAGATGTTACTAGGACAAAAGCGAGTCACAAACTGACAGTTACCTCTTCAAGCTATTTTCTTCGCAGCTGCTTAATATGGATAACAAATACGAATCTGCAAGAAAACTGTGCTCGTGATACCGACATTCAGACTTTAGGTACTGCAGCTAAATAGCGCATGCCAATTGTCCGAAACGATATCTATAGCAATGTAAGCTTTCTTTGAATTTAAGCCCAGCCCATCTCATCTCAGAAACGATTCGTTAAACTTCCGTTATCCATTCCATGTAATGATATGGATTTTTCAACACCACATTTACCGAGAGATGAATAACATTAAGTTTAATGGTGCAGCTGCACTTCAGTTTAATATTCCAGCTGATAACAATGATTACATTATACTACTTGACACAGTATGAGGTAGTTATAGTCAAGAGTGAGGTCCATAACGTCACGGAATGAAGAAAACTGACCGCTTATTGTTATCATCTTCCCGATGCTCTAAACACACTACAAGAACACTAAAGACACTACGTCGTGTAACGTTTCTCTTGAAACTGAACCGGAAGATAAGATTTTGTGTGGCAGGGAATTTATAAGAATCCGAAGGAAGTAGCGAGGGTTGGAAACATCATTGGGTCTTCTTTTGATCTAAGGGACACATCAGCACCGATCCAGACAGAATTGTTTAAAGACTTGCGTGGTTCTGCGGAAGAGAACATAACGCTAGGGTCGTCACCTAAGCCTGCCAATCATAATCATCCTGGTATGAGAGGATTTGTGACAACTGAAAATATCATATAGAATCTCAACATCAATATATATGTGTAGTAAATCACCAATTTATGAAGCAGAAAGTGAGGATGGTTAACTATCATCTTGTATATTTTTGTTCGCGCTATTCGCTATAATTGCAGCAGCCAAAATACAAACTAATCGTCTACTTCTTCAACAAGACATGGTCTTTAGCACTCTTTTCTAGTAAACAACCAGAGAAAGTCTTATTTCGTTCAATTCTTAAGACCTAATATGGAAGACTTGTAAAACAACATGGAATACGAGAAGATTTGTAAACTTATGATTTTATTAATTCAATCTTAGGGTAAACAGTCTTCTTCGGAAGGAATGTGAGACTTGAAAAGGATGCCCACTACTACTGGAAGTTTGTCATCTCTTCACAATCACGTTTCACTGATTTGCATTTCCACAATAGTCTAATTGTAGATGTTTCGAAAAGCCATGGTACTAAGTTCCAACTGTAACTGGTCTTATGATAAAACTTCTTAAAAATAGAAGTGTCAGTGTTGAATGGACAAGTACTTCAACATCAACAACGATTTATTTCGTGCCATATAAAATAATTTTGTTTTAGTTATGAGGAAAGTTTTGAATCACTTTTGCATTGCCATTTTCCTTGGATAATTACCGTGAGATTGCAACATTCTCCAGCCGATCATCATCTTCTGCAGAAACATCTCTATCTACAACGAGGATATTAGTTATAAATTTTGTGGAAAATAATAAGAGATTGTGTATGGAAGACATCAGAATAAAAGAGAATTAGAAGTCCAATCCATCAGTCCATGGTGCACAACATCTTATGTTCGAGATGTTACAAGAAACAATGAGGACAAAAGCGAGTCATCAACTCAGTTTCCTTCTGCAATCATTGATAGTAACTTAGGAATCTGTAAGAAAATGATTCTCGCGATTTCGGCACTTAGATGCAAGACACCGCAGTTGAATTGCAGTTAGTTGTATGATAACTACAGTTATGTATTCTGACGAACTTAAGTCCATGTCATCTGGAAAACGATCAGTTAATCTTTTTTCATCCCAAGTAACGATATGAAGCCTACAACATCGAATTTATCAATAATTAAACACCAATTGAAGCCTGTTTGTGCAATATAACCTCAGTTTATAAATCCAGCTACTACTTGTGGCGTCACACACTATAAGCAACACGATGCAGCTGAGAAGCGCATAGCCAAACGCGAAATACAAGAAATTCACAGAATGAAGAAAATAGCACCACTCATGTCATTCCCAATCCCTGAAAAGGAAGAAAGAGTAAGATACTGTTTTAGTAAGTATAATGGCTTCTTCGGAAGGTTCAGAAAAAAAAAGCTGAAGGACAAGTAATATCTGAGTAGGTAGTCAATCGCCTCCTTCCGGATCTCCAAAGCAGACAATTGAAAGATGAATAGAAAATGCGTATTTTGATAGGAATCTGGATAATTTGTTTTTGAAAACAAAAATTGCGAAAATTAATGTTCTGATTCTCTGAGAAAGAAGTGTGGATCAAGATATCCAGAAGATTAAGCCGCTGAATGAGGTCATTTGTCAGTGTTATTGAACATCTTCGATGTTTTCAACCCTTCATCTTGTGGCTGGTACTGGAATTGGCTTAGAATTTGCTATACTACGTGGGGAGTACATAAACATCAAATTATTTAGACACAAAAACCACAAAAGTAGGGAAGAAACACAGTTAAAACAAAAGAAAAAAATAATCTTTTTAAAAATGAAAAATAAAGATAGAGCAGAATCAAAAGGAAGATAGATATGGGAAAGCGAAAAACATTTCTATTATATGTAAATAGTCACTGTAATTATTGTAAGTACAAATCTAATATTTTGTTGCTTTGTAAATAATGTGAATAATGTGTCCTATATAATGTAAATAATGTATCATATATAATGTAAATAGTGTGTATATAATGTAAATAATGTATCATATAATGTAAATAGTGTGTACATAATGTAAATAATGTATCATATATAATGTAAATAGTGTGTGTATATAATGTTCATAACGTTCATAATATATTTATACTGTACATAATTACAACAATTTAATTAATAGTGTATCATATTGTGCATATATGTAAATAAATATTGTACATAAATCTAAAAAATGTTGTAAATGAGATGTTCACAATTAAATTTAGTAACTTGCGCCAATGTTCTACAGTTGTACAACATGTGATAAGAAAAGCCTCATTAGTCTACTCGGTAAGGCGTTTACCTATCAAGAAGGTGGTCTGGGTTCAATCCCTGGTGGCGAAGGAACTCTTTCGCCAATTGACTGCAATTGCCTTTATAGATGATCTGATGATTTCTTGCTCGACTGCTCAACAACTCGTGTATGTGGTACAGCCACGAACTTTAGAAAGTGGAGGTTGGATATATAAGAAATGATAGCTTTTTCCAGCAGCAGAATAGTTTTTACTGTATGCCTGATAGTTGAACAACCAACATGACAGCAAATACATGCCCGAAAACATAACATACCAGGATAATACTCCATTCGGAGTAAAAAGTATTACTATCTGAAAGCAGCATTTAGAGAAATAACTACGAGATAAATCTGCAGAAATTCAATTCACGTTAAGTTCTGAGAGATAGGAATTAATGCAAAGAAAACGAAAATAACAATACGCATCATGCAGAGACTGAAAAAGTATGGAAAGCTAAACAAAATAAGAAAAGAAGGAAAGAGGGAAAGGAATGAGGGAAAAATATGGGAATAGATTAAGTTTTAACGCTTAAGGATAAACAGTCTGCGTCTTTCCCCCTGCCCCCTGTGTCTGTCTTGGGTTTTTCTCCCTTTATGGAATAAATATCTTTCAGCATCAATCGTGAACCTCATTTACAATTTTTAATTCCTTTCAAAAAAGTAACTCAACCCAAACTGGGACTCGAATGACAGTCACACACGCTGTCCACTTAGCTACACAGGCATATCAAGCGCGTTCTTAAATCAGCCATTACACCCGCTATTATCAAACGTGTTGTTAAATCAGCCATTATCTGCGAGCTATTCCAGTTCCATTTGAAGTTTAAATTTTATTTACGGCCTTTAGCCATCTATGGCTAGCAGGCCCCTTGCTTTCATAAAAAGCATTGGTTCTGTAGATGAAAATCGAGAATGAATTAATCTGTAGTCTTGTGAGCGTACTGGTGCACCAACATATGTATATCTGTCGGATTGATTGAGGATTAAAAGAGTGATTTCGTAAATTTATGAAACGGGTGTTGAAGGAGATGGTCGCAACAGTAATGACTTCTCATAGCGTTGTAACGTAACACACGCAGTATCAATAAAGCTTCAAAAAACCTAAAGTCGCAAGTTCTGCCGTGGATAATTCGGTAAGACATCTGTTTGCTGAATGGAGTAACCCGGGTTCAAATCTGGGCTGGTATTTTTTTGTTCCGTTGAAAATATGTTTTTATTTGTAATTAATAATTGCTTTCTGGCATTTTTCGTAGATTATTTTACATTATTGGAGGTTAAGTAAAGTCAGGAAGGTTAAAACACATATATATGATTGCTTTATCCGTATATGCAGTCCAGAGATGGAACGGGTCAGTGGATCACGCGTCAACAGAACGTGACCCACTGCGACCCACTGGGACCCACTCTGACCCACCGATCCACTCTGGCTTAACAACGCATTACGACTCACCGACCCATTCTGCTCAGTGCATTGTAGACAGCTTCTGATCACTGGTGAATTTGTCTACGTTTTACTTTGAAGGCCTCCTTTTTCTTCTTTTATTTCATTTGTTTCTATTGAAAAAAGAGCTTCAGACAATTTTGGATATTGATATTTGCAATTGTAATAATAGCAATAGGACTTATTACTTAGCTTTGAGACGCAGCCTGTGACTTTTTGGAGGAGCTAATTACTGATTTTTTTAAGTACGTGTAATATATGAATTATTATATTGAAAAATTGAATGTAACTATGTGTGCGTGATTATCACATCCAAATTGCAAAGTCAAATGAAATAACTTTTGGTCAGTGCCGGATCTATAAACCACAAGACCCCGCGGTGCGGGGAGTCCGGACCCTAAGGGACCCATGGGGTTTTAAAGATCGGCCTGCACCTTGCCTGTAAATATTATTTTTAAAGCACTTAAAAAAGAATATTTTCACAATAGTTTAACGAGAACCAAGTAATGAGCTACCAGGACTGACAACGACGCAAGAGATGTCTCTTACTTCCGAGGGATTTAAAAATAAACTTATCCGTACATTGTGCCTCTTGCAAGAGTTGCAACACTGCTGAAATGTTTTTTTAGGATTTTTACATCCAACTGCATCCAGACTTGCAACTCTGGTATTAAGTCACTTGGAGAAGTTGGGATTGTCTTTGAAAAAAATGCAGAGGGCAGAGATATAAAGGAGCTGCTGTGATGAGTCTGCTTACTCAGATGTTTAGAAGAGACTTCAAGAAATTGAATAACGAGCTATATATAGGCCTATTCACTGCGAGGTACATGATTTAAACCTTGTCATTAATGATACCGTCAAAGGTATAAAAGAAGTTGCCAGTTACTTCACAACGCTCCAGGATTTGTATATATTTTTGGCCAAAATATAAATAGGTGGGATATTCTGTCATAATTGACAGGAGAATCAGATGTCACTTTGAAAAAGCTCAATCCAATCAGATAGGCTTTACCGTATCAGTCCATTGTAACTATCAGATTGAGGTATGCTGGTGCAATGAAAACTCTCCGAAAACTTTCACTGACAAGTAAGAAGGCTAACGAAGTATCAGAAGCAGAGCGGTTGGCGAAAGTCATGTATTCCTTCGATTTTGTGTTTCTCACTCTGGTGTTGTCAAAAATATTTTCACAACTGAACATCGCATCGCAACTTTTCCAAACTAAACAAATTGACCTGAGAAACCTTTACGCACTCTTGAAGACAGCCAAGAGAAATTGAAGAAAATGATTGAAGAATATCATCAAATAAAACAAGAGGCCACAGCTGTTGCTACAAAGTGGAAAGTCATCCCTGTGTTCGTAGCAAAAGGCAACCCTATATATATATATATATATATATATATATATATATATATATATATATATATATATATATATATAACACTTCCTTGAAGTAGTAGAAGATCGTCGATTTTCGGACACAGCGAGGCTTGCTTCAGGGTTAATGTTTACAATAGACTTCCCGATACAAAAGAAATACCACCAAGACATCGGTCCGTCACTACTATTGAAATTAAAAACCATATTTCAAAGATATAACCTGTTTTTGACTTGGCGGTATTATATATATCGAGTTTAATACTATTGCCCCAAGTTATCTTGAAGTTTTGACTATTCTTGCTTTATTCCTGACTTTACCCGTAACTGTGGCTTGTGAAAGGTCATTCTCAAATCTTAAAGAGGATCAGGAGCTATTTAAGGTACTCCATAACACAGGAGAGAATGACGACTTAGGAATGTTGGCAATCAACCATCAGAGGGTTTCGACCATTGAAGAGAGAGATCTTATGCGGGAGTTTGCGGAGATGAATTTCTTCTAAAACATAAGTATTTGAATCTGCATTGCATAGCAAATAGAACACTAGAAATATTTCATTAAAATGTAGTATTTAAAAAAGTATTAAATATAGAGGGGGCTCTTTCAAATTTTCTTGCAGGGAGCAAATTTCTAGATTCGGTACTGCTTTTGATATATAGTTAGGCCCCAATCCCAACTGGGAAGTTATCATACGCGTATCACTTTCATTATATTACATACTGTATTCTAAGGAAGGTGGGGGTCCGAATTTTTGCGAAAAATTTAGTATCTCACAAGCCGTTCTAGCAGTTTAGTATATTAATTCTTTATCTAAATTATAAAATTGAAAGTGAGTATGTTTATGACTCTTAAAATTTCTCCACTGACTTCTATTCTTAGCCAATTGGATCCAGTTTCAACTTTGTATTCCTATCTCTGCGAGATCCATCTTAATATTGTACTCCCATCTGCGCCTACGTCTTCCTAACGGTCGTTTTCCGGCTGGTCTTCCAGTTCAGATTTTGAAAGCGTTCCTACTTTCTTCCATCCTGGCTACATGACCTGCCCTCCTGAGCATCCTACATTTGATGACCCTAACAATGTTGGATAAATTATGTAGTTTTTCATTATGAAGATTCCGCCATTCCCTTTTCCCGTTTCTCTTGGGTCCGAATATTCGTCTCAGGATCTTGTCAAATACTTTCAATCTATGTTCTTCGTTCCGAGTAAGAGACCATATTTCCAACCATATAAAACAAGAGGTATGATTATCGTTTTATACATTTTATAATAAGCTAATACATTATACATACAATCAATTATAATGTCAGTGATATATGGTGTTCATTGGGCAAAACACTCCAAACAATAAAGATCCAACTTAGACTGGAGAAATGGTTATCCTTCGTTTTTCATTATAATTTGGCCATAAAACAAACACCTGAGAGATATGCAATTATATGGTGTTGCAATGTATAATAGGTAGGATATGATGCTTTAGTTTTTTTTTCAACACTTCCAGTGTACCCGTAAAAATGTAATAAATAAATAACGGCTGTTTTTTAAAATATTGAGTTAGAACTGGACAATCTACGCAAAATTTGCAATCGATCAGTGAAAACGTCATCTTTCTAAAGCTTGTAGTTTCCGAGATCTCACTGTCGAAAGGATTTGCCACAAACATATAAACGTCCACAAACGTATTGTTTAAAAAACTCCAGAGATGGCAGCACAATTCATTTGCCTTTATTTCGGAGAAGGCTTATTAAAATGCAAAGTCTTTGAACAATAATTTAAAAGGATAAACTTTTCGAAAAAGATCTCTTTAAGTAATTTATTTAAAGTACACCTTTTTAAAAATATTTGCCTTTGTTATAAACGTGAAATCACAAATAACCGTAAATCAAAGCTTTGAAAGCTAAAGTTATAGGTTGGATCTCAGTCACTCTTAATTGCTATTGTAGCATTTTAATAGATAGATAAGGTTCGGGCCTGGGATGTTTTCTTCATTTCACTTTTACAATGCAACGAACGGGAGGGTTAGAGGGGAGATATATGTCAAAAACATTAAAAATAAAAGTGACTGTCTTTGTGACTTCATCACGTTTAAACCACCAGACCGATCTTAACCAAATTTTCAACATAGATGAGGTTCAGGTATGAGGTGGCTTTTATCATATCACTTTAACTGTAGAACTTAGGGGAGGGGAGAAATCTATAAAGAAAATAAACAAAACTTAATACTTTATTATAAACTATTATTTATTACAGAGTTTGTCACATTATCTTCGACATTTACACGTATATATATAGTATTCATTTGTTTCATTTATTTATGTAAAGAAATGTGGCGTAGTGACATTTTGAACAGCGCTTTCAGTTTTGTTTAGAATTAATATGAGTATTTTATATCTAAAGAAAAAATGATTTTAGTTATGTTTAGTTCCAGAAATAAAGATGATAAAGGGCAATGTGCTGACCACACTCAAAATAACTGAAACCCATCTCGTTGACCATAGCCCTTTATGGATTAAAATTGAAGATAATTCAATTTTCAGCTATAAACCTCGTCAGTTTTTATTAATATTAAAATTTAGAAAGGTCTTTACGTTTGCAAAATTCTACTTCATCTTTTTGGCTTAGCAACAACAAGAACAACAACAAAATTTGCAGAATGTCGAATCAATTACAATTGTAGTCATATTTTTCTTTTAGCTGTTGTCCTACCTAATCAAAGAGAAAACACAAGCAAAAAACGAAGAAGTTTCGAACATGGGTCATCTGGGTGGAAGTTCTGTACGGATCCAATGAACTACGGAATAACGTAGCAGAAACTCCCTACTCTGTAAATATATATTGCTAATATTCGTAAGTTTTAAGCTTGTAAAAGAACGTAGCTCTTTCCTCTTTCTATTAAGGTTTACGATATTTCTATCGTATCTTGTCTGAGCTGCAAAACGAAAGATAATACATTTATCAATTTATGGTTAGGGATTGGTCCTTTAAAACATTTAATTAAATCGAAAGGTGATAGAAAGATACTATACCGCGAAAAACGCATTTTCTTTTGTGACAGATGATAATACTAATTCAAGTTTGACTATTGAATTCACATAGTTTGGAATCACAGCGTGAAACGATACTCACTTCTCTTTTATTTTGGTATTGGTACTGATAACTCGTCTGATATATGCAACAAGTTGACACTCTTATCTATAGATTAGAAACTTGTAGCAATGTAACAAATATTTGGCAGGAATTTTGTGAATATTAAGCAAAATATACCGCCTTTATCCTTCGTCCTTCAGTGACACCAATTTAATCGTTTATCTTGATTTTAACTATTATCCTACCACTAAGAACAACGCTGTCATTTGGTTCGTTTTTCAGCGAATGATGTATGTTTTAAGTACACCAAGCTCTTGCATTTACCTTGCGTACCTCACACATTCTGATAACAACCAATCACTTATTCATAAGCAGAAACATTTTGTAAAATTTTAAACTCTTAACTTGATTATGATAGGTGTAATTCTGTGAATAAAATGTTTTGGTGTTTTTAAAGAAACTTTTTTCTCCTTACTTTCATACGTATGTAATAACTTGCCGACTTCTTTCATGTATTACCTGACCAGGATATTAGTGCGGATTTTCGAGGAGGGCGCTGCTGTTGTGTTTATATCAGTTTCTTAGTAAACGTGGTGGGACAGGGGAACGGAGAGCGTCACTCTGCAGTGTATCCAACGATTTCTAAAAGTTGCAGTATACATGTTGTAAGTAGTATAATCTGTTTCGCTTAATAAAGAACGCCATAAATTATATAGTTGTTATTGGATGCAGGAATGGTTATTCCTGCAGTAATGCAGATGTATTGTGGATAATGACATATACATGGAAATTAACAATTTAAGAACAACATAGCACTCAAGTAAATTTCTACAATGTACTAAGCAGATTTATAAAAATTGATTACGTTTTATTTGTTTTCATTATAAGACAGGAGCACCTATGAAACGCAGGAATAACGATGCCAATAACTAAAAGATTAATTAAGGGTTGGTTGCTTAGGGACTTGCGCAATACCTTGTAAGTTTAAATCAAGTTAAGGCTGGTGATGCTTGTGTTTGTTTTAAATGTATGTTTATCGGTTGACAAATCATTTTCTCGAGTTTTAGCCAAGGAAGAATTCCGATACGTTTCCACTCGAGAACTGTGGTAGTCGTCTCCGTTTGTCTATTGGTTAGTGCATGTGCCTTTGTTGTACGTGGTTCTGTGTTCGAATCCCAATGAGAACTCAAAAATTAATTTTACAATCTTTCACTTTCATTCATCTGTCTCCTCTAGCATAAAACGTATAATCATGGGACGTTAAACTAAAGAAATTTCATTTCATTTTTTCGATAAATGTGAATCTTTTGGGAGGAAAAGGAGGTGAAGAAGAAATTTTTCCTTCATTTTTTTAAAGGGATATGAGATTGGATAGCTTGCCTTTCGGGATTGACTTGTAAAATCTGATTACAGTGCATCTTTCTTTTAGGATTATTATCGTAATCCAGTCCTTTGGTAAATGTGAAATAAAAGTATTGATAAAACATCAGCGTATCATTGCATCAACACATAATAAACTCATAACTTTATGAGTACAGAAATTCCCCTTGAACTCCCTCTGAATTTCTTTCAAACTTTAGGTCTCAGGTAACAAAGAGTTAATTCTACTATCTGTTTTCATACACAATATATTTTTAGAACTTAATTACACAATATAAATTTGTGCCTGTAATACATAATCATTTGTCGATTAACTTCAGAGGGTTGAGTTTAGCCCGTAAGAATAAGTTGCATATAGTTCAAACATATCAGATGTACGGTCTTGTTTAACAAAACCTGCCTCTCCCACTCCTCTATCTGAAAAGCCTTATATTATTGTCAACATATGGAATTGAAAGACAAAGGCAATCCTCTTTAAACAGCTGTATTTTTATTTCAAGTCTAAGTATTAAAATGTGCTACGTATTATTATTTTTTTTTCTAATACTGAACTTAGGTACCTAACATTGGCACTCATCTTCTTCATGAATTGATGTAAGAAGCGGCCGCGTGATTTCCGGCCAACTGTTTCATCACCGGTATCTTTGAGCAATGAGATAACAGTGGAAGGCGAACTTCGTTCTTCAAACTTGATACTTTGAAAAACTTATGCAAGTTGTTTTGTTTTTTTAAATAAATATATTCACTCTAATCAGTTTCAGAAGTAGCATTAATTTCATAATAACATAATGCCTGTAAGAGTTACCCTGAAAATGTATTTTGTATTTCCTTTTTAATACGTAATTCATTTTCCTCTGAATTTCACTGGAGTTCAATTTCTTGGAAGGACAAGGAACCTTCAATTGTCAGGCACCCCACTTTAAACTTTAATCGCTCCCCTATTGCCTCCATTGTAACACTGGGTATATTTCTTTTTAATAAAGTTTTCAAAATATGGTAGAAATACTGTTTTTTTTTAATTACCAAACCATGCTAAATAATAGGCTAGACATTAGAGAGAGTTATCTTTATCTACCATCTCCATCGTGGGGCAGATCCAAGTCTCCTTCGGAGGCGGTTAGGAGTATGGCGGTGCAGTTTCGTACGGCGGACTTTTGTAACACATCCGAAAATGATCCCAATGCAAAAGCATTTTGTTACTCAAGGCACTGCTTAGACAATCGATCGGAGATCTCATGGTCCAACTTGGTCGCAACTTCCAAGACGTCTTATCTCAAAACTACACAATAGAACTTCCTTTAAACAATGAAAGAGAAGTTGCCAAAATATAACTTTGATTCACAAAAATGAACTTGGAGGTTTTGTTAATAGAAGTAGGAATTCCTTACACTCGAATGCTACGAACTTCTTAGTGTTTCTTTGTACAACAGTGAGGTTAGTATATTCGCAAGTTATTGCCAATTTGATATGGAGGGTATATCTACTTTTTTACAGTCCCTTAAAGTGTTCTGGAAATAACTTCTATAACTTTTGAAATTGTGTTTGTCTTAACTTGAACATTTGAGTGAAATGGTTTATTACGAACAGGACAAAAATAACTGTGACAGATTAATTACAAGTAATCCAGTTAGAAACACTGTTGTTTGTATTTTAGTTCCAAAACCGGCTGCCCGCACTCGTTCGCTGGTCAGGTAATACTAATTATATTGTAAATAAATCGCTTGAAATGTTTAGTTCAGTGGTAAAGCGTGCGTCTTGTCATTGTGAGGTCGTGATTAATGCATAGGTCATTTCTACTGTATATAAACTTCACGGACAAAAGTGACTTGTTACTCCATGAAAAGCCATTTCTTGGTTCTTCAAGGTCAATACAAGAACAAAATAGCTAATACTAGGAGTACACGCGACCCATTACTTCGATAGAAGAGACAGATATAACAGACGTGTTTACGTCGTGCCTAATGCCTCCGTTACTTAGTAGAAGGCTTAACTGGGTGGAAGCAACATAGCAACGTTCTATGCGAAAGAACGCTGTGCTATGTAAAAAATGCTCTGCTGTGTTGTTCTATCTGCTGGGTGTATGAAAAACGAGTTTGTTTGTGTATCTGTCTGTGTGCGGCCTGGGAATCAGACGAGTTGACCAAAAGTTACTAAATTTTGGTCACGGATACCTTTGTCCAGGCCCCAGACGAGGACGAAGCGTTTTTCTTTTTCCAAAATTCGAACCAGGGGTCTTAGGGGAGGGGGCGTTTACAGGAACATGTAAAAATATTAGAAAATGACCGATATTTGTGTGTGGAATTCATAGTTTTCGCGGTCGCTGAGATCAATGGTGACACTTCCATTAGCGATGACTCAAACTCAGCTACCAATGTATGCGGGCCAGGGTCACCGCGGGGTATCCAAACATGTAAAAATAATCCAAAATGACCTATATTAGTGTCAAATCCTTAGTTTTCACGGTCGCTGAGACATGATGACTCTTCCAGAGCCGTTGACTTCCAAATAAGCCCAATCGCCTGCTGGCCAGAGGCGTTATTTTAAATTTACAACAAGGGGGTCTCACGAGGCGTTTATCGGGATATGTAAACGTAGTAGAAAATGACCGATATATTTTCGTTTTGTTGTTCAGTTCGTTTACATAGATATTTTATCTGAACCGTGCGAAAAGTGGGTATTTCAGCTAGTTATTAATAAATGCAAGATATAAATTATTAATAATATATAGGGAGGCCCAAAAATAGATATACAGAATCCTACTAATCAGCTCATTGCATTTTATATAATTTCTTATTTTTATCCATCAGGTAGACTTACTTTCTTTATTATTTGTTCTTAGTATGTTTTACTTACATCTTAAGCTTAGAAGAGCCGAAGCAAATAAACTCAGAAGCTAGAATGTTTTAGTTGATCAATGTAGAGGTGTATGCCCACTTTTGGACTACGTGAACAGATAGAAATGTATTTTGAAAGAAAGAAACGAAAGTGTAAACATACATAACCGTATTTCACTTTATGTAATCTATCCTAAACCACGGTCACTAATCTAAAATAATGTAGGTAAAAATGCAAGAAAGTAATTAATAATACTTAAATATGAACATATAAAATATATATTTAAAAAAACATCCCCTGGCAGAACTTGTTTACTGCAGACGTCGAAACGTTAACCAGAGTTGGAGTGGGTCAGAGGGTCAAGTGGGTCGACTTTTTCGAGTGGGTCGTGGGGTTAACAGCATGTGACTCACTGCGACTCACTACCCACCATGACCCACTGCAACCCACCGACCCACTCTGCTCACTGCATTGTAGACAGCATCTTCTGAACAGTATATTTTTTAACCCTCGGCCCTAGCCATAGAAACTAAAAACAAGTTTCTGATTGGTTGCAGTTCGCGACTGTCCATATATTGCGTATTATAGTAGTAATAGAAGAAAATTGATATTTTGTTGGAATTGAACATCGTTGAAGAAGCAATTGAGGTTAAATTTATATCATGGCAGTCAAGATGGAACAAAACGAGCCCTGCGGGGCTTCTAACCCGTTCCTACTACTACTGCTACTACTTAAACTGTGGATTCCTATAGCAAACCTGCACACGTTACGTAAGTAAATCACTTTTCTGAGTATTATTTTCATCTTATTTTAATGAAAAAAGTGTTATGAAGATTTTAAAAATAAAATATAAAAATAAAAAACTTTCCTTGGCCCGGGTTTGAACCCACACCAAAAACAATTATAAATACTAGCTCATTGCGTTAGTACGCTCGGCCACGAAGACCGCTAGTAACAGGCACTTGATTTCTGCTATATTTAAGGTATGTGGCGAGAAACAAGTTACTCCAACTAACCAGAACCGCGTATTTAACTCCTATGAGTAAGGGTGGAGCGTGATTTAAAAATATTCTTGTGAACACTAGTGAATTTGTCTACGTTTTACTTTCAAGGCCTCCATTTCCCTTTTTCATTTGTTTCTGTTTACTTACCTGAGATGAGTATCTCTAAGTGAAAAAAGAACTTGAGGTATTTTTGGATATTGATGTTTGTAATTGTAATAAGAGCAATAGGTCTTATACAGGCTTTCGAGACACACAGCCTGTGAGTTTTTAGAGGAGCTAACTACTGGAAAAATACATTTTTGAATCACTGTAATATATAAATTATTATTTTAAAAATTGCATGTAACTATGTGTGCCTAATCATCACAGCGAAATTGCATTCAAATGAAATAAAATTTGGTATATAGTTAGGCCTTGATCCAAACTGGGATGTTATCATATTGCGTTCATTATAATAATATCCTAAGGAATAGTGGGGATCCGAATTTTTGCGATAAAAAATTGAGTATCTCACAAGCCGTTAAACTTACAAAGCTGAAATTCAGTATATTAACTCTTTATTGAAAATGAACAGAACCTCTCATATCATTTTTTATAATTATTCTTTATTGCCCAACTCAACTATTATTTCGAGATCAATAATGACGTGAGAGAGAGATTGCATTAAGTACTCAGCTCTGACCAAATAATTCACAAAATAAAGGTAATTCAATGAATACTGGACAATCATCCAAAAAAATTTTGCCATTCAAAGCCATATAATTACGTCTGATGAGGTAAGATGAAAATGCAGGTTTCTTGCCTTGTTACAGGTAGATTAAAACAAAAGTGAAAAAGTGAAGTAGTAGTGGTGGTGGTGTAAGAGGAAGATTCCAACTGAGGTAAACAACTCTTTATGTTAATAATGTTAATGATAAAATCATTAAAACGTACACAATTGCACAATGTGGTGTACATGACAGCCAATATATTAGTGGAAAGGCACTATTGACGCATATGGAAATAAAGGAAAAATATAATCAGCGTATGGAACCATTGGGATTGAGCTCAATTGCACTAGTGTGGTTTACATGACAACCAGAACCTTGCTAAAATTGAGTAGTGTCTGATGGGCGCTATTAGTGCATAAGTGTGTAGTGAGTTATCTCGATATAGGTATGATTATGGACCAGAAGCCAACCTGTCCATTACACCACTGGAGTTTACGACCCACAACGTCGGTGATTATGTAATTATTGATATTAATGTGATAGTGGTAAATTGTAATTGATTTACGGCTAGGCAGTTCCTCAAGTTGATTGTTATGTGACTAACTAGTAAATGAAAGAAACACAAAAATTAAAGAGAAAATGCAATGGATTGAAATAAAGGAAGGAAATGACGAGAAAGGCATTAAAAGTAAGGATTTCTAGTACGGAAAATTATTCATGGGTTCTTTGATTGATTTTTCTTAATTAATTAATTGAAAGGAAGTTGAAGGTATTTCGGCTAACTGAAGTCCATGTTAGGTAAGAAACTGCAAACTGAATGCCTTGCTATACGAAACCCTTGCTGAATTGGGGTAAACAAATTCTGCGGTTTCTACGTAAAAAATAGGCAGAGAGTGAAGGTGTGGTGCTCCATAATTGTGAGAAGCTGAATGGATTTACGAAAGAGCGGAAGGAACCTTGCATTATAAAAAGCGTTATTCATTAATTATATATTATAAAAAAAAACGATAAATACCGGTCCCACCCCGCCGTGCGAGGAAGTGGTGTGCGGTCAGTAATAGTGCTACTGATCAGGATCTCAGCGACGGTTTCTCCTCGTAGAGAAACTTACGGTAAGCCATGTAACTCTTTTGCTTACTTAGGTGGCAAGACTCATTGGAAAACTTCGGTTCGTTTTAGCGATGATACAGAAAGGAAAAATCTCGGACAAACCTCAGTGGAGAAGCCAAGGTGCTGTCTTCCCTATACAGGCCCGTATCCAGGGGGTCTAGGGGGCCGGCCCCCCTAAATTTTTGCAGGCCCCCCTAAAAGTTTCACGGTAGGTTTGCAAATGAACTATAAAATGGTGATGAACTATAATATTTTTGGATCGGGCCCCCCTAACTTCAGCCGGGCCCCCTACATTTTTGGGCTGGCTACAGGCCTGTCCCTATAGTCGGGCTATGGTCCCGTGTGACCATACCAGAACACTGAGGACTTGATTCTCGGATGACAGGTTAGCATTGATCGATGAATCAACACAATTTTCCATATTCATACACATACTACTGATAGAAAACGAACTTTAAAATTTTTGTAAAAGCTAATTGAAGATGACTCGCTTTCTAGCCATTTTATGAGAAGAATACCTAGTTTTGATTTCTTTAGTAGTTTCAACATATATCTTAACCGCTTTTAATCTTTATTTTTTAATATTTACAATTTCTTATTTTTTCTTGGAAATGAAGGAAAATCAACAAGTAAATGTGCTCAGTGTTTAGATACTTATAACAGATTAACTTGGTTTGATGATGACTTACAAGTTAAGATAAGCCACCAGGCTGCATGTGCATTTTCAAATTAAATTGTGTAATTTACAATTACATAAATCACAGCAAAGATGCAGTGTTGAACTATGTATATTAACTCTTAACAAGACTGTAATAAAATTGTTAATAGTTGAATTTAGTCGTCCCGAGCCTGTTCAAGAAAAATCATTCAAAAGGACCTATTCCAAATTGTATATGGAGTGGTTTACCCAAGTGTGTCTGTAAAGTGTTCTTTTTTAGGTTCAACAAAATGAGATTTCTGTTTCCTGTAAATTAAGGAAGGGATGCAAACTAAGCATGATCGATCCTGATCCTCAAGGACTATGTTTTGTGATACTAGATATTAGCCAATGACTTGGTTATGATATCAACAGGCTGTTGTGGTTAAATTCTGAACTAACGTAGAACCAAAAATGTGCTTTACACTTTTTATCGTAACAATGGGAGATGAAGTCTTTCGTCCGTCCAAAACGTAAAGAGCAGTTCACGCTTGTCCTTACGTCTCAAGTGGTGTTACAGAGGTGCCGGGTTGACCGCGCCTGCGCACCAGTGTTTGTAGGTTTCCTTGAGAAAATTTCCCTCGACTGACACGAAATTTTCCCTTTTCTTACCAAATTTTCCCTAGTTCGTCGTGTGTCCAATTCTTATGCGACAAGTTATGTGATAAGATTAATTTAGCTACATTAAAGGAAGCGCCATTTGTTTTATTTATTTGGATTTTGTGTTTTCCTTCACTTATTTTTAACAAGTGGCCGCTGTGGTTCAGTGGTAGAGCGTTCACCTCTGGTGCGATGAGAATGTAAGCATTTATATTGGTCAATCCGTCAGCACCAGAATTTCCCTGGATTTTTCACGTTTTATAGAAAGATTTCCCTTTTCCCTTTGTGCTAAATTTGGGAAATGCCCCTCAAAATACGAACACTGCTACGTACCCTATCACGTATCTAAACGTAAAATTCGGTCAAAAAACTCCTTTTGTTACTGAAATATATATATATGCTAAACGACGGAGAGGAGGGAGTTAAAGTTTTTTTTTTTTTTTTTTTTGCCGCTGCAAGAGTAGAATATCTCATAAATCCCTGAAGTTAAGAAGTGAAACTTTACATATACATGTATATATCCTTCATCAAAAATAGATTCTCACCTGTTTCAGCGTCTTCAAAAATGCTGGTCTTAAAGCGGGTAAACGAAACAATTTCTATAATACTTTTCTATGTATAATACGCGTATCTATACGGACACACGAAGGCTTAATGGTAAAATACTTACCTTTTGTGCGTGGGATCCTTGGTTCGAACCCCGGTCAAGTAAGTTTGTGGTGGACAACATCGTGTCCATAGGTTTTCTCGGTGTACTCCCACTTACTTCCACATTCTCATTCCACCAATTCTTCCATCATTTACTCGTCTTAATCATCCCGTCTCCCTTAGACTAACAGGCATAATTATGGAACGATATTATATGAAATTGAAAGATTTCATATAATATATAGATACTATTATGTAAAAGAGTGTAAATATCTCACTTATTAACTCTCAGGTTTTAGTAGCAAACTATAGTAGAAACGTGAGATTTGACTACAAATTACCTTTTGTCACAAAGCCAAAATGCGATATATATATATATATATATATATATATATATACGAATTGCATTCATGTCCAAAATTATTGCCACTGCCTATATAAATATGTTGTTATAGGAATATAATTTTATAACGAATTCGTCCGGTATTTCTTATAATGTTAGTATGTGTATAATCGGCAAAGACATGTATGTGGCAAATTTCATGTCAAAAGAGCAGTAAATAAGAACAATAAAACGAAAATAAAACTTTTTTTGTCTATTTAGCAACATTTTGTTTTACTTATGCTAATTTTCGTATTTATAATTCTTTTTCTATGAAATTTACCACAAATACACATTTCCCGATTATACACATAGTATCAGCAGGGCGCTTTAACTGGTATCAGTATTAAAGTTCCCTGCAAAATCATTATCAAGTTATATTCTTACAAGAAGACAGTTATAGATATGGGGCAATCATTTTGGACATTAGTGTACCTTGTAGGGGTTAAAGAGGGGGAGGTCTTCTTTTTTAATGGATCTCGAGTCCCTGATGTTAGAGAGATGAAACTTGACGTATAAAATCGTTTTAACTAAAAATGAATTTCAGCTTTTTCGAAAATTTCGTTGTTTAAGGATAAGGAAGGAATTTCTTTGATATCGAACATTTTTACTCAGAAAATACCCAATGTCTGGAATTGAAGCTCTGAAATTTGATATAGAAACTCTTTATTTAAAATGAGTAAATACGTTTGCGGACTTCTCAAAAATTCCTCTTCTAGAGATGAAGAGGGAGGCAATTTCTATAACATTCCAAATTCCAGTTTTATTTTCAGTAAACCTTATTTCATGCGAGAATTCACAGCAGAAAAAATAACGAAGTCCCATGCCAATCACTGCCAAGTAACATAATGTCTGCTGAAGTCATAACAAGCGTGTAAGTGATTACATAGTGTACACGGAAGACCTTGACTCCAACTTGATCTGAAAAACATGTCGGTGAGGCAAAAAAGAAAGAAAAACTCATTCCCAGCAATAATGTTACAGGATGAATAGCAATCAAGCACTGGTACGTCTCTTTTTCAGAATAATAAAATTGTTCTGAAAAATAATGCTGTAATGGGGTCTTAGGTTATTATTATTATTATTATTATTATTATTATTATTATTATTATTATTATTATTATTGCCTTCTAGTTCTCTTTTACTATTGTAATAATAGATCCAGTAATATTGCTCATTCTTAGATGAAAAATAAACCTTACACGGGAGGGTCCCACAAGTTGTCGCTAAAATCTGATTGCCGCATAGCACATCTGATAGAGTATCATGAGAAATAAAAATGAGCAAAATTTAAGGTGCTATGGAAAAGAAGGATAGGAGCTAGGGGGCTTCAAAATTTGAATATCCAAAAAATTAAATCATGGAATTATGTACGTTTAAAGTAAATATCTTGAAAACCGTTAAAGCAATCAAAACAAAAGTTGCACAATATAATGAGAACAAAATGCCCTATCGAAAAGCAGAAACAGTGTTGCCATAAATGAAGTAGTGTTGCCAACTCAGCATAAAAAATTTTGTTTGAAATAACACCATATACAAGTGTGCACAGATTTAAGAAGCACTATTATCACTTCAAAAATTAACAGTGAAGTGTAGTGGTACAGTGTCCCACACTATTGGAGCTACATGTGCAGAAAATGTACAATGGAGATGTCTGATATGTTGCAACAAAGGATAATAAAGGAATGCACTAGAAACAAGTCAGGATTTTGCATTATATTTCTGTAGCCCGATGAATAAGCACACAACTCGCGCAAACAAAATTATACACGCGAGGAAAGAAACACGTGTTTTCTAATTCTGTAAACTGGTTCTCGATTATCTTATCAATATTTATGAGTACTTTCTTGGTTTCTGTCTTTCTTGGCAAGTGACATATTCTTTTACTTCCTCCTACATACCATATGAATATGTTTGTACAGTGTAATATTACCATATTCACATTGGAAATATAATATTTTTTTTTTACTACTTCATTTCGTTTTTAGTCGGCCAGAATAGCCGTGTGGTCTACAAGGCTAGACAACCAACATATTAGGCATCGCGGGTTCCAATCCCGCCTCGGACTTTTTTTGTTGTACTTTCCACCTTACATTTCATTGTAATCTTTCTCTTTCATAGTGATTCGGATGCTAGTTTACACTCCTATATAGACTGGAGCTGACACAGGACGTAAAAATGGCATCACTCAAAATCATTTTTCAAATGCATCAATTTTGTGACACTGCTGTCATTTTGCTATGTTACACTACCTGTGCTATGCATTTGAATTAAATTCATAGTATGCGACTCAGATTCTTTTATTATCATCTGTTGCCACATATCAGACATCTCCATTGTACATTTTCAGCACATGTAGCTCCAATAGTGTGGAACACTGTATCACTACACTTCACTGTTTTGTTTAGTGATAATAGTGCGTTTTAAACCCGTGCACACTTGTATATAGTGCTATTTCAAACAAAATATTTTTATGCTGAGTTGGCAATATTGCTTCATTTATGGCAACACTGTTCATGGTTTTCGATAGGGCATTTGTTCTCATTATATTGTGCAACTTTTGTTTAGATTGCTTTAACGATTTTCAAAATATTTATTTTAAACGTACACAATTCCATGATATAATTTTTTGCATATTCAAATTTTTAATCCCTGTAGCTCCTATCCTTCTGGTCCATAGCACCTTAAATTTTGCTCATTTTTATTTCTCATGATGCTCTATCAGATGTACTATGTGGCAATTAGGTTTTAGCGGCAACTTGTGAGACCCTCCCGTGTTAGCATCATGTATGTTGTTCATCTACTCTTTATTCCATATAGGGCCGCGGTGTTTCAGTTGGTAGAGCGTTCACCTCTGGTGCTTGGGGTCCCGGGTTCGATCCCAGCCCCCGCCAAGTGAACTTTATGGTGGACAAACACCGTGTGCGTAGGTTTTCTCGGGGTTTTCTCCCACTTTCTTCATTCCACCATTTCATTCATTATTCATCATCACCGTCTCCTTTAGCCTAACCGGCATAACCGTGGGACGTAAAACTCAAAGATTTCGTTTCATTTTTTTTCTTTATTTCATATAACAGTAGAGTAAGTTCAGATTTTGCTTGGGGAGAGGACAAAACTTCCCAACATAAATAGATTTCACATTTTTTTTTTATTGATATATAATATCAAATCCAGGGGGCAAGTGCTCCCCTTGAAATCCCAAGTCCAAAAGACGCATCTGTCATATAACCTTATCGATCAAAATAAACCTGCTCAGCAGATGTTGCTTGGAGTCTATAAAAAGTGTTATTTGCATTTAACATTTCTTTTTTGTAGCACCGAGGCTTTGTGAGACATGAACCTACAACTTAACACGAGATCGAAGTAGTAGTGTGGGAGTTTTTTTTTTTTTTTAAGAAATACCCGTAATATTCTTTTTGACACCTTGGAAGATCGGAAGACTACAAATGTGAGTGTCAAAGTAAAGGGTAGTTATACGTTACAAGTAATGAGATAGCAGCCTTTGTGAGGTATCTGAGATTGTTTCGGATACCTTGATTGGTTAATCATTTGTTTCAGCTTTCTTCATTGGTCATTCAGTTGTTGACTGGAGTAATAGGTTGGCATTACTTTTACAACTTCAATTTACTTTGATAAACGTTGATTAGCGGAGAGTTTAGAATGGTGAAGACGTGAGATTTCAGGTGCCGCAGTGGCTCAGTGGTAGAGTGCTTATCTGTGGTACATGAGGTCCCTGATTCGATTCAAGCTCTCGTCAAATAAGCTTTGTGATAAGACAAAAACTGTGTTCGCAGGGTCTTGCGTTTCCTCTCACTTTCTTCGTACTATCATATCTTGCATTATCATCGTCACTGTTTCCTGTGAAATGTAATATAAAATTATGAGCGACCACATACCAGAATAAAATTAGTAACACCTTACAGGATTTCGAGGCTCAATGTGATAAAGCAACACCGACTAGCCTTAACTTGTTCAGTTAGGAAAAGAAAGATATTAGTACAATAAGTGTAAAAGTCTCGCCACGAAATGCGAGACCTCCTTCTAAGTAGTGCTCTCAACGGGTCGGGTCGGGTCGGGTTGAAGACCGACCCGACCCGACCCGTGACCCGAATTGACTGACCCGACCCGATGACCCGAACCGTGATCCGACCTGATTGACCCGACCCGACAACCCGACCCGATCTGACCCGACTGACCCGACCCGACAACCCGACCCGAGTTGACCTGACCCGACCCGACCCGAGCTGACCCGATCCGAGTCGGGTCGGGTCGGGTCACGGGTCGGGTCGGGTCAACCCGATCCGTTTGAGAGCACTATGGTCACAACACTGGGTGAACACCAAAATGCACTCCCATTGGGAATTGAACTCGGACCACATGTACCGAAGTCTTACACGTTAACCACTAGCTAGATCAAGCGGGGATTTGTATATGCATCTTAATGAATATTTGGCACTTTTGAGGTTTGGTTATTTCTTTTTACAACTGATACCAATGTCCGACGTGGGAGAAATTTATTTTTATTTTTATTTTATTTATTTATTTATTTTTATTTTATTTTTTTCTTTAGTTCTATGTGACGAAATTTTTCTTCAAGGTCAGTGTTCTCACCTGCTGGGACGGCAGGGCGTCTTCTCGGAAGGCAGTAGCAAGAGTCTCTTGGCGGAGACAAAAGGAAATCGTTTAACTACAATGATAAGGGTTGAGGAAACAGGAGAACACCTGTGATTTTTTCCAACCCTTCAACTTTCATTCCAAAATAGGTTCTTATGATTCCGGGACCCGTACCACTTTGATTTTTCTTTCTCGGTAATTAAAACGTATTTTACAGTATATATAGTTGCACGTAAGAAGATACATAATATGAATTTAAAAATACAGGTTGATATTTAATTATAAAGTACTAATTTTATTTCATCACTTTCAGCCCAACAAATGAAATTCAAAAAATTCGCTCCCTAGGTCTTGGTCATCAATACTGCGTCTTATTCTTTGTCTTGCAGTCAAGTCTTGGTCCTGCATTTCGTAGTCTTGGTGATCTTTCATGCTATACAAGAGCCAAGAATGCTCACCTCATCGGTACAAATGAAGACCAAGTGTGATTTTGATTATGGTATTTCATACTATACGGAAAGCTAGAAAATACGCTCATCGCTACTTGGTGATCACCAAAACAAGGCCAAGAGCAAGATTACTATGCAATTCGTCTTGCATATCCAATCTTTATCTTGTTCTTGTATCGATGTCCTTGGGCTTGGTGAAATAAAATGAAATATTCACTTTAAGCAGGGGTGTAGCCAGCAGGTTCGTGTAGGAAGGGCCCGTCGTTTTTGAGGGGGGGGGGGCAGCTACAATGTACAAAGCAAAAAATGTGTTGCTGCTAGTGTTTTTCAGGCCTAAAAGAAAGGAAAATTTTGGTTTCCTTCTGGAAAACTAAAAACACTATTTTATCTTATTTATTATTATTATTATTATTATTATTATTATTATTATTATTATTATTATTATCCATAAATTAGGTCTATATTCAAGATAGTTTTTATTATGCTTAATCAAGAACTACTGCCCGGGACCAAACGCTATACTTTTGTGCATAACTATAAAAATAACCAGAAAGTTCTGTCCCTTTTCGTGGAGGTCTGTGTTCAATTGGACCTCACACCGTGAGTTGAATGCGAGTGGAGATAAGGCGAACGTCAGTTGTTGTTGTGGGTATATCCAACATACTACCTGGTTGTGGCAATTCAGATACACAGTGAACTTGCGTAAAGACAGAGGGAACATGGGACATCCACAGAGCGTCATAAGAGCATGTATGCTGAACGAGTTCAAATGGAGGTCAAACGCCGCTGTAGCGGGACAGAAAATATGCCAAGCCTTTGTTGAGGGTGTCGTGACGACGCGGACAGTGCAGCGATGGTTTAACAAGTTTAAGGACGATGACCAAACACCCGAAAACACCACATGCCAGAAGACCAACACATGTACGTACAAAGAGGAACTGGGACTACAATTCAGTGTGTGGAGAAACCATTCGGCAGCACATCCATTAAGTTGGGAAGCACTACAAGTTGGGTCTCACATGTTTTGACTCCGGGCCAGAAGGCAACGCGGCAGTTGCATGGGTTTATTTACTGTTTCGGAGCCATTTCTGGACAGGGCGTTGACATGTGATAAAAAGTGGGTCCTATACGAAGCTCCACGGCGCCGTCATCATTGGTTAGCATCCTATGAACCGATTTCAAAACAGCCGAAACCAGCACTGTACCAGAAGAAGGTCCTTCTGTGTGTTTGGTACATCGTGCATCGGGAACTGCTATCAGCTGGTCAGAGTATCAATGCAACTGTGTAGTGTCAGCAGTTGAGCTGTGCTCAACAAAAACTCAAAACTCTGGAGCCATCACTTCTGAATTGCAAATGTGTCCTCGTTTACGGGACAACGCTAAGTCCCACGTGGCTAGGATGACTCAGGACACCATTCTCCGCCTTGGATGGGAAACAATATTGCAACCACTATATTCCCCGGGTATTGCACCGTCCGATTATTATCTGTTCCATTCTTTGGACAATCACCTTAGAGGCCGCCAATTCAAATCCCTAGTAAAAGTCCAAAATGCACCTGATACCTTCTTCGTTTCACGGCCCACCAACTTCTACCGCGATGAATTCCATGGCCTTCAGGAACGTTTTCAGAAGGTCGTCGATGTTGATGGGGACTATTTTTGATCTTCCAGGTTAGGTGACGTATCGATGTTCGAAGGTGGTGGGTGAAAAAGCAACAAAACTTTTCTTGATTACCTTTTTATTTAAATTTAAGACCTTGTATACAGAACCTATGTACACAAGATTGATTTTCTTTAAATTTCACTTAATTTCTTTATAGTTTCCTGACAAAAATATTTATTTATTATTTGTGACTAAAAAAAAACAATTATTTTATTGCACTGAGTAGAAATAAAAGAGAGCGAATGAAATCCAAACTGAATAAAAACATTGTTTCTCACCAAATTTTCCATTCTCTGTCTTTTAAAATACTTGTTAAAGCATATAAAAATATAATGTACTTACAAATCAGTTTAGTACCTTTGTTTTATGGCTGTATTTATAATATATTGTTAAAATGTTTGTCTTTAAACTGTCAAATATAAATCGCAGTAAATTGTGTAATCTGCTGTCACAAAAATGTATCCTATTTTTCGATCGGTATGGAAAAACAATATTTCTCCATACTATTTTACCCTATATTATTGTCAATAATTTTGTTACTTTTAAATGAAGGAAGCGAGATAATTTTACTATGATGTTTTTAAAGCTGGTCATTTGGGGGGGGGGGCAGGAAACCATTTGGGGGGCCTGGACCCGATGACCCCCCCTTAGCTACACCCCTGAGTTTAAGGTCCCTCGATTCTGCTTCGAGGCTAAGGGATATGGTGACCATGAGAAATGAATGAAATGGTGGAATGAAGAAAGTGGGAGGAAACAGGAGAACCCCGAGAAAACCCACTACACGGCGTTTCTCCACCACAAAGCCTACTTAACACAAGCTGGGATCGAACCATGGACACCATGCACCAGAGATGAATTCTCTACCACTGAGCTACCGCTGCCCTGCTTGGGCTTGGTCGTCCATATCCAATCTTTCTTTTTGCCTTGCTTAAACAACTTCTAGTTTTGTTCTAAATCCAGACTCCATATTGGCGTAGATGTTAATATTACAGTCGATTGGTAAAATCAATCTTCCACATTTAAAAATTAAAGTACACACAAGTACAAAAATAAGCATTTACCATAAAAACACTAGCTGCAAGTGTTCAAAATACATTTATGGCTTCTATAAAATCAATTGAAAATTGCTATTTTTAATTATGCAGGTAGTGTAAAACAGCAGTTTTCGACTCCAGCCGAGTTTAAGCTCAACCTAAAATTAGTTGACCAAAGTAAACTGACCCGACCCGACAACCCGACCCGACTGACCCGACCCGATAACCCGACCCGAGTGACCCGACCCGAGTTGACCCGACCCGACAACCCGACCCGAATAACCCGACCCGAGCTGACCCGACCCGACAACCCGACCCGATAACCCGACCCGAGCTGACCCGACTGACCCGACCCGACAACCCGACCCGAGTGACCTGACCCGATAACCCGACCCGAGCTGACCCGACTGACCCGACCCGACAACCCGACCCGAGTGACCCGACCCGATAACCCGACCCGACAACCCGACCCGAGCTGACCTGACCCGACTCGATCCGTAACCCGACCCGAGCTGACCCGACCCGACAACCCGACCCGAGCTGACCTGACCCGACTCGATCCGTAACCCGACTCCAGCTGACCCGACCCGACTCGGGTCGGGTCGGGTCAACCCGACCCGTTTGAGAGCACTACTAAGAGAGCAATTTCTCTATGCCCCCATATAGTACAGATCTCATTACGCCAGGCTATGCATTGTGGATATTTATGAAGAAGGAGCTGCAGCACTATATGTTTTCAACGAAGCCTTCGATACGCCTTCCAACAGGTGATGCCAATGATGCTTCAAAAAGTTTATTAAAGAATAGAGCTGAGTATTAGATTGTCATTATCATGGTGGAAGTTGTATTGACACTTTAATAGACATATAAGCTATGTAAAAACTATCAGATCTTGAAAAAAAACTGTATATTTTCTTTCGCTCAGTCAATTGGTTGAGATTGAAACTGGTTATGAATGGACAGGTAAAGGGATAAACTTCCCTATACATCAAACTTTCTTTATTTATGAACTTTGTTATAATAAATCGTCCGATTTCCTCGATAATTTTCACCAAAATTATTCGATTTTGGCAACAAAACAACTCCTGCAACTGCGAATCTATGTATTTTCAAAATATTTAGTCATGACTACTCTCACCCTTCTTTGTTCACCTATATATACAGGGTGCAACATAAATGCATGCCCAAAAGTGACGAGGTGATTGCAGACATCCAAATAAATAAAACTGTTCCTATAAACATGGATGGGTCTGATGTCGCTTCGTTTCCGAGATACAGGGTGTTCAAAAATCGAGTCCCTCCAATGGCTCATTATGGGAAAGTGAATGGAAATGTTCAATATTACAGGAATAATACAATCAAGTTGTGTTATGCCTGTGCAAATACATTTACACTAACATAGAGAATGAAACTAAACATTTGAGGTTATTGTGTTGTCAGTGTTGCCAATCTGAACAAAGTGTTGTTTTCAAATAGCACTAGAATCTTTCAAATAGCACTAGAACAAATCCTTTCTTCCTTCCCTTTCTCCGGATTGTGTGCTCGCCGAGGGACGTCATCCCTCAGAAACGTGAAGGGCTAAATGGCCTTAGATGCCGAAAGCCCAGAAATCTAAATCCTAAATCCACCCTGCATCTCGCAAACGAAGCGACATCAGACCCATGTTTATAGAAACATTTTTACCTATTTGGATGTCCGCAATCACCTCGTCACTTTTGGCCATGCATTAATGTTACACTCTGTATAGATATTAATATATGCAACTTGTAAACGATAAAATGAATTGGTTTAATATTCTAGGGCAGTAATGTCCAATCGATAACCCTAACTATATATAAAACTACATGAGCTGACATAAATTTTTGAGCACTTCCTGTAGGGCTACAATGATTAAATTTGGTATGATTGTAGCTTTCCGGAACTAACCCACAGGAAAATTGCCAAAGGTAAATATTTTTAATTTTTATGGGGTCTAAGGAAGGGATGAAGAATTTCCCTATGTTATTTAAATGGGTCTTTTTTTGGACTTATAATCTCATGTTTTACGTCATTAAAACTAGAATAGAAACTTGAAATTCGATATGATTGTACGTTTTCGTTAGCGTTACCTAAGGAAATTAATAAAAATGTTACGGTGAAGGGTTCGATCCGTGTACCTTTTCAATTGAGACTTTAGTCCCTGTGAAGGGCTTAGCCATTCTGTTACGGTTCTGGGTTCAAGCAGCATAATGCTGCATAGTACACACCGTCCTCAACCGGCCTCCGCGGAGAACTCCCTACTCCTTGCCCCCAAATAATACAGCTTTGTACCATTTTATTTGTGGGTTTGGAAAGTTTATTCCCGCGACGATCGCTTGAGAAAGGCGCAATACTCTTCACCGTTACGGTCCAAGTTCGGACGAACCATCTGAGCGATGACCTAAGGCGTATTACGAAAATAGACGAGAGTATCCCCTACTTTCATAAGTTTAACACAAGTTATCCAACAGTCACGTTCTCACCATGTCATGCAATCTGTGAAGGAAAAAACTAATAAAGTTATATATTACAGCGCCATTTATTAATATGAACTAACACTGAAACTGAAATATATAAACTCTCTTTACATTAGTAGCCCCATTCGTGTAGCGAATTCGTAAGTATACTTTTTATTACTCACTTCAACGTTTCTGTCCGCCATGGCTCAATGATGAATATGATCACATTTTTAAGTTAAACACTGAACATCCGTCGAATCCACTCACAAATATCGTCCTTTCTTCCAATTCGAGGGATTTAGTAGACAGTCATTCCAGGCGAATCCAAAGGCAGCGTTATTTTGTGGTTACTAATGAAATATCGACTTGTTTCGATAAAATTTAGTATTAGTTGCTGATTACATGTCCGTTGACTTCAAGAACAACCTGCCAAGTCCTTTTGTTTTTTACTTAATCTCTATACCACCACCTTGTTGCTATCCAATATTACTTAGGATCAATTAACTTTAATAATGCCTTATTTCAAAACTATCAAAACGTCAACATCAACAGCACTATTTTTGATGGATGATTATGCGAATTCACGAATATCAGAGTTTTCTTAATAAAGAATATTACTATTCGTATATTTCAAAACGTTTTGGGTTCAGGATTTAGTATTATTCTAGAAATTTTTGCTGAATCATGTATAACGCCCACACACTCCAACACACACACCAAGAAAACTAAAAGTTGCTTCTCTTTACTTTCCTCTTCTTCTTCTTCTATACTGTCTTTTAGCACCACTAGGCGGCAGCACGATCAACAAGAAGCATACGCCGCACAAAGTGCACAAATTCAGACGAACGTCGCATGACGCACCAACGCAGAATTCGCGTTTATATGGAAAGTATTTTAAGCAAAATTTTGGTACAGTTACATTGGCGGTCGAAAGGAATGTACGTGCACCATTGAATAATGGTAAACGTTCAAGAACCCTGACTGTAGTTTCACTTCAACAATCACCACTGTTCCAAAGTGAAGACGAGCACTAGTTCACAAGGAAGTTTATAAGAACTTTCGTCGAGTTACACCTCATCAGATGAAAAAGTTTCATTAAGTTTCGTTTAACGTAGAGAAACGACAAACGCGTGGGGCATTTATACACTTACGTAAAAGTTCTATGGGGCTATTATATATATAAAGTTTTTAAAGTCTCTCTTTTTTATATATATATATATATATATATATATATATATATATATATATATATATTCGGCACTGTTACTAAGTTAAACATTTATAAGTGCATGACTCACAATTGATATACAAATAATTCTCATAATATACTTTTGATATTTGTATTACAATGTTGCTATATGCGCTCTTACCATTAAAATTAACACAAACATTATATGAAATCATGGCATTATTTAGAAGTAAAATATTCACATTACTTACTTTACGATATTATGCAAAAACTATAGAACATGAACAAATAATTATCATGAACAACTCAACTTTTCAACAAATAGATAAAACAAATATTATTTGAATAATATATTTCAATATTCCACAAGAGGAAATAAACAAACTTATTCTACACACATTATACTTAAATTGCATAAATGACAAAGCATACTTGCATTTCTCATGCTATTCTGACAAAGAAGTTACGAAAACAAAATTGTTGTTCACAAATACAAGAATTATACATTATTTAAACATAGTAGTTACATGAAATAAATTTATTACCACTCTTTCGTACTGTAACAAAAAGAGTGAGGCCGGATAGAAGTAAGTCTGCCACACTTTTACGCTAATAAGCGCCTATCCACTTAAATTTTTAAGTCTCCCTTCCCCATTACCTTTCTATTATCATCCCACCCCTTTGGAATGGCAACAAGACCTTCTAGTGAGGTAGGAATATAAAACAATATAGAAAAATGAACCCAAAGGTTAAAAATAAATGAGGGGGGGGGTTGCCATTCATAATTCAACACTCGTGTCACAGTGTTCCACTGACACATAAAAACTTACTCTCACTCTGACTACATCAGAGCATATCATCGTTTACATTCTTAATAGCACATGAATGCTATACAATTCACTTCGTACATTTGGTGGTTTAAGATCTTACAGTTAGTCTTGATAACTTATCGCAAAGCATCAACAAGACAATACAATTATTCATGTAAACGAGTTTTTTATCTAATGTTTCCTTTACATATGATTACTAATGAACAAGATTCTCATACATATTAGCATTTAAGAAATAATCATATCAGTGCCTTTTTTTTTTTTTTACACGTCACGTCGGTTTAGCTTAGGATTCAGCAAATGATTTAAGGCTAACATAAGAGTACGATACCGACAATCTAATTTGTCGTTTAAATATTGCAAATATGTATCACATTTCAATAGCTCTTTCAATAACAACTGAACATTGAACTTATTACTTTCGCTCTGGTTGAATACAGACAAACTAACTTTCGTTATACTCAAAGAATTTACATTTACTGAAGTTTCTGGTTCACAAGAATCAGTTTTTTCACTATTTTCTCTCACAAAATCAAATTCTCTTTCATGTATATGTTTCTTAGCTAATTCTAACCAGATGTTCCTAGTTTTTTGAGTGGGTCTCCACACTCTCATACGATCAATAGAATGTACACCACAAGATTCTCCAGTTAAAGGGTCTACAAGTTCAAAAACTTTGTCTGAAATTTTATTTTTACAAAATAGCGGACCTTTGTAAAGCATGAAAAATTTGCGGATCTTTTTGTCTACAGCCGAACTCAAATGTGATTGCAACAAAAATACCAAATCATTTTCTTTTATTTTATATTTTCTTTCTTGGGACGCATTATATTTCTCGTTTCTTTTCCTAACCTTTTCACTTCTGCGGTAGTCAGCCATTATGAGTTTATTTTCCCAATTTACAGGTTCACTTTCATCATAGCTTTCGTTCGTTACAATGCCAAAATGCTTCAGAACAGAATAATTCGCTTTTACATTCAAATGAAGACTAGCAGGGCTGACACCTAAACTACTACACACAGAATAGTTCAACAAAATGACAATCTGAGGTATGTACCTTTCCCAAGAAGTATGTTCTTCGTTACACAACAATTTGAACAACCTATTCGTCTCCCTATGAATACGTTCTACAATTGAGCTCTTTGGATGGTAGGGAGTTACATAATGAATTTTAATACCATACTCTTCCATTTTAGATTTAAATTTTGCCGATACAAAACATCCACCATTGTCCACTAGTATGGATTTTGGAATTCCCATGGTTACAAAATAGTAATATTCTAAACATCTCAAAACACATTTGGTCGTTGCATTTCTGATTGGGAACATCGTGTAATATCTACTGAATACATCCAAAATTGACAATGCAAATTTATTTCCAGTATGAGAAGGTGGATAAGGTCCTAACAAATCGATCGAAACCATGTCTCTTACATTCTTTACAGCCACAGTTTGTAAAGGTCTAGCTGGTGGCGAAGTTTCAACTTTCGTACGTTTACAGACAACACAGTCACGCAAATAATTGCTGATATCTCTACGCATGGACTTCCAATAACAACAATCACTTACAAAACCTAAAACCTTTTCAAAACCAAAATGACCTTGTTCATGATAATTTTGAATTACATCGTTCACAAGTGAAGGAGGAATACAAATTTTCCATTGATTAGGAAAATGGTAACTACGATTCAACAAAATTCCATTTTCGATTTTGTAAAATTCACCAATATTTCGATTCTTAACTTTGACATAAGGATCGTTGGGATTCTCTAAGTACTTCATGATATTTTCATACTCCGGATGTTCTCTTTGCTTGCTAATTAAATCTTGTACAGTCAAATTTTTAAAACAAGATGGCAACACTTCGTACTTATTAACTTCATACTTTTCAACTTCAGGAAACAAAATGATACGTGACAATGCATCGCTAGCTTGATTATCTTGACCTTTAATATATACAATTTGTACATCAAATCCCTGAATTTGTAAGCTCCAACGAGCAAGTCTAGAATTCCACTGTCTCATTTTATGCAAGTATACCAAGGAGTTATGATCTGTGTAAATTTTTACATGTCTTCCATACAACAATTGAGACCAACGTTTGAGCGCGACTACAATTGAAAGACACTCACGTTCAGTCACAGTGTAATGCTTCTCAGCAGGTTTTAGCGTTCTACTATAAAACCCTAAAATATGTTTCTTACCATCTACTTCTTGAAAAAGAATGTTTCCTAAAGCAACCGAACTACAGTCTGTAATTAAACAAAAATCATGATCTAACAAAGGATGTGCAAGCATTACCTCTTGAACTAAATCACTTTTCAATTGGTTAAAACTATCTTCACAAGATTGATCCCAGATCCATTTTTATTTTTCTTTAACAAACCAAATAAAGGTTCAGATTTTTGAGCGAAATTTTCAACAAATTTGGCACACCACTGGAACAAACCTAAAACTCTTTGTAATTCTTTCAAATTTCTAGGCCTTGGTAGGTCTTTGATACACTGTACGTAAGAAGGATTTTTTGTTATGCCTTGCGGACTGATGTCAAACCCTAAAAAACTAAATTTCGTGTTACAAAAAGTACACTTCTGTAGATTTAATGTCATGCCAGCCTCGTAAACTTTCTGAAATATTTGATCCAAAAATTGTAACTGTTCTTCAAAAGTCATAGAAATTACAGAAACATCATCGATGTACGAGACTACTTTTTCATATAAACCTGCCCCAAGGACAGCTTGCAAACACAACATAAAAGCAGCTCCTCCGTTTATGTAACCGAACGGAACTCGAGTATACTGATACATTTTACCATTCCAACAAAAGGCTGTGTATTGTTTACTTTCTTTACTTAAACATACTTGTAAATAACTTCCAACAAAATCCAAACAAGACACAAATTGAATTCCTTGAAATTTAATGAGAAGGTCATCGATCTTATTGACTTTTAACTGCTTTAATTTCACAAATTTGTTCAATTGAGTTAAATCTACGACAGTACGAAGTTTACTAGTGTTTTTCTTAGCTACACACAACAAAGGATGACAATGCACAGAAACACATTCTTCCACTACGTTACATTCTAGCCATTCAGCTATTTGCTGTTCAATATTTTCTTTGTACTTAAAAGGTAATGGGTACTGACGTTTTACAATCGGTTGGTCTGTTTCAACTTCGATGGTGTATTCAAATTTATTACATTTACCTGGCAAGTCGCTAAAAACCAATCTATGTTTCAACAATAAATCATACAGTTGCTGTTTTTGAACATTAGACAAATTTTCAATTTCAAGGACTTTTGTTCTAATTTCAGTAACAGAAGGAAAGTGACTTTGGGAATTACGTGTAATTTTGCTTACATTACAAACATCCTGATTTGTTTTTACATTATTATGAGACTTTTGAATTTCCTCATCCAATTTATAAATTTGTTCCCCATAAAAATGATACAAAAAATTTACTTCAGCAGCTTCGTTCAAACGTGCTTGTTTTATTTGCTCTATGTTTAAATTATTATTGATATTACACCTTTCTACATGTTCAAATGCTTTACTGTTTTCTATCAAACTATCTATCCATTCCTGTGTCAGCTGTTTCTTATGAATTTCTAACTTCTGAACTACCGGACACTCTAGCACAGGTTCGACTACATCTTCGTTTTCGCTTTCAATAGCAGAATTAGTGTCAACACTAATCACATTATTTAAATGAAAACCAACCTTATTAACACTCTCTCTCTTAAGTATTGTTACTTTACCTTTACTTTCATTACTCAGAAGGGGGTCACTACCAAATCCGTGCTCATACTCTTTCATTGGTACCTTACAAGTGTTAGGGTCGTAACCTACAGTAACGGATTTCTCGCCAAAGTCTAATTTCGCATTAGCCAGCGATAAGAAATCTCTGCCTAGCAGACAATTACAATTAAGGTCACTGACAACAATAAATCTAACATCACAAGTTACAGGTCCAATTTCTACACAGAGGGTAACCTCGCCCTTAACTGATTTTGTTCTTTTTCCACTATAGTCTACTAGAACAATTTGAGGAGCGGGTTGTAATACAGCGTTCGACACAATATTAGATATTTTCTTCCACGCATTGTAGCTTAACAAACTAGCCGAAGAACCTGAATCGCACAGAGCGTACAAATTTTCATTCATGATTTTGACAAGAATTTCAGCAGTTGCACATAAATTTACCTTAGTTTTACAAAAATCTTTAGTTTCCTCTTCGTCAGATGAGAAAACATCATCCCACTGTACTAAGTTTATTAAATTTTTATCTAGCTTTACAAAAACAGTCTGACTATTTGGAAGGAGTGCATTATTTAACTCACTACTACACGTTTGAATTAATTCCCTGCTATGAGCACTCTTCAGGCAGGGTGCTTCTAGTTTGGGGGAGGAAATCTATTTTGAAATCCAAAATTACCTGTAGCAACGTTCGTAAAATTCGGTCTTGGTGGCCTAAAGCCAGTAGGATTACCAAAATTTGAAGGATTTACAAAATTTCCATTGCTGTAACCAGTCTGAGGTGAATTTCTCGTTTGGGAATTACCATTCGCCGACCTATTAGTCACATCACTAGTGGCTTCATTCTGGTTTACATTACCATTGCCATTACTTACATTTGGACCATGATTACAATAACATACACTTTCTTCATACCTATCGGAACTACTATTATTATTCCATTTTTTCTTTTTGTTTCTACGAAAGGAGTTTTTTCTTTTTCGATTACCTCTGTTGTTTGAATTTTCGTTCGATTGTACCTGATCTGATTCATCACAATCATTAACGTTATTCTGATTACTTTCACGCTTACCATTCTTATTAACGGACACTTGGTTGACTTTCAGAAACCTATGATTGTTGCTGTTGTTACGATTATCAGACCTAGGAATGGCTTCTAATCTTTGTATAACGGACAATACAGAAGACAAATTCATAGTAGACAAAGTTGTTAACTGACGCCGGTAGTAAGGTGGAATCAAATTAAGAATCATACTGATAGCTAACGATTCTTTTATGTCGGGATTGATTTCTTGAATCTTATTACATCTATATGACACGAAATTGTACACACTTCCGTCAACTTTTGCATCATATGGTTTGTATTGCAATACCATTAACTTGTTAGCGCGAACCTGTTCATTCTCAAACTCTAATTTGAACAATTCGGCAAAACGATCGTAAGAAGTGAAAAACCCACAATTGTTTATGTACCAATTTTGTGCAGAACCAGTCAACAAAAATTTGATAATTTCTAAATATTGACTACGAGAAATTGACATAAGCGAAGCTTGATCTTCAAACTTACGTAAAAATGCAGTAGCAGTCAATTCATTTTCGTGACCAGAGAATTTCTCAAAAGATTCTAAATCTCGTAATTTTAAAGCTACTTTTCTTTCTCGCCTTTTTCTCCGTTTGATTGTTTTTACCCCAACAAAGCCATTCTCACTGTAAGAATCCGAAGAATCATTTTCACTTAACACCGGACTAACATCATAGTCAAGAAAAGGGTTGGTATTTTTACGTACACTGGTATCAACTTTTTCTTCTTTAATTTCTACCTCGGGCTTTACATTTTCCACGTGCGTTGATGACCTAATTTGACTTTCAATCATACTCACGCGCAGATTTCTGACCTCTCGATTCACTATCTCGAATTTACTTTCTACTTCACCCTTAACATCATCTATTATCGTTTGAGTATGGTGAGCTATTTCTCGTGTTGCAATACTTACGTCATAAATCTCACGAACACTTTGATCTAATTTCATGATTCTACTTTCGTGTTCTCCCACTTTTTCCTGCGCTCGCTCAGCTTTTTCATTCACTAAATCAACATCGGAACTTAAATCCTTAACTTTATTCCCAATCATTATAATACGTTCCTCAGTGTCTCTGACTTGATCTCCTAACTGATTAGCTTTAGCATTGACAAAACGTATTTTGTCTTCGTTATTTTTCACGTCAAGTTTAACTTCATCAACTTTTGTTTCTTGTACATTTAATTTCTCTTGAAACTGTGCTGACAGTTTTTCAAAGTTATCCGCACAAGTACGACTAACCCTGTCTATTTCATTTCTCATTTGCACTAACTCAGTCGACAGTGTCTGAATTTGCCCATCCATCCTACATTCTAACATTTCTAATTTACCTGTAAGATCGTTAGAAAACTTTTCTATCTGAGCTTGGGTTTCATTCACAGCACCATTAAGTGATTGCTTAGTGTCATTTACACTGTCATTAATTTTATTAATAGCTTCAAGCAAAGTTTGCAAACTCAAATTTTCACTTTCTGCCATGATTGCAAATTACAAATATACAAACACAACAAACACCAATAATATCTTCAAGTTAGCGCATATAGCATACCATGAGAAATAAAACCTGTCAAATATTACGCTTAGATCCTCTCCCAGATGCGACATTCGTTACGAATCAATTAATAAAAACGTGAATTATTATTAATTGACACGTCCCTGGAGGGAAACGCCATTCTGTTACGGTGAAGGGTTCGATCCGTGTACCTTTTCAATTGAGACTTTAGTCCCTGTGAAGGGCTTAGCCATTCTGTTACGGTTCTGGGTTCAAGCAGCATAATGCTGCATAGTACACACCGTCCTCAACCGGCCTCCGCGGAGAACTCCCTACTCCTTGCCCCCAAATAATACAGCTTTGTACCATTTTATTTGTGGGTTTGGAAAGTTTATTCCCGCGACGATCGCTTGAGAAAGGCGCAATACTCTTCACCGTTACGGTCCAAGTTCGGACGAACCATCTGAGCGATGACCTAAGGCGTATTACGAAAATAGACGAGAGTATCCCCTACTTTCATAAGTTTAACACAAGTTATCCAACAGTCACGTTCTCACCATGTCATGCAATCTGTGAAGGAAAAAACTAATAAAGTTATATATTACAGCGCCATTTATTAATATGAACTAACACTGAAACTGAAATATATAAACTCTCTTTACATTAGTAGCCCCATTCGTGTAGCGAATTCGTAAGTATACTTTTTATTACTCACTTCAACGTTTCTGTCCGCCATGGCTCAATGATGAATATGATCACATTTTTAAGTTAAACACTGAACATCCGTCGAATCCACTCACAAATATCGTCCTTTCTTCCAATTCGAGGGATTTAGTAGACAGTCATTCCAGGCGAATCCAAAGGCAGCGTTATTTTGTGGTTACTAATGAAATATCGACTTGTTTCGATAAAATTTAGTATTAGTTGCTGATTACATGTCCGTTGACTTCAAGAACAACCTGCCAAGTCCTTTTGTTTTTTACTTAATCTCTATACCACCACCTTGTTGCTATCCAATATTACTTAGGATCAATTAACTTTAATAATGCCTTATTTCAAAACTATCAAAACGTCAACATCAACAGCACTATTTTTGATGGATGATTATGCGAATTCACGAATATCAGAGTTTTCTTAATAAAGAATATTACTATTCGTATATTTCAAAACGTTTTGGGTTCAGGATTTAGTATTATTCTAGAAATTTTTGCTGAATCATGTATAACGCCCACACACTCCAACACACACACCAAGAAAACTAAAAGTTGCTTCTCTTTACTTTCCTCTTCTTCTTCTTCTATACTGTCTTTTAGCACCACTAGGCGGCAGCACGATCAACAAGAAGCATACGCCGCACAAAGTGCACAAATTCAGACGAACGTCGCATGACGCACCAACGCAGAATTCGCGTTTATATGGAAAGTATTTTAAGCAAAATTTTGGTACAGTTACAAAAATAAAAAAATCCAACTTTAAAACGGTTTTATAGGGAACTGAAAAATCTTTCCCATGTTATTTATATGGAACACCTTTTACACCCTCAAATTATTGAGCACTTCCTGTGGGGCTACAATGATTAAATTTGGCATGATTATAGCCTTCCAGGACTAACCGACAGGAAAATTGCCAAAAGTGAATATTTTTAATTTGTTAGGGGTCTAAAGGAGGATGAAGAAATTCCCATGCTATTTAAATTGGCGTTTTCTTGGGATACAAAATTTTATCATTTAGATAGTTGAAATAGGAGAAGAAACGATAGAATTGTAGGTTCAAGAGGTGCGAGGGCGTAGACAGAGCAAAGATAATGTGTGGGGGCGAAGCCCCCAGATGGGCAGATTCAGGAAGAGGAAATATGAAGAGCAAGTTCATGAAATTCACTGTTGGTCCAGAGGCCGATTGATAAGCAATGCGAGGCCATAGGCCGAGCAGACTCGGGGGCCTGAGGGCGGAGCCAAAGACTAGTTTACATATAAAACTATAACTCGGGACCATTTTCTCTGTCCTCCGTTGTGGCAATGGTTCACTGAATATGCGTAAGTCATCCTGAATTATTATTATTATATATCTTGTTTGTTTTGTAAGTCTAGAGTTTAGACAAATTAGGGCCTGAGACAGTAGGTCGTTATTTCAAGATTTTATCACGAGAAGAGAAGATGATGGTCCACCAACATAAGAATTTGGAAAATATTGTTCTCCCAAGATATATATAGGCCTATATATATATATATATAGTGGCGGATTCAGGATATAATCAAAGGAGGGACTAAACCATAGTTGACCGCTTTATAGGTTTGAAGTCAATTTTATCTACTGTATATCTGAGCGTCAAGGGGGGCTATAGCCGCCCTTGGATCCGCCCCTGTATCTATCTATCTATATATATCTATATCATATATATATATATATATATATATATATATATATATATATATATATATATATATATATAATTATATCATGAACACAATCTATGCTCTAAAATCCGTCTGTGTGCATTATATTCTCTGGATGAAATATTCTTCCAAAACTTTTTCAATAATGTTTAAATCTGCAAGCTAGCCTTCCGTCTATGAGTTAGACTTTCACCTCGAAACCAGGGTTGAAAAAAAAACATGATTTTTTTAAAAAAATCAAAAAGAACGTTTTTTATGTTTAAAACATTTTTTTTGTTTAAAACGTTTTAAACGTTTAAAACAAAGTACTTTGTTTTAAACAAAAAAAATGTTTAAAATGTTTATTTTGTTTAAAACAATAATCTCAGTACACATATATATTACATTTTTACACTTTTATGTATTGCTTGCCATCTACATTCAACCGCTAGATCAAATTTCGGGAACTTCCCTAATCTCGATCCGCCCAAATGTTCAATTCCGGAGAAAGAAATCGGGATTTTCCCGATATCCGTTCACGGAATATGTAGTTTAGTTTCTTTGTGTTACGTTTCACTGGTCGTCTGCATTCTTAATCTTTAAACGCCCATTGACGCAACTGCTATGTCAGGGCTTTAACCCTCAATGGCTCAGTCTTAAACCTCAAATTAAGGCTGGAAGATGGTATTAGTACTAATTTATTCCTGTAAGATGCAGCTTTGCTGGTGTGCATTTTATGTATATGGGAGGAGGGTAAATATAGTGTTCTTTGTGTGTTTTTTCAACAGTTTTTTTGGGGAGGCCGTTCCCCCTCTTGGGGGATAGATTCATAAAAATTGTTACGTGAAGCAATCAAGTAGGCCACTACATGGTAATATCGTGTATTTGTACTTCTTGCTTATATGGGGGGAGAAGGGAGGGGGCAAAGATAGCCAATTTTTGGAGTAAGTTTTTTGACGTAAAATACATTTATTTTTACAACAAACATCAATAGCTCAGCCTATAATTAAGCTAGAAAGATGATTTGGCACCAAAGTATTTTTGAGGGATGAAGCTTTCATTCAGTTGCATTTTGTGCACATAGGGGGTACGTATGTACGGCCCAGAAAGGGAGGATGAAGTTCGTTTTTTTAATTTTTCATCAATTTTTTTTCATCAGGTTTTCGCGGGTATTCCTTCCCCCTTTGTGGTACATCCATAAAAATTGGTATGTGAAGCAATGAGGTAGTCCCCTACATGATAGTAACCTGTATGTGTACTTGTTGTTTATAGAGGAAGAGGGGGTCAAATTTGGTTAATTTACATTTATTTTCGGGACGGTCCCATATAACACAAGATATATTTCACTGAAGTGGTCTAGAAGCATAATTCTTGTTCGTATACATGATGTGTGCAGCAAAAATGATTTTCATATGGACGTGGTACTAGTGGGGGAGGGGAGAGAATGTATAATTCAATGAATGTTTTCTGCGCATATATATATATATATATATATATATATATATATATATATATATATATATATATATATATATATATATTTGAAAATATTTCCTACATAAAACGAATTCATTACGCAATGGCAGCAATGGCTACCATTTCTTACATTATTGTCACAAGTATGTGGCCTATGCATTCATCATTTTGTCAGCGTAGGGTGGCCTGCAAGGGTTGCCAGGGCCCCGCAAAGTCAATATTTTCATATTCTTAATATTTTTTATGTCTGTTTTTTTTTACTACGAATACGGCGGGAATTTCACGCATGTTACCTCATTGGAATTTGTAGTCTATAAGCTTTCCAATGGTGTATAACTCATGACTTTGTGATAATTAGGGAGGTCACCAGAGCCCCGAACGTGAGAGTCTACCATTTTGTTAAAATCCCTGGCGGGGCGATAGAGATGTATCTTGAAAACTGTTTAGTTAAAATATGTCATTTGCTCCTTGTAATCTAGTCACTGCTCTTTTCTATGAGTTGTATTGTATTTGTCAGAGCATTTCTTCTAGCTTATGATGTGAGAACTCTTCATTATTATGGAAACGATAGTGTTCAAAAAATACCACAATTTTTGAATTTGTGAATTTGGATCTTAGAATAGTGTATAATGTGTTTAACCTCCGTTATTCTTGGAAATTAAGAAATGTTGAAATACTTCATTTGAATTTCTGTTGGTTTAGTTATATGCACATTGATGTGCAGAATTTCGTTCAGTAATTGCTGTTATAATAAGAATATAATAACTCTGCTTGTAATTTACTCCATGCACAAATCCTGCCGAGGATGGGTTGTTTGTTAGAAAATTAAATTAACTTACTCAATCTGATATTTTAGTTGTTTTAAACTGTTCAACCACCATCGAAAAAAACACGTTTAAAACATTTTGTTTAAAACGTTTAAAACAAACTGAATAAAACAACAGCCCTCGTTTTAAACATGTTTTAAACACTTGTTTTAAACATTTTGTTTTAAACATATCAACCCTGCTCGAAACTCGAAAGCTCTGTAGATTTAATCATTATTATTAGTACAATAATAATAATAATAATAATAATAATAATAATAATAATAATAATAATAATAATAATAATAATAATAATATATTTAAAGTCCTTAGCTTGAAGTAGCTTAAAAATGCTTCTCATTTTCCTCCCGGAGGGCATTTTAGAAAACAAGGAAAATTGCACTTTAGTTTTTGCACGTTTCTTAGAAGTGTAGTTTGCAAAAAGTGCAATGAATACGCTTTCGCACTCGTCACGTTTTATATTAAACCGGTTTACATACATGGGACTGTTGCCTAGCAGCGGTGGCGCTAGTGCTGACGGCATTTCTTGGAACTAAGTACAGTGGGATATGTCGAACGTTAATGAGAAGCTTGTTGAAGGTAGGTCGGCATTCTTTATACAGCTGACCACCACAAGCTGATGAGAGCGTCCGCTGACAGGTGACTTGTTAATTTTCATTCTGCCGAATTTGCTTTACAAGTGGTTTTCTGTGTGCGATTTTTTTTCATTCGTGCTGTTTTGGAATCATGCAGTGATATTCTTTGTGTATCGATTCGGCTCTGTTAAGAGTGCTCATCAGCTGGCTTCACGGAAAAAAAAAAGTGTTAGCCGGCGTTTTGAAGGATACGATCAACACGACAGTGACATCAGCATAAAGATCTTAGCAGCATGGCTCTAGACGAAAACACAAGGTAAGACTCTTTAGTTGTTCTTTATAAGCCTACATGAAGTACGAGTAGCGCACACAAAATTTTATCAAGAGGGGAGTTCAAGCTACCGATTTCATATGATTTACGATTTTTATTTACAAATCTTAATATGGTAAATATTTTTTTTTCATAATGTCGTGTTCAAGGAGGGTTACATCCGAAACCCCCCTTGCATACGCCACTACGTAGTACATTCGTGTATGCATTGCAGTAATATTTATTTTATTGAAATTTACGTTGTATTTATTCCCGTGACGTAATCAATGTAGAAATAGGAGCAAATTTAAGCTTTAGCTTCTTCTGACAATCTTAGTTCTTGTCTGTTACACAAAAGTCAGATTACTAAACGGTAGTATAGATTTAGAATTGCTTTGAAATATTTTCTTAAAATTATTAATTTATCGAAATCAGTGATTCTCAACCTATTTTCTATCACGACCCCATTTATCACTTCCTCTTGCTAGGAGCTTCTGTGTGTGGGATTTTTAATATACCTATTGCGAAGATTTCACGACATCCATCAATTCAATAATGGTAGAATATATATCTTGTATATAATGGATACAGTAACTTAACTGGAAGTGAATGGATTAAAACCAAATTTGGTCAGTTCATTCATCTTCCGCTTATTTTCGCGACCCCCAGGTTGAGAAACCATGATCTAGATGCTTGACAGATAGATGTAGCCCATGTGCAGTTTATGGTGCGGGTAATCCGGTGTCGATTCCCGGTGGAAGCCCATTCTGTTCGGATTCCCGCCTAGTTAGACTGTTAACTCCGTCTCCTATATAGCTTCGGTGTTGAAAATGACGTAAAAAACTAATCCAACCAACTAACCATGTGCGATTTACCAGTGGGATGGGTGAGAGTTGTTTGTATTGATTTAAAAATGGAAGAGAAAAATTCGGTGAGCTATGAGAGTTTCTCCACTGCACGGACAAATCTCTCTTCAGATCGTATTCAACATGAATTTCTAGTATTTTCGCTGCACTACTTTCATCCTGCATGTAGTGAAATCCCCACGGGGAAAAAAAATCTGAAACCATCACCGGCTATGTGAGACTTACGCCTACAGCTTAACGTGAGGATCTGAATCACATGAGTTCCCACCGAAGATCGAACCCGGTTCTGCCGCGCCAGAGGCGCGTATGCTAACCATATAGCCACGAGGTAGCTCTAAAGAATGAGTAGTACACGCCTTGAAATGAAATGTTTTTTGAAATTTTAGTTCCGTTCTTATTCCCAGTAAGCCACAGCAGACGAATGTGAACTACTTTGAAAGAGGCTACATAATGAATAATTTGATTGCTATAGAATGAATAATTTTGTTTCGCTTTCCTCGCGGCACACCAGCGGTTGGGAAACGCTGCTCTACACGGTATCTCTTGAATGAAAGGGAATTTGGAATTCTGTTCTTCTGCAGTAGATAGAGCAATTGTCTCGACAATGTTCTAAGGGGACTGGGGTCACAGTAGCTCAGTGGCAATGCGCTTGCCTCTGGTATGTAGGGTCCCCGGTTCGATCTCCGGCCAAATAAGTTTGTGGTGGACAACATCGTGTCCGTGGGTTTTCTCGGGGGGGGGGAGTACTTTCGTTTCCTGTCATATTATTATTCCAAACAATTCTTCCATATTCATTCACTTGCCTTAATCATCATCTCCCTTATCCTAAAGGACATAAACGTGGGACGTTAAACTGAAAGATTTCATTTAATTTCTTTTCGTCCAAATTCGTTAATGGAGTTAATCCACTAAGATCTTCACAGGTAATCGTGATTTTTACGCAGGGGCGGCTTTAGGATTTTAATTTTGGGTAGGCCCGCTCCTTTGCTTATGATTACAAATACACATTTGATTGATTAATGACAGTAGGAAACTACTTTTACACTAGTGGTTGATGCTGTTTGTTAAATAATTATTTAACATTAATATAAATACTGGAAAATATATTTACTCTTTATTGTATCTTTTAGCGTTTATATATTTTCCAAAATTTTGGGATAAGCCCGTTCGTTCATTCATAAATGTTTCGCGTAACGCTGATAATGCATATCTCAAAACATTTAAGATTTACGAATTGCGTAAACATTTTGATATTCTTAAACCTTACTATAAATAAAAGCCCACTCATTCCTTCATTCGTTTCACGTGGTCCTCCTTCCGTGTCGTCAAGAAATTCTAAACCAAGGCTATCCTGAATGTTGATTATAAATACAGTATATTATTTTGTATTTAGTTGCCAACAAGAAAGAATCCAAGAAGATAACTTATTATGTTCTTCTCATATGAATCATAGGCATCCTCACAGGATTTTGGAATACATGTACGCAAGACCTTAGAATCAGTGATGTTTTCAGATTTTCTCCGGGTGAGCACGATAGAATATATGGTTCCGGCAGGGAGGGGGGATTTCATGGCTCCTGGATGAAAATTCCTCCGCAAGCCACCACCTGAAATCATTGCTGCTTAAAATCAAGGATTGAATGTAATTCTGAATCCTTCTACTTACTATCAACATGCCTAGACACATTTTTTATTATTATTATTATTATATGCTCACTAAAATCCACAGAATTTCGTACACGCATATTTATTTTTCAAAAATTCATCCTTGAGGAATTAAGGGAAGTGTATGAATTCAATGGCATGTCATACCAAGACGAGTAAATTTTACCACCAGACGCTGACACCAGTGTACAGCCTCTCCTCCCGTTCTCAGTGGCCTCGTATAGCATAGCTCAAGTTTTTATTGCGAGCAGTCCCGGGTTCGATTCCCCGTAGGGTCACTCGGTCAAAAAAGTGTAAAAGCCTTTTCAGCTCAGTCATCTTGAGTGAGGTTTTCCTGGGTTTTCCTCATTCACACCAGGCAAATGCCTGAGTGGTATAGGTCCCACGCCGCTTCCTTCCTTCCCAAATCCTTTTTTCCTTCCCTTTCCTCGGATAGTGTGATCGCCGAGAGACGTCATCTCTGATACGTGACGGGCTAAATGACCATAGATGCCGATAGCCCAGAAATCTAATTCCTAATTCCTCCTTCCCAAGAAAATCACAAAAAGTTCGAAGTTTCAGGAGGATCAGCTTTCACTCCCCCTCCCCTCCTAGCTACAGGCCTATTAGAATCCAAAAGTAAAAATGGAGTGTTTTCTCGAGAAAGCAATACTCAAAAAGTCACTTTAGCATTTCGGAAGCCATGCAGACAGTTATTTTGGTTTGTGAGAATCGTTTAATTTTTCTCTTAGTTCATTTTTTGTCAATCTTGATAAATAAGTGTCCTTGATTATAAGGGTGAGACATTGACTCTGAAAACAACAGAAAAGCATCTCTGAAAACAATTGAACAATTCAAACCAAGCAATACAACTTCTGGAATCACTTTCGTCTGTTATAAATGGGAACACATCCAAGTTTTCAATGGCACTTGAGTAATTAAAAATGAAGAAAAAGAAAGCTCAAGTCATCATATCATACGTAAAGCTGAACTTGCATACCAAAGATAATGAACTCTTGTGAGGCAACGTAAAAGCCAGAAGTCAATCACAAGTGCTTGATAAAGTGAAATGAAGTATTATCAGAGGAGCGACGTAAAATTATCGAATGTTTGAAACGTTAGTCAGTAGACTGACAAAACACATTCATAAGCTAAAGAGTAAGACTGATTAATGTAATATTACCGGCCGGTTGTAACACGAGAGGAAGTTGTAGTACTTCGAAAACACGAAGCGGAAACCATCCTTACTAATATACAAAAGAACGCATTATGTGTGTATGAGAGAGAGAGAGAGAGAGAGAGACATTAAATTTTCACATAGAGCCAATAAAATGCGTATACAGGTGAATTATCACCAAATCTAATCACGTAGGAAGTAATTTTATTATTTTCGTTTCGAGAGGATACTGGAGGAGTCACACTTTCTGGGGGTTCAAAAAGTGTAGAGTATCACACCAGGCCTTCAAGTTAGAGAACCCAAACTACTACACTATATTGCAAGTTGCATACTATTCAGTTCATGTGGCGAATAGGCATTTTGCTAGTACAAGTTACAATGCCCGTCATCCCGTCTGCTTACACCTAGTACCCATTCAGGCACGTAGCCAGGGGGGTCCGGACCCCCCTTCGAGACCAGAAATGAAAAAATTAAGGAAGGATGAGACAAAATAAAATGAGAAAAAGAAAGATCAGCGTTAAAAATTAAAAAAAAAAAAAACTACATGAAGCTTTTGGTTACCCTTTCTTATGAGGAGATTTGTATTACTTGCAATACATGGTGGCGAGGTGAGCAAGATATCCTGGAAGAGTCATGGAATTTGAAATTTCTAGGAAAGTTACAGAATTCTCAGAATTTCTGCTACTAGTCAGGGAGATTTCAATCTTCCGAATGCCTAGTGCCGTTGAGTAACAGCGTGGACATTTTTTATAATAATTTTTCATCATCTCATCCTTGCAGTATCAAATATGTTATTTCAAAAACAATTTTCTACTACTTCTTTAACCTGTCATTTCGAACCGACAGTAGTTGACGGAATAATAAAAATAAAAATTTATGTGGAAAGAAGGTTCTATTAACATTTGATTGGACAGAGAAAGGAACGCAAATATTGTAAAATATTTTACAAGACATTATTGAAATACTTTTTACGTTATTGAAGTACTTTTTATAATAGTGAATATGTACTTTTTTTTATATAATAGTTAAAGTCATAATGAAAGGAAATTTTTTATATTTGAATACACAGAGGAAGGACGTAAATATTGTAAAATCTTTATCAATGCGTTCTTTTTTTTTTTTTTTTTTTACTCGAGATTTCTTCATAGTTTATTAAAATACTTACCAAGATATCCTAATTTTATTGTCCTAACAAACCAATATATGTTGATAGTAAAGTAGTTTAGATTGATCAAGCTCCTGGGCCTTCAGAATTTCATGTTACGCCCCCCCTCCCCCCCGTTACGAAATCCTGGCTAAACGAACCAATATACGAGGGCTATCCAGAAAGTAGATTACGTTTTCGTCTGTGTCCGCTAGGGGCGGGGCTAGCGCGGCCATCTTGGGGTCAGAGCGTTGCGCAGCTCAGTCGGCATCTAGCCGTGCTAGTGAGAGGTTCGTGCTGTGCTCCGTTAAGGTACTGTGACGGTTTGAAATGTCTGCGTTAATTGAAAATCCCGCGAGCTGCGAGGTGCGTGCAGTAATAAGGTTTCTGACAGCAAAAAACTGTAAACCGATAGAAATCTATCGGCAGCTGTGTGAAGTGTATGGGGACAACATTATCACTGAAGGTGGAGTGCGACAGTGGGTCATAAGATTTAAAAATGGCCGAACCAATGTTCACGACGAAGATCGAAGTGGGAGACCCAGCAAAGTGACTGCCGAACTTGTCGAAAAAGTCGATGTTAAAGTCCGTGAAAATCGAAAGTTCACAATAACGGAACTTTCTTTGAGTTTTCCACAAATTTCGCGAAGTTTGTTGCACGAAATCATCAGCGAAAAGCTTGGTTACCACAAGTTTTGTGCAAGATGGATTCCAAAAATCTTGACAGAGGACCACAAAAATCAGCGAATGGCTGCAGCGTTGCACTTTTTGGACGCCTACAATAAGGATGGTGACTCTTTACTCGATCGCATCGTTACTGGTGACGAAACATGGGTGAAACACGTGAACTGTGAAACGAAATTGCAATCAATGCAGTGGGGGCACACAGGTTCTCCCCAAAAACCCAAGAAATGCATGCAAACAATGTCGGCAAGGAAGATGATGGCGACTGTTTTTTGGGACAGAAAAGGTGTGATTTTGGTGGACTTCCTGGAAAGAGGCACTACAATAAACGCTCAAAGGTATTGCCAAACTCTGCAAAACCTCAGAAGAGCAATTCAAAACAAGCGCAGAGGAATGTTGAGCTCTAAGATCTTGTTGATTCACGACAACGCCCGGCCCCACACGGCAAATGTCACGCGTGAAGTTCTTGAATCTTTTCAGTGGGAGTTGTTTCCTCATCCGCCGTACAGTCCCGACCTGGCACCGAGCGACTTCCACCTATTCCCAGCAATGAAGAAGTGGCTGGCTATGCAGCGTTTTGATGACGACGAACAGCTGCAAGAAGAGGTAACGAAGTGGTTGAAGTCGCAGGCGGCCGAATTTTTCGACGAAGGAATTTCCAAGCTCGTACATCGCTACGATAAATGCCTTAATTTGAATGGTGACTATGTCGAAAAGTAGTATTTGTGTGTGGCTTTCATCTGTATATAATAAAATTTGTTTCCTATACTTTGTTGATTTTTTATTCCAAAACGTAATCTACTTTCTGGATAGCCCTCGTATGTTCCAGTAAAATAGTTTAGAGTGATCGAGCCCCTGGTGTGATGACCACAGTATTTCATGTCACGGACCCCCTTCCCTTCATGGAATTCTGGCTACGTGCCTGTACCCATTGGTCCATGAAAGTATAAAAGTTACTTGTGTTCCCTTCTCTCGACACGATTAACGAAAATACTTAAGTAATTTCACGAAAAAAAAAATTAACAGCTAATAAATCCCCATTTAAGACAGAGAGAGAATTCTAAGGTAAACAGTTTAAAAAGACACACCTCGACAATCTGAATAACTGCCGCTCTTCTTCCTCCGAAAATGGTACCAGTTGAAGAATTTCGTTCCGTTCCCTCTATTTCCATTAATAAATGAAACCCTATATAAAATGTACAGGATGATAGGTAAGTCACAGATTTCTAGGGTTTGTACTGACTAAAGTACATTTAGAATAGAAACACTCGTGTGGAAACCTAGCATTTGTCACGTAATTTTGAATCCAGTTCATTGTTTTACTGCACAATTAATTAAGTTACTGCAAATGTATTTAGGTTGTGTACCATATGTGAGTAGACCTAGGTAACAGTTAAATTGAGCATTACTTCAATAGGTAGAAGAGACGTTTCCTTAAATTAAGCATTACTTCAATAGATAGCAGAGACGTTTCCTGGCTGGTTTGAAAGCTTTATGTGGCTCATATAACAGGAAAGTTAGGAGCTATTGTCTTCGACGAGTGCTCTTTCACCTATCTAAAGAGTTTGTTGCAGGGCAGGAGAGAGAATTGCGCTCCTCCCCCTTTCCACTGAGTTTGAGATCCATACTTTTCAATCGATTGTATATTAATATTATATAGTAACTTTAAAATGTGAAATTGTTATGCCGGTGGAACATCTTCCGCCCCGCACCCTCTCTCCCACCTGGGAAAATCTGAAATAACACTATTTTTGCACGGTATTGAATTAAGATTAAACAGTAAATATAGCCAAAAACAATGCTTTTGGAAAATGCTCTAAAAAGAAAAATAGAAATAGTGATTTAGTGTTTGAGTGACGTTTCTTAGCCCTCGGCCGTAGGAAGAGCGCTCAATGCTTTTTTTTTTTTTTTTTTTTTTTAAAATAGCAAATTGCAATTTTGCAGTGCGAGAAAGCATTTAGCTGACTCTCGATTTTGACATTTATGCTATTTAGAAGTGTATATAAGGAAGACAATTTCGCGAGGGTTTACTACAATCGTAAAACATTTAAAACGTTAAGTGCTATGAAATTTTGTACTCTGAATCTATATACTGGAGGTAACAATATCCATAGAGGTCGGGCAGATATGTAACCTGCATCACTGTAGTTTTCTGCAGATTTTTAATTTCTTTGCGGATATTCGTGAATAGACAGAGATTTTTGGTGATCATTCTCCGAAGCAAAGTAAATTACTAACTTCCCCTGCATTAGAATGTGAATAACCTTTCCTGACGGTTAATTGCCAGAGTAAAATTGTTTCATTGGATTTTTTTTTTTTTCGATCGTCCTGTCATTTTTCTTTAAAACTGTCAAGAGGGACAGTATAGTTAGGTCGTATGCTGTTTATAAAAGTAACTCAGCCTACCGTAAAGAAACTTGACATGGAAATACTGCAGATGTTGACTTTTTTTTAGTAAGCATGTGAGCTATACATATGTGTAGACCTTTGATGTCATCAAGATTAGTGGTTTTAAACTCAGTTAAATTTTTGAAGAAAAATCAGTATTTGCTGTTCAGAATGAGAGTTAGGAGGAAGTACTTTGGGAAAAACCTGTTAAATGTTTTAAGTAAAACGGATTATGTGCTTTAACAAAGATTTACTAAAATCAGTGAAGGGGGCGATTTTTTGTTCGCAATCGCGAAACTCGTTAGAAGATAATTTACTTCAACATATTATTAACATTATTATTATTATTATTATTATTATTATTATTATTATTATTATTATTATTGAGTATTCTGACTTTTGGCGGTTCCAAAGACTGAGTTTTTTTTCTTACGTTTGGGCCTGGAAATGTTTCTTCCACGTTTCTCGATCTTCAGCTTCCTCTTTTAACTCCCGATAGTTTCATCTACTCTTCAAATCATCGGTCAGTTGTGTTCTTGTTCCCATTCCGTGCTTTCCTTCCGTTTTTCCTTCTATGGCGATATCAAGAAGACAATTTCTTCGCAAGATGTTCAATCCAATTAGCCTTTCTATGAATCATGCTGGCTAGAAGCATACTCTTCTCTCCTATCCGTTTTAAAACCTCTTCGTTTGTTACTCTCTCTGTCCATTTTATCATTTCCATCTTCCTCCAACACCACATTTCGAAGCTTTCTAACTTCCGTAATGTCCAAGTCTCTAAACCATATAGTCCAATGCTCCATATATAACATTTGACCAACTTCTTTAGTCCAATATTAAACCTGCTGGTTAAAGAGTGATCTTTTCTAGTTGAATGTTTCTTTGGCTATAGCAATTCTTGATCTCTTTAGGTGCGGTAAGAGTCTCTTGTCAAGGAAACTTCCCACTAGTAACTAAAGTAAAGGTTCCCTAATTTAGAGAGACACGTCGTATGGAGGCCTAAGTGCTCTGTGTGTGTGTGTGTGTGTGTGTGTGTGTGTGTGTGTGTGCGTTGGTGAACCCGCCAATCTTTGTAGGTCGATCGGCTACAGAGCAGCACTCTGAGCAATTTTTGCAAAGCGAGCATTTTTTAGTGGTTGCTCGAAAAGTTTTTTACTTTTAACGCGTGCAGGACCATTATAGGGGCCCCCCCGCGAGTTCTTTTGCCTCCGCTCGTTTATACGGATACAGCCGGTTTGTGTGTGTAAAGTGTGTGCTCAGACTGAAAAATTTCGTTTCTCGATCGGTGTGTATTCCGACGCAGTGCCATCTACGTGTGTATTCCAAGCAGGAACTAGAGCAATTCAAACTCCCAACGGCTGCGTTCACCATTGTTGCCAATCAAGTATTTGTTGAAACGTTAAAGAAAAATAGCAACTATAGCAAGGAATTTTTCACAGTAAGAACTCGGATATGAATATTACGTAAAAATAACCCTATGCCTAAAATGAGAGGGAGAGGGGAGCTGAGGAGATCTGAGGAGAGGGAGAGGGGAGGGAGACGTGTGTATATAAAAATATATCTATATATATAAAATTGAAAATCACTATGTTTATGACTTTAAATCTGCTGAACCGCTTGATCGATCTCGATCAAATTTGTAACATGGATGAGGTTCAAGGCCGGGCTGGTTTTAGGCTATTCACTTGGATGGTAAAAGTGAGGGGGGAGGGGGAATGAGTATAAAAATAAATAAAACTTAATAACTCCCGAACCACTCAACCGATCTTGATCAAATTTTCAAGATAGATTAGGTTTAGGCCTGGGATTTTTTCTATAATTTTAAATTGACTGAGCAACGTATGGGAGGAGAAGGAGGGGGAGGTATATAAAAATCAATTTATATAAGACTGAAAGTGACTATTTTTGTAACTTAATAAATCTTGAACTATCCGACCGATCTCATTCAGAGTTTCAACATACATGAGATTCGGATCTGGAAATATTTTTGTAATTTCACTTTAACGGTAGATTCTAGGGAAGGGGGTGGGGAAGGGGACATGAATAAAAATTAATAAAACTAATAACTTTTGAACCACACAACCAATCTCGATCAAATTTTCAACATGTATGAGGGTCGGGCCTTGGGTGATTTTTATCGTTTCACTATGACGAGCCAGTATAGAGGAGGGGGAGGGAGAGATATATGTAAAAAAAATAAAAATGACTGTCTTTGTGACTTCATCACTTTTGAATCACCCGACCAATCTCAATCAAATTTTCAACATGCATAAGGTTCGGATGTGGAAACATTTTTGTAATTTCACTTTAACGGTAGATCCTAGGGAAGGGGGTTGGGAGGGGGACATGAATAAAAACTAATAACTTTTGAACCACCCAACCAATCTCGATCAAATTTTCAACATGTATGAGGGTCGGGCCTTGGGTGCTTTTTATCGTTTCACTATGACGAGCAAGTATAGAGGAGGGGAAGGTGGAGATATATGTAAAAAAAATAAAAATGACTGTCTTTGTGACTTCATCACTCTTGAACCACCCGACCAATCTAAATCAAATTTTCAACATGCATAAGGTTCGGATGTGGAAACATTTTTGTAATTTCACTTTAACGGTAGATCCTAGGGAAGAGGGAAAGGAGGGGAACGTATGAATAAAAACTAATAAAACTAATAACTTTTGGACCACCCAACCAATCTCGATCAAATTTCCAACATGTATCAGGGTCAGACCTTGGGTGTTTTTTATCGTTTCACTATGACGAGCCACCATAGGGGAGAGGGAGGGGGAGATATATGTAAAAAATAAAAATGACTGTCTTTGTGACTTTATCACTCTTGAACCATCCGACCGATCTCAATCAAATTTTCAACATACATGAGTTTTCGGGCAGGGATTAAGGATACTCACTTTGACGATGCAACGTAGGGGAGGGGGAAGGAGGAGAAATTTAAAAATGATCAAAATGACCAATATTAGTGTTGAATCCATAGTTTTCGGGATCGATGAGAGAAACAGTGACACTTCTGATGCTGTAACAATCCAAGTTCAGCCCTGATAGTTGAGGAGGGGGAAGTTGCAACGTAGGGGAGGGGAATAAACATTAAAAATGATCGGAAATGGCTAATATTAGTGTCGAATCCATAGTTTTAGGATTTGCTGAGATTAACAGTGACAATTTTGACGCCGTGTGCCGCAGCACGGTTGAGGGGAGGAGGAGTTGTATATAATAATGATTGAAAATGACCAATATTAGTGTCTAATCCATAGTTTTCGGGATCATTATGATGAACAGAGACATTTCCGATCCGGTTTAAATCCAAAATCAGCTTCACAAGTTGAAGAAGGGGGAGAAAGTGATATATTAAAAATGGTCGAATATGTCCACTATCAGTAGAATTTATAGTTTTCTGGGTCGCTTAGATGAGCAGTGATACTTTTGATCCCGTTTAAATTCAGATTCAAACCTTTAACTTGGTTGAGGGGGAGTAAAACGTTTAAAAATGGTCGAAAATGACAGATATTAGTGCTCAATCCACATTTTTGTGGTCGCTCAGATGGACAGTGATACTTCCGATGACATAGGCCGCAACAAGGGGGAGGGGGATATAATGATTCGAAATTAGTGTTGAATCTATAGTTTCTGGGATCGCCGAGATGAACAATGACACTTCGTATGGTGTTAATTCCAAATTCAGCCGCGCGTCTTCTGAGAGGGGGAGAGGGAAACAAAAAATAACCCATATTAGTGTCGAATCCATAGTTTCCTGGGTCACTGAGATGACCGGTAACACATCCAATGCCGTGCCGCATAACATGAAAGAAGAGGAGGGGGATATATATATATATATATATATATATATATATATATATATATATATATATATATATATATATATAATGTTCAAAATTATCCGACACTAGTGTCTGATCCGTAGTTTTTAGGGTCGCTGAGATGAAGAATGACACTTCCGATCCCGTTTGAAACCAAACTCAGCCCCGTAGCTTGGGAGATAATGAAATGATTGAAAATGATTAATATTAGCGTCGAATACGTGGTATTCGGAATCGCCGAGGTGATCAATAATCTTTCCGATGCCGTTTAATTCGATGACATTAAAAACGAAAACAGCATATTTCACGGGTACAGAACACATGAGACACGGAATTGTGCATTTAAATTTTCATTTCACCCAGCGAAGCGGGTATATACTAGTAAAACCTCATAACTTTGGAATCACCAAACCGATCTCATTCAAATTTTCAACATGGATGAAGTTCGAACCTGGGATGACTTTTATCGTTTTACTTTGACGGTCCAATGTAGGGAGGGGAAGAGGGTGTATCAGACCACCAGTCTTAGACATTTTTCTCAGCTTCTAGTGCACGTAGACGCTGGAAACAAAAAATGAATGACCAAATGGTACATGAAGAATCAAATGGTGATACTTCCATATCCAGTGGCGTAGCGGGAATACACCAAGGGGGTCAACACCAAAATTTTTAATGGAAAATGGTATCAATTTCGATTTTTTAGAAGTAATATTGAAAAAGAATTAACTTTTACGGGAAACACTTTTCGTTAAATTCTACGGTTTCGGATCTACGTCTATTATTTGTTGTATTGCTACTATCAGACAACCCGGTAAACTCATTTTTCTGTTCATAGTGCACGGAGACACTTCAAACAGAAAATGAATGACTAAATCGTATCTGAATAATAAAATGGTGATACTCCCATATCCAGTGGCGTAGCGGGAATGCATCAAAGGGATTAACTCCAAAATTTTTAGTGGAAACTGGTATCAATTTCGACTTCTTTGAAAGTATTACTGATAAAGAAACAACTTTTACGGGAAACACTTTTCGTCATATTCTACGGTTTGGTATCTACTTATGTTATTTGTTGAATTGCCACTTCAGACCAATTGCCATCTCAGTCTTTTTCCTCTGTTCGTAGTACACGCAGACACTTCAAACAACAAAAAACTGAATGACCAAATCGTACGTGAAGAATCAATGGTGATGCTTCTATATCAATTGGCGTAGCGGGGATACATCCACGGTGGTCAACTCCAAAATTTCAAATAAAAATTGGTATCAATTTCGATTTCTTTGGAAGTATTATTGAAATAGAAACAACTTTAACGGGAAACACTTATCGTTAAATTGTGCGGTTTGGGATCTACGTCTGTTATTTGAAGTTGAATTGCTACTATCAGTCCACCGGCACAGGCATTTTTCTCTGTTCGTAGTGCACGTAGACACTTCAAAAAAAGGATTGAAACTGGACCAGTAGTGTGCGTTGTGTATGCTGACATCTCCATTACTCTTGAAGGCTGCTACATCCGTCCACAGAATGTCCCGGTGGAAACATGGGTTTCCTGGCACTCATCCACTGACAAAACTAGACGGATATGTAAATCTTGTTCTCGGAGTTCCTGATTCAGATGAACATGGTCAAAATGGAGCACGTTGTTCAGCAGAATCCTCCAAACCGTCATGTTGCTTATCGCAGCATCCCTGGCGAATCGTGTTTTCGAGATTTGGGGAACCACATGGACTGCAGCAAGGATGCCGGGAGACCGTTTATCCTAAACACGGCGCCTGATCTGCTGACGTCTTTTGTGTTGAGAAGGGACATGCCCAGTCCTCTGCACACCAAGTGCAAGACGAAACGCTTTCCTCGACTGCCCAGCACGATTGAGAAACCGTTGATCATATAGCCGCGCAGCCTCGCGATAATTCTCCCGACTTCACTCAATACTATTAACATATCAAAAGCTACGATATTCGAAAACATCGTTTGAGTTCCCACAAGCACACGAAATAATAGGCAATAGGAGCCGAAATCAACAAACATTCAACACTTTATCTTTCAACTACAAACAACAAATATTCAACTGTTTTATATCAGAACTTTTTTTCCGTTTTCTTCTCTTCTTCTACTTTGTCAGATGGCACTTCATTAATGTATTTTTTCGCTACTAATAACCATCATACAAAAATTTCTCCCTTTTCACTCCTTTTTGCAGCTGCTTTCCCTCTTAACCCCCGTCTTCACCTGTATCTCATTCTTATGTGCAGGTGTAGCTTTGGCGCACGACATTTTGAACTATTTACATGTAAAATTCAATTCTTTGTATGGATAGGCATGTTTATAAGGAACAAATGGCGACAGAATGAAATGCAAAGTAATACTCTGTATTATATTAATAGGTTTACAAGTGTAGTGTTCTAGTATAAAATGATCACAAGTGATTTACGCCGGATATAATAAGTGAGTGTATATAAAAGATGGCACTATTAGATGTTATTTTCCACTGACAGCATATTTTTGCACAATGTAAAAAACCTGTATTTTATATGTTCAAGTGTAACGTTACTGGAAAAAAATTACAAGTGCTATTGAAATTCGTACCATTGACAAAACCCATTCCTTTTCATCTTGGCTTGCGCACATATCCCCGACTGCTGACAGACTTGTTCCTTTCGGACGCACTCCCGCGCTAGCGTACGGACCCACCAGCTTTATTCTTCTCTGACCTGAGTGGATAGCATTCGTGTTTTAATGGCCACCTAAGGCAGGTTGGTTTGAGTTTTTGCACTATAATATTTAATTATTCATCCCTGTATTTTATCTATGCCAAGTGAGACATTTTCATGTCGCCAAGGGAAACCTTTTAGGGGATAATAAGAAGGAAATTAGTAAAAGAATTATAAGTTTTAACAATTGTTTCTAGTGGTGCGCCAAAAGTAAACTTGTACGCATTCCTTTTCTCTCTGACTCTTTTTCACCTGTGTCTCAACGTTTGCTTTAATTCTTCAGACTTCCATCCATCATCTTTTTGTATCATTTCTTTATACTTATCCTCTACATCTTTTTTCTTGACTAATCCCTTTATATCTTCGCCTTCTCTTTTATTTTTGCACATTCTTATTATTTTACTATCTACATTTCTGTATTGTTTTCTTCTGTTTCTTTCTTTCGTAACTTTATTTTCTGTTCTCACCTGTTTACCATATTTGTTTTGGACTTCTATTATTTGTATTCTTTCCTTCTATTATTGTTGACCTTGTACGTATTCCCTGACTCATACTAAGGTATTCCATTTCTACTACCTGTTTGTCGGTGTGTCTACAGACCTGATTCCTCTGTTATCGATTTTCTGGTTCAAGATTCTCGTGTTTAACCTCTGAATTTCGTTTTACCAATTAAATTCGATTAATTACTAGTGAACATATTTTCTTCTCTGTATTGGCTACCTGAATGGAGCTTAACATAAAATCTCCACTGAACTAAAATTTCGTTCATCTTCTACATTCGTATTTGCTTCTGTCATCTAATTCTTCTGTAATTCAGTAAGGATGAAGATCTTGTCTTCCTTCTGAATATCTTCATCAGGCAACTCATTGATTCTTCTTATGTACTTATTTGTATACCTTTTGGACAATATTGTGCAAAATGATTATATTCGTTGCAATTTCTACATTGTGCGCTCCTAACTGAACATTGATATTCAAAATGTTTCCCACATACTAGTCAACCATATTGATAACATCCATATTTTCCTGTGATTGTTTCAGAACGAAACCTATTGATTTTATGTAGTTTGTCTTGGTAGATTTTTGTACCTTTCGTTGATCTGTTGCGGCATTCAGTTGTAGCGAAAAAAAAGTGCTTTTGTACACTGATTTAACAATGCACATCGCATAGATATAGCAAATCATGTAGCATTGCTGGAAAGGGAAATAACCTTGTTTTGTGAATTTTATCCAAGAGTAGAAAAAATGAATCTAGCTGCTCTCACTTTATTATTGATCTTCATTTGGGCCTAATTATCTGTTCTATACTAGCAGCCTGTGTTAAATGGATACAAAATCTTTGAAAACATGGTCGTCCCTGCATCAGGAATCATAAAATTCGTAGTGGCGTAACAAGACGGAAGAGTGATGTAAGGGAGCACTGCCTCCTCCAATTTCAGGAGGGGAGTTGACTGGTGTCCAACTTTTTGTTTTGCACAAATTAGTACCTAACTCAAGAGTGCTAAGCATTTTCTGAAAGTAAACCTGGCAAGATAAACATGTATTAGTTTACATTTTTATGGGAAAGGAGGTAGCCCCAGACATTTTAACACATTGAAGTGCCTCTTGGTAAAAAGATATAAAATTGCCACGAAATAACCCTGAAATATGGAATGTGAACTTTATTAACAAACTGAAGATATCGACATAAATGCCAAAATAATGAAATAAACAAATGACAACACAGATCGCTAAATTTAACATATTTGGAATATTGGCGAGCACTAACGAACACGTAAGATAATTGAAAAACATCATATTCTACACATAGAAGGAACAATAAGAAAACCTACCCACGAAGCTAACAATGGTAACGTGTGCAATGATATCTGTTGATTTAATTGAGGTGCCGTTTCATGTACCCAGCCATCGCAGAATTCACACAACACCCAGCCTTCATTGAACGTTTCACCACAAATTATGAATTCAGTTATGCTTTCCTGTTAATATTTTCTCGTAGTCCGTGTGGTGGTTCATTAGCTTCTTGTTACGTTACTTTGCTACTTCGTTTACTGAAGTCACTTTTTCTTTCAATTTGCTTCATATGGTATCGAAATTACCCAGTTCTGGTGCGTGACGCTAAATGCCTCTTGCGATTTACCGGCAATGATTATAACTGTTCACTAATGGAGAGCACTTTACTAGTTGATGAACGATAAGATTCTGATTTCTCGGGCATATGTGGAGAACATAGATTCCCTGCAGACGATAAACAAGAAGTACCCCCCTTTTCCTCAACCCCTACCGAAGTTGAACATTGTGGGTGTTCACAGGTAGGTCTAGTGTATCACCTTACGACACGCATCAAGTTTCTGGACAGATAGTTGTGTCTGTAAATATCTGAGGGTTAAGTAAATATATTCCGGTGCACGCAAATCTATTGAGAGCAGTGTCCATGCGACCCACGTTTCAATATGCCTCTGAAACAAGTTTAAAGCCGTAAATTAGTTTGAAATAAATAATTGCTAGCTTATTCTCAGATCAGTGCTATGGTTGCAACGAAAGTAATGTTTTTGCCTCTACCGAAATCGATGGTGATAAGTAGCTTAAGATTAAAAGATAAAATCTTCTATCCCACAACGGCCTAGGGTGGTGATTTAAAGGATATCTTTCTTACTCATCGTAGTTTCAGGAGATAGTGTAGTTGTATCTCTTTGTTTATTGCAGCCTCTAGGGTAGGTAGTTAAAGAAATACTCCTTTGCCTATTACGGCTTCAGAAGTTGGATTTGAGGAAATCTCCGTAACACAAAACGATGTCAGGAATAGTTTAAGAAGATTAGCGACAAGCACTGGAATTTATTCTTCTGTCCATTTGAGATCTTCTTTTATGGCTGTCCTCTGAAGGGGAAGTTCGTGAGGAAAGGGTTGACCATCTTCGATTTCCTTCGGAACAACTTCGCGTCTTTCTTGTATCCTCTTTCCACCGTCTGTTGGTGATTATGTTTTCAACAGGAAACACGTGCTCGTTAATGAAGCATGCTTTATGGTAGTTGCCTACACCTGAGGCACGGAACCCTACAGCTCCAACACCAGGAACAGAATCCATAAGATCATTTGAAAAATACAAATATTGCTATGGAAACATTTGTTAAAAAGATTCTATTTTCATGGCAAAATCCTTATGTGCCAGTAAGTAGGAGCATAAGCCCGTAAAACTTTGCAAAATTCTCTTTTGGTGGAATCTTGAATGCTGTTTTTTGGTTTCTTGGAGAGATTTTAATAGAATTGCCTGATACTAAATATCCGAGAGCATTCAGCTCTGACTAAAATAAATTTGTCTTAAGTGAAGCACAAATATTTCTTAATTTTTAAAATAAAATTCCGATAGCTATTGTTGAAAACTGTAGCCTCTTAGCACGATGTTATCGACAACAAGATCTTATTCGTTAATCAACGTAAAATCATCCTAGTTGCAATTAAGAGAACTTGCGTGCTAGTTTTATGACCCATCACACATATGAGAATTTTGTAAGATTTTCTTGTGTGATTGACCTCGAAGGTCATGTATCAGGGGCTTTTCGGATGGAGCAAGATTTGGTGGTAGCTCGAGGAGAGATCTAAGGTCGTTATGTGTTTTTGCCTTTCAAAGTGTTTAACACATATTCAGTTTGGCATGGCACCCATAGATATGTATGTTTTACGCTGCTGTAAATTCAAAAAAATTCTAAAGGCGTTCGTATTTAGTTTCTTGGAAATATTCTGTGGCGAGGTGAAGTTATTATCAACTGTGGGTCGTATAATTCTAGTATTAATGAGTTCTTGAATTTGTCTGCCTGATCTCGAACATGCATTGGAACATGGAGATTTGTTCTGAAACACTGCCGATTTAGGAATTCTTATTTTGTGATTGTAGCCCCTGTAATATCCAATGCCGTTCGGAGTGTATAAAATATTTTTATATTTGCATAATAACTCGTGAATGGTCTTTTTCTGCGACTGGTCTAAATTAGGATATCAAAAACAGCAATTTAATTTTTTATCTATACTTCAAAGAATTGTCAACCTCCTCTTTTTCTGTAAATTTATCCTTCTATAGAACTCGCTTCCATTGTTGCAAAATATTAGTCCTGACATGCCACAAGATCCACCATTGCCGTACTTTTCCTCCTGTAATTATTCAAGAGACTGAGCTAATATATTTATGTATACACAAGTACAGTGCGACAATAATATACGGAATTGAAGCTTTTGCAAAAGAGAAATGAAAACTGCACCGAAAGCAAATATGTCTATGAGTTTCTTCGTGGCTAAGCGGTTATTGCGCGCGCCTTTGGAGTTGGAGACCCGGGTCCGATTCCCGGCAGGAGAACATGTGGTTCGGATTCCACGTTAAGCAGTAGGTTCCGTCTCATATATCCTCGCTGCTGAACTCTAAATCAACTCAAATGAAAGTATATGTCTATCAAGTGCATAGCGCAAATGTCAGTGGTCGAGCAGTAACAGAGTTACACATTATTATTATTATTATTATTATTATTATTATTATTATTATTATTATTATTATTATTATTGAATAGAATGTTACAGTTAGGTTTTGTTCCCTGAAGTTGGGAAAGTCAACTACGAAATTTCATAGGTAGTTATATAATGCTTATATGAAGCATTATGTAGCATTTGAGTTCCGCAATACCTGGTAAGGTCAGTGATTGTTTGAAGCATGCCGGTAAGACAGAAAACCGAGAGAAGAATGGTGCACACGTAGAAGGCACGGATCAAGTTTTGTTAGTCACTAATTTTGGATTCAAATCGTCCCGCTATTCTCTCATTAAATTAACAGTTGAATCCTTTGGGAGCAAATGTATGGATTTTATGGAGAGATCGAAGTAGAAAAAATTCTGTAGGAGTACTGTAAGTATGTCAAGACAAACGGATGAAAAAGTTATCAAAAAAGTGAAGGCACAGATTATTGCTAACCATTCGCATTAAAAATGACAACATTGCATATTAGTATAAGCTATGGTTTGTTTCATAGTTACTACGGCTAAAACAGTAAAATATATAAATTGATTGGATTAGTCAAATATGTTATAATATTTCAGAGAAACAGAAATTTTAAGTGATACAAGATTACGACGTTCAATAGTATATTAGTCATAGTATATGAACTAATAGTACATTAGTTCAATAGTATAATAGTATATTTGTGTGTTGTTGCTAAGTGTTAACGCAAGTAACATGATAATGTCTTAACCTTTTAAAATCCTTTCCTTGACAATTTTAAACTTACTGCCTTTTATTGTTTTATATTCTATCTTGTTTTGCAGTATTCTTGTCGTTTAGTACTTCATTTTCCACGTTATAACAAAAATATTAAATTCGATGGTACGAATAATTGAGTTGATTTTGAATTTAACGTCCCTTTCAGCAGCAAGGCTATATGAGACTTGACCTACTCATTAACATTGAATCCAAACCACATGAGCTCCCGTCGGGAATTGAATCCGGGTCTCCCACCTGGTATGAAGAATGTATCTTGTTTCTTGTTTCTTGTAGGCATATAATATTGTTCTCCCGCTGGTCTTGTAGCTAGCATGACCTTCTTTGGTCACATAGTCTCATGGTAGCATTAATAAAATATGAACTATTATTGTGGTTCTGATTCCACCTTCACCTATAAGTCTTCGTCTATTACAGCCTCGGTGCTGAAAAGAAACACTAACCTTCATCGAACAAACAAACAAATATAACCCTACTTTAGTCTCGAAATTCCAATTTAAAATGAAATGAAATCTTACAGTTTAACGTCCCACGTTATGCCGTTAGGTTAAGGGAGGCGGTGATTAAGATAAGTGAATGACGATGGAACAATTAGTGGAATGAGAATGTGGAAGGAAATGGGAGTACTCCGAGAAAACCCATGGAAACGATGCTGTCCACCACAAACTAACTTCTCCGGGGATTGAATCAATGTGCTATTTCATTTGAAATCAAATGAAATTTCTAGTTTTATATCCCTTGATTATACTTTATAGCTTATAACAGACGGGTGATTAATGAGACTGAATGATTATGAAATAATTGGTGGAAAGGAAATGTGGAAAGAAACTGGAAGACCCAAGAAAGTCAACAGCATTAATCCATGTGTTTCATTTGCTACAAAGTTAACTAGTGTTTAAAGCAATTGCTCTAATCGCACTGCTCACGTTTACTCACTGAACTCACATTTTACACATTTTACACACATTATCTTTGTTTGTTTGTTAGTGTCTTCGTTTGTTACAGTTACACGTTTTGCAAATACCCAGTTGGTTTGGGTGCTCATTTGTACGCATCCAGTCATGGACGAGATATTGCATTCTGATGCCTCTGGGAACGTAGCTCTATTGCCGACGCAACTTTTGGAAACGTATCAGGAAAGTAGCTTCAATACTAAAGTAGATATGAATGCATTCTCGGTTTTCCTATGGCCCAGCTCGCATACGCCTTTTGTAGGGTAGACAAACAGGGGTGTGTGTGTGTGTGTGTGTGTGTGTGTGTGTGTGTGTGTGTGTGCGTTGGTGAACCCGCCAATCTTTGTAGGTCGATCAGCTACAGAGCAGCACTCTGAGCAATTTTTGCAAAGCGAGAATTTTTTAGTGGTTGCTCGAAAAGTTTTTTACTTTTAACGCGTGCAGGACCATTATAGGGGCCCCCCCGCGAGTTCTTTTGACTCCGCTCGTTTATACGGATACAGCCGGTTTGTGTGTGAAAAGTGTGTATTCAGATTGAAAAATTTCGTTTCTCGATCGGTGTGTATTCCGACGCAGTGCCATCTACGTGTGTATTGCAAGCAGGAACTAGAGCAATTCAAACTCCCTGCAGCAACGTTCACCATTGTTGCCAATCAAGTATTTGTTGAAATGTTAAAGAAAATTAGCAGCTATAGCAGAGGAATTATTCACAGTACGAACTAGGATATGAATATTACGTAAAAATAACCCTATGTCTAATTTTTTTTCGTTTGAACTGAGGGGAGGGAGAGGTGTATATATATATATAAAATCTATATTATAAAATTGAAAATGACTATGTTTGTGACTTAATCTCTTGAACTGCCCGACCAATTTCGATCAACTTTGCAACATAGATGCGGTTCTGGCCTGGGAGTCTTTTTAGCTGTTTACTTTGACAGTAGAACTTAGGGGTGGGGGAGGAGGGGGGACGTATAAAAAATAAATAAAACTTAATAACTCTTGAACCAAATGACCGATCAGGATCAAATTTTAAATGTAGATGAGGTTTGGGACTGGGATGACTTTCATCATTTCATTTTGACGGAGAACGTAGGGGAGGGGGTGGAGGGGGAAATTTATGAAATCAATAAATATAAAAATAAAAGTGACCATGTTTGTGAATTAATAACTTTTGAACAACCCGATCGATCTCAATCAGATTTTCAACCTATATGAAATTCAAACCTGAAGTTTTTTTATCATTTCATTTTGACAGTAGATTGTAGGGGAGGGACAGGGGGAAGGGGAAATATATGAAAATGAATAAAACTTAACTCTTGAACCACCCTACCGATCTCGATCTAATTTTCAACATAGATAAGGTTTGGGTGGGGATGGTTTCTTCATTTCACTTTTACAGTACAAAGAAGGAGAGGGGGAGGGGAGGGGACAGATATATAAAAATAAATAAAACTTAATAAGTCTTGAACCACTCGACCGACCTTGATCAAACTTTCAACATAGATAGGGTTCGGGCATGGGATGTTTTTATCATTTAACTTTTACGGTGCAACCTAGGGGAGGGGGAGGGAGGAGATATATAAAAAACAATTCATATAAGACTAAAAGTGACTATTTTTGTAATTTAATAACTCTTGAACTATCCGATCGATCTCAATCAAATTTTCAAGATACTTGAGGTCCGGATCTGAAAACATATTTGCAATTTCACTTTAGCGCTAGATCCAGGGGGAGGGGGACGTATAAATAAAAACTAATAAAACCTAATAACTTTTGAACCACCCAACCAATCTTGATCAAATTTTCAACATATATGAGGGTCGGGCCTTAGTTTTTTTATTGTTTCACTTTGACGAGCCAACGTAGCGGAGGGGAGGGGGAGATATATATATGTAAAAATAATACAATAAAAATGACTGCATTAGTGACTTCATCACTTTTCAACCACCCGACCGATCTCAATGAAATTTTCAACATACATGAGTTTTGGGGCAGGGATTGCTTTAGGTTATTCAGTTTCACAATGAAACGTATGAAGGGGGGGGGGGAGAAATTTCTAAATGATCCAAAATGACCGAAATTAGTGTTGAATCCATAGTTTTCGGGGTCGATGAGAGAAACAGTGAAACTTCTGATGCTGTTTCAATCCAAATTCAGCCCTGATAGTTGGGGAGGGGGAGGGTACAACGTAGTGGAGAGGAATAAACATTTAAAATGATCGAAAATGACTAATATTAGTGTCGAATTCATAGTTTTAGGAGTAGCTGAGATTAACAGTGACAATTCTGATGCCGTGTGTCGCAGGAAGGAGGAGGGGAAGGGGAGCTATATAAAATAATGATCGAAAATCACCGATATTATTCGTGTCTAATTCATAGTTTTCGAGATCATTCAGATGATTAGTGACATTTGCGATCCGGTTTAGGTCTAAAATTAGCCCCGCCACTTGGGGGAGGGGAAGAAAGAGATATATAAATATGATAGAAAATGGCCACTATCAGTATCGAATTTATAGTTTTCTGGATCCCTTCTATGAACATTGGTACTTCCGATCCCGTTTAAATCCAAATTCAAACTCACAACTTGGGGGAGGGGGAGAATATATAAAAATCATCGAAAATAACCGATGTTAGTGCTAAATCCACATTTTTTGAGGTCGCTGAGATGAACGGTAACACTTCCGATGTCATGGCCCGCAACATGGGGCTGGGGGAAATGTATATATATAAATGGTCAAAAATGGCAGATACTACTAATAAATCTATAGTTCCTGCGGTAGCCGAAACGAACAGTGACACTTCTGATGCTGTTTAAGTCAATGTTCAGCCCTGACACTTGGGGGATGAGGAGGGATGACATACATTAAAATGATCCAAAATGAGCAATATCAGTGTGCATTTAAATTATTTATTTCAACGCAGCGAAACGGGTAATATATGCTAATAAATCTTATAGATAGATAGATAGATGGATAAAATTGAAGATAACTGTTTGTGACTCTAAATCTGCTGAACCGTCTGACCGATCTGGATCAAATTTGTAACATGGATGAGGTTTGAGGCTGGAGGCTGGGCTGGCTTTAGGCTATTCAGTTTGATGGTAGAACTGAGGGTTGGGGGAGGAGGAGTGGCTATAAAAATAAATAAATCTTAATAACCCTTGAACAACTCAACCGATCTTGACCAAATTTTCAACATAGATGAGGTTCAGGCCTGGAATCGTTTCTATGATTTAAATTTGACGGAGCAATGTATGGGATGAGAAGGAAGGGGAGATATATAAAAATCATTTTATATAAGAATGAAAGTGACTATTTTTGTAACTTAATAAATCTTGAACTATCCGACCGATCTCAATCAAATTTTCGAGTTACACGAGGTTCGAATGTGGAAACTTTTTTGTAATTGCACTTCAACGGTATATTCTAGAGGAGCGGGAGGGGAAGGGACGCATGAATAAAAATTAATAAAACTAATAACTTTTGAACCACACAACCAATCTCGATCAAATTTTCAACATGTATGAAGGTCGGCCGTTGGGTGTTTTTTATCGTTTCACATTGACGAGCCAGCATAGGGGAGGGTGAGGGAGGAGAAGTATATGAAAATTAAAATAAAAAAGACTGCTTTGTGACTTCATCACTCCTGAACCACCCGACCGATCTCAATCAAATTTTCAACATACATGAGTTTTCGGGCAGGGATTGTTTTAGGCTATTCAGTTTCACGATGCAACGTAGGGGAGGGGGAGAAATTTAAAATGATCAAAATGACCGATATTAGTGTTGAATCCATAATTTTCGGGGTCGATGAGAGAAACAGTGACACTTCTGATGCTGTTTCAATCCAAGTTCAACCCTGATAGTTGGGGAGGGAAAGAAAACAACGTAGGGGAGGGGAATAAACATTAAAAATGATTGGAAATGCCTAATATTAGTGTCGAATCCATACTTTTAGGATTAGTTTAGATTTACGGTGACAATTTTGATGGCGTGTGCCGCAGCACTGTTGAGGGGGAGGGGAGCTATATATGATAATGATCGAAAATGAACAATATTTGTGTCTATTCCGTAGTTCTCGCGATCATTCAGATGAGCAGTGACATTTCCATCCAGTTTAAATCCAAAATCATCCCCGCAAGTTGTAGGAGGGGGAGAAAGTTTTATATAAAAGTGATCGAAAACGACCACTATCAGTATTGAATGTAAAGTTTTCTGGGTCGCTTAGATGAACAATGATACTTTTGATCCTGTTTAAATTCAAATTCGAACCTTCAACTTGGAAGAGGAAGAGATTTAAAATGATCGAAAATGGCCGATATTAGTGCTGAATCCACATTTTTGGGGGTCACTGAGATGAACGGTGACACTTCCAATGACATGGGCTGCAACATGGCGGAGGGGGATATAATGGTCGAAAATGACCGATATTAGTCTTGAATTTATAGTTTTTGAGATCGCCGAGATGAACAGTGACACATCCGATTTCCTGCCGCGCAACATAGAAGAGGGGGAGATATATAAAAATGGTCAAAATTTTTCGATATAAGTGTTTGATCCGTAGTTTTTAGGGCCGCTGAGATGAAGAATGACACTTCAGATCCCGTTTAAAACCAAATTCAGTCCGCAACTTGGGAGAGGGAGAGATAATAAAATGATCGAAAACGATTAATATTAGTGTCGAATTCATGATTTCCGGGGTAGCCGAGATGATCAGTGATCTTTCCGATGCCGTTTAATTCGATGCCATTAAAAACGAAACAGCATATTTCGTGGTGACTGAACACATGAGAGACGGGATTGTGCATTTAAATTTTAATTTTACCCAACGAAGCGGGTAAATATATGCTGGTAAAACTTCATAACTTTGGAACCACTGAATCGATCTCATTCTAATTTTCAACGTGGATGTAGTTCGGAGCTGGAATGACTTTTATCATTCTAGTTTTACGATATATATATATATATATATATATATATATATATATATATATATATATATATATATATATATATATATATATATAGAGAGAGAGAGAGAGAGAGAGAGAGAGAGAGAGAGAGAGAGAGACCACCCGGTAAAGGCATTTTTCTGCTCGAAGTGCACGTAGAAACTTCAAACAAAAAATGAATCACTGCTGACGACAAATAAGAAGTATCCCCCTTTTCCTCAACCCCAACCGAAGTTGCGCATTGTGGGTCTTCAAAGGTAGGCCTAGTATATCATCTTGGAACACGAATCAAATTTGCGGACAGATAGCCGGGTCTGTAAATGTCTGAGGGTTCAGTGAATATATATTCCGGTGCACGCTAATCTATTGAGAACAATATCCATGCGACACACGTTTCAATATGCCTCTGAAACAAGTTAAGAGCCGTAAATTAGTTAGAAATAAATAATTGCTAGCTTATTCTCAGATCGGTGTTGTGGTTGCAACGACAGTAGCAACACCATGCGGCTTAGCTGTAATGCTTTTGTCTCTACCAAAGTCGATGGTGATAAGTAACTTAAGATTAAAAGGTAAAATCTTCTATCCCACAGCGGTCTAGGTTGGTGATTGAAAGGATATCTTTCTTACTCATCGTAGTTTCAGGAGACAGTATAGTTGTATCTCTTTGCCTTTTGCAACCTCCGCGGCAGGTAGTTATAGAAATACGGAGTTTACAAAACCTCCGTAACACAAAACGATCTCAGAAATAGTTTAGGAAGGTCACTGGATTACCACTGGGACTTATTCTTCTGTCCACTTGAGGTCCTCTTTTATGACTGTCTTCTGAAGAGGAAGTTGGTGAAGAGAGGGTTGACCATCTTCAATTTCCTTTGGAACCAACTGCGCGTCTTTATGGTATCCTTCTTCCACCGTCTGTTGGTGATTATGTTTTGAATAGAAAACACGTGCTCCTGAATGAAGCATGCTTTATGGTAGTTGCTTACACCTGAGATACTGAACCTTACATAACCCACACCAGGAACAGAATTCACAAGATTATTTGAAAAACACAAACATTGCTTTGGAAACATCTGTTAAAAACGTTCTATCTTCATGGCAAAATCTTTGATATGTGCCAGTAAGTAGGAACATAAGCCCGTAAAACTGCAAAATTCTCTTTTGGTGGAATCTTGAACTCTATATTTTTAGCTTTCTTGCAGAGGTTTTAAAAGAATTACCTGATACTAAATATACGAGAACATTCACTCTGAGTAAAATAAATTTGTCTTAGGTGAAGCACAAAAATTTCTTAATTTTTAAAATAAAATTCCCTTAGGTATTATTGAAAAGTGTAGCCTCTCAGCACGATGTCATCGGCAAAAGATCTTATTCGTTAATCAATGTAAAATCATCCTAGTTGCAATTAAGAGAGCTTGTGTGCTAATTTATTAGGTGGTTATGTATTTTTTGCCTTTTAAAGTGTTTAACACATACTCAATTGACTGGAATGGCACCCACAGGTATTTAATGTAAGTTTTACACTGCTGTAAATTCAAAACAATTCTAAATGCGTTCGTATTTGGTTTCTTGACAATAATTTGTGGCGAGTAATATCGTCTGTGGGTTGTATAATTCTAGCATTAATAAGGTCTTGAATTTGTTTGTTTTCCTGATCTGAACATGCATTGGAACAGGGAGATTTGTTCTGGAACACTGCCGATTTAGGGATTCTTATTTTATGACTGTAGCCCTATAATGTCCAATGCCGTCCGGGGTGTATAAAAACATTTTTGTATTTGTATAATAACTCGTGAATGGCATGTTTCTGCGACTGGTCTAAATTAGGATTAATATCAAAAACATCAATTTTGAAAATTTTTATCTATACTTCAAAGAATTGTCAATCTCCTATTTTATTGTACAATTTTTATTTTCTTCTATTGAGTTTGCTTCCATTATTGCAAAAGATTAATCTTGACATGCCACAAGTTCCACCACTGGCGTATTTTCCTCAAAGTTACAGGATAACTGGACTGGACATTACCAGTCATGTTGTTTACGTGTAACCTTTGCTCGATAGCTTGTATATGTCAAGGAAGTCTTGGAGAAACGATACGAAGAAAGATGTAGAATCATCAATCTGTCTTTTTGCTATCACCGGAATAAATGCGTGGAAAAGTGGAACTAAAGTAATGCGTTTGTCGATAAAAATGCAAGCTTGTTTTCGTTTTCTAAGTATATGAGTCGTGCGTTGTGATAAAATGTTTTCCTGGTTCTTCTCTGGGAATGTTGGCTTTTTATGATTTTTAATTAGAGAGATAAGATTCTTTGTTAAATCGATTGTAACATGTAAGCATTTTAGCAAGTCTAAACCAAAAATAACTGGAATACATGATTTCTTCATCATACGAAAGTAATGATAGAATTTCGTTTCCCAACTTTGAATGATACCATTGCTACATATTTCAAGTTAATTTTATTTCATATCCATTTAACCGCTGTTTTATGTTATATTAATTGAACATCAGGAAGTAAATATTCGAAGGGCCAGATGGAAATGCTCGATCCGGTGTCCACTAGCACTGTTCGTCTGCGTAATTTAGTGATTATTTATAGGATTTGTTCTGTCATTACAATTGCTTGATATTTGACTCCAGAACAAGAGTTGGCCCTACTCGCTTTTTAGACGTTTAAAATAGGTTAAAGCATAGGCGCCGGAACCTAGGGGTTCAGACCCCTTCAGCCCCCCAATATTACCGATGAGGGGGCTGAGCCCCCCCCAATATTTCAGTTATGTTTTCGTATTATTTCTTCAAAATACTTTTTCCAGACAGTTTTAGAAAATAACTACTCAGGTGCGTTTTCAGTTTCAGAATATAATATTTAGTTTTCTTTAGTAAAATTAGTGTCGCCAAACAACTATTTTTCCGTTTCAGAACTTTTATTGAAAAGAGGAAAGAGAATACTTTTTTTCTCCCGTTCCCAGCTTCAATTCTTTACTGGTGACTGTATTGGTGAGTATTGTCTTCCTGGAGCATCAAAACAGAGAGAGAGAGAGAGAGAGAGAGAGAGAATTACCGTCATTTTATTACTATATGAGCGGATGTAAAGGACAACTATAGTGCGCCTTTCTTTCTAGGAATTCTGGAAGCCTTCTGAACTTTCCCTGCTAGCAGTTGCAACACATGCTAGTTTATATAGGGGTTTATGACCCCTGGTTGCAGAAAATCAACCCTGCTTCCCTTTCTTTGTTCTGAAGTTTTTCTTTCTATATTTTCAAATATTGAGTTTTGGTCATTTTGTGGAGATAACGCAGTCAGTAATAACGTATACTCCGATGTGTTTTGTCCCAAAGATTTCGTGTCGTGTCGGTGTGTTAGTTTGTCGATAATGTTGACAGAAGAAATAAATATTATTGTGGTGACGTGTTATTGTTTCAGTTTTCTGGAAGAAGAGGAGCGTGAGTTTTAGTGGTGTTTGTTTTATTTATTCACTCATTCATTATTTGCGGGTCAATAGTGTTAATTGAACACTTGAAAAATGGATCGTTTTATAGTGAGAACGAAAAAAAAAGTGCGAAATGAATCTTCTATTTCAGTGATTGACAATATTGATAGTAGTGCTTCTGTTGTTGAGGAAGAGAGAGAGGAAATTTCAATGCCGTCTTCATCTACAGACAGATCTATATCAAATAAAAGAACCTTTCAGGTACATTGGGGTGAGAAGTTTCCTTGGTTGTTTTATGACGCTAAAGTAGACGCGGCAGTTTGTAAAATTTGCAAAGACGCATATGAGAAAAAACTTTTGAGGTTTTCATCAAAAATGGAGTTAACCTTTATTGAAACTGGTTTCCGTAATTGGAAGAAAGCGCTGGAAAGAATGAGAAAACATGAAAGCTCTGATTGTCACTGAGAATCGTTTTCTAAACTTCATGTTCTGAATAGCAAGATCAATGTATCTTCCCAGCTCTCTGATGGTAAAAGAATTCAGATGGAAGAGAGTAGAATTGCCCTACTGAAGATACTTTCTTCTTTGCGTTATTTGGCTGTTCAGGGACTAGCTATAAGGGGTCATACTGACGACAAAAGCAATTTCAATCATTTGCTCCGGTTGAGAAGTAAAGACAGCCCTATCCTTAAGTTGTGGCTTGAACGAGAGAGAGAGAGAAAAGATGGATATCACACGATATATGTAACGAAATGTTATCAATTATGAGTAATGCTGTAGTGATGCAACTTGTGTCCACTATAAAATCCACAAAGTTTTACGCTTTGATTGTTGACGAAACAGCAGATATCTCAGTGAAAGAACAGATTTCCTTTTGCTTTAGAATAGTCACCAACGATCTTGAAATTGATGAAATTTTTCTAGGCTTTTACTCAACAAATGACACACAGTCAAAAACGCTTTTCAAAATAATTCAAGATGTTCTTCTACGTTTCAGTTTGGAAATAACGTATTGTAGAGGCCAGTGTTACGACGGCGCTTCCAATATGGCTGGCGTACGTGGAGGACTTCAAGCAAAAGTATCTCAATTAGAATCGAGGGCTTCTTATGTACATTGCTTTGCTCACTCTCTTAGCTTGGTTGTTCAAGATACTTTAAGAAATGTGACAGGCTGTCGAAATGTCCTCAACCTGGTTAGGGAAATAATTGTTTTTGTAAAACATTCCCCTAAGAGACTGGCTTTCTTTCATCAACTGCAAAGTGAAAATGATAAGTCGATTAATTTACGACCGTTTTGTCCAACAAGAATGACAGTACGGCATGTCTCTCTTCAGTCGTGTTACCTTAACTACCATGAGCTTATGGATTTTATGTCAGAGCAATCTTTATCAGATAAGTCAGATGCTGGTGCCAAAGCACATGGCTTCCTGGTTCAAATGCACTCGTTCGATTTCTTTTTTCATCTCGCATTGCTAATGAAGCTGTTTTGTCACATACATAGCGCAAATACAGCATTACAAAAGAAAACTTTATGTATTAAAGATGCTGTAAATATGATTTCAGCCTACAGCTCACTTTGCAGAATTTCCGAACAGATACTGAATTTGACACGTTCTGGGCAGATGTAGTAGGAAAAGCAAACGAACTTGAGCTTTCAGAACCAGCTCTCCCGCGACCAAGAAAACTTCCAAAACGGATCAATCAAGGTGATAATCCCCATGAATATGAAAACCCGCAGCAGCTACATCGTCAACAATATTTTGAAACTATTGACACAGCAGTACAGTGTTTAGAATCACAGTTTGATACAAAAATAAAACATTTTCTAGGGCTCTGTGAACGGTTTATCATTGGTGAAACAAATGATGTTAGTGCTATAGACGAATTTTACAAAGACGATATAGATATCGAACGGCTCAAGCTACATCGTGATATGTTACTTGATCTTCCCAAAACACAAACTAGCTCCGAACCTTTCCGAAGTTTCGCGTGTGTTCTTGACCTCTTAAAGCAAAACACTTATCTTCAAACCATGTTGCCAGAAATCGTTAAGTTCGTTCGATTATTTTTGACGCTACCATCCACTAGCGGAGAGATCCATTTCTTCTTTAAGACGACTAAAGTCCTATCTACGATCTACCATGGGACAAAACGGCTCAACGCGTTAGCAATTTTAAATTGTCATCAAGAACTTTCTGCAGGACTCGATCTTGATCTTATTGCAGACGAATTTATAATGCGCACCGAAATTCGCAGGCAAACCTTTGCTATGAAAAAGAAGTAATTCTCCATTTGCCACCTACAAACCTGAACCTGGATAGAAGAAAATCAACTAAATACAAGTAAGTTAATATTAACATAATTACAATTTAATAAGAAATTTAAATTTGGTAATCATATCTTATTCCTACATCTATTTTATTGTCTCGTATCATTCAAACATTGGAAATGTTCAAACTTTTTTTTTCTGCCTCCCAGCACAAATATATGTATTGTTACGGGAGAGAACACTCCCTTTTACAGTCGCCTTTCATATATGAACAAATAGTCATGTCCCATTGATGTCCGTTATTAAGAGGTTTAACTGAACTTATTATGAGATAAAAGGTTAAACAGTTTATTGGTTATAGTGAATTCTTAGCCATTATCGTTTCTGAATTGTTGCAACTGTATTGTTGAGTTGATTTGATTATTATTCATCGTATCTTTTCAGCAACAAGGCTATATGAGACATGGATCTACAATTTAAGCTGAAATCCGACCCACTGTAGTTCAACGCTCTCCCACCGGGAATCGAACCCGGGACTATGTGCACCAAATGGACGCGCGCTAGCCACTAGATCAGTTGAGAGAACTGCAACTGCATTGTGACGAGTTGTCAGTAGTCCATTATTGACGCACAGAAACGGGGAACGTAAATAGTGAGAAAGTGAATGAAAACTGTTAACCAAACGAAGCGGGGGGAGGGAGAACTTAGGCTACAAGCAGGGAAGTAAGCAGGGGTGGGCCCTGGGGGTCCGGATCCCGCCCCCGAAATCCGGACTTTTTTGTAAATTTAGTCTAATTTTAGGGGCAATTCTACAATTTTTAATATAATTTAGCCTGAAATTGTGTTTGGACCCCCCGAAAAGCTTTGGACCCCTCCCGAAATAAATTCCTGCTACGTCCCTGGCTACAAGGTGTCTAAATCCACTCTGATTAAAACCAGTTGGTTTTCAACCAACTAACCCTAAATCATTGTTTCTATTTAGAGTAGTTGAGCCCCCCCAATGTTTTCTTCGTGTCGGCGCCTATGGGTAAAAGCACAGTGCCTACGCTTTCTGCATCTTGCGAAGTCCAGTATTTCATCTTCTGTTGTGGATTTTGTTGGAGGTTTTGTGGTGACCCCTGATTCCTCTATACTTCTCCCCGTTCTAATAGTTTTTTTTTTTTTTTTTTTTTTTTTTTTGCTTCATCGATTATTCCCTTAATTCCCATTTCTGTTTTGGTTATGCAAACTGGTTTGTGCAACTATTAAATACGGCTCTACTATTTTATTGGCCAGGGAAGAAAAATCGTTTTAAACAAGTTTTCTCCTGCTGTGGAGATTCTACGACGTCGAGGTTAGACTTATGATCTTTCTCTAGTTGTGGTGGTGATATTGGAGTATGTAATAGCAGAGAGGATTATATTGAAAAATAGGATTTTGTATAGGTACTACTAAATTGACATTAACTTTATCCTGTAATGATTCAAGAGACTGAGGTAGTACATTTATGTATATATAAGTATAGTGCGACAATAATATATCGATTTTTTTTTTTTTTTTTTTGCAATAGAGAAATGAAAACTGCGCCGAAAGCAAATATGCTTCTTCGTTGCTAAGCGGTTATCGTGCGCGCTTTTGGAGTGGGAGACCCGGGTTCAATTCCCGGCGGGAGCTCATGTGTTTCGGATTCCACGTTAATCAGTAGTTCCCTTCTCATATAGCCTCGCTGCTGAAAGGGATGTTAAACTCAAAATCAACTCAACTGAAAGTATATGTCTATCAAGTGGCTAGCACAAATGTCAGTAGTCGAACAATAACAGTTACACATTATTATTATTATTATTATTATTATTATTATTATTATTATTATTATTATTATTATTATTATTATTATTATTATTATTATTATTGAATAGAATCTTGCAATTAGGTTTTATTCCCTGAAGATGGGAAATTCAACTACGAAATCTCATAGGTAGTTATATAATGCTCATATATTAAGCATTGTGTAGCATTTGAGTTGCGCAATATTTCGTAGGGCAGTGAGTCTTTGAAGCATGTCAGTAAGACAGAAAACCGAGAGAACAATTGTGCACATGTAGAAGCCACGGATCAAGTTTTGTTGGTGACTAATTTTGGTTTCCAATGGTCTCGCTATTCTTTCATTAAATTAACAGTTGAATCCTTTAAGAGCATATGTATGAATTTCATGAAGAGATCGAAGTAGAAAAAATTCTGTAAGAGTACTGTAAATATGTGAGACAAATGGATAAAAAAAAGTTATCAGAAAAGTGAAGGCACAGATTATTGCTAACCATTCGCATTAAAATTGACAACATTGCATATTAGCATAAGCTATGGTTTGTTTCATAGTTAGTACGGCTAAAACAGTAAAATAGATAAATTGATTCGATTAGACAAATATATTATAATATTCCAGAGAAACAAACATTTTAAGTGATACAAGATTACGACGTTCAATAGTATAATAGTATATTTGTGTTTTGTTGCTAAATGTTAATTGAAGTAACATGATAATATCTTAACCTATTAAAATCCACCCTTTGTCACTTTTAAACTTACTGCCTTTTTCGTCTTCTTTTGCAGTATTCTTACCGTTTAGTACTTCATTTTCGACGTTATAACAAAAATATTAAATTCGGTGGTACGAATATTTCAGTTAAGTTGATTTTGAGTTTAACATCCTTTTCAGCAGCGAGGCTATATGAGACGGGAACCATAGATGTTCATTTTACTTCGACCTCACTCACCCTCGCCCTCGCAGTAGCAGTTGGCCCTCGCCCTCGTTCACCCTTGCCCTTGCGAATGATATTGTCCGTCGCCCTCGCGCGCCCTCACCCTCGCTGTTGAAACTTGTCCTCGCCCTCGCGCACCCTCGCCCTCGCCGTCGAAGCTTGTCCTCGCCCTCGCGCACCCTCGCCCTCGCAGCCAAAACTTGTCCTCGCCCTCGCGCACCCTCGCCCTCGCCGTCGAAGCTTGTCCTCGCCCTCGCGCACCCTCGCCCTCGCAGCCAAAACTTGTCGTCGCCCTCGCGCACCCTCACCCTCGCCATCGAAGCTTGTCCTCGCCCTCGCGCACCCTCACCCTCGCCATCGAAGCTTGTCCTCGTCCTCGCGCACCCGCGCCCACGCTGCCGAAACTTGTCCTCGCCCTCACGCACCCTCGCCCTCGCCGTCGAAGCTTTTCCTCGCCCTCTCGCACCCTCACCCTCGCCATCGAAGCTTGTCCTCGCTCTCGCGCACCCTCACCCTCGGTGTCTAAGCTTCTCCTCGCCCTCGCACATCCTCGCCCTTTTCGTCGAAGCTTTTCCTCGCCCTCGCGCACCCTCACCCTCGCCATCGAAGCTTGTCCTCGCCCTCGCGCACCCTCGCCCTCGGGATAGGAGTTGCCCATTATCCTCGCTCGACCTCGCCTTCGTGCTCAAAACTTTTCCTCGCCCTCGCGCACCCTCGCCCTCATATCATTGAGGGCGAGGGTAATTGAGGGTGAGGAGGCCTCGAGAGGGCCTCCTTCGTGAGGATCAGAGCATCAATTATTCAACCTATTTGTGGAATTATTTCCTTATCGTCAGTGGCAGATCCGCGGGGGTGATCGGGGCGATCGCTCCCCCCCAGAAGAGGAAACTTCTTTATTTTATATATACAAATAAAACGCATCCCAGAGTTTGGAGCTCTTAAAAGTAGCTCTAAGTAGCAATATTACAACCCACCACCCCCACCAGAAGTCCGTCCTGGATCCGCCCTTGCTTAACATAAGTTCTAAAGAAAGGAAACTAAACATATCATCGTATAACTTACTGTGGAACACCTAAAATGGAACAACTGTTACAATAGAGATCTCGGTCGATAGTGACGTTTACATCATTTATCAACAGTATCCAATGCCTTTACTCCAAAATGTTCCTTGAACTACGATGCAAGCATAAGTATTCAGCCACACAAGGGCGGCTCTCATGAGGGTGAGGGTGAAATCAAGGTTTGATGAGTGGCGGCATAGTGACTGCCGCGGAATATCTGTCAGAATTTGACGGTCAACACGTTGGCCATCCCTGATGTATGTTGCGTAACTGAGGAATTTGAACAAATTCAAAGGGAAAGATCTAAAGAGCTTAATTTTGAAACTCCGTCAGCAAACAAATAAAATACTTCAGAACACTATTGTTGAATTATCACTCGGAAATATATACCCACTCTAACCTATAACATGAATGACTTCATTGATTTGAATGTGAATCTAAGTTAATTGGTATTTTAAAATATAAACTGAAATGTGTCAATGTGCTTGTAAGGTTAATTTCGATGCTCAAATATTGTTAATATTCACCACTAATAGAGATACATTTGTCCTACCTTAACAATGTTAACATTTTTAATTATTTTCAATAATTGCCATAAATATGAAACTTTGTCTCAAGAAACTACCCTAGGGGCTAATTTGTGCACTTTATCACTTTGGTTTTGGTTCATTTTTGGCAGCTATCATTGCTGGAAAGTTTATTTTCAGTAATTCCCACAATTATGAAATGATACTTTCAAACGTTGTCTCAAGGATTCCTTACACTACAAATACGTAAAGGCAAATAAAAAATGAAATCTTTAGTTTAAGATCCCACTATTATGCAAGCTAAATGCTAAAGGAGACAGAAGTAAATGATGAAAGAAATAGTTGAATGAAAATGTGGTAGGAAACTGGAGAATCCCCAGAAAACCCACGAACACGATGTCCTCCACCACGAACTTACTTGGACGGGAATCGAACATGCAATCCTTCGAACAAAGGTAATTTCTCTATCGCTGAGCCACCGTTCCTCCCTAAATGGCACGCTCAGAGCTTTGCACCTCCAGGGGCCTTGGAAAGATTATCGAGCCTAAAATGACTTAGCACTGACTTTTATAAATCCACCAATTTAACAATTAATAATGTCGTGCAAACTTTAAGATTGTAGTAATGAAAGAAAAGATGAAATATTTAGTTTAGCGCCCCAGAGTTATGTAACTGCTAAAGGAGATGGATGAAATTGCAAGTGAATGATGATGAAAGAAATGGTGGAACGGGAAAGTAAGAGAACAAACCTTTATTTTCTGTAGCACAAATAATTAAATGTGTAGATTAATTGATTTCCAGAAATTTTATTATAATTAGCAATTAAAAACTGAAAGGGCGATCACAAACTTTTCTTGCCCAGGACCTCGCAACAATTTGTTACACGCTGCCATACATCATTAAAACAGGAGTAGAGTGACTGAATTATTTTGCTCTGTGGTTGAAAAGTAATAACGCAAAACAGACAATTATTGACTTGAAGAGATAGGATAGTTTAAAGATTCTGACTGGGGAATAAAATCTTCATTTTTACGTCCTACGATTATCGCAGTCTTGTAGCCAACCTGGAACGAAAGAGATTCAGCCTGAAGATTCTTTGCGAATATCATTTCAATGTGAATTTCGAACAAAGATCTAAGCTTACCTTCATGCTTACGTTACGTCAAACAACTAACATATAAGGTGGAAATTATTCAACTTTTTTCATAAGATGTAATCCAGCTGACTAATTAAAATTTTATAAGCTTTATATGTTATATGTTGATTGATTAAATGTTGCACCTGATAATATTTAAATATGTAGTCGTTACTGCTTGTTACATAGTATTAGCGTGTGTAATAGTTGTATGAGGGAGAGGAGTATTTAAACGCTAATATTCTAAAGTGAAATATTTACATAAAAATTAGGATAATTAAACATTTTCAATAACTCCCTCTTAGGCTTCGACTCTGGTTATAGGTCGATTATCGGTGAATACTGAAAGTTAATGATATTGAAATATACAAAGGAAGTTAGTATAGTGTCTAGCAAGCATGTCTCCTTTGCAGCAAGTCTCAGGTTCGATTCCCTTGAGTGAAGTTGGAACGCATTATGGTGGTTCGGATCCTACCATAAACTATAGATTCACGTACCATTTAGCATCGGCATCTGTGATGAATTATAAAGGGACATTAACTCTAATACGTCAGAATACAGACAGATCGACTGATTCCCAGATATTCATAAGTAAAACTTATATTTTCCAAAACAGCAAATTACGTTAGTAGAGTGCTATTTTTTTCTAAATATAGATCATGAACGGTTTGAAATTATGTTTATTCTGTTGTGTGAGAACGTTTCTCTATAGTTAGAATTGAGGACATCTTCGAAAGTTCCCCTTCGGGAGGATGAACACTTAAGAATCATGAAACTATAGGTGTAAACCTGAATGCAGTTTTACCCACTTATCTCAATAGTAATCTATGTAAATGTAAGGTCACTTGACAGGTCCAAATGTAAGGTCACTTGACCAAAGGCTTAGATAATGTCCCCACAACCTCCACGATGCGGGGCCACCAACTCCAGGGATGTAAAATATATAGAAAATGTTTAGAAAGTAGAGGCGAATAACTAGGGGCTGCAGCGGGCAGGGGCTGTGTTGCAATAATAGACTATCAAAAACTTCCTACTCAAGTCCTAAAATTTCACACGGCGTACACCATAGTCTTAAAATTTTCACAGAGTATACGCTAGTCTTAAAAATTTCACAGGTTATATATGCTAGTTTTGAATATAGTACTACACGCCTTGAAGCAGAAAATATGCGCAAATGACTAAGATTGAGCAATACACCTTCGTATACTCTCGACTACATCCCAGAATATATGCTTTTATTTTCTTAGTTTGCTTACATAGTGTGACGAAAATCTGGGAGGAACGCGACCACCCAAGCCCCTCGTTACGACGCCCATGATTAGATGAACCATAGCCGAATACTTCAGGCAGTTTTGTTTCCTTATTTCTAAGTTTTCCTATGCTTTGCTGACTAAATATCAGTTGTCAGGGAGCTTTAAAACTTGCGATATAGAACCAAATATTTTAATATCCTATTTAGCGAAAAAAAAAAAAAATAATAATAATAAAAACGTCGATAATGAAGGGTAACAGATCACAGAAAGAAGCCTACTGGACGCCCAAAATAGTCTCCCTTTTCAAGACTGTGCGCTGCATATTCTTACACTATATTAAAAACGCTTTCAAAGATACCAATCTTTTTAAAAATAAATAAATAAAATAAAAAAATAAATCTTTAGTTTAACATCCAACGGTTATGCCATCGATGGCTAAAGGAGACTGATGGAATTGCAAGTGAATTATGATGAAAGAATAGGTGGAATGAGAAAACTGGAGGAAACGGGAAAATCCCAAGAAAACCCAAGTATACGCTATCGTCCTCCACGAACTCACTTGGCCTGGGATCGAATGAGTGACCCCTGAAACCAGAGATTGGCTGTAGCACTGAGCCAACGTACTCACGTCCAATAATACCAATCGTGTTAATCGTTTAATTGCAATAAGTATTTTCGTTTTTAGTTTTCTATGGCCATCTATGTACCAAAGTCATTCCATCAAGTCTTTTTCCATCTGATCTACTGCATTCTGATGGTTCTCTCATTGATTGTGTTTGTTCAGATATCAGCGCTCTTGTCATTTACTGCTGAATGACGTGAGTGACTGTCTGTCTGTCTACCAACACTCTTTAAACATGACAGTGTAGTGGACACTTCTTATCTAAAACGTCTCCAGCACAGGGAGGGCAACAATGAGGCACACTTACTTCTTAATGTAGCGCTATTTCTACCTGGAAACTTCCATGGGAAAAATCAAATATTATTCTTATTTGCATTATTATTTTTAATAATTATGTATGTACACACGAGAAATTGTCTACTGCAATTAATTGAAAGAAAAAATACGATTAATGTATAACCTTGGTATGACACTAACTTTTCATCTAGGGGACATGGCAGATAATATTTTAAATTTTGCCTCTCTCCAAAAGAGGTCAAACAGCAAACTCCAAAACAGTTGCTTTTAAGGAAACTTGTCCTCCTCCCTCGCGTGCCCTCGTTCTCCTGAAGGAAGTTGTCTCTAGCCATCGTGCACCCTCGCTCCCGCAGTAACACTTGGCCCTCACCCTCGTTCACCCTCGCCCTCTTCGTCGAAGCTTTTCCTCGCCCTCGCGCACCCTCACCTCCGCCATCGAAGCTTATCCTCGCCCTCGCGCATCCTCACCCTCTCTGCCGAAACTTGTCCTCGCCCTCGCGCACCCTCGCCCTCTTCGTCGAAGCTTTTCCTCGCCCTCGCGCACCCTCACCATCGAAGCTTGTCCTCGCCCTCGCTGCCGAAACTTGTCCTCGCCCTCGCGCACCCTCGCCCTCTTCGTCGAAGCTTTTCCTCGCCCTCGCGCACCCTCACCCTCGCCATCGAAGCTTGTCCTCGCCCTCGCGCACCCTCGCCCTCGCTGCCGAAACTTGTCCTCGCCCTCGCGCACCCTCACCCTCTTCGTCGAAGCTTTTCCTCACCCTCGCGCACCCTCACCCTCGGCATCGAAGCTTGTCCTCGCCCTCGCGCACCCTCGCCCTCGCGGCCAAAACTTGTCCTCGCCCTCGCGTCACTGTAGGCGAGGGAACTTGAGGGTGATGATGCCCTCGAGAGGGCCACCCTCGCGAGGGTGAACATCTCTGACGGGAACTACTGATTAACATGGAATCCGAACCACATGAGATCCCACCGGGAATCGAACCCGGGTCTCCTACCTTGTATGAATAATGTATCTTGTCTCGTGTTTCTTTAGGCATATAATATTGTTCTCTCGCTGGCCTTATAGCTAGCACGTGCCTCTTTGGTCACATGGTCTCACGGAAGCATTAATAAAATCTGAACTATTATAGTGGTTCGGATTCCACCTTAACTTATAAGTCTCTCTTACAGCCTCGGTGCTGAAAAGAAACCCTAACCTTCATCGAAAAACAAACAGATATAACCCTACTTTAGTCTCGCCATTCCATTTCAAAATGAAATTAAATCTTACAGTTTAACGTCCCACAAATATCCTTGTTAGGTTAAGGGAGGCGATGGTTAAGGCAAGGGAATGACGATGGAATAATTAGTAGAATGAGAATGTGGAAGGAAATGGGAGAGTTTCGAGAAAACCCATGGAAACGATGTTGTCCACCACAAACTAACTTCTTCGGGGATTGAATCAATGCAGTATTCCATTTGAAATCAAATGAAATTTCTAGTTTTATATCCCTTGGTTATCCTCTATAGCTTATAATCGACGGGTGATTAATGAGAATGAATGATTATGAAATAATTGGTGGAAAGGAAAATGTGGAAAGAAATTGGAGGGCCCAAAAAAGTCAACAGCATATATCCATCTGATTCATTTGCTACAAAGTTAACTAGTGTTTAAAGGAATTGCTCTAATTGCATTGCTCACATTTACTCACTGAACTCGCATTTTACACATTTTACACACAATATCTTTGTTTGTTTGTTAGTGTCTTCGTTTGTTACAATTACTCCTTTTGCAAATGCCCAGTTGTTTTGGGTGCTCACTTGTACGTACCCAGTCAGGTTCGAGATACTGCATTCTGGTGCGTCTGGAAATGTAGCTTTATCGCTGGCGCAACTTTTGAGAGCGTATCAGGAAAATAGCTCCATTGGTAAAGCAGATATGAGTGCATACTCGGTTTTCCTATGGCCCAGCTTGCATACACCTTTTGTAGGGTAGACAAACAGGGGTGTGTGTGTGTGTGTGTGTGTGTGTGTGTGTGTGTGTGTGTGGAGAGATAAAGTCTCTACAATTTCCTTAACTTCGGTAGTCATGAAGTTAATGTAGTGAGTCATCACCACGCTCCTATCCTTCCCCTTTCTTTAACTCTCCAGGCACACCTACTTGAAAGAGTTTTTTTTTTTTTTGTTTGTTTGTTTGTTTAAATACTTTGCCCTATATTTATATCACACATGGATAGAAATAAGTTTGTTTCGCCTTGGTGTTATTATGCAACAACCGGGTTATGATGGTAGGGGTCACATAAGCTTAAAGCGAAATCCAAACCGCTTCTCGCCTTACATCCGAGAGAAATTGTCCTCCATTTGAACTCAAAACCGGGTCTAATTGGCCACAAACGCTATACTTCTGCCAACTCACTCACGAAGGACTCCTGATAAAAATAGGTTGTACTGATCTTTACATACTTGTTAATATAATTGTCAAAGAGTCATTTCAGGACAAAAAGATAAACAATTGCACAAGCGAAACCATTATACAGAATTACATATGGACAATATCAAAGTACTGCAGAATACAGAAGAACTAATTTAGTCCAAATCAGTTCACTACGACTTTTATTAGTCCAAGTTAAAGAAATACAAGGATTTGCAGTAAGAAAAGTGAATAAAGATACGAATTATTTAAGTCAACTTTGACTCTGACCCATTTATAGATACCAAAGATACTTCTGATTTCAATAAATGCCTCTCGTAGGTTTTTTTTTACCCCCCTCCCAACAGAGTACGGCATTTCGATGTATTTTATCAATAGTAAACATTATTAAAACGAAACAATATTTAGAATTTTTCTTTGATTGCAGTTACATAACAATAATAACAAACTATAAAAAAAATCAGAAAAGAAACATTCATAAACTTATAAAAAAAATTTGCTTTTGTAGTATAATCTCTTTAAGTAATGAATAGGTCTGAATATAATACTAATAATATATGGAATGAAATGTGATAGGAAACAAATGTATGTTTATCAAGATTTTACGAATAGTTACACTTTTACGAACATTTTTTGTTTTTTGGTTTAAACCAGATTTTGAAAAACCCAGCTAGTTTAAACCAAGGTTTAAACCACCTTGGTTTAAACCAGCCAACCCTGCTTGGTAACCTCAGAGCCGCATTCGAACGATAATAGAACCAAGAACAATCTGCGCCGCCCAAACGCCTTACTACTGCGCTACTTGCGGCTATTCAACATGAATACTATAATGATCGCGATCAGTCGTGAAGCTTGACGTAGATTTACTAAAGCCTGTGACAAACATCTTGTCATTTCAGCTAAACGAATAAAACGCAAGCTCTGACGCGATGTTGCCGAATGCTAAGGGGTGTAGCTACGGCTAAGCAGACGAACTACAGTGTGATCAGGTGGCAGAGGATAGACTTGCATGTGTACAAAATAAACGTGACAATACTGCTGGCCTCTCATTTGCTAGCAGCATTTAAAGGGAACTTGGAGCGCCGCCTCCAAATGCCAAGATTTTTGGCACGCCGTTTAATTTCATCATCCAATAGAATGCGAGAGTGTATCCCGGTCGTCAACCCCTCACCCATGAAATTTGGCCAGTATCGTCTCTTGCGCTATATGAAGAACATCTCTTGGTTAGTGTGTTGTTGAATTACTACAAAGTTTTTTTTCTGATTACTCCTGTTGTCGTTGTTTTATATTTTTACCTATTATTATTGTTATCGCATAATAATTCGACTAATTGCTAGTGTTCGTATTATAGTTCTCTAAGTGCTGTTCTTTGTTTTTCGCTTCTTTGCCATGTTTTCTAAGTTCGACAACGTGCACTTTTGCTGTTCTGAAGGCAGCTCCACGAATCGCACCGAATTTTTCCGATCCATCACACGAGAAGGAAAGCAGTTCTTTGATTCGTGTATAGCCCAGGCTTTGCAAGTCGTCGCGGCCACTATATTAAGTGGAAACTTGCCCACAGTGCAAGTAAATCATGGTAGCTATACAGTGAGATTTATCATTTAAGCACAAACTTGTATATAATGTTATACTCACGAGACGAGACTAGCCACAAAGATTTCTTGTCTCGTAAATTTTATGTCCTGACTTCTATCGATTCTCGAAAAGTTTTCCCCGTCTCGTCTCTTTTGTCGTCTCGTTTTGTAGCTTTGTGTACAGAGTTTATGCCTTGATATGTTTCCTTAATTTCATCTAGAAGTTACCAGAATTCTTCCGTCACTAGAAATCTACGAAGAGTCTGATATAATAATATTTAAGCCGTATTTATTATTAGAGTATATTGTGTAATGACTTATGTGTTTTTAAACGTTGATAAATGCTCTTCATTGTGTACGTATAATCACTTTATTCAGTTCAGTTTTTTATACTATGGATCATACAACACCAAAACAGTGTTTGAAATCCAAGACTTGGGTGAATTAGTTTTCCCCACGAGAGTTGTGAAATTTCTCTTCTCCTGAGGAACACTACTTGCATATACAATAAATTATATACCGCCAAAGTTATCTGAGGGGTTAACTGGTTCTTGAACACCCTATAGCAGTCATTTGCAATTGTTTGCCGTGTGATGTAGGACCAAGCTTTTACGATTGGAGAATTGACATGTGAAGCAAATGACAAAGTACTTGAATCAAAGCAAGTGTTGTCAGCTTACAAATTATCGTGGATCCACGAATACTAACTAAATAACTAACTCTATGGCCTCTGGAACCCGGAGGTTCAATGCCACGTTCACAAAAGCTCTCCACTGACTTCTATCCTTAGCTAACTGCATCCAGTTTCTACTTTGTATTCCAATCTCTGCAAGATCCATCTTAATATTGTCCTCCCATCTGCGCCTAGGTCTTCCTAATGGTCGTTTTCCGATTGGTCTTCCAGTTAAGACTTTGAAAGCGTTTCTACTTTCTTCCATTCTAGCTACATGACCCGCCCACCTAAGCCTCCTAGACTTAACGACCCTAACAGTGTTGGGTAAACCGTATAAATTATGTAGTTCCTCGTTATGAAGTTTTCATTCTCCATTCCCGTTCCTCTCGGATCCGAATATTCGTCTAAGGATCTTATCAAATATTTTCAATCTATGTTCTTCCCTCAGACTAAGCGACCATGTTTCGCAACCATACAGAACAACAGGCATGATTATCGTTTTGTATATTTTAAGCTTCAGATTCCTCGACAGAATTCGCGACAACAAAAGATTTTGAACCGAATAGTAACACGAATTCCCTGCTTTTACGAATACTGTACCTGCAAAGCCATGCAGATGTTCTTGTTTCTCCATCACCACATCTTTTATCATCTTCTGGAATAACTAAAACTTTTCTGACCAGAGTATATACGCTTATTTGTTAAAACTAAAATAGTATTACAGTTTCGGTAACTTAACGTTATCTTCTGATAACGAGAGTTAGTGTCTGATGAAGATAAAGTTAAGTTGTCGAAGCTGTAACACTGTATTTCAGTTTTGATTTTTTTAAAAATGTATAGACTATACTCTGGTCAGAAAAGTTTGTTATTCTTGTAGTTAGGTTTTAAAGTCCTGATCGATAGATCAACTTCTGGTTTCGTGTATCCTTCTTGTTCTTTGTATGTGGTTCGCTAAGAAAGTGATTAAAAAAAAAAAAAAAGTAACGTCATAGTGCATCCAGTTGGAAGTATTTTCCCCAATGCAAAATCCTGTGATCATAAATACTTTTTTTCTTTTTTTGTTTTCGATCTGTAATTCCGTGTCCAATAAAGAGTATAAGAAACCTACACTACCATTATAGACACGCTTATTAGATATAGCTACTCATCAAAAAGAGAATATAATACGTAAACAATACATGAAATGCGTTCAGTAAGAGCAGATATTGTGATAGTTATCCATCAAAATACCTTTCCTTGTAAGTCCAATTATCTTGACCAACTTCCCATTTTACTTACACGAATTGCTGCTGCATTACGTGACAGGAAGTACTTTTATTTTCGTTGCGCAATACTAACAAAACAATATTATGCTATAATTGTCGATAATAACTATTGGATAGAAAACTTTCAGTCTTTTAGAACTTTAAACGATTAAATACATATCCATATACTTTACATATTAGGCTGATACTGAAGCTGATACACTAGCTTCATCACCTCCATGTCAATGGTATAAATAGATCATATTTGCTAGTCTTACAACGATATTACGTAACACTCTTTAGCCCAACTCCCGTCAATTTAAAATAATAATAATTTACCTTGTATGTGAAAAGAAAATTGTTATGTAAGCCTTATAACCAGTTTGTGAAAAGATAATTCTTGGTTATAAACTAGACTATTGCAACTTGTCTGTAGTAATACAGAACATTAAAATGCAAGGGCAGTTCGGAAAGTAGCATGCGATTGGTTAAAATAAGAAACATCAAAGTAAATAAGAACTTATTATACACCTAAAAACTACTTCATTGCTCTATTTTTCAACATAGTTTCCATAAACATTAAAACACTTTTCATAACTCTGCACTAACTTAGAAATTCCATCAGCATAAAAATCTCCCGCTTGTAACTTAAGCCAGCCTGTGTCCGCATCTTTCAGCTCATCATCATCATCATCAAAGCGCTGAAATCAAACCCACTTCTTCATGTGCATGAAGAGATGATAATATTATCATAAGTTGTTGAAATTCATGGGAAATCTCCGAGACAGTGAAACGTCGATTTTCACGGACTTTTCCATCAATTTTCTGAACGAGTTCATCAGTGACCACTGATGGCCTAACACTCCTCTTTCGTCATGAATGTTTGTTCGTCTATTTTTAAATGAACGAACCCATTCACGAATAACGCCTTCAATCATCACATTTGGTCCATATACGACACAAGGTTCCCGATGAATAGCTGCTTGACTTTATTATTATTATTATTATTATTATTATTATTATTATTATTATTATTATTATTATTATTATTATTATTATTATTATTATTATTATTATTATTGCAGCACACATTTTGAGACGCTACAAAAGTGGAACTAGTGACTAGACAACCTTCACTCTACTACGACTGGAAACAGACTGATCTAGCGCGCACGTCTGTGCAAAGATAGTAGCGCTGTCCCAACTACTTAATGCACAGTGACCAATCGGATGTTACTTTCCGAACGCGCCTCGTAGTAGCTAATTTTTCGAAGATTTACTTACCTTACTTTTACCTTATATTTTGGTTCGAAATTTTTCAAGTTATTTTAGCCAGCACCCTGTTTTGAATTCTATAAACTCTTGTTTTGTTAGTGGGAGACCTGAGTTCGATTCCTGATTAAAGCTATTGTGGTCTGGATCCCACTTAATGCTGTAGATCCATATCTTGTATAGCCTCGGTGCTGAAAAGAGATGGTCTTATTTGCATGGAGCTATGTAGTAAGAATCCTACAAAAAAATGGTATAGGATTAAAAATAAATGTAATAAAATTTAGAGCAGAAATGGTCTTTATTATGATTTCTGTCGTAATATTCCTTCTCTTGCAATATTGGTCATGAAGTATACTGTAAAGTACATGCAAGTAATATTGTAATGATATTAGTCTTAGATTTCCAAACTATGTGATGTATACCGGTACCTATTGGAAGTCATACAGTGTATCAGAAAGGATTTTACAACTTTGAAAACTCATACTGATTTATTCATTTATCTTACAGTCATAGTTTTGGTGTCACTTTGTAGCAAAATACATAAAGCTTGTTACCTTACATCTAAAGACGTTCAATGTGGTTTCCATTGAATTAATGAAATCTTCATCTTTATCCAACCGATGTAGCATTTTCACACAAAATTCCTTACGAGCAATTCTATCAGTGTCTTTTAATTCTTGCACCATGGTATGGTTTGAGATGCAACTGTTTTCTTAACACATGCCACACTGTCATGTGTGGGGTTCCCAGCTGTCAAGAAGCACGCCGGGTTGATTTTGTAGGACTGTTCACAAAGCTTTGGCTCATTTGCTCTCACAAGGGAACATCTTATATTGATAGTAGCATTACCCAATCAAACAATGCGCAATCGATAGAGGAGTGAAGAAATGTGAGAAATTCAAAGTTTTACGGGCCGACACCCAGAAACACAGGAGATACAGAGGAAAGAAGGATTTAGAATCATATGAAGATAACAATGCAAAAAATACACTGACACAGAAATAACTTCAAAGTAATTAAAGTAATCAAAATGGCATTTACAAAACAGTATAGTAAACAAACATTGTACCCACAGACATGCTCAATAACATCAGATGTAATGCAGTGTTGCCAACTGAGCCCAAAATGAAGTTTTGTTAAATGGCACGGAACACAAATGATAACTTGTAGCAAATCTAATTGTGAGTAGAACCACACCTGGGAAGTCTTGATGTACAGTGTTGCTAATGTTTGAAGATACACTGTAGGAATATCTGAATTCCTATATGAAGTTTTGTGTGATACTATCAGATTGTGTCTGATACTATTATGATTTTCTACGGGGCAAAACTGTTTTTACATTGTGCTTCGTCCCTTATTTTCGTACTTCAGTGATTTGGTTTCATATTTTGGTTTTAACTAATTCGAATCATGTACTGTGTGTAGTCTTCTACATTCAAGATTCATAAAGGAATTCATATGACCTATCCTCAAACGTTGGTAACACTGTACATCAAGATGGCACAGATATGGTTCTACTCATAATTAGATTTGCTACATGTTATAATTTGTTTTCTGGGTCATTTAACAAAACTTCATTTCGTGCTCAGTTGACAACACTGCATTACATCTGATGTTATTGAGCATGTCTGTGGGTACAATGTTTGCTTACTATACTGTTTGGTAAATGTCATTTTGATTGGTTTAATCACTTTGAAGTTATTTCTGTGTCGGTGTATCTGACATAGCTATCTTCACGTGATTCTAGATCCTTCTTTCCTCTGTATCTCGTGTGTATCTGGGTGTCGGGTGTAAAACTTTGGATTTCTCACTTTTCTTCACTCCTCTATCGATTGCGCATTGTTTCATTGGGCAATGCTACTATCAATATAAGATGTATAAGATGTTTCCTTGTCAGACATACGGTTACCACCTGAAGATTTGTTCTGTCTTACCGAACATCTAGTTTCAATAAAACATCTATGCCACTGATAAGTAGACCTATGGGAGGATCTTTACTTTTTTTTTTTTTTTTTTTTGCACAATCGTCGCAGACTTGGATTCTTCAAACCAAAACACACAACTAGCACGCTCGGGACCAGTAAAGGCCACCATCTTTGCTGCAACTGCGGTTACCGCCTACAGTGGCTTGTTTCTGAACTAATGTACTACGTGAGTCAAAACTTAATGTATTTTGCTACAAAATGACATCAAAACCGTCTGTAAGATTGATGAACAAATCAATATGAGTTTTCAAAGTTGTAAAGTTCTTTTTGATACACCCTGTATGGAACAACTAACTTTTTGATCACCTCTGGAAATGTAATACAAAAGCAGTAGGAAAGTAATGCCTAATAGACGAGAAATGTGTAAGGAAGCATTCAGCAAAATATTGAGAAAGGGCGCACATGTTACAAGGCAAAGGGAACATCTATTGGCAATAAGATGGAAAGATGTCTGAGACGTGTACATTCTAAGTACAGCTCATAAAATGATCGAACAACAGTCATGCTAGAAAGGTAGATATAAAAAAATAAAACCGGCCGCCGTTGTAGATTACAACACATACAAGATTGGAGTCGACAAGTTGGATCAGATGCTGTCAGTGGCGGATCTAGGTGATAGGTATATAATGAGTATACTATAAGCTTTCAAAAAATATAAATAATAGCTTAAATTATTTTTGTCATTCAAAATACTGGGGGGGTCTAGAGCTCCTGGTCCCGAGCCATATACGCCACTGGATGCTGTTTCGAAGAAAATCTGTGAACTGGTGGAGAAATGTTTTCTTTCGGGTATTTGATCTGTCAATAGTCAACACATATGTTCTGTAAGCAAAAAGATTAGCAATTATCATATGATAAAACCGCCGCTCAGGAAATTTCTCGCAGAGTTGGCGGAAGGACTAGTGAATGTTACGGGTCTTGAAATCAGTGAACTATCCCAAGTCTTCGTCTAGTGGGAGACTTATAGCGACCGGTTGTTACCCATACCGTGTATCTGTATCGTCAACGTATATTGCTCAAGTAGGACAAAGAAGGTACAGTGTGTGCTTCCAGCGAGAAAAGGTATCGGACCAAAAAACGCAGTAGGAAAGCCACTACATTTTAATTCCAACGTTGAGCTGTGTGTCGGAAAATGTTTGGAGTTATACCACACAAGAAACAAGTATTGAAAAATCTAAGTTTTGCAGGACGTGTAGTATAAATTACATTTACATTTATGAATAGAACATGTATTTGTGTGTGCGTCATGTGTAAACTTTACGTTGTTGTAAAATCTCCCAAATTTAATGTCAAATTCGAAGAGATGCCAAACTGATTGAAATAAAGGTAGGTCTCTGAATTTTCACATGCAAGTAAACTGTTCACTTAGCTTTGCATGTTGCAAATTTTGGGCCAAAATCATGTGCAGAAAAATAAGAGATACGAGTTTTTAAAATTATCCTTAAAATGTGCCTGATTCAACGCCTTAAAAAATGTAAATTGGCTTCGGACTGAAAGTATTAACCCTTTTTTAAAACCAAAAGTGGCATAAATCAACCACTTTGGTTTAAAGGTTGATCGCTATGGAGTAAAAACTGATTAAAGCTAGCGAGAAGTGGTTTTCTGTAATCAATTAAGCATTCCAAAAATAACTTATTTCATCATTACTCTAATCTCTTTATTAAAACCGGAACTGGTGGAAATCCACTCCACATTCCAGTTTCAATATTAGTTCAGAAAATATCACACCATACAAACCAAACTCCTTCACGTGGTGTACTCTTGATACTGCTAGTTGTTTAATGTATCAGAAGTAATAATGTACATTACTCACTAAAACTTGTATTCGTTTCAATCATAAGGGTATTAAACACAATGGGCGGTATTCAGAGACAATTCGTTAATGAAGGGTTAGACACGGACTAGTTAGTGGCATAGTAGCTCTATGCTAAGGAATGTGTAATTTTTGGTATTCAGAGTCTACTTTGAATACAACTAAAAAGTTGATTTGTGTATGATTAACTAATGTAACCTCAATGCATCGGATGAGAAAAATAAATGTGGCAACTACGGAGAAGATGTGCGCATGCGTAGTCTGTGAACATGAAAATACATGAAATACGAAATTCAACTACTACGTCCTAATCAGAGACTGAAAATGGAAAACCATATTATATAAAAATTCCTTATAGAAGTTACCATTATATTATAGATACACATTTTTCAACAATAGTAAATCAATGGCAACAAAATAATAAATCATTACCTGGAAATACTTATTGGGAAACCATCGAACATCATTCCCATAAACCCAGGGAATTTATAAAAAATTGGGCAAGAAAAGAAATTATTGCATATTATAGAATACTTTTAGGTACAGTACTTACCCCAGTTAAATTATTCCAAATCAGAAAAAAAGGAGACTTATCACAGTTGGTGTGATAAGGGTATAGGCACTTTAGATCATCTATTATTCGAATGTACTTACTTACAAACCCAAAGATCAGAATTTCTTCAAAAATTAAATTATTATATCGGAATGGGACCATATAATTACAAATATATTATAACTACATATAATTGGAAAGCAATTCGAAGCATGATACAATTTATTCTTGTTAATGATATATATATATATATATATAAGTAAAGGAAAACAATAAATTAGTTAAATATAAGAAGGAATATTAAAAAAAATTTTCCAAAAAAATCAAAATAAATAAATATATATAAACAAAATAAAAAGGGTATAGAGCATCTTTGAAAATGAATACAAATAAATTGCTTGAAATATTCGTTTCATTGAAGAAGATAGTAACTTAAGTCGAAATGTTCAATAGAGATCACCTAACGAATTTAGCGTTTGGAGCCTACTAATACTACATTTAAGTCGGAGGCGAAAAAAAACACTGATAATAGTGATGAAGAAAGAAGAAAGAAAGAGACTCTGAATACACTTTTGATAACCATCCGTTAGTCAAACCCGTAGTAGGTCATTAATTACACGTCAAAACGACTCTGCATAAGGCCCAATGATTTTTAAAAAATAATTTAAACACTAACAACGTTCAAGACTTGTAGTTATGAACAAGTAGTCTATAGTCACCAGCAAGAACTGATATACCTGTATGTTGTTAGATGTTCTTCCCCGCGTCACTTGGGAACTAATCGGTCAATGTTACTTCAGTTCTATTTGACTTAGAGTGACCGACCGTGATTCTCTAGACAATACCGGAAACCAAATTGTAATTGGTCAGTTTGTTTAAAAGTTATTGACAAAAGAATATAAGGATGCGTATGACCATATTTTGTTAATAAAGTAATAATAATAAACAAGAAAAATATTGAAATATCTGAGTGATAATACTGTAAATACTCTTACAAATGAAGCGCATCCAACAAAATCCAGAGATAAAGTGTAATAAATTCTGATTGACAGTGAAAAGGATCACGCACTAAAAGTTCCAATTTCATCAGGTAGATGTCAAGCACTGGAGGGTGTTTGGTGCCATTTAACAGCGAGAGGTGTATCTTCTACTACCTTTCTTTTAATAGTACAAATGGGATATGGATAATTACCATTAAAGTCACCGCTACCACAGATGGATTAGGTGGTAGGTCAAGATGTGAGTGGGTCATGGGTCGAAAGGAGGTAACCCATTGCCACCCATCACTCACCAGGACCCACTATGCTCACTGTATTATAGACAGCATCTCCTCAACATCGGTAAATGTATCTACAGTACGTTTTAATTTCAAGGCCTCCATTTTTCTTCCTTAACTAAGTGAGAAAAGAACTTCAGGCATTTTTGGGTATTAATATTTGTAATTGTAATAATATCAACAGAACTTACTACTTGGCTTTCGAGACACAGCCTGTTCGTTTCTAGAGAAGCTGACTACTGGAAAAAATAACGTTATATTGTTGAATCATCTCCAATGTATGAATTACTATATAAAGAATTGAATGTAACTAGTGCGTGAGCATCACGGCCAAATTGCAAAGCCAAATGAAATGACTTTTGATATAGTGACATGATAACATCCCAGTTAGGATTGGGGACTAACTATATATATATAGTTAGGCCCCAATCCTAACTGGGATGTTATCATGTCGCTTTCATTATAATACATATCCTAAAGGGGGAGTGGCAGTACGAATTTTTGCGAAAAATTGAGTAGCCTATCTATCGACCCGTTCAACCTATGGAGGAGAAATTCAGTATATTTCACAGTCTTGTTTTTTTATTTACTCTTTAGTCAGAGGAGCGGAGGACGTGGATCACGGATCAGATTTGCTGACGATGGGTTTTAGTGGGTCACAGTGGGGTCAGGGTTGGTGGTGAGTCGTGGGACAGAGTGGGTCATAGGTCACGGCGGGTGGTGGGTCATGGGTCAAGTTTTCATTGATCCATACCATCTCCGCTACCCGTGAAAATGTTAATGGACTCACTCCACTAACAAAACTCAATCAAGATAATCGTCTTGACTGCTGCAAAGGGAATCGCTTTCGTTTAAAATTTATTATGTGGAGTAACGGGCAGGCATAAGTCATTATTATTGCCCATTAAAATGTTAACGCATTGGCTCCATTAACGAACCAGGCTGAGATAATCTCACTAGCCAGCTGTCTATTACGAATAGTAGAATTCCAGAATTAACTAGGCAAGCATAACAAACACTTGAAATACTTTTATCCTCGTGAAAAGTTCAATGTTAACTTTATCAGAGGGAATATATATTTTCTTTTTTCTAAATGGGAATAACTAGTTTGTCACTTGGGTTGATAAAAAAAAAAAAAAAAAAAGATACTTCACGCAAGAGTCTGTCAAGCAAGTAAGCGTGAAACATAAATTATGGTGCACTTGAGTAAGTGATATTGTATTAATAGACACTCATTGATATAAAAGTATCTTTGGTATCTTATCGCAAGCGGAAAGTGAATACATTTTTTTTCTTCTGAAGTATTAGAAAGACACGTGTTAGCAATGTGTTTCATACAATGCTTGAGAGCAATAAAACGACAGTTTAAAAAAAAAAAAAAAAACATACATGGATAATACGTTGATGTTTGAGTTGTTACGTGCAAGGTAAACCATTGTAGATTATGTAACTATAAAAGAAAAAATAAGTTTACAGTTGGAAGCCTAACATTATTTATTATTATGCTTTTATAGGAGCTTCATATATACACACACAATTGTTCTCCGTTTTATCCTAAGGAAAATATTGTCTTTTTGAAGTTCGAATTTTCTACGAAACCTTGCGTAAAGCTGTGTACGTTGCGGAAAGAAAAATAAATAAACTTTTATTACTGGATATTGTTTCCTCTTTGTTTCTATACATTACGTAATAAATAAAAATTGACCGTGTCACAAAGCATATAGCATATGATTTTGTTGCAATAGTTACATTATATTGTAGAATAATACACATTTAACAAGATACACTTCTTCTTCTAAAACAATTGAAATTGAAATGAACCCATGTTAGTCAGCGGCGGCGACTCCGGTCGTGCTACGGTGCTCGTGCACCCCAAAAAAACAATTGTGTGAGTTGCTTATCAATCACAGGAAAATAAAGAAGAAAATAAGAAACAGGAAAGAAGGAAAGGAAAAAATAGATGAAATTCTACTTTTTCGCCGTAGCTATTTCTTAAATGATTGTAGGGCCTTATTATTTCATAGAGCGGAGGAGGGGGGATTTAGGACTTCATTTTTGAACTAGACACTAGAGACAACCTTTCATTTCAATTCGTTGCATTGTGTACATTATCATTAGATAAAAAGATGTGCTTAAGTTTTGTTCTATTTAAATAATTTCGTTTGTTTTCTTTTCTTTTAAAATCTGTACATTGAAACAGTAGCGGATCTAGCCCAGAGCAGGGGGAGCCTAGACTCCCTAGTTTTTTAAATAACAAACATAATTTAAGCTGTTATTTACACACTTTAAAAGTTTATAGTACACTCATGATATACCTATCTCAGTCTGAGTTCTGGATCCCCCCAGTTTTACCTTCCTAGATCCGCCACTGCATTGAAAGGTTAGCGTTCAGAATGTCGTGACGAGTTTTAAGATAAGGCAAACGGCAAAATTGTCTGAACATTAAATTTAGGGTTGCCAACTGGCCGGTATTTTACCGTCGGACCGGTATTTTTATCAGCTTCAACCAGTGGCGTATCTAAGGGGACTTCCGGGCTTAAGCCCCACGATTTTTTTTTACTTTATTAAAGTAATGTAGTATCTTGCAGAATTTTCACATTTCCAGGACTAAAGTTAGCAAAGCCCCCTCCCCCGAAATAAAATCGTAAATACGCCACTGGCCTCAACTATATATTTCAATGTTTAAAATACAATTATTGTTAAGGATTGTGAGCAGGTGCCGGTAATTTTATTTTTCAGAGTTGGCAACCTTATTTAATCTGGAGGATTTCGATATAAATTATACATGGTGGTTTGCATCATTAATTGAAATTAATGATACAAACCATATGCAATTGAATAGGTGATTGGAAAAAGGTGAATATTCCAAAATTAAAGAACGTTTTGCGATGGTAATTTATACATAATTAAATATCCACTCTCATTACGTTCTTGGTATTCTGGAAAATAAAAGATTTTAACACATACTATAAATATCCCACACACATACTTTGTATAAGCAACGGCATCTCTGGTAAATGATTTTGTTTTTCGCTTTCTAAATGTAAGGTGTTATGAAATGTTCTTCTTGTGCCACTCCCTGATTAAATTACTTAGTTGACTATATTTATTTGAGACAGGAATGGACAACAGGATTACAGAAAATGAGACATTGGAAATCAAATCCACCAACTTCTAGGGCACAGAGCCATTAATTAAAACATAGGACACAATCTATATCATGTAAGCAAAGCGAATGAGAAGGCTGTGATGCAACTTGCCATGTGTTTATGGAGTATGGCTAAGCAAATGCATTGAAAGCAGGCGAGCAAGTGATATATTCGTCTCATTCTCTGCTCCTTTTGTGCGTAAACTGACGTGAATGTGTACAAAGACGTGGCAACACCGCAGTCCTCTCATTCGCTAACGGCGTTTAAAGGGAACTCGGAGCACCGTTTTCTAACGCCATAAACGCTGTCTCGTAGCATAGCAAATAAGCCACGCTAAGCAGAACTGACGCCATGTATGAGACGCACAAATGTTGCCAAATAGGTCTATATTTTTTTCATATTTCTTTGAATAAATCGCTGTAGATGTCAATCAATGCTGCTCCGTGGCAATATAAATTACTTGTAACCATGTTATTGATGCATGGATATAGATTCTGACTTATGAGTAATATACTTTAGGGAGACGTGGTGGCTCAGTAGGAGAGCATTTACCTCTAATATGTGGGGTTCCTGGTTCGATCCCCGGTGGACAACGTGTCCATGGGTTTTCTCGGATATTCCAATTTCCTTCCACATTGTCATTCCACCATATCTTCCATCATCATTCACTTGCCTTAATCATCTGTCTTCCTTAGCCTAAAGAGGACAATTGTGGGACGTTAAACTGAATAAACAAATGTATGAAACGAATAATAATTTATTATTGGTTAATATTAAAAACCGGACAGTTTTTTGTTAAAACGATGGAATGGCCGAGAAATAAGATGAAAACGGCACTCTCCGGTTCAGTACGATACTTGTAGTATGACTATCAATTGCTAAAACAGTTAATCTGTTTATAAGGCCTTGATATTGCGAATTTGCATGTTCGTTAGTTTACTTCTTTTGAATTGATCATAGCTTTCAGCTACGAGGTAATATTTGAATAGGACCCACATTCCGGATCAGTCTTCGCAGAATCCTGCGCACAGTAATGCAACGTAATGCAAAATAGAAGGCATAAATTGCCAATCATTGACGCAAACGTTACGGAATGTGTCAGTTGGTTTACAGCTTAACATAGAACCATAATTACATGAATTCCTATCAAGGATCGTCACCAGGTATCCAGTTTACCACATACTTACAAGGAAACACGAATTCTTGTGTTGTGTTTCACCAAAACTGTTTAGGAATTCAACATTTAACAAGAAAAAAAAAGCATTGCCAGTTTAACCAACAATGATTGTATTAACATGTTTTTTCATACTATTTAACTCCTCTTTAAGCGAGTTTACATTTTTATTAATGTATTTTACCGTTTACAATACTGTAATCATTTGTTTCACTTAGCCTACCTTTATAAAACCTATTGGTTAAAATTGGTATGGTAAGTTATTGATCAATCTTGACATCTAATAGGAAAGTAGCATTACTCAAAAATGTCCCTTATTTAGTTACGATGTTGAAAATGATCGTAAAGAATAGAATTTTGTATAAAAACGTTGGAGGTGAAGTTACACATCCTTTCCCCAAAGGGTGTTCCTGATAACTGTAGTAGTGCAAATATTCAAATCACTCTTCTGAGATGATGATTTTGAGTTTCTTTTTTGCTTTTTCGACTAGCTTCCTTTTAAAGTAAGTAAAGCCTTGACTATTAAAAATAGATGGCAGCACATTCCCCTATCTTTCAAATGTGTTTCGTAGGGAGCCATAATAATTCTCTCTTATTAATGGCATCCATAATAATTCAAAATAATTCTCTCAAATTCAAGCTGTATGTATTCAAAACTTGTCCTAAATCAAATTTTGACGAATAACATTGCACTTTATATAGTATGGTTGAGATAACTTTAAGTTTACTTCTCAAAAACATCCTCGTAATAACAAAACTTTCTCAACAACTTAACTCGTTATCTTCACACACTTATTATCTCAAAGCGTTTCCCTAAAACTCTAGTTTGAAAGTTTGATACTTTGTGAGTATTCTGTATTTAGTTCCATTTTTTCTCTTGATTTTCATTAAACGTTATTAAGATGTCAAATCGGGTCATTGTTTCTAAAACACCCTATATAATGCAAATTCATTTTTTTTTTTTTTTTAAGTAAGTGATATACAGCGTTTACCTCTGGTGCATGGAGTCTGGTTTGATCTGAGCTTGTTCCAAGTGGGCTTTGTATGAACAAACACCGTGGGCGTAGGTTTTCTCGGGATTATCCCATTTCCTCCCACTTTTTTCATTCCACCATTTCATTTATTTCTCATAATCACCGTCTCCTTTAGCCTAGCCGGCATAATCGTAGGATGTAAAACTTGAGGATTTCTTTTTTTTTAATCATTAAAATTATGTAATTCCTCTTCACTTCACAGAAAGCAGAAAAACAATGCTCCGTATAAATGAATGAGTTAAGAAAAAATTGTGTCTATACAACACCATTAACAGCTATGTATTCCAATTACAGAAAGGTTTACTTTATGTTCAGATATCTTGGCCATTATCAATCATTTCCGATTCCATCATTCTACTAGATCAGGGGTTTTATGAGCCATTTGGAGCGGTTTGTTTTATCACGCTATTCTGCATTCTGGACTTTTTTTGAGGGTGAGAAATCCTAGAAGCACGGGCAGTTCCCCTCCCTCCCACTAACGATTCTATCTAGATTAATTGCACATACAGTTAACTTTTAATTAATGGATCAGTTTAATGCGGCAGAAGGGCAGGCCAGACAAGATAAGTCGGAGTTCTATAATTCTCACTTCTTGACCCTCCCATACCATTAAAAACACATTTTCTTTTTGATTCCGAAAACTTGTTATTCATATCTTGATCCTTTTAATGCAGATAGGTACAGTACTTTATGAATGTCTGTAATGTACACTCATGTCCAAAATGATTGTCGCATATCTATAACTGTCTTCTTGTAAGAATATAATTTCATAATGATTTTTCAGGGTACTTTTAATACTGTTACTATGTGTATAATCAGAAAATGTATATTTGTGGTAAATTTCATAAGAAAAGAATTATAAATACGAAAATTAGAATAAGTAAAACAAAATGTTGGTAAATGGACAAGAAAGTTTTATTTTCGTTTTATTGTTCTTTTTTACTGCTCTTTTGACATGAAATTTGCCACATACATGTCTTTACCGATTATACACAAAGTCACATTATAAGAAATACCGGGCGAATTCGTTATCGAATTATATTCCTACAACATATTTATAGACATGCGACAATAATTTTGGACATGAGTGTACGTTTTCGAAAGTGTATTACAGGAAAAGAATGTCCAAGGGTATTGTACTCATTTTCAAATAAATTTTATAACGTCTAAACTTCATTGTTGGAAACATTTTAAAAAAATGTACACTGCAATGCTGAATGTATGCTTACAATTCTAAAATAAAGGGGGCCGCGGAGGCTCAATGATAGAGAGGTTCGATCCCAACTCGCGTCGTACTTTATAGTGGAGAAACATCGTGTGCGTAGATTTTCTCGACGTTCTCCGTTCCCTCCCGCTTTATTCACTCTACCATTTCATCCATTTCTCATCATCACCGTCTCCTTTAGCCTAGCCGGTATAAGCGTGGAATGTTAAACTCAAAGATTTCGTTTCTATTCTAAAATAAATAAAATCTTAACGTAAAGCGTATGTCTAATTCTTAACAAAACGTTTAAACTTATTTTAGGCTACTGCTCATTGAAAAGTATTACACAAATGTGGAAAAATAGGTCTACGGAAAAAAAAGAAATCAAAACTTTAATGTCAGGAAAAATCCTTGATAAATAACTGCTTCTCCTTCGCAAAGTCGCGTAGATCGTTCAAATAAATGAAGACGAAAATGAAATTAAATCTTTCAGTTCAACATACTACGATTTTGCCCTTTTGCCTAAGAGAGATGGAATGGAAGTTAATGATAATGAAAGAATCGGCGGAAATAAAATGTAGGAGGAAACAGAATACCCCGAGAAAATCCACGAACACGATGTTGTCCACCACAAACTTACTTGGCAAGGGATCGAACCAGAAACCGTACATACTAAAGGTAAACGCTGTACCACTGAACAGTTGTACGCCCTGTTCAAATAAATAAATATAAATCATTCTTTTATTAAGAAATTTTTTTTTGAAAACTGGCTGGAACATGTCTGGACAGATTCCCCATCCTCCATAGCAAAAAATTTTCCACCCTTGAAATATTTGTATAAAATTAGTCAAAAATGAAATTAATATTTTTTTATTATTATTTTCAGGCCTGATGAAGATGACCCTATGCTTCAAGGAGAAGCGGAAAAGGCTGAGGTCATAGCAAAGTTGAACACAGAATCTCCTGCACCAGAAACATTGCCTGCAGTTGAAAATAGAACTTCTTCTCATCGGGCAATCTTCGCCCAGGTAACAGCTAAAGATTTATTATTATTATTATTTTGTTATAAATTAGGGCTGTAAAAATTCCGAAACTGGTATCAGTGTTTTGAATACAAAAATTTTGGTGTTACTCATACCGAAATATCGGATCATACCGAACAATCGAAATAACGAACCATACTGAAAACCGAAGTACCGAAAATATCAAAATACCTATTTTCATATTTCAAAATCTGAATGATTTCTTTCACAACATTTTCTCTCTTGTTATAGCAGGAACCTAATCTACCTTTTCTTTCTACTTCACGTACAAGTATATTATAAACCTATATTATCTTCCTTATGTCTCACGTACTGGTTAATCATCTCTAGTTAAATTATTTGTGGGGTGACAATTCTGTCTCGAAAGTTGGCTGCACTGCATTTTATCGGAACGTTGAGTGCAGCAGTGTGTCCGTGCATCAGTTGTTGTGAGAAGTTAAGTAGAATCTCGTGTGTGAAGCGTACCGGTTTTTTGTGGGACACCCTGTATTTCTCGTATAACTATACAAATGCATTTTATCAGATTGCGATTCTAGGTTCTTTCTTTTTCGTTTCTTTTCTAAATGAAGCTGAGTATTCTCAACGAATGTTCGGTGTTGTATAAGGACGGAAACCCCAAACTCAAACTGGAAACTAGAATTTTCTCTACTATATTACTGGTTTATATATTTTTTTAAAATATTAAAAGTGATTTTGTTCGAAATTTTCAATTAAAAAGGGATAACATTTTCAAGATACATTGTAATATTTTAGAGATTGCTTTAATTGATCTTTCCAGACTTTGGTCTTCACTCAAATGTATGTAACATTAGCAATTTCTAGTTATATTTATTTTGTCGTTGTTGCTGCGTATTTTAATTTGCCAGTCTTGTCTTGTCTTTCGTTATTTTCAGTTTTTTCTATTTGATTACGAGATATCCTTCGATTTTTTCCTCTTTATTTTTTTGGTAACTTAGGTTATTTCTTGGTTGGTTGATTGTGTTGGCGTTTACTGTTCCTTTTAGCACCGAGGCTATATGAAACATTGACCTGGAGCTTAACATGAGATCCCAACCATGGACTTGTACGGGGAATGAACCGGGGTCTTTCGCGCGGAAGACTAAATAGGTTAACCACAGAGCGTCTAAAGACTTATACAGGGATGTAACGGGGAGTATACCCAGTACTGTAATCCAAAAATTTTCCCTGGATATACGCTATTTTGTGATCATCTATGATTGGCATAAATACATAGGCCTACTGTGCTTTATATAAAAAGAGAGAAGTCACTTTTTAAATTAACAATGTAAAACGCGTATATTAATGATTCCATTAAAATGATTATGAAGGCTGAAACACTGTTCTATAGTCTAAAAGCATTTTATGCTATGTTTTTTTAATGATACTTCTTAGTTAAAGCACTCCATTAATAACATAAATGGGTGTAGATACACGGAAGAAACCAGCTCACTGCGAGAAGGAACATAAATTTTGATTTTGATTTGATGCATCCCTTTCAGCAGTGAGGCCATATAAAACGTGGACTTACTGATTAACGTGGAATCCGAACCACATGTGCTCCCGCCGGGATCGAACCAGAGTCTGCCACACCAAAGGCGCGTACGCTAACCGCTTAGCCATGCGGGAGCTCCAAGGAACAGAAAAATCGCACCCGGTGTGCCAGAAGATTGCCGTGAGGAGTAGGGGGTGAAATTAGTGCTCTCAAACGGGTCGGGTTACGGGTCGGGTCGGGTCAGGTCAGCTCGGGTCGGGTTGTCGGGTCGGGTCAGTCGGGTCAGCTCGGGTCGGGTTATCGGGTCGGGTCACTCGGGTCGGGTTGTCGGGTCGAGTCAGTCGGTTCAGCTCGGGTCGGGTTATCGGGTCGGGTTGTCGGGTCGGGTCAGCTCGGGTCGGGTTGTCGGGTCGGGTCAATCGGGTCAACTCGGGTCGGGTTATCGGGTCGGGTCACTCGGGTCGGGTTATCGGGTCGGGTCAGTCGGGTCGGGTTGTCGGGTTGGGTCAGTCGGGTCAGTTTACTTTGGTCAACTAATTTTAGGTTGAGCTTAAACTCGGCTGGAGTCGAAAACTGCTGTTTTACACTACCTGCGTAATTAAAAATAGCAATTTTCAATTGATTTTATAGAAGCCATAAATGTATTTTGAACACTTGCAGCTACTGTTTTTATGGTAAATGCTTATTTTTGTACTTGTGTGTACTTTAATTTTTAAATGTGGAAGATTGATTTTACCAATCGACTGTAATATTAACATCTACGCCAATATGGAGTCTGGATTTAGAACAAAACTAGAAGTTGTTTAAGCAAGGCAAAAAGAAAGATTGGATATGGACGACCAAGCCCAAGCAGGGCAGCGGTAGCTCAGTGGTAGAGAATTCATCTCTGGTGCATGGTGTCCATGGTTCGATCCCAGCTTGTGTTAAGTAGGCTTTGTGGTGGAGAAACGCCGTGTAGTGGGTTTTCTCGGGGTTCTCCTGTTTCCTCCCACTTTCTTCATTCCACCATTTCATTCATTTCTCATGGTCACCATATCCCTTAGCCTCGAAGCAGAATCGAGGGACCTTAAACTCAGGGGTGTAGCTAAGCGGGGGCATCGGGTCCAGGCCCCCCAAATGGTTTCCTGCCCCCCCCCAAATGACCAGCTTTAAAAACATCATAGTAAAATTATCTCGCTTCCTTCATTTAAAAGTAACAAAATTATTGACAATAATATACGGTAAAATAGTATGGAGAAATATTGTTTTTCCATACCGATCGAAAAATAGGATACATTTTTGTGACAGCAGATTACACAATTTACTGCGATTTATATTTGATAGTTTAAAGACAAACATTTTAACAAGATATTATAAATACAGCCATAAAACAAAGGTACTAAACTGATTTGTAAGTACATTATATTTTTATATGCTTTAACAAGTATTTTAAAAGACAGAGAATGGAAAATTTGGTGAGAAACAATGTTTTTATTCAGTTTGGATTTCATTCGCTCTCTTTTATTTCTACTCAGTGTAATAAAATAATTGTTTTTTTTTTTAGTCACGAATAATAAATAAATATTTTTGTCAGGAAACTATAAAGAAATTAAGTGAAATTTAAAGAAAATCAATCTTGTGTACATAGGTTCTGTATACAAGGTCTTAAATTCAAATAAAAAGGTAATCAAGAAAAGTTTTGTTGCTTTTTCACCCACCACCTTCGAACATCGATACGTCACCTAACCTGGAAGATCAAAAATAGTCCCCATCAACATCGACGACCTTCTGAAAACGTTCCTGAAGGCCATGGAATTCATCGCGGTAGAAGTTGGTGGGCCGTGAAACGAAGAAGGTATCAGGTGCATTTTGGACTTTTACTAGGGATTTGAATTGGCGGCCTCTAAGGTGATTGTCCAAAGAATGCAACAGGTAATAATCGGACGGTGCAATACCCGGGGAATATAGTGGTTGCAATATTGTTTCCCATCCAAGGCGGAGAATGGTGTCCTAAGTCATCCTAGCCACGTGGGACTTAGCGTTGTCCCGTAAACGAGGACACATTTGCAATTCAGAAGTGATGGCTCCAGAATTTTGAGTTTTTGTTGAGCACAGCTCAACTGCTGACACTACACAGTTGCATTGATACTCTGACCAGCTGATAGCAGTTCCCGATGCACGATGCACCAAACACACAGAAGGACCTTCTTCTGGTACAGTGCTGGTTTCGGCTGTTTTGAAATCGGTTCATGGGATGCTAACCAATGATGACGGCGCCGTGGAGCTTCGTATAGGACCCACTTTTTATCACATGTCAACGCCCTGTCCAGAAATGGCTCCGAAACAGTAAATAAACCCATGCAACTGCCGCGTTGCCTTCTGGCCCGGAGTCAAAACATGTGAGACCCAACTTGTAGTGCTTCCCAACTTAATGGATGTGCTGCCGAATGGTTTCTCCACACACTGAATTGTAGTCCCAGTTCCTCTTTGTACGTACATGTGTTGGTCTTCTGGCATGTGGTGTTTTCGGGTGTTTGGTCATCGTCCTTAAACTTGTTAAACCATCGCTGCACTGTCCGCGTCGTCACGACACCCTCAACAAAGGCTTGGCATATTTTCTGTCCCGCTACAGCGGCGTTTGACCTCCATTTGAACTCGTTCAGCATACATGCTCTTATGACGCTCTGTGGATGTCCCATGTTCCCTCTGTCTTTACGCAAGTTCACTGTGTATCTGAATTGCCACAACCAGGTAGTATGTTGGATATACCCACACCAACAACTGACGTTCGCCTTATCTCCACTCGCATTCAACTCACGGTGTGAGGTCCAATTGAACACAGACCTCCACGAAAAGGGACAGAACTTTCTGGTTATTTTTATAGTTATGCACAAAAGTATAGCGTTTGGTCCCGGGCAGTAGTTCTTGATTAAGCATAATAAAAACTATCTTGAATATAGACCTAATTTATGGATAATAATAATAATAATAATAATAATAATAATAATAATAATAATAATAATAAATAAGATAAAATAGTGTTTTTAGTTTTCCAGAAGGAAACCAAAATTTTCCTTTCTTTTAGGCCTGAAAAACACTAGCAGCAACACATTTTTTGCTTTGTACATTGTAGCTGCCCCCCCTCAAAAACGACGGGCCCTTCCTACACGAACCTGCTGGCTACACCCCTGCTTAAAGTGAATATTTCATTTTATTTCACCAAGCCCAAGGACATCGATACAAGAACAAGATAAAGATTGGATATGCAAGACGAATTGTATAGTAATCTTGCTCTTGGCCTTGTTTTGGTGATCACCAAGTAGCGATGAGCGTATTTTCTAGCTTTCCGTATAGTATGAAATACCATAATCAAAATCACACTTGGTCTTCATTTGTACCGATGAGGTGAGCATTCTTGGCTCTTGTATAGCATGAAAGATCACCAACACTACGAAATGCAGGACCAAGACTTGACTGCAAGACAAAGAATAAGACGCAGTATTGATGACCAAGACCTAGGGAGCGAATTGTTTGAATTTCATTTGTTGGGCTGAAAGTGATGAAATAAAATTAGTACTTTATAATTAAATATCAACCTGTATTTATAAATTCATATTATGTATCTTCTTACGTGGAACTATATATACTGTAAAATACGTTTTAATTACCGAGAAAGAAAAATCAAAGTGGTACGGGTCCCGGAATCATAAGAACCTATTTTGGAATGAAAGTTGAAGGGTTGGAAAAAATCACAGGTGTTCTCCTGTTTCCTCAACCCTTATCATTGTAGTTAAACGATTTCCTTTTGTCTCCGCCAAGAGACTCTTGCTACTGCCTTCCGAGAAGACGCCCTGCCGTCCCAGCAGGTGAGAACACTGACCTTGAAGAAAAATTTCGTCACATAGAACTAAAGAAAAAAATAAAATAAAAATAAATAAATAAATAAATAAAATAAAAATAAAAATAAATTTCTCCCACGTCGGACATTGGTATCAGTTATAAAAAGAAATAACCAAACCTCAAAAGTGCCAAATATTCATTAAGATGCATATACAAATCCCCGCTTGATCTAGCTAGTGGTTAACGTGTAAGACTTCGGTACACGTGGTCCGGGTTCAATTCCCAATGGGAGTGCATTTTGGTGTTCACCCAGTGTTGTGACCATAGTGCTCTCAAACGTATCGGGTTGACCCGACCCGACCCGTGACCCGACTCGGATCGGGTCAGCTCGGGTCGGGTTACGGGTCGGGTCGGGTCAGGTCAACTCGGGTCGGGTTGTCGGGTCGGGTCAGTCGGGTCAGCTCGGGTCGGGTTATCGGGTCGGGTCACTCGGGTCGGGTTATCGGGTCGGGTTATCGGGTCGGGCCACTCGGGTCGGGTTATCGGGTCGGGTCAGTCGGGTCAGATCGGGTCGGGTTGTCGGGTCGGGTCAATCAGGTCGGATTACGGTTCGGGTCAGTCGGGTCGGGTCGGGTCAGTCAATTCGGGTCACGGGTCGGGTCGGGTCGGTCTTCAACCTGACCCGACCCGACCCGTTGAGAGCACTAGGTGAAATGCATATCACAGTTAAACAAAATTTTCGTACTGATCAAAACAACGCAAACTTCGACAGAGTTCACATATTATTTTTCATTTTTGTTATCTATTATTCATCCCTCATGACTATCTGGTTAGCATATATGTCTTCGAGGCAGGAGACCCGTATACGATTCCCGAGAAGTGGGGGCGCGGTAGCTCAGTGGTAGAGCGTTTACCTCCGATGGTTGGGGTCCCTGATTCGATCCTAGCTCGCGCCGTGTGGACTTTGTGGTGGACAAATACCGTGCTCGTGGGTTTTCTCGGGGTTCTGCCTTTCCTCCCACTTTCCTCATTCCACCATTTTATTCATTTCTCATCATCACCGTCTCCTTTAGCCTAACCGGCATAACCGTGGAACATAAAACTTGAAGATTTCATTTCATTTTTTTTCCGATTCCCGACAGCAGCTCAGCTGAAAAAACTCGAATTCTATCTACATATGTTTTGTGGTCGTAGAGGAGTAAGAAAAAGTTGAGTTTTGCTCATAATGGAGATACTTGAACAGCAGCTAAGAATAGGATAGAATAGAAAAGAGAAGTAGTCATGACCCGATTAAATTTTAAAAAGTAAACAAATATAAACGAAACAAAAGTACTTCGCGCCTTGAAGCAGAAAGTATACTGTAATCAGAGACCCATGCGGAACTGAGTTCTGGGAATCCGGACTCCCTAAATCCTTACTTTTCCGTAAATTTAGTGTTAATTTTATGAGTGATTTTAGACATGTTAATATAATTTATTCTAATATTGAATTTCAACCCCTCCCGAAGCAAATTCCTGCACATGTGCCTGACTCTAATAATTTAAGGTTAAACAGAGGATGTACGGCATATACTGCCAATAATCTCGACTACAGCCCTGAGTATACCCACCTAATATGCTTACAGTCCTGCGCATATTCATCTTAAGTTTACGAAAGAAACTAGCGTATAACGGAAATAGCTATAACGCTATATTTTTTTTAAAACGGTCGTGCGTATACCTACCAAAAATTTGCATTACATCTCCCGGCATAGTCATGAAACGAAACAAAAGTTTTCCTCCACTCTTATAGTATTTGTTTTGCGATATAACGATATATATATATATATATATATATATATATATATATATATATATATATATATATATATATATATATATATATAGTATTTAAAACATACCGAAATCAACATGTAAATCTTAATGAGGAACAATACTATCAGCTTATATAATAAAGAGAAATTATTTTCCTTTTTAAAGCTAAAGACAAAACAAAAAGGCGAGAAAATTATACTGCCTCTGTACTGAATCAAATTTTAAATATTAAAATAAGTGCCTGTAGATTTTTTTTTACGATTGTTCTTATTTTAATGCAGAAAACATACTTACCTTTTCTTTTTTACTTTACCAAAAAGAAAAAGAAAGAAAAGTATACTATTGTACTCGTATTTATAAACACGTCTTATCAGACTACGACTTTTTCTTTCTTTCACAATACAAATTATTGTGTTCTTCAGAGAAGGAAAGGACTCTGTACACTTACCGACAAACTAGTGGTCGCAAAACTTCAAATTTGAACATACTTCTATAAATCTTTAAATTAAACGTGACGTTTGATACTTTGTATCAGGGTTGCCAGGCAATCTCCTTCTAAACTCTTAGAGGTGTTTTCTCTCCTACGAGAGTTAGTCTGTGGCTATTTGAGAATGCGTTTTCGAAGCGTTACCCCCTAGAGCGAACTCGACCAAGGTGGCTATTTGGTAACTTTACTTTTGCCAGAGTTATAAATCATACTGTGGGCCAGTCAGGGTTTCCAGGTATTTTCTGCCAGGTCTACAATACTGCGCACAAAGCATCTTCCAAGCAACTATTTCTTGCTGAAAAATCCCCTTTCCTGGCAACACGTCTTTCCTTTTTTCTCCTTCCTTTAGACATCTTTTAAACAGCAGGCGGTCTATTGTTCCGAAACCCACCAAATACGCTCGAGCTGACGTTTTCTGCGCGTTTTTATTCCTTTCGCGTTTGCAGCGCATTGGATTAGCCATCCACAATTAAATACATGGTCAGCGTATTACGAGCGTACGCATGAGCAACGAAAACGGTTTGCGAACACTTCAAATAAGCGCCTACTAAGAGTAACTACATACTTTCCACTTGAAAAAAAGAACTAAAATAAAAATCCCTGTTAATTAAAAAAATATCTTAAACTGCATTTTCAAGACAGTCAATTTTCTACATTTTCCGGGGAAGGATCTCTGCTAAGCCTGAGTAATATTCCATGCCCCAAGATTTTTGGTCGTGAACTTTGAGAACACCCCCATTAATTTTGAAAACCCCGAGCCATTCTTACTGTTCTGTTTATGTCTGTGCCTGAAAGCGACGTGCATGTTTGACGATGTTATATCAGTGGTTCCCCCCCTTATGTCCATGACGCACCCCCCAATTGTCTATCCGCAAGTGTTCTTCCATGAAAAAAAAATATCTTTTCGATTAATTTTTACACCCCTCAAACATATTCATATACATTTTTACTCCCCCCCTCAATTATTTCAATGACGCAGTTTGCGTCAGGGGCACCCCTGGTTATATGGTTCATTTTGGAAAAAGAATTTAGCAAAAGTGGCGACTGTCTTGTTTTGATGCGGAGGTATTTCACATATTTATAATGGTTTGGTAAATTTTTGCATACAACAAAACTGCCAGACACACCTTCCGGATTCATGAAAAAGTACTTCTGAGCCACTGGTTGTATACAAAGGAAATGACCCACACGGGAAACTTCCAAGTTCTGCAAGTACTGGACTGACATCAGAAAGGTAATTTTTACAAAAATTCCACCACAAAAATCGCACTTTCTAAAACCTGCTTCTAATTTTTTCACTCAAGGAAAGACTTCATCTCACAAATTGACACAGAGTAGTGGAGTGAAGTTGCTGAAAATGTAATCAAGTGTCCAGAAAATATAAATAAATGCAGTAAGTAAAATACAGTGCACATGCTTCCTTTATGCGTATTTGACTCATCAACCTTTCATTTTCTGTAAATTTTATGCAATTCATAATGCACTTTCCAATATTGCTTTATTCTTGGAATATAAAATACGATGCACTAAAATAGAGGAAATGTCAAATTCGGTTTTTCTGTATCGTTCGTAATTTTTGGTTTTCAGTATTATTCACTATTTCGTTTTTCTTTTTCATTTTTTGGTATATCGATATTTTTCGGTATTCAAAAAATACCGAAGGCTCGTATTGAAATCTCAATACCGACCCCCAAACCCTATTATAAAGTGGGCAATAGCATAATACGGTAATCTACATAATAGCAGCGAAGCTAGAGGAATTAAGTAAGAAATGTGCTTCAAATGAAGAACGCAGGGTAAACATTAAAAGTCGCGCGAGATCATTCAAAATGCGGGAGATAAATAACTGTAATTATTTTAGTATAATTTCAATGTGCTAGTCTGTGCTATGGTTCCAGGAATTGCAGAATGAATAGTTTTCAGTATAAACTACACTATTTTAAACTATGAAGTCCATAAAGGGAAATTAAATTCTAATTTTACGTGCCACGCTTGCACTCTTTAGGTCGAAGGAAGCGGATAAATGATTTATGAAAGAATTGTTGGAGTGAGAATATAGGACAAAATAGGAAAAAAACTCTAGGAAATCCACTTACACGATGTAGTCCAGCACAAACTTACGTGGCCGGGGCTGAAACCCAAGGGCGCCGATACTGGGGGGGCAAGGGAGCCCGAGCCCCCCCAAAGCTCATGTGGGACCTCTATTGTATTTATAAATATATATTATTTGGCAAAATTTCAGTCCAATTTGTTTTAAAATCTACATATACATACCTTCTGCATCTGAATGCCCCACCCCCAAATTTACAGAGAAATCGGCGCCCTTGCTGAAACCAGGAAATGCCTTTGCCCGAGAAGCAATAATTCTATCACTGAGTCACTGTACACTCATAATTGAAGAAGGAAAACCCGCTTTAAAGGAATTATTCTAATCTCATTTAGACAGTAAATAATTGCGAAAAAGTCATTACAGATTAAGATAGCCTACTTTTGATTGCACAGTTTCCTTTCGAAGTAGTTACCGTAATTTCCTAAGAAGATGACTAACCGAATGTCTCTTTCGCTCTGATTTCTTAATGTACACTTCATACGGGAAGAGTTATATTTTATGTATACATAACCACGATACAAGAGCAGTGATAGCGTAGACGATAAGGCATCCGTGCAAACTTGGAGGTGAAGGGGACAGAAGGTAATGCTGAGGTAATCTTCTATTTGGTCAAATTCTAGGAGTTGTGAAGACCTTTATCCAGTCTCTGGTTCTCATCCGCCTGTTCCGAAAAGTAGTTATCTTTTTAATTAGCATCTACCATCAACGCATATTACAGAAACTGACTTGAAATAACACTCACATCCAGGGCCGGATTTAAGGGGTAAGGAGTTGTACTGGTGCACGTGCACACCCCTTCGATGTAAATGTACATTATAAGAAGGTATCAGTGAAAATAGCAACACTCTCCGGAACTTTCTACCGCCATGTTTTCGTTTGAGGCTTAAGAGAAAGAAAGTATTGCAAAAGCATTAGTTTAAGTTGATTTTCGGTAGATTGAAGAAGGATTCAGCAAAGAAAACAATGTAACATTTCCCAAATAGGAAAGAAAACAGAAGCCAGGAGTAGAGAACAACATTTTTTTTTTTTTTCAGAATGCTCCTTAGGATTCTCTTTGAAATACCCCCCCCCCCATTCTATGCATCAGCGTTGTCAGGGGCAAAGAATTATCACATGTCACTTTGAACAGTTTCAATGTGATAGATTATTTTGGTAGTTAATGGTGCACCCCCCGTCAGAAAATCCCGGATCCGGCCCAGCTGACATCCACACATTGTACGAGTACTAAAGTAAAGCAACTAACGATGTCACGTGTACACCTTCTGAAGTGTTTCGTTTGTATTGCGTGTTATTCTCTCAATTAATATTAAACTCGAAAGTGACAGCAGTTTTCTAGCACTTCCTGTTTTAGTAGAGAGATTAGAGTGGAAATGGAATATATTCTTAGGGCGCTTAATTGATTGTAAAAAACCGCTTTTCACTATCTGTTTCTGTTTTTACTCTATAGTGATCACCGTTAAAAGCGTATAACGTTATTTAAGATTTCCTTTTGTGACATATATTTTGCCCACAGTTCGAGTAAGTCAACACGATTCTGTACTTTAATTTATACACTTAAATGCAAAAACTAACAATTGCATACCTTGGAAATTAGGCTCGTCAAATATATAGAACAACTAACTTTTATTCTCAAAGCTCCATGAATAATAATATTTTTGTTGTCATAGCAACACGAAACAAACAAGTATCTGTAGTTATAGCCACTACCATTACACGAACATCAATCTATCTCAACATATATTCTACATTTTTCTTCTTCTTCTTCATAACATATTGTGCGCATTTTAAGCACCGTTGCCCAAAATAGTTACAATTAAAAATGGAAATAATTTATAGATTAGATATACAGTCTCGTTGTAAACGGAAATGCTAGATTTCTCATTTCCGGCTTGAATAGAGGCATAGATTAAGAGACACGATGGTACCTAATCTCAGAACTCTAAATCGATTCCAAAATATCAGCTTCTCGCTCTCCGAAACCGGATTTTGTAATTGATTTCTATCACTTCCTGTTTTAGTTGTTAAGGATGGAGATAAAATGTGTTTTTGAGACGTGTAATTGATTGCTGGAAACTGCTTCCCGCTGTTTATTACCGTTTTTTCTCTATGGTGAGCAACGTGAAAACCGGAATAACTAGAAATGATTTATTTCTACCACTTCCGGTAGTAAACCACCATCGTCAGAGAACTCGATTCGTAACTTTGATCTTCTACCTCCTGGTCAAAGTTGATGGTGATCCATCAAGTAGATCTTGATATTTTTTGTCTGTCGGACGGACAGATGGACTCGCGGTCAAACAAGGTAAATATATAGAAGGGTTTTGTAAACTAAACTCCCTACTTAATTCTTTTTCTTTCTAATTATGTTTCATGATCTTAATTTTAACAAGTTGAACAATGGAACAGCATAAAACAATGCAAGTAGATTTCTATCCGTTACACAAATTTACACTGGTCCTTGGTTCAATCCCCGGTTATGTAAGTTTGTGATGGACACACGGTATCCATAGGTTTTCTCAGAGCACTCCCGTTTCCTCCCACTTTCTCATTCTACCAATTATTCCATCATTATTCACTTCTCTTAATAATCGTTTCCCTTAGCCTAACTGGCATAATCGTGGGACGTTAAACTGAAAGATTTCAGATTATACAAATCTACACTGTTCGTTTGGTATAGGCTACATTAAGGTATCAGTAGGAAACAGACCGTAGATTTTTTTTTTCATCACTCTTCATTGCGGGATAACATAGAGATTGCCATGGTCACTGATCCTGGACGGGGCGACCTGAAGTTTGCTTGGGCCCATGCATTTGCATAAAATACTAATGTTTGTTACATTATATCTGGCAAACCTGACTTCCCCCTCTACAGTTATACAAAAATCGGTGCCACTGAGTACTTCAGCTAGTAAATTACTGTGTATATGATCAATTGAGGTTATTATGAATGTGACAGAACAGAAGAAAGTTTCTATTAAATTGTGTGAAACTAAGTAATTGCTTTGAACTGCTCTTATTGGCCAAAACTGGTTTCATTGGCTAAGAAGCTGCATTCTCAAATACACGGAGACTATATCTCATATTATCGAAAGCAGCAATAATTCTGTCTCGCATATTATTTGATTATATGATCGAAATACTGACGGAGTTACGAAGGAATGGTTTGACCAATGGCGTCATTTAAGGGAGGCAGGAGAGGGCAATTGCCCGCCTTCTCGAGGATTTGAGGAATACATATACTGTAATCAATTGTCTACTAATATACTAGTACATAACGTGAAAGTCTTATTTCGATGGTACTCTTGCTCCCCTTAAGCGAAATTTGAAATGACGCCCCTGGGTTTGACTTAGAAGGAGGAAGCCCACTAAAGATTGTTTCACTTCAAATAACCTCGAAATATTCCTAGAGAAAAGTAAAAGCTTTGAAAACTTTTAGTTTAACGTCCCACGATTGTGCCTGTTGAGCTAAGGAAAACGGCAAGTGAATGATAAAGGAAAAAGTGGTGGAATGGAAAAGGTGGGAGGGAACGGGAGTGCCCTGAGAAACTCACAAACATAATATTGTCTACCATAAGTTTACGTGGCCGGGAATCGAACCAGGGGCGCCACGCACCAGAGGTGAGCGCTCTACCACTGAGACATCATGCTCATTTTTTATAAATATTCATGGCAGTTCAATACTATGTTAGAATGGGATAGAATGGATTGAAATTTCTCTTACTCCCACTATTTGCCACAAATAATAATAATAATAATTATAATTATAAAAACCTCACAACCTTACCTCATCGTCACTAACTTGACTACTCATTCTGTTATGATCACATGAATAATTCTTTATCCGTTGACAACTTCTCAACAATTCTTACGGTCGTAAAATCGTCGTATAACTACATTTAAAATACCACAAATAGCATGCATATATATAAACTCGTTATTTCGAAAGCATTCACAGAAACAAACCCAAGGTAATGCAAAACATAACGGTATTCAATCAGTGATTACGCTAGAGGCGGACAAAGGGGTAGAGGTACCTCCCCGTGGCATCGTCCAGCGTCCACCTCCTGACTGCACCCCCATAGATATAGTATTGTAGTGTGTGTATATATGTCAATACAAACCTATTACTTTGGATATAAAAAATATAGCTGTCCCCCAAAATATCCTATGCCGATCCACTTGCTCCCTCCGAAGAAATTAAAGATGATGTCCGCAGTGTACTCAATTCATATTTTTCTTCTTCGGACAAGTGTAGGCTATATCCTGAAGCTATTAGTTTCTTACTCAACAAACGCGATCATTTATTTATTTATTTATTAGCTGAAATGCTCGTACTTCGCAGAGTGGTAGAGCGTTTAACTTTAGTGCGAAGAGTTGCAGCTCCCTTCGCACAACTATTCTCATAATGACATCTCTATGCTTTTTTTCTCGAGAAGTCTCCCGTTTTTCTTCCAAATAATTATATTTATTCCCTCAATTATTTTATTATTCGCTAGCTATAAACACACGTGATTACTAGATCTGAATCCAAAACTTGGATAAAATTAGAGGAAAAAGAATATCCTTAAAGGAATATACCCACAACCATTTCATTGCATGAGTATTTACGTATCTGCTGCGGTTATCTAATCCCGCATAACAAATATGTAATGTTAGTTGCATACATTCAGATATTAATTCCGTAGTTCTTAGAGACACTCAAAACGACCATGCAATTTGACCCCATCCTTGAGCTCCGAAAAAAGTTTCGTACACAATTAGATCTGTGTACAAACTTCGGTGATTCTATGTGACTATCCTATCTATCCGAAAAGCTAATGACAGCATACAAACACATTATTATATTATTATTCTTAAAAATTGGCATTTGTTATCTTTTCTAGCCGATAGAACAAAATCGAGAAACGTTTGTTTAATCTGCTGTCCCAACTAACACGTCAGTGACGGAAGTTGAAAAGTGTCCTTAAAACTCGGAGGCCAAGGACAAATTTTAGGCATGCTTTACTTAACACCTAAATATACCCACGGCTAGTCGAACATGTCTATGTAACTGCACTTGTTACTAGTGGAAGGTGTTACACCTGCCCTTAGTGGGCAAATCATGCCAAAAAGTGTCCTTTTCTCACACGCGACAGGAAGTGTGCCAAAACTTTATGAACTATTGCCAGCGGAGCAGACGTTTATAAGATACGCGTGTGAACAGAGGAAATAACCTCTTATGTAACGCATCCGGTGATTTGCGTCAGTGTGTGTTTATATATATGTGTCTGCATCTTAAGTCTTTAGAATGTTTTAGGAGTTGTTAATTGTAGATACATCCTAACAGCAGTAGATCAGAACATTTAGCGGGAGTGCTTTATTTACGCTCCTCGAACCCTCTCCCGTTCCCAACATTTTTAAAAATCTTCCAATTAGTAATTGAAACTCCATCCCGTGAAAGCAAGTGTATTTTACAGGTGTTTTGTGAATTTTACACCCTTTTAAGTACAAAATTCTGGATAAATTACTTATCTGCGGTGTTGTATAAAAAGCCCACTAAAATACTTTTTTTTCTTAAAGAAAGAAAAAATAGGTAGGCGATGAGTGTGCTTATGTTCTGAGACCCGGGAGTAGGTTGGAAAATTAAATTATGGCCCATACAATTTTCTTGAGATCGATAATGATCAAATATATGAGGCATTGCAAGAAGTATCCAATTCTAGTGCATAAACCATTCTCCAATACACCTCGACTATAGAGCGTCCCACCCTTAGGTTGCTGCAGTACAGGAGTAAATGACAATGCTTTTCCTTATGCCCATTGTTGCCAAACTTAGCCTGAATTTTAGAAATAGTTTATTTTACTAGGTATGAATAAATTATTGTAGAACATTGTATTCTCTATCAAATAATCTGTTTTTCTCACATCGAGAAGAATTTTCAAGTATTGAAATACATTGAAAGAGTGAAATCTTGATAATGGCAAATTCTAACGTCGCGTTAAATATATCACGTCATAAGTTCGAAACTCTAAGAGATATAACGTTGAAACTTATACAGCTATTAACACCATATTTGGTGCAAATGTAGGAAAAGTTTGCATTCAAAAAAACTTTTTGAATTTTAAAATAAAAAATAAAATGTAAGAGAAAGTGCGTATGCTATTGCAATGCAATATCTAAAAAGTTGACTAGTGAGAAACTTTTTTTATTTTTCAGGTTAGATGGGGGTGCAAAGCGAGAAAAATATTGAGAAAGGATTGAAGTTATTTTTAAAACAAATTGCAGGTCGATATCTTTCTTTATTTAGGTTTTAAGACTTTTAGTGTTAAGAGTCAACTTTCCAAAGCGCGCGCATCTGACCAGAAGAAAGACAGTGACAAATCTTGCCAATGCTATTTTCCTTATAAGTTTGTTTTAAAGTTACTGATGTAGAGTATTGTGCTGTACCGATGAGTGTTTACTGTTGATGCTATGCGAGCACGAATCTACTGCTTAACGGAAGCATATTCGCAAAATCGAATCCTGGACCTCACCTACGATAAACATTGCGTCAACTCCACTCAATCTTACGTTCCACTACTTACTTCGCTTGTTTCCCTTGAGTTGCACGCACGCAAGAACACACACACAAGAGACATATATATATATATATATATATATATATATATATATATATATATATATATATATATATATATATATATATATATATATATATATATATGTGTGTGTGTGTGTGTGTGTGTGTGTATGACAAATATCTACGAGGGTCATTCGGAAAGTAAAGAACGTTTTTGTATAAACACTTTAATAACTGATATACAAAGGCGAAATTTGTGTTACATACTATGTGATACTTAAGTTATTTTTCGACATAGTTGCCGTGTAAATTTAAACACTTGTCATACCGTGGTACAAGTTTTTCTATGCCTTCGGCATACACAGTTGCCGCCAAACTGTTGAACCAATCACTAACAGCTTCCTTAAGTTCATCATCACTGCCGTAGTGGCTTCCACCCAAAAAGTCTTTCAACTTTGGGAATAGGTGGAAGTCACTGGGGGCTAAGTCTGGACTATAGGGGGGATGCTCCCAAACTTCCCACTTAAACTGCTGAAGCAAGTCCCTCGTCAATGCCGTGGAGTGAGGACGGGCATTGTCGTGGAGGAGGATGACGCCGCTGGTCAGCAATCCGCGCCTTTTGTTTTGAATCGCGCGGCGAAGTCGACGTAACGTCTGACAGTAGGCAGCTGCATTTATGGTCTCACCTCTCTGCATGTAGTCAACGAGCAAAACACCCTTATGACCCCAAAAGACCGTAGCCATAACCTTTCTGGTGCTCAAAATTTGTTTGACTTTTTCGGCTTTTTCGGAGAATTTGAATGGTGCCATTCCATGGATTGGCGCTTTGTTTCTGGAATGATATGCGAAATCCACGTCTCATCTCCAGTAACAATACGATTTAAAAGTTCATCGCCATCCTTATGGTAACGGCTGAGAAAAGTCAATGCGGCTCCCATTCGCTTGGTTTTGTGTTCCTCCGATAACAGTCGAGGCACCCACCTTGCACTAATTTTTTTGTAACCAAGTTCACCACTGACAATTTCGTACAACACAGTTCTTGAAATTTCAGGAAAGAATTCGTGCAGCCCATCAATAGTGAATCGCCTATCCTCTTGAATTTTCCGCTCAATTCTTCTTTTGAGTTCGTCAGTCACAACAGAAGGCCGGCCCGAGCGTTCCTGATCGTGCACATTCGTCCGTCTGTTATTAAACATAATGCACCACTTACGAACTGATGCTTCATTCATTACATTTCCATACACCTCAGTGATTTGTCTATAAATTTCTATCGGACGCACTTTTCTTGCATTCAAAAATCATATCACACCACGAACCTCACACTTGGCGGGATCAGTAATTGTATCGCACATTTTACAGTCGCACAGCGAAGCAATAACGGACTGTAGCGGATCGCAGCTGGTGCCAGACTGAGGCTCAGCGTTGCCAACCTAATCAGAAGATATTATCGTACGTAAAACTGAAAATTATCGTTTATGTCGTAAAATTATCGTATTTTTTGTTTCTTGTCTCATTACCAATTATTATTATTATTATTATTAATAATAATAACAAGAAACTAACATGAACATTTACAGTTAAACTATATTTAACAATCTGCATAAAAAACAAGATCGAAGCTCAATTCTTTACTAATCTATCGAAAAAGAATCTGATTTTCCTTCAAGACTTTATACGTTTACCTGTGAAAACTTATCCACATTAAGTACCTAGTAATTACGAATTTTTGACTGGTTTCCTCTGTGCGTGGTAGTGGTTCCCGGTTTGATTACAGATGGGATCACGTTTTTGCGGTATACTAGTACTGGTATGAATCAGTTTTACAATATGTTCCATCTTATACAGTCTAAATAGCTAACTGTAACATAAAAATATTTAAATTATTGCCTGATTAACTTTAATTTTCCTGCATTGTTTACTTTCTCGAGACGTTCGTCGTCTTTGTAATGTTTTAATTATCACGACTTGTTAAATTATCGTACATATTCCTGTTATCGTACAGCAGCTATCGTACATCGTATTTGGGTCAAAATTATCGTATGATTCGATAATTATCGTACATGTTGGTAACACTGCTGAGACTAAAGCATGCCCAGGTCAATAACCCAGTGGCAGCGGGGGTGGGGGAACACGCGCACGCGCTAGCGCAAAACGTTCTTTACTTTCCGAATGACCCTCGTATTAATAATAAATCTCCTCATTCCTGGTGATAAAAAGTTATTAGTTTTGTAATTGATTCATTTATGGTTCCCATGTAGTCCTTAATGCTGTTTCAGATGCTGACAATTTTGACAATAAAAGTTGGTTTCGTTTGCAATTCCACTTCTCTTATTTACTTTCAATACACAGATGAAAATGACAAAAGCGTTCATAACAAATAACTTTATGAGCTCACAAAGCAGAATGAAAGGCCTCTTTATTCTTTTCCCCCCATGCTTCTTTAGGAAGCAGGGTTTGATAATTCTGTTTGGTTTTGTTTCCTCGCCCAATGATTTGTATCTTGTTGGCTGTCACTATACGTAATTAAAGTCACAACTTGCGCGTTTGTTTAGAATGGATATAGTGGGGTTTATTTTCATTCTTCTTCTGTTTCCAGACTGATATTGTGTGTCTGAGGTGTCAGAAGTGAGTATAGAAACTAGGGAGGTTCAGTTCCTATTCACCATTGCATTTGTCATCATCATCATCATCATATTTTATTGGCAGACCACTTGCTGCAACTCAGAAGCTTCCACGATCCACGGTCTTCGGTTAACTTCTTCGTCTTCACGCATGATTTTTCTATTTTGATATCGTCCAGTAATTGTAGTCTCTTTTCGTCCCCTCCCTCTTTTTCCTGCCACCATACCCTCTAGCACGTCCTTCATGATACAGTCTTAAACATCGGAAGTGGGGAGAAGCCGCCTTCACAATATACTTTATGATGTAACTTGTTTGACAAACGGAATTGGATTAGCGGATATTTTGCGTACACAGACGAATGAGCGTTCTCGTACGTCACATTTTCTCGTCACTTATCACTATCACCCTACTCCAGTTTTCACTCTTGTCCAACTTCAGTAGCAGTATCTTACCCATGGGTATTCCTTAGTTTGCCGCACAATCGGTGCAGGAAATTTCTGTTTAGAACTGTTTAGCCTGCCATTTATTTCAATCGTATGTTTTCTATTCGTTTCATATGTTCTCTCGATTTCGTATTGCTTCCATCAAAATTTTATAGCAACGATTTATAAACAATCATTAAAAAAAAAAACTTCTAACATACAATTGTTAGACTGTTATTTCGTACCCTCCAATTCGCCGTTCTAAATGAATTTGCGCGATTGGAATGACAAAAAGAGTTGAAAATATATGAATTTAAGAAGGATTTATTTACAGACTCATCACTCTTTCTGTCTTTCTTGTTCTTTCTTCGAAAGAAAACATACGGCGGAAGAAATGTGGCAACAGCGCGCTCCATTTACTCTGTACTGCAATCTAAGAGTGGGACGTTCTATAACTCGAGAAATGGTATAAAGTGGAACGAAGGGTCCCATTTGAGAAATGCTCACAGAACCCAACACAAGATCTCTATTCGTGTGTCCTCGTGTGGAGAACTTGTTTCTAGACTGAGTATTGACGTACGGTGAGTTCGTTGCGATACTTCACGGCGCCATTATAATTATTTGGTAGCACATGAATCCCGTCCCACGTAAACTATAGTGCTGCCAAAATGTCTTGAGCCGTGGCAAAAATGCGAACTAAAGCTCACACCCTCAACACACCCACGCGTTGAGCCAATAAGAGTTCAGCTGTTGCTAAGCGAGAGAGCCTTGCAGCCGTCTACGCCAAAGAGAGTGGAATTCTTACAGCCGATAACAGCGCTTGGAACATGAGACTAGGTGTCAAGTCAATGTGGTATATTTATACCACTGCATTAAGGTTATGCTATGAGTTTGGTGACATGTTCGGAGCATCATCATACGTCGGGAACTGCTGTCCCCTGGCCAGATGATCAATGACCGCGTGTATGACCAGGTACTGCTGCGAGTACACGATCAACTAATTGCGCACGCAGCGGTTGCAACGTCTGCGTGAAAAAATTGAAAAACATGTAGCCAGGAACTTCCGAATAAAAGAAGACTTCTGATAACCCAGCTTATCTCAACTAACATGCAGTCTTTCTATTTCTTACTCTTGTTTCATTTTAGTTCCTCTAGTGTTGCACATGAGTCGAGAAATTAGTTTTCTTGTCTTGTTCTCGCAAATTTTGTAGAAGTATCGTCTCGTAACAGTTCTCGAAGACTTCTTTCTCGTCTCGTCTCAATTCTTAATTCATTTAGAAGTTATCAGAATCTTTCCATGTTGAGAAAAGTCCACGGAGAGTGTGGTATATGAGGGGTGATCAGAAATAAAAGTTACAAAGCCTGCAGTGAAACGTGTATACATAATTTGATATAACGAATACAGCCAACAGATACTACATATATTAGGTTATTTTTCGACATAGTTTTCATATCGGTTGAAACACTTGTTGCATCATGGCCATGGGATGGGTTTGAAGATTCCCTCCTGATAAAAATCCTGTCCTTGCATGTTCGGCCACATTGTCTCGAACTGTTTCATCTCCTCGTTTGAAGCGAAGCGACGGCCTCCTACGTGCTTCTTCAAATGCGGGAACAGGTAAAAATACCTTGGAGCGAGGTCCGAGCGATGGGGAAGTTGGTCTATTGATGTCCCAGCGAAACTGCTTCAACACGGTGGTGGTCTCCTGGGCTATATGCGCGTGCGCGTTGTCGTGAAGGAAGATGACGCCTTTGGTGAGCTGTCCTGGCCGTTTTCTCCTGATTGCTTCGCGCAATTGTGTGAAGGTCTTACAGTAACGGTTAGTGGTCACTGTGCGCACTCTTGCCAAAATCTTCACGAGTATGACACCGGCGCTGTCCCAAAACACTGCGGCCATCACCTTCCCGGCAGATGGCGTCACTTTAAACTGCTTTGTCTTTAGAGAGGGGGTGTTTCCTCTCCTTTGATGACCGCTTACTCCTGGAGGTGTAATGATGAATCCATGGGTGATGTCAATAAAAAATGAGTAACTACTCCTGAAAAGTCCTGCTCGAGAATCGGAGTAACTACACCTCGAGTAATCTCCTCCATTAATTTCATATCAATGAAACAAGCCACTACTCAGGTCGAGACTGCTCCAGATTTATGAACGTTTACTCGCGTTTCCTTTGCGCGTAGCAGTGAGTCGTATCAATAAAAGAAGTAGTTACTCCTTTCTCCCACCTGTTGGGCGGTCATTTCGTTGTGGGTAACTTATGGCGCAGTATCCTAAACGCCATGGAAGGGACAAGTAGCAACGACAGTTTTAAAGTGCATTTGTGGATATTATAAAAGAGTTTCCAGTGGTATTTTCAAAGTCACAGTTAACAGAAAGTGAACGAAGGAAAGCCGAAGCTTTGAAGGCAATTACAGTGAAATGCAACGGAATATCAAATACATCTATGACTAAGACACAAATCCAAAAGAGAATCTTTAATATTCGAGCGAGAATAAAAAAAAACTAATTAAAAAGGGGGACACAAGAAAGTAATACTGAAACCATGGAAACGAACTATTGGAGCTGATGGATGTTGATTCAAATCCAGCAATATCAAGATTAACACTACAAGCGCATATCACGTGTTGTCCAAGGTCTTTGTAGATTGTTTGGCTTTAAGAATGAAATCAGACACTTGGCCCCTTTGCTTTCTTTCTTTAATAGGAAGTCCAGCCAGTCAAGTCATAAAGCACGCCCATCTGATTGCGTTTTCCACACCATACGTGTCCCCTTTCGCCTTGACATAAACAAAATACATTCACATATCCCCTTCCTATCAACGTTGAGTTGATTTTAACGTCCCATTCAGTACCGAGGCTATATGAGATGGGATCTACTGATTAACGTGGAATCCGAACCACATGAGCTCCCGCCGGGAATCGAACGCGGGTCTCCCACGGCAAAGGCATGTACGCTAATCGCTTAGCCACGAAAGAACTCTTCTTATTAACGTAGTCGTCTCCAAAATACTAGGTTTCTTCATTGCCATGTGTGTATAGTCAAGTGCTCCGACAGCATCCGGAAATGTATATTGTTCTTGCCGCTCTGCCTTTGCTGTTTGCATATTACACACACTTGCGAAACAATCCAGTTTTCAGAATTCGTAATAATCGCATCCATTACACTTGTAGTAGTCATAGGCACAGTACTTTGAGCCACATCATAATCTGACACTCCAACCTGGAACCCCGGATCAGTCACGTAACGCAAGAAAATCAGCATCTTTTCGTCATTACGTAGTGCGCCACCTCGACTTTCGGTGGATTCTCTTTTTAAACATTGTGCTAACCACTCTACATTTTCTTTCATGAAACTATGTTTTTTGTAATCTCCATTTCCAACATTTCTATGCAGCTTATAAGTTTTTCTACTTATCTAAACAATCATATACTCTGCCATATTTCGCATGGAGTCACCTACTGAGCTTACTCCAAAAATTTGGTGAAGTTACTTGCATTACATAGGAGTCTCTGATTCTTATTGATATCAAACGCGGAGTAGTTACTCAGCTCGAGACTAGAGGTATGGTTTCTCCAGAGAGGTGGGGCTTCTCCGAGGTCAGCCGAGACGAGTAGTGCTCATTCCTCCGAGTAACTACTTCAAAATTGAGAATAATGAGTAACTTCTCCGTTTTATTGATATCACCCCATGTTTCGTCACCCGTAACAATGTCCTCACGAAAACTGTTCTTTTCCGTGGAGAACCATTCCAAAAGTTGCATACTTGTCGTCATGCGCTTTTCCTTGTGTTGGTTGGACAGATTGCGTGGAAACCATCGGGATAAACTTTCCGGTAGTGCAAAATATCGTCTACAATGTGACAAATGCTTCTGAATGACGTTGTCAATTCTGCCATCAAATGCTGTAACGTGATCCTGCTACTGTCCTGAATCAGCTGCACACGAGCTGTGTTCAAGTCTGTTGATGCCTTGCTGGGTGGGCCACTGCATTCCTCGTCGGTGAACGTTTTCTTACATTATGTAATGACTTGCGTATCTTTAAAAGTTGATAAATACTCATTATGTTCGTACAATCATTTTATCAATTTATATATTTTTTTATTATTATGAATCATGCAACACTAAAAACAGAGTTTGATAATAAGATTTGGGTAAACTATTGTTATTCACGATACTCAAAAATGTCTTGTCTTGTCTCGAATTTAATATGGGTGTTCTCATCTCGGCTCTTGTCCGCTTCAAGACGAGTGTCTTCTAATGGGCACTTCTTATTTCTTCCTACAGCGAAGTTCTTGTTCCAACCACAGTCTCACCTTTACATTCATCTTGGTAATGGACCATGAGACGTGAATTTCCATATTTTGTTAATCGCCTCTTTCTTTCTTTCTTTCTTTCTTTCTTTTTCTTTCCTTCTGTCTCTTTCTTTCTCTTTATATCTATTTTTCTTTATCTCTCTGTATCTCTTTATTATGTCTTTCTTTCGTCCTTTTTCTTTCTTTCTCTCTTTCTTTTCTTTTTTCTTTCTTTCTTTCTTTCCTTTCTCTCCCTTTTTCTCCTTCGTTCTTTCTTTCTCTTTCTTTCTCTTTTTCATTCTCTCTCTCTTTATTTCTCTTTCTTTTTATTTCTCTTTCTTTCTCTCTCACTACGGGGTAAATACATAATTCAATTAACCCAGAAACAAACAAACAAAGCTAATAATTTATCAAGGTTAGAGTAACTTTATCATCGTCACCTTGAAATACGTTCAAAACAAGTGCTATTGGATGTGACGAACAAACAATTAAGCCCCCCAACAGTTAATGAATATGTTTCATTATTTACTCTGCAGGATAATCGTTGGAACCCAATTGTTATTGAAGTCAGTATCAATGTATACTACTCAATGACCTTAAAAGTCCTCATCAGCTAAGGAAAAAGAAACAAGGCACTCCGGATGCTTTATATATATATATATATATATATATATATGTATACAGTATATACGTATACTCAGAACATGCCAGATGCACAGAATACACACATTTATCACGTGATGCTTGATGGAAGAGCAATGTAACAAGTTGTCGATAATTTTAAACGAAATGTACATTTTAATATCTGTATTTACTGATTCAATATGTTAGATTCTCCTATTGACAAAGAAACTTAATCATTTGTTGACAATTGCAATAATATGTTCTTATATCCAACTTCTGTACATATTAATTTGCCGTATAAATTCCACTTTTTGACATATGATAGAGCAAATTAAGAAAAATGAGTTTTCCAGTGGCTAACATAAAATGATTAGTTTTTTTTTCTGCACAAACATGATTAACGAATGTCCGCTTTTCTCCGGAAATGACTTTTTTTTCCTTCTGAAAAATGCGAACAGGAGGCTTTTCAAAATGTGCAAACTTTTAAAGAAAATAGTTATTTCCTAAATGAGCTTCCGCAAGTGCCGATAGAGCTCCTTCGTGGATAAGTGGTTAGTATACGCGTTTTTGGCGTGGGAGAGACTGTTTCGATTCCCTATGGGAGCTCAATTGTTTCGGATTCCACGTTAATCAGTAGGTCCACGTTTCATATAGCCTCCTGCTGTAAGGGGCGATAATCTCAGAATCAACTCAACAAGTGCCGACAGAATCAGCCGCGTATTTAAACGTCAACTGGCCTTTGGACCTGGAGCCCCGAGTTCGATTCCCGATGATAACTCATGAAGTTTGGATTTAACTTTAAGCTATAGATGCAAGTCTCATATAGCCGCAGTGCTGTATAGAAACACTAAACTCGAGACAAACAAAAGTATATATGTGTAAACTGTAGTTACCAGTACAGGTGACATGCATTCAATGAATTTGAATACTACCAGTTGCAAGTGTGGAATAGCTTTCAGGAGAAGCAGCTCTCCAAAGAGAAATTAGTTAAACATGTAAAATTACACTAGAAGCTACTCGAATGGTATCATCCGGTATCACAACGGAAACGACCTTGAAAAAAAGAGATTAAAGAATTACAAAAATCAGTCCCATTTCAAAGGCCTTCATCCCAATAATTAATGGCGTTAGATGTAGTTATTTCAATTTCGAGGAAAATTTCTTCGAATGAGTAATAATATTCCAGCTCCCAGGGGTCCACAGTTGAGTTATTTGGACAACGAAGAACATTCGTATTTCACTGCAAACTTTATTAATGCTCTATTTGTTATCTAATTTCTAGCATAGTCGCTAACGCTTTCGTCGTCTTTGATGCGAGCGGTTCCGGCTTCGATTCCCGGTGAGGACACTTTGGGGGGGGGAAAAGTGTAAAAGTTTCTTCAGGCCAGCCGTCCTGAGTGAGAGGACCGCGGTGGCTCAGTAGTAAAGCTTCATCTCTGATGCATGGGGTACTTGGTTCGATCCCAGCTCGTGCCAAATGTGCTTTGTAGTGGACAAACAACGTGTGTGCGTGGGTTTTCTCGGGGTTCTCTCGTTTTCTTCCACTTTCTTTATTCCACTATTTCATTCATTTCTCATCATCACCGTCTCCTTTAGCCAAGCCAGCATAACCGTGGAACATAAAACTTAAAATTTTCATTTCATTTTTCATTTCCATCCTGAATGAGGTTTTCCTGGGTTTTCATCATTCACACTAAGCAAATACTGGGATGATACCTAAGACACAGTTCCCAGGCCACTTCCTTTCCTCCCTTTCCTCGGATAGTGTGATCACCGAGCGACATCATCCTTCATACGTGACGGGCTAATATGTTCATAGATGCCGAAAAACCCAGAAATCTAATTCCTAATCCTAATTTTACATCTAATTCCTGAAGAATCTCCGATACCTAAGTTTTCAAGTGTTTCTTTCTGGGAAGACGAAAAAAAAGAGTGAAACGTTAACATCGAGTCCATACAGGAACAACAACAACAACTTGGATTAAAAAAAAAAGCAGACGTAGGTTGAAATCCAAGACAGTAATAGATGAATTCGTCCAAAGCAAATTAATGAGTGATATACAAAATTAAAAAAAAAAAAAAACAGTGACATAATATCCAAGTGAATACGCATAAGAAACACTTGCATGATCTGGGTGAATGTTTTATAAAACATTGGATACAGTGTAACTTCTGCCGTAGTTGAACTCATGAAAACTGTGAAAATGTTGAACATTATCTATCCTTCCTTCTGAAAACGACACACTTCTGGATCGTCATTATTGCCTGTCAATGTAAACATAGGAGTTTGAATGTGCATAAAGCTCTGTTGGTGTTGTATTAATTGCTGTCAAACTATAGATATACCACATTGACTTGACACCTAGTCTTCCGTTCCGAGCGCTGCTATCGGCTGAAGGAATTGTACTTCCTTTCGCTAAGGCTCTCTTGCTTAGTAACAGCTGAAACCTTATTGGCTCAAGGCGTGGGTGTGTCGAGGATGTGAGCTTTAGTTCGCATTTTTGTGTCAGTTCAAGACATTTTGGCAGCACTATAGTGGATGATTTTTTTTTTATTTCGACAGAATATTATAGCTTATTTTCTCTGTTCTAATTTTAAAGTGTGCTTAAATTAATACCTTTATTACCTTAATTAGTGCATTTTTTTCTGTTCGTTTTATATATTATTTGTCCAATGCTGCCCGACACTTTCTTTTCGTGCACAAAAGTTATAAAAATGAAGTTTTTAACGTAAACTTAGAAATTCTATCACATTCATATTAGCATTTAAACGGAAAATAGTGTCCAATGGTGAGTTACATACGAATTAATGGATCTCATTCAGCTAACAAAATATGGATGAGTATGAATCCTCATGCGTAGTTTTGGAGTAAGTATTAATACTAAAATGGATTTTTTTCGTAAACCTGAAAAATTGATACTGTACGATGACCCACGCCATGTAAGATGAAACTGATACTATGACACTAACAAGATGACAGTATAGGGCAGTGGTTCTCAACCGATGTGACGCGTCACACTAATGTGTCACGCAGTCCCTCCAAGATGTGTTGCGAAATTTTAGAATTTAAGAATCATAAAGAAGCGGTAGGAATCATGCTCAGTGCTAAAAGAACAATATAAAAACTAATAATTTTCACTATAATAATAATAATAATAGCTATAATAAAAATATCAAACAAGTACCGTATGTCGCGATGTATAATCAAGTGTGTCGTCAATCAAGACAGGTTGAGAACCACTGGTATAGGATATGGTTAATCACAAAAATTTTTGATTGAAAATTATGATTAATATTTGTAATTTGATTTTATTTGATTATAATATTGTCTATAAATAAGACATGAACATATTAATTGATACATCACATCCAACAGAAAAAAATGACAAGTTTGACTGGAAATTCTGATGCGTAGTTTACGAGAAAGGCAATTTATTGTAGCATAGAAAAGAATTTACTTTCGTTGTCAATCTGATGCAATTGATAGTTTTTTTTAATATTCGGAAATGACTTTTATTTTTTTTATTTATGTACTGTATACAGGGTAGACCAAATTGATGGATCAGATTTCAGAAATGTATTCTATAAAATCTAAGAAACAAATTTTATTGTGAGATATGTGCTAAGCGAGGCAAACTGTCAAATTTTTTCTTCAAACACATCACAAGTGTTCTATATGAACACCATGCTCGTAGCCAGCCCAAAAATTTAGGGGGGCGGTAGAAGTTAGGAGGGGCCCGATCAGTCGTTCTTTCAGAAAAAGTGTTTCGGGGGGCACTGCTGGTACTATTCTATTTATTAATATATTGTAGACGTATTATTTTGGTCTTCGGGGGGTACTCTCAGAGCTCCGGGGGGACAGTGACCCCCCAAAAAAACAGGTCTGGTAGAAACACTGCTCCCGACCCAATCATTTTATAGTTCATCACAATATTATAGCTCATTTGCAAGCCTACCGTGAAAATTTTAGGGGGGCAGCAAAAGTTTAGAGGGGCCCGGCCTCCCCGTGGATACGGGTCTGATGAGCACCTCGCGTAATACGGTACACATCAAGCTGATAGTCTATTTCCTGCCAAACCTCTTGTAATTAACTTGTTGCTGTCAATATTAGCAATAGCTGCTGTGATGCACGGCATAATCTGAAATGTTCATACTAGTGGTGGGCACAAAAACCGGTTTTTCGGTTTTCTCCAAACCCGGTTCGTTTTTTTCACCAAAACCGCTTTCGGTTTTCTTAAAAAAACGATTCAGTTTTTCACAGAAACCAGTTATTCGTATCCTCCAAAACCGGTTCAGTTTTTCATCGGATCCGGTTTCGGGTTACTTCAAAACCAATTCCTTTTTTTTTTTTTTAAATTGGTTCTATTTCAGACAAGAATAGTGTTTCATTGTTTTCCAGAAAACGATTTCGTTTTCACAGAAACAGTGTTATGTGTTTTCCAATTTTTTTTTACTGAAACCAGTTTCGGTGAAAACTGAACCGGTTTTTAAAAACCGAACCGAGTTTGCAGAAAACCGGAACCAGTTTCGGTGAAAAACCGAACCGGTTTTGGGGAAAATTGGAATGTCGATTTTTCGGATTTCGGTTTTTCTAGAAACCGGTTTTGTCCATCCCTAGTTCATACCGCTTAGGATAGCCTTTCCCGTAAATGGGGTCGTATGATGTTTGATACGGAAATACCGAGGCATGCTAATCACAGACGGTTTACATGATAATCAAGCTCAAAGATAGATAGATCACTGTTCTCTAGTCAACGCCATTTTCTTTAACTGTTTGCTTCTGTCTTTTAGCGGTAGAAAGTGGAAACTAAACATTGAAAATTAAGTTTTTGAAGCGCATGTCTAACAATAACATATATTTATTCGATTTCATAGATTTTTTAAAATCGTGTCCATCACTTTAACTTACCCTATATAATAAGTGTATACTATTAATTAGAGGTTATGCCTATTGTTGTTTACGCACATACTTTAAGTAATTGTATATATTAATCTATTCCAGGTAACAGTATTGAAGAAATCTTCAGACTAACGTTTAGTAATATCAGTTGCACATAAATAATTGATTTTACGCACGCATTTATGATAAAGTTACATTATTAGCCCGGTACTAAATGACTTTTCCGTGTTCTTTCTTTTCAAGCCTATTTTCAACAAATAATGCAATCAAACGCAGTAAAACAAAACTTTTCCTGTTTTAAAATACTTGTACTGACTGCATTTAACCTGTTAAAAATAATTACAAAATTTATCAAGCGGTGTCAAAAAGTGATAATGGACTGTAAAGACAAGTTTTTTTTTTTTTTTTTTTAACTAAATAGGAGGAAACTTTGTTAAGACATGATTAATATTAATTTAATAGCTATATTTACTGGCACATGACTTGCGAGCTAAAACTCACATGCTAGACGAAGTATCAAAATACCAAAGGCAGATGGAATGAAATGTATAGTACAGATTCGTTACATGACTGCATGGGTATGGTTACAATACCTCTCTAACTGACAAATCAGTATGACGTAAAGCTTCCGGATGCAATCTGACGTGAGTCACTACGTCGCGGCTTCGAATAAAAATGTCGTTAAATGTTTTCCTGAGTGCTGTGGACGTGGCGAAACGAGGAATACCTGTTTCTCGTCTCGTCTTGTACATTTTGTAGAGGTCTCGTCTTGTAAATTTTGTAGAAGTCTCGTCTCGTTTCTCGAAAACATTCTTTCATCTATCTTTGTAAATGTATTTGCCAAATTTATGCTCTAATTTGTTTTCTTAATTTCATGTACAAGTTATCAGAATCATTCAATGTCACGTAAGGTCCACAAAAGTTCTGATATAACTACGTTTAAATCATATTTATTGTTGCGGCACTTTGTGTAATGATTTGCGTATGTTTAAACGTTTGATACATTCTCATTATGTTCGTACAATTACTTTATCAACTTATAGCTTTTGTACTATGAATCCTTTAACACTAAAGCAGTGTTTGAAGTGTAAAACTTGGGTGAAATAGTATTGGCCTAAGACTCGTGAAATATCTCGCCTCGTGGAAACACTACTTATTTGTATGCAACACTGTTGAAGAATCGTGAGAACATGACGATCAACCACATATCACGTGTTCGATAAGTAAATATCAGGCGACCGTGCAGGCAAGCGAAGTGCCGTGCAGTAGATTTCGAGATACTGCTAGCCCGTGTAGCCGGTCATTGTCTTGCTGAAATTATGTCATGCGGAGTTTTCTCAAAGAAGGATATTATCTCGGCGATGTAGTGATAATTGATGAGACTACATCAATCATCAACATCCGAGATTGCGTGTTGTATTTAATGTCGCCTCACTTCCACATCTGTTTCCTGTCGTTGGATAATGCATCCCGCCAGATTGCCCTTACCATGACAACGCCTAACGCATATATCATGTAGGATAGGTTCAAACATAATCGTTCGGAAATAGGACAATCTGCCACGTAACACGTCAGTGACGGTGTCCACGCGCTTACTATAATCTAAGGGTATTGTGGTTCCGGGTCAATGGAAGCCGACACACAGACATGCTTGCCGCCAATCCAACAGTCAGCAAATGGCATCAAACTGTAGATAAAGATCCAGCGTCGAACTAATGTTGTGGACGACAATATACGGTCCATCACTGCCACCGATATCCTATATTGAGTCGAGGTAGTTATTTTCACATGGAAAGGGGGTCATATGGCGCATCAAATAACATTAGAAAGTTTCCCTGAATCAATCAATTTATGCACCGGTAACTAATTTTTCCATATAATTATGTTGTCATTTGAGCACTGATCATTGACACTTAAAGTAAATTGTACTGGTGTCTTCCAAAAGTCTTGTTACAGAAACCTTGCAGGACAAGCTTTGTTGTATATGTACGTACACAGTTACAGAATGTATTTGATCTGGTCTTCGTCGTGCATTAATCATAGGTACAGATGTTCAATCCAATTGCATGCGTGAGAGAGTAATTAAAGAAATGTTGTCGCAGTCTTGCAGAATGCGTTTTTGAATATATCTTTTCGAAATCTTTACATCATTGCTTCAAATTGAGCCCAGAGATAAAAAGGTAAGCACTGAACCCCTGTGCATTATTCGATGACCAGGAAGTCATGTATTTGATCCATTCACGAACCATCACTATAGTGTTGTTGGAAGTTGGCCCTCGCCCTCATGCTGAAACTTCTCCTTACCCTCACAATGACAGTTGGCCCTCACCCTCGCTCACTTTCGCCCTCACGAAGGGAGTTATCCATCTCCCTTGTTCACTCTCGCCCTCGCGAAGGAAGTTGTACATCGCCCTCGCCCTCGTGTTGAGAATTTCTCCTCACTCTCGCGCACCCTCACCCTCGCAGTGTCAGCTGTTCCTCGCCCTCGTTCACCCTCGCCGTCACAGTACCAGTTGGCCTCGCCCTCGCGAAGGGAGTTGTCATCGCCCTGGCACACCCTCGCTGTCGAAGCTTGTCCTCGGCCTCACGCTCCCGCGCCCTCGCATCATTGTGGGCGAGGGAATTTGAGAATGAGGATCCCCTCGAGAGGAGCACCCTCGCCAGGGTGAACATCTCTGGTCTTTTTTTTTTTTTTTCTTCGGGAAAGTGGCAAGCCACAAGAAACGTCCTGACATTGTGCTTTGGAAATGTCGGAACCCTAACCTAATCTGGCAGGTTTCAACATTCTGGTGGCCATGAATCAGAAGTTCCCTTAAACATTGGGTATTCATTCCATTGTGCAATGTTGAACTCTGAGCTCCCGCCAACTTCTCCACTACATATATATATATATATATATATATATATATATATATATATATATATATATATATATATAATACACTGTAAGTATGATTACACACCTGATTAAGAAAAAGCATCTGCACTAAAAGTAATTGTGTTTTATTATTTTGTTATAGAGTCTAATGGCTGGAGCAGTTTCCCTTCTAACCGTCGGAAGTGGTATGCCTATTGGGTATTCAGCAGTACTGTTACCTCAGTTGCAAGTAGAAAACAGTTCTTTGCCTACAGATGATGAGATTGGGTCCTGGATAGGTATGTATAATAGATTGAAGAAAATTTGCATAATCTAGGGAAATTTTGTTATCGAATAAGCTATTGCTATATGAAAAAAAAGTTGAACTATGTGGTGCCGCTAGTAGCAACATGGTTATCCGTAGTATGTATAGATAGTGCAATAAATGATGTAGTATCCTCTTTTCTCAGATAAATTTACATGTAAAAATAAGTTATTATTTAGATAATACAGAATAATTGAAAAATAACTCCCTGAGGTCCTTATGTTTTATTTTTTAATTATAATTTTTACAAGAAAAGAATATTAAAAGAAAACGTATAGTCAGTGGCGTATTTAAGGGGGGACTTCTGGGCTTAAGCTCCTCTCTCCGAAATTTTATATACTGTATTAAAGTAAATGAATCATTTTGCAGAATTTTCACATTTCCAGCAATAACGTTAGCAAAGTCCCCCCGAAACAAAATCGTAAATACGCTACTGCGTATGCATATGGAATTTTACTTAATATTCACTATAGATATAGGGGCCGCGGTGACTCAGTGGTAGAGCGTTCATCTCTGGTGCTTGGGATCCCTGGTTCGATCCCAGCTTGTGCCAAGTGAACTTTGTGGTGGACAAACACCGTGTGCGTGGGTTTCCTCTCACTTTCTTCATTCCACCATTTCATTCATTTCTCATCGTCACCGTCTCCTTTAGCCTAGCCGGCATAACCATGGGACGTAAAACAGACTCATTTTCATTTTAATATTCGATATAGGCACCAGTGTTCGCCACCAGCTTCTGCGGCAGCTTCCTGTAACTGCGTCAACTGATTCCACCAGAAACTCTTGTGAATGGAAAACAGAACTTCGTATTCACGCTTCTAATTCGTAATACTCTGAGACTTTTTTTTCTTCCTTTCGAGATTGACTAAAGGAGTAAGTGTACTCTATAAAGTACGACAGATGTTCATTCTTTGTAATATATATATATATATATATAGTTTGAATTATAGGGAGTTTAAGATAGGGAATTATTTTTCAATCACCCTGTATTTAGTATCGGATAGTGATTTGTAGAATCACCGTTTGTACACGCAGACGCGTCTTCTGCTCCTGCATTTCTTCATTAAAAATGCAAGCAGAATAGTGCCTTCTTTCTCTGCTCCATACTTAAGTATATATTCAATATCAGTTTCCTATTTACTATAAAAATAAACAATCACTGTTTAACGTAAGTTTAAAGATCTTTTCTACACAAAACTTTTACATGGGTATTTTAAAACATTAGTTATATATATATATATATATATATATATACAGCAAAGCCATGATTATCTGCGGGCGGATCATCTGCGGGTGCCGCGAAAAATAATTTTAATTACAAACCTCAAAAATAAATACTACTACTACTAATAATAATAATCCAAGCCAACAACCGGGAAAATACAATAAATAGACCCGACAGTGCGAAGATCGAAAATTACTGACAAGTTTATTGTTAATCGTACTCCTATGGTCTTCTCGGAATTTGTGGATGAGTGGCAGTCTCTTGCTTTTTTGTTTTGGTCATAGCTTTCACATTCTCTTATCACTAACCTCGATGACCCAATGAATACAAACAATAATACATAGTTTTTATGCTAGAATACTGTATGTGTGTATGGGGGGTTGCATCTCATTTTCTATCTACGGTGCCTTTGCCACCCAATTCCGCGGATAATCGGGCTTTACTGTATATGCTGAAAGCCAGAAAGTTCTTTTTCAAATTAATATATTCCTTTTCATTTGATTTTTTTTTAAATGTTAAAACCGCTAAGTTTTACACACATTCTTCAATAAAATATTACAATTTTTTAATTCTTTTTCTTTAAGCAAGATTTCCAAATATAGCTTGGACGCATTCTTTACAGCACTCCCTCTCTTGTAAAAGTACTCAAATTCAGCTCTGATGGGGCCGCGGTGGCTCAGTGGTAGAGCGTTCATCTCTGGTGCATGGGGTCCCGGATTCAAACCCTGCTCTCGCCAAGTAAACTTTGTGGTGGACAAACATTGTGTGCGTGGGTTTTCTCGTGGTTCTCCCGTTTCCTCCCACATTCTTCATTCCACCATTTCATTCATCTCTCATCATCACCGTCTCCTTTAGCTCAGGCGGCATAACAGTGGAACGTAAAACTCAAAGATTTCATTTCATTACATTTTTTTTTTTCAAATTCAACTCTGCCTCTACATACTGGCAATTCGGTTTTGTGTTTCTTCTTTCTGCGAAACGTTTTTATAGTATTTTGTTAGCGATTGTCTTCCTTCTTCCAATTTCTTGGGGCTCTTCATACCCTCCTCACTAGGGATGGCCGCATTTTTTCGAAAAATACTTTTTCGAAAACGAAAAACGAAAAAGTTTTTCGGAAAACGAAAGACGAAAATTTTTTCGGAAAACGAAAAGCGAAAAATTTTTCGAAAAACGAAAAACGAAAAATTTTTCGAAAACACGAAAAACGAAAAAAATTTCGAAAACACGAAAAACGAAAAAACGAAAAATGAAATTTCCGAAAATCAAAAAATAGATTTTTCGAAAAAGGCCATCCCTACTCCTCACTTGAATGAAAATCATGTCAAGTGCTTGTAATTGTTAATAAAAGTATATTGAGGGTTGAGAAATGGTGCAACCACGTATCTACAAAACGATAAGATACTTGCGATGTAGATATAAATTGACATTCGTATGTTAGGAAAGAAGCTCCCTATCATATGGAGCCTTCAGAGTACAAAGGAATCAATATACAAAGTTTGTTCGGTAGGCGTCAATACATGGAAAAGTTCACACTTTCTTTTCTTTTATTATAAGAATTAGTTACAATATCTGTACATGAATTTTTTAACCTCTGAATGGAGCTTCAAATAGAGATCTTAAGGGCCTGACTTACTAAAAATAATACAAAAAATTACCATTTTATTTTTTTGTTTGTTTTTCATGAGTGAAAGGAAATAATGAAATGCAATCATAGCTAATGCTATTCTACAACAGAAAATATGAACCTAAAGAACTTTCAGTGTTGCCATCCATAGAAATTACAGTGTTGCCAGAATAACAACTCCCCCAAAATCTAAGTTAAGGCAGCGACTAGAGGAACGGACTCAACTGCATTTGATTACGTATCATGTTGTCTTGATATCATGTGAACTACTTTTTTTAAATAAGATTATTATTTAATTTTAGTAACTGTATACATGCGCGCCGACTACGTGGGTGCTCCAGGGCTCCAGCACCCACCCACCCACAGGCTTTTTAGATAGAAACAAAATAAAATAAATACTTCTCACTTGCCATTATATAAAAAAATAACAAACAATTAAAACTTTGAGATTGGAAGTTAAAAATTCTAACCTCTAAAACAATTGTTTCAAATGTGTCTGAGCAAAGGCTACCAAGCAACACACTCCCCACTTCCTTGCCTGTCTCTAGCCTAGTCAAAGGCAGTCCACACAATAAAAAATGGAACTATATTGTGAATAGAATCGAGCACAACCCTTTATGAAGTGTTCATAAAAGATTTTAACTAAAAGGAAATTAATCAAAAAATATCGAGATTCCCCTGAAAACATATAACATGTCCCACCATTGATATGCACCCACATAAATTTTGCAAAGTTGGCGCCGTTGACTGTATATTAAAATTATTTTGTTTATTGCAAACTAAATACAACTATTATTTTAAAAAGTAGTTCACAGTATACCAAGACAATATGATATCTAATCAAATGCAGTTGAGTTCGTTCCTCTAGCCTCTGCCTTAACTTAGATTTTGGGAGTTGTTATTCTGGCAACACTGTAATTTCTATGGATGGCAACACTGAAAATTCTTCAGGTTCATATTTTCTGTTGAAGAATAACATTATCTATGATTGTTGTAAGTTGCACTTCATTATCCCCTTTCACTTATGAAAAACAAGCAATAGAAAATTATGAATTTTGAAATTATGAAATTATAATACAAAATTTATAATTTTCTATTATCTTTAATATTTTAAGTCATACTCTTAGGATGAAATATGTCGAAAATGACACGAGTGGGCTTAATTCTTTTGTGCAGTGAATGTCATAATATGTCCAATGTTAATAGATTCAGTTCCAGCGTTCATGCAGCCGTAGACGTAAGCCGCTTTTTTTTTTTTTTTTTTTTCACGTAGAATTCTTGAAAGAGAGAGAAATGCCGATCATGTTGAATGATAGAAACTTTGCTAAGTGTTCCAAGTTGAAAAAAAAAATCATCTTCTGTACGAAAAGCACAGCATAAAAAGGGAAACATTAAAAGGAGGAACTTGTTATTTAACCATCTTGTGTCAAACATTTTGTTCAATCCAAAAACAAGCATTCCTTGTTCGCAAGTAAAAACAAACATATATTCTATTTTTCCTTCCTTCTGAACGATAACTGGTTGTGGGGTGAAAACAATAAACACGCGTTGGCTGACTTGTTACGTAAAGAAAGTCATATCTCTTTAGCATATGAATGGTAATCAACTGTCTGCGCTTCTTGCTTTATTTCTTTTAAAAAGATGCCAAAACTGATATATATATATACAGAGGGTTGATTAATTCGTGTGTCAATTTCATTTGTTCACTGTACAAAAGTGGTATGAGGTAAAGCCGTGCAATTTGGTGTAACTTTAGATGAAGGACATAAGTTTTGTTTCGCCATAGAAGCATGTCACTTGTACTAAAGATTGAAGAGATATGGGGTCAAAGGTCAAATTTCGATTTTTTCCTTATGGGATTACAATGTTAAATTCTTCAAGACCCTGAAATAACGTAAATCGAAGTGATAACAAAGAAAAAGCTGATTCTATGTCGCAAGCCGACCAAATATGCGTCAATCAAGTGTCAAGGTCAGAGGTCACAGTCAGATCAAGGTTACAGGTCACCTTGAGAACGCATTTGACATGATGAAATACGGACATTGCGTTGTTTTCAGTGTATTCAAATGGGTTCTCAAGATGACCTGTGACCTTGATCTGACTGTGACCTCTGATCTTGACACTTGATTGACGTATATTTGGTCGGCTTGCGACATCGAATCAGCTTTTTCTTTGTTATCACTTCGATTTACGTTATTTCAGGGTCTTGAAGAATTTAACATTGTAATCCCATAAGGAAAAAATCGAAATTTGACCTTTGACCCTATATCTCTTCAATCTTTAGTACAAGTGACATGCTTCTATGGCGAAACAAAACTTATGTCCTTCACCTAAAGTTATACCAAATTGCACGGCTTTACCTCATGCCACTTTTGCACAGTGAACAAATGAAATTGACACACGAATTAATCAACCCTCTGTATATATATATATATATATATATATATATATATATATATATATATATATATATTGTCAGTTGGTATCTTCTAAACAAACAATACACACATTATACAATATTACAAGACTTTAAGAAATGGCCTTTATTTAAATCTTAAATACAATTCCAATTCTTTCTTTTTAAAACTACTTAAGGTCACGGTGGCTTAGTGGTGGAGCTCTTACTTCTGGTGCTTAGGGTTCCTGGTTCGATCCCCGGCGAAGTAAGGTGGACAATATCGTGTCTATGAGTTTTCTCGGGGTACTCCCTTTCCTTCCACATTATCATCCCACCATTTCTTGCATCATCATTCATTTACCTTAATCATTCTTCTTAGCCTAAAAAAGCATAATCATCGGACTTTTAAGCTGAAGGTTTTCATTTTGATTTTTAAACAACTCGATTTCTTTGTTTGAGTCAAATTTTGCAGTCAGTTTTCCACTTCCTTCTTCACACCAAATTTTATTTAAATGATGTAAGCGTGTATTATTTTTGACAATATATCATATCACGTTAACTCACCTTAATTTCTTTTCTTCTAGGTGAATTTCATACTGTGTTCACGACAGGCCGGTAGCTAGCCCAAAAAATGTAAGGGGGGCCCGGTAGAAGTTAATAGGAGGGGGGCGATCCAACCATATTATAGTTCATTTTCAGACTTATTCTGAAAATTTTAGGGGGGCAGGTAAAAATTTAGGGGGCCGCCCCCCTAGACCCCCTGGATACGGGCCTGGACGAATGATTAGTATTAACGACATTAAAAAAAAAAAAAACATGTGCCATCTTTCTTTTCAGGCCATTGATTGCTTTCCTTTTCTTTGAAATGAAATGAAATTTACATTGTTTGATTTTACTCTTTCTTCTTTAATTCTTTATTACATTTCCCTTAATTCGTGAAAATTAACGTTTAAAGAATTTCGTTTATCAACTAAAGCTCCCTTATATATTTATTATACTACTATGGCTTATCCGCTCGTTCGGAACGAAAACTTAAGACGTACCGGTACTTGATTGATCACCATTATTTCCAGGATATAAAGGGTCAAACGGTTACAATGGAGTTTGTTGATGGAGGCGATTCATCTACCGGAAATGGTACAAATTAACTCATTTCCGGTTTTCCCTTGATCACTATGGAGTATTAATCTACCTAGAGTAAAAAGGTGATAGCGAAAAGTGATTTTCTGCAACCAATTAAGCGTCCTAGAAATATATTCCGTCTTCACTCTAGTTTCTGTTAAAACAGGAAGTAGTAGAAATCTACTAGAACTTCTGGTTTCAATATTGAGAAGATACTACGCCATACAGATTAAACTCTTTCTCTTGGCATACACGAGACCGTGCTATTTATTACATATAATATTAACATTTAATACTCAAATTTACGTAATATTTTATATATTGATATATAATGTAAAATAACTTAAGAAACAAAGTACCCAAAATTTACCACGACTGCACATCATCTCGTGCTAGTTACCACATTTCATTTTTGACAAATATAGTTAAGACGTAGTTGTTGGTGGATGAAAAGCAAATATGAAGTAGGACAAAACATTTGTTATAATAACTAATGTCTTTCTTCGAAATTTATTTAACAATTAATTGATATCCAGCTTCGTTAAGAAATCATGGATTACAACGAATGATTTGATACCCATTTGTCTCTGGGGGCCTCTTCGTGGCTAAGCGGTTAGTGTATGCACCTTTGGCGTGGGAGACCCGGGTTTGATTTGTGCGGGTGCTCATGTGGTTTGGATTCCACGTTAATCTGTAGGTCCCGTCTCATATAGCCTCACTGCTGAACAGGACGTTAAACTCAAGATCAAGTCAACTCACCAATTGTCTCTGGATGGATTCCTTCTTCGGAGATCACCTCATTGTAATGACTTCTTTGGATAGAAACTACGATAGACGTTCAAGTTATAATCGGAATTTCTTCTCTCTTTTTTTTTTTTTTCATGTTACATACAGAAGACAACGTGAGAATCAATTACTAATATTTTTCAAGTTACTGCCCATGTGCACGTACACACTTGTCCCATCGATGTGGGAGTTCCCTATCCCCGTACATAGAATTCTATGAGACGATCTTTCAACCATTTCAGTACACACGTTTTGACTTCGTCGTCGGTGTGGAATTTTTGTTCTCCCAAGTAGTCCTTGAGGGGTCCAAAAAGATGGAAGGACTAAAGCGACAGATCTGGGCTATAGGGAGAATAGTCTAGGAACCCCCAAACAAGTTTGGTGATACCTGTGACCGTTATCGTGGCCGTATGAATACGCCGGTTGTCATGCAGGATGATGATGCCATCCTTCACCATCTGTAGCCGTTTCTCTTCTCAAAGCCTCTTTGACTTCGGTCGGGAGAAGGTTGCTGTAGTACATCGCACTGATTGTGGCCCCGCGTGCCAGAAAATCGGTGCATATTACCCCTTCTTTGTCCTAGAATGCCATCAGGGTCACTTTGCCAGCAAACGCTTGTGCCTTGCCATGTTTTTCGGCGGCGGCGGCGAGTCTGGATGCCTCCATTCCATCCTGGAGCAATTTGGCTCCGGAATGTAATGATACACCCAGTTCTCATCGCAAGTAATTATCTTTGTAAGGAACTTCTCGCGTTCTCTCTGAAATCGCTTCGAACGAGACGTTTCCCCTACATTGCTTCTGGTCGAACGTTAGCATTTTTGGGACCATTTTGGCTGTGATTTTTCGGAAGTGCAGGTGTTCGTGAATGATAGTTTCCACACTTCCTACGCTGATGTTTGTTTTTGAACTGAAATCTCTTACTGATGCTTTCGATTGCTCAGATTAAACTGTTTCGCCCGACGAATATTGGTTTCGTTGGCGTGGAGTACGGGCCACATTGAGAACTTATTCTCTTCCAGCCTTGAATTTTGAACACCATTTATACGCTTGCGACTGAGAGTTTCTTCACCTTAATCTTCTAAAGATTTCAGCAGGTTTTATGCCTTCCTTCAGGAGGAACTTGATGATGCAACGCTGCTCCGCTAGGGCCTCCAGCTTCACAATTACCAAAGCTTGTTGCTATCGTCCATCGCCGCTTTCTGAGACTCTTATGTCCTCAACTGCTCGTTGTCGCAGAAAAGTATGAGGATTAACCTATAACAGGATGGGACACAGACGCTAAGCTGCGCACAGCAACACCTGGATAAAAATTCCGGTTATCAATTGAATATTCTTCGTATATTTGTTTCTGATTATGCGAACTAGACGAAAAATGTTTTGTACAATTCCAGAGAAGGTCTTAAGATGTTTTCTTGATGGTTTTCGTTCTTGCTTAGTTCATCATCTAAGTCAATGAAATTATAATTGAATTGAAGACTTATTCTTTGAGAGAGGACACAGTAGCTCAGTGTAGAGCGCTTACCTATGGTTTTTGGGTCCCTGGTTTGATCCCCGACCAAGTAAGTTTCTAGTGGACAATATCGTGTCCGAGGGTTTTCTCGGGGTACTCCCCTTTCTTCCTACTTTCTCATTCCACCAACTTTTTCATCATTCATTCATTTGCCTTAATCGGGTCGTCTTTCTTGGTCTAAAGGGTAAAATCACGGGACGTTCAACTGTAAGATTTTCCAAAAGGGAGCGCCCTTGTACAATTTCAATGTGTCCCACACATGTTCCTCTGAAGAGGAGACGAAAGCAGATGTTTTCTTGTCTCTTAGTCGGTGTTTATTTAGAAATCTCTGTAAATAGAACGCTGCCTTCACAATAGCATGGCACTTAGTTTTATTTCATTGCTCATTGCATTGAATGGCATCTTTTTGAGTATCTGAGTATATTTTATTTGAACCATTGTGTTTATCACCAGAGGAGTCCGCAAAAGTTTCCGGGTTTTAACCTTCCTACTCTCTAACAAGTTATTATAAAAAGTATTTACCATACCAAAGCAGGGTTCTCAACAGCTCAAGCGGCTCGGCTCACAGCTCATTCTCTATCGAGCCGAGCCAATAGCTCACCCACCCAAACCGACACGAACCGAAACAAACCGAGCTGATGGCTCACCCTAACAGAGCCGGATCGAGACGATGGCTCACCTGAGCCGAGTCGGTGCCTCATCTCAACCAAGCCAGCTCGACCTGTTCGCTCAGTTCAACCGAGCTAAGCCGGTTAACATTCCTACACGGATTGGGTTCCTGCTTCGGCTCAAAATTTTCTCAGCCTTGGTGGTGAGAACTACAGTATATACTTATGTTAGTGCTCACGACATTTGAGGCTGTCTCGTTATAAAAATCCATTGTCGTCTTGTTAATCGGGACGAGGTGATATGCGAGCAGTGTCTCACTTCGTGAGCAACACAAGAAATATTCCACATTACTGCTTACATTTCTCATAGCTTTCGCTTTTCAGTCTAATCAGGCAATGATTTCAAAACGAGTTAAAACGAGCTAAAGAAGCGAGCCATTTTTCAAACTCGACTCGACTCGAAATTCGACCTCAAAACAGTGACTCGGCTCGGAACTCGACTCGAGAAAATCACCTTTGACTTGACTCGAAACTCGACTCGAATTCGCTTCGTGTTTCGAGTCGAGTCGAGTCAAGTCAAGTCGAGTTTTAGCTCGACTCGTGCTCATCCCTATATTTTATTTGAACCATTGTGTTTATCACCAGAGGAGTCCGCAAAAGTTTCCGGGTTTTAACCTTCCTACTCTCTAACAAGTTATTATAAAAAGCATTTACCATATTAAAATGTGTATATAAAATTCCTGACATGGTATGAACTTGGAGCATGAACTCTCCTCCGTGCTTAAATTCTACGTAATAGATTAGTATATAGTGTTTCTCAAAGTCAAAAGGTGCAATTGTCCTCGTTGCCATTCCGAAATTACGCTCCTGAACAGGTATAGAAACATCATCATTTACAAACTAGGGAAAATTTAACTGTGAAAATGGCATTTTTGTGTCGTTGATGTGGAATTTCTCTCACACCGGACCAGGTTAATAAATTCTTATTGTGTCTGTGCTGTTGTGAACAATGCAATTATGCTATACTAGCAGCGTTCACCCCGCTTCGCTGGGGTCACCCCGGAACGCAATAAACTTTGTTACTTAGATAATTTTTACTTTTTCGCTTTCAAGTGATATGATAAAAACCATTATAACGCCTGTCATTTATGTTAACCCGCCGAGTGACACGGTCATGTGGGTTGCATATAAATACGTTTATTTTTACCTATGATGAACTAATAACAAAGGATGGACACTTGAATGGCCAATTATCTCAAGACACTGGTAATTGAAAATTAAAGTGATATGATAAAAACCATCTAGGGTCCAAATCTTAATAACCCCCCAAAAATGAAAGAAATTGGTTCAGCCGTATTAGCGTGATGAGCGGACAAAGGATTTGTACGTTCTCTTTTATATATATAGATAGATAGTATACAACTGGTAAACATATAACGCTAACTTCGAGGACTATTGATTGGCAGATTACAATGAACAATACATTTTATATCAAGCATAAACGAATGATGTAACAGGAACCTGACATTCCTCGAACTGTTTAGTTCATTTTTAATGGTGTCGAATCAAAAACATTACATAATGCATGAGACCTTGACATTCTGAATTACGCATGTCTGCCGGACAAAACCACAATAAAAAAACCTCAAAGCCGAGTTTTGTATTTACACAGAAGTCACGTGTCCTGACGGTGCATAAACTTGATTTATTAACGCATGTGGTAAACAAAGAAACTCGTATAAAGTACCAGCGAAACCACGAAGACCATACTTCGTGTCTTCTTAAGTGATATATGTAGATACTAACGTCAATTATAGACTTTGTTTGGTTAAAATAAGGAAAATTAGTAATACGTTCCGCTAATCAGTCACTTTTTACTATTTACTGAAGCGCTCTCTGATATCGGTCATTTTTGTATCTCCCCCCAAGTTGCAGGGCTGAATTTTGATTTAAACGGCATCGGAAGTGTCACTGTTCATCTCAGCGATACCAAAAACTATGGATTCGACTCTAATATCGGTCATTTTCGATCATTTTTAAATATTTCCCCCTCCTTGAAGTTGAGTTGAGTTGATTTTAGTTTAGCGTCCCTTTCAGCAGCGAGGCTATATGAGACGTGGACCTACTGATTAACGTGGAATCCGAACCACATGAGCTCCCGCCGGGAATCGAACCCGGGTCTCCCACGCCAAAGGCGCGTACGCTAACCGCTTAGCCACGGAGGAGCTCCTCCTTGAAGTTGTGCACTATCAAAGTGAAATGATAAAACCCATCCCAGGCCCGAATCTCATCTATGTTGAAAATTTGATCGAGATCGGTTGGGTGATTTAAGAGTTATTAGGTCACAAACATAGTCACTTTCATCTTTATTTATATAGGCAGATACATTTAGAGTCATGTCCGTTTGTTACTTGATTTTGAGATCATTCCGTACTTGTTTTCGCAAAATTTTGCATTCAGCAAAGCAACGTAAATAAAAGGTACGGGCCACCACACTAAACTTGCTCGCTCCAACTCCTTAAACTAAATCATGTTAATGAAATATTTTCTTGTGAAATGAGAACAAACTTCTAAGGCGTTTTCGTAAAAAAACTTCATCGAAAGGAAGCTCATCTCCGAAAGTAAACCACCTGTTGTAGATTTTTCCATAAGAAATAACTTAAGCCGTATGTTAGGGTCATTAATGAAATATTTGTTTAGAAAATAATAAGAAAATCGTGTGAGTGGTATCGTACAAAATTGAAAAAAAAAAAAAAAAACTCTCCCCAAGAGTAAACTACTCCTTGTGGATATTTCTCATAGAAGTTACATATGCAACATTATAAGAATAATAAGGAAATATTTATAAATTATGACCAAACCGCCCGTATTGTTTTCGAGAAAGTAGTCTGGAAAGAAACTCATCCTCAAAAGTAAACTACCCCTTGTGACTTTTTCGTAAAAAATAAATAAATAAATTACACAATAATATAGAGTTATTATTGAAATATTTATTTACGAAATTTGAACAAAATGTCATGATTCGTTATTGAGAAAATCGTCCAAATAATAATAATAATAATAATAATAATAATAATAATAATAATAATAATAATAATAATAATAATTGCTCCTTCATGGCTATGTGTTTATGTAAAATACATGTCTTCGTCGCTGGAGATCTTGTTTTCAATTCTCGGTCGGTGGAAGGTCGTGTGTTTCGGATTCCTCGTTATGCTGTAGGTAGAGGTCTTGCGCGGATATGGATATCCACGGATGTACTTACTTAGCGCGTATATTTTTAGTTCCTATGCGGATGGCGGATAAAAATACAGATATTCGTGAAAAGATAAGAATTTTAGTGATCACACAATTAATTATTTACACAGTATTAATTAATTATTTAATAAAGCGTGATTATCCCTTCAGGAGACAAATAACCGCCAGAATGAAAATTGAGTTTCGTTAATTATTTTCTTTCTTCTTGTGGTTCTTATCCTCATAATCAATATGAAGTACTAATCTGATTTTAAGGCAAATTCTATGAGGTGGCTTATTAAAAATATTTTCTCTAAAATAAATTGATAGGTAATTACTAGTTTGACAATTTTCTTGTCAGAAATCTGTATTTGAGGGGACTCTTAAATAACTAGGCATGTTTTCTATTAATTTCGTATTTCTGTTTGCATGCATTTTATTCAGCATAATTGATTTACAATAAGAAGAGATAGTATTGAATATCTAGCATGAATTTTATTGATATTAAAGGAGGTATTTATAATGTTTTAATATAACTGTTTTTGGAATTAAAATTGTCATAGGAGAAACCTTTTATAAATTTCTCACTATGCCCACGTCTCAAATAATCTCACAGCTGAAGAGGGATGGTAAACTTTAAATTAACCAAGGAGCATTGTGGATCAGTGGTAGATCTCTCATCTAAAGTGTGAAGGGTCTCTGGTTCGATCCCAGGCCATGTAAGTCCATAGTGGATAGAGTTGTGCCTGAGAGTTTTCTCAGGACCACCCAGTTTCTTCTTGCATTCTCATTGCACTATTTCTTTTATTATGCTTCTAGGTTAAAACTCGTCTCACAATAAATTTGACCTATGCTGTAGAGAATTCATGTCAGAAAATCTTGCTGTCCAATTCATGCGGCTGTTATCTTAACCTCACACACCAGGTTGACATGATGCGCCTGTGCATTATCGTCCCTGGCGGGGATTTTCAATCTTCTTCACTAGCGTACACCATAGCCAACATCATTGAGTCGTACGTACCACGCAACAGCAGCTTGTGTGCCACAGGTTGAGAAGCCATGGTCTACGGAATCCTCTGAAAAGTCGCACGTGATGTTGGGGATCCTTTATCTCTCGAGTGGTAACAGTACCTTCAGTGGAGATATGCATCTCCGCACATTCACTAAACATGATGCCTGCCTATACCAATATTCCATCATCACTAAACAGATCCCTTTTCAATAATTCTATAAAATTAAATAATAATCTAGGTCTTCTCAGACGAATGTGAGAGAGAGACTGGATTAATTTCGTAAACTGAATTTAGGTTCATATGGGATCATGTGTTCCTCTAATCGTTTAAGGTCCATTTTCGATTATACTGGCTATTGTGAACAAGTCATTTGTCCATTCATGAGATGGATGATGATGATGAAATGAAGTAAATGGGAGGAAACGTAAAAACCCCGAGAAAATCCCTCCCACACACATAGTGTTTGTGAAAATAATGCATCTAAGTATGTATGTATGTATGTATGTATGTATTCGCGAATGCTCGTATGTTTGTTTTCTTCCTTCTGAAATTGATCCTTTGCTCCTCTCCCTTGCTTTCTCCTTGAAAAAATCCTACAAGTGTCCCTGCGTCGATCGCAACATTAAAGGACACACGACAAAAGATTTCAACATAGACCTATTCAGAAATCATGAATGTTTTCGAAAGTTGAGACTAGATACTGAATTTATCACACATTAAGTCTTGCTCATCAGTATCGTAAAATTAATTTTGCAAAAACAAATTTAAAATGCGGTCAAGGTCATACAAAAACCAGTGTGTAGATACAGGATGTCATGTCAATAAATAAATTAGTATCGGATTTCGTGGGTACCTTTAACTCTAAACAGATCTCGTTCCGTAATTTACTACTATTTTCTTTTCTGAGCTGGCACGAACTCTAGAACTCTGTATATTCAGTGAATATTTTATACACTAGTACGTTGCGTACACGTTAAGTATGTGAGGGACACACACAGAATTATTTACTTTAGCGACAGTTATATCGACGTTGCGTGTTCCTTGTCAATTCACAAAACATATTTTTCTTCTTTGTTCTTTCCAATTTATGAGGAAAGAAAATGATTTCATAACTATTAAAACATTCTAACCATTTGTTTCACAACGATATATAAAACGTTCATTGATTTTATATGTAACAACACGAGCGGCCGATGACCATACGTTGCGATATTGCGCAGCGACCAATTTTTCTTTGAAGCCAATAGTTCTTTTTTTTTTTTTTTTTAAGTTTGGCTTACTTACTTACGCTGCTTTGTGTCCAAGCAGTGGTAGATCTAGAAGGTAAAAACTGGGGGGTGGGGGGCAGCCAGTACCCAAACTATGATAGGTACATGTAAACTTTTAAAAATATAGGCCTATAAATAATAGCTTAAATTATTTTTTGTCACTGAAAAGACTGGGGGGCCTAGCCTCCCCCCTTGGCCCTGGCCTAGATCCGCCACTGTCCAGGAGGCAAAACCTCGAAAACCACGTGAGGGAAAATCATCCATGATGATGGCTGTGTTGTAGAGGGACAAAAATTAGAAATCGAGTTCTTTGATGGAAAGAGGCCTGCACCCAGAAATTTGTGTGTGTGGGGGGGGGGGGTCCAAGCTTTTTGGGAAGGGATCGAATACTACAAGCCACTACGTTTATTTAGTATTGAACGGATTGGCTGTAGTATTCTGCACCCGAAAAGACGATACGTAATTGTAAAATACTTCCACCTATATATTTCAGGGGAAAATGATAGAACTAGGTTGTTTTGTAAGAGAAAGAGTATAAGTGAAGTGTAAGTTCAAATTTTTACATCAATCATTTCCTTGTTAAACAAGTAGACCATTAGTTTTATTAAGAAAGTGTACAACTGTATGTTCAGTTAGGATTTTTTTGTTGTTGTTGTTGTTTGTGTGTGTGTGTGTGTGTGTACGGACCCGGTGGACCCCCCGTGGGTGTGCTCTTGGAGATGATCCATCCAGTTGATCTCAAGATATGGACAGACAAAAATAGGTACCCAACATATTCCTATGGGAGTAATAATTAGTATTTGTCCTTGCTTGATAAACTACCTGCAGATCTGTTGAGATTAACTGGTTAGTGTAATGCTCAGGATAGAAAATACTAGTGTGTTCGTGGAATAAAGCTAAAATGAAACTAAATTACTTTTTTTATTCAACAATTCTAGACTTAAATTTATTTTCACATATTCATTCGTCTTAAAGTGTACTTCATTTAATTTCAGGTAAAATGCTATATTTAAGTCTAGACTTGAAAACATTCACCTTATTCAGCTAATTAGTTTACCAAGAACCAGTGGCGGATCTAGAACGTAAAAACTGGAGGGACAACCAGAACGCAGACTATGTTTGCCGCCCCCCGCACAAAATGTGCCGCTCCCGAAAATAGCCAATATTACAGTTGAATTCACAGTTTTTGGGATCGCTGAGTTTAACGGTACCAGTTTTCATGATGATCAAGTTCATCCTCACCCATTGCGGTGCGAGTGGGAGAGGATTACTTTTTAAAAATAATCAGATAAACTAGCTAATGAATAACTACTGTAATTAGAGCGAAGTAAACACATTAACATGTTTTCTCGCGTTTGCGTGGGACTCTGCGGATTGCCAGTTTTAAATACTACTTTATTGTGAATATTTAAAAAATCCGAAATTTTGCCGCCCCCTAAATTCTGCCGCCCTGTGCTCGAGCACAGAGTAGCACTTACCTAAATACGGGCCTGCCTGTACCGTGGGAGCACTAGACAGACATATAACCACAAGGGAGCAATATATTGAACAATTGTTGAAAGCTCGGTGCAACGCACACACCCTATAATAACACCTATAGCACACACACAAAAAGAAAGAAATTTTTTTGTTTCATATTCCACGAGACAGATGATTAATGATAAAATTGAGGAACAATGAATGTGGGAGAAAACTGAAGAAACCATAAAAATAACCCATGGACACGATATGATTCACCACAAATGACCTGCGGGGATCGAACCAAATACCCCCTTATACCAGAGTGAGCGCTCTACCACCAAGCCATCGTGCCCCTATATCTCAAATACCAAATGTTCGAGCAATAAGTATGGGATTTGGAACATCTTTAAACAATCACTACCATGAATGCGTTTTCACATGTTGAGCTGAAGGAGTTCACGAAAACCTGGCAAAACACTCGTATTTATCAAAATTCTCAAGTTCTCTTCAATTTTATACGTAATATTTGTCTTCCGCTTTTCTCTCAGGAGGGGGGGGGACTATGGATTGATGGAACTTTATATGATGTGTTAGCAATGTATCGCAAGTCAATTAGGTTATTTTCTTTTTTTCTTTTCTTTCCAGAGAGTGTAGAAGTAAAGGTGATTTGATATTAGCTCTTAAAAATTCATCTGCAATCTCAACATTGATTTTAAGTTTACATTGAAGAAAAAGATTGCTTTCAGTGATTATTCGTACGCACAAAGGCTTAGTTATCACATCGTTTAAGGTTCGGAACCAAACCACTCCTGAAAGGAAACTATTCCCATATATATATATATATATATATATATATATATATATATATATATATATATATATATATATATATATATATATATATATTTGGTCTAGGAATTAATTCGTGCGGGTGGACAAGAGATGGCGCAACGAACGGGGCGTCCCACAGTTCCGTGTATCCACACATGTGTTGCAAACCCCTGTCATCGCGTATCGTTCGTAGTATAGGGCAGTGGATTAAAGCGTCAACAACACCAGTTTGTAGTTAAGTGAACATGGCGCAATTTGTGCCTGATAAAGTGTTTTGCGGGGTGTCCTGCTGCATTACTTTAACATGCAGAAAAGTGCGACTGAAAGTCATCGTATTTTGGTGGAAGTGTATGGTGACCATGCTCTAGCTGAGCGAATGTGTCAGAAGTGGTTTGCACGGTTTAGAAGTGGTGATTTCGGCTTGGCAGACCAAGAGCGAGCTGGACAGCCAAAAAAATTTCAAGACGAAGAATTGACAGCATTGCTCGAGCAGGATTCGTGTCAAACGCAGGAACAACTTGCAGCAGCATTAGGCGTTGATCAAACAACAGTCTCCAAACGCTTGAAAGCCATGGGAATGATTCAAAAGATGTCACATTGGGTTCCACATGAATTGAAAGACAGAGACGTTGAAAGACGAAAAACCATTTGCGAATTGCTGCTTCAACGACAGAGCAGAAAGGGGTTTCTGCATCGAATTATTACGGGTGATGAGAAGTGGATCCATTACGAGAACCCTAGACGAAAAAAGGCCTGGGTGAAACCAGGTGAACCAGGTCCATCACAACCAAAACGAGATATTCACTGTGCAAAGGTTATGCTGTGCATATGGTGGGATATGAAAGGTGTGGTGTACTATGAGCTGCTGCAACCGGGTGAAACTATGAATGGAGAACGTTATCGACGACAATTAATGCGTTTGAAGCAAGCTCTGGCCAGAACACGACCAGAATGGGAGAACAGACATGATAAACTTATTGTTCAACATGATAACGCTCGCCCACATGTCGCAAAACCGGTCAAAACCTATTTAGAAAATGTCGGATGGGAAGTTTTACCCCACCCGCCGTATTCACCAGACGTTGCTCCTTCGGACTACTACTTGTTCGATTGCATGAACAACGATTTGATTGGACAGCGGTTTACTTCTTCAGAAGATATCGAAACATGGGTCTCTGACTGGATCGCTTCCAAGGATGAGGACTTCTTTCGCCACGGAATCCGTACATTGCCTGACAGATGGGCGAAAGTGGTGGCTAGCGATGGACAATATTTTTCTTAAGGTATTTATGTATTTTGTGTTTGTACTACAGCTTCAATGTGTGCGTACCAACCGCACGAATTAATTCCTAGACCAAATATATATATATATATATATATATATATATATATATATATATATATATATATTAATGTACGATATTTTCACCATACTCGTTCAAATAAGGATGCTAAGGAATAAATATTAAAACTTGCTTTATCGTTTAAACACGACACTGTAACGATTTTGTTCATATTTCGTAAGTCAATTGAAGATTATGAGTTTAGTCTTCCTTTCATCACAGAGGTTACGTGAGACATCGACCTACAGCTAACGTGGGATCTGAACCACATAAACTCACATTGGAAATCAATCCCAGGTCTTCCGCGTCGAAGATGTGTACGCTAACACTTTAGCCATAAAGGAGCTCTATATTGGTTGAATATGTTGTTACTATGTATTATGTAATAATAATAATAATAATAATAATAATAATAATAATAATAATAATAATAATAATAATAATAAGGAAAATTAAGGTATCGTATCCATTGTTCATTGATATGGAAAAAGTAAATTTAGAAAAAGAAATTAATTTTTTTTATCAACTTAAGAAATTAATTTTTATCAACTTTATACCAATTGTTCTATGTACTTTATTATTACACTCATTAAACAATTCTTGTAATATATCTATCCATTTGTAATTTGCTTGAGTACTAATTTTTTTTTCCAGGTGTTTGGTTTAAGAGTTCTGTTAAAACATGTTGTTTTACAAAGAGACATGCTCAAAATGGAGGGCTCAAAAATGTAAAATACACAAAATATCATCTCTCTATGACTTACGGTTCCCGAGATATGGCTCCTTAAATCTCCCGAAATAGGAACTTTTTTTGGCCAATATCTCGAAAACTGAAAGAGTGACGCGAAAAATTCCATCATTTCTTTTAGATAGTATTTGGTGCTCTATCGAATGGATGGGTCGAAATTGAAAATTTTGCAGACAACAAACACACACACACACCAGACATCGAGAATTCAGTAACGAGCTTTTTAAGTTCATTGAAAATGTAGTTTATGATGATGGATGAGTTTCATTCACAGTTGATCACTTAAGGGTCTTCACTACAGCGAAATTAAATTACCGCTAATTTGAGAGTTTTTCTGCAATATCTTTAAAACAAATAAAAATATTCGAAAAGCTGAAAGTAGTGAACTAGACGACACGAATTTGCATGTGATAACAATACCACAATTCACCTATCTGCTTTTGGTATGCCGCTATTTACAGAACCCGCAAAAAATGCTAAATCTATCTACAGTAGCAAATTAAAAGCAGACAGATAAGTTTTAATAACCGTATCACATGCAAAATCGTCTTGTCTAGTTCCCTGCGTTTCTGTTTTTTAAATATTTTTATGTTTTGAAGATATTACAGAAAAACTCTCAAATTAGCGATAGTTTAATTTCACTATAGTGAAGACCCTTAAGCGAGAAAGTATCAGAGTTGTGTACCGTCATATTTTACTCTTTATTTATATAAGTTTTGTCAGTGCTTGCAGAAACGATTACATTTGTCACGTTTTCCTATATTGTTTCAAATGTAATCTGATTTAATCTCTCATACAAACGTCATAAAAATGAAAACGAAAGTATGTTGATAAATTATTCAAATTTATTGTGTGATAACGTGTAATCTTCAAGAGCTTTGTTTTTTTTTCTTTTTTACCCGACGTGATACCAAGCAGGACCATATGATGATGATACAGCATGTTTTTAAGTAGTTTTGCATAGTTCCAGTTTTATCTGAACAGTTGATGATAAGATGATAAGTCTGTATATACCGTGAATGATATAAGTTTGTTTCAGTCCCATATCAAGCTTTGCGTGTGAATACTTATTCAGATAAATAAAAATCGGAATGAAGTACGGTAACTGCCGTTGAATAAATATACTAGCAGTATGAGCGTACTTTTGGGAATCTGTAAGCAAACAACAATAGATTCACTCCGCTATTTATCTTTATATATTTTTTTAATATACAGTTAATGAATAAGTAAATGTCTCCAACAGAATAATAACTACCAATTAATATTGAAATGAACAAAGGACGTACTTTTTACCGTCATAATCATCATCTGTCACTATTGGTAGGTCACTTGCTGCAACTAAGAAGCTTCTATGCTCCATGATCTTCCGCTAACCTCTTCGTCTTCACGTACGATTTCCCCGTTTTGATATCGTTCATTAATTGTAATCTGCTTCGCCCTCTCCTTCTCTTTCCTGCCACCTACCCTCTAGTACATCCCTCATGATACCGTTCCTTCTTTCCCAATGTCCCAACCAGTTTCTTTTCTTCTTCTTAATGATATCTAAAATTGTTTTTTCCCTCCCCCATCATTTCTGACACCCTCTCATTCGTTTTCCGCTGGAGCCAGCTAATTCGCTCCATTCTTCTCCATACCCACATTTCGAAAGCTTCCAATCGTTTTTCATTAATTTTACGTAATGTCCATGTCTCCGTCCCATACATAACAATACTCCATACGAAGCATTTTATAAGTTTTCTTCTCAACTCTTTATTCAGGGTCCCACAAAATATACTTTTCTTCCTTCTAAAGGCTTCTTTTGCCATTTCTATCCTTGCTTTTGTTTCATGTTCACACTTCATATCATTACTTATAATACTACCCAGGTATCAAAAAGTAGTCACCTGTTCTATTTTCTCCCCTCCTACTTCTATATTTGACATCGACCCCTTCGTTTCAGTCAGCATGGCTTTTGTCGTTCTTCATTTATTTTCATCCCATATTCACAGCCCTTCCTCACGTTTTCTAACATCCTATTGATTCTCTCTTCAGATTCTGCAACAAGCGACATATCATCTGCAAACCGTATACACCTAATCATTCCACCTCCTTTTGAAATGCCGTTTTCATCTTGTAGTCTCTTTTTCACTAACTCTTCTAGGTAAATATTAAATAATGATGGCGAGAAGCAGCATCTTTGTGGTACTCCCCTTTGTCATTTCCTTCCCTATTCTAACACTTACTTGTTGGTTCATACATAAGTTTCTTCTGAGTCTTCAATATTTCCATTCCTACCAAACCCTCTTTAGAACTTCCAACAATAATTCCCAATTTACGCGATCAAAAGTTTTTTCTAGATCAATAAGTACCACTTACACCTCTTCCCCTTTTTCTATACACCTTTCACCTATCACTCTTAATAATCCAATTGCATTTCTTGTGCCTTTACCTCTCCCAAAGGCGAACTGTTCCTTTTCAACTTTTTCATTTGTTCTTCCATACAACCTTCTGTTCAAAATTCGAAGCAAAATTTAAACTTAGCTTTTATCGATTTCTCGAACACAACATGTGAAAATTTAACCTCAAATATCTCATTTTGTGTAGCTCGTCTTGGGAACACTAAAAAGTCGCACGGGGCTGTGTCTGGCGAATACGGAAGGTAGGAATGATAGCTTATTCCTGAGAGCTCAAATAGTGGTTCACAGACAAGGCTTATGCGAGCAGGCGACGAGCAAACTTAGCGACATTACTTGTTATTTGCAAATCATCAGTCAAAATCCGATGGCACGACCTCCAACTTACTCCTGTCTGTTCTGAAATTTCATTGATCGTGAAACGACGATCCTCGTTGATTTTTGTAGCGGAGTTTTTTTAAAATGTCTTCGTCGTTTCGAGATGATGAAGGGCGCCCAGAACAAGTGTGATCATCAGCACTCATCTCACCACGTTTAAAGCGCCCAAACCACTCGAAAACTTGTGTGCGGCTCATACCACCCTTCTTGAAAGCGTGTCAAAGCGTTTGGTAAGTTTCCGTTGCCGATTGTTCAAGCAGGAAGCAAAATTTTGAACACACTGTTTGTTCGTTTAAAATCTACCATCTCGATTTCGCAGACGGTAAACTAGAACAGTTGAGGAAAACAACACTACGATCAAACGTTAACTTCCTACGCAGATGCCGCTTGGGCAACAGATTTGAAAAGGTCTCTACTAGACCTACCTATCTACTACGTCTAGTAACGGCCGCGCGCTTTCGATCCGTTTTCGTTTGGGTCCTCCCTCGTACTTGAGTGGCAGTTTCATCTTAAGTGATGTGATTATTGTATAGAATCAGCTTTTCAGGTTTAGAAAAAAAAAAAAAAAAAAAAGATAAGCTTTTCCAGAAACTAGAGCATAAGGATTTTCACTCATCCAGATCGTTTTCTTCAACTCTTATATGAAGTAGTATGAACTGGTATATCAGGTGTATGTCCCATCGTCGGATACTTTTTTTTTTTCGCAGTAACATCATTTGAGATTTTGCATTGCGGGGAGGAAATTCTATCCCTACATAAAAATTTCATATTTATATTAGTATACAATTTATTAAATTCAAACTTGCAGTTATCATCTTTGTTTTTCAATTTTTTTTCTTTCTGATAATGACCAATTAATGATCGAAATATCAATATAATTATATTTACATGTTTAACGTAGATTAGATAATCATGTAAGTGCCTCGTGTTTTATTTTTTTTATATCTATCAATACATTATCATCCATTTGTAACAAGAGTCCTTATCACTATATGTAAGTGCATCCAGGACAATTTACGAAGTAAATAAATTTACAAGGTAACACGTTTGCTTACAGTAAAATTTTTTTAAAAAAAAGTATATAAGTGATTCATTAGTTGTAAATTTGTTTTGAACATGCATAATGAACGTTTATTCGCAAGTAATACAAGAGTGTTTATTACTTATGAATACATATTGTTTGTAATAAGTATGTATACGATATTCGAATTAATAATAAATTCCTAGTTCTAAAAAATTATATTAAGTTACCCAAGTTTTAAGTATCCAGGTTTATATATATATATATATATATATATATATATATATATATATATATATATATGCACACTAGGGCTTGATTAAAAGAGAATTTGGGCATAAACAGTAAGCTTGAAAACTACACAAAGGTTTGATCCTTCTTCTTTTTTTACATTAGAAGCTCTTTTAAAATAATAATAATATTTAAAAAAATTGACTAGATGAAATTCCAAGAATTGACACATTGAAAAGTTGGAAACCATTTCGCGTTAGTCTTACATTATACATCGACTACGCGCATCATGTAATAGTTTCTGATCTGGATAACAGCAAACAATATTCAAGCCTCCCTTTTCCCTCATACGACCACATTAAAAAAAAAGAGAGATAGAGAAAAGAAAAAATGAAATGAAATCTTGGAGTTTTACGTTTCAAGATTATGCCGGCTAGGCTAAAGGAGACGGTGATGATGAGAAATGAATGAAATACTGGAATGAAGAAAGTGGGAGGAAACGGGAGAGCCCCGAGGAAACCCACGCACACGGTATTTGTTCACCACGAAGTTCACTTGGCAAAAAGAAAAGAAAGAGGGAAGTCTTACTTACATCCTAGATTGTAAGAAGAACATTTATACAAAATTCCAATATTCTTATCTAACAGCTTCGGAGATCTGACGAATGGCAAAAAATCATAAGCACCATTGTCCCTATTTAGGGTCTGTATTTCAAAGAATCCCATCTTATCTACAGCTTAAACTAAATAAAATATTTGTACAAAATTTCAGAGTTGTGAGCCTAATACATTGGAACCTCTACTAACGGACATCTCTATAAAGCGGACACCTCCCGTAACGGACATATTTTGTAATCACCAAACATTGCAATAGGAAAAAACATATTGGCAAACCTCTCTAAAGCGGACACTCTCTAGTACGGATACGGACAGTGTTTTCTGTCTTTTATAGGTATTATTTACCTCCGTATTACGAACACTTTCTCTAGAAACAAGTTAAAAAATATAGTAAAAATTCATTTTTTCATATTTCGTTTCCCGGCGGGAGCTCATGTGGTTCGGATTCCACGTTAATCAGTAGGTCCACGTCTCATATAGCCTCGCTGCTGAAAGGGACGCTAAACTAACATCAACTCAACTCATTTTTTCATATATGTATCACCAAGGAAGCAATGTGACATTTAGCTTCCTCAACTATCTGCTCAGCAACCCAGATGAAGCGTCTCTGTTTATCAACACTCTCATGTCCTTTGCATTCATCCCACTCCCACCCAAGCTATTTTAGACACAAAAGTGATTGACAGTTGCCCGATGTTTGGGATGACATGTTATGCTACTGTCCCTTTGGAATCTCTGACCAAGCAGAAGACAAGTTTGGTATTTTTTGACCGCGGGTACGCATATTGTCTCAAAAAACGACTTCTGGACTGCAATTAACCCACAAATTAAAGCGACATACTGAAAACGTAGTAAGTAGTGATAAGTGTAAAGTGCAGAGAACTATAGCATCTTATTTCAATGTTGTGCCTTAACATAGAGTATTAGATGGCGGAGGATAATGCAGGTATCGTAACATTTTGGTAATATTCGTAAATACACGATTCATACAAAAATATTTTTTCTAATTACATATCACCTTGATTACTAATTTAAGTAAGAAAATATTGAAACCTCTTTAAGGCGGACACCTCTCTATAGCGGACAATTTTTGATTCCCCACGGCTGTCCGCTTTAGAGAGGTTTCACTATAGTTTCAAAGATCTGGCGAGCTGCAGAAAATTATTTTAACCCCTTTATCGAGGCTTAGGGGCCGCATTTCGCAAAATCCTGTCGTATCTACAGTCAAGGACTCAAGGAGGACATTAGTACAAAATTTCAAGGTTCTGCGCCTAATAGTATCGGAGATCTGTTGAAGAGTGTATCAGTGGATTTAAGATTTTAGATAGATTATACAAAATCCCCCTTTTCTTCCCTTGAAACAGAAATGTTTAAAAACTTTGGGATATGTGTTCTCTCTCTCTCTCTCTCTCTCTTTTTTTTTTTCCAATTTCATTCCCATCCGAAGATGGGCAAGCCGCAGAAGATGATGCCCTCTCTTGGGGCTTGATCATTTGTTGATTGATAGTTTCATTGGGAGATGGGATCAGGATTTATTTATTTATTGATATATTTATCTGATTTAGGCATACAGAAGAAGGTGACCTGAACGTGGTATGTAATATACGAGATGCGTTCGGAAAGTAACCTCCGTTTGGTCCCTGTGCCTGAAGTTAGTGGGGGTAGCGCTAGTATCTTTGCACAGATGTGCACGGTAGATCAGTCTGCATCCAGCTGTGGTGGAGTGAACGTTGTCTGATCACTAGTTCCACTTCTGTAGCGTCTCAAAATGTGTGCTGCAATATCCCGCTAAGTGCGAAGTGCGAGCTGTTATACGTTTTCTTACGGCAAAACAATATTCGGCAGCAGCTATTCATCGGGAACTTTGTGTCGCGTATGGAGCAAGTGTGATGAGTGAAGGAGTTATTTGCGAATGGGTTCGTTCATTTAAAAGTGGACGAACAAACATTCATGACAAAGAGAGGAGTGACAGGCCATCTGCGGTCACTGATGAACTTGTTCAGAAAATTGATGGAAAAGTACATATCATATCTTCATGCATATGAAGAAGTGGCTTGGATTCTCAGCGCTTTGGTGATGATGAGGAGCTGGAAGATACTGTCATAGGCTGGCTCAAGGCACGGGGGTCGGGGAGATTTTTATGCTGATGGAATTTCTAAGTTAGTGCAGATATATGATAAGTACTTGAATCTTTATGGAAACTATTGAAAAATAGTGAAAAGAAGTAGTTTTCAGATGTATATAATAAATTATTCTTATTTACTTTGGTCTCTCTTTTTTAACCAATCGGAAGTTACTTTCCGAACGGCCCTTGTATATGATGAAATGAAGTGCAGGTAACAGAACACAAGGATATATGATGTTAGTGGCGACGATGGTGTTAATCTGCTCTGGGGGCTACTCAGAGCGGGTTTAGACACTTGGAGTCCTGTTAGTTAGAAAACAAAGGAGTATATTCATGAAATTATGTGCAATGGATGTATGGATGTCAATAATATGTACGATGACAGGGGTTATAGGAAGCGATGGCTTGATCATGTTCATAGATAGCAAGAACGTTATCTAAGGGTAAATATGCGTAACATGGTAGACCTGGAGTCTGGTCCAAGCAAGGATGTTATAAATAGAGGATCTGCCCATATGTATTTTCATCCTATTAAATCGATGAAGCCAAAAACAACCGAGCATCGGCACATCTGATTGGCTACTATCGTTTCTGCCATCGTCTGATTGGCTACTTTCGTTTCCGCCATGATTGTTAGCTCAAAACATTGCGATCCTATTGGACGGAGTGGGCAGAGTAGGGGTGGCGAAACTGTGACGTATGGCTTCAAGATTTTGTTGTAAGGGCAGATCCTCTATTTTATAAGATCCTTGGGTCTAAGAATTCATGGAGAATCGCATGAGCGTCCGCTATGCGGCGTTGACTGTAAAGGTGTGGTAAGAGTATTGGTATACATGTGTGACGGTAGACTTCTTGTGTTGGCGTCCGTGGTGGTAAGGAATAAGCAATGCGTAAGACATGGCATTCTATGTAGTTTATCGTAAAACTTCTGTGAAGCCGATAACCAGGCGACATGTTCATGCTTAAGAGCAGACGAACAAAAATTTTAGTGTTAAGACCCCAGTTAGTGTCTTTCAAACTGCGTAACAAGTTGATCCGACGTCGAATTGGAGAGATGGGCGTTCCAAGTTCGTCGAAAGTGACACCAAGGTACTTCACGCCATTTTGTAATAGTAATGGCCATGGGCGCCGACCCTGGGGGCCCAAGGGGCCCGGGTCCCCCAAAGCTCATGTGGGCCCCCTTATTGTAATTAAGAATATACAATATTTGGCATAATTTGAATGCAATTTGTCTTATCCTCATATATGCCTTCTGCATCTGAATGACCCTCCCCCACAAATTTACAGAAAAATCGGCGCCCTTGGTAATGGCGAACCTAGTAATGTAAGATGCAAACGGAAGTCCAAATAACGTCATTTGAGTTTTTGATGGATTTAATTTAAGTTTCGATTTTATACACCAACTGACGAATTTATCAATTGCTGGTTGTAATGTTGCATTTATTCAATCCACTGAGGAACATTACTATTTTTAATTAGAAGTTTTTGTACTGAGTTTCACTTCCCTAATTTGATGGGCTCGTGAGATTCTTAATTTTTCGCATAAATTATGATCCACCGTCCCCTTTTCTCCCTTGGGATATTAATTTTCATCAAAGCAAGTGATAAAAACCTGGTTCGAGGTAGTTGATAACTATATCCAAAAATTCATTTCAAACTGTTCAACCCTTTTTTCCGCGATTCGATCACACACAAGATGACCTTCTTTTATATATTGGATTTTTTTACCAAAAAATAGCGAACATATAAAGACACTAAAATAGTTACACTATATGCTCTCTCGCTAAATGCTTCATCAGATAAATGGCAGGAGAGGAGTAGGAAGGATAAAAGTGTGCGCCATGTTGGAATGAGGTGACTTTCAAAGTCACTTTTGTATTATTAACTTTTATTTTCTTCTTACTTTTTACTCCTTTCTCTCTCCTTCCCCCTTTGGTCTATCTGATGCAGTTTGAGTAAATTTCTTACGAGTGTGTGACTGTTTCCACTATTCTCTGACAAATAATTTATTTTGTATTAACGCTTAGGGGCTCCTTTATTCCAACCACGTGCTCAGCAAATCGCATACATATATACTACGTACGAAACGCATGACTTTCGTATAAAAAAACAACATAATTTCTTTTCTCTCTTATAACAAACAAGAAGAGAGATATACATACTTACCATGAAAAGAACACTTTATTTTCGTCAGCATAGATCGATACAGCTACCGCCATTTGCACATTATGATATGTGTTTTTGACTTCAAAATAAAACAATTAGAAGTGTCACGTGTACACCACGTAAAGGAGTTTAGTTTGACTGGCGTGATATTTTCTCACAATAAACAATAAATAAAAATAAAAATACTGGTGTGACATTATTATGAGTCACAAAAAGTATAATATAGATTTAATAATACTGCAATCGAGTATGTTTAATGAATTAATAGAAGTATTACATTAAGCATGCATAATGATTATAGCGCGAATTCAACTGCGTAGGTGTGTTCTGCTTTTAAGTCGGAAAGATGGCTGTTATGAATCCTGGTTCTTCAAAGTGTTATGGTAAAACACAACAAACGAAACCTTTACGTAGTAGCGTAAAGCAGCTTGTGCTAAATATATTTAATAACTTTGCTTACTAACGAAATTTAAAGAATATATTATTTTCTTTTTTTATAGCCTTTCGAGCTTTTATTTTTCTGCTGCTGGTACTCCGCACGACGCAGGATTGTCAAAATGCACGTGTAACTTGCTGTTTCCTTTGTGAGAATGGGACTGATATAGTATTAACCAATCATGGTTTTGAACAGCGGAAGGATACAAATAATTTTGTTTATTTCTGTTTAGAGGTAAACTGAAACGTACAATAGACACTGCGCCTTACGGTACCCAACTCCGAAATAATCACCGCCTTCGGCGCCTCGTAGTAACTAAGTACATTAAAAGGTGAGAAACTGGCGCTTCATATAGTCTTAATGTCGCCTTCGATGACTCGCATTAGTGACTACTGAGTCCAAACCTTATATAATTAGAGAACTATAAATCCTGCAATTCAAATATGCATTCAATTCGAACCTAATTATAATAGAAAACTTTCTGAAAAAAAAGTGTGTTTATAATTAATTTAACATTTTTAACATTTTTCTTTCAACTTACCCATTATTTAAATACGAATACGATATTGTAACAAAAATTCACTGCAAAATGTGATGAATAATCTGTCGTTTATCAATCGACATATGGTGGATGTCCGCTCTCAACGATCTTGCAAATTCTTTGAAAATAGTTACTAATAGATGTAGATGGTGGGAATGTACTGCTATTTGTGGTGCCGTTGGGGCACCTGCGTAGTCAACGGGGAAAATTCGAGGAAAATAATGTGTTTCTAGAAGGTAGGTATGTTAAATACATATTTCTGTTGTAACATTTTGTAGAAAATGTCTATCAATAAATATTAAATGTTACAATTAATTTTCCAAGCTTTCATTATAAATGCACTTGGCTTTGCTCGTAATATATCATATTTCTTTTTATTCTTTTCAGCAAGTATCCATTCTGCAGCTACACCCTTCGGCTCTCTTCTCAGTGGTACTATTATGGACAATTGGGGAAGGAAATTCGCTCTACAAGTTTCAGTTTTACCATTTGTAATTGGCTGGATATTGATGTCTTGTGCAAATAATCATGCTATGGTGTTCGCTGGTCGAGTTGGTGCAGGCCTTGCAGTAGGACTGGCAGCGGCACCATCACAAGTTATTCTAGGAGAGGTATCAGAACCAAAACTACGAAGTGTACTCATTGGAACACCGTTTGTAAGTTATTCGACAGGTATTCTAATAGTTTACTGTCTTGGCTCGTTGCTACATTGGAAATTAGTAGCTGGGTTGGCTCTAACATTACCGACGCTTTCGTTTTTGGCATTCTTATTTCTGCCAGAAAGTCCAGTGTGGCTTGTTCGGAAAGGACGTATTCGTGAAGCTGAAAAAACGTTGGAGTGGTTACGGGGCTACCAACCGGGAGTCGCTAAAAGAGAATTGCATCAGCTGATTACACGTTTTGAAAGTGAACAAGAGTCCACTAAAGGCAAAAAGCATGATGATTCCTGGAAAAAGTACTTCAGTCCGCAAATCATGAAATCATTTTTAATTGTTAACACATTCAGCATATTGCAAATCATTTCTGGAACTTTTACAGTAATATTTTATGGTGTTGACATTATGGCTCACGCTGGAAGTGGGTTAAATAAGTTTTTAGCAGCAGTTTTAACAGCCGTAACTCGAACAGCCACTACCATTCTTACCTGTTTCCTTTTGTTTTGGGTTGGGAGAAGACCCTTGGCAATAACTTCAGGAATCGGTACAGCTATCTCAACGTTGGTGCTGGGAATATTTTTATATTATCGACCAGAAGGAGACGAACCTATCGACAAGTGGTTTCCGATTGCATCGATTTTGTTTTACATTTTCACGAACACATTCGGATTTTTTGTTCTACCTGGTATTATGTTAAGTGAGATGCTACCGGCCAAAGCAAGAGGTGTGCTTGGTGGATTAACTTTCACCGTGATTAATATTTCTTTATTTATAACAGCTAAAATATACCCACAGTTTGTGAATGCTCTTCATGGTTATGGAATGTTTTGGTTCTTTGGTGCAGCATCCATTGTTGGCACAGTATTTATTTATCTATTTGTACCAGAGACAAAAGGTAAACCTTTGGCTGAGATTGAGGACTATTTTGCTCAGGACAATATACTATGGATAACGAGAAAAGATAAACCAGTACAAAATATGGCTCTTACGCAATGTTAATCTGTCTGGTAGAGATGATTTTATGAAGTTTTCATTTGTAAGTACATTTTAGAATATGTATTTAGTTTTCCAACATTTGCTTCCTTGCATCTTTACCATAATCGAAGTTCCTCGACAGTGAAAACGACATTGTATACTGTAATAATCATAAGTGATTAATTATTATTTTAGCTCTACTCCATAATGCAATCTTGCATGCAGTGTGTTGCAACGCTGTTTCGAACGTGGCTATCTCGATTTGTCAGATTGCATGCAATTTACCACAAAAAATTGCACTCTTTTCTGTGTGGAGATATAACAGGTGTTATTTTTAAGTCCATTCCATGCAATTTTAGAACTCAGCGCCTCTAGAGATTTATTATGATTACTAGGGCCCAGATTTCTTTGATCTAAAATCTTACCAGGGATTTATGCTCTAAAAATAGAAATATATGACCTGAATTATGACGGAATAAGACATAAAAAAATGTACATTTAATTAAAATTCCTAAGAATAGATATTTATTAAAAAGTTTACAAAGGTATTTTGTCTAAAATAAATATTTTAGGCTCTGAAGCATCGATCCCAGCACCTTGCTGATCTCTTTAAGGGAAAATTTGAATGATCCTTACCTCGCTGCCAATCTAGCAAATATATTTCTGAGTAATAAGTGAAACTTGTCTAAAATATGGCCAAAAATATACTTTTGGGTCCAAATGTGACCTCTAAAGCTAAAATGTGGTTCAAATATGCATTTATGTAACCAATAACAACCATATTTTCGTGTTAACAAGAATCAGAGAATGTGTCTATAGTTACTTAAACATGTCAAAAACATCCATACAAAAATATGACGTCATAAAAATCCAAGCCATAGTGATTACTATCTTACATTTGTACTGCATGCAGTTTAATACAAAAGTTTGGTTAGCGTAATACAGCCACACGCTTGAATACAAGATAATTTATTATATTCATTTTCTGTGGGTTATTCCATCATATTTCAGGTCATATTTTGCTATTTTTCAGGGCATAAATGCATGCATATCTTCGAAGAAGATTTTAGTTCATAAAAATTCGAACTATTGTTGAAATTCAGATCAACCTCAGAAAGTTAACTTTTTTGTTCGTCTATTTATTACAAAAGCATTCATCTTTGAAATACTTACAGAAATGTTCAAGTGACGGGAGAGCCACAATTCCTTAGCATTAATGTAATGGCTATAACAATAATTAGCTAAACTCTATAATATTTTACGATAGAGTTTTTTAATATTATATCATAAGATCGTTCTCAAACCACTCAATGGTGGAGTTATGATCTAAAGGTAAGCTTTGTGGAATCTATCTGAAGTTCCTAGAATTTGGTTTGCCTTATAAGTATTTTCCAGAAGAGTCTCAAATCGTAATTACAGATTACTTTTGGCACATAGTATGTAAACCATTAAACTTTGCTGTCTTTTATTTTAATTTATTATTACGTATTACTATTTTAAATACTAGTCTTCAAAATCAGAAACATAAGTTTTATGAATGCCCACACTTGATAATTAAAATAAAGGATTCTTTCACAGTTTTGAAATAAGCACACGAAACACATTTTCATAACACTAAACTTAATAATAATTTACTGTAAACTTAATAATAGACTGCCCTCTCGTGGATACAGGCTTGGCAGGGACCACATATTTATTTTTTTCTAGCCCCGGACCTCCAGATGGATTAATCGAGCCCTGGCGTACGCAAGGCATGGGTTCGGGGTTTCAAACCTTCCATGAACAAGATAATATGCAAAACTAAACTTTTACCATATTAGATGTAAATAAAACAACTGAGATTATCTGAATTTGGGACCTAGAAACCCTTCTCCTGAAGATCTACTGCTTAAACCACTGCTGAAACCTAGACCTACACCTGGAGATATGAAAGGTCAGTTAAGATTATTATTATTATTATTATTATTATTATTATTATTATTATTATTATTATTATTTTTAAAAAAAGCAACCTCTTTTTACCAAGCTCACACCAGGTTCCTATTTCTCAAAACTTGTAATATGTTTCCTACAAGTCGTAAAATATCGTGAAGTGGAAATAATAAAATTGAGAGAGGCCATTTCTAAATACTAATGCTGAAATATCAAATTTGTCATGATTTTGTGGTGTATATATATAATTAACATATTTTATTTTGAAAAGTTTTACATTAGTATTTCAAAACTAATAGCTCTGCGAAATTGGCCTCTGTATGAAATTTGTCATTTCCCTTAATCTTCCGTTTTTCACTGACAAGTGTATCTGGTATTACCAAATGTACTATTGAATTTTAGAATGTTCTTTGTTCTCCCGATTCCCTGAGGAGTCCATTTTGGAAAGAAGAATACGCAAGGCAGAACTTAAGTGGAAATAAAGCTATTTCAGCTTATATTTCTAAAACTGGCGTTATTATAACAATTTTTGAAGATTTAGATCTCTTTTTCGCTTGTGAAGTGTAAAACGACAGCAAGTAAGTACTTTTATTTTCTTGTAAATCTAGTGGAAGCGTTACTAAAGCAAACGCCAAAAATATAGGCGGGTTGCGCGCGCAACCCGCCTATATTTTTGGCGTTTGCTTTAACTTTTAAAATAGTAGCCTATATGCAAAGTCGATCTATTTGTTTTTAATAGTAAATGTTTAAAAGCAAGCTGAGTAGTCATGTATTGGCTTTTACTTAAAAACGTGTGTTACGAGTAAAAAGAAAGAAACATTTGTACGTGTTTATTGCTACGCAAACATTGTCGAACAAATATGTGGAAATTTTATTTGTTGATTTAATGTTTTAATATATATCGGTGTATATAAAATTTTAACTTCAATAATTGTATTTTAGTACAAAAAATTAAAGTTAGATATAATAGTATGAAACTTTTCTGATGTGTCTTATTTCCTTGCCAGATCCAAACTTTGTTACATTATCACTGAAGTGTCTACTTAACATGTTATTTCGTATTATTGTTTTGATAGATTCAGATAATATTGTAGATGTTATAGTGATTATCAGATGAAAAATGTAGGAATAATATGGTGTATATCTTAAAAATCAAATCTGACACTTCTATTACTACCAACCTGTATTACAATTGTTTCGGCAATAAATATTTGCCTTCATGAGAACATTATCTTAATAGTAATAAAGCAAAATCTCACCAAAGCAAAAGCTTACTAATTTATACGTAATTCCAAAGCTAGACTATGCTAGATAAGTGAACTCTAAAAGTTCGTAGCTCCACTACTATGGGACCTATCGTAGTCGGGTCAAGACATCACTGAGGAACTGGTATGTGAACTATCCAAATATCCATGTTTAAGAATGCTCCAGTACTTGCACACCAATTTTTAGAGAGGTAGGTGCAGAATAATCAAGTACCCCCAAACAGCCTCTCTAAAAATGATTGTGCAAGTACCAGAGATTCTGGAATATGGATATTTGGATAGTTCAAATACCAGTTCCTCAGTGATGTCTTGACCCGACTACGATAGGTCCCATAGTAGTGGAGCTATGAAGTTCACTTATTTCACGTTTTCGGCACCCTATAACTCCGAAACTATCCACTTTTGGCCACAGGTCCATATGAACTTTTTTCTTAATTTGATGTGAGAAATTTGTTCCCAAAATATAGTTACACATTCGTGTAATTATATATCTATCTATCTATCTATCTATATATATATATATATATATATATATATATATATATATATATATATTATAGATCATTTCTTTTTTTTAAAAAAATCATCATTCGGCTAATACACAAGCTTTTCAGTGTACATTTTTAAAGAATACTAACGCTTAACGTATGGGCAACTATGAGTGCAAAAGCAATTGACAGAAAATGATGTTTTACTGAATATTTTAGCTTTTATTTTAATTTGTGCATTTTAAATCAGCGTATGAGTAATGGAAGACAAAATTAATCAACTTTTTACAAGTTTTCATTTTATAAGCTGGCTTCTTTGACATAACATATTTATTTCGTATTTATTTTCGTATTTTGTATTTAACTTCTGAAGACTATATCGATATTGTGTTTTAAACATAACTGTGACACAAACTTTTCTTTGTATGAAACAAGGAGTCCTATACTAATCTATCGTATGATCAATGTAAACTCTCCAATATATATTTATACAATGGTTATATTCGATTTTATATAAGAAATCATACCTACTTTTCTTTCGAAACTTCATTTCAACATGTTGATATTATTGATGATGACTGAAATTAAATATTTCTTTCTATTTAAAATTATTTATCAGAATATTTCATTGCAATTGCTGTGAATTCTCCGTTTCATTCATTTATGCTTAAGTTTCGTGTTTAATCATACTCAAATCATTTCTGAGGGTTATATATTAAAAATTCAATGTAGGTCCCTCAAGAAATGAAGACTTGAGTTGGATATGACCTCAAGTCCACTTTTTATATTTTACAGGAGAGTGAATTTCTGTTACAGGAAATCTACATGTATTAGAGCAATGGTACCTTGTATTTGTGAAAGGGAATCAAAGCAATAAGTTTGGCAAATATTTACTTTAGCTATTGTCCATAGATGAGGCCCTTCCCAAAGGTCTCAAAACTACAAAAAAAAAAAAAAGTCTTCAATTTTGGACGTGAGGCCTTATCCACCTCCACTCTTCAAATATTTGATACTGGTTGGATTAAAGTGTTATCTATTTACAAACAGTGTTGTTTGGACAATGCAAAATACCGTTCAGCTGAAGAAGTAACATTTGAGACGAAACATCGTGGTAAATAAATATCTTTCAATTGAACGGAGTACTTAATTTTAATCGTTAAAATTATTTACTATGTATGAATTTTATTTGTTCAATAACAAATATGTATATCTTCCATTACGTAAAAGTTTAAAATATAAAAATATCTGTTGAAATTATTCAAATGATCATTTTGTAACATAACCACAACTACTGCTGTACTACACGTCCGAAAACGTTCAGTAACAGCCGGAATATTGCAAATGTGCTCCTCTTACGAATGCAACGCTTCTTTACAACGTCCATTTTCTAACCTAAGTTCATAGAAATGTTTGTATACGTGATGTATGGTAAAATAGTAACTTGTGCTTGCTGATATATGAATACTTTTGTACTGAAATTGCTCTGTGTTTTCATGGTAAAATATACATATTTTCGATTGCAAATATTGGAAATGAACGTGCTTCTAAATTATACAAATACGTAAATGGCTTTATGATTATTACAATACGTACATAATGGACGCAACATTACTGCCATCTAGCAAATTAGTAAAGAGCTATTTCTTGTATACACTTAAGACTGTCGTATTTTTTCATTACATGCAGTATTTTATACCACAGAAACATTGTGAAAATTCACTTAATGACTGTAAATAGTTTATCTTTAGTCGCAAATTTTGTTATGTACAAACGTAGTTTACATACTGAAATACTATTAACTTGAGTATATTGTCAAATATCCATTGTTACTGTTATAACTTACTTATGGACATATATTCAAGGTAAGTTACTATTCAGGCATGTTTGATAATGTATTGAAGTAAATTTCTCGTGAGGTATACTGAATTCTTACTGTTCTTAGAACTATAGTAAGTAATAATAAATACATGTGAAATGTTTTACACATGTTACATATACATAAAATGTAATATTATGCTATCAACTGCGTGTTGTATATGTAACCAGACAATAGTCTGTTTTCGCACACTTTTATGTATGTTACTGAAATGTAAAACGTTCTGTGATATAAGATCAAAATGTTAGCACAAATTGTATTTATATTCTTGTGGGCAGTATTATACGAAGAAACTATATTTTATAACTTATTTACATAATGTAGATGCCTAAATGAATAAATTTAATTTGCACTGTACAAAGTGTGTTCTAGTTTTCTTTCATGTTGTTTTTATTTATTATATTTCAACTCTTCTTTTGAAAAAAAAATAATTTATAAGTTTATTATTTATACTTTACAACATAAGTTTAATAGGAACGTGCATAATTTTATTGAATCTTATCGTAAATTTATTTTTAAATCGTATGTTTTTTTAAAAAATTGGCGTGACTTGGATTTAGTGTTAGCTCAATAATTGAGCTTTCAGCCTGAAATCAGCCATTTATACTTTCGATTGATGAAAGAAAACAAAGTATGACGATCATGTGAAAAAACTCGAATTCGAGAACGTTTCATGGTCTATACCAAGGATGTTAAAAATAGAGGATCTGCCCATATGTATCTTCATCCTATTAAATCGGTGAAGCCAAAAAGCAACCAAGCATCGGCATGTCTGATTGGCTACTCTTGTTTCTGCCATCGTCTGATTGGCTACGCGATCCTATTGGGCGGAGTGGGCAGAGTAGGGGTGGTGAAACTGTGACGTATGGCTTCAATATTTTGTTGTAAGGGCAGATTCTCTATTTTATAAGATCCTTGGTCTATACATACCAAAAAGAAGTTATTTTTCCACGTCTTTTCGCCTGTTTGCCTTACATTCGCCTAAAGGCTTTACAATTCAACGTATCTCACGAAATTTTAAAGTTAATGTTTTATGAGATTCTTGAGATGCAGGGGGTATCCAATTTTCTTCCTACCCCTAAAAATAAGGGTAGTTTACTGAAGGGTGAAAATCAAACTTAGTGCTTTCGAAAACTGCTCTGATTTTCTTTTATATTGCATAAATCAATTTATCAGTAACAACCCCATATTATGGTATACGTAATTTCTCTGTGAAAAATCGAGGATGGGTAGTTTACTCTTGGATTGAATTTTTTCGAACGATTTTCTCAAAAACAACTCAGGTGATTTTGTTCATATTTCATTAATAACGATAATACTGCTTAAATTACTCCTTACGAATAAATTCGCAAGGTTTTGTTTACATTTTGGGTGAGTTCCTTTTCAGAATGCTTTCTCAAAAACGACAAACGATTTCGTTCATATTTCATAAATAAATATTTCATTAATATTTCTATAATGTTGTGTAAATAACTTTCATGAGAATACTGTATCCACAAGGGGTAGTTCACGCATGCTATATAATCCGTATGAACATAGAACATCTCCAATAATACAAAGGAAAAATGCATTACCTAGGCAACAAATGTTTATTGGCAATTCCAGTTAAAGAAAATGAAAAAACGACATAAAAAATTCCATAAAACTTAGAGATCACAACATAATAATAATAATAATAATAATAATAATAATAATAATAATAATAATAATAATAATAATAATAATAATAATATACACTATGAAATGCCCTCTTTATTGTGATTCACTTTTCTCATGATTTTCCAAAGGAGGTGGGGAGAACAGCAGGTTCTACGTAATATCTCCTTGTAGTGGTGCACAAATTACTGTTGAATGCTGTTATCGATAATAATTCTCCCACAATGAATAACGTTCTATTATCCTTTAGGTGCTAGTTCCTATATAGAGAGTCGATGTGACTCATGCGATAAGCTTTTGGTGTACACTTAACAATGTCCAATAGGAAAGAACAACCAATCGAGGTTGCTTATTCGAGGAATAAACGCGCACTGGAAGCCAAGACAGCGGTTTCTTAGAGTGCTAGAGGAGTGTTGTTCTTCAAACCGGCTAAGTCCCGAAAGGTTGACAATAGTTTATTTAAATATCCAGGGTAACTATGTAGTATTGCATACCTAGCACATATGTAAGATATACTCGAAGTAAAATATTCAGTCCTGGCAATTTTGATTTTCTTATCTTAGTAAGTTTGCAACATTTTAACATACACAAGAAACTGGGACCAGTGATCATCACACGAAACGCAATTCTAAGCCCAAAAACCCACTGAATGTTAATCAATAGCTTACATATAAGGTTTTATTTCAAATAAATTTCGATTAGCAATATTATTGACTGGGCTTGTCAGTCTTTGCTATACCTGGTGCATTGAAGAAATGTGATTCAGATGAAAAGATGATTTGTTCTGCTGACTACAACAAACTAAATGAATTGGTTTCTCATCGATGTTCAACAACACAAAGAGTTACAGTATTACTCAGAAAAAGGAATGCATTAATTTATGTCTTTGATGCATAAGAGGAATTAAAATGAATTTTTCTATAATCGGGGACAAAAATATATATGGAACCGGAAAGCAGTTACATCTGGTGTCCGACATAGCGAATAATCTGCTTATAGAATACAAAGTCAGGTTAAGAACTCTGGTCGTAAGGTATTTTAAAAATTTCAAAAAGCAAGATGATTTCTTGGAAATTTCGTATTAGTTTCAAAACTAAGTATAACTGACAACATTGTTGGGTAATATGAACAGTTAACACTGTTCTGTCGAACATGTAAAACTGCTTTCCATTAAAATTTAGTCTCACTAAAAAATCACTAAGTTCCTTCACATTATACTTCATGTCACTGATAGTGTTTCACTGATAAAAGCAGAGTTATATAATAAAAGTACGGAAATTAAACATTTGGTTTTCATCTATAGTTAAAATCTTCGACGTTTTATATTTAGTCTTATTTGCTGCTTGGAAGTATATTCTTCCGTTGGATCTTTGTGGTCCATTCGAAGTCTATATTAAATGACTTCTTCAGAAATTATGCTCCCACGGTGGAAGTTCAATATTTTTAGGATTCCATTATGAAAGAAAGAGGATAGATCTGAGGAATAATTGCAGTGTAGAAATTTTTCTTTTCTCTTTTTTTTCACAAACATTAAGAAAATTTTATACTCATTGTATTCACTGTTGGATTTTATTCACATTTTCTTTCAAAGGGCTTTAATGTTTTGATCCAATCTCTACACAATATTTGTATTTTGGGGGCCACGGTGGCTGTGGTCGAGCTTACTTCTGGCGCGTGGGGCCTTTGGTTCGATACCCAGCCAAGTAAGTCTGGTGGACAACATCGGGTCCGTGGATTTTCTTGAGGTACTCCCGTTTCCTCCTACTTTCTCATTCTGCTGATTCTTCCATTATTCATTTGCCTTAATGCAATGTTTCCCTTAGCCTGAAAGGACAATCGTGAGACGTTAAACTGAAAGATTTCATTTCATTTCAATATTTGTATTTTGAATAACACTGAACATTCAATATTATATAAGTCAAGTTTTTCTGGAGTGTGTCTAATTCAGTCATTCATTATTTATTGTTGCTTTCTTTTAAAAATAATATATTTAAATAAAAGAAAAACTAAAACATATATTGCTCTACATTAATTAGTTTTTTCCTTCAAAAGTTCGTGTGTCCATAATTCAGTCACTATTATTTTATTTACTCATTCAATTTTTTTTTATCTCGGAAATATTTTCATTCAATAAATGATAAAATATATATTTGAATAAAGAAAAGAGTAGACAATTATAGAAGGAAAGCTAAATGATCGAAATATTAAAATGATATCCAATATTGAAAATATAAAAATGTTGCTTACGTATGGTAATGCTATTAGGTTCATAAAATGATCTTGATGGATGAGCACACAAAGTAATTCTGAGGAAATGTTTTTGTGTAACAAACTTAACTGGCAAATCTGCTTTAAAAAAATAATTTCCAAAATCTTAGATAACGGAAAATTACCACAAAATCCCTCGTTGAAAATATTCAACCATTATGATTTTCTCAATATGTGTAACGATATCAACGTCATATACCTTGTAGAACATTTGAAGGGTAAGGGGAAAGAACAAGGAATGTCCATGTATGTGCTTTATCGGGTGCTTTGTCCTATCTGTTGGTGGCTTTTGGTACTATTTGACTGTATATGCCACGTATGCGTAGATGTAGAAATGTCCATGTAAAAAGGAGCGAAAGATTTAATAACCCTATTCCTTGTACGCGGTTTTCAATATTAAAACGCCGTTTTCTCGAAAATGCAGTTTTGTGACATTTCTTCTTTTTTCCCCTTACCCTTCATTTTATTTAGCCTTCATATGTAAGTTTAAATTTAAAGATCTGAACTTTTGCAGAGATTTAATTCTTGAAAGTGTAGCTAGGAGCTTCAAGCGTGTATACATATACACCTGGGAGAACAGCTAAGGCTTACATATATTTGTTAGGAGAGTTGTGTTTAAGGGAAGAAAGAAAACTAAGTTAATTCGTTATCGCTTATTAAAAATATTGCATCCATTGCTGTTTATCGAAGCTTGTAGAAGGCAAAAACGGGAATTCCCCGATGCTAATTTAGTTAGTGAATATAATTGAACAGTAATTATATTGTGATTCAACATAATTTGTTGATCTCGTATACGTAATTGACATGAAATCAGGTTCTTCAGATTTAGATCCAACACAATCTGTATTTGTTTTTTGATGGAAGTGTAACTGTTTTCAGACGACTAGACCTTTGTTACTATTTTAAAAGGGTTAATTATACGGTAGAATTATGTCTATTGTTAATACTGCAAATATCTGACTGGAATGCACAGGTACTGATGAATAAATCCTTTGGAAATAACTTACCACTAATTCTCAACTATCTATATAACTATAATCACATCTAATATTTCATCTAGAATCCAGAGTAATATTACAGTTGGTTTCTTTTGACCCCAACGACACAATCTTAATATCTTATTAGATAGAAAATCTCTTTCCCTACAAAATGTTTCTGGTTTTGTGAACCATTAGACAAAATAGTTGTATTCTTTTCTCTATCCACAATTACTTTCTGATGGGAATCCTACAAAATCTTCAATGAACTATTTTTAGTAAAATTAGCAAGTTAAAACGTTTCAGGATTGCTTCAGTAGAAAATTACCACACAGTATATTTTGCACTACACGTACATTTCTCAGGGACACTTGTTTAGGTTTTCCTCCTGATTCCCCATATAATTCAAACAGTTGAGTACAATATTTCGATATTACCTTATATTTATAACTAATATATTCCTCCATGCCCAATTGGTTTGAGGATGAGTGTTAAGCTTTTTAAGAACCACCGTACGGTACCCAGAAAACAACCTTAGCAGTATTTCTTAATGGAGATTTCCACCACTTATATGTATATCGGTAAAATATGCATTTTAAGAGAGCTAAGTTTGTTACCTAAAACTGGTACGAACTGATGGAAGATTTAGTTCAAATTCCGCAGACCACATGCATAGCTCAAAATATGAAATAAAACACGAAGAATAGTTTTATGAGAAATCCATGATACTGAAGAATCTCTACATACGTCAATGTTGCTCTTTCTAACTCTGCAAAGCTCTTTTGTTACTTCGATAGTTTCCCGAAGCTCCCCCGCCCCTCTGGTGGTTTCATTCCCTTATTGGTCTTGTTCCTCACGTCGGGGCAACACTCCTAAGGTCCGACAATGAATGACGTTAGGCCTAGTTCTTCTACCGTACTGGAACCCTCGTGTCGATTCTTCTACAGCGTCCGTCTTCTCTCTTCCGTGTGGACGAAGACTTGGAACTGCTAATTTCAGCTGACAAAGGAAAGGCGTGTGGTTTCGATGCGACGAAATTCCTTGGTTTGCAATTGAAGGTTCCGGATCCCAGTTTGTCTTCCCCAAATCCATACTGAAATAAATATTTCCGTGAAGTCTATCTTCCTACAGCAATAGCTGACACGGATTGTCATTGCCATATATAATCGCTTTTAGAATATTTACCCTGGGTTCTTACGCATGCTAGGAAAGTGAAGAATGAGGAAAAAGTATATACAAGCTGAGAAGGATTGCAAACACGGTAGGCCGAAACTCGGTTCAATCTTCTGTCCACTTTCACAATTTTGTAAACGTATATTTATTACAAGGGTACGTACCTTTAAAACAATTTCCAGAAATATTAATTTAACTTTTTTCCTCCAATCGGTATACATACACAGAAAATTCAGCTCTGGGTATATCACTGCTGGGTATATTACTTTTTGTTACTAATAAAGTAACATTGGCGAGAACTGGAAATAGGGGGCAAAACAAATTATATATAAAGATATGGCAACTATTCTTTAATTTGTCCAAAAATCGAACCAGATTAACTATTTCTGCACAAAAATCTCTACGAATGATAAACAAAAAAGGGATTGTGGAAAACTTTACGAGTGGACAAAAATCAATAATATGCGAATATATGAGTTTTATTTGCTGCTATAGACAACCATAGACAATCACCTTTTTCACAGTATGAATAATTTACTCTAGCCAGCAGTTTGTATTGTCCTAGAATGGACTGTATTCTTTTAATCATTCTATTAAAATATTTTCTGTACATGGTTTCTGAGTTACAAGCCAATCGCTAATTACTATATATAGATATATACATACACATATCTACTTTGAAAATTAATTGGACCCTTCTATTTCTACACTGCTGACAACATATACTGGATATTGTCTGCCTGAAATGGTTTCGACTAACTGGTATAATTGTTATCTGTGTGAATATCACACATTTCTTATTAAAAACAAAATTCCAGTGAGGGAGAACAACACATTGTAAAAGAAATGGTAAAGAATGGTATGATTGCATTTTGTTTTAATTGGTAAATATGGCTGACTCAAGATTGTGCACAATGAAAAATTAATATACAAAATTAATTCACACATAACATTGGCGAAAGTACGCTATTTCTTGTACGTTCTATTGTTTCTCGTGTAAGATCTATGTAGTACTGGTTTCATTCTTAGTTGTTCAAAAAAACTAAGATCTATATCACCGTTTGTGATTGAAGTAAAATTATTGTACTTTAGAAAATTCATATTTCAAATTGATTTCAATTCTTACTTAGGTAAAACTGAACGAAGCACCACAATTAAAGAAAATATATCAGCAAAGTTTCGCTATTATAACAACGCCTTCATCAGACATTGATAAGCCTTGTTATAACGGCGAAATTGTAACAGTTTGGTAATATATTTCTTCAATTACAGTGCTTTCCTCAGCTTTATTTATTTGAACAGAAAGTACTTTATCAGCACACGGATGTATTGGATGTATTCAGTCACTGGTATTAAAATTCCGTTGATGTTATTTCCTACGGAATGGACAGTGATTCTGCTGTGACTAGAGGAGAGGATCTTCAGCACCGACTTTATGAACAATAGATTTTATAAATTAATTCACTAAAATATAATTCTGTATTATCTTCCATCATCTAGTACTATTGCAATTTCAAACTATTCACATCAACCTGTAATTACATTCTCCGAAGTGCAATATATTTTGTTTATTCACCAGGCAAAGAATAGCACATCTCAATTCTTACTTCTGCTATGAAACAAATGTTCAAATTTGCGTGTCACGAAGCAATCATATAAATACAATTATGGCAGTTTACTATGCATACCATTCTTCATTACCCTCTCTCTTTAACCTATGTGTTGCTTACAATATTTGTTCCACATATTCTTTGATTTGAGCACAGTTAATATACAACAGCTAAATTTCCACCGTCTAACATTGTTCCATCATTACAATTTCTCTAATTTACGATGGCCGACGGAAATTCTTTCCAGCATACACAGCTCCTGAGCCAAGTTCTTCTTCAATTCGAAGGATTTGGTTGTATTTCGCCAATCTCTCAGAACGGCACGGTGCTCCTGTCTTAATCTATTAAAGAAAAGAAGACAATATTGTTAGTTCCTGATATAATCTAGTTACAATAATATGGCTAAAAACACTTGTACACACAGAAAAAGTTGTGCTTCTGATGTTTCTCCAAATTCAATGAGATCTGTAATTTTAATCTACATTTGTTTAAGACAGCAGCATTACGCGAAAGTTTTTCCGTGAGTACAGAAAAATACGGTTTTTATATGATGCTTTGGCTCCCTCCTACTACGAACAGACGTTTCAGCACGGGCTGACACTGCACTAATTGATTCGAATGATAAGTTTTAAGTATTTACTTTTTTCTCTTTCTGTCTCCTTTCTTTGCGAGACTAACATTTGCGTGTCTCCATTATGGTGAAGTTTCTGCGATTTCAGTTTCTAGCATATTACTAATGCATTTCTCTGAGAACAAGGCAAGTTTAATTTTCTTTGCACTCTACATTAATAAAATTATGGAACTATCCATTCTAACCGAATGAATATTTCGCAGCAAACCACATTCACTTATCAAAATTACAGCTTCCAGTAAATTTACTTCAGCTTCCAGTAAATTTACTTCATACAATATTACTACCATATTGTGTTTTTAGCATCTGCATAGATTTTCCTAGCTTCTACTTCATACAAAGAAAATAAAGAATGGCGCTTGGCGACGCCTGCGCCTTTGCGACTGTGCACCACTCAAATAATTACGAAAGGAAAAATTGAAGGGAAAAACTAACTTCTTCCTCTGCCAATCTAAAGCTATGAGCGAAAGCTAGTGTACTCTTTTAGCACGTATGATTATTTTTCCCTCCATTTTTGTGGTGTAATTCATTACATATACCTGAAATGTGTTAACAATTTGATAATTTCAGTACACCGATCACCGAGGGCATGCTGACCGCAGTTTGAAGATAGTGGACAACAAAAGAACGAAAGCAGTAGTGTGTGGGTCTCAGTCTTAGATGGCGATGACGCGACTGAACTGATTACACAATTAACAATTATCAAGCGCGACCGTATAGCAAAGCTACAAGAGGCTATTCCACAGAATTACCATTGTGTGGGTCGTGATGTGCCAGTGGTTCATCTGTAGACACAACGGATTCCCACAGCAAATGTACTGCCGCGATACACTTGGTAGCGTCAGGACAAAGATCAAGCTGCACCAATCTCATGTAACAATTGTTTCCGCGATTACCGGAGGCAGAGCTGGGTTCCTCTAACACGATTCTTGTCACATCTCATTGCGGTGTATCGAAAGAGACTGAAGTGTCAAGAAGAATGAAGAACGGTGGTATTTAGCGATAAGTGTAGTGTGTCTCGGACACTGTGACGCCGTGTATGATTGCAAGCGTGCACGTGACAAATCCAGCATGTGTTCACACTTGTCAAAAAGGATTCACTTCTGGCATATCGCGGTATGAGGAGATTGAGCTATACATAAGTAGCCTATGGTCTTCACTCAGATAAAATTGCATGAGTAAAGCTCATACATTCTATTCTTTGACTTTATCTAGACACTTCGCGGATCTATCTTTCAGCAAACAAAGCACGTTCTATATTTTCAAGGCAATCCAGCGTCATGGTTCACTCCTACCATGGTCTGCTACGTCTGCCCACTTAAGCCCAATCGAAAATGTGTGATACATGGTGAGTGTGTAACTGCCAGTCGGGCTCCGGCAACAAACGACTGGCTACTTACCCGAAAAGCTGCTTGTGTGGGCATTCGAGGTAGTTACAGTTGCTATTAACGTGAGCCCTCTTTACCAGTACCACCTACCACCACCTTATGTACTAACTTTGGAGCAAATTATCAGCAAGTAAAAACTGTCATGGCTGTTTTAATCAACAACTACAATTACTTTAGATAACCCGAGTTTTAAAGTAGTGGTGGGCACAAAAACCGGTTATCGGTTTTTCACCTGATCCGGTTTCGGTTTTCTTCAAAACCGATTGTTTTTTTTTTCAAAATTTGTTATATTTCTGACCAGAATGGTGTTTCGTTGTTCTCCGGAAACCGAATCCATTTCCACAGAAATAGTCTCATGTGTTTTCGAAAAGTTTTCACCGAAACCGGTTTCGGTTTTTATAAAAACCTGTTTTGCCCATCCCTAGTTTAAAGGTATAAGAATTTTTACTTACTGAGAAAAAGTTTAGTTTACCGGTTAAATTAATACTGCCCTATCCTTAAAAAACTGACTCCCAGAAATAGAATCCAAATTCAACGTAATTAAGATGAAATTTGTTAAGAAAAACCTTGTCGGTGTAAAATTTGAGTTCAACTACAAACATTGTCACTGTTTAAAACTAGTTAAGTTCAGTACAGATAGAAGTAATTAATATTCCTGGTATTACTGCTGTTACATTACGTTCAAAATGTAATCTTGAATTTTCGCACTCTTGGACCAAGTCCTTTTTCTGGTGCATAAGAGATTTTGAAAAAGGGAGGAATTTACCTTGCCATACAACTAAAAACTTTAAGGATCGTACTTCTTATGAGAAGGTGACAGAAAATGTGCTGTTGCCAGATCGTGAAACAACTAAGCCAATCCTATCCTTCATACTCCGAAGATGGACGACTATATCAATCCGAAATGAGCAAAATTAATAGATCCTTTGTGAAAGAACTATCGCTCACGCAAATGATGAAACTGCTCATATTTGGATAAATCTAATTGCGTTTTTATATTAATTTAAAGTTGAAGAATAACATGAAACTAATTTTTAAATATATCCATTTATGGGGTCGTTTTTGTCACGACTCTATAGAGCAGTATGTTTAACAATTCCACTGGATTTAGCATTCTCAAATTAATATAAAAAGCCCAATTAGAAAGGCATCCAAGTGGCACGCATTCTACGACTGGTTTGAGCAGTAGTTCTTTATATTTACCACTCACTATTAGTTATGTGAATATCATTTCTAGATACATGCTAAAAACTGAAATTGTAATCAGATAACAGACAATATGTATAAAAATATTACTTAATGTTAACCACCTATATATTGATGCAGACAACGAAAAGGCGGATCCAGGATATGATCAATGGAGGGGCTAAACAATATTTTGCCGTTTTATTTAGTGTAAAGCAGGATTGAAGCGCATTTTATCCAGTGTACCTCAGCGTCAAGGGGGGGGGGGCTATAGCCCCCCTTGGATCCGCCACTATATATATATATATATATATATATATATAGAGAGAGAGAGAGAGAGAGAGAGAGAGAGTGTTTTTCAGATAAAACGTCCAGTGCTTATAAATCCGAAATGGCTGAGAATAAAAAGATGAAACAAAAACAGATAGGAAAATGTCATAGGGCGCATCCCATGGTGTTGTTGTGGTGACCCACAGGGCCCTCCTTCAAGGGGGCCCAGGGGCCAACTTCAAATTTTTAAATAGGAACATGTATTGAGTCATACCTCATTCAATAGTACTTGAAAAACGAAACAACTTTTGTAGGAAACAATTTTCGATTTGGGCCACCGTTTTTAAATGGCCGCAAAAAGTGGGTCCTATATCAGATAAAACGTCCAGTGCTTATAAATCCGAAATGGCTGAGAATAAAAAGATGAAACAAAAACTGAGATAGGAAAATGTCATAGGGCGCATCCCATGGTGTTGTTGTGGTGACCCACAGGGCCCTCCTTCAAGGGGGCCCAGGGGCCAACTTCAAATTTTTAAATAGGAACATGTATTGAGTCATACCTCATTCAATAGTACTTGAAAAACGAAACAACTTTTGTAGGAAACAATTTTCGATCTGGGCCACCGTTTTCAAAATGGCCGCAAAAAATGTCCTGTATCAGATAAAACGTCCAGTGCTTATAGGCCTAAATCAGAAACGGCTGAGAATAGAGAGATGAAACAAAAACAGATAGAAACGATGATAAAGCATATCAAGTGGTGGTGTTGTGGTGACCCTCAGGAAACTCCGTGAAGGGGGCCCAGGTGTCAACTTCAAACTGATCCAGGACTTTTTGCGGCCATTTTGAAAACGGTGCCCCAAATCGAAAATTGTTTCCTACAAAAGTTGTTTCGTATTTCAAGGACTATTGAATGAGGTATGATTCAATACATGTTCCCATTTGAAAATTTGAAGTTGGCCCCTGGGCCACCTTGAAGGAGGGCCTTGCGGGTCACCACGACAACACCATGTGATGTGCCCTATGACATTTTCCTATCTCAGTTTTTGTTTCATCTTTTTATTCTCAGCCATTTCGGATTTATAAGCACTGGACGTTTTATCTTAAACATCCTGTATATATGGCGAAAAGTGCACTTTTTTGCGAATACATTAATGTTCCCTTTTTCAGGTCATGTTCATGTCTCCTAGCAAATTGTCGAAGAATTCGTTGCCACAATGAGTCCTTCTTCCACATCAAAGTACTGGATTAATTCATTCGTGCCGTTTTTTAAGACGTCCACGCTAATGGGAATGCTGTGGAATATATCAAATGGTACCTCTGTTATCAGTAATTTGTTGCACTATTTGTAGTTTGTTTTGCTAAGGGTAACCAATTCTAGTTTTTCAGGGTTTGAAGTTGAAAAAGGTCATCGCTGACATGTTTTCTACGAGTTTAACCAGGGCTTCAGTACCGCAGAGGCATCCAGACAAATCTGTGTGGGGAGACGCTGTTGCTGAAAAGACCACCAGGAAATTATTTGACAGGTTCCGAAGTGGAAATTTTGACCTGAGCGATGCCCCATGTTCTAGTCTTCCATCCCACTTTGATAAGGACCATTTGCACGAGTTGATCCACCGTAGTCCACGTCACAGTGATCCGGCAATCGGCCAAGGAAATGTGAAGTGGACACGCAATTAATGTGGGACACTTTCAATGCACGGAAAAAGTTCAAAAACTGTTCGTGGATCCCTTTTCACTCAGTAGAAATAAGAACCAAATTGTTGCCATATGTGGTTCTTTGCTTATCCCCCATGGTAATGTCACCAACATCGGCTTTTTTCACACACTGTTATCAGAGGTGAGAAATGGTATCTGTACGAAAACTTTAAGCATAAGAAGAAATGGATTAGCCCGAAGGGAAAGGCAGCACCACGTCCCAAACATAATTTGAATTCTAAGAACATGGAAGGGATTATCTACAGTAAACTTCACTCCGTAATTAAAGCACTGCTGCTTTATACTGTTACGGAACAACGTGTTGAGCGTGCCTTGAAGAAACAACTCCGAATAAACGACATGGCATTGTCATCCACTCGACAACGATAGACCATATGTGGCACACATGACAATCAGTCATTCAGCAACTTCACTGGGAGGCTCTTTTATCCGACATATTCCCCAGATGAGACTCCTACATATCATCTTTCCCGGTTCCTGTCGAATGCACTCCATGGCACATCCTTCGACAAGAATAAGCAGTAAGATGACTTCTATGCATCCAATTTACAGAGTTTTTCTCCGCAGTCATCGAACAACTACCTGAACATTAGGAACAGATTGTGAATAATGCGGGAAACACATTGGTAATATACTGACTGATTAGTTCAACCCTCAAAGAAGAAATGTATCCATTAGTTCCAAACGGCACGAACTAATGAATCCACCCTATAATGTAAATTTCTAGCATTTAAATACATATAATCTTGATGCCATGACAAATTTGTAACCAACTTGGTGATTAGAAAAAATCCTACTTATGTATACAGTGTTATACTGAAATTTCTTTTTCAGTAAACTTAGTAACTAAAATAGTAAGAATATAACACTTTTTTGTCAACTATATTTGTACAAACTTATGTAATATTTTGTTTCAGTTTATCGTACAAATTTCCATATGTAGAAATGATTTTGTTAATGACTTTCTATTAGTAAAATTTTTAATTCTATCATCCCACTGTTACTACAGTTGCTACTCTCACTTTGAAACTCAATTATAAAATTCTCATATCATGAGAATTCCAGAGCTGCTTTTAAGACAAATTCCTACTTCGCAAAAAACGCTTGGTGTGAATTTTTCCAAGGATAAAACTGAAATCTTTTTCTCATACCCGAAAACCGATTTCCACCAAATTTCAAGAATATATACACACATTATGTAAGTGCGTCGAAAGTAATCCTCAAATATTTTATACACCGAAACCTCCTGGACTCAATGCGACCGTACCAAGGACTCTTGGTGAAAGAATCACTACCACTGATTCATAGGAACAACTGAAATCGTTAATTAAACATCTATTGTTCCTAAGCATATCTTCAATAGTAGTAATTTCTTACACTATTCTCACTTCAAATGTTATTTTGATTATCACGTTCAAAAGAATCCCCCCCCCCCCCTCTAAGCTTTAAACCCTAACACACCGAAACATTTTCACATAGACAACTAAAATAATGCACATACCTGTCCAGTGCTCAATCCAACTACAAGATCAGCAATGAAAGTGTCTTCTGTTTCGCCTGATCGGTGAGAAACCATGGTACCCCAGCCGTTGGATTTGGCAAGCAAATGTGCTTGGATAGCTTCCGTAACACTACCAATCTGGTTAACTTTCAACAGTAGACAATTGCAAGCTTTCTTCTCAACGGCAGTTTGTATTCGCTTGGGATTTGTTACAGTCAAATCGTCACCTACAATCTGAAAGAGAACATTTGCAGTAAACCAACTGATATGAACTGATCTAATACCAAGAATGTAAAACAACGAGGGAAAAAAAAAAGTTAAGAAAACTTTTAAAGCATTGGTTTACGCTTTGGAAGGTGTTTGGAATTTTCAATATACAGTAGACTGAAACCACAAACTCAGTGTTCGAGCCACAACTGGCTCATCGGAGTGTAAAATGAAAATAAATGTCAGGTCGTGCACATGAACAAAGGCAAAAACCACATGTGAATTTCCAACCAATCCGGTCATGAAAATCTAGAGGGACGACGAAACTCCTAGAAAACAGTTTGCATCATCCTGCTATAAGCACAAAACGAAACAGGGAATAATGAAATCAGATCACCGCTGTCAACAATGAAATTGTTTTATTCACGTATCATATGAGAATAACTGGAACAAGAATTTCATAAAGGAAGATAAAACAAATTAAAGAAGAAAATCTCAATCGGTTTTAAAGTAACATATACAACGCTATATAGATAGCTGCAAAAAAATGTTAATATATGCAAAATAACTTACATATTGAAGTACTCTTAACTAATAAAGATTGTAACTTCCTAACTTGTTGCATAAGAAGTTATAACAGTTATGATCTTTATTACTGAATTATGTGAAAAATGTTTGCCTGCGTACTTGCCCTTAAACGTTCGTAGTTTTCATGCTTTACACCCTTATTCAACAACAAGGTTAAAATCTCACAAAGTGAAATAACAATTTTGAGCTCCTGATAGGTTTGAACATAGATCACGCACAACACGAAAACTGGTATTCTACTTTGATTACGGATGAATTAGTTGAGCGATAAATCTATGCCACTCCCTTCTCACAGGACCGAAACTGAAAGGCCACCAATGAACTTGGCGGAGTAATTATTTATACGAAATTACACAAAGGATATAAAATACATGGGCAAGAAACACTTATATAGATACAAGGTGTACTTAAAATCTAACTAGTCCCTGAATCTCACAAGGAACCCGTTGAGTGCGAGATCGCAAGTACAATCTCTAGTAAGGCTAATTTGAAAGTGAAGTGTGAATAACAATCACAGGAAAAATATTAGCTGCTAATGACACACCATGTGCATCAGCAGGGCGACAGAAAATACCTGTCCGGGAGGTGCAGAGATCAACCTTCTATGGGATAACCTCACGTCGGAGAGATAAGAACTGATGGAATGTGATGGCACCCGTTTCACCAAATATGATTCTATATGCATTCTTTCAGAGTGGATACCTAGCTGAACACCCTGAACGGTTTGGAACTCCCAAGGAGTTCGCCTTCGATATTGATGGTGAGAACATTTGTGATCACGTGGCCAAGTTTAATCACACATTTAAAGTTATTGGAGCTTGGACAGAATGTATTACTATATCAAGCATACTCGCCTGACTTCTCGCTTTAGACTCACTTGTTTCGCTCTTTAAAACTACTTGCGTGGTAAAACATACAATTCAAATGAAGCTGTAAATCAGCACCTTATTTAGCTTTCGCCGGTAAAGACAGGTTTTATGAACGACGAATTGTTCACTGAAACCTGGCAAAAGGTTATCGCATCAAGTAACTGATCTTTGTTCTTTACATGTAACTTTTAAAAACATACAAAATATAAGTCATTACTTTTCCCAGAATCTAATAGCAGAATATGCTAAATCTTAGCTACACTTAGCTTTGTCTTGAAAGGACAAGTCTGGGTAGCACTGAAAAATTATGGTGTTCCTTGCGAAATGGCCAATGTAATACTTTTCGCGGATATATTCTACGGGTACGACAGTACAAATTTTATGTTGCAAACTAGACTGGTAGTAGTTCGGATTCTACTTTAAAGTTCTGTCCAATATAGTTTCGCTGTTCAAAAAGAAACTATTAGAAGTAGCAACATTTGTTTTCTACAAAAAGGATGGTAACTAATAAGCCTGTAACAAGTTGTAATCTGCATTATAAAATATGGAAAATATTTAATAGTGTACAAAGGATCAGCATTAAAAAAATAAATTAAATAAATAAAATAGAGCCAAGAAAATGTTTCAGATTGGGAACGTCTGTGGGTAAGGAAAAAGGTCGTGAACAGGAAGGCGCTAAATCTATTATTTTGCCTGCAACTACAATCAAAGTCTTTACCACAAATGCGTCAAAAACTTTAATATTTGTTGTTTATATTATACTTTTCGTCGCTGTTTAATCACATGTAACAAAAACATATCCGAAAAATTAAATGAAGAAATTATGTAATGGTGTATTATTACAGAAATCTTAAATTATATATCAATATTTAGCTGAGGGCTGAGGTCAAGAATATTACACCAAAACTAAAATGTTCCTTTCTGAAAATAAACAGTTAAATATAAATATTTTAGTTTAAATTTTGAATTATGTAATATGACAGTCAATATCGTGATACTTTCAAATGTATCAAATAGACGACTTCAAATACATATCTATGCATATTTAATCCCTTACGCCCTTCTTTGCTTTAGTAGTTATGTTCCTTTTGATATTATACCAATTATTTTCTCAGAAATTAAAACCACGTATTTCATCGTGCTAACTGTAGCAAGTTTCATATTCTTATTAACTTTACTTCTGTGGCAAAGCAAACAGGTCTGGTTTCAAGATTAATAGTTACTTGAACTGACCACCTCAACCATGATCTCCAGTGATATTTTGACCTTGTGAACTAATTCGAACGCTTTAGACAACTGGAATATATATATCAATGCCATACACTACGTAATCTTACCTTTTAAGTAATATTTAGAAACTTATCACAGATTTCAACTAGTGGATAATTAATACCTGAATTGTTGTGTTTGCTGTAATATTGCTCCATGCATCCCAGTGGTCCTGGTCAAATGGATCCTCAATGGACACAATTGGATATTCATTGATCATTTCAAGGTAAAGTTTAGTCAAGGCATCGCCGCTTATCCAATCAGCTTTATTGGAGTTTGGATTCTTGAAGTCCAAGTCATATGATCCATCCCTGAAACAGTATGGTACTAAATAAAGCAAATCGAAGACAAACTCTTATCCGATTCGCATAAAAATAATAAAGTAAAGAAATGAAAACAACTTAAGCAAAAATTTACCATAGGTTGCTCTTGCAGTCACTTCAATGTGCATTCACATGTATTCAAATCTACTCTTTATAACAAATGTTTAACACGCGACTTCCGAGCTCTTGGGGGACAAAAAACAGATGTTGACCCAGAATCAAAAGACAACCGCTGAGATATTTCTATTGTTTCAAGATGTTTCAATGAACCCCGATGTAGAAAGTCACAAATAAAATGTTGAAAGTCATGTAATGAACGTATAACAGTTGAACGTGTGCATTTGGTCAGATTGTTGAGAGTTCCAACACTAAAAACTGAGTTGATTTTACATTGTTAACATGTGGACTTCCGAGCTCCTAAAAAAATTAGATGAGCCAGGATCATAAGACAATTGAGGAGATACTTGAAAGAATTAACTCCGATATAGGAAGTTACAAATATGTTAGAATTCGATGCGATGAGAACGCGTCCCACAGTTGAACATGTGCATTAGGTCAGGCTGTCGTGAGTTCCAACACTGAGTTCGATTTTGCATTATGTATTCAGATATCCTAATTTCTACATACTTCCACATACAACGGAAATTGTATATTTTATAACAATTTTGCATGAAGCAACTATAGGAAGGGGACACCCACCCACGTAATGGCTAACATCAAATGAACAGTGTTGCCAACCCAATATAAAGTTATGCTCTCTAATGGAATGACTTAAATTTGATTTTATAACTGCAATCAGCAATGAAAACAGAAAAAGAGATGGCACTCGCAGATCAATGGTGCAAAATTTAATGAAACGTTAATGAAAATATAACGTTAAATATGTGTCAAATCGAAATTTCTTTTGCGCACACAGGGAATGATGTACTATTTGTGCACATTAAATTAAATACTGGCAAGAACTGTAAGCTGACTCCAAGTTTAGAAAGGTCAGTAAAACAATGTTGCCACAACAGAAGAGAAAAAATTTAGTTTGGAAAGGGTGCAACTACTCGGAAAAAGGTCAGTAGTACATTCTGGTTTAAAGCTTATAAAATGGGTCAGAATGTTACAAGGAGTATGGTCACGTTTATGTGAGATCGACAAGTCAGGAACTTACCGAGATATTTGGTATCTTGTAGAAACTGAAAACTTTGCACTGTAAACGATGGCAATGCGGTCTCACAATTCCGTTTTCCCTCAGCGTTGGAAAAATTGTGAAGAAATGGTTAAAATTAAATTAAACTGAACAGACATACGATGAAATGAAACTCTTATGAGTTCTTGAAACGACTAATTAAGGGTAATTTTGTGGATATGAATGGTTCTTGAGCAAATAATAGGAATCCACATTACAACAAGATGACAGGAAATCACTTAAGACAGTTACCTAATAGCTATTTTCGAGCGTCCAATGAAACTAAGTGGCAACACTTATCACTAGGCAAACGGATGGGAGCTACACGCCAAAGATAAGAGCATGCTGCCCTCTGGACTGGTATTAGAGAAAAAAATCCACTCAATAACACGAAATCATGGTAAAACGGGGCTTTTTAATATAATTTCCTCTTACTTCCCTTCGACATCACTGGAATAATAGATTGTCTGAAAGCCAACTCTTATTAATCTTTCGAATGAGGTATCATTTTCATTGATACATTAACTATAGAGTGGAGTATTATTCTTAATTGCAACTCAGGTTTCGAGCGCTCGAAGGATAACACTTCCCAGGAATGTACGCAGAGCTGGGTTGTGGGGATCTGGACCCCTTCCCCCGAAATCCCGACTTTTCTGCAAATTCTCTAATTTTAGGGGGTGATTTTTACAAATTTATCCTCACTGCATTTCGACTCCCCCCTAAGCTTTGTACCCCTTCCGAAACATTCCTACTGTGTCTACTACTTCTCTCCTATCTTGACAACCAAGGAGAATAGACTATATAGTCATACGCTTTTTTGCCTGGACTGAGCTCTCCTATCACCTACTAAAATATCTGTACTTACTCCCGGACACACTGTATTCAAATACAGAAACTGCCCTCCCCGCTGGTCTAGTGGCTAGCGCGGGTGCTTTTGGTGTATATGGTTCGAGGTACGCTTTCCGATAAGAGAATACAAAAGATTTAGTTCAGAGGCATTCAATTTAATCATCCGTCTCTTTTACCCTAAATGGCATAACCATGAGTCAAACTAAAAACAATGGCTTGAGATACCTGAATGCTGATACTTGCTCCGAAAACAAGTTACTATCAACGGACATTTTTTTTTTCCTTTCTAACTTCAGTCTATCGATGACATGAAACTCATAACAGTTAAAGATGTTCAGAAAGGATTTCTAAGATAGATCTCGTAGATGTTTAACAGAGATTCAACATTAACAGTTTAAGAATAACGTTTACTTCAGTGGCCAATTTTCTAAGAAGTATGTCTGTACTTCCTGTAAGAAAATGCACCTTCAACAAAAATTAACAGGTTTTACCATATTTTCAAATTAAACTGATAGCAAATACAAAATATATCTCAGAATATTTACTGATGCTACGTTTTTTATTATTATTACTATTACTGTTATTTCTTAAAAATTAATCTAAGTATTTTTACGATAATTTGGACATAAATATGCTACTGGACAACTACTTACCTGTAAAATTCGGACGCTGCGACATCCATTCCAATCTCAATTTTGCCTGTGTAACCAGCCTTCGTTATAGCCTCTGAGATAAGAGCCAGAGCTGTAGATTTAAGAAAAGTAATGTGAATAAAGTATATCTTAATATTATTAATAACTTGCACATATCTTCTGTGATAAGACTACGATACACTTCAGAAAATCCAAAATAATTCTTACCCCAGTTCGTGGAAAATTATTTTTTCGGTTCGTTATATACAGAGCGGTCCCATTTCTAGCCAGAGTTTTTCTTCCACGGAAATCTACAGAGAATTTGTTTGCCGAGCAATGGTAGATTGCTCTTTCACTGGAACATGGAAAGCCCAAACATTCTGACGTAAAGTGATAATTGAAACCGGAGTGTGCCAAGAAGAGTTATCAAGTTTTTGATCAAAAAGACGTGAAACTAGTCAAAATCTTCAGAAGACTGACTGTACAATACGGTGAAGACAATCACACGAATATGGATAGTGCTCAGCGTTCAAGAAAGAAAGTCTGTTGTTCATTTGGCCCTGCTCCTCGAGAAGACCTTGAGTTGAGAAAATTATGAGTAAGTCTTATAACAGCGAAATAACGCATCAGAAAAAACACTAGTAGTGGGAGTACCAAGATGACTCTTCATAAACACCTGCATTCGGTGAAATTACACTCACTAGGGATGTACTTGAACATGAACCCGCGAAGTGGGGATGATGTATATATTTCCTGAAAGCTTGGGTCAAGGTAAGATCAAAACCGGTTACGAAAATTAGGAAGATATCATGCATTCCGCTTGGGGGCAGCATTTTACTAATTTTTATTAAAATATTTAAGCGTGTCCGTAAAGTCCGTTGCAACCCCGAAAAATCTGGAACAGTGAGACAGATATGAAAACAAAACCACGTCCATGTTTTTCATAATTTGAAAAGCACAACATATCAAAATAAAATAAATTGTCCCAGGGTCTTCCGCAGATCCCAGATGGGACCAACTTAATTTTAAAATGGAAAGTTGTCAACTTGCATATCGTATGAAAGTTGGCGTTAAATGAAAAGATAAATGAAGTCTCGAGTCTTTAAGCCTGAGCAAAATAGCGGTGGGTCAAAATATCAACACAATTTTCATTGTAAGGTCTCTGGCCACTCGTATGAATCTGAAACTGTGGGATAGGTGTAAAAACAAAGGCACGAATATGTCATTATTTCAAAAGTGTAATAATTCAAAGTTAAAAAAGTTTCAGGGTCCCAGACGGGGTCCAACTCAAAATGTTGAAATGGGAAAGAGGTTCAAGTTGAGTATCGTATGCAAGCTGATATTAAGTGAAAGAAGATGAAACAAGTCTTGACTCGATAAGTCTGTGCAAAATTGCGGAAGGTCAAAATGTCAACAAGCATCATTGAAAAGTCTATGGCTACCCCAATTTGAAACAGACAGATGTAAAAACAAACTCAAAAATAGAATGTATCAAAGTAAAAAAGAAATGTCCCAGGGCCACCCGCAGGATCCCAGACGGGGTCCAACTCAAAAGTTTCAAATGCCAAGGGACTAAACTTGAATAGTTGTTTGGTTAACATGTCGACCATGTTGTAATTGCATGAACATGTACAGATTAGTAACATCTACCCCCAAAAAGGTTTACATCCTCTCACTAAGACAAGGCTTGTATTATGAGAGACAAAAGACCCCGGCTGGATGATTATGTAAAAATTGGAAACAAAACTTATTGAAAAAGTGATGACTTGCCTAATTGGAAATTCCTGAGAAATTGGGAAGAAATCGCACAGACTCTTCCCTGCTAAACAACAGAAGTTCCATTTCCTGCCGCCACTAATATGGTACCTGTTCAGGTCGCTGCGACCGACTTTATTAAAAAAAAAAAAAAAAAAAAAAAAAAAAAAAAAAAAAAAAGTACTCAACATGAACCCCTTTCCATTTAAACATTTTGAGTTGGATCCTGTCTGGGATCTTGGAATTTTTTTTTCTTTCTTTGAATCATCATACTTTTGAAATAATGACATATCCGTGTTTTTGTTATCACCCTATCCCACCGTTTCAGGTTCATACGAGTGGCAACAGACTTGGAAGATTGTGTTGATATTTTGACTCACCGCTATTTTGCACAAGTTCATCGTAGAGAGTCGAGAACTGATTTATCTTCTTTCATTTAACACCAACTTTCATACGCATGCAAATTAACCCCCTTTCCATTTAAAAATTTTGAGTTGGACCCTAGGACAATTTATCCTCAAGCTGTTATGAAAACTGTAATTACTAGTGACTGGGGTTGGCAAAAACCAAGGTTTTTAATGAAAAATCAAAAAACCCTTTTTTCTGTTTAAACCCGGTTTTTTGGTTTAAATAATTTGCTCTATGTATTTATATCACATATGGATAGAGATAAGCTTGTTTCGCCTTGGTGTTAGTATGCAACAACCGGGTTATGCTGGAAGGGGTCACATAAGCTTAAGCGGAATCCAAAACGCTTCTCGGCTTACATCCGAGAGAAATTGTCCTCCACTTGAACTCGAAACCGGGACTAATTGGCCCCAAATGTGATACGTCTGGCGACTCACTCACGAAGGACTCCTGATAAAAATACGTTCGTACTGATCTTTACATATTTGTTAATATAATCGTCAAGAGTCATTTCAGAAGGACAAAAAGGTAAACAATTGCACAAGTGGAACCATTATACAGAATTACATATGGACAATTTCAAAATACTACAGAGTACAGAAAAACTAATTTAGTCCAAATCAGTTCACTATGACTTATTAATCCAAGTTAAATAAATATAACTACTTAGTTTGCATATCAGTAAGAAAAGTGAATAAAGATACGAATTATTTGAGTCTACTTTGGCTGTGACCTATTTATACATAAATAGTTACCAAAGATTCTTGCGATTTCAATAATTGCCTCGTGGGGTTTGTATGATCCCCCTCCCAAAAAAAGTACGGCGTTTTGATGTATTTTATCAATAGTAAACATTATTAAAACTAAACAATATTTAGAATTTTCCTTTGGTTGCATAACAATAATAAACTATTAAAAAATCACCAAAGAAACATCCATAAAGTTACATAAAAAAAGTTGCTTTTGTAATATAATCTGAGTAAAGAATGGGGAATTTAGGTCTGAATATAGTACGAATAATATATGGGAGCGAAACGTGATAACCCACAAATGTGTGTTAATCAAGATTTTACGAACATTTTTCATTTTTTCGTTTAAAGCAGTTTTTTTTTTTTTTTTTTTTTTTTTTTTTTTTTTTTTTTTTTTTTTTTAAACCAGCTGGTTTAAACCAGCCAACCCTGCTAGTGACAGACTTGTTGGGAAGTTTTGGACTATTTAACATAGTTCAGCTCTCTTGCAGGCCGATCCAAAATTCTGTCACTGAAATACGATAGGATTAGCGTCGACGTGCAAATAGAACATATTTCAAGAAGAAAATTTAATGAACACACTATTGTAATGTAAACCGTTTGAAAAGCAATATTATTAATAAACTCAAAAGCTGTTCAATTTCATATATGCGTCAACATTTAATTTCCATACACCCTATCCCTACTATACCTTCCTAGGTTTCCTTATCTAAGTTTCACAACACCGACAGTAGTCAGCGAAAATTCGTTGTTTAATGTTTCTTTTTAAATCTATAACTTGGAAGAGCAACAGTGAGTACCTTTCGAGTTTATTCAAATGGAATACCAGTTTATTATGGACACTGTGTATACACAAAATTGCGTTTAGAAACTGAACCAACCCTAGACAAAATATTTGCTAAACATTTCTCCTAACCCTTTTAAATTATGGCTTTTTTGAGGTATTTTGTAGACTTTCACTCAATCATCTATTGCGTCAAGACTATTTATCGTAGGATCATGGTTCATACCCCGTTTTGTTTCTAGTAAAGCAGGGTTTCCAACTGCGTCCGTAAAAATTTCCTAAAGTGTACTAAATGCGGGAAATTTCCGCTCAAGGTGGGGAAAAAGGTATTTCTTAAAAATCCGTTTTTTATCGCGAATATCTCCCCTTTGGTATAGGATACGATCATGCGAATGCTACTTATAAAAAAACTGCTTTATGGTGAAAAGAATGAGATACAAAGAGTGGCCCTGGAATGAATAGTTTTGATGCTACAGCCGATTTACATATTTTCCCTTGATAATACATTTTTAGTGAATTTCTATACTATCATCATCAAGACTGTTCATTGTGGGAACATGAATTGTACCTCGTTTTCTTTGCCATGAACCAGTCTTTCAAACGGTATCACTTGCATGTGTCTAGCATGTACCATTGTGGAGAAAATTCGCGAAAAAGAGAAATTGTCAAGAAAATTCCTTTTCCTCCGATTTCGGGCCCCTCCACTATGGTACATGCTAGAGACATGCGAGTGGTTCCGTTTGAAAGACTGGTTCATGCCAAAGAAAACGAGGTACGTATCATGACTTTAGAATAGTGATAATACTGTAGATACTTTAGTAAAGTAATTGACTAAAAATGTGTTTAAAAAAAAACGAGATTTTGTGACACGTCTTTGACTCTAGCAACATGAGTCATACCTCATTTTCTTCAGCGTAAGGCAGCCTTTCAAATGGTACCACTCACATTTCGCTATCGTGTACTGTGAAGAGAAAAATGGGGAAAAGGGAAGTTCTTAAAAAATCCCCTTTTTTCCATTTTGGAACGAGATTTTCCCGCTTCTGGTACACGATAGGGAAATTTGAGTAGTACATTTCGAAAGCCTGTCTCCGAACGAAACCAACAAGGTACAAACCATGATTCTAGGTTAAATAGTAATGTGTCAGGGATTTTTTGAAAATACTTCAAATATACCCTCTTTTAAAACCCATCGTCCATGTCTGTGACGTCACAGCCCCCAGACAGAGCACGCGAGGCTGCAAAATGCCCATAAAGTATGTTCTATGATGCTTCCATATTTGAATGAATGCAAAAAAACCCGGTCTAAAAAGCTTTACTAGAGACATATAAAGCAAATTCCGAAGGTCGACGCCATGGTGCAGGTGAGGTGTTGTGCCATCATAATTTAAAAGGGTTAACAGCAGCAGGTTCCTAAACATTTAAATCAAATGTACCTATTTCGCAATTTCATGACTTACGAATTGTGAATGTGTATCTATACTAATATATAAAAATACTGTGTATGTATATGTGGCATCACATTCTTGCATTAAAAGAAGTCACCTAGAGCCACCAAATTTTGGTATATACAATCTTCACTAGATACAGTCGCAACAAAGCAATATTTTCGATTTTCGACTCAACGGGGGGATTGGGGTGTCAAAATTTCAAGTATATATATTGTAAGGATCTCCACCTTACAGCGTGAGCACGTTACTCCAAGCAACACGTTCTATTGTTTATAAGCAGCAGACGATACACAAAACCATAAAGAGACAAAGAACAGCACAACGGGAACCGAAGAGGAACGAGCCATCCAGAAATAGCCTATAAAAGTGGAACCAAAGAAGACTGAGACATCAGTTGACCACTGATGGCTTAACTTTACGTACTCCGGAGGTCGCCTTGGACTAAGGGAATTCCTAACCGCAAACCGAACATCTAGAGGCTGCCATGAGCTAAGGCGGTTACCAAAAGGACCATATCCAGAAGTCGCTGCAAGACGCCATGAAGTCTGGTATGAGCTAAAGGGGTTCTCGTATATAACATTTCCTTCCTTCACCTCTCTGGTCATAAGGAAGATCTAAGATATTAACTTTGTAACTGATACTAACTTTGTAGTCTTTGTAATATTACAAAGAGTATTTTGTAATATTTTTGTAAAATTAGGTGAAGGGCTAGAATCCCGGACTGTCATTGTCTCTACCCACACAAATATTACAATATGTACAGTGAACTATACTACCTGAGAAATAGGAAACATTTTGTTCGTGCTGCAGGTTGTATACCATGGAGATCTTTATTATTTTATTTATTTTTTGTAATAACCTATTCTACCGTGCAGAGAACAGGCATGTTAGCTGACCCGAGAAACGATAGGGGCAATGCTTGTCGTTATATGCTTCACATTCTTTACTTTGAAAAATTCTGCTTAAACATTATTCTCCCCGTAAGGTGAACGGGCATTTCAGCAAGTTTGGAAATATAAAAGTAATCAGCTTTTTGAAAAATGATTCCTGCATTAATTACTGATTTAAAGAATACCTACGAAGAGAAAACATACCACTTTCTTGAAGATTTTTAAAAACTTCTTTCTAGAGTGGATACTGAAATTTCTATAACTAAAACTGCTATAATTTTCCTATCACTAAAACACATTAACGAAATTAATAAAAAGCCAACTCACCATCCTTGTTGTTGAGAATGTTAGGAGCGAAACCACCTTCATCTCCTACGGCTGTTGCATCGAGTCCAAATCTGTCCTTAATAACTTTCTTCAAATGATGATACACCTCTGAGCCCATTCGCATGGCTTCAGTAAATGATTGGGCACCTGTAGGAAAAAAAAATTTAAAAATTAAAAAAAAAAGTTCATTATACATTTCCTTTCTTCTCACAACACGACGTAACTATTCCTTCACTCTCATTTGCACACTAATCTTTTTGAAATTTAGCTCCATCGAATCTGGATGACTAAATTTGATTAGAGGTGAACTGGCAGATTACTCGACTCCTAACATTACTGAATTTCCATTTTATTGCTACATGAAATAACTAACGTTATTTTATCAAGTAATTTACCTTCCAGTTTCGTACCTGGTGCAGTTACTTCTGTATCAAGTAAGTCTACATTGTGTCCTTAATGATGACACACTGAACTACACAAATTTGGGTCAAATGTAACGCTTATTCAATACAAAAATTACCCGGAAAACATTCTTAATACGACTATTTGTCCTTACGTTAATGCCAAAACTTATTGTGACGTAGAATTCATTTAGTTATTTATAAAATCAGTATTTTAGACCAATGATTTTGAAAACTACAAGCTCTATGATAAGATCTTATGCTATAAGGATACCTCCAACCAACTTCAGTAAAATATATAGTTTACGCTACAATCTACATTTAATACACTAATTGCAGCTATATCCCCAATTTATACATTAATTCCACTGTAAGTTTAATTTTAAAAATATTTTATTTTAGTGTGACGACCTGCCATCCAACAGACTACTTTGTAGCGAACCGTGTGCAAATAGATAATCTACACCAAAGTAAGACTTTCAAATTTACATCTAAATTTATTTATGCATCCTGCCATGTCACAAGAACCAGAAAACAATACACAATTATGCATGTTCTCTTTCATCAAAATGATTCGGAACGATATAATACAGTATACCCACTTTCAACATGACATTGCAGTATTGAAAGTTTGATCAAGCAAACTACTGATGTTACACTGGTGAAATCAGTGATGAGCAAAAAGAACCAGTTTTTATATTGTCTGCGTACTAATGTATTCCTTTCGCTATGCTGCGTTCGTGAGGTTAATCAGCACTATGGTTATCGTAAGCGAAGAAATTGTTTTGTGTGTTGAAATATCAGCTAAGATGATCAACAGTTAACAGGAATTATTTATTTTGACATTACTTACTGCTCACTTACAAGGTAAGCTAGGATTAATTTTTGAGCAACATTGCCGTCCCCTTCACTTCTACCATGAACAGCTCTCCCTCCTCGAACAGCGCTGCTATGGCGTTAAGTGCATTTAAGAATGACCACTCTAAATTACTTAACATTTTATTTTCTCACTTCTTAATGTTAAACTAGATCAATAAAAAAAATATGTCACATCTCCATTCCGTGTATTATACATACAGGAAAGTGAATATCGTCTGAGTTTCATATCATCCGTGGTCAATTCACTGAACATCTATATGTCTAAAGAGTCTTCCTTTCAATCAATGCTGATTTCCCAACGTAAGTTTCACATTTAACAAATTTCTTCGAAGAGAGTCGTGTGTGATAATCTAAGATTAGGATAAACTACAGATTTCGGCTTCAATACTATGTAAATAAATTTCGAAAGTTAGGGTTGAAACAAGAGTTGACTAAAGCTGAGCGTATATATACACGCCGAAATGGTAAAAACAATAACTGCTTGTCTGTTGATCTTCATTTCGCTTTTGTTATGATAGTACTGCCGTTTGAGTCTTAGAAACTTGTTAATTTGTGTATGGTAAATTTAGTGTTTTTGAAGCCAATTTATAGGCAATATACGACTCCGGATCTTGAGAAGAATCAGAATGATTTATTGTTTGCTGAATATTTGCGTATCTACATTTAGACTTGCAACATATTGAAATCCTGTGTTACTCCTCTTAACTCGGAAGACAATTCCAAAACATTTATGTTCCCTTTCTATCAACTATCTCATCCTTGTTAATGATAACTAACGACACGTACCATGTTTTCTCTAAACTTGCTTTATTACAATTTATTCTTGTAATACTTCGCCATACTATAGCAGTTACACAAACGGTTTCCTGCCTTACACACCTACACGTAATACTTCGGTTCTTAATAATTTCATAGTTGCGCTCACATCCAAATTTTTACATCAACCTCACACATACAGCAGTTCTTTATATTCTGAATTCCGTACACTATCTTACCATTTTTTAATACTTATCTTAATTTACTCTAGCATTCAAGCGTTACGACCAACAACTGCCATTCACTTTCTCTATTAATACTACATAAATACTTAAATAAATAAATAAAAAAAATCAACTACTGTTCCCATTCCTTAAAGAAAGTATCGGATCTGTATATGGCTGTCAAGCAGTTTGCCATGGCAAATATCTAAGAACTTGCTTCACACATATTTTACGGTTTATTAAGTTCTCATGGCCACGAGTGACTCACGTTTCAACCTGCCCGTTTTCGCTTAAGCCGAAATAAAGGAGTTCGACATTGAGAAAATTCGAGAAGCCATCAAATAAGAATTATCAGAAGAACATGTCTAAAGTTTCCGAAATAACTAATGTGTTATGGGAATTACAAGCGAATCTTGTTGGAAGTTCTATGGAGTTACTGGAAACTCACGAAAGTAAATTTTACATATATAGCCAGATAGGCGCGGATCCAAGGAGGGGCTATAGTCCCCCTTGACGCTCAGGTATACACTGGATAAAATGGGCTTCAATCCTGCTTTACACTAAAAGCTGCAAACTATGGTTTAGCCCCTCTTTTGATCATCTCCTGGATCCGCCACTGTAGCCACGGAAGACCATTTTTGTCTTACGTCAGATTGTTAGATATTTCAAATCTAAAAGTATAAAAGTTAATAAACCTACATATATGCCATTTGAAAAAGTTTGTTGAAGACTCCCTCTCAGCATCGAGGTCATATGGGACGACCTACAGCTAACATGAGATGCAAACTACATGAGTTCCCACCATCAATCAAAAACGGGTCTCCCACATCAAAGGTGCGTACGCTAACTATATAGCCACGAGGGAGCTTTATTTTAAGCAATATAGTAACCTGTACACATGATTTCCTATGTAGAGCTCCTTCATGGCTAAGCGCTTAGATTATATGTCTTTGGCATGGGAGACCCAGGTTTGATTGCTAGTAGGAGCTCATGTGGTTCGGATACCACATTAAGATGTAGGTTCAAGTCACATACAGCCTCGCTGCTGAAAGGGACGCTAAACTCAAATTCCTACTTATTCAATATAGTCTAACATATCACGATTATAGTATCAGAATATTGTTTGTCTCATCTGCGATATTACTGTTGAGAGGTATTTGTGATACTGTAGCGTCCTTGGTTCGTAACACTGAATAGTAAGCGTAGTAAGCGAAGTTTGAATATATAAGTTGAAATATATAAATAACTGAACGTAGTGTCATTTGAAAAATATAATTTTACGCTGGGTAGGCAACAGTGTTAATATGGTGGTATCAAAATGTATCAAACTTATTTCCCTGTGTCCCTATTTGAATCGTGCAAAAATTTGAGCTCATTAGTGCAAACGCTGAAAGAACATGAAGATAAATGATTCACCTTTTACAAATATAAATGGGATTAAGCACAAGAGTGATACTTCAGAGAAGTCTTGACACTTCGAAAAGACTGTATGAGACTACTCAACAGAAACCGCTTAAATTGAGGAAAGGTAAGATTGGTTCCTTCACCGTGAAAATGCTCCGGCTGATATGACTGTCTCGTAGCCTTTGAAGGGGGCTCAAGTATAAAGTTCAATACAGGCAAAATAAATAAATATAATTTGGAGGATTTCATACAAACTTCGAAGTTAATACATACCTGTGGGCAAGATCATGAATTCTTGCATGGCCAACTTGTTACCAGCGTGGGATCCGCCATTAATGACATTAAATGCAGGAACAGGTAAAATGATATTCTTATTACCCGCAAGATCAGCAATGTGTCTGAAAAGAAATTTTGATTAAACCTTCGCCTTCTCTGGAACCATAATAATGCAAATGCAAAATAAGTGAACACATCTCGAAAGCTTTAACGTGAAAAAACTATGCTTGAAAATTAATATTTTCAGCTCTTCCAAGCACGAAAAAGAAGAATGTAGAAGGGATTTTATCGCTCGTCTGATCACTATTTTCTACAAATCTAGCGGTAAGTCAACTCCATCGCCTAGTTTGAACAACACTCAGTACATTATTTACGTGATTCAATACCTCAAACAAACGACATTTACTCGCACATAAATTAAGATATACTTACTATGGACAATACTAAGTACAGCACGACATACACTGAATTAACACACAAAAGCACATGCATGAGAACAACCTTAAGTATCTGTCATTGCTATTAAAAAGTTCGTGATCTTAGTTTCTTTTTTATTTGATTGAGTTTGAATGGTCAATAAAACCTTCAATTTTATTTGTAGCGTGAAATATTTCTTTAATTTGGTTGGCACTCAATACATTATCTTAAATTTTCAATTATTTCGCAAACTTTAAATGAGTTTGGCATAAAATGTTTCTGAACTTTTAGAAACATCTTAAAAACCTTGGGGGAGGTATGGAAAATTGACCTATTAACCTTCTCCTACTACAACATACTTTCTCTGAGATCCGGTGTTGCCAAGCAGGGTTGGCTGGTTTAAACTAGCTGGTTTTTTCAAAAAAACCAACTGGTTTAAACCAAAAAACGAAAAATGTTCGTAAAAGTGTAAGTGTTTGTAAAATCTTGATGAACACACATTTCTGGGTTATCACGTTTCACTCCCATATATTATTCATATTATATTCAGACTAAATTCCCCATTCATTACTCAAAAAGATTATACTACAAAATCAACTTCTTTTTTTTTTCAATATAAGTTTATGAATGTTTGTTTTGTGATTTTTTATAGTTTGTTATTATTATGTAATTGCAATCAAAGAAAAATTCTAAATATTGTTTCGTTTCAATAATGTTTACTATTGATAAAATACATCGAAATGCCGTACTTTTTTGTGTGGGGGGGAGGGTCATACAAATCCCAGGAGAGGCATTTATTGAAATCAGAAGTATCTTTGGTTTCTATTTATGTATAAATGAGTCAGAGCCAAAGTGGACTCAAATAATTCATATCTTTATTCTTTATTCACTGATATGCAAATTAAGTCGTCGTATTTCTTTAACTTGGACTAATAAAAGTCGTAAACTAACTTGGACTAAATTAGTTCTTCTGTACTCTGTAGTACTTTGAAATTGTCCATATGTAATTCTGGATAATGGTTTCACTTGTGCAAGTGTTTATGTTTTTGTACCTCTGAAATGACTCTTGACAATTACATTAACAAGTATGTAAAGTTCAGTGCAACGTATTTTTATCAGGATTCCTTCGTGAGTGAGTCGACAGACATATCACATTTGTGGTCTATTAGTCCTGGTTCCGAGTTCAAATGGAGGACAATTTCTATCGGATGTAAGTCGAGAAGCGGTTTGGATTCCGCTTTAAGCTTATGTGACCCCTTGCAGCATAACCCGGTTGTTGCATAATAACACCAGGGCGAAACAAATTTATTTCTGTCCATATATGATATGAATACATAGAGCAAATTATTTAAACCAAAAAAACCTGGTTTAAACCAAAAAAACCGGCTTTTTTGTTTTTTTTAAATAAAAACCATGGTTTTTGCCAACCCTGTTGCCAAGAAATTCTAGCTAGCTGACAATTCTCGACCAGAGGAGTGCGTATTCCTCTGTCACTTGAGAAAGGTTTTGGCGAGAAAAAAAAAAAGCGTAAAAACTCCGAATGGTTTGTGTTATTTTGTTATTTGACACTGAGTGGAAAAATCTTCCTTCTTCCTTTGGAGAGGAACAAAATTCGAACTGGACGGCAGCTCTCGGCGAAAATAGGGGGTGAGCAAAAGCTGATCTTCTCCGTCACATGAATAAGGAATGGAATGTCTTAAATGTTTTGGCGAAGAAAAATGTAGTCTGGAAACTCCGAGTGCTTGATGTTGCTTTGTTATTTGACACTTTCAACCTGCTTTCAACAGAATATTTCTTTTTCCATTGAGAAGGAATGATCTATATATGCAGGCAAGTTGCTCAGTGTTTGTTTATTTCCCCCTCTCTATATAGAAAGAAAGAACCCACATGTGTAAGCCATTAATCACAGTGTAATGGGGACCAAAGCTATGGCAACGTCCTTGAACATAAGTTGAGTTACAGTGTCACTAGTAAGAGGATATGATTGTTCGGACAGTTCCGATTACCACTCACTAAGATTTTTAAGACTGCGAGTTCTATATCTCGCCTTCAGAGTCTTGAACATTTAAAGTTGGATTGGCATTTTTGTGTTATTCTTCCCTACAGTTGCCTCTGATTAACTGAAAGCTAGTTGAGAGTCGTTCATTTGTTTGTAATCTATACAAAACTAAAAATCTTGGTATTGTAAAACTTCGAATTATTCAAGCAGAAGATTGAAAAGTCTCGGTTTATGCATGATTTTTACAGTTGTTTTCAATACAGGTTAAAGAAAATATGCTTTTGATCAAAGTATCTAATACTTCGAGTTATCTAACTTCGAATTAACAAGAGTGTGCTGTACAAATAAAACTTAGAAATCTTCAAGAAAACAAATAATCTTCCAGTTAGAAGGAAAAAAGAAAAGAAAGCAAGATAAAAAGAAGGAGCTCTATTTAAAACAATGATTCCGATTCACCGCACAGTGTAGTCGCCTTACTCTTGCAAATATGAACATAAGAAACCTAGACTTTTCGCAATGAAACTTGTTCTTCAATTGTATTGTTTCTTGAAAACAAAACAGAAGGTTTTATAATCGAAGTGTTATTTCCAAGAAAAACAGGTTATTTCCCATTCGACTACAAGATCTTTACCTGTACAATGGAACACCTTTGTGGGCTGCACCAGCTTTGCACACAGCTAACGATACACCCAAAATTGCATTAGCTCCCAATTTAGATTTGTTTTCTGTTCCATCAAGTTTCAGCATGAATTGGTCAATTTCTGTCTGCTGAGTTGGTTCCAATTTCTGAAAGACAAAAATTTACGCAATTAATCAATAAGTAGCATTACATTGATATTAGTGCGATACTTATGTTCACGTGACAATGCTAAATGATATATTAAGATTAAACACTGAGAAGAATACATGTAAAAATATATCTTGATATATTTTGATGTAAGAATGGGTGTACAGTACACATTTTAAATACTGGTAATATTAAATTCAACACTTTTATTCTAGTATTACATGAAAGTTACTGAAAAATGTGCTTGAGCTCTTCAATGGTAATTCCTTTTGATCTGAAGGATTTATACATGACGTAATCTCCCTTTCATAAGGGAACGGAAATGTGGATATGTTTATGTACGTATACTTTTTCCTTCTACTTAACCGCCATCTTATTTCCTAAAGGATCTATTTTAACCAATCTTAGGCCCCCTTATCAAGGATATCTTAAAGTCGGAATAATATTAAGACTTCTGCAATAGCCCCAATTTTACGTCTATACATACTGTAAGATACATATTGAAGAAAACAAAAACAAGCAAGAAACTTACCTTTAGTATCCGGTTAACGAATTATTATTAAATTAATTCAATACATTTTGATGTCTTAGGTTATTCACAGACTAGTTGCACACCACACTCATTAGAAGGATGTTGGACAATCTTAATCATCGGAACAAATTTACAAAACTAACGACACTCCTACACAAACTTTCTGCACTACTAAAGTCATTTAGTCTAACAACATATAGAAGAACATTTTAATTATTCTGGTGTGCAACTAGGTTAGCTATTGCTGAAGAAGACAAGAGTATAAAATTATTTAATTATTTAATAATAATTCGTTGAACAGGATACTAAAAGGTACGAAATTCTACTCATTTATCCCGTCTTTTCTAGTTGTATTTCGGTTTCCTTTTTTCCATTCTCCCAAAATACCTTTCTGAACAATAAGAACATAAACCTCTTCTGTCCCTGCTCCCTAGACTTCTCTACCTACGCAAGAAACCTTCGTTTGAAAAAATACACAAATTCTTTAACATTTATTGCAAAATAGTGGAACAGTTATGATTTCAATTAATTTTGATCAACCACACAAATAACTAACCCCCAAATCCTCATATCTTTAACCACGAAAAACAATCCTTTATAAAAGGTATAATTCAAATACAGGGTTGGCAAAAACCATGGTTTTTATTGAAAAAAAAAAAAAAAACAGTTTTTTTTTTGTTTGTTTTGTTTAAATAATTTGCTCTATGTATTTATATCATATATGGACAGAAATAAGTTTGTTTTGCCTTTGTGTTATGCAACAACCGGGTTATGCTGGAAGGGGTAACATAAGCTTAAAGGTGAATCCAAACCGCTTCTCGGCTTACATCCGAGAGAAATTGTCCTTCATTTGAACTTGAAACTGGGACTAATTGACCACAAATGCGATAGTCTGCCGACTCACTCACGAAGGACTCCTGATAAAAATACGTTGTACTGATCTTTACATATTTGTTAATATAACTGTGAAGTCATCATTTTAGAAGGACAAAAAAGATAAACAGTTGCACAAGTGAAATTATATAGAATTACATATGGACAATTTCAAAATACTGCAAAGTACGGAAGAACTAATTTAGTCCAAGTCAGTTCACTATGGCTTTTATTAGTCCAAGTTAAAGAAACACGACGACTTAATTTGCATGTCAAAGAAAGTGAATAAAGATACGAATTACTTGAGTCCACTTTGGCTCTGACCCATTTATACATATATACATATCAAAGATACTTCTGATTTCAATAAATGCCTATCGTGGGGTTTGTATGACGACCCCCTCTCCCAAAAAATGTACGGCATTTCGATGTATTTTTATCAATAGTAAACATTATTAAAACGAAACAATATTTAGTTTTTCCTTTGATTGCAATTGGAAAACAATAACGAACTATTAAAAAAATCACAAAAGAAACATTCATAAACTTCATTCATAAACAAAAGAAACATTCATTGTAGTATAATCTGAGTAATAAATGGGGAATTTAAGTCTGAATATAATACGGGAGAGAAATGTGATAACCCACAAATGTGTGCTCATCAAGATTTTACGAACATTTTTCGTTTTTTGGTTTAAACCAGTCAACCCTGTTCAAACATATCCCAGTGTCAAGTCAATGTAAATCAAATCCTGAGAAAATTTCCATTTTCGGATGGCAACTATTCTATTCTGTCTTGAAGTTAACATATCCAGCATATATCAAATAAATTATACCTAAAATGTCAGTATTTCAACACTGTTCCCTTCAATTCAGGATACAAATATTAGATTGTCATTTGACACAGATCACAACTAAACTAATTTAAGTGATGATTAAGTCAACCAAACACTTGTTTCCAAAATATCACTATTACGAACTCTAGATACTGAAAGTTAGAAAACTATCAAAAGAGGTGACATGCATTATCGGGTTTCGCACACAATCCGAATAACAATAATTACATAGTATAACTTCTTATACATAAAGAGAAATTTAAACTAATATAGTGGGACCTATTTTTTCTTCTCATTAATTTCTTTACTGAAATTTTGAGCAATCTCCTGCTGAGTCCTCCATCAAAATATTACGCACAATAGGTCTGTTTTATAATGACAAAAGGTTTACGTCAGGAAATTCCGTCTCAATAAAAGATGTACTGAACTTCAAGAGTTTCTATCAATATTTATTAAAACTGCACGTACTCAAAAAAAACACCCAAATTATGATTCAACAGAAAACTACATAATCCTCAGTACAGACCCTTTTAGAAAACTAACGTTGCTTGTAGAAATACATCCTGCTGATTACAATCTTGTCTCATACCTTCTGTTATTTCTGTAATCTCAATGAAATTCCTTGTATGTTTCTATTTCTATGAACTGACCAGTGTCAAAACTGGTGATTAATAATGAAATATTGCTTTTAAGTATCACTGCTTTCATCTGTTTCATTTTACTTTACTTAAACGTAAATAGTCGAAGAAAAATTACACAAACTACCTAGAAAACGTGGTATCTCCGAACTGCAGGTCAGTAGAAAATATTTAAATTCGGAAGAAATTAATACAGAACTTAATGAGGGATCCCTAATAATTCGCGACTTTAATTTCTTGGTGGAGGGAAGCGAAGGGGCAGAAAAAGTTTAGGGGAGCAGCAGATTTTTGTATACGGAAATCCTTACAATAAAAGATGATTTTGGGCAGTCTTCGTTATTGTAGGCAAGCGCTAGCTCTCTTGTCCCCTCCCCCCTGTTTTGCCATTGATGCTTAAGTTTTACATAATTTTGGGTATCGCAAACTCATTAGATCATACAAAGTAGAAAGGCACCGTGAAAAAACATGGCTGTTAAACTTCAAGTAGGAAGATTTCAAGAGTAACAACAGGGGAAAGAACAAGCAGGTAACATACATAATAGAAATAAACAACGAAGATGAAATCAAGAGTTTAACGTCCGAAGAATATACTCTTTAGGCTAAGGGAGATGATTAAGGCAGTAAATGACGGAAGAATTGGTGGTATGATAATATGGAAGGAAACGTGAGAGCCCCGCGAAAACCCATGGACACAATGTTGGCCATCAAATTTATTTGGCCGGATATCGAACCAGGGATCCCACGCACCATCGGTAAGCGTTCTACAACTGAGCCATCATGCCCCCTCTATATGTAATAGAGAAGGTAAAAGAGTCGTAAAATACGAAGGTCAGTAGTGCCCTAGTCTGGGAATGCAAACATACAAGGATTCTACACATTTTAAAGAAAAATGTATCCATCGGATTTTTTTTTTTTTTTGTTTTTGTTTTGTTTATTCTGTAATGAGAAAGTAAATCAAACAAACACGTGTATCATCACCATTTTAATTCTAACAGTGTTCTCCTAACTTGAACGATGCAATCTGATTCATGTTCGTTGAAATATCGTACTTGATTGTAGTTTATTTTCCTCATTCAATTTCTGATAAAATACCTGAGGGATTCTCCAATTTCTTTGGGCTCACCCTTGCGTCGTCCCTGCATCACATCTACTTGTCAATAATGGAATCTAACAAAAATGAGCATTTCCTTCTAGACTTCGATCAGACATTTTGTTCTAGTTACACTCGTTTTTACATTTTTCAACTGATTATAGCACCGAAATGAAGCATTTTACTATACTTTGTTTTATCTTGATGTCAGGAATCGCCTATAAAACATTATCTGCGTTTTGAAACACTTTATATACTTGGACGTCCAACGATTATACTCCAAGGTTAAGGAACGGATGAACGGAATATGGAATGAGGTAACTGCAAGAAAGCACACACACAGTCTACCACAAGATTCACTTGGCAGAAACTGGGATCAAACCAAGAACCTCACGCACAGAGCATTGCCATTTAATCACCGCAGCCCCGACAAGTCTGAACCTTTTCCAGGTTTGAAAAAGTCCGGGTATTTTTGAAAAAACCAACCCACCTGGGTCCATATGGGTGCTTTAGGGTTTAGTTGGTTTTTTTTTTTTTGGGGGGGGGGGTTAGTTGGGTGTTTTCGAAATATTTCAATGTCTTTGGCGTAAAAGTGTTAAAATGTGATTTATATTTCAAGATTACCATTGTCGCAACTTGCAACAATTTTCTGTTCACTAATCTTTTGAAAAAATGGCCGCGATTTTGAAATTTTATATTGAATCACCGAGAAAATCTACAGCAAATTTAAAACTTCCCTTGCTTCTACCCTGAAAATTTCAACTTAAAAGTCGGAAAATTGCACTGGATACACGCTAGTTGAAAAATAGCCGGCATTTTGAAATTTTACGTTGGACTGCCGCCAAAATATATGCACGAAATTTAGTGTGTCTCGTGCTTGTACCCCTGTAATATGTTTGTGGTACAGGCAGACAAACTACCAAATGTAGATCGAATCATTCCAGGAGCCTCAGTAACGTTCCCCAAATACAGTATGAATATCAAATATATTATTTAAAACAAAGATATAATTCATGTATTATAAAATAAATGTTTCAAAATATCTTATATGGCAAATATTTTTCAGCGTAAAATAAAAGGTTTTATTGTTGAAGTTTACTTCCGATACTTTGCGCGTTCAATTACGGGAATTTCCCTAGCACTAGCAAGACTGTTCTTTCTCGAAAATGAATTTAAAACAAGAAAGAGATAATTCCTATTTTATAAAGTAAATGTCTTAAATGAAATTAAATATCTTTCAGCTTAAAATAAATAGTCTTTGTTGAAGTATTCACTTCCCATGCTTCGTTCAATTGCGGGAATTTCCCGAGCACTTTTTCATGACGGGTTTTCCGTTTTTATATATATATATATATATATATATATATATATATATATATATATCTCGACACTTTCACTTGTACGTAAGTTTAAATTCAGCACCTGAAATGGTAGGGTTACATAGCCTTCGGAACTCCGAACATTAAGCTTCATAAAGGGTCTTTCCTAGTAAGATAGTGAAATCGGCCGTTGATCCAAATTGGGTAGCTATTGACCCAAGAGGTTATCCTTGAACTAAAACTACCTCAAAAAAAACCTCCCCTAACCGAATTATCGTATCATACATGCTCAAAATTTAATATTTTTTAATTTTGGTGCGGGTGCTCGAAAAAATTTTGAAAGTTTCACAGATTGTAGATACTATCTAGATGTAAACGTGCGATTTTTTCAAAACCATCGATGCGTATTTTCTTTATTTTTTTGCGTGTTGAAAATTTCAAAAAATTGTAGAAAAAATGGGGCGGGGGAACGTAGCTGATATTTTGGTTAAAAATTTGTTACACCCTTAGGTACAACATTTATTTTCGGGGGGTCTGAAAGTGATGACAACATTGTCAAAAAGAAATAAAACTGAAAAATTGTTTTTCGCAGTTTTCTAATCATTTTAGGGCCCTCAACGTGAGAGACCCTTGAAACAATCCTTTGCCGGAGTTAACAATTTTCCTTTCTCTTGCATCCCTTCCGATTCTGTCGTTTTTCGGCTGCTTCGATTGTGTCCGTTTCGAAATGAACACCAAATATATCTCCGTAACAGTGCTTCCCCACTATAGCCGACTTTTGCACAACGAAGTTACACACACACCTCTTGTTGGCTCCTCGTATCTATCAGTGCCTGCTTCACTGGCCGCACACAGTAGCGCGTTCTACCGTGAGCTGTGTAATTTTGTTGTGCAAAAGTCGGTTGCAGTGGAAGCACTGTTACGGAGATATATTTGGTATTTCTATTCCAAAACTGACACAATCGAAGCAGCCGAAAAACGACAGAATCGGAAGGGACGCAAGAGAAAGGAAAATTCTGAACTCTGGCAAAGGATTGTTTCAAGGGGCCCTCACTTTGAAGGCCCTAAAATGGTGCGAAAAACACGTTTGTTTTGAGTTTTATTTCTTTTTGACAATGTTGCCATCACTTTCAGCCCCCCTTCCAAATATATATATATGTTGTACCTAAGGGTATAACAAATTTTTTAACCAAAAAATCAGTGACGTGTCCCAAAATTTTTTCTACAACTTTTGAAATTTTCAACACGCAAAAAATAATGAAAATACGCATCGATAGTTTTGATGATAAAATTACACATTTATATCTAGATAGTATCTACAATCTGTGAAACTTTCAAACTTTTTCGAGCACCCCCACCAAAATTAAAAAATATTCAATTCTGAGTATGTATGATACGATAATTCGGTATGGGAAGGGGGTAGGGTATAAATTTTTTGAGGTAGTTTTAAGTCAAGGGTGACCTTTTGGGTCAACAGCGATCCAATTTGGATCAAGGACTGATTTCACTATCTTACTAGGAAAGACCCTTTGACAAATTTTACGCCATTGCTGGTGTTGATTCTACAGAATGCTTATTTCAAGAGTAGCAACTAATAACGGAACTAAACTGATGTTGGAAAGCCAAATTTTACTGAAGAATACTTGTGTTACCATCTAATGTATGAAATAATAGCTTTACTAATGTATTTACATTTTCACTGGTGATATAGGCACCTATGGCCTTAAACTCGTCAAATTTATGAGGGATAACGTCCCACGGTGTCGCCGAGCACACTATTCACGGAAAGTATTTTCTAAAATATAAAATTGCATATTTTACTTCAAATAGGCTATAAACACAAGCCATACATTAATTTCTTCTATAATTATTTCAAGCTAAGGTAAGCTATTTTTTATTCATTCAGTGCATTCAGAACTTTATATAGGTTTAACATTGAGTGTTGTTGTATAAACATGAAAGCATCTAATTCGCCCAAGGGAAGTCCAAAATCTGATAAAAGTCACTTTCAATGTGATCACCTTAGTTGTACCGATAGTATACTTTAAAAAAGGTTTTAAAGTGGGATTTTTCAGGTCGGTCCAACCCGAAAAAAACCGGTGTTTTTTTTCCGGCTGGGCCCACTTGGGCAAACCCTTTTACCCTTAATCTATACTGTCTCCGCCTCTGAGAAAAGTAACAGCAGAACCGTAATCGAAATATCATTCAAGAAAGTAATAGAGACAACAGGTATGTTGAGAGTGAAATAATTATGAAATTTAAATTTTCATTATTACCGTAATACACATTTGTGAACAACATCAAGAAGTTCTATATTAAAAAAAAAAAAAAAATGCATATCAAAAAGCAATATACAGAAACAGAACATGATCCTCAATATGGAAACATTTTACAGAATAGCCACATTTTCAACCGTTGAACTATTAGTGACTGGAATATTATTTAAGACAGTATTTGGAAAATTAAATATTAACGTGTCAACAAAGCATATAACACAAGTAAAAATAATGAATTAACACGAAGAGCCAACAAAATTAATTTTGTCATTTACAGAACTCTTATCACTATTGTCTTCTAATTTTATTTCATCTTTCCCTCGTTTTAATGATTTGATAGAAACTGGATACAAGTCATTGACGCACAAAAATGATTGCGTGCAAGTATTAAAAAAATAAACTGCTCTCACAGCTAGAGCAAAAAGTACTTTTAGAAAATCGAAAGAAAAATAACTAGATATTAAATATTGAGGACCTATAAATTGTAGAGGTATTTTTAGACTTCCAAACCATGCTATGTATAAGTGTCGTAAATCTTTGTTCGTCCGTCTGTACCTCTCGACAAGTATCAGAGCAAAAACTGTAAGAGATACCAAAAAGTGAGTTTTTGCAATCGACTCAGAGCCCCAATATGTTCCAACTATATTAGAGCCGGAAGTAGTTCAAATTAGCTATTTCCGGTTTCTGCGTATATCATAGAAAAATGAGAATAGATAGCGAGAAGCGGTTTTTTGCAAACTATACAAGCTGTGAAGAAAACAAAATTTAGACATTCTGGGAGAGGCTAGGGATATGAATTACGTTGCCTGTAAAGGTCTTCGTTTTCTTAATACCCTACTTACACATTTAACCTTTAGTCTACCGCCATGCAAGGTCATCGAAATACCGTGCGTTTTTTTTTTAACGAAGCGGTATTTCCATAGTTATTTTCAAATACTAATAACTCGTTCTCTAGTTGGTCTAGACACATGGAACAAGGAGCATAATATGCACAGTAGATCAAAAGGGAGCCAGTGTAGAGGAAGGAGCGCTGAAAAGGGCATAGCATCTACGTTTTGTCTTGGCCTTGGAAATAGTGTGTAGGCTTTTTGTCTTGTTCATTGTAAGTTTTATGCGTATTAATTCGTAGCATAAATAAATACTGTAACTGAATACGATACACACATTTTATCTCACTATGTCCATTATATGTATGTACATTATTTTTTAAGCGTAGATATGTCTTCGTTAACTTTAAACCCTTTAACGGAAAGGGCCCGCACAATCTTTATGGAAATTGGATTTCGGTAGAATTGCTTGAAACCGTGATATGCTGTAGATATTGTGATCCTGAGAAAATGTCTCAGTGGGCTCAACCATCAATCACTGACAGTTTGGCCACTTTTTTGAAAAGAGCAGAAAGTAACAGTATTCTAGATTTCGGTGAAAATGATTGGAACCATAATATGTTGTAGATATTGTGATCCTAAGAAAAAGTTTCAAAGGGAACAACCACCAATCACTGACCATTTGGCCTGTACAGGGCTATTTTTCACAAAACATCTCACAATACAGCAGAAGGTAACAGTATTCTGGATTTCGACGGAATTGCTCGAAACCACTACGAGCCCTTAAAAAAAAAAAGAGAAGGTAACGATATTCTGGGATTCTTGTGAAATTGTATAAAACCGTGAAAATGTTTAGATCTTCTCATCCAAACACAACCACCCGGTAAAGGGAGGTGATATGTAGCAGCTCACACCATTTATGCATTGGTAACATACCGATATTCATGTTGCGGGACAAAAAACCCACGGAAGTCAGAAGATGGCCGGCCTGGGCCGAATCTTCCGAATGAGGACCAATGCCCTACCAACTAACCTAACGTTGCTCGGTAGTCACAAATTAACACCTTTTCTCAGGAACTCGACATCAACATATCACAGTTTCATTCATTTTCACTGAATTCTAAAATATCGTTGTATTCGGCTGTTCTTAAAAATGTGAACCAGTAGTGCCCAAACAGTCAATGATTGATGATTATGCCCATTAAGACTTTTCCTAACGATGACAAGATCTACAACATATCAGTTTCATTCATTTTCACCGAAATCCAGAACATCGTTATACTCGGCCATTTCTTAAATGGCCCTGTAGTGAGCTAACGGTCAGTGATTGGTTTTTGTGTCTATTGATACTTTTTCTCAGGATCACAATATCTACAACATATCATGGTTTCGAGCAATTCCACCGAAATCCAATTTTCATAAGGATTGTGCGGGGTCCTTTTTGTGAGTTCTGTTCAATTTCGCTAGGCAGGTTTTACTATATGCTTATGCCAGAAATGTTTACTTCTATGAGTATATTTGTTCTTTATTCACGGGTAATTGGCACATTCTAATCTATTTTATTTGTAAATTACTGAGCTGTTTGAACCCGAAGAAACAAAATGTATTCAAGAAGTTATGGACGCTTGCGGAGCTGAAAACATTAAAAGCGAGCTTGTGTTTATCAATACTCATTTCAGTTCAGTTTCAAAGATCATAACGAGGTTAGAAGAGCGATGATTAGGGCCTTGCATTGCATTTGAGCTGTTTGATTCAATAACGAAACAGACTCCACTACGACGAATTCGACAAGTATTTCTTCGAAAAGCACAGTCAATTGACGCGAAAAATCCTGGCATATATTCCTTGTTTAATGTAAATAACGTATTCCTGGGAACAACGACGCACGACTTGCAGATTTATTGGCAGTAGCATTGCTTCTTTGAAATACTATCCCTTAACGACGTGCGACACGGAAGGAACATTTTCGACGTACAGTACTGTTTTTGACTGACAAATGCAGGTTTTTACCAGAAAATACCGAAAACTACATTGCATTGTAGCATGAATGCACCAAGTATATGTAGTCCAAGTAATACAACTTTTTTCTCTATATATAATAAAATTTATCATTTAAGTTTAGCTTTTGATTGGTGCATATTCTTTCTAGTGCATATTTCCACATTTTCGTGATTTTTAGCGCATATTTGCATGTATATTTTGCCGTTTTTTAGTGCATGTCGATTCGAAGTCTAGTCATTACTAATGAGTCAACAAATGAAAAATATGTCGTCTCCGTATTGAGAGCCAGAGTTTTCTCCCTTACATTGCGCTGGTTCTACCCATTTCATACAAAGCTGGAATCAAAATATAATTTCTATATGACACTTACCTGCTTTAGTAGTTCTGGAGCAATTATATCATTAACATTGGAAATAGCCTTGTTGACTGATTTTCCATGGTAGGAGTTCTTTTCATTGTCCCTCAGCTCAAGAGCTTCATAAATACCAGTACTAGCACCGGATGGCACAGCAGCACGGAAAAGGCCCTTTTCGGTCACAAGATCTACCTCAATGGTTGGATTACCACGAGAGTCGAAGATCTGGCGAGCGTGGATCTTTTCAATAGGCATCTTAGAGACAGTAGAAAACCTGTATGGAAATAAATGGCAATTAGTTTCTTGATCTAGACATTACAAACAAGACAGAACTAAAGTATATTTAGGATCGCCATTTCATGTTTACATGCCACTTTCTTATCAACTTTGTAATGCATTAGCACTGTAATACCAGATAATTCCATGGGGCGGGGGAAGGCATCAGGTATTACTGCTATGTAATTCGCATATTTATTTAACGGTATTAATTATACACGTCCGTCTTATACAAAAAGCCCTCAGCGAAGTTGTAGCAACTTCATTTCTTGAAGGATTTCGTGAAAAACTTGGTAGAGAATACGGTAAAACTTTTTTTTTTTTTTTTATGTGAATGTATTACCATAGCATTAAAAATTTAGGTGTATGTATCTCGAAGACTGTAAATGACTTCCTAACACCTGTAAATAACACTAGAAAGTACACTCATTCTGTACTCCATGTAAACAGTACCAAGTACAATATGATGTTTGCAACTCTTTTTCAAATACTGGCAAACGAATCAAGAAATAAGCGCAGTCGACATTATTACCCTTTTCTCTATCCATTCTGAAGTCTAGAACTAATGAACTGTTAGCTCGCATTACGAAAGCATAGTACTTGGTAAATATCGTAAACACAAGTGATTACTTTCTAGAAATATTTACCAAGCAGTATTCACTGATGTTTCTAGCATCCTTATGTGTCATAACGTTTAAGTGTTCAAAGCAATAGTAATACTATTTCACATGGAGGGCTGGGAAGGGAGGACACAAATATGAAGTTAATATTTTTTACTGATAGTATGTACAGAATACAAGCTTTAATTTAAATATAGGGCTTACCTATTTGTATTCCTTGATGCAGAGTAAAATTTGATATTTTGGTTGTACACGAGTAACCTTTAGACTTAACAAATGACATGTTGTATATTAAGAACTTTTCATGCCTATTAATATCAATGGACATTTCAAATTATATACAAAGTAACGTATTTTTGGCCTACAAAATTTCCATTTATTGTCAAGTGGCTCTGATGACATGTCGAGTGCACTAACTATATCGCAGCTTTTATTTCTATTTTCCAGACCTACGAAGAATTTTAATATTTGCTGTCACTAATCTTTAAATGCAACTTTCAGCCTTCTTACTACCACCTATATGGATTTTGACCGCTTCAAGAGCAAAATTAAATTCACTATGGCACAACTGACATGTAACAGCGATACAATGTTAACTTAATATTTCGTAGACCTTGAGATGCAAGGCTTTACGAACTAGAGACCATTATCCACGTGGTGAAATTTTTGTTAAAAGACACAAAGATTTCCTAAATAAATGTGAATACAATTTTTGGATGCATCTTTACAATAGTTCGTCAGAAAAATAATTTTAAGATTAACATGAGTGGCCGTGCACGAAAGAACTTTATTAGACACTAATTCCAGGTTAATTTCCACAGAAGGCAGCCAGTACTTAAAAAACGAAAAATTTACAGGAGAAATGGAGTAGTGGAACCTTTTCAGATATTACATAGTTTTGCTGCTCACCGCGGAGTGCTTAAATTCAAAATTACTCTTTTGCAATATCCCCGTTTACGCGTATACTCATCATCGCTCCCGCGCCTGCTCCATATGGACGCATCTCAACATGAGCACACCTGCTACATCCCTGTACTCACTCGGTTAGATGAAATGCGTTTTAGTGGCAACCTAGCACAGATTAGTCCGTATTTTGGACTACTAATTACGGTATAGGTCCTAACACTATATCTACTACGGTACGGTTAAATCATCCTAATGTGAATCCGCACCAACACATCGTGGGCACACACGCAGGACGACAAATTCCCCCAAACAAGAAATAATTTATAAAGTACATACATAAGGAATCCATTTTCTCATCGAGGAGTCATAAATAATGAACTCATACATACGTGGTTCACATTTGCGAAAACTAACCTTTAATTTTCGACGGTGGAGTATTTCTGTACATCGTAATGCAGCTGTATTTTATGCTTACAAATTTAGAGTTACTACTCTAAAACCATTAAAACTCATTACTCACTATCACTACACGACGGTTAAGCGAGTGCACATGAACGATGGCTCCATTAGATATTTTCTGCCGGAGGAGTGTGTAAATGTTGTATTTTACATTTGCAAGCGGAGTGATACTAGTTTGAAACCACTGCAAGTGGTATTGGAACTCGTAGTCCTGCAAAACCCATAATAAAGTACTTGTAACATACGAGCGTTAACCAAACCTACTCTACTCTACCCCAGCATACGTCGCTGCGTGCATTTTGCATGAACAATAATTTATATGCACATCGATATCAGGGTTAAACCTATTTTGTGTTTTTAGTTTCGAAAATTCTTGAAACATTCCTATGTGATTTGAAGCAATAAATCGATTGGCACAGGTCCAAATTTCTAGAGATGACCATCAAGGTCAAATGTCAGAAAGCTCTAACGTACCATTAAAGCTCTGGTCGACTACTGTGAGCGCATCCAGCCTTTCATAGCGTACTTTGAGCTTCGATCAACTAGAAAACGAAGTAGTGTTTTCAATTGGCAGAAAATTTACCGTAAAATGAGAAATTCTTAACCGACTACAATACGATAGTTTTTTTCTTTCTTTAAAATAGGCTGGAAACGGACATTTTAAATTTTAGAGTTCTTTCATATCCTTTCACTCAGTCCCTCGCTCGCTCACACCCACACAAAATACTCGCTCATCTATTCAAGGTGCAAGATGTTTGCAACCATCTAAACAACTACAACGTCTCAGGGGGCCATTCCGTACGTCTTCGCAAAATTCTGCGTACAGCAATGTAACGCATAAAGTTATAACTGTAATGCCGAATATCGCCAATTTTCATTGCGTTTAAGGAAAAATTAATTCCTAGTTCATGATAATAGGTAAGCACTAAATTTTGCGAACACTGGAAACAATCCAGAGCATTTGATTTTGATGCCATCTCCTCTAGAAATCGAGGCAAGCACAAATGTATTACTCGAAATAAATTAACTAGTGATGTGCCAAAATATTTGGAAAAAAATAACCCAAGCCTAGTTTAACTACACATGAGCTTGATGTATATTATCAATCTGTGAGTACAATTATTTGGCCATGGGCAAAAATAACAGCTTAGTATGTTAATGTCTTACAGAATCATTTAAAAGGGTTCATTCCAGCAGACGGTTCTGCCAAATAGAAAATTTATAGGTAAAATACGTGAAACATTTTCGTGAAGGAATGAGACCGTACAGCATACTGAAATGAAATTTAAGTGATAGTGAAAGTAACGTATGTTTAAGTGTGCTCTTCCACTATCCTCGTTTATGCGTGTGCCCCTGTTGCTGACGCGCCTGCTCCCTACGGACATACCCCCTCGGCCCCCCAGGTGCGCTCGTCTGTGACTCGGTTTGACAAGAGTCGTGCTTTTTAGTGGCCACCAAGCACAAGTAGGTTCGTGTTTTATGCACTGTAGATTTATGCCGTATGTCCATACTGTACTTATACTGAGCCCTCCTGAAGTTAATCTCCTAGTAGTAATGGAGCTCCTCATTCAGTGCATGCTCTACTAAAAGAAGTACAAAGATCTAACCTAAAAATATAAGAAATGCGTCAAAACCTGGCAGAATTCATCAGCTGATGTAATGCCAAAGCAAGACAAGCATTTAAAAAAAAAAAAAAAAAAATGACACAAAGTATTGAAAACCTTCACCAATTTACTCTTCTACTCACAGAAATAGTGTTAAATTAGGCTATGTCACGTGTTGTATTTTCAGCGTGATTCTTTGTAAGTCCCGGTATTTATACTCGCAATTTCATAGCATTACCATCTAGGGAACATCATGCGATTATAGGTTCGACTCGAAGAGCTTGTCCTTATTGACCTTCAACTTTCCTAATTTTTCCTCGTGGATATCAGGATGATACAAAGATTCATAAACGAGTAATATAAATAGTGTGATTTAAAAGAAGACATGAAATCTCTACAGCATTAAGGAGATCATAAAAATATGACATGCTTTTAAAAAACGCAACCATGAAGAATCAGATGCAAAGTACAATGGAAAACTAATATTGCAATCGGGAAATGTACCGGATTATGTACAATTTGAAAACTACACTTTTATTCACTGTACAACTATTTTACACTACCAGGACTCGTAATCATTATTTATATTTTTTATCTTATTATTTTTTGATTGAAAAACCCTACAGTAACAAACAAATCTACAGATAGAAAACAATTTATTTTTGCTTTAAGATTATCAAACTTAGGGAAGTATACTTATCGCACTATTAAACACAAATAAGTACAAAGAACATGTGTGTTCACAATTCGACTAGTATAATATATTTTCTTACTTATAACTTACCAAAGCCGGCGAATTAATAATACACACCGATCCTTCGTCTTGAATGACCTTTCAGAGGGCGAAGCGTACTAGACTCGACCCGGTGGTGTGCATGCAATATGAACCAATATTATGAGATAGGTTGCGTTCAATTAATCTCGATTACATCAGTAGTGGGAAGCTTCATTGGTTCATTTCGGAAAACGTCATTTCTGGTGTTTAGTGAACTAACTTAATACTTCCCAAATAGAACACGACCTTCCCGACAGCCAGTGAACCTATAAGACAAATGAATTCTGATAACCGTTTCAAGGACTCTTGAAGGTTCTTTTATTATCGTCTATTGGATCGAAAATTATGTATAAAATTATTTATTTATTTTAAGGAAAGGGGTAAAGAAAATTATACTGTTTCAAATTATTTCAATATATTTTCCACATCAAGCATATGTGAATAAAGTAAAAATAGATATCAATAAAAAAAATCAGCAATTGCAGTTAAGTTGCATAATACCTTACTCTTCCGATTATATAAAGTAATGCATTGCGATTGGAAATCAAAGAGTTACATAAACTTAATGTTACGTTATTCTTATTTTTGAACGCTCGGTAAGCAGTAAAAACTTATCTTACTGATCGGACCAAGTTAACGCATTTTTTTTTCACCCAATCTGACAGTGAAGGATTTCCATTTATGCATACCACATAAATTTTTGTTTACCTAATGACATCCAGAAAAAGAAATTATTTTTTAAAAGTAAATTTCTGTATTCATATACCAGAATCACTAACAATAACACAATGGGAAAGAATGTGAAGATTTATATTTAAAGGTACTATGTCTGCATTCGCCTGGTGAACTTTGAAGAAAAACCTAAATGGGGATTATCATCCCTAAACCTCCTGATTGTGAATAAAAAGTAGTAATTACTAACATATTTTCGATAACACAAACTGAAATATTACGGTTAAAATTTCAATACCTTGAATTAAAAGATAAAGTAGCATCATATCTAAAGAAGAAATTCCCCTCCTTTGAAAACCTCTCTATTATGTTATCATCAGCGGCGCAACTCTGTCTTCAACATTGGGAGGACGGGTAAGATAGTTTTCATAATCTTATTTTAAGCGAAGTTCAAATACAGGGTAGCCCAAAAGTAGGTATACATTTTCGTACTGATCAGCTGACTGTATTTCGTTGTTATCAAACAGATGGACCTAGTTTCTTTATTACTTGTTCCTAATGTTTACTTATACCTTAAGCTCGGAACAGCAAAAGCAAATAAACCCATAAACTAGAACGTTATACTTGATCAATGCAGGGGTGTATACCTATTTTTGGGCCCCCCTCTATTTATGAAGTTGAAAAACAATGCTAACAATGTAGGATCAGGGGACCAGAGTTGTCTTCAACATTGGGAGGCGGGCAGATTTGAGGCTTATTCTGGGAGAACATTAATTTTATCTCACTTTCCTTTGTGACAATGACAATCGGACACAAATCATCACATTTCTCCCCCCCAAAAAAAACATATGTCAAATCAGGTTATGGGGGGGCAGTCCCGCCAGTTCCAAGGTTGGAGGAAACATGTTCCTTGTATCTCCCCGGGATTTGCGCCAGTTGTTATCATCATTGCAACTGTATCAAAGTGAATATTCAGTACAGCCAATATTCTGATTCGTTCCTAGTTCACGCAAAAGATCATTGTTTCTTGGCTAAGATTGTTAATCACTTTTTTACACTGTTACTAAATGAAATTGAACCAAAATCACTGCAATTCAGCTTTTTATAGGCTAAAGAGACCTAAAATCAAAAACCATGATAAAATATACTGTGGAGCTATTATCATTTCTAGAAGATAGCTCTGGGATTACAGGATCTCATTTTGAGAGGACACTTTTCGCGCGGTAGTACATGTACCTGTCACTTGGATTGTCTGATTTTGATTCCCAGTGGAAGCGGGATTTTTTTTTTGGTTAGATTCCCATGCAGGTGAGAGGTTCACCCAGTTTCTTTGAAATGGGCATCTGGCGAAGTGAAGAGCCCAAACGTGGTGTTGACTGCATCAACATGAGAGCCAAAGCCAAAGAGGTTTGAAGCCTTACCTCCAAACACAGCTCTTGGTCCTTTGTGGACCGTCTCGGACGATCCATACTTTACTTTTAAGTTTCGATATTGAGTTTGAGTTTTATTTCCTTTTGTAACACCGCAGTTTTATGTATCCGGTATTATTATTATTATGACCATGGGCGGCGATTAGGGGGGCAAAGGGGGGCAGTTGCCCCCCCACTTGTTTGAAGTAACCCATTAATGTATATAATTTCATTTGGAAATTAAAGTTTTCGTATGTATTACTGTTTCATAGAAAAAAAATGGTGCCATATAATATTTGCCGTTTCGTGAGAACGTATTGGTTTTCTTCCTGTAAAGTTAAGAAAGCTACAAGAATTGTGTTTTAATTTCCACGGAAAATAAACCAGAAATTGACCTATTGGAGTACAACAATTCCAGCATTCAGGATATAGAAGCAAAACTTCTTAAATCCATTTTTGAATTTTCTCAGGAAACGAAGAAGTGACGCCTTTTTGTTTCAGAATTGTTGAACTTTTTTTTTTTTTTTTTGTTTAGTGGTCACTACTTAATGCAAATGAGTGAAATCAACCACTAAAAAAAAAAAAGTTCAACAATTCTGAAAACATGAGGGCGTCACTTTTTCTTCGTTCCCAGATAAAATTCGAAATTGGATTTAGCAGAGTTTGCTTCTATACCCCTTTCTTACAAGGGCTCGATATGTTAGTCAGCCGCTTTGAAACTAACTGAGAGAACATTTCTAAAAAAAAAAAAAAAGTATTTCGCAAGGCATTCTTTAGTTGCACATAAACTGACAGTTCCTAAAATGTCTTCTCTTCTTCGTAAAGTAAGGAATATTGATTAAAAAGAGCGTAATAAGAAACAACTTCTACCTTTTTCATTGTTTTGCAGCGTAATATACGAGTGAGTGGTGTGTTTAGGGGTGCACGAGTGTATATACAATGAAATTTAGTGAATTCAACACAATCTAGGTTTTAGGATTATTTTCTAGTGGAGTGATGGAGTGATTCTAAGTATTGTTGTGTTTTGATGTGCTCCAAGAAAGTGAAAACTGCACCTAATCACAAAGAACATGTTTCGGGAAATTTCAAAAGCAAATATTGCTTTAAATGTCGTAGCATATGCTTGTAGTATTTACTGTCTTTCATTTTCTAAGAGTAATAACATACATTTAATAGCATGTGTGGAATTAAAAATTAAGTTGTTCATTAATCCCCAGTTTCAATATAACTTCTACAAAACAAGACTCGTTATTCATTACTATGTTTAATATTATTCTTTTTATTTATTTGTTTTGTATATTTGTTATTAAATAATCTGATTACACAATTTTCCAGACAAAATTTTAATATGTTCATGAGCATGGAATCAAATTTTTTCTTACACCTTCGTTGTTTAAGAGTACAAAGGGATAGTACCTACTTGCGTTGCTCTTGTCTATTTACTGAATTAAATATGAAATGCGATATACGGTATTTTAAGCAAAAAAGATAGTATCCTACTAGTTATACAACCTTTCGTCAAACAAATGTTACAAATAATCAGGGAAACTAACAATGATATACAAATATTCAGATCATGTCCTGCCCCCCACTTTTAACGTCCAATCGCCGCCACTGATTATGACCCACGATTTGATCCGAGGTAAGGGAGATACTGATGAACAAAATGGTGGCATGAAGAAAGCGAGAGGAAACTAAAGAATCTCACGCACATAAAAATGAAACCCACACATAATAGTAACTAAGAATGAACTCTATGAACCTAGAGATTCAATGCGGCATTCACAAAAGCTGTCCACTGATTTCTATTCTTAGCCAACTAGATCCAGTTTCTACTTTGTATTCCTATATCTGCGAGATCCATCTTAATATTGTCCTCCCATCCGCGTCTAGGTCTTCCTAATGGTCGTTTTCCGATTGGTCTCCCAGTTAAGACTTTAAAAGCGTTCCTACTTTCTCCCATCCCGGCTACGTGACCTGCCCACTTGAGCCTCCTAGATTTGATGACCCTAAGAATGTTTGGTAAATGCCATAAATTATGTAGTTGCGCCATTCCCCATTTCCGTTCCTCTTGGGTCCGAATATTCGTCTCAGGATCTTGTTTTCAAATACTTTTAGTCTGTGTTCTTCTCACAGAGTAAGCGACCGTGTTTTGCAACCATACAGGACAACAGGCATGATTATCGTTTTATATACGAGGAGGAGTCAAATGAAAACCATAATTATTTTTTAAATATTATTTATTGGTCACACAGGGTACAGAAGTAAATCTCTTTTTAACATAGTCCCCTCCTCGTTCAATGCAAGTCCGCCAGCGCTTCGGAAGAGCCTGAATACCTGCAGAAAAAAAGTCTTTTGGGCGACGGCGCAACCACTTGTGCACCGCGTTGCGTACCTCTTCATCCATGACTCATGTGTACACATGCTGCTATTTCGTTTATTGTCACACGGCGGTTTTCCAAAACGATGACTTCAACGGCTGCAATGGTCTCTGGAGTCACTACGCGCCGAGCCTGGCCGGGGCGTGGAGCATCGGCCACAGACGTAACACCATTTGCAAATTTCCGGCACCATTCATAGATTTGTGGCTGTGACAAACACGCATCTCCATACTGAACCTTCATTCGCCTAAAAATGTCAATCGGTTTCACACCTTCACTTCGCAAAAACCGAATCACAGAACGCTGCTCCTCGCTGGTGCATGTGGCTAGTGGGGCTGCCATTTTGGAACTGTTGTTGCGCCGGTGTTTGTGCATCTGCCGGCTGCTGCCACCTAGGAGACATCCGGCATACTATCGTAAACAGTCATGCCAACTTACAGCTCACTGGCGCCATATGCGGATTTTTATTTCTACTTTTATGGTTTTCAGTTGACTTATCCTCGTATTTAAGCTTCAAATTCCTCGACAAAATTCGCGACGACAAGATACTTTGAACTGAATAATACGAATTCCCTACTTTTAGTCGACATTTAATTTCTTCGTTAATATGGTTTTCATCTGTTAATATTGATCCTAGATATTTGAAAGTATCCACTTTATCAAAAGTATTATAGTCTTGGAAATAAACCATAATCAATGCAACGAACGAAGATAATACATATTAATCATTTTCTTCTCTTCAAAGAATAAGTAGAAAATGAAAACAATATGACGCATCCAACAACTAAACGAGAATTTCTTGTTCACACATCCAGCGTTATCGCTGTAATAATTATATAATGGAAAACCGAATCCGTATGAACGAGCGTAAAATGAAATAAAGTTCTAATGAATCCTTTACTTTAACGTCTCACGCCCACTCAACTAAAGCTAAGGAAGATGATGATGATACTAAATGACCAACGAAAGTGGTGGAATGATGAAGTGGAAGGAAACGGGAAAACCTCTAGAAACCCACGGTCACGATGCTAGAATACCACCAAACTCACATGGACGCCCAAAGTGCCCTCTACAAATGATCACGTCAATATAGATGCACACACCAAAATATCACTATTAAAATTTGGTGTAATTACTGCGTGTTGTAATAACGGCATGCAGTCGCTCCTGCATACTTGTATCAAATGCAGTAATGTAACCAGGGCTATTGGAATAGCACTGCCATACTTCTAGAATATGGACTGTTACAACTGCCTGATTGCTATTCTCTCATATTTCCAACCATTCCACTACCAAGAAACCCCTTAGATGTTTCATTGGTTTAAGATCAAGAGGCCAATCCATGCAGATCAGTTTTCGGTGTTCTTGTATATACACTTGGGTATTTTTGGACGTATATGCACAGAATTATTATCGTGCATGAACAGAAATTCCTCTTGGTTTTCAAAATTTGCAAAATAGGATGGCAGCAAGATGTTCTTCAGGATATCAATATAAATTGGCTGGTCATTCCTCCGGCAGGAAAATCAGTTCCCTTGGGCTAGTAGCCGCCATGCCACGTAGCCCTAGAAGTATGCCGCAATCCGTCCAGATTGCTCTCGTGGCAACAGCCTCCATTACATGTTGAGGCACATACCTTGTCTCTTGTGACCTGTGGAGGACGAGTCTTCCTCACTGATCGGACAGAAACATCTTCATATAGTTAGTTCTCAGTAAGTCTATGGGAGTTCAATGTTCCAATGTTACACATATTCTAAATGTCTTGTCTTGTGTGGCTCTGTGAGAAGTGTATTCGTGGCAGGATAACAATTCTCCTATAGAGGCTGGCTTTAGTCTTTACCGTATAGTCTTTACGTCTTTACCGTATAGGAACAGCCATACTCCACAGCCTTGTCCCGCAAGATTGAGCTATGACATTTCGGATTGTTCCTGAGTTGAATTGTTGTCCTAAGTCTGCCTGATCTGGGCGAAGTATTATTTCATTTAATTCGAATTATTTCCTAATGATGCGTCGGCAATTCCATCCGTCTCCTCCGCAACATTACTGTTGCAGAGGCCTCCAAAGTTTAGATGATTGTGATACTGCAGCATCCTTAGTTTGTAGCACTGAATAATAAATGTGATACTCTAAGTTAGCGTTTAGTATATGAATTTGAAATATGTAATAGTGTCATTCGAAAAAATACATCGTGTTGGACTGGCAGCTCTGTTAGTTTGGTTCCTTTGTACAGTATTGCCAGGTTGAGCTACAAGTATTGATTGGACGATTTTTTAAAGTGCCCTGGCTACCAATATTTCGAATTGGGCGACACGCTACTTTTTGGGCTACTTTAACCCTTTCAAAGAGGAAGTCGACTTTTGTCGACAGAACCAAATTTCCTTAACATGCGAATGTCGACGATAGTCGACGTGTTAAACTTTGTTTGTCCGTATCTTGGCTTTGTCGAGAGTAGTCGCCAAAGTTGTACCGTTCATTTTTGTTTGTGTTCTATTGTTTTCGATAAACAATAGAAATCACACAGAAAACCTTTGGCGACTACAATCGACAAACCCAAGATACAGACAAATTTTAACACGTCGATTATAATCGACATTCGCAGGTTAGGGAAATTTTTTTCCGTCGCCTTCCACAGTGAAAGGGTTAATTATCTGCAGGCTATAAGTCTTAAGAATGCGCTACTTTTTTATTTTATATATGAAATCATAAATTATTAATTTTGTGAAATATATAATAATATGAAATATAATATAATATAATATAATATAATATAATATAATATAATATAATATAATATAATATAATTTTATATAATATAATATCAAATATAACATATTCTATTCATAATAAACAATAGTTTTACTAAAATCATTAAACTAACATGTTCGATAATAGTTTAATTCTTCTTTTACTACTTTTGGGAGGCGCGGTGACTCAGTGGTAGAGCGTTCACCTCCTGTGCTTGGGATCCCTGGTTCGATCCCAACTCGCGCCGTGTGGACTTTGTGGTGGGCAAACACCGTGCTCGTGGGTTTTCTCGGGGTTCTTTCGTTTCCTCTCACTTTCTTCATTCCACCATTTCACTCATCTCTCATTATCACTGTCTCCTTTAGCCAAACGGGCATAACCGTGGGACGTAAAACTTCAAGATTTCATTTCATTTTTCTTTTACTACTTTTTAATCTCCAGATCTAACAACACTAGACTTTTGTTGAGTTTGCGCTGTTGCATTAGCACTGACTGTGTTGCTGTCTCAAATAGTGCCTAGGTCTAAGAGTTGGCGGAGTTGTGTAAACGTGAACATCGCAAATTTAATTGTGTTACTGTATTACCCGTATTAACAATGAACATGTAGAATAAGTACAATGAAATGAAATTGTAAGTTTTACGTCCCACTGTTATGCCAATTAGGGTAAAGGGGTGATGAGAAATGAATGAAAATGGTGGAATGAAGAAAGTGGGAGGAAATGGAAGAATCCCGAGAAAACCTATGCACACGGTGTTTATCCACCACAAAGCTCACTTGGTGCGAGCTGGGATCGAACCCAGGGTCCCATGCACCAGAGGTGAGCGCTCCACCACCAAACCACCGTGCCCCGCTCCCCAGATAAAGAATTTAGCAAATTAATTTTAAAAGTGTGTAAAAGACATATTGTAAACGTTGTATAATGTACTTCAGAGCCTACCAAACTGATTTTTATCAAACATGTTTTCTTGGAAATCAAAAAGGTCGTCCATTTTATACTAGTACCGCCTTCCCAGTTCACACACTCCAGTTCTACTGCTTCTGATGTAGTATGAAGTTTGCCCTAACGCACTATCCGAAACTGTTGTTGTCGCCTCGCGATTGTCAACTCAAACATCGGACGTATTTCCAACTTCAGGTATTTACATTAAATCGATAAGTACCGGTATATATATATATATATAGGTCGACAGAGCGGTCGTGAGCACAAGTGAACCTAATATCAAAACATCCCTTTCCGGCAGGGTTACCAATTACAGAATATGTTTCAATAATCTGTGTCCCAACTAAAATACCATCCAAGCATTTTTGTTTGATCGAATGTCGTGTGAAATGTAGGAAAATTTTGAAATATTATTCGGTACATTATTAATTTTATAATGTGCAATATTACTTAATACTGTGTTTAGATTGAATTTGATAAATGTAGTTGGATAACTGGTAATTGATGGACAATTGGACAATTGGACTTTTCGCCAGTAACATTGATTTATAATTCGTAGTCCCGGGTTCGATTCCCAGTGGGGTCAAACATCTTTTAGAAGGTCTGAAATGTTAATTTATGAATAGATATAATGACGTTTTCTTTCGTCTCCTAAAAAAGTAAGAAATTGTACATACGAGGTACCACATTAGTTCAATTTCAGTGCAATTAGACCAAAAAAGGAGAAAACCCGAACATTCAAAAAAACAAGCCGAAACCTCTTCTAAAAATGATCATGATACTCTATGCAGTAACTCAGAGAAAATCCAAAAAAATCCCGCGTCGGGTTTGGTCACTATGGCCGCCATATTGGATAGCCTATTTCCAATGCCAAAAGTTTTCGAGGAGACCTAGCATTCATTTTAACTGACTATAATAGAGGTTGTAGACACAGTAGAGGTATGAACCATACCTCGTGAAAAGATATTTAATTAGTTGTTCTTATTGTGTAAAAATTTTGGAAATTTACATTTTCCCGAAAGGGAAAAAAGGGAAATTCTACAAAATTTCCCAGAACAGGAGTGAAAAATTGAGTTTTGAGAATTTTATTACAACATTGTAGGGAAAAGAAACAAGAAGCAATCCAAAACCTTTTCTAAAATGACCATGATACTCTATTCAGTAACTCAGAGAAAGTCCCAAGAAATCCCGCGTTGGGTTTGATCACTATGGTCGTCATATTGGGTAACCTATTTCCAATGCCAAAGTTTTCGAGGAGACTTAGCACTTTAAGTGACGATAATACAGGTTGTAAACACAGTAGAGACATAAACCATATTTCGTTAAAAGTTTGGGTGGAAGAAATTAACATTTTCCCGAAAGGGAAAAAAAAAAGAAAAATTCTACAAACTTTCTTAGAACAAAAGTGAAAAATTGAGTTTTTGGATTTTTATTACAACATTGTAGGGAGAAGAAACATAAAATATGTACAAAATTATTGGCTACACCTTTCTTAGTAAATCATTAAAAATACGTAATATAATATCACTAAACGCTGGGATTTGAATATTCATATAATGCATTAAATTCTCTCTTGATCCATATTGTAAGATTTTCACCTCTGCATCCGCAAGTTTTGAGTGAAGTTATCAGTGGGTAGGTATTTACAGAGGCTTTAATAACCTCTACAAACCTAAATATTGGCTTCTTTGGAAAAAGGAAGAACGGGAAATTTCCGATAATTTGAGGGAAATTTATAACATGTGTCCCCAAGCATTAGTTAATTCTTCTTTAGTCAGAAAGTCAATGCAATTCCCAGGTTGGGACTTTCTCTAGTGGTTGTAATATTGAATACATTTTAAAATAGCGCATACTTATTCATCCACTTAGTCATAATCATCCTATGGAAGGCAATGGCAAACCACCATGGGTTTACTTTGCCCTAGAAACCTTCGAGTCAAAGACCTGCATTCAAGCAGAACACTACATCATCATTATCATCAATTCAGCTAATGATCCTGTAAAACTAGAGTATATTTTAATAAAACAAGAACTCCCGAAGTTTGCAAAACAAAACTACTTCATAGTTAGACAAAATGAAAAGTTTTGGAACGGAATTTGGAGTGACCTGACAATTGAACAGACTTTGACGACAGCTATGAAAAGTAGTGGTAGCCTCACGTGGGTACAAGGAATTTTGCTTCAACTATTACTACATGGGTTCAGTCCATGCCTGCATATTCAAGAATAGTGGAAGCTGTGGAGAAATCCACTGATGTTCCCCCGCCTCCTCAAAACAACATTTTGACTTGCGAGAGTCTCGTCAAACTCGTGACGCCGAAGATGTCTCTGTTTCATCAACCGGCTCCGAGAACATAAACTATTCGAGAGATCATCCCAACTTACATCAATATCTATTGATTTGCTAGTAGATAAAAATGTAAATTGGGATAAATCATTAGAAGTTAGACTTGCTATAATGAAGAAGATTGAGGGAAAGCAATTCAGTGAAATTCATCTGAAACGCAAGTCAAGTGTGAAGTCTGGGCAGCTTAATAAGATCAGTAACAGTGCGTAATGAAGCAATGTGTATAAACCCAAACAAACTTCTGTACTCCATGGTATGCACAGTTAGCTCTGAAGAACAGTTGTCTGAGATCTTCAAATATGAACTATCTGCGTATCCTCTCTCATAATTTTACGAAGGCGGTCTAATGAGAAAAGGTACAAAATCAGCGACAATATCCGTTTTGACTTGAACTTCGACCCTGAAAACAACAAGTGGTGCCGCAAAACAGGGTGTATCCTACATAGTTGATGGTGGATATCTCTTGCATCGTGTTGTATTGCAGTGTCCAGCCACGTTCAAAGAAACGTATGAGCAATATGCTGCATGCGTTGTTACACATTACGGGAAAAGTCTCGTCGTTTTTGATGGAAATAACGAAGGCATAAGGACAAAAGATGAGGAGCATCTGCGACATACAGGAAACACTTGCCACGTAGACATAGAATTAGAAGATAATGTTACTGTTATTGAAGGGCAGACTGAATTTCTCCTATATCACAGCAACAAAATGAGATTCAGCCATCTTTGGAGTAAGCATCTCCACAAATCAGGATACAAGGTACTCCAGGCCAAGGTAGATGTTGATATGCTGATTGCAACCATGGCTATTACAGAGGCCAAGAAAGGCCTTAGAGTTATTTTGATTGGTGAAGACAAAAATTTATTAGTTCTTCTAGTTACCCTTGCTCCACCAGACACATCTTTAAAAATGGTTATGCCAGTCCAGTGAAGATTTGCCCAGACAACATTCACCATATTGGAATTATTCAAGATGATATAGGCGAGTGATGTGAAGGACTTTCTCCTAATTATACACGGCTTCACAGCATGTGATTCAGTTTCGCCAATTTATCGAAAAGGCAAAATCTCTGCTTACAAAAAGTTAGAGTAATAAGGAACCTAGAGAGAAACTAAGTATTTTCAATAATTCTCGAGTGTCAGCTGAAGCTATGGCTTAAGCTGGTGAATATTTCTTTCTGTCACTGTATGAGTCAAAAGATACTTGGACATTTTATGTCACCAACTATATGAGAAGACAATTGCCCAACAGCCTATAAACATTTGCAATTTAACTTAGCTGTACTTCCTCCTACAACAGGAGCCGCTCGTGATCATTCACTCCGAGTCTTTTATCAAGTGCAGCAATGGTGTTGTGTTAACATGGACACTATACGCTAGGGTTGAAGATAGTCAATAGTAATCTATGTTCCATACCAACTTCGAAGTCCGCTGCTCCTGAAGACTTACTACATCTTACCTCATGTTCCTTGCACCGACGACTGTGAATGAAGTTCTGAGTGCTGGAGAGGTTGTTAAAATGCTCAATCATGTATATGTACTTCGTATGGCATGGGCGTACCAACTGAAACATAGAAGATGAAGTGGAAATGGATGGGGATTAGCTAGTTCCCAAAAAGGATATCGAAGAAGAGACATTCCAAGATGCCAAATATCCTCGTCTGGAATAGATTCAAGTAAACGTAAGTTACTTTCAAATCAAAATTATCTATTATTGTAAGTTTGAAACCTTTACATAATAAAGAATTACTTTTTATGCCTTTTCTTAGCTCAAACATTACGAATTTTTATAAGTTACTAAACATGATTTTTTTTCAACAATTTTGTACACACGTCAAATTCTTCCGACTAATCTGGCTTGCTAAGAATAAAAATTTTTTAAAAAAAAATCCCTCAAAATTTGGGAGTTTTCCCTTTTGACCTTCCCCAAAACAGTCAACAAGGGTTTTGTAAAAGATATTGTAGCTCTTCCAAATGGTTATCCATTGATAACTTCAGTCAAACCTTGTGAATGCACAGGTGAACATTTTACAATATTTGGACAAGAGGGTAATTTAACGTGCATCTAAGTTTAAAATCCCAGCTTTGGAAGGCAGTTATGTTGTGTATTTTTAACATTTCACTGAGAAAGATTTAGCCAACAATTTGCACATATGTTATCTTTCTTCTCCCTACAATATTGTATTATAATAACCATCAAAAAACCAAACTTTTTCACTTCTGTTTTCAGAAAGTTTGTGGAATTTCCCTTTTTTCCCTCTAGGGAAAGTGAACACTTCCTCAATTTTCATACAATAAGAACAACTAGTTAAATATCTTTTTCAATGAGGTATAGTTTATATTTCTGCTGTATTTACAACCTGTATTATAGTTAATTAAAGTGAATGCTAGGTCTCCTCGAAAACTTTTGGCATTGGAAATTGGCCACCCAATATGGCGGCCATAGTGACCAAACCCGACGCGGAATTTTTTTTGTCTTTCTCTGAGTTACTGAATAGAGTATCATGATCATTTTAGAAAAGGTCTCGGATTGTTTGTTTGTTTGTTTGTTTGTTTCTTCTCACTACAGTGTTGTAATAAAAATCCAAAAACTCAATTTTTCACTTCTGTTCGGAGTAATTTTGTAGAATTTCCCTCTTTTCCCTTTCGGGAAAATGTAAATTTCCAAATTTTTTTTACACAATAAGAACACCTAATTAAATATCTTTTCCATGAGGTATGGTTCATATCTGTACTGTGTTTAAAGTGAATGCTATGATTTCCATGAAAACGTTTGGTGTTGGAAAGAGACTATCTAATATGGCGGCCATAGTGATCAAACATGACAAGGGATTTTTTTGGACTTTTTCTGAGTTACTGAATAGAGCATCATGATCATTTTAGAAAAGGTTTCGACTTTTTTTTTTGAATGTCCGGGTAGAGACCTAATTGCGCTGCGTATTATAAAGAAATTAACTCCAATTTAATATGGCAACATACAGCTAGCGACGTAGTCAATTCTTACGATGACCTTGGCAAGAAATGTTCGCGGATCCCGGCGCAAGAAAAGTCTGTAGCGCCCCCGTTTTTTCTTCAAATAGTTAATAATAATAATAAATTCTCGAAATCAATTAATCTTAACGATGTTATTAGTGCTAAAGAAATGAAAGATTTGTTTGATTTCATTATTGCAATGTTAAAGTAAGCTCACTGCCTGTCGCCTAGGTTAGTGGTCTAATATTACAAGAATAGATGATAAGTTTATTTCAAGCCACCAATATGTAATGTTTTATGTACACAAATCCGAATTCATAATTGTTTTTTTTTATTTACATTGAATCGATGGGTCTTTATAAAATCAGTGACAAATTGTATTTAGATTCTATGGCTTTGTTATGCCTCTAAAAGCGTGAGGCCCTGGGTCATCACCCGCCGCTTGCGACGCCACTAATGCAACAAATGCATCAAACTACAGTGCGTCCCACTAGCTTTCGAACCCGAAAAAAAAAAGTTATAATTTCCGAACAAATGTACATAAGAAAATGAAATTCACAATGCACGTACCTTGTTTCATGCTAAACACGAGAAAGGGTTGAACAGAAGCGCACACGTCAAAACAAAGACGATAGGTGGCGCCAGGGGAAGTGCTGCTTGGCGTGGTGCGCGTGCGTTAATGTGACTCGAGTCGCTGCATCGCGAAGTTGGTTCTGTACACCGTACAGGAATGCGTGTTCATTGTTAAAAAAATATTGGATATCGGGATCGTATCAGACCGTTCAACGTGAATTTTGCCGTGAATTTGGATGCAGTAAAGGACCATCGAAATCATCAATACATCATTTGGTGAACAAGTTCGAAACAACAGGAACGTTGCTTACGGGACATGGAGGCGCGCGTCCACGGATGTCCGAGGAGACAGTACAGAATGTGCGGCAACGTCTTTTGCAGTCCCCTAAGAAGAGCCTGCGTCGATTATCACAAGAGGTAGGAATGTCAAAGTCAACTGTGCAAAGAGCTGCCAAAAGAGCCAAGCTGTTTCCATATCGCGTTACAGTCGTCCAGGGGTCAAAGACTACAGATTGGGAAAAGTGTGTGATGTATTGTCGTTGGTTGCAAGCTTTGTTGCATGACAATCTAGGAATCCTAGACTATACTTGGTTCACAGATGAAGCTTGGTTCCATCTCTCCGGTTATGTGAACTCGCAGAATACTCGGGTGTGGGCCGCCGAAAATCCGCATGTGTACCATGAGATTCCACTTCATCCCTTGAAGGTGGGAGTTTGGTCCCGACAGCGTATCATTGGACCCATCTTCTTTGAAGATACAGTAAACACACAAGTTTACTTACACATCTTCAGTGAATTTGTGAATCAGCTGGACGATCAAGAACTGCGGTTATTTCCAACAAGACGGAGCAACATGCCATACTTCCAACGTGGCCATGGCAGAAATCGAGTCCCTTTTTGGTGACAGGATACTCTCCAAAGGATTGTGGCCGCCAAGATCCCCGGATTTGACATCACCTGCTTTCTTCTTGTGGGGTTTTCTTAAAGGTTGTGTCTACAGAAACAACCCACGATCACTGCAAGAGTTGCGAAACAACATTGAGAATGCGATTCGTGAGATCACACCGGAGACTACATCGGACTTTTCACAATATGGAACGCCGTGTACAAACATGTCTTGACGTCCAGGGAGGACATTTTCAGCACCTGCTGTGACGGTCATGTATTCAGCATGAAACAAGGTATGTGTATTGTGAATTTCATTTTCCTATGTATATTTGTTCGGAAACTATAACGTTTTTTTCGGGTTCGAAAGCTAGTGGGACGCACTGTATTAAATAATAATAATAATAATAAATTGTTTTATTAGTTTCAAATCATCATGCCGTGTTGTTTAATATTAGAACAAAGCACAAGTTTTTATTATTTCTGAAATAATAATTATTTCTGTTGCTAGTATGCCTATCTTTTAATAAAGATAAGATACTGAGCACGAACAACATGTGTTATCTGCTATTGATATTGCCTCTCCCTCTCGATTACCTTTTGGTTTTGTCTTTAGCACGTTTAATTTCCTAATGCTTTAAGCCACTGGCAACTCTGTAAAATCACCGTCTGCTACCATATAAACAAGTGATACTAGCGACCTCAGGAAAAGGGAAACAGCGCTTGGTCGCAGAACTACATATATATATACTGCAATATAATTCATTTTTAGGTATGGGCTACAAATATTTCAAATCAGCTACTTTTGAAGAACAACCTCTAATTTTTCATCTTCAGATCTGGCAACACTGGTGTTAGAGGTAAGGAACTTTATTTAAATGGCGCCTTCCTTCAGGAACACCATACACTGACAGTTGTTTTACACTGTTATGATTTCATTGTTGTGCAGTCTATAGAATTGCAAATAATTCTGTCATTGCTTTGTGCGATAACCAATGTTAAGTGAAATTTTAACATTAATGCATTTCTATTATTAATGCATAGAAATTTTAACATTAATGCATATCTATTATTAATGCATAGAAATTTTAACATTAATGCATAATGCATGTCTGCGAAACTTTCAATAATACGTTATAACACATTACTTTTTCTCTTCTTTCTCTTTATCTTCTTAAAACCAAACATTTTATCTTTCGTAATGTTACCCACGATACTAGATTTGAGGCTGTCTCGTCTCTGAAAATGTAGTAAAGTGTTGTTCCATTTAAAATATATATACAGTACAACCCCTTTAATCCGTCACCTTTGGGACTGGACGTATCGTCGAAACGCAAAAAAGATCGGATTATCAGAAAATACCGAAAAATACGTATTTAGAGTAAAATAAACAATCTCTGAACTAAAAAAATGACTGTATTGTTCCGTAGAGTAAAAACAAATGAACAGTAAGCGCTAAAAACGAAAGAACGAACGCGTACGCACAACGAAAGAAACCATACAATTGATGATGGAACACTAAAGCAGATATGCGGTAAACAACAATGGGCCTCGTGCGTCACCTACGAGTCGGGACAGTTTCGGCTCGAGCACGGTCGGATCAATCGGAGTGGCGAACCAGCCGAGGGCAGATGAGAGGGGTTCTGCTGTATATATTTTTATTGTAAGAGCGCTGTGTCGTCTCGTACCTCATCACGAATATTCTGTTTTGTGTTGTCTCGTTTCTTGGACAATACTAATTTTTCGTAAAACCGTCACAGTGATACTTTCCTGACTTCTCTAGTTAAGTAAGTTAACACGTTTCCCATTTTTGGATTAAATTTGAGTTTAGCATCCCTTTCAATATCGAGGCTATATGAGACGTGGGCCTACATCTTAACACTAAAAGTCCGCTTGGGGGTCTTTTTTGACCACAACATGATATATTTTTATTATATTTCTTACACTTTTATTTCTATTGTTCTGTTTTATTGTGATTTTGATTTGGGGAGTTTTCTGTGTATAATTTTATAATTTTTATTCAAAGGAATAAACTTAGAAATAGAAATACAAAATTTGTGAAAAACTGTGTGTTGGATTCCCAAAAGACCCCAAGTGGACTTCGCGAAACTTTCAAAAACGCAAACACCTTTTATTTTCCTGGAGTTATAAATAAAAGGGTGAGTCTGGAATAGGATATAAAATCAAAAGTATGTTTTCTAGTAGAACATTATTTCAGATTTCACAGTAAAATACTTATAGAATCTGTTTCTAAGTTAGTATCTATAGAAACTTGTTATTATGTATTAAATATTGATAATTATATGGGGTATGCGCGTGGATGCCTTACTATTAGTTAAAATATTTTAATTAACTCTAAATCAGTGAAATAAATAAATAACCAAATGTAATTGGTACGAAATTAAGTGTGGGGTCGAATTTGACCCCATGCGGACTTAACGTTACAATATTCGATGCGGACTTCTAGTGTTAACATGCGATCCGAATCACAAGAGCTGCACCGGGAATCAAATCCAGGTCTCCCGCTCCACGAAGAAGCTCAACGCATTTTTGAACCTAACTTTTTGTATAACTTTTATATTCATTCAACATAAAGTCCCTATTCTTTCTTTAAATTAATATTTTATACATTTTTAACACCAAGAAGAAAGTTTATACATTAGTAACAATATACTATCTAAAGTTAAATACAGTATACTATCTCATTAGATAAATGCTTAATTATTACACACAACCTTCGAAATTGTTGCATGTTGTGACGTCAATACAAAGTTTCTTATTCTCATTTTCTCTTCTCCCTTTCCTCAGTTAAATTCCTAATACTTGGAGTGTCACGTCTACTTTATCCTCCCACTGACGTCACTAGTAATTTCATTTGCTGACGTCACGACCATATGGAGAAATTTCTAGAAACTATACGTACCGTAAGAACGAGACAAGATGTCTAACCAAATGGCCTAAATTCTAAAAGAAAAAACAATTAAAAAATAAAGTAGTACTATTAGTAAATGGAAACGTATGTGAGTCTGAGCATATGTGTACTTTTCCACGAGTTCATCTCTTCTGATGTGCTGGTATGCTCATATACTAAGTCCTTTTTAATCATGTGATTGAGATAACCTCTGAAGATTGTAAGATTTAAAAAAAAAAATGCTTAGTAGAAGTCGTGGTCGAATGAAGATGTCATGTGTTAAACATTTACCAATTTATTAGACAGACACGTATGCTAGTCACTGTATTGGAATCATTTTCATACAGCGTGGGATTTGACCCAGAAAATATTTGTTACAAAAGAAGTAAGAGCAATTGCAATTATTTTTTGAAGGAAAGACATTGTATGTGCAATTCTGAAAAGTTAGCAAGGGAAGAAAGATTTTACGTAAGTAGGTCACTCCGTGTTATGTGCACTGTGGGACGCAGTTATTTATTTAAAGAAATTACAGGGTTTCAGCTAAGCGAGGGTGATCTACAACATCTAATTAACACCAAGGGCAGTTGCAAAGAAACGCTATAAATTTCTTCGGTTTACTACAGAGAAGTGGTGGGTGTAAAAGCGGATTGTAATGGACTGACGTTCAAGAAAGAAAGAAAAAAAAAAGAGAGAGAGAGATTTTCAATATGTGATTGCTTTTATAAAATCAACGGGAATTTGAGATATTATACGTTCGTTGTTTCTAAAATAAAGGTTCCCAAAATTCCTGAAACGATGTCACATTTTCCGTATGCGAGAGTCTGTGCGTCCAAAATTATGACAAGTAAATAAAATAAGATCGAAATTCGATTTTCTGTTTTTCCTTTTAAAAAAATAGTAATTTACATTAATAGCTGGACTTATTTTATTTTTATTTTATTTATTTATTTATTTATTTTTTTTTTTTGAAAAAAAGAAAATTTAGTAAAATTTAAGTTTAACTAGCATGAAAGTATGGTAAATTAACATTTACGTATGTTGTCGACAGATTTCTGGTAACGTGTATACCCGTAAATCAATTCGGAAGAAACACGTGGCTTAAAAATTGATTAATTTCACAGTCACGGGAACGAAGTCATGAAACACGTTCCTTTTCTTTTCCGGTGGAACGTTAATGAAGAAAATTGATCTTTTTACAATTATTACTTATTATATAAACCATAGTTTCACATTTACAATTTTAATTGATTCAAAACTGCAGAAGACAATGCTAGTATGTGTATTTTTTTTAAAAATGAAATGCTGAAGTTTAATATACATATAATCTATATAATTTATATATGGTCGATATATATAATCTACATGGCTATTTAACTTTAAAAAAGTGTGACCCGCGTAGCATAGTGTTGCCTTGGATGCGATCAATCCCGGGTTCGATTCCCGGTGGGGCCACTCGGTCGAAAAAGTGTAAAAATCTTTTTCAGGCCAGACATCCTGAGTGAGGTTTTCCTGAGCTTTCCTCATTCACACCAAGCAAATGTCGGGGTGGTACCTAAATTTTAGGTCCCAGGCCGCTTCCTTCCCTTTTCCCGGATAGTGTGCTCGCTGAGGGACGTAATCCTTGAAATGTGACGGGTTAACATGGCCATAGATGCCGAAAGCCCGGAAATCTAAATCACCTTAACTTGAAAAAGGCTTCCATACGTATCCATGATTAATATTACATAAAACAGAACCATACTTTTTTACTTCTATTAAAGCATTATTACAAGCTCAAGTGTTCAAGTATCATACATACTGTTACGAAATGAAGTGAAATCTTTCAGATTAACGCCCACGCTTATGCCCTTCAGGAGACTGATGATTAAGGCAAGTAAATAGTTATGGAATAATTGGTGGAATGAAAATAAAGGAGGAAACGGGAGTATTCCGAGAAAGCCCACGGACACAATGCTGTCCACCAAAAATTTACTTAGCCGGGGATCGAACCCACTATTATGATTTTAGTCTTTAAAAGCAGATGAGTGCCTTATTTTTTTGAATATCATTCAATAATCTCTCTTTCTCTCTTAAATAATTAATTAATTAATTTTTTATTGTGTTTATTACTTGTTCCCCTACATTTTAAATCTTATTTTGGGCGCGAACTGCGAGGTCTTTTTTTAAAAAAAACAAAAACAAAAAAGAACTACAAAAATACGATAAAAGGTAAAATAAGGAGAGTTTGCACACAATGGATTCATAAAATAACCAATATTAAAGCAAGAATGGCACAGTGTGGATACCTTGTGGACAATATCAGAGCAGCAGTCATTACTAAAAGTGATAGAGCTCTTACAAGGTACATTCGCGAAGTGTCCCCTCGGGATTCCTGTAAAATTGATTAAAATCCAAAGTTCTCAGCGGCCCAATGTGTATTGTACTAATTTTAGCGGCCCATACGGGTAATTTGCATATTTATGGGCCTTCATATATCCGGAATTCATATACTACTATAACGCTCGGACACAAATTGCTTTTAGTTTCGTTAGATATAAATGGACATGAATGTGTCTGACACATGTTGCTCACCCCGGCCGCCATCTTGGATCCGCCATATTGGATTTAACTTTCGGTTTTTTAAATGGGAATAGGTGCAAGTGATATATCAAATTCATGTAGAATTTTCTCGGAAATCCACTGGTGTAGTTAATTTTACCGTCTCTTGTACCGTTTGGAATATATTGCATATTAAATCCTTTCATGTACTTCGCGAATAGACATTTCAGGGTAATATCAGTTATGGTACCGATGTTGACAAATCAAAACAATTTCTAACTGCAAAAAAAACAAAAAAAACGTAGGCAGTGGCGTATTTAAGAGGTGACTTCTGGGCTTAAACCGCCCCTAAATTTTATTTACTATCTTAAAGTAAATGAAATATCTTGCAGAATTTTCACATTTCCAGAAATAAAGTTAGCAAAGCCCCCGAAACAAAATCGTAAATACGCCACTGACTGTAGGTATAATCAAACTCTTTACAACATTGGTGTTATAATCTTATTACATTTCTGTGAGTATTGATTGGAAGGTATTTCTTTCATGTTATACCATAACAAGGAAGTATTCTATTACGGTCAAAATGCCTAATGTAAATCCAGATACGACCAGATTTTGGTGAAGACCTACCATTTCCGTATTTATGTCTATGTGTATGTATGTATTTACGTTCAGAGAATCTTTCATCGACAATAAATCGTTTAAAAGATTACATATATGCACGGGGAACTGCACAATTTTCTATTTGGTTTAACATTCGTTAAGTGCCTGACATTTAACATGCAATACCTTGAAAACGGTACAAGCTACGTTAAAATTAACTACACCAATGAATTTCCGAGAAAATTTTATATGAGTTTAATGTATCACATGCACATATTCTCATTTGAAAAACGCCTTTAGCGTGGGAGGTCCGGGTTCGATTCCCGGCGGGAGCTCATGTGGTTCGGCTTCCACGTTAATCAGTAGGCCCACGTCTCATATAGCCTCGCTGCTGAACGGGACGTTAAACTCAATCAACTCAACTCAACCATTTGAAAAACCAAAAGTTGAATCCAAGATGGCGGCCGGGATGGGTAATACGTACTTGATCCAATTTGTTTTGCATATACCCACATTCATGTCCAATTATATTTAAAGAAATTAAAAGCAACTTTGTGAGCGAGCTTTATAGTAGTGGTTAACTAAATTCCGGCCCATAAATATGCAGATTACCCGTATGGGCCGCTAGAATTAGTACAATACACATTGGGCCGTGGAGAACTTTGCATTTGAATCAATTTTACACGAATCCTGAGGGGACACTTCGCGAATGTACCTTGTTAGTGATGACCGTCTTTCAAAACCCCTATTTTGCACGGTCTCTCCTACAGCGATAGGGAATATGGCTCAGACGGATTTAGGGTTTAGATTTCTGGGATTTCGTCATCTAAGGCCATTTCGTGGAGTGCACTTAGCGCCCGTAGATTTAGCGCCCACATATAATATCGTATACTTAGCGCCCAGAAAATATTTGATGCTTATCAGTGTGCTAGGGTTGACCAAAGAGAGAACCAGTTTATATGTATAAATGTAGTTTCGTACTCAAATCATCTATCCCATCCCCTCTCTTTTGACGACTAAAGAACAAAAATTTTTCACTTGAAAGATCCTGCTATACTTCCTGCACAATTGTCATGTCACTTTTAAAACCCCTTAGGCAAGTTGAAAGAAATGTGTTGTTTTCTTCCTCTTCTGTTCATCACCGTCAGCTCTAACACTCTGACTTTTCATGTACATCTGTAATTACGTACAATTTAATTACGACTTAAGAGCATTACCATATCACCTATGAGATTTTCATATATGGATGTGAATTCATGTGCCAGCGTTATTTTAAAATTTATATAGTTTTAAATAATAATAATTACACACACCTTAATGCAAATACTACTGCATGGAAAACAGCAATTATTTATGCACATTGCATAACTTCATTTCCTATCGTAAATACAGGGTGTCAAAAAATTCAAATGCCAAAATTTGCTGGGTAATTCTTTATATCAAATGAAAATAAAACGTTCTAATGAACATGTGTCAAGTGTTATAAGCCGCCCTAAACGCAATCAATCACATTTTAAACCCTAGTTTAAAAATAATGGAACATATCGTAAGTAGTTAAAGAAATTCGGCAAGAACTAGTATTTCCTCTATCTAAATATCCATACAAGGAAACACTTTTAACCCTAGGACCACGGGCGGCGATTAGGGGGAGGCAAAGGGGGGCAGTTGCCCCTCCACTTTTTGAAATTACCCATTAATGTATATAGTTTCATTTGGAAATATAAAGTTTTGTATGTATTATTGGTTCATAGAATACAAATGGTGCCATAAAATATTTGCCGTTCCATGAGTACGTATTGGTTATCTTTCCGTGAAGTTAAGAAAGCTACAGAAATTGCGTTTTAAAAATGCCACTAAAAATGGCCCAAAAATTAAGCTGTTGGAGCGAGACAATTCGAGCGTACTTTCATTTCATCTTACAAGGGCTCGATATGTTAGTAAGCCGCTCTGGATCTAATTGAGATATCATTTCGCAAGAAAAGAAGTCCTTCACAAGTTATTCTTTAATTGCACAAAAATTGACGGTTCCTAAAACAGTTCTTTTCTTGAAAAATGGACAGTTCTTATCTTCTTTCTTATAGTAAGGAATATTTTGATTTGATTTTTTTCAGTTTAACATCCTGTTCAGCAGCGAAGCTATATGAGACGTGAACTTAATGATTAACGTAGAGTCCGAACCACGTGAGCTCCCTCCGGGAATTGAACCCAGATCTCCCACGTCAAAGGTGCGTACGTTAACCGCTTAGCCACGAAGGAGCTCAGTAAGGAATATAAAATTTTGCAGTGTAATATAAGAGTATAGGGGTGTACATATACAGTTTTGTTATACAATTAAATTTAGTAAATTCAACATAATTCTAGGTTTTAGGATTATTTTGTACAACTGGAATGTGGAATGACTAAGTATTGTTGAGTTTTGATGTATTCCAAGAAAATGAAAACTGTATCTAATGGCAACGAACATGTTTCGGGAAGCTGCAAAAGTATTTCTTTCAATGTCGTAGCATATGCTTGTAGTATTCACTGTCTTTCTAAGAGTAATAACACATATAATAACATGCGTGGAATTAAAAATATAAGTTGTTCATTAATTTCCAGTTTCAATATAACTTTTGCAGAACAAGCCTTATTATCCATTACTATGATTATTTGATTAATATTATCCTTTTTATCCTTTCTATTTATTTGTTTTGCAAATTTGTTATTAAATAGGTCCCTAATCTGATCACACAATTTTCCAGACAGAATTTTAAGATGCATGATTTTATGATTTTTTGATTTCATGAGCAAGGAATCAGATCTCTTCTTACACCTTCGTTGTATAAGAGTACAAAGAGTTAGTATCTTGTGTTGCTCTTGTCAATTTACGTAACAAAATATGAAACAAGATATACGGTATTTTAACTGAAAAAGATAGTTATACAGTTATATAGCCTTTAGTCTATATAACAGCCTCCTAATAGTTATACAGCCTTTAGTCTAACAAAGTGTTACAAGCAACCAGGAAAAGTAACATTGACATACAAATACTGTATTCAGATCATATCTTGCCTCCCCACTTTTAACGTCCAACCGCCGCCACTGCCTATGACTACCAAATGGGTCCATTGCACTCGTACGCATACTTTCTTTAATAATTACTAAGGCTTAGTAAGTATTGAGATTCTATGACATTTCCCTGGTTGTGTTCTTGTATTATGTTATTTAAGTATTTTTTTTCATTCATTTCCGTGAGTTAAGTGATAGTTTTTAAAATTTATAGCATTGGGTACCGAGTGGGTCCATTAAACTCGAGCCTTAATGAAGAACTATGAGGATAGATTCAGAATAGATTGAGATTGTGGCTCGTAGCGGAGTGAACGTTCTGATAATCTCCTAACTGTCCCAATGAAGTCAGATATAACATATTGCAACTTTATGTGTTATTATTTAGTTTGATTGATTTAATTATTTGCAATTTTGCTTATTTTAGTAGCAGCTTTTCTTTATTTATTCACTTATATAAGTCCATTGTCAGAAGCATAATAGTTGCTTTTGTCTATCAAACTGTATTAATTTTTCCATTGTATGCAGTTGCGTATCCAGAGGGAGTTTCCCGGGATATGAACTCCCAAGAACCAAAATTTTAAAAAGTTGCTAGAATAAAATCTAAATTTGTGCTTTCAGTCTCCACATTAACAAAAAAGTTTTCCGGAGTAGGACACTGACCCCCCCCCCCAATAAAAATCCTGGCTTTGCCACTGATTGTATGTAAAGTTTTGTTTATTGTTAGTGTGTTTTGATCATTGCACGTGGTAGACAAACAGATCACTAACAATACACGTCACTATTGATGGTAGAGGAGGAATATTTTTGGTAAATCAATAAACAATGAAGAAATTGATTCCCGACAGACGATAAGATATTAGCAGACTTATATACAAATGCAACTGAAGTTTCTTGTTCAGGTACCGATATTGAAATGAGACGTTGAGTAGTTTTCTTATCCAGAGGATTGGTTAGAAGTTTGAAGCGTAGCACCTATAGCTAATGCAAAAGCACGTGCTAATGCAAAAAGCAAAACTCCGGAGAAAAGCGATCCTACATGGGCTGCCTTATGTTTTGATGACAACATCGGCGCTATTAGAATACCTGATGATGAACTGTTCCTAATTTGTGAAGTTGCAGATTCTTCACACACTCTGCAATATAATTTTATTCTTACATATAATATGACTGTAGACGAACAATTTCTCATTTTGGGTGCGCTGTCTCTATTGACAATATATACCCAGTAAGATCACCCATTGCAAAACACAATGCACAACTATCCTGAAGAGGTCACTTCTAGAGCGAAGGAAAAACTCAAAGTTATCATATATTACAACACAACAAAATCACACGTTCACACTAACAATCATATGGCTCGCTGTTAGATTACAAAACAATGAACAAAATGGCCTATGACAGTATTTTACATAACTGATGTAAGTGGACCCAACACTTATGGTATTGTGTCATCAAAGCGTAATTTCAAACGAGAAACAGACATTAAAAAAGTTTGAAATGCCGCAAATTCTTCATTTCGTCTGGTTAGCAGTTCGCCAACGTTGAGAAAAAATCACGGAGAATGGAAGCTTCCCTGCATACTGAAGAGGAACAGTCTAAGAAACTCTCTCCAGCAAAGAGGGAGCACAAAACAAGAACTTTCTGCCGCAAATGCAAGCTACATGAATGTACTGACATGTAACATTTTCGAAGTGTAACACTCCGATTTTGATAAAATTTGGCAGGTAGATATTACACATGAAATAAACGAAGACGTGTTTTTTCTTTTCTGGGGAAAACTGTTTTAAGGGGTAAAAGCCTCCACCCAAAATTTGGAGAAATTTGAGATCCGAAAGACAAGAAGAAGAAGTTAGCCGGAGTGAATGAAATTGTGCACAGATATTATAAACGTTAAATGATGGAATATGTGTTTCGTATTTTCCTGGGAAAAATGGTTGGGTGGGGCACAGACCCCTTCAAACCTTTGATCTCGAAATATCAAAAGCGCTAATAACAGTACGTCAAAAATGCCTACTGGACATGGAGAATTGCAACGAAACTATGTTTACATTTCATCACGACTTATCAAAGTGCTAATTAGTGTAGTGAAAAGTACCTAAAAAGACATGGAGAATTGTAAAACAATTACCTGTGACTAATTAATTTTTAAATTTTGTTACGCAGAAATAAGTTTTCTTCTTGCAAATTTCAATATTATACTTCTGAATAGTGTTTTACTTCATAATAAAACTTTTCTTTTGCAAATAAATAAATAAATAAATAAATAAATAAAATTAAATAATAATAATAATAATAATAATAATAATAATAATAATAATAATAATAATAAATAAAAATAATAAATAAATAAATAAATAAATAGGTGTGTATTTAGTTTTATGTCCCATGGTTTTGCCAGGTAGGCTAAAGAAGACTTGAATTTACTGATTATAGTGGAATCCGAACCACTTTGGTCATTCAATGCTCTCCCACCAGGAATCGAATCTTGAACCTCATAGGCCAAAGGCTTGCGTTCTTGCCACTAGACCAGCGAGGAGGGATAAAACAAACATATATAGGAATATGTAAACTAAACTCACAACCAGACGTGGCTAGTGAGGGAAGTCGTAAGCCAAAGCGTTCCAGACAAGTCACAGGAACACGAAGTACATACTGCAGCACTTGGGATTGGCGAATTTTTACAGGGAGAATGATGAAGTCCGATTTTTATGGAATAGTGGACGGATTTGTTTTCCTTCTCTCTGACAAGGGTCAGAAGTGATGGATTACTTACAGCAAATCGTACCAGAAGAAACTAAAGAATTCCTAATTTATTTTGATCAACATTACGCATCAGGTAGTGTCTGAGTATGCGACTTTCATCTTATGGTGATCTTACGATTCAATTTCTTTGCTAGCCTCTTTTGTTTCCTCGCAACATATCCGTTCATATAGCAAAATTACAGAAAGAGACACGAACGAGTAAATTGATAGAAGCTTCGAATTTGAAATTGCAAAAGGTTGAACCTGTCCATCCTTCCTTGTGGATGGACATACATTACAAAAGGATGAAGCCATGATTTCAACTGCATCGAACAAGAGCAGCGAGATGAATTACGGAAGAAGAGGGTAAAATGGAAGACGACTAGCCTTCAAAGGCGCTTGTTCAACTTAGTGATGGATTATTCTCAAAGAAACACCATACTCGTTCAATATCTGATTGGAATTGATTACTGCATAAGGCTGTAACTTTAGGGTATAATGTGTACAATAAGTTCGTAGAGCGATTAACTTATTGGTTCGTAAAGCAACGTTCTTTTTATTATAGAACGTTACGTTGTTTTTCAGTGCTTGTAGTGTATGATATCAATTGCTTAACTATATAGATTTATATTACGCATAAAGCTGTGAAATATGTATCAGACTTCATGCGGATAGCTTGTTAGATGTTTTTTTTTTCTGAAACTGTGTAATACCATATGATAATATGGCTTTTTTTCTTTTTTAGTATCAAACCCGATGTTGTTATATAGTCAGAGTTACCATATGACAGGTTTTTAACGGGACAGTCCCGGTTTGGAAGCTCTTAAAATGAAATGAAATCTTTGGATTTTACATCCCACGATTAAGGAGATAGGAGTAGGACAGAGGAGACGGTGATTGTGAGAATGAATGAATGGTGTAATGAAGAAAGTGAGAGGAAACGAGAGAACCCCGAGTTTATCCATGCATGCAGCGTCTGACTACTACAAAGCCCATTTGACGCAAGATGGGATTAAACTAGGGACCCTATGAACCAGATGTGAGTGTTTCTACCACTGAACTACCGTGGCCTCCATGAAGACTCTTATCCCGGTGTTTCGCCAGTTTACATTTTGTCCCGGTTTCCAGTCGTGAGGATATGTTCACCGTTATTTGTATGCCTTATCCTCATTGCATTATTCTAGATTACGTCTGTTTTACATAGTTTTCACATTAAAAGCTACATATGTAATCTTAGTTCATAGTACATTTAAATATTGTAGAGCATTGCATACCACGGAGTACAATTACATACATGCATACATGCATACATACATACACACACACACACACACACACACATATATATATATATATATATATATATATATATATATATTAGGGATGGCCAAAAATTTTCGGATCCGGATATCCCGGATCCAGTGAGATCCGGATCCGGATCTTGCCGGATCCGGACCTAGATCCGGATCTCGGATCCGAATCTCAGATCCGGATCTCGGATCTGGATCCGAAATTCAGATCTCGGATCTGGGTCCGGATCTCGGATCTGGATCCGAAATTCGGATCTCGGATCTGGGTCCGGATCTCGGATCTGGATCCGAAATTCGGATCTCGGATCTGGGTCCGGATCTCGGATCTGGATCCGAAATTCGAATCTCAGATCTTGATTCGTACCCAAACCTGCATCTGAAATTGTGATAAAATTGAATATCTAAAATTCGTCAAAACTTTTTTCAGATTCACTAATATAGTAGGTTGCTGTGCTTTTAAATGTTTCCATAACACGTTTGTGCTACCTTTGTTCTTTATTTTATTTTGACCTTGCAATATTTACATCGAAGTCTCTTTAGTAAAATATTTCCAAGTTTGCCTTCTTCCCATTTCAGAGTATACTGAATTGTCTGAAAACTGATCTAAATGGTAACAAATTCTTCTGTTTAGCTCCTCTTCGAAACTTAATGTTAACTTCACATTGAAAATATTTATTTTATTCTTAGAAAATAAAGTTTCTTATTTTCTCATACACAAATGAAATATCTTTTCGATAGACCCTTCTAATCGCAGGAATACTGGACAAAACAAACTCTTTATTAATAGTAAAAATTTAGTTTCTGACTCACTAGAGTCCAACCATCAACAAATCTTTCACTTCGAAGGTACAACAAAAAATATAGACTGGTTGGCGTGGAACAACAGTAGATTTGTAAACATACACACGAGAATTTCAGAAGAGCGATATGGTTGTGTAGTATTATTAGTACTAATAAAAGTGTTCGTTGTATGACTTTATTACCTAACTTATGGCTTGCCCTTCTGAGGTCAGGAGTTTGTTGAAGGAGTAAATATAAAAGAGATTTCTGTTATTTTTTCTTCACCCTCCAGGTTTCTTTAATCATACATTGCAGGACGTAACCAAAACATATCCATGCATCGTATCATTGAATCGTTTTGTGTTTTGTATATTAAAGTGTTCAAAAATATTTAACATATTCGTTTTCTTCATGTGATCTCAGGTTTAATTCTCGGTGGAACATACATGAGAAAATTGAAAGCAGAAACAATATGAAAATAGTATTTAAAAGTCAGGAAATTGATATTAAAACTTTAGCTATCTATTGGGACTGTAAGGCCGTAGTTAAATTAACCCACACGTTTCGTGAAGATATATTACGTCGTTATTGTTTATTTACTATAAGCTACCAGATACATCCTCAGAGGCCACTTTACACTGTAGTAATCAACAGATGAAAACATTGGAAAAGGAATGGAAGGAAGGTGTCCAGAGCCTTAGATCAAGGTACTAACCTATCATTTGTCCAGTATAACTGAGGAACAACCCTGGAAAATCCTCAGTCAGATGGCTGGTCTCCGAATTCGAACCCGGTATTATCCAATTGCGAAGCAAGAATCCTAACAAGTAGCCTGAGCTCGCTCCGTATTATTATTATTATTATTATTTAATTAACGTGATGTTCTAAAATTAGTGCAAATTAAACCCCACTTTCTTTATTGCTGATGTTATAGTTAATAAGCCTACATGAGACATCAGTCCCCCATCAAGAAAGAATACTAGAACTGGAATTCAGGAAGCGGGGGTGAAGAGATTAATGAGGATGAGGAAACTATGTACGATGCAAAAACTGAGTAATTATGACTTCATCACAAATATATTCACTTACGTCAATTAATATTTCTCTGATACAGGGCACTCTTACTTTCTATAGTAGCAGGAAAGTGGCCCGCTCTTGTAAAGGAACACACTAAGCATGTGTATATAGGCGCAATGTCCGTGCAAAGAAACATAGGTAAAACTACAAAAAAAAAAAAAAAAAAAAGAATAGGGTAAGCGAGGGGAAATGATAAACCGCCCTTCAACTTGAAAAAAAAAAAAGAAAACTAAAAATAACTAAACTTAGAGCTATGAAAGACGCGAGGCGAATTTTATTGAAAAGATTGTTTTTCCTTAGTGATTAGTTGTGCTATCTATGAACAAGAATTAAAAAGAAAACAAGTAGCTAGCTCTGAGTCTCCCAAACTAGTTGAAAAGAAAATATTGAATAAAATTTAATAATAAAGAAGGCATTTATGATAATTAAAAGAAACTAAATTCTTGGCACGACAGTCCTTTGGTTCCTACCAGCGGACTTACGTTCAAAGTGGGAAGGTGTAGTCAACGCATCGACACCCAAAGTCCCTAATGCCGGCTTTCTAGTCTGGAGTCCGCTACCTCTTACTTAAGATAACTCCTCAATTGTCCTCACGATGCTGGGTCAACATCGAAATTGTTGAGTGCCTCTCCGGAAATTGAACCCATGACCACGGGCACCGAAGGCACGCGCTAACCACTGTTTTTTTTATATATAGAAAGGTAACAGCTTTTTATCAGATTATTTAACCTGTTGAACGCTTTGCACGGATTACACTGTAACCATTACGACACTACACAGACATAGAAGTAAACGAAGACAGTTAAAAACACCTATGCCCGAAGTGGGATTTGAATCCAAGACATTCACAGTAAACGATCCACAGCCTAATGCCGCAGACCACTCGACTATGGCTGTCGGGTTTTATCGGCTAATCTGTAGTACATTTAAAGTAACTGATTATTTTAAAAGTTGCTCCTAAACACTGACAATCTAAGTCTTATGTATCAAATATTTCCTGCGATAATACCATACACTCTCCGACTTTTATAGACGAAAAGCCATAGTTACCCACATTATCTAATACAGAAATAATTTCTCATTCTCTAGTAGCTGCTGATGGTGATAGTCAAGGTTCACCGAAGCATGATCCCAAACCCAAACTGAGATATTGATGTCACTGGAACGCCTGAAAAGTCATTGTGGGTAAGTGAATTGCTCAATTGTCAGGATGAAGGGCGATGGTGATGTGAAATGCGGGGCTGTCAGAGGTACTACTTATGATAATTGGATTTATAATATTCTATGTTTCCGTAAACCCTCTTCAAGAAGATAACTGTTAATCTTAGCTTTGAAAATGTTACATAAAGAGTTTTATTGCTATCATTAGGTTGCATATAAATCTCTTTATTCTGGAATTATCGGATTTACTTTAACGCTTAACTTTCATGTTTTTTCTGATTTACGAATATTTAAATCACGATTATCCCCTTAAGGTCAATTAGTGATATTTTAACTCATTTCGAACCAACTATATATATAGTTAGTCTTGTTATATGGGAATAATTGAGACCAGAAGCAGTCTACAGGCTAAGTTCAAATGGATCTTGGCCCACCTCCTGATAAACCACGTCTTTCAACAAGGTGAATTGCGGCAATCCGATACCCACATGAGGAAATCTTCCGGTTCAAGTGAAAGCTTCCATAAGAATCAGCACCCTAATCAGTGGAATGTGTCTTGCTAATTTTTCCCCAATGTGAAAGTACCTAACTTTATTGTTAAAAATGAAAAGGCCTTTATTTTAAACAAGTCGCCATTAGAGTCGCCATTAGAGTTAGCATATTTGAACACAACACTCATGAAAAATCATGTTAAAGCGCGACTTACCCCTGAAAAAGAATATTTATCTGTTTTTAGTTTCTCGTGTTCCCCAAACTACATGCGGAATTAGTGCATGTGCCTTCCGCTCGCATTACCTGGGTACAAACAGCTACGATCTTGGTACTAGCATATGTTTCGGTTTCCAAATCTCAAATACTTATATTTCAGCCTGATTCTATGTCTGAATCCGAAATTTCAAATCTAGATAAGAGGCACCAAAATTCATAGTTTATTCTCGGTGCTCATATTGTGATTTACTAAATAATTATTAAATCTAATTGTAAAATATACATTTGATATTTTGAGCAGACTGAGCAAGATAAATATACGTAAAAACTAGTCAATACTTGTCTTAACTGTTTATATTTTCTTAACTGTCAATGAAATAGGTGTATTGAGGAATTTTAAATATTAGAGTTTTGTACTCCGGTTTCAAATATATATATATATTTTTTTTTAAAGTAAGCCAAGCATTTGATCTTTAGAGTAGAACGAAGGAAACTAATAGACTTGCCAATATTCGTCTTAATTTTCTATTCTCTTCTTCACTGTGAGGATTTCGTGAAATTACTTTCGGCGAATTTTAGATATTCAAGTTTATCATAATTTGGGTGGGAAGTGGGTTTGGATAAGAATAAAAATCTGAGATCCGGATTTCGGATCCAGATCCGAGATCCGAATCCAGATTCGAGATTCGAGATCCGGATCCAGATCCGAGATTCGAGATCCGGATCGAGATCCGATATCCGGATCCAGATCCGAAATCTGAGATCCGGATCCAGATCCGAGATCCGGATCCAAAGGATCCGGACCCAATCAGATCCGGATCCGGCCATCCCTAATATATATATATAACTACGTTTCTGCGTTTCACCCTTTCCCCCGGAGGTTATGATTCATTGAAGCGTCATAATCAGTGCTATTGGCTGGTGTCTCTGTCTCTCTCTCGCTCTCTCTCTCTCCTTCTTCATAACAGTTTTACTTAGTGGACGCTAAGTACACGGAACATGGATGTAAGAAAATAACAGGAATTAACGACCTGTGGAAAGAGTGGTAAAATGAACTGGACATCCCTGATTGTGAGATAAAATCATTATAAAATTCCTTCTGTAAGCCAGAAACACTGGGCACTAAGTCTACGAGCGCTATATGCACGGAACCGGCCATTTAGCCGTGAAGTTTGAGGACTGACGTCATTCGGCGAGCACTATCGAGGGAAAGGGAAGGAAGGAAGCGGCGTTGCCTGGTGACTGTCCTGAAAAAAGCGTTTTATAGTTTTTCGGCCGAGTGCTCTCACCGGGAATTGAACTCGGGACTGCTCGCACCGTATCGCTCAAACGGGTAGGTGAGATCGCGCATGACGGTGATACTACAGAAACAACCTGGTATGATGAGGAAAATATAAAATATGTTTTAGATGCATGACACAATTGATAGCGAACATTTGTATGCTACTGTGCAACACATTACTTAATATCGGTGGTATGAAAATATAATTGTAAACTGCTACCAAAATAATATTCAATCCTGAAATAGACAGTTACTTGACACATAAAACCGGATTGAAAGAAACATTCACCTCAGGTACGATGCCAGAGCAGTACGACAATCGGAGCTGAGATCATATTTGGAAAGACTGAGTTGAGTTGAAGTCTTATGCATAGAAGCTACATTCCAATAACAACTGAAAGTTTCTCAGTGAATGTGTGCGCAATCTCTCCTAGTTCATGATTGTGAGAACTATAGCATTTAGGTAAGAGATAACGAACGCGCACACCTTGGGTGGAAATTTTCAGACGGGCGGTAAAGTACAGTATGGGCCAAAACAAAGAGTTCTGAAATCATATCGTTGACATTTATTTATTCAGTTGTTGTATAACATAATGAAACATAAGGAATGTTGTCAAATGGATGTCAACTAAATGTTACTCAACATACAACATAAGAGGAATCGCGCCTCCCACCCAACACAAGTACATACTGGTCATGTGTAAAGAATATTCCTCGAGGTACATTGGAATGTACATGATAGGTACGTGAATAGAGCAATCATGTGAAATACACATGTAAGGAATAAGGTTACTTCCGCCCAAAAGTACGTGCATGACACATACCGAGGAATGTATCTATTATGTGTATATCACGTACCGTGTATGTACTTGACACATTTACTTGGCATGTGCCAGGAATGTACTAGGCATGTCAGTAATGTTCCTTAGGGCAGTGCTATTCAACCGAGGATGCGAGTACTTAAATCCTGAAACCTTAACGCTTCATTTTTACGTTCGAATGTAGAAGCATGTACTTTTGAAAGAAGCCACGAAACTAACTCTGAAAATAGATTCTCTCCTCCGGCATCTATGTAGCAATTTATCTATCTATCTATTAACATGCTACAGTAACATTTAAGAGCGTTTTTTTTTACAAGGTTAAACCGGTCAAGGGGTACACCCTTTCTTCGGGATGGGCATGAAGGGAAAGCTAAGGGATAGGTGAGAGAAGGTGAGGGCTAAGTGATTTTTTATTTTATTTTATTTTATTTTATTTATTTATTTGCATTGCATTTTATTTTGGGGTTTGCATTGATTCATGTACTTGGGTTTTCATATTCTTTATTTCTTTCTTTCTTTCTTTATTTATTTATTCAGGACATCCATTCCATATATCGTACTCTTCAAATATGGAAGGCATCATTTAGGTATCTATTAGCGGTGAGAAAGTGAAGCTAGGAATTCATCCACGGGATAATGAGATGATAGATGAATGCAGTGCAATTATGCAGTTCCTCCTTATGAAGTTTCCGCCAAAAGTCCCATTCATTTTGAAGTTCGAATATTGGTTTAAGAATCTTGTTTTCAAGTACTTTCCGTCTGCGATTTTCCCTCAGTCAGTTACCATGTTTCGCAACCATACAGCACAACAGGCATGATTATCGTTTTATATTTTGAGCTACAAATTCCTCAACATAATTAGCGACAACAAAAGATTTTTAACTGAATAATAGCACGAAATCCCTGCTTTCAGTTGATATCAAATTTTTTAGTGATTATAGGTTTGGTCTGTTAATAATGATCCTAGATATTTGAAAGTATCCACTTTGTCGAAAGAAAATATTATTTGGTATTTTAACGCATCAATAAAATGCAGTATTACGATCCCGACAAACTTCCATTTATTCAGTTTTCTCTGCATTTACTTTTAAGCCTATATCCCTGCAAGCGTTAATTAAGATTTCTGCATTCATTTCTATTATTCTGTCATTACTTATTAAATTTACATCATCAGCATACGCCATAACCTGGCAAATATAATTCAGCTCTAGGACCTGATTGCTGTCTTGATTTTCCTTATCGTGTTCTCCAGAACAAAGTTAATTAATAATGACGACAACGTATCTCCTTGTTTCAGATCATTCTCAACGTGAAAGCTCGTGAACAAGAATTTCTCTACTCGAACCTTACTGTGGGCTTCATTTAAATATATCTTAATTAATCTACCTTTTTCGGTATTGCAAATTCTGTAAGCATGTTGTCCAATGTTTCCCTCCTACCAGAGTCTAAAGTCAATAATTGATGTGCCAGGATGTTGTATTCTCTCATTTCTTTTCAAGTATTAGTCGAATGATAAATATTTGGTCGATAGTTGATCGATTTTACCTAAATCCGTTCTGATAATCTCCAATAATTTCATCTGCGTATGGAGTCAATCTTGCTAATAAATGTTTAAGAGGATTTATTGGATGTTGACAGAAGAGAAATACCTCGATAATTATTAAATCTGTTTTGTTGCTTTTCTTCTGAACTGGAAGAATGATTGATTCTCTTCAATCTTGTGGCAATTCCTCCTTGTTCCAGATAATGAGAATGAGTTTGTGTATCTTGCTCTACAATTTTTCCCCTCCAGCTAAAGTTAAGTCAACCAGAATTTTGTCTACACCCGGAGATGTGTGTTTATTTTTGTTTCTTTAAATAGCGATTTCTATTTCTGTCTGGTTAGGTTCTGGAATATACGGTTATGCTGCATGCATTTCACTTTCTCCACGCGCATTAGTTTTTGCTATGTGTTAAGCAAATCGTCAAAGAAATCTTTCCATTTATTTAAGATGCTATCTGTATCAGTGAGAACTGTTCCTTTAGGTTTCTTTAATATATAAGCACGAAGTTGATAGCCTTTCTTAAGTTCGTTGATGCATTTATACGTGTCCCGAATGTTTTTGTTTTCACTATTATCCAAGTTAATTAATTTTAACTTTCAAAAGTCGCGTTTCTTTGTTCTAAAAGTTTTAAAAGTTACTGCCAGATGACAATGAAATTTTATGTAGTTATTTCGTTCGGATTTTGTAGCCAACGCAGTTTCTTCTGTTTTCTCTTCTCTGCTACTTTAATACATTCCTGGTTGAACCATGGTTTGTTCCCACGTATTTCTGCGTGCTCCAATATTTCTTTTGCTGAAATTTTAAAGTTATCTCTAATTTCAACCAAGTATCGTGAACACTAGTGCACTCCGAACCTTCTGAAACCGAGAATCTATTCGACACTCCAATCTGGCTCCCCTCTCTCCTGACTCTTCTCTCTTTAAAAAAAATTAAACCGCTTCGTTTTCAGATATTGAATATTTCCTTTATTCAACGATAGTCTCTCTCTTACTATCACAATCAACTCCTCTGAGCGACTGAACATCAGTTGTGCTAGACTGTTCTTTTCTGTCTACTAAACCATGATCAGTTTGAATATATGTTTTTCCATCTGATGAAGCCCAAGTATATTTATGAATGTCGCGATGTTGGAATTTTGTAATCTTCACGATAAGGTTTCTGGATATTGCACAGTTCACGAGTCTAACGCCGTTGTCACAACCTTCCTTATGCAAACATTTATTCCCTATAATCGGTTTGAAAATACCCTCTGGTCCTACCTTCGCATTGAAACCGCCTAACAGAATTTTCATATGGTATTGCAGGAGATGATCAAATACCCGTTATATCCTTTCGTGAAAACTATATTTTTTAAATCACCATCCTTATTTTCTGTTGGGGCATGGCATTTAAAATAATACTACACCCCCGACCCTTAAGAGAAGTAAAAGAAAATATATTATTAACAAATTCAACCCATGCAATTGCTGAAATTACGTATTCGTTTGTGAACGGAAAGCCCTGTTTCTAGTTGGTAATTTTTAATTTGTTCCCCGTAAAACAACGTAAATTTTCCCGACTTGACTCCTCCGTTTCCTTCTCATCTAACTTCCTGATATCCCACTAGGTCCAACCTCTATTTCTAAACTCATTTTTTACTAATTTTAACGCGCCTGCCCTATAGAGACTTCTTACATTTCATGTTCCAAATCTTATGTCGATTTTACTTTGCGGAATTCGTGCCAAGTTACCAGTTCTGATCCGAGGATTCTGCGAACTTATCTGAACAATCCTTTTTTTTTTTTTTTTTTTTTTTTTTTACAGGATGAGGTTGTTAGGCTCTCAAGAAATTCTCAAGCTGGATTATATCACCCCTTGTCTGTCCGCGACTGCTTACTCAGTATATTCGCAGCTAACTTCTATATCCCAGAGGCCTTCTCCTCGATCCACAACCTGACAGAAAGACCACATTTTACGGAAATTAATACAGCTATATTTCAGAAATACAACAGGTACTGATTATCCGAACACTGCTTTAAAACACACAGGAACAATCAATATGTTCGCATATATGGATGCATATTAAGACTGTGAAAGCTTTGATGCCGTGAAAATCGTAAATTATAGACTAGTGTCAGTATAGTATTACATAAATGCATCGTATGTTTGACTATCCGAACTATTCTTGATGTATCACATTGTTTCGTTTTATAGCTATATAACTTTATATTTATGTAAGAGATTATACTCTTTACCTGTTCTCTGCCAATAGCAACTGTATGAATTTATAATACAAAACTGAAATACAGAAGAATAAAATTAAAAAAAAATAATGTGATATTTCGCTTGGCATCTTATGTAAAGGGCGCCTTGTATTCTCCACATGTTCTGTACTACCAGTCAGTATTTGAATTTATTTTTTAAACAAAGCTGGTATACAGGATAACTAAAACCACTTACCTATAATGTGAGGTTTCGTAGGGCGCCTTATGTAAAGAGCGCACTGTATTTTTCACGGGTTCTTTACCAACAGTAACTGTATGTATTTATTGTACAGAACTGTGCTATACAGAAGAGTAAATAAAATCGTTCATCTTTGATGTGGTCTCGGAAGGGCACCTAATGTGAAAGGCGCACTGCACTTTTCACGGGTTCTTTACCAATAAAACAGTAAGAATTTATTACTAAAAACTTGTACCATTATTTATAGTGTGATATTTCGGAGGGCGCACCGGGACACGTCCCGGTGTCCCGGTGGGCCAGCACGGGCCTGTATATAACCGACATTATATTAATTTTGTATGTAATGTATTTGCTTATTACATACTGCATGCAAGAAGAAAGAAAACACTGGTCATACATGAATTAGAAACTCCAACCGGAAGTAGGCTCAAATCTTGCAAACGGTGCGAGATATTCAGAAAAATAATCGAAAAATCTCCCCTTCATGATACCCCTTGGCTATTTTTTAATCAATACGTCTTTAACTTGTGTCTGTAAAGAGACATGTACAGATGTTGTAAGGAATGATAAGGCGATTTATGGTCATATGCGAATAATGCGCTGTGTAGAGACCGCAGGTTCAGCTAGTTTCTTGCAAAAATTCTTCAATTGAAGATTTATAATCGCCACTGATTTTCAATTTTGTCGATATTATCTTCAAATTCCACCGAAGATGAAAGAAGAAGCTAAATCAGTAAAAGATGTTTCACCGGTTTCAGGCTTATTGCCACTGAAAAGCGACATTTCCTGAAGGATGTCTATATTATCAGGCTGAATTTCTTTAAAGAGTTAGTTTATACTTAAACTTACGTCTTCCCGAAAATTTTATTTAACGTCTAGTTTTAACGTACAGGTTTTGAACTAATTCTCTGCTGTGTAACGTCACAATATAACCATCAATGCTAATTTTATGAGGAAAATTCTGACAGTGGGGTTTAGAATGTTACAACCTAGAAAACGCATCAAACGTCAGAAAATTGCAAAATGACACACAGAATATATTAAAATGTGGCTAAACTCAGAAAGTGGCTATAGAAGTGAAAAGCATATGGCTAAAAAAGCCACTATTGGCTCTTTGGAAATTATGTGACTAACGATGTTCTCAAAATGGCCAGATCTAGTCACAAAGTGGCTAAATTGGCAACCCTAGTCGCAATACGAAGCAACTTACGCACAACCATGCCATGGTACATGGGGTATGTGCCATTCACATTCCTCACATTCCAGTGAAGCATATAAAAGTACCTTTCAAGTGTCAGAAATTCCTCGAAAGGCACGTACCTAGCGACACATGCTATGCATATGAAATGTACATTTCTCAAGTACCAGGTACGTAAACGATACATATGGAACTTAAATGGCACGTTCCTAGAATGTACCTGGTTGGGTGGGCTATACATCATCTGTTCAAAACCTTGAGCATTACGTTGCACACGTTCTTCATAGCGGTCCTGTGGATCGATGAAGATGTTAGTGAACACGAGTTGCTGGAACGACAAAACAAATGACCCAATCTTCTCTCTTAACTCCGGCATAGTAGTAGGGGATTATCTGTTAGGAAAATTGCTTCCTTCAGATATCCCATATGTAGGCATCTGGAGCCGTGAGATCAGGGGAATGGAAAGGACATGAAAAATATATTGAACGGGAAACCAAGCGATGTCCAAACTCTTGTGGGCCGAAGAGCAAGTGATTTACCTGCAATGTGGGCAGTAGCTCCATCTTGTTGCATACATTGTTGTTGTAACGACAGATTTTTGATGCGGTAAAACCCGCGCAAATCATGCAAGAATGGGTCAATAACCAACTATCAAAGTACATATTGATGTAGCGATCAAAGTAGATATGGTTTTCATCACTGAACCATATGTTGTTGATGAAATCTTTATCTTCATATACCATAATCACACCCCGGAGCAATACCGTATACGTGCGTGCTCATCTCCTGCAGTAAAATGTTTCCCCAAATCGTATAAGCGTAAGTAGTGCTCGACAATAAATATCTTCGGCTTTGTTGTGAGTAACATTATCTTCGCGCCAATTGCACACTACACTAGTCCACACACAACTGAGTACACGTGGCGCACATAGCTCACACCACATTGCATCTGCGCATCATCCGTACTCGAATTTCAGGACTGTTTGTTTTGCAGCATAGTGTATGTACAGTACAACCCTATTTTTGACAGTCATTTCAAATGTGCATCACTTTTTGAGTATTTGGCACTACAACCTTTCTATAAAGTGGCATCGAACATTTGTGAAAATGTACACACTTATTTTGCACCATTCACAAAAAACGCGAGACATTCTCAGCAAACTTCTAACCACATAAATTTAACTGACAACTTTATTTACAAAGTGTCCAATTCGGTTTTCGTTACAACTCGTCAAACCCTTTCCTTCTCCTATCTGATTTCTGCGCAAACTCTTCTACCGCGCGTTCTCTTTTGATTTACCGTATCTCAGTAGCGGTTCGTGGTCTGTACAAGCACCGGTTGCAATGTTGCAATATCAAAGGTATGTAGGTACGCTCAAGTGTTCCCCTCCCCCAGCATTCTTGAGTCTTATCCAAAAAAAAAAAAAATCAGGAAATATAAAGAGGAAAGTCTTTTAAGCTGTGTGTGTGTATTATTGATTAAATTATTTCTCTAATATTGATTTAATATGTAAGTTATTTCCCTTTTTTCAAACAACCACTATCAATGTATGTTTATACACTATTTATATACAAAACCTCTACACTCATGTTATTGAACAAGAGATAAATCGAATATATAGCATGTGCTGTAAGCCATGGATGATGGCATTAATCCGAAAAGAAGAAAAAAGCAAGAAAATTGGATGCACGCAGTTAAACAAAATTATTTAATTATATAAACTATGCATTATTTTAGAACGGAAGGTCTTCTTCGTTCTTTTGAGCTTCAAATTTTTCTATGACTTCATTGAAATCTGAACTGCTGCTCGCCAAGTTTTTCTGAATAGAAAGCATCGCTACCGCAAATGTTTTCCGCTTTATTTTCTTTAGGGTCCAGAAACACCTCTCTCCTCCGACAATATGCATTTTGTTAGCATTTCTTTGTATAAATATACGATACAAAAAGTTCATTTTCAGAAACCACGTATTTTTGTCTGCTGTTCTAGTATAAAGAAGCATGAAATCTAAGATATTTTCCTTCGATAATGAAAAAAAAAAAGTTTAACACTCCAGCAAATTAGGCTAAAGAAGACAGATGAGTATTGGAAGTGAATGATTTGATATTCATTTTTTATGCTCTCCGCCAGAAGTCGAACACTGGATCATGTGCACGAAAGACACAGAGCTAGGAATTAGACCAGTGGTAAGACATTTTCTTCTTCGAGACTCGATCGACCCCCTCCCCCCAGAATAGGATTTTTTAAAATAAAACTTATCCCAATAATTTTCACCTTTCTATTATAAATGTTAAATAAAATCTATTGACTTCGAACGACCGCCCCCCAAACTTTCAGCCTGGATCCGTCCCTGCTACCACCAGACTTTCTTTGCGAGTTTGTGTTCTGTGAATAACTTCTTACTTCTAAGCGTCTGTATCTCCTTCACCCTATCAATTGAGTCAAGCGCTGCCAAGCGGAGGAATTCGTAACTATTACAGAAGCTGACCAGTTGCGAAGAACGTGCAACTGCAAACGACCAATACGGGAAGATAGGAGCGATGCAAGAATAAATCCACTTCCCCATGTTAAGAGATAGAAGCTCGCTGCCATATGCTCAATGTGACTGCTTCCAGTGGCAACGTTCGCTGCCACTGGAAATGTAAATCTCTCTCTTTCTTTCAGTTTTTAATTGATTTTTTTAAAAAGAAATGCATCAATATTGTTTTGCACTCAAGAGCAAAGGTTTATTTTTTACTGATACACTACTTTAATACTTAAAAATATTTTTAGTATTAAAAAAAATTCCGGTTGCACAACCATGCAACATATAGTACCAGCCGCCGCTGCCGTATCTTATGCGTGTGCGCCATAGACAATTAAACGACTCTTATTTCTTTATTTATATTTTAAATTGGCATCTTATCTTAAGAGGCGTGCAAGGAGCAATTTGGGGTTTCAGTTGCTTCCTAATACTTTACGAACGTCTTATACTACCAGAATAGAACTTTCCTTATTAGGTAGTCCATCATGCAGTCACCAGTAAAGAGCACATCACATCTTCATTTTTATCAAGAATTTTTATTTTTTAACCCTTGTCTTTCAGAAACCAGCACCCTAATTTGAGCTATCTTCATCCTCGATATCCCAATACAAATATCTTCGAGTTTATGGTGGATGAATACCAGAGACAGTTATCTCATGTATGTAAAGTAAGTAGTACATTACATATCCAAAAATAAAGCCCATACACTTAATATTTCCTTATTTTATTCTAAGTTATTTTCAAAATTGTTGGGCCGCGGTGGCTCAGTGGTAGAGCGTTCACCTCTGGTGCTTGGGGTCCCGGGTTCGATCCCAGTCCCCACCAAGTGAACTTTGTGGTGGACAAACACCGTGTGTTTTCTCGGGGTTCTCCCGTTTCCTCCCACTTTCTTCATTCCACCATTTTCATTCATTACTCATCATCACCGTCTCCTTTAGCCTAACCGGCATAATCGCGGTAAGTAAAACTCAAAGATTTCATTTCGTTCTTTTTCAAAGTTGTTCATTCGCTTTCCTTCTTTGACATTGAAACTGAATAAATGTTGCGAGTTCCGAATACTGTCACTAGTAGCAGCACAATAGCATAGGCCACAAGCATGTCCTCTAGCGTCATTCTTTGGAAGTGTTTGAGGAGCTGAATCTAATTCTTTGTATTGCTTACACGTGCCAAAATTTAAAACAGAAATAATATGAAAAAGTGTTCATTCTAGTGTTATCATTGAATAAAATTTATACCAAAATTATTGAAAATAATAATAATAATGATCCTTTGTAAATGATATTCGCGTATACCTATATTACTGTGATATTTAGTGTTTTATAGTGTAGTGATACACTTCAATCTTAACGGGATGATCTACCTTTTCTCGGCACAAAAAATTTTATATTGGACCTTATGGGGAGAACATGGCTATCGAATTTCCTCAGTTTTTAAGGAACTAGGTATCTCTAATGGGAAAGAAAAATTTTGCAGCATTCTACAGAAGTTTATTAACGGGTTGAAATACTTAAATTGTATATTTGTTTGCTAGTTTAGCAGAAATAAATTATTAAAAAATAAATAAATTAGTTTCTTTTTATACCAATTATAATATGTCTAACTTTGGAACCAATTATGGTAGAAAGATCAACTTTTTTTGTTTTATTCCTTGAGAAGAAACGACTCTAATAGTTTTAATCACAACCATATCTGATACGCCAATTAAAAAATAGTATTTTAATATAAGTATTAAAGTCCACCTGTCAAGAAATTTGACGAGGGTAAGGCATCCGCGCCCACCCTTTTCTTTTGTTTTCGTCCCGAGAGATATGAATGGAAGGGTCTTCACAAATCTCTTTTGAGCTATGTAGACAGACCGTTTTCACAGCAGGTGCCAATGCGAATGTAAACATCCTGTCCTCACGTTCAATAGCCCAAGTTCGGCCACTTTCTCTCTCTCTTTTTTTTTCTCTCTCTCTCTTCCGAGGAGATGTTTCTACCCTGTAAGAAAATTATAGATATATAGAGAAAATGGTGATCAATTATTTCTGATAGCCAGATGATAGACAAGCATTCTAAAATGCCTTCGAATTCCAAAAATGTATCGACCATAACTTTACCATCTGGTTATTTTCAGGAGGCAAAAGTTATATTTATTATTATTATTATTATTATTATTATTATTATTATTATTATTATTATTATTATTATTATTATTATTATTATTATTATTATTATTATTATTATTATTTGGAGTTAGAGTACAAAGATACAAATGGCTCCAATATCATCTTTTTGTGAGTGTAAAAGTATTGTGTGTTGTAATACAAAGAAGACTTAGATGTTTTTTGGTAAGTACGTTCACTTCTTGTATGTTTTTCCCCCATTCTCCGGTTAACCCGGATATTCGTTAACTCGGACCGGCTCCGGTCCCAATTGGTCCGGGTTATCGAGGTTCTACCGTACTAGATATTAATAAAAGTAAGATTATAGATGCCTAAGCCATGGGAAAAGAACTTTTCAGACTGGCGGGGGCGCAAACATAAAACTTTGCCCATTCACTTTCGTGGCAGTACTGGACAACAAACTGGATATTGCCAGAAACTCCTTTAGTAATTTGTTCTATTAGTGATTAATTTTGCATACAACTAATTTGTTACTCAAAAAGTTCGAGTTAATGCACTTAGTCTATTTCATTTTGGAGCCAGAGCGGTATCTCAAGAACAGCAACAGGATAATATTCCAAAAAGATGTCTCAGAAGTATCAAAGTTCTGAACAATTTTTACAGCTGTAGTGGAGAAATGAAGTTATTTAGGACATTATTATTTTGTTTATTTCTAACGACAATTAAAAAGTTTATGTACATTGTGCAAAATTATTTTGACTTGCAAAAGAATCTTTCGTAATGAAATTTAACGAGTTAGTTCTTGTGTGATCTGATGAGACTTCAATTGAGACTCCCCCCACCTCGCTCCCCTGTATCACTTCTTCAAAGAAAATATTTCTCATTACTGTTTGTTTTTATGTCATCTCAGGAAATGTTTCTAGTTCTGCCTCAGAAAATATGTTGTATATAAAGGATGAATATTTTCGAGAGTACATTAGTAAATCAAAGAGTTAAAAAAAAAAAAAAAAAACTTTTGGCACAGACAAGAGACAGCTTTCCTTGAAAAATTGAAACGGCTGTCGTTTGTACTTTTTTCTGGATCATGCTGGCGTTCACATTGAAGTAAGGCAATTTTGAACCAAATTTGGTTTCATTTCTGACTTTTTTTGGTGTGTGTGTGTGTTTGTGTGTGTGTGTGTGTGTGTGTGTGTGTGTGCCATACGTATTGGGACAGTTTTGAATGAAGAGTGCGGGACACATTTTAAGCAATGTTTAAATTGGTTAAATCGGTGTCTATAAGATGAACTGAATCAAAATTAGCGAACAGAATGCTATTTGGTCTATTTATTTTAAATTTCCCTCGCCCCCTCAGGAGACGCTTCTTCAATGAGACTGTATCCTGCCTCTTTCTCCCATTCTCTAGGCTCTAGGCCAATTAGGACTGACAGGCATTTGAATAAGACCATTACTTGGTTGCCTAGTAATTAGCCATCATATTGGCTGCCATATTGGATTTAGACAATTGTTCTCTCATGTTACCATGTAAAATATGTCTTGTCGTGATGAAAGCTACCAAAAAAGTAGGTTTCGTTTAATCCTGAGGAAGTACGCTACATCCTAGAGTAATGCGTGCATATACGCATTTGTAACTTTGTAAGGGGCCGCGGTGGCTCAGTGGTAGAGCGTTCACCTCTGGTGCTTGGGGTCCCGGGTTCGATCCCAGCCCCCGCCAAGTGAACTTTGTGGTGGACAAACACCGCGTGTGTGGGTTTTCTCGGGGTTCTCCCGTTTACTCCCACTTTCTTCATTCCACCATCACCGCCTCCTTTGGCATAACCGTGGGACGTAAAACTCAAAGATTTTGTAACTTTGTACATTTAATCGTTAGACAACAGTGTTGCCAGGTTGTAAGGTTTCTAAGTGGCAATAAACAATGTCATATTTAAATTCATCGGCCTCAGAAACCTATACTTTGACACCAAAATTATCTTTCCTTGGTTCACGATCTCTCTCTTTATATCTATATCTATCTATCTATCTATCTATCTATCTATCTATCTATCTATCTATCTATCTTTAGCTGCTAGGGGTCTAAAAAGGACGAAACAATAGATATATTCTAAATTTTCTAACTTTGATTTATTTGCTCCTCTCTATACTATATTGACTAAATCTTGATCTGAAGAAATGCGTGAAGCAATAAAACTATGAATATGCTATTGCCATCAACACGTTTTGTTCTAATTTAGTTTTCGGAATGTCATGATATTTTTCCTAAAATATCACTATTTTTGTGGAAATGACTTTTGATGTCACCGTTTTACAAAGAAATAAGTATAAAAAGCTTTATCGACCCTATTATCTATTCACAAATAAATATTTTGTTGTTTTTTAAGAAACAAAATGTATTTTGTTCATTACATACCACCAAGGCATCTTTCTGTGAGGCGAAAAAGTCGAAGGACAAAAAAGTTTATATTTTCCAATAAATTTTGTCGAGAGTGGTAAAGGACTGTGAGAAACATCGTTATAGAAAGTTTTGTTAATTAATTTTAATAAGTAACATATTTATACATATCTATAATTTTGAGGGGTTTAAACGGGACGAAATGTTTCCAATAATTTGGATTTTTTAAAAATAACAACAATATTTTACATCTTATTGCAATGAATCTGACATAATTCAATCTAAGTAGCATAAGAAACGTTTTCCCGAGATGTGTCAGTAATTAGATAGAAATAACGTTGATTGATATGACGATATTTTTTATGGTCAAGGGGTCTTTTCGGGACGATTTTTGGTTATTTCCAGGTATCCAACTCTCAACAGAATGTGTAAGAAAATGTCGGCAACTGTGAGCGTATTCTTTAAAACGTCTCTTCTCAAGCATTTTTCATTTCATAAACTATTCTGTTTAAACAGTTCACAGAAATTAGGATGGAAAATTGACAAAAACAGTGTCTACCAACATTTCAGATGGAACATCTCGCCATACACAATTGCTTCGGAGAAAGTCGCATCACCGTTCGCTCATAACAAACAGTATTGAGAAGGGGGGAAATATGTAGAGGAGGAGCCCTCCCCACGTGCGTCACGCAGCAGCTGAATAGTTGATTGACACCTGAAGTTCCTTTATAGCTGTTTTCTTCCGCTGGTTATAAAGCAGTAAAACGAACAAGAAAGAGTGGTTACAGATTTCAATAACAATTGTATAGGCTGTGCTCTACACAAACATATTTAAAGCTGAGAAAATATGTAGAAGCCCTAGACTAAAAGACACACACCATTTGAAATATTATAATATATAACTACAATACATGTATATAGAATAAGAAATACATGTTACTCAATGATAATTAAATAATCCAATGTAACACCACTCTACAATATTTTCAGGAACACCATCAATAAGACCGTTATATTGTTTTATTTGTGGTTTAGTGTCTCACTGGTAATTACACTGAAAAGAGTGGTTCCGACTTCATCTGATCTCATGCAGTTTTTTATATGGTTTCTTGCCTTTCACTCCTTACATTGTGTCGTTTATTATTATTATTATTATTATTATTATTATTATTATTATTATTATTATTATTATTATTATTATTATTAAATTATTAGTGAGTTGAGTTGATTTTGAGTTTAACGTCCGTTTCAGCAGCTACGCTGTATGAGAAGTGGACGTACTGATTAACGTGGAATCCGAAACACATGAGCTCCTACTGGGAATCGAACCCAGGTACCCCACGTCAAAGACGCGTACGCTAATCGCTTATCTATGTAGATACTCATAATAATAATAATAATAATAATAATAATAATAATAATAATAATAATACTAATAATAATAATAAAGTTTAAATTAAAAGACAAATTCTGAACAAAGCATGAGCTCCTCCGTGGTTAAGCGGTTAGCGTACGCGCCTTTGGCGTGGGAGATCCGGGTTCGATTCCCGACGGGAGTTCATGTGGTTCGGATTCCACGTTAATCAGTAGGTCCACGTCTCATATAGCCTCGCTGCTGAAAGGGACGCTAAACAAAAATCAACTCAACTCTGACCAAAGCATATATTAACTAATAAATAATAGCATTACAGTTTCGGCAAATTAACTTTGCCATCTGATGAAGGCAAAGTTAATTTGCCGAAACTGTAACGCTATTATTTATTAGTATATATATGCTTTGGTCAGAATTTGTCTTTTAATTTATACAAGAAGCTCCAATGCTAGAATGAGTGGTATTCAAATAATATAGTTAATAACATCAAGAAATTTTGAAAACAATAATTTTGGTAGAAAATAGTTTTTGTGGTGGTAAATTGAAGAAATGAAATTAACACTAAAAGCATTTGCGAGATTAAATGTTTTTATAAACTAAACTACTTCCCTGATATTCGAGAAAACCGCACTCAATGTTTTTAATTTCTTCATTTTACCTTCTCAAAAATAGTTTCTTCTTTGTAATGCATTTTATAAAAACTTTGCTTTGTTATAATTTCAGCATCATCTTTACTAAAGGATTTACCAATGAATAAATGAGTTTATTTATAACCTCTTTCTAGTACCGAAGCTATACGTTGCTTGAAAACAGTAATGGTTTTAGATTTTCCCTCAGGGGTGAGGATTTTAATACACTATGTGTGAAAAGTAATATTGTTGAAATGGTAGGAAATCCACATTTAACATGCTCAGGAGGAATTCAATAGCTCCAAGGGGCTCCCTGTCACTCTCTGAAATAATCACTGCTTGAAAATGAAATCTCTGAGTTTAGTGCGACAAAATTATGCTCCAAGGCTGAAGGATATGGTAGCGAATGAAACAAACAAATGATGGTAAAATCCTGGCGATATAAAAAGCGGGAGGTAATGGAAGATCTTCGAGAAAACCCGTGCACATAGTTTTCATTCTCAATGAAACCGGCTTGGCGAGAACTAGGACCGAAGCTGGGGCCACATATCCTAAGAAGTAGGTTGGTGCTCTATCACTGAGTCACCGAGGTTTTCGTATAAGTGAACCCATACCTTAAGATCGAATCAGATCTACGCTAATGAGTTCAAATTTTAAAGCTGATCAATAATCGAACTCGGAGCCTCTTACATCATGCTCGCTAACCACTAGAACAGAGCGGGGACTGTAGGGGGTGAAATACAGGGACCTGATCCCTATTAATTGTAACTTCCTGAAGTTAGCTCCCCTCTCATCACAAATATGTATTACAAATATTATACTTTATTCCTTTTAAGTCATTTTTAGTACTCAAACAGCATGTTCCCTAAAAATCTCGAAATCTAATTTTGTAAAACAAACACAGGGGCTGAATCCAGGATAGCGATCGGGGGCGATCGCAACCCCAAGAATAGGATTTAAAAAAATAAAACCCATTACAAAGTTGTAGCTCTTGATTTTTTTAAAACTTTGTATTATAATTGTAGAATAAAAAGTAAAATAAGTAAGTATTCAATTGCAGGAGTTAAATGAATCAATACATCTCAATAAATTACTTGCATTGGAGTTCTTGCTCAGAAAATGCCCACTTCCGAAAATGTAGGTGGCTGCTTCTCCTCTTTCTTTTCAAGATGCAATATTTTGAGCTATCCGTTCCTTCTCAAAACTGATTTCTGCTTCTTGTTAACAATTGGTAAACAGTAAGCTATAAATCCATTTGTCCACAAGTGTTTGCCAATATTCCTGTTTTAGAAAGTCCAGTTTGACAGTACAGAAAGTCAGTAAACGTAATGGTTCTGGCATTTTAGATGTAAGTGCAATTGAAAATACAAAGAAGGAAGTAATATAACTAGCGTATGAATAGAAATTAAAGTTAATGATTCAAGAAGAATTCGTATTCTTATTATTATAATTATTCTACTGCTACTACTGTTATTTATTATTATTATTATTATTATTATTATTATTATTATTATTATTATTATTATTATTATTATTATTATTATTATTATTATTATTATTATTATTATTACTTATAATCCATCAGTATCAACGTTTAAACAAGTCAACATGTACGGCACTGCATGGCAGCCAAGTTCCGCGAGGAAAATGAAAACTGGCCTGCACTGCCGTAAGCATATTATACACGAACAAGAGTTTTGGGTAAAATCACCGATTTCGAGGCTCTGTAAAACCGATTCTAGTGACGGGAAGAAACATGAAATTTAGAATTTAAGGAGATATCCGAGAGATGTACCAAATCTCACATTCCTACCTTCAACCATATTTGAGTACTGGACCCCTAAAATATGTAGTTTTCAGGCTCACTGACTCACTCATCAAATTGATTAGGTACTTCCCAATGAGACAGAAACGTGAAACTTAGCACAAAGGTACCTTATAATGACTTGAGTATAGAAAAAGTCCAAAATCTGATGAATGTGCTATGGGAAATTTTTCATGGGCAAAAAACTGTCCTTAGCTAAGCAAGAAATCGTTTCACTCACTCACTCATCAAATTGATATGGTACTCCCCAATGATCCAATATGCTACAATTAAGATATACGATATTGACATGGTGAACTACAAAAAGAAGTGAAATATGAACAAAAATACCAGAGGTACAAAAAGTGCAGCCAAGTTCGTCAGCCTCAAAAAGTGTTGAGATGAGGATAGATGAACCAAGTTCCTTGGCCCTGCATCTGAAACGAACACTGGAACTTGGCGCGAGGGGTCAAGGAAAATGACGTTAAGGAACCTTAGGAATAGTGGTGGTGGGCGTGGTGGGTTTGGGACCACCACCAACCTTAGGAATATCAACTTCGCTAAGGCGCTAAGGCACATATACAGTATACTGCAGTAAGATTGGTGGTTCGAAACCCAGACAGGGAAAACTTATATTCCTTCACGATGTGTCAAGGTAAATGATGTTAACGAGCCTTAGGGATTGTGTTTGTGAGGGTGGTGGATTTGGGGGTCACCATTAGCCTTATGGCTAAAATGTCCCGCCGTGAAACTAGGAACAGACATCTTAATGTATTCGAATATATGTTAGACATCTCGCAGATGCAGTGGTAAGGAGCTTGGCTCATCCATCCTCATCTCAACACTTTTTGAGGCTGACGAACTTGGCTGCACTTTTTGTACCTCTGGTGTTTTTGTTCTTATTAATTCTACAGAAGAGTCCATTCCCTTTTCTAAAATTGTTTGACTTTTCGTTTTTTCTTTCTTCTTTCTTTTTTGCAATCTATTATGACCTTGTTTTGAGCTCGAAAGACTGCCCCCCCCCCCAATATTCAACTTGGATCCGCCTCTAGTTACACAATTAAGGAATTATCCACAGAAAGATTCATTTAAAATTTTTTGTTGTTTATTACAAGCGCTTGCATGCGTGGAATAAAACGAAATTTCTATTTTACGTAGATACCAATGTAAAGCTAATTAATGTTAACTGGAAAGCAAAGTTGTTAATGTTTAATTTAGTCGGCAATGTCCTAGTGAGATCAGCGAAGTTAAATTGTACCGGATCTGGCCCGAGTGACCATGCGTACTCATTACATGGTATCGACATTTCGGTATCCACCCAGCGTCGTGAGGACAATTGGGCAACTACTTGAAAGAAAGTATTGAACTCGGTGACTTCAACTTTCGGCCATTCAAGATTCGTCTAACAACCTCAGGCAATGAAATTAGCAGATGTTGACTCAACAGAAAGTGTGAGCGAATCTTGAATTCAAAATTGCCTAATGTGAAATTATGTTGGTAGTACTGACAAGAAATGACAAAATTTAAGAAATTTGTAGTTTCTAAATTAAAATAAAAATAAAAATAAAAAGTACACATCAAAACAGTATAAGCGCAATTACACTATATGACTAGATATTATATGTTTGACACCAAGATATGAAAATATTACGTGAAATTACAAGCATTACAGAAAATATAAAATGAAGTCACAAATTCGACGAGAGTTTACATAATTCATAAAATAAAATTAAACAAAGCACCAAAGATCAGTATAAGCACAATTACGGTATAGATAGTATACGCTTGACATCGAGCATCACCATTAAAAGTGTAAATATTTAATTAAGTGCAAACTGTTTTAGTGCAGTATGCACACTGGCGGATCCACGGGGAGGGCGGAGGGGGCGACCGCCCCTCCAAAGAGTTTTTTGAACTTTCAGCATTTATTATTGGGAAATACTAATATGGTCTTTTCCCGACCGATCCAATCTGTGTGACAAGCCTAGCAGAGTCTAATCAAAATGTGTGGTACTTAATTGTACTTAATACAGATATATTTGAATTGTGAATACTTCTCTCCCTAGTTCTTTTGGACGGTCTCCATAAGCTCCAAAGGAGCGTGAATATGATTCATTGGACGTTGGACGAACAAGTGTAGGAAGGGGGTAAGACGAATCACTCTTTGAACTAAAAATGTGTTATTGTGTCCTAGAAAAAGGATATGAAAAGGATTTCGGAATTCCGGATTATAACCTCAATTACCTTTACGACCTTGAATAAAGAGAAATATAGAATCTACAGCGGTCCTTACCGAATACCTCTGCAAGGAGAATTTTCGGTTGGTTGATTGACTAATATGTACACTCATGTCCAAAATTATTGTCGCATATCTATAAATATGTTGTTGTAGGAATATGATTTGATAACGAATTCGCCCGGTATTTCTTATAATGTTAGTATGTGTATAATCGGCGAAGACATGTATGTGGCAAATTTCATGTCAAAAGAGCAGTAAATAAGAACAATAAAACGAAAATAAAACTTTCTTCTTCATTTAGCAACATTTTGTTTTACTGATTCTAATTTTCGTATTTATAATTCTTTTCCTGTGAAATTTACCACAAATATACATTTCCCGATTATACCCATAGTATCAGTATTAAAAATATCCTGCAAAATTATTATGAAATTATATTATTACAAGAAGACAGTTATAGATATGCGACAATCATTTTAGACATGAAAGTACTTACGTCGTTTGTCAAAATCGATGCTTTACAGAACGAGAACTAGAGTTTAAATTTGGATCTGAACCACCGTAGTGCGTTCCATGCTCGCTCACCGGGAATCAAACCACAGGACCTCATGCATCAAAGATCAAAAGTACGTTCGCTAGCTACTAGACCAATAAAGAGACCCGTGACTTTTGGGGTTCAACACGGAAACATTAGGAAGGACCAGACATTCATTGTGACTTCTAATGGCATTTCACGAAATCCTGAGTGAAAAACTTCGCACAGGCCAAACCGCTTAAGCTAGAAACTTTAAATTCGGACACTAGGTAAGATTTGTATCGTAGGGTATCACTAAGGAAGAAGTTTTGGAAATTCGAAGAAAGGAAGGGAGAATTGGGTGGAAATTATTTTAATAAGATGGCCATCTCTTCGAATCAGTTAAGACGAGAGACTTGAAATTTGGCATTTGAATTTCTCATTTAAAAAAATTTGACACGCTTTTCAACGTTTTGTGATATTTTAGTAAAACGGAGAAAAGAGATGGAAAGAAAAAGGGGCGGGAATTGCAAATATTATAATAAGATATCAATATCTAAGAATCGTTAAAGGTTAGAAACATGGAATTTAGTATATGGACTTTTCAGTTAAAATAATTCAATACTTGTTCCAGCGTATTTGATATTTTACTTACAGTTAGAAGGAAGAAAAGGGGTGGATTATATTATTATTATTATTATTATTATTATTATTATTATTATTATTATTATTATTATTATTATTATTATTATTATTATAACATGCCCATATCTTGGGATCCCTTGCGATTAGAAACATGAAAGTTAGTAGTTTGATTTTTTCTATCTGAGCGGTTTTCTTTCACTTAATGTAGAAAAGAAGGAAAAGATATGGGGGTGGTTCATTAAAGTACCTTACGAGATGTTTGAATTTCGTGACAGAGTTTTAGCTCAATCCAATTCTATATGAAAGACAGAAGGAGGAACGCGAAATATTGTGCCCCAGTAGCACGTAAGAGCATTTGCTATATTGTGCAAGGCCGTATGCCGAGCAAATTGGGGATCTGGAACGAAGCCCTACCTAGACTAAGGCTAGCATAATAATATTTTATTGTTGTTGTAAGCAAAGCTATAATTATACTATGTTTCGTGGACCGCACACAAATATAGAGCTTTTGTATTATTCTTTATACACATATACTTTTGTTATCTATTTTTGCGTAGCTCGAGCCTCCAGTGTTTCTTCCAGACATGTTTTTTGGGGGCACTGCACCCCGGACCTCTGACAGTGCCCCCCGGATGAGACCAAAATTATACGTGTATAATATAATAATAAATAAAATAGTACCAGCAGTGCCCCCCGGAATACTACGTGTGCCCACCCGGAACACATTTTCTGAAAGAACGACAGGTTCTAACTGTTGTCCCGCAATTGTTATTCAAAATATAAATGATTAGAGCAAATTGTACACTCTTTCGTTAAAATTAATATTATCGTCAATACAATATTTTCTTTTGTGCAAATACCGGTACTGTCAACGACAGTGCATCTAATATGTTGCGGTGATTGTGTGTGAAGTGAGTCATGACACCGCCACGCCTCCGAAACGGAAGTACGTATTTAATTTAAATGTACAGAAAGAATGTACTTCCATTAAAAAAAAAAAGTTACAAATTCGGGTCCTAAAGTGGAATCAGGTTTACACCCGCTCCGCTTCAGTCCCGGATTCATATGCATCCCATTCTTGCAAATTAAAATTCTGATCACCTTGAAGCTACACTCATCTTCCAGGAAGCGGACCGCCCCTCTCAAACGATCCTTCTAGATCCGCTAGTGAGTGTGCAGGGGTCTGAACCGAAAAGAAAAAAAGAATAGTAACAATAAAACTTATGGGACAGCTTCTTCCAATCAAATATAGGCATATCCTAAAAGTGACCAGATATTCACTTAAACTTCACCCAATATGGCTGCCATATCTCATGTGATCGCCGCAGTCTATAGAATATCCATGTTTCCTTGATTTCTTACCTTTCGTTCAATTATACGATTATGAAACTTATAACAAAATATTTTGTAAACAAATTTCTTCTCGTTTGATATAAAGTACAATCTCTGTAGGTTAGGTAGATATAAAGTTACAAATGAAGGAGAGGGTTGTGTCGTTTAATCGTGTATTTTTTTTCAAGCGTATTTTTCTGATTTTTCATAAAGAAAGCAGATTTCATCAATCAGTAAAAATGTTTAAATACATGAAAATACAGGAGGAAACATGGATGATGTGATGATATTTTTACATGAATTTTCAGGAAGTAACATGGCTTTGTCTCTGTTGCAAAAAGGGAAGAAAACCTTTGAAACTACTCAAGAGATAGACAGTTAATTGTAATAGGTTGTGAGTATATTCAATAATTCTACCACGAATCCTGAAGAACTAGTAAAATTGGGATAACGCTTCCAATTATACTTTTATGCATCCCATGGGGTGACACACTGGCTTTCTGTCGATATTTCACATACAGAAGACTTATTTCACACCAGTCATTTACCTCTCAGTTTTACTCTTAAGAGCAAGTGTGAGCAGACGGCACGTATAGAAAGTGTACCATAAGGAGCTAACTTTGCTGGAGCAACATATTCAAGTAATTAATATGGGGGAGCAACATATTCAAGTATTGTGGATCGGAAGAGAAAATGGGAACGCTACCTAGTTCGTTGTTTGGACATAGCAGCACCATTTTTTTTTTAAAGCTCGTGTATTGCAAATGTAAAACTCTCACGTACTTGGGCCTATTGTTTATGTTCGAGATTGTTTCACTCAGACATGCAGTGGCGTAAATAAGGGCTTGGGGGCCACCCAGCAGACAACGTGGAATGGGGCCTCTTCTCTGTCCTACATCACGATTTGGGGCCCCGTGATGACTTTGCCTCCCCCCCGCAATGCGGGGTCTGCGGGGCCTTTATTTACACCCAACCGTATCGTTTATGTCGCAACAGTGTACCGTGCCAGGATGGACTTTTTTTTGTCTTTCATGTACCATAAATTATTTCTATCGCTTATAAAAAACTGAATTTTGCTTAAATAACGTTCTCTCTATAGATTATTTTGCTAAATAAGATTACAGAAACTTCCGTATAATTACCTATTGTTCTCAAATGCATCATATTTTGTATATGTCAAGTGTAATTCTAGCATGTTCACAAATTTTTTTCTTTCTTTTTTTTTTACTTATATAAATATTATTTGTATAAACAAACAAAGAAATCAGAAAAATACGCTTGACAGAAACACAGGCATAACATTAAGCGATACAAGCCTACTCCTTCATTTCTAGATTTATATCTACCTGACCTACAGAGATGAATATACGAAACGAAACTAAATTTTATTCACAAAAAATATTTTGTTACAAGTACCAAGACCGTATAATTGAACCTAAGCTAAGAAATAAAGGACATCGTTATTTTTCTATACACAGTCGGCCAAATTGAATATGGCAGCCACATTGGATGTAGCTCAAGAGGAATGTTCGGGGACTTTCAGGATATTACTATACTTGATAAAAGGAAACTATCTTGCAAGTTTCGTTAGGCTATCAATTTGCGCTGGGTTTGTCAAAATTTTCCGCTACATACTGGACTATTTAATAAGAACGTGAAAATACTTTCAAGAAAAAATGATAACTATTAATAAAATGCAGAATTACCAACGTATGCGAGCTAAACGAAGTGCTTTAAAAATCAACTTTCGCCTAGTAAGAAAATTAACTGTGTCATCGCTTTGATTGACGTTTGCAAAGCTAGGAGGTATTAGGCGAATCTTGAATACGCAAAACTTGAAGCCCGGTGAACTCCCGTCTAGTAATCCAGCATTAACGGCGAGGGGAGCGATGTGCTGACCACACATCACTCCAAAGGAATAAGTGCCGTAAACCAGCTTTTAAGCCATGGTCCGCTAAAGGCTGTTACGCCAGTGTTTTTTAAAGTTTAATTCAGTGATGGTAGGTAGTATTCTGAGATTTATTATTTTTCTTTTTCCATTTTGCATAATTATGTTTTTTTCTCGTTATTATATAGATATAAAACATTCTAGCAGTTTCGATTTTCTCGACTACAAACACGGAAGTGTACGATAATTTGGAACTATTCATACTGTTAGGTGAAAAAAAAAGGTTGTATACCTATATAATATATCACAGTGTTATGAGCTTGTATAAGAAACAGGAAGTGAAATCTGAACTAGGAGAGATATCTGAGTTTGAATCTCGTGTTTGGTGACATAACCCGAGACCACAGATAATAAAAGATGATTGTTGGATTTGAGTTTAGTGTCCCGTTCTGCACCAACGCTATATGAGACGCGGACCTACAGCTTAATGTGTAACTATAATATTATGAAGAATAAGCGCATCGTAAGGTTGCAATAACCTCGTGTTATAAAGTGTCAATTAAAGTTGGTGTTGTGAAAGGTAATTAAGGATTTCATCCATTTGAAACAAATATTGTATTAATAAAATATCTATTTGTTAAGATAATGAACTTGATTTTCTTTGTTTAACATGGCAGTCAAAGAAGAATTAATGGATAATAAATACGAAATTGTAAAATTTAAATTTCCTATCGTTTAAATACATTCTTGCTACTATCGACGGCATTATCTGGTAGGAATGTTGAATAACCCTGATTCAGCAGGAAGAAAATAAGCTATAGTATTGAAGTTGATTGATTAGAGTTTCACTATATAACAAATATTGAGGTTATATGAGACAAGATATGTTGTTTAAAGTGACATGTGGATCACTATTCGAGTTTTATCCAAGGCTTGATATACGTACTAATGATTGAATCCGCGAACACGCATAGGAAGCACGAGCATTGCAACTTAGCTACGAATGGACACGCCATTCAATAATTCTAATTCAAGAATGAAGGCTAAAAATAAGAAAGATGAAACGACAGTCTGTACGGTGATACTACTTTCACATTTTTTTTATTTCACACTACTTATTCCGAGACGAAATCGAGACTTGACATTCTAGATCGAGACAAGCGTACAGTGTGTTTATCGAGACGAGATCAGGATCGAGGCCATTATTTGTCAAACGAGTCAAGCTCTACACTGCGGTCTCGTCTCTTTACCACCCCTAATCCGAACTCCTCTAAATTGGACGATTCTCTAAAAGAAGTTGAAAGAATTATAGGCTCAACAACCATTTGTAACATAGTTTAGAAAATGTTCATGATTTTTTGATGATGAACTTTATACCAATTTACCAACATTATTAGGGAACTATTCACACAGGTCCTGATAATATTCAAGAAATCACCACTGGAACTGTTCCCATAGGCGGTGACAAATATAACTATGTGTAAAGTTTTGGATGGCTGATGCCGTGAATGATAAGAAATAGTACCATGTTTTGTGAAGTTTATTTCTATGTGCCAAACAAAAGGAAAGACAAGCGGAAACAATGAAAGCAGAAATTTTATCTGCTTTAAATCAACTCGCTCATTTCAAACATGGGAGAGTGCGACAAGTGAGCGATAAAAAAAGAAAGAAAATAGGAACGAAAAAAGACAACTGACGTAATTTACCTGCAATATTGATCATAAAAGAAAGTTCAAAACAAAGAAAACATTTTACTGGATGGTAGAATAATTATTTCGTTCTGATCAATAACCTTAACAAAAAAGGAGGTGTGTAAAATTAAGCATGTCTGCATGAACTCGTTTCAATCCCTGTACTCGTTTCAAAATTAACGTGGCATTTCTAGACATTTTCTACGTTCTATCTTCGCACTTTGCCCTCACTTATCTCCCACCCAGTATACGGTCTGCCACTAAACACTCTCTTTTTCTCTGTTTATTTTGGTGTTGAATCCAGTGCTAGTAATCAGTTTCAGCAATTTAATTCACCAAATCGGAATGTTCCTTTGTGAGTACTATTTGTTCACGGAGTTGTTACTTGTTCTTTAGAAACACTTCGTATATGTAGTTACTTTGGGGATTAAAGTCGATCCTTTGGCGATATCTCATATGGGCAGTAATGATTTCAGATTTGTTACTGATGGATTTCAATACATTGGATGTGAAAAGTACTACAGCAAAATACTGGGAATCCCCATTGAGCTCGATATGAAATATGCCCTGGGGAAATTTCGTAGTTCCGGGAGCAAAACCTTGGGCCATCTCTTGAAAAATATTACTGCATATGGGTGCTAGTGACCGCAAATTATTCATATAACAATTAGTTCTTCGTGTAGCTGCGAATCTCCTATTGATTTTTCTTGTAAAGTTAAACATTTTATAAAAAGTATCTTTACTGAAGTTTTTGCGCGAAAAACTGCTTTGAAAGAGACATGGGAATAGACCTTATTATTATTACTATTAACTAACTAACTAACTAACTCTATGGCCTATGGAACCCGGAGGTTCAGTGCCGCGTTCACAAAAGCTCTCCACTGACTTCTATCCTTTGCTAATTGCATCCAGTTTCTACTTTGTATTCCTATCTCTGCGAGATCCATCTTAATATTGTCCTCCCATCTGCGCCTAGGTCTTCCTAATGGTCGTTTTCCTATGGGTCTACCAGTTAAGACTTTGAAAGCGTTTCTACTTTCTTCCATTCTAGCTACATGACCTGCCCACCTAAGCCTCCTAGACTTGACGACCCTAACAATGTTGGGTAAACCGTATAAACTATGTAGTTCCTCGTTATGAAGCTTCTGCCATTCCCCATTCTCGTTCCGCTTGGGTCCGAATATTCTTCTCAGGATCCTGTTCTCAAATACTTTCAGTCTATGTTCTTCCCTCAGAATAAGCGACCATGTTTCACAACCATACAGAACAACAGGCATGATTATCGTTTTATATATCTTAAGCTTCAAATTCCTCGACAGAATTCGCGACGACAAGAGATTTTGAACCGAATAGTAACACGAATTCCCTGCTTTTAGTCGACATTTAATTTCTTCGTGAATATGATTTTCGTCTGTTAATATTGATCCTAAATATTTGAAAGTATCCACTTTATCAAAAGCATTATTTAATATTTTAACGCCTCCACAATTTGCCGTATTACGATCCCGACGCATTTCCATGTATTTAGTTTTTTCTGCATTTACTTCTAAACCCATGTCCCTGCAAGCGTTTAATAAGATCTCTGCATTTATTTCTACTGTTATTATTATTATTATTATTATTATTATTATTGTGATGCTTTATTTTGTTTAACCCGGGAACGGTCGACAGGTGAGCGCAGCACTCACCCTATTTTATATTTTCGTTTCAAAGCCGCCCTAGTGGGGTCACAGACCAGAGACGCTGTCTAGCTGTGTCTTGTGTGTGAGAGCCAAGTGTAACCTTTTCATTCTCTTCTGTTGGAGTAGTTATTTATTTATTTTTGTGAAAATTTTCAAAACAATGTTCGAATAATATTATTTAAAGAACATAAGGAAATTTTTGTAATAACGAATAAATTTACACAAATAATCCAGCTTCCAAACAATTTATCGCATTTATTATACTTTCTAATTTCAACGACATGGAGGTCCTACAACTATCAATGGTATTAAACCTCGTTGTATATGCTATGGCGAAATAATTATTCAAGAAAAACAGGACCGGGCTGGATAGGCACTCTAGTTCTATTGAAACATTCAGTGCCAAGTAGCACAAATTGACTATGAAATGTATTTTTTTCACTTTAGTTTGATATTAAGTTTTTCTATGCAGTGTCAGTATAACCCCGAGAAAAAAAAAGTTAACCCTGTACGAATCTGGTTTTACAACTTTGAGGAAGGGGTACTAAATGTCACGGCCGTCTTGCACTGCAGCGACTGCGGACTTGTTATCCAAGTCACTGCTTCCCTGATGTATTTCTCATAAGTGCAAGTTAAATAATTAATCTGAAAGTTATTTTCGATACCAGTTTGCTTGGAACCTACCACAGCGTTCCGTTTCTTTTTAGTTTTCATTTCAAACTCTTGATGAAATATTTCGGGTTGTCAGTATTATAATAAACATGAATAGATTTAAACGAGGAGGATGTGAGTGAAGCCCTTAAACTGTATGCCCATGTGTCATATGGTCTAATTGTTAAAAAGAGACGTTAACTTCAATAAACAACAAGCAAAGGGGATGGTAAGGAATGAGAAAAACGAATGATATTAAAGAAATAAGTGGAATTAAGAAAATAGGAGGAAAGGGCAGAACCACAAGGAAACCTACACACATTGTTTTTGCGCAGCACAAAAGTGCAATAAGCATGAGATGGATTGAATCAGGGATTCAGTGCCAGATGTGAATACTATACCACTGATCCACCGCGGTCCCATAGTTAGGAGTCCATGTGTCAAGCCTCCCTCCCCCTACAAACACACAATTTTGAAATTCAAAGTCTTTTGTACGGCAAAGTCTTGTGGTATGTTTTTACTTTTTGTACCGAAAACCCCAAGTTTTGTGCTCTCGCCGTTCTGAAGTTATAGCAAGAATAATTTGGGAGGACTGGAGACTTCGTAAATTGAAAGTTCATTCTGTGCAAAAGTTTTGTACTAGTTTTGGCTGAAAACTCCTAGTTTTGTTCTCTTGCCATTTTCGAGTTCTCTCTCTATTAAATATGGGGTACCCATCTCTCCACCCACTATTTTATAAATTGAAAATCTTTTCTATACCAAAGTTGTTTTTAACCCTTTTACTCTGAAAACCCCAAGTTTTGTCCTCTTGTCGTTCTCAAGTTATAACAATAATAAATTTGGAGGTGCGGGATGAACCTCTTACTTTAGAAATTGAAAGTCTTTTCTATGTCAGGTTATATCCCCAGTTCCGTGCTCATATTTCTCAAGTTAAAGCAACAATAAATTTGAGGCCGCGGCTGGAGACATGCACTTTAGAAATAGGAAGTGTTTTCTATGCTAAGATACATTACCGCAAAATTGGGGGCCAACTTCGTGAAGTTAGCATCCCATACGTCACATATAATTTTAAAACCTACATCAATTGCTTTAAAATTTTTTGAGAGAATTTAAGACTGAAATTCTAAAGTTTAGAAGTTTACACTTCTCAAGATACAGCCAGTAAAATAAAGGAGGGCCCCCATTTGTAACGAATAATTAAAACTACGTTAATTGTTTTGGATTTGTTTCGAAGGATTTATGGGTGAAATTGTTAAGTTTATGAGTTAAAAGTTCTGGATATACAGTGCAACAAAATAGTGGGGTCTCCCATTAGTCAAACTCTTCGTGAATATCAATAGTTTAGGAGTTGTTTGCGAGGACTTAGGAGTAAAGTCCCAAACTTCAGGAGGTTTTTTTTTTAAGATAAACGGCTGGAAATAGTTTACGTGTTGTTTGCCACGACCTCATTTTGGTGTTGTTTGCCACGGTATTATCTCTGGCTTATCTTATATCACAATCGTGAAGATTTATACATAATCGACTCATAAGCTGAGGGTTCCCAGATGACCATATCATAAAAATCAAATCTATTATATTTATAAACATAATACATACAATACAAACTGTCCAAAGCACGTTATTGGGTTACTACGCTATCAGCTGCTAACGCCGTTGTTAAATTTATTCAAGTTGAGTTCAAGCACTCGATGCAATCATTTGTGTGCTTAAAATCTCCCCAAATGCAGTTTCAAAATTTATATGACGTACAATTTGTGTGTGTTCGAATGTGTAGCCAATGTTGAATGTAGGTATTTCATCAGGACCACCCATAAGTAGGAGGTAACCATCTCGAAAAATGAGAACCCGGACCTTCAGGAGGGGCATGTTTTTTTTCTTTTAATCTTTCATAGCTTTCCTAGAGATTAAATTAAACAAAATTAGATTTAAATATATGGATTTAGCAATCTTTTAAACATCTTTGGTGAGAGGAAGGAAACTTCTCTTGGTAATACAAAAATTTAGTGAATTTTGTATTGTTAGTTGGCTAATTTCAAGACCACTCAGAGAGCTCCTTTGTGGGTAAGCGGTTAGTGTACGCGCCTTTGACGTGGAAGACCCGGGTTCGATTCCAGCGGGAGCTCATGTGGATCGGATTCCACGTTAAACTGTAGGTCCACATCTCATAGCCTCGATGCTGAGCGGGCCACTAAAAATTAAATCAAATCAATTCAACAGAGATTATTAAAATACATAGGTCGGCAATCCCTTCATAGCTTTTTTGAAACAAGATGGAATGTGTATGAATTGGAGTAGATTTGAGTTAAACATCAAATTCAGCAGCAGACTGAGACATGAACCTACATCTTAACATGGAATCCGATCCAAATAAGTTTCCGCCGGTAATTTAACCCAGGTCTTCTAACCCAAAGGCGCGTGGCTATCCACATAACCACAAGGGAGCACTGTGTACGATTTGATACAATGAAACCTATAGCAGAAGTAAACTAGCAGATTACATTTCTCTAAGTTTGAACCATTAATTCTCTCGGACGTTTGAAGGTAAATTTTAGACCATATAAATGTAAGAAGTTGAATTCTGAAATTGAAAGATAAATCATTCGATACTGAACCACCCCCAGAAAAAAAAGAACAATTTAAAATATTGTTTTTGTGGTGTAATCGTACACAAGATCGTATCTCAGATGGATTCTAGGGGTGCAGAAATGAGAAAAATTTGCTTAATTTTTCAAGCAAGTCTCAGAGTAAACACTTTAGATGACAGCGATGCAGTGGGTTCTTCTGTTTCCTACCACTTTCTTCATTACACTATTTTTCATTCATTCTGATCATTACCATATCCTTTAGCTTACACGTCATAACCATGGGAAGTAAAACTGAAATATTTCATTTCATTTTTCTAGAGTATATAAAACCCAGTTCTTTAGTCGCGTAGCATAACGGAAAAAGTAACATTTTGTAACAGCCCATATTAAAAACTCAGTTGAAAAAGAAAATGCAATTATATCAATTTACTAAGCTATTGTGAAATTAATGATGTTTTGTGTTCAAAGGCGAGAACATTTACCACTTGTTCCAGAGAATCAAAAAGAGACGTGCTTTGCAATCCTTCCTTTTACTCCAGGTGTGTGAATTTTCGCGATAATGTGATATGGTAAGATCGGAATGCAAATCGTGGCAAAATGGTGGCAATCATCATGAAAATCAAGTCGTGGCAAACAACACGCTACCTGAAAATACTGGGGATTAACTTCGTGAGGGAGTAACTTCCTGAAACTAGCTCGTCACAAAAAAAAAAAAAAAAAAAAAATCAAGCTCACTCTCGAAAGTCTTGGTCTCTCGTTTCGAATATCGAAAAAAAAAATACATATACATACCATTGTCTTTACTGAAAATGCACGCATTGTTAACTTACATTTCTGATAGTAAACAATTACCCTTGGGTGATCGTGTTCAGAGGGGTATACACGAGAGAAAGAGGAATTCCACCTCTGATCACAAGGTATATCGAAAGTGTTTAAAACAACTCAAATTTTGAGTTGTGACTCAATATACTGTAGACCTATTCCCTTTCAAGTCATTTTTAGTCAAAGAGCATGTTTCCAACAAATTCCGAAACCTAATTTTGTAAAACAAGCACATAAGATTTCTACCTTTCAATATTATTTTGTTACACATAGCGGTAGATCAGAGGATTTTTTTTTTTTTTTTTTTTTTTTTACGTTGTAGAAGTTTAATGAAGCAATACATCGCAAGAAATTACTTGCATTGGCGTTCTTGCTCAGAAAATTTCGACCTTCGAAAATGCAGGTAGCCATTTCTTGTTCTTTCTTTTTAAGATGTGATATTTTGCGCTATTGCTTCGTTCTGAAGGTTTGGTGCTGATTGCCACGTGCGCTGACTGCCACAGCCAATTATTGGTGCTGATTGCCTCGACTGGCGCTGATTGCAAATATCAAGATGCTGATTTCCACGAAGGTGAGCTGACTGCCACGAGCTTGAGAGAAACTATTTGGAAAGAGCGGAATTAATCCGTCATACTAAATTTACTAATCATCATACTAAATTAATATGAGGGATTAATTTAGTAATCATCACAGCAAATCTATGTAGCATCCTGTAAGTTACAAAGTTGCTCACTAAGTGTAACGACATACGCTTGGATGTTTATAAAGGGATTGTCTTTTCTGTTATATGTACAATTTGCACATTTCGTCGTTTAAATTAATTGTTTTATTGTATTATTTAATGGATAAGTATTATAAAGTAAAATTAGTGTGTATTTATTCACCCAAATAATGTTTTTAGAGTCAAAGGAAGGGCTATTTAAACAATGCTAGAAGGACAGTTCTTGGCATTAATAATAATAATAATAATAATAATAATAATAATAATAATAATAATAATTCCACGTCTAAAGAACTAGATTTTCCGGGTGATCATCTTCGCTTCGAAGATGGAATTTCCTTTCTGCAGTACGATAGATTGGAACAAGATAAACGGATTTTGTGTTTTGGATATGATGGTCTGAAGTCAGTGCTGACAAGGGAAGTTCGGGACAAAGCATTCACCTGCAGAGAAACTAAGCATACCATTTGAAGGACCAATTCATGCTGATTTCAACAGGTAATAATATTCCTGTACAGTTGAGAACTGTTCGAGATATTCAGATTGGAAGTTTATATGAAAAAATGAGTGGATGCATATTTAAACGCGTTAAGTATTTTCTCCCATAGCGAAGCCTGATGTTTTGAACTTGCTACTGCTTGATCACTGGGTCCATTCACAGACAAATTGTTAATTACAAGTTGCATGACGGATGACAAAAGACGTAATGGTTGAGAAGATACCAAAGAACTGCTGCACACGGGGATACAACCATTTGATGTGTTTGGATTCCTATCAATCAAAGATTATGGCAGAAGATTTGTACAGAGTACCGGTATGAAACAACTTCATCAGAACGTTATGATGTACCAACGAAATAATCAAAGACAGTTCGTGTCCATACGAATCAGTTCCGATCACCGCAATACATTGGATTGTTTCATTTTGCGTTTCACAAGGCAGGTTATAGGCCTATACCTTTTGAATCACTTTTCGAATTTTCTTTCTGATTTGGTTCTGCGAACTGTTCCCTTGACGGATGCAACGCAATTGCACATATAAAATGTTAATGGTGCAAGGAAGTCTTTTGCCTGTGTCATTTCTTCATAAAACAGAAGAACAACAGTGATCAATTTTCATCTCTAACCTATCATTATTGTGAACAATATAATGACTAATTGTATCTAACAAACCCGTTAGTTATTGCAAAACAGTTTTTTTTTTCTATAACTTCCGATGGCTTTCAATCTTATGTCAATATTCATTGCTAATTATGTTGCACTTAACGCGTTTAAATGTGCATATCCTCATTTTCTCACATAATGCCAAGTTGAATATCTCGAACAGTTCTCAACCGTACATGAAATTTATTAGCTTGTTGTAATCAGCATGAATTAGGGCTTCAAATGGCATGCTTAGCTTCTCTGCATGTGAGTGCTTTCTCCCGAACTTCCCTTGTGAGGGACAGCCAGCAGTGTTTTTTTTTTTTTTTTTTTTTTTTTTTAATGTAATTTTCAAGAGCTGCTCGAAACAATTTGCGCAGCTGTACACAGTTCATGCTGACATAGGGAGTTCAAGTGAGAACACATAAATCGTACCAATTTTGTACGTACCGCTCCCTGACAAAAATGAAAGTACATACAGAGACCTGTTTACGTTTGTTAGAAGTTGGTCTGAACAACACGATCCTAAGGTTCATCACGTTTCTTTCATACTTCTTGACGTCCGGTAATGTTACGTCTAGCAACTTCCTCTCAGGCTCGTGGCAGTCAGCACGCCATCGTCACAATCAGCACCTTGATATTGACAATCAGCGCCAGTCGTGGCAATCAGCACCAATAATTGGCTGTGGTAGTCGGCCAGCAGCAATGACAATCAGCACCGTTCTGAAAACCGATTTCTGCTTTTCTTAAACAATTGGTAGACAATAAGCTTTAAACGCTATCTGTTCGCAAGTGTTTGTCAATATTGCCGTTTTAGAAATTCTAGTTTGATAGTGCAGAAAGTTAATAGACCTAAGGTTCTGACATCGCATTCTTTTTCTTCTTCTTCTTCTTCTACTACTACTACTACTACTACTTATTATTATTATTATTATTATTATTATTATTATTATTATTATTATTAGTAGTAGTAGTAGTAGTAGTAGTAGTAGTAGTAGTAGTAGTAGTAGTAGTAGTAGTAGTAGTAGTAGTAGCAGTAGCAGAAGTAGTAGTAGTAATCCATCAGTATCAACGTTTAAACAAGTTAATTGTACAGAAGAGTCCATTCCCTTTTATAAATTGTTTGACTTTTTTTTTTTTTTTTTTTTTTTGTAATATATTATTACTTGTTCTGAGCTCGAACGATTGCTCGCCTGGCAATACTCAGCCTGGATCCGTCCCTGGTTACACAGTTAAGGAATTATCCACAGAAATATACGTTTAAAATTCCCTGTTGTTTTATTACAACAGCTTGTATGTATGGAATAAAAATAAATGTCTATTTTACGTAGATAACGATGTAAAACTAATTAATGTAGTGGAAAGCGAAGTTGTAAATGTTTATATAACTCGGCAATGCCCTTGTGAGATCAGCGAAGTTAAGGAGTGTCGGGTCTGGCTCGAGGAACGATTGTCGACCATGCATACTCACTAGATAGTATTGGCATTATGGTATGCACCCAAAGTCATAAGGATATTTAGGAAGCTACTTAAAAGAAAGTAATAGCGAACTCCGGTTGAGAAAGCCAGCATTAACGGCGAGGGGAGTCGAGTACTGAGCACTCGTCACCCCCACAGGCATGAGTGCCACAAACAGAATTTTAAGCCATGATACCCGAAAGGGGATTTTTCGATCAACTGTAATTCAATCATAGTATTTAGTGATGAGCAAATGCAAGACCAAGATCAAGACCGCGGTGGTCTTGGTCTTGGTCTTGTACTGCAGCCCTTGGTCTTGGTCTTGGTCTTGGTCTTGGTCTTGCATGCAAGAGCCTTCAAGTCTTGCATTTAAGAAATCTCAAGCTTTTCATAGGTAAATTTTAAGGATATAAGGGATAATAAACTCTACAATGCGCCAATAGTAACGGAAATGCAATGCATGTTTCTAAATGTAATATAGTTTTAACTTTGTGTAAGTATCATGGTAGTGTACAACATAGGTGATGACCTTTCCTTTTTGATTGATGCCCACGCTTCACTACCTGTAAGATATGCCTAAATCACAACGTTTCGTAATCTGTTTATATTTTTAACAGATCCAACACTCCACTGGTTCCCAAACTGGAGAGGCTACCCCTGAAACGCATGAAAGATAAATCAAGACGGCACAGATTATTGAAATACAAATTGCAAAATTATTTTTACACTCTAAAGACGCCAGATTTTTTTTTCAACCATGATTAGCTAATCCTTGTATTAATCAAACTTCCAATTAAATATTGAGATTTTGTTTTACTGATTCCAATATGTACTCTATGGGTCAGAAACATTGACATTACGCAAAAGTGATGAAAAAATGCAGGATTTCGATACATGGGCATGGAGAAAAAAGCAGAGAATTAGCTGTGTTGAACGGACAACGAATGAGAAGGTGTTAAAAAATTAGCGGAAGGAGAAAAGAAGAATTTTAGATATTGTTAAGAGAAGGAAGAGGAACTGGTTAGGATATTGGCTGAGGAGGAACTGTATTATGAGGGACGTGCTGGAAGGTAGTGTGGAAGGAAAGAGAGGTACGGATACATCAAGACGAAGAGACTAGCTGAGGACCACCGAACATCGAAGCTACTCAGTTGCAACAAGTAACCTGCCAATAATGGCAGAATAGCTATTATGAAGATCATGATATATTTAGCAATATTGACTAAAAAAGAGAAATCAAACCTCTTAATATTGTAGAATAATTTGAGTGAAAACTGAAAACGATTCAACTGTCTATGCCTTTTGTGTAAATTCAATCTATAATATATAAATACTTTTGACCTGTATTGGAAATACAAAATAACGGCATCAAACGCCAAGTTATTTGAAGTCTCACTTGTGAATATGGATTACTAACATCAATTACCCACTTCGTTGGGTTAAACTTAATAATAATAATAATAATAATAATAATAATAATAATAATAATAATAATAATAATAATAATAATAATAATAATAATAATAATAATAATAATAATAATAATATATTTCGTTAGTCACTTTTTACTATTAGTAAAGCGCTCTCTGACATCGATCATTTTTGATTATTTTTTATATTTCTCTCTCCTTCTCCTCCCCAAGTTCCGGGGCTGAATTTGAATTTAAATGGCATCAAAGTGTCGCTGTTCGTCTCAGAGACCCCCAAAACTAAGGATTCGGCACTAATATAGGTCATTTTCAATAAACTTATATATCTCCTTCACCCCCATGTTGCGAGGTACGGCATCGGAAGTGTCATTATTCATCTCAATGACTTCGAAAACCATGAGTTCGACATTGATAATGGTATTTTTTGATAATTTTATATATCTTGTACCTTCCTCAAGTTGCGGTGCTGAATTTGCATTTAAACGGGATCGGAAGTATCACTGTGCATCTTAGCGACGCCGAAAACTGGATTCGACACTAATATTTGGTCATTTTTGATAATTATTATGTATCTCCCTCTCCCCAAGTTACGATGCTGAATTTGGTCGTAAACGGTATCGGAAGTGAAAGTAATCAACTCAGCAAACTGGAAAACTATGGATTCGACAATAATGTTTGTCATTTTCGATCATTTTTATATATGTTCTCTTCCCTCCGCCAAGCTACGGGGCTGAACTTGGATTTAAATAACATCGGAAGTGTCACTGTTTATCTTAGGAACCGCAAAAACTATAGACTCCATTTTAATATGAGTCATTTTCGATGATTTTAAAATATCTTTCATTCCCCTCCCCTAAACTGCACCCTCAAAGTGATAGAAAGAAACCATTTCAGGTCCGATCCTCATCTATGTTGAAAATTTGACCAAGACCGGTCGGGTGTTTCAGAAGTTATTAAGTTTTATTTTTTATATATATATATATATATATATATATATATATATATATATATATATATATATATATATATATATATATATATATATATATATATATATATATATATACCTCCTTTCCTCCTCCCTTAGGTTTTACCATCAAAGTGAAACAAACTCTAAAAACCTTTTCAGGACCGAACCTCATACATGTTAAAAATTTGATTGAGATCGGTTCAAGAGTTATTGAGTCACAAACTTAGTCATTTTTATTTTTATTTATATTGATTTTTGTACATATTCCCCTCTTCCTGCTCCCCTACATTGCTCCGTCAAAGTGAACTGACAGATATCATTCCCCAAGTCCGAACACCCCAACACCCCTTAAAAAAGCACCCCAAATCAAAACCTCATCTATGTTAAAAATTTGATCGAGATTGGTCGTTTGGTTTAAGTTTTATTTATTATTTTATAACTCCCCCTTCCCCTCCCCTAAGTTTTACTGTTAAAGTGAAATGATGAAAACACTCCCAGGCCCAAACCTCATCTATGTTGAAAATTTGATTGAGATCGGTCTGTTGGTTCAAGAGATTAGGAGTCCCAAAAATAGTCATTTTCAATTTTATAATATACATTTATTGTTGTTGTATAATGTTATATTGTTTAATCCTCGATGTGTCGTATACCTAACAAGGCTAAATATTAATAAACAATTATTCAATGTTTAAGCATCCGCTCATGAAATCAAACTTGCGATCACATGCACTAAGTGTTTGTCAATGTCATGAAAATGTTATTTCGATATTAGTTTTAAAAGTACGCATTGAAAATTTCCAACGGATGCTTGAGTCTCGAAGCCAAGGTCATACCCATGTAGTCGACGCCTATGGTGTACGGTATTACTGATGTTAGATCTACATTTCTCTTTAGTTTTGGAAGAACACCACTAATATGCTTTGAAATGAAATGAAGTATCTAGTTTACCGTCCCATGATTGTGCACCAAGGCTAAGGTAGACGGCAATGATGAGAAATGGCTGAAGAGGTGGAATGAAGAAAGTAGGAGGAAACGAAAAAATAACGAGAAAAACCACGCACACGGTGTTTGTCCACCAAAAAAGTTCACATGGTGCGAAATAACACCTGTGTCGCTTGAAAACGAGTAGTATCTACAGAACACGTGAACAAGCAATGCAGAAAACGACATACTGTTGCTATAAGCTACAGGGGCAGATTGACTCACACGGATTGCATAAACTACTGGAATACATTCACTTCAGCAGCATTTTTACTGAAGCCAAGAAATTCATCTCCTCCTTTTTTACATTATATAAAAAAAAATCAAGTAGTGCCGGTACTTTTGCAAGACTCTTGCGCAAGAGTCTTGGTATTGGTCTTGGTCTTGCAGGTATGGTATTGCACACCTTGGTCTTGGTCTTGGTCTTGCATCGGGATTCCTGGTTTTGGTCTTGCATGCAAGACTCTTGCAAGAACTGCAAGACCAAGACTCTTGCGCTCATCACTAATAGTATTCAGCATTTTGAGATTTAAATTTTCTGTTATCGTTACGCAACTGTACTTTTTTCGTAATTATATCAAAAATTCTAGCAGTTTCGTTTTGCTCCACTATAAACACGAAAGTATACAACAATTTGTAATTTTCATTCTTTACAACAGAAAAAAAACATGCCTATATAATGCATCAGGATCTTATGAGCTTGTATAAGAAACAGAAAGTGCAATTCGAACTAGGAGAGACACCTGAGTTCAAACCTAAACCTAATTCGATTGAAGATGCAACCGAGATTATAGATAATGAAAGGTGATTGTTTGATTTAAGTTTAGCATTCCCTTCTGCACCGAGAGTATTTGAGAAGTGGTCCTACAACTTAATGTGCAGCTATAGTATTATGGAAAATAAGCTCATCATGAGATTGTAAGAAGGCCGTGTTATAAAGTGTCAATTAAAGTTGGTCTTGTGAAAGGTAATAAAGCATTTCATATATTTGAAACAATTATTGTAGTAGTAAAATATCTATTTGTTTAGATAATGAACGTGAGTTTCTTTGTTTAATATGGCAGTCAAAGCAGAATGTAATCTATAGGCTATATACAAAATAAAAGTAATTACTTTTGTGACTTAATAACTCATGAACCACCCAATCGATCACAATCAAATTTTCAACATAGATGAGTTCCAGCCTGGGATGACTTTTATTATTTCATTTTAACGGTACAATGTAAGGGAGGGGGAGGGGGATTCATTCAAAAATGATCGAAAATTACCGATATTAATGTCGAATCCATAGTTTTAGTGTCGTTGAAATGAACAGTGACACTTCCGATGCCGTTTAAATCCAAATTCAGCTCTGCAAATTGGAGGAAGGAATGGGTACGTATACCTTTCGGGTCCTTGTCTTCAAAAGCGAATTGCACTTTGTGGCAACGTCGCAGATGAAGAACCATTGATTACATCTACCAATGCATCAAATAATTACATCGATTCTTGCCAGATGACAGTTAAAGTCAATCATTTGCGTCTCTAGCATGTTAAAATTGGGGGGCGGAGACGACTAGAATGCTAGTAAACCTCAACTAAAGTTATGTGAAAATTATGAATAAACTGAAATCTACTTTACTAATGACATCCGCTCTTTCTAGCCTTAGCAACACAGTTCTTCATAATTTTCTTCCATCACTTTTAGACTACTTGCCGAAAAAAAATATGTTTGTATATAATATGATTATTAGATAATTTCTTCACCTTGATATTCCTACCGTTGAATCCCTGCTCAGTTTTCTTAAACGCATTGGAAGCAGTATAGTTTCATAGTCCTCATATATTTCGATTCTTTAGCTAACAAAATCTTAACTCTCTGAAAGAAGTCATACGATGATGCTTGATTTGATTGTGAATTTCGATTTTTTTTTTTAAAAATTTTCTTCTGCATTCTTAGTGAACTCAAAATGTATATTATCTACCTTTTTGTTCTTAATTTCGCTGTATGTTTTTGAATTTGTCCAATGAACTATCCTCGTTTACTTCATTTTCCGTTTTAATGTATAAAATGTACTGTTTATTCTTGCTGTCATCCGACTCCTCAATGTATTCTTTCCATCTTCTTCAAACTCAATTCACTCATTAAACACTCATTTCTATCTTTAATTTCTATATTGTCATAGTAGTTGTCCCTTGCTGCCCTTCTACAGTATTCGCATGAAATTTACTCTCATATATAATATTCAAATTTCTCTATCTTTTTAAATTCTTTTTGGTCACCTTCGCTTCTATTGTATATTTCCGTCCTTGTAGATTTCCCTTCTTAATTCGAAGATAAACTTTCTATACATCCTTTCCTCCCCTTATCCAGTCTCCCTTCGTCATGGAAACCAATTGTTGCTGGTTAGGCAATGAAAAACTTATGTGCCTGTTGCAGATACTATTTTGACTAACTAAAAAGCGTAACTTTAAAAATAAATAAATAAATAAAATCCTTCTTTCAAAGTGACATACGTCAGGCGGACATTCTATTCACGCTAACCTAATGTTTAAGAACAGGCATAATTTTAATTTGTTCTGCCTATATTTGTACTTCTTCCACATAGATCTAAATACTTTCAGCATTGATCCATTTATCTCATATTCAGAATATTTGGGGGACGCGTCCCCCTTTAGACCGCCAGAGACGCCCGTGAAGTCAATAGAGTTGACACTAGCACCAATTATTATCTTAACAATCGATATAACTGTTTGATGGATTTGTAGAGCGATGCTAATGCTCAAAATTAATATGCGATTCTGCCACATAGTGAAATTTTAATTCCCCATGCCAGCTGAGAGAGGCCCTGGGGAGCATTCCATCATATAAGATTTTCCCTTTATTTTGACCTGCAGAATAGTGTTCTGTAGTTTGTGGGCGCTATTTTTAGGACACCCGATATATATATATATATATATATATATATATATATATATATATATATATATATATATATATATATATATATATATATATATAATAACCGATAGTAGTGTCGAATCCATAATTTTCGGGGTCGCTGAGACGAACAGTGACACTTCCGATGCTGTTTAAATCTTCTAAGTCCAGCTCCCATTAGTGCTCTTAAAGGGGATGGTGACTTAAAAATAATTGAAAATGATCGATATTAGTGTCGAATTCATAGTTGATGGGTGACAGTATTTTTGCCATGTCCAAAATGAAACTTATTCTCCCCGTGCAAAAAACGGGCATTCTGGTAGCGAACAATAAATGAGAAATTGTAAAATTTAAATTTCCTATCATTCAAATACATTCTTCCTGCTATCTACTGTGTTATCTGGTAGGATATTGAATAGCTCTGATTCAGCAGGAAGGAAATTAACTATAGTATTGAAGTTGACTGTGAAGAGTTTCTCTGCATAGCAAGTACTGAGGTTATATGATAAGATATGTTGTGTAAAGTGAAATGTGGATCACTATTCGAGTTTTATCCAATGCTTGATATACACCCTAATGATTGAACCCGCGAACACGCATAAAAAGCACGAGTGTTGGCCACCTACCTATGAATGGATATGCCACACAACAATTCAAATTGAATAATAAAAGCAAAAAAAATATACTTCTTACACATTTTATTTTTATTTTATACTATTTACTTTGAGACGAGATCGGGACTGAGACCACTTTTGTCAAACGAGACGAAACCGGAACTGCAGCCTCGTTTATATACCATCCCTACCCGAACTCCTTCAAATTTGACGATTCTTTAAAAGAGCTTCAGTCTCAAAAAAATCTATAATTTAATTTAGAAAGTTTTAATGTTTTTTATGATCAATTTTATATCAATTTGCAATCATTATTAGCGAATCATTCATATAGGTATTGAGAGTAATCAATAAATCACCATAAATCATCACCAGGACTGTTGTTCACACAGGCGGTGTCAGATACAACTATATGTAAAATTTGAATGGCTGATGCCATGAATGATAAGAATGGTACCATATTTTATTAAGCTTATTTCTATGTGCCAGATAAAAAGGAAAGACAACCATATCTTTGAAGTTTTTTAGGGTACACAGACAGTAGAGCCTACAAACAATGAAAGCAAATATTATCTACTCTAAATGCACTAGCTCATTCGTAACACTTGAGCAAGTGACAAGAGAGCGTTGCTTTTTTATAATAAGAAAAGAGAAAAGAAAAAGAATGAAGAAACAACTGACAGTTTTCTTGAAACATTCATTGTAAAGGGAAATCCAAAGGATTTTAGAACACAAAGGAAAAAATTTAACTTGATGATAGAACATTTATTTCACTCCCGTCAGTAACAAAAATGCAGGCGTGTAAAATTTTTGTTCTATTTTCATGTATTGAACCAACAATTTGCCACATGGAAGGAGTTCCCCCCCTTCCGCATTATGAAACCTTTTGCTGTGATTTAGCTTTTTCCGTTTCCCGACTATCCACTACCGATTTCTTTACACAACTGGATACTTGAGATGCAGTTTACAGAGGTCACATGGATCACAAGCACTTTCGAAAGAGACACCTGTGAAAAAGGGGGAAAGGGTCATCGGGTTAATGATTCCTAAAGGGTAGTGCAGTGACTGAGTGCTAAAGGTATAACATCTGGTGATATTCGTCCTTTGCTCAATGGCAGGAAGTTTCATGTGAATTTTATAGTGTACAACGCGGTGTTTGAGCTTTATTCTATCTTTCTTTGGCGTTACATGGGTTCCTCCATTATCATTCACTGTACATCATTGTTGTTCTTCATCTCAATGGGAGTAAAACGAAGATGTTGAGGACTCATGCTTGATTTAGAGGTTAGAACGCTTGCCTTCGGCGTGCGTAGCCCTAGGTTCGATTCCCACTGTGATACGAAAAAAGTGGTTCTGATTCCACAATAATAAGTAGGTTCACGTCTCCTTCAGCCACCACGGCGTAAGAGTGGGACGTTTAACTCAAACAAAGCAAAAAACAAAATAGGTTAAGTTTTCGTTTCATGTCGAGTTTTCTTCAATTATGAGTTTTATTTTTAAAAGTAGTGTACTAAACCCGTAGTTTTAAACACAATTTACGAGCAACGAGTAAGTACTATGTCTAAAATCCGTCGATCGAGTTTTTCATTGTTGCAATGTTTTGAAATATTTTCCATAAAACTTATTCTACCTGTTCGAATAGCGGGCATCATAGGCGCCGACTTCGGGGGGGGGGTAGGGAGGACACTTTTGGCCCCCCAATATTTAAAGGTGGTGTCCTTGCCCCCCGAATATAATCCAGTTTAGGAAAAAGTAACAAAGAGGAGAAAGAATTTCTGTCGTAAACTTTGTCGTACCTTCAATTCAATATTAGGAACAGCCTTCTTATTCGATACAAAACGCCACTTTTAAAGTTATGTTTAATAGAGAACTGAAGCTTCAACCAACACTATCGCAGCACTGATATGACGAGGGACGATCAATGTGGTGCGCAAACTTGCAGTGAAGTTCCCAAATTTTAAACTTGAATTTGTTTTAGGCGAATTTGATTTAGGTCTTGAAATTCGCAGCGGAAGGGATGGAGCGGACCGAGATCCTGTGGGGAAGGGGCTTTCATCCAGCACCTGATAGAAAACGTCTGAATATGGTGATATATTTATTCATTGTTTGCCCCCTCCCGATCGGCGCAAATCCGTCTTCAATATTGAGCGAGAGGGGTAATATATATATATATATATATATATATATATATATATATATATAAAAGCAATGTTCAAAATATTTATGAAATTCAAAAACAATGTTGTGGAGGATCAGGGGAGCAGAGTTGTCTTCAGTGGCGTATAGGGTGCTATCGAGCTCAAGATCGCCTCGTAATAAATCTGTTAGTTTTTCGCATTCCACTTAGAACAATAATCAATAATCCTTCTTAGCATTTCTAAGAATTTCATTGACTTTCCATTTTCTTATCCTCTTTGTTCAGAAATAATACTGTATTTGCCAAATTTCATATAATGTAAGAATTGCGTCCTCTTTTTCTTTCTTTTGTTCTTTCTAATTTTCTGTTTCTTTTTCTTGATGTTACTATCTTTAGTTTCGCCTATCATACTTTATCGACCGTTGTTAGTTGTGATTCAAGTCGGCCGTCATCAGTAACACCTAAACTAACAGGAGTCGATAAGCGAAACTGGTGTTCCACACCAACTTGAGCGGATATCAACATGACGGAACTTTAGTTATTATAACAAAGGAAAAATTATATCGTTTTGTTATTTTAAAAAGAAGGAAATGTTTAAATTAAAGAAAATCAAAAGGGGGAATAATTAACCTGGAAAATTAGGTAGGCCAAGAGCATACTTCCTTTTTCTTCTATGGATATAATAAAAGTTGAGATTCACTCTTAAGTTTTTGTATTATACCATATAGGATTTATCGGTCTGCAATTCTTGCCATTGAAATTTCAATTCATGCATAAATTAAAATACATTTAATTCTCAAACTCAGGTGGGCAATTGCCACTTCCTTTCCTGTGTTGGGCGTAGCCCCTCGAAACACAATCCTAAAGGCCCCACTGGTTGTCTGCAACATTGCGAGGTGGGCAGACTTGAGACTTATTCTAGGAAAGGGAGATGGAATCCATATTACGGTAAAGGGCCGCAGTGGCTCAGTGGTAGACCGTTCACATCTGGTGCATCGGGTCCCGGGTTCAAACCCTGCTCCCGCGACGTGCACTTTGTAGTGGACAAACACCATGTGCGTGGGTTTATTCGGGGTTCTCCCGTTTCCTCCCACTTTCTTCGTTCCACTATTTCATTCATTTCTCATTATCACAGTCTCCTTTAGCACAGCCAGCATAACCATGGGACATAAAACTCAAAGATTTTCATATTACGGTAGATGAATCTGATTTCTGAGGTAAACATGTTGTAGAGTATATTATATATTAGGCGATGTAGATGAAGTAGTAGTAGTACATATCCGTATTAAAAATCACTGCCGTGAACGCATTCTGAAATCTTAATACATGAATATTTATAATTGGTATGTTTCCAATTAGGCATCAACAATGATCCACGTTAAAATTTCGGACACTTGTTTTATAATAATATAAATAATGACTTCCCCAAAACTATGAAGAAAGAAAATTATGTATAACGCAACAATACTCTTATTTGAGCAAAATTATGATAATCTCAATAGCATTACAGGAATCGTTACAGAAATCTGACACTGCAGTTAACATATGTAACCTTAAGATTACGGAGAAAAATATTCCAGCAATTAAATTCTTTTCTTTACTTACGAAGCATGAGTAGATGCCTAGTCTGATACTACAAATAGATGAAATGCGCGTTTACTGAAAAGATGGGTTGTACTGACGTAGGGTAGTCTATATACTCTTCGTATGCTAGGGCCTATGAAAGAGGAGGAGATAAGATTTCACATCAGGTTACGTCACGCACAGTCGCACACCTTCATTTTCATTAAAAATAGAAAAGCCAAAAGAAATCAATTTCATCTCACTTTCCTTTGAGGCAGTCGGACACAAATCATCACACTTATCTGCAAAAAGCACTTTTCAAATCGGATTATTGGAAGAGCCTCAGCCTCCAGTTCCAATGTTGGGGGACATGTCTCCCAATTTCCCCGGAATTTTGCCCGTACCTACAGCTGAGACAATTTTTCAGGATGAGGAGGGGAACATATTCTTCTCTGGCATTTATTGCAATTTGTGCCCAAGTAGCGGATGCGGAATTAATACATATTGATGAAACTACTAAACTCACTACAGCACGAAGTTCAGTTTGAACTACTACAGAACACGATTCTTTCTGTATCGGTAAAAGCTAAGAGAAATAAATTCCATCATACATTCCTTTATGGCAGACGGACACAAATCATAACACTTATCCCAAAAAGCACTTTTCACGTCAGACTATTGGGGGGACTGTTCCCCAGGCACAAGATTGGGGGACATGCCCCTCTCATCCTCCCGGGATTTGCGCCAGTGGTCCCCCCAATATTTTCTCGAAGTCGGCGCCTATGAGTGTTACATTCCGTTATTTTCATCTTTTTATTAACTCTTTTGGGGCATGATGCGTGTATGTTTGGTATAAGTCATTATTAATGTCTGTATAACATGAATTATGATATTATTCTTATTAACACTCGTAAAGGCAATATTTAGATGCATGTAGCAAATTCCTTGGTGTGTCGAATTTTCAACAGCTTCTCTCTCCCTACTATGTTCTAAAATATGGGTATATTTTATAGGTTTTAAAATATATTACCGATAAAAGCATCAACCAGAATAGCTATAGCGCAAATTCCATTGCAATCAGTACAATACTTTCCAACTTACAAAGGTGTATACACAAATTTGAATCAACCTTTTATCTTATCGGTGTCATTATGAGGTTTCACTGTATATTATTATTAATATTATTATTTTATGTCATTCTTTTTTCACGACGTAGCATTCATATATCACATAGCTGGAAAACTGGGATTATAATTCTGTAGTTGATGAGACCATGTAATACATTCGTTTAATGTATCTTTTAATGTCTTTATTACTGATCTTGAACAATAAAGCACATTTTTATTTATTTTTGCATAAAGCGTGATATTTGATATGCTTCTTAGTAGATATAGCAAATGTGTTCCTCAGGGATATTGCTATTTCAAGAATTTCAAACCAAAGTATTCTAAAATCAATACTTTGTATTTTTCTGTAAACATAAAGTATGTAACTGAATTAAATTATGTACCGCTGTATTTTCTAGTTTTCTTGTATTGCTGATAAAACATTCTAGTCTTGGATTTGTGTGCTGTAATATGCATCTCTATTACAGTACAAGAATGGCATGTCTGTTACAGCATAAATACATATTCATGAGCCAAGTGAGTTTAAATCATAAGTTTTCTAAAAGGAGCTTCAATTCTTCCCAGATTCCGTATGTAATAAATAAACTCTTTCTTGTAATCTTTGGTAACTTTGCCATTGCACCCTCGGTATTCATATCTCCCTCACGTAAGAAATCCGTCTGGCTATTCGAGGCCGCGGTGGCTCAGTGCTAGAGTGTTCACTTCTGGTGTATGCGGTCCCGGGTTCAAGCCTTGCTCCCACCAAGTGAACTTCGTGGTGGACAAACACCGTGTGCGTGGGTTTCCTCGTGAATCTCCCGTTTCCTCCCACTTTCCTCATTCTGCCATTTCATTTATTTCTCAGCATCACCCTCTCTTTAGCCTAGCCGAAATAACCTTGGGACGTAAGATTTCATTTCATTTTTCCGGCTGGCTATTGACCTTCTAATCCCCCTTTTCCTCGCTAATAATACTTCTGTGTAATTGGAAATCGCGGAAAATAAACTTCCACAGATTCAAAACATTTCATCTCAGTCTCTACTGCGAAGGCACGGAAAATTCTGGAGTGCTAGATGTTAATAGAACGACGTCATAATTCTATCTTTTTAATCGATTATTAATTTGGAAGTGGCAAAAGCAAAGTAATATGGAATTCAAAGAATCGGAACAAAACTCTCCCAAAAGACAGAATCTACTGCCATGATGGCTTGTAGTTAGGGATGGACATGACGAGTCCAAAGCGAGTTTTCTTTCAATTCCACTCGGGAGCTCGGCTTGGAAATTTTATCCAACTCGACTCGAATCAAATCCAGTGTAGTTTAAAGTACACTGAATGGGCGGATATATGAAGGGGAAAGGATCATACGCCAGCATTTTCTTTGTTCAAGGGAAGGATACAAGGAGGAGTTCGGACCTTCAACACCGAGGTCACATTTGCCCTTTAGGTTGGGCTAGGATTAAGAAAGAAAGCGGCTCTAGTCTAAAAGAGTAACTATCATCCCAGCATTCACCTGGAGGGACTGAATAAATCAGGAAACCCCTCAGTCAGGATGTCCTACCGGAGCATGGGTTCTTGCCAACCTCGACCTACTAAATAACGCGTGGCAGGCATAGTGATCTCTACTCCACTGGCTGAGTGATTACACACGACTTCAATATTCATGGCAGTACCGTTACTACTCACAAACAAGAGGAAGGGGCAAATACAAAACAAAATTAAATTAAAACAGGGTGAATTTTACTATACATATGTTTATTAAAACGTTGATATTTAGTTATGATTAATAACAGAAAATATAGAAAAAGGAATATCTGTCTACTGAGCAATGAGCATTACTATCTAAATAGAGGTGACCTAATAGATTAAAGAATTTGTCTTCAGAACAACAACTGGTAGTTAATTGTTAACTCGTAGTGTTTTCCAGCGTTGGATAAAGGGAAAATGTCTGCCTATTAAACGGTTTATTCGTTTCAAAATAAATGAAATTTCAACGTTGAATCAACGTATGTATTACTAAGGTTGGTGGTGGCGCCAGTGCCGTAAACATTGAAGTGGGATGTGATCCTTCATCCTTCATATGCCCGTCTCTTCCATCTTTCATCTTTCGTGTTTGGTCCAATTTGAAATATAGAAATATTTTAGACCGAAAGCCTATACTTTCCAGTAACATTGCTTTCTTATGTCTCATCTTTTTTTCATATCTTTAATCGCTATCTAGATGGCCTATGCAACCAGACTTATGGGGCACCGTTTATTTATACAGTACACTCACATCCTATATAATATACTGTATATACGGGGATAATGTGTGCAGATGGACGTTTGTTGTTCATGAAAGTAATCATACTTCAGATGTTTTTAATAATATTGAAAACAAATCTTTCACAAAACCTGTAACACATTGATAGAAATCCCTGAGAAATTGAATTGTTGCAGAATGTTGGGTGCAGCTACACTGCAACAGAAAAAAATACTTATTCCTTGTCCATTTTGTTGAAATGATCTGAATATTTTCTTCAAGAAACGTAACGTTCAGAAAACAATGCATTGAATAAGTAAATTTCTCCACCAAACAAACGGGAACAGTAAATGAAAAATTGAAGTTGGGGCACACATGCATTCAATTGGTGCTATTAGGTTTAAAATGAATGAAAATAAGTTTTATATAATTTCAAACTTAGTTTTAAATTCTATATAAGAAGTGCTCTCAAGGTACTCGTATTAGTAACCCCTGAATCAAAAGACCAGCCTAAAAAAATAACTATATGCATGTGAGGGAAATGGATGAGAATAAAGTGTAACAGTTTCAAAAGTTTCAATTCTGTAAAAATTCTCCAAAGAAAACTGTCATAGTGTTTCTGAGGTCAACTTGAAAATTTTAAGTGATAACTGTTACAAAAAGTAGTGTTTTCTAATTCTCGAAGTTAAAAAAGTTACTTCGGAGTCTGAGGGAGAAGCCCCGAGAGGAGCTTTGGGGACGAAACCCACATGCGTAGAAACATGGAATATGAGGGCCTATACCTACGCTTGGTTCTTCGGTGTCCTGGTCAGGGCTCCTTGCGGCGGATTATCAGGGTTCTACGGTAATAGATTTTCACAGTATTCTTCCGAGTTCATCCGCAAGTTAGTAAGCACTGTGCTAGCTTTTTCTCGAATTACTGGGAAAGAATCCTATTTACAAAATTTTAGTTTGATTTTGCTACACGCAGCGATGTTCATGAGACGATATTTGAGATTGTCTCAGGGTAATGTAATCTCGTCTCGTTTTCGGGATGTGACGAGATGTGAGAATTGCCCTTTCTCGGGAGCAACACTAAAATTATTCCACATTACTGCTTACTTTTCATAGCTTTCGTTTTCGAAACAAAGAAATCTATGATCTCTAAATGAGCTAAAAGGAGCCGCACGGGTAAACGAAGTATCAAACTTGATTCGACTCGAAAATCGACCTAAAAACTGTGACTAGAATACAGAAAATTTCTCTGCCTCGGCTGAAAACTCGACTAGTACCCATTCCTACTTGTAGTAATCTGACAGTCTTCTAAGGATATTCGTGGTATTTCTCGTGCCTTAACCGGCCTCTGGGTCCGCGATTGTGCACCATTTTGTGTAAAAGTAAACAAATCACTATTTTGACAGGATATTCTCAAATATTCACGAATATAACCAGAACTAGGAATTCAGAATACATGTGTGTGTGGTTTTGTTCGGAAAGCACGTCCGTGCTGAGGATAATGACGTATAATACACGACCCACATGACTACACAAGCAAATCAATTTGTAGTTGTAACTATATTTTCGGAATGTGCATTTTCAGTTCTCCGAGAAGTATTGAAACTCTTGCAAAATAGTCCAAATTGTTTGAAATTTCAGTTTTCCTGAAATTATTTGTCTTTCCTCAAGAGAGTAACGCATAAATAGGTGATTATATTACGATAATTATCGAACGGTCTATGGACCCTTGAAAACGGACATTTTTCTTGTAAATATACGCTGATAGAAGAATTCTTAAGGGAATATTACACATGGCTTTACGCAGGGGTATAGCCACGGGGGGTCATCGGAGCCAGGCCCCCCCCCCCCCAAATGGACCAGCTTTTAAAACATTATAGTGAGATTATCTGGCTTCAATCATTTTAAAATAACAAAGTTTACATATTAATAATTTATGGAAAAATAGTATTTTACCATACCAATCGAAAAATAGTATGGTTTCTCTTCCTTATACTGGTCGGAAAATAGTATGGTATAGTAGTTTTTTGTGACAACAGATTACACAATTTACTGTGATTTGTATTTGACAGTTTGAAGACAAACATCCTAACAAGTTTGTGTATATTACTGCTTCATAGAAAAAATGGCGCCATATAATATTTGCCGTTGCATGAGTACCTATGGATTATTTGTCTTCCCGTCGAGTTAAGAAAGCTATAGGATTTCCGTTTCAATTGCCACGGACAATGGCCCAAAAACAGCGCTGTAACTTAGATTTTTTTGGGGGGAGGTAAGCATTAATACGGGTATTTGGGCCTCCTAGAAAAAGTTGTTTTTCTAATTCTTGGGTCCCCTCTTTCCATCTTTCTCTTACTCTTTATGGGACCCCGGAGTCTGTGGGCCCTCCCGCACGGCATGATCTGCGGGACCGTTAGTTATTCCCCTGGGCCCGTTTCATACATGACAAATTAATTAATGGGACAATATTCACAAACCTTAAAGCCATATGAATAAATATTATTTCTAGGGACCCTAATAGTAGACATTTTTTACTGAAATGAGCCCACAACTTATTTTTGTTTTATTTACCTTTTGTGTGCTTTTTAGTTTATGTAATGTAGTGAAACTGTTTGATGCTTCAATTATATTTTCCATGTTCGTACTGTATATGGAGTAAGGAAATTTTGACTTAAAATTAGCCCGCATCGAACGGCGGAGAGCTTCTCTGGGGGGCAGTTGCCCCCTGCTGCCCACAAGTTACGGCCCTGCCCAAAATTTAACCTATTGGAGCGCAACAATTCTAGCGTAGTAACGATTCCTTCTTACAGGGACTCGATATGTTAGCCGCTTTGAAACTAATTGAGAGAACATTTCGCAAAAGAAATAATAAGTCTTTCACAAGTTATTCTTAAATTGCACAAAAATCGACAGTGCCTAAAATGTCATTCTTCATTACTATGATTAATATTATCGTTTCCATTTATTTGTTTTGCAAATTTGTTATTAAATAATCTGATCACAAACTTTTTCAGTCAGAATTTTAAGATGTCCATGAGCAAGGAATCAAATCTCTTCTTACACCTTCGTTGTTTAGACTACAAAAGGCTAGTACCTATTTGGGTTGCCCTTGCCAATTTACTTAATAAAATATGAAATACAATATTCGATATTTTAATTGAAAAAGATAGTATCCTATTAGTTATAGTATCCTTTCGGCAAACAAAGTATTAGAAACAACTAGGAAAACTAATGTTGATACACAAATATTCAGATCAGATCTTACCCCCTCACTTTTAACGTCCAATCGGAGCCACTGCTAACAAATACCATAAAACAATGGTATTCAACTAAGGGCGTGGGTGGATAAGTATAGTGAAATGGTTTGTCTTAGGTGACATATGGATGTTGGAAGATGGTGTGTGAGAAAGCGATAAAACTTTCTTGGTTACCGTTATAGATAGGTTCTGTGTACAAGGGCTTAAATTGAAATAGTTATGCACAAAAGTGTAGTGTTTGGTCCGAGGCAGTATTCTTAGTTAAACATAATAAAAATACCACGAATATAATTTATGAAGAAAAACAATAAATAAATAAATAAATAAATATAATAATAATAATAGGCATAATAATAATAATAATAATAATAATAATAATAATAATAATAATAATAATAATAATAATAATAATAATAATAATAATAATAATAATAATAAGCTAAAAACAATGAAGGAAACCAAAATTTTCCGGTTTTTTCAGGGCTCAGAAACACTAACTGCAACGCATTTTTTTTTTTTTTTAATTTTGTACATTGCAGCTGCTCCCCTTCAAAAACGACGGCCCCCATATCAAAACCTGCTGGCTACACCCCTGGCTTTACGCTTGTCTTTAAGTCCAATTCCACTTTGGAACTCTTAAGTAACAAGTTAATTTGGCCGTAGAAATAACAATGGAAATGATAGTTTCGAAAGTAAACTGTGTAATTTGAATTTCCTTATCTTGTGTTCCATTCTATTATTTTTATATCTGCTCCTTTAAAGAATTCTAATGGATGACGGTAAAACTCTATATTATGAGAATTCAACTAGACAATAATACATTATAATTCATTTTAGAAACATAGTCAATCTCAAAAGTCGAGATGTGACTACGTGAGATAGTTTAGTGCCGCAACGTAGAATAGTGGTCAAAGTACTTGTTCCAGTATCTATTCTCGGTAGCATAGTAAGCAATGAATGAAGAACAGACAAAACGGACCATATCTTTACAGAAACATTATATTATGTAGCTTCGTTTATAAACAAGAACGTCAGATTGCACCTAATAAAATAATCGAAAACTTATTTGTTATACTTGGCACAATTTTATCACTACAAGACGCTATATACCCAGGAATACTTCCTTGTTACCACCTAAGCAAAAATCAACCGTACTCACCAGCTCGTTTCATTGATTGTCATATTCTTTGCTTAGCCTGTTGTAAAGGCAGACAAAAGGAACTGTAAAGCAATAAATCACCTCTAGTTTTCACGTGTCAGTACCTCACTAATATTCTTTTCCTCTTGGGAATTCACTTTACCTGTAGTTTCAACTTATATACGATATACCATAACAAGTAAGCGGAAATGATGTGTTTGTTATGATTTTCAGTAATATTTTTGTTATTTTTTTATTTTCAAAACTTAATACCTACCATGTTCCATATTTAGTCAATTATAAACACACAATAATCTCCGAGTTGCTTAGTGTAAATAGATAGAAGGCATACTAGCTGAGAGTAAGCGAAAACTTGCATTGACGCACTGTAGTGTCCATAAATCATGTCTATTTACTGTATAATTGCAGTATCTTTTCTTCTTCACAGAGAGAATGAAAATACTGTAAAGCATAGCGAGAATGTAGATTACACTTTATAACTAGCGCGAGCCAAAAGCCATATTTGTAACAAGTTTTGGCTATTTTTGTCTCATGGTAGCTAGCTACCTCAGCCTTTTAAAACGGGAGTAATAACAGTGTACAGAAAAATAGTCGGAAACGTTGTTTCATTTAGTCGTCCGTTTTAGACCCCTTGCATATTTTAGTTCATTCCAAGATGGGTCTAAACGCGCCGGAAAAGATCTGAATAGACCCCTTAGATATGAGGCGTTTCTATCTATCTGAACTTACAACAAATGGCTACAGCGAATCAAATGGCATACTTTGACTCAATAGTGTGTGGGCAGCGCGTTGACTTCCAATATTATTTATTGTTTTTTTTTTTTTCGAAACAAAGATTTGATAGCTCATAATGTAAGGGTTTCCCAATTGCCTTAAAACACGAGAGCAACACCGTAATAGTCATAATAAATTAAACTGTGAAGGAAAGAAATTTCGAAGAATCAATTACGAGAAGATAACTTACAGCTTAGAAGCTGAAACAGAATAATCTTATATAGAAAAATGGTCACGTGATGAAAAAGCAGTTGGAGACAGAAATAGTTTTGTACTGTTAATATATTAAAATATTAGCAGAGAGTGGTGGGTCTGGTGTAACCAAACATACTAAACCTAAGAACATCAACATATTGTAATATAGTAATCAAAAATAGAAAATTTTCATCATGAGTTTAAAATACTTTTGTATCTGTATGTACATAAAACCATTTGCTAACTTTTATTTTCAACAGAATGCTTGGTTACAGGATTTTCCGATTGCAAATCAGTAAAGATTACCGATGCTCGACCAGTAAACACACATCCTGCTTTGACCTCTACTGATACATATATTTGTGGGCAAGTAAACCTCAGTATGATGAAGCCGTAGTTACTCTGTTATTGTATACATAAAATCTCTAATTCTATAGCTTTATACTCTGCAGTTTTTACATACATTTTTGAACAAGTTAGAGTTGCTCTTTCTAATTGTGTACTATTAGTCTACTAATCTCGACTGTGTCCAGCAGAATACTTCCTTACAAGTACACATGCATGCACAGAGGCATCACTTTCTAGTAGCAGAACCCTGGCAGGACTGGACTAAATCATCTGGAAACCCGGGGCTAGAAAAAAAATAGTGAGCCCTGTAGACTTTGCTTAATACATTTCTGTGAAAGTGCAATAGGAAAGTTAAGAGAATAATATTTTTGGTCATATTTTATCTGATGATGATTGTATCTTGTATGATTCGTTTTAGACAGCCAATTGAGATTTTGATCAAATTGGGGGGCCCCATCCACCTTTAGGCTCAAGGCTACAGCCCCCTAAGCCCTCCTTAATCCGGCCTTGATCCGTGGGTAGAAAATGAAATGAAATCCTTGAGTTTTATGTCCCACGGTTATGCCGGATAGGCTAAAGGAGACGGTGATGGTGAGAAATGAATGAAATGGTGAAATGAAGAAATTGGGAGGAAATAGGAAAATCCTGAGGAAACCCACGTACACGGTGTTTGTCCACCACAAAGTTCATTTGGCGCGAGCTGGGATCGAACCAGGAACCCCAAGCACCAGAGGTGAACGCTCTACCACTAAGCCAATGCGGCCACTAATCCCTGTGTAGGTTTAACAATATTTTTATTTAATTATGCGATATCAATTTCTGTTGTTCATAGAACTTTCGTGTGGCCTTAAACTTAAAGTAATTTGACAGTAATTGAATTTAAAAAAACGCAAAATAACTATAGGATAATATACTCTAAACACAAACTGCACAAAACATAAATTTAGATGAGAAATTAGAGTAAATACTGGCATATTAAGAAACATTAGAATTTTTTTTTTAAAAGTTGGAAAATTAAGTGCATTAAAAATGTTTACTTTGCATTGGAATGATCACATTTTTTAAATAATATAAACAATAACACACAGTGGCGTATTTAGGAGGGTCTTCCGGGCTTAAGCCCTCGGAAATCTTACTTACTATAGTAAAGTAAATGAAATATCTTGCAAAATTTTCACATTTACAGGCAAATCCCCCCGCCCGAAAGTTAGCAAAGCCCCTCCCGAAACGAAATCTTAAATACGCCACTGATAACACATATTGCAATTCTCCACTCATTCAATCTAATGATTGTAATCCTTCTCTCTTTGAATTATAGAATCTGTAAATCCGAGAATGTTAACACAAATAAAAAGCTAGTTGTTATTAATGATCCTATTAGCTATGGTGATTACTGAGGGAGTAATCAAAATTCGTATTACAAAATTGTCAATTAAAGAAACACTCATTTTGGAATAGGTTGGCCCATTTTGTAAGTGCGCATTCATGGTATGGCTTCCACATATAAGGGCACGGGTTCAATGAGATGACATATAGGTCTATCTTTCATGTTTAACTTAAACCAAACATACTAGTGCCCCTTCGTTACTTGATATACATTTAGGCTTTATGCCTAACTTACCATCCATCCAACTGGAAGCTTCCAAATATCTAATTCTTAATTGGGTTGTAGCCAGGGAAGTGTGGGGTAAATGACAAAGTATAAATAAATCATTATGCGTACCTCTAAGAAGCCTGCGGTGATTGGAGCGCGGTGACTAGAAACTGTTTGCCACTAGATGGATTTAAAATACGTTTTCCCAAGTTAAATATTTTCCTTACCAAAAGCGTAAGAGTAGTGAACTTTGAATGCATACTACAGGTATCTCTTTACTGTTTCATAAGTCAAGACTAATCTAATTCGTTTCCGTGTATCCCGACTTTTTATTTTTTTCCTTTTTTTTTAGTTCTTGTGAAAGCTGATAGATCAATTTTCAAGATGTAATATGTACACTTTCAGTTTTTCCCCAAACTTTTCGCTGGTCTAGTAATTAACACGCGTCCTTGGTTCATTAGATCATGGGTTCGATTCGTGATGAAAGAGTACCTAAATTTTAAAGTATTATGGTCGTTCACATTCCATATTTCACTGTAGATCTACGTCTTATATAGCCTTGGTGCATAAAAGAGATGCTAAACTTCAATAATCATCATAGTCTTTCCCCACATACTTGTAACCGGTTTGAGTTTTATGAAAGTTGAAACACATTTAGTTTGCAACATCATACTTGAAAAAGGACTTTGACCATATTTCGTGAAAATAGTGGAGCTTCCAAAATGATTTTTTCTACGGAGGCTACTGAATCCTCCCACACATGATAATGGATGAAACGGGAGAACCCAGAGAAAACCGATGCACACGGTGTTTTTCTATTCCAAATCTGACTTGGCAGTAGCCAACCATCGAACCAGGAAACGCCACCATAAACGGTCTACCACTTTATCAATAAGATATTTATAAACTATACCGAAAAGATGTCCCAAATTGTAAGTGCTACATCAAGTGTTTAATGTTTTACGTTTCTATTTTAATGTTTTTGTGTATTTACTTTTTATTTATTAAGTATTCCGAATTACTTGGAATTAAGATGTGTTTTGTTTACTTGGATGACTGTACTTTTAGTGATCTTGGTATAATGGTAGAGTTGGAAACTAGTATAATATTTCTCATTTAAAAAAAAATCCCAAATGAGATGGAAGAAATATAATGGGTATATGTAGTTTGATACTATAATGCTACCACAAGCTCTTATGTCATGATTATTGCTATTCTCGTTGCTATAGTGACTAGGACTCACGACTTTGGTACGTGGGGTCCCGAGTTTGATTCCCGGTTGAAAAAGAACAGAAATTGGAACGCACAAATGTAGTTCGGATTCCCCCTCGAACTTTAGATTCAAGTGTCTAATAGCCTTACTGCTGAAAAGAAACACTAAACTTCAAATCACTATCAGATGAGCATAATTTAAGTTTCAGTAAACACTTTAAGAAAAGTATGTTGGTAGCACTGATCGTCCTGCTTAGACCCCTCCGTCCCATTTAAACCCCTATCGTCCGGCTTAGACCCATTTTTGGTCCTCAATAGACCCATTCGTCCCGTATAGACCCCTTGTGTATTTTCGTGCATTGCAAAAGGGGTCTAAACTGAACGAAAACGTCCGGAATAGACCCATTGCAGCTACCTATCTATCTATCTATCTATCTATCTATCTATCTATCTATCTATATCTATCTATCTATCTATATATATATATATATATATATATATCTCTATATCTATCTATCTATCTATATATATATATATATATATATAGAGAGAGAGAGAGGGATTTACGTAGGGCGGCAGCCATATTGGAAAATGACAGCTACCAGGAAAACACCTCAAATTTGAAATATATTCCCAAGACATTATTAAAAAAAACTTAGGGGACATTTTTTTTACGGACACCTATATATGGGGACCAGGACTTTACATTGTCAGAATCCTGTGGGGGCACCCCTCTGCCCCCCTTCCCTTCGCCACTACTGTATGCTATAATATTTGTCCGGAAGGGGAAAAAATCCCAAAATAACAGCGTTTTCTGATATATACTGTTCTTCCCGAGCACTCTAGAATTCATCTTGATGAACTTCCAGAGGTAACGGGGAAAAGAGGATAATTCACACCACATCGTCCAGTCTCTTAGTATGGAACCATTGGGGGAGACAAACTCTATAAAGCTAACAGTATTTGGCAGCTGACAGGTAACCTCAGGAACTGGTCGAGAACCTGTTTCATTCAGACATCCACCCCCTTCCCCCTCCATTTCACCAACCTCCGCCCTTTCCGCGGCCAAGCTTAGAGTGGGACGTGACTTACCCTCGTCAAACTTTGACAGGTGGACTTTAATACTTATATTAAAATACTATTTTTTAATTGGCGTATCAGATATGGTTGTGATTAAAACTATTAGAGTCGTTTCTTCTCAAGGAATAAAACAAAAAAAGTTGATCTTTCTACCATAATTGGTTCCAAAGTTAGACATATTATAATTGGTATAAAAAGAAACTAATTTATTTATTTTTTAATAATTTATTTCTGCTAAACTAGCAAACAAATATACAATTTAAGTATTTCAACCCGTTAATAAACTTCTGTAGAATGCTGCAAGATTTTCCTTTCCCATTAGAGATACCTAGTTCCTTCGAAACTGAGGAAACTCGGTAGCCATGTTCTCCCCATAAGGTCCAATATAAATTTTTTTGTGCCGAGAAAAGGTAGATCATCCCGTTAAGCAGTCGTATTAGAAGGAAGTAATGGCGGCTTTAGCGGGAAGACCGGGTAGGCACGGGTCTACCCCCCCCCCGCAAAATGAAAAATATATAAACGCTAAAAGATATAATAAGGTGTAAATATATTTTCCACTATTTATATTAATAATATATAATTATTTAACAAATAGCATCAACCACTACTGTAAAAGTAATTTCCTACTGTTATTAATCAATTAAATGTGTATATGTATTCATCAGCAAGGGAGAGGGCCTACCCAAAATTAAAATACTAAAGCCGCCCCAAGAGTATGCAATACCTGTGTCTCATTATTGCAGTGGAAGCAAGAAGCCTGAGAAATGGAAATAGAGGCAATTGTGACTGTATAATTTGTGGTATTCGTCAATTTAATTTTACTTCTCGAGCATTCAAAATAATAATAATAATAATAATAATAATAATAATAATAATAATAATAATAATAATAATAAATAAAAGTGTTTGTCCAGAATGGTTTTCCAGTTCCTCCCTTAAAGTGAAAACAAGTGTTCGACATTTTAATATTAATTTACATATCAGCTGGGAGTGGGGGTGCGGTTTAAACCTATCTTGAGCAAAATATTGTGGAATAATAAGCATTTACCATATTAAGAGTTTTGTACTAAAATTACGCTTGTTCTGAAAGAGTTTTGAGTTGATTTTGAGTTTAACGTCCCGTTTAGCAGCGAGACTATATGAGACGTGGACCTACTGATTAACGTGGAATCCGAAGCACATGAGCTTGTTCTGAAAGATTATGAGATTGAGTTCTTGATGCCATCCTCGATGACATTCTGCGTACGCGACTGATTGTTGGCATTGTCTAATTTTTTTCGAATGATAAAAATATGTGAAAGAATGAACGATATAATTATATAAATAATGTACACGAAGCTTTAAACAAAAAGGACAATGTTTCTCGAATAGTAATTATTTTTTTTTTTAAAAAATTTAAATCCAGTATTGATTATATGCATTGAGTACGCACAAAAGAAAATAAGCGATCAACACCAGACAATTACGCGAGAATTTATTTCAGTAGGGGCCAAAAGATTTTTGAGGGGTCCAAATTCAATATGAACAAGGTCGCCGATCCTGAGGGGGCCGAGGGGGCCCTTCCCCCCCAAAAAAAACTCATGTGGGCCACCGCGTTGCATTTAAGAATATACAATATTTGGTATAATTTGAATGCAATTTGTCTTAAAATCCTCATATATATGCCTTCTGCATTTGAATACCCCCCCCCCCCCGAGTTTACAGAGAAATCAGCGCCCTTGAATATGAAGATACACTATATTAAAATTTCAAAAATCATCCCTAGATTTACAGAAAAGTTGGGATTTCCGTGGGAGTCTGGATCCTCAGAACCCACATCATGTGTACGTCCCTGAGTAACACAAATAAGTGTGTTCATAAACAGAGACACATTGTGAAACGTTTAATTGATATTGTTTACTTTCTGGGCAAACAAAAACAGCTTTCAAGGAAGACACAATGAGCGTAAATATTCTTCAAATAGAGGAAATTACGTACAACTGCTAATTTGTTCATTATAGTTTTGGAAATATTCAACACGTATTAATGAAACAAAAGTGACCAAAGTAACAAACATTACTACTCGTACTTCCGTAGCTAATTGTCTCGGCAAGTTATCATCGAATTCATAAGACACGTTATGGAAGCTAGATTAGGTAACTATGAATTATCTGGTGTCAGAAAATGTTAAATGTTTTTAGAATTTAACGAAAAGAGACTAGTAAGTCTCATACCATTCAGAGGCGGCTCATGAGGGAAGTCACACAGATAAAAATAAAATTTTATCGCTTAAAATTAAGGCAATAAAGGTTGACTAATATATTAATTGTTGTATACAACCAACTATTCCCTGTTCAGCGTAAGCTCTAAACTCCGATAAACAAAATATTTATATCCTTCCGCTCGTCACAAATACGATTGGCTAGTGATGTATCACTCCCACTCCCCAAGGGGGGGGAGCAAATTATTATTTTGACAATACTGTCTCGTGTTGCGCAGATACTTAGGGCAGCAGCAGGAAAGAAAGATAAATACTTGAAATACTTTTTTAAAAAAGTTTAAATTTAGCTGGTAAGCAATTGTTGCTTAGTGACGGAAGGTTTCTCTTGTTGGTGTTTCACACCAACACTCGCGGAACCGGGATTCGTGTGAGACATTTTTCAGACGTAAAAGCAGAACACGCCTCCACAGTTGAATTGGCGCCATAATTACTGCGCATGCTTAGTGTTTATTTCTATTGTTTCCTTAAACACACTCGATTGCAGTATTATTAGATAATCTGTATTATATTTTTGTCATTTATAATAATGAAGTAGTTTTATATGGAGCTTCATAGTGAAAGTAATAACCAAATCATATGAACTATTTTGCGGAGGAGTACAAGCGTCGGTAGGCCAACAGCAAATCAGCGAGATTTAGTTTCACGTGGCTTTGTTTATCGTAGTTTAGAGCTTAGGCCGAATGGAGAATAGTAAATGAATAAAGTATTCTTTTCTTAGTTTCAAGAGAAAAGAATAACTTTGATTTTTGACAAAACTCACGAGCCTCCTTTGATACCATTGCAAGCCCAAAGTAAAATTTCATCACATGTTATATAGTGATGAATACGCTAGAAAATTCTTCCTCCTCCAAAAAATCTTTCTGTAGTATCTTTCAAATTGGTATACCTATGGGAGAGTACGTTAAATAGTACTCAAAACTCTATACTCATTGACTTGTCGGATGTCCTCAGATCCCTGTTCTTTTTTGTATTCTAAGGTGTTCTGGCCATTCGCCCAACATCATACAGAAACTGATAGAATTCTTTCTAAAATTAGACAAAAGCCGAATTCAGGTGCTTCTGCATGAGCTATTATTCCAAGATGACGGCCTTACATAAATCGGGTCATTAATGATTTTTATTGAAACGAAATTTCTAGCTTAACGTCCCACGATCAAGGGCGCCGATCCTGGAGGGCCGGTGTGAGGGCCCCCCTAAAGCTCATGTAAGCCACCTATTGTATTTATAAATATACAACATTTGGCATAATTTGAGTGTAATTTGTCTTAAAATCCTCATATATATACCTTCTGCATCTGAATGGGTTCCCCCCAAATATACAGAAAAATCGGCGCCCTTGCCAACGATTATTCACTGAGGCTAAGGAAGACGGTTATGATGATAAAGAACGAAATGGTGGAATGGAGAAAGTGCGAAGAAACCAGAGAAACCCACGTACACGGTGTTTATTCACTGCAAGCTTAATTGGCACGAGCTGGGATAATGACTTTTAGTGTGTAATGCAAAAGACAGACTAATCCTATAAATCAGAATAAAAAGATATTATTAATTATGTTCATGACCACTATATAAACGAATTCTAAGTTAATTGGCCTAAAACAAACATTTATAGCATAGCTGACTGATGAGTTAAAGATATGAAATGAAATATTTAACTTAAAGTACCACGGGTATATCCATTAGGATAAATGAAACGGATGATTAATGCAACTGAATGATCATGATAAAATGAGAATGTGGAAGGAAATGGAACAATCCGGAGAAACCCCAAGAACACAATATTGTTTACCACCGGTCCAAAACATGGGACAATTCCGAAAGCTACAGTGATTTCTTTTATGATGTAAAATAAGTATAATTGATATTCTGCACTGTACAAAATCGTTGTGTTATTTCAACGACATGCCTATGTGTTAACACGATTGTGTTAAAATATAACACAAACAAGTGGTTAGAACAACTCACTCTCCATTTGGAGTTGTGTGTCAAATGCCGGTAATTGAAATGACACACACCCTGTGTGTTAAATTAACACAAGTGTAGAATCTTCGGTGTTGTTTTCTGCGTGATTGCCAAATATGTTGGGCATCTAATTATAATTATAAAGGCTTATGAATTAAAGCTACAGACAAATACAGTAGAAAGAAATGCTTAAACAAATCCAGGTATACGCAAAATGTAAAAATGCAAACCGCCAACCGCGCGATGTGTTTTCAATTGTTTTACATGTTTCTGAAGAAACCCTAACAGCACAATATGTGCTAGGCATGTGCCATTTAGGTGTTCTAAATTCATCTCCCACATTTGATGCATTTATTGCTTCATTTTCTAAGCGATTGTGTACTAGAAGCAACAAACGCATCAACTTTATTAGGTGGCAACTGGCGCCGACCATTTGAAAGTGAATATGGAAGAACTATAAAATAAAGTAAATAGACAGTAAATAGACACATTTTGTTATAAAATTAGGTCTACATGGCGAGCAGATTTGATCTTACCCCGAACGGTTATCGTCGAATATACGCGGCTTAAAGGAGCACTCTGATTAGCCAAATTCAAAAGACCTCAACAATTTATCCCTCTACAAGCGACGTTTTCTTCATCGCCTCCGTGGCCAAGTCGGAAGAGCACGCGGCTAGTAATTGGAAGGTTGGTGGGTCATGCCCCCCGTCACTGGAGTACATTTTCTTTTTATTTGTTTAAAGTGTTTTTTTTAGACTCAGCATAATGTAAACACATTACGCATGTAGGCGATTGAACATATTTTGGGGGAGTAATTTTGTGGTTCATTAACGCTTACGGCACGGCTCAACACCGGTTGTGCGTTAAAGACGTAACACACCCCCTGTGTTAAACGCCAACACTGCGGGGTATGTGTTGAACTAACACCGCACAGTGGTAGTCACGCTGGAACCACTGCCCTGTGTTAAAATTGAGTTGAATTAACACAACCATTTTTTACTGTGTGTATATTATACTTTTAAAAAGTATGGATAATATTTGCTGTCATCGGAACTCGAATCCATGTTTGAAAGCAAGAAGTGACTCATTTAATAACGAGGGCAGTTGTTCTGTCGTTAATGATTTTGCTGCTTCACAAAGGCACATAACAAAGAAGCAGTAACAAAATCAATCTGTATTTTGTTTCCCAACTAATTCATTAAGGTTAGTGTAAAGGGACAAGTTTTGCCGATAGATGTCACTACAGTCTTCAAATCTCCCCTATGTATTTTTTTACCTTTCAAGAAAATTTACAATTTCTCTTACAAAATTCAACCTAGAGACTTCAAATTTTTAGAGAAGGAACTTCATAACCTATTAAAGGGAACAATCCGTGTCGATTTTTTTATTTAGAATTTTCTTCATTGCTGAAACAGTTCCATTGTTAAAGGTTTGGATATCCATTTCAATAATCAAGCCTTTTCAACAATGAAGAAAATTTTAAATAAAAATCGGCACGGATGATTGCCTTAATTTGAAGCCTGTAGGTTGAAATTTGTAAGAGAAACCGTGAATTTTCGTGAAAGGTAAGCAATACATGGGAGAGATGTGAAGACTGTAGTGTCACTATCGGCAAAACTTGTCCCTTTAACCCTTTACGGTTCACTATCTTTTCTGTCTGTTTCCGCCACTGCTTGCAAAATAATATATCAACAGACTACCTTCCGCGTAAAATTTACCAGAGTTGTCACCAGGAGGCAATAGCTTCTCTAGATCGCGGAAAGCATGTACACAAATAACCACAAGTAACAATACCTAAAAATAATACTCTTCAAACGCAATAGGCAAGATCAAAACAGGTGTAACCATATGGTAACAAAAACTCGTTAAGGGTTAAACCAACCTTAAATTCATTGATAGGTTTATGTAAATGGTACTTTTCCCAGGCAAAGGTGTGGAATTATTACTCCATACTATTTAAAAGCAAAAGAAGGGATGCATAATGGCAATGGTGGAATACTCACCTGTAGTGCGATTTGCGTTCGCTCTAATCTCAAGCACATGAGTTTGTATTGGACAATGTCCGTGGGAGTTCTCCCGTGTCCCTCCACATTTTCATTCCAACTTTTTTTTTTTACGATCATTTACTATCGTTAATTGTACTCTGTACTTCATCTTTGGTCTACAGATGTTTCGCGGGACATAAAACCACGGGTAAAAGTCGATCTGAAAAGGTAAGGGGACGCATGACGTCACGCCGTACCCCGTGCCTATCTTTCCCCGTTGTAATTTCTTTTTAGGAAGCTGGGGATTGCACAGATATTTTTTGGAAGTAGGGGTACGACGTCTACCCGCATTCACCCTAATTTTCACCCGTGCGTAAAACTAAATAAATAAACATTGCTCAAAACAAAGCTGCAGGTTATCAGATGATTCTTAAAAAAAAAAGTTAAGATTTCCAAAACTCTTTTATATATTTATACCCCATTTGTCTGTCCGTCCGTCTATCCTTATTAAAGACAAAACATGTATGTCTGTCTGTTCGGAAAACAAAAGTCTAGAAACTGCTTCATGGAACTCCATCAATTTTGGCGAGAATGTGGAGGATCAAAAATTACAAAACGAGCTCATTGATGGAGACAACCACTTCCAGTTTTAATATTGATCACTATAGGGCAAATACGGAAATATATTAAGAGAAGACATTTTCTACAATCGATTAAACGTCCAAAGAATACATTTCATTTTCATCCTTAACTCTACTAAAACTAAATCCATTACAACTTCTACTTATCAAGAAAGAAAAAGAGATGGAGAAAACCCTTTCTAATCAATTTAGCATTCTAGAATCTTTTCTCTTAGCACTCTATTCAAACCGGAAATGGTAGAAATAAATCATTTCCGGTTTTAACGTTGGTTGCTATAAAGTAAAAGTTGTAATTGATTGTGAGAAGTGGTTCCCTGCAATTAATTACGTGTGCCAATAACATATCCCATCTCCAACCTATTCTTTCTAATAAAACCAATTGCGCTTTCAATATTGAGAAAATTTCACGCCAAATAAACCAAATGCCTTCACGTGGTGTACACGTCACACTGCAACTTGCCTTCTTTAAGTTACTTTAAGAGTCCTAATCACTGCGAAATTAAAATACCGCTAATTTTACAGTAATTATGTGATATCTTCAAATAGATAAAAGATAATCGAAATATGGAAAAGGAGCGCGCTAGACAATATTATTTTGTATGAGGCACCGTTATCACGAGTCACCTAGTAGCTTTCCATTTGCAGCCATTTAGAATCGCGAAAATAAATGCCGATTTTCTAAATGGTTGTAAATCGAAAGCAGATAAGTGAATCGGGATAATGGTATCTCATGTAAAATAATAATGTCTAGCAAGCTCTTGTTCCACTTTTCGTTTATCTTTTATCTATTTGAAGATATAATATAATTACTGTAAAATTAGCAGTATTTTAATTTCGTCGTGATGGGGCCTCTTAAAAAAACAAATATATTCCATTATAATGGTTTATAGAAACAAACTGAAACCTTTCATTTCTTTCTTTTCTTGACTGTACCGCATACATAAGAAAAGTACTGCGTGCAGAATGTGGAAACGCTGCTAAAAAAACGAAGTTCCTCTACCTTACATCTTGAACACTTTGCAATTCTGTCACACTTTATTGACGCGTGACAGACAGACCTTTGGCCTTCCACACATGATGTAATACAGTGACTAGCATTTACATTCATACATGTTCATGAAGTAGCTCAGACTTGTGGGCGAGATTTTATGGAATAGAAGTACTGTACCAAAATAAGAGCAAACGAGTTACGATGTGCTAAAAATAAGATAAGTCGTAGATAAGAAAATAACACATTGCGTGGAATATTTTGCAGTTTAGGAGGTTTTAAGAATAGATACGAGTGACAAACGTATATTTTAATATCAAATAGCCATGTATTTCAAGTGAAGTTCACCGACATCTTAAATATATTTTCACATTTTTATTTTCGTACAACGATAGGGTTGAAGAAGTAATGTAATTGTGAACCAAAAAAATAATAAATTCTAGAACAGCAAATATACGTTCGAAAAAGATATCCATTGGATCCTTCGTTAGGGCAATGACCTGGAAATAAAAAATGGCTGCTGTGTCTTTGAACACCTATTGGAGCAGAAATACTAAGAAATAATGAGAAACTGTTATATACGTATCTATTGCCCTATCTGTGTCTATACTGGCATCTATCTATCTATTTATCTATCATAGGCTCCAATTCCTACCTTAACTCTTTATTCAAACCGGTCTGTCTCCAGTTTGTCTCCAGTCCTATCTATCTACAAAACCGGAAGTGATAGAAATCTATTTCCACTTCTAGTTTCAGCTTTGATCTCCATAATGGAAAATCGACAAGAGAAACATAGAAATGGACCAGTGTGTCAAGAGTAGCTTACAGTCCTATAATTCTATTCAAACTGGAAGTCTTAGAAATATAGAATTTCCCGTTTCAACACTGTTCATCATAGAGAGAAAATACTAACAGACAGCAAAAAGCACGTTTTAAACTTCAAAGAATGTTATGCATAAGTGTTTTAAGTTTAACCTTTTAAATCTTACAGAACGGCTTTGTCTGTCTATCGACTAGTATCAGGGAAAAAATGGTAAGAGATATCGAGATGCTGTATTTTTCAATCGATTCAGCGTCCCAAGAATAGGTTTCGTTCTTACATAGAACGAAAACGATGACAGAACGAGAAGCATTTATCTGCAAATGATTCAGGGTGAAAAGACAGTACACAATCACAACCCGCAACACTAACAAAACCGCAAGTGGCTCATATTTGCTATTACTTCCGGTGTTAATACTGATTTTCTCAAAGCAAAAATGGTAAGACATATCAATATGCGCCTTTCGCAATCGATTCATTGTCCCAAGAATAGGTTTCATCCTCTATATTGCCCCCTTTATTCAAACCGGAAGTGGTTCCAATTAGCCATTTCCGGTTTCACCACTTAATGTCATAGAACAAGAATGGTAGTAGGGAACCACAAGCAATTTTCTGCAATTGATTCAGGATCTTAAGAGAGCATATAATCAAAACCTGCAATATTCCACTAAAAGCAGAAGTGGTTCAAATTTACTACAACTTCCGGTTTCAATACTGATTTCCGTTGAGAGAAAACTATAAAAGACATCGAGATGCCGTTCTCTGCAAACAATTCAGAGCCCAAGAGAGCATAAATAACCGCAACCTAAAACACTACCAAAAACAGAAGTGGTTAAAATTTATACTATTTCCAATTTCAATACTCATTTGCAGAAAGCTAGAATGGTAAGAGAAATTCAGATGTCATTTTCTGCAAACCAATCAGGGTTCCAAGAGAGCATATAACCACAATCCATAACACTTCGCCAAAACCGGTAATGGTTAAGATTTACTATTACTTTTGATTTCAATGCTGATTTATGTAGAGGGAAAATTGTAAGAAATATCGAAGAACAAAAATAATAAGGGACAGCGATTAATGGCTTTTTGACATAGATCCACTGTCCGACGAACAGGTTTATATTTAATCTTATTACTCTATTGCAACCAGTAGTTATAGATGTATTACTACAAGTTTTAGTATTGAATTGGCATAGTTTGGAAGTTTTAGTTTCACACTGTGAAACGAAACTCACTTCTTTGTTCATGAATTTAGTGTTGCAAAAACAAACTAAAACCAGAAGTAGTAGAAATCTACTACCACTTCTGGCACCAATATTGATTTCTATTGAGTAAAAACTGTAGTAAGAGATGGGAAACGATGTGTAAGTCAGCTCAAGTCATGGTACAAAAAACACCCCTACACCATTACAAAAACCCTCATGTTACCCAAGAGGAGAGACAATAAATAAGATTATCGCATTTCGTCTCTTAATTTTTTTGTAAAAATCTAGTCTCGTCTCAATTCTTGACAAATGTTTTTGCGCCTCGTCTCGATTTTCGAAAATCCTTTTCTAGTCTCGAGTCGATTTGTAAAATCATATACAAAATTTAGACCCTGATTTACTTTCTTCATTTAATCTAGAAGTTATCGTTCCGCATCAACAGAGATCTTTGAAGGGTGTGATATAGCAACGTTTAACTTATATTTATTATTGGAGTACATTGAACAATGATTTGCGTATCTTTAAATGTTGATATGGCCGGGCATAACGTAGTTGATAGCGCAGTCACCTTTGCTGCGAGCGGTCCCGGGTTCGGTTCTCGGTCATGGAAATAGATCGAAAAGGCGTAACAGCATTTTCAGGCTAGCCATCCTGAGTAAGTTCTTTTCCTGAGTTTTCCTCGTTCACACCAGGTAAACACAAGTATAGTGTCTAACATAGGCCTCAGGTCGGTTCTTCCCTTCCCCGAATAGTATGCTCGCGAGGAACGCCATCCCTCATATGATGTGTTTAATGCCATGGATGCTGGTAATTGCCAGAAATATGTATAAATAAATTAATTAAACATTAATAAATGTTCTTCATTATGTTCCTATGATCACTTTACCGATTTATAGTTTTTTATACTATGAATTACGTAACGCTAAAGCAGTGTTTGATATATAACATCAACTATTTGACAAAAGGTCGTATCTTAAAATCTCACTTTTTCAGACAAAAATAATAATTAAGTAGACAGCAAAGCAGTTGAGTATGTAATAATTCGTCGCCTATTCCAGATAATAATTATGTGGAGTTATTGATCAATTATTGCATATTTTAACTTTTTCCTCCTCTATGGCATTATATTTCTTTATATCTGAGGTTTGGGAAAACGACCCTTCGTCAAATATTTGATGATAAAACTTGGGTGAAGTATTAGTGTTACTCACGAGGCTTGTGAAATTTCTCGTCTTGTGAACGACACTACAAACTCCCTCCCCGCAGCATGAACCATATTATCCAAATACTGCGGATCAAATACCTTGTTATACTAGGTGACTTACATCATTGTAATACTGACAAAAATACGACGCGTTGGACCATCTGTGATATAGCCTATGTGTTCTTGGACCAATTGAAAATGTGCATTTTGAAGCACCAGATGAAGGCTCTTTTCTGGTACTCAACTCCAAATGTATATTGCATGAAGTTGCCTTCGCTACGTTCTTTCGGAAATTGATTGTGATTACTTATATTTATGGACTGTAGTAATGCTTGTTGAGTTTGAAAAAACGATTTTCCTTTCCCAGGCGCCAATCTCTCCGGCGGTTTTTCTGGGTTATGATCCACCGTTTGCGAACACCGCTCTAACGCCGTTTTTTTTAGTGCAAACCTATTAGACCATTTTTCGTGGATATGTCGAGCAGTCCGCTTTGCTAGCCAACAAGTCGAGAAACTATTTACTGTACATCTGTTGGTTCGTGATCGTAATAATGGCCATAATATGAGAAATTTCTTGTCTTTTCGAGATAAAATGTACCGTTTTAAATTCGAGAAGAGACGTGAAATTTCTGGAGTCTCGTTAGCAACTACTTCACTCAAGTTATAGAACTCAAACATTGTCTTAGTTTTATATGATTCATACTATAACAACTATAAATTGATAAAGTGACTATGAATATTTATCAAATTTTAAAGATACACAAGTCATTACACAATATATTCCAATTATGAATATGGTTTAAATCTTGCTGTATCACATTGATCATGGGCCTCTCGTGCATAGATGGCCATATTCCACTGGGCTCGCTAGGGCTCGCGCTCATCTGTCTCAACTGGGATCGCGCTCACGATCACTTCTCTCAACTGAGCTCGTGCTCACTTGGGCTCGCGCTCATCTCTCTCGACTGGGCTCGCACTCAGCCGGGCTTGCGATAACTTCTCCCAACTGGGCTCGCGCTCATTCGCACTCGCGATCATTTCTCTTAACTAGGCTCGCGCTCATTCGAGCTCGCGATCACTTCTGTTAACTAGGCTCGCGCTCACTCGGGCTCATGATCAGCTCTGTTAACTGGGTACGCGCTCACTTGTGCTCGCATTCACTTCTCTCGATTGGGTTTGTGCTCACTGGGGCTCGCACTCACTAATCTCAAGTGGGCTCGCGGTCACTCGGACTCACGCTCACTTATTTCATTGGGGCTCGGGCTCGCGCTCAATTATTGAGCCCAAGCTCGGTTGAGCGCGAGTGCCAAGCTGACGAGCGTCGGGCTCGCGAGTTTGGACACCTATGCTCTCGTGACGCAGAAGGATTCTGATTACTTCTAGATTAAATTAAGAAAAAAATAATAAGACATAAATTTTATACATAACTTTTCAAAACGAGACGCGAGTAGAAAAAAATTCTTTGATAATTGAGATGAGACGATATATATACAAAATTTACCATTCTGTCGTTATTTTGCATGCAACCGTATTAGGGCATTCTTTGTAGACACGTCAAACAGTCCACTTTGATGACCAATAAATCGGACAAATTCATTTATTGTGTGTTCGTTTACTTGGTCATTTTTACCACTTTTATTATATCTTTGCTTCGATTCCACTTGACGCGAACAGTTTTTACACAACCGACTGTCAATTAATTCCAGTTAACTGCAATGGACATACTTCAGCGTAATAGAGTCATTTGATCTCAGGTTAGCATTGATGGAGTCATATAAATAATTGAAACGGACTAATGTTAGTTCAGAGAGAGTCATTATTATTATTATTATTATTATTATTATTATTATTATTATTATTATTATTATTATTATTATTATTATTTTGTGTGCCTAAGTAGGTATACCGATTATCGTAGAAAATCTATAAGTTTTACGTCCCACGGTTATGGCGGCTAGGCTAAAGGAGACGGTGATGATGAGAAATCAAAAAAATGGTGGAATGAAGAAAGTGGGAGGAAACGGGATAATCCCGAGAAAATCCACGCATGCGGTGTTTGTCCACCACTAAGTTCACTTGGTACGAGCTGAGATCGAACCAGGAACCCCAGGCACCAAAAGTGAACGCTCTACTACTGAGGCACCGCGGCCCTAACAAAAGATCGTCTGAAGTGGACAGTTTTATGTAAAACCTCTTCACCTGATGGTAGAAGAGGACAAAATAAGTAAAGCAAAGTAAAGTAAAGTAATAATATGATGTATATTTAGTTCTATATTATGTAGGAAATGAAAGACGTACCCAAATTACCTATAGATGGGATTTAACGCAAATCATCGAATTAAATGATGGAAGTTTTAATAATAATAATAATAATAATAATAATAATAATAATAATAATAATAATAATAATAATAATAATAATAATAATAATAATAATAATAATAATAATAAATACAATAATTGTTTTCATAACGGAAATTAATTATGTTAATGCTGATACTCGGTCATGAAATTGAAATTATCTTGAGAAAAGAAGCGTAACGGAAGAAACAATAAAAAAAATTTGACTTAATACACAAACGAATTTTAAACTAGGAATAATGAGCTAGTGCACCGGATATATACGTGCCGAGTGCATGCATTTCTTTAGTATCTATCTATCTATATTATATATGCAATGAATAGAAGATTATTACGCAGGTATAGAGTGATTCATATATTTATTCATGTTATCACCTCTTCTCTTTATGCACCTAGTATGATTGGTGGTTTCACAAAAGCAAAATATTGAGACTTGTTGAGTAAGACATACATATATTGTATATACCACAGTCACATATTGTGTACAGGATAAATGCATTCGTATCAAAGAAAAAAAGTATACGTCTAGACACTGAATTATGTTTGTTAATATAAATTGGGCTTAATTCATGTCTAAACAAATACACGCACATTCAATATAAACACTTAGACATATATACTAAAACACGGAGCAAATTATAGGCTTATTTTACTACACAAGATTGAGAGACGTCTGTGTTTCATGAAACAGTATCATGCTATCAACCGAAAATAAAAAATTTCTAAGATAAATGAAAGCTTCAACTATCACTTATGAAACCGAATTTGATACAGTGATACCAAGACAGTGTTTTAAAAAAAGTGGATGGATATGTGAAAAAAATACATTTTTATCAATACTATAAAAGAATATTAATAAAAAATGTGGAACTTTACTTCGGAGAGTCCTGCTTGCTATACAAAATCTGAAATGCTGCTGCTGGAATGCTGTTCAGAGCCGGCACTAGTAGTAAGTCTACCAGAGTAGGCCCACGGGGGTCCACAGGGGTCCGGACACCCCAAAACTTCTTCATTTATTATACATTTGTATACTTTCTTAATAAAACTATACTTGTGTAGCAGTAATGATTGATGTAGCATGAAGATTTGATCTAACACTTCATCTGTACTATTACTCTTTTTATAAAAACAATCTAGTTCTGTCATTTTTCCTGAAAATAGAGGTGGAAATACTTTATAAAGGTAATCAAGAAAGTTCTGTGGCTTTTTGTACAGGTCTGTGTTCAATCGGCCTCACACCGTGAGTTGAATGCGAATGGAAATAAGGCGAAGATCAGTTGTTGGTGTGAGTATAGGATCTATCCAACATACTACCTGGTAGTGGCAGTTCAGTTATGTCGTGAACTTGCGTAAGGACAGAGTGAACATGGAACCTTCACAGAGCGCCATAAGAGCGTGTATGCTCTACGAGTTCAAACAAGGGTCAAACGCCTCTGCAGCGGGACGAAAGATATGCCAGGCCTCTGCTGAAAGTGTCGTAACTACGTGGACAGTGCAGCGGTGGTTTAACAAGTTTAAGGATGATAACAAAACAATAACAAAACAAAGCGGAAGACGCACCGCGTGCGGAAGACCAACACATGTACAAAATGAAGATCTTCAGGCAGCAATTGAGGCGAACAGTGGCCAGACATGTGAGGAACTGGGACTACAATTCAGTGTGAGTGTAAAAACCATTCGGCAGCACCTCCATCAACTTGGGAAGCACTACAAGTTCGGTTGATAGGTCCCACACGATTTAACTTCAGGTCAGAAGGCACCGCGAGCAGACACTTGTGTTTCTTTGCTGTCTCGTCTGAGGAAGGAGCCATTTTTGGACAAGGTGAGAAGTGGGTCCTGTACGAAGCTCCATGGCGCCGTCATCATTGGTTAGCATCTCATGAACCGGTTCCAAAACAGCCGAAACCAGCACTGCACCAGAAGAAGGTCCTTCTGTGTGTTTGGTGGACTGACCGCGGCATCATGCATCCCGAACTGTTACCAGAGTATCAATGCAACTATGTACTGTCAGCAGTTGAGCCGTGTTCAAGAAAAACTCAAAAATCTGGAGCCAGCACTTCTGAATCGCAAAGGGGTCCTCCTGTTACAGGACAACGATAAGCCCCATGTGGTTAGGATGACCCGGGACACCATTCTACGCCTGGGATGGGAAACACTATTGCATACTCCCCGGACATTGCACCATCCGGTTATCACCTGTTCCATTCCTTAGAAAATCATCTTAGAGGACGCCAGTTCAAATCACTAGTAGAGGTGCAAAATGCACTTGATACCTTCTTCGCTTCACGGCCCACCAAGTAATGCCGCAATGGAATCAGTGGCCTTCCAGAACGTTGTCAGAAGGTCGTCGATGCTGATAGTTACTATTTTTGATCTTTCAGATACGTATTAGGTGCCATATCGATGTTCGAAGATAGTGGGTGAAAAAGTGACAGTACTTTTTTGGTTACCTTTATGCAATTACTTACCGTCTTTCGGGTGTAAAATAATACCTGTTCAATAGTAGCTTGTTTATTGGATCCCCCAAACCTTGGACCCCTCCCAACAAAAAATTCTGGGTGCAAACCTGTAGTATTGCATAAGGACACAAAACGAAAATTCCAAATTCGGGCCTTGTATGCCCCAACTTCCTCATTCCCGTACATTAACGAGAGTTCGATTTTGAAGACCTTGCCTATTCAACACTGGCGGCCAATTGTTCTTTCGAGACCATTGCTAACCTGCCTTATACAATGTATACATTCTACGTGTTGTCCAATTTTCCATTTGAGTCAGTGCGTACCTGGGATACAACTCAAGTACTGGCTCGAATCACGCTTTTGAACAATAGATGTAGACAAGAAATTCTCAATCCAGAGATCCCGACTCCTAGAGGGTCGTGAGAAAAATATAATTAGGATTGTGAGCAGAGGTGAAAAAAAATAACATAATTAGGATCTGGTAGCGCAAAATGTTTGTTTTTAAATATTATTATTAATTTCTTATTTTGATAAACATATTTTTATATTCATACTTATTGCCAAATAGACATTACAGTAAAACATGTTAAAGATATTTTAACCTAATAAAGAATTTTAAAAATGGAATAATAAAAAAAGACTGGTGGGAAACTGTATGTTGAAATACAAGAAAAATACAGATACAGCAAGGTAACCAGACGTCCCGATTTAGCCGGGACAGTCCCTTATTTTCAACCGTTGTCCCGTTTTTATCTGATTCTCAAACGGGACGCCTAAATGTCCCGTTCTTAAGCGAAAATGACCCAGATGTCCCGTAATTATTATTCAAAATATAAATGGTCAATTCAAATTCTACGCTCTTTCGTACTGACACTCATTGGGAAGCTTCAGCCGTGCCTAGAACTTCTGAATGTTCAAATGGGAATTGAGTATTCTGTGGTTCAAGTGTAAATTGAGTTGGAATTTTGAGTGTTCAAGTAGTTAAAAGTAGTGTTGGGTTGTGCTTAACTTAGAAACACTGTGTTATCATTCTTACTTATGTATTTTGTAAATTGAAAACACTGCTGAGTCCGAAAATGCAATGTTGAAGTCAATCCCCCCCCCCCCTTTCACCTGCGCCGATTCGTATGCGTCCCGTTTTTGAAAGTAAAAGTTCTGGTCACCTTGAGATGCAGCAAACACTGCATATTAACCTATATATGCAACACGACGCATATTAAAATACTATTTAAAATACAAGGCTATACAGATAAACAATAATAAGTGCTAAGCAGCAAAAATGAAAACACTTATTGCAAACCGGAAATTACAAGGAAGGTTCGGAAACTAAGGTTACAAGGCCGATATTTCTGGAGTTTCATCTGTTATAGAGGAATGGGGAATATTTTTGATCTTCCAAGTACGTCTTAGGTGACATATCGATGTTCAAAGGTGGTGGGTGAAAAAGCGATAGAATTTTTTTGGTTACCTTTATGCAATTATTTATTGTATTTTCGGGTGTAAAATAATACCTGTTCAATACTACATAGATGTATTAGCTTAGCTTCTTGTATTGTATCCCCCTAACCTTGGACTCCTCCCAACAAAATATTCTGGGTACGTATCTGTATTATTGCATAAGGACGCAAAACAAAAATTCCAAATTCGGGCCTTGTATGTCCCTGTCCCCCACTTCCTCGCCCCCGTACATTTAACGAGAGTTCGATTTTGATAGACCTTGCCTATTCAACACTGGCGGCCAATTGTTCTTTCGAGACCATTGTTAACCTGCCTTATACAATGTATACATTCTACGTGTTGTCCAATTTTCCATTTGAGTCAGTGCGTACCTGGGATACAAACTCAAGTACTGGCTCGAATCACGCTTTTGAACAATAGATGTAGACAAGAAATTCTCAATCCGGAGATCCCGACTCCTAGAGGGTCGTGAGAACAATAAATATAATTAGGATCTGGTAGAGGAAAATGTTAGATTTTAAATATTATTATTAATTTCTTATTTTGATAAACATATTTTTATATTCATACTTATTGTCAAATATACTTTACAGTAAAACATATTAAACGATATTTTAAACTATTAAAGAATTTTTAAAAAAATGAATACAAAAAGAATGAGACTGGTGAGAAACTGTATATTGCAATACAAGAAAAATACAAATTCAACAAATACTGCATATTAAAATACTATTCAAAATACAAGGCTACACAGATAAATAATTATAAGTGCTAAACAGCAACAATGAAGAAAACTTATTGCAAACCGGAAATTACAAGGGAGGTTCGGAAACTAAGGTTACAAGGCCGATATTTCTGGAGTTTCGTCTGCTGTAGGGGAATGGGGAATGGGGGATGTAATTCTAATATATAGCGTTGGCAACTATGCAAAGTTTCAGCCACTCGCCACCTACGGCGCTAGTTGTAGGTAAATACAAATGGTGACTCGTTTGGAAAACTGGTCTCGCGAAGAAATCCGCTCAGTTGTTCGATTTCTGTGGGCGAAACATGTAACCGCGGCTGAAATTCACCAGTAGCTGGTAGAGGCCTGTGGAGAGACTGTAATGTCTTGTCAGCATGTCGCAGAATGATGTCGAAAGTTTGCGACTGGTAGAGAAATCGTCAGCAACAAGGAACGCAGTGGCCGACTCAGCACGACATCAACTTAACAGATTTGAACATAACTCGCGCGAATTAGCTGATTCAGGACAGCAGTTGGATCATGTTACGAAATTTGATAGTGAAGAGGCCGTCGTTTCGCTTCAGACAAGGAGGTGAAACACTTCGTGATGCAAGGAAAGGATTTTTTACCAGGAGGGAATCTTCAAACTCATCCTACGATGCGACAACTGCCTCAACCGATATGGAGACTGTGTACTATCTGTTGATTGTATTGGTTGTTGAGATAATATATACACGTTTCATTGTCGGCTTTTGTAACCTTACTTTCTGATCACTCCTTATACTTATGGAGGCAGTGATGCCAACCTGTGGGAAAAATCCCATATTGTGGGAGTTTTTGACCATATTTTCTCGGAAAGGGATAATAAGCAGCATATATGGGATTTTTCGAGAAGATCGAAATTTACGGCTTATTCATTTAGATATTGTAAAAAGTGACTAACACAAAGAAATTTAATTTTTAATATTATAGCATAGTTTTAATTAGTATAACGTGAGAACTTCAGATGTAAAATGGGATTTTTTGCCTCTCGACATGGGATTTCATATTTTTTCAGGTTGGCATCACTGTATGGAGGTCCGTGGCGAGACGATGTGATAACAGGGGCATTGTGTTATGAAATAGGTTGAAAAATGCTGGTCTTGACTCTTATAACATCAAGAAAGAACGTTGACCTCCAATTATTGAATAATCAATGAGAACCAATTTTGTACACATCTGGTTGAAAATGTCATTCTTACTCAGTGGGCTTTGTGTTCCTACCCACCAATGACCTTTAAAAAAGTAAAGCATTCTAGCTGTAAAGCTTAAAGTGATACTGGTGGATGAAGATTGATTTTTGTTTCTTTTTGGTATGGTTTAAAAATACTTATTTTCCAGAAGAGGTCGTTGCATTATGGGTACTTATACAAAACGTTTTCTTTTTTTTCTTTTTAATATAAAAGCAAGCCACCATTCTTTAAAGAAACGACAACAATAAAGACAGGTCAACAATATTGTGATTGATGCTCGTTTTGCCCTGCTTTCGTCATCATCTTCCATTGTTCTCTTCAATTTCGCTTCCACGTGCAGGGATTTTTTTTTTCAAAGCTGACCACGAAATTACGTTTCCATTTTTCTCTCTTCTTTATACCGTTGAGAAAAATTGTGATTTGTCAGTGTCCAGCGTTCAACATAAAATAATAGATGCTCTAAAAGAAATTCCAGCGGTGAGGAACTTTCAACCACAAAAGATGTTCCTGCTACTCGCAACAATGGTTGATACTGATTTTTTTTTTCTTTCTTAAAAAGAGTAATATGTTTGTAACACTATCTGTAATATACCTCTTTTTGAAATATATATTCATAAAAGTAGTAATTATTAATTTTATGTAGGCAATTATTGTTGCTGGTTAAAGTCGATTGGCGGATCTAGCCCGGGGACGGAGGGACCTAGCCCCCCGAGTTTTTTAAGTGACAGAAATAATTTAATCTCTCTCTCTCTCTCTCTTTTACACACACACACACACACACACACACACATACACACTCTTGTTATTCGGCCTGTTCTTGTGTCTCGGTCTTGAGCCAGCCCCATACATTGCGAATAATAATCTTCGTTCTACTGTAGCTGTTTTTAGACCTAAGTTATTACTGTTGGTGGAGAGAGTTGGATGCTTCCATATTCTAAATCTACCTTAAAAAAAAAAAAAAAAAAAGATTATGTAATGTTAAGCGCAACTGTAACTATCTCTTTCATCAAATTGTCTGCATATATCCTACGTACATAGGAGATACAAGACCACGATAACATAACATCTGATTTTGAGATTAGTTTAAAACCTGTTGATGGATTTCTTAACTCAATACCCACATTTTCTGAAAGAAACAAGTAGGAAGTAATTTGAAAACTAGACGTGTTTCGTGCTGGCGCCGTTAAGAGAAAATATCTGCATTGAACATCTGGCGTTCTAAGAAAATTTCGCGAAGCACACAGACTGTGCATCATTTTCTGAGGCAAGATGTACCAGATACAAGTAGACGACGAAGTCCCTTAGCAACAAGTCGACTAGATGCTCCTGTCAGTTTTGCCAGTTAAAAAGAAAGAAAAAATGAATTTGCAACATAAAACATTTGGTCCATTCCATAAATGTTACTGAGGAAAGACTGCACAAAATTCTAACTATGACGCTCATTACAATTAGTTATGTGAATTCATGGTAGGCATGGTAAGATCACGGGCCTTACTTCTCTTCGGGTTAGATTCTCGGTGGGGAAAATTTTCAGTGTTTACTCACCAAAGCACGACAGTTGAGGATCTACTTTAATTAAAGTAATTATACCCAATTTTCGTCTACAGAACTAAAAATAACAGTAATAGAGCAAATGGGTGATGTCGTTCAATTAGAGTTGCAGCTTAATTATTTATTTATTCAGTCTAGTATGGGAAACTTTATCACGACCTTACAGGTGACCTGCGTCAACGCAGCCGACAATTCGTCGCATCATGGATTGCCGTCCGTACCCGCTCCGATCGTCCATCTTGCATCCCAAAGCAAATGCATAGCAGGCACATAGCCAAGGGGTGGGTCCGGACCCCCCCCCCCTTCGAGACCAGAAATAAAAATTTAAGGAAGGACGAAACAAAAAGAAACAAGAAATAGGAAGAATCAGCATTAAAAATAAAGATAAAAATAAAAATATTTTTTTATCATCGCTTCCCTGTAGTATCAAACATGTTATTTCAGAAACGGTTTTCTACTGCTCCTTTAACCTGTCATTTGGAACAGACAGTAATTGACGGAATAATGAAAACAAAAAGTTATGTGGAAAGCAAGTCCTGTTAACATTTGATTCAACAGAGAAAGGGACGCAGATATAAAATATTTTACAAGACATTATTGTATACGTACTTTTTTTTTTAAAAAAAATAGTTAAGGTCATAATGAAAGGAAAATTGTTATATTTGGATGAACAGAAGAAGGGACGTAGATATTGTAAATTTTTTAAAAATATTTTTATAAATATACTTTTATTCGAGATTTCTTCATAGTTTGTTACTAAAATACTTACTAACATGCATGGGCGCCGATCCTGGGGGCCGAGTGGGCCCGGCCCCCCAAAGGTCATGTGGGCCCCCTTGTTGTATTTATGGATATACAATATATTGGCATAATTTGAATGCAATTTGTCTTAAAATCCTCATATATGCCTTTTGCATCTGAATGGACCCCCCAAATTTACAGAGAAATCGGCGCCTTTGCAAAAATGTCCTAATTTTAAAGTCTTAACAAACCAATATATGTTGCTAGTAAAATAGTTTAAATTGATCAAGCCCCTGGCGTGATAACCACAATATTTCATATCAACCCGCCCCATCACGAAATTCTGACTAAACGAACCAATATATGTTACCAGTAAAATAGTTTAGAATAATCAAACTCTAGTGTGATAACCACAGTATTTCATGTCTCGGACCCCCCCCCCCCTATTACGAAATCCTGGCTACGTGCCTGTGCATAGATATGTTGTTCAGATGTCGGGCGATCAGGAACTGGTTTGGCAAATACGATACTTTTCAGGTGTCCCCCACAAGTAAAAGTCGAGGGGGTTTAGGTCAGGTGACTGGGCGGAAAATTGAACAGGATCTCCCATCCAATCCATCTGCAAGGAAAAATTGTTCAGAGATTGCCGAACGGTACAACGAAAGTGAGCTGGATCACCGTCATGCATCATCCACATGTCCCGTCGTACTGTCCCGTCGACGGACACAACTTCAAGTTCAATACGCAGAATGTTCTGAAGAAAATCCAGATACGTCTGTCCGTCGAGGTGCTGTGGAAGAAATAACGGCCCAAGTAGGTGGTCCCCAATAATCCCCACCCAAACATTGACGCTGAACCTTTCCTGATGGGACAATTCAAGGGGGTTCTTTGTATCAGGGGCGGCTTTAGGATTTTAATTCTAATTAGGCCCGCCTATGGATACATATGCACATTAATTAATGACAGTAGAAAATTACTTTAACAGTAGTGGTTGATGCTATTTGTTAAATAATTATCCACCATTATTATAAATTGTGGAAAAATACAATGTTTACTCTTTATTGTATCTTACAACGGTTATCGTTGTCGTTGTATTGTCATTATCGTTGTTGTCAATCTGTACCTATTTCATGAAAAGGATCAGAGGCGTCATAGCTGAGCAGCTATGCGAAAAGGAAGATAAAAAGAAATGTCTTGAGGTTGCTAGGTAAAAATAATAATAATAGATATGTGTGAAGAAAGTAAGAAGCGTTAGCAGGCTATGTGATCTGTGGTAAGAAGTAAGTAACGATTATTGAATGTAATGTGGTGAGACTTTTTTTGGAAATAAAAATGATAAAATCTAGTTACCCTCGAAAAGGATTGTGTTAAATTGCTAGAATAATAATTCTTCTGATTACTTTTTATACGTACTTATTGACTTGTCTTAATATGTTTATAAGCATATTTCATTATATCTTTTTGGTGCAATGTAACCCGGGACCCTGTACAAATCTTGAAGTAAAGTAAAGATAGGGTCTTAATTTTTATAAAAAGGGACGTATGAATATTGAATGTACTTTTCTGCGTAGTGGGAGAAAAATTATGTCAGTCAACTATGACTAATATACAAGGTGAAGATATGTCCGTAATTGGTAATTCAGAAGAATCTATGTCTGAAATAGTAAATACTAAGCAGATCTTAGATATGATTCGACAATTAAGTCAATCCATGCAATCGAGGGATGACAACTTGATACAACAAATTAATGATGTTGCTGTGAAAGTTAATCAACAGATGTCTAACGATATTGCACTAAAAGTTGATGAAATTAAACAAAATACAAATCAACAAATACAGCAAATTTCTCAGGAAATTGATGAGAAATTAGATGAAAAATTTCAACAATTTGCTGATAAATCGTCACAAGATATCAATACTTTGAAAAGATCTATAGAAGTTTTGGAATCCGCTATAACTCAACAAGCAACCCAAATGAAAGACACGTCTTCTGAAATTAATAATCATAGTCTACAAATAGAAGTTTTGGAGTCTGTTACTACACAACAAGCGACTCAAATAAAGGACAATATATCTAAAATTCACAACCATAGTCTTTTGATACAGGATATGCAGGAGGAAATCAGATTGATGCAACAAAGGCTAAGTAACAGGAGTAATGCCTCAGTTCCTTCCAATAACGAGGAGACGCTTCATCAACAGGAAATCCCAATCATCGAGCGTGATTCGACATCTCCTTCAGTTTATTCGTCTGAAGATAATATAGTACAAAATACAAACGAAACGGTCGGAGTGAGACCAAGAAGGCGCATACATGAAAGGAGACGGGATCCTCAAATGTCAGAAGTACGGTATGTTAAACGGCAACGGAAACGAGATATTGGAGAGTCTAAGGATTGTTTTAAAGTAAGTGAAATCAAGGCGATGACCAAATTCAGTGGGAAATATAATGAAATGATGGCCAGCTCTTTCTTAAAACGATTTGAAGATGAGTGTAATCTAATGGGAATCGACCAATCTAAATATCTGAACTTATTGCCCCATGTTTTACTTCCACCGTGTTACACTTGGTACGAAGACGTACGTAATAGAATAAGTAATTATATAGATTTCAAAAGAGCTTTACTTGCAAATTATGAGAATGATTTTATGCTCGCAAATAGAGACGCGGTGATTAGAAATCGACCTTATAACTCCCAGATTGATAGATCCGTAACAGACTTTGTAGTGAATACATATAACGAATTGAAAAATATAAATCCGTTACAGCCCGAATCTAGAATTAAAGCTTCTATTCGTATTTTACTACCGTTCAAGTTACAGCAGGTTTTATCAACTCAATGCGTTAATTTCAACCATTTGATCATGCTAGTCCAAAATTTTGAGAACCAATTTCAGGTACTGAATTGCAATAGTAATAATAATAAAAATCGTGGACCAGGGAACTACAATCGTAACCAAAGTAATCCAAATCAGTTAGCAATTAGAAATGTAAATATGAGAAATGAAAAAACAGATGGTGCTCAATTTAACAGGAGATCTAATAGCGCCAATGCAACTCAAACTCAGTCTAGAAACAGTGGTACTCGATTTTATAATAATAGACGAAATTTTATGGCCAGGCAAATTGTTGGAATAGTGCAAATAATAATAATAATGTAAGCCATAGATCTAATTTCTTTCGTAATGCCAGAGAGAATAGAAATGATCAGAGTGGTGATAGAGTAGAACATACGCCTGAACAATATCGAGAAAATAATCAGGATTGCGGTGTACAATGTACGATACTAGAATCTTTTGACGCTCACAATTTAAACTAATATCAGCTGATGTGGTTGAGGTTGAGTCCACATCAGCCAATAACATTTATGATTATCCTTTTTGAATGTTTCTAATAAATCATCTATAAACAATAGTGAAAACAGAAAAAGTTTGGATGCATTAAATAAGCGTTGTAAGTACCAATATATACCCATTGTAAATTATTGTTGGATGAATGACGATGATATCGATGATACATTCACTTGTGATACTGATTTTGTATTTTTGAAATCGTTTTGTACATCAAGAATACCTGTAAAAATTAACGGTGTTCCCTTAAATGTATTAATAGATACGGGGGCAAATGTATCCCTGTTATCATATTCTTTCTGGTGTATAATTGCTAAAGACTATTCTGATCCATAGTTGCATAAGTTAGAAAATGTAATATTAGTTTATCATACTGGCAAGCACAAAAAGAGAGTGATGGGAAAAACTCAAATCGCTTTATCTCTACAAGAACTGGATATTCCTATACGAATTTTAGTCGTGAATGAATTGAATGAAAATTTATTAATTGGTTTGGATTTTATAACACAATTCCGTGCAATTTTAAATTTTGATAAGAAGACTTTTACATTGCCTGGGATACCGGATAATATCGTTCAAAAATTAATTTCTAATACGGAAGATGTCGAGTCACAATGTGCTTTGGTTAATAACCTAACTATTGATGGTAATGATGTATATCCTTTTGACAAGTATGTTCAAGAAATTATAAATGGTGCAGGAATTAAAGATGAAGGTTTGATAACTCAATTCATTTATGTTTCGCGTAAACACCGGAAGGTATTTTCTAAACGCCCGGGTTGTTGTAAAGATTTGACGTCCTCAGTTGAAGTAGAAAGCAATAGTCCGATAGTCACAAAACCATATATAATTCCTTATAGATTCAGGGATAATGTAAGAGCAAATTTTGGATATGTTACGTGATGAAATAATTAGTCCATCGCAAAGTATCCATTTAAACGCAATAGATGTAGTACCAAAAAAGGATGGACGTCTCAGAGTAGTAATGGATTTGAGAAAATTGAACTCTCGTATAAAACTACAGCAGGTTAGGTATCCACCTATGGAAGAAATATTAAGTACATTACAAGGTAACATTATTTTTGGAAATCTGGATCTGGTAATGGCGTACAATCAAATTTTATTAGATAAAGAATCTCGGCCTTATACAGCGTTTTCTTTCGAGGGACACCTTTATGAATATAATAGAGTGGTTTTTGGATTGGTTAATGGAAGCGCTGCACTAGCTTCCTGTTTAAATAAAGTACTTGGTCAAGATCTTAGAAGCAATGTAATTGTATATGCTGATATACTAATTATGGGAAAGGATCCAAATGATTATTTAAAATATCTTGATATTGTATTGGATCGTTTAGAGAAATCAGGCTTTACTATAAATTTAGAAAAGTCACAATTTTTCAAGAAATCTATAGAGTTTTTGGGTTATCAAATTGATGCATCAGGATTATGTTTTGGTGAAGCAAAAATCCAAGCTATTAAAGATTTACCTCCGCCCACTAATGTTAAGCAGACCCGACCAATATTAGGACTATTTAATTGGTTCAGAAAGTCTATACCTCGGTTTGCAGAAATTGCACAGCCGTTGTTTTCAATTATAAAAAAGGGTATCCCTTAGCAGTGGGGAATGATACAAGAAAGAAGTTTCAATAAACTAAAGGACTGTGATGCAAAATATTCATTTGAATCACCCTAATTATGATGTTCCATTTTTTGAAAAAATGTGACGGTTCCTTGTCTGGAATTTCAGGAATTTTGTGGTAACCAAATCCCACAATCGAAGAGCCGGCAGTCATACATTGTGTTAGTAGGACCCTCAAGAAAGCTGAGAAAAGTTATACTACAACAGAAATTGAAGTTTTGGCTGTGCGTTTTTCTATTCAAAAATTTGCACCATATATAAGTGGATGTCATTTTACAGTAATCACAGATCACAGTTCCTTGCGTTATTTACGAAGTATTAAAGGGTATAACAGCAGGTTACTAAGGTGGTCGTTAGAACTTCAATCCTTTGATTTCGATATAAAACATATTAAGGGTATAAACAATGGTCCAGTGGACAATTTGTCGAGAATATTCACAGGGGAAGAACAGCGTGTTTTGACTATTAATGTATTTAAAATTCTTCAGGATGAAATTGCTCATGTCACTGTTGAACATTTGATGAAACATCAAAGAGATCATGAAGAATACATTAAAATTATTGATCATTTAACGTCGTGACTTCTGAATGTAACTGTCCTAAATGTGGAATTCTTTGTTCGAGTTGTCAAATGGGATATTATTAATTAAAGACTTTAAATTTAAAAATCGAAAGAAAATTTGTGTACCTCCTATGTTAGTACCACGAATTTTAAAGGCTTATCATGATGATTTTGGACATTTTGGTTATATAAAGGTTTTAAATTTAATCAGTAAATCCTTCTATTGGAAATCGCTTAGGACAAATGTTAAGGCATATATAAATGATTGCGAAGAATGTATGCGTATTAAGCATAACTATAAAGTCATCAATAAGCCAATGCTATCAATAATGCACGATAAACCTCATTCTTTTCTTTCTATCGATTTATATGGGCCCTTACCCAGAGCATCAACTGGCGAAATTTATTTATTTACAGTAATAGATGTCTTTTCTCAATATATAGTGGCCTATCCTTTACGTAAAGCAACGTCTACAGCTATAGTGCACCGTATTTTAAACGTATATATACCACATTGTGGACCAGTGGAGCGTGTTTTATGTGATAATGGATCTCAATTCTGAAGTGACAAGTTTGTGCAATCAATGAATAGTGCAGGTATTAAAGTGCATTTTGTCACTCCTTATCATCCGAGTAGCTCGGTGGTAGAAAATGTTCATCGTAATTTTGGCATGCTGTTTCGACATTTATGTAAAGACAAATATTTCAATTGGATAAAATATATCAAGCAAATTACCTACTTCCTAAATTATTCTATTTCTGATACGTTAGGAGTAGCTCCAGCGAATATTCACAATGGATCGGATACATTATATTCCATTGAACATCAGTTTAATGTAAGGTTAATGGATTCCGAGAATATGGACCCTTCAATACTTGTGAGTATGGTTCAGGTGCGTCGCTTGCAAAAAATTCAGCGACGAAATAAAAGGATTGAAATACAACAGGAGGGTAAATACAAAGTTAATGTTAATGATCTTGTGTTTGTGAAACTTCATCCTCAAAGTATTGTCAATTTGAAGAAGATTTATAAGTTTTGCGATGTTTATGAAGGTCCGTATATATGTGTTAAACAAGTAAATCCTAAAGTGTTTGAATTGATAGATGTTAAAACGGGCAAATCCATTGGACTACGCAATATTGATGAATTGAAAGTATGGCATCCTTCTGAAATCACTAAGAACAAATGGTTAACTCTTGCAAAATCCCTAATTACTCCTGAAATTCTTGTTAATTTGAATTTAAATGATGTTCGTTAATCCATCTTTATATGTACGCGTTTGAGGAATGCTTGAACTTGATACCGTATGAAATGATTGTATAGTATATATGTTGTCTTAATTATTTTTTGTTGTTGTTGTTAATTTATTTTCCCATTGTAATGACTTTCAATGTTATGTTTATCTTCATTTATTTTATATGGTCAAGACAACGGTTATCGTTGTCGTTGTATTGTCATTATCGTTGTTGTCAATCTGTACCTGTTTCATGAAAAGGATCAGAGGCGTCATAGCTGAGCAGCTATGCGAAAAGGAAGATAAAAAGAAATGTCTTGAGGTTGCTAGGTAAAAATAATAATAATAGATATGTGTGAAAAAAGTAAGAGATATCTTAGGGCTTTGAGGAGGTAATGGCGTCGTTAGTGATATGTGTTTAGATTCTACGTGGAAGTGAAGTGAAGTGAACACGCTTACAGTTTGGTTACAAGTGTTGTATTTAGTGTTGTGTTCTTTTTGTGTTCTATATTCCTCTTAATTTGTTTTTTTCTGTGTATATTGTGTTCTTTTGCTGGGTGTTCTACTGTTTGTGGGTTTCTCCTTAAAACCCCAGCATGGCTGATGATACTAATTTGACTTTATTGCCTCTCCGACCTTCGGATACTCTAGAAGTTAACATGGACACTGATACTAATTCAGTTGGTACTAATTCAGTTGCTCCTGAGTCCAACCCTCCTTGCACTTTTTCTACGGTTCAAGAAAACACTTCTGTAATTGATAACCAACGCCAAAAAGCACCTACTGCTACCTATCGCAATAAAGATACTAATTTTACACAGTTAGAAAAAAACAAATACCAATCTACCCATTTGGCCCCATATTATGTTTTTCTCAAATCGACTATTGATGATATTGGAAAAAAACATGTTATGGCTATCAGTAGAAAATTATATCTTGCTGATATTCCCGGTATTGACTCCATTACACCACTTGGCCGTAATTTAATTGAACTTCAACTCCGTTCTGGTGCCGAAGTTAATACTTTCCTGGACCACCCTCTTCTCACTCAAAATCAGTGGGATGCTTATATTCCGAATCACCTCTTATATTCTACTGGAGTTGTACGGGATGTAGATATTGATGTTACAATGGACGACTTACTTACTGATGTCTCTTGTGACGTACAGGTCACGTCAGCTCGGAGAATTTATCGTAGAGATACTAACAATGAACTTCAACCCACTAAAACTGTCATTCTTACTTTTAATTCCCAACTTCTCCCTGAGGATATTAAACTTTACTATGTTCGCCGCACTGCTTCCCCATACATTCCAACGATCCGTCAATGCCTACAGGGTTGTTATAAATACGGACATCTTAAACGCAATTGTCGTTTAAATAAACTTCTATGCAAAAATTGTGAGGCTCCACACGATTTAGACACGTGCACAAACCCCCTCAAATGTCTTAATTGTGGCCAAGCTCATTCGGCGGATAGTCCAGACTGCCCGGAGCGCACCCGCCAGAAGAAAATAATGGAACTTATGGCCCTCAATCGACTCTCTTTTAACGAGGTCTGTAACCTTATTGCCAAACCATCGGACAAATTGCCTCCCTATCAATTTTCAGCCGGTGTACACTCTCCTAACCATAGTACTTCTTCTGTCTTACCGTCAACATCATCTTCATCTTATGCCGGTGTTGTATCTTCTATTTCTACATCCAAGTTTACTCCCCCTCCTACCACAGTCCCTGAATCACCTCCGGGGAAGAAACGACGCAATATGCCTGGACCTTCTTCCCCTCATCTACGGAATCAACCTGCACCTCGTATAGATACTCCTCCTCGTCGGAAGTCTTTCACCTCCTCTCCCACATCTTCAGCAGACCGTTTGACAGCTCCACCTGCTTTCCAGGATGCATCCAAACTTTTCAAACGAAAGATTGTACGACCAATATCTGATCACTCTTCTGCCTTACCTGGTAGGACTTTGTCTCTTTCTCGTGGTCAGCAGTCATCTTCTCCGTCATTGCCGGCTTGAACTCAACCTTTCACTCTCAGCACAGGCTTCCAGGATCTCTCCACTCGCTCTCCCCAGAAATATAAGGAGATACTTCGAAAATGTTTATCCATCTTTTTTGGTGGCCCTCTGGCAAACAAATATGATGCTCATCTTGAACCTTTATTATCCACTCTTTATACTTCACTTGACATCCACTAAAATGGCACAGCAGCTTCTTCGACGACTTACTGTCCTCCAATGGAACTGCCAGGGTGTCTACGGTAAAATTCATCATCTCTATCACCTAATTAATATTTTTCTCCTGATCTCATTTTACTACAAGAAACCTGGTGTAAACCTACCTTTCCCCTACAACTCAAGAATTACAGTGTCATGAATCACTTTCGCCATGATCGCTATGGAGGCATTGCGACTTGTGTCAAACATGGTCTCCCTCATAAACCTTTTTCCATTCAGTTCTCTCCCAATTTCCCTCACATCCAAATGCTTGGAGTCCCGGTGGATACTATTCACTTTGTTAACATTTACATATCACCATCGATTCATCCCGATCTCGCCTTTTGGGCAGAGTTTTTTCAAACCAATCCACATGTTGATTACATAGGTGGCGACCTTAATGTTCATAGTACCGTCTGGGGCAGCAATCGCACTGATGTAGCTGGGAAAACCTTCCTTACAGCCTTAGCAAGTTCTCCGTATCTTTTTCTCAATAATGGATCTCCTACCAGAATTTCCGTTACTGGTAATAGCGCTCCTGGCCTAACGTTATCCCGCATCCGATATTATATCGACACAGAATGGCATACTTACTTCACTCCTTGTGATAGTGATCACTTACCGATACTTTTCACTACTCACCCCCTTCTCCCTTTTCAGGGTTGTTCTCCCTCCTCTGCTTCCGCATTCAATTCCAAATTACAACATATCGCCACAAACCTGAATTGGACTCATTACTCTCACAATCTTGCCGATCAGTTTTCTCTTTTGGCTCCTGACGCATTTCTTCTTCTGGATCACAGCTATTTTCACTTATTAAAACTATCTTCTATTAAAAGTATTAAAACTAACTTCTTCATTATTCAAACAGGCCTCTTCTTCTTCTGCTAGCCGCCCCGCTTTGTCTCGCCCTATTTCTCATAGAAAACCTATATGGTGGACGCCTGCTTGCCAGCAAAGCATTAATCTCAGCCAACAAGCCTTTCGCCTTTTCCTCCACCATACCTCTCGGGCCAACTTCCTTACTTACAGCTCTAGCAAAGCCCGTGCTAGACGGATTATTAACATCACTAAGCGTCAGAGTTGGCAGGACTTTTGTACTTCTCTTTCTACTCGTTCACCCACTCGCCAGCTTTGGAACTTTTGGAAACACTACACTAAAAGAGAGTCCCAACAGCACTTCCCTCTTCGCTTTCAGGATTTACGTTGGGTTGAACCGTTCCATCACTCTTTTTCACCGCCTGCTATCAATAATGACCGCCTCCTTCTTCAACAGCAACTCTTTAGTAATCCCGATCCTTTCCTTGAATGTGACTTCTCCCTTTGTGAATTGGAAACTGTTCTCAACAGCATTAAGAAATCTACTGCTCCAGGAATCGATGGCCTAACTTACAATCATTATAAACACCTACCACCCTCTGGTCTCACTCTGTTGCTTCGATACTTTAATCACATATGGAATACTAGCTGTATTCCTTCGGCGTGGAAAAAGGTGTTAATTGTACCAGTACCAAAATCCAAAAGTTCTGTTGGCTCCGCAGAGAACTTTCGTCCCATAGCACTGCTCCCCTGTGCGTACAAAATTTTCGAACACTTAATCCTTAATCGTCTAACCTGGTTTATTGAACATCACCAACTTCTTCCCCACAATATGACTTGTTTTAGGAAGAATGTGTCCACATATTGCTCTTGCCTCGGTTGTCCTTGATATTTATCATGCTTTTTATACTAAACGATATCTTTTGGCGATTAGCATCGATATAAAGCACGCTTATGACTCCGTTATTTTGGACCTCCTCATTCATAAACTTCACAACCTTCGTATCCCTGGCAAGATAATACGCATTGTTCATAACACCTTAATCAACAGGAAAATCTATATAAAAATTGGGCATTCTTATAACGTTAGCCGCACGACCTCTTTGGGACTCCTCCAGGGTAGTAAATTGAGTCCGCTTCTATTCAACCTTTACATTCGTGACTTCGTCACTCAATGTACAGCTCCAGTACGCATAGTCAGTTTTGCAGATGATTTGTGTTTTCGATTATTAACGCCTACCCTGGACGCTGGTTGAGAGATGCTGGAACATACTCTTCAGATTTTTATTTCTTGGTCCTCTCAACATGGCCTAGACATTAATTGGAAAAAGACGAAATTTATAATCTTCACTCGCCGGAAACATCTTCCTCCCACCTTCCTTCGTATCAGTGATATCCAGCTTCCCAACGAATCTGCGATCAAATATCTAGGCTTACTTCTTGACAGAAGATTAATTTGGAAAGCTCATCTCACTTATTTAACCCAGAAGGTGGATCACTTCATTCGCTTGTTTCGTTGCCTCTCTGCCAAAAAGTGGGGTCTTCACCCTTTCAGTCTTATGACTATTTTAAAACAGTGTGTTGTCGCCAAATTTCTGTATGGTGGCATTTTCTACTCCACTAACATACGATATTTTTATACGAAGCTGACCCGAATAGTCTATGAGTTGGCGAAACTCATTTTTTCCCAGCCTCGATTCTGCCCTAAACAAGCCCTCCTTGAAGAGTCCCAATCTGTACCGCTTACTGTACAATTACCCCGGTTAGCTGGTAAATTTATCTCAGCACGATTTGGTCCTACACATTCCTTACCAATCGAGACACTACAACACTTAGACCACCTCTTCAGTACGTCTCGTCCACCTCACTTGAATACTCGCCCCTGGATTTTACAAGCCTACTTTGATCTTAATCATTTAAAGTCATATATTCACATTGTCCCACTTCTTCCTTGTTATTCTTGGCAGTACAGTACAAATCTTATCACAATTCCAGCTATTCTCCCTACTTATCCGGTCATTCCTGACCCAGTGCTCCAATCCAACGTCTACCACCATATTTGGACAGATTGTCTGCAATCTCTTCATGCTGACACTGTGTTCATCTACACAGACGCCTCTAAATATCCCGACTTGCCTGTGGGAGCAGCAGTTTTTATTCCTGCTAGCAATCTTACGATGCAATACAAATTGCCTGCTTCCTGCTCGATTTTTGATGGCGAAGCGTTTGCTATTCGCCAAGCACTCCTATATGTCAAACGCCACAACATCTCATCTTCTTGTATTTGTACGGACTCACTTAGTGTGCTTCAGTCGCTCTCCGGTATTCACTGGAATGCTAAAGCTACTTGGCTAATTCTCAATATTAAACATCTTTATCACAGTCTTCTGGCTACAGACCACATAGTTCACTTTCGATTCATGCGCTCTCACGTGGGATTGGAACATGGCGATACTATAGACCTGTCTGCGAAACGCGCATGTACTGATGGCAAGGCTTGTTTTATCAAACTACCTTATCAAAGCTACTACTACCTCTTAGACAGACAATACAATCTCCCTTTGACACGATGGCAACAGGAGAACCGACGTGGTGCTGGCCAATTATACTGGGCAATTGTTGGTCCTCACCACCGCAAACCCAGGGAATTCATTTCGCCGAAATCGCCACTTACTATCGCATTGTGTTTGGAACTGCTCTTACTCCCAGCAAGCTCTTTCAGATTCGTAAGAAAGACACTTACCACTGTTGGTGCGACAAAGGCATAGGCACCCTTAATCATCTTCTGTTCACTTGTGATCTTTTGCATCAACGCCGACATTCCTTTCTGCAGCAGCTGACTTTCTATCTCGGCTTGGGTCCTTTTTCCTATGAGTACATCTTCGCAACATACAACTGGTTTGCCATCAGAATACTCGTTAACTTTCTTCTCTCTAACGGTATTGTTCTCTAACTTTCTCTAAATTTCTCCTTCCATTTCATTTCCATATAAATTTCTCACCTCTAACTTACGTACTTGGTTTTCTTCTTTGCACGATTTACGAAAGATTTCTCTGTTCAATCTTCCATTTTCTTCTCTCTTTATGGCAGAAATCCCTGCCCAGTCGTAAATATTTGACAGAATCTTATGAAGGATTATTTACCCAATTGTACATTTTGCATGATCACTATGGACGAATTATCTACCTAGCCGTTAATTTTTTCTCTCAGATCTTGACTGTTTTCCAGCACTCTCGAAAGTTACAGCTTGTTGCAGACAATTACCTGTCGTCCGAAATAATTCGTTTTCCATATTGGGCTCGCAACAATTAACTTTCATTCAGTTTAGCTATTTGACCACTTGTGGCCTATTTAGGCTTCCGCCTGAGGCACCCCCTATCACTGATAATAGTGTGCAAGAAAGAAAGAAAGTAAGAAGCGTTAGGCTATGTGATCTGTGGTAAGAAGTAAGTAACGATTATTGAATGTAATGTGGTGAGACTTCTTTTGGAAATAAAAATGATAAAATCTAGTTACCCTCGAAAAGGATTGTGTTAAATTGCTAGAATAATAATTCTTCTGATTACTGTTTATACGTACTTATTGACTTGTCTTATTATGTTTATAAGCATATTTCATAATCTTCTAGCGTTTATATAGTTTTCAAAATTTTTGGTTAGGCCCGTGCTTACCTGGCCTACCTGCTAAAGCCGTCACTGCTTTGTATCTCACAGATGACAGTTGTGTAGATTAATTATGCCAGTCTTACCAAAAGTTGCCTCATTTGTGAAGAGATTCGAGAAAAGGAACACAACAGTAGTGGTGGGAGTGTGCAAAAATCACCGACGAAACCTTTCTCTGGGAGGGAAATCTCAACGCGATAATGCCTACACACATTGCAGGTGATAGGGATAATAGTGGTTATCGTGAAGAATAATCAACACAGTCTTTTGGCTGATATTATACTGGAGGGCCACGTCCCTAGAGCTTTCACTGGGATTATTCGTAATGTCTTGTAGCACACATCCGTCGAGGTCTGGTGTATGAATATAATACGGATGTCCTCCACGTTTACCCGTTCCATCAAAAGAGCCTGTTTCACATAAACACCGAAAAATGGCACCAAACGTCTTGTGCGTCGGTTGCTATCAGTGAGGATACTTGTCCTGGTAAATTCGTGTTGCTGTCCGACCATTGCCTTCTTCTTGGCCATAAAAGACTATCATTTCTCCCTGTTCTCGATATGAGTAATGGACCATTTTAACTGCACAACACAACACACGTTCACTCACGAGTCACTCTAGTACAGCACTATCGCGAAACAACACTGGATGTGTAGTGACTGAAGTGCTAGGTTGTGTGCATGTAGCGCTTTGTTCTGGCAGGAAAACTCGAAAAACTTCTGTTTTTAATTGGAGTTTAACGTCAATTTATTGGAAGCTATGACATATGGCCAGGATGGGATGGACTAGAATGTGAGGACAGAAGCGGCCACGGCCGTATTATGAGGTACAATCCTGACATTCGCCTTGCGTGACTGAGAATAAAAGTTAAACCAGATGTCATGATAGGGGTCCACCAGAATTTGCATCCAGGACTTTGTTAATGTTAAGGCAGCGTTGTATTACAGAGCCACGAACGTTCACAGCTATGCATTCTTCAGTTCTAGTTCAGTTCGGAGCTAAGTCCCCTTGTGTGACTTCCCTGGCATTAGTTTCGTTGAAGATTTTGTTTGTGTTATTTCCTGTGTGCAATGCATTATAGGCGTCCTTTCTAAACACTGTATGGTAGTGGTTTCGTGTATTTGGCTCGACTTTTGCGAGCACATTGACTGAGTATTTGACTTTAGTCATTATTCTTATTCTTATTATTAAAGTTTATTCTTCTTATTATTGTTGTCTTATCTCCTTGCCTCCCGCCTTACGGTCATTCCAACGAATTACTTTTCGTTGTTTCCGCCGCAGGTTTTCCATGAATGTATCCACTGCGCCAAGGCCTAGGCCGCTACCTGACACCATCTATTCTCGGAACGTTGTACTGGTTGAGAAACGTTATTCCTTCATACGTTTGGCCAGCACAGCTGATCAGGGGTTGTACATTACGCATTTCCGATTCTGCCATTCTGACAATTGTCACGGTTTTCCTCAGTTTCACCAGGACTATGCCGGAATGACGACCAGTATGATGTCTAATTCGGTTCTTAACTTGGCGTATTTATGCAACCTCGTATAGTCCTGGAGGTTGCATATCCACCATCTTGCAACTTCTTTAGATATGGCTGTACCATTAACGAATACCGTGTTCTCTACGCACCCCGTTTCGTTTAACCAATGTGGAACACTTCTTTCCTTCGCAGCATGTCCGGGAATCCTTCCGTCCCCTTGGGGAATCTCGTGCGCACGAATTGCAGCGTTTCAAATATGCATTTTGGAATAGAGTAGATGTGACTTCCTAAGCGATGTTTTTAACCGCACTCTACGACAGAGGAAAGTACCCAAATTTCGCCCACTTTTTTCTATTTTCTATAGCATTTATACTTAAAGTTATCAAAAACAAATAAATATTACTACATATTCTACGCACTATTACCTAAAAACTCATTGCACCTTAAAATTAATCTGCGCAGTCTACATGAAGAAAATATTTATTTTATTATTAATGCAAAATTTGCCATTTTGAAAATGGGCTCCAAATTTCGCCCAGTACATATCTTTCCATGTGCTTAAATTTTGACAACAAACTAAACAAACAGTTTAAAGGAAACCGTTCAAAGTTAAGAACACAAATCATTCTACACATAAAAATAAAATATTAATGAACCACATACATAACTATCTACTTTTTTTTTTCAAGAAGAGAAAGGCCAACTTTGGAGAATGCAGATTTATTTCGTTCATAGCACAATTTCTTGAAAAACTAATTCCTAGTTACCAAGACAAGTATCACAAGTAAAAAATGCGATGTTTGGCTCCTTGGGCAGCGCATGTCTCATGGAACTAAGTGTGGCATTTTGTGCACGCAACCAACTTTTTACCTTTTCTATCCCATGTTTTTCTTTCTGTTTCCGTCTGAAAGGAAACGGGAGTACATTGTGACTTAACTGTAAAGTTTTACTTCCAACAAGGTCTTACAATTAGTGCTCTCAAACGGGTCGGGTCAGGTCAGCTCGGGTCGGGTCAGTCGGGTCAGCTCGGGTCGGGTCACTCGGGTCGGGTTGTCGGGTCGGGTTGTCGGGTCGGGTCAGTCGGGTCAGCTCGGGTCGGGTTGTCGGGTCGGGTTATTCGGGTCGGGTTGTCGGGTCGGGTCAATCGGGTCAACTCGGGTCGGGTTATCGGGTCGGGTCACTCGGGTCGGGTTATCGGGTCGGGTCAGTCGGGTCGGGTTGTCGGGTCAGTCGGGTCGGGTTGTCGGGTCGGGTCAGTCGGGTCAGTTTACTTTGGTCAACTAATTTTAGGTTGAGCTTAAACTCGGCTGGAGTCGAAAACTGCTGTTTTACACGACCTGCGTAATTAAAAATAGCAATTTTCAATTGATTTTATAGAAGCCATAAATGTATTTTGAACACTTGCAGCTAGTGTTTTTATGGTAAATGCTTATTTTTGTACTTGTGTGTACTTTAATTTTTAAATGTGGAAGATTGATTTTACCAATCGACTGTAATATTAACATCTACGCCAATATGGAGTCTGGATTTAGAACAAAACTAGAAGTTGTTTAAGCAAGGCAAAAAGAAAGATTGGATATGGACGACCAAGCCCAAGCAGGGCAGCGGTAGCTCAGTGGTAGAGAATTCATCTCTGGTGCATGGTGTCCATGGTTCGATCCCAGCTTGTGTTAAGTAGGCTTTGTGGTGGAGAAACGCCGTGTAGTGGGTTTTCTCGGGGTTCTCCTGTTTCCTCCCACTTTCTTCATTCCACCATTTCATTCATTTCTCATGGTCACCATATCCCTTAGCCTCGAAGCAGAATCGAGGGACCTTAAACTCAGGGGTGTAGCTAAGGGGGGGCCATCGGGTCCAGGCCCCCCAAATGGTTTCCTGCCCCCCCCCCAAATGACCAGCTTTAAAAACATCATAGTAAAATTATCTCGCTTCCTTCATTTAAAAGTAACAAAATTATTGACAATAATATACGGTAAAATAGTATGGAGAAATATTGTTTTTCCATACCGATCGAAAAATAGGATACATTTTTGTGACAGCAGATTACACAATTTACTGCGATTTATATTTGACAGTTTAAAGACAAACATTTTAACAAGATATTATAAATACAGTTATAAAACAAAGGTACTAAACTGATTTGTAAGTACATTATATTTTTATATGCTTTAACAAGTATTTTAAAAGACAGAGAATGGAAAATTTGGTGAGAAACAATGTTTTTATTCAGTTTGGATTTCATTCGCTCTCTTTTATTTCTACTCAGTGTAATAAAATAATTGTTTTTTTTTTAGTCACGAATAATAAATAAATATTTTTGTCAGGAAACTATAAAGAAATTAAGTGAAATTTAAAGAAAATCAATCTTGTGTACATAGGTTCTGTATACAAGGTCTTAAATTTAAATAAAAAGGTAATCAAGAAAAGTTTTGTTGCTTTTTCACCCACCACCTTCGAACATCGATACGTCACCTAACCTGGAAGATCAAAAATAGTCCCCATCAACATCGACGACCTTCTGAAAACGTTCCTGAAGGCCATGGAATTCATCGCGGTAGAAGTTGGTGGGCCGTGAAACGAAGAAGGTATCAGGTGCATTTTGGACTTTTACTAGGGATTTGAATTGGCGGCCTCTAAGGTGATTGTCCAAAGAATGGAACAGGTAATAATCAGACGGTGCAATACCCGGGGAATATAGTGGTTGCAATATTGTTTCCCATCCAAGGCGGAGAATGGTGTCCTGAGTCATCCTAGACACGTGGGACTTAGCGTTGTCCCGTAAACGAGGACACATTTGCAATTCAGAAGTGATGGCTCCAGAGTTTTGAGTTTTTGTTGAGCACAGCTCAACTGCTGACACTACACAGTTGCATTGATACTCTGACCAGCTGATAGCAGTTCCCGATGCACGATGCACCAAACACACAGAAGGACCTTCTTCTGGTACAGTGCTGGTTTCGGCTGTTTTGAAATCGGTTCATGGGATGCTAACCAATGATGACGGTGCCGTGGAGCTTCGTATAGGACCCACTTTTTATCACATGTCGACGCCCTGTCCAGAAATGGCTCCGAAACAGTAAATAAACCCATGCAGCTGCCGCGTTGCCTTCTGGCCCGGAGTCAAAACATGTGAGACCCAACTTGTAGTGCTTCCCAACTTAATGGATGTGCTGCCGAATGGTTTCTCCACACACTGAATTGTAGTCCCAGTTCCTCTTTGTACGTACATGTGTTGGTCTTCTGGCATGTGGTGTTTTCGGGTGTTTGGTCATCGTCCTTAAACTTGTTAAACCATCGCTGCACTGTGCGCGTCGTCACGACACCCTCAACAAAGGCTTGGCATATTTTCTGTCCCGCTACAGCGGCGTTTGACCTCCATTTGAACTCGTTCAGCATACATGCTCTTATGACGCTCTGTGGATGTCCCATGTTCCCTTTGTCTTTACGCAAGTTCATTGTGTATCTGAATTGCCACAACCAGGTAGTATGTTGGATATACCCACACCAACAACTGACGTTCGCCTTATCTCCACTCGCATTCAACTCACAGTGTGAGGTCCAATTGAACACAGACCTCCACGAAAAGGGACAGAACTTTCTGGTTATTTCTATAGTTATGCACAAAAGTATAGCGTTTGGTCCCGGGCAGTAGTTCTTGATTAAGCATAATAAAAACTATCTTGAATATAATTTATGGATAATAATAATAATAATAATAATAATAATAGTAATAATAAATAAGATAAAATAGTGTTTTTAGTTTTCCAGAAGGAAACCAAAATTTTCCTTTCTTTTAGGCCTGAAAAACAGTAGCAGCAACACATTTTTTGCTTTGTACATTGTAGCTGCCCCCCCTCAAAAACGACGGGCCCTTCCTACACGAACCTGCTGGCTACACCCCTGCTTAAAGTGAATATTTCATTTTATTTCACCAAGCCCAAGGACATCGATACAAGAACAAGATAAAAATTGGATATGCAAGACGAATTGCATAGTAATCTTGCTCTTGGCCTTGTTTTGGTAATCACCAAGTAGCGATGAGCGTATTTTCTAGCTTTCCGTATAGTATGAAATACCATAATCAAAATCACACTTGGTCTTCATTTGTACCGATGAGGTGAGCATTCTTGGCTCTTGTATAGCATGAAAGATCACCAAGACTACGAAATGCAGGACCAAGACTTGACTGCAAGACAAAGAATAAGACGCAGTATTGATGACCAAGACCTAGGGAGCGAATTGTTTGAATTTCATTTGTTGGGCTGAAAGTGATGAAATATAATTAGTACTTTATAATTAAATATCAACCTGTATTTTTAAATTCATATTATGTATCTTCTTACGTGCAACTATATATACTGTAAAATACGTTTTAATTACCGAGAAAGAAAAATCAAAGTGGTACGGGTCCCGGAATCATAAGAACCTATTTTGGAATGAAAGTTGAAGGGTTGGAAAAAATCACAGGTGTTCTCCTGTTTCCTCAACCCTTATCATTGTAGTTAAACTATTTCCTTTTGTCTCCGCCAAGAGACTCTTGCTACTGCCTTCCGAGAAGACGCCCTGCCGTCCCAGCAGGTGAGAACACTGACCTTGAAGAAAAATTTCGTCACATAGAACTAAAGAAAAAAATAAAATAAAAATAAATAAATAAATAAAATAAAAATAAAAATAAATTTCTCCCACGTCGGACATTGGTATCAGTTATAGAAAGAAATAACCAAACCTCAAAAGTGCCAAATATTCATTAAGATGCATATACAAATCCCCGCTTGATCTAGCTAGTGGTTAACGTGTAAGACTTCGGTACACGTGGTCCGGGTTCAATTCCCAATGGGAGTGCATTTTGGTGTTCACCCAGTGTTGTGACCATAGTGCTCGCAAACGGATCGGTTCGGGTCAGGTCAACTCGGGTCGGGTTGTCGGGTCGGGTCAGTCGTGTCAGCTCGGGTCTGGTTATCGGGTCGGATTATCGGGTCGGGTCAGTCGGGTCAGGTCGGGTCGGGTTGTCGGGTCGGGTTATTCGGGTCGGGTTATCGGGTCGGGTCAATCGGATCAACTCGGGTCGGGTTATCGGGTCGGGTCATTCGGGTCGGGTTATCGGGTCGGGTCAGTCGGGTCGGGTCAGTCAATTCGGGTCACGGGTCGGGTCGGGTCGGTCTTCAACCCGACCCGACCCGACCCGTTGAGAGCACTACTTACAATAGTGTGAAATGTAAAAAGGTGAAAAAGTAATGATCTCACCCGACAACTTGATATTCACGCTGTCGGGGCTGCCGCAATAGTCGAACGAAAAGAGATAAAATTGTAATATGAAGAAATAAAGTACAGAGGATCCTCCTCTTGATCCCCATTGCAAAATAATTCAAAAAGTTAATTTCGTCTTACATTTTATTATCAATTTTTTGATACCAACGTACACTTATCACGTTCTACACAAACTGGTGTCCCATTATTGCCCTATGCGAAATTAGGATCTACCAAGTGGACGAAATAAAGGTTTCTTCTACATGGTAATGATCAACTTCCAAAGCGCGGCTTCACACTTCTTTCCAGCCGAAGTATAACTGAATATTATATTTCAATTGTCATTAATTAGAAACATGAACTTGAAATACAAATCAAACATACCTTCAACTGCAAGTTTCACAAGGAGAGAACTCCTGTGAAAAATTTCAGATGGCTAAAATTATTCGATTTGTCACTGTGTGTTTACCACGCACGCCACGCTATTGACTTTTTCACAGATTACTGTTCTACGGAGCAGATACTCAACAGAGTTGTCAACTAATAATAACTAAAATATCCTGGTGGGCGAAATTACGCTACTGGGTTAAATTTGGATACTTTCCTCTATATTGTTTTTGAAGTTCTTGTTCTTCTTGTTCCCAAGCTTTTGACACACTGTTACCCTCAACGGGACGGAATTTCCCCTATATATATATATATATATATATATATATATATATATATATATATATATATATATATATATATATATATATATTGAGAGACTTTGATCCCCGAGTTTGTATATTAACAATTACCTGCGAGAAAACTCCCGGACCTCCACTCGACTGACATGTGAGAGGTATTCCAAATCCCCGGAATATCCGTCCCCCGTAGCAGACAATCCCTAAATCCGCCCATGATCAAAACACGACATTTATATGCTTTAAGGGAAGAAGACACTCACACATATAACAAAGAAAACATTAAATACAGCACATAAAATACAAACTAGATGAACTTCTTTGATGACACCTCATTTTAAAAACTAAAGGTAGGAATAAGATAAAAATATCGGCATTGTTAATTTAGAAATTATTTCTACATATGATATAAAATTCTTTTTACATGCAAAGCTATTCGCCAATTACTGTATATAAAAATGGATTTATTAAAGGTATTTAACATCTACTCTCCAGTGTCAGTATGTTTTCATCACTCAAAAACCGGAGGTGATATGACATACCACCCCATACCGTCTGACTTCACCTACTATATATATATAGGTTTTCTCGGGGTTCTCCCGTTTCCTCCCACTTTCTTCACTGCACCATTTCATTCATCTCTCATCATCACCGTCTCCTTTAGCCTAAGCGGCATAAGCGTGGGACGTAAAACTCAAAAATTTCATTTCATTTTCATCATTTCGGAGTTAGATTCCATTAATGCTCCAGGGTATGTTGGATAGGGTTGGCGACAGGGTGACTCGAACCATGTAAGATGAATGACATTTTCTAGAAACGAAAAATAATAGATCAAGAACTGAAAGATGGTGTACGTTCTATATCCGCTTTCACTTAATGGAATCTGGGAACAAAATAACTACTATGTTCATTTACCCGAGCTTCATCTGACATTTCTTTCACGAGTTATGATCCTTTTCAAACTGCTACGACCAAGAAAGAGATGAATTTTTGCTGGCGACGTAACTATAGTAAGTTTTCTCGGGCTATCAACCAGGTGAAGGTACTGACATACGATGTTTCGAATGCAGACATTCATTCATCTTCAGGGATTGTAATAAGATTACTCAGGCATTACAATTCCTGAAGATGAATACAATGTCTGCATTCGAAACATCGTATGTCAATACATTCACCTAGCTGATAGCCCGAAAAGACTTACTATAATGTTATGACCGGAAGTATAACTCCGAGATAATTCATTTGAGCGTCAATGTTGGTACTTCTTTACATGTTTTTGTGTGATGATTGGTTTCAAAAAGTTCTTTGCTATTGTTTTCAAACACCCTGTAGAATTCTGAACAGTGGCATTTATTTAAAATAGTAAAAAATATCACGAATGTATTAAAATATACAACTGCAAGTAAAAGCTGTAGGTTAACATTTTTAAGCTGTGCTTAAAATATATATATATAAGTAGAAAATAAAGTTGTTTTGTTGGAGAAGCTTTAGAATCGGGATAATTAGTGCCCCGACGATCGGTTGACAAAATACAGAGTAAAAACCCGATGCCAATTGTGGATTTACAGGACTATTTCTAGGATCCTGCATATTGTAGCTATTGGGGGCGCGGTGGCTCAGTGGTAGAGCGTTCACCTCTGGTCTTGGGGTCCCGGGTTCGATCCCAGTCCCCGCCAAATGAACTTTGTGGTGGACAAACACCGTGCTCGTGGGTTTTCTCGGGGTTCTCCCGTTTCCTCCCACTTTCTTCATTCCACCATTTCACTCATCTCTCATTATCACCGTCTCCTTTAGCCTAACCGGCATAACCGTGGGACGTAAAACTTAAAGATTTCATTTCATTTTCATTTCATATTGTAGCTATTAAAAAAAAATAGTTTAGAAAGTACATACTACGATACTCCATCTATTTTGATACTAACATGAGTGTGTACACGAAGTTACTAAATCAAACAAAAGATGGCAGCATTATGTCTAATAAAATTTAATCATTCTGGCATGCACAAACAGAATTCACATCTACCATTGTCACACCCTTTTGTGATCTTAATTACTATACACACATTTCAAAACGAATAACACAACATCACTTTCATCGTTAGGCTTTAAATATTGGGGGGACATGCTACATTTCACATACGCAAGCTTTTGTTTTGTTGTTCTTGTTTAATTTGATAGAAGAAATTTAATGATTTGAAAACTGTTAATTGTGCGAATATGAGTTTTTTCTCTTTCAATCAAGGGAGTGGTTAATTTTGTTTAAACTTAATAGTACTATATAGTATTTCAATCAATAATTTACTCCTTTTTATTTTCGAAAGCAAGATTAAAATTAGTTTGTGGATTTATATACATTTACATCAGTAAGTACGCCAGAAATTTTTACTTGGGGGGGGGGCTCTCAGAATAGTGATATACATTTTTAAACAAACTCAAAGAAAACAGTATATTTTGTTACGCAACTATTAGCAAGAACGCAACTGGTTTCATGTTCCCCTCCTCCCTCGCAGCTTTCATTTATAGAGCTCAATCTGCTAAAAAAAAAAAACACTTTGTAATAGATTAATTTCTGTACATTGGTTTATTAAAATAAAATTTCATATTAACACGAATAGGAAACTAACAAGGAGAAGGCACACTTTGGTAAGTGAACTTCGGGGCCACTTTTTTGCGAGGTGGTAGTGCACATTTAAGGAGTTAACATTACAAACTGTGAGAGCGCAATGGGCAAAAATGACGGAGAAAAACCGTCTTAAAGTTTTCTACTCGACGCATATATCGTACGACGCGCAAACTTATCAAGTGACGGCGTGGTAGAGTGAGAAGAATCAGCGACTCAAGTGCAAGGGGTTTGATTCTCGTTCGAGTCAAACTTTTTTCTTGTTTTTTGCTTCAACCAATAAAGTAGGCATTTGTAACTATAAGTAAAATATTAATTCACCATATGTTTATTATGAATAAAACAATAGAAATTTTCAATCACTTGTAAATTCTTTTGATGTTCCATGTTAACTAGGAACAAACTTTAATCTTTTCCGTAAATATTATTGTTACTGCAGTGGTTATGTAAAAAATGTTCTTGAAGCTTCGTGTCTACATCTGTTGACAGTGTGAGAATTACAAGGGAAATGAGGGGGAAGTCTGCTTTGGTTATAGCAACATCCAGTATTAGCAAAGGGGATTTCCCCCTCAACTCCTTGTAAATCGCACACTGTCAACACATGTAGACACGAAGCGTCAAGAACATTTATTACACAACGACTGTCGTCAAGGGCGCCGATCATGGGGCCGGGGGGGCCCGTGCCCTCAAGCTCATGTGGGCCCCATGTATTTTATGAATATATATTTTCATATGTATTTTTTATTGTTACATGTATTGTTGTATGTATTTTTTATGAATGCCTCCCCAAATTTACAGAGAAATCGGCGCCGTTGACTGCCGTAACCATAATACAACTCGTGAATATATTAAATTTTCTTGCTAGCTAACATGGAACATTGAAAGATTTTACAAGTGATTTTAAAATTTGCATTGTTTTATTCATTATTAACATATGGTGAATTAATATTTTATTTATAGTTATGAATGGTTACTTTAATAGTTGAAGCAAAAAACAAAACAAGGATTGACTCGAACCCGGGACCCTTTGCATACGAGTTGCACACTTTACTCACTCTGCCACGTCGTCACTTCATAAATTTGCGCGTCGAACAGTATATGTGGCGAGTAGAAAACTTTTGAAGACGGGTTTTCTCCCTTATTTTTGCCCATTGTGCTCTCCCAGTTTGTAATATTAACTCTTTAAATGTGCATTTCCTCCTCGCAAGAAATGACCCTGAAGTTCACTTACCAACTTCGTATTAACACCAAGAGAAAGTCAAGTTCAAGTCCGTTATTTTCTCCTGCTAAATAACAAACCAATAAAAAAATGGCTCACCTGATCTTGAGTTATGATATTCCCCATCCCCATATTTGAGCAAGTTATACTCCACACTCAACAGAAATAACATTTTGTCTTAGTTTAAAGACTGTTTCTTGAAGAAAATACAGAAATATTTGGGCACTTTTGGGAGTAATTACATACACCGTATGAATTGATTACATACGAATTATTGTAATTATTTTGCAAAATTCTGCCATTATTTCAATTTATTCACCCCCAACAAGTTTTAGTGGGTGATTTGTACCCAAAATTTTAATTAGGAAAAATTCCCTCGTCCCATGCTGAAATCACATTAGTTTAGTAATTAATACTGTACATAGTTGCAATTCTGTTGTTAACGTTAATTCTTGTAATATTATTTGATTTCTTAATCTCCGCTCCTGCCTCTTCCTGGCTACGTTATAGGCTCTGAATATCTTTCGTAAGAAAATTATTCATTGATTTAATTGTTTACCAGAAATCAAGGTTTTCAATTTACAAATATTTTGTATCTTTCTTTTTTGGTTTTTTCAATGTAATTTTAATAGTCCGCTGAATGAATTTACGTGAATAAAAATATACTTTACAAAAAAATTAAGCTAACGACAAATGCGTTCCTGCATAACACTAGACAGTCTAAAATATATATAATTCTTACCTCGATCACTCTTTTCATTTCTAAAAACGTTATGACTACACCCTTCTAACTTTCGACCGTTGATACGCCACTTGCAGAGTAGCACTTACCAATGAATCTGGTATAGGCTTATTACTATATTGTCACATTTTTCCTTATTGAGGAGCAGGTAGGTGAATGACCGCTCAAGATGTTACCAATTTTAGTCATCTGCATCTGTCGGTCAATCTCTTTTCTCGGAAACTACCGCGAAGTCCAGGAGGGTAGGTATGAGCGGGTCTGTTTTGTCAATTGTTTTGATCGAAACACCGCCCGAAACAATGAGGTCATGTGGTTCTCGAAGTCGTACGTGAGAATGAGGTCGCTTCGTATTTTGAAGTGAAATAAATAAAGAATATTACCTTCTTTCCTAAACACTAAACCTTTTTAACTTGATGTAATAAATAACCTATATGATACTGATTGATACAATTGGATTTGGGGGAATCCAGGGGTGTGTGTAAAGAAATTTGAGGGGTTGTTAGGGGGATGCTGGGTGGTGTAGATTACTCCCTGATTTACATAAAACTCAGAACTATTATAACTTGACACTCAAAAATAAATAATGAAGTATTACAAAGGAGCAGCGTAACAAGACACTAATAAATGAGTTGGTATATCAGACTTTATAGATACGCACAGACAACAACAACTTTTATGATGAATTTCTGATAGGCATATGTCAGTTTCAAGCTTTAATACTGTAACTTACCCAAACCACTTAACATTCCAGAAGGAGTTAAACATTGATATGAGGCATGACTAAGGTTGACAACTCTGATAAAGGAAATTGATGATCCCTCCGTCACAAATTGTCTATGATATCATTATGATCATAGATATTCTTCCAGTATTGGCAAGTCACTTGCCACAATTGAGAAGCTTCAAAGCTAACCTGTTCGTTTTCAAATGCGATTTTTCTGTTTTGATATCGTCCATTAATTGTAGTCTCCTTCGTCCCCTCTCTCTCTTTTCTGCCACCATTCATACCCTCTAGTTCTACGTAGTACGTTCCTCATGATACAGTTACTTCTTAGTCAATGTTCCAATCAGTTTCTCTTTCTCTTCTTTTTAATATCCAAAATTGTTCTTTTCTTCCGCACCACTTCTAACACACTCATTCGTTTTCCACTTTACCAAGCTAATTTTATCCATTCTTCTCCACACCCACATTTTGAAAGCTTCGAGCCGTTTTTCATAATTTTTTAGTAATCTCCATGTTTATGACCCATATAGTACTTGTACAATACTCTACACGAAGCATTTTATGAGTTTTTTTTTTCAATTCTTTATTCAAGGTCCCACAAAATAGTATTTTCTTCCTCCTAAAGACTTAGGCCCCCCACAGTGTGAACCTAAGGCTTCCAAACTATTCGAATTCAATATTCAAACTTGAGGTAGTACGTCTATAACTACTGGTTGTGATAGAGTAATAAGATTAAAGATAGAACCTGCTTATCAGACGCTGAATCCATATTAAAAAGACATTAATCGCTATTCCTTATTCGTTTTGTTCTATGGCGATAGAAGTCGAAACCGGAAGTAGTTAATTTAAACTATTTCCAGCTTGAGTAGAGGGTTAAGAAAGGTGATAGAACTTACTCTTGAGAAGCTGAATCGATGAAAAATGTCTCGATGTCTCTTACATTATTTGCTTTATGGAAATCCACATTGGAAACGGAAATAGTAGTAAATTTGAACTACTTTTGGTTTTAGTGGAGTTTTATAAGTTGTGATTATATGCCCTTTTGGGTCTCTGAATCCTCTGCAGAAAACAAAATCTCTTACCGTTTTTATTTGATACAAATCAGTACTGAAACCCATTAATAATAGTAAGTTTAAACCACTTCCGGTTTGATAGAGTATTATGGGTTTTGATTCTATTCTGAAGATCCTATATTGATTGCAGAAAAATCACTTGTTGGTATCTACTACCATTTTTGTTCTATAGCGATAAGTTTTGAAAAAGGAAATGGCTAATTTGAACCACTTCTTGGTTGAGTGTATGGTTAACGTAAAGGGTTGAATCTATTCATGAGACAATTAATAAATTTAAAAAAAAAATCTCGATATCTGTTACCATTTTTATTTATGAAAATCAGCATTTAGTCGAAGTAGTAGTGAATTTGAATTATTTCCGGTGTTGGTGAAGTGATGGATTGTGATTATGTGCTCTCTTGGAATCTTGAATCATTACAAAAAAACAGCATCTCGATATGTCTTACCATTTTTGTTCTATGGAAATCAGTAGTAATAGATTTGAACTACTTCCGGTCATGGTGGAAGTCTAAACTAGATTGGAAGTCTAAAAAACTGGAGCACATCGGTTCCAGATCTGTCTATCAGTGACGGAGTGGGTCACGGGCCACTGGGTCTTCGATCATTTAGGTCAAGACTTTTGTCCGGGTTAATGGGTCTGGGTATCGATTCTCAAACCTGGTCTGACCCAGGGAAGATCCGGTGACTTGGAAGCAGCGAATATATCAACTCTGCAGCATTATTCCAGAATTTCTTGGTAGATTAACGGCATCCACTATTCGAGGTCGAACAATCATTTGATTCCCGATGTGACATTTCTTAATCAAGATATCAAGTACGTAATCAAGATACTTACCACATTCAACTACAATGTAACAAAATTAAACCGGGTTCTAAGTTCGCTAATGAGATTTAGGTGATGGAAGTTAACAGAATGTAAGACGAATTACTGACGATCCTATCAGTGTTAAGTTTCGTTAAACCATAGAATTCAGAACTAGATATACAGAAAAACAAAATTGAGTATAGAATTTGAAAGTTTTTCCAAAAGTCAAAATTTTAAATATTTCCTTTTTCTTTTTTAATTTGATGCCCAATTTCTGCTACCTTTTCCAGATTGTCGGCCGGGGTGATCCGTCCTTGTCGGTCCCCCATCAGTATGCCATTGTAGCAAAGTGGTGCTAGGAATGCGTCATAGACATCCTTTGGTTCAATTAAGACCAAAACTAGCTGGAGTTCTTTCGCGTTAATTATAATTTCACCTGAAAAAGTATTAATGATCAAAGTATAACATAAACAAAACATAAGGTTAATTCTCCCAAAATTATGCCATAAAAGAATATATAACACAGTCACATATAAATCTAATACGAACATTTTTTCTAATATATATCAAGTAATAATTTTAGGTGTACACTACGTCAGAAAGTTTTGCTTTTATGCAGTGCTATTTTCTCAATTTCTCGAAAGTAGTAGTAGATTTCTATCTCTTCTGGTTTTAGATAGATAGATAGATAGATAGATAGATAGATAGATAGATAGATAGATAGATAGATAGATATAGATGTAGATGTAGATATATACGTGTAGATATAGATATGTAAACTGCTTCTTGCTATCAATTACTGTTTTTACTGTATAGCGACTAACACTAAAAGCGAAAGTATTTGATTTCCGCCACGAAGAGAATAGATTTATAAAAAGTATTTAAATCTCTTACTTCCCCTTTGGATACGCATTTGGACGATTTTTGGCATGTATTTTTGTACCTCATTACCCACTTAGGGTACGCACTTTTATCGAAGTAGCGTGATAAAAATCAAGTTTGAGGTAGGTGCAAACAATGTTCCAAAATTCGTTTTAAAGTGATTTCTCCCTCAAATAACAGATTAACATTAATTTCAATATGGCGGGAAAAAGTAGAAAATTCTCTCCTTCCATCCTCCTAAAACAGTAACTTCTAAAAACCAGAGAGATTAAAGTGGGGATGAGATATACTTATTATTAGAACGCTTGATTGATTGAAGAAAACCGGTTCTTGCTATCTATTACCGTTTATATTTACAGCAATTAAAATTAAAACCGGAAATTAAAACCAGATTCACTTGAGGTAGAATATATTCTTGGGGGATGGTGGCTCAGTGGTAGAGCGCCTCTGTCTCGTTCGTGATGTTCCTAGTTGATCGCAGCTCCCACCAAATGAGCTTTGTGGTGGACACTGTGTGCGTAAGTTTTCTCACCGTTCTCCCGTATGATGCTCCAACTTGCGTCATTTAACAATTATCATCCATGTCATCATCGTGCCTCTTAGCATCGACGGATAACACTGGAATGTTAAACTAATATACAGGGTGTTTCAAAACAACATCGACAACGCTTGGATAGTGATTCCTGGCACCAAGATAAGACAAAAAGTAACAGACCAACCTGGGTGCACAGATCCGTCATTTCGGAGTTATAGGCTGCCGAAAACGTAAAAAAATTAACTTTAAAAGTCCATAGCTCCAACCAAAACCATGGGATTTACTGTAGTCGGGTCAAGATTTCACATATGAACTTATATGTGCAATATCCAAACATACATGTTTCAGAATCTTAATTAAGGTACTTACGCAACATTTTTTATGGATTGAGTTTGGCTACGGACATATAGTTTTAAGTACTCGCCAATTACTTCTATAAAGATTGTGGAAGTACCGCAGGATTCTGAAACATGGGTATTTGGATAGGACACATACTAGTTCCTAAGTGAAGTCTTGACCTGACTACGGTAAGTCCTGTAGTATTGGAGCTATGAACCTTTAAAGTTCATTTTTTCATGTTTTCGGCAGCCTGTAACTTCGAAAGGAAGCATTTGCGCATTTACGTTGATCTATACTTTTTGTCTTACCTTGGTGTCACGAATCAACTCCCAAACGTTGTCGGTATCAAAAGAGCGAAGATTGTACTGGTATCTATTTTTATACCGCTAAATCAATTCTATAAAACCGTTTTCTTACTATTTTTTGATCATTTTTGCTCTATGAAGCTAATGAAACTGGAAGTTATAGTGGATTCTATCACTTTTGGTGTTAGTAGATAGTTACGGATAGAGATTAAATGTATGCTTGAGATACTTAATCGATTCCATTTAGAGATGCGCACGAGACGAGTCGAGACAGGATTTTCCTGACAAAGTTCGAGTCGAGACACGGCTCTTCCAATAGAGAAATATACATCTTTCGAGTCGAGACATCACTTTTACAGCACATTTTCGAGACGAGACAGTCACAAATCTTGTCTCGTGCGCATCCCTAATTCCATTAAACCGCTTCTTGTTCTCTATTACATTTTTGTTATCTGGTGATCAACTTAAAAACAGGAAGATGTTGATTTCTACCACTTCCGGTTTTAATATTATCTCGACCAACGAACTCGATTCCTAACTCTCGACCCTCTACATCCTGGTCAAAATTAATGGTGATCCATCAAGTAGCTCTTGAGATATATTTATCTCCAGGACGGCCGGATGGACACACAAAATTAATAAAGGAGTTTTTGTAAACCAAACTCGTTAATAATGAAACTTACTCTGTGGGTAATAGAACCCGGAGAAAACGGGTGAACCGTTTGAAATGAATTTTGAAATATAACTATCGCCTAGCTCGAACTGGATCTTTATTATTACGTCAATTTAATTAAAATGCGCGTCCTAAAGAGGAGGTGAAGTGTTGTAATTCAAGCGAGAAATTGAGTATCTCGCAAGGCAAACATAATTTAGGAAGATGAAACTTAGTATATCATCTTCTTATTACAAATAAGCATACACATGTCCCAGCGGTTTTGGAAGTCCCTGTTTTAAGGGAATGGAATGGAAGGAAACAGGTGCGCACCCAGAATTTTTTGTTGAGAGGGGTCCAAGGTTGCAAGCCGCTACGTCTATGTAGTATTAAACCGGCATTATTTTGTATCTGAAAAGACGATAAGTAATTGTAAAATACTTCCACCTGTATTTTCAGGGAAACAATGATAGAACTACATTGTCTTTATAAGAGAAAGAGTACAGATGAAACATAAGATCAAATTTTCATGCTACAGCAATCATTTGCCTGTTAAACAAGTATAGTTTTATTGACGAAGTGTACAAATATATGTTCAGCTAGAAAGTTTGGGAGGGGGAGATCCGGACCCGGTGGTCCTCCCTGGGTGCCCCAATTTTTCCGTCACGTGGAAATCAAGTTATCAATTGTTTTGGATCGCATGACTGCAAAACGACTGACTCATTGAAAATGAATTTTTGGAACATAGTTGCTACCTACTTCAAACTGTATTTTTCATCATGTCGGTTTGATTTTAAAGGACGTATTCTAAGTAGGTAGAGAGCTTTAAAAATATCCCAAAAATGTATGTATCCTACGGGTTTTTATCAATACGCTTTCATTGAAATGAATGTCCTAAGGAGAGAGGTTCAAAATACTTTCCTTAAGAGTCTTCATCCCGGCGAAATTAAAATACCGCTAATTTTACAGTAATTATGTGATATCTTCAAATAGACAAAAGATAATCGAAATGTGGAACAAGAGCGCCCTAGACAATATTATTTTACATGAGAAACCGTTATCACGACTCACTTATCTGCTTTCGATTTCGAACCATTTTGAAAATCGGCATTTATTTTCGCGTTTCTGAACAGCTGAAAACGGAAAGCTACTAGGTGACTTGTGATAACGGTACCTCACGCAAAATATTATTGTCTAGGGCGCTCTTGTTCCATATTTCAATTATCTTTTATCTATTTGAAAATATCACATAATTACTGTAAAATTGGCGGTATTTTAATTTCGCCTGGATGAAGACTCTTAAACGTATTCTTAAGGTGACAAACTTTATACTTTTCTTGACCACAAACGTACAAACCTAGCATTTTAATATATAGATTCATTCTATTACTAGAACTCTAGCATGATTCAAATCAAGGATCACTACTATTTTCCTTGCGCGATTGTAAGATTCTTTTGTGATTACATACACGAATGTTTTACTTAGTCCATGCTATGTCATGTGTGAGTAACATACATTGTCAATGAATACCTGTTATTTCTTGGAATGTGTCCCTTTTCACCGTCTCTGATAACACTTACATCTAGAATTAAGTTGTGTCAGCAAAGGTAATATGTTTGAGCATATGTATGTCTGTTTACCTTGACTCATTCATAGACACCTCACACGTTTTACATGCCATATGATTTGTTTTTGTTTTGTTTGATATAAGCCATTTGAGCGTAGTTAGCATTAAAACTACGTCCTAAGTCATTTGGCATTCTAAAAACTAATCTGTTCCCCGTATATACTTACTAATGGGTTAGCATTACTGTGTTTCGTGTCGTATGAAGGAACCATATTACATCTTCCAGGTTTCAGATCATATTTGGATGCTGCTTGGGAATTTGATATTTTGCATACGCACGCACACGCACACACGTGCAGTAAAACAAAGAAGACCTTTGAAGAGTATAGAAACCATAGTTTTAAACAAGAATTTGACTCCGCTTCTAGTTTGACTATTATCTGGACCAAGTATTACTTTATTTTTAATACGTTTCTTCCTTTGTTATATTAGTTAACAATCAGTGGCGTAACTAAAGGCTTGGAGGCCCCCCCCCCCCGCAGACAGCGTGAAGTGGGACCCCTTCTCTACGTTCCACTTCATGATTTAAAAGCCTTCTGATGGCTGGGAGCCCCCCGCAACGCGGGGTCTACGGGGCCTTTATCTACACCCCTATTAACAATAAATGTTACAATGTTTATAGTACTCGCGCCGAGTCGTGAAGCTTGGGCTCTAAACCAATCATAGAAATATTTTGCTTGAGCTCCAACACATCGGAAAACTTCGGTACAATTCGTGAAGCCGCTTCCCGAGCGCACACTTGCAGAAACGTCAAACAGCTGGAATTCACGAACAATGTTGCCAAACTTTGAAGACATAGTAAATGAGTATATAAAAAAGCATTTAAAATTACCAATAGTAACACTGCACAACAATAACCACTGTAACAGTTATACATCGGGACAGCTTTAAAGGGCTCTTTCCCCAACCACTGCTTCTTTTCACCCCCCACAACCCTCGGTTAGTTCTTGCGAGCGTGTAAGCTGTCACTGCTCTCAGTGTTGCCGTACCTCCGATCCACTTGTGTAGTTAAAAGTCCGGCAAAATAAGGAGAAAGCTTTCTTTCCTATTTTCAGTTAACAACAAAAATTAAAAAAAAAAAAATTTCAACTAGGAAACAGGAAAGAAGGAAAAGGAATCGAGACAACATTGGTTTTTAGCCAGAAGGGATCATAAATCTCTACCACGTGTCGCGAAGACTAGTTAGCGGAAGGTTTAGAGGGGTGGACAGGGGTTTCAGAATTCTTGGAAAAAGAGCCCTCTCTTTCTGTCCCAATGTATAGTCTAAAATGGTAACAGTAGCACAAATAGTAACAACGAAAATATAACGCAACAAAAAAGAATTAACAAAACGGAACTTGGCGTTAATCCGACAACACTGTACTCTCGGGAGATGCCTTCCGTGTAGCACGAGAGAAGACACTGACAAAATTTGATGGATGAGGGTTGACGACCGGAACACACCCTCGCGTTCTATTGGGTGGTGAAATCTGTAGATCTAGGTCAAGCTTCACGACTCGCCGCGAATACTATAGTTGCACTAAACTGTTTTCTCCTTAATTTTGAGCTACCAAGGTGGCTCAGTGGTAGGTTGTTTATTTCTTGTGCGAGAGATACCGGGTTCAATTTACATGCACGCGAGTTTGTTGTGGACACTGTGTCTGTGGGTTTTCTTGGGATTTTTCTGTTTCTCCCACATTCTTATTTCACAATTACTTCATCGTTCACTGTCATTAAATGTCCGTCTCCTTTAGTCTAAAGAGCATAACCGTGGGATGTAACACCAGAAATTTAATTTGATGGTTAGTGAGTTTTATCTACATTATCAGTTATTATCAATAATAACGTTGCATATTTATAGCCTATTATATTTCTTGTATTTTATGCAAAGTCAGTAATATACGAATCGAGATTTTTTTTTTTTGTTACAGGGAAATGCATTGTACTTAAGAAGAAAATTACCACTTTTCAGAACACGCCCATACACATTCCGTAGCGAAACTTCTGTTTCTTTACACAGGAAAAATGAATTGAAATATTTCAGTTTTACGTTTCACGTATATGCCGGCTAGACTAAAAGAGTTGCTGATGATGAGAAATGAATGGAATAGTGGAATGAAGGAAGCAGTCTTGGGAAGTAACGTAACGAAAGTAACGCGTTACTTTTTAAGTTACGTTTGCTAGTAACGCGTTACATTTTTTTCCAAAGTAACTGTAACGGTAACGCGTTACAAAATTTTAAGTAACGTACCTAGTTTGCGTTACATTTCGAATGAGCAACTATAATATGTATATTCTTTTCGGAGACAAATGTTTTCGCAGAATAGAACAATGTAGTATGAACTACTTATGTCAGTGATCGACAGTCAACATTTTACTGACATCTTACCTTTCGAACATTTGAAAGAATATTTTTTCCTCGAAAGCTGATGATGATGGTGGACTGAATTTAAAAGTAAAGTATCTGAAGTGCCCCGGCGGGAAATAGGCCCATTTGTCAACAGCTAGTGAGCCATAATCAACAGTATACATACAACAAAGGGCACTAACATGAATAAATTGGGTTCTGATGAGCACGCCTACTATATTACCAGAAAATAGTTTTTTGATGATATGTAATGTTGGAGTTCTTTCAGATCAGGTTACGTATCCTAGAGTTCCGTTGCTTATAGAGTTTGGAATAACTACCTTTAAAAAGCATACCGGTATATCAATTTTAGAGTTACTGGCAAGTTTTGATTCACCCCCAGTTCCCCAGTTCATACACTCTCATTTTATTAATTGTAGTGTAACGCTTCTCTATATTCTGTATTTTTAATTTTACATAACATTATTATTATTATTATTATTATTATTATTATTATTATTATTATTATTATTATTATACTGTATGGATTTGTTTTATATATATATATATATATATATATATATATATATATATATATATATATATATATAGTTTTTTTTAATCAAATTGTAAGAACCTTTTTAATTCTGAACAGATACACATGTTTGTTTCTTATTTTTATTGTATTTCTTGAGGTCATTTTTGTAAAGTTTGTAAGGTGGCATTTGAAAGATCCTTTTATGTTTTGTTAGTTTTTTTTTATTCTCTACTCTTTTATTTTCCTACCATCTTTTCTTTTCTTCTATGCTTAATTTCTTCTTTACTACGTATACTGCACTTTTTTTTTAAAAAAAAAAAGTTGGTCATAGATTTTTTATTTGTGTCATATGTAAACTTCTTTTTTATGGTTATTTTATTTTCGTCATTATTACTAGCCTTGTGAATCAGTGTATTTTACTTGATATGTTTAACTTAGAAATATTTATTTTCAATTTGTAATAGCAGCTACATAGTGCCTTTTTGAACTTTTTTCTTTCAATATTTTGTAAACTGTTACTACTACATGGTAAATAATAATCTATTTTTGAATTTTATACTCTATACTTATCCTATATGGTATACCTTTTCAATTATGCTTTTTTTTTTTACTATTGTTATTTTTGTATTTCCCAGTTTGTAACAGATACTGCGTGTTTTTATGTTATTTTTCTGAACTAATATTTTATCTATTTCTCTATTTTTGTATAATCAGTTGTATGTTGCTAATTCTATTTGCCTGCGCCCTATGCTTATAAAAACATTTTTTTCTTTGGGGCACTTGTGGCTGTAATGCTGTTTGCTTCCAATAAACATATTTCAAACATTATTATTATTATTATTATTATTATTATTATTATTATTATTATTATATAATTAGTTCAGCAGAATAATAGTAAGTAGCCATTTCTTCTAACACAGTATGACTTTTTAGTCTGTGTTTCAATATATGAAAATGTAATATAGCTGTCAAGTAAGAATTCGTTCTTGCATCTACACAAAGCGATTCAGAAAGTGCAATGTTGCGTTTATAAAGTCAGCGAAGCACATAAAATATCCAATAAAGTAACTGTCCACATTAAAGGATATAGCAGCGCTACTATTATCAACCTAAAGTTCTAAACATGACGATTATTGGGGAAAATCTGAATGTGCAATAATAATAATAATAATAATAATAATAATAATAATAATAATAATAATAATAATAATAATAATAATAATAATAATAATAATAATAATAATAATAATAATAATGGGTATAGTAGTAGTAGTAGTAACAGTACGGAATATTAAGATAATATATATATATATATATACTTTTTTTTTAGGTATTCAAAGTTTTGGAACTAAAAGTAAAAGTTACTTTTGAAATAGGGTACTGGTTACCTTTTTGGGCAAGTAACGCCTTACATTTTAATAAAAAGTAAAGTAATTTGTAACGCGTTACATTTTTACAAGTAACTCATCCAACAGTGGAATGAAGTGGGAGAAAACGGAAAAACCTCGAGAAAATCCACACACATGGTGTTTGTCGACCACACGATTCGCGTAGCGTGAACTGGGATCGAACCAGGGAAACGCTCTACCACTGACCCACTCTCCTGTATTGTCTTTCTTTGAATCTATCTTTAATCCAAGAGGACCACAAGTTGCGGACCTCGACGACCACTTGTGGTTCATGGAACACAATTGGAGAAATGCTACTTTACATAATTGTCTATTCCCCAGAACGTCAAGATAATTTGTATATACCTATCACCATACACCAAAATCCACCAGCGTAATCATCCGGGCAGATCCCACGTTGCGAAGGAGGAAGTTGGGGGTGGGGTGAGATTAGTGGAGTCCGAAAACGTTCGGTGTTTATTGAAATATACGCAGATTGATATTTCTTCTAGAGGAGCTCGAAAAAAAAAATTCCAATGCCATGATCAAGCCATTTTTGACATATTCCCGTAAGTTATGCTATCTTGAAAATAGAAGCGCATACTGTTATTGGTAAATGTTTTTTTTAAAAAAACACGAAATTTCAAGTGTGTGAGCACTTGTCAATATAAAAGGTAGTGGCGGATCCAGGGGGGGGGGCGATCGCCTCACCCAGAAGAGGGAAGCTTTTTTTATTTTATTTTATATATAAATAAATCCCATTCCAGAGTTTAAAGCTTTTTAAAAGTAGCTCTAAGTAGCAGTATTACAACCCACCCAGAAGTCCGTCCTGGATCCGCCCCTGATAAAAGGTGACATTTCTAATTGCCTGACTCCTTGTTACCTGAGCTACAGTATTAATAACAGCTTATATACATAATTTGTCTCAATGATGAGAGTGATTCAAGAATTTTGAATAAAGATTCTTAAAAAATCAGGAAATTTTATCTTTCTTGGACCAACCACTAACCACTATATCTGATCCTTATTATCACTATTGGCATTTTAGATAACAAGAATTGAAGCTGCAATGTCTAATGCTATTTGATTCTTTGTTGTCATCCACCTCCACATGAAAATCTGCGAAGGACATTCTAAGCTATGTTAGCTAAAAATAAAAGAGGTTAGAGTGTCTGTTTGTCTACAATAGGAAGCTCTTTGGTTGATTGCACTTGTTAAGAGACAAGTTCTTAGCGAAATTTGATCTACAGAAGCCAGGCAAGCATTCAACCAGAGGTGTGAGGATTAAGTTCCATTCATGATTCCCAGGCACTGCAGAAGAAAAAGTAGAAAAACAAACAAGTCATCGAGAATCACAAGTGTTTTGTCTTCTTGCTTTCCTGACTCCCTCCAGACATTTCCTCCTCTATAGATCCAGTCACCTTCATGCTGAGTGACTCATGTTGCATTTGTTTTGTTCTAATTTCTTAATAAAAGCCGTAGGCAGTTTGTTAAGATAACAGGAAGCACTCGAATTCTAATAAAGTTGAATGGCATGCTCTTTAGAACCTTTGAAGCTCTTGTTTATCATAATTACATTCTAGTTCTGTGAGGAATTAAAGCAAATAACATTATGATAACTATTCAGATTCACTCTATTAAATAAAAGCACTTCGGTAAATCAGTAAAGAGGATGAGGTAAAATCTGCATTTACGAATTAATCTATGGTGGTAATTAAAAACAAAATGAAATCTTTCACTTTTATGTTCCATGCAAATGTGCCCGAACTCATGAGGTCGACGCTCATGAGTTCGGAACTCATGTTCACTCGATCTCACCCTCACGAAGTGAGCATATGGGCGAGTGAGTGTGATGTCGAGATGATGCTGTGAGCGTGAGTTTGAGTGAGGTTAGTCAAAAGTGGGTGCCTTTGGTTTCATGTTCACGTCGAATAAGCTAAAGGAGACGATGATAATAAGGATGAATGAAATTTTGGAATGGAGAAAGTTAGAGGAAACGAAATAATATAACTCTGACAAAGTCCACACACATGGCACTCTGACAAAGTCTACCAAAACCCACTTGGCAGAGCTGGGATCAAACCAGGGACCCCATCACCAGAGATGAACACTCTTCTGCTGAGTCCGGTTCTTCCACGCCAAAGGCGCGTACGCTATTCACATAACACCGAATGGGCTCCAAATTATGTTCGATAAAATAGCAGCTTATGTTTACTGTATTCTCGTGCAGGGTGTCCCAGTCAGAAATTACTTTAATGATTTTAATACTATTGAATATATTACAACAACATTTAACGCAGACTTAACATAATTTTGTATAAAATGTGATAACATCATCATACGAACCTCATATAGGCTATGCTGGAACCATAGCTTGTTGCATAATATATCTCCACCAGGGTATAAATATAAAAGAAGTACATAATACTAATTGGAGAATTTTTAATTTAGCCATCATCAACTTATTCCAGCATATAGGTCACAGTGCAACCAAATATCGAAGCGTGAAATCAGAAAACTGTCAACATATACAGCGTGATTCAAAATGATGTGAACGATTACAACTCCTTATAACTTTTTTATTAATCATCCAAATAGCTTCAAATCTGAAAGTTAAATACTAAAACTCTCCAAGTTTTTGTGGTAAAAAAAATGAAAATAGTACATCACAAATGTTCTATGTGGGCCCCCTTTGTTACCCTGCGGTATTCGGTATTCCAATTCCGCCCAGACCCGTTTCAACATGTTTACATCAACAGTTTGCACTGCAGCAGTGATGCACTCTTTCAGTTCATTCACATCTTGGGGTAGAAGGGGTTTGTAGACAATGTCTTTTAGATGTCTCAACAGAAAAAAAAATCACAGGGGGTTAAGACCGGTGATCTTGGTGGCCAACATAGAAGCTGATGATCATTTTTACCTGGCCGCCCAATCCAGCGGTGTGGCGGTCTGTTGTTGAGGAAATTTCTCACATTGTGATGAAAGTGACATAGAGCTCCATCCAATTGATAGATGAAGTTTGCACTGTCATGTTCGAGCTGTGGCATGAGCCACATACTAAGTATTTGTAGAAATGTTTGTACAGTCACAGTTCCTTCGTCAAAGAAGTACGGACCATAAACTTTTGGAGATGAAATTTCACAAAACACATTCGTCTTCGGTGAATGACGCACAATTTTACATATATTTTGAGGCTTCTCAGTTCCCCAAATGCGAACATTTTGTTTATTCACTCTTCCTGTCACATGGAACGTAGCCTCATCACTGAAACAAAGTTTGCCCGAAAAATCATCATCAACACTGCACAACTCTTGAAATGATTCACAAAAAGTCTTGCGACACCTGTGATCATTAGGTGTTAAGTGTTGTAACAACTGCACTCGATACGGATACATCTTTAAATGTTTACGCACTACACGCGAAACAATTGTTTGAGGCATTTGAAGCTCTTTGCTAACTCTCCTTGTTGACTTTTGTGGGTTGCGTTGAAAACTGGTTCGAACCCTTTCGACATTTGCCTCAGAAGTGGACGGCCTGCCGGGCGACTTTTCTTTACAAATGCATCCCATCCGTTCTGTTGAATTTGTCATACCACTTACGTATGGAGTTCTTTGATGGTGGATCTTTATGAAATTTTGTGCGGAACTCGCGTTGAACACTAACAACAGACTGACAAACGTGAAACTGTAAAACGCAAAATGCTCTCTCTGCACCACGGGCAGCCATCTTGGAACTAATCACTCTGCCACCTAGCGGGTAAATTTTAAACTACTACGCTCGTTCCAAACAAAACTTGAGGATAATATTGAAAGTATTTCCATAGAGATTTCATTGTTGATAGAGTATTATCACTTATAGAACGTTTCCTTATCGTTTACAACATTTTGAATCACGCTGTACAGTATCTATATCTATATCTATATTTATCTCTTTCTCTCTCTCTCTCTACATACATATATATATCAGGGCGCAAAATTTTCGGTTGCGAGATCGCCATTGGCGACTAGAAATTTAGAGCTGGCGACCAGTGTTCAGTAGGAATGGTTTCTGCCTAAACTCACAGGGCTGCCAGTTTCTGTTTCGCACGAAAATAATTGTCTCTGAGTGAGAGAAAACACGGAATGTGAAGTCTCCATAACGGACACGGAAAGTGAAGTCTTCACAACGTTGTAATTCGTCCCTCTTTTCCCACCCTCAATCGAAAACTTCATTGCGAGATTCCCAAATTTGCTTCCAATTGTCACATTTTGTGCAGTTTTACCTGTGAGTTTTGCTGATGATTTGGTGATAATTTCCATCAATGACACTTCACTTATGGACTTTGATCCGAAAACTGCAATCGACAACTGGTACTTCAGTACAAAGAGAGCGTTACAGAAACGTGAAGTCTTAAGGGGGTAGACTACTAAATATTTTTGAAAAACTAATAATTTTTCTTTTGCCCGTTTTTCGTAAGTAGAAAGAGGTAATAAAATGTAACTTACTACAATAATAGATAATGTTATTCTACACCCGAAAATACAAATCGGAAGAATTTTCAGTGTTGCCATCCATAGAAATTACAGTGTGACCAGAATTTGAATTACTCAAAAATCTAGATAAAGGCAGCGACTAGAAAAATGAACTCAACGGTAATTGATTACTTATCATGCTGTCTACCTTTCTTGTTTACTACTTTTTAAAAAAAAGTTTCTACTTATTTTGTAATAACTTATTTATTTTGTAATAATTTATGTAACTTTTATAAAATAAATAGAAATGTTATTTAAAAAGTAGTAAACAAGAAAGGTAGACAGCATGATAAGTCATCAATTACCGTTGAGTTCATTTTTCTAGTCGCTGCCTTTACCTAGATTTTTGAGTAATTCAAATTCTGGTCACACTGTAATTTCTATGGATGGCAACACTGAAAATTCTTCCGATTTGTATTTTCGGGTGTAGAATAACATTATCTATTATTGTAGTAAGTTACATTTTATTACCTCTTTCCACTTACGAAAAATGGGCAAAAGAAAAATTATTAGTTTTTCAAAAATATTTAGTAGTCTGCCGCCTTAAGGTAAGATATTTTTTAACATATATGTCAATTGTTCAATTCAAAATTGGTTATCCTGAATCTAAGTGTCTAGGTTCGAAATGTTATGTTCTGATTCAATCTCTTTCTTTGTCAAACCAAAGGCCCTTAGGGAGGGGCGGGGAACCTCTCATAATTTTTACGTAAGAAATACTGGCGACCATTATTTTTGAGGACTGGCGAGTGCGTCTGACTTTGAAATATATATATCTGACATCTTATTTTCCCATTCTCGTACAAATTTAATTCATAACAGTGTAAACATTGCAATTTGCTTGGCTGTATAAATGAACATATCATGGTTTTGCCACCTTCGTATAGATACATCATCCATGTTGCATGTTTGCGACACCGCTGATGTCGCGTTAAAGTATTATGATACCTTATCAGCAGCTTCGCACGTACACTCATGTCCAAAATTATTATCGCATGTCTATAAACATGTTGTTGTAAGAAAACAACTTGATAACAAATTTGCCCGGTATTTCTTATAATGTTAGTATTGTATAATCGGCAAAGACATGTATGTGGAAAATTTCATGTCAAAAGAGCCGTAAATAAGAACAATAAAACGAAAATAAAACTTTCTTGTCCATTTAGCAACATTTTATTTTACTCATTATAATTTTCGTATTTATAATTCTTTTCCTATGAAATTTACCACAAATAGGCCTATACATTTCCCGATTATACACATAGTATCAGTATTTAAAGTACACTGCAAAATCATCATCAAATTATATTCTTACAAGAAGACAGTTATAGATATGCGACAATAATTTTGAACATGAGTGTACGTTTGTGTCAAGTGAATCGCAGCGGACTTTGATGGTGGACACACACACTGTCAGGGGGCGCTGCTTCAGTTCCTCCGTCACTCGCACCTAATGTTGCCCACAATACGAGAGATTTCTGGTCTTGAATACAAGACAAGAGTTGAGACGAGACGTGCCATTTAAATTCGAGACGAGGCAAGAAATATATTTTGCGTCTCGTATTTGATACGAGACAAAATGTTTCACGAGTCTCTGGCAACACTAGTTCATCCAAATATTAGTTCTCTAACAGTGTTCTCTTGACAAATGATTCGTAGTATAACAACTGAAAATTGATAAAGTGATTTACAAAGACAATGAAAACCATGCATAAACGTTTAGAGACGCAATATTCTTTAGTAATAATAATAATAAAAATGGTTTAAGTGTTACTTTATCACACACACTTCGTGAACCTCTTGTGGCTCGGAAAAATTCAGATAATTTCTAGATGAAATTAAGAAAAACATCATGCCATAAATTTTATAGATAAATTTACAAAATGAAACAAACAAAAGTTCCAGACGAGACTTTTTTTCAGAATCGAGGCTAGACAAGAAAAAAACATTTTCGAAAGACGAAACGTCTCACGAGAAACACTACTTGCACCATAATCGCACCACGGTTCTGATTGACAATACACTTTAATGCTCGGTGGGATCTGTCACTGAGATTTTTCTTCTGACTTTTCTTCATCTTCGTCGATGTGGTTTCGTGGTGAATTTTGTAAGTCGTCATCACCTTGGAGGACACTGTCCCTCGTGACTAGAGATGCAAGGGCTCGGAAAAAAACCGGCTTTTTTGGAAAAAAACTCGGTTTTTTCTGGTTTGCTTTTTTGCTTCGGAAATTTTGGGCTTTTTTCAAAATACTGCTTTAAATTGATAAAACAGACTTTGTATCGCTTCTCTATAACACAAAAAATCATTTAATTAGTGGTTGATGCTGATAATAATATAAAACATCGAAAATAAACTATGAATTTCGAAAAAATATTTCAAACAATTTTTCTTCAACATATTTACATTATGAATTCCACAGGATTAATCAATGTATATAATAAGAATTTTTTAACCTCCTATATACAAAAGTAAGCAGAGTTGGCAAGAACCGTGGTTGTTTTTGAAAATGCCAAAAACCCGTTTTTTGGGGGATGTTTAAACCAGGCTTTTTTGGTTTAAACCAGGCTTTTTTGACTTAGATTTTTTGCTTTATGTTACATATTCACAGAAATAGCCTAAGTTTGTTTCGCCTTGATGTTATTATGCAACAGCGGGGTTATGCCGGAAGAACTCCCATAAGCTTAAAGAAGTGCGGTCAGTAAATTTCTTAAGTTGAGAATCTCCCGCCCTAGCCATTGGGAAAATCCCGTCATTACTTGAAATATAAGACAATAACGGGAAAATCCTGTTATTGCTTTGCATGTAAAATTTAAAGGTCAACGTACCATAATCAGTACGCTAAAACTGAGGTATTAAATTACAAATTTAGTACCGGTACGTAGATATTGAAAGTCCAATCCAAGCTAATGTTGGAAGCTACGTAGGAATCGATAAATTTTGCCAATTTCTATCAATATATTTAAGCAATATTGGCTTCTTTATAAAACAACACGCATTTAGGCATGTAGAAATATACAATTTGGTTTGTTTCGTATATTTAGGCTTAACATCCTTACGAAATACCGAGGTTATCAAGGAGAAGACTTTCGCTTAAACTGACATCCGAACCGCTACTTGGGTTACGAATGAAAGAAGGATTGTGGTTCGACCGAGAATTGAACATGGGACACCTTGATTAAAAGGTGAAAGGGAAATAAAACTATTGCAGGTGGTTTGATATCTGGAAACGTTACCATGAAGTTCACACGATTCGCATTTTTCATTCTTTTTATTTTTGTGGTTTAAACCAGTTATTAAAAAAAAAGTTGGTGTAAATCAGCCAACCCTAAAAGTAAACACTTCTTTTTAAAGAATACACAAATAACTAGCAAAATAGTATGTAGTATTTTTACTTCAAAATATTCCATACCCTCTTTTTGAAACAAAATAAAATTAAAATAAAACATAAGAGAAATACTTAGGTTTATATGATACACTTAAAGGCTGCACATCTAGAGCTTTTGGTTCTGTATATTCTTGAAATTCTACAGTTAAGTTTTATAGAACCACCATCACAGTTTACCCAATCCTCAAGTTTTCTGAATTTTTAACAAGAGGGATTCAACATATCATTACGGAACTCCCCCCCCCCCCAAAAAAAAAGACTACGGAATATATTTAAGTTAAGCTAAATACAACTGCACAACAAACATGACTGAGTGATTAGCTTTTGCGCTTCTATCGGGAAGTCCGGGATTCAACCAGCATTCGACCATTCTGACAAAGCTTTTCTTCATTCCATCTGTGAATGTAGAAATAGTGCGTGTACTCTGAGTTGGGCGACTTCCTTTTTTATTGTTTTTAAATCGTTATTATTACTAATTACCAGCAGTGACGGTTTTGCGAAGGTTAGGGGGGCGGTCTTTCGGACTGAAGCCCGTTCCCCAAAGTTACGGAATGTCTACAACAAACGAAATATCTATTATTTATGCCTTTACTCATAAACTTTAAGCTCCCGCCAAATAAAAATTACGAATGTTTAAAAAAAACTAAACATTAGTAAGAAACCCTTCCCAAAATACTTTTCTAAATCCGCCACTGATTCTCAGTATAAAATGATTTTTAAAGTTGTATCCGGAAGATTATTGCTAAACATATAAACGAAACGAAATATTAGTTATGCCTGTACTCATAAACTTCAAGCACTTCCCAAATAAAATTAGGACTTTTTAGGAAACGAAACAATCAGATAAAACCCTCCTAAAGTACTTTTCTAAATCCGCTACTGATTATTTGTATAAATTGGTATTCAAGATTGTGTCCGGAAAATTATTGCTAAATCACTTCACAGCTACAGTATAACAGAAATGTGGAAGTACGGTTTGACGGATATATTGAAAAACGTACGCTTTGACGGATAAATAGAAAAACGGGCAAGTTTAACTTTTGCGCTAGAAGCTAGAGTACTAAAAGCTCTTAGAAATGAAACACGGATGACAAACTAAAGAAGAAAAAAGATGTCGATAACTCAAAAGTTAAAATAAAGTTAAATAGCCTCTAAAATTACCCTCAAATACTACATTCTTCATGTTAGCTTTAATTCGTAAAACATGTGCTCCATCCATCTTGATGGTGAATTTCAGAGCGAAATATCACATTCAGGTCATGGAATTCTTATCTAACTATAGAATATACTATAAGAAAGCTATTTAGATAGAAAAATCATGAAGTTGAAAAAAGTCAAAATTTCCAAAATTCTCGTTTTTTTTCCAAAAAAGCCGGCTTTTTATGTGAAAAAAACCATCGATTCAAAAAAGCCGGCTTTTTTGCATCTCTACTCGTGACACATCCAACAAACCTTCCAGCTTCGTCTCGCACCATATAACCGAGCGTCAACATTTTTTCTCCTTTTTGTAAATCAGACGCGGGGAGACGTCGTCCTCCCACCTCCACAATATATGTACGGCGTCCCCCTAAGTTCCTAAAAAGTTACAATGGGCAAAGATAGGTAGGGAGACGGTGTGACGTCATGCCGCTACCTACCGTCCCCCTACCTTTCCAGATCCACTTTTACTTCTGACTATCACCCTCTGCTCAGTTCACTATAGGCTGAGGTTTTGGACCAACATCGGCCCGCGAGCATCACTAATTTGGTCCACCACAGTATATTTTAATTAAATCGTAAAATGTATTAAGTAAATCATACAAAATAATAATCACAAGTTCTTATATCGACCAATTAAGAAACAAAATTACTGGCATACATAATGTAATTGAACATTTTAACTGTAATAAAAGGTATTAGATTTATTATTAAAAACTTACAAGAAGTGACATACATAGATAATTCACACAACGAAATTAAATATTAAAAAATATGTGAAAAAAATAATAAAATAAATTCAACAAAATATTATATAACTTTCGGTTTCAGTTAAGAGTCTTCATCCCGGCGAAATTAAAATACCGCTAATTTTACAGTAATTATGTGATATCTTCATCAAATAGATAAAAGATAATCGAAATGTGGAACAAGAGCGCTCTAGACAATATTATTTTACATGAGAAACCGTTATCACGACTCACTTATCTGCTTTCGATTTCGAACCATTTTGAAAATCGGCATTTATTTTCGCGTTTCTAAACATCTGAAAACGGAAAGCCACTAGGTGACTTGTGATAACGGTACCTCACGCAAAATAATATTGCCTAGGGCGCTCTTGTTCCATATTTCAATTATCTTTTATCTGTTTGAAGATATCACATAATTACTGTGAAATTAGCGGTATTTTAATTTCGCCGGGATGAAGAGACTTAACAAAATCATGAGAAATTGATTGGATAAAAAAATTAATCTGGTTCGAGAATATTTCGTTAGCCCTAAAAAATTTCCACACCGGCCCATGATCAATATAGACCCATGTTTAAATACAGTCCTGACCGTAAACTGTTAAATACCTAATAAATTGAATGATTGCAATAATAATAATAATATCTTTTTATTGAATTTGGAAATTACATTTATCAATCCTATTACAATTTCCTTAGTACTTAAAATACATAATAAATGAAAACACGTACTATAGAATAACAATATCAACCGCAAACTAAAACTACACAAACAATATGCTTAGAAACACTAAAACGATGCCAAAACATTAATAACATATAACAATAATAATTTAATTATAACACAGAATATATTATCCCCTAGAATAGGAAGTACCGGTACTTAAAGCAGTGGTGCCAACAAAAAAAGTTCACAAGTGTTTCATTGAAATTTTAGTAGTGAGCTCCAAAAAAAAAAAAAAACTTACTCAGATATTCAAACAATTAGCTACTGAAAATTTGCAAAAAAAAAAAGTGCATAATTTATATCAGAATAACATTTAAGCAAGATTGTTCTTAGGGATTCTGAAGTTCACAACAACTGGGACAGTTTAAAAGGAGATATTACCTTTGTGGAGGGCGTGCAGTGAGTTCTTTTAAAGTTGGATATACATCATGGACCTTGAATGGATAGCATTATTTAGAAGTATGGATGCGCACGAGACAAAATTTGTGGCTGTCTCGTCTCGAAAATGTGCTGTAAAAGTGATGTCTCGACTCGAAAAATGTATATTTTACTATTGGAAGAGCCGTGTCTCGACTGGAATTTTGTCAGGAAAATCCTGCCTCGACTCGTCTCGTGCGCATCCCTATTTAGAAGTACCGTACGCGTTCTCTTTAAACCAAATGACGAGCCTATTCATGACGTTAGCTTGTACAGGCTAAATCGGTTAACTTTTCGTCTAAAATAAAATATTAGAACAGGCCAATTCATTTAACTTCTGAGTTTAGTAAATTTCTTTTACAAGATTATAGACCAGTAGTTTTCAATCTTTATAGGCTTTACGGCACAGCCTCCTTTGTTGAGTGTTTCTGTATCACACTTGACTAATATACGAGTTGCCAACACTGCGGCAGATTGCCTTCAGTACAATTTGTCGGCAATTCCAACACGAATTGAATTGATATATAAAGAAAGAAAGAAACGAAAAAACTCTCAAATTTCTAATTAATTCCCAGTTTCTATTTTTCAACATCGTTGAGGGTGGGGGGCACGGTGGCTCAATAGTAAGACATCTTACCACTGGTACGTGGAGTACCTGGTTCGATCCCCGGTCAAGTAATTTTGCCGTAGACATCATTATGTCCGTGGATTTTCTCAGATTATTACCGTTTCATCCCACATTCTCATTCTATTAATTATTTCATCATCATTGACTTTACCTTAATTATCCGTCTCCCTTAGTCTAACAGGCATAGTCGTGGGACGTTAAAAACTGAAAGATATTTCGAACATGGTTGGAAAATTAACACTTTTAGCCTTTAATTGTTCCATTTTTCAAATTTATACTCAAAATTTCAATTTTTTAAATTCAAATTTTCTGCCATTCTTTTATGGTCTTAGAGAAAGATTTTGGCAAAATATGCCAAAAATTATTAATTCGTAAACTACGGTTAATCTGGCTATCTATTTGTTATGTTCAATGTACTCCTTGTTCAAGTAATCATATTAAATGTATTTCAATAAAAACATGCTAAAAATATTACTTATGAATACAGGTCGTCCGGAATCCTTTCTAAATTCATTACCCTGAATATTGTAGATATTTGTTTCGGATGGTGGGGTTGCGGTGGCTCAGAGCTAGAGTGCTCACCTCTGGTACTTGGAGTCCCTGATTCGATCCCAGTTCGTGCCAAGTAGAGTTTGTGGAGGACAAACACCATATGCGTGGGTTTCTTCGGGGTTCTCCCACTTTATTCATTCCATCTTCCATTCATCTTTCATCATCATCATCATCATCTTTAGCCTGCCGACATAAACGTGGGACGTAAAATTGAAAGATTTCATTTCATTTCGTTACGGATGGGTCGAAATCTGCCTATTGTATTGGTGGCACGATGGCTAAGTTGAAGAGCGGTTAGTGCGAAGGATTCCTAGTTCGACCCCCTGCCATGGGAGTTTGTGGCGGACCTTGTCGTGCTGGATACAGGTTTTCTCGGGCTTGCCAAGTTTCCTGCCATATTTTCATTTCACAAATTATTTAAATTCATTCATTTTCATTAATCAACCTATCTTCCTTACTATATAGAGCATAATCATGAGACGTAAAAACTAGAAGCCTCATTTCATTTTTCTCCCCAAATATCGAACTGCTATCAAGAAAAATAGTTCAGAGGACATTTAGTGTTATTATTTTAAATTTATTTCTTAAAGTAAAATCTGAAATTCGTATTTCAGTGGAAACCCCCGTTCACACGAGACAAATTTCCTAATTAAACCATTGTTTAAGTTCAAATTTTGCTGACGCACATTGTCGTGAAATAGACAAACATAAATGCATACCATGTTGAACGATATATATTTTCTTTAGCTCGATGCAATAAATGCCTCTTTTGTGGTTACACAAATAAGAGAAGGAACTACTAATTCTCATGTTTCATCGGCCACTGACCGCATCAGACACCACATCAGCTCTATCGATGATCAAAAACTGTTTCCTTTCTTCTTCTTCTTCTTCCTTGATATAGTCCAACCATTGCATAACGTTCTTGTTGTTCTTACTTTATTACTACTTTGTTATAACCACAGGAAACGGAGCAGACGCTGTGGAGCAGGCTTATTATATGATAGACTCAATAAAAAAAAAATAAATAAAAACAAAAAAGAAACACCTTGCAAAATATTGAATTCATATTACATCGGTGTGAATTCATATTTTCATGAAAACTTATGTCTGCTGTGGTAGTGTCTGGAAATGGAGTAGGTTTTTGACCCATTAAGTCATTCTGCTTTTTTTTGCTTATTCGAAGTTATAAGTGTACAACAAGAAAACATTTTTGTTTTTGTTTTGAACTAATTGTAAGTATATTTTTGTTTATAAATTCAGCAGATCTAATAAGTTGTAATAAATAAGTTGCAATCTGATTCGTAGACTGTAGCAGGTCGCTGTCACAACTTTTATTACTTTTTAACAGTAATTAATGGTACATTAGTTCACAAAATTGTGCATCTTACTTAAGGCTCCAATATCTGCAAAATAATATGCATTGAATGAACTATTAATTGTTATCTACAAAAATATTAAATGAACTAATAATTGTTATCTGCAAAATAACAGTACATGAAATAATAATTGTTATCTGCAAAATAACAGTACATGAAATAATAATTGTTATCTACAAAATGACAATAAATGAACTAATAACTGTTATTTGCAAAATAATATTAAATGTACTAATAATTGTTATCTGCAAAATAATATTAAATAAATTAATAATCGTTATCCGCAAAATAATATTAAATGCGCTAATAATTGTTATCTGCAAAACAACTCTAAAGAACTAATAATTGTTGCCTGCAATCTCATATTATATAAACTAATAACTGTTATTTGTAAAATAATATTAAATGAACTAATAATCGTTATCTGTAAATTAATATTAAATGAACTAATAATTGTTATCTGCAAACTAAAATTAAATGACCTAATAATTGCTACCTGCAATTTAATATTAAATAATATTAAATAAACGAATAACAGTTATTTGTAAAATATTAAATAAACTAATAAATATTATTTGCAAAATAATATTGAAAAAATGAAATGAAATCTTTGAGTTTTACTTCTCACGATTATGCCGGTTAGGCTGAAGGAGACAGTGATTATGAGAAATGAATGAAATGGTGGAATGAAAAAAGTGGGAGGAAACGGGAAAACCCCGAAAAAACCCTTGAGCACGGTGTTTGTTCACCACAAGATCCACACGGCGCGAGCTGGGATCGAAGCAAGGACATCCAGCACCGGAGGTGAACGCTCTACCTCTGAACCACCGCGCCCCCCAAAATAATATTGAATGAACTATTAATTATTGTCTGCAAAACAATATTAAATGAACTAATACTTATTATCTGTAAAATAATATTAAATAAACTAACAATTGTTATCCAAAAATAATATTAAATGAACTAATAACTATTATCTGCAAAATAATATTAAATGAATTATAATTGTTATCGCCAAAAATATTAAATGAACAAATAATTGTCATCTGCAAAATAATATTAAATGAGCTAATAACTGTTACTTGCAAAATAACATTAAGTGAAATAATAATTGTTATCTGCAAAATAACATTAAATGAACTAATAATTGTTACCTGCAATATAATATTAAGTAAACTAATGACTGTTATTTGCAAAATAATATTAAATGAACTAATAATCATTATCTGTACAATAATATTAAATGATTGTCTGCACAATAATAGTTGTCTGCAAAATAATATTAAATGAACTAATGATTATCTGCAAAATAATATTAAATGAACTTATAATTGTTATCTGCAAAAGAATATTAAATGAAGTCATAATTCTTTTCAAATCCTTTCGTAATGTAATGGTTCCCAACCTGTAGCAAGGGGACGTTAAATGTGAGAAAGGGGGTCTCAAACTACTGACAAAAATAAATTGCATTCGTAATTACAAATATTACGAATGTTGTAACAAAGAAGTGTTAAATTAAGTGCAAACCCAATATAACTATTGAGTAGAAACTGTGATTCCGTTAGGAATAAAGCTAGTAAAAAGTAATACTCTACCACAATGGGATGTAAAAAAAAATGAAATGAAATGTTTCAGTTAACGTCCTACAATTATGCCCTTTAGGCTAAGAGAGACGGATGCGTAAGACAAGTGAATGATAATGTAAGAATTGGTGGAATGATAATGTGGAAGGTAACAGGAATATCTCGAGAAAACTCATTGACACAATGGAAGGTAGAAGTTTTGCTGGAGATAAACATACGGTTAATTGATGAGAATTATTATTATTATTATTATTATTATTATTATTATTATTATTATTATTATTATTATTATTATTATTATTATTATTGATATTATAGATTTGAGTATTCTATACTCCATCTGAAGTGTCGACTTCATTGGTAACTGTGAGTTATCTTTGGCTTAGGCACAGATTTTGTACCGAAGGTGTTTGTCAGGACATGGTTTTTTAAGGTATTCTCCCGATATTTGCCTAGTATGACAATGGAAAGCCCAGACAAATATCATAGATGGTCGCCTGCTGGGATCGATCCCAGACCCGCTCGAACGCGACGAGGTCGCTCTTCTGAGTTTTCCCAGGGTTTCCTCTCATTCAGACCACAGTTGCTACGATGGTAGCTGCAAAATTTAGGCTCTGGGCGCTTCTGTCCATTATCTTTAACTTTCTTACTGCGAAGTTCTTGCTTCATCCACAAACGTGCCATTGTGGGCATTTCTCTTCGATTTCATATATCCTGTCAAGATTTAGCAGCCGACGCTGTCTCCGAATTTACTTTTGTCATGCATTTACTCAAGTCCTACTCACCATGTGTCTCGACGTCAACCTGAGCTGCTGATGCATACCACAGTAGCTGTTTCTTCCTTTGGGCTCATTACATCTCATCACCCCCCCCCCCCTGCCCCTATAGTTTCTGTAGCAGCCATACGGTAGAAACTGTAATGAACTATTGCCTATGAACGTAGTTCAATATTTAGCTCTCCTTGCAACGCAAGCAAAACTGACATCTCTTTCTATTTTTCATTTTGAAGTTCACCGCCCCCTAATAGAGGTAGTTCCGAGACGCCACTGTTTTTCCAAATTTGCACCGCTCGTTTTTGTATATGCAGTTTTGTAGTTCGCTTTAGTTTCAAACAATTATTTACTTTTTCTTTTGGATTGCAGAATGAGAAAACCCTTTAATTGAGCTATTAATGAACTCGTGTAGCTGCCAAACGGTAAGAGATACAACAAAGTATTTCCTCTTGAGGTTGTTGAAAATTTAGGGATTGTTTCAATGGGGGCAAAATCATACCCTCTTTTCATTAAAAAACCTTTTCAAATTCTGTCATTTTAAATTTTAAACTACTTTTTAAATTTAATACTGGTACGGGGCGATGTATCTTCTTGTGTGTCAATTTTTGGCCCAAAAAAGGATCACAGTCTTTCAACAAATCCTTATATTCACCTGATTTAACGCTCTTTCAGGCGGATTTCAGGCTCTTCGCTCAGCTCAAATCTGCCTTCAAAGGGGGGAACGTTTCGACGAAGTTGCTTTGATTCAAGAGAATGTGACAATGGTGTAGAAAAACATTCGAGTGAACGACTTTCCTAGGGTGTTCCAGAGCCTCTATAACTGGTTTCGAGACTTGCATCGTTAATAGTACAGGCATTTTACTATATTTGCGAGACAAAATTGCAACAGAAATGTTATGAATTTTTTTTTTTTTTTTACAACTGAAGTATGTTGAAAACAATGGCATAAAGTCTTCTATCAAATTCCATCTGTTAAAGGGGCAGACTACTAAATATTTTTCTTTTGCCAGTTTTTCGTAAGTGAAAAGAGATAATGAAATGTAATTTATCTCAGTAACAGATAATGTTATTCTACACCCGAAAATACTAATCGGAGAATTTTTAGTGTTGCCATCCATAGAAATTAAAGTGTGACCAGAATTTGAATTACCCAAAAATCTAGGTTATGGCAGCGACTAAAAAAATAATCTGAACGGCAATTGATGGCTTATCATGCTGTCTGTGTTCCTTGTTAATTACTTTTTAAAATAATATTTGTATTTTAATTCTACTGATAATTAAAAATTATTTATTTTGTACTCTTTATTACAAAATAAATACAAATATTATTTAAAAAGTAGTAAACAAGGAACACAGACAGCATGATAAGTCATCAATTGCCGTTGAGTTCATTTTTCTAGTCGCTGCCATAACATAGATTTTTGGGTAATTCAAATTCTGGTCACACTGTAATTTACATGGATGGCAACACTGAAAATTCTTCCGATTCGTATTTTTGAGTGTAGAATAACATTGTCTATTACTGAGGTACGTTACATTTCACTATCTCTTTTCACTTGCGAAAAACTGAAAAAAGAAAAATTGTTAGCTTTTGAAAAATATTTAGTAATCTGCCCCCTTAAGGCCTGAAATTCAACATAATATCTCACAAAATGTGACAAATAGCATATTGAACGGCATTTAAGATTTTATAAATAGCTCACTAGATGGCGCTAGACCTTCATCTATATTCTTTGCTAGAAAAGTGATGCTTATTCCTCTCGCTTTCTCATTATCTTGCTGAATGTGAAATAATAAAATTCGCCAATAAAATTTACACTAAATTGTGATGTCAAAAACTATACTTCGTCCATAATGTAATCGTGCACTTAATTTGGGTGCTTCTTGTTTTTATTTTCGAAAAAGATGTTATTTGAAATTATGGAGCAGAAATTATGGTGGACGCCAGAAATTGGGATGCACCGGCCGGAAATCGAACCCGGGACAATGCAGACGTGAGTCCAACGCTCTAATCACTAGACTTCAGTGTCCCCATGTCGAGTCACACATTTTTTTTTGTGAGTAGACCCAGTGAACCCCCCATGTGAGTGCGTCCCTGGACTGGCATGTCATTTTATTTGCTTGTATATTTCTGAACTCCAACAATATTCTAATTGAATTTAAAAATTAAACTTGAAGAGTTGATCGTAATTTTTAATGTTGCATCGTTTGGCCTAATCCTCGTTTCGCATAATCAATTATCTGACACTTTTATGACCGATAAAAGATCAGATTTATGTCCGCCATTTTAGGCGAAATAAGGATACTTGTTTGGCCTAATCCTCGTTTTGATTAAAATGGCGGACTATAAAAAAATCGTGGAGATAAAACTGGAGGGTAATTTTTTGAAAAAAATATTCCCTACTATGTGTAATAGGACTATTTGCTTTCGGAAAAATGTTTCGACAATTGTACAGTTATTTTTCCGTTTCATTTTGAGAATATTAATGCCCTCACAGAGTGTAGGTATTAGGACATTTGCAGTACAATAAGAAAACCAGCCTTTCTGGGACATTTGCGGTACTGTTCAAAACTTTCCCTTAGGCAGAGGGACATTTCCGGTACACACCGTGGAACGTGTGTATATTCTGAAGATAGATGATGAGACAAACTTCTTGCTTGGAGATGACACCACAGAAGAAGGAAGAATGTTGATACTTTGCACTGCGAACGGAAGACAGTATGCAACTGAGTATACTATTTTTTATGGACGGAACATTTGTAGTCGGCAGTTTGCCCAATTATAAACAACACACGCAGACATTGCGAGTGGCTTTGAGGAAACAAACATTGTCCCTTTGATATTCGATATGTTACCAGCAGACGTATCAGAGATTTTTCAGTTTGGTGAACGCTTACATTAACGATTAGAGTCCGAAATTAATCAAATTGGATTTCGAGCAAGCTGCAACAACATTTCTAAAAGCACTGTTCCCGGAAAGGCCAGGGGCGTAAATAAGGGCCCCGCAACCCCGCAGTGCGGGGGGTCTCAGGCCACCAGGGGCCCCAAATCGTGAAGTGGGACATAGAGAAGGGGCCCCGCTTCCCGTTGTCCACGGGAAGGCCCCCAAGCCTTTAGTTACGCCACTGGGAAAGGCACATTAGTGAGTGTAATTTCCATTTTAATCACTGCTTTTGCAGGAATGTTCAGAAATTAGGGCTCATAAATGATTATAAATCAGTTCCAGAGGTGAGGCTCGACTGGGAATGTGTTCTGCTTTAGCATTTCTCCCTGTAGGTGATTTCGATGTTGGGTGGCTTTCCATTATGGAAGATGCATCACATCACGAAAGAATTGAGAGGTTTCTAAATTATTTTGTAGAACGGTGCTTAAACAATCCGACATCTCCATATCGAACTGCTCGAATCAACAGCGCTGCTAGAGTGAACCACAGACTCAAATCATTAATGTGTACTGATTGGACTCTTAATATGTACTGTTTGGTGAAGTACCTAAAAACTGAGGCTGTGTACAACGACTACTACAGATGAAAGAAGAACTTAAAACGTTGAAATGGACGACGTCAGTATATAAGATTGAACTAAAGAATATAAAATGTATTAACTGAATATGTAGCCTCAAAAGATGTTAAGAAATTCTTGAAGAAAATGGCACACATTCAAAAGTTGGAGTAATTTTTGTTTGTCCCAGAAGTATCTACTAATGTACTAACTGAACTTTATTATAAATCTGGGAAATAAACTACTAATTCATTGAACGTTAATTTTGACTTTTTTTCTTATACTAATTCCGAGCTAGATCTGACCGAAACTCCCTAAATATGCTCATAACAATTCACAACTGTGTCCCAAATGAGTGACTTGTGACAAATCACTCCACTGGCAAGTTGCTCTTTGGATAATTCTGCAATGCTTACCCATAATTACAAATATCTCAACATATTAAAAATGAAAAAAGAAGAATATTTTATTTCAACTCTGAGTAACCACTGGCAAATAGTTATTCGAAAACTGTTAAGGAAAACTATAAAAGAAAACAAAAAAGATAAATATTTCTAGAAGTTCCCTTTAAATATCATGGTCAGACGTAAGACCAATCAGAGATAAGGATTTATTCCGGTTTTGGTAAATCACAAACAAGCATTTGTTTATATCTTTCAGATGTGTTTACCGTGTATCCTATTAACTGTTCTTTCACTTTTCTATATAATTGATCATTATGTTTGCATTTGCATGTTCTTGGGTGCCGCGAAAAATGTTTATATATATGTGTGCTGAGTTAATAGCGATTTCGTATTCTTAAAGATTTTCACTCTGTTTTAAGTATGCAAAAAGCCCGAGTCCCCTAAAAACGTCATATTATCCCCCCCTAGAACATTTTATGGCTACACTATTGCGATAAAACTTAGTCTTTGTGCAGCAGTTGATACTAAATATCTATCCTCTGACTGAGCACCCGAAACATCCTCTCAGTTTGAAGAAGAAAAAGTTATTATTAATAGTACCGCAAATGTCCCAGTATCACAAATGTCGATACACGAAGTACCGCAAATGTCGATACCGCAAGTGTTGCGCTTTCCAGAGTGTTTAGTGGCTATATTTGAGATGAGAGAAAAACAAGTTACATCTATTATTTATTTTGTTTAAAGGTGAGTGCTGTCCAAAAGTAACTTTTAGTTTGCAGTTTGTTTCCAAATATCTGATATTGTCAAATGGTACTGCTAATCGGTATGTTAAAGGAAATATAGTTTGTGTATTTCTTCTTTTATGGATGTAAAAGTTATTTTATTGTAGGTTTTGCTGATCTTTCAGAGGATTTCTTTCCAGTTTCAATGCTTTTTTGAAACTGTTAATGCATTATAATGGACCCTATTGTGATTCTATTGTAATTATAATTAGTATGAAATTTGTAAATATTTCGAGCTAGATCTGACAAAAGATTCCTAAACTTGCTCATAACTTACCAATGGACAACTGTGATCGAAATGAGTGATTTGTGACAAATTGCTCCGTTGGCAAATTGCTCTTTGGATAATTCCACAATCCAAACATCTCAATGTGTTACTAACGAAGAAAGAAGAAAAATATATTTCAATTCTTATTGTTACTTTTGAAATTACACTTTTGAGTTGAATTTCCACTCGTTTCACATACTATCCGGAATGTCTATAGCATAAGTCTCTGAGATGTACAATGAGGTTGAAATCCGGGCTTCTCGGTGGTTCTTTCAGAAGGAAGAAGTGGAATTCTCCTCCAAACAGATGGTGGCCAACCGGGATCTGTTACGAGGGTGATTGGTGGGTGGTTGGTGATCTGTCGGCGTGATGAGATTGCAATCGAGACTCATCGCACCATGCTACTCGGTTTTATGGTCCAGTCACGGCATTCTGTTGCCAGTGTAAGACATTAACCGCACTGACGTATAATGACAAGTGTTAACCTCGTGGATTATCGGCTTCTGAAGTTCATACGATGAAGCGAACGTTGTTTACTAACTATCCGGCTGAACCCATTATTCAGTTGGGTGGCCGTCTGGGCTAAGATTTACCGGTGTTCGCTGCAGTAAGCAAAGTTATGAAAACATTTACCTTATTCTCTTACATATGAGTTTCTTTTTACATTGTTAAATTACTGTAGATTTCCAAATTATGCAGATGTAATACTGAAACCGGAAATATATGTATAACTTCCGGCAGCAATAGAGTGATAATGTGAGACATGCAACCTGTTTATCGGAAGCTGAATTCTCATCAAAAACGATTTCTCGTTATCTCTTACGATTTTCAATATTTAGGAATCAATATTGAAACTGGAAGTTGTACTACTTCTTACTACTTCTGGCTTCAATAGAAGAATGAAACTGAGATGAAATCTACTCTTAAGATTTGGAATCCATACCATAAATCGTTTGAATCGATGGGGAACGTGTTGATATATATATATATATATATATATATATATATATATATATATTCGTATGTATTCATGGTCATAGTAAATACATAAAGGAGTTTTGGTAATCCTAACTCCTCGAAAATAGTTAATATAATATCAATCTATATATTTTGCATTTCTTAATTGTTTATATAAGTTACTAGGGAATTTTCTCTTATAATTTCCCTCTAGTTGAATTTCCACGATTTTTTCTTATTGTCCGCCATTTTAGGCGTAACGAGGATTAGGCCAAACGAGGATACTTTTTCGCCTAAAATGGCGGACACAAGTCATATAATTTATCTGTCATAAAAGTGTCAGATAATTGGTTAGGCGAAACGAGGATTAGGCCAAACGTGGCGACACGATAATTTTTGGACAGTACCTCATTATCCAATAACTATCATCTTGCTAATGTACGTAATAAAGAGAAGCTTTGATAAGAGTATATCTCAGTGCCCCTTTCTTCTTAATAGATGGCGTAGTTATCGTTTAGTTCCAAATCTAAAATTTACAAAATTTTCAAAAACTACTCATGAGGATTTAATCTTGCCCATATAATTTTTTTGATCTCAATGTGTTTTATAGATTGGAAACGCTGATAATATTGTAGAATTTATTAAATCTTGTCGCAAAATACATTTTGGGAACCACCACTGGCAGGCACGTAGCCAAGGGGAATCTAGGGGGTCCGGACCCCCCTTCGAGACCAGAAATGAAAACAATTAAGGAAGGATGAAACAAAATGAAATGAGAAAAAGAAGGGTCAGAGTTAAAAATTAAAAAAAAGAAAACTACAGGAAGGTTTTGGTTACTCTTTCTTATGAGGAGATTTGTATTACTTGCAATGCAATACATAGTGGCGATGTGAGCGAGATATTATGGAAGAGTCAGGGAATTTGAAATTTCTAGAAAAATCACGGAATTCTCAGATTTTCTGCTATTAGTCAGGGAGATTTCAAGCTTCCAAAAGCATAGTGCCGTTGTGTAACAGCGTGGACATTTTTTAATAATTTTTCGTCATCGCATTCTTGCAGTATCAAACATGTTATTTCAAAAACAATTTTCTACTGCTCCTTTAACCTGCCATTTGGAACCGACAGTAGTTGACAAAATAATAAAAACAAAATATTATTTGGAAAGAAAGTTCTGTTAGTATTTGATTCAACAGAGAAAGGAAAGTAGATATTGTAAAATATTTTACAAGACATTATGGAGTATGTACTTTTAATAATAGTGAATATGTAATTGTTATAATAGTGGAAGTCATAATGAAAGGAAACTTGTTATATTTGAATACACAGAGGAAGAACGTAAATATTGTAAAATCTTCAATACGTTTTATTATTATTATTATTATTATTATTTTACTCGATATTTCTTCATAGTTTGTTATTAAAATACTTACCAATATATCCTCATTTTATTGTCCTAACAAACCATTATGCTTCCAGTAAAATACTTTGGAATGATCGAGCCCCTGGTGTGATGACCACAGTATTTCATCTCACGGATCCCCCACCTCACGAAATCCTGGCTACGTGCCTGACCAATGGAGTCAAATTCTGTATAACTTTTTGGTAAGGGAGGAGACATTCAGGTTTATCCCGACATTGTCTAGGAAGACATCAATAAGGATTTTATAATTAAAATACGTGTACTCTATTAAACTTGAGGGGTTCCTGGGCCCTCTTACCTTCTCAGGGTTGGTGTTGCATGGAAATTATGCTAGGCAAATGTAAAGAAGACTTTCTATCTAGGTTAACCTAGATGTTCAGACGTTAAAGAAAGAAAATGCTAGAATTTACTAATGTAACTGACCTAACAAAACCATATTAACGTGACTTGAAAACATCACCATGCAAGCTATCTTTATAGAGTTCTCCTTGACCTTATAGCTTTAAAAAAAAAGGAAAAAAAAAGTGAAACGTGACAATACAAAGTCTATCTTGCCACTATATGTGAATCTAATGGATACTGTAGATCGTTTCCTACAAGAGTTTGCGATCACATGATTTTCTCTAACACACACACACACACACACACACACACACACACACACACACACACACACACACACACACACATGTATATTGTAATATTCAGTAGATAGAGTCAATAATGTACACAGTAGTTTTAGCTCTTAACCTTTTTATTATAAAAAAATATAAAATTATTATACAAAGTTTCTACAAGTATAAATCTAAGTCATTAAATACTCTAAAATGTTTTCAGTGTAGGATGATAGCCATCGCCATACGATGTTGCCTCGGGTAGATAGAATGTTGTCTTTGCCCAAAGCGGCCTCAGATGGTATAGGTAGCCCAAAGTGGCCCCGGGAGTAGGTATTAATGGTTTATACTCCATAGCCCGTAGCGACCTCAGGATAAGGTATTGTAGGTTAATGATCAGTACAAGATACTGATAATTTCTCGGCTCCGTCTTCTTTTATAGACATCCTTTGGAGGGAGAACCTATGAAAGTGGTTATCGTATTTTTTCGTGGTTTTCCGTGTTCCCTTCGTTTCTTCCTGCAAGTGTAGTTTCCAACTGTGGTCTGGCAAAATTTGTTTACAGATCGTAAAAACAAGTGTTTATAGTAAAAACATGTGGCTTACAGTATGTGTGGGTGTATGGATCCTTGGAATATATATCAGGGGTATAGAAGCAAAACCTGCTAAATCCATTATTCAATTTTGTCAGAAGACGAAACAAAAATGTCTCTCTTATGCTTCATAATTGTTCAACAATTTTTTTTTTTTTTTTTTTTTTTTTAGTGGTCTCTACTTAATGCAGATGAGTGAAATCTATCACTAAAGGACAACAATTGTTCAACAATTCTGAAACATAAGGAAGTCACTTTCTGTTCGTTTCCTGACATGTAGAAATGTCATGAATGGGTTCAAGCTATCTTTTGTATTCTTAATACGATACTACTTTTATGTTGTTTCACTCAAAGATAAAATTCAAAATTTTAAAAAGAGACAAGACTCCTTTGTTTAATCTTCTATACAAGGTTACAATTAAAGAATTTATCATACGAATTGCACTGTATTTCAGGATCTACTAATTTTACAAGTCCGATTTATTTTACGTACTTAATAATTTAAACGGCAACAGTCATCTACAAAAAGGCAAGATTAACAATCGTCCTTCTAGATTTTTGAAATGAAATAGATTGAAATTTGATTCTACCAGGTTCACGCACATGTTCATTTTGTTTTATGTATAAATTGTTGATAAATCGTGAACAAATGAAACTTTTATGTGAAAAATCGTAAACAAACCATGTACAAACGATCTGTATGGTTTATTTTCGATTTCTGATTTTTTTTTTCATGTACGTGAAGTTGACACAGCTAATTTTTTTTTTTGGATAAATAGTTTATAAATCGTGAACAAACCAAAGTTTTACGTGAACAATCTTGAACAAACAATCCGCAAGGATTATTTTCGATTTCCGAAATTATTTTTAGTCAGAGCCGGTTTTTTTTTTTTTTTTTTTTTGTAAAATTTGTTTATAAATCGTGAATAAACGAAAATTTAATATCAGCAATCGTAAACGAACAAAGACCAAATGATCTGCATAGTTTATTTTTGATTTTCGAAAATGGGTTATGCCAGGTTCATGCATATGCCTACTTTTTTTTTCGTATAAATTATCTTGATAAACATAAATTGTATGTGAACAATCGTGGAAAAAGAATCTGCATAGTTTATTTTCGATTTCCAAAAATGAATTCTACCAAGTTCACACACATCCCCATTTTGAGTTTTAAAAGATATCGTCTGACGAAAAAAAAGATTACTTAAAACTTCGAATTAATCAACATCTTCTGGGTAAGGCAGTTGAAGAAAACAGGGATTGTCATACATACATATACATATACATGTATATATATATATATATATATATATATATATATATATATATATATATATATATATATATATATATATATATATATATATATATATTCCTTTATTAATATTGCTGTGTGTATTTAGGCCTATATAATTTTATGTTACCTTAAAAAAACTTACATTACTGACACAGTGACACAAATACCGGTAAATACATAAATACATTTTTGAAAGTGATAAACACAATTTGATTTCAGTTTTTGATGTGAAAGAAGCTGTTATGTATAACATAATAATAAATACCGTGCACAAAAAGATGTTTAGTATATTTGTTAGAAAGACCAAATTAAAATAAAGCTTACTAATTTTCGTAAAGGTAAAACATAATTATAAATACATAAATAAAGCATCATTTCTGAAAAGATAAAGTATAATTATCAATAAACAAAATAAAGCATAATTTTGCGAAAATATAAAGCATAATTATCAATAAATGAAGCAGAATTTGCAAAAAGATAAAGCATAATTTGCGGAAATATAAAGCATAATGATCAATAAATAAAGCAGAATTTTGCGAAAATATAAAGCATAATATCAACAAATAAAGCATAATTTGCGAAAAGATAAAGCATAATTATCAATAAATAAAGTATAATTTTTGAAGAGATAAAGCATTATATCAACACATAAAGCATAATTTGCGAAAAGATAAAGCATAATTATCAATAAATAAAACATAATTTGTGAAAAGATAAAGCATAATTATAAATAAATAATGCATAATTTGCGAAAAGATAAAGCATAATTATCAAGAAAGTAGTACATAATGTGGGTTGCACTACTTATTATGACATCTCCCCCCTCGTGGCTATATGGTTAGCATATGTGTCTTCAGCGATCGAGACCCGGGTTCGATCCCCAGCGGCGGCTCTTGTGGTTCGGATACCATGTATATACAACTAGTTGTAAGTCAGGTCTCATATAGGCTCGCTGCTAAAAGACACGCTAAACTTTAATTCAATCAAAATACTCATTGTGGTAGTGGCATAAGGAAACATTTCTCAAAATTTTTCCACCAGCATGCAGAGTTGTCCTGTGTATATTAGTTTTTTTTTTTCGCATGTCGTACGTGATGTATCTCAAGTTCGCCAGTCAGTGCAAGTAAGTTAAGTGGTAGGCCAACAGCTGGCTTATTAAATAAATGGAGGTTCTCATTCTCTCATTTCTGCACACACACACACATAACTTACGAAGTGAAAGAAGCCTTGAAAGCAGGAAAAGGATAGTCACCGGCAGTTTATTATGCCTTGCGCTTTCTTTCTTTTCCTTCCTGACACGAATGGAAAATTCCTATGACCGTAAAGAAAATAAAATATTGAAAGAGAACTCCAATCACTTTTTTGCTATTATTTATTCTTTTTTTTCTGTATTCAGAACAAAAACAAGAAAAACAACAAAAGTGTAAGAAGACGAATTGCTATTATCAAACAAGGGAGGAGTTGGAAGGTGATTGACACATAATTTCCATGATGTCATAAGACAGACTACGTCCATGGGTAAACAAAAATATTGCATTTACATGTACGTGCATTTATCATAACCATTACGTGAAGCAAACAAAACCAAAAAGTCATTATATGTTAGTGAAAGTAATTATCAATTATGTCTGCAATCCTTATGATTTTATCCCATTTCTTGTTAAAGCTTGGCATCCTTTGCACTATTATCTACGAACAATTATAAAAATGGACCAAATCTTTGTATCCTTGAGGTCTGCCTTATTAAGACTCATTGTCGTAACTAATTATTACTCTCCACAAGTAAAATAATACCTTTTCGTATCGTCTGTACACAAAGCTTGCACACGTGTGTTAATCTGTACAGATTTTAAATGGTGTGACCTTGAAGGTGATTCTATGTTGTCTATTTGGACATGTCCTTCACAGATTAAAGCATTTGAGGTGAGATATCTTCTTAACTACAACTTATTATATTAGAGTTCTATATAGTGGTACACTCGAAGACAAAAATGAATATTCTTGTGTTCAAATTTCTTTGTCAATAAATTTGAAATGAAGGCAAAACTTTGAGTGTATATTCATGAAATTCAAACAAGACTTGGTTTCCTTTCAGATGAAACGAAATTGTACTAAAATTGGCTCAAACAGAAACACATTCACATTGGCCGTCTATATTGAAAAGGAAATTATGTTTGGGAGCACACCTACATTTTCAAGATTATCTCAAGCCCAGTACGATGGATGAGTCAAGCAATTTCATTATTTTCGTTTAGAATGATGGTGCAGTGGAGGTTTATGAAAGTTGCAAATTTGTCCCCAAATAGTATGGCTGCTAGGCAAATTAAACACTGACCAGCATATAATCACATTTATTTTATACGGTATATTTTCTTAGCGTATAATATCTTTCATTCATTCACCTTTACCTTCCTTATCTTTCATCTATTCATCCTTAATCTTCCTTAGCTTTAATTTATTCATGCTTATCTTTCTTATCTATGATCTATTTATCCTTACCTTCCTTATCTTGATCTATTTGTCTTTAGCTTCCTTATTTTTGATCTGTTCTTTCTTACTTTTCTTATCTTTAGTCTATTCATCCTTATCTTCTTTATCTTTGATCTATTCATCTATAATTTCCTATCTTTGATCTATTCATCCTTACTTTTCTTATCTTCGATCTATTTATCACTGTCTTCCTTATCTTTCTTCTTCATCCTTATCTTTCTTCTATTCATCCTTATCTTCCTTATCTTTGATCTATTCAACCTTCCCTTACTTATCTTTGATCTTTTCAACCTTCCCTTACTTATCTTTGATCTATTCATCCTTACGTTACTTATCTTTGATCTATTCATCCTTACCTTACTTATCTTTGATCTATTCATTCTTTCTTTCTTATCTTTCTTCTATTCATTCTTTCTTGTTACGGAAATTTGGACAAAAATTAGAAATATGCTTTTTAATACAATCTTTGCAGGTATACGCAATATAACTTCCTTCCGGACTACTTATTTCCTATTTTTAAACATAGCGGCACGTTTGTACTAATGTGGGCAGCAATTCATAGTATTTCTTTAAACCTATTATTGTTCTGAAAGAACAAGTTACTGTCAGCTATTTTGTAAACATTTTAAATGACTGGTACATCCTATGGCACAGATGTTATCTAGGGAGATACACATGGGAACCCCCAATAGACTGCCGAAAATATTAGATAGATTATGTTATGATTCAGGATAGTAATGGAATAGCTTAAAAAGTGCGAAGACTCCGGGGCCGACATTTTCTCTGATCATAACCTTGTGTTGCCCGAATTGAATATTCAACTGATAAATGTAAACAGAAGAAAAGTGGCAATGTTGATGTAGGCAAGATATTGAATGCTGGAGTTGAATAACAAGGAAGTAAGAAATCTTTCCGTGGAAAAATTCGAAGAAAAAACTCAAACCGGGAAAGAGTGATTGGATAGAGTAACATACGATGGGAGTATATTAAACTTTGCATAGAACATGCTACAGAAGAAGTAATAGTTTACCGCGTGGACACTAAACAGTTAAGAAATCACAGATTACAGAACAGGTGTTGCAGAAAATGAGGCAAAGGAGGGTTTGGAAACAGGGTGATACAAGAGAGGGCAGAAAGATGTAGAGAAAGTTAAACAACGAATTGCGAAGCGAAACAGACAAAGCAAGAGAAGAGTTTCACAACAGAAAATTCGAGAACAGAAGAATTAGAAATAGTTGGGAAATATGAGAGAATGTACAGGGTGATGAAATCTCTAGAATTTCGAAGAAAAAATGGAGTATTACAATGGCAGTAGAAAATAAGAATGAGAAAGCAGTCAGCGAGAGAAGTGAAAGTCTTAGGAAGATAGAAAGAATATGTTGAGGATTTACATGAAAGTAAGGATGGACCGTGTGGCCTAGATGTTGAAGTAGAAAATAAAGTACGCGAGGATAACAAAGGGTTTAGTAATCTTCGGGATGAATTGGGAAACGTCATATCCGAGATTAGGAATGGAAAGGCAACCGGGATATAATATACCAATCGAATTCATTAAGAGTATGGGAGACAAGAGCAAGGAAGAATTGTTTCGACTGTACAATGAAATATATGAAACGGAAGAGTGGCTACAAGATTTCCTGAAGAGGATCATGATACCGATGGCTAAGAAATCAAACCCAGAAAGATGTGAGGGTTATAGAACTATTAGTCTTATATCACATGCAGCAAATATTTTGCTTCGAATTTTGAACAGAAGGTTGTACGAAAGAACAAATGAAAAAATTAAGCAGGAATAGTTCGGGCTGAAAAGAGGTAAGGGCATAAAAATTGCAATTAGATTATTAATGGTAATCAGTGGGAGATTTGCAGAAGAAGGAAAATAGGTGAATGTATTTATTGATCTAGAAATGCTTTTTGACCGCGAGAAATGGAAATTGTGATTGGGAGTTCTGAAGGAAGTTGGATTGGAATGGAAAGAGGAAAGATTGAAGATTAATAAGAAATTTACGTTTGAACCAACAAGTAACTATTAGAATACAGTGAATGACAGAGGAGAGTGTAATTGAAAGGAAGTTCAACAGAGAAGCTGTCTCTCGCCAAGATTATTTAATATTTATTGAGAAGAGGTAGTAAAAAAAAAAAAGGCCTACATAGTGAAAAAGGCATTTCAATAGGAGGTAGAATGATTAGGTATATACGGTTTGGGGTTGATATGAATGTTGTTGCAGAATCTGAAAAGAAAATCAATAAGATATTAGAAAACGTGAGGAAGGGCTATGAAGAATATGGGATGAAAATACATGTTAGAAAGACAAAATCCATAGTGATTGGAACGAAACGGTCGGTGTCAAATATAGAAGCAGCAGGGTAGAAAATAGAACAGGTGGCTAGTTTTCGATACCTGGGTAGTATTATTAGTGATGGTATGAAGTGTGAACGTGAAATAAAAGCAAGGATAGCAATGGCGAAAGAAGCCTTTAGGAGAAGAAAAGTCTGTTCTGTGGTCCTTGCATAAAGAGTTGAGAACAATGCTCTTAAGATATTTCGTGTGGAGTGTTGTACCGTATGGATAAGAAACATGGACATTACGCGAAAGTGATGGAAAATAACTGGAAGCTTTTGAAATGTGAATGTGGATGGAGAAAATTAACTGGGTCGAGCGTAAAACAAATGTGAGGGTGTTAGAAATGATGGAAGGAAAATTAAAAATTTTAGATATTATTGAGATGGGAAGAGAAACTGTTTGGGGCATTAGTTAAAACGGAACTGTATCGTGAATAAGGCCCGGATTTGTATGTAAAAACATATTTTTTTCCAAACACATACAACCTCAAAACAAAGTATATTATCCCAATTAAGAGTCTTCAAGTGTAAATTACAAATTTTATTTAACATAAAAATACATATTTTCTTTAAAAAAAGTTATGTAAATAAATATTTTGGACATTTTTCTAATAAATACATATTTTTAAAAATTTTCCCTTATTTTGTTTTAAAATTTCACAACGAATTGTTCTTTTCTTTCTCTCGAAAGAAACTAACATACGGAAAAGAATAGGCTACATAATGACATGCTGACATACCCATGTATATAGTAAACAATCCCGAGATCCTAAATTTTCTTACCAACTACGGCCCCCAAATGAGTCAACGCTTCGGAAACGCTATCTGTATAAGAGCTATGAAGATGCCTTAACACACATTATCCGTATGTGAAAACGAAAAAAAAAAATTGGGTAAGCAATGATGCAACTAGTGATTCTGTTATGTGTTAGAAAAGTGGGAAATGTTATAGTATAAGCGTACTGAAAAATGATGAAATAATTTCCAAACAACATTTCTTGCTAGCCTCTAAACAACTTTTAGTTACGAATCACGTGACAATTGCCAGGCTGTTCAAAGAATCTTTGCACATTTTGTGGCCGAATGGTGTGAAATATGAACATGTTTTGTTTTTCTCTGACTGATGGTGCTCCTTATATGAGAAAAGCTGGTGAAGCTCTTTAGTATGCTATCCTAATATGATTCACCTGACATATGTCGTCGATTGTGTGAAAATTCTGAAACCTTTATCCTAAAGTGGACAAGTTAGTGTTAAATGTAATTTTTTCTTTTCCGTAAAATCCCAGCTAGAATTCAACTTTTCAAAGAAACAAATCCCGATCTTTCACTTTCTCCAACATCCGTAATCACGCAGTGGGGTACTGGCTTAATGAAGTACTATTGTATGCTGAGAATTTTGAAGCATTTTCATCTGTAGTAACTAAACTAAATCCAGAGGATGCTTCATCCATTGAAATTGTTCAAAATTTAGTAAATGACAGTAAGTTGGCTTTCATATCTGCCAATTTCGGTTTCTTGTCTCGCTGTATAAAGAAACTAGAAACTACAGGAGATTTATTAAGTACTTCGGTTAAAAAAGTACAATGCGTTGAAAGAAAGCTGAATGTTCTTTCTGCTTTGGAAGTGAAGTCGTAATAAAGAATTTAAGGACTTTATGAGAGAAACATTGGGCATAAAACAAAAGTAGGATATCTCATGTATTGGAAGGCAAAACACAAGTGAAGTTGATGGTGTGGATATTCAAGATATGTCCCTTTTCAAATACGCGAGGTTGATATCTTGTAATGTAGAACGTTCCTTTTCTCAATATAAGACATTATTCCGTGACGATAGGCATTACTTTGAGATGGAGAATTTGGAAAAGACGTTAGTTATTCATTGCAGCGCCCATGAATTTCGACATCTGGTGAATAGGAACGACTGAGTACCATTATTTGTTTTTCTTATGTTGGACGTTTTCCCATACTCTTCCTATACTTTTTATTTTTTTGTTAAATATTTTTTTTAATTTTTAGTAAATATTTTTTTCATTTTTAGTACATAAAAAATAAATATTTTAAGGTTTTCTAGTACATAAAAATCCGGGCCCTAATCATCAAGAACGTGCTAGAGGATATGGTGGCAGGAAAGAGATGGAGAAGACGAAGGAAGCTACAGTTGATGGAAGGTAAAAAAGAAAAATTGTATTTGAAGATGGTGATGCATGGAAGCTTCTCAGTTACGGTAAGTGATCTGCCAATAATGGCAAAATACCTGTAATAATAATAATAATAATAATAATAATAATAATAATAATAATAATAATAATAATAATATCAGTTTATTTAATTTAGTAAGATTTATTGGTGTGTTTAAACGCTAATGATATTGTTTTTTTTTCTTTTGAAATGAACTTAATTCACTGTAATTCCAATTGAAAGAAAGTTTACTTTCTCTTTCCAGTGAAAAGAAGAAAAAGAAAGTATTTATTGCGGCCACCGAAACACAGCATGTGGATTCGCACGTAGCTTGTGGTTAATCTACTTGATCCCAGGCACGTGCTACTTTGGCGGCATTTGCAAATCTATACTTGATTAGTGCACACACACACACATACACACTATAAGCTTTCACAAACCTGTATGATACATGTTTGTTTGAGAATAAACAAGAAACTATACTTTCTCACTTCTACGTATTTTCATAAATATGGTTAAATCGTTTTATTTAGCAGCGTATCCTGCATAGATACAAATACAGTTCGCGGCATTGAAAATGTTACAAGAAATTTAAATCCAAATAACTAACAAACTCTTGCGCGGTGTGCTTATGCATTCAGAAACACACGTTTCGATCGACTTTCTGTTCCAGGTATTCAATCAGACTCCTCCTCTTTCCCCGCCTCAGCTTGTCTAAAGCAGTTCGTGTGACGTAATATACTGCTTCCATTCAAACGGAAAAAACAGAAACCATGTTTACAAGCTTTCTAGCTCTAAAACCATTTCCTTCATTAGTGTGTTCTGAAATGTCTTTTCAGAGCCTGAATTTAAAAAAGTAACAAAATGTTCCCATACCTTCATAACCGCCTTTCCCTTCTTCAAAGACTGCAAGCTAGGAGATGCTCCTTGTGAAATCTACGGAAATTGTCAATCATTACAGTAGATTTTGTGCTTTCCAAAGTCTGTAATGCGGGCGCAGAGCTCAAAAAACTACTGATAGAAGTGATTGTTATTTAATTATTAATTTCACTTCTTGTCAGTAATTTCAAGCAAATGTTCCAGGGGCATATTTGGGCAGGACAGGAGGGTGCAATTCCACCTCCCTTGAGTATAATAAACACATATTGCTTGATCAAATGCATAGTAAAACATTGATATATAAAAGTGAAACTCTTATATTGGCGGAGAATCCTCTTCCCCCCCCCCCCCCCCGCGCGAACAAAATCTAAAATGACGCTCCTTTTAGCAACAGACCAATAAAGTTACGATAGCATTGCTAGAGCGCTTGCGTTTGGTTTCAAGAGTCGAAGGTTTGATCCCAAGCCATGTGCGTTCATAGTGAACGATATTGAGAGAGAGAGATTTATATATGGAGACAGAGAGGGATGATTTACATATGCAAGTTTAGAATTGGAGGAAAATGATAGGTCAGCATCCATACTATGATGAAGTATGTGATTTTGTGAAACAGAAAAAGGAAAGTTTCCGAACTGCGAGGATCACATCAGACAGTTGTCGAATTAAGGTGAAGTATATTCTTTTTACAGCATGAGATGATTGCAAACGGAGAGAAAAATCTTGAGACCTGCAAACTTCTTCAACTTCCGAGACGGGTTTCGAACCACGAACATCTTATCTATCGAACAATTATTTTATCCATTCGGCCACGAAGAACTCTACGCAACCATTCATATATTTTTTTCTTTAGCTACTTTGAGAAATTAATAGAATGGAATATTCCAAACATTGACTGGGTGGGTGCGTCATTAACATTAAACATAGACCTCTTGTAACTTAGTTACAGGGTGCATAATGAACTTTCCTTTGTTCAGGAATACTTTTTAAGGCAGTAATTTTTTTCTACTGTATTGATTGAATTATATTTGATAGAATCGTCAGATTAAGTAGTGCCAACTACTCAGACAAGAATCACCTTTCGCGAAACTCTAGTGGAAAATGAAACAAACCGTGGCAAATATGTTAGACTTTTGAAAAGAACAAGATAAAAAAAACGATGGAAATGTGCATAAGAGTGTCACTTGGATGTGAACCCATAATTTAAAAAAAAACATCTATAACTCATCTAAAAATTGTGTGTTAGTTGAATGGTTATTGTAAAGGACTCCTACGTCGACGTCCTACGTTCGAATCTCGACCATTCTTATTGTTTCCTTTTTCTTTTAGCTACGCTCATACTGTGCATTCCAGAAGTTCAATTTTGAATTAAATGTCGTTGCAGCTAGTTTAAGCCGAAATTATTTTCAAATATGTTATTACATGCTTTTCTTTAACTTGTGTTGTTTCAATTTTGATATTAAATGTTACAACTTTACTTTAACTCATTTCCCTACATCATATCATGATGAAGTTTAGCACAACGACGAGTCGGGCGGTAATATAATATTCCATTGTTACTGTAATATATTTATATACATTTAGACTTTTTTGACTCATAAAAAAAAACGTACAGTGGACCGTTTGATGCAATATGGACTCCTGGAGGATTTTCAAACGAATTTAGTATACGCATAAATTACCATCTGAAAAACATACTGTGAAGGAGGGGTAAGTCACTGAAACTATTTCCAGGAGGGGAAGGGGTGTCATGTAGAAGTAAAATTTTCGTGATTGAAGGGAAGAATAGTGGCATTCCAGATGAGCGCTCTGCACTTTTTTTTAGCCATGCATAAATGGAAAATAGTTTTAAAATTATATATTTTCATTTCAAGTATGATTTGTTGAAAAACTTGTCATTCAACTTTATTTTTTTAAAATTATGTTATACTTCTTAGTTATAATTACATATATTTTCTATTTATATTTTATTACATGTTATACATTTATTATTTACCTTTTTATGTCATACATTTGAATAGAAGCTTATGACAATTCAGAGCAGCAGGGCCATACACAGGATGTAGGCCCTGGCGGTCCAGAGCCTCCCCCCCCTCGAAATCACTCTATTTATGTAAATTTTACCTAATTTTAGAGATGATATTAGATATTTTAGTAAAATATGTTCTAATATTGAATTTGAACCCCTCAAAAAGCTTTAGATCTTTAAAATAAATTCCTGCCTACACCTCTGCAAAGCAGCGACGATTTTAGGGAGTGACCAGAGGGTAATGTCTCCTTGGAACAACAACAATTCCCCAGAAGTCATATCTCTGATAGTTTCTGATGCAATACCCTCTGGTCACATATTAAAGACATGCAGTTACATGTGCAAATATTTGGCTTTCTAAAATCTTTCTAATAACTAGATAACTTCATAATCTATCATTCAAAGGTTCTATAGTCCGTAACTCCAGTCGATTTGCTTTGAGTTTTAACATAGATTATGTGTGGCTTATCCATCAATCTCGTGAGTGATTTGATTTATTTGTAGATCATAGGTTGAATTGGGTCTAAAAATAGTCATTTACTACAAAGAACTACATAAAGTTCCTGAATGTCAGTAGTTCGAACTGGATGAAACAGAAAAAAAGAAAACAAGTAAATAGGTCATAGAGTACGTTACTATGTTCCTTTATATTGTGTATACACAGCAAAGCACAAAAGAGCTTTGTGTGTGTGTATGCATGATTATTCTTTTTTTCTTTTCTTTTTCATTTCAGGATTTTAACAGGCATTTTAAAGCCTGTTACAAGTTTTGAAACTTCATTGACTGTTTTCAGTTTATACTCCTTTCAGAACGTAGCATTTAAGATAGAACCCTATCGTTCGAACTGCAAACCAAACTACTTGAATTTATCGTTATCGTTAAGTTTTACGTTCCACGATTATGCCGGCTAAGCTGAAAGAGACGGTAAAGATAAGAAATGAATAAAATGGTGGAATGAAGAAAGTAGAAGCAAACGGGAGAACCCGAGAGAAAATCTACGCACATGGGTTTGTCCACCACAAAGTTTACTTGGTGCGAGTTGAAATCGAAGCAAGGACCCCATGTACAAGAGGTGAACGCTCGATCACTGAGGCACCGCAGCCCCTCTATTTGAATTTGTATTGAAGGTTTACCATACAAAAGACAGGAGTACGGTGATTCACAGGTACAGCGCTCATCTCTGATAGTAAGAGTCCCTGTTTCGATTGTAGGCAAGGGCGCCCATGTTGTGGTTTCCAAGGGGGGGCAAGCATAAGCGACGTTTCAAATATAGTTTCAAATTTTCCTGTAACTAATGTAAAAATTCTATTGGGTTTTCAATATTCCCAAGTACAATTTCCTCTTAGGGGGGGCGGGCGCCCCACCTTGCCCCCCCTGATGGGCGCCCTTGATTGCTGGTAACGTGAATTTCTTGTGGACAACATCGAGACTGTGGATTCTCTTTGCGTTTTTCCGTTTCCTTTTACATTTCTCATCCTATAAATTATTTCATAGTGATTGATCTTCATTAATCAATCATCCCCGTAACCGTTGGAATTGGACTGAACACGAGATAACGCCTATAGAATCAATTTTTCGCATAAATTTTGTCCTCCCGCTCCTCCTTAGAATATGTACTTTAATCAATAGAACATAATAATAATCCAATTCAATATAGGTAATAACTATATATATAAAAATTCATGTTAATCGGTTTAGTTGTTTTACCGTGATTCGATCACAATCAAGGTCCTTTTCTTTTCATTTTTATTTAAATTCATAGATTCCTAATTACCTTTCAGACTTTTCACGATTCCCTCAATACAACTCTAGAAAATTCGTGCTGTGTTCGCTCTTTATTGCTTTTTTCTTTTATATATACACTAGGCTTACAACACAAACAAAAGTTTCTTTAGAGTGGATAAGATGTAACCGACGGGTGTGTTGACTATGGAAAGGATTTCAAATTCAGAAGGGTTTACATTGATACATTTGTTCTATAACAAATTATTGGTGCACAATCTCGCATTCACTTCTGCCTGCCAGACGAACTCTCTTGAGCTATGACTGGTCTCATCATCGTTAGTTATCTGGAATTGTGGGCATGAGCCATCCTTAGTAAAAGCAAGCAACAAGAATACGCGTTAGTCAAATACAATCTCCATGTACACTGATCTTTCTTTGGAACCTTCCTGCAGCACGGAGAATGCCAATGAATTGGAACGGTGTGTAGAAAATCGACAGAGAGCACAATTCTATGAATTGTTACAAGGTAAAAAGTTCAGTATCTGATTTTCTTTCGCCACCATTTGTTCCATTTACGATAGCCCATGATTAGGTTTTGTGAAATCTTACGAAAAATAGTTGTGTAGACTAAGAGAGCAGGTAAACTAAACGTAAGCATGTTAGTGAAGTTCTTCTAAAACTAAGACGAAATGTAGTATTGAACTTCGATAATTCTGCATACTACCATATCAAAGTCATATGAAGATGAGCAATATTATATTTAAAAATACATCTCCGTTATTATTGACGTGTTAAGACACGCAATGCTACGCGTATAATTCATTATCTCTTATATCCAGCCCAAAATTTATCTATGAAAAGCATGAGATTTCTTGAAAGTAAGACTTGCAAAACTCTTGCAATGAAGACCAAGACTCGGTGTTGCAAGACCAAAATTAAATCTAAAATCAAGAGCTCCTATGCAAGGCCAAGACCACGATTGGATGTGCAAGACTTAAACCCGGTCTTGAATTTGTTCATTACTAATTAAAATCTAAGAAACAATTTTACAGTTGGGAAGCATTCCTTGTAAGAGTTGATTAATTGACATTTACGTCTTTAGTCAGCACCAAGGTAATATATAGAAATTATAGTTCGAGACTTGTGGTTCAAAATAGAATCTGAATTACTATAGTGAGCTCGGTACTCTCCCACCAAAAATCAAACCCGGAACCTTGGTTAACACAAGCAGGTACTGCTAGCATCTTATACATTTTCTATTCACAACATATTCCAATGCGAGCGACGTTCCGTCGCCTCCTTCTTAGGTGATCGAACTAATTGTGCTCGAACTTGTCCTACATTCGGTATTAAATATATATTTGTAGAATTCATTTTTCTAGTGGCGATTCCAAAGAAAAGTTTAAGGAAGGGAAATATACACGTATAACTTTCAAGTACTGAAATGGGAGATGTGAAATTTCCCCTCATGGATCCACACTGCACTTATAAATAATACATTAGCGAAGTAGAAAGATAACTCTTCTACTGCAGGCCATGAACATTAGATCGTAAATTCTTATTTGTGAAGTAAAAATTTCAATTTCGAAAATTTTCACATCTTTTGTGGGGAGAAGAAAATTATACCTCAGTTATACATCCTGAACTCTAATTATTGAACATCTACAGGATTTGGTCTCTTCTATTTGCATCCCGTGACTAGTAACTTTCCCTGTTATGTTTGTTCGTTTGATTTTGATCGATACAATTGGAAAATGCTGTGTTCCGTACCTACGTGCCCATCAGGAGCACAATATAGCTGTTAGAGAATAAGTTTTATTTATACTCTATTAGTTTATTTATTTTGTATTTGGTCGAAAATAAAGTAGAATTTTCATTGAGAGTCAAATTGGAAATGTGATATTCCCACAAGGGTTGGAGTTCCAAATGATATCCACCCAGAACGGTTTGTTGTTCCAGATCCTAAGTGGGTCAATGGAGATAATAATATTTGTATGTAATTATGTAAGAAATCTCAATCAGCTTTATTGTGTCTTGTGGCTTTTCTGCAGATTTCCATTAACTCAATTTACTATATACGAAAAAATAGTAACTAATCAATGATTTATACAGGGTGTAACAACAACAACGGTTATAACAACACCGACAACGTTTGGGAGGCAGTAAGATAAGACAGCAAGATAAAACAAAAACTATAGACCAGCCTGGGTGCACAAATGCTTCCTTTCGGAGTTATAGGCTGCCGAAAACATGAAAAAAATAACTTTAAAGGTCTACAGCTCCTAAACTATGGGACCTAGTGTAGTTAAGACTTCACTCAGGAACTAATATGTGCGCTATCCAAAAATACATGTTCCAGAATCCTGCGGTACTTCTGCAACAATTTTTATAGAGGGAGTTTGGATACGGTCATATAATTTGAAGTACTCACAACTACCTCTATAAAAATTGTTGCGGAAGTACAGCAGGATTCTGAAACTTGGATATGTGGATAGGGTACATACTAGTTCCTAAGTGAAACCTTGACTCGACTACGATAGGTCCCATAGTTTTTGAGTTATGGACCTTTAAAGTTCTTTCTTTCATGTTTTCAGCAGCCTATAACTCTGAAAGGAAGGATTTGTGCACCCAGGTTGGTCTATACTTTTTGTCTTATCTTGCTGTCAGGAATCACCTCACAAACGTTGTCGGTGTTGTTTTGAAACACCCTGTATAAAGTATAATTTATAATTGCTATTTTGATTCTCTTACTCTTTATAGGAGTAACTTTGCGTGACAACTAATAGATGGTGCTAATATCTCTACATTAACTCGCAATGAACTATGCTCGTCCTTCCCATTCATGGTTCTTGATTTTATTATTTGGATCTATATTCGGATTTTTGTCATCATCACGTGATAGGATATCGAATTTCAAAGTTCGGGAGATCTCGCGATTCTTTCAAGATGAGATAAAAAGTAAATAGTTATTACACAACTGTTCATCAGTGGCAAGTGCAATCCTAGAAAACAAGACTGGCTTAATTTTTTATTGTTTTTTTTTATATGTATTTGTACTTTCTGTTTATTTAATTGAAAAAAAGGTACACTAGAGGCTTTAATCCCTAATTTCCGCGACCCATTTTCAACATTTTGTGAGAATTTTCTTCTTGAACTTCCTTGCTTTTCCCAATCAATATCATATGATGCACGTCTTTAGTTTTCTGTTTAAAAGAGCCAAATTCTCTATATTGGAAAATGATGGTGATTCTTTTGGGCTTGCTTGAAGTGAAGAGAGATGTTGACCTTGATTATTTTTTAGAAGAGTTTACATAAAATAATAGTTTGTGTCGATATACTTACTAAAACTTCGTTACATATAAACTTGAATGTTGAAGTAAGAATTAGGAATTAAATTTCTAGGATTTCGGCATCTAGGCCTTTTGGCGTCACATATACGGTAAGGAATGACGTCCTTCGGTGATCACACTGCCCGGGGAATTGGAAAGGAAGAAATGACTGGGTAAGGAAGGAAGTGGTCTAGGACCATTATGTTAGGTATCACCCCGGCATTCGCCTGGTGTGAATGAGGAAAACCCAGGAAAAACTTCATTCAGGATGACTGGCCTGAAAAAAGATTATATACCTTGTATCCGAGTGTCCCCACTTGGAATCGAACCCAAGGCCGCTAAATGTTGAAGTAACAAGTGTCTTCTTCATTACTGCTCGAACATTTGATCTAACGTGGTTGGTTGGATGAGTTGAGTTTTGCACGGAGGTAATACAGGTTAACGTGAGATCCGCACAGTGGTGTCATTTTTACCTTCCTAAACCCCAGAGCAATTGTCCACTGAGCTTGAGATTGTATATACATTTTAAATCTATAGTTCTGTATAATTATCATCATAATAATATAGTAATGAAAAAACGAAATTCTGCTAATATCAGATAGTCTAACCCTGCTCCCAACTTAAACCTGAAAGGACACTGCTGGATCCGAACCACACGAGCTCCCACCGGGAATCGAATATAGGATCTTCCTCGCTTAAGCGCGTACGCTAACTGTATAGTCACAAGGTAAATCATTTCGATGTATCGTGATATCATTCATCATCTAACAAGGAAACCGATTCAAGTGTGACATGAAAATCTGGACGAATTTATGCACAATCGAAGTGTTTCTGTGAACAATGAATTCCATTAGAGGGAAAAACCCTCGATCTCAACCGTTCCAGTGATATAGAGAGATAAGGGGAAAGCTGGTGTTATGATATTTTGTGGATTTTCGGCTGTGTTACGATTGAATATGTTTGAAAATTGCATTTAAACATTAAGAAAGATGCACCAGAGCGAATAAAAGTGGTGTTTAATGTTGAGATGAGATTTTACCCAGGGCCGGAAAGGAGCTATAAGAAATAATAAACGCCATTGATAGGAAGACAAAATTGTATGATATTACTTGCTAACATATCATGTCTTCAGTTCGTAGAAAATGAGAAAAGTGATACAAAAATGTACTAATTATATTGCTAGAGGATCAAGAGACGTTATTATATGAACAAAAATACAAGGTTATATTCTGTGCAAAAGCTCTTTAGAAAAACAAATGAAATAATATGAAGTATAAACACATATTGTTGCAGACGTAAGTACGACAGTGTGTAGTTGTGTGACATATAAAAACTCAAAGTATGAACCACCACTTTAAAAATAGAAACATGTACGCCTGATATACTGTATATCAAATAAAGTTGTTGCATGTGAACAAAACTGACATCACAAAGTAAAGTAGTTTCTCATAAAGTCATACGTAAGGACATATCTTGTAAAACGATACAAAGTTGTAAACGCTAGGTTAATGGACGGTCACTAGACTATTTTTTTACATTTTTCATCCTATTTGATCTGACGATGCTCTTATTCGATTCAGCGTACCAGAAAACCTATTACATGCCTGTTTCAGGTAGCAATGGAACTCCATTAATTTCGCCTTCCCCCTCCAAAACCTTCCCCTAGAATTTTTATGGACTCTTCGGTTTTGTAACCCTCATGTTTAAGACGACGTATTACTAAAGTTTCGTGGATGAATTAATTCTTCATTTTTAGAAGTTCCTTTTGCTTCTACTATAGCTACATATTCAAAAATTAGCAAAATATAAGAGCACCAGCCTTCCCCTTATCCCTCTATATTTTCAGAACGGTTGAAATTGAGGGTTTTTCCCTCTAATGGGTTAAATTGTACACAAAAGCATTTAGTTTGAGCATAAACTCGTCCACAATTTCGTGTCAGACTTGAATCGGTTTCCTCGTAAGTGTGAATTATAAGATTGTAAATTGAACTTTTTTTTTTGTAAACCTAAAAAATGACTCTATACAATAACTACTCCATCTATGAAGATGATACTGAAGTATAGTCTCATTAACCAGTGGCGTAAATAGAGAATTGAGGCCCATGACAAACTTTTACGGTGCCCACTACCCTTCTTCTGATTCCACATAACTGTCAATTATTGATATTCTTACAAATTTTACAATAATTGAATCATTTTTATGCTTCGCATATTGGAGATACACAATCCTAAATATAACTATATGCAAGATATATATGTTATTTATGTTAACATCTTTATAAGGGTAGTAAAGTATATAACATTTTGCATATCTTAACAATTTCTTTCTTCTTGCATTCACTTAGGCAAAATAATTGTCTATTATTTCTTTCAAGTCCAGCTTTCTAGCCAAGGACTGTTCGATGAAAAGAAGTGCTAATCATTTCAATTTTTCTTGACTCACAGTGCTTCTCAGATAGTATTTTATTATTTTATTTTTTTTTTTAATAAACGTCCCGCATCTCGCAGGTCTGACAGGGATTGTCAGACGGATTGCCATATACTCCTAACAGTTACATATTCCTAACAGTGACATATACTCATAACAGTGATGCATACTCCTAACAGTGACATATACTCATAACAGTGATGAATACTCCTAACAGTGACATACTTGTAACAGTGATGCATACTCCTAACAGTGACATACACTCCTAACAGTGACACATACTCATAACAGTGATGCATACTCCTAACAGTGTCACGTATTTATAACAGTGATGCATACACCTAACAGTGACATATACTCATAACAGTGATGCATACTCCTAACAGTGTCACATACTCATAACAGTGATGCATACTCCTAACAGTGTCAAATATTCATAACAGTGATGCATACTCCTAACAGTGACACATACTCATAACAGTGATGCATACTCCTAACAGTGTCACATATACATAACGGTGATGCATACTCCTAACAGTAGCATACTCATAACAGTGATGCATACTCCTAACAGTGACACATACTCATAACAGTGATGCATACTCCTAACAGTGTCACATATACATAACAGTGATGCATACTCCTAACAGTAGCATACTCATAACAGTGATGCATACTCCTAACAGTGACACATTCTCATAACAGTGATGCATACTCCTAACAGTGACATATACTCATAACAGTTATGCATACTCCTAATAGTAACGCATATACTCCTAACGTGATGCACATACTCCTAAGAGTGATGCCCCTACAGCTTCTAAGCAATAACTGATTATTATTATAATAATAATAACTTTATTGCAATATCAGTGTAGTTATTGTTGAACGTAATTTAATAACGTTGACATAACGGTACATTTTCCAGTGATTAATTGTATATTTGATCTTTCACTTTAAAAAAAAGTCAATGGCAGGGTTACTACAGTTTACCAGATTTATCTTATGAGTTCAACCGAATTCATTCGATTTATTTATTTATATTTATACATATTTTTGGCATTTACGGCCTTATACCCGCTATGCATGACGTCTCTCAGCGAGCTCACTATCCGGGAAAAGAGAAAGCGTCCTGTGGCCTGTATGTTAGGTACTGGCATTTGCCTGGTATAAATGAGGAAAACCCAGGAAAAACCTAACTGAAAAGCTGTTACACCTTTTCAACCGAGTGTCTCCATCGAAAATCGAACCCAGGACTGCTCGTATTAAAGCCAATACCGAATTCGTGCTATCTGGACCAAACCCGTAGCGTGGTAGTAGGCCTTGAGTTATTATATAACCTTGTGTGCGAATATGCAAGAGTTTTACTAGTCACTCAAAAATACGTATTACAGTGAATACAGAACGCTACCTGAAAAGCGTATAATATAACTTTCGTACATTATGAATTCACTGTAATCTTTTTCAGTAAAAATAACAACTAATCGCTGGAAAATATTCCATTACGTCATCGTTATTAAATTGCATACTAAGTATATACAGCTAATATGTATATATGTATATAAAGCTATTGTATATATGTGTATAAAGCTGTTAGAGACAAATAGTCTAGAAACTCTGTTGATAATCCATTTTGCCCTAATGAGAACAGTGGAAAATTTCCATTGTGATAAAGTGCACAATAATTAATATGTGTAGGATATGTAATAGACAAGTATATCAGTTGTTGATGTCAGAGCATATTTAAGGGCATATTATTAATTAATTTACGTAATTGTATTGATATTATAGAGTTGGCAGAAGTTCTGTCCCGTAATATATATTACTTTAGGATAGCTTATAGTCAATAATTCCTGATTCCTATGATCTCCCTGCTGGTCTAGTGATTGCCAGTGTGGTATAGTAGAGTAGGATGGGCCGTTAGGATGACAATCGTGAGGCGAAGCCTATTGAGAGTTCGAGTCCCTTTGTAGAAAATGGTTGGATTTTTAATTGTACTTAATATTTTTTTCTTTCTCCATCCTACTTAACAACCAGTGCATTTGTCAGTATTAAGTCATGTAATAGCTAAAAAGTATGAGATTCCTCCTTATAGAGCTACGGTTCACCTCTCAATATTCTATCATGAAAAGGATCATTGCTTCCTCCATTAGTTTCTCCTGAATAGCATGCTTCTCGACTACAAGTACAAAATTTACATCTGAAATTAAAAAAAAAAATCATCCTAAACAGTATTCACAGAAAAATCCGTTCTCCGGACAGCGGTATATTATACAAATATACGGTATCCTCTTGCTTGCTATAGAAATCAGTACAGAGCATACGTTAGCCGTATGCTACATAGGCACTGCCCTTAGATGTTACATCATGCCGTTGTAGGATGTCTGACATCTAACAGTTTTCCGTATATCACATGCATATACTTATGTTACCTTCGTCAGTTATATGTTATGTACGTCCATTTGTATGTCAGATCTTGACCGCCTACATTGTTTCATACGGAAAGGACGTATAAATGGAACACTTATACAGAAAGTATTATAAAACAAGCGTTTTCAGTTATACGTCTGCTGTACGTTAAGTCCAACAACGCATGTAACCTATCTTTTTAAGTACGCCACCTACATTTTTTTCTCAGTGTTGGTATCCAAAAATTCTTGGTTAGAATCATCACCATCATTTTGTTCCTCGCTACAAGCAACTATCGAATTTGAGAAGCCACTAATAAGTAGTAATATTGTCGTTTTTGATACCTCACTGTTGTGTTCATATCCCCAACTGTGATAGCACTGTGCTGAAATTCATCGTAATCTTTCTAAGGATCTAACTGTAGTATCTTCCTTAACTGCAGAACATTTTCCTGAAGTACCACATATGAAGAATTTGATTCAGTTCTTGATTAGCATTCAAGCTATGGATCGATTGACTTCTCGTGTTAGCCATTTTACATGTAGAAACACACAAGTGATTAATCTAATCACATTGAAAGTAAACTTAACAGAATTCAGGATATTATTACTTCCTTCTAGTGTTGGATTTGTGCTTTCTTCTTCGTAAATGTAAATAATTTGGAAGATCGATTACGCCTAACAATGTTGAATTGGTCTTTTCCATTAGTCGGCTGAGTTCACTAAATTTTTACCACGTTTTCTGTTTGTTTTAATCACCGCTATACCAATTGCCGCTTGAAAATGATAGATCGTTTTGCAACTAACATTTGTATTCGTGCAATATCACTTTGTATCCTTTAAAAAATTGGTCTCTTTGACTTGGTGCCATAAGTACTCAAAGAAAACCTTTCATAAATCCAGCGTTTCTCAAAGTGTGTTAAGTGGAACCCAGGGATTCCGCAGTTTCTAGGGATTCCACATAAACCGACCTCGAGGAAGCGAGTAAATAATTCGCAAGTTACTATGTCATCTAAAAGTTGGTTTGAATTTTGGGTCTTCGGAACTTGTTTTTGGAAGTATGAACCGGAATAATTTTGAAAAAAGATCGAAAATGACAAAAGCTCCTTTCCGACACTTCTTTCGAACCGTAACGAAAAAGATTTCGAAATTCGAAAAAACTTGAATCTTCTGGGAGAGCTCCGAGTGGGAAATTTCAACTTTTCGGACCTTTTCGATGTAGAAACTAATATCAGGGAAGTAAATATAAAAACGGAAGTCTCTATCTCATCTAGAAGTGGGTTAGAATTTAGATGAGTCACTTAGTATTATCGTCCAAAGATTGGCATTACTATTATAAATTGCCGAATAATTTAATACTATTTTCGTGGGTTCCGCCATTTTATTTTGGACGTGAAAGAGTTTCGTGAATGAAAAAGTTGGTGAAACGCTGCTTAAAACTAATTATTGCACGGTCATTTGTACTTCGGTTTTAATTATTTTTTGCAGTTTTCGGTAATCAGATTTGACTTAGACCGGTATTTAGAGAATGTGAAGTTCTTCGCACGACTTCTTAGCTGGGGCACCTGCCCACTTCAGCTCATCACATGCACGTGTTCCAACAACGGTCAATAGTGTAGGTACTTCTTTATCTTGCACTGTGTTGGCAGCAATAATTGATCAAGCCTTTCTAATATGTTGGCTAATTCCACATGAAACCACTGCAATGATATCAGGTGGGCCATGACCATCAGTGTTACCAATACCAACAATATTTTGGCTAAGTCCATACATCTAAGTTAAAATGTCCCTACTTTTCATCTAAAAATTCCAATGGGAAATTATAACTGTAATATTAGTACTGAATATATGATTATGAGTGACAAATATCATTATTATTTTATAACTTAGCTGCTTAAAATTATCTAATATGTAGTTTTGCTCACCAGAAATCCTTTTATTTTATGCATGCTGGTGTTTCCTGTCCATTATGTTTTACTAAATTCAAAGTTTTTAGTAAAAACTTTGAATGGCAATTGTATTTTATATGCGGCTGGGTTCAAACCTTGTGAAGAACAAGCAAACTTGATAATACTTTGGTTGTGGATAGATAAAATGCTCAGATGTTCTATAGGATGTGCGAAAAGTAACTCCCTATTTTAAATTGTGAATTTCTGTTGATGTTATGTGTAGATAGCAATGAAAGTTATCTTGATTTTATAGATTAAAGTATGCCATTTTTCCCTATCTTTTCCAGATCCTGTGAAGCTTTGATTATTTTTTTGAAGCCACATAGATACCAGGACGATTAAGATAGAGGAGAGAGCCAAACTTTTAGCAAGATTTGAGGTGTGGTAGTCCGTAATTCAGGTCCAACTTTCGTGGAGGAGTCAACATGAGAGGAAAGCTGTTCTGGGTACAAAAAGAATTTAAAATTCCACAGAAAATTAATGACTACTGGAAGTGTCCTGGACATTAAGAGATCAGGAAGACCCTCGACTCATGCACGTATCCACGGAGGGGCTAGGGTGGGCCGGCCCCTCTAAATTTTCACTGCCCCCTAAAATTTTCACTGTAGGCATGCAAATGAACTATAATATGGTTGGGTCGGGCCTCCCCTAACTTTTACCGGGCCCCCTACATTTTTGGGCTGGCTACCGGCCTGCCTCGACTTCACTATCAGAGGAAAAGGTGGTCACAGTGTGGAAGATGTTCGTCGCGGTAGCACCCTCGATACTGGCTAAACCCATGTATTCAAATGAGTAAGCGCATGCCGAAGATGTATGCTACATCGCGACCTAGAGGACGACCGCGAGGGTGAATTAGTGGTCGCGATGATGAACAACTGAGTTTGTTTTTATATCGATGTTCAGCGGAAGCATCGCTGTGGCTCGTGTTCTCATTGGCTCTTCCTGAAGCGCTGCACGGAATAAAGTCTTCATTTGTTTAGAATTTCGTCTGCAGAGAAACGTCTATGCTCGAGAGGTTCTGCTGCACTATTATATTTGATTATGAAAGACATATTAATAGAACTAATGAGGAATGTTCCAGCCCAGCAGTATGGAATAAGAAACACAAACAACATCATAATAGGCACGTTTTAAATAGAGAATGGAAGAAAATAGCAACCGAAATGGGAATGTCGGATAAGTTATTTATTTGATACTGTAGCTTATTATTATATAAGGCAGTGGTGGTCACAGGGAGTGGGCTTTCGTGCTGAAGTCCGTAAATTGTAGAATTTTAAAGAATACAAAAGAGGCTACTGTTAATCATATCTATGCTTAAAAACTTCACGCCCCCCCCCCCAATTCTGAGATTAATAAAAGGGTTTCTTCTAAGGTAAAGAAATACGTGTAAAGAGAGGCACGTATCCATAGGGTCGAATAATGGAATTACAATGCCGAAACTTCATTTGCTGCAGTTAATACCCCCTCCACCTCCAAACCTGGAGACATACCTGATTTATTTATTTATTTATTAAATTTTACTGGGAAGCGATTTTTGCCTTAGTAGTGAAAGAGGGCTTTCTTTACAGAAAATTGAATGAAAGGTCTTTGATTTAGAATATTGGTAGAGATGAACAAGAGATGAGACTCAAATATTTTTACGAAACAAGAGACGACACTTTGGTATTTCTCATATCTGGCCTCGCATCCATCCCTATTTATAAACTGTTTGGTCCTTTCAATTTCAAAATGTGGTTTCGCAGTGATTTGTATGCACTGACAGAATAATTTCACATACGTCACAGCAAGGTTTCTCCTTAAACTGAGAACTTAACAGCGAGGGTTCAACTTCCTCGCTATGTGTGCCCTTGATCCATCGCGACCTAGACATCGAAGTAGCGACCGCGACTTAAACCTCGACCTCGATCGCGAGGTATCTTCGGCATGTACCCTTACATGCAATTCTCCACAAAGAGTTACATTACAGACTATGGAAGAATGTGCTACAGGTTGGGTAACATATTTACACAATTCAAAAGCTTTCTACTCTCTAAATCAAAAGAATCTTGTTAACAAGTTATCAAATATTGGCTTTTCTTCAATATATATAGGGTGGCCCAAAAGTAGGTATACACTCTTGCATTGATCAAGTATAAGATTCTAGTTTATGAGTTTATTTGCTTCGGCTCTTACGATGTAAGTAAAAATACATTAAGAACAAATAATAAAGAAACTAAGTCTACCTGACGGATAACAATAAGAAATTATATAAAATGCAATGAGGGATGAGTTTCAAAGTTCTAAACCATAGTATAAGAAGTAATACAAATTTTAGTCCCTCTACATTACAAATAAGAAATTTTAAGAAGGTTGACTCCTTATTTTACGCGATTTGACTGATTGTTCTAGTGTGTTGACTAGCAGCATTCCATTATATGTAATTTTTGAAGGATTTATTTAGTTTATTCTATATTTGTTCATTTTTATACATATTAGGCCTTATACAGAGTCATTCTGACGAGTGATTAGTACCATACTAAAAGTTTGCCTAACATATGTTTCCTGCAGTAGTCAGGCCTTTAGTATGACCCTAATCATATGTCAAAACAACTTTGCATAAGACCCATTGAATCTAAAATGTTTGAATGTTGTAACAACACAACAAGGAGCTTACTCAGCTTTCATTGACCTTCTGTTTTCTATCATACGTTATGCTATTTTCCTCCTTAACCCTTTTACTTTATAATGATAATGTACATGTTTATATTACTATACCATACAAGGTACCGTACATTATTTTTGTTCAAAGCTGTTCGCGGCACTATATTAAAGATTATTATTATTATTATTATTATTATTATTATTATTATTATTATTATTATTATTATTATTATTATTATTATAGTTCCAAATCACACTATAAGAAATTGTACAATTCTAGTTCCCTACACTGGAAATGCAAAATTTTAAGAAGGTTCACTTATTTTCTTTATACAACTAAACTAATGGTTTTAGTGTGATAATTAGTGGCATTCCGTTAAATGTAATTTAAAATGACTTTCTTTTTACTTTATTATTTCTTTATCTGTTCTTTTGTAACCATTAGACGTCGGATTTTTATGCAAATGCATTTTATTTATTTATATTCATCTCCATTAAACTTGGTGATGGTTTCTAATAACAATAATACAGCTCGAATTTGAAGTTTTATAGTGCATATAAATGCATATTTCGAAGGTAAAAACATATATTAATGCGTACTAGAATATTCTGTAAGTTTTTATTTGAGATATACGCTTATAGCATGCAATAAATCCGATTGTATTTTCAATGCATTTAAATTTATGCAACAGAATGACTTTTTGCATGGGAGGATGGAGAAATGCCTAGTTTATGAAGGTCTCATATTTTTACCAACCGATCAGCAGAACAAAGACACTTTCAATTACCAAGACGTTAATGGAAATCTGTTAATGGTAGATTCATTTTAAGATCTTGTCGAAATCAATTCAGAAACAAAAGACGCGAGAGATGCTCCTCTGTGAATGTTTTAGTTGATAAGTTTGGCACGAGCTGTTGTCAGTTCCTGGTGAATTCAGGCGCTCTATGGAAAAGAAATTGATGGATGCTCTTGCCAGAAACTCTGATTACAAAACAACTGGAACCATGGGAAAATACCTTTAAGGGTTATATTCCAACTTGTCAAAAAATACAGATACTAAACTTGCTCCTCTCTATAAATATTGTTCGGTAACATCTGTTGATTCTTATAGGTCATTTTCTGGCTACAAATGTCACAAAGTGATACCAAAAACGTAAAGAATTATCTCGTGATATAAGGATAATTACTGGAAGAAATCAATTCTTAAAAATTAACATTTATTTTTTTTTCTACAGTTGTGTGAAGAAAAACTTTTAAAAATGCGTTCTCATATCACTGTGTTCATTTCAATCTCATAATCTTTGTATGTCTTTAAAAATGTAATACCACTCATTCTAGCTTTGGAACTTCTTGTATAAATTAACAGACAAGTTCTGACCAAAGCATATATTAACTAATAAATAATAGCCTTACAGTTTTGGCAAATTAACTTTGCCTTCAATATTGGATAAAACAGAGAAGGAAGAAGAGGTAAAAACAGGTGTATTGAACAGCGGATAGACAATGAAAAGTTTATGTTTTTCAAAAGTGAAAGTTATTCATACACAGGTGTGCCAATTAAAAGTTTAGCTCTTAAGTGAAAGTTGATCATTAAAAGTTACATATGTATTAATCAAAAATTGTTAAAGGAAAGGACGAATATGATTGGTTCATGCAATGACCTCCTCTCATTTTAAGAAGTATATAAGCTGTAATCTTTTTAAATTGTATTTCATAATGTGTCTGATGAAGGCAAAGTTAATTTGCCGAAACTGTAACGCTATTATTTATTAGTTAATATATGCTTTGGTCAGAATTTGTCTGTTAAAAATGTAATGTATACAAGCTGTCAATAAATAAAAATAAATTCAGCAGAAAAGTCCTTTAATCGTAAATTACAGTTTTGGTGTTATTTTTCACCTACAAAACTTCTGTCACAACTTTGCTGTAAGTTTGAAAGTGTTCTCTTTTATTGTGTTATTAGTGCATATTTTAACAAATTTAGCAGCATAGTTGCATGCATATATCATGAATTTTAAGTGCATAAAAAACCGATGTCTAGTAATCATATTGAATCTAAAAGTAGGAATATTTTAACAACAGGAAGAGAAACTTATTATGCTTGTTTGGCTTTCATTTTCCATTATGTGTGATGTAATTTATTTCCATATTTTTCCTTTATAATGATATTATATATGATTATATTACGATACCATACCAAGTTCGGTATTTTTACTTAAAGCTGTTCGGAGCACTGAAATGAGGGTTTTATTATTATTATTATTATTATTATTATTATTATTATTATTATTATTATTATTATTATTATTATTATCTATATATATAAAAGAGAACGTACAAATCCTTTGTCCGCTCATCACGCTAATACGGCTGAACCAATTTCTTTCATTTTTGGGGGGTTATTAAGATTTGGACCCTAGATGGTTTTTATCATATCACTTTAATTTTCAATTACCAGTGTCTTGAGATAATTGGCCATTCAAGTGTCCATAACGTACAAATGCTTTGTTAGTTCATCATAGGTAAAAATAAACGTATTTATATGCAACCCACATGACCGTGTCACTCGGCGGGTTAACATAAATGACAGGCGTTATAATGGTTTTTATCATATCACTTGAAAGCGAAAAAGTAAAAATTATCTAAGTAACAAAGTTTATTGCGTTCCGGGGTGACCCCAGCGAAGCGGGGTGAACGCTGCTAGTTATTATTATTATTATTATTATTATTAGTAGTAGTAGTAGTAGTAGTAGTAGTAGTAGTAGTAGTAGTGCTAGTATATTTTGGTGTGCTTTTGAATAAATCATGTATAGTATATATTTAGTATAGTAGTAGTAGTATATATATATTTTTAGTTAAGATGTATATTTGTGACCAAATGAACGTGTCATTTGATGCAAAAGTTCGTTCTGTGTATATATGAGTCTTTTGTTTACCAACATGTTATCCAATTTAAAACGAAATTTCACAATCAGTAAACAAGAATTGTACGTCTTAATTAATATAGTAATGTATTGTTTTCATATTCTTAATACTTATATCTCCTCGTGCTCTTATCGTTTTATTTTGAATCTTCTCTTGTCATTTTTTAAGGAAAAAAATATGCGTAAAACTACGTCGCCATTTTATTTTGTTTTTAATCTTTGGCCCTGCTTTGTATGTGAAATATGATCCTCTTGACTGCCATTTCCTCATGTGACCTTTGATGTTACAGGTCACATGTAATGAGGCAATAAGCATAGTCGGAGATTAAATTTTCCACCAAACATTAAAAAAAAAATGCTGTCATGGTTCAATGACTGTTTATTCCTTTAATAGCCACATAAATCACACGCAAGTTACTCTCGATAACGAATATGCTTTCTGGAGCATTATATACTGGGTGGCTCTAAAATAACTGTTCATGTTCTAACAGTGATATTAACATACGTAGACACTGAAAGACAAAAATAAGCTCATTAATGCAAATCGTTGACGGTAGTATAGACAGTGAGCCGGTAGTATGATGGTGGAACCTCATTAGAATCTTTTTGAGAGAAATGAACTGGTTTCATGTAAACTTATATGGATGTAGCTTGTTTCTAACAATATTCTTGGTAATTGTGATTTCTTTTTATGATACATTTAAAATTTTGGAAACAACGTATAATATTTATTTTCTGTTCTGTTTATCGAATTGATATTATCACATCATTCATTAAAAAACAACAACAACTTTGAATTGAATCTTTAACTTAACGTTTTATAGATACGTTCTTTGAGCTAGAGAAGGCGGATAATTGACGAAAGAGGTGTAATAATTGGTGAAATGTAGATGTGGGAGGAAAAGGAAGAACGCTGTGAAAGCCAATCGAAACGATGTTTTCTACTTCAAACTCACATGACCTGAAATCGAACCGGGTACCCGTTGCACTAGGATGAGCGTTCTACCACAGAGCCACTATGATATATTTTTCAATTGATTGCTAAATATTCCGCACCTAATACTCTCATGCTTAAACACTAGAACTCGTTTATTCCAACCATTATTTGATAAATAACATAAATAACACACAGTATAGCCAGCTAGTTTTTCTGGAGATGCTAGTTTTTCATGCAGGTCGTGCTTTTACATAAGCTTATTGCAGGCAAATCAAAACTCATAATCCAAAATATGAAAGCAATAATACCTCACCACGCATGCATATACATTAACTGGTATTATTATTATTATTATTATTATTATTATTATTATTATTATTATTATTATTATTATTATTATTATTATTATTATTTGGAGTTTAATGTCCTACGATTATGCATCTAGGCTAAGGGAGACGGTGGTGATGCAATGAAAGATAATGCTGGAATGAAGAAAGTGGGAGAAAACAGGTGAACCCTGAGAAAACTTACACACATGGTGTTCATGCACCACAAAGCCCAGTTAGCAGGAGCTGGAATCGAAACAGGGATGCTACATGCAAGAAATGAATGCTCTATCACTGAGTCACCGATTATTATTAATATTATATTTTCAGTATTCAACCTTACGAACCATTAAGTGTTGACTTGAAATGTAATGTTAGACTTTTTGGTAGTAATACGCTCGATCGTTTTGGACAATGTATCGTACATTCATCTCCATACACACTCGTTCTTTCGCTAATGTAAAGTGAGTGTATGATGAACTATAAAAACATTAGCCCAGGGATGCAAATGAGCAACAAAAGTTTACTTGCCCAAGTAAAAAGCTATTAGCCCACATCCCACAATAGAAATTATTTACTTACCTTTTGGTATGATATTAAATACTCGCCCGCACCGATGAACCACTCGCCCCGGGCGAGTGGGCGAGTGGTTATTTGCATCCTTGCATTAGCCCTTTCGGTCCCAGACTATCAACCTTATGAAACCATCTTTCAATCTTTCGTACGTTGCATAATTTAAAATCATATTTTTCAATTTATTTTTCAGATTTTGAATTTTTTATTGTTTTACAAAAAAACACTATGTCCACATTTGTGGACATTGGTTCAATAACAAGTAATTGCATATCTAAATATTTGTAAAATTATGATATATTTTAATCCGTTTTTTTTTTTTTTTTTTTGCTATACTTCAACTTTCTTCTGACATATTATTACATTGTCATGACACACTAAACAACGGCTACGTTTGTATACTTAAAATAGCATGAACTGAATTCATTATTATTAATTATATTTTTATCTATTAATATTTTCTTACATTTTCTCCTTTCTTGAGAACATAACATGACACATCGAATTGTTTGTTTTGTTTCTGAATATCCCTTTTCTCATTTCTGTGGAACAAATAAAAGCAATTTTCTCTCCACCTTTCAAAAACAAGCATTATATAGTCAATGGTTTCGTTCTTCTCATTCTTAAGAGAGCTAACCACAGAAGATGTTCTAGATTTGCTTGAGGGTTCATATATATCGACGATTCAGATAATCATCCAGATTTTATGGATAATGACTCCAGTAACTGTAGCAGTGAAGATAGCGATGGCGGTGTTGCAAGAGACGAAAATGGTAAGCAATAAATTGTACTCTTTATCTATTCTAAAGAATTGAATGATCTACACAAAGTTATTTGGCCAATTACAAGCTAGTTCATTTAGATAATGTCGCACTACAGGTAATTGAAGTAGCCAAATTTTGAAATGGCTCTCCGTCGTTTATTTGAATTGTACAATATTTTTTTCTTGGTTGAAGAAAATAGACAAAAATTGGACAAAATTCTGAGCTAGTTAAAATTCGAATTTGAACATGTCGCACTACAACTAAATGAACCCACCTGTGATTGGCCAATAATAACCTGGTGTGCATAATTCAGATCTTTAGAATAGATAACAAGTAAAACAATTTATTGCTTGCCATTTTCGCCTATTGCAATACCGCCATCACTATCTTCATTGCTAGAGTTACTAGGGTCATTATCCATAAAATCTGGATCATTATCTGAATTGTCGATATCTGAATCCTCAAACAAATCTAGAACATCTTCTGTGGTTAGCTCTCCTAAGAATGAAAAGAACGAAATAATTGACTATAAGTTTGCAATATTCAAGGGCGCCCATCAGGGGGGCAAGATGGGGAGCTCGCCCCCTCCTAGAGGAAATTGTACTTGGGAATATCGAAAACCCAATAGAATTTTTACATTAGTTACAACAAAATTTGAAACAATATTTGAAATGTCGCTTATACTTGCCCCCCTTGGAAACCACAACATGGGCGCCCTTGGCAATATTTGTTACATCAATGATTAGCACAAATAGTTGATATTACTATAGTTACAAATTTCCTTATATTTTCTAATAATGAAAATAAAATAGTGCTGTAGTTAATAATAGATTAATATATATTTTATTCCTTTCCATGCATTTATATCGTGTTTCGTTTCTCGCATGTACAATTTCACAGCAAAACAAACATTAAAAAAAATATACGAAAAAATGTAGAGAAACAACTATCAAATAGAACAACCAGTGTCCACAATTGTAAACATTAAAAAATAACCTTTTTTTGTTCATCAGAGATAAAGCAAAGCTAATAATCCCTAAGAAGTATCCGAAGCTTTAATTGTTTATAACAAAAAAGTCTTGATTGTAGCAATAATATATATACGCGAAAATAAGACTTAATTTTCCGACCTACAAAAGCTTGTGTTCCACCAGCACTTGCCATCTCAAACAATTGAAGCGCTGCTTCCGCTTGCACTCGAGCTTACTGGAAAAAAAAAAATGTATTTGGTGTTCAGACGTCCATGCACGTGCACACCAGGAATTAATCGAGCAAATTTAACGAAACATATATCAATTTGTGTCCACAAATGTGGACATAGGTACCGAAGGGGTTAGATGAGTATATACTCCAGTATATTTCTGATCTTGACAGTACGTGAAGTTAGGATCACATATTACAGGAAGTGTACCATAAGAAAAAGTCCACGTCTTTGACTTGTTTATGTGAGTATAAAGAAAAATAAGATTAAACTGAGACATTGTTACGCAAAAGTACAGTGATAATTCGCAGTCATGTAGACTTTCATCCCGTTAGGCAAATGAGAGTAACAAAATCTATTGTACAAGTGCAAAAATAAAAATCGATTAATTTATTTTAATTATGTGTTTTAACACGTGTTTTCTCCACCTGGGGCAACAAGATGAATATATGCGAGTCTCGAAGTCAGGTGCGAAAGAAAAGTGTAATTACGTTTAATTTCTTACTTTAATGGGAATATTTTTGTTTGCATCTTACTGTCAAATACAGCAAAGAATGAGTATTCATCAAAATTTTAAAGAAATGAAAAAAAAAACATTTAAGAAGAATTGAAATAAAAGAGAAATGAAAATGGTGAGAAACTGAAGTACAGTACAACCCCTCAAATCCGAACTAATTGGGGCTGAAGCCTGTTCGGATTTGTGGGGGGGGGGTCGGATTACCCGGATAATAATATTACGTACTTATTTTGTTACTGAATTGGTGATAAAACAACGACTGAGGTTAGGCAGGGTGGCCCAGTGGTCGAAAGGGCAGTGACCTTGACTGGCGGGTGTACACTCATGTCCAAAATTATTGTCGCATATCTATAACAGTCTTCTTGTAAGAATATAATTAGATAATGATTTAGAATACGCATTAAGTCTAAAAATGTTAAAACCTTAAAAAAACTAAATTTGTGTGATTAAATCTTTTTTTTTTTTTCATTTTCCAGCTGTAGTTATTTTTTTCTCCTGAGAACGTGTTCGGATTTGCCGGGTTTTCGGATTTCCGGGGTTCGGATTTGAGGGGTTGTGCTGTACAAGAAAAATGCAAATACGTACATATTGGAAAATAAGGAAAATACATTACAACAAAAACTGCATAATTCTAAATGAAGGTTAGTTGAAACTTGATCCTAATGTGATTTTACTAGTTTGAAAATGTCCGGTTTAATTTTCGTCGTGAAGCTTATTACAAACTGTAAATTACTCATAGCGGTCTCTGGCAAGAGAATGTGATAAAAGGGCAGGTCATGAAGATGAGAAATGCTGCTTTAACGTGTTAACCATCCCTTAATCATCATTCATTCTCCTGGGGTTGAAACTGTCTGAATTCAACAGTGGTCTGGTGGCGTTTATTTTTAATTTCAGGATAATGTACAGCTCCAATGTATATGTACTGAAATCGAAGCCAATAAGATGCCATACAAAAACCACGATTTCAGTTTTAATACGCTTTAACACCTCTGACGTAAATTAATAATAATTTCTCGAAATATAGTGAAATACCATTATATGATAAAATGTTATTTATGCATAATGAGAATAATATGACCGAAGATAAGACATCAATCGGTAAATCTCATTCAGCTGACCAAAATGACATACATCTGAGGGTGATTTATCATGGGTAGTTTTCGAGAAAAATCGACAAAAATAATTTTTTACGGCGCTAAAAGATACGTGATTGAAGACCAATAATAATAGCCCTAATAACATCCCATCCACCTATTGAAGTGAAACTAGCTATCCAAACGTTCATTATATGTTAGTAATAGGACAGTATGGTTAGTGTGATAATAATCTATTATCATTAATTCTTAAACTTCAAATAGTAAATATTTGAGTGATTTCAGAATCGTATGTTCTTTCTTGTAGAATACCATAATAACAAGTAAATGATTTCAGAATTGTATGTTATTTGTTATAAAATATCATAATAACAAATAAATGGTTTCAGAATTGTATGTTCTTCCTTGTAGAATACCACAAAAACAAGTAAATGATTTCAGAATTATATGTTCTTCCGTGTAGAATACCATAATAATAATTAAACGATTTCAGAATTGTATGTTCTTCTTTGTAGAATACCATAATAACAAGTAAATGATTTCAGAATTGTATGTTCTTCTTTGTAGAATATCATAGAAACAAGTAAATATTTTCAGAATTGTATGTTCTTTTCTGTAGAATACTATAATAACAAGTAAATATTTTCAGAATTGTATGTCTTTCCTTGTAAAATAACATACCAGAAAAAGTCTCGTCTATTGGGTAATCTAATCAATTTAGTTTTTTTTATAACGTACAGTATGATAATGCCATTGTTAGTTCTATTTATTTAGACAGGTATAAAGTAAATAATTTCACCAATAATTTAATATACGGTATATATATATATATATATTCATTAGTGCTATATTAAATGCAACTTTGCCAAAAGAATATTACGATTGTTCTTCTTTAGATTTGAATTGATTGTGAAGTGTTCAAAGTGCAAAAACTTTTTTTGTTTTAACTGAAGAGAGTAAACAAGAGGAAGGAAATAAAAAAGAAAGGTAAATTGCGTAAAACAACTTATTTTCTTACGTTAGTTTTACTTCTTGCAGATAAAGTTTGTTTTCTGACGTCGATCTATTATTTTTTTTTAGGCTGAAAAATAACAACAAATTTTTGTACTAATTTACTTATCGGAATGACACCATGTGAAACACTTTAACAGTATGGTATTGTTGAAGGTCTATTTTGTTTGAAACGTGTTGTTGTTGTTGTTGTTGTTTCTTGTAGATATTCTACTATTATATTAGAAAAACTTTAAAAATAATGACACACGTCAAATAGGAGGTTAGGTCAAATTACGTGTAAAATAAAAATAGACATGTTGAAACATGAATCTTTCTTAATTTTGCCCTTTGCTCATATCCGCCATCTTGTTTTTTTTCGTTGCTTACTCATTATAGCAAAATATTTCAATTTTTCGGCTGAGGTAGCGGTGGAGATATGATGGGCTCATATTATGAAATAATCTGCGCATCACGTGAATCTTTGATGATACTTTTTAAAAAGAGATCTTACTCATGTAACGCATTAGATTTGATCATGACAGGAATTACAAGAAATAACAAAATCAACAACAACGAATAATTGAGACCTCTTCACCTCTGCGTAAGTTTCAAAATAACATTTTAACTCTTGTTCGCTAATATGATGTAATTTTTAATTGTTCTTTCCTCTATATTGAAATATTATATCTTTTATTATTATTATTATTATTATTATTATTATTATTATTATTACTATTCCTGAGAAAACAATACGCAGTTTTCTTGACATTTAATATTCCTGGAATGTTATCAAAAAGCACCAAGAAATTGCGACGTACTTTACTCGAATGGTGACCTCTTTTCTAAGACATATTAGTACTTAATATATCAAATTACAGAATGGTCAGAGTATGGCAAGAAGTGTACAATGCAATCTTTGATTCTTACATAATACACTTTTTTTTTTTTTTTTTTTTTTTTTTTTTTTTTTTTTACAACAAATCAAATCTTTTCGCCACCAAGCACAGTGGTATTGTGAACGAAAATAGTTTTCTCGCATGTTTCATTTCTTAAAATGAATTCCTCAAATTTGAAATTAAATAAATGAAAAAAACACTTATTAACTAAAAAGTCTTTTACCTGACTCCCAAAAGTAGACAACATAAATAATAGTTGTAACTAATGATAATTTCAGGAGATGGCAGGGCAAAATAATTCCCCTTTCTCTGTGCTGTGAAATTCCCTCGGTAGGGCTGCCAACTCTGAAAAATAACATTACCGGTACCCACTCATTATACTCCAGACAGATGAAGAATAATTGTATTTTAAATATTAAAATATATATTTAAGTGCCTAAACTCATGAGATATCTGTCAAATAATTAGTGGTAGGACCTCCTCGAGCATGGCAAAATCGAGCAATTTGACATGGTAGGGACACAATAACTTGCTGGAGTTGTCTATGGGTCTAGACTTTTGGTTTAATTAAGTTTACCTACAGGTCCAAGTATTTTTTTTTTTTATTTACGAGTCCAGACTTTTACTCCTATCTTTTTTTTCCAAAATGAATTGCCTTGGTTTGTATATCTTTCGTTCTTAGTTATCGCTCTGTTTTAGATGGACTTATATGAGTAGGGTCTATAGTTTAAAATGGAACCCGAACTTTTTCTTCTATTAGATGTCGAACACGAGGCTCCAACATAGAAAAAGATTAATATATAACAGTTCCATATTAGATTAATATTTTGCCTCAATCTTATTTTCTTTAAGAATTACCTACAGTCACGCTTTCTGTTCTAATATCCCTCCCATTATGAGCTGCGTATTAGAATAACTAGAGATTTTACTCTAATTTTATTTGCAATATACACCAGCATTGGGTTCGGACTTCGGTTTCAATTCTATTTCCATTATGATCGGTTTATGAGTCCAGACTTCTGCTTTAATATTATTTCTATTAGGAACTTCCTATGACACCAGAATTTTGGTCCATGTAGTTTTTCATTATTATCTGTCTACAGATTCAGATTTTTATTCCAATGTTGTTTCCAATATGATCTACTCATGCGTCCAGACTTTGCTCTAATCTGGTTTCCCAGGGATTTTCAAACTTTTTGTAGTTGAGGCTCCTCTCAACCACCAAAATCTGAACGCGCCTCCCCTGTCAAAAATGAAATGTGTCACAACATAAATACCAAATACATGTATCCCTAAAAGAAAGAGTATCACTATCATAAGCTATGATTCATTTATTAATCACTAATGGAAATATCATTAACAAAGGCGATCTACATTGTACACACTGACTACACCTTTTAATGTTATTAGCTGGTGTTAATAATTATTAATTCTGATAAGTCATATATTTATGTGAAAACTAAAAAAAAAAAAAAAAAAAAATACGAGCAGAAAAGGAATTTCAATAATAAAACCCGGCACATTTAAATATTCAGCAAAATCAATGGGATAGTCCACTATGTATTATTAAAGAAGAAGGATGTAGACTTTAGTATGTGTGTTGCATTGTAAATATGTTTTTTTGTAGGATCTAGTCCTCGCGCCTCCCCTGACAAGCTTCGACTCCTGCCGCACAATTTGAAAACTTCTGTGGTTTCCATTGTGAAGGAAATATCAATCGTTAAGAGTCATATACCATTTTATATTATTATTATTATTATTATTATTATTATTATTATTATTATTATTATTATTATTATCCGACTCATAGGTTCAAACGTATTTCCAGTCTATAGATCTAGACTTCTATTCTAATACTATTTCAATTTGAAAGTGGTTTAATCCACGTAGTTTCTATTATGATCTTCCTTTGAGTTTAGATTTTGTTCTGAACTATATAAGGTCCAAATTTTTGCTTCAATCTTGTTTTCATTAGGAACTGTCAATGAATCTGGACTTCCGTATCAATCTTCTCTCCAATATTATCAGTTTTGGGGTTCAAACTTTTCCTGTAATAACACAGTCACACACAAAAATAAATAAATAAATAAAAATAAAATAAATAAATAAATAAAAAATAAAAGTTCTGTGCCGGAACCCAGGGTATGGATCCGAAGTATTTTGTTACACAGGATCCAAATTTTGAAACTCCAGAAAGATCGATCATGTCAATTCCTTTTTATTGGCGAAAAATTAGAGCGATTTTGGATAGTGAGAATACACGTGATACAGCTATATAAAAAAAGAAAAAAAGTTCTGTGCAGCAAATCCCAAGGTAAGCAAATTCATACCCTGCGGGTCCGGTGCACAGAATTTTATTTGTGTGTGTGTGTGTGTGTCTGTGTGTATGTGTGTGTGTGTGTGTGTGGCTGTGTAATATTTTCATTATGTACTATCATTGGCCCAGACTTTTGTTCTAATCTCATATTATTTCCGTAAGGAACTGTTTGTGAATCCAGAATTTTGGTCTTGTATTTTTCCATTATGACCTGTCTATAAGTTCGGACCTTTAGTCCAATCTAGTTTTGTTATGAAACACCTACAAGCACAGACCTTTGCTTCAAATTTTATTTCAATATGAACTGTCAATACAGGCAGAATCCAAATTTGCCGCCATTTTAAACACTCGTAAAACTTATTTATTTTAAAGTATAATATTAACACTGGAAAGGTAAGAATAAATTCTTCCAATTTATAAGACAAGTGCAACATCACTTACCAACCTGTTCAACAACCGCTAATAAATTAAAGATAAACCCAATTTACGCTGATTACAGGTTACAGTAATTGTAAGATTTATTCACTCCAACTTCCCTCCTCTTTTATAAAAAATAGTTAATATCAAGAAACAAACCATTACTTTAACGTTAGAGCACTGATAGACGTGTAATAACATTAACATCAAACCGAAGCTAATAACAAATTAGGAATGAAAAAAGAAGGGGGAAGAGAGAGAGAGAAATAAACAAAGATTAGTTGTGATGACGCATACACCAGCAAAGCTAGACCAGGTGCCATGTAATTTCGACTAAAAATCGCTTCATTCATTCTTCTTGCTAATCAATTCGGTAGACAGGTTAAATAAATTTATGTTCACACACACATTCACGCACACACAAACACACAGTGGAGAAAGACATCAAGCACGTACGTAACGTAGTTATTCATTCATCAATATGATATCCACGTCTCTATCTTTGAAATTAGTGATTTCTTTTTAACGAGATGTTTCATTAGATAATTCGCGTTTCCATCAGAAATCTAATTTGCCTTATGCTTCTTCGTACCATTCAGCACTAATAATTTTTTGTGAGTCTAGGTTCTTTAAGGAAGAGTCCCTCTATTTCATTTCTTGCCACCATAATTTTGATTATTTTGAATGAAACAGAGATAATAATTAGAGATTACACGTGTTAAGCAAATCTGAAAAAAAAAAAAACAACTTAAGGATGAACTCCCAACAGGATAAAGAAAACCTAAACAAAAGAAAGAAAGAAAGAAAGAAAGAAAGAAAGAAAGGAAAAATAAAAATTTTGTATGTTTGTGTTAGGGTTAGTGTGGCCAGACGTACAAAAATTCTCCCGCTTATTCCATAACTTTGTTTTGTAAACACATTCTACATTGTTTCTGTTTTTTATACTCATTAAAAAAAATAATTGCAGAATAAACTGACTTTTGTAGAATTCATAAGAATCCTGATCCAAAACTCCTTCTTCTCATTTTGGATCAAAAGATCAAATATATCTCAATCAAAAATTTTCTTGTAGGCCTTATATCTGGAGAACTTCATATAGTGTAGCCAAACTCAAACTATCACTTAACTCAGTATGATATGCTGATTCCCTAGAAAGTACAAAAACTCGATTCAGGGGCCGTTCAAAAATTTTGTGGCTCCTGATTCAAAAAGTAATTATTGGCCAAGATCGCATTCTTTTGATCCATTTTTAATTTTCCCAAAATTCTTGTTTTACTTTGTATTAGCATTCCACATTTTAACACCTAAATTTGAACAATAATGTAAACTGATTTATATTTTAAACTAATAAACGTAAATGTAAAGATATGCTTACTAACGAAAACTTAAACACTTTTTATAAACTATCTTATGTTTAAAAGTTGAATTAGTTTAATATTATCAACAAAAGGAAAAGAAACTGATTGAGGCGTTGGTTAAGAAGGAACTATATCATGAAGGACGTGCTAAATGGTATGGTGGTAGGAAACAGAGGGAGAGGGCGAAGAAGGCTACAATTAATGAACGGTATTAAAACAGAAAACTTTTACGTGAGGACGAAGAGGTTAGAGGAAGACAGTGGAGCATGGAAGCTTCTCAGTTGCGGCAAGTGACCAGTCAATAATGGCAGAATACCTATGATGATGATTTTTAATATTTAATTTATTAAAAATAAATTAATATAATGCTATAATAACTATTAAGGAAAAGTGATGTATATACAGAGGAGAGACAAAGGAGATCAACCTCTCCCCACTGAAACTAAAGAAATAATATTTTACAGTGCTACTATTACAAGCAGGTCCGTATTTAGGTAAGTTCTATTCTTTGCTCGAGCACAGGGCGACAGAATTTAGGGGGCGCCAAATTTTGCAACTTTTTTCTTAAGATTCATAATAAAGTAATATTTAAAACTAGCAACCCGCAGAGTCCCGCGCAAGCGCGATAAAATATGCTAATTTGCTCTAATTACACTAGTTACTAATTAGCTAGCTTATCTGATTATTTTAAAAAAGTCATCCTCTCCCACCCCACTCCAAGGGGTGAGGATGAACTTGAACATTATGAAAACTGATACTGTCAAACTCAGCGATCTCCGACAACTATGAATTCAATACTAATATCTGTCGTTTTCGATTACTTCTAAAATCTCGCCCCCTTCCTGGGGAGTGGAGTATGGCCTTGAAGTTGAATTGGATTAAAACTGTCACTATTCATCTCAGTGACTCCAAAAACTGTGAATTCAATTCCAATATTGGTCGTTTTCGATTATTTTTAAAATACCCCATGCTATTCTTTAGCTGGTATGTTTGCAAAATCACGGCTTGTTTCCACGAGACTGAGTTTGTGCGAGGGGGGGGGGGCGGCAAATTATTTATAGCACAGGGGCGCATAACATATAAATACGGGTCTGATTACAAGTAATATATGCGTTAAAGAATATAGACTACTGTATGTGTCTCTGCTAGAAAAACAGAAACAATAATACATATAACTTGCTAGTTAGCAGGATATGTTGCTACATATGTAGCACATTAATAACTACTAATTCTTTCATCGAAATTAAATTAAAACTGTATCAATTACTATTGGTAAAGGACGACATACAAGGCCACCCGTACCACTGCTAACTTACACTACACAACAAGCTGCAAATTGTACTTTAAAAAGTTAATGATATTTACAGTTCCATCTGTTTACATATATAAAGCATCCGTTTCCAGTCTAACACAAAATGAAGATGGAATGAAAGATCATCATTATAACACTATAGATTAAAAAAATATATATTACTTTACTAGATTATCACTGATACAACAGGGCCCCAGGACAAACAAAATATTCAATGCTTTGCCCAATCACCTAAAAAGGGAGAAAAACAAATAAATTTAAACAAAACTTTAAAATGTATCTAATAGAAAAATAATTTTATAGTGTTAAAGAATACCTAGAAATTATGTGTAACAATGTAAAATATTTTACCTATATGTATATAATCACTTCTGTAAATCATATTATATTTCTTTTATAACCTTACATAAATACTATGTACATGTGAACTGAACCCTCCAAATACCATGTATTGGTTAGATGCAGTAAATAAATGAAATGAAATTGCCACAGAAGTTCGCTGTTTTCAGCCAAAACATTATTATCACCACCTACCTAGTATATCTGTTATGACCACTTTTGACTCGATTGTTATGGAAGCAATGGGACCTTGGTAGGAGTGTGGTGCAAATCGGCACGCGTGCACATCTGCTCAGTACGATTTCCATGCACATCGGCACGGTATTTTTATCTTTATTTATTATCGTGCTAATCCCCACGCTCCCTGAGACGAGGTGCGCAGAGGGGTAGAAACCTGTCTACATTGAAAAAGGAACTGACTATAAGAAACTGGCTACAAACTTATAAAATATCAAAATAAAACAAGACCAGTACAACATTACGCACATTCATGCAAAATTTAATAACTACATACACTTGGCTACAAACTTATGAAATATTAAAATTAAACCACATCAGTACAAAGTTACGCATATTCAAGCAACACTTCACAGCTACAAAATTTAGTTTGGATACAAACTTATGCAAAACATATAAAATATATGTTGATACGTCTGGAGACCTATAACATACCGCACAAGAGCATGGACAAAAACGCAATGACTACATAATTACATCGCATTCGATCCATACCCCTAGGGGGCTCCAATAGAAGCCTTGTCGAGTATATCCGTACTAACTGCACCTCATCGAAAATAAAACATGGCTACAGACTTATGAATATTTACACATTACAATATCTAGCCTACTCGAGTTTATGCACGTACCTCACTCTACTGAGACATCTCTTCAAATCACCATCTTCTCCAAAATGTTCTAGTATTTGATTAATCCTGTCATCCAGCTTCATATATGTCAACCTTCTCCTCTTCTGGCTGTTGCTAAACACTTCCTGTCTGTTAAGGTCATGGAAACTGGATGTGGCATCTGCTTTCAACACCTTTATAAGAGAGAAGAGATGCGGTGAATTTCTTGATATGGTGCTGTTCAATCGATGATGCCAACCTTCAACGACGTTGTTCGTCCTATGCCTTTGTCCACTGCAGTTCCACATTTTTCTAGGTACGTTAGCATTCTCCAGATATTGTTCAATAAAATATTCATTGAACGCCTCAACTTTTTCTCCTGTTGGACAGTCCTCCATGATGACCAACCAACCATCGTCAACGCACTCCAGAGGCACAAGTGCCAGAGAAGTACACATCTGCACATGGTTGCGTATATCTTTTTGTGTACTTCTCCACCATGCCGAGAGCCTGTACCTTCCGCCAAATTGCCTGGTTAAAGTGATAGTTGCACCCTGAGATCTGAGCAGCGGAGAATACAGCCTTCAGAGCATACTTGTACACAGTCGACTGCTGCTTCGAAGTCGACTTTCAGCAATTTTGGGTTAGCTGAACACTATGATTTTACGAATGAAAACAGATGTCTGTACGTGACGTCACGTTTGTCGGGCAGCAATGCATAGAAAACGAGCACGACCAATGTACTGTTATTTATACTTCCAATATCAGCATGTAAGGTATATAGTTCTGCAAAATGTTTACAGGAACTCTTAAAAATTCCATCCAAGAACCATTCCTCACTGTTTTTCAGTGCTCGTCTTAAACCCTCATAACCAAAACAAAAAAACCCATTTGTCTCCTTCTAATCTGCCGTATTACAAGAATGAGGATCCGTCCTCAAATACTTGGAGAGTATCGTCAGCGAAGGAGATGTTGCTAGGCGTTGATGTGTCCTGTTTCAAGCCGAGAGCTTTTCTCCTTGCTTTGTTCAAATAGCCTTTCTTGTCACTGTACATTGGAATTGTTGTCACCAAATCTAAACCTTAGTTTACTGGTACTCTCATTTCGTTTTTGAAGATCTGACATACCGGTGTAAATATTTCTTCCTCTGCTCTTCTCTTGCAATTTGAGAATCGTTTTCTTATCTCGCAAGCAGCGACATCTGACATGCATGTGTGATTTCTCTCTACAACTGCTGTTTCCTGCACCAACTTCACTTTTCCAGGACAGTTCGAAGTTCTTCTCTTCACACACAACCGAAAGAAAGATGCGGATTTGATTAATTACGTTTTACTTCATATATGTACCAAATAATAATAATAATAATAATAATAATAATAATAATAATAATAATAATAATAATAATAATAATAATAATAATAACAATAATAATAATAATAATAATAATAATAATAATAATAATAATAATAATAATAATAATAATAATAACACATAACACATATGGAAACACTCTCCTTCCACAATCTGGTAAAGCTGTTAGGCTTTCCGGGAGAAGAAACCCAAATAATAATAATAATAATAATAATAATAATAATAATAATAATAATAATACATATGGAAACACTCTCCTTCCACAATCTGGTAAAGCTGTTAGGTTCTTCTGGTCCAGAGGACCATTCCACTCCACAATCTTTCCAGCTGTTAGGCTTTTCGGGAGAGGAAACCCAAACAATCATAATAATAATACATATGGATTTGATTAATAAAGTTTTCCAAAATAAATGTAATTACAACTTTCAGGCATACTATAAACTCTCAAGCCTTCTGTTTACAACTTTCAAAATTGGCTTATGGAAATATTAACGATTTTCACTTACCAATGTTGTAGAATCTCTATTCTTCCTCTGGAAATGATACTGATATCCTTCATGCAGTTACAGTTCTTTGTCCATAGCGTTCCTTGTGAACTTCATTGCAGATCGATGTGGTACTATAATCCCAGTATCATGTTTTGGCCTTTTATAGTTTTTTTCACCCCCAGTACCAAGGCCACGGAATCAGGCGTGCACACCTGGCCTCTGGGAATGTCGAGATGACAACAAGGCTTCCACCACCACCCCCAAGGCACGAAGCCAGGTGTCCACACTTGACAGCTGGTAGCGTGGGGATGAGCATGATGAGATTCGAAGATAAAAATACCGTGGGGATGTGCACGAAAATCGGACTATGCCGGTGAGCACGTAATCTTGGTAGGTGGCTGGAGACATAGTGCACCACACTTGCACACACACACACACACACACACAAGTCTGCCATCTTAATTATTGTAAATTCCGTTGTAGAAGTCGATGAGCTTCGATCTGACGTTCAATGACTTCCCAAAGTTGTTGAATTGTGTTACGATCGGTTGAATTTGTGCCCTATTTGCTGCAATTGAAATTCACCACTATGGTCCTCGAACCATAGTAGCACAACGTTAGCCTTGGGACAAGGTGTATTGTCCTACTGAAGGACGCCTGTCCCAGATGAAAATATGGCTAACGTGAATTAATGAGTGTGCATGATCAGTAATAATCTAATGCCCTTCACACGCGTTACCGGTCCCATAGATGACCATATTAAGATACCTCAAATCTTATTGGAATCACCAGCAGCCTCTCGCTATCCTATTGTGTACATCTTGAGTAGCTGTTGCTCTGTAAGACGACCCAGCCATGATGTGATTAAGGCAGTATCATAATTCATTGGACCATGCAACGTTGTACCATTGCTCTGCGGTCTAATGACGATTGGCACGTGTTCATTCCAGTTGTTATCAATGGTGCTGTGCGGTTAACATTGCTATACGTGTGGAACGTCCGCTGTGAAGGCCCATTTCTACCAATGTAAGGTGAACTGTGTACTCAATCACGTTCGTGCTTAGTCCTATTAAAGTCTATAAATTTTGCTGTCAATTGTGCCATAGTTTGCGCCTTATCCTGTTGTACCAATCTCGACAGTCTTGAACACGTCCGACATCTTTAATAAGATGTGGCCGCCACATGTATTATGGTTTGGTGCTGCTTTCACCGTTCTTTAACATCTTTGGAAGATAGTAACCACAGCAGCTTGCGAACACCCGACAAGTGGCGCTGTTTCCGAGATGATCGTTTCCAGCAGTCTGGCCATCAGAATCTGGGCCCCTCGAACTTTGATTCATCACCGTCCTTCCATTCTACGCAGCGCCGATTGACTGAATGAGATCCTTGTAACCTGAATGAGTTTCTGTTGTGCCCCGTACCTTTTACGTCACCCCAACAACAAGAGTATATATATCATATTGTTTTGACTGGTCAGTGTATGTCTTATCTTTGGACAATATATTAACCCGTTCAGGCCCAATATAAACTGCAATGCACTTTTAGTTTAACGTGTTATATCTTATTTTTGAAATGGAATGCTTTAGTTGAGAACATTTCGTATCTTAGATTCATATTAGATTGTACTGTTAATTGGATACTTTGATTCTCTGAAACAGAGACATATTTCTTTTAACAATTAAAGTAAAATCAGAGAGCTAATGATAATCTTAGAGTATATACTGTATCATTAGCCATACTATGTACTCTCATCTTACTAGTGAATGTAATAAAGAATTTAATGAGAGTATATTTCAGTTTCAGTTCTATGGGCTCAATAAGTGGTATAATTCTCGTTCACCATCAATTTTTAGGTTTATAAAGAAATCGTAAAACCTCTCCATTTTCTCGAAAACTGCGCATGAGGTTTTAGATTTACACATATCATTTTGTTCAATCAATAAGATCGCGGTGGCTTAGTGGTGCCCTCCCCGCTGGTCTAGTGGCTAGCACATGCGCCTCTGGTGTACGGAGTCCCGGGTTTGATTCCCGATGGGAGAGCCTTTGTGATTTTAACTGTCCTCGATGTTTCTGTGTTCCTGTTCCTGTCGTTCTAGGTGATTGGAAAAGAGTCAAGTAAACGAGTAAAACAAGTAAAATTAAGTAATAAGTAGTTTAAGTAAGTTACTGAGACAAAAAAAAGTGGTAGAGCGTTTACCTCCGGTGCTTGGGGTCCCTGGTTCGATCCCAGCTCGCGCCGTGTGGATTTTGTGGTGAACAAACACCGTGCTCGTGACTTTTCTCGGGGTTCTTCCGTTTCTTCCCACTTTTTTCATTCCACCATTTCATTCATTTCTCATCAGCACCGTCTACTTTAGCCTAACCGGCATATAAGCGTGGGACGAAAAACAAAGATTTCATTTCATTTCAAAGATTTATCGATTGATATGTATCATTTTTAGATACTTATTTCTTTTAAACGTTAATAGCATTGTAGAAATAATAATATCCACGGTAATGTTTTTGAATAAAATCAAGATACAATCTCTATATCTTTTCTCTTATGTAATTTACGTATGAAGTGGCAGAACATTAATAGAACACGACAGAAATCAGGACGATCTTTCATGACCTTAATCCCTGAAAATACGAAAAGAAACTTAAGCATTCATACCACCATAATATTATTCATATCACATTTCGAACAATATACGAAACAGCGCAAGCAATCCATACGTTTGCTTAGCATTCACAACATTGATAGAACGTTTGTGCTCACGATACTGATCCTCAAACTGAACGTGCACACCACTTTCCTCATCTGCAAATCGTCTGACGATGCAACAACACACCCAACTGCTCACTCCGTTTGCGATCCACACTCTGCAAAAACTCACAGGCAACTAACCTGGGGCTTGTCGTATACCTGACACCCTCTACCAACACCCCTGCGCATCGAGACTATCCTCCATCCTTTACCCTTGGCAACAAAAAATACTATATATTTTGGACAAACCCTATATACAGGAAAATATACAATAATTATTGTATTTATTGATTTATTTTTGTGGAGATATTTTAAATTTGAAAGTCTGGCAACGCTGATTATATGTGTTTTGAGTTGGTTAGCAACGACAAGTCTCGATGAAGGAAGTTCCGGATGCTCTTTGGTTTTGGACAAGTGTAACAATGTTATTGCCGATGGGAAAGTCAAAACACAGCTGAGCGTGCAATTCTATTTTTCTTGTTTTCGTTTTTGTACGTTAATTTCTTGTATCAATGGTTGAGGATGGACTTGAACAAGAAAGAATTCGCTAAAGCTTCTCTCACTGAGTGATATTGCCATTGGCAAAGTTAAACAAGTACTTACACTCCATCTTCCTTCTCCCTCTAGTTCGATCTTCTTTTTTACCAGCTCATGACAGACAAAATTCCAGTCTAAAAAGAAACAAAAATTAATAAATAATATTAATGAAAGCTGAGGGTTAGAAGTTTAAAAAGCAATAAAATAAAAGTAATACAAAATCTCAGAGGCAACAGGTGTATACTGAAAAGACCAGGTGAGCAGGTGGCCATTCCTCAACTCTTGCCCCCTCCTTATTCTTTACTTGAACATGGAAAACACCATAATGATAACAAATGAATGACGAACAGCGCCTCTAGCATGAAAATGAAAGGTCCTGAAAGTACATTGTCAGTGAAGACAACTCACGATATTCTTTCTCTCAATTAGGACACACTCAGTCAGATTTTGCCGATTTCTTTTAACAGTTTTTTCAAACCAATTGAATTGTACGAGGAAAGTTTGGAAAGTACCCTCCGATTGGTTGAAAAGAAAACGCCAAAGTAAATAAGAAGAATTTATTATATGCATCTGAAAATTACTTCTTTGTTCTATTTTTCAACATAATTTCCATAAAAATTCAAGAACTTATCATACCTCTGCACTAACTAAGAAATTCCATCAGCATAAAAATCTCCCGCCTGTGCCTTGGGCCAGTCTGTGACCGCATCTTTCAGCTCCCCATCATCACCAAAGCGCTAAGATCCAAGCTTCTTCTTCATATGCTTATCACAATTTGTTGAAATTCAACGGAAAGATCCTAGATTGTGAAACGTTAATTTTCACAAACTTTTCCACCAATTTTCTGAACAAGTCCATCAATGACCACTCTTCTCTTTGTCATGAATGTTTGTTCGTCCACTTTCAAATGAACGAACCTATTCACGAACAACTCCTGCACTCATCACACTTGGTCCATACATGCATAAAGTTCCCAAATATTATTTTGCCGTAAGAAAACGTATAACAGCTCGCACTTGGCGGGGTTTTCTATTGCAGCACAGATTTTGAGATGTTCCAAAAGTGGAACTAGTGATCAGACAACCTTCACTCTACCGCAACTGGATACAGACTGATCTACCGCGCACATCTGTGCAAAGATGATAACGCTACCCCCACTACTTCACGCACAGTGACCAATCGAAGGTTGTTTTCCGAACGTGCCTCGTAGATGAACGATTACCGTCTTCATTGTACAATCAAGAAGTCCTGACTTCAAATTCTGCAAGTCTATTCTGTCTGGGAATTTTAGTTTATGAAATGAAATGAAATCTTTAAATTTTACGTCCTACGATTATGCTGGCTAGACTAAAAGAGACGGTAATGATGGAAAATGAATGAAATAGTGGAATGAAGAAAGTGGAAGGAAACGGGAGAACCCCTAGAAAACCCACGCACACGGTGTTTGTCCACCACAAAGTTCACTTGGCCCGAGTTGGGATCGAACCGAGGACCCCCATGCATCAGAGGTGAACACTCTATCACCGAGCCACCGCTGCCCCCGAATTTTAGTTTAGTCTTTAACAATAAATTCTAACCGTTATTTTCCAAAATGGTACTTTCCTCTGTCACGTTTTTCATTGTGAAATTAACGCAAAATGGCTTAGTAGTTACATTGATTTGGAATTATTTTAATAAGTAAATAAAGGAAAGAACAATTACAATACCAAAGTTTCAGGAGGAGGGCACGATGCGAAAAGAAACTTCAGAAAGAATCCATTTAGTATTTCATAGTGCTTTGTACTTAAATACTGTGAAGGAACCAATCTTAGATATTATTTGGAGTTAAATCAAGTATCTAGTCATTAAAGAAAACTTAAATCTGGTAACACATTCACCAAGTAGCACATGATGAGATAGCAGAACAAACAAAGTTTTAAATTATATAAAACATACCGTCGTTGAAAATGTGACACCTCGTATATCCTATTTCTTACTTTTTCAGAAGAGGAAAAAGCTTCACTATATCTATTCACAATATTAATATTTCAGGCCTTCTAAAAAGTGCCTTTTAAAAACCGCTGACACAGCTGCGCTCATTACAACACAAATGACTATAATATAGTGAACTAATTTCCATACGAGGTGTCACGGAAGTTGCCAACAATCGATATGCAAGTCAACACTATTCTCAGTTTCTCAGCAATCGATTTCTTGTGATGTACGAGGGTTTGTTAGAACATGGATTATGTTGTTCTCATCATGTTTATGCCAAAAACTCAAAATCGCAAAAAATGGACATACGAGATATCATATCTTCAACGACGATACCTTTTGTACAAGTAAAACATAACCGCCGATATATTGGGTAATCGGCACTATTTACAAAAGACTAGGAAGAGAATACTAGCTCAACATAACTTCCTCTCCATAGTAATTAACGGCCATCAATCTAAAAACTATCAAGATAAGAGTTAAACGATAACTTAAAGTTTAGAGATAAAATAGTCATCATCTGCAGCCAAGGGAGCCCATGTTGTGGCTTCTAAGGGAGGGGTAAGTATAAGCGACATTTCAAATATAGTTTCAAATTTTGATGTAACTATTCTAAAAATTCTATTGGGTTTTCGATATTCCGAAGTACAATTTCCTCTTGGGAAGGGCAGGGGGGGGGCAAGCGCCCCACCTTGCCCCCCTGATGGGCGCCCTTGTCTACAGCCACTAGATGTACGTATGTGTCTTTTAATATGTTTGTGCTATGCGCCACTCAGTGCATTAAACTATTCATCGACAAACACGTAAAAGAATCCACTGTAAATTAAACTCAACTAACGATACGTCAAGTTTAATATATGAATTTTATCAGTATACCTTTCGCTAAACGTCCCAAAATCTTTTTTAAAGAAAGGAGTAAATATATTTCAACGGTACGTAAGTACACGACTTTCCAAATCTGTAATTCTATAAGCGACAAATAATAAAATGATTTTACATATGCTGCAAATAAAATTACTAAATAATACATTGTTATTGGAAACCCAGCAAAAATAATACTTCGGCAGCAGGAAAATTCGTAAGTTCTGCATCATTTGCTTCATATATGTCACATCACCGAAGCAGTTCAGGCAGTCAATGGTGCTCGCCAGCACCAGTAACAGTTTACGCGCTGAAAACATTGTGTAGTATTGCTTTTCATGTGTAATGTACAACATTTTAATTCAGGATTTTTTAATTTTTTTTTTTTTTTTTAATTTACGAGTTGGGTTCGACCATAATATTGCAGAAGCAACCGAAACATTTGGTCACAGAACAGCCACTATAGTTGATTCAAGAAATTCGTGTGATTTGCAAGAACCTAAGGATAGTGTGTCAGGTCATAGAGGCGAATCCATCGATTAGCTTTCAGACATTATCCGGCGAGTTCGGTATCTCACATACCAATGTAGAGATGCACAAAAATCGACGTTTTTGGGATAGAGATTTTTTAATATATATAAAAAGCCGGCCTTTTGAAAAGAAAACGAAAAATTATGATGTCCTAGTACTCTTCTCTACTTGTGAGTCCTACTATCAGTCTGGGGCGTACCACCATCCTTAAATTTTGGAGATTGCTAAATTTAAAGATTTTTTTATGGTAGTATAGGACGAGTCCCTCAATATTTATATCTTGTAAGCTTGGTTGTCCATCTCATTCCCTCTCATGGGTTAAAAATACCAACAATTCAAATTTCGTAGGTTTTTAAAAATATTTTATCCTCTTAGATGAGGTTTTATTGCATGATATAGTTATCTGGCTGAGTACCAGGGCTCCATTATTTTTCATAAAACATAAATATTATGAATCCCACCTTTAAAATTTTCGGAGGGATACATTGGCCCAGCCATTAAATTTGAGAATTGTAAACAAAAAAAATTAGGTAAACAAACAAACAATATGTTCTCTAGGACCTATTTTTTTTTTTGTTTCTGTAAATTTTGGTGGTCCTCCTTATCTCCTTCTATGGGAAAAAATTGTCAAATAATTCAAATCGCCATGTGCTCAACACGAGATTAATCATTGACTAATTTATGTTCTATAATGAGCTTTTATCATGTTATATAGCTATATGATTGAGCACAATGATTTATTTTATTTCATAGGATATGCGAACATTGAAGCTCCTCTCTTAAATTTCGGGAAGGAGTACATGGCACACCAGTTAAATTTGAAAATTGTCAAAAATAAAATTTAACAAATGTTCCCCAGGACTGTAAATTTTAAATAAACATTTCAAAATGATCAGCCAATCAGATTGCACCAAGGATAGTTTTCCACTAATGACATTAGAATATAAGTTATAACTAAAGTTCAATTGTTATGTTATATATCAATCGTTTTTAATAATTACGTATCAGATTTCAAATCCTAAATTGTTTAACCAATTATGAGTCGTACTTACAATCGTAAGGTTCAAACATTTTCAAATTAAAATTTTAAAATAGTCATCAAAAATTTTCAAAAGCGTTTCGAAAACATTTTGAAATTTTAAACAAAGATTTTAAAGTAATCTGCAATGAGATAGTATCAAGAATAGCTTTGTACTAATGTCAATAGACTATGATTTGTAATTACAATTCTAAGTTTGAAAAATATTGAAACAAAAAATTTTAAACATTTTTCAAAACCTTTTGAAAAATTTTAAACAAAGCTTTGAAAGTGATCAACCAATCAGGTTGTATCAAGAATAATTTTCCTCTAATGACCTGAGACTATGAGTCGTATCTACAATAGTAGGATTAAATGTTTTCAAACTTAAAAATTAAAAAAATTAAAACTGTCATTAAAAAAATCAAATCAAAAATATGAACAAAACTTTCTAAAAAAATTAAACAAAGATTTGAAAGTGATCAACCATTCAGATTATATCAAATATAACATTCCTCCAATGATTTTAGATTATTAGTTGCAACTGAAGTTTAAAATGTGAAATTGTTATTGTTAGATATCAATCGGTTTTCATAATTACCTATCAGGCTTCAAGTTTTAAATTTTTACACCAATGACCTTCCACTATGAGTCGTAACTACAATCCTAAGTCTAGAAGTATGAAATTGTTGATGTATAGGTAATCAATAGGCAACAATAATTTCTTGTCTGGTTTCAAGCACAAAATTTGGAGCCAAAAATGTCAACAATGATAACTCTTCATCAATGAGTAAGAGATTATGTACTGTACTCATTCGTATGATCATATAATATAATTTTAGTCTGATTTCGGATGCGCTTAAAATATCTTAAATTTAGAGTTTGGCAATGTTTTACCAAAACATCCAAAAATATATCCCCAATTCCAAGAGAAGAATTACATATTGTTACTTTTTGAGAATTTGTAAATTTAAAGGTGGACCAAATGCACCCCTCTCGAAGTGAGTTTTAAAATACTTCTGTCCAATAAAACCAAATGAGTTCCTGTACTCATCCATACGAACAATCATATCTCTGAAAGTAAATCAAACCTCGCAAGTTTGAATATTTTGGCATTTTTTTTTTACATATACACGGACCATCCAATTTACAGAATTACATACCATAGTCTTAGAGATCATTTATCAATTTTTGGTTTTGACAATTTTCAAAATTTTAGTAGTGAACCAATGTACCCCATCCTAAAATTTCAAAGTGATATATCATGGTATTCATGACCTATTCAAAAGAAGAAACTAATGTACTCATCTCTATGATTGATCATATCTTGCAATAAAACCTAATTTTAATGGACCTTGCAGCAATACATTCAAAATACCGCCTCATGCTCATTCAAATTTCCCGCCGTGTAGCTTATGTATATTTTTGACATTTTTTTAAATCATAGAATAACACTAGATGAACTAATCAAATTTAGAGGTATATAGTTGCGACCTAGAAGAAATTTACCAATTTTTACTTCTTTTCCAAATTTAATTCTTTTCCAGGGGTGCATTTTCCAAATTTAGAGGTGGGACAACACACCCCTCCCAAATTTTAAGAAGGAAATATTAGTGTATTAATGTCTTATAAAAGATAATAGACCCTGTACTGAACTACATAAACATTATTGTAGTAAAACCCCTTCAAAAATAGATAAATTAGGGTAATAATCGAACACATGGTGAGCACATGGCAAATACGTACCTTTTTGCAAGTTATCTAGCCAAAGTAGAGGATAAGAAGAACCACTCAAAGTTAGATATTCGAGTCCTAGGGAACATTTGTTAAATTTTATTTTTTGAAAATTCTCAAATTTAAGGGTGGCTAACACATCCCTACAAATTTTACCAAGAGATCGTCAATGTATCCGTGTCTTGTGAAAGAGAATAAACCTTTGTACTCAATCATATAACGTGATAAAGACTCATCAAAGATTATAAATTAGGATATAACCAAGCATGTGGTAAGTACATGGCAATTTGAATAGTTTGGCAATTTTTCCCATAAAAAGGGATAAGCAGGATAGACAGTTACCAATTTTTGTTTGTTTGTAATTCCCAAATTTAAGAGGTGGGCTAATGTACCCTTCCCAAAATTAAGGGGAGGTTCATAGTGCTTGTGTCTTATGAACAATAATGGACCCTTGTAGTCAGTGGCGTATTTACGATTTTGTTTCGGGAGGGGCTTTGCTAACTTTCCGGGGGGCTTTGCCTGGAAATGTGAAAATTCTGCAAGATATTTCATTTACTTTACTATACTAAGTAAGATTTCGGGGGGGGCTTAAGCCCGGAAGCCACCCCCCTAAATACGCCACTGCTTGTAGTAGTTCATAAAACCATATCATCCAATAAACCCTCATGGAAAGTTTTGAATATAACATAATACTCTGCGTCTAGTGTAATTTTGACGGGATAATTCACTATGAGTTCGTTCCTGACGGTCAAACTATCAATGCTAATCTGTATTCCCAACAGTTAGCGTGGATTATGTCAATGTGTACAAAAAGAATACCCTCCATTGCTGAAGTGAACAGAAAGTGAACTCATCTACAGCAGCGGTGCAAAAACTCATATCTCTCGAACAACTAGGAATAAATCGCAGGAACTTGAGGGAATTGAGCAGGTGTTACACTCAGCACACAATCCTGACCTCGCACCTTCAGATTATTACTAGCTCCTATCCACGATTCATTTCTTGGTTAGTGATGCTTCAGTCATCAAGCAGAGACAGAATCTGCAGTCCAATTCTTAGCCTCGAAGGACAAGAAATGCTATAGATGAACAGGTCGTATGGCCTCCACTTTGAGTTATAGGTAACTTTTGTTGTAACTGAGCGTAGAAGGCAAGTAAAGAAATGCAATATTACAAAAATTTTTGATTGGCCATTTTATCACAACAGAAGTTTCAATATGAAGTTGCCACCACATGCTATACGAAAAATGGGATCTAATCAAGAATATTTGCGGAGAAAAAAAGCAACAAAGTTAACTCAAGGTATTTGTTTTTTTGGCAAATCAAGAAAAAGTTGAGAAGAACATAGTATAAAGTATGAATTCCAAAAGGTTTTCAACATCAAACTGGAACGAACTGACTTAACACAGAATGACATTGAACATCGAGCTATGTTTCTGTTGTGCTGGAACTGTGGCATTCTTTAAACTTAAGAGTTACTTAGAGCTATCAATCTGGAAATGAAGTATAATCGGAGACCATCTATTACTATTACAAGTAATAATTTCCTAACACTAATTTTAAAAAGAAATTAACCTATCTTACAAGTGCAAAATTTACTTCTAAAAAATTCCATAATTATATTATATATTTTTTTTTCTTGTTTAATTTGACCTTAACACGTGTTTGTAATTCTGCTTCACTTACTTTGATTCGGTTTCTCACCAATTGGTGTAGTCTTATTTACAGGTACTTAATTAAAAGATTCATCTTCACTGGATGTAAGACGCATAATAAAAACAAAGAAGGTTAGTTAGGGCGGGAACGTTGCACTGGTAAAACGAAGCCAACAGAATTACGTAAGAGATATTAGTTGTTTAAATTTGATGGCAGAAAAGTCCTTGAAAAGATTCAGACGCAGGTGTTAAAACATTAGGTATTCTGGGAATATTAGTTACTGAAATTAATTCCCATGAAGTTAATAGCTTACTTATTGGAATTATATTAACTTTGAAATTTGTTTCGCTGTTCGTTTCACAGGTCTGTTAATAAGAATAGATTTAGCCAGTGATTCCCAACCTTTTTTAACTGACGACCCACTTCACTGAACGTTCGAGACATCACAACACATTGCTATCCCTGGACGTTTTGACTGATACACTGTGTCTCAAAATTCATTTTGTTATTAAATCATGGTTTTTAAGTTCCAAAATTTCGCGTCACATGCAATAGGACTGCCGGACTCACTGTTTCTGGACCAATGGGTTCAGCTAATTAAAATTAAAATCATATCATTATTTTCGCACATACTATTGTTGTACGAAATTCGTTGTACTGGAATATTCCTTCTGGGTTGAATATTACCATCAACTAACCCGATCCCTAACTATATCCTGTCAAAGTTGTTGGTGATCATTTGAGAAATTATTGATTTTTCTTTTCTGTCAGCCGGGCAGATGGACACAACACCGCCAAAGTAAATTCATAAAAGAGTGTCAGTAAACCAATTTCCTTAAAACTAGTCACTGCCTCAAGTTCCTACCCTATTTCTTATACTGTAGTATGAGAAAATATCAAGAGAATATCTCCATATAATTTTTCGTAATGATGTATTGTGTGTTAGACCTTGATTAACACTTGTGTATTGTATGTTTCAGATTGACTGAAGGAAGCTATGGATTTGAGCAGTAAACGAAGAAAGTTCCTGGCAAAAGAAGGTTGCACCTTGTAGAAGTTTATAGGAGACCTACGAATGTCTATGGAAACACTATAGTGGACGTGAGAATGCCAAACCTTGGGTGAAGAGGATCAAAGGAGAGATCAATATAGTAGTAGTTGAACCGTGCAGCGGGCATTCATCAATATTGCTGACGGAGGAGCCGGCTAGATGAATTGTTCGGATCGGCGCATCACAATCAAGGAGCCGGCAACCGTACTTAACGTGCCTTATGCAGTAGTGCTATTCAGCCGGTTTCGCACCGGTTCGCGAGAACCGGTTGTTAAAATATTTCGAGTTCGCAGAACCGTTTGTTATACCCAAACACTAACACATACATACATACATAACGCATGACCTAACCAAGAGTGAAATAAAGAAGCGAAATTTGTGAAACATCTCTGTATTTTTCCCGCTCGCTTGCATTGTTGTGAAAACAAGCAACTTTGAATTGTTTAATTCAATGGGCAAACAAAAATTTGAGTGGGCGGACGCCAAGATGTTTATCTGAAGCGACCGATAAAGAATTTTCAGTCGCACCACATTTATAAAATAAACGTTTGAAATTTCCAGACACCAAAAGATTGGTTTTGGTAAAGCTTTGACTAAATCTCTGTATGTTCTAAATGCATTATTGTATGTTCTGTCATATGTTTCCCCCCTCCTAAAGTCGGTTTAGTTTGAACGTGAGGATACAAAATACAATAGAAACAGTTTTTAGTTGAAAAATAAGGATAATATAATAAGGGTGTTATAAAATGGCGCCCACGAAGAACAGAGAGCTATTCTTCAGGTCAAACTAAAGTGAAAATCCTATATGATGGCATACCTTCCAAGGTCTCTTTCAGCCGATATAGGGAATTAAAATTTCACTATGTGACAACGTTGCAGATTAACTTAGAACCATTAGCATTGCCCTACGAATCCTTCAAGGAGTTACATCGATTGTTATGCTAGTAAATGCTGCTAGTGTCAACTTTAACTTAGATCTGGAAAGAACCAGTGTAACTATTTGTTAGATAGGTAGATCTTCTTTGTGGTTCTTTATCTGTGACGTTGCCACATACTGAAATTCATCTCCAAGAGAGGATCCGAAAAGTATACAATTAAATTTTTGCCTTGTTTTGACTTGTAAAATAGTATTCTGTAGTCCGTGGGCGCCATTTTAAAACACCCTATATATATATATATATATAGCTCACAGATGACGAGAAGAACCCTAGCAGAAGTAGTGTGACATAGGTATGGGCTCGCACACTTTTCGCACGGGGGTTTCAAATGACGCCACGGAATAGCACTCAGATAACTACCCGGAGTAGCAGACATCTAAGTATAGACCACACCTCAAAAACCGAAAATGGACTTGACCATGTCTTTGACCTTTCCCCGCTACCCCTGTTTTAGGGTTCTTCTCGTCATCTGTGAGCTGTACACCTAGGTATATAGAGAACCGGTTGTTAAAAAATTAGAATAGCACCACTGGTCTTATGGGTCAGCTCAAGCGTTAATCTGTTTCTTACGATTCCACAAACTGTGTGCTAAGTGAGTTCACAAAGAACTGGTCCCAGATATGCTAGCTAGTGGAAGTGTTCATTTGAAGCACATCACAAAGACTTCTTTTAAGGATGAAACATACGCGTATCTGTATGACCCAGAGAGTAAACGGTGCTATAGCGATTTTCCACATCCAATGTTTTACCTATCTGGTTTTGACATTTGAGTTCAACTTCGGTGTAAATGCATTGAGCTGAACGGTAACTATGTGTACAGTAAGCATATGTAGACTTTACTATGATTTATAGTTAATCCATTATTACAGATCTGGGATGATAGAAAACATTACTTTCTCATATCTACTCTTATATAGAGTTGCACTCAACGGCGCCGACTTTTAAAAATTTATGTGGGTGCTTATCGATGGCAGGACGTGTTAGTCTATATGTTTTCAGGGAAGTCTCGATATTTGATTGATTTTAGTTAAATCTTTTATGAACACTGTCATAAAGGGCTGTGCTGTGATAAAGTAAAATATACCGGTACTATAAGGATAAGTTGGGGCTGCCCTAGCTCAGTCTATAACACGGCTGACTTTAACGCAGGAAAAACGGGTTGAAACCCGAGTCCAAACTAAAAATCTTATGAGTACGCCGCACCCACAAGATTATTTGTATGGGTGCCGGAGCTCCCGGAGCACCCACGCAGTCGGCGCGCATGGTTGCACACGTTATGAGACGAGACAGAATTTTCGTGAAGAGATGGGAGAGAAACGGACTCAATTCTTGTATCGTGTGCATTCCTAATCATAGAGGGAAAATATCACAAGTAGGTGTAACATACTATGATAAAACAGTAGACTTTATTTATTCATTTTAAATTCGATGGCATGATAAGGGTTCTATGTAGGTAATTTTAGAAACTAGTTCATTCATGACGTGTTTTAAACTTCATAGCTTTTATTATGAGTGAATATATAGCACATGGTACGAAAGACGCGCAGTTTCACACATAAACACATTCAATCAAAGTCCATTTACAGTGTTCGTCAGAATTGACGTCACTATTCTGTGAATGGTGACAGCGCCCAAAATCGAAAGAATTGTTGCTGCTATTTAGGGTATACACCCATTTTCGAGGTCCAATTGATAGCACAAACAGTTACGAGTGCTCCGTCACGTCTTCGTGTGGTCTAGGTCATTTCTGTTGGCGAGCGTGACACAAGCCACAGGCGGGAAACGAAGAAAGCTCTTTTTTGCGTATGCAGCACCTATGATACAGCTGTTTCTATATTACTTAAAAAAAAAAGAAAAAATACATAAAAATAAAGGAAAGAATACATATTATTAATGCATTGCCTTCCAACTTCATTACCTCTAGCTTCCTAATAATAAAACCAACTTCCCCTACCACCGCACAATGATGTTAGAAAAAACATCGAACCCTGTATGGTAACAATAAATATCGAATCCAGGATTACATACATTAATAACTCGCCTACACATAAACTATAATAATAATGAAAATAATAGTTTAATGTCATATATATATATATATATATATATATATACAAGGGCGGATCCAAGGGGGGCTATTGCCCCCCTTAACGCTCAGATATACACTGGATAAAATGGGCTTCAATCGTGCTTTACACTTAATAAAACGGCAAACTATGGTTTAGCCCCTCCCTTGATCATATCCGGGATCCGCCACTGTGTATATATATATATATATATATATATATATATATATATATATACAGTAGCGTACCCAGGAATTAATTTCGGGGGGGGTTCAAACTAAATATGAAGCTATTTTATATTAAAATTGCTAAAATTGCCCCTAAAATTAGGCTAAATTTTTAAAAAGTCGAAATTTCGGGGGGGGTCCGGACCCCCGTGTCCCCCCCCTTCCGTACGTCCCTGTATATATATATATATATATATATATATATATATACAAATTAAACATAACTTTCTTACAAGGCTGTCTAATTCTTTATTATAAATTAACGAGAAATGTTACAGTTTCGGAAGTATATCACTTCCTTCTTCAGACTACTATTCCAACTGAAATCATAGATAACATAATTTGTTATCTCTACCAATCAAGAATCATTTTTGTTTTCAATTTTTCATTAAAATTCAAAATATATGCCCATTGTTGTGACAATTTTAAACTCTTAACGGAAATAATACATTGTTAATTAATCTTTATATTTCTTTTAACATATATTAACTAAATTAAGTACTAATTAACTATCTAAACATTGAAATTTTCTACCTAATATTGAATATTAAATTTTCTACCTGAATATTGATTACTACTTAACAACGTGAATATTGAAAAACATATAAATAAAATTTTTAACCCTATATTGTCCTTATATTCTACTTTTCTTCTTTCTTCTCTTTTCAAAATATCCTCCCATTCTTCATTAATATTCAAACCACTATTCAAGTTCATAGCTTTAACGTACACTTCTTTTATCCTCTTCGCTTCTTTCCACTTCCTAACCAGTTGTCTCCCTTCATATTCCAATATTTTCGCTCCTTCCCAGTTTACTTCATGACCTGTTTCTTCTACGTGCTTGTAAATGGCATTCGTGTCTCTCTTCAATCTTACATCATCTTTATGCTGTTTTAAACGTTCTTGCATTCTCTTCTTGGTTTCTCCTATATACACCTTATCACACATCCCACACGGTACTTCATATATCACTCCTTTCTTACATAATTCCGCTGACGTTCTCATCTTCTTTTTCTTGATGATATCTATTATCTTCATTCCTCCTTGCCTGTACGTCTTAATACCTTCTCTCTTAAGAATTCTTCTTATCTTCTCTGATATCACCCCTGCACTATCAATACCATGCCATCTTTTCTTCTTGTCCTCTTCTTTCTCTTCTTTCTCACTTTTCTTCCTTCTCTTCCTGCTCTTTTTCTTGTCCTTTTCACTGTAACCATTGTCTTTCAATTGTTCCCATAGTCTTTCTATATCTTTCTCCTTTTGATCTTCCTTCGTATTTATCATTTTGATCTTCTCTTCCATATTCCTAATGAAATTAATTTTTGTTCCTTCATCGACATCACTTCTCTTATTGCAGTAAACTTCTGATGCACATTCTTTTTGAAACCACGATGTTATAAAATTTCCTTCTTTTGTTCTCTTTACTTTTATATCTAAGAAATTTATTACGCCTTCTTTTACTTCCGAAACTGTAACATTTCTCGTTAATTTATAATAAAGAATATATACAGCCTTGTAAAAAAGTTATGTTTAATTTGTGTTTAAGATGGACACAAGGCCTTTTTATAAAAATATCAATATATATATACTAGGATGGTCCAAAACCAAATGCAAAAAAAAAAAAAAAAATCAGTTTGTTCAAAACAATCCTCCACAAGGCTTATTTTTTTCTTCGAGTCATAAGCTACTTACCTGCAAAATTTCAGCCCTATTGCTCAATATTTACAGGTCGCTCTATTTTAAATCTTTTTGTTCTTGTAGTATTACGAATATATATATATATATATATATATATATATATAGAGAGAGAGAGAGAGAGAGAGAGAGAGATGGCCGGATCCAGAGTTTTTTGAGAGGAAACACCAATAACTACAAAGATTTGAATTAAATTTAATTTTTGTTATTGCCTTTAGGCATCTGTGGTGTGAATGAGAAATTGGCCTGGAAATGCTCAATGTCTGATCTGGAGAATCGAACCCACGTTTTTCCGAATGCAAACCCAACACTTTACCAACAGAGCCACGGCCGTTTTGTATTGGTATAATTTTCAGTATATAATTAACTTGCTGGTTTAGATCAGGAATTTGCTTAATCATGGACACTTGGAACACGATAGATACTTGTATCGGAAGAATCCTCACGTGAGTAAGTTGCTTTTTTCACTGTTACCTTTTCATTTTAGACAGCACAACGAAAGGAGATGCACGTACACCGGTGTATCCCTCTAAATCTGGTCCTGTATATATATACTTGTAATGTAAAACACTAATATAATTTGACTTGACTTACTAAAAGATATCCTCTCTGGTGCTGTGTAACTAAAATTCACGATATTGTTTTTATAGATTTTTGTTAGTGGAAAAATCGAGGTGTACAATTTTCATTTTGTTTCTGTTGTTGTTGCTAGTTTGTCTAGTGTTACAAGGTAATTCCCTCATGAGCCTACTATTTTTAAACTTAGATTACTATACTAGAATCAACAAGAATACAATTATGTCTTAATTTAATACGCTGGGTTCCGAACGATCTATTCAACAACTGCACTCTTGTCATGCAAACTTTAATTAACTCATTTCTTATATCCACAATTAGCAATGAGTCACAGTTAGGAGTGTTATGTCACTGGTACCAGATATTAAACTATTATAATAGATCTACTCTGCTGCTTATATTAACATCATAGATGTCCAAACTGATGAACCCGACCCGCACTGGCGCTCGAAAGGGCTTGGGCTCAGTATTTGAGCGCAAGTCTGAGTGAGCCCGAGCCCCAATGAAATAAGTGAGCGCGAGCCCAAGTGAGTGCGAATCCGAGTCAACTCGAGCCCATTCGAGATAAGTGAGTGCGAACCCAGTTAAAAGAAGTGAGCGCGTGCCCGAGCGAGCCCAGTAAAAAAAAATGGCTATGCTTAACACTGCATATTTCTCATATACAGTTCATAAATAGATAAATATTCTATTCGAGCAGGATAAAAATTATCAATTGAATCAGATTGGCAAATAACAATATACTTTTTAACCCCATAAAAATTCGCTTGCCTCGAAAACTACTCCTACGCGTGTAAATTTACCCTCCAGGATGTCAATTTGTTCACTGTAACATTTAAAACTGTTTGAGAACTAAGACTTCGGCGAACTAGTTGCCCATGAGACTCATTAAATTTCTCAGGGTCTTCACTAGAGCGAAATTAAACTACCGTTCTGTAAGGTGATTGTTCAAGGAATGGAATAGGTGATAATCGAACGGTGTATTGTCCGGGGAGTATGGAGGATGCAATAGTGTTTCCCATCCAAGGCATAGAATGGTGTCCTGAGTCATCCCAGCCATGTGGAACTTAGCACTGTCCTATAACAGGAGGACTCCTTTTCGGTTCAGAATTGCTGGCTACAGAGTTTTGAGTTTTTCTTGAACACGGCTCAACTGCTGACAGAACACGGTTGCATTGATGCTCTGACCAGCTGGTAGCAGTTCCCAATGCGCGATGCCCCAAGCAGTCCACCAAACACAGAGGATTACTTTGTCTGGTGCAGTGCTGTTTCGACTGTTTTGGAACCGGTTCATGGGATAATAGCCAATGATGACGATGCCGTGCAGCTTCGTACAGGACCCACTTCTTATCATATGTCAACACTCTGTCCAGAAATGGTCCCTTCCTCAGACGATAGCAAAGAAACACAGGTGTCTGCTCGCGTTGCCTTCTTCCCCGGAGTCAAATCATGTGGGGCCCAACTTCTAGTACTTTCCAAGTTGATGGAGGTGCTCCTGAATAGTTTTCTCCATTCACACTGAATTGTAGTCCCAATTCCTCACATGTCTGGCCACTGTTCGCCTCAATTGCTGCCTGAAGAGCTTCATTTTGTACATTGTCGGTCGTCAGGCACGTGGTAGTCTTCGAGTGTTTTGTCACCGTCCTTAAACTTCTTAAACTACCACTGTACTGTCCGCGAAGTCACAAGACCCTCACCAAAGGTCTGGTATATCTTCAGCCCTGCTCAGTGTGATCACCTCTAGTACTTTCGTACTAGATCTAGTACCCTTTATAATACTTTAGCGTTCTAGTACGTTCACCAACAAATCTAGTAATTTTCTCCTCCTCTTCTCTTCTCATAAATACATTTGGAGAGAAAAAGGACTCTCACGAAAATGTGGGAATGTACGAAAATTTCACTGTTCCTGGTAACTTTTTTCTGTCTGTTTTTTTTTTTTTTTTTTTCAATAGTGGTATTTCCAAGAGAGGAAGTAGGATATATGTGCCGTCCGGTCGCCTTCTCCAACTAATAAATGACCACAGTAGACAATATTACATATTTGGAGGTCCGTAGGAATTAAAACTCGATTTTCTCAATAAGCCCATTTTATGATATTTCTTGTTTTCTCCCAACATCCTCTACATTTGTCGTACTTGTGTTACTTTATTGGTTTTACAGTAAGTTTTAATACAACAATTAAGCATGTACTCCGCCAGGACTTTCAGTTTGGGTTGTAAAGTCAAAATTGGGAGGGTGTAAGTGGTTTGCATGGTTTGTATCAAATTTTGACTGTAAAAAAAAAAAAAAAAAGTTGGCTCTTTCAAGAATGTGGGGGTTACTCTAATTCCACAGGGGATGGGAACTGCTGAAAACCTTCTAATAAGATATTAATATCGTAAAATGTCACAAATATGGTGAAACGGGAGCAGATAAATTTGTTAGTAGGGTCTACTTTTTCCCTTAGATCTAGTACTTTTTTTCTGCGTAGGTTAGTAGGAAATATTTTTGCTGGGTGGTCACACTGGCCCTGCTGAAGCGGCGTTTGGCCCCAGTTTGAACTCGTACAGAATACGCGCCCTTCTGATGCTCTGTTGAAGTCCCATGTTTACTGTTTCCTTACGCAAGTTCATGGTCTAACTGAACTGCCAAAATCAGGTAATATGTTGGATATATCCACACCAAAAACTAACCTTCGCCTTATCTCTATTCGCATTCAACTTACAGTGTGAGGGCCAATTGAACACAGATCTCGACGAAAAGCGACAGAACTTCCTTGGTTACCTTTATATATGCAGTAAGTCAGGGGTGCCAACAAAGGGATTATGATCCAAAATATTTTATTAAAGTAGAAGGAGTAACAAAATAATGTGGTACTTAAACCAGTAAGGACTGTACACAACCATACATAAATGGTATCAACAACACTTTCTACGCTTAGCATAATTGCCTTAGGCTTAACAGATCAGCCTTCGGTTTCCGAAGTACGTTAATGCGGTTCTGATTCTACGTTAAAACTGTAGATGTAAATCCCATATACGTTGCCTAGGTGCTAGTGTTGCCCACGACACTAGAATCGAGACAAGAAGTACTACTTCTTTAATTCGAGTCGGGACGAGCCAAAAAAATTTTTTCGCATGTCGTGAGCAACACTAATTCACCCAAGCCTTAGATCTTAAACAGTTATATGGTTCATAGTATGAAAACCATACATTGATAAATAATTGTACGAACATAATAAAGAGCATTTATCAGCGATTAGTGATACGCAACTCATTACACGCAGTCTAATAATAATAATAATTTTGGCTTAAATGTTGTTATATCACACCCTTCGCGTACCTTACGTGATATGAAAGGATTCTGAAAATTTCTAGGTGAAACTGAGAGAAAAGAGAATGAGATGAGAAAAAAATTCGAGACAAGATAAGAAAAACTTATTTCTCGTCTCGTCTCATAGATAACACTACTTGGTGCTTAAAAGGGGGGAACCTACCAACTAAGAACAGCACTTCTAATGAAAACTTTACCATGAGAGGGATTAATGGAGATCCAACTTATTGAGGATGTTTGAAACAAGACGCAATTGATTTTGTAAGACACACATCAAGAAAATTTGGAATACATCTTGGGTCTTGGAGAAACATAACCCATGACCAAGTGGAGTCCATTATTTATTATACACATGGGGGATGCGTTTTTCTTTTCATACGAACAGTAAAATTCTGTTCAAGTAAACTATCCTAATATTACCAAGGAGGTAAGTTTCTTTTCTCATATAGACACATGACTACGGATCGGAACATCGTAGGAACATGGTTAGAGCGTTGGACTCACGTCCGCATAGTCCAGGGTTCGATTCCAGGCTGATGCTTCCCAATTTTCGGCGTGCACCCAGCGTGTGAGGCAAACCGGGGAGTCACGGGAATAAAAGGCTTGACGGTCATTAGATCTAGAAAACTTTTGATCCGCCTATTAGAGACAGCACGTTGACCACGTGTTAGTCGATAGGTTCAGCCGGTCGCTAACAGATGGCGTTGGAGCGGCTCAGTACTCTTAAGCCAAACGGTTTGGACTTCACTTGACTATAGTTAAATCTGCGCAGCCTAACCACAATTTTACGCACATACATAAATATTTACAAACTATATAGTATGTTGGATGAAATTTGAGTACCTGTATTTATATTGGAAAATACCACGTCACATCAATTGCAAAATTGCATCTGCATTGTATAATCTGCACAATGCTTCTCATGCCTACGACAATTTGGTAAACAGTTATGTAACATTTAGGTACTCAAAATTAATTTTCGTTTGTCCAAAAACAATACTCACGAATAGATTAAAATACTGTCACGTATTCTCTCGTACATAAACCGCTCTTCTTTGTTTTTTCTGTATTTTTTTTCATTTTTTTAAATGACACGGTCGATCAGTGATAGAACAAATAGTGGACAACATCTTGTTCGTGGGTTTTCTCTGGTTTCTTCCGTTTCTTCCCATCTTCCACCAATACTTTCATTAGTCATCCGTCCCCTTTAACCTAAAGGGCACTGGATCAATATCAAAACTCGAACCTAGGGCATTAACTTTCTACTGCACAGAACCATGAAGACAAACATAAGTAAATGGTTCGAGATCTCGTCTTTGATCTTGGAGACCCCAAATCGATTCACTGTAAACGTACATGTACATCCGAAACCCATGTGTATCTTTAGGTTTCCATATAGTCTCGATAGTATTGAATGAAAATAAACATTAAACTCCAAAGAAACAACTTACCTACAAAACACTGACATATTTATTGGAAAACAACGTAAGGTATCTCCTCATAATTCTAGTTGGCAACATTGGTGATCATTTCGAAGAAACACATGAGTCATTCCTAACGACCAGCTGGAGGAGACGGGATCGAGTCGAGAGAAAAACCCGGTCAGGTTAGAAAAGGAGATTTTTCATTCTTGTTGTATTATAGCCGAAAGACGAGAACAGTCCTCCCCCCCCCCCTTCTTATTCCCCGCACACCACTCCTTGCCCTGAAGAAGTTAACACAGAAGAAACGAAATGAAACGGAATGGATTTCCTTAGCAACAGCAACCGAAGACCCAGCGGCGTCAAAAACTGGTCAAATATGACCATTACAAAAAAAAAAAAAAAAAAAAATCCGATAATAACAACAACAGTCTTCGGTAGTTTTGTAAGTGCGGAAGAAAAGCCATCGGTTTTGTGTATGTTTTGAAGAAGATATGCAGGAAGGTGAAGTATTTTTCTTTGCGGGTAAATTGTTTCCTTTTCCTCTTCTTCTTCCTCTTTTTCTTTGTTTCATTTCACGTTTACAAAATTCGTCTTCCTAACGTGATGACTCATGTAAAAGACTTCGCTTTGTCTGTATACCCAAAAGGAAGAACTGTATTCTTCTAATTTCTCACCTTCCATCTCGGATTTCACATCCAATTGTGAATTGACTTTCCCAACTAGCTCTTTCATCAGCTTTAAATTAAAAAAAAAAAAAAAAAAAAAACTTCCCATTTCAGGGGCGGAAATTTTACTGTAATTTTTGTACTACAATACTTACTTAAAATTAATATTCTATACCCAATATTTAATTTTTAAAGTAAAGGTTTCAGTTTTGGATTTTTGAAAGTAAGAGACGATAGATTTTCTTGAGAATGGAGTGTGGTAGTTCAATAGTAGAGCGCTCACTTCTTGTGCGACAGGTCCCTGGTTCTATTTCAGGCCTGTGAGTTCGTTACATACAATGTCGTGCTCGTGGGTTTTTTTTTTTTTTTTTTTTGAAGTTTTACGTTATTCTCCCACATTATCATTCCATCAAATATGTTATAATCATTCATTTTTATTAATACCCGTCTTCTTTAGGCTAAAGAGCATAACCGTGGAATTAGATATTTTGTATTTCATTTGGGCTACTTGCTGTTTGTTTATATTTTATTTTTATTTTTTATTTTTGTTTTGTTTTATTTTAAGGTGCTCTTTTTGTATTAATTTGCATCTTTATAATTTTCAAAATGTTTTCATGAGAATAGGTAAATCTTTGTGTAGTCGATTAATGGTGCCAGGTTTGATTACGGATAAGGCACAAAATAATAGATAAGGACCAGTAGATCTCCTCATTCTTATCCCCTAATCCATATCTGACCACTGTACTCGTAAATGACTACAGTGCTTGTTTTTTGCTGCTTGCGTGGCCCCGGTTTCGATTCCGATTGGGAGGAATATTGTCTCATATGTAAACCAAGTAGTGGTTCATATCCAAATGTAAAGGGAAACCCTGTCTTGTACAACTTCGGTACTGAAAATAAATTTTAAACTGCAATTAATCAACCAATCAGGTAAGACCATTATCCTCAACCAACTCTCACCATCTAATTCCCCAAAAACTCTTATCCTCACTTGGCCCCACCTTCCATCTCTGGTTGATCTTCGTTTTTCACTCACTGCAGATCTAATAAAGTGGTCCTTCCTCTCATCAAGGTTTGTCCACGAGCCGAGAGGAATGAAAATTTCCGTGAGATGAAGTGCAAGATGAAACAGTTCTCTTCCAATACACACAGATACATTTTCCAATATGAGACGTCACTTTCAGGATGCCATTTCGAGGTGATACAACTTCAACTTTAGTCTTGTAGGCACATCAGTGAATTCTTCCCTATTACCTCCAGCCTGGAAAGTGTCCTTTAGTAGAGACGTTGCTTTGATGGTTGATTTGAAGCTTTGCGTCCCGATCAGCGCCGAATCTATATGAGACGGCGAAATTAAAATACCGCTAATTTTACAGTAATTATGTGATATCTTCAAATAGATAAAAGATAATCGAAAAGTGGATCAAGACCTCCCTAGACGATGTTATTTTGCATGACGTGCCGTTATCACGAGTCACCTAGTAGCTTTCCGTTTGCAGTTATTTAGAAACGCGAAAATAAATGCCGATTTTCTAAATGTCTGGAAGTCGAAAGCAGATAAATGAGTCATGATAACGATATCTCAAGCAGAATAATATTGTCTAGGGAGGTCTTGTTCCACTTTTTGATTATCTTTTATCTATTTGAAGATATCACATAATTACTGTAAAATTAGCGGTATTTTAAATTCGCAATGATGAGGCCTCTTAACGTGGAATCCGAATCAAATGAGCTCCGACCGGGAACCAACCCATTTCGCTCGCGCCAAACATATTTTTTTTAGATGTCCTCTTTTTTTTTAACTTCATGAAATTTAGTACTCCAGGTGGAAGTACTTGATCGAATATAATCCTAAGTAAAGATTCGAGGAGAGTATCGCCACTAGGGCTAACAAATATCATAACGAGGACATCTGGCAAAAACATTTATTATTGATACGACAGGCCTGGTAGAGCTCAATGTCGAGGACTCAATTCACAAAGCCTTATTGATAAAAAGAAAATGTGAGGGCACATGAGAGTAAAATGCAATATCTCAAGAGCGACCCTTAAGATATTTACTATTTATACTACACCACTTAGAGGTGGACGGTTCGAGGAATCGTAAACCGCAGTTTCGGTTGGTAATACGAACCAGTTTCAAGCGGTTCGTACCGAAACCAAACTGAACCGAAAAACGGTTCTATTTTTTTATTGATCATTAACGTGTTCTCACAAAAATATTAAGAGAAAAACATGGAGAATCGTAATTTCGTTCAAAAGTGAAACAGCATATTCAAAATTATTTAACCTATTACATTTTTGAAACTTTGACAAAATATGTAAGTATATTCTGAAAAATATTAATCTAGTGTTTGTTTTCAAACCAAACTGAGCCAAATTACGATTCGGTTTCTGAAATAAACTGACACATTCTGTTTGAAACTTAAACAGAACTCAAACCGCTTAACCGACTTTTTGAACACTTCTAACACTACTCCTGAGTTGATTTTAACGTCCCTTTTAGCAGCGAGGCTATATGAGACGGGACCTACCGATTAACTTGGAATCCGAACGACATGAGCTCGGGTCTCCCATGCCAAAGGCGCGTACGCTAATCGCTTAGCCACGAAGGAACTTTCCAACAGCAATTTTGATAGATTTATAGACGATTAGGTGTATGTATTAATTCGGAATGAAAAACTCTCTTTTAGGTATATGTTAACGTTCGCGCCTCAGGTGTGGGAGACCCGGACTCGATTTCCGGTGGGACCTCATGTGCTTCGGATCCCACGTTAAGCTGTAGGTCTACGTCCTCTTATATACCCTCGATGCTGAAGGAGACGCTAAACTTCAAATCAACTAATCGAGGAGTAAAGTCCTATCCCACACGGGAATATGAATTCGCCTCTACACACTTGATATAATGTGTGCAAATCCAAGTAAAGAGTAAAAGATATCCCTGGTAGTACTTGATACAAAACTTCAATTTCCAAATCCTGACAGAAATTCTATTGCTGATACTATGACATTTAGTTGGATCTCTATTTATATCATTTTATATTAAAATATACAGAGTGTTTCAAAACAACACCGACAACGTTTGGGAGGTGATTCCTGACACCAAGATAAGACAAAAAGTATAGATAAACTTGAATGCACAAATGCTTCCTTTCGGAGTTATAGGCTGCCGAAATCATGAAAAATTAAACTTTAAAGGTCTATAGCTCCAAAACTATGCGACTTATCGTATTCGGGTCAAGACCTCACTTAGGAACTAATATGTGTCCTATCCAAAAATCCATGTTTCAGAATCCTTAGGTACTTCAACAACAATTTTTATAGATGTGATTGGTGAGTACTTCAAATTATATGCCCGTAGCCAAATTCCCTCTATAAAAACTGTTGCGGAAGTATCGCAGGATTTTGCAACATGGATTTTTGGACAGGGCACATATCAGTTCCTAAGTGAAGTCTTAACCCGACTTCGGTAGGTTCAAGCTTCACGTTCCTTGACAGAATTCTCGAAGATAAAAGTGTTTTGATTGAATAATAACATGCATTCTCTGCTTTCAGTCCGAATTTAATCTCTTCCTAGACATAGATTTAGTCTTTCAAATGTTGATCCTAGATATTTGAAAGTATCCACTTTCTATAACAAACTCAGCTTTTTTTTTTTTTTCTATGCCAACTTCAGTAAGAATGTTGTACAAAGTTTCCCTCGTAACTGAGTCGTAGGCCTTTCCAAAATCAATATGAAATGAAATGAAATTTTTCAGTTTAAACTCCCACGATTATGTCTGTTAGGCTAAGGGAGACGGATGATTAAGGCAAGTGTATGATGATAGAGGAATTTGTAAAGTGATGAGTGGGAGGAAACAGGAGTACCCCGAGAAAACCCACACGGACACGATGTTGTCCACCACAAACTTGCTTGACCGGGGATCGAACCAAGGACCTACGCACCAGTGGTAAACTTCTTCCACTGAGCCACTGTGATCCCTTCTAAAATCAATAAATAATTGTTGTACGGAGAATTGTATGTATTCTCATTTCTTTTCGAGGTTTTGGCGAATGTAAATATCTGGTCGATAGTTGATCGATTTCGACTAAATCTGCACTGATAATCTCCAATAATTTCATCTGCGTGAGGAGTCCACCTTGTTAATAGAATGTTTAAGAGGATTTTGCATGATGGTGAAAAGAGAAATGTCGCGATATTTATTACAATCAGTTATGTCGCCTTTCTTGTGAATTGGAACAATGATTGATTCCTTTCACTTTTGAGGCAATTCCTCCTTGTTCCAGACAAGGAGAATGAGTTTGTGTACCTCGTTCCACAATTTTCCACCTCCAGCTAAAATTAACTCAGTAGGATTTCATCTACACCAGCAGGTTTCTGTTTGTTTAATTTCTTTATATCAATTTCGAATCTTGTTCTGTTCTGAGTATACGGTTCTGTTATATGCATTACACTTTCTCCACAAACATTATTATTATTATTATTATTATTATTATTATTATTATTATTATTATTATTATTATTATTATTATTATTATTATTATTATTATTATAGGTTGTGTTAAGCAAATTTTTACAAGTATTACCTGACCAGCGAACGAGTGCGGGCGGCCGGTTTCGGAACTAAAATGCAAGCAGCAGTGTTTCCAACTGGATTACCTGTAATCAATCTATCACAGTTCTTTTTGCCCAGTTCGTAATAAACCACTTCACGTATATGCTCGTCAGGGGTAGGTCCAGGGTAATTGCACCCCCCCCCCAGAATAGGATATTTTTTATTTTAAAAATAAAACCTAAGAATTTTCTCCTTTGTATCATAAATGTAAAATAAAATCTAAAATAGGTATGCCTAACTTTTTTTTTTGTTTTACGTTGCAGAAGTCAAATAAAGCGATAAATTACAAGAAATTACATACATTGGCGTTCTTTCTAAAAAAAAAAAAAAAAAAAATGTCCACCTTTGAAATCGCTGGTAGTCATTTCTATTCTAGAAATTGCAGACAACAAGTACTCCTTCTTTTTTAAAGTTGTTTTCTTTTCTTTTTTCTATTTGCCATACACTCTTACCTTGATTTGACTTCGAACGACCGCCCCCCAAACATTGAGCCTGGATCTGCTCCTGGCTCAAGTTAAGACAAACAGTTTCAAAAGTTATTGAAGTTATTTGCAGAACATCGTAAGTAACAAGTAAGAAAACAACTACAACAAAAATACACCCTCCATATTAAGTTTCGAACAAACTAGCGAGTAGAGTTTAACAGGCTGCTCCTGTTTTATAATGACATCGAATAAAACATAATCAATTTTTATACAATCTGCTTAATACACGGTAGAAGCTCACTGAATTGTCAATTCTGCTATGTTGTGCTTAAGTTGGTAATTTCCATTCATATATCATTATTCACAATACATCTGCATTACTGCAGGAATGGTTCACTACAGCCACGTAACTTACGGCATTCTTTAGTAAGCGGAAAGAGATTAGGCTATGCATAACATCTACAGTAACTTTTAAAAACTGTTGGATACGCTGCAGAGTGAAACTCTCCGCTCCCCTGTCCCACCGCGCTTGCTAAGAAACTGATGTAAATAGAACAGCAGCGCCATCCTCCCAAAACCGCACTGCTATCCTGGTCAGGTAATATCTTACCATATATTCAAAATACTATCCGTATCGTGGTAATTTAACCGTTCGCTTTCTTTAATATACAAGATCGAAGTTGATAGCCTTTCTTAAACTCGTTGATGCCCTTATATATGTCTTTTCTTTTTTTTTTTTTTTTTAACTATTAACTTCAATAATTTAAGTTTGCAAGAAATCATGTTTCTTTGTTCTAAATATTTTGGGAGTTTTCCTTCTAATGTCAGTAAAATTTAGTGCATTATATCGCTCAGATTTTCTTCTTAACGCAGTTTTGCTTCTTTTTTCTTCTTTGCTAGTTTAGTGCGTTCCTGGTCGCACCATAATTTTAATCCAAGTATCATACACACTAGTGCAATATGAATCTCTTAAAAATCGAGATTCTATTCGATATTTCAATCTGGTATATCCCTTCTTACCTGATCCTCCTGTAATTTCTTAAAATCAAACTTCTCCGTTTTCAAGTACTGATTATTTCGTTTTGTTTCAACGATATAATCTCTTTCTTATATTTGCTGCTACCAGTAGTGATCAGCAGTCGTTCTTTCAGAAAAAAATGTTCCGGAGGGCACACTTAGTATTCCGGGGGGGGCTGCTGGTACTATTCTACTTATTATTATATTATAGACGTATTATTATCGTTCTCCTCCGGGGAAGGGCACTCCCAGAGCTCCGGGGGCAATGCCCCCCAAAAACATGTCTGGAAGAAACACTGGTGATCAGTATCATATAGTCAGCTCCTCTAAATGATCGAATATCAATAATGTTACACTGTCTTCTATCTACTGGAATGTGATAGTACCTGCTAACAACATCAAATATGATGGTCCCTGCAATCACTGGTAACAATATCAAATGTCTGGAGAAACTGGAACTGAAAAACTTGTTTTGTTTAGGCCTTATAATGCAATTAATATTCAATCCTTGGTGGCACACCGTAAGTGTGAAGCGGCAGATAAAGTATAATTGCAAATTGATCTTTGTAAAGTTTATCATGATACCGAGCCTACGCTTTGACAAATAGCTATTAAACTGAGTTACGTGATATGATGGTTTAGAATTTTAAAAATTCCCAACCCTGTTTCTCGCCCTGAATCACATATTTATCTTCTAAGTACGTGACGAAAAAAAGAGTGAAAGACGAAATCATCGAATAAAATTGGTAAATGCCTTCATTATGCCTTTTGCGTCCCTCTTCTTCAATTTCTTTCTCTTGAGGTTAATGTATACATTCGGGTGTTCACCTTCAGAATCTGGGATGCACGGATATTTCAATAACATACCAGAAGTAGTGACCATTAGGAGACCTCATAATGCTTGCTGCAGGGTTAGGATGAATAAGGAGATTTTAATGTAACATGTCCTTTAAATGTATGTGTTCTTGTTCTCTGGTCATTGTTACTTCTAAGGATATTTCGTAACCTCTACAGAAGGTCTTTTTCTTGTCTAAAGAGCCATTTCAACAATTGTCACTTTGGCTAGACTGGATGACAATGAATTGTAATTAATCATCATGGCATATTACTTCACGAATGTTAAATGAAAATTCATCGGTAACGGATGTTTAAAAGCAATTTTAGAACACCTGGAGCAATTCCTGTTTCCTGGACTTCATTTATTATTATTATTATTATTATTATTATTATTATTATTATTATTATTATTATTATTATTAGTAGTAGTAGTAGTAGTAGTAGTAGTAGTAGTAGTAGTAGTAGTAGTAGTAGTAGTAGTTGCTGCTGTTGTTCATCCCCCAAACCTTCGGCACGCTTTACGTTATAGGTTTAAATTCTTGAGTTGATTTTAAGTTTAACGCGCCTTTCAGCAGCGAGGCTATATGAGACGGGACCTACTAATTAACGTGGAATTCGAATCACAAGAAACTTCCACCTGGAATCGAACCCAGGTCTCCCACGCCAAAGACACGTACGCTAACCACTTAGCTGCGAAGGAGCTCAGGTTAATATCGTGATTAAATGAAAGTTCTTCTAATTGTCTACATTGAACAAGGTAGAACAAAACAAAGATCTTGTTATCACATATGATAGAACTGAAATTTAACCATTATATAAATGATACAGTACTAGGGTCGAGAAAAATTGTAGGTTTTAAAATCAATGACCTGATTTTTAAAAATTATAGTTCGTTTCCTTATCTAAACCAGACACTTGCTAAATCAAAATTAGAGTTTGGTTCAGTGATACGGAACACTAATACACTAATCAACAAAACAGAAGCGGTATAGAAATGTTTTTGTTACACTGTTTTGTTATAAAATGAAAAATAATTATTATTCTCATAATAATAAGCTTTCGAAATGTGGGTGTGGAGGAGAATGGAGAGAATTAGTTGGGTCGAGCGGAAAACTAATGAAAGGATGTTAGAAATAGTGAAAGAAGAAAGAACAATTAAGAAGAGGAAGAGAAACTGGTTGAGATATTGGCTAAGAAGGAACTTTATCATGAAGGACATACTAAAGAGTGTGGTGGCAGGAAAGAGAGGAAGGGACGAAGAAGACTACAATTAATGGATGATATAGAAACAGAAAAGTCATCCGTGAAGACGAAGAGGTTAACGGAAGACTGTGGAGCATGGAAGATTCTCAGTTGCCGCAAGTGACATGCCAATAATGGCAGAATACCTATGATGATGATGATGATGATGAATAAGGAATATTGGCTAAATTATTGGGGACTCGAAACGCTGTTTGAAACCAGGAAATTCATTAACAAATCACTTAGTCACAGCGGCGCAAATCTCAATTCAACATTGGAGGGTAAGACCGTTCCCATAATGTATATATACACAAGGGCGGATCCAAGGGGGGCTAAGGAGCTATAGCCCCCCTTCACACTCAGGTTTACACTGGATAAAATGGGCTTCAATTCTGCTTTACACTGGATAAAACGGCAAATTATGGTTTATCCCCTCCCTTGATCATATCCTGGATCCGCCACTGTATATATATATATATATATATTAGTGATATTAAAATGTTTATGAAGTTGAAAAACAATGCTGTGGAGGATCAGGGCAGCAGAGTTATCTTCAACATTGGGAGATGGGCAGATTTGAGGCTTATTCTGGGGAGACATCAATTTCATCTCACTTTCCTTTGTGGTAATCGGACACAAATCATCACATTTCTCCCGAAAAAAAAATTATTTCAAATCGAATTATTTGGGGGGAGGGACAGTCCCCCCAGTTCGAAGATTGGAGGGGACATGTCAACCCCCGGAATTTGGGCCAGTACTTAGTCAAAATGTTTTAGACAATACATACTGTAGCGGATATTGTTTTTAAAATGTAGGAATAAGAGTACTAAATTATAGAATAAGGAATCAACCGACATTGGTTCCATTAAATTCGTCATCTGAGATTAAAAAAAAGTAAAAATGTTATAATTTAGACTGAACATAATTATCAAATTTTTAATCGGAGGGGAGGTGAATAATTCATTCCATATTAGTGGCTTAGATCACCGTTCATACTCGTCTAATTTTGATCCCAAGCACTGAGAATTACCACAAAGAACCAAAGGAAATATAAATAATAATATATCAAAAAGAAACGAGTTTTACAAAAATTATCATAGAACTGTAGAGAAATTTTGGGAGAGGTTAATACACTATTTTATTCTTCACTGATTTCAACTCTAAGTAGAGTGGACGAAAAATCAAATCTTTTTTTAAAAAAATGAAACGTATCATGTAACATATTTTTAAAGGGAGAGGAGTAATACATTCTTTTGTTCTTGACAAGTTTTAACCGCAAGGTTTAATGATGATCAGAATATTACACTATATTTTGTCGCAATCAAATAATTTTCAGTAGTTTACATTGGAAAGTTGTTTTGCAGGTATATGTTAAAGCTTACAATATGGGGGTGAATTTTACCCTACATTTGATTTGATTAATTGCAACCCTCAACAATATGGTTATTTCTGCAAGTTGAAGAAACTCATATACCAAATTTCATTAAAATCGGGTGTTTACATGCTTTATATTGGAAAATTGGCTTGCATATAAATATATTTAAACTTACAACATGGGGTTACCCTATTTTACGCCCTTATTCTAATGGATTGTAACTCCAAACAAACAGGGTTATTTCTCCAAGTTGAAGGAAAGCATATACCGAGTTTCATCAAAATCGGATAACCTTTACAGGAGTTATCGTGGAACAGACGGATAGATGGACAAACGAACACGCAAACTCTGGTCGAGTCGAATGCTAGAAGAGTTGTTACTATCGCTTCAATAAATAGAAAATAATTGCATTTTTTGTCTCGAATGATTTTGCTGCCAAAGGAAAAATAAATTGAGAAGTTGTCTCGAATTGTTTAAACGGAGTCCAAACGATAAGGTTAATATGTCATTTCTTTAGTATATTACAGTAACTACGGCAAGTATCAAAATGTTTTAAACAAACTTAAAAATTACTCGATTACCACCCACACACCTAGGTTTTCACACGGGAAGCAACAGATATAAAAGCAAGTCCTATCTGACTAACTGGTCAACGCCTGGACAAAACGACTTAGCAAACTTGAAATTTTGAATTGAAATGTGAAATTTTAACAATACGTAGAATTCGTGATGTAAGGCAAGATTTTTGGAACTGAGGAAAGATTTTTGAAAATTCTACGTGGAAGAGGATGAAGTTGGTTATCACCAGAAACTGAACCCTGGAACGCTTGCACCAAAAACGACAACGTTACTGACTGTGCTACGCGGGACCACAACACTTGTTTTGTAATACACCGAAGAAGGACTGCAGGAGATGATGGACAAAATAATTGACACTGAGAAACAATATAGAATGGAAATCAAGGTTAAAAAACAAATCAATCGAAAGTCACGGAAATGAGCCTTTACGGATCAGAGTAAAACAAAGAGAACTTGAAGAGGAAGATCATTTCAAATATCTGGGAAGTATTTTGACCACAGACACCTACTGCACCAAAGAGATCACGTCAAGAATTGCCATACGAGCAGTCAAACAGACATTCAACAAGAAAAGTTCACTGTTAACTAGCAGGCTTAATACTGGACTAAGCAAGAGGCTGGTTAACTGCTACATATAGAGTATTGTACTGTATGGTTCAGAGATTTAGACATTAAGAAAATTAAAAAAGAAATATTCAGAGAGATTCGAAATGTAGTGTTGGAGGAAGATTTACAAGATAAAATGACAAAGAGAAAACAAACGGAGATGTTTCAAAACAGGTAGGAGAAAGTCGACGATTTTAGTCAACATCCTTCGAAGGAAGGCCAATTGGATGGGACACATCTTGCAAAGAAATAGACTTTTTCATACCACCGTAGAAGAAAAGATGGAAGGAAAGCGAGGAATAGGAAGAAGAAGAAGACAGCTGATTGATACTGTATTTAAAAAAAAATACAAAATACTGGAACAACAGGCCTGCCAACAGGCAGAATACGTAATATTAATACGTGAAAATATTTATTCACCATTGCTAATTACAATTTTATCACATACTAATTAGCCTACAAATACAAGTATTTTGTTTTGCTGTGATCGATGGATGGATCGATCGATAGCAAGAGAAGGAACATTTTTTTTAAGATGCTTCACACAGGTACGCTATAGTTGGTTCGTTTATTTTTTAAAGTTTCAAAAATGCTAAAAGAAAGTAAATGCAACGTTGTTCACACCAGAGTTGTTTTGTTTAAAACAAAATGGTTAAAACAAATGATTAAAACTTGTTTTGAGCAATTGATTTTGTTTAAAAGAAAGGATGGGTCATGATAACGGCCGAATTCTGCCTATCAATGGAGTTTTATGAAACTTGATACCTGTTATCTACACGATATTCCGCGTCAAAGGTCGTTTAGATTATGTTGAGATCATTTCCGGTTGTCCCTGTAGAGCTTCCGGAAATTACCCTTAACTCCAACCATCGAAAAGCCGACGTAGGTGCGTAAGAAACGGATTTTCGTGGAAAGAGCCAACATCATGGCAAAATTCTTAATAATGTTTTGTTCTGCTGATAAAGACACATAAAATAACCAAATAGCAAGACCGCAGGTTGATTTGTTACGTCATTAGAGCAATTTGTTTAGGAAAAAGCGTGTTCGGTCAACCTGTATTTCGCTATCAATATTCGTTTTCGGAGTTGTAGTAACAATAGAGCGGACACTCAGAACACTAAAAATTGCCAAACTGTACCACAGACTCAGATTGCTCATACCAGAGACTCAGATTGTTCTTGAAGTCCGCTATATATGAAACAAAACGTTGCACTTGAAATCGCATGCATGATATAAATCCACAGTAAAGCATAAAAAATCAATTATGCAAGCAATAAACTATCAAAGGAAAATATGTGAAGACTTTTGTGTTAAATATCGTCCTGAAGAATGCTTGATCGTATTCTGCATCGTCAGTTCAGTCATCATCCACTTTACCCTGGTCATCTTCAACGTAATCCTCCTAAGATGCTGGGCCATTGAATGCGGTTGGGTCATGCGTGCGAAACCCTAGATACCACAAGACCGAAGCTACGGGAGCACAGCAGCCTATCACCCTGGCACCGGCCTTACACGGGAAGCACGATTCCAGAATATCAGCAACATCGTACTTTATCCAGAGAGTGTAGGTGCGGGAAGCCGTGTGGCAAGACTGGTTTTTAACACGACTGACATAATCCTTTTGCTGATTAAGAAATAATTCATGGGCGAATCCAGTTTGCACATGCTCCCTAGTATAGCTTTATGTTTGTATGAGTTGGAAAACGTTGATAGTTAGTTTAAGTAGCATCTCTTTGGACAATACAGGAAAGTTCAAGAGATCTACCGCATCCTTCGGAGCCCATATTATTTTGTTCCGCTCCCGATCCCAACCTTTCTTGGTTAGCGTTGTTTGGAGTTCGTTTTCTTTGTGAAGAAGAGCATGCATCCTTCGTGCAGTGTACTCGTCGTGGGAGGTGTCAAGTATGAGTGGAGGCCTAAATATATTGCAAAACGCACAAACCATTCGCACATAGTCTCCAATAATGGAATCTGGGTATTAGGCATAATATGTTCCATTGACTTCAATCTCTTCATTCTGGAATTGGCGGATTCGACAACATACTTTTGTTGCCGTACGAGACTGGTTGGCTTATTTCACGTTCACATCTGGCTTCAAGTTCTTGTTATCGAAGTGATAGGCGCATTACCTGGAGCTGTCTGGGACTATGACCTGGAACTTCATGTATATATCTGCGCTTTTGCCTGAGCGGTAATTACAATAAACTGTGAACTGTTTGGGCAGATAATGCACTTTGTTGTGATCAGAAGTTGTCTTCGTCAGGACAAATGTTATCGTTTATGGGTTTTTACACACTTTTGTGTTGCTTCTGGAACAAACTCTAGATCCTTAGTCGCCCTTTATGAAATGTCGGTTAGTTGATTATTCACCGTGACCTCCCGCTCGTCTGCCTCTTATCGGTGCTGAGGTTGGATCTGCTGGTTGATTATGGATTGACGTTGAGGGTTGGCTTGATGGTTTATCTTTGTTTGGCGTGGAGATACAGACTGGTAGCTTCTTTTGAGCCGAAGTTGCAGGCTGGTCGGACGCTGTATCCTGTGTAGTAGTTTGTAGGATGTGTAGGATGCGGCAGATCTCTCGAACTTTCCAGTATTGTCCGAAGGAATGCCGCGTAAACTCTCAACGTTTTCCAACTCAAACAAACATAAAGCTATACTAGGGAGCATGTGCACACTGGATTCACCCATGAATTATTTCTTAATCAGCAAAAGGATTATGTCAGTCGTGTTAAAAACCAGTCTTGCCACACGGCTTCCCGCACCTACACTCTCTGGATAAAGTACGATGTTGCTGATATTCTGGAATCGTACTCCCCGTGTAAGGCCGGTGCCAGGGTGATAGGCTGCTGTGCTCCCGTAGCTTCGGTCTTGTGGTATCTAGGGTTTCGCACGCATGACCCAACCGCATTCAATGGCCCAGCATCTTAGGAGAATTACGTTGAAGATGACCAGGGTAAAGTGGATGATGACTGAACTGACGATGCAGAATACGATCAAGCATTCTTCAGGACGATATTTAACACAAAAGTCTTCACATATTTTCCATTGATAGTTTATTGTTTGCATAATTGATTTTTTTATGCTTTACTGTGGATTTACATTATACATGCGATTTCAAGTGCAACGTTATTTTTATATATAGCGGACTTCAAGATCAATTTGAGTCTCTAGTATGTGCATGTAGACATAAGAGACTACAGTTTGGCAATTTTTGGTGTTGTTCTGAGTGTCCGCTCTATTGTTACTACAACTCCGAAAACGAATATTGATAGCGAAATACAGGTTGACCGAACACGCTTTTTCCTAAACAAATTGCTCTCATGATGTAACAAATCAACCTGTGGTCTTGCTATTTGGTGATTTTATGTGTCTTTATCAGCAGAACGAAACATTATTAAGAATTTTGCCATGATGTTGGCTCTTTCCACGAAAATCCGTTTCTCACGCACCTACATCGGCTTTTCGAAAGTTGGAGTTAGGGATAACTTCCGGACGCTCTACAGGGACAACCGGAAGTGATCTCAACACAATGAAGGACCTTTTTATGCTCTTGTTTCATGTGAGTTTAACTCGTTCGCTGCCAAATGACGTCATATGGCGTCATTCATACTTATTCCTGTGTGTCATTAACGCCATCTGGCGTCAAGAGGTAGTTTTCATTGTAGACATTCTCTGTAAAGTGGCACGCAGCTATTAGAGGTCTGCACGGGCTCGGTTCGAGCCCTCGGTCCTACAAAGCACATCCCTTCGGGCCGGGCTCGGGCAGTATATTTTTAAATATACATATTTCTCGGACCTAACTTTGTACCTATACTGTACAACGATATGTATTGGTCCTTTCTTTCTGCAGAATTTTTAAAACACAACTGCAAAATTAAACTTGTAAATGCTGTAAATAAAAATACAATTTTGCGTTAATGATTACGTGTCTGTGATTATTTCGATCTCATTTGATTATCACATGAGCTTAGGCCTGGCTCGGGTCTAATGCTAAAACATATTTCGGACTCGGGTCGGGCCTTACATTATAAATTCATGGACCGGGCCGGGTCCGTGCTAAAAATTCCGGCTCGTGTAGTGTTGACCTCTTGCAGGTGTAGAGCTTTTATACTCTGGTAGCACACAGTGTTGGCCTGGTCATTTTCTGTAGTGTGCTTGGTTTTCGCTAGCTGTAGCTAGTTTGTTACAAAAGGCTAAATGTTGCAAAAGTGTAGGTGGGACATTTGGTTGGGATACTGAAATCAAGGTGGCAGCGAAAGAGTTAAGAACACAAGGTAAAGATTCTAATTACAAAAGTTGTGAAAAAAAGAGACATACATTTTGTATGGTGCGCTTAAAAGTATATTAGAAAAAAACGTTTACACTATTTTCTACATTATAACAGTTGATTACAATATTTGGATATGGAGTTTTTAAACTTTGAAAGAAAAAAAAAAAAACTGGACATGATTCCCTTGTGCACTGAACATACCATATAGCTTCTGTGCTGAAAGAAGAAACTCTAAACTTAACTAAGATCTCATCCGTAGCTAAGCTGTTAGCGTACGCGCCTTGGTGTGGGAGACCCGGGTTCGATTCCCGGCGGGAGCTCATGTGGTTCGAATTCCACGTTAATCAGTAGGTCCACGTCTCATATAGCCTCCCCGCTGAACGGAACGTTAAACTCAACTCAACTCAACGCGTAACTTCACTAAACGAACAAACAGCCATAAACATATAGAATTTCTATTTTGGATTTTTATTATTTTTATCTATAACAGTTTCCCCCAAAATACAAGACACTATTTATGGTACAAGTTAAATAAAGAAAAACGAGTAAAATTTAAAACTAAATAGATGGTGTTTATAACAATATTAATTCCAACTGTTAGAAAACATAGTAATATGAACAAACATACAAACTTTCATATTTATCTTAATATATTCAGGTATAAAAAGTAAAACATATTAGCAAAGCTCGTCACACTCCATTAAAACTATTAAATTGGTTTACCTATATAAATACATATGCTCAGCATACATACATAATCCTATATTTACGAAATATATCAAATGGAGTATGAAATTTGCAATACCATCAAGTAACAGTTTGAATTAAAATCTCCATAACTCTACATACGTGTATTCTATACTGCATAGAATAATCTACATCTGCATTGCATTGCATCAATTTATTATGCTTCTTACTAAGTCTCACGACAAGCGAGTTTTAATGCAAATTAGTGCGCAATTTACAATAAAAAGGTAAGCTAATGCGTTTTTTTTGTTTTGTTTTTTTTAACATTAAGGCCAAGTAAACTCAGAAAGTCACAATTATGTATAATAGAGAAATACGTGCTGTGTTATTTATTTTCTAATACAACTAAATCATCAAGTAAAGTTTATAGAAAATCCTTTCCAGGTGAAAAGATGTTACATTTCTTATAGTAACGATAGCTAAAAAATTTATTTTGTACCCGTTCAATCTTAATATTTGGAAATCATATTAAGTTAGCATATTCTAACATACTTCTAATAACATTGTTTAGTAGATTAACCATAGCATATGTATTTTTCATATCTTTTGTGTTTCTAAATAAGAATTCAAGTAGTTTGAAACCCTCATTACACGTTTTGCCCATATGAAATTGAAAAGTTAAATTATTGGCTAATATAAGTGCAAGATCTTTTACAATTTCTTTAATCTACTTCTGTGAATGTTTCTAAGAAAAGAAGATTCAGAACGATTTTTAAAAGAAAAAAGATACAATACAATATTTATTTATATTTAAAAATATTTTATTGTCCAAACTTTATTTGCATGCCCTTGATAGACCTAAATTTAAATCGTTGCACTCGGCGATTATTTTTATCTTCTTATGTAGGTTAATGTCATCTTCAAACAATAAAAACTTGCAATATTTAAAAACATCCGGCAAATCATTAATCAATAATTAAATTAAAATAATGAAGGTTCAAGATGGGAACCCTGTGGTACTCCTGAATCTACTCCACATATACGAGGAGGCTCCATAATGATGTACACTTGTATTTTTAAGACATATTCACACAGGCTACATAGCTACTGATGTGTCCGACCTTCTCAATATAATCACTCTTTATCTTTATGCGCTTTTGACAGTGGTGCGTTAGCTTCAGAAGACTCTCCTGGAACTAATATCGTATAGAGTTCCACGCACTCATGTTTGGATAGCCTGTTCAAGTTCGTAAGCACTTGCAAATGGCAACTACCAGAGTTATTTTTATTGCCTCGAACAGATGGTAATCACTGAGAGCCAAGTCCAGAGAGTAGAGAGGGTGTGATGGCACTGTAAACCCTGGTTGATCAATAGCAGTGGATTATCATGTTGCAGAATCGTAGCTCCAACTTCTAGCCAGTTGATCAGAATAATGGCTTTCGTATCCCGGAACACTATAGCCATACGCTTCCCAACTGAAGGTATTGTTCGAAATTTCTTTGGTGGTGAACTGTTATGATGTTTCCATTGCATTAACTGCTGCTTCGTCACCGGCTCATGGTAATGGAGCTCATAGGCTCTTATCACCAGACACAAGCCTACAGGTGAAATCTTCGGAATCACGATCATGGCGTTGCAAAATGTCCCTGGACAGTCCACACGATATTATTTTTACTCTACAGGCAAGAGTTTTGAAACACATCTTGTACTGACCTTTCCCAACTGTAAGTAGTTGTGCACGATGCCTTGCAAGGAGTTTCTGATTAGTCCTGTGGCAGCCTCCACATTAAAGAATGTGATCCATTTGTTCTCTTGAATGTTTTTTCTATCACAGGGATGATGGCTAGTGTTGTCACTGACACTTTTCTTTCAAAACTGTTTCTTTCTTTTTTATCGGGGTGCTACTAATTTTCTAATCTTCTACTCAGTGTACAACTTCGCGACCGTGCATATTCTCCACTCACTGCAAATCGCTTATGGATTTTAGAAGCAATCACGCTCTCTTTTCGCAGGAACCACGATGTCCAGCGCTGTCCTCCAAAATCATTTTTCATAATGTCCGTTAGTAACACTCACACGGGTTCAAGCAATGAACTGCTCGGAGCGATGCTGTCGTCCCCGTTGCCAGTAACGCCCCTAATTGGTAGATGAAGGTCCTAGGTGCCTGTGGCTGCCTTCCCAACTTCAGTGGCCCCCTGCATGGAACGAGAAAAGAAAGTGTAAATCATTATAGTATGCCCAGGAGCGTCATTTCAGATTTTGCTTGGGGGGGGGGGAAGACTCCTTGATATAAGTAAAATTTCGCGTTTTTTACTGTTTTACTACTATTTTATTAATAAAATCTATATAAATCTCCAACACAGGGGGGGCAATTGCCCCTCCCTGCCCTCCCTAAATGCCTCTGAGTATGCCCTTCGAATATATTAATTTATGTGTTCATATACTACAAACCGCTGTCGATTACTCAAATAAGAAGAAATAAGTCGAAGAAAATTATTGGAAAGACCAAATTTAGACAATTTATTGAACAAGATATAATGATCCAGAGCAGGGCGCGAAATTTCAATGTCAGATGCACTCGCCAATTCAAAAATGATGGTCGCCAGCGTACGGTCGCCAGTATCTCTCGCGCACAAATTATGAGAGGTCCTCCTTCCCTCCAAGGCCTTTGGTTTGACAAAGAAAGTGATTACACTAGGGCATCTCTCGCGTTGACGCGCAAGAAGGCAAACCATTTCAACTGAAAGTAGGAAAGGAGGCGCGAATTACGTTGTTGAAGACTTTACTTTCCATGTCCGTTATGAAAACTTCCGTGTTTTCTCTCACTCAGTGTCAATATTATTTTCGTGCGAAACAGAAACTGCGCAGACTTTAGATAGAAACCATTCCTACTTCAACACTGCTCGCCAGCTCAAAATTTCTAGTCGCCAATGGCGACCTGGCGACCGGAAGTTTTGCGGCCTGATCCAGAGTATCAAAAGCTTTTGAAATGTCCATTTATTTATTTACTTATTGTATATTGAACACAACAAGTGCATACCAATTGACAGTCTTCAGAAACCTGCATAAATGATTACATTACATAATATTTGTTCTACATGCTAAACTATGTAGCCAAAGTATTTTTTATATGTATATCAAATATATCTATTGTAGGACATTTTATTTGGACACTATTATGTTACCATTATTAAAGAAATTGAACATATTGTGGACATCAGCGAAGTAGGTAAATTGTTATATCGTGACTGTAAATTCTTCTATACAATATATGCTCAAATATTCTTTGAAGGAACTAAGATAATAGAAACAGGTCGATAATTTTTATCTCCATCAGGTTACCACATTTGTAAATCGAACAAATTCTGTAGATCTTCCGACTTAAAGATCTTCAGAACTTGTCCGATTTACAAATAAAGTTGTCATTCCCTGCTCTGTGATAGCAGCCTGCGCAAGATGGGATGTGTGTGCAGACGCATTGTCATGAAGAAGGAAAATTCGATTATTTGCATCTCCGTGTCGTTTATTCTGAACTTCTCGGCGTGAATCTTCAAGTTTTTTTGTAGGCACTGTGATGGTATCTCCCTTTGGTATAGCTTCAAGCAAAAGAATTCATTCCTCCTTCCAGAAAAGAGTTACTGTAACCTTGCCAGCCGATTTCTTTGCGCTGATTTTTTTTTTGGATTTGGTAACCCCTGATGCTTCCACTGCATGGATTCTTGTTTAGATTCTGGGTCATACCAGTGAGCCCACGTTTCATTCCCTGTCACTACATGCTAGTAGAAGTAGTTATCTCCTTCCATAAAATCCAAATTTTCCTTACATATTTGCATCCGAGTTTGCTTCTGAAAAGCGTCCAAATTCTGAGGAACCAATCTGCAACAGTCCTTTGTGAGCCGAAAATGTTGGTGTAGAATACACCAAACACTATGAATATCAATCCTTACTTCCTCTGTTTTTCTCTAATCTTTTTTCGTCAATCGGACATTACAATTTCCACGACTTCAAGTGAAGTTGCTGTTTTTGGTCAAACACTCCTAGGCTCATCTTCGACGTTTGTTTTACCACACTTAAATGAGCTTATCCATCGTGTTACCTGTCGATGCGGCAGTGCATCATCACCATACACTCCCACCAAGTTTTGATGAATTTCATTAACACTGACGCTGTTCCGAAATGATAAAAAGAAGAATCACATGTCTGCTCTTCCGAAATAGTAAGAAGAAGAATCAAATGTCTCTATTCTAAATTACTGTTTTCTGAGGTTTGCTCAACTTGTGCACTTGTGGAGGCTCTGGTGACCCGGTCACTTGACATTTTCTCTTGAAATCTTGTCCACCTTCTTAAATATGCTTGTCCTTTATGGCCAGGTTGCTTTCATTCACCTACAAAAGAAAATAGAGATAATTAGACATGACTTTCCCAACAACCCTCGTATCGACATATGTGATAGACTAGCCTTGTATATACGATTCAAGGTTAAACAATCAAGGAGGAAAGTTAAAGTGAACATCGTGCTATCTATGGATTTTCTTCAGTCCTATCAGTAAAGAGTTGAGATTCTATCTTTAAATATATAATCTGGGCGACTTTCCTTCCAAGATTTCTTCTCATGTTTCATTAATTATTTTTTCACTTTTAAAAATATCTACGCAACTCTAGCTTGAAGTTTTTTTTAACATTTATTTAAATAAACAGACGAAGTTTTAGATATTCCTTAGCACAGGCTTATATATATCTGTGAACGTTTGAAAATGTATAACTTCAGATAAAAATACAAAAATAATGTAATTACAGTGAACAGCATTCACACCAGCCAACAACTAGGAACTTTATGAATTATTTCTCAGCTGAACTAGGCGTATCATTTTTTTTTCTTTTACTATTAGCGCAATACTCGTATTAGTTACCTTTATATGAAATATATATTATAATAATCTTTACGTAAAATCATTAAATTCAGTCAGTTCTAACAAGTTTGGCCAAATTCAAACCACAATTTTGCGGGTACATTACTCGCGAACTAAACATATGCACAGAAAATACTTCCCATTTGTACTAAGCAAGACAAGGTCAAAGTTCCTTATTTACTAAGTTTGGTGAAGATTGGATGAATTTTGTAGATGGGGTATGATATACAGAGCACTGGCGCAAATCCCGGGGGGACGATGGGGACATGTCTCCCCAAATCTTGGACCTGGGGGGCAGTAGCGTACCCAGGAATTTATTTCGGGGGGGGTTCAAACTAAATATGAAGCTATTTTATATTAAAATTGCTAAAATTGCCCCTAAAATTAGGCTAAATTTTTAAAAAGTCGAAATTTCGGGGGGGGTCCGGACCCCCGTGTCCCCCCCCCCTTCCGTACGTCCCTGCTGGGGGGGACTGTCCCCCCAATAATCTGACTTAAAAAGTGCTTTTTGGGACAAGTGTGATGATTTGTGCCCGACTGCCACAAAGGAATGTGAGATGAAATTGATTTCTCTTGGCTTTTATATTTCTTCGTATTCTGTAGTATTTCAAACTGAACTTCGTGCTGTAGTGCGTTTAGTAGTCTCATCAATATGTATTAAATCCTCTTCCGCTACTTGGGCACAAATTGCAATAAAGGCCAGAGGAGGATATACCCCTCTCCTCATGCTGGAAAGTTGTCTCAGCTGTAGGTACGGGCACAGATTACGGGGAAATGGGGAGACATGTCCCCCCCAACATTGGAACTGGAGGCTCTAAACCATAATTTGCCGTTTTATCCAGTGTAAAGCAAAATTGAAGCCCATTTTATCCAGTGTCAAGGGGGGCTATAGCCCCGTAGCCCCCTATATCCGCCCTTATATATATATAATATGGGAACGGTCTTACCCGTCTCCCCCAATATTGAAGACAGATTTGCGCCGATGATGCAGAGTGTTAGTTAACCATGCCGACAAATTAAAAGAGGTAATTCCTCACATCAATATATGAACAAACATTTATGTAGGAAAAAGTGAATAGTTTCGGAGCTAGGGCTATCCAAAGGAGTAAGAAAAACATCGCAGATGCGTTATTCCGAACACGGCGAAAAGTAGGACTGGTGGTTCCTAAAAATTTCGCACATTCCGTGGTAGTTGCTGCAAAAGCTTACTATTCTTGTCTACTTTGGACCTATTTTAAAGTCAGAGAATATGTGAGAGTTCTGCTAGGAGCATGTTTGGGAATTATGCCCTGTAGGAAAACCCTTACGCTCCTATTACATATTAATGAAATATGGATTTTTCAATGGCATTTGTTACTTTCTTTATGCTGACATGGACTGTCACTCCACTTTTCCTCATGTTCGAAATTATGCGTGTTAGAATCTATTTTTTCATAATTTCATACAGCCCCAGCTTCGAAACTAAACACTTTCTCCAACAGGCCCATATGAACTTTAATACATATATATAATTATTATTGTTATTATTATTTTGATGTGGGGAGCTTCCCCTTACAGTTTGACGATATGGTTCGTTAACATCCCGTATAACAGCGTTCCACAACCTTTTTCAACTTGCGGCACACTACCTGTATAACTTGAATTCTCGCGGCACACTCATATATATTATTATTATTTGTAAATATAAAATACTGTGGTATTTTTTCTGATTACTGATCTTCTCACAGAAGGGAAAGCTAGATTACTGGTTCCCTCCCCCCGTGCTTAATCATTATGCTTTTTTTCATTCTAATTTAAAAATAGAAAACAATTGCAATGAAATATTGGACTCAGGTTTTTAAAACTATGCTTTCTTTTTCGAAAACTGTATCCAACTCTTCACTAAGAAGGAAGAACACTAAATAACGAACGAGTAAACAAATCTCTTTTAAAACACAAATGTAGGTCATTTGTATGTATGTTTGCTTTGTCGAAAAGATTGAATAATATTTTAAAATTTTGTAGTAGTCTGCTACAATAAAGAAGCAATAATGGTCATAACAATGATAACAAATACTTTTTTTCAACATTAAAATTGTACAGAAAAGTGTAGTGTGCCACACGCGCCATCTCAATTGGCGCCAAAATTTTTGCCACACTCCACAATTACTCAAACAATTATCGACAATTATTTTTCTAATTGCGTAGACAAGTTTATTTTTTTCTTAAATCTTAAAACAAGGAAAAACGAGAGAACAGGGAAATGTTAGTCATTCACTTCGCGCTCATTCGGCTCTTTCCAGCTGTCTTTATTTTTTTCTTGGATGAAATATTCTGTCTGCTTCATCCCTCCCAGCCAGCTGACTGCCTGCTCAAGAATCAGTTAAACTATAACCTTTCTCGTCTGGAGAAGATAATATTTCCGCCTACAGGAAAGTAATAGATTCCTACTTTTGGTTATCACAACTCTTAAATAAATAGATACGACAGCATTAATCCGATTTTCATTTAGTTAACTTAAAGGTTAAAAAGGTTATTTTGCTAGCCAGTAATATATTCAATAACTCTGACACAGAGTCTCATCTTCCCGTAATACAACCACAAGTGTTCGATTATAAATTTGATTATTCACTCTGTTTTTGGACGTTTTAGTAATATAAATTGTCACAGACCTAAGTTATTATTTTTAAGCACACTTGCAAAGTTTGAACTTTTGAACTCTCGAAATTTTATTAGAAATATAATGTGTTTGGAGAGTCATGGTGTAATTAAAGTTGTCTTAGTAAATTGTACTATCTGTAACTAAAAGTGACTCTTTGTACACATGAGGTCAAAAGTTAACCTTCTCAGGTTATCAGGGTTTTTGGTATCAAGAAATTTTCTCATGTAAAGGAAGCTTTTAGGATACGCCCTCCGCCTGCTTACGCAGTCGCAGAAACTTAAATTCGTTTCATAAATAATTAGAAATCCAATCAGGTAAAACCCTGACTTACCCCTGTATTCACACGTCCCTATTCTAGTACCGTGTGAACATGATAAGGGCTAAACAAAAAGTGAGTACATCTCTCTTTTGTGGGTCATTAGGCAGTTAATTGGGGGATTATTCGATAGCTTTTCGAAGAGGCGCGGGCCTCCGCCCGTTGCCCCCTTCGGGGGAATTCCGATAACCTTTCGAAGAGGCACAAGCTCCCGCTTGATGCCCCCCTTCAGTTAAAGTTCCATCAAACTCCACGACATGGACTTATCGTCCGCAGTCTAACTTGGAACTACGCCGGAACGTTGACACTCTTGTTATAGCCCGTTCTTCGGTCGGGAGAAACTTTGTTACATCCCTCACCGACTTGTGCTATTGTGTCGGCAGTGACTGTTAACTTCCATCATACGGCGTAAGGACGGTATTCCTTCCACCACGGACATTTCGTAAAGATTCATCATTGGAGACGAGCAGTGTGTGTTATCACTAATTCAACCTTAAGTGCTCCACTGGACAGTACCTCTGTTCTCACTGTGAGTATACAATCAACCTACAAACTTAGTTACTACTACTCAGATTCTGCTTCCCTAATCTGAGCACTGGCTCTACACGGATCTATTCAAGATCTCTCGTTAACTCAACTTTTGTGTACCTAAATGCTTCCTAAAACAATACTCGTTAATCTGTGCTAACGCTGAGTTACGTATCTATTAAAGACCTCATGTAGGAAAGTCACCCTGTAATGTATCAAGTCCACGGACTTATTCGAGCCAGCTAATAAAATTCTTCCTAACTCGAACTTGCGTTGTTTACGTCATTCCAAAAACAATCTCAATACTTCCTTTTGGTGAACGCTTCATAATCTTTCTCAATATCTATATTAACGCCTCGTATCGACGTGCCCAATGTTGTAGTCTACTGGAGATAGCAGATGACCTTTGGAATGAAATCCTGTTGGACGTAGTTCGAATCTGGGAACTGCATTCACCATTCGTCTCACCTCTATTCCATCATCCATCCAGGAGAAGACCAGCCTGTGCGAAGTCCCAAATTTCCGAAGACTTCTAATCCCGTACGAAGCTCAGTGACGACATCGTCTTACATGAAGTCCTGATCGTCGTCCGTCTATCCTGCTCTTGTATTTCAGCCGCTCGAAGTACAAGTAAGTTTTATCGTAATAGTGTTTTTAGTGCTGTTAAGTGATTGTGCTACCTGGTGCGTACGAAACGGCTACAGCAACGTCGAAGATAACCCCGGAGTCTTCCCATCTCGACTTGGAGTGCCTGGAGGTAGGACCACGGACCTCAGGTGGGTTATCACTGTTTATTTAATATTTTCATGTAACTGTCATTTGCATTATCTTTTCATCAAGTCGCTTAACTGTAAAGGGGATCACCTCCTAAGTAGTTTCAAAATTACTTTGAAACCTTTTGTTGCTTAAATATCGTTTGTGTGAATTGCTAATTACTTTTGATTTCCTAGATCTCTTTTAATTCGAGCAGTAATCTCGTGTTTAATTATAACGATATAATATGTTTTGATATGCTAATTTGCTAAGTATTCTGAACTGGCTGATAGCAGTGGTATTCCAACTCGCTGACGCCTTCTCGCTAGTATCCTAATACTTGTAATCATTTGTTCTCTTGCGTACTGACCACACTCGCCCTCATTGTGACGAAAACCGCCTTGCTTTTGTTATTTGTATTTTACGGGACCCTAAAGCTGTCCCCCTTGACGAGTGGTCATTCGATAGCCTATTTGCTTGAGATGGACATCTGCGCCTTTGCGCCCTGACTTGGTTGTTATTGAAACTGTATGTTATTTAACCATCTATCATCTGAGCTGCATTGCTCCTCTTTGACACGGACTAATTTAAAGTCCCTATATAAACAGCCTTTTTCAAGGCTACCTCTTGTTATTATTCATTATTATTGTGCTAATAACAACCTCCTCCACCAAGACATACTTTGGTGACAGATTGGTGGAATGTGCACGCGCGACATAATTGTTGTCGGCCTGTGACATGCGATACCTCGCGTCACGCACATAATTTGATAACTGAATCGGAAGGATATGTCACCGCTGACATAAAATGGTGGCAAGCGGTAAGGATCTGTAACCATAAAATGGTGGCTACATTGAGATTCGAACCCTGGTCCACATAAATGGTGGCCCCGATGTGAATTAATCTTGTTGTGATATAATTATCCTCTGGCGGTATATAAATACTTGTTGTTCTTGGCTATCGTTCTCTATATCGGTGTCTTCACACCCTGTCAGTACGCCCATAAATTAGTTAAGCGCTCGTGTATATAAAACCTATATTTTGACTTCTACCAGAGCTTACTTGGGAGCGTGAACAAACTATTCGTTGTTCTTTAAATGCAAATGATAGAATCGGTGTTTTACAACTTTCTAACACTGAGAATCCTACCAGTCCACCACGAAGGTCTAGTGTTCCCCTTGAGACCGTTCGTGGCCGCGACATTAAATGGTGGCAAGCGGAAGGGATATGTCACCGCTGACCATTAAATGGTGGCAGCGCGTGACATGCGAACCCGCATCACAAGTGTAATTTTGGTAATTTTTGGTAACAGCTTGTGATTGCAAAAAAAAGTTAATCTATCTTGTAAATTGTTATACTGTGTTGATTTAATCTTGTAATTTTAGTTAAAATTTAAGGAAAGTGTGTTTCAAAGTAAATCAAGTTAAGTTGTGTGTTTTTGAATAGTTTGCACACCTAATTCAAAAGATTTTGTTCATTTTTAAATCACAAGATAGTTGTATGGTAGAGACACAACAAATCTCTCATTTTGCTTTGTTGACGTAAATGTAATCTTACATTCTTTTTACAAATTTAAAAAGAGTTAGGTATAATTTCATTACAGAACTTATTGTTCCAATCTTTTCAAGTTAAGATAACACTCACAGAAACATCTTGTTCGTTTATTCTCCAACCCCCCCCCCCCCCCGTGGTAGTTGTAAATACAAGAAAAACAAGATCAAAGAAGGTTCACACCTAGAAAGAAAATAGGAAGGAAAACATTGACCGCGACAGGAAGTTTTCAATCTTTTGGACAGAAAGCCTCTCCTTTTGCGTTCGCCGTCAACCCACGGCTGTAAAAAAAAAAAAAAAAATACAGCGGAACGAAATACTTGTTTCCCTCCGCAACCTTTCGAAGAACGATCTGTTTTCTTTCAAATGGTGAAGTTTCTTTCTTCTTCCTAGTAACATTAATAAGAAGGTATAATAGAGGTTAAAGAAAAACGGAGGCGTGAGAATTCTTAACTCATCAAGTCAGTGTAGTTATTTGATTCATGTAAAACTTAATTACTTAAGTCATTGATCACTGAGAGAAAGTCAATTTGTTTTATGTAGGTGACGATATCCACTCGTTCGTTCACTTATTCGTCACTCGTTCGTATTTCAGTAGTTTAGTAGAGAGAGAGAAAGGAAAAATTAGTTGTCAAAATGTTTGGACATCATAAATTGTATTATCCTGTCTATAAAGAAGACGAAGTTCTCATGCAAGATTCTTCATTTAAGTACCTACTTGCGCAACGTTCAGTTTTGCCTAAATTTGAATTGTTTAATCCCACTTACAGATTACAAGAACAAGAGGAAATTGTTCAAAATCTACGCGGCTTACGATTCCGAAAATGGTATGAATTGCATTTCCAGACTAGCCTAGCGAATAGTTCAGAAATTATATTTCACGGCATCAAAACCATGTCTTCGCATTATCTCTCTAATTTAATTGAGTATCATGAAGAGTTACGACCTTCAGTTCTTTTCGCATTCTCTGGTCCGAATCCGAGAATACAAATTGTTGCTTTATTACCGCTAGTCGCCAAAAATCTTGTTGTTAAACACCTAGAATCAACTCTTATTGATTTGCGTTTAGTTAAATGTGTCAAAACGGATGACCCTTTGAAATCTTTGAAGTTGTACAACGATTTAGCGTTTTTAATCGTTTCCAAAAACAGAAGCTATCTAAACCTCACGGCAAACGTAGAACTTTTCAAGGAAAATGTATCCATTTATGAGTATTATTAGACATGAAATGAGAAATTGCGCGCATTCATGTATGTTTGTTCAGGAATATTGAAACCTATTAATTAATGAAAATGTAGTATACCGTTCTAGTTAAATCTCTTTGTATTGCAATGGCCGTATAGTATCAAAGTAATGTGGAAAGTATCAATTTGAAAATCTAATTGCAACTGTGCCGGACGTAAAATGTCGTCAGCCTATGTGACGTAATCATCAAACTCAGGTGTTTCCGCTCAATTTATAATCTCGCTAATTTTCAATTGTAGTGTTTTGGGTTAAGTAGTACTTCCCTCGCATCTTGAAGAAATTCATATAAATTGCGTTTGATGTGTAAAATACATATCTCTCTGTTGTGCTAGATTGCTATTGACAGTACCTTCGAACTGTCCTCGAAATAGCGATTGCGAATTGCTGCCTACTCGCGTAAAACAGCTGTCGTCATCTTTTCGGAGTGACCACACCTCTTTGCGTCAGTCTAGGTCCAGCCATGCTTATGTTGATTCAATAGGTCCGTAAATTTACCGACCTGGGCGCATTTTCTTGCAGCCCCTCTGTCTTCTCCCAGAAGGCAAAAATGCGATTAAAAGGCGAATAAATGCAAGGAAAAGGAGGCCAAGTGTCTTGTTTCCTTTGCACAAATATGTAAATGTGGTAAAAGTGCTAATAAGCGGCCCCTTCTGAATAGGCCTGCTATACTGAGTAAGTTTTCTGTTGTATGAAAGTGATTCCGAGCGCCATCCGCTCCAAGGTTATTGTCAAGCGAGAAAATCTTTCAGACATATTGAAGTTAGTTTTATGTGTTATATCATTACGTATTAGTCATCTTAGGAGCACCAATAACCGTTTCCGTTCATTCTTCCTTGAGTAAAAGGTTGTCCGCACCAGAAAGCCTAGTAAAGTTGCCCACGGCCGAGTTAATTGTGTATTTCTCTAAATGTTCTACTAAATTAAGCCATTATTATCTTTTTCTGCGTTGAAATCAGACGCCTCAAAATTGCTAATGAAATTCATGCAATTATTACTAAAACGTAACAAGTCATCCAATCTCATTCAAAAAGCCAAGCCGCCCCTCTCAAAAAGGAAAATCTTAATGTAAAACTCTCTCATCCGAAATTTAATTATCGTTAATTTGTTATTTGAAGATCAATTGTTTGATCTACAGCAGTGACTTAAGGATTCTCGAGCTCTCGCCATATGTAACTGAAAATCATTTAATCTAGAGGTTAATTGTAAAGTGAATTTAGTAAGAAATTCAATTGTAGTGATCTAATTGTGTATTATTCGTGCCCTTAAATAATAATGAAAAATGTATGAATTCAGTATGTTCAAGTACCCTTATCTGATGCCGATTAATTGAAAACCAAATATTGATTCAAATAATCGCCTATGCTTGTTAACAATGTAGTTATAATGTGTTGAGAAATCTTTTGTGGTAATATGTATACTTAATTATAGGCAATACATATAGAAATATTATGATAGTTTAAAGGTCTTCTAACCGCTCATCTAGTCCAGTAGCGTGGACGAGCTCTCATTAATTAGCTATTCGCGAATTAAAAAAAAAACATTAGTATTTTATCGCTAATTGTAAATGTTCAATTCTAACTCGAATATTACTATTTCAAGCGAGAAGTGTCTATGAATTGCCTAATCATGAAACTTTCGTGGATTTATTTCTGTTGAGTCATTAGTACGAAAGGCATAATCATCCCTTTCTAAAATACTCTATTGAAACAAAAATTGTGCAACTTGCGTCCCACGCGCAAAGAATATAATTTATCTCAGCCATACTAGAAGTCAGTATGTTAATTAATTTTAGAACTATCTATTGTTTGTTGTTCAGAAATCACCTTTAATTACTCGTAAGTTAATATCATTAAAGTAACAATTAACTTACTTAACTTATTTATGCATTATTTAACGGATTCATAAGATCGTAACGCATAAATAGCTTATATTTTTCATATCTGTAATTTCTTGCTCTATATCTTCATATCATTGTGGCATTGTGGTTTTATATTTCCCATATAAATGTACAAAAAGTCTTTCACCTGTACTCTAAAACTCTTTGAGTGAGAGAATTAATTTTCATGTTATTTCGTAAGCTTTGCCATTTTGTAAATCAATTATGAAGGGTTCATTATATTTTTATAACAATTGATACAAACTGATAATATTAATGCTTGTAGCTATAAATTCGAAATAATTAAAGTAACAATATGCATATGAAATAATAGCCGTCATAACATTGTTGCTAGTAATAATAGTATTAATATTGATGTTGTCAACAACATCCATGCTAATAATAATCGTGTTGAAAACGATAACGTTTCAAATTAGGAGGTCTAAATTACATCGTACGTTATATTAATTGTATAAGAATAAAAGTGTGACAATAGTATTCTGTCTAATTCAAGGAAATTATAATTTGCATCATTAATTTGTTAAACGTACATCTAAAAGGTAGCTGTAATTTACGCTTACAATATATTAGTCATATATGTAAAAGGTACAATCTCGAAACATCTGTTTCCATAGAATGGTTCCGTCAACGTAGGGACAAGAAACAGTTAAAAAAAAAAAAAGTTAAAGGTTAGTTGTGTAGCCGAAAAATATCTATATATACGTCTATATACAGATTCTTGAATTCTTTCATCTTCTGTGGTTTACCCCTCTGTAGAAAATATCATATTTCAGCTCGAGGCCAAGCTGAATGTGTTAATGGTTTAGGGTAGTTTCTTTTTAAAAGAAAAAGAAAAAGTTAAAAAAAAAAAAGAAAACGTACCGTTAAGTCTAAAAGTAGGTCAAGTTCATCTCTTATCCCTTAATGGTTTGTTTGGGTTCAGTAAGGTCAACTATGTGTCTACTTCCTTATTATGTTTCCGTAGATAAACAAGAATTTGGTAATTCTGTTTCCTTTTGTTTTTGTATCTTTGCGAATACAATTCGATATTGCTATCGCATACGAATTATTTGGTCTCATATTATTTTTATTCTATCAGCACATTTGTCGGAAAATCTTAGTAATTTTAGAAATCATTATTAAAAGGAATATCACTTAAATTTACATGTAAAAATTTTAAGGCACATATGTAGAAATACTATAAAGGTTTAAAGAATTAATGCCTTTAGTATAAGCTCATATACATACTTTGTAATTGTCTATTAGGTATAGCGTATTGATTAGTATCCTTGATTTTATGATTCAATCCTGTAGTTTAAAGCTCACTAATCGTGTCATTTCTTAGTTTTATGTACTTATTATGAAATTGTCACTATATACTTATATGAGTTCTCTTATATTGAGTTAGGGTATGTTCTATTTCAATTTTAATTAACTTTAGTATGTAGTATTGCTCGAACATACAACAGTGTTGCAACCTACCATAGGTTAAGTCAATGTTGCCAACCCAAAGTAAAACTCATTTAACATGAAAGTGTTGCCAACTCTGAAATTTAATTTGCCATTAGCCCTAAGTTAAAAAAAAAATGTTTAGATTGGTCGGAGCAAACTAAAATTTTTTTTTCCTTAAGGGGCGTCGACTGTAGTGTGCCACACGCGCCATCTCAATTGGCGCCAAAATTTTTGCCACACTCCACAATTACTCAAACAATTATCGACAATTATTTTTCTAATTGCGTAGACAAGTTTATTTTTTTCTTAAATCTTAAAACAAGGAAAAACGAGAGAACAGGGAAATGTTAGTCATTCACTTCGCGCTCATTCGGCTCTTTCCAGCTGTCTTTATTTTTTTCTTGGATGAAATATTCTGTCTGCTTCATCCCTCCCAGCCAGCTGACTGCCTGCTCAAGAATCAGTTAAACTATAACCTTTCTCGTCTGGAGAAGATAATATTTCCGCCTACAGGAAAGTAATAGATTCCTACTTTTGGTTATCACAACTCTTAAATAAATAGATACGACAGCATTAATCCGATTTTCATTTAGTTAACTTAAAGGTTAAAAAGGTTATTTTGCTAGCCAGTAATATATTCAATAACTCTGACACAGAGTCTCATCTTCCCGTAATACAACCACAAGTGTTCGATTATAAATTTGATTATTCACTCTGTTTTTGGACGTTTTAGTAATATAAATTGTCACAGACCTAAGTTATTATTTTTAAGCACACTTGCAAAGTTTGAACTTTTGAACTCTCGAAATTTTATTAGAAATATAATGTGTTTGGAGAGTCATGGTGTAATTAAAGTTGTCTTAGTAAATTGTACTATCTGTAACTAAAAGTGACTCTTTGTACACATGAGGTCAAAAGTTAACCTTCTCAGGTTATCAGGGTTTTTGGTATCAAGAAATTTTCTCATGTAAAGGAAGCTTTTAGGATACGCCCTCCGCCTGCTTACGCAGTCGCAGAAACTTAAATTCGTTTCATAAATAATTAGAAATCCAATCAGGTAAAACCCTGACTTACCCCTGTATTCACACGTCCCTATTCTAGTACCGTGTGAACATGATAAGGGCTAAACAAAAAGTGAGTACATCTCTCTTTTGTGGGTCATTAGGCAGTTAATTGGGGGATTATTCGATAGCTTTTCGAAGAGGCGCGGGCCTCCGCCCGTTGCCCCCTTCGGGGGAATTCCGATAACCTTTCGAAGAGGCACAAGCTCCCGCTTGATGCCCCCCTTCAGTTAAAGTTCCATCAAACTCCACGACATGGACTTATCGTCCGCAGTCTAACTTGGAACTACGCCGGAACGTTGACACTCTTGTTATAGCCCGTTCTTCGGTCGGGAGAAACTTTGTTACATCCCTCACCGACTTGTGCTATTGTGTCGGCAGTGACTGTTAACTTCCATCATACGGCGTAAGGACGGTATTCCTTCCACCACGGACATTTCGTAAAGATTCATCATTGGAGACGAGCAGTGTGTGTTATCACTAATTCAACCTTAAGTGCTCCACTGGACAGTACCTCTGTTCTCACTGTGAGTATACAATCAACCTACAAACTTAGTTACTACTACTCAGATTCTGCTTCCCTAATCTGAGCACTGGCTCTACACGGATCTATTCAAGATCTCTCGTTAACTCAACTTTTGTGTACCTAAATGCTTCCTAAAACAATACTCGTTAATCTGTGCTAACGCTGAGTTACGTATCTATTAAAGACCTCATGTAGGAAAGTCACCCTGTAATGTATCAAGTCCACGGACTTATTCGAGCCAGCTAATAAAATTCTTCCTAACTCGAACTTGCGTTGTTTACGTCATTCCAAAAACAATCTCAATACTTCCTTTTGGTGAACGCTTCATAATCTTTCTCAATATCTATATTAACGCCTCGTATCGACGTGCCCAATGTTGTAGTCTACTGGAGATAGCAGATGACCTTTGGAATGAAATCCTGTTGGACGTAGTTCGAATCTGGGAACTGCATTCACCATTCGTCTCACCTCTATTCCATCATCCATCCAGGAGAAGACCAGCCTGTGCGAAGTCCCAAATTTCCGAAGACTTCTAATCCCGTACGAAGCTCAGTGACGACATCGTCTTACATGAAGTCCTGATCGTCGTCCGTCTATCCTGCTCTTGTATTTCAGCCGCTCGAAGTACAAGTAAGTTTTATCGTAATAGTGTTTTTAGTGCTGTTAAGTGATTGTGCTACCTGGTGCGTACGAAACGGCTACAGCAACGTCGAAGATAACCCCGGAGTCTTCCCATCTCGACTTGGAGTGCCTGGAGGTAGGACCACGGACCTCAGGTGGGTTATCACTGTTTATTTAATATTTTCATGTAACTGTCATTTGCATTATCTTTTCATCAAGTCGCTTAACTGTAAAGGGGATCACCTCCTAAGTAGTTTCAAAATTACTTTGAAACCTTTTGTTGCTTAAATATCGTTTGTGTGAATTGCTAATTACTTTTGATTTCCTAGATCTCTTTTAATTCGAGCAGTAATCTCGTGTTTAATTATAACGATATAATATGTTTTGATATGCTAATTTGCTAAGTATTCTGAACTGGCTGATAGCAGTGGTATTCCAACTCGCTGACGCCTTCTCGCTAGTATCCTAATACTTGTAATCATTTGTTCTCTTGCGTACTGACCACACTCGCCCTCATTGTGACGAAAACCGCCTTGCTTTTGTTATTTGTATTTTACGGGACCCTAAAGCTGTCCCCCTTGACGAGTGGTCATTCGATAGCCTATTTGCTTGAGATGGACATCTGCGCCTTTGCGCCCTGACTTGGTTGTTATTGAAACTGTATGTTATTTAACCATCTATCATCTGAGCTGCATTGCTCCTCTTTGACACGGACTAATTTAAAGTCCCTATATAAACAGCCTTTTTCAAGGCTACCTCTTGTTATTATTCATTATTATTGTGCTAATAACAACCTCCTCCACCAAGACATACTTTGGTGACAGATTGGTGGAATGTGCACGCGCGACATAATTGTTGTCGGCCTGTGACATGCGATACCTCGCGTCACGCACATAATTTGATAACTGAATCGGAAGGATATGTCACCGCTGACATAAAATGGTGGCAAGCGGTAAGGATCTGTAACCATAAAATGGTGGCTACATTGAGATTCGAACCCTGGTCCACATAAATGGTGGCCCCGATGTGAATTAATCTTGTTGTGATATAATTATCCTCTGGCGGTATATAAATACTTGTTGTTCTTGGCTATCGTTCTCTATATCGGTGTCTTCACACCCTGTCAGTACGCCCATAAATTAGTTAAGCGCTCGTGTATATAAAACCTATATTTTGACTTCTACCAGAGCTTACTTGGGAGCGTGAACAAACTATTCGTTGTTCTTTAAATGCAAATGATAGAATCGGTGTTTTACAACTTTCTAACACTGAGAATCCTACCAGTCCACCACGAAGGTCTAGTGTTCCCCTTGAGACCGTTCGTGGCCGCGACAAAAGAATTAATAATTTTGTTTCGATTTCCTTGCGGGCACACCAACGGCCCATTCACGGCACACCAGTTGTGCTGCGGCACATCGGTTGGGAAACGCTGCCGTATAAGAAGATCGATAGCCACGCAATTTCGTGTTCGATAACGTCGCGTCCGTGGGTTTTGAGCTTCTTTCATTCCCCATCTCATTGGTAATTCCAGCAATTAGTTTATAATCACTCGATTTCAATAATCCTTTGACCCTAATGAGCATAACGATGGGTTGTACAACTAAAAACTTCATTCCACGTCATTTCTAAGTCCTAATCCGCCAAATATGATGGACCATAACTCGGGAATCAAAGGGTTATACAGAAGAATATTTCATATAATTACTAAGGAAGTTAAAGCCTACTATCATGTCAAGTTTGGTCAAGGTCGGAGGAGTTCCATAGATTCTGTAAAACAGTGGCGTAGGGAAGGGGGGCCCAGAGGGACCCCCACCCCCCAAAGAGGTCCGACAATGTACTTTGGTACTTTGACGTTTGTAATTTTTATATATTTTTATGTTTAAATATTTTTTGTTTGTAATGTTTCTATATGTACCTATAACAGCACTTGCCCCCCCCCCCCAAACACACATCCTGGCTACGCTACTGCTGTAAAATATTTAGGAACGCCCTGTGATTTTTTTACAGAAAAATATAGAACTTAGGTTGCAAAATTTTAATATTATCTTCACTTTTTTTAAGACTATCTTGAGAAAAATGTGAAAATACCCTTCAAAATTGAACCAAGAGCCTTAACTATCTTCAAATTCTTTCTTGTCTCAACAGGTGCTCGAAATATCGTTTTTTTTTTTTTTTTTCATATCGGTGAAACCATAATTTCTTTACCAATTTTCAGATTTGTATCTGATGCCAGTTACAAGTTCGGTAAGATAAGAATCTCTTTTATAGAGAAAAAAGGTAAGTGGTAAAACGGGAAGAGAAGAGACGCTCTACTGTATACAGCACAGATTAGACAAGCAATATCTCATTAGTTTCTTCTCTGTTTTGATTTGATTCGTAGATGTTGAAATAATAAAAAGAAGAAATAAAAAAAGGACTTGTTGGGTTTTTCCTTCCATCACAGACCAAGCGAAGCCCAGCCTGCAGCCCTGGAGACAAGCAGTCTGCTCTCGCGGTCGGTCTGATGTGTTGCATCATCCATTTCAAGGAGACAAGAAGGAAAGAATTATGGGAACACTTGCAAACTAGCTTCTTGTTCCCTTCTCTCTCTATCTCTCTCCAAACCTCTTCTTGCGAGCAAAGGGTTAGAGGAAAGGAAAAAAAAATTAAAACGAGTTTTAAAAATGCCCTAAAGGTTGGTATGTAGTGGCGTGATATAGGTAGTAATTATCATATGACTCATACAGGGAATTTGAGTCGTTTTCTTTTTACACTTTACTTTTTTTTCTTTTTGCAATTTCATGAAAAAGAAACCAAAAAACAGTTCATATATTGGTATCATTTTGTTGCTTACGTAGTTTAGTATGCAGATGATGTACACCAATGCTCAAATTTCATTAAATCTGAATGTATACATTTGTTTTCAGCACACAGTACGTGTATAAGGAAAGTGTAAACGAACTAACGTGTGTGATGATAAATGGTTCATTTCCTAGAATCATACCACAAAGTGACAGATTTGATTTATTACTTGTTTTCCTAGAATTATAAACTTTTTTTTTTTAAATTGGTCTAGCTTTGTCAGACATATATCCGTCTCACATCTCCATATTCTGGATTTTCGTGGTAAGCAACAAGGAAAGGAAGAAGGGAAAAGGAATATGTAGATGTGTGTCCAGCTGATTCGATATTTTTCTTACAAATGCAAACTATTGGGGAAAAGTAGATCTTCAAAGCATGAATGTACATCGCTTCATCCGAAAGTAAATTAAAATATATTATTATTATTATTATTATTATTATTATTATTATTATTATTATTATTATTATTATTATTATTATTATTATTGAAATGAAATTTCCGGTTTTACATCCAATGTTTATGCCTTTAGAGTAACGAAGACGGATGACTTAAAGAGAGGGAATGATAATCAAGCAACTGATGGAATGAAAATGTGGGAGGAAATGGGAAAACCGCGAGAAAAACCATGGACACGATGTTGTCCACCACAAACTCACATACTGAGGAATCGAACCAGGGACCCGTCAACCAGAAGTGAGCCTTCTACTATTTAAATACCTATAATTTTCTTTAAAACATGTTCAACTTTTCTTTAAAACTTCTTCAACTTTCTCTCTGACGCTGCTTAAATTCTGCCCGTCCCGTTAGGGATGCGCACGAGACAAGATTTGTGGCTGTCTCGTCTCGATAATGTGCTGTAAAAGTGATGTCTCTACTCGAAAAATGTATATTTCTCTATTGGAAGAGCCGTGTCTCGACTCGAACTTTGTCAGGAAAATCCTGTTTCGACTCGTCTCGTGCGCATCCCTAGGTTCCGTTAAGAATACGAAAACATAAGCACCAAGAGGATAGTTCAAAATGCCTATTCTCTTCAGTGAGACTTTAAACCCGATGAGCTTCGCTGAAAATACCGCTAATTTTACAGTAATTATGTGTTATCTTCAAATAGATAAAAGATAATCGAAATATGGAACAAGAGCGCCCTAGACAATATCATTTTACATGAGATACTGTTATCATGACTCACTTATCTGCTTTCGATTTCAAGCCATTTTGAAAATTGGCATTTATTTTCGCGTTTCTAAACGGCTGAAAACGGAAAGCCACTAGGTGATGGTACCTCACGCAAAATAATATTGTCTAGCGCGCTCTTGTTCCACATTTCAATTATCTTTTATCTATTTGAAGATATCACATAATTACTTTAAAATTAGCGGTATTTTAATTTCGCCGGGATGAGGCCTCTTAAGAATCTTTAGTCTAATGCCTCGGACAACTCGATTATATCACATCGGCTACCATTGAGTCAATGTCCCCAGAAGAGTATAGAGGATACTATATTTTTAACCGACTTCAAGAAAAGAAGGTTTTCAGTTTGATGTGTATGGTGTATGTTTTGTATGTATGGCTGTACCGATCCGTTGGTCATATTTCGTTCCATGTGGTTTTTACTAACCGAATAAGCTATTCAAAAGGAAGGTTTAACATATAAAAAAAAATTAAAAAGTAATAATTAATTAATTAACTTTTTTAAAAATCAAATAATTCTTGCGTCTAAGAACAACATCCAGAAATATGCTGCAACCAGAAATTCACTGTAGTAAGACAGGTTGCATATAATAAAGGGGTTGGACCATTTTCAGTCAGCTTTCTCTAATTCGAATGATTTAACACTGGTGATGGATTTTTAGATCATTGTCGATGATATGACTGTTTACATTTCTTCAATTTTCGCCAAAATATATGCACTTTTTCGGTGCTTGGTCATCCATTGCGCGAATCATCTTGGAGATTGAATTTCTAAAACGAAAGAGACTGTTTTATTTATTTTTATGTCTGTGTTTCCTGTTTGAAATGTCTAAATATCCGCAGCCTACTAAAAACAAACCTATAGAGAGTAATGATGGCCATTGGTGGAGGCTTATATTTGGTTTCACGAGTTGGATGTTTGATCTCAGGCCATGTTAGTTCGTGATGGACGACATTCAGAGGGAGAAAGATTCAAGGATATATGCACATATGCAAGATTAGAATTGGAGAAACAAGTGATCGGACGACATCCATATTCTTGGGAAAAATTGTGATTTTCTGAAGCGTAACAAGAATCATAGGTTCTCAGTAAAATCTGTAACCATCACAACCCGAACGTCCGAGACGGATCCGCAATGGACAACGGGACATCCTGGGATCATCCGAATTTGCTCCCGGGACATCCATAGGACCTCCACGGGATATCCAGATGTCCGTTAATATCTAGGAAAACGGCATATTCAATACGATCTCAAAGGGATGTCCACTTGTAAATCGTGGGATAATGTGGTTCTAGGTATGTCCGGCGTGGGATTTCCCTGGGAACTCGTGTCCCATCCAGGACGTCCCGTTGACATCCTACGTAGAAATCCTTTAGGGTGTCCCATGTAGGACGTCCATGAGATGGCTACTCATTGTCCCAATAATCTCGGGAACTATATGGGATGAGTGGAATCAAAATGGACGTCCTAGAGACGTCGGGTGCTACTCGTATGTGAGAACACAGTTGTCAAATTAAAGTGGATAACTCTTTCTTTGAAGTATCAGATGGTTACGTAGTAAGAAAAATCTTAACATATGAAGATTTAAAAGAAAACACACAGCTTTCGGAGACGGGTTTCGAACAAAAAATCTTTCAGTTATAAAACCACGACGTTAACCATTCACACTGTAAAAAATCGTTGTGTTATTTCAACGACGTGCCTATGTGTTAACACAATTGTGTTAAAATATAACACAAAGAAGTGGTTAGAACAACTCACTCTCTATTTGGAGTTGTGTGTCAACTGCTGGTAGTTGAAATGACACACAGCCTGTATGTTAAATTAACACAAGTGTAGAATCTTCGGTGTTGTTTTCTGCGTGATTGCCAAATATGCTGGCCACCTAATTGTAAAGGCTTATGTACTGAAGCTACAGTCAAACACAGTAGAAAGAAATATATAAACTAATCCAGGTATTTGCAAAATTCCAACGTGCAAGCCGTGCGATGTGTGCTCAATTGTTTTACATAATGCTTCTGAAGAAATATGTCAACAGCGAGAAACAACACCGTATTACTGCGTCACTTCTACACTGCTCTAGAGCTCACCAGTCAACACCGGGGACTCTATTTAAAAAATGGCGGAAAATCAGTAGAAACACGATTGAAGGGCAAACATACTATAAGAATATAGGTAAGAGTTTCCTATCATTTTTGAAGAAATTGTTGAAGATTGTGTTTCGAACCATCAAGAAATACTTCACAATAAGTGTTGGGGAGGACGACAAAAAAGTTCATGAAGATTTTCTAAATGAAGTGTCCTGTAGTTTACTATTCTTATTTTAAAAGTAGAATCTTCGGTAATCGTAAGCATGCACACCACAAGCTTTTCAAAACAGAAAAATGGTTCCATCAACACCGCACACGGAGTTATTTCAACACCGAAATAGGTGTCGCAATAACACAGAACTGGAGTCGAACTAACACTAAAACGGTGTTAATCTGGTGGTCTGAACTTGAATTTTAACACAGGGAGTGTTGAACTAACACCAAAACGGCTTTGACTTATATGGCTTTGACCTTGAATTATGACATATTGTGTGTTGAAATAATAAGAAAATGATGTTGAAATAACACAGGGACTGTGTCATATTAATAGTTGACATGGTATAATATTAACACAAAATAATTAACATACTGCACACTGTGCTACTTTCTTCGTGTTGGAGCAACACCGCAACAAGTGACACTCAACACTTTTGCTCACATCACCGACCCTGACATTGTGTCGAATCAACACCGAAAATACTAACATAGATCCGAATTTAACACCGTTCAATATCGATTGTGTGTTAAAAACGTAACACACCGCCTGTGTTAAACGCGAAAACCTGCATAACTTGAATTAACACTGCATAATGGTAGTCACGCTGGAACCACTGCCCTGTGTTATATTTGAGTTGAATTAACACAACATCTTTTACTGTGCATCCACGAAGAAGACTACTCTATAAACCACGTTCTTTTTGCATATCTCGAGAATCCCAAAACTTCAGGCATGAAGATTGGAAATACACTCTTATTTCTATTAGAAATAGTTATTTATTATAAATATTCAAAAAAAAGTTGTGTGTGTTGGTCTAGTGGCTAGCGCGTGAATCTCTGATGTAGGTGGTCCCTGTGGGAAAATACCGAATTTCAATTTTTCAATCGTTCACTTTTATTTAATATCCGCCTCCTTTAGCATATAAGGAACTAATCGTGGGAAGTAAAACTACAAATTTTCATTTCTCGAACTTCTATTATATGTTCGACTGAGAAAGTTTGATTTTTATGCTTTACAAAAGCACAATTTTCCTCAAAATGTGGATATTGTCTGATAATTTGTTTCGGTTTTCAGTTCTAATCTTGCATATGTGTATGTATCCGTCTTTGTTCCCGCATTTGAAGCTCTCTCTCCGTCTCTCTTAATGTCGTCCGCCACAAACTCACATGCCCTGGGATCAAATCTCCGACTCTTTATACCAGATGTAAGCATTCTACCGATAGGCAATCGTGACTCCCTTGTTAGTAGGCTCTGGATATTTAGGAATTTCAAACAGGAAACATAGACAAAAGAAATTAGTTAAACAAGTACGAAAAATAGACATATAAAATTGCCAGGATAGACGTAACATACATCAAAAGTACTCAAGAACAATATGAACATTAGCATGTAGTTACTGAGGATGAAAGGTAATTAATCATTGAAGAACACTATTTTTTTCATAGTTTATAAGTAAATGAGTCCAGGTGAATTTATCTCTGAATGGAGGGAGTATATTACGTTTACAGCAACAACGAGTTGGCGATGGCTGCTTTAGACAATCTGCATCTTTACTAAAATAAAAGTGTATAAAATGTAGCGCAGTTTATCGGTAAAGTTCAGTCATCTTCCCGGTGTAGTACCTTACGTCTTACGCTAAGAATTGCAACACTTTGCACATCTACTAGCCGTAACTATCATCTGTTGAATGATGTAAGGCCGGACACGCTGTGACTGATATACCTTGCGATTTGGAACAATAATACCATCTCATGCACAAAAGAGTAACTACATTTTAGACTATATGACATTTTGTTGCGGTTTTCAATAATAATGAGATATTCTTAAGGAAGACTGGTACCTATAACTAAAAAAACGTATTTTAGTAATTTGATAATTAATTGTTACACATTTTTTTCATGCATGTTTCGTAGGGAAACTCATTCTATAGAGTGTTTGCCCTAATTGCATGTATATATATATATATATATATATATATATATATAAACTGAGAAGAAAAATAACTTCGTTCAATAACGCACTAAAAGGCAAAAAATAAAAACTTTTTAAAAATATGAACCGACTTCAAAAGACAATAAAAGGCCAAAAAAGTAATAGAAGCGCTAGAAAGCAAACGATAATAATAATAATAATAATAATAATAATAATAATAATAATAATAATAATAATAATAATAATAATAATAATAATAATAATAATAATAATACGCTTAAAAGCAGATAACGTCTAATATAAAATTATTTCGATGGTAATATCATGAGGCACTAATTTATTTGACTGGGCCTGATTTCAGAAATTTTAATAGATAATATTAATGAATTATTTTCTGCTTTTAAATTTATTATTATTAATTATTATTATTATTATTATTATTATTATTATTATTATTATTATTATTATTATTATTATTATTATTATCTGCTTTGCAGCGTTTTTATTATTTGAAAACATTAGGTGGCAGGATTTTACCCAAAACTGAACTACAAAGTTATTATTATTCATATTGCATAGTGTAATTTGGTTATTGGTGGGTAACTGATTATGAATTAATAACTAAATCTTCCTGGCGCAAATTCTAATAGGTCCAATTTTAACTCATTAGATGGAGTTAGGACTTTTGCTTTTAGAGCAAAAGCACGCTCTAAGAATGTACCCGACCTGTCAAATGTTACCTCCAGTTGAGAATAAAAATAATTTCCTCTTTTTGACTGCTTCATAATTGTATTCCCTTAATCTATCCCAATCCCCATTTTTCCCTGTTCCTTTTTCTTTTACTGCAACATTTTTAAAATGTTATTAAAAATTTTCTGGTCATCGCGAATTTAGTTTGCTGCTTTCTTTCTTTCTTTCTTTTTTCTTTCTTTTTTCTCTTTTTTCTTTCTTTTTTTTTTCTAGATTTTTGACAAGATCAAGTAGTTTATACTTTCTCTAGACTCAAACAATATTGATGCAATTTCTTCAGCAAGCCTCACGAATTCCTTCAGCCATACAAGATTCGTGATATGCAGACAAAACTGTTTTGTATCTATGGTTACAAATATGTGACGCCTGCCACTAAAATCTTGAAACAACAATGCTTAGAAAACGAACTGCGGGCTTCCGTGATGCAGCTTGATTACTTTTTTTTAAACCTTCAATTTCCAGGAGTAAAGTTTTATTGATGAGACAGAGTATGTTGCTTTCGGAGAAGCTTGAAATGGTAATTGCCCATGCTAAATAAATGAACTAGCATTAGAGTGGATGAAGAGAGGCAAGAGGCATAGATATGACGAATAGTTGGTAGAGTTCCAATAGCTCGAAGAATCTGATGGACGAATTGTCGTAATGTCTGCCAGGATTTGCAGTCCATGCTGTTGATGATATCCGCCAAGTACAGGAGGACAAGATCTTCATGTAGTTGGTTGATTCTTGTGTCTTGGTGATAGCTCTGGCAGCATGGTTTTGAACGATAGGTCCTGGTTGCATGTTATAGATAGGTTCCGTAGATAGGTTTTGGTTGCATTTTACAAGTTAGAGCAGGAGTAGATGTGAATAAGGTCGTATCGCCATTTGATAGAGGTGAACCTTGATTTGTAATGTAAGTTGAGGTGTGCTGAGTAAGTATGCAAGTGGTCGAAGACGTTTATTGGCCTCTGTAACTACTTCCTGCAGGTGGTGGTGCAAAGTTAATTTCCAGTCCAGGAGGATGCCAAGATATTGCGTGGTGTTTGCTCGCTGCAGTAGTTGTTGGTCTCAGAAAGTGGATGGCGTTGCTTGGAGAAGTGGAGAATGACGGTTTTCTTCGGATCTATCTTGATGCACCATTTTGCTGTCCAGTCTTTCAACTTTTGAAGATGACATTGAAGGCACAATTTAGCATATTTGAGGTTACTGTTGCCATGTCATATGCAACTCTGGCCACTGTTGTATTGGGAGCCGTGAAAAGATCCGTTGTGTGAAATAGGTAAAGCAAAAGCAAAAGGCAAGAGTATTTAGAAACTCCTGCTTCTACGGTTGTTAAATGTCTAGAAGTCGTAGCCCGGTCGAACTTAGAAACGTCGGTTCTTTAAGGTTAGTGTAAAGGGACAAGTTTTGCCGATAGATGTCACTACAGTCTTCGTATCTCTCTCATGTATTTTTTACCTTTCACAAAAATTTACAATTTCTTTTATAAATTTCAACCTAGAGACTTTAAATGTTTAGAGAAGGAACTTCATAACCTATTAAAGGGAACAATCCGTGCCGATTTTTTATTTAGAATTTTCTTCATTGTTGAAACAATTCCATTGTTAAAGGTTTGGATATTCATTTCAACAATCAAGTCATTTCAACAATGAAGAAAATTTTAAATAAAAAATTGGCACGGATTATTGCCTTTGATAGATTATGAAGTTCTTTTTCTAAAAATTTGAAGTCTGTAGGTTGAAATTTGTAGGAGAAATCGTGAATTTTCGTGAAAGATAAAAAATACATGGGAGAGATACGAAGACAGTAGTGTCATCTATCGGCAAAACTTGTCCCTTTAAACCAACTTTAAGAAGGATTTAATGACATCGAGAAAGTAGTGAGAAAACTCCGTTTGGTATAGCATGAAGGGGAACCCAGTTGATGCGAAGTCGAATTAACGATAGTTGTCTGCTTTCACCCTCACGAATCATATTCGCTTCTAAATGAATGTGTTCGGAAGTCAAGATTTTTTGGATCGCTAAAATAGACAGGTTAATAATAACTTTTTATAGCAACCCTCAAAATCACTGGACAAACTCGTTATTTCTGCTTCTCTCTCTCGCCAGAAATGAATTTTTCTAAAGTCGCGTCTACGTTAACCCTTTGTCAAAATCAAGACAAAGCTTAATCGTTTTATAATCTCTATGATAATCGTTTTATCACAAGATTTCCTTTCCTTTTAAAATAAATCAAAATAGAGAAACAAAGATAAATTACTTATTATTCGATTTTTTACATACCTTGGTTCATATTTTACGCCATTGGTTAAATCTCTAGCACTTAGCATCATAATAGATAACCTATAACAATACTGAGGTGCCAGTGAATACATTGGCAAAAGCATATTGAAATTACCTAGTAGTTCCTAGTTAGACAAAATCATGCGTACAGTTATTTTTAAAGTATGGTCTGTTTCTGAATATCGTTTCAAATTTCTCGTACCCTCGCTCACAGGATCCTGCGTATAATCGAACACCATTTGAATTTACGTCGACAGCCTATACGCTTCGTAGCATAAGATTAAGATGTTTAAGAAATACGAGAAGCCCACCGACTGCGAAATACGATCATCCGATTCCTAACAGCGTCCGAAAACATGACAATTGTGAATATTCCTAGCTAGATATGCGAGGTGCATGATGACAATGCAACGAGTGTCAGTAAAGTGCGAAAGTGAGTAAAGAAATTCAAGGAAGCTCGGAAGAACGTCCATGACGAATCACGACTGGAAGAAATTCGAACTAAAACCATACAGTACAATTCAGACCTTGTACCTAACGACTACCACCTCTTCCGCCATCTTAAGACCTTCCTGTACGGCAAGAGTTTATTCAATAAATGAAAACGACCATGAATAACTGATTGACCATCAGCATAGGCGGCAGGCAGGGTTCTATGATCAAGAAGAGTATCCAAAAAGTTGTTCGGCCGCCAAAGAAATCATGTAGAAAAATAGAGAATTGTGTGTAAATCCAGAAAATAGCTTACTTCTTCTTTTTCTTCTTTTTTTTTTTTTTAAAAAAAGTTTACTTCTTCAAATATATTGCAAAACTTGTCTTACTTCATACATAATGCTCGTTTATAGAACTCTTTTAGAGCAATGTCTCCCAATCTTTTTTGCCTTACTATACATGTACCGAACGCCCACAGCATCGCGGCATACTAACGTTAAATTAGATTAGAATTTAACATAATTTTCTTTTTAAAAAAGTACAATGTATCGGGGAATAAAATTTAATTTTAAATTCTAGAATTTCGCCACACATTTCATGGAGCTGGGCGAAACATCGATTGGGAAAGTCTACTATAGAGTGTTCTATACCGTATTTATATAGACTCCTACCTATCAAACCGAGAGCAACACCAGAGCAAGCAAAATTCTAGAGAGGAAGTATATTGCCCCTCCTTGTGCCACCCTCGGTTAAGACACATTAGAAGTAGGCTAAGTATTTGAAAAAGTGAATAAATCCTTTGAGTATGCTTAGACATTCAATCAAAGCCATTAGGTCGACGGCCTTCTATTCTCACAGTTTACTGTCGATGCCCTTCTCGAAGTGATTATGTCATATTTCGCTGCGTCATACAGTGTATGATTCCGAGAGTGTTTCATGACCTTAGCTGTATTAGTACAATCTCACTATTATTTAGATACGTTCAATACTCGCTCTTGTTCATTAAATCATTGCGTCATCAGTTTTTTCTTCTTTTTTTGAAAAATCAGCAGTGCTTTGTATAGACATAAGTGTAAATTATGAAAGCGACTTAAAAGATGATTTGATGAACATTGCATTAAAACAAGTGTTTAAGTATGTCTCTTAATTTAAGGTATTAGTTATGATTGCAGGGAGATTCACAAGGAAGGAATTCTTACTGATTTTCAGATTTTTTTTCTCCCAGTAATTTTCTATTTCTTCCTCAATTGTACAGGGCTATTCAAAATGGTCTTCCCTATTACAAACTTTAATAACTCACTGTTTCTAAACACATATATTCATGAAAGTGATATCGAACGAAAGTGAAACTGAAAAAAAAATAGTATTTGGCAAAGCTGATGTGTTAGTTGCTCAGCTCGCCACTAGGGCAGAGTAACACAAGATGGCAGCAAATGGAGACAGGAAAACGTTTTGTGTGCTAAATTTTCATAGTAATCAGTCTGCTATTAGTGTTCAAAGAAGTTTCAGAACTAAATTTGGAGAAGAGTCACCTAGCAGACACAGTATTCGTAAATGGTACTTCGATTTTAAAGCAAGAGGGTGCATCTGCATGAAGAAATCGCCCGGCTGCCCATCGGGCAAATGTGGAAAGATTGGAGCGTATTCAGGCAAGTTTCACAAGAATTGTTCACAGAAATCCACGGTGAAAGCAAGCAAAGAATTGCAGATATCGCAGCCTACTGTATGGAGGATTATCGGTAAGCAACTGTATTTCTATCCATGATACAGGTTGTCGTTGTTCCAAGCCTTGAGTCTGGTTACTATTAAAATTTAGCACACGAAAACCTTTCCTGTCTTCATTTGCTGCCATCTTGTGTTATTGTCGCCCTAGTGGCGAGCTATATAACTAATACATCAACTTTGCCAGTAACAAAAATTTCTTGAGCTTTTTTTTCATTCGATATCACTTTCATGTAAGTGCGTGTTAATAAGCGTAAGTTATTAAAGTTTCTAGTCGGGAAGATAATTTTGAATAGCCCTGTATTCTCTGTATTCCTCAATCGTATACTGTTATCTCACTCATGTTTTTTTTTTTTTTTTTTTTTGTTTGTTTGTTTTTTTTTCGGATAAGTTGATATGAGCGAGAAAGGATAATATGTTGCTTATTAAGAGTGAAACACAACTGCTAATGTTATGAGAAAGGGTCGGAGATCTCAAATATATTTTTTTATTTATTTTCTTGGATCGGCACACTACAGGCGTATAATTTCACATATCTAGAAACGAAACTTTTTCGCAACAATTTTGATACTTTGTAGCATCAATTATCACAATTTTTGCATTTATTTCGCATTTATTTTTTAAATATAGCACTTTTTTTTTTTAATTATGGAACTTGTAAACAGTATATATTAAGTCTAGGTAGCAAGGTACCGCATATATGTAATGCAAAAATAAGGATGTACCTTGAGCCCCATAGGAGAACATGCCGCGCCGCGCCTGTACAGAAAAATTGCCAGATTAAAAAACAAATAGCGAACAGAAAAGTATGAAAACATGCCTACTATGTGTAGATGTCTTAAATACATGGACGACTAGCATAAATACTAGCCGGCATAAGCGTGGAACGTAAGATTAAAAAGATTTCGGAGTCGCATAAATATATTTGAAATGTTTTTTAAGTCTCGTAAAGCATTATTTCTTTTAGCAAAACTCTTTCAAAAAATGTGACTTCACAGGTTGTAACTCGAACTAGGGATACCGCTGGAAACTGTTTACCATGCTTCGTGTAACACTGTAATAAATAGATGATAGTATCATCTTGATTTTTTTTTTATTATTATTATTTTGGAGTTTCTACAGAAAATTCTTCACTTACAAAAGCTCATCGCAGAAAGACAAAGAAAGTTCTTCCATTGCAACCTTGAGTAGGTGCACATTCTAGAATTCTAGATCATGTGTTCTCTGAAATACAGATATTAATGAGAACATTCAAACACTTCCTCTAACTTCATCCTTTGTTAAAAAATAACATGCAGCAAGACATCACCAGTGCTTGTTTTAAGTTTGTTTTCTCAGTAACAATTATATTATACTTAGAAAAGAATCTCTCGGCACTCGAGACTGGGAACCATATTGAACGTAACGAGCTGACAGCAAAAGACCTGTGGTTAACTTTTAAACTGTTTAACAATGATACAATGTCAATATCCTTATCCTCACTGTTGAGAACTTCAATAACCTTATTTTTAAATTCATGGTAAGAACCAACAGATCATGGACATTTTCACCACAAAACACAATCAAGGATTTAAACAGCAGTTGTTGATGTCTACATCTTTATGAAGTGAAACAGTTTCTGGATCTAATAACTCGCAGAGCTTTTTCGTAAATGTAACTTTTTTTAAAAGTTAAATAATATTGCAAATTCGCTTTTTAGTTATTGTTGGCAATAATTACCAAGAATTCCATTTTTTCATTCGCATTTATCGCAAGTAATGCCGAATTTTGCAAAAAATTCGCGATAATATAAACGTGATTTCTGGCTCTAAAACGAAAAGTTTGAGGTTTCCTGAAACTTATGCATTTTTTAACGTTTCTCACATATCGCATTAACGAAAAAGTTTCGTCTCTACACATATCGTATATACTGCGTAGGGTATAGACAGGGCGGGACCATTTATCTTGAATCTTGTAAGTTTTAATCTAATAGATTAATAAAAACGAAGATAAAGCTGAGATTTTATACGAAGTTGTATTAGTAGAGCTAAATCGTCTCGCATACTCTGCAACAACACCCGATTAACACTGTTACCAACCCGACATAAAATTGAATATTTTTTCTCGTTACTTTATTACATATTTTGAATCTATATTTTAAACAAATACGTATAACCAGTGTTGGAAATGGGAAAAAAGCAGAGTCGGTATGTTTTATTACGATTTTGACTCGACATACCGGCTATCTAAATATTGAAATACAGAGAGGGTATGTTGCCTAAAAGATCGCGTTTCTATTTACATAATGACTGAAAATCATTGGAGAGCTTCTTTGTAGTTACGGGGGCGGACATGGAGAGACTGATTTCCCACCAACAATTTTCTGGAAAAAAAAAATGAAAAATATTCCCTTATATTGTATTATAGACAATTATACACGAAAACCCTCAAAACCCATGTTTCTATATTAACAATTTCCTGCGAGAAAACTCGGGGATCGACTCTACTGAGGGGTATTCCAAACTACCGGAAGATCTGCCGTCACAGCAGACAATCCCTAAATCAGCCCATGTTCAAAACACGATATTTATATGCATTAAGGCAAGAAGACACACACATACATACGAAAGAAACAATTCGATATGGGACATCAAAACATAAACTAGATTAACTTCTTTGAAGACATCTTTTAGAAACAAAGGTAAGAAAAAGATAAAAATTTCGGTGTTGTCAACTTAAAAATTATTTCTACATAAGAAATAAAATATATTCACGTGCTAAGCTATTCGTCAGTTACTGTGTATAAAAATGGATTTATTAAAGGTATTTCCAGTGACGGTATGTCTGGATAATTGAAAAACCAGAGGCGATATGCCTTCATCATTAAAAAACCAGAGACAGTATGGCATACCACCGAATACTGCCTCACTTCGACCACTGCGTATACCACATTTATTATTCAATGTTGCGAACAAAGAAAGTTACAGTATCACGAACATGCAAATTTTGGATGCCTCTAAAATAGTAATAACTTTACTGAGACAGGCGAGCAATGTAGATCCAATGTAACATAATGTTGGATACTATATCCATGATATGGTGCATTTGATATGAACACGGACAACGTTACAAGGGATGGATTGAAAAATTGACTTAAAAATATTTTATTGGTTAAAGAATGTTTAGGTAAATATTGTATCTAAGGTTGTATGTGGTTTTCAGCTATATACAACACCCTTAACAGCAATTTGATATCTCAAACCGTTCTAGAGATACGAGAAACAAGGGCTGAGATTACTATACTGCATAAATGATGTGTTTGTGGGAAATGTTTATAAGGTTTACGTTGCTTCTAAAACATTATAGCAATAGTTTTTGTAGTCGTAATTACAAGTTTTTGCAACTTCACAATTTTAAGCAGTATTGTAAACCTTACCAATGTTTATTGTATCTCCAGAACGGTTTGAGATATCAAGTTGCTGTAAACAGCATTATGATATTTTTCTGCTGGAAATCAAATATGTCCTGAGATATGATACTTATTTCAGCATTTTCAAAAAAAAAAAAAAAACATGCCTTTTCGTACGAACTCGTGCTCTCGCTTGCTATTTACTTTTATCGACTTGCATATCTCTCAATATGGATGGTACGTTACATGTCCATTTGCAGCAATTTCACAAAATGGCAACCTATTCCTTTCTCAGTGTGATGACAGAATTGGATTTACCACCTGACAAGAAAAGCTTACACAGCTGAATGAAGTCATTGTTTTCTTTATCCTTAATGATTATTATCACTCATCTCTTCAAAGGATTCATATTTATATGTTATACGTACTGCTTAAAATATTAGCTGAGTTTATAAACAATTGTTGTTTTGACCTTGTATATGCTAATATCTTCTGTAAGCAAATACTCAGCATCAGCATTACCACCCACATATTAACCTACTAGTGTGCAAATGTATATATATATATATATATATCAAATACATTGCTTCTACTAACAACAAACCAACCAGTCATTTTTATATAGTCTACCATTTCCTGTGCTGACAAAGAAATATGCATTAATGTCTACAATTTCAGTAATATATGTCTTATTTTGTGATTTACTTGCTTTTCTTGTTCTTCTGCTTTTGAAATTTATTTTTACTGAATAGATTACATTTAACATCAATCAAACATCATTTTCCTTATTTAAAATCAATCATCTTCGCCTGACTGATGGCCTTCAATCAAAAATCTTTCGTAGATCGAATTGGAAGTTCCTAATGGTAAATCTTTCGCATATTCTTCATGAATTAACACACATGCTATTAAAACTCTTCGGTAAGCGGATCCAAGGGGTCTATAGGGGCTACAGCCTCCCTTCCTTGACGCTGAGGTATATACTGGATAAAATGGGCTTCAATCCTGCTTTACACGGAATAAAACGGCAAAATATGGTTTAGCCCCTCCCTTGATCATATCCTGGATCCGCCCCTGTATATATATAGTGTATAAAGACTAAATTAAATCTCTCAGTATAACGTCCCTCGATTATGCCTGTTAGCCTAAGGGAGACTGATAATTTAGACGTGAGAATAGTGGTGGAAGAATTGGTGGAATGAAAATGTGGGGGAAACAGGAGTATTTTAGAAAATCTACAGACACGATGTTATGCATCACAAACTTACTTCGTCGGGAATCAAACCAGGCACCCCACACAACAGAGGTAAGGCTCTACCACTGAGTCTCCGTGCCCCCCTATAAAGATTAAATATAAAGGTAATCAAGAAAGTTCTGTCGATTTTTCACCCATCACCTTCGAGCATCGATATGTCACCTAAGACGTATCTGGAAGATCAAAAATAGTCCCCATCACCATCAATGACCTTCTGCCAACGTTCTGAAGATTATGGATTCCATCGCGGTAGAACTTGGTGAGCCGTGAAGCGAAGAAGGTATCAAGTGCATTTAGCACCTCTACTAGGGATTTAAACCTGTGTCCTCTAAGGTGATTGTCCAAGGAATGGAAGACGTGATAATCAGGTGGTGTCATTCAGGGGAGTATGGCGGATGCAATAGCGTTACCCATCCAAGGCGTAGAATGGTGTCCCGGATCATCCTAGCCACATGAGGCTTAGCGTTGTCCTGTAACAGGAGGACTCCTTTGCGATTCAGAAGTGCTGGCTCCAGAATTTTGAATTTTTTAACACGGCTCAACTGCTGACAGTACAGTTGCATTAATGCTCTGACAGGCTGGTATCAGTTCCCGATACACGATGCCGCGAGTAGTCCACCAAACACACATGAAGACCTTCTGGTGCGGTACTGGCTTCGGCTGTTTGGAACCTGTTCATGGACTGCTAATCAATGATGACGGCGCCATTGAGTTTCGTACAGAACCCACTTCTCATCATATGTCAACATCCTGTCCAGAAGTGGCTCCTTCCTCAGACGAGACAGCAAAGAAACACATGTATCTCCTCGCGTTGCCTTCTGGCCGGGAGTCAAATCATGTGGGACCCATTGACCCAACTTGTAGTGGTTCTCAAGTTGATAGAGGTGCTTTCTCCACTCACACTGAATTGTAGTCCCAGTTCCTCATATGTCTGGTCACTGTTTGCCTCAATTGCTGCCTGAAGATCTTCATTTTGTACATGTGTTGGTCATTCGGCACGTGGTGCGTCTTCGAGTGTTTGGTCACCGTCCTCAAACTTGTTAAACCACCACTCACTGTCCAAGTAGTCATGCCACTCTCACCAAAGGCCTGACATGTGTTCTGCCCCGTTGCAGTGGCGTTTGACCCCTGTTTGAACTCGTACAGCTTACATTCCCTTATGACGCACAGTGGAGGTCCCTTGTTCACTCTGTCCTTAGGCAAGTTCACAATGTAACTCAATTGCCACAACTGGGAAGTATGTTGGATATACCCACACCAACAACTGAGCTTTGCCTTATTTCCATTCGCATTCAATTCACGGTGTGAGGACCAATTGAACATAGAAAGGGATAGAACCAGGGGCGTAAATAAGAGCCACGCAGACCCTGCATTGTGCGGGGAATCAAACCATCAGGGGGCCCCAAATCGTGAAGTGGGCTGTAGAGAAGGGGCCCCACTCCACGCTGTCTGCGGGGAGGCCCCCAAACCTTTAGTTACGCCACTGGATAGAACTTTCTTGGTTACCTTTATATCATGCCACCAGTAAAAAGTGCTCATTCTTAAATAACTTTCTAATCGTGCTTCTAATACTAATTTTAGGATACTAAGTCCAATGAAAGTATTTTAATACATATTTGTCTATGGCGTCGCGCGAAAAAATTGCCTCAAAGTTGGGATATTTAAATTAATCTATATCCCAAATTTGACATTGCGTTTCTAGACATTCCATAAATGCATGCGTTTAAGAATACTGTAATTTCAATGGATTCAGCATCCTCATATTAACGTGTAAATTAGAGCAGACTAATAACGTGTAAATTAGAAGTATCCAACCGTGGACACTTTTACTATTGGCATATGTTGTACTTCAAAGATCCTAACTTTGAAATAGTTAAATGGATTCACCATTCTTAAAATTAGTATGAAAAGCATAATTAGAAATGTATCCAAGCGTGGGCACTTTTTTTCAGTTCTTTCTGGTCTGTAAGAAAATATTTTGAAGGAGTTATTAGTCTTCTTAATTGAATTTTGCAGGTATGACCTGCCTAATTTTCTAGATTTTCTATATTCTTTATTATTTTTAAGTTATTCAATAAATTGAAAATAAAAAAGTTGAAAGGAGTTACCAAACACAATCATGCTGAATCACTCAATCACGTTGGTGAGTGCGTCATTCCATCAGCCATGACCCTTACAGCCATCACAATTGTGTACAGGAAATTTCTGTACGTATAAAGTAATTAATAATAGTGTAGTTTATATTACATCAGCTTGTTAAGGTACGTTGTTGGAAACTCTTCTTTTTTGTCTGTCATGACTTTGCTGTTAAATACTACGCGCTACCAAACTCAATGCCAAACTTATCCTGCGTTATTGAAATTTTACTAAAGATTTCATGACGTTTTGAAAACAATATACGAAACTTAGTCAACTTGATGATTCAGGTAGTCAGTCAGATACTAACATAATTAACATTTTATTAAGAACCTAGTAACATACTACACTTTATTGTCGTTCGTCACCAAACACCCATAGCAGCATCTTAATCCAATCTCTTAGCACCATATCAGTATCTTGTAGGCTCCCTTTTGCCGCAGTGATGTCCACAACTCTTCGCGTAAAAGTTTCCACCAATTTGCGATACGTGTTTATGGGAATCTAGGCCCATTCATCCTGCAAAGCAGTAAACAGCAGCTGCACTACAACTCGTCCCAAAGGTGTTCAATGGGGTTGAGATGTGGGTGGACTTTGGGCTGGTCAAATTAAGTTTTTCCACACCTGTGCTCTTGAATCACGTGTTTACAATGCCTTTCATATGACATGGAGCATTGTCATGCTGAAACATGTATGAGACAATACCGAATTGTTTTCATAATGTCGGTAGCGCAGAATTGTTTGGTATGCTTCGGCACTCATATTTCCCCGAACTGAAACAAGAGGACCGAGATCGTACGACGTAAACCAGGATCACACCATGATGCCCCCTAAACCGATTTTCACTGTGGGTACGTTACAGTCCTGTAAACACCGTTGTTCAGGCATATGCCACACCCATACCATCCATCAGATAGCGATCTGGTAGCACTATTTTAAGCCGATCGAAACTCCTGTGCCACCTCTAATGACACTTTCCGGTTTAACTTCGCCACACATTTCAAGCATCGACGGACATTAATATTTTCGCTTTAGTGGATCTGGCCGGTTCGGCATATCATAATCCCCTCTCGCTTCTACTTCACGATAACATCGCTCACTGTCGACCGGGATATCTGAAATATGTTGGAAATCTCACGGGTCGAAACTGTGGGCTTTAATGATGATTCGTCTTTCCGCCTTATTAAGTTCGCGCCGTTTGTCCATATTGACTGTTGTAGCTGATGTAAGTCCAGCCAAGTAGGTTCTCAACCAATAACGGTTTTTACAGGTTGTATGACATGTACAGATGATCCCAAGCATCTTCTGATGGGTGTCCGGACAAATGGCAATAGAGTGTATAATCTTGGTAGGCTTCACGTAGGTTATTGCTCGGTATGGTTGAGGATCGGAATTTCAAAAATAAAGTTTAAAAAAAAAAGTCTTTGGCTCATTGTAGGCTAAGGTAGCCATAACTGGGAATTGTTAATTGCAAAAATAAGGCTGAAAACTACGTTGATTCAACGTAGGCTAACGGTCGGTATGATTGGTAATTGCAAAAATAAAACTGAAAAATACGTTTGCCCAATCCGCAATTCGCCGTAATTCACTCAACAGTTTCGATCTTACACTCCTAATCGCAACTTTAATATTGCTTTTTTGTTATTGTTGTTGTTGGTAATTGATTAAATGCTGGGCAAGGCACTCATTATAGCAATTACAACTCAGGACCAGCATTGGCGGTTAACCTGCCGTTTCCTACTATTGTATGTAATATGTGCTGCTAGGGAAGTTTATTTTCAGAAGTAGTGTTGCCCACGAGACGAGATATTTCGTCTCGTCTCGATTCTGTCTCGTCGGTAACACTGGGGCATCCAAATCTTAGATCTCAGACAATATTTATATGTTATATGATTCATAGTACAGAAACTATAAATTGACAAAGCGATTATATGAAAACAATGAAGAACGTTTATCAACGTTTAAAAATACACAATATATAACAAAAATAAATATGGTTGAAATATGATTGTTAAATCACATCCATCATGGGCCTCTCGTGACGCGGAATGATTCTGATAACTTCTAGATGAAATTAACAACGAATCAGGGTATAAATTTTGTACATAAATATACAAAACGAGATAAGTGTTTTTTGATAAGGAGGACGATACCCAAAAGAATTCTTCGAGAAATGAGACGAGACAAGACTTTTACAAATTTACAAGACAAAACGAGAAAATTCGTCTTGCGATCAATTCTATTCAGAGGGTTGTACCCACAAGGTGTGGTACTGGAAGTGAGAACTATTCAGTAAATTTAAAAGTGGTATCGCTTTCTTTGAACGGGTTTGAGGTAGGAAAATTTCGAGTTAAGGTGCGTCTTAGACCGTGAAGACAAACAAACAGTACTGAAGGAGCAAAATATTATAATAGTTATTCAGGAATAGAAAAACAGATTTCCTTTCGCTAGAAGCCTAATTTTAAAAGGGAGTTGCTTGATTCCCTTACATTCAAGGTTCGTTGCATACAAAATACATTATCCACACTCAACATTATTAATGATATGTTAAATACCTTTTGGTGCACTCAAGGACGCATAATGATGCTGAGTAAGTTACATGTCACAATCTCTTTCCATACAACAGCAATTTGCGAAGGTTATTTATGCATAATTATGTATTTGTTTCTTTTTTTTTTTTAAAAAAAAAAACGTTTGCTTCAAGCGACTTAAACAAAATATATTCAAACTTTTTTTTTCTGTATGTATGAGATTAAAAGAAGATAAACCATTTAAGGGAAATATATGTCGTTAATCTCATAGTAACAGGAGACTGAAGGCTGACTTGTTCTAATACATTGACCAACTAGAGTTCATTGCCACACACGGGCGTTGATACACAATATTAAATTGAAAATAATGCCGATATTGACCTCCTCCTACCAAAACAAAGCTACTGTATAAGTGTAATTTGACAAACCTATGCAATCTTCATGTACACGTACTTCTCCGGACAGCGGTATATTGTACAAATATAGGGTATCCTCTTGCTTACTATAGAAATCAATACCGAGCATGCGTTATCCGTGTGCTACATAGGTACTGCCCTTAGATGTTACATCATGCCGTTGCAGGATGTCTGACATCTAACAGTTTTCCGTATATCACATGCATATACTTATGTTACCTTCATCATCTATATATATATACGTCCATTTGTATGTGAGATCCTGACCGCCTACATTGTTTCATACGGAAAGTACGTATAGATGGAACACTTATACAGAAAGTATTATAAAACATGCGTTTTCAGTTATACGTCTGTTGTACGTTAAGTCCAAAAACTACAGGAATTACCCATGTACCTATCTTTTTAAGTACATCACCTACATTTTTTTTTCTCAGTGTGTTTTCTAGAAAATCTTATTGACTGTCTACAAAAGGCACAACTCACACTATAATTAAAAAAAAAAACAAAAAAAAACACTGTATACTTCTTATGTGACTGTCTTATTCGCAATTGGTATCAGTTTCAGATTGGTCATGCAAAAGTCATGCAACCCGTGGAATAGTGTCCACCATTTACTTCTTCACATAGTGCACTGCTCTAATCATGTTCCTGAATATCCGCGGGAGTGTTGCACGAGAACTGTTGTTCATAGTTCATTGAGTGTTAATCTATAGTTCTTTCAAGGTATGTGAATGGATTTGTAAGCTGCTACTTAAGATATCTCAATAAGAAAAATTGGTGGAATGAGATCGGGAAACCATAGTGCCCATAGTGGCTTGAAAATGATGCGTCTTGGTAACACTGATTTCAAATATTCTATGGTTACATTAGCAGTATGAAGGATTGCATTATCCTATTGAATTCATTCTTTTTCTTATCCTCATCAGTCAAAATAGCTAAACATTGCCTGGCCATCTGAAAATAACGTGCAGAAGAAGAGAATGAAAATTCTCTTTCGAGTCATGACACACCATATGCTGATCTTTTGGGCGTAAAGGAGAGACTCATGCTTACACGTGTATTGTCAGTCGACCATCAACGCAAATTTTGTGAATTCACGTATCCACCAAGGTGAAACCAAGCCTCGTCTTGACGATAGTAGCTATCCAACTTCTTCCGATCATATTCCGTGAATCTTTGACAACTCAACACGTTTGGGGGAATTGTCTGGAACTAACTCCTACATAACTTTGATTTTGTACGGAAACGATTTCTTCACAGCAATACGTGTTGGACCGTAAGATATCCCACATACACTGGCTAAACAACCTACGGAAGGACTTCTGGAGACTATTCTTCGTTTCTATACTGATATCGGTCAACTTTTCCTCAGTGAGAACCGTCAGTCTGCTACTTCGAGACATCTGACACGCATCCAGTTTTCTTGAATTTATCGTATAGATGTTTAATAGTTGATTTACTCAGAGATGTCTTTCCGGGATATTACTCTGCATAGTGTGCTGCGGTAGTTTTATACGAGGGTGGGCTGAAAAATTCTCGGCCCGACCCAGAAGGACTTGAGCTGCAGGTATGAGCTATTCATCATAGTCCCCTCGAAGGTTCCGCAGCTGTTATCATCTCTTCATGACTGTGAAATTTCTGTCCTTTCAGTGCTGTTTTGAGTTTTGGAAACAGATAATAATCAGAAGGGGCAAGATCTGGCGAGTAAGGTGGGTAGTCAATGCATTGAAACCCTAGGTCCCTCAGAAAATCCATTGTTGTGCCAGCCTTGTGGACGGGAGCATTGTCCTGCAAGAGCAAGACACCTTGTGTCAACTTTCCCCGGCGCTTTTCTTTAATAGCGTCCTTTATCTTAGCCAGCAGACTGCAGTAATACTCTTCAGTTATGGTTTGGCCCTTTGGAAGATAGTCTGAAAGCAAAACACCATCCTTATCCCAGAATATTGACGCAAGCACCTTCCCTGCGGACTTTTCTGCTTTGAGTTTTTTGGTCCTTGGAGATCCTGAGTGGCGCCACTCGCATGATTGCTGTTTGGTTTCCGGATCAAAGTAATGCAACCACGTTTCATCCTGGGTAACAATCCGATTCCAAAAATCGTCTTTGGAGTTCGCAAAATGCCGTAAAATCACCTGCGATGATCTCACACGTTCGCGTTTCTGATCCGCGTTCAAACATTTCGGAATCCATTTCGCAGAAAACTTGTGCATGTCCAACTGATCATGGATTATTGACCCAACATGTTCTTTGGATATGTGCACTTTGTCAGCTATCTCCTGAAGCGAAATCCGTCTGTTGCTCAAAATCAGGTCATGAATCTGGTCCACTTTTTCCGGAGTTGACACTGACACTGGCCTGCCACACCTGTCACCATCTTCTGTTGAAAATTCACCATGCTTGAAGTTCGCACACCATTTCTTTACAGTGGAGTATGAAGGACACTGTCCACCCAATGTGTCTAGCATGCAACCATGGATTCCCTTGGGCGACTTCTGTTGCAGGAAGAAGAACTTCATTACACCTCGCAACTCCTCTTTGGTGAATTTGACATCTGTCTCCGCCATGGTTCATTCAATTACCTGTAAAATAAAAACCGTTCATGGTAGAATCGTGAAATTTGGTATTTAAATATATAAAAGATCAACATTTCACACCACATCAATTACATCAGGTAGTGCATTCGGAAGGGGGTCGGGCCGAGAACTTATCAGCCGACCCTCGTAATTCCTTTCCTTATGTACTCTTTCAAAATGAAAATTATTTCCCCCTCGAGCGCCATGCTGCTCTAATACTGTATTACAAGCTCCTTGACTCAATTATCAGCACTTGTCATCTGCAACAAAAGACACTCTAAAAATACGCGTAGTTCAAAACGACAGTCATTTAACAACAAGAATAATGATATAGTCTTTAGTAAAACTTATTAAAGAATTTAAAGAGTTTAAACACCTGTATAACATCATATATCACAACTGTCCGTGAAACAGGGGGATAACTCGCTTAAAAAAATAAAAATAAAAATCGGTTGGTTGAGATGGAGTTTGACGTCCCTTTCAGACCAAAGCTAGATGAGACTTGGAGCTATAGCTTAGTGTGGGTTTCGAACCATGCTAACCGTGGAAACCAAACCGAGATCTCTCGAGCCGAAACTAAAACCAAATAACAGTAAGGGATTTTTAATGAAAATAAGATTTTATTTAATTCGAGATGAATGCAACATTACTTATTACTGTTTAAGTTGATATAAATTATGTATAAAGACAAATTCTTTTTGTATAAAACTTACGAGATAAAAGTATTGTATCCGTTCTATTTGCTATGTGTTACATCACAAACTTGGTCCTACTTTCAGCAGAATTGTTAAACAGATACATCTTAAATTTAACTTTGAAATATTTAATAGTTAATTTGAAATATTAACTTTGAAATAGTTAATTGAAATATTTTTCGTAATTACTATATTTGTCAATGGTTACCAAAAGTGTAGTTTCTCTTACAAGGATGGATGTAAATGGTATCAACACCATTTGTTCAAGAATTTATTACCAATGATAGATGTTGCGTCAGAAGCGGGAAAGATAATGGACTAATTCAGATTATTCTTGTTTTTAAAAGAACAAGAAGTCATCCTTAATTTTAATTTTGTAAAAGGTGGGTAAGGGAAGGCGAGCGCCATATTTGCGAGGGTTTATAATTCCTTGGGTCTTTCTGGTTGTTGGTTTTGCTTACAAAAAGGGAAAAGAAAAGAAAAGAAAAAGAAAGAAAAAAAGGAAATTTATATCCAAAGTTGAAGAATTTGTCTTTTATTTTTTACTAGATTTTTTACTTAGATTTTTTACTAGATTGTTTTTGTCATGAATTCAGTTTAGTTGGCATTTGGACGCAGACAGAAGCCTGAATTAAATCTGTGAAAGTCTAGATAAGGTAACTTGTAAGGACAACGAAGCTTCAGAAAATGTCTTCAGTGTCATTTAATATACAAGCTACCCATCAATGTATTTTTCAGTCATAGTTCCGCATTACTCAAAGACGCAACAAATCCTTTGAGACCTCAGCATTACTAAGGAATATATTTTTATTATGTAAAGTAATTATCATAATCGTAAAAGAAATAAAATTTAGATTGCCTCCGTTTCCTATTGAACAAAACAAATCTTGCTACTTTAATCTTTCTAAAGGAAAATGCATTGTCAGAAAGCTTAAAACAAACCAATAAATAAATATCGTAAATAAATTCTGACATTACAAGCCACGACAGAGTCATCCCGTGCGGGGAAGATGATAAGTGGGGCGGTTGCCCCCCAGTCCCGGCGTCATAGAAGGAAGAGTTAGGCTCTTCCTAAAAAATAACACGTTCGCTAGTGTTTCTAATTCATTCTAGGGATTCAAAATAATTTAGTGATAATGAACCATCAATTTGTAAGACAAGTTTATGATTTATAGTATCTACTACCGATATTAATGTTGCGAAGTACATTCACAGTACGGTATCACCATCATTGATACGAAAAAGTCAAATTTGGCGCAAAACAATTTATTCACGCTGTATATGGAATACTCGCCTATATTATTGGCCCTACAATTTACTTTCTCCTCAGACCCCGCAAATAGAGTTACGGCTGTCAGATAGAAATGGGTTCCGGCTGTCTTTCAGAAAATTTTGTTCTGAGGAGGGGGGCAAGCCAAAATGTAAGGGGGTTACACTAGAACATTATTTGCGAATGGACAGACCCTGCACAAAAGTGACACGTAATCACAATTTTATAATTTATCTTAGCTCTGCGGAACGATTAACTATTTCTTGAGGTTCTTCTCTCTCTCGGGAAGTATGATTGAAAAAAAAAAAAAAAAAAACTAGTTGAGTGAGGTTGAGTGGTCAGCATATTAACTTGCATCGCTGTTATTTGTGGCATTCTAGACCAGAGTTTGTTACTTTCTAATTCAAGTTAATTTTCAGTACTCTCAAAATGTTGGGTTCATTCTAGAAAAGCTACTCACACTAGGAATCGAACTAGTAACCACTAGTGCAAAAAACACGCATTTTAACCATAATCATCCAAGCACTGCGTTACAAATATAGTTGAGTAGCTTAGTACCTGTTATCTCTTTAATTAGAGTATTTTTTGATGAATTAGAAACCCCGCTTTGACTGTCAGGTGTTGCTCCATCGAATGTTCACACGGTTAAAATAAATCTGATGAACTCATCATAAAAGTCTTTTGGTGGGATTATTTCAGTCCCGTGCATTCTCTGCTGATCAGGCAATGATCCAGCGCATGCCTGTGTGTATGAGTTGCGGGATAAATGCATGTGAGAGCGTTATTCCAATTGTTCCAAGTTCAGAGAGAACGGAATTAATGTCCGTGTTTTATCATCAACTGCTGAAGCAGTTTACGTAAGCTGTAATTGATCATTTTTTCGCTGTTTTTTGGGATCGAGATAAGAGATAACAAAGAAACCGATGATTCTGGTGAGAATCGAAAAGCAATGAGAATAACATGCTGTTACTAACGGTATACTGTTATCGACTGTGCGGTGTTTCTATAATTTTATTTCTAATTCTGTTTAATTTAATATTTTTTACGAGTATTCTGTTGTTACTGATGGATTTTTAGACTTTCAGTCAAGCAGCTACTGTATCGTCACTATTTATCCTAGGATCATGGTTCATATCTCATTCTCTTCAGAATAGAGCTGGCTTTCAAATGGTACCACTTGCATGCTCATACCATATACCAGAAGCGGGAAAAAATGTCAAAGTGAAAATTTCGGAGGGAAAAAATTTTCTCGAACTTTGGCCCCCCTGGACCCCCCCCCCCCCTGTGTGATCGTAGCCATCTAAAAAAATCTGATAAATAGTACTTGGTATACTGAATGTGTGTGCCAAGTTTCAAGTTTCTATCTTGAATAGTAAGGGCGGGAGAATTTTTATCAAAAATTCCCACAATGCCCCAAAGTACCATAAAACACTATGATCTCAGGGAAAAAAATTCCTGAGACATCCCTAATTACCCTAGGACTATAATCCGCCAATCATTCTCTTCAGAATAGAACTGTCTTTCAGGCGGTACCATTCACATGTCTCCATCATGTATCTAAGGCGGGAAATTCCTGAAAAAAGGGATTTTTGGGGCAAAATTTCCCTTTTTTCAACTTTTGTCCCTCTGGACCCCTCCTGTTTTTACGCAGAAATCGAAAAAAAAACTTCTGGTAAATACTACTCGGTGGACTGAATGTTTGTGCAAAATTTCAATCTTCTACGTGAAAAAATAGGCCCGCCAGAAAATATTTCCCTACCATGCCCCACTTTTACCCTATACAGAAGTATATTTGGATAAAAATTCACTGAGACGGCTCTAATTACCCTAGAATAATAATTCGACCGTCATTCTCTTCAGAATGGAACTGCCTTTCAGACGGTATGACTTACGTGTCCCTATCATGTATGTAAGGCGGGAAAATGACGAAAAATGGAATTTTGGGGGTAAAAAATCCCTTTTTTTTTTACCGCTTTGCCCCTCTGGTTCCCCCCCTGTTTTAGCACTGACATCGGAACAAAAAAATCTGGTAAATACTACTCGGTGGACTGAATGTTTGTGCAAAATTTCAATCTTTTACGTAGAAAAATAAGCCCGCCAAAAATATTGAACATAGGCTTAGAAAATGAGAAGAGAAATTTTTGACTTATGACGTCATCACCTCCTATATCTGGACGCAGGACGGTCTGAAACCATACTGCGATCCACTAATATAACTAGATTTAGTGTTCGGAGGAATCAATTTGGGTCAGCGATAAATTTTAATGGTTGTAGTACAAGAATGATTCAACAAGCAAGGTAAAGAAAGTAAAAATTCCACTCAGTCACTGTACCCTCAACTTTACCCATAAAAATATAATCTTTAAAAAACGAACCTTTAAACTAAATATAACAAATAAAGCCCCTGTACTAAATCTAACTCCCAATTCCTGTACTTACTTTACATGAGTCAGGACCGGATTAACTCCTGATAGGTCGAAGCCTAGGTGCCACATATTTGACTCCCTCTCTCCTGCCATATACAAGGTGTTAATGAACTAGACCGACAAACTGAAACAGGTGATTCGTCACATCAAAATAAGGAAAAATGTTCAAATGGACCTGTGGTCAAAAGTGCATATTTTCAGAGCTAAGACTGTCCAAAACCGTGGGAAAAATTAACTTTCGGGGCGAATATCTTTAAAACTATTAGCTATTGAGCTAAGGCGTCATGCTTTTGTCTTAAACTTGTAATCTGCTCTATCCAAAATGCATTATTTTGAATCGTTCAGTGCTGGCGCAAGAGAGTCTCCCATAGGAAGTGGGGGTCCCGCATATTTCGTTAGAATAGATGGGTCTGATTCATGACAGATGGAACAACGTCCTATCAAGTAACAAAAGATCGTTGACAGATCATCATTATTTTGAACAGAATCAAGATGGCGAAGGATTTTTGGTGTGTTGTACGTGGTTGCATAACTATAGTAGGGACTATAGTAGATAAAAGGAAACTAAATAAAATCATTACATCTGCAGGTTGATGACCCACAATCATGACATATATGCTAAGGAGACAGACATTAATACTATGTAATGATTTTGGAAGAATTGATCCAATGAGGATTTATGAGAAATAAAAGTATCCTCGAAAACAAAATAGAACAATAGATATAATGTTCTTCATCACAAACTCACTTCGTCGCAGATCTAAAGTTGGACCCGTTGCCATAAGGTGCACACTACCATTGAGTTACCATGTACCCCTTTTGTCACTGATTGTTTACAACGTATGGGAGCGGATGACATATAAAAGTAACAAACAGAGGGAAAAGTTGTGTTGATAAGGTAGATATGTCGAGAAGAGTTGGTAAAATTTATCCTCCTAGATTTGTTTGGAAGAAATTAACATTTCATGGTGTTGCCTCCTAGGCTGAAAGGGGTGGATAAATTAAAGAAATCACCTGTTTCAGTTTGTCGGTATAGTTCATTAACACCCTGTATATCTCTCTAGTATATAAAAGAGGGGCACGTTGGCTTAGTGGTAGAGCGTTTACCTTGGTGGGTGGTGTCCCTGGTGCAACACTCGACCAAGCAAGACCTTGAGTTTTCTCGGGGGTACTCTGTATTTCGTACGAGACTTCGAATTCTGTTGAGTTTTGCATCAAAGACTCAGACGGTAGAACTGAAAATGTTGGTCGTGCAATACGCGACGGGATCTGCTAGTTATAGAATAAATTAAGTTACTGTACTATAGAAATTTCCCATGTGGGTCTTTCTGTATTCTGAAGTATGGTTTTCCCTTCTGTACACTAAAATATAGCTGGATTAGATACAGTGGAAAATATCAATAAATTCGGTAAAAGTAGAAATATAGTTGAAATTACATGCCATTACTTTCCGGAACTATAGCTTAGAGCGCCAGAGTGTATTGATCCAATCCTGATCTCTGTAGGAAGAAATGAAAAAAAAAAAAGTTTAATTTTCTTTGGATGAGACTAAGATTCAAATTCAAGTAAACTCCCAATAAATAAATAAATAAATAAGCTACTATACACTTATGTATTTTTATTTTTATTTCGCAAGGGAAAGACAATACAAGTTTCGGTAAGTTCATTTTCTTTTTTTTTTAAGCGAATTAATTTCTGTTAAGAATTTTAACATATTTAAGATTATAAATCTTTTACCGTTCTTTTGAATGACCAGATAAATGGGAAAATGTAGCAGCAGAAGAAAAATTGTATTCCAGAAAGAGAGGAAAAAAGAAAAGAACTATTCAGTGTAAGTCTTGTTATTGCTGTGTGGTTTTAACTTTTATGGTTCACACATACAATAACGAAAAAGTAACTGTTAGATATAAAAGATACAATGTTTCTAAAATATGATCAAATTTTACATTTAAGCCGAGAAAGCCCACGCTAATTTTACCCTTAAAAGGCCGAGGGGGTGCCTCTGAGACTCCCTGCTGCATATACAACCTACCTGAATTCACCGCGACCATTTGTATTTTCCGTCATTAATAGGAAAGGCTAGTCACTACTTTGCTATGAAATCACTTGTCAATGGTAATAAACAATGAACAGTATGAAATAATTAGAAAAGTACATATTTCAATAGGAGCCTCAGAGGCACTCCTTAGACCTTTACGTTAGTATAAAAAATACGCTATTTTTTCTGAGGTAAAGTAAAATGCTTAGGAAACGCAATCAGAGGGTGTATTTCAAAGAGATAGAAGAATTCTAGAGCGCAGGACACGGGACGAAATGGCATTAAAAATTGACCAGGGTGCCTCCGAGGCACCCCTTGGGCCTTTACGTCAATATATATAAAAAAAAACCTATTTTTTCTTAAGTAAAATAAGAAAACGTATGAACAACTCAATCAGGGGGCATATTCCAAAGAGATAGGAGAATTCTAGATCGGAAGACACGCAACGAAACATCTATTAAGAATAATTGCATTAAAAGTGGACCAGGGTGCCTCCGAGGCACCCCCTGGCCCTTCTCGGGTTAACGATTTTGACTAATTTTTGACGTATGATCTTATTCTTTGTCTGGTGATTACAGGTGAACGAATATCCAAAAAGCCTATGACGGTCTTTTACATATTACATAAATGAATATGCCATTCTTTGTCACTCAGCAGATTATGATCTATGCTTATTATAGCAATCTGATAGATTATTATAAGAGAATAATAGAAAGAAATGTATTAGTTTTATTAAACGTCTGCAAGGACATCGGTTTAGAAGTAAATACAGAGAAAACAAAGTACATAAAAATTCGCCGTGAGCATATTACTACAAATTATGGATACGTTAAAATATGAAGTACACTTACAACAAAGTGATTACTTTCAAATACCTAGAATCAACATTAACCAACCAAAACCAGATCCACGAAGAAACTAAATGTCGACTAAAAGCTGGGAATTCGTATTCTTATTCAGTCCAAACTCCTCTGTCTTCGGGAATTCCATCGAAGAATTTGAAGCTTAAAATATATAAAACGATGCTCATGCCTGTGTGCTGTATGCTTGCGAAAAATTACCACTTAAACCCTGCGGGAAGAACGCAGACTGAAAGTAGTTGAAAATAAAATCCTTAAGCGAATATTCAGACCCAAGATGGAGGGGAATGGGAAATGACGGAAACTTCATAACGAGGAACTGCACACTCTATATCGTTTACCTAGTTTATTAGGATCATTAAGTCCAGGAAGCTCAGGTGATCAGGTCATGTGGTCAGAATGGAGGAAACTAGAAATGCTTTCAAAATTTTAACTGGAAACTCTATCGGAAAAAGAACATTAGGAAGACCTAGGCGCAGATGGAAGGACAATACTAAAACGGATCTCACAGAATTAGAAATACCAAGTAGAAATTGGATCCAATTAGCTAAGGACAGAAGTGAATGGAGAACTTTTGTGAATGTGGCATTGAAACTCCGGGTTCCATAGACCATTGAGTTACTTAGTTAATATTCCATTCTTAATCTCTCCGAAAGATCTATAGAAATACCTAAATAATAATTAACGTAGCTGTTCTTTAGGTTAGCAAGTTATCTTAGCAACTCATGAAATTAGTTAATACTATTGCCTTTGAAATACGTGATGCTCCAGTAGGGCAAAGAACTTTCGAGGTTTATTAAGTAATTAAGGAGCTCATTACAATAAGAGCACAAATGAAACAAATAAGACTCATCTGGCTATCCATGGGTTTTGCGGTCGTATCATCAGGGAGCTTTACTTTATAAGTCTATGTTTAGTGAGAGAGGCTTAGTCTTTAAGTAGTTGAACGGCGATCACTGATGCGAAAGATTCTTTGTTTAATTGCAGACCCTACAAATCTGCGATCAGCAACATCGTATCCGTGAGTTCCCTTGGGGTTCTCTCGCTATACTTGTTCCATTAATTTCTTCCCTTTTTACGGTAATCTGCCTTATAAGATTGTTAGTAAGTCCGTCCGTTACTCCACACCATAAATTTTGAACGAAGTTATTTTTTGATTTCTGTTTCTTGCAATAAATAGCTAGAACGGTTATCTCGAGTGAGTTCGTTAACATGTTAATGGGTAACGGTGGCGTTAACATCCGCCTGTTACCTCACACGATAACGCTTGAATTAGAGCGAAATTTTGAATTATGTTTTTTTCATTTAGTTTTGTTTTGCTTTTTATGCAACACGTAATTAGAGAAATTATGTTGGCCGAGTTCGTTACTGGATCCAATCTGCTAACATCTTAACGGGTAACGGTGACTTTAACGGTGGTGATCTATAATCGAATAATTCACACATGTATGTTTCGCACGATCCTCTTCACTGTCTTTAGCAGATTTTACCTACATTTATCACCGTTTGCATTACCGAAACGATAGTTTCTTTACATTTATCACGTTTGTATTACCGAAACGATCGTTTATTTACATTTATTGTCGTTTGCATTTGCGAAACGATAGTTTATTTACATTTATCACCGTTTGCATTACTGAAACAGTTTTTTACATTTATCATCGTTTGTATTACCTAAACAATAGTTTTTTCACATTCATCATCGTTTGCATTACTGAAACAATAGTTTTTTTTTTTTTTACATTTATCATCGTTTGCATTACTAAAACGATATTTTATTTACATTTATCACCGTTTATATTACAGAAAAGATAGTTTATTTACATTTATCGCAGTTTGCCTTACTGAAACGATAGTTTATTTACATTTATTATCTAGGGACCGCGGTGGCTCAGTGGTAGAGCGTTCACCTCTGGTGCTTGGGGTCCCGGGTTCGATCCCAGCCCCCGCCAAGTGAACTTTGTGGTGGACAAACACCGTGTGCGTGGGTTTTCTCGGGGTTTTCCCGTTTCCTCCCACTTTCTTCATTCCACCATTTTCATTCATTACTCATCATCACCGTCTCCTTTAGCCTAACCGGCATAACCGTGGGGCGTAAAACTCAAAGATTTCATTTTTTACATTTATCATCATTTGTATTACCGAAACGATAGTTAATTTACATTTATCACCATTTCCATTACCGAAACGATGAAATTTTTAGTTTAACATGGAGGGAGGTTATGAGCATTAGGCTAACAGATACAAATAACAAAGTCAAGTAAATGACTGTGGAGTGGTGGAATGACAGTACTGGAAGAAAACATGAGACCCCCCCCCCCAAAAAAAAATAGTATCTTCTGTTTTGCATACTTATGTTTCGTCCACAGCTCTGCCAGTAGTTTCATGTCATTATATCTATATCACCTTGATTTAAACAAACCAGTTGCCCATTTGTATAGCATCTAATGTTCCGGAAGGGTCATGTTCAGTATTTTAAGAATTAAGTCTTTAGAGTCTAGTTTCAATGGCTGAATGAAAACCCAAACAGGAGGTTCTTCTTAAAATTTTCTTTAGTGACGTTATGTCAGTTCACTCCTATTGTACTAAGAAATACTACATTCATGTTTTAAAATTAATCTGTTTTGAAGAAATTAAATAAACATTTAAGCTTATTACAACCACCAAGCTTTCTTGATGGAATATTACATTAGTAACATATGTTTTTGTTGTAGCAGAAATTGTTTTAATTGATTGTAAAATGCATGTTGATTTTTATTTTACTACAAGTGCGTTTTTTAAATTAGTTTTCTTCCGTTTACTTTGGTTTTTACGCCAATAGCTATAATTATTTCTATTGCTAATTTGTGTTACAGTTTCGGAATATATCATTGTCTTCATCACATATATATTAGAGTGGTCCTTAATTTTCAATTTCCGAATTTCCAACCCCTAAATTTGTTCCATGTCGGACCAGATTAACCCATTAAAAAAATTAGCTCAATTTAAAAGTATTTAGCCGACCGCTTTATTAATCGTAATTCCATTACGTTACCGCTACACTATGATGCCACCTGGAACTAGGGATGTAAAATACCTGGGTATTTATTTCAGCGGGTAAATACCCTGGGTAAATACCCGGGTATTTACCCAAAACGGGTATTTTAGTGGGTATTTTATGTTTCAGTTAGCAATAAATGGATTTATCGTTGTCAATGAAAAATATAATGATCATTTGTATCACCTGCAACAGGAGCACTAAATAACCACCTAATTAATCATTTTTCTAGTAATTAAAGAATGAATTTGATATTTATTAAGTAATACAGTCGGATTTCCTACCTACTCACCATAATTTTCTTTCTACTTACACTAAATTTCCTTCTATTACCCTTGGCGGAAAATAATTATCCATTCTACCCTGTGAATTCTTACCTTGGTGTGCCCCTGAGGCGTCCCATCAACTACGCAGTAGAATTTGATAGTGAATCAAACCAACATGAAAATTTAAAATTTATGACAGAACGTAACGATGACTAAAGAAAGTGAAGTCAGTTGTCACCAAATCAGTCATACACTATTATTAAGTATTCTGCCTGCCAGCAGCTCCTGATATTATTGACACGGAATTTAAGTTCTTCCTTAGGTTCGCCTCTCATGAAACTTTCTCCATTTTTCTGAATCTGACTCATCTTCTTTTATCTTACAATACATTATCCAGTTTTTTTTTTCAAATCACCGATGAACACGCTCTCATATATATATATATATATATATATATATATATATATATATATATATATATATATGTTGTTAACATTACCTTAAAACTTTTTTGAATAGTAATGATGAAAACAACCTTTTTAATAATTAAAAAAACTGAATTGATATTACAGATACGGCTGGTTACTTTCTTCACCCAAAATAATGTTATTTTCGGTATTATATCAATGAGATGTACTGAGTTGTCGAGTATGCAAAGAATTGGACCAAGAAGTTTCTTAAGTTTTACACCTGGTTTACGGAATTAATAAATTAATCTGTTTAAGAAACTACACTGTAACAACGAAGTTGTTGATATACAGTGTAGTCATATCATAGTAAAGAAACTCGACTTTAGTAACTAATAACCTTGAAAATACTTCGAAACTTTAAACAATTACACATTTACCGATTACGAAAGTTGTAGAATCAATCAAGGTAATTAAATTTAATAAATTGGTCGATTAAATTCTTTACTAAATATGCCGTTGAAAGAACATTATCCATAAAATAAGGAATAACATTTCGTAAAACACTTAAGTAACTAATTCCTGATTTTTAGAAGTGTTCACTAAATGGAGTTTAACAGTAACAATAATGCTTTGTGAAAGAATTTGTTGGAACAGATATATTTAAAATATTAATGTGATAAACAACATTAAGCTGTATAGTAACTCAGTAATATATATACTTTAAATTATTCAATATATAGAACAGCAATTAACCTCTACCATATTTGGAGCACTATAAAACAACCACAAATTTTGCCGTCCTACTCAGAATCAACGGTAAGATCAGAGTCGGAATCATCACATAATTCTTCAATATCAACATCACTATTACTTGCTTCTTCATTTCCTTCTATATCACACATTTCTCTGTATCCTCTTCCAATGTCTCTGGTGTTTTGTTCTGTTCCATGCCAACAGCTGGTGACTTGTTCCTTGAAGATCCTGGTCCTGAGTGTTGCATCCGTGAAACTTCAGGCAATCTCTTATTTAAAAGCTTCCAGTTATAAGAAGGATATGTTAGTTTTCCTGTCTTCTCCAATGATAAACGATTTATTGTTTTACTAAATGTAAAGAGAGTTCTTTCTGTGGCAGCAAATGTAACCGGAGTACAAAGGATTCGAATGACATAATCAGTTAATTCTGTGATGTCTCGAAACCCTCTCCACCAAAGTAGTGAGCTCATTTGTTCCACTCCGTCCCACAAAAACTTCCTTGCCCAATTTCCTTCCCTGTCCATATAGTCAGTCAAATGTGGTCTCAGTAAAACAGAATTCAATCCCATTTGTTTTCCAACTTCACAAACGAAGTTTACTCCATCCAGCAAATCTTCAGCGGTCAATTTGCAGCCGTGAAAAGTGGAATTGAAGAGATCTGCAGCCAGATGAATTGGACCCAAGCCGGATTCACTTCTTTGTTTAAATTTTTCCATCACTGATTGCCCTTCTGTTTTCGAAAGGATTGATGATGGTAAGTGTTCTGTCAGAGTTAGATGAAGGCTCTGGAATTTTGAGTGCAAAGTGTCTTATCTGATACTCATTTTACTCGAAGCAATTAATCAAATCTACTATAGGTTTAAAAATGGCTACAAGGTTTTCAATACAAATCCAGAATACATCTTCAAGAAGTATTTTCTTGATTTCTGAAGTTAATGACGATTCCTCACTCACGCAAGCGTCTGAAGCCCAGTTTTATTGACAAGCACACTTTGGAAGCATTGTAAATGGTTTCCCCATCTTGTTTTTTCAGGCAACTTTAACGAAATTGTAACTCTTCTCCATTGAGTTTTGTGTAAATAGTGCTTGCAGGTGATGGCTATGTTTGATTGTTTTAACATCAATTACACTTCCTAGTAATATCTTTACCGATGGTATCCGATGATATCAGAACAAAGCAGATGAGCAAGACAACCCAAAGATACTATACCATTTAGAATACTTCTGTTTTACTAATTTAAAAGCTGCTCTCATGTTGGACGTGTTATTTTCTATGATTATTAAAAAATTTTCAGGGTTATGTTTTTACAGAACATTCATAATCTCATCAGACAAGTAATGTGCGTCGTGTTTATTTTCTTTCGACAACGCGAAATCAACAAAAACAGGTTCAGGCCTTAAAATGACGAAATAACTGATAGATTCATTTCTTAAGTTACCCCAACCGTCACACTGTAAATATAGATTTCTTGATTCCTCTAACTTCATTTTAACTTCCCTTTACATTTCACTGTGTTCAGCATCCCACTAACTCGTAGCCAGGCGATACCTTGATGGGAGAGAATACGAAGGATGAATTTTCTTTTTAAAAAATTCAATCCATAAAGGGTGATCAACAAGGGACAGGGGACACCCACTAACCAAGATCGCTTTGGCAATGCTTTCCTTCAACGCTTCCTGTAAGACTTCATTAAGGTCCCATACGTCGGCATTTGTTTTAAGAAACATCAATATTAAGATTGTATAAAAAATCCGAAATAGTAACGTTGAACCTGAAAAGCCATAAAAAGTCAAGAAAAGCCTTATATTTGATGGAAATTGATGTATTTTTTTCGTATAATAAATGCGACTATACCTACTATATCGAACAGACTTTCTCCTTTCATTAAAATTACTCCAAAATGTTCTTTTAAGTTGGAAACTAGTAGACATAAGATACTATCTTTTCATGGTAAACTTGAACCTCCATAATGTTCGACTCGGAAAGATTTTGATAATTTTGGTCGTCTTTATTCAATTAGTTGTAGCTTCTGATATGTAATGCTTTAGATACATGATCCAGCTTTCTTTTATCTTTTATTCGTGTGACAGTTGACGAGTTGTCTGTGAATCATTTCTGAGAATTTTAAAATTTCAAAATTGCACATTTCGGGGAAAATTGTTGGATTGAAGGAGTATCAAACCATCTATTCTCAAATGAAAATACACAATAACTTGACATGGTTCTTGAAAATCGGCGGTGTATCGCAGACTTTACATTTAAAACTGGGTCAATCTCCCAAGGATTTAACAAAGAGGGTTTATATACGATTTCTATGTTTGGACAAGCTAAGGCTTGAACTCATACTACGATTTCTTAATTGTTTAAGTCTTGGCGAAACTCATCCAAGTTTAAAAGCCGTTCACACTTTGATGAAGAAAGGGCATAGGTTGATAAGTATAGTAAAATAGCCCGAGGTCAATCTTGAGACGATAAGAGGGTGGTAATGTAGGTACCCCCAGGAGACATTAATTTCTCGTGTTTCAACTCTGACTTGTTTGTGAGCAATGACGTAAACTCGGAAAAGTTAATTATTTCTCAAGATTGGCTTGATCGATGTTGTTCAAACTTAGATGCATGTATAGGAGTACTTCTACACGAGGGCTTCGTCTGAAAATTATAACAGCTCGTCCCCACCATTTCCCCCTTTCAAAACACTCGATTCAATATTTTGATCTCCAATTTACCTATGAAGTTCTTCGAGAAAAATATAAAAAATTAGGTTTTAGATGCCGTTGTAACCTAGAATAACATATAATATCCAAAATTGTATCGCGGGTGGGCCATGGTCAAAATTGCCTACAAACTCGCACCGCACATGAACGGGGTCAATTGGTTATTATTTTGCATATTTATAGTGAATGAATGAAAAAACACGCTCGACAGACCCCAAAATATTAAAAAAGGTCACCGGTATGGTTAACAATTCTTAAAACTTCAATATAATTGAACTTTCGGAAAATACCCATTTTTTGGGTAGGTAAATACAAAATGGGTAAATACCCGGGTAAATACCCATTTTTTATTTACCTACCCACTGGGTATTTACCCGACCCACATCTCTACCTGGAACTAGACGTCAAATATTTCTTACTTTACCCTTGATCTTTGGAACAATCAATCTTCTTCCTGTAAGGTTTTTTTGCACATAAGTGCACAACGAAATTCATTTATTTGAGGACCTAGAGAGAAGTTAATGCTCACTAATAAAGGGAACCACATTCAATCCAGGAAAAAATACAGAAATAAAAACATTATGAATTAATTTCGCCCTGCAAGTTCAAAAGTACGCGAATAATAATAATAATAATAATAATAATAATAATAATAATAATAATAATAATTATTATTATTATTATTATTATTATTATTATTATTATTATTATTATTATTATTATTATTATTATTATTAGCATCAATTACCCGCTTCGCTGTGTTAAATTGAGAAAAAATAGTAATATGTTCCGTTATTCAGTCACTTTTTACTATTACTAAAGCGCTCATTGATATCGATCATTTTCGATGAGTTTTATATATCCCCTCCTCTTCCCATGTTGCGGAGCACGGTATCTTCAGTGTCATTGTTCATCTCAGCCACCCGGAAAACTATGAATTCGACTATGCTATTGGTTATTTTGATCATTTTTATGTCTCCCCCTCCTCCATGTTGCGGGTTGAATTTGGATTTAAACGGCATCAGATGTGTCACTGTTCATTTCAGTGACTCCAAAAATTATAGATTCGATACTAATATCGGTCAATTTTCGTTCTCTTTTCAATGTTGCTATCCTACCCCCTTCCTTTAGTTACAGCATCAAAATGATATGAGGAAAACCATCTCGAACTTCATCTAGGTTGAAAATTTTATCGAGATTGGTACGGTGGTTTAAGACGTATTAAATTTTATTTATGTTTATATATATCCCTTTCCCATTCCCCTTCTCTAACAAGGAGAAGGCACACTTTGGTAAGTGAATTTCGAGGCCATTTTTTGCGAGGTGGTAATTCATATTTAAAGAGTTAATATTACAAACTGGAAAAGCGCAATGGGAAAAAAATAACGGAGAAAAACCGTCTTAAAGTTTTTTACTCGATGCATATATCGTACGACGCGCAAACTTGCCAAGTGACGGCGTGGCGGGTTGGGAACAATCAGCGATTCAAGTGCAAAGGGTCATGGGTTCGATTCTCGTTCGAGTCAAACCTATTTTTTCGTTTTTTTTTTTTTTTTTTTTTTTGCTTCAACCAATAAAGTAGGCATTTGTAACAACTATAAGTAAAATATTAATTCACCATATATTTACAATGAATTAAAACAATAGAAATTTTCATCTCGGGTTCGAACTTCATCTAGGTTGAAAATTTTATCGAGATTGGTACGGTGGTTTAAGACGTATTAAATTTTATTTATGTTTATATATATCCCTTTCCCATTCCCCTTCTCTAACAAGGAGAAGGCACACTTTGGTAAGTGAATTTCGAGGCCATTTTTTGCGAGGTGGTAATTCATATTTAAAGAGTTAATATTACAAACTGGAAAAGCGCAATGGGAAAAAAATAACGGAGAAAAACCGTCTTAAAGTTTTTTACTCGATGCATATATCGTACGACGCGCAAACTTGCCAAGTGACGGCGTGGCGGGTTGGGAACAATCAGCGATTCAAGTGCAAAGGGTCATGGGTTCGATTCTCGTTCGAGTCAAACCTATTTTTTCGTTTTTTTTTTTTTTTTTTTTTTTGCTTCAACCAATAAAGTAGGCATTTGTAACAACTATAAGTAAAATATTAATTCACCATATATTTACAATGAATTAAAACAATAGAAATTTTCAATCACTTGTAAATTCTTTTGATGTTTCATGTTAACTAGGAACAAAATTTAATCTCTTCCGTAAATATTATTGTTACTGCAGTCGTTGTGTAAAAAATGTTCTTGACGCTTCGTGTCTACATCTGTTGACAGTATGAGAATTACGAGGGGAATGAGGAGGAAATCTGCTTTGGTTATAGCAACATCCAGCATTAGCAAAGGGGATTTTCCCCCTCAACACCTTTGTATATCGCTCACTGTCAACAGATGTAGACACGAAGCGTCAAGAACATTTATTACATGACTGTCGTCATGGAAGGCCGGGGGCCCATCCCCCAAGCTCATGTGGGCCGCATGTATTTTTATGAACATGTATTTTCATATGTATTTTTTATTGTTACATGTATTGTTGTATGTATTTTGTATGAATGCGCCCCCCAAATTTACAGAGAAATCGGCACCGTTGACTGTCGTAACCATAATACAACTCGTGACATCAATATATTTACGGAATAGATTAAATTTTCTTGCTAGTTAACATGGAACATTGAAAGATTTTACAAGTGATTTTAAAATTTCTATTGTTTTATTCATTATAAACATATGGTGAATTAATATTTTATTTATAGTTACAAATGGTTACTTTATTAGTTTAAGCAAAAAAAAAAAAAAAAAAAAAAGGATTGACTCGAAGAGGAAGAAAACCCGGGACCCTTTGCATATGAGTCGCACAATTTACTCACTCTGCCACACCGTCACTTGCGCGTCGAACAGTATATGTGGCGAGTAGACCACTTTTGAAGACGGGTTTTCTCCCTTATTTTTCCCATTGCGCTCTCCCAGTTTGTAATATTCACTCTTTAAATGTGCACTACCACCTCGCAAAAAATGGCCACGAAGTTCACCTACCAAAGTCTGCCTCTTCTTGTAAGTTTTAGCGCCAAAGTGAAATAATAAAAACCATATCAGGTACGAACCTAATATATTTTAAAAATTTGATCGAGATAGGTCGCGTGGTTCAAGAGTTATTAAGTTTTATTTATTTTTATATATATCTTTAATAAGTACCGGGTCACTAGGGGTTTGAATCCTCGACCCAGTGGTGGTCATAAGGTAACCAACATCAGCCGACTGACACTATGATCCGTTTGAGCTCTAGCGTGTTCATTCTGTCTGTGAAAATTACAACGTTATATTCGCAAGAGATGAAATCAATGCTGGATGTTCGGAACAGATAAATCTTCGGAAAAGACTAGAAAATGGCAACCTCTTTGGTTATTTGAAAACAAAATTTTATTTATACTAGTTCGACACAAATTTGTTTCCATCCTATAATTCAATATGATTTATTCACGTTAAAATTTGAAATATACAAGGTCTGCTACATCTATAAGGAACATCCAATTTTCCATTTGAACATTTGTAACTTTTCATTATGATACGGTTTGAACTTTTAATATAGGATATTTCTGATAAAAATTTAGCAGTAAAATAGCACTCATTCAATTTTATCTTTCTTTCTTCGGGTTTTTTTTTTTTTTTTTTTTTTTTTTTTTTTTTGTTCACTTTGCATTAGTTGTCTGGAATGGAAGATATGACCTACGCTACCTACAGGGTTTATTAGAATGTAGTTTGCATCAGTACGTCGAATGAACACTACCGAATTTACAACCGAACCACGCGGAAACAAAGCATATATGTTAATTTTTTTACATTATCTTAGATGTGTCTGGGAGATCTACAGTTCTACTGGAAATTGAGTATGCTATCCTTTATGAAAGAGACCTAATGAATGTTTCAAGCATCCTCTATATATTCGAATAGTCCTGAAAAAATATAAAAACAAACGTTATTTTTATATTACTGTTGGATTTCTGGTAACGGAACTTTATAATGTTAGGTTTTTTTCTTACTAAGTTTAAAATTCGACATTTTTATCTGTTCTCCCTTTTCTTTTTCTTCTTCTCTCGCCTTCTCTCTCTCTGCCTCATTTCTGAACCTCTGTGTAATATACATCCATTAGTTTCAATTTTTTATTGTGTGTGTTTCAGTTTCTCCCTAAATCAACTTATGAATCTTGTTTCGTCTCGGTTTTATTATTTCATTTCATCGATACTAATACATGTGTAGTTTGAAATTAGAATTGCGTTCATGTTGTTAGCTAATTTTAGTATGGGAGAGAAGAAAGGAGGAGAGAGAGGGGGTCTCTTCACCAGACACGATTATAGGATAAGAAGGTGTAAATTGGGTGGCCTAGCTGCACGGCGTTAGCTGTTGCAATTTTTTTGATGCGGAGTGTTCAAGCGCCATTTATTCTGCCGGTGATGCTTCCAGTTGTATCGAAGCATAACGCTTGTATTTTGTGTTCTATGCCCCATTTCTTCACTGCTTCGTAAGGAGCTGTTCTTGTGCTTCTTCCGTAGATGATAGTATTTCATGGATGTCTAATAACTATTCTTTGCCCTTAAAAGTTACAAATATCGCTAGTCTGACAACCTTCTCTATGCTACCTACAGCTGAGGTACCCACACCTTAAAACTTTCGACACTAGCGCATTCAGATATCGTTACAGAAAATGACCCACATTTATATTTATATTTCAAAGTGCTAATTATTACATGATCAAAGATAAGTCAAAAATAAAGACAGATCTGTATTTGTGGTGAAAAGCTAACCCAAAACGATATGCCACACAACCCTATTTCTATTTAAAATTTTGGATCTGAATCCAAGATGGATTATTTAAAGATGACCGCCATCATGGTACTACTCAGTTTCAGGTGTGGATCTACATCAATTACCTTTTCCCAAAATATGATCCCTTTCCCTTCAGTAGTTTCAAAGTTACAAGAGTATATTCCAAACTTTTGCCATATACTGTATATTGTATGTGTAATCAGTTGTTTAAGTCGCTTGGGGGTCGGCTAAATACTTTTAAATTGAGCTAATTTTTTTAATGGGTTAATCTGGTCCGACATGGAACAAATTTAGGGGTTGGGAGCAAAGAAATTCGGAAATTGAAAATTAAGGACCACTCTAATATATATGTGATGAAGACAATGATATATTCCGAAACTGTAACACAAATTAGCGTATATATCGTAATTTAGTATTTAAATCTTTAATAAGAATTATAATTACAAACATAACTCAAGTTAATGAGAAACATAACCAGACTATCATGATCTTTGAAATTATTACAAATGAAAGCTAGTAGATAATAGACTAAACAAAATGCACTCTTATGAAACAAATTCAGAAATAACGATGTATTAAATAAAATATTCATAAAAATAAAGACATGATTTGAAATTGTAGAAATCACAGATACACACATTAATGTTTTGCTTCCAAGGACAGTATTCTTTATTAGTGCAATGTTCAAATGCGGTTAATAGGCTGAACAAAATTAACTAACTACCAATGGCTGCTACTAGACTAAATAAATTTGAAAAACACTCTGTGAATCATACACAGAAAAAAAATTGCAGCTTATGATGAAGGATCAGATATCTAAAATAGCCTTACTGATTATAGAATAATGAAGTAAGCTACTAATGGCCTAAAATAATAAATATAGCAAACTATTCTAATTAATAAAGCTAATAACACTTATTACCAAGACATGATCTATTCACCAAACCAATTTCATTAACTTATTACTTACTTTTCAATAAAAAACAACTATTTAAAAAAAATTCATAATTTATTACACACCATGGGGCAACGCCAAACACTTCGGGGTAATGGCAAACATTCTTTACGACATTTCCCCATAAGACACCATTTTATTGTTAAAGTTGAAACTAATTAATGACTGCACACAGGCTAGTAAGATTACAAAGAACTAATGCTCAAACATATGGGAATATATAGCCTTATCTGTAGCAATATAGATCATTCCAATAGAGCCAATTTACCTTGTACAGATTGTTGAATTGCGTTACAAGTAAATCGACAAAAACAACAAAACGTCTTCTTCCTGGCAATACACTCAACTGACTCTCACCAAATTTATGCTACACTTTTCCAGCTCTCCCCGCTAACACAGTAAAATCGTCTGTTTTTTAACAAGCTTCCTTGGGCGTAAACTTGAGTGTTCTGCATTACCTCAGTGTTCGCGAATACCCCGGTTTCCCCTATAAAGGTAATGACTATTATATGATCAGAGATAAGTCGAAAATAAAGACAGATGTGTATTTGTGATTTTTTTAAAAAAAAAAGCTACCCCAAAACGATATGTCACACGACCCCATTTCTATTTAAAATTTTGGGTCTGAATCCAAAAGTGACAGACTTCAAGACTGCCGCCACTATGGTACTACTCAGTTTCAGGTGTGGATCTATCTCCACTAGCTTTATCCAAAATATGATCCCTTTCTCTTCAATCGTTTCAAAGTTACAAGGGTCTATTCGAAACTTTCACCATATACGATATATTATAAAAGCATTTAAAAGTTTAGGTCGCTTGGGGGTTGGTTAAATATTCTTCAATTGAGCCTATTTTTCATGAATTACCATATTTATCCATGTATGCCGCGCACCTTTTCTGCACAAAAACGAAGTCAAAAAACAGGGTGCGCGGCATACACGAGGAAATGCAGAATTGACTGAGCCACCAAGCATTTAAAATCACGGGGAGCTTTTATTAACCTAATACTGGAATATTGTGAGTAATTTTACAAGAGTAGAAAAGTTTTAATATAAAATGACAAGTTACAGCTCATCTTTCCTCTTTGCATCAACCGGCCTTTCAAGAACCACTTGCGGCGACTGTACACTGAATGGATGGCAACTGCAGTACACGAAACTACGCCAACTGGCCGAATTAAGAAACCTGCACTTCGCCTTTTGTGCGAATGGATTATTGAAGCATGGAATTCAATTCCACAGGATCTTGTCGTCCGCAGCTTTAAAAAATGCTGCATTTCCAATACCAGCGTTGAGAGCGAAGACTTTATTTAGTCCGATGGTGATACGTGCTCCAGCTCCTCGGCGACGAAGAAGGCTAGGCACGGGAGTGATTTCTGTTAATAATCACAGTATTGTTGTGTGTTGTGCTCTGTGTATAACAATTTTAATGATTAAAAGTAGGATGAAAAATACATTGTACCGTTTTTTTTTTTTTTTTTTCAGAAAATTGATGTGCGCTGCTTACACGAGTTTTGTTTTCAATTTTCACGTTCCAGAAATTGGGGGTGCGCGGCATACACGCGTAAATACGGTAATTTGGTCCGACATGGAACCAATTTAGGGGTTGGGAGCAAAGACATTTGATTTTCTTTCGATGTAATTAGGGACCATAATATAATTAATCGAGAGAGTGTGTGTGTGTTAATGAACTAGACCGACAAACTGAAATAGGTGATTCCTTACATCAAAATAAGGAGGAAAAGTTCATATTGATCTGTGGTCACAAGTGCACAACTCAGAGCTAAGGCTGTCCAAAATTGTGGAAAAATTAACTTTGGGGACGATTATCTCGAAAACTATTAGCTATTGAGCTAAAGTGGCTTGTTATTGTCTTAAGACTAGTAATCTGCTCTATCCGAAAATGCCTGATTCCGAATCGTTCAGTGGCTGCGCACGGACGTCCCCCCATAGGAAGTGAGGAGTCCCAGATATTCTGTTAAGAAAGATGACTCCGATTCATGACAGATGGAACAACGTCCTACCAAGTAACAAAAAGTTGTTGACAGACCATTCATATTTTGAACAGAAGCAAAATGGCAACAAAAGTTTTTTGTTGTGTTGTGCGTGGTTGCATAACTACAACAGAGACTGAATAAAGTGGGGAAAAATGAAATTAAATAAAATCATTACATCTGCGGGTTCACGACCCACAATCATGACCTGTGTGCTAAAGGAGACAGACATTAATAATACTTAATGATTTTGGAAGAATTGGTGCAATGAGGATTTAGGAGAAAATAGGGGTATCCACCGCAAAAAGTAAAAAAAAAAAAAAAAAAAAAAAACGAAAAAGGAACAATTGATAAATGGTCCTCATCACAACTCACTTGGTCATGAATCTAAAGTAGAACCCCTTACCAGATAGGTGCACACTACCACTGTTTACCATGAATCCCTTTTCACCCTTCCACGTAGCGAACAACAGATTGTTGACAACGAATGGGAGGTGATGACACATATAAGCAACAGTACTGGTTAGGTAACAAAAAGCAAAAAATCGTGTTAAAGCGGCAGATACCTCGAGAAGAGTTGGTAACTCATTCTCCCAGATTTGTTTTAAACAAATTAATATTCTACAGCGTTGTCTCTTAGGTTAAAGCAGGCCCAGACTGGCGATGTCGGCTATCTGGCAATTGCCAGGGGTCCCCGACCCCGGGGGCCCCCAGTGCTGAAAAGTGAAAAAAAAAGTTTAACACCGAATGCTGAACATAGAAATAAAGTGGCATTAAAAAACATCAATTTAAAGTTCTTGAAACCATTTCCTTGATTTTAGATACTTAAAATTTTCTAGTGGAGGAGGTGATATAGACACCCTCATTAACGTAAATCAAGTGAAAGAAAGGGGACATGAAGTAGAAACCGTAAATTAGTTCTATAAACGTTGGTAAATATTATTATGTTTATTGGAATAACATGCAGCGGTAATAAAATTGAAGGGACTTTTTTCCCTTGATTCTGCCAATAAAAATGGAAACATCCTACAGTTAGTCTTATTAGTAGAGCAACCCAAAAGCATAAAAAGCATAATAGCAATTTACACATATGGTTGGTACCTTAAACATGGTTGTGGTTGTCTAAGGGTGCAGAAGAAACTAATTTTAAAAGCATAATAAAGCATAATTTTAGAAAATAAAGCATAAAGCATAATTTAAAATATATAGCACAATTCTTAAAAAATTCTGTTTAACTTCAAGTTTAACATACTGTATTAATATTTTTTAAAACCAATATTTACAAAGCAAAATCATTGAGAACATAACAATGCAACAATGGAAAACTTATTTATACTCCTGTAAACTTCTTTTCGGTGTAATTCTTTGATGTGGAGAAAAAAAGTAAAAGAAGAAAACTTTCCGCCAACAATGAATAGTATACAAGAACTGCACACTGTATTGTTATGTGTACCTCTTGAACTTGAGCACTTTCTGTACTTTTTGGTGGCATCTTTTACTTTCCCTTTCTGTATATACGCACCTCTAAGGTGCACACAAGTGATAAGGAAAACTGACTCGAGCAGATATCTCTTTACAGTGCATTAACACTGCAGTGGTCGCGCGTTCTACTATTGTAGAACAGGTGTTTTATTTTTAGAACCGTGAGCAATTGGCAACACACTCGGCCATGAGCGGCTATGTACCTTTCTCAGCCAACCTTCTGTACATTCTAGTCCTGTTTCAGCGCTTGTTCTTGCACCTGCTCCGATTTGTTACATGATTTTCATTAGTGTTCTACTATTGTAGATCGCGCGACTATTGGCGTACTAGTTTGTTTCCTATTAGTGATTTATTTCGTTTTACATTTTCACGTTAATTTTGCGGAATACGTCCATGTATATATTTGAAATGTCAGAGTATGAAAGAGTACAGGTGCGTCTTTGGTTAGAAGAGGCAGAAAGTGACGGTGAAAGTGTATTCGGGATTGAAGACATGGATAAGCTCGAGGAAGATTTTGTTGAAGAAACAGTTGAGTGCAGTGATACCGAAGGTGTACGAGACAATATACCGGAAGAAGAAGAAAATATTCCAGTACAAGCCAGTCTTGAAGTCATGGGTCCTGACACACCACCTTCTCTCGAGACACGTGCGTTTTCTATCTTAGAGATAAAAATGTAGAACATCCTCGCTGGTACGTAGATTCCATAATGCCAAGAAACTCACGAACTCCCAATTTGAATACCAACTTTTCTTAGGCTTGTTCCTCATAATTTTTATGCCTAATTCGTGGTGAACTGATGATGAACATAGCTGGTTTAATGCTCTTAACATATTTAGTGAAATAAGAACGATGAGAATGTCAGACGTTATAATTTCCTACACGATCTAGCTTTTGAGTTGCCAAAACCAGCAATAAACGAACGTTTAGCCATGGAATCCTTGCCAAAAGAGCATCGATGCAAAGGAAGACTTTCTGCTGGGCTTCAGCGAAGCCGTTTCATTACCACAAGACAGAGCTTCCGTGGTAGGAAAATGTTACCATTGGGGCTGTTATCCCAACAAGTCAACAAGAAAAAACTTATAGAAAACTATGGGTGTGTCCAGACCAAGAGGAAAGCGTGTGTGACTATTGCTTGGAGTAGACAATCATTCAGAAAAAGTACATCAATATACCTATATGATCTATCATAGAAGAAGGTTTATGCTGTTATTTCAACACTTTCACCTAAATACTTATTCCGTCTTCTGTTCAACATTGGTATATTTTAAATAAGATGTACCAAATTTTTAGTTTTGTCAATATTGTTGTTTTAATGAAACAAAATAATTTAAAACTATTATGAAACCTATGTAATACTATAACTAACATAACCAAGACCCAATATTGCTAAAAGTCATAGCAGTACAGAAAAATACTGATGTTCTACAATAGTAGAACGCGCGACCACTCACGTAAGTGTGGAGGGCGCGACCAACGCAGTGTTAAGTAGAAAGTTCATTAAATATGAAATAAATTGGTTGCATAAAATATTAATAAATAGATAGATCAAGGTATTTTGAATATTTAATATGCAGTAAATATTATACATTATACACGATTAATGTAAAACAATGATCGAAATTAACAATAAAGCATAATTTGAAAAAAAATAAAGCATAATTAAACAAAAAATAAGCATAATGTGGGTTGCTCTACTTATTAGTGTCAGGATATGATACCATTTTAAAAGCCCATGTTGACAAATGCACTGCGGAAAGTAAAACGAAAATGCTGTCTTCTTTGAATAAACACGAAATACGCCAGGAAAGCGTCGAGTGGGAAGAGTGTCTCTTCTAACTTTTTGGTCCAAAAAAAAATTCATTAATAAAATGGTGAAAATTGTAGCGTCACAGGGAAGAAACCTTATTTTGAGAGATCTTAATGAGAATGTTTGGTTTAGTTTTATGGTAGACAGTACTCAAGACATTTCAGTAATACAGCAGTTAGCTATTTGTGTTAGATACATTTTTCAAGGGAAAATCTATGAAAAACTCCTGGAATTGTGTGCCGTACAGGATTCGAGTGGAGAAGACATTTACAATGAAGTCGTAAGTAAACTAGAAAAACACGGAGTTTCCACATCAAATCTTATTCCTTGCTCTTTCGACGGTGCAGGAAATATGAAAGGATGCTACAAGGGTCTTCAGACCCATCTGAAAGCTAACAATCCTAATATAATTTACACTCATTGTACGGGCCATGTTTTAAATTTAGTAATGGCTGACTCAACTATCAATTGTCCTGAAGCAGAAAATTTGTTTGGCCTTGTAGGGAAATTTGTAACTTTCTTGAACCATTCATACAAGAAGATATCTGTATGGGAAAAAGATACAAAGAAGCGTCAAGCAGGGTCAGAAAAATTGTACAGATTACAGAAAATAGGTGCTACACGATGGTGGGGCAAACATAAGACTTTCAAGCCATTGTTGATTTTGATGTACAACAAGACGAATTTCAGTCAAGTAAGTTGCAAACTTCTTTTCAGTTTTATTAGAACTGATAAATGGAAATTTTGATTGCAAAATTAAATTTACAGCCCGAAATTTGAATTGATAATGGAGCAAATTTGAAAATTTGTAGCATTTGTTTTGTTGGAATTTTTTTTTTCTGCGACGTCACCTGTGTCAGTGTTTCTGCGAAGCAAAACACTAGATTACTCAAAAGCATGGCATTTGGTAAATACGTGTTGAGTCATGTAAGAAAAAAAAAAAAAAAAGATAACTTCGAAAACATTGAAACTTTGAAATTGGGAAAGTACATTATGTTAATTCAAAGATTTTTTGAAAACAAGGACGTCAAAACGGAAACAGAAACTTCTCTTCGAGAAAAAAGAATCGCGCAAAAGAAAAAAAACTGAGTGGTGAACTCCCTGAAGATGATAGTAGGCGGATTTCTCCGATTCTAAAATTGAAAACAATATATTTCAATATTTTAGATTCGGCTATAAATATCATTTCTGATAGATGTCCTAAACAAGGATATTTTGATTGACTACTCTTGGTTTGACCCCAAAAAATATGATTAGGTTCTAACCAACGAAGAAATCCCTGAAAATGTGTGTCAAAAACCCTGCACACTCACGAAATGCAGTAAATCGAAACTTATACAGAAAGTGAAGCAGTTTGTCATATATTACTCTAAATTTCTACAAACTAAAAACCCCATCAAAGGCAACGGAAGATGATGAAAACAGTGAAGAAGATAATAATGCTGAACAATGTGATGAAATTCTATATGAATACCACAGCCAAGAGAAGAAGTGCTCAAAGTGTTTATCGTGTGCTTTCAAAATTGTGTATGAGCTTTCTTCCCAGTCAGGACTCTTTCCAAATTTGTATTCAACATTAAAATATATAATGACTTAGCCCAGTATGCAAGTAATTTGGCTGTAATAGTTATATAGCCTGTGCTGTGTAACTATAATCCATTAATAGGCTGAATAGAATATCATATTTATATTTTGCGTACCGGTATGTATGATTTCTTTGGTGTGTAAGGAAACTTCATTTAAATATAACATTTTAAACTTTGGTTGCGAGTCTGGTTTTAGTGGTAATACGGAAACAGAGCATTAGAGGTCTACAGAAAGTTACTTGCTCATTTACATTTTCCTAACAGTGATTTACAATTTAAATGTAAAATGAAGTTACAAACAGTTTTGGGGGCCCAAGCCGCTATCAGCGCCAGGGGCCCTCGACGTAACCAGTCCGGGCCTGGGTTAAAGGAGGCGGATAATTAAAGAAATATGAAAAAAGTTGAGCGAATGAGAATATACTAGATATATGCTAAAGATAGATTGTACGTGAGTATGAACTAAAATGGTAATCTTTATTCTGTCGTACAAATAGATGTGAGAACAAACAAAGCTGCTGAAATTCATCCCGTCAAATGGAGATGAAAAATATTAACAATTTCCTTTCGTGCAGGGGGAACAATACAGGGAAACCCTAATGAATAGAAGGGAACAGAGGTCCATGAATTAATAATTAGGCCAATGTAGATTTCTTAGAAGGCTGCTATATTAGGTAATTGAGTGGACCTTAGACACTTTGGGTTCTCATGAAATCATTAGGAGGACAGAAGAGAAAACCCAAATGTTCTGCTTTGACAGAAATTACACAACTAATTAAGATTCATCCTAATTCGAGCACCCTGCACGTATTTAAGCAGTTCTTGTAGCTTCATTAGTAGTAAAGAATTCATATATTTCCACATACGAATGTTACTTTGAAAATAAAATTTATTGCGCAAACTAAGTTGGACTGAGGAAGAAAATTAGTGTTGTCCAAATACATTTCTAAGAAAAGCTCTTAATTTACTAGACAATTAGAAAGTTCTTCCTAAATCAATGTTAATATAAGTTATGGCTTACATAATTTAAAACATTAGAAAGAGATAGGTCCTTGCCTAATCCAGCTAATTTACAAGTGAAAGTTCGTAAATTGATATTTCTCCATCTCATGTTTTTGTATAGCTATAATCTATAAAATAATGAAAATGTGGTAAAAATGAAATCTAATTTACTCAGAATATTTATACAGGGTGGCTCAAAAGTTATCTCCTCATTCTTCTTCTTATGTGTTTACGCATACACATAAATTCAAGTTTAATTGCAAAAGTCATGTAACACTGTCTACACACTTCAAACCGATTACTTTCAATAGCCTTTCTGCATGTCTTCTCGACATTATGGGGGCTTGTGTGTGTGTGTTTCGAACAAACACTTCTTGGGCGTCCAGATCTTGGTGTGGCTCCAATATCTCCCGTTGTTCCAAATTTCTTGTTCAGTTACCATCATACAATTTCGTCTCGAACAGTGTATGCTTCCTCGTGGCCAAATGGTTAACGCAACGGGGTATCTCTGAGCGTCGCCTTAAGTTTGATTGATGTCAAGACTAACTTGCATTAGATACAAACCCGGGTAATAGTCCAGATTCCACTTTAAACAGCAAATTCCGTCTCATATGAGCTGACTGAAACCAGTCCTAACTACATTTTCGTGCAGAGGGAAATTCGCCCTTATGGAAACAGTGGCAGCTTGACACTAATTGCTGCGAAAGACAAATATTATATTTGTAAAATGGTTTGGTTTTGTTATTTCATATCCACGTAAAACATAAAACTAAATAATAATAACTCAGTGATAGTATTATTATAACCGATAATCTGCCTGAAACTAGAGTGCACTAATTACGTTTTTTCCGATTTCTGAGTTCAAGTATGAAATCTTTTGCGTTTCGCATATTTCAGGCCAAACTTTACGCCACAACAAACTAATTGACGCAAGAATCACGAAAAGTCCACTTCCCAAGGACAACACTTTGTGTCAAGTAGTCACTTTTTCCGTAAGCACCTATTTCCCATAGCACGAAAAAAGTTCGGTCTGGCTTCAGACAGCTCATTTAGACTCCGTAATATAACTAGTAACTTCATAACCTTTAAAATAACTTCATTTTCCTAACTCTAATTAACTTCAATCTTTCTCTTTTCTTTACTTTCATTCCTATTACTTTCACATTGGTTACGGACCCACTTTTAGCCATTTTTCATTCTTCTCTACACTCACATTTCAAATTATATATATATTTTTCAACGATTTTTCGTATTTCTGCTTCATGGATACCAGTCATAGCAGTGCGAAATTCGGAATAAATAAGCGTTAAGAATTGCAATGTTTTAATATACAGTAAAACCTACCTTTAACGGATCTCTAATTACCCGGAAATTTATTTAAAGGAAATATTTTACGGTCCTATGAATTTAGGGCGTAAAAAGCGTGTTAAACTCCATTCATTAAATGGAAACCGTGTTACGCGGGCAAAGGAAATCAAAATAAACCTTTCAACGGAAAATTTCAAGTTTCAAAATGCTGCATTTAGAAAATTTATAGACATCCTATGAGAGATCAGTTTGTATAGTACAATACACTGCGTTTTCAGCGAAACAGCCAGTGGTGTGAAAACGGAAATAGACGCAATGGATATAGATACTGAAAATTTAAAATAAGAGGAAATGAAGGGAAAGGGGAATATGGCATTGAGCTGAAAGAACAGTGTAGGCTAAAGACTTAGAAAGATGCTGTGAAAACTATTAAAGAATTGCAACAATTTGCCTTACATAGAAACGGCTCTGGAATGCTTAGCGTAGTTTCTCAAGCTAAAGTGTTGTGAGTTTTCCGGATATTAATTCGTTGTAGAAATAAGTTCTGCTGCAAATTGAATAAGGTACGTACATTATTTTATTTTATCTAGTACCTATTTTATTATATCCATGTACATGTTTTATTTTCCCCTTTATTAAAACATAAGTCTACCGCCGTTAATCGGAATCCTATCTTTAATGGAAATTTTTGCGAGTCCCGTTTGATTCCGCCGAATACAGGCTTTACTGCGTAAATATGAACGAAAAAGAATGTAAATAAGGTAAAAATTCGACTAGTAAAATTACCAATTACGAATGTAGATGTACGTTAATATGTTAAGTACGCAAAACACACAGATAACTCCAGTTTATTCCAGTAATTATTGAATGGAAAATTTTATTTTTATATCTTTACGTATATGGTATCTAACACGAGGCACTTTCCTACTTTTTTTATATATATACTTAGAGAATAGTTGAATATTAGCTGGTGAATTCTATGACAAACAAGAACAGTAAATCATTAATATTAAATTCTAAACAAACAAAAAGAATCGAACAACACAGGTTGATGTGTGTGAAAGGGTCACTGAGACCAATAGAAAGTGTTGATATGTCGAAGAATTTAGTGAAGATAAACGACCAATATTGATGTACCAAAGATAAACATTACGGAGGGAGGAGAGAATTAATTTGTGATAGAATTAATGTGTATAAAGAAAAATATTTGACTAAGCAGTAACAAGGGAATATGGCTTCTTTTGGTGATATTTAAGCATTCAGTGTTCTCTGTTAACAACAAAGCCAATTAAACATTAGTAGTTAAATTCTGTAGAGAACAAAATCAGTTAAACATTAATACTTAAACAACATAGCGAACAAAGATCGTCAAGCATTAAGCTGGGTTATCACTTTACAAGAATCTTGTAGCTGTCATAAACAAAATCTTGCAACCCTACAATATTTCTCCACGTAAACAAAGTCTTGAAAGAGACATACATTTTTTTTTTCAGCTTGCAAGTAGTCAAACCATGTGCAACTTTCTAGGTCGTTTTGCTTGCTACCTGCTATCGCCCTCCCGCTGACATAAAGAAAAAAAAAACAGTTTCACCGCTTCCGAAACAACGGATTCTTTTGAACGAGAAGAGGAAACGCAGCAAAATAATGAGGAGGTTCCTATTTGTCTACTAGATTGCAGTATTGCATGGGTGGAAATGGCAAGATAAAAAGATTGGGTTACAAGATTTTTTAATGACAGCTACAAGGTTCTTGTAGTGATAACACAGCTTTAATGACTAAATTCCGTAGAGAATGGTCGTGGAGAATTAATAGTTCACTTCCGTAGCAGGCACAAGCAGTCAATCAGTCAAGCAGTAATAGTTGAGTTCCGTAGCAAACAAAGTCACTGAAAGATATGATCTGTAGCAAACAAAGGGGCTAGATAAGCATTAATAGTTAAACACAGTAGCGAAAAAAGGCAGTGAAGATTTATGGTTAAATTCCGCAGTGGTGCCCACCCCCCCTTATATCCATGACGCACCCTCCCCCCCAATTGTCTACCCGTAGGTGTTCTTCCATGAAAAAAATCTTTTCGATTAATTTTTCCACTCCTTCAAACATATTTATACAGATTTTTTAACCCCCCCTAAATATTTCAATGACGCACTTTGCGTCATAGCCCCCCCTTGTGGGCACCCCTGAATTCCGCAGGAAATAAAGGAAGTCAAACATTAACAATAAAATTACGCAGTGAACCAAGCTAATTAAGTATTAATAGTTAAATTAATAGAAGCAACTAATAGAAACAATTAACATTAATACTTAAATTTTGTAATGAACAAAGTCAGTCAAGCGTTAACTGTTAAATTTTGTAACGAACAAAGTCAGTCAAGCATTAGTAGTTAAATTTCGTAGTGAAAAAGCCAATTAAGCATTAATCATTAGTAGTTATATTTCATAGTTAACAAAGCCATACAAGCGTTAGCAATTAAATTTTATAGTTAGCAAAGCTAGTCGAGCATTAACAGTTAAATTTCATAGCAAAGAAACAAAGTCCGTTAGGCATTAATTGTTCAGTTACATAGAAAACAACGCAAGTTAAGCATTAACTGTTAAATTTCATAGCTAACAACACAGCAAAGAAAGACCATCAAGCATTAGTAGTTATACCATCAGAAGTGAACAAAGGCCAACGAGCATATTTCATGGCAAACAAAAGCCAGTTTAGCAATAAGAATTAAATGACATAGTGGAGAAAGGTTGCCAAAAATTAATAGTTAGATTCTGGAGCGATTTTAATGCCAGTTAAACATTGATACTTATAATAAGTAGTAAACAAAGGACAGTTAAGTATTAAGAATTATAATATGTAGTAAACAAGAACTAGGGAAGAATTAAGAGTTACATTCAGAAGCTGGTTAAGCATTAACATTTGAAGATCACAGGAGAAAAAGGAGGTAAGTCAAGAAATGGTCGAAAATAGGCCAGAATTATGTAGGCTGAAAGATGTAGTTTGCATGGACTAAATACTAACATTAAACAGTTAAGAAAGAGTGAAATGTACAAAAGAAGGGCATTTTAGTATTTTCGTGTGGAAAGGAAGAAAAAAGAAAAAAGTACCACATCTGGCAATCAATTTTAATTCTTCGTGCAAAATGCAAGATTTAATGTATATGCAACCCAAATGACATAACTATACTGCAGGTAGGCATAATGTGAAGGATAATTTTTACTTGAAGACAAGAGATGCAAGGGGTTTTTTGAAAAAAAAAAACTCCGTTCTTTCTGCTTCGCTTTTTTGCTTGGGAAATTTTGGTGTTTTTTTTTTTTTTTGAAAATTTTGCTTTAAACTGATAAAACAGACTTTGTTTCGCTTCTCTACAACAAAAAACTCATTTAATTAGTGGTTGATTCAGATAATAATATGAAACCTCGAAAATAAACCATGAATTTCAAAAAGATTTTTTTTACAATTCTTAACATATTTACATTATGAATTCCAAAGGATTAACCAATATATGTAATAAATTTTAACCTCTTGTATAATAAGTACTTTAAAAAATGATACACAAATAATTAGCAATATTGTATATAGTATTTTTACTTCAAAATATCACACACCCTCTTCTTGAAGCAAAATAAAGAAAAATATGAGAGAAATTTTCACATCAAGAGCTTCGTTTCGGGTGGTTCTGTACATGCTTGAAATTTTTCAGTTAAGTTTTAACTTTCATATACATTGTATGAATATTTCGAACAAATTTTTCACTGATTGATCACATACATAATAATTTGTTACCACCTATCAGGTGCTTCGGATCTGCAAAATCGGTAAAGCTCCAAATTCTGTAATGCACTGACTGTTCCTTAAGCTTGTTCAGAATCGGGAAAGTATCGAATTTTATGTTCATGGATCATATACGTAATAGATGGTTCATCTCAGCGTATGGTTTCCTAGGCTGTAGAGTATACAACCACCATCACGGTTTACTCAGTCCTGAAGGTAGAGTATACAACCACCATCACGGTTTACTCAGTCCTGTAGGATCAATGTTTTCTTTCTTCTTGCATGCAGTATGTTATAAGCAAATACATTACATACACAATTAATTATAAAGTCAGTGATATATGGTGTTCATTGGGCAAAACACTCAAAAAAAAAAAAAAGATTCGTATTTCAAGGTACATTCGCGAAGTATCCCCTTCGGGATTCGTGTAAAATTGATTCTAATGCAAAGTTCTCCGTGGCCCAATGTGTATTGTACTAATTTTAGCGGCCCATACCGATAATTTGCATATTTATGGGACTTCATACAGTATATTCGAAATTCAATCATACACTTCTATACAGGTAACCAAGAAAATTCTGTCGCTTTTTCACAAATCACCTTTGAACATCGGTATGTCACCTAAGACGTACCTGAAAAATCACAAATAGTCCCCATCAGCATCAACTACCTTCTGCCAACGTTCTAAAAGGCCATAGATTCCTCGCGGTCGAACTTCGTGAGCCGTGAAGCGAAGAAGGTATCAAGCGCAGTTTGCACCTCTACTAGGGATTTGAACTGGCGTCCTCTTAGGTAATTGTCCAAGGAATGGAACACGTTATAATCGGACGGTGCAATGTCCGGAGAATATGGTGGATACAATAGTGTTTCCCATGCAAGGCGTAGAATAATGTCCCGGGTCATCCTAGCACGTGGGGCTTAGCATTGTCCTGTAACATGATTTTTAAGGGTCAGTGAGGATAAGGATGAAAATATATTTTGAAGACAAGGTCGAGAATGCATTTTGAGGATAAGTTTGAGAGAGGGTGATGATGAGAGAGAGAATACATTTTGAAAGTGTGAACGAAAAACATATTTGGAGAGCAAGAGCTAGAACATAGTTTGAGAGGACTATATTTTGAAGGCGACTGAGGATTAAGACGAAGACACATTTTAAGGGCGGGGTCAATAATACATTTTGAACAGGAGGGCGAGTAATATTATAGGTGCGTGGCAGTAGATTTTGACCGGGAAGACGGGTAACACTACGGACGCACGACAATACATTTTGAGGGGGAGGACGAGTAATACTATGAGCGCGTGACAGTACATTTTGAGGGGGAGGCGAATAATACTATGGACGCGAGACAATACATTTGAGGGGGAGGTCGAGTAATACTATAGGCTCGTGACAATACATTTTGCGGTTGAGGGCAAATATACTGTGAGCGCGTGACAATACATTTTGAGGGGGAGGGCAAGTATACTATGGGCGCGTGACTACATTTGAGGGGGAGGCAAATAATACTATGGGCGCGTGACAGTACATTTGAGGGGGAGGCAAATAATACTATGGGCACGTGACAATACATTTTAAGGGAGAGGGCGAGTAACACTATGGGCGCATGATAATACATTTTGAGGGAGGGGGCAACAATACGTTTTGTAGGTGAAGCTGAGGTCGAGTGAAGGCGATAATTCATTTTGAGACGGGGAGGAGAGAGAGAATACATTTTGAGTGTGAAGGTGAGAATACATTTTGAGGACCAGGGTGAGTTAGGAAAAATGCCCGTTTCTGGATGTCTGTACTGGTAATGAGTGAATAGTGCATCCTATTCCATTTCTTTAATCATTAACTTCTCGATTACAAGAACAGCGCACCGAGGAAAAACTGTAAGAAACACAAATGACGTATAAATATTATTATCATTAACTTACAAATAAAAATCAAAGCAATATCTTTATGTTTACATAATTATTATCCTCCTACGTCCCTACCCCTAGAGCCTTTAAAGAAATATCTCTATAACCGACCTACTTTTGGCAAGAAGTCCTCTATGACATTTTTCGCTAAAAGATTACATCAGAAAGAATAAAGCCAAGAGGGGGAAAAAATCCTATCTGAGAGGAGTTACAAAAGACAATTTAGTAAATTGGGCGTTTAACTAACTATCAGAACATACACACTCACACACATTGTTGTATCATATTATTATCCCTGATGGTCTGACCCTATCTCTCTCTCTATCTCTCTCTATCTCTCTCTCTCTCTCTCTCTCTCTCTCTCTCTCTCTCTCTCTCTTTCTTTCCTTAGTCAGAAAGGAAAATTACATCAGGGATAACATGAAAAATTTCCGACCAATGGTATCTGTTTCTCTATGATGTGCGCCGTGTTTGTTTTCGATCATTTGTACTCCCCCCCCCTCTCTCTCTCTCTCTCGCTCTCTCTAATTTCAGGATAACACTTGTTGTCTTAACCTCACCTCCGCCCCTCAACGTCTCTTTAAAAAAAATCTTACAATTTCCAGGAAGCGGTAAACAGCTCTTTAACAAGAGTGTAGTGACTGTTGTTCTTTTAAGAAACTTTCAGTTTCAAACTTCTTACATCATCACTACGTCAGAGATAGTTATACACATATGTATATGGAAGAAGCAGAGGGCAAAATGAATTACATAGAAGGATAAGCTAGTGTATCACGTGATTAATTGTGTACGTCATCTTTTTCACACACACACACACATTCACATACACAACCATGATTATTGTGAGGATTACAAAATAAGATCACACCAACACTAAGATGAATTGCATCACGTAAAATTTCTCTCTTTACTATATGCGTTTTGGGTGTGCGTGGCGTGATCATTTTTCTCTGAAAGTTGACGACCTTTATCAACATAATAAATGAAATACTGTTGTTCTTCTTACAAAAACAAGAATTCTTGCCAAATTCTTAATAATGAAAGTGGATAGCAAAAACTATAATGACACAGCATTGCCTCTATTTATTTATTTATTTATTTATTTATTTATTTTGTAGTGCCTAATCTGTGATAGAAATAGGGCTACTCCTAGAGGTCAAGAGGGTACCCACGGAGGGGGTCCACAGAGTTCCCCGACCCCTTTCCAAACTTCGTAATACTTGTGTTTTGTTTGCACTAGGAGTGTTTCACGAGGGGATCCATCTGGTTCGAACCCTGTCCTATCTTAACAACTCGTTTGCTTTAACAGAAAAATTATAGATATGGCCTAAAGATTTGATCTTACATTACACTTTTACTCTCTCTTTTCTCATAAAAACAATTTAGTTCTATAATTTTTCCTGAGTATATAGGTGGGAGTACTTGAAAATTGTTTATCGTTTTCTCGGTTGTAGAATAACGCCAGTTCAATACTAGATAGAAGTAGTGTCTTGTAATATTTAACTCCCATGTGTACCCACAGGATGATTTTAGGGCTCAAGTTACGCCCATGAAAATGTTTGGGGAGTCTGATAAATGTGGGATGAATGGTAAATTTGGTGAGAAATAATGGTAAATTCGGGGAGAAATAATGTCAATTTTGGGGAGAAATAATGGTATATTTGGGGTGTAGTAATGGTAAAATTGGGAAGAAATAATGGTAAATTTGGGGAGAAATATTGTCAATTTTGGGGAGAAATAATGGTTTATTTGGGGAGAAGTAATGGTAAAATTAGGAAGAAATAATGATAAATTTTGGAAGAAATAATGATAAATTTGGAAGAAATAATTGTAAATTTGGGGAGAAATAATGTCAGTTTTGGAGAGCAATAATTGTAAATTTGGGGAGAAATAATGGTAAATTTGGGAAGAAATAATGGCAAATTTAGGGGGTTGCGGCTAAGCCCTTGGCGGAATGGTCATTCTGGGATTTGTCAGTCTTGGATCCCCTCCAATAAAAAATTCTTGGTACGCGCCTGCTAGACAAGAACGCCGATCCTGGGCCCCCCGAAAGCTCATGTGGACCCCTTCTTGTATTTATGAGTGTACAATATCTGACATAATTTGAGTGCAATTTGTCTTAAAATATTAATACATATACCTTATGCATCTGAATGGGCCCCCCAAATTTACATGCACATGCACATTTAATAGCTTCCAATAGAAAGCTGAAAGGAAGTTGAAGTTTGGGATGAGTATTTTTCTGAGAATTTTAGACATCAAATATTATGAACGAGTTTAAATGAGTAGATTAGAATATTCTAGACGCGAGAAATAGATTATGGAACATATTTGAAACCCTTTCGCCCCCTTACGATATAAATTTGAAAGAAAGTGAAATGATGAAAGTTCAGCTCGGCCAAATTATTATACTATTTTAAATGTTCAAAAGTGCGTTTCAGACGGTGCACCCGTTATTCTTTAAAAAAAATGTGCATCCCTTCTGTAACTATATTCAAACATTAATTTCAGATGTTTTCTAACTTTGGTCATTTTAGGAATACAAAATAGGAAATTAAGATAGTCCTACTTTAAAAATTATTCCTCTTCCACTCACCTTCTGTAACTATATTCAAACATTAATTTCAGATGTTTCCTAACTTTGGTTATTTTAGGAGTACAAAATAGGAAATTAAGATAGTCCTACCTTAAAAATTATCCCTCTTCCACTCACCTCCTAGAAACGAAATTTTCGGAAACGCTGAGATACGTTACCATATATTTTTGTGAGAATTTTTATATACGGAGTTTTATTTCCGTAATATGAGAGGATCACTAAGGTACTCGATTTTTAGCGTACTTTTTAACCTCTTCTGTCCTTCCTTAGGATAAACATGTTAATGAGAGTGACGTGATGAAAACCCAACCCTAGACAAGTGCTATGTTCAAAAATGCACTACAAACGGTTCAGTCGTTTTCCCGTGATGATGAGATAAACAACATTAATTATATTTCAATATTGTGAAAGGGATAAATTATAGAATTTTCTCCCTTACCTATCCTAAAATTTGAATTTCCGAAAACACTAAGCACGTGTCTGGTTGTTTTGTAACAAACAATGTATGTTACTCAGGAACACACACACACACACACATATATATATATATATATATATATATATATATATATATATATATATATATATATATATATATATATATATATATATATATATATACAGTGGCGGATCCAGGATATAATCAAGGGAGGGGCTAAGCTATAGTTTGCCGTTTTATCCAGTGTAAAGCAGGATTAAAGTCAATTTTATCCAGTGTAAACCTGAGCGTCAAGGGGGGCTATAGCCCCTTAGATCCGCCCTTATGTATATAAGTTTCATCTTCCTATCATGAGGGGTTCATGAAATACTCTTCTTTTAGTACGGTATACGTTTTAAACTTCTTCTCTACCCCTTAGAAAACATTTTAATAAAAATAACGTGATGAAAACCCGACTTTACGCATTTACTTATTATTTTTTATTATTATTATTATTTATAATATCAATAATATGAACTTAAGTTGTTGATCCCCTCCAACTCATTGAGAAAATTGTGTGTACGCCACTGCTTCAGCAACCTAATAATATACTGCATTTGATTTGGTATTGTAAGTAAAAAAAAAAAAAAAAAAAAAAATAGGAAGGGATATTGTCTCCCTACAAAATACTAATAAGAACAAGGCGATTAGCCACCTTGTCTCCTGGCGTGACAAAATGTTAATGGCTAGTGTTAATGACCAATCACAAAAACATCTAAGTCATTCCTTAGCATCTTTCTTGCGTGTAATCTCTCTGTAGTTGCTGACAAATCTCATTCTCGATAATGCAATACATAAAATGTGCAAGAGGTTAGCTACTTCTTTAATGATGCATGATGACTTAGCACCTTCAACGTCAGAAATAAAGTTTTATTATACCAGATATACATATATTATTGGTCAACGCATTAAGTTTTAAATTATCGTTCATATATATGTATATGCTCATAGTGATGTATTGAACCAGGAACTACACATAATTGGTCTTCAAGAATTATTACCATGTTATGCTTTAACTTATGCAACAGCAGCATTCATTTCATGCTAAAATGCCGTTAGGTAGTTAAGTGTAGTTTGCTTATATACATGACGTTTACCTGTACGTGCAGTGTAGTTACATATTTCTTTTTTGATATTTCAGTATGACCGTTTGATAAAATAGACCTCGGCGTATGATGCAATAAAGTCTTTTTGAAATCTTTTATTGAGGACAACAAAATAAACTACACCTAACATATTTATTACTTCAAATTAGCAAGATCTGTATTCTTTTCTGTATATAGGATTTTAAGAAGGTGCTTTTTTTTTCTTGTTTTGTGGAATGTTTTATTAAGTTGACTTCATTTACCGTTATGATACGTAGTTGCATGTGCGATTTTTTTTTTTTTTTAATTTATGAGAAAAGGTATGGCAATGCAAGGTCCATTATGGGCAATGACTCAGTAATAGAACGCTCAAAAACGAGACGAGACTTGAAATTTCACTAGTCTCGCGGGCAATCCTAGTCAATCCAAGCCTTAGATATCAAACAATTACATAGTTCATAGTATAAAAACTATAAGTTGACAAGGCGATTGTAGAAACACAATGAAAGCATTCGTCATTGTTTAAAGATACGCAAGCTATTTCACAATATACTCCAATCTAATATAAATAAAATAGTTTGTCTGTGAGTCTATGATTGTGTCTATCTAGCTGTGAGACCAGACGAGTGGACTGAGAGTTACCAAATTTGGGTCACGAATACCTTGGTCCAGGCCCCAGACCAAGAAGAAGAGTTTTTTTTTTTTTTTAATTTCGAACCAAGGGGGTCTCAGGAAGGGGAGCGAATAACGGGACATGTAAAAGTAGTAGAAAATGACCGATATTCATGTCGAATTCATAGTTTTCGCTGTCGCTGAGATCAATGGTGAAACTCCGATCGCATTAACTTCCAAATTCACCCCTTTTGGCTGCGGGCCGGGGGTCTCCGGGGAAGGATACCGAGACATGTAAAAAATAATCCAAAATGATCAATATTAATGTCAAATCTATATTTTTCGCGGTCGCTGAAATCAATGCTGACACTTTCATTACCGATGTCTCGCAAATTCAGCTACCATTGCATTCGGGCGGGGAGTAATCTGCGCGGGGGTGTCCGAGACATAAAAATAATTCAAAATGAGAGATATTGGTGTCAAATCCATAGTTTTCGCGGTCGCTGAGATTAATGGTGATACTCCCACAAGCATTGACTTCCAAATACAGCCCCCATGCGAAGAATAGGTATTTCAGCTACTAATAAATATGGTTTAAACGACGATCTCTCGTGACGCAGAAGGATTCTGACAACTTATAGATTTTTTTTTCTAATGTCAGAGCATAAATTTTGTACATAAATTTACGAGATGAGACAGGACGGGAAAGGTTTTTCGAGAATCGAGACCGGATTTCTACAAAATCTATTCGACGAAACTTTATTTCTCATCTTGTAGGATGCACTACCCACCGAGAATCGAACCCAAGATTTCGTGCATCAAATGCAAACACACTAACTGAGACCAGCAAGGACAGCCATCCGTGATAGTATAGTCAGTAAGGGACCTACCTATGGGCCCAGGTTTAATCCTAGTTGTTGGGGCTATACTCATCCAAATATGGTTGAGAAATGTATCCAACGTGTGTCAAATGTTGGGTAGAGCGTTGCAAGCAATTTGTACCCAATATGATATAGACTGCCAATAGACCGTTAATTAGAAGAAATAAAATTAAAACAACATTGGTTCGTGCTTCATTATTTGTTTCGTTAATGTTACATTTTTTGACTTGTAGAATTGTATGGCAATGAGCGTGAAGATGAAAGGTGACAAAGTTAAATTGATATAATGTTTTAAAGTTTTGGCGAAGTGTGTGATGATTCGAAATTCAACAATAATTCTACTACGATGGAGTGCATTCCCTTGAAATACGAGTTGTGCCCTCTTCCTACATTACCCAAAAAGAGGATATAATAAGGGCATTTGTCAAAGTTTAAGAATACGCAATTCATTATACAATATACTGCAATAATAAATATAGTTTAAATGTTGTTATGTTACACTGCTCGAGGATTTCTCGTGACGTCAAATGATTCTAATATAAAAGTAACTAAGAAAGTTTTATCGCTTTTAGCGGAGGTCTGTATTCAATTGGCCTTCACACCGTGAGTTGAATACGAATAGAGATAAGGCGAAGGTCAGTTGTTGGTGGGGGTATATCCAACATACTACCTAGTTGTGGCAGTTCAGTTACACCGTGAACTTGCTTAAGGACAGAGTGAACATAGGACCTCCACAGAGGGGAATAAGGTCGTGTAAGCTGTATGAGTTCAAACTGGAGTCAAACGCCACTGCACCGGGCTGAAAGATATACCAGACCTTTGGTGAGGGTGTCGTGACTACGTGAACAGTGGAACGGTGGTTTAACAAATTTAAGGACTGTGACCAAACACTCGAAGACGCACCACGTGCAAGAAGACCAACACATGTACAAAATGAATATCTTCAAGCAGCAATTGAGGGAAACAGTTGCCATACATGTGAGAAGCTGGGACTACAATTCAGTGTGAGTGAAGAAACCATTCGGCAGCATCTCCATCAACTTAGGAAGCACTACAAGTTGGGTCGATGGGTCCCATGCATCTCGAACTGCTACCAACTGGTCACAGCATCAATACAACTGTGTATTGTCAGCAGTTGAGACGTGCTCAAAAAAAATCAAAATTATGGAGCCAGCACTTCTGAATCGCAAAGGAGTCCTCCTGTTACAGGACAACGCTAAGTTCCAAGTGGCTAGGATGACCCGGGATACCATTCTACGCCTTGGATGCGAAACACTATTGCATCCGCCATACTTCCCGCATATTGCACCGTCCGATTATCACCTGTTCCATTCCTTGGACAATCACTAGTTCGAATCCCTAGTAGCGGTGCAAAATGCACTGCGCTTCACGGCTCACCAAGTTCTACCGGGATGGAATCCGTGGCCTTCCAGAACATTGGCAGAAAGTCATCGATGCTAATGAAGACTATTTTTGATCTTCCTGATACGTCTTAGGTGACATATCGATGTTCGAAGGTGGTGGGTGAAAAAGCGACAGAACTTTCTTGGTTATCTTTATATTTACCTACTGAATATCTATAATTAGGCCACTTTGTATACTTTAGAATATTGTGCACGTAAGTTATCTCCTTTCCCGTTTTTCTTAACGCATAATCTATCCTTTAAAAAAAGAAAAACAAATAACAGCACTTTAAAATTGTTGAACCATCATAAAAACAACCCTAAATAATCTAATTACACACTTTAAATGTGTTTATTCATGTATATATTTGACCCTATCGTACTCATTCATGATTTCTTATCATTATTAGTTTTAATAATACACAAATATCGGAAGATAGAAAGTGGTCACGACATCTTATACTATTAACGTTTATTAATAATATAAAACAAGCTAGTCAGCAGAATGTTATCTTCATCGATAATAGGCTTCCAACAGCATTTGCAGAGTTCAAGAAAAAGAATATTTTTATCATATGCATGTATCATATTTTGGCATACGGTTTTATGTTAGTTGCCCACAAATGTTACTGAGAAAGTCCTTCAACAAAACTGCAAATGCATTGAAACCTCTATATAACGGACTTCAATGGGATGTGATTAGTTGTTCGTAAATTAGAAGTGTCCGTTACACAAAGATTACACAAATTTAAAGTGAAACCTTTGAATAGCAGATACCAATGGAACATGAATATTTGTCCATAAATTAGAGTGTCGTTACACAAAAATTAAACAAATTTAGAGTGACCTCTGAATAACAGTAACCAATGAGACATGATTATTTGTCCGTAAATGAGAAGTATCCGTTACATAAAGATTACACAAATTTATAGTGAAATCTCTGAATAACACACCAATGGGACATGATTATTTGTCCGTAAATAAGAAGTGTGTGTTGCACAAAGATTACACAAATTTAGAGTGAAACCTCTGAATAACGGACACCAATATATGGGACATGATTATTAGTCCGTAAATGAGAAGTGTCAGTTACACAAAGATTACCCAAATCTAGAGTGAAACCCCTAAATAACGGAAACCAATGGAACATGATTATTTGTCCGTAAATGTGAAGTGTTCGTTACAGAAAGATAAGAAAAAATTAGGATGAAGCCTCTGAATAACAGACAACGATGAGACAAGATTTTTTGTCCGTAAATGAGAAGTGTCAGTTAGACAAAGATTACACAAATTTAGATTTACTCACAGCACATGTTATAGTTAGTAGTCAATAAAAAGTAAATACATTAGTTCTAAATGTAAATATAATCTAATATTGGAATAATGTACTCAATCTGACTTTTTCTTTCTCTGGGATGATAATTCTAAAAAAGATACAAAAGTATCAAGGGAAAGGTTTAAATGGGTTTGAATATATGCTGCATGTGTAGTATTTTTTTTTTCTCAAGTACAGGTCAAAGTTCCTTAATTGCCGTATTGACTATACTAAGAGTAAAAAATAACGCAATAAGAACATGCAACATTATTATTAAACATGGAATATTTATTGTGGACAGAGAAAAGAATTTCAAGTTCTGTTTGCTACTGTTCTGTATCATGGTTCACCAACTCATTGACTTAGGACAAAACAGAGTTTGAGGCAGGGGCGGATCCAGGACCGACTTCTGGGGGGGCGGTGGGTTGTCATAATGCAACTTTTAAGGGCTCGAAACTCTGGGATAGATTATATATATATATATATATATATATATATATATATATATATATATATAAAGTAAGAAAGTTTCCTCTTCTGGGGGGGCGATCGCCCCCCTGGATCCGCCCCTGGTTTGAGGGAAAGGAACTTTCTGTTTACTACAGTATACTGCATCACAAATTTAGTTCCAAGTTGCAGAATATGTTTTCTATAATAAACACGTATAAAATTAAAATAATTTAGTAAGCAAGTTAAGATCTGCTTCCATGACAAATTTGGTTAACATCAAAAGTGTTTTGTAGATCCCGTAGATATCCTATATATAGCCTAATGTTTTTTTTTTTTTCATCTGGCATTACGCCATTCTGTTTTTTTTATTACTATTATTATTATAAAACTGAAATGGAAAACAAAAATACATTGTACGGACGATATTGAATAAAGTAATTCTTAAATCAAAGCAAACAAGTTAGCTTAATATCGTAATGTATTCCAACTTCTAATCTTGAAACAAAACACTTGGCAATGTACTTATGATGATACTGACGATGATGACATTAAAGTGTGCTGACAGGAATGTGCCCCAACGTCAGGCCTCTCTGATAAAGGAAAGTGGAGATTACTCTGAAATTGCACTTGTAGCTCTATGTGAAATTGTCCTTTAGTGAACATACCTTAGTAGCTTCAATATGTCCTTGAGTTGATTGTTTTCTTTACTTTTTTTTTAACACCTGGCCATGTTTTGACATAACGAGAGCTAGTTTTGCAAGTTTATTTCTCTTTTTCATCACTTATTTCAGGAAACATCCATCTCTGACCTTCAATAATGTCAAGTAACACTTATTTCGATTTTTTTTGCGTGATGGATGGAAGTCCTTCATTCACTGTACACTCATCTTTACGTGCTATTCTGAACGTATGGTTTAACAAAACAAACAATAAAAAAAAAGTAGATGCACAGTAATAGTACATTAAATAAAGTGCACCTTGGCTGTGTTCTGACACTTAAAATCGAACTTAGGAACTAGAAATAAAATCTTTAATGGGACATACACGGCGGTTTTTTTTTTTTTTTTTTGATTGAACGAGACGGATGAATAACAAAGTGAGGGATTTTGAAAGAATTGGTGACATGAGAGTGTAGGACGAACAGTTCAACTTCGAGTAAAGACACGGATGTTATGTATATACCATAAACTAATATGTCCTGCGATTGTTCTTTACATATCCTTGAGTCCAGATGTGAGCACTCTAACCACTGAGTTTCCTGCTCCCTTGTGAATTCAATGGAAATTCTCAGGTGAGTTGGAGTGGTGATGGTGTTATTATTTTAATTATTATGTTTACAAATATATAAAATAACGTGTGTGTGTCTGTGTGTGTGTGTGTGTGTGTGTCATCAGATTTTTGCATAGAAAGTGGTCACTATAAAATTGGTACAGTCATCGACAAAAGTTCCTTCTGTTCGTTGAAATTAGTTTCATAAATAACATCAGAATGGAAGAACAATTTGAGTACAATTCTCAGTAAATTAAAAGGAATGTAATTTTCTGAACGTTGCAGCCATACCATTGTTATTCCCCCAAAAATTTTTACCAAACGAAAAGAACTTTTGTCACTGACTGTAGACACATATATCTTCTCCAGATCTAATTGTGTACGAAGCCTTTTTTCTATTCGGGTGCATGGAAGGGCCAAATTTATGCAAAATTATACGTAAAGTACGTATATATATGCACAGTCTATAACTATGACTATGACTTCGGCAACCCAACCGCTTTTCTTGTGGTTCGGGTTGCATGCCTTTCAGGTATTTAAATTCTTTTGCATTATCCTTATTCTTCCCGTGGAAAGACCATGTACTTCTGCTAGTTATTATTATTATTATTATTATTATTATTATTATTATTATTATTATTATTATTATTATTATTATTATTATTATTATTATTATTTAACCAGTAACTACATGTATTTTGTCACTGAAATAGAAAAGAGTACCTTGTTGGTTCAAAATACGCCACATCCGCAATTAGCCGCGCCTTTAAAACTTAAGGAGGAAAACAAGAAGCCAATATTCGAATATAAACTCGTCGTTTGGAGGAGTCAAATCACCAAATGTCGCCCCTGATATATAGAATATAGAAACATTTGAAGGAAGTAATTCATTCCTATATTCAATGGTGAAATAGTTTGCATACAAAGTATCAGTTACCAGGTCACTTCTGAATATCAATTGTACTATTCATTCTAATAAAGAATGTATTGTATAAACATAACCCGCTTTTGAAAATAATATGGTATCAACTTTACTGACATGTCGTGTAATGTTACCTGCTTTATTTTACCCTTAACAACATGATATTATTTATCACTGTACACCAACAAACATGTTAGAAATCCGATTCATAGTTTACTAAGTATTCGCTGTAAAAATAAAGAAACTTCATTGTTTTAAGCATGTATAACATATCTAACCAACATACATACATACACACACAACAACACTTCACCTGCCTGTAGACAAAGGATTTGTCCATGATTCATGATACATATTCTGAACTGTGCGGTTAAGGAAAGCTGTCGTCTGACAATTGGACCGAATACGTGGAGCACTGAAGGCACTGTTGACAAAGACTCTGCAACAATACAGATAATAGTTCTGATGACTAATTTAGAACGTTTAACAATCCATAATTCTATAACCATAATAAAATTATGAAATGATTTCTAGCACATTGTTTCCATATAACAAAAATAATATTATGTTGATAAAGATGCAATATTCAGGACAAGAGTTTAGTAATCGGTCTTCTAAACATTATTACTTACATCTTGTAACAACGTCTGATTATCCTTTAGAGACAAATAACCGCCTGAACAAAATTAAATTCCATTACTCGCTTTTTCACAAACCTTTGCACTCTTCAAAAACAAACCGCGTAACTCAATTTGAATCACTCCGCACACGAGTATTCAACGATTGGTGCAGGAGAAAATGCTTCGTCTGTTTCCCGCAATATTTCTGCTTCTGCACGTGCATGTAATCCTTCACTGGTAACCTTCCTGCCTGCATGGCCAGCGCGCGCTCTGCGTATTTGTCAGTGGGTGTAACTGTTTTCCTGTTAAATTTAAATTTTTGTGTAAGATGTCAATCCACATATAGAGATGTGCTTTTAATTGAAACTAAAATGTTCTTAGTGTGATTTAAAAATACAATAATTGCTGCTTAGGTTGAACAAGTGGAATTTCTTGGGGACTATTTTCTTATGGAAGAATAATGGTCATTTGGCTCATTGCAAGTGTTGCTCACTTCTGATTATATTTCGTTTTTTTTTTTTTTTTTTTTTTTCTTGTGAAGAATCGTAGTCAGACTGTTTAGTCAGTTTCAGAGAACTGGGATGCAAATGTTCATTATGTTAACCAAAGGAAAAACTGAGCCCTTGTGCTAAATTTCTATTTAATATATTAAATGCATTATACTTCAGATAATTGGAGAGCCTTTCATTGTATATAAAAAGTTGTAGGCCTATTATTTTAAAGATAAGTAAGAAATAAAGATAAAAGCAATTTCACCGATTCGAAGTAGCGTAACGTCTGATGCTAATTCTGTATATCAGGGGTAAAAGTGGATCTGAAAAGGTAGGGGTACGGTAGCAAGCGGCATGACGTCACGCTGTTCCCCCGCCTATCCTTGCCCATTTTAATTTCTTAAGAACTGGGGGACGTCGTACATATTTTTCCGAGGTCGGGGATGGCGTTCTTCCTCGTTCTCCCACTTTTACCCCTGGTTATAATTCGCATATCGATTAAAATAAACGATCGGGTTTAACTCTTAACATACCAAGCGGGGTCCTCTAGGAACCCCAGAGGGCGATATTTGGTGATACTCCTGCAACTATAATAATCAATTTATTCTGGATGTTTATGTGTGTACTGCATCCGTTTGGAATATACTATCTATTACATAATTATATCAACGATGCGTTCGTTAAAAAAAATACAAAAAATAAAAACACACTTGAAAATGTAAAAGCTCCATTGTTAAATTTGTATTTCAGATTTACGAACACAAAAGTATAAAATTGTACGAAAAACTGAATATTGCTCAAGTAAACATAATATTTGATGTCAACAATGCTCATTTAACTTAGGTATGCTTTTAGACACCCAAAAAATAATAATTTTGAGTTGCAATACTATGTTGAGAAATTAAAATAATACTTGGGGTCCGCAGAAGACCCCAACTTGGTAAACAACGTTGACGAGTTAGGCTTGGTACGTTAAGGGTTACATGAACACTTAAGAATCGCAAGAATGATTGTCCGTTCTCAGGAGTAACTAAATATCTGAAAAAATCTTCAAGGGATACTAAAATTGTAATCTATTCAATAATTAATATCTTTCTTTTTTTTAAAAAAAAAAATGAACAATTACTTGATCCACATGTTCTCTTGGCTCTACTTGAGAGTCACGTAGTGATCCGAAACTCAGTTTTGAAATGGATGGGGGTAAAAGAGCACATGTTTTAGTACATCTGCTAGTCAAGCTAATAACTATAGTAAGACAACAAAGACTAGAGAACATAGTAAGATCCAATAGCTCTGATTCTAATTTTCCATGTTATCCCTTGACGCTATGGGCAGGCTAAATAAAATTTAGTAGTGATAGATTGAATATTTTGAACCATTAATGCGAACTCCCTGATATACAGAGGACGAAGATTTATGGTCAACCACAATTAGCCATGATTTGCAGTTACAGGGAAAATTTAAGAGATTGTCCAGCCCGGCTTCCAGACATGGACGTCCGCAGGACTTTTTCAAGGAGGTAAAATACTGATTCCACGGGGGGGGGGGGGGACAAAAGACCGACACACAAACTCAGTCGCGAATACACAATATTTTGATACACGAGGGCACATAATACATCAAGTAAAACAACAGTTATTTACGCCCGCATGCTTATTAACTACAGTAAATAATCTATAATACCAGATACTATAATATTTAATATGAATATATTAAGTGTTATAACATTTAAGTAAGCAAATTAGTATGTCTTGACATGCACTTCCAAAAACCTTTTAAAACCCAGGGAGGCAACATCCCCTTTGCCCCTTCCCCGCTGCGGGCAGCCATGCTTCCTAGTGTTCTTTGTCTATATTTATATGCTGCTTCAAAGATTCAGGAGAGAGAAAATGTATCTTGGTAATCTATCAGAAGTCCATGCCATTTCATTTTCAATCTCTTGGTCTTCGGTTTGTTTCTTAATTTGTTAGCTCGAGGTTTTCTATAAACTTTTTAGTCTGTTAGTTGGCAACATTTACACACTGCCGTCTGCGTTGTTTACAAGAGCTGCAAAGCTTCGTGAAAAAACGAATAATTATTTTAAAGTCTCTACTTTTAAATATTATAATAAATAGAGACGTGCTAATCTAAGTTTATGACATATCGGGTGGGGTGGCTTATTGTTCTTCGTGGAGAGGGCTTCTATCTCCGTTAGGCCCGTAAGTTCTGGGCAGACACTTACTGTATGTCTTATGAGTTAAGAAAATCAAAGAAAAAGGATTTGCCCTAAAATTAATTGACAGATATGCATTACCACCCTGACATTTTTTTGGGATCAAAATCCGCATTTGATAGACAATCCGCAATATAATTTTAAGTAAGTATGTTTTCCATTAATTTCATATTACTGTTTGCATGAACGTTATTACATTTTATTTAGCATAGTTAATTTACAAAAGAAAGAGATATCATTGAATGTTAGCGAATGATAGTATTTTATTTATACTATATCATAGGATTCATGAAATTATGAAACGGATATTCACAGTTGTTGTAGAAGGAAATATTTCTGAAATTATATTGTCATAGAAAAAAATCAGGTTTATATGTTCTCTCATCTACGGATGTGGATCGACATATTGAGGAATTTAATTTCTCATTGTTGCTCATACAACCTTTAATAAAGGAGAAAAATTAATAACCTCTACAGTTTACACTAAGTAAGCAGCTCTAGGCTATGGCTAATCGAGGATGCGTTTCCGATGCGTTAGCGTCCCTCCTCTTAACCTCGCAGCGAATGCGACCTAGGTGGCTACTCGGTAATTTTACTTTCGCCAGAGTTTATAAATCATACTGTGAGCCAATCAGAGTTTCCAGGTCTTTTTTTTTTATTATTTTCGACGCCGGAAGTGTATAATCAGAATGGCCTGCTTCAGTTGGTTTCTTGTAAGAAGACATGAAGGTCTTACTAAGATTCCCTTGCCTGGCAACACGTCTTTCCTTTTTTTCCCTTCCTTTAGACATCTTTTACTGATTCCAAAACAGCAGGCGGTCTATTGTACCGAAACGCGCCAAATACGTTCGTGCCGACGTATTCTGTGCGTTATTATTTCTTTCGCGTTTGCAGTGCATTGTGATTAGTCATCCACATTTAAATACATGGTAAGCGTATTCCAAGGGTACGCATGAGCTATAAAAACGCGTTGCGAACGCATCGTGTAACCGTGAACTTAAGCTCAAAAATATTTTTTTTCTTTTTAAAACTAGGATTATCATATAGACTCTTATATTTTTCTTATTAACTAATTGAGGCGATTAACCTTCAGATTTATCAGTTATAACTACCAAAAATGGTTAAAATTGTAACGTCAGCAATTTTAATATACAAAGATCTTAATGGGTATGTATTCTCTTATTATTATTATTACTAGGAATGCAATGGATATACCCGATTGCAATGAAATGAGCTGAGCGAGCTTAAACTACGTAATCATGACTTTTTCCCCATGTTAAGTCTATGGAAGCGTTTTTCGGTGATTATTCCTCGATGGTACATCGGATTTTTGATTTCGACCTATGTTCTCACTCAGCACGACATACTCTATCAGCGTGCTAAGTTTGGTTGAGATCGGCCAAACGGTCTAGGAGGAAGCGTTTTTCGGTGATTATTCCTCGATGGTACATCGGATTTTTTATTTCGACCTATGTTCTCACTCAGCACGACATACTCTATCAGCGTGCTAAGTTTGGTTGAGATCGGCCAAACGGTCTAGGAGGAAGCGTTTTTCGGTGATTATTCCTCGATGGTACATCGGATTTTTGATTTCGACCTATGTTGTCACTCAGCACGACATACTTTATCAGCGTGCTAAGTTTGGTTGAGATCGCCCAAACGGTCTAGGAGGAGTTCGCGGACAACCAAACGGCTAACCCGAGTATAAGAGCTTCGCTTCGCTCAGCTCAATTATTATTATTATTATTATTATTATTATTATTATTATTATTATTATTATTATTATTATTATTATTATTATTATTAATTTTCACTCGTGAGGTTAAAAGTGATACTGAAACAAAGAAAAAAAACTATAACGTTAACAAATGTTACACAACTTTAACAAGTTAAAAGGCTGACCTGAGATACTCCGAAGGACGAAGAGGAACACTGCCCTTTGATTTGAACTACATTAATTATGTATGTTAAATTTACTTCATAATCTTAGTTTGGAAACAGTTACATTTTATGCTAAGAGCTAAAAATAGTACTTGTTAAGATAAGTGGAATTAAAATAAATTTATTTTTAGATCTTGTTTCATATTTCTGGGAGATAGATATTATCTCTTAATTAATATTTCCAGAATAGATTAAAGTAATTCGGAATTATGCGATAGAAAAATAGAATACTAACAAGAATATTAGGAGAATCAAAAAAAAATGGATCAAAAAATTGAGATCTTGGCCAATAATTAGTTTTTGATCAGAGGCCACAAAATTTTTGAAAGGCTCCTAAATTGAGTTTTCGTATTTTCTACGGAATAAGCACACCATACTGAGTTAAGTGATAGTTTGGGTTTTTCTACACTATATGTAGTTCTCCAGATATAAGGCTTATAAGAAAATTTTTGATTGAAATATATTGGATCTTTTGATCCAAAAATATATTTATTTCTTCTGAGTATGGATACGTATTTCCCAAGAAATCTTCATTTCCTTATATTAGCTCCTACCAAGTAGAAGTGATGTTTTCAATAATAGTCAAGTTGTCTTAACATTTTATTTCCTGATTATCTATAAATGCATAGTGAATATATATTATTTTGTCATCAGTAAAGTCTTTGATGATATACGATAGATGGTGTCAAAATTCGCAAGCCAGTTCGGGATTCGCGTTCAGCCGGACATGGACTCAATAGTTGAGCGCAAGCTTTAAGATTAGTGAGCTTGAGCCCCAGCGAGATTAATTGTCCCTCAAGCGAGCGCCAACATTAAAGAAGTTAGTGAATGTGAACCCAATTAAGAAAGCGAGCCCGAGCCCAAGTGAGTCCGAGCTCTAATGAGATGAGTGATCACACGAACCCTATTGAGAGTAGCAAGTCCGAGGGCAAGTGACTGCGAGTCTAATCGAGTGAGCTTGAGTCCCACTGAAGGATTTGAGCAAAATCCCAAGGGTACTGAATGTAAAATAGTGTAATGTAAAATAGAGGAGCTCTTCACAGATGCAGATATCTGCATCAATTGTTTTTTTTTTTTTTTTCTTTCGAAGGCAAATTCAGAAAGAAGTTCCAAAAGTGTCACAATGGCACTAGTGTCTCAATGGCAAGAGCTTCCGCAGAAGTGGAAGGGACACTGGTAGTCATAATTTGGTGCAAGCGCAGTTCTGTGTTCTATGAAGTTAGTGGTGAGAGAACTGTAACATGGTAAATAATGCTGCTTGTATTCCGTCCCTCCATTAATCATGTTTCTCTACGCTAGAAGATGTCGGCGTCAGAGATTCACCGGCACTTGTGTGAAGTACATGGACCGGATATCATGAGTTAAAGTGAAAATGGCACTGACAATTCTAGACCGCACACCATAGTGCCCGACGTTCATGGTTACCACTGAATTGGTCGAAAGTGTAGCGGTAGCAATTTTGCAAATTGGTGGTTTACAATGTCCGAACTTTCTCATCAGTTTCCGCAGATATCCCGTTCCCTGCTGTATGAGATCGTTATGCATCGACTACAGTTTCACAAATTGTGTACACGATGGGCTTCAAAACAACTAACAGCAGAGCACAAGAAGAAGGATCTAGAGTCCATTTTGACCTTCCTGCTCTGTTACCACAAAGAAGGTCCAAAAGAAAGGAGACGAAACATACGTGTCCTATATTACGTGACCTCATGCACAGCAATTTCCATCTGTTCTTCCATCTGAAGCGATTTCTGTGTGGATAATATTTCACAGTGAAGCTGAGTTGCAGGCAGTTGATATCTTGGCTCCAGTTCTTGGCGCAATTCCTTGACTACAAAAGCTGATGCCGCGTTACGACAAATGCCGCAACAAGGTTGGTGCATATATTGAAATGTAGGTTGCATATCACAAACTCCAAAGTAATAAAATCATTTTCTTCTTAAGTTCCTCTTTCATTTTACAATTCATCAGAACTTACTTTGTGGATGCGCCTCGTATTTTTATTCTATTTACGGTAATTGTGAAAAGACAAAAATTTAAGTTATCATTCTTCCAAACACTATTAATTAATGAGTTTTGTATTAATTTGCGACTATCTTTTTGAGATAAATAACTGTCGGAGTTAAATTGTGCTTTGATTTGTTCGTCTTTCTTTGCTTTTAAAACCCTATAATAAGTATAAAGTAGTAATGTGATAATCTGAAAATATTTGACAGATACAATATTACCAACTGGACAACCTTTCGAGAAATCTACGCTAGTGAGTACCTTATGCAAGAACTATAAATTTTCCGTGAATTAAGTTACGCCTGAGAGATTTGACACATAATCACTCATTTCGGTAACAGTTATGCATACATGATTATGAGCAAATTTACAAAGTAGTTTGGGTCAGATCTGGCTCGAGATGTTCACAAATTACACACATATATATACTCTTTTAAAAATTATATAGACTATTAAATAGAAGTACTTCTCACGCTAAAACAGTACAAAATGTTAACATTGAAGAGAAACCTTTCGAAATAATAGTAAAAACCATAATAAAAGAACTTCTGAATACAATGAACAATGATTACGAACAGAAACGTAAAACTCAAATAAGAAACTATATTTACTTTTACATCCAAAGCGACCAAGGATGTTATAAATAGAGGATCTGCCCATATGTATCTTTATCCTATTAAATCATTGAAGCCAAAAAACAATCGAGCATCGGCACATCTGATTGGCTACTCTCGTTTCCGCCATCGTCTGATTGGCTACTATCGTTTCCGCCATGATTGTTGGCTCAAAACATTGCGATCCTATTGGGCGGAGTGGGCAGAGTAGGGACGTTGAAACTATGACGTATGGCTTCAAGATTTTGTTGTAAGGGCAGATCCTATATTTTATAAGATCCTTGAAAGCGACAGTTTTATTTGATAATGTTCAGATATCTGTAAACAAATCACAAATTAAATGTTGTACTTGAAGAAAAAATAGTTCAACAAATTCCAAGGAATGAAGAAAATATTATAGGATGCCAACAATCCAATCAACATGGGATAAACTATATACAACCAACAGCAACGATAATAAGAATTATTTTTCTCATCTCAAATACATCGTATACACAGTACATATAGCAGTTATTTATCGTTATTATATTTATTACGGAGTATCGCTTTCTTTCAGTTGAGAATTAAGAAAGAAATTTCTAAAACTCTTTCGAGCTTGTTCATCTTTTTTGGTTTGTTTTTGACCCCAAAAGACAACAAGATCTTTACATTAGAAAGTAATTCATGACTTTGGGGGAATAGCCACGAGAAAGAGGGATAGCCATGAGGGGGAGACTCTATGAAGGGCAAATAGCAAGAACTTTTCTCCGTTACCCTTCTCAGCTCTACGCTGAGTCATTCACCTGTCGATAGAAAGTGACGAAATGTAGTATACGTGATTCATCAGACTAGAAGGTGAAGGAAAATACGTTCGACAGATGGTTCAATAAAAATACAAAAACTAACGTTTCTTGTTAAGGACTTTAAGATGACAATGGGTTTAGGGAAAAGCAATTTGCCCATTGTATCTGTATTGTATTCAAAGAATAGTGTCTGCAACACGAAAGCATTGCCCTCCTTTTCAAATAGGGTTTATCCCAGGACAAAAACTGACTGTCTAGGAAAGATGGAGACTGGCGGGTGTTTAATCGGCTAAAATCTACCTGCAGGGATAGTTATTTAGAAGGATCGGTAAAGAAGCGGCCATACAAGTGTCAAACGAGAGAAGAAACCCAAGCTATATCTTGCATCATCTACATTTCCTTGGTTGCTTGCACCTCGAAACCTGTCACTAAATACAAGCATGCAATTGTGAAAATACGTTTTCTTTAAAAGGAACAAAACGACATCATCCGTTAACTTCCTTTACTTTTAGCAGGAAATAGTAGCTCTGAAATGTTGCCAACTGTAGAAACAAAAATAGTCATTATCATCAGGAGTTATATCGTAATAATTTGTAGTTTGTTTTAACAAATATTATTAAAATAAGCAGCAGAATTCGTTGCGAAAAACTGAGAACGATATATTTATTAAACTATTTCATAACAAAACATAATTTGATTTTTTTCTGAGGAACACGATAGCTTCGTGGTACAGCACTCACCTGGTACTTGAGATCCCTGGTTCGGTCCTAGGACAGGTCAGCTTGTGGTGGAAAACATCTATTTGTGGGGTTCTCAGGATTCTCCTTCTTTCTCCCACATTCTCATTCCACTCCATTGCTTCACAATACTTCATTTCCATTAATCATCTCATTTAGAGCACAGAACATAATATTATGAGTTAAAGTTGATAGATTAGATTTCATTTTTAATTTTATCTCACTATTGTTAAGGGTCATTAAGTCTAGCACTGGCGTATCTGACATGTAAAATTTGAGGGGAGGGGACATCAAAGAAAGTCATTTAAATGTTACTACCTAGCCGAACTCCTTTATTATCTTTGATTCCATTTTCTGCCTTTCTGCTTACCTTCAAGGACCCCCTAAAGTATATCAAGAACTCTGTTATAATTGTTTCACAACCTGAATATTATATTCCAAATAAATAAAATTATTATTATTATTTATATGTTATACTGTCGTTAGTAAATAAATTAAATTAGAATAAAATATTGAATATTGCACTTCAAAATATTGTGGGGACGCATCCCCTCGCCTCACCCCCTCCAGAGACACCCGTGAAGTCTAGGATGCTCAGGTGGACAGGTCATGTAGCTAGAATGGGAGAAAGTAGAAATCACTTTCAAAGTTTTAACAGGAAATAGAATCGGAAAAAGACAATTAGGAAGACCTAGGTGCAGATAAAAGAACAATATTAATTAAGATGGATCTCATAGAAATAGGAATATAAGGTAGAAACTGGATCCAATGAACTCAAGAACAGAAGTCAATGGAGAGCTTTTGTGTATGTAGAATTGAACCTCAGGTTTCCATAGACCACAGAGTTCGTTAATTGTTCTTAAATTCACAGCGTTATTACGGATATTTCACGTTTGGCTTGCAGTTTTACCCTTTGAAGCATCTTGGTATTTAAAAATATTCAAAATTGTAACAATCATCATCATAGGTATTCTGCTTTTATTGGCAGGTCACTTGCAGCAGCTGAGAAGCTCCCATGCTCCACGCTCCTCCGCTAACCTTTTCGTCTTCGCGTATGATCTTTCTGTTTTAATATCATCCATTAATTGTAGTCTCCTTCGACCTTCCCTCTCTTTCCCGCCACCATACCTTCTAGGACGTCCGTCATGATACAATCTCTTCTTAAGCAATGTCCCAACCAGTTTCTCTTCCTCTTCCTAATAATAACTAAAAGTATTCTTTTCTCACCCACCATTTCTAACACTCTCATTCGTTTTCCGCTCGACCCAACTAATTCTTTCCATTCTTCTCCACACCCACATTTCGAAGGCTTCCAGTCGATTTTCATCACCTTTACGTAATGTCCACGTTTCCGCCCCATACAGTACAACACTCCACACGAAGCATTTTATGAGTCTTTTTCTCATATTCAAGGTCCCACAAAACAGACTTTTCTTCCTTCTAAAGGCTTCTTTCGCCATTCCTATCCTTGCTTTTATTTCACGTTCGCACTTCATGTCATTTCTAAGAATACTACCCAGGTATCGAAAACTATTCACTTGTTCTATTTTCTCCCCTCCTACTTTTATATTTGACACAGACCCCTTCGTTCCAACAAAATTGTAAAGATATCCTATCCATAATTATCATTGTAGGTGTTCTGCAAATTTTTAACCTGAGAGATGGATCTGACACATTTATATCCATATATGAGAATATATATATATATTCGAAGTAATAATAATAATAATATGGAAATAAAGTCACAAAAACTGATTTCCTGGCGACATTATTTCGCTAGTAGTGTTGTGCACGATACAAGAAGTTTATTTTCAAATTTGAAGCGAGACAAAAACTTGACTATCCTTGCCTTGTTTTCGAGAGAAACGAGAATTTTTTCGAATCTTATGGACAACACTAGTTTCCCTCAAGTCTTAGATTTTAACTACTGCTTCACTATTACGTGATTCATACTCTAAAAATTTCGAGTACGTGAAAAAATTCTTCGAGAATCAAGAACGTGATTGCGACAAAAAGTTACGACACGAGAGAACACCTTATTTTTCGTCTCGTTTCGTAGCGTTGGCAACACTGTAGAGTATATACGATTTTGTTTCGGGGGGAGGGGGAGGTTGCTAACTTTATCCCTGGAAATGTGAAAATTCTGCATAATACCTAGGTATTTCATTTACTTTAAAACAGTTTATGGAATTTCGGGAGGGACTTAAGCCCGGAACCCCCTTAAATATGCCACTGGGCAACGGCCACGGCCAAAATTTATTCATTACCACCTTGGTTTAAACATCTTTGAAAGCCTGGTTTTATTATTTTTAAAAGTAAATAAACTGCTAATTTTAATTGTTTCCTCTTAATTTTAAGTTTATTTTTGTTAATCTTTTAGAGCAAAATAATGCCAACTTTAATTGAATCTTTCAAATTTTGTTTTTCATATTACAATCTTTATGAATATGCCAAAATGATCAAATAATATATTCGAGAAAGTTGATACTTATCTAGGATCACTATTAACAGACCAAAATCATATCCACGAACAAATTAAATGTCGACTGAAAGCATGGAATTCGTGTTATTATTCAGTTCAAAATCTTTTGTCTTCACCAATTCTGTTGAGGAATTTAAAGCTTAAAATACATAAAACGCTTATAATGCCTTTTGCTCTATGGTTACAACACATGGTCACTTACTCTGAGGGCAGAACGCAGACTGAAAGTATTTGAGAATAGAATTCTGAAGCGAATATTTGGATCGAAGACAAACCAGAATGGGAAATGACAGAAATTTCATAATGAGGAATGGTATAATTTATAGCGTTTACCTAATATTGTTAGGGTCATTAAGTCTAAGAGGTTTAGGTGGGAAGGTTATGTAGGCGGAATGGAAGAAAGTAGGAACGCTTTCGAAATTTTAACTGGGAATCCAATCGGAAAACGGCCATTAGGAAGACCTAGACGCAGATGGGAGAACAATATTAAGATAGATCTCGCAGAAATACGAATACAAGGTAGAAACTGAATGCAGTTCGCTAAGGACAAAAGTCAGTGGAGAGCTTTTGTGAATGTGGCATTGAATCTCCGGGAAAAAGGAAAAATAATACCAATTTTAATTGAATATTCTAAATTTTAATTTTGTTTTTTGCTTTACAATTTTAAAAAATCAAAATGGTAACAATTTTATAATAATTGAATCTTCTATATTCAAATTGTTCTGGTATTTCATAATATTTAAAAAATCAAAATGGTCTTAATTTTAATTGAATCTTCCAACCTTTTATTCTGTCATTTATTTTAAATCTTAAAACAAAAACAGCATTGCTAATTTTAATTAAATTTTCTAAATTTTAATTTTGTATTTCGTTTTGTATCATTTTCTAAAAGTAAAATAGTGACAATTTGAATCGAATCTTTCAAACTTTGATTTTATTTTCTTAATTTTAAATCATTTTGAAAGTAAAATAGTGCTAATTTTAATTGAATCTTCTAATTTGTAATTTTTGTCTTGTTTTATCATCTTTATTTCTTAACAGTAAAATAGTGTCAAAACTTTTTTTTCAAATAATAAAATACTACTAACTTGAATTGAGTTCTATGAATTCTAACTGGTAAACGTCTTAGTCTGTGAGTTACGCTAATTCTAATAATAAAAATTACATTAATAGAGGTCGCTCTTGCGCTATTGTTTGCCCGTATAACAAAGTCCTTGAATAATTGTATAATCATTGTATGGGGTTTAAGTTGGTTGGGCGAAAAATTCAAAACAGTATAAATAGCATATATTTTTTAAAAATGTAAACAATTAGAATGATTAATTAAGCATGTTCTTTACCTACAGTGTACAGCGGCAGAGATGGAGTGGGCCAATGGGTCAAGTGGGTCAAGATCTGTAAGTGGCTCTGTGGGTCATGGGTCAATAGGACGTGACTCACTGCGACTCACCACCGACCGGGACCCAGCGATTCACCATGATCCACTCTGACTCACTACGACCCACTGATCACTCTGCTTAGTGTATTGTAGACAGCATCTTCTTTAACACTGGTGAATTTGTGAACGTTTTGCCTTCTAGGTCTCATTTTTATTCATTTTTCATTTGTTTCTATTTATTTACCTGAGATGAGTATATCTTAGTGAAAAAGGAACTTCAGGCACTTTTGGATATTGATATTTGTAATTGTAATAACAGCTATAAGACTTATTACTTGGCTTTCGAGACACAGTCAAATTTTACACTGTTTTCTTTTCCTTTCCGTTGGCTTATTTTACCTTGATTTGAAATTTGCAAATGTCTTCCTATTTTCCACTGAAAGGTATCTGTAATTCAACGGGGAAATAATTATATATGATAATTAAACTGAAATTCATCGTAATATGGTCCATGACAAGCACTCTACCATTTTATATTGTAAACGTCAGATACACCGGTATTGTAACAGAGCGATGTTTGAGAGATTGACCGTAGAAATTCAATCTCCGATTAGTGGTAATTTCACAGCTTGTTATATTACAAGGAGGGTGTCGATCATGGGTCAGAGTTGATGACGATGGTTTTTTTTGGCGTTGGGTCAGAGTGGATCATGTTGGATGGTGGATCATTATGGGTCGTGGGTCAGAGTGGGTCACGGAGGGTGGTGGGTCATGGGTCAAGTTTTCATATGACTCATGTCATCTCTTTACAGTGAGCTGTAGGCGCGAGCAGAACAAACTGATTTGAATAACTGAAATACTGTAGATTTTTTATACGAATCACACGCAAGACTTCACGTGCTCTAATTCTACCATAATTGAATAAAAATTGAAGCACGTGAATAAACAAACTTAAATATCACAAAAGTAGATTGTAACAGACCTTGCATTTTGCCACCTGTAAAATAAATCGAAAAAGTAACACACTACCTTTTCCTTTCCTTTATTATCTAATAAACGATAAGCTACTTTAATGGCTGGTATAACCTTATCTTTTTATATATATACATATCTATCCAAACATTGTAGCTCATTCTCTGAATTCTGTTATTGCATCATCCTAAAACATCTTCCACGACCTTTCCCACAGTCTTAACTTCCTCTTCTTTGCCCCCTCTCTTCTACAAGTTTTCCCCCTACAGGATGTTACAAACACGCTACCCTCTCCCCCCAAAAAAAAACTGTCCAAAAGTCACGTGCGCATTTTCATTCATTCATTCATTCCCTCATTCATCTAACTTGATTGAACGATTGTAGGTTTTCTCTCCTTTTATTAAAAGCCGCTCGAAAACTAGTTTCGGAATTCCTCGTTTTCTTTGTTCGTTTTCATTTTATTTTCATTCACTGTGCTGTGATTTAGGAATTGTTTATGCAGGAATGCAACGGGAACACCTGTGATGGAATTTCTACTTGAATTCCTAACCTTATTATTCCTATGAACGTTTACTTCTTTCTACTTAAGAAAGAAAAAAAAGAATGAAGGTTACTAACGAACTTACTACGTCTATCCTAAATTCCTTAAAGAAGTATCAATGCGAATAGGAAGAAGATATTTTGATCTTTTGTGTAAATATTGTGCGTGCGAATACATGGTTATTTTGCAATCAATATATATATATCAGTAAAATTTTTATATCAATCTTTCGATATTTGAAAATATGGATCGATCAATCGATATGTTGAAATATGAGCTCTACTGTTCTATACATCCTAATAAATGGACAGAAATCCAAAATTTTCCTCTTTAAGCACGTAAGGAGTCATGCAACATGAGAATTCGTCGAAATCTTGAATTAGATATGTTCACGATCAATATACTTTATTCTCTTCTATCGCCACTCGAAGGTAAAAAGAAAAAAAAAATGAAGTGAAATCTTTAAGTTTTACGTATCGCGGTTATGCCGGTTAGGCTAAAGGAGACGGTGATGATGAGAGATGAGTGAAATGGTGGAATGAAGAAAGTGGGAGGAAACGGGAGAACCCCGAGAAAACCCATAATCACGGTGTTTGTCCACCACAAAGTTCATACGGGGCGAGCTGGGATCGAACCAGGAACCACAAGCACCGGAGGTGAACGCTCTACCACTGAACCACCGCGCCCCCGAAGGTGAAAATAATCCAGCAATCTAGCAAAAGTGCTGTTAAATTATATCACTGAGAAATTTTAAGGGTGACTCAGTGGTAGAGCGCTTACCTCTGGTGAAAAGAATCCCTGGTTCGACCTCCGGTTAATTAAGTTTGTGATGGACAACATCGTGTCCCTGGGTTTTTCCGGGCTTCTCTCATTTCCTTTCACTTTCTCATTCCACCAATTCTTCCATCATTATTCATTTGCTTTAATCATCGTCTCCCTTGGCCTAAAAAGCATAATCGTAAGTCATTAAACTGAACGATTTCTTGAGAAATTAAACAATTGGTTCTTCTATAGGGTAAGGTAACATAACTAAATTTTTAAACAAATATGGAAAAAAAATTGTTAATATCAACAATATCGAAAAATAACATAATAATCGAAATATCAAAAAATATCGAGATATCGATCAGTAAAATTTCTTGATTGATCGATATGTTGTTGAAATATTGCACAACTACACATGTTTAGCTCGAATCTCGATGAGGCTCATGCTAGCTCAATCACGCAGTCGGAGTCACGCTAACTTAGGCTCATTATTATTAGTGTTCCCCTCAAAACGAGAGTTGAGATACGAAGTATCTTTCTAAATTCGAATCGAGATGAAAAACATGACAGTTCTCGTCTCGAAAATGAAATGAAAAAGTCTCGTATGCAACACTAAATTACCTAAGTTTCAGATCTCAAACAATGTTTCATTGTTAACGTGAAATTATGAATTAATAAAGTGATTGTACAAACAAAATGAAGAGCATTTATCAACGTTTTAAGATACGCAAGTCATTATAAAATATACTTCTGCACTTATATATACAGTGTGTCCGTAAAATTGCGCAACCCAAAGTTTGATTGCGTATATCTTTTGATCTAAGAAAGATAAAGACCTGGCACTTGAAATAAATGTAAGCATGTCCTACATAGATATTTTCGAGATCATGACCAATGCTGGAACTTGTATCGTTTATGTGTTGTAACGAAAGAAATTACCGTAAGTGTAAAATAAAAAATGTGCAAAATGAACAAAATCAATATTCAGTTGCAGAAAACTGATTTCCTGCAGATGAATTCCTGTGTATATGTACAGTATGCATCAACATTTATCCATTGGTATGAAAACGTGATAAGGTTGATGGAGTGTTACCATAATAAAAAGGCTATTTAATGCGAGTCCGTTTTTTTTTTTTTTTTTTTTTTTTTACAGAAACGCGGTCCCTGCTCCCTGGCAACACTGTTGTCGTAAAATTACTGCAACAAGTGTGTTTTATGTTAATTAATGATAAGCAATGAGAATTTGCACATAATTGATAAAATTATTTTTTATGCATAAATTGCGATATCGCAAATCTATTGCATTCTGTATTAAATAATGCACGCTTTTGTGTATTTGTGCGTGTATCATCAGGTTTTCGCATAGAGAGAACTGGTGTAGAGGCATCAAATTTGATACACAGAGAGATCTTTACCAGATCTAATACTGTACGAAGCCCCTTTTCAATTTTAGGCTCGGGGGGGTCGAATTTGGGAGGTGAAAATGTATACGAAAACATTTGCAAAAATCTCGCACTTTCTAAGAGTGCCTTGCATGTCTGCAACCCGCTTTGCTTCGAGATTTTGCAGGCTTACATAACATCAGGAGATAGCTACCAGAGAATGCGGTAAAAATATTCAATCCTCGCTTTTAATCGATCTTCTGAAATAAGACCCAACAACGACGAGTGCTTGCAGCTAATCAATATAATTTAGGAAATGTTACATCACATGCTTCTTGGACCTATCGTGACGCAGCCGGAATCTTGCAGCTTTTAAATGAAATTAACAAAGAAATCAGGATCAGGAGTGTATATATAAATTTTGTACGTAAACGAGACGAAACGAATAAGTTATTTTGACAATCAAGATGGAGATGAGAATGAATTCTTCGAGAATCACGATGAGACAATGTTTCTACAAAAATTTACGAGACGTGATATACGAGACGTCTCGTGAGCAACACTACTCGCTATCCTTAATCAAACTTCCAGTACGAGACTTCCGCACATTAGCTTCTACGGACTCACACTCACTAAGGACATGGACTTCCCTATCCTCAATGCGGCTCACACTCGATAGTGCTCCCGTAAGCATCCAGCAATGGTGAATAGACATGGTGTCCTCATGTTGCACGACAAAGCTGTCACGCTAGGTTCTCCATGCGTTGCAGTATGAAATTCTTCCTTACCCATCGTATTCCCGCAATACTCCTCACTACACTACCTGTCACACAGCTCCTTCGTGGCTAAGCGGTTGTCGTACGTGCCTTTGGTGTGCAAGATCGCGGTTCGGTTCCCACCAGGAGCTCATGTGGTTCGGATTCCACGTTAATCAGTAGCTCCACGTCTCATATAGCCTCGTTGCTGGAAGGGATATTAAACTTAAAATCAACTTAACTACCTACCATATTTTCCAGCATGTTGATCACTTCTGGTACGGAAGACCTTCCCCAATGATTGGACGGTGCAACTTGCGGTTCAGGACTTCTTCGCATTGCAGACTCCAGATTTTTTTTTTCCACGGAATCCAATTGTTGGCTGAGCAATGACAAAAGTGTGTAGTAGCAGATGACGGCTATTTTGATTAACCAGATGCCATATCCAATCTGGTTAATCAAAATAGGATTTTTGAATATGGCATAACTGGGGTGGACATTTCATTCGCACCAGCTTTATAGTTAGGTATGAACTGTACCAAAATGACATGCTATTTTCTCGCATCTCTTATAGTTTCTACTTTCCGAGTGATAGATTACAGTTACTTTCTGATGTCTGTCTGTTTCTACGTACCGTATTTGTCCAACTATAAAAGCAGCTGGTAAGTCCTTGTAGACATTGGAAAATAGTATTTCCGAAGGCACTTCTGAATACAAAACATCTTCCCACGCGATTTTTTTTTAGAACAGCCGAAAAGGCACAGGGGCGGAATCAGTTGAGTAGGATGGAGTATCTTATCCTGTTAAAAGCTAGAATTGGGGATTGGCACCACCAGCCCTCACCAAATAATAAACCTTAAAAATACTCTTTCATAGTATTTATAATCACTTCATCAATTTAAGTTTTACACTATGAATCATGTAACACCAAACTAGAATTTGAAACCTAAGATTAGGGTAAATTAGTGTTGCCTACGAAGTTATGAAATTTCTCGTTTCAGAAACGAGACAAGAATTGTCATGTTCATTGTCTCGTCTCGAATTTTAAAATGTACTTCTCGTTTCGTAATACTGATGTTGAAGGTCCTCCCCTTATTTAGTTATCGAGCTACGCAACGTGAACTAACCTTGGACAATTTGCAAGACGTCTGTTAAGATTCTTTTGCTACTGGCGTGAGAGAAACCTGTAAGGTTACAAATATCCTCAAACAGTTAACCTTCTGTCTTCCCTGATCAGGGTCTCACCACTAGCGATGTTTTCTTCGGTGATGGCTCAAATTGCATGTCTAGACCTTGCTTAATTTTCATTCAATTTCCTTCCGCCAGTCCCAAAGCTAGTTCCGAACAGTATTGCCGGCCAGAAGACTATTTCCGTAGCTTATTATGAATATCGACAGCTTTTTCACCAGGTGCAGACAAAAACTTCATTTCAACATGTCGATCTTTCACAGTGAAATCCCTAATTTCAAAGCAGCAATAATTTTCTTTCACAGACGAACTTAACAAAAAGTACGTACAGTTACAACTTGTAAATTTTGTACAACTTTCAAAATTTACCTCACCTTATGTATACCTTAAAAGTCTAAAATTAATTCGTAGTTCATAATGCTGATACTCGTTTTTGTGTTGAAAGCATAACGGCATAGAATTTTGGAACTCACGTCGTACATATCCATGTATCACTTGTTGAGGTTGATTTTGAGTTTAACGTCCTTTTCAGCTGCGAGGCTCCGAACCACACGAGCTCCCGCCAGCTGTATCATTTGTACCTTTGCGAAGGGCACAAAACACCTTTGCAACTTTATAAGAGTATTCAGTCAGTCTCGGTTAGGGGCGTCATTTGTGGTGGACAGGAGGGCAATTCCTCCCCTTCGGGTTTTCATGGGTCCGTACGTTTTAAGTGATTGCATACTAATATAAAAGCCCAAAATTCTTACGTTACGAAATGGAGCATCTTTTACCTTCGCAGCAAAATCTCAAATGACACTACTAGTCTCGGTATAGGTTGTTTACGTATAGGAGAAACAGGGGAAGAAGAGGCTAAATTGTAACGGAAATTGTAAAAATTCAAGTGGCAATTAATGATTGTTACATTTTACGAGATGACAATGGTTACATAGTTTAAAAAAGACAGAAAGAGAAAATGAAATGAAATCTTCGAGTTTTACGTCCCACAGTCATGCCGGCTAAGCTAAAGGAGACGATGATGATGAGAAATGAATGAAATGGTGGAATTAAGAAAGTGAGAGGAAACGGAATACCCTGGAGAAAACCCGCGCACACGGTGTTTGTCGACCACAAAGTTCACTTGGCGCGAGCTGGGATCGAACCAAGATTCCCATGCACCAGCGGTGAAAGCTCTACCACTGAGCCACCAGAGGGTAGAGGTAGTCGTTGTTCATCTCTATAATTCTCCCAAAATAAAGTAATAAATTTTGATTTATAAAGAATACATTAGTGTGTGAATTAAGTAATTTTGTTCTTTTGTTGGTTAGTTAGATTTGAACGTTCCTTCTCACAAGTAACACTTCACATCGTTGCTGCCGGTCTGACGCTAAACTATACATTTTCGGAAAGCACTAGTCCTAAATAGGATAACTACACAGTGCGACGGTCAGACGTTGCCGCGTTCAGGACTTATGGAGCGTCAAACATTAACATGGGGTTTATGAGAGTAACCATAGCAGTCGTATTATTTCATGCTAATTCGTCTTGCATTTGAACTCTGTGCTAACATTTGTGTTGTAGCAGTCGTATTATTTCATGCTAATTCGTCTTGCATTTGTACTCTGTGCTAACATTTGTGTTGTTTTTGTGTTTTTTAGGTATGCGTTGTAAGATGGATCCGAAAGTGGTCGTTTGGGCTCTGGTGGCCGAGATCGGGACAAAGGAGCGCAATCCAAATTTGGAAGAGCAAAGGATGGTGGCACACATCAAGTCTCTTTTGACCAGCGGGATGGAAGTCGTTGAAGAGATTCGTACGCTCGGCTTCGGTGACAGTGATGGTGACCAGGGGGACGGAGACATGGATTTTGGAGACGAGGAAGACCAAGAGCAGGAGGATGCAGAGATGCCTTCGTCATCGCAGCAGTCTCATACGTCTTCCGCATCTGGCTCATCAGCGTCAGAATACCTGCCCTCTCCTGTGAAGAAGCCGAAGTTCCAGGATCAGCCTCCAGAAGACTCCAAAATGACACCAGAGCAGTGGCGCGAGTACAAGGCAAAAGCCTATGCCTACTGGACGGTAAATCCAAAAACAGGTAGGCCTTGGAACACAAAGACCGGTCGTGCTACCCACTCGACTCTGCAGAATCAGTTCAGGTATATTCGGAACATTGGCGTGCTACGTCACTTTGGGGCAACACAAGGCAAAGATGACAAGAAGACGCTGATGGCAGAGATCAATGAGGCAGTTCGGGGCATGTTAGCGGAGAAACAGCACACTGCTATCATTCACGATCGAACGTTGCGAATTTGGGCTAGGCAAACAGCTAATGAACTGGACCCTAACAAGAGTCTCAAGTTCAAGGCATCACCGTCGTGGGTGTACAGATTCAAGAAGCGCAACAACATCGTGGACCGTGCAATCACCCACAGGGTCGGCAGGACCTGGCAACTGAAAGAGTTGGACTTGCAGCAGCAGGCTGATGCTTTCGTATTAGCGACTCGCGAGCTCATTGCAAGCGAAAGCATCCCACCAACGCAGGTTGCCAATGCAGATCAGAGTAGCTTCAAGAAGTTGTTGCAGAGTACTCGCACTCTCCGTACCAAAGGAACAACAGTCGTGCGAGCGGTTGTGGGATCCATGAGCGCAACAACCCACAGCTACATGATCATGCCCGTGATCACCATGGCCGGAGAGATTCTGCGGCCGATGTATGTACTGGTGTCGGAACCAAGTGGAAAGTTTCCGGGAAACAAGCCTGCAGATCCACCGAACATCAAATCATTTGCTGGCAAAACGTCCAACATGAACAGGGACGAACTTAAGGACTTCTACGAGCAAGTGTTCTGGCCAAGCATGCCTGATGATCGGAAGAAGATCGTTTTGCTATTGGACTCGTGGACTCTGAACAAGGACGACAATCTATCGAACGCACTGAAGCCTGCCGACGTTGCGTTGCACAAGAGACTGATTCCTGGTGGTTGCACTGGAAAGATTCAGCCTTTAGATGTGCATTTCTTCCGTCAGTACAAGTCCTTTGTACGCTTTGTGACCGACACACTGGCCATGGACAGTGTCATGGATATCTGGCATCGCGATCGATTCCTGGCACTACAGTCGTTTTCACTCTACCAGTTCAGCGCACCCCGATTCAAGAACCTGATCCGGTACGCTTTCCACAAGGCTGGCTATCTGGACGAGGAGCCGGGAATGTGGATCTCTCCGCACGAGTACTGCTTTGACTCCCTCGACGAAGGTGACGTGTGCTTCACGTGCGGCGAACTACCGTTCGTCAAGTGTGCACACTGTGAGCGCACTCTTTGCATCTCTCATGCTCTGTTCGACGATTTGCACATTGATTGTACCCTTTAACTTACGCAAACAAGTGCTCAATCAGACAACGTCGATTCAAACGTCACAAACCTTGTGTTCTTCTTCGTTTCCTGTAACTCTCATAAACCCCATGTTAATGTTTGACGCTCCATAAGTCCTGAACGCGGCAACGTCTGACCGTCGCACTGTGTAGTTATCCTATTTAGGACTAGTGCTTTCCGAAAATGTATAGTTTAGCGTCAGACCGGCAGCAACGATGTGAAGTGTTACTTGTCAGCACCGAGATAATATGAAACAGAGCACACTGTTTAAAATGGAATCCACAGCTCGGATTTGTATCCGAGTCATCGGGATTCAAATCCGAGATCACAATTCCGAGGCCAGAGGAATAGTTGTGTAATCCAGCTCTGTTGGAGGTGAAATAGTGTGGTGGGAAACAGCATACACACTGTAAGGATAGATGGTTTGTGCTATACTGTTCCTCACGAGACAAGTGTCGAATAGAGAAACCTTTTTTTTTTTTTTTTTTTTACTTTTTTCAAACATGTCACTCTTGGTCTGCTTTACGAGGCGAGAATCGAGCAAGTTTCTTAAAACATTATATAAGTTTCTTCCCTTAGCTAGCAAGAATTGGAACATTAGGTAAGTTTCTTCCTTTAGCTAGCAAGAATTAGGTCGTCAGATTGGTTTCTTCCATTAACTAGCAAGCATTAGGACATTAGGTAAGTTTCACCCCTTAGCTAGTAACAATTAAAGCACTAAGTGTGTTCTTCCTTAGTTAACAAGAATTGGGATATTAGGTAAATGTTTCTCCCTAAGCCAGCAAGAATTAAAACATTAGGTAAGTTTATTCCCTTAGTTAGCAAGAATTAAAACATTAGGTAAGTTTCTTTCCTTAACTAGCAAGAATTGGGATTAAGTAACTGTTGCTCCGTAAGATAGCAAGAATTAGGATATTACGTAAATTTCCTCTGATAGCTAGCACAAAGTAGGACATTAGGTAAGTTTGTTCCCTGATGTACCACGAATTAGAACACAAGGTAAGTTTTTGCCATTAGCTAACAAGAATGAGAATATTTGATAAATTTCTTACATTAACTATTAAGTATAAAGTATATTAGGTATCTAAGTTCTATGCGCTTAGCTGGCAGCAATAAATTTGTAATTTTTACCGATGTGACTTCCCTCAAAAATAGCGATTGCTTATTTTAGGAACATGACAAATCTATTTTGTTTTATTTAATCACATTTCCTGACATTACCGGTATCTATGGTAGGGATGGCCAAAAATTTTCGGATCCGGATATCCCGGATCCAGTGAGATCCGGATCCGGATCTTGCCGGATTCGGACCTAGATCCGGATCTCGGATCCGAACCTAGATCCGGATCTCAGATCCGGATCCGAAATTCGGATCTCGGATCTGCGTCCGGTTCTCGGATCTGGATCCGAAATTCGGATCTCGGATCTGGGTCCGGATCTCGGATCTGGATCCGGAACTCGGATCTCGGATCTGGGTTCAGATCTCGGATCTGGATCCGAAATTTGGATCTCGGATCTGGATCCGAATCGCAGATATTGATTCGTATCCAAACCTACATCTGAAATTGTGATGATAAAATTGAATATCTAAAATTCGTCAAAACTTTTTTCGGATTCACTAATATAGTAGGATGCTGTGCTTTTAAATGTTTCCATAACACGTTTGTGCTACCTTTGTTCTTTATGTTATTTTAACCTTGCAATATTTACTTTCTTATATAAACTTTCTTATTTTCTCATATACAAATGAAATATCTTTTAGATAAGACCCTTCTAATCTCAGGAATACTGGACAAAACAAACTTTATTAATAGTAGTTTCTGACTCACTAGAGTCCAACCATCAACAAATCTTTCACTTCGAAGGTACAACAAAAAATATAGACTGGTTGGCGTGGAACAACAGTAGATCTTTAAACACGAGAATTTCAGGAGAGCGATATGGTTGTGTAGTATTATTAGTATTAATAAAAGTGTTCGTTGTACGACATTATTACCTAACTTATGGTTTGCCCTTCTGAGGTCAGGAGTTTGTTGAAGGAGTAAATATAGAAGAGATTTCTGTTATTTCTTCTTCACCCTCCAGGTTTCTTTTAATCATACATTGCAGGACGTAACCAAAACATATCCATGCATCGTATCATTGAAGCGTTTTGTGTTTTGTGTCCAAAAATATTTAACATATTCGCATTTGTTCATGTGATCTCAGGTTCAATTCTCGGTGGAACATACATGAGATAATTGAAAGCTGAAACAATATGAAAATAGTATTTAAAAGTCAGGAAATTAATATTAAAACTTTAGCTATCTATTGGGACTGTAAGGCTATAGTTAAATTAACCCACACGTTTCGTGAAGATATATTAAGTCGTTATTGTTTATTTACTATAAGCTACCAGATACATCCTCAGAGGCCTCTTTACACTGTAATAATCAACAGATGAAAACATTGGGAAAGGAATGGAAGGAAGGTCTCCAGAGCCTTAGATCAAGGTACTAACCTAGCATTTGCCCAGTATAACTGAGGAACAACCCTGGAAAATCCTCAGTCAGGATAGCTGGTCTCCGAATTCGAACTCGGTATAATCCAATTGCGAAGTAAGAATCCTAACAAGTAGCCTGAGCTCACTCCGTATTATTATTATTATTTAATTAACGTAATGTTCTAAAATTAGTGCAAATTAAACCCTACTTTCTTTATTGCTGATGATATAGTTAATAAGCCTACATGAGACATCAGTCTCCCATTACATAGGCCTTGCTTGCTCAAGAAAGAATACCAGAACTGGAATTCAGGAAGCGGGGGTGAAGAGATTAATGAGGATGAGGAAACTATGTGCGATGCAAAAACTGAGAAATTATGACTTCATCACAGATATATTCACTTACATACGTCAATTAATATTTCTCTGATACAGGGCACTCTACTTTCTATAGTGGCAGGAAAATGGCCCGCTTTTGTAAACAAACACATTAAGCACGTGCATATAGGCACAATATCCGTGCAAAGAAACATAGGTAAAACTAGAAAAAAAAAATAGGGAAAGCGAGGGGAAAGTGATAAAACGCCATTCAGCTTAAAAAAAAAAAAAAAGCTGAAAATAACTTAGAGCTACGAAAGACGCGAGGCGAATTTTATTAAAATGATTGTTTTTCCTTAGTGATTAGTTGTGCTAACTATGAACATGAATTAAAAAAAAAAACAAGTAGCTAGCTCTGAGTTTCGCAAACTGGTTGAAAAGAAAATATTGGATAAAATTTAATAATAAAAAAGGCATTTATGATAATTAAAACAAATTAAATTCTTGGCACGACAGTCCTTTGGTTCCTACCATCGGGCTTACGTTCATTTGAAGCGGGATTTGAATGCAAGACATTTGCAGTAAAAGGATCCACAGCCTAATGCCGCAGACCACTCGACTATGGCTGTCGGGTTTTCTCGGCTAATCTGTAGCACATTTACAGTAACTGATTATTTTAAAAGTTGCTCCTAAATACTGACAATCTAAGTTTTATGTATCAAATATTTCCTGCGATAATACCATACACTCTCCGACTTCTATAGACGAAAAGCTATAGTTACCCACATTATCTAATACAGAAATAAGTTCTGATTCTCTAATAGCTGCTGATGGTGATAGTCAAGGTTCACCGAAGCATGATCCCAAACCCAAACTGATATATTGATGTCACTGGAACGCCTGAAAAGTCATTGTGGGTAAGTGAGTTGCCCACTTGTCAGGATGAAGGGCGATGGTGATGTGAAATACAGGGTTGTCAGAGGTACTACTTATAATAATTGGATTTGTAATATTCTATGTTGCCGTAAACCCTCTTCAAGAAGATAACTGTTAATTTTAGCTTTGAAAATGTTACATAAAGAGTTTTATTGCTATCATTAGGTTGCATATAAATCTCTTTATTCCGGAATTATCGGATTTATTTTACCGCTTAACTTTCACATCTCTTCTGATTTACGAATATTTAAATCACGATTATCCCCTTAAGGTCAATTAGTGATATTTTAACTTATTTCGAACCAACTATGTATATGGCTAGTCTTGTTATATGGGAATAATTGAGACTAGAAGCAGTCTACAGGCTACGTTCAAAAGAATCTTGTCCGACCTCCTGATAAACCACGTCTTTCAGCAAGGTGAATTGTGGCAATCCGATACTAACATGAGGAAATGTTCCGGTTCAAGTGAAAGCTTCCATAAGAATCAGCACCCTAATCAGTGGTATGTGCCTTGCTAATTTTTCTCCAATGTGAAAGTACCTAACTTTATTGTTAAAAATGAAAAGGTTTTTATTTCAAACAAGTTGTCATTACAGTTTTCATATTTGAACACAACACTCATGAAAAGGCATGTTAAAGCGCGACTTACTCCTGAAAAAGAATATTTATCTCTTTTTAATTTCTCGTGTTCCTCAAACTACATGCGGAATTAGTGCAAGTGCCTTCCGCTCGCATTACCTAGGTACAAACGCAATGGCGTATTTAGGGGAGAGGCTTCCGGGCTTAAGCCCCCCCCCCCGAAATCTTACTTACTATAGTAAACTATATGAAATATCTTGCAGAATTTTCACATTTTCAGGCAAAGCCTCCCCATGAAAGTTAGCAAAGCCTCCCCTCGAAACAAAATCGTAAATACGCCACTGTACAAACGGCTACGATCTTGGTACTAGCACATGTTTCGGTTTCCAGATCTCAAATATTTATATTTCAGCCTGATTCTATGTATGAATCCGAAATTTCAAATCTAGATAAAAGGCACCAAAATTCATAGTTTATTCTCGGTGCTCATATTGTGATTTACTAAATAATTATTAAATCTAATTGTAGGGTATACATTTGATATTTTGAGCAGACTGAGCAAGATAAATACGTAAAAAGTAGTCAATACTTGTCTTAACTGTTTATGTTTTCTTAACTGTCAATGAAATAGGTGCATTGAGGAATTTTAAATAATCATCTCGGTCCTGCAACCGAGTGGAACTAGATTCGACATTCGAACTCTCATCCGGATCATTTTTTTTTCTTAAGTAAGCCAAACATTTGATCTTTAGAGTAGAATGAAGGAAACAAATAGACTTGTCAATATTCGTCTTAATTTTCTGTTCTCTTCTTCACTGTCAGGACTTCGTGAAATTACTTTCGGCGAATTTTAGATATTCAAGTTTATCATAATTTGGATGGGATGTGGGTTTGGATAAGAATCAAGATCCGAGATCCGAGATTCGAGATCCGGATCCAGATCCGAGATCCGAGATCCGGACCCAGATCCGAAATCCGAGATCCGGATCCAGATCCGAAATCCGAGATCCGGATCCAGATCCGAAATCCGAGATCCGGATCCAGATCCGAAATCCGAGATCCGGACCCAGATCCGAGATCCGGACCCAGATCCGAAATCCGGATCCAAAGGATCCGGACCCAATCAGATCCGGATCTTCGGATCCGGCCAGATCCGGATTCGGCCATCCCTAATCTATGGCATAAGCCCGAGACGTATGAAGGATGAGGTCATTCGGCGAGCACCTGTCTGGGGAAGGAAGAAAGCAGCGTGAGACTTGTATATGAGGTACCATCCCGGCATTTGTCGAGTATGATTGAGAACAGCCAGGGAAAACCTCTCTCAAGATGGCTAGTCTGAAAAAAGCTGTTACATCTTTTTGACCGAGTGTCCCCACCAAAAATCGAACTCGAGATCGTTCGCGCCAAAGGCGAAAGCGTTCGTAACTACGCTAATCGCGGCCACGTTACAAATCTATTACATTCTTAATTAAATGGGAAAATAGCTATATTCTGTCCAAGTCCTGCTTCGTTTTGTCAATATTGAAGAAAAGATACATACAGCTTCATATCTATATGAACTGCAGGCAGTTCATGATGGTTTATGAAAGTGTGGTCACTTCTGTTGATATGTTCAGTCTTAAGCCATAGAACTTCTGATGGACATCATGCTCGTTGATGTTCTCACGGTAGTCCTACTTTCTACTCAACCTAGGGGGCGCGATGGTTTAATAGTAGAGCGCTCATTTATGGTGCATTGAGTTCAATTTCAGACCATGTGAATTTGTGGTGGACAACATCAGGTAAGTGGATTTTGTTGGGGTTCTCCGTTATCTCCCACATTTTCATTCCGAACTCCTTCGTGGGTAAACGGTTAGCGTATGCGTCTTTGGCGTGGGAGTCCCGGCTGCTATTCCCGGCGGGAGCTCATGTGGTTCGGATTTCAAGTTAATCAGTAGGTCTCGTCTCATATAGCCTCGCTGCTGAAAAGGACGTTAAACTCAACTCAACATTTTCATACCATCAACTGCTTTCAACATTATTTATTTTCATCAGTGGCGGATCTAGAACGTGAAAACTAGGAGGGGACAGCCAGAAGCCAAACTTTCAAAAAATATATAAAAAGCCTAATAGCTTAAATCATTTTTGTCACTCAAAAAACTGGGGGGCCTAAGCCCCCCGGCTAGATGCGCCACTGATTTTCGCTATCTACCCATCCTATTTAGCCTACAGAGCATAATGTGGGAGCTAAAGAAGTAAAATTTCATTTTATTTTCACTTATTTCACTAACTCTTTCATTGTTCATACGGCATTTTCATTTGGCACACGTACTCTTTAGCCTATAAAGTATGATCGTTAAACTAAAACTGCTTTCATTTCATTTTACAACTTACAAAACGAAAAGCAAGAGTATTAAGCTGCGGTCATAGAGTACAATAGCCTTATAGTCACGCAAGATTAGCTTGATGAATGTTTCAAAGGAAAGTGTAATTAATTAGTAATTAGTTCAGAAGTAATTATAGACATAAACGAGTACAATGACAATTAATGTAACTTTAATAATTAGTCTCCCACACGAAAAGAAAAAATGACGTAATACAAATAAATAACAAAACGGGAAATCAATTATTTTTATGTATGAACGAATATAGCTATATACACAGTTACAACTATAGTTTTCCTTTTTCCATATTGTACTTTGTTCTTCGTAAAACACATAAATTGATGTTTTTTAGTGTTAATTAATAATACTTTATTATGATATATCTTTAAAAATTGAATTAAAATGTTAAATTTTATTACTATACACATTGAAAATATTATGTGTGATTGCTAATAATATCACGTGATGAAGTTGAACTCTGCGCAACACTAACACAGTATTATTTTTTGTTTTGTTTTGTTATCATGGGCAATGTGTGTACCTTCCCGCCCCCACTCTTTTGACACTTATCATACGCAATCTAAACGCACTTATTCTCTTTCTCCGCATTAATTCCACCAATAAAACTCACGTATTATCGTTTTTCTCTTTCCCCTCACCTCCGTAGGCCATATTTCTTTAACGCCTACGTGATGTCATCACACTTCGCGAAGTTTTTTTTTCTCTCTTTCTTTCTTTTCCAGGACTTGTCATCGCGCATCTTGTTTCGCGCTTCACGCGGGAACTTTTGCCCCTCCCACCGGCTCTCTTTCGTTTCGTCTTATTTCATCTTTACTCTCGGTTGCTCAGTTTCCACTCATTTCATCCTCCCCCTCCTCTCACCGCTATCGTCATCTGAACGGTGGCTATATATTTCGGGCCACCTCAAAATGTAATACATACGTTCTTTAGTCAAGGTCCGTGGTTCCACATTTGTTTATTACTTAGTAACGTCGAGACGACTATATATCCAGAGTCACGGAGAGTTTGGATAGTATTGGATAACTACTTAGGAAGGAGTTTTACTTGTGCCGCTGTTTGTTAGAAAAGTTCTCTACGAATTTCTTCTGATCACCTGTTGGTTGGACTGTCCAGAAGAAAAACAAAGTTTATTGCTGCTTTTTACGGATTTTCGTTGAAGACTAAATATTATATATTTTACAAAGAAGCAACATGAAGTCTGTAGCATTGTTTGCATCAGCTGTTCTGCTCGCCCTTTTGGTTGGACAATCCTTTGCCGCTTCAATAGAGAAGGTAAGATACGTTAACTTTTGATTTTTTACATAACAGTGTAGCCGAATGATTGATTGGTGTGCGTGACTCCGGGTTTGATTCCCGGTAGATATATATACACAGTTTCTAGTGTTAGTCTGGCATCCTGAGGTGATTCGCGTGCTGTTCAAATTAAGAGATAAAGAATACAGGTCTACAAAGATGAAAGTAACCGCAATGGAAATAGTGTGCTGACCATATATGACCGGTTAAAAGCAATTTGGCCAGCCATATCCTATAGCGTCAGGTAGTTTAATTTTAAAGTTCACCTCCACAGAATGCATATTTTATTTTGTTCTAAACATTTCTGAAACCAAGCTAACATTCTTTCTGTAGATCATTCGGCTACATTGTACCGTTCATGACCATTTAAAAGTATGTTTGTTGACATAAATTCTGTTATAAGATTGACAGTCCTTTGGATGCTCGTGAGGTAAGTTACACCGGTGAAAATTTTATTGTTTCAGACTAAGGGTAATTGGTTATTTAATGTATTAATTATTGTACAGGATAATTGCAGAATTAGGGAAATTTTGTTCTTTCAGTTCGAAGTAAAAAAAAAAAAATAGTATTTATCTGACTTTCCTCACAAGTCATTTGACTATCATGCCTAGCACCTTTATTATTATTATTATTATTATTATTATTATTATTATTATTATTATTATTATTATTATTATTATTATTATTATTATTATTATTATTATTATTATTTTAAGGAATATAGGTCTAAATGCCATTCATTAATTAAAGTTCTTAATTTAAATTGGGACGTGAAAGCCCAGTAAACGAGCCGCAAGCTACTAGAATATAATATTGTATTTATTGTACTTATGCAATATGTATTTATGCTTAGTTTACGGAAGAAATTGTAACTTATCATTTGTTTTCATTGATTTGGTACGAAGGAATTAAGGAAGCTGATTTTGGCTTAGCTCGTCTGCAATGGAATAGCTTTACTGGTTTCGTCTACTTCTTAATTTACATTTCATAAGCATTTGTTTATTTATAAACAGGTCCGTATCCATGGGGACACGGGGGGCCGGAGCCCCTAATTTTTTACTGGAGCCCATAAAATTTTCACGGTTGCAAATGAACTATAATATGGTGATGAACTATAGTATGGTTAGATCGGGTACCCTAACTTCTACCGCCCGCGCCCCTATATTTTTGGGCTGGCTACAGACCTGTTTAAAAGAATAATAATATTTATTTTTAATTCTGACAGAAACTAGATTGTAGACTTAATATTTATGAGCCGTTTCTAAAATGAAAGAAGGTTAAAATCAAGAAAGAAATCAAGCAAAGAATCGAATTAAAACACCACTTACGTAGTTAAATTTCTTTCATTTTGAGAACAAAATTAATATATTTCAAATATCGCATTTGAAAAGATAAACCATTGCTAAACATATAAATCGGGTTAATTTCTAGATTATTATTTAACTCGAATGAATGCATGGACGCAGTAGTTCTTAAACTGTGTCCTGCATCTAGCTTATAGGGGCTTAGCAAAATGACAGTTGATAGAATTTTAACACTGTTTGGGACACCGTATCTTACTGTATCTTTGGGACACCGTGGAGTACGTAATTCTGACATATTAAGGGAGTCAAACCAAAAACGTTTGGGAACCAGTACATTAATTCACGCACTTTTTTTTCCCTTGTTGTTGTTGCTATTGTTTGCTTTGTTTCAATGATTAAGATTTGCTTCTTGCTAGAATAATATTTATGTATGGCATTATTTACTTTATGCAATTATGTAGATTGTTGACTTCAATATTTGACATCTGTAGTGCTAGAGAAAACACGTACTTTTAAACCTTACTTTGGTTGTTCTTGGATTGGCACACATGTTTACCTAAACAATGTTCTATTTATACTGTAAATAAGCCCGTTGATAAAAGCGCTACTTAGAAAGCCGAGAAAAATCTTCAATTCTTTGGTAAAACGTCAACGAAATTTCAGAGGGTTATTAAGAACTGGGAGAATAATCGATTTTGGGGACGGTGAAAGCCAATGCACTTTATCTAAATATCTTACTTTCGATATAGACAACTATTATCCGAAAGATCTCAGGTTCAGACTCAGGCCGTATGACAATTGGTTTGACAATAGTGTGTATGTAGATTTATTCAGATATTTTTCCGTTTTCGACTACTGTTATTTCTTTCAGCATAATCCACTACCACTCATCTGTAGACATGAATCATACCATCATACTAATATACATATGCGGATTTTCTTTAACCTATAGAACGAATTATTATTAGTATTATTATCATTATTATGGTGAGTTAGTAAATAATCCCAAAAGAAAAAACTTAATAGATTACTCATATGTTAGAGACAATACTACCCCAACGGAAGAACAACAAATTCCACAAACTAGACACTGCCCGCTGGCCCAATAGCTAGGACGCGCACCTTTCGTACACATGGTTCCGGCTTCAATCCCCGGAGAAAAAAGTATCTTTGAACGTGTGATGGTTCGAATACCACTTCATGTCGTAGGTCCCTCGGTGCTAAAAAGGAAACGCTAAAGTTCAAAAAAAGAAAATTCCTGAAACTAGAATCGAACCCGCAACTTTTTTTACATTAGAAGTGCTATACCGCTGTACGAATTTTCTCGTCAAATGAAGGTCTAATACGATTATATAAACCGATCTAACGTGATATTATTTTTATTTAATAGTGTATTAACTTTATTGTTTCATCATTAAAGGAAGAAAAGAATAGGGTTACACAAACTGTGTCAACCCATGCCTAACGCATCATCTAAGATAATGTAGAGCTATTTCTTTCATAGTCATATACGTATATAAGCGTATAAGAAGAAAAAAACGACTGTTATCACTGTGGAATGAGATGATGAAATACTAACAGAGGAAGTTATCATGTATCATATTATAAGCATAATGTACTGCGTTTTTAGATAAGGAGTTATGTGTTTACTACCTTATATGTTTGGTAGTGAATCTCTCAAATGCATTGATAAATGTTCCAAGCGTCAAAATTTTCTTTCTCACGGACCCTGAATGAGGAGTAATAAAACTTGTGTAAATATCAAAGTCAGGGACACTTTTTTTTTTTTTTAAGTTTAACGACCCACGTTATGGTCTTTAGGCTAAACGAGAGGATGATTAATGAATGTAGGTGATTGTGAATTTTTTGTTTTTTGCTCCCCTATCGGAAATCGAACCCAGGACGCGTATCTTTAGTGCAACCCTTGCCACAAGACTAGGGGAGAGGGTTAGCCAGGGTCCAGGGAAGTGTTTCAAAAACGATATAAGTATTTCGTAAGATTATTAAAGAACTTTTTTTTAGAAAAAAGAAAAAGAAAACTATTGTATGTCAAAATTACAATTGCAACATAATTAGTGTTTACAAATGATTTTACTATTTCTTTAGTGGTGCTCAACCGATATATCGTGTCACACTGGTGTGTCACACAGTCCTCTAAGGTGTCGCAAAATTTTAGAATTTAAAATTCATGAAGAATTTAATAATAATTAGTTAAAATCGAGATAGACTATATCAGTCAATATCGCGCCAATGGAACTTTGTGGTGGACAAACACCGTGTGCGTGGGTTTTCATGAGATTCTCTTGTTTCCTACCACTTTCTTCATTCCATTATTCCATTCATTTCTCGTCATCACCGTCTCCTTTAGCCTAGCCGGCATAATCGTGGCACGTAAACCCTAAAAGATTTCATTTCATATTTTGTACCAGTCAAGACCCTCGGCGGCGGCAGTGATGCTCAGTGATACATAGAGTCATTATAAAAACTAATTGGTTCCACTATAATAATAATAATAATAATAATAATAATAATAATACAAGTGTGTATGGCGATGCCCAGGACGTTCAGTAAAATGTGTCGTTATTCAAAAAAGGTTGAGAACCACTGGTTTAGTGTTTCTGTTGTATTATATTTTAGGTATATCATAACTATGTAAATTATACGAAAATAATATATTTTAATCGAAGCTTATTAGAGTTTGGAAGGGGAGAGTTTGAAGGTTAGAATCATTGGATGTTTAATAACAGACAATATTTTTTCTGGACCAAAGGATATGAGGTAAATATACCGAGTACGTCATCAACCAAGTCGGGGGGAAGGAGGGACAGGCACCTTGAGCTATTTTATATGGAACATGTGCTTAAGGGTTCAATCTTCAGTGTGAAGTCATAGTTGTTTTATGGGACTGCGGTGGCTCAGTGGTAGAGCGTTCACCTTAGGTGCATGGGGTCCATGATTCGATTCCAGTTCGCGCTAAGTGAGCTTTGTGGTTGACAAACCCTGTGTGGGGGTAGGGTTCCGGGGCTCTCCGATTTTCTTCCACTTTTTCATTCCACCATTTCATTCATTTATCATTATCGCCGTCTCCTTAAGAATAGCCGGCATAATCATGGAACGTAAAACTTAAAGATTTGATTTCATTTCATACTTGTTTATACTGACCCAGCACTACGAGATAATTTGTGAATCTACTTGAAACAAACATTTAAAAAATTCCGAGTTACACAGCCAAATAGTAATAAGATCAACAGCCGATGACCTGACCACTTTTACGGTCCATAACGCTAAAGAGTTTTAATTCGAAGTTTCAGATTACGTGAAATATAGATTATTGTAGAGAGGAGCCGTGAGGAAGAACACGCTGTAATGCACGAAAGAATTTGTTTTTTTTTCTTTTTTTCTTTTCTTTTTTTTTAAAGAAATGATAAACTGTTTCTGAGGTCAGTCAAGAATGAATGAATGAATGAAAAACCTCGCGGCCCAGAAAATTGGCCTAGAGCATCCTTTTGCCCTGATTTTTTTTTTCGTTATATCCAGAAAGGAAGAATCACACAATTAAATGTTTTCCAAAAACGAAAAAGCAAAAGAAGTTACTACTGTATCATGCCTGAAACTTTGCCTCAAGGCTTATAATAGTAAGTAACCATAAACACGTGCATAGAAATAATAAAAGGAAAAAAATTACTATTAGGAACTAGTTTTTTTGCATGTTGGAAAATGCCTTATAGTCTAGCAGTATGTAAAAGACTTCATTATAGGTCAATAACCTTTCTGTGTATGCTTGTTTTCGCCTGCATATTATAATGAATATATGAATAGAGAAGAAAAGGGGGAGAAAATAAGAGAAATGAGAATGTGCCCTATTCTAAGTAGCCCTTTTCTTTACTTTACGTTTTCTCTAAAATAAAATAAATAAAATTGTTGCTAAGGAAACTGCCCCTGTCTTTTATAATAAGACTTGGAAGGTAAACAACCTTCGAAGCGAACCAATCACCGTGCTTTCCATTCAAACAAATTTTACTCTCTCTCTCTCTCTCTCTCTCTCTGATGCCTTTTATTTTCCTTTTTTTCTTTTACTATTATTAATTTTAATAAGTAAAGAAAGTGTGCCCTAATTTATTTAAGCGAAAGGCATCAACGTAGAAGAACAGCTATGGTGTTAACTTTTCCCCTGTTCCTTCAATGTGATAAGAGTAATTTCATTTTCCTAAGCTAGAGCGTGGAAACATCGCTTAGATAGGTCAGATAACATCGTTACTAAGACGTTGATGGTGTTAAACGAGAGCGCTTGAAGGTTCGGTACTGGGATATACGTATCTATATGGTAATAGGAGTCCTGGCGTATTAGAAGATAAAGTAATTAACACCATGCTTTCATTTTCTTCCTAACCAAGTCTTTACTAGGACAAGGTAACTTCACTTCATGTTATTATCTTTGCTATATTATAATGTAAAAAGTAATTAAAAAAATCTCCAACACGAAACTTGAATCCAAGGCTAGTAAATTAAAGACTAAAACCTTAGTCAAATTTATCTACTACTTCTATTACTATTGCAATTATACTATTAATAAAAACCCTGCTAAAAGAGAATAAAAAAGGATCACACAATTCATTATCCTTTAGTATAGGCAACCAACATTTCTTTCTTACTGTACAGGTTGTATAAAAGCCAGGGAATGTTATAGATTTTTAAACGCGATATGGATAGCCACTGTTAACATCACCGTTACCAATTAAAATGTTAACAAATTGATTCCATTAACTTACTCATCTGAGATAATCGCTCTAGCTGTGTATTGCAAAACCCAGAAATCAAAGATTCTCGTTCAAGAGTTATCCTATGTTTACGGATTAACAGTGGGTGTGCATAATGTCTGATTGAAATTCCTGATGACGCAGACTTGAATTTGTGAGTTTAAAAATGAAACGAAGCATTTCACTTTAATGGCCTACGGTTATATTTTTTAAGCTAAAGAACATGGATCATTAATGAAAATGAATGGAAAATTGTGAAATGAGAATGTAGGAGAAACCTACAGAACCCCGAGAAAATCCACGGATCCAAAATTGTCTACTCCCTATTTTCCCCTACAAGGCTGGAATCGAATCAGGGACTGTTTCCTTGCACCAGAAGTGAACACTGCCACTTTTTTCTATTCTTTTCTTTAAAGTTTGCTCAACTAGGAATTTTTCCTTTGCATTTCCTTTTATTTGGTCCTATTCTGTAGTCTACCAAATCAAACCGAGAGAAACGCGAACACAGAAACTTTGAGGTTAAATATCTCCTACGCTTTTTAATGGGACTTTAACCCAAATGAATTGCTCCTTGCGACCCGAAGCCGAATGCTCTACTATACAATCGCGTCGTCCATTTATTATTATTATTATTATTATTATTATTATTATTATTATTATTATTATTATTATTATTATTAATAATAATAATAATAATAATAATAATAATAATAATAATAATAATAATAATAATAATAATAATAATAATAATAATAATAATAATAATAATAATTTCATTTTTAAAAGACGGTTTTACAAAAGCACCCTTATAATTAGAAATGTATTAAAATAAGAAGCAATGAAAAATTCAGGAAATTACTTTACAGCAAAACGAATACTGTAAGATTAAACAAAATTCACTAGAAACTTTTTTTTTCTATCAAGGCCGCAGCATTAATTAATCATCGAGATAAATGTGGTATCTATTTGCTTTTCTTTCTTGTTCATGTAGTCAGTCATATGTGTATTGAATGAACACTGAATGTTTATCAAACGTAAATCAAAGCATGAGCAAATAAAATTATCAACAGTAACAAAAACACGTGTTGCTGTAATATCTCGCCTCACGTTTCCGTTTCATTTCAGCTTGGTCGGTAAAGAAATATCCGTTGTTACCAGCTGACGTGTAAAGCTAATATAAAGTTTTCAGCAAACGTGATCCAGTGTTTCCTCTTTGCTATATTGTTAATATACGAGATTTCGAAGTGGAAGGTCCGGGTTGGATTCTCGATAGAAGGTCGGATCCCTTGTTAAACGATAGTTCCACGTCTCATATAGACTTCATGATGAAAGAAGATATAAAATTCCAAACCAAATGTTGTCCAACCATCGAAACTCTCTAATTTTTTTGTAATTTGAAATAGAAATGAAATGAAATGATATATTTCAGTTTTACTTCCCACGGTTATGCCAGTTAGGCTAAAGAAGACAACGATTATGGGAAATGAATGAAATGGTGAAATGAAGAAAGTGGGAGGAAACGGGAGAACCCCGAGAAAACCCACGAGCACGTTGTCATTTGAAATAGTTTCGTACATTACATGACGCTATACCCCAGGAAGGGTTATCGTGGACCGTCTTTGGCACCAATGGTTCGCGAAAAACAAAGAATAATACAAACATATTGTAACTATGACTTAACGTAATGAATTGTGAAGATTGTCAGGATTGCTGGCAACGAGATTGGACCGCAAGAAATCCTTGTGGCACTGGTTTAGTAGGCCTAGTTAGTTTCCAGTTTCATTTCAGGATGAAAGGAAATCTTTCAGTTTAACGTCCCACAATTATATCCTTAAGGCTAATGGAGATGGATGATTAAGGCAAGTGAACGGTGGAATGAGAATGTGGAAGGAAACCAGAGTACCTCGAGAAAAGCAATTGATATGATGTTGTTCACCACAAACTTACTTGGCCGGGATCCAAGGGCGGACTTGTAGGGGAGGTGATGGGTTGTAATACTGCTACTTAGAGCTACTTTTGAGAGCTCCAAACTCTGGGATGGGTTTTATTTATATATAAAATAAGAAAGTTTCTCTTGTTGGGGGGGCAATTGTCCCGATCGCCCCTCCCTGGATCCACCCTTGCCGGGATCCAATTAAGAAGTAATAATAATAGTAGTAGCAGAAGAAGAAGAAAGCACATGTATTGGGAACATGAAAAACAATGCTTCATTGCATTGAATATTCGTACATTCCGTGTCATATTTTAAAACAAAACAACGGAAACGAATTATTTTGAAGGTTGACTCATTTTCTTGACGAATTTCAAACATAATATTTTTTGTTTTGTTTTGTTTTGTTTGTTTGTGTTTTTCTAAAGTGGCTGTAAGTAGATTTTAAGTTTGACCGACCAAAGGCATGCGTAACTAGGTGCGTTATCACGGACGGTCAAAATGCAAAGGTAACCTTTGTCAGTGTTCAAATCAAATCCAGTATCAATTTTTGTAGATCCAGTAACCACCAGTGTAGGGCCTTCCTGTTTTGTTTCTCTCTCTCTTTTTTTTAATAACATAAACAGATATTTCTAGGAGATTTTTTTTTTAATGTTAGCTCTGCACAAGCTTGAAAATAAAATAAAAGAAAGCAAGAAAGAAGCTCAGTCTGTCCGTAACTGAGCGTTAGTTTTCTTGACTTCGTAATTGAGAGTTGCTAGCATTGAGTCCTGCAGGCAGCCGTCCTTTTTATATTTCATCTCTTAGTTTTCCTTGCAAATGAAGAGATAGTTTCTTTACATATCCAATTTTTGAGTTTTCTTTGCAAATGAAGAGATAGTTTCTTTACATTTTTTTTTCCTTGCAAATGAAGAGAGTTTCTTTATATATTCAATTTTTGAGTCGGTTATTCCTCAGGCTGTTCTGTTCGTGCGACATCAACAAACTATAAAGTAATATAAATTTCAAAGTAATACAAACTCCAGGTTTAGATTGGCGTAGATTTTACAACCCTTAGGCCACCTAAGAACCGAAAAGACTGAAAATGTACATATTAACTAAAATAGATTGCACCTAATTTACACAGAGGCACTGTACTCCCTAGGAAACCAAATAAAAAGACAGATCATAGCCATATATTTTCTCGATCCCTTTCGAGTGTGCTCGCTAAAATGCCATTTCTCTTTCATATGAAGGTTTTCCGGTATATTTTCAACAGTAATGTTAGAACAGAGGTCAGCCTAGAGTATGAATCACTAAGGGTCAAACTCGGGTCTTCCACTTTGAAGACAACAACAACCCAACTAATTTAGTCACGACGAGGCCACTTTCTCATGTTGGTGGCCAAATTTGGCCTTATAATATCACAGTAACCTAGAAATGTCACCAATAAATAGTCAAATAAGAAGTATTTTGCCGGTTTACTGGATCACTCACATATATTAGCCGAACTGATTATTTTCTGGAACTTTCATATCCAATCACATGGACGTGATAAATGTATTAAATACCGTTAAGAAAGTTATGCAATATTTTAATCACATAAATATAAACAGACACATACAAAAAAAAAAAAAATGAGGCCATAGAAGGACATTATTTACACTTGATCACTATGTTTGACATGGACAGAAATTTTTCCATACCCATGACGTCATATCCGCTAAAAATCTTTTTCCGTCTTTAACATCATTAGTGTTCGAGTATCGTAACCTCCTGACCTGAAATGGCCTTTCATATCACAGAGGATACTGAACATAATTCGTTCACCCCTTCTTGCGTCTTACCGCGCCAACTGCGTAAAATGTATTTTGCAGTAGCAAGATTGGGGGAGAGGGAGAATAATAACACCAGTTGACAAGGTTAGTGCGGTAGGCCGGCCGGAAGGATAGAAGGGAAAGAGAGGATGCTTAAAAACAACACACACACACACACACAAACATACATACACTGCGTAGTTGTACTCTGCCCTGTATGTCATCTCCAGTATTATTATCAATAGAATTCGCTCATTGCCCTCTCTGCCTGTGACTAGCACAAGCAATTCATATGCCTTATCACATGGCCAATTACAAAAGACCTTGTTGTTAGCATACATAGCACGTTCTACTATCATACGCATATTTACGCAACCCCCGTCGACGTATTTTTGACCTTCGTTCATGGAAAATAGCGGATGTTTCAGGACTTAAAAATAGGATCATAAGCTGCGCATTGTAGATCGTACAGTCTTGTTAAAAAAAAAAAAAGAGCCAGTATTATCTCTTGGTATGTCACTATTCTTTGAACAAGAGTCTATATTACGCTAATATATAGTATTACCAGTATCGAAGTGGTAAAGTAGAGAAATATTTTTCTCTTCTATCTATCTCACTATTTTCTGTGTTAGCTATATATATATATATATATATTTTACCTAGCAAGACAAATTATATACATAAAATCAAAATGAAATGAAATGAAATCTCTCGCGTCCCACGATTATGCCCTTAGGGTAAGGGAGACGGATAATTAATACAAGTGATCGAAGAATCAGTGGAATGCGAATATGGGAGGAAACGAGAGTACCCGGAAAACCCCGTCCACCAAAAGCTTGCTTGGGCGGGGATCGAACCAGGCACACTATGTCCCAGAGATAAACGCTCTACCACTGAACCACCGTGCCCTATTTGTAAAATCAAGTACATATACATTTCTATAATATTACACTATTCTGATATTCTTGATATTTAACAATTTCATATTAATGTGACTCTATCACATTGGTGTATTTAATACTTAGTTATAATATTTGATTATATTATTATCCAATGTAGAATCATTTGTAAATATTCAATGTATATTTTCTTTTTCTCCTTCTTTGTTCTAAAACAAATCAAACTTAGTTTTTCCATTCTTAGGTACTTATTCTTGCAAAAATATATGTCATTGCTCTTTCTCTTTCTAATTTCCTCCTGTAGCTGTGAAAGGTCATTTGTATGAACGATCATTTGTATTTTATTTTTTTTTTTTAAGTAAAAAAGAGAGAAAGTTCTCCGCTATGCAGAGATAAACTTGTCGGTTCGATCATAAATATGCACTTCCATTTGAAGGAGGACAAATTTCTCCTGTAATTTCCGCTGCATTTAAAAAAAAAAAAAAAAAAAAAAAAAACACTTCTTTAACCTTGCAGATGTTTCTTGCTTTCCGATTTGTCCTCAATTGTCCTTACATATATATCCTTCTATTTATTAGAAATCAATTTTTCAATGTCCTTTTCTTCCCTTTTCTCGCCTCTGGTTTCCTTGCGGAGAAAATACTGAAGGAGCGGACGAATACCAATTAAGATTAAAAGATTATAGATAGACAAGGAGAAACAGAAACACACAGTTAATAAGCATAAATTACTTTTTCTTATAAATAAAGTGCCAACAACGTAATAAATTGAAAGCTACGTTTAATCATCATCATTTACAAAAAAAAATCTATAATTTTATTAAATGAAATTAGCTTAATAATAATAATTTTAAGAACAGAATTCTGTTAAAAACAAGGTCATAATGCCGTGTTATTAAGTCCAATCTACGTACTAGATGCCAAGAGGTCAATGTCGGTTTGTTTTAATTTTATTTATATTTTAGTTAATAGGCTATGTAGGCGTTTGGATTGTTCACGTCGTCATTTGAATGGTGTTATCTCTTGGTCGATTAAATTTCGAATAGTTAAGCGTTGTTTGTGCATATTTTCGCTGTAATGTACTTATTTTATTAATAATCCTGTACTATATAGGCTATCTTTGAGCTTTTTCTTCAACGAGGGTATTTCCCGAAGTATATTTCTGTTGATAATTAATCAGAATTTATATCAGCTTGACTCCTAGATTTAAAAGAAAGGGATTTTTTTAAAAATAGAAGATAGTCAGGGGCGTACGCAGGGAGTGGGTCCTGGGGGTCCGGACCCCCCTGAAATCCCGACTTTTTTTTGGTAAATGTAGTCTACTTTTAGGGGCAATTTTAGAAATTTTCATATAATTTAGCTTCAAATTGTATTTGGACCCCCCGAAACGCTTTAGACCCCTCCCGAAATAAATTCGTGCTTACGTCCCTGAAAATAGTAATATGATCTTTTATGAATTTAATGCCCATTCTTTAACTTCATTTCCAATACTTGTGACTCGTTCTCCACCGTAAGTCAGAATTATGTTATGGTTCTAACGTACGAAAGTATTTAATATGGTAATGCATTGTGCGACACTGGTAGCTCATGGAATGGTTAACCGTTCAACGAAACAAATGCGTCCGTCAGTGCATCAGCAACTCCTCGGATTTCTTCACGCATGATCTACAAATTTTTCGTTTAAATAGATCTCTGCTTGTCTACATCACTGTGTTGATGCCGCAAAGTTTTGACACTCATCGTGTTTCTAACAATTTTCTTAACATACAGTATAAAATGCATAAAACTGCATACAACAGTGTAATTAAAAATATTTACGCGTTTATATTCTCAAAAGTTACAGGAATTAAATAAATAAACTTATTTATTTAGAATTTAATGATTTGTTCCGCCACCGAGGCTGCATGAGACGGGCCAGTACTTTACAATGAGATCCGAAACCCATAGTCCCTCATTAGTTGGCTGGATCAGGTATTAGCAAGGGCCCCCCCCCTTGACGCTCAGGTTTACACTGGATAAAATGGGCTTCAATTCTGCTTTACACTGGATAAAACGGCAAATTATGGTTTAGCACCTCCCTTGATCATATCCTGGATTCGCCACTGGGTATTAGCATCCCATTCAGCACCGATGAGATGTGGACCCACAGCTTAACATTGGAATCCGAACTATATGAGCTCCCGCAGGGTATCGAACCCAAGTCTACACCTAAGACGTGTACGCAAACCATATAGCCACAAAGGAACTCATACAGTACACACTCTCGTCGAGAATTGAACCAAAGTTTTCCGATGAAAGGTGAAAGTTAAACTATTTAGCCACGAAAGAGATAAAAAGTATATTTAAGAAATTAAAAGTGAAAAGTATATATTCTATTATTTTTAATTGTGGTTTAAAAAAAAAAAGTGAAACACAATAAGAACTAAAATAGGGCTATTCTCTCCACGTGTTAGGTCAAAACCCTTTACCGTAAAAGGGATGAAAAATGTTGGTTACTTATGACAAAACTTTTACAGTAGACAAAATGTATTACAGCGAAAAATTCAATGGATTTCTTTTTCTTTCTTCTGACACGTCTGAAAGCTATAAGAGCTTTCATCTACAATGTGTAATGACCTGAAGAGAGCTGTATTCGTATAGAAAAAGGAAAACTACTAAGGATTTTCCTGTCATATTAACGAACATAAAGAATGACACACATTTCAAAGATCTTCCTAGTCCTTCTTTTTGCCCTTTTGTTCATTGAGAAGAATAGAGCGAGAGAACTTGAATAGAATATATCACGCCATGCACTACACTAGCACCTGACAAACAGCTGTTTCAACAAAAATCACATGATCCCTGTAGAGAAAGAACATGAGAAGACAAAAAAAAAAAAAACTTTTTAATGTTTATTTAAATGATACTAAAATGCTGACAGTGTGCTTATGTCATATACAGAAATGTTCTCGCGTAGGGCCAGAAATGTTTAAATACAACATGAAACAACACATCATTAGTGTTTCTACTTCGTTCCATTTATAGCTAGAATTATATGTGTCTTTACCGTACAGTGGTGTACATAGAATTTCATCAAGAGGGGTTCAAGCTCTCAAATTTAATATCCTTTCAGGACAAGCGTGATTTTTTTGTAGAAATCTTTTGAGTTTTACGTCCCACGGTTATGCCGGTTAGGCTAAACGAGACGGTGATGATGAGTAATGAATGAAATGGTGGAATGAAGGAAGTGGGAGGAAACGGGAGAACCCCGAGGAAACCCACGCACACGGTGTTTGTCCACCACAAAGTTCACTTGGCGGGGGCTGGGATCGAACCCGGGACCCCAAGCACCAGAGGTAAACGCTCTACCACTGAGCCACCGCGGTCTGATTTTTTTGTATATGCATCTTAACATAGGAAATGCTTATTTCCCCATAATACCTTGTTCAAGAGAGGTTCAAGCGTCGAATTCCCCTTTCGTACGCCACTAGGACTGTACAGAAACTTAGACATTACAGAAGAGCAATGATAACTAACTGGAAGTACTGAAATTGTGGATATGGAAAAGAATGAAATTTCTATTATTTCCTTCTGAATATGAATATGAATAAAAATAATTATTTCTAGACAGGCCCGTATCCACGGGGGGATAGTCCTCCCCTAAACTTTGGCTGACCCCCCTAAAAGTTTCACGGAAGGCTTGCAAATGAACTATAATATGGTGATGAAGTATAATATGATTGGGTCGGGCTCCACCTAACTTCTACCGCCCCCCCCCTAAATTTTTGGGCTGGCTACGGGCCTGCTTCTAGACTATTATTTCCAGTATTTCCTAACTTTTTTTTTGAAAAAAATGTTTCATTTTTTTTATTATTGTAAAGGAAGAAGATATTCACTATTGCAGAAACACATTTTCGTCAAGGACAGTTACTTTCACTGTTGTCTACCATCATATTATACGTACTTAAACTGACAATTACTAACTCGTGCTAATTGTTATTTTCTATTAACGAAAGTGAGCATTACATTTCGTCATGAATTTGTTTATGTGCTTTTCGCTTTTGAAATGATCATTTTACGTGTAATTGCAACCATTTTTTTTTTCTTTCTTTTTAACTACCCAAGTTCAAGATACACTTGAAGCCAAAATCAACTGGAAAGATGCTTCCATGTTTTCATTTTTAAATCAGTTGTACTGGCCTAAGCATTCATTTCCATCTAGTTATATCATCCAGTATTTATACTTGAAGCGTTATATTTTCAAATACAGTTTATTAAAATCCAAGTCATAACTACAAACCAGCATTAGCATTGTCAAGAGGTATAAGACAATTAGACTAGCCATTGGCGTACGCAGAATTTGATCAAGAGGGGTTCAAGCATATTCTTTCAGCCTGCTCAAGGAAGGGGTGTTAAATCGCGAAACCCCCTTGCATACACCACTGAAACGGACATTCGAAAGTCCTATCTGTTGTAGACTAGAATCCCGCTAAGGTTATGGGTATTATTCTAGCAACATTTCTAGTAGCCGCTGTGTAAGGTGATGGTTTGCATGATTTGGTGCGTTGGCCAATGAACGATTTATCCAACAGTTTCGACCTCCTACCCCTAATCGCAATTTCATTTCTTTCGTAGGGGCTACGTTTGATAATTGAGTTCGTTGGCAAATGATCGATAAGACGGTCAGTTACAACGTAGACCCAACGTTGGCCAATTGACTACCTTACAGTTTCCCACTGTCGTGTGGTGCTATGGCATTCTTCATTATTATCATTTATTTCTCATCGTCTCCTGTACTTTAAAAAAAAATAATAATAAAATGGGACATAAACGTTAAAAATAAACAATAAATGAACTTTTAATCTCAGAAGGTCTGCACCTCTGCTGGCTTCTGAATTGGCTAACGATTTGGTTTGGAAGTACTATCAAAGAAGAATTGTTTTCTACCGTAAACACTGATTCATTCATTCTAGTCAGTCACAGCTGACAGGAAACTAGATCGGCAGGAAAATAACACTTCATTCACTTCTTTTCTTGTTGAATGAAAACATCCGCCTAATGGAAAGCGAGAAAAAAAAGTTCCTGGCAATGACGTATAATGACGTCATGGAACACACCTACTGGAGATTGACCAATTGTCAGATGAAGAGATCTCGTATGAAGTCAGATGGGACTTCACATATGATAATGGTCACGTCCAAGAGTGTAAAGAAGACTGGGAGCTGGGAGGCAAGAGGGCAGTAAAACGGGAACTATCAAACAGCCGTTTATGAACTGCGTCTCGTAAAAGAACGAAAGAAAAAATGCCTGGTTGTTGATATCGAAGAAGGCCAAGGTTCCACTAGAAGTCAAATGGAATGACATTTAAAAGAATTTTTCACTAGAATTAATGATGGCACACTTGTATCCTAAGGGACACGTGATCACGCCACTTTTATTGCGTTTTAGGCAAGAGTATGATACAATGACCATTTTAGAAACATCTGTTGGAATATAATTATTTTATATATATATATATTATCTAGCGTATCTTTACTGATCTGCTAATACCGTACAAAGCCAAAAGACCTTATCTTCAGATCTCCACCGAAATTCGACTGAACAGAAGATCGTGATTTTTCGATATAACACTTTTCAGTAGATACGGGCATTTGCCTTTTGAATGGCAACAATACAGTAATGTCATTTCAGGCTTTTTTTTTTTTTTTTTTTTTTTTTTTAGGGGGATGTCTTGTTCTTGGCAGTGAGTCCATCGATATAGGGCCTAAGTAAATTCCACTTTTTTCAATAATATCGGCCTACTACTATAATATATTGCTGATTATACGAATATATACAGTGACTAGCAGAATTATTCGGACAGATCCAATGAAATACATATAACGGGCTATGGCTCCGAAATGAAAACATATTTTGTACACAACAAAACATAAGAAAAAGGAGCTATATACGCATACCTGAAAAACACAATCAGGCGTGTAGTTGCTGTCAACAGAACGGATATAATTAATCGCAATGAAAATCATACCCAAATTTTCCCCAGCAAAATTATTCGGACAGTACGACATTTGTGAAATAATGAGAGCAATATGAGACGTGGCGCTAGTGCTGAGGGCTGTGTTAAGTACTGTAGTCGTTATCGTGACAGTTTGATACAACAATTCGTTGTCAACACGAAGAATGGGTCAAAGAGGAAAGAACGCGACATTTAAAAAGCGGCAATTAGCAATTTTTCATTATGAAAAAGATAAAAGCTGCAGAAAAATTGCAGAGATGTCGCAAATGAAAGAAAGTACAGTGTGTGATATTATCAAGCGATACAAGCTTGAGGATAGAGATGATTTCCTCCCTAACACGGGACGTCCAAAGACATTTTCGGAGAGACGGGAATCCGCAATAGTCCGAAAAAAAAAGGATCAACAAATCAAGGATCAACGAAAGGATCAGTAAAAACGAATGAATCAGCTTCAAACGTCGCTGCCGAGGTTGGAGAATAAATGGAGATCGACGTGAATCCCGATACAATTAGAAGAGTCCTAAGAAGAACTAGTTTCATGGCCGCGTAACATGCAGAAAGCCTCATATCAACAAAACAAAGAGGAAGAAAAGACTAGTTTTGCGAAATAATACCAGTATATGGGTGCCAACGGGTGGAACTACGTGATTTTTTCTGATGAAAGTAAGTTCAATATCTTCTGTTCTTTTGGGAAGGTAATGGGGTGGAGAAGAAACAATACTGAGCTGGAGGAACAAAATTTGCAGCCGTCAGTAAAATACAAAGGAGGGAGCGTAATGGTATAGGGCTGCATGTCAGCGTCTGGAGTAGATAAGTTGGTGTTCCTTGAACAACACTTCTACCTGCAAATTCTTAAAGATAATTTAAAGAACAACGCAGAAAAATGTGGGTATTAGATACATTCAAATTCTACCCGAAACACAGCTCATATTGTAAATCTGTGGTTACTATACAATTGCCCAAAGACATTCCATCCCCCTCTCCAGTCTCCAGATATGAATCAAATTGACAATTTGTGGGATAAACTAGAGAAACAAGTTCGAAATGTGTTATAAACTAGAGAAACAAGTTAGAAATGTGTTATAAACTAGACAAGCAAATTCGAAATGTGTGATAAACTATAGAAACAAGTTCGAAAAATATGCATAACCTCGAAGGCGCATCTGAAGGACGTGCTTCGTCAAGAATGGGCCAAGATTATTGTTGCATACACTCGCAAACTTGTGAATGGTATGCCAAATAGACTACACGCAGTTCTTAAGCAGAAAGGACTGCCTACTAGATATTGAGTTTTATATTTTTACTCGATAACTGTCATATCTGGTCAGGTGTCCGAATAATTTTGCAACACCCTAATTCGTATTGTGTTTGTTTTGATCTCGCTACTTTACATTGTTTGTTAAGTTATTTTATTTTCGAAGTGTAAAATTGTTTATGTTTGTTGGATGTCAGAGAAAATGATAGCATATTATTTGCATTTGCTTTTTCTTTGAAATAAATCCCATCTTTTGTTCAAACACTATAGTGTCCGAATAATTCTGCTAGTCACTGTATATTCATCTTAATCAAATGCAGGTTACAGTTTCACCCCCTGAAACTCCTAAATGACACCTTTTACCCAATATAACACACACACACACACACACACACACACACACACACACACATATATATATATATATATATATATATATATATATATATATATATATATATATATATATATATATATATATATTTAAAAAAAAAAGAACACACAGACAGGAATTGGCATGTCAAACTTTATGCAGTGTTAACTTCTTTGTTAGAATATATGATAATAGTCTGAAGCACTTTCATGAACTATTTTACTAATAATAAGACATATGAAAAAGCTAATGACGTAAAGTTCATAGTAATTAACGATTTGTTATTTCTCGTGTCTTTACAGAGGGCTGTATCTGAGAGCAACGGAGATATGTCATTGGTGAAGTACTGTCATAGTAGCACTCCATGTGGCTGGGCTGTTTATTTCCCAAATAGCCGCAGGATCGACTATTTCATGAAGAATACGTAAGTATAGCTTTTTCTTAAAAATTTGTGTTTAGAAACAAACCTGCGTCGTGATGACAATTGGGGAAGTATTTTAAAGAACTCTGGAGTTTTAATTATGTGATTTTACTTACTTCCTTTTAAATGTCTCTTACTTTGTGAAAATTAACTTTTGTTATATGTATGATATATATTTTTACTATTTAATGATCAAATTTGAGTACGAGTAATATTGAATTTATACATAAGGCAAGTTCATTTTGAAAGAGTGAGGAGCAATTAATTAGACGTGATGAAAAAATCAGTAAAATCACATAATTAAAACTCGTCTTCATTTCAGTGGCGGATCTAGAAGGCAAAAACTGGGGGGAAAGCAGCCAGAACCCAGATCATGATAAGCATATCGTGAATTTACTATACATTTTCAAAAATGTATAAATAATAGCTAAATTATTTTTGTCACTCGAAAAATTGGAAGGGCATAGGCCCTCTGGTCCCGGACTACATCCGCCACTGTTTCATTTCAAAGAGAACAGAAAAATAACACTGCCACATAAACCAATGCGTGAAAAGAAAACTCCGATTACGTAGATTTGGAACACCATTAACAATTACCATTGTGCCCTTAATTTATAGCAACAGTTATTTAGTTCTTCTCCAACTAACAAATTTTAAATACTCATGGCTTTTTGCAATATACCCTATTCCTATACCATTTCATTCCTTGCAATTGACAATGTTAATTATTCGTGTTGATCCGCCTCTTTTATTATAATTATAACACATTTTATGCAGGTATAAATACTTATTAGTCAAATAAAACACTACTTATTTTTTTAAATGAGTGTTTTGTTGATCTGTAAAGATTTTTGTTGACTACTTAATTGCTGATTAGGATTAGTCTAAAACAGACAATTTGTAAATATTATCTTCCTTCCTTTTGGATATGAATGAGCAGAAAACACGATCAAAATTGGAAGAAAATATAAAGATGAAGCCTCTCTTTGTCTGCAGTAACATTAATTCAACGAGGGAAGTTCATAATTTTTCAAGGAAACAAATATAAAACATATCTAATAATCAATTTAGTAATAATTTGACATAATTTTTGCCCCTGTCCCCATCTGTTAAGGTTGCTCACTATTGTCAATTTGAATCGGAGCCTTGAAAAAAAAAATGTACAGGAAGTATTAATAAAAATCTCTGAATTTGCTTACAGAGTTCTGTATAGAAAGGTTGGAAATAATTGAAATCTTTCTAATTTGTGACTGCATTATTAAGTAGCCATATCGTTTTCCTGTACAAGTTTATTTCAAAACTTCTTGTAATAATGTAACACCAATAACTCAAAATGAGTCAAAATTTAGAATTGTCACTTTCTTACACTAAATGCTTGCACGATTATATTCACTAACTTTCGAACTAACTTACAATAGCTATTACATTCCATTAATTATTGATAAATTTTTAAATTATTGATAATTTTGTTTTTTGTAAATCTGAAATTTAAAACACCCTACTTTAACCCTTGAACTACCAACGGGGGAGGGGTATTTTGTGCCCACCACAGTATGCTTCTTGTAACTACTCTTCTAATCTTTTTTTAAAAATTGTAAAAAAAAACTTATTGCTCAACCTGTGTAGCTAAAGCATATACCTTACAGTGGTGCAAATTAAACGTTACTGTGTCTCAAACATTTTCTATTTTAAGTTACTGAGCACAAAGTATCCCCTCCTTCCTCTTTGGCTGGAAATGTGACTGACTTTAGAAGTGTCACTCCTAGATGGCAGTATAATAAATAGTTGTTAGCCTTATTCCGTGTACTGTTCACTTTAGTCACTTTAGTCACTTTAGTAGATTTTTGTGAAAGTTTCAAATTTGCTTCTTTTGCGAGATATATTTTATCTTAACAGGTGGATACAAAGTGAACCCCCACCCCCTCGTTTGTAGTATGTGTAAAAAAAAATCCCTAGCTAGTGCGAGGGTTAAATCCTAATTCAACTCTTTTATAAGTTCATTTAGTTTTATGTTTCGCATGTGTGTGTTGTACAACATTCTAGAGCATTTCTTTTCTTTGTATTTCAGGTGTGAATGTCCCAAGGGTAAGGCTTGTTTGAGAACTGCCGATGATGTAGTAACTGGAGCTTACGTCTACAAGTGCCGACCAGAACCCCAGCCCACTCAATCAACGTGAAATCACGCGCATTAATCGCAGAAAAGATTGGATTGAGCACTGCGATTAGTCTGTGAGGAGAAAAGAAAGTATTTGCACTTCGCTTTCCTTTTCCCCCCTTTCTTTACGTATTTTGAGTTTTGTAAGGTTTCTCAATCGAACAAAAAATCAAAAAAATCGTCGTTTTAAGGAAAGAAAGCTATTTTAAAAAAACAAAACAGAGATATTCAACTTAAATGTCAATTCTATGGTCAAACAACAATCAGACCTTTTTTTGTGTGTTTTTATTGTAGCAAAAACAAAAAGAGGGGATTATATTCCGATTTGTATGAAATATCTTGACATTCTTTCTTCCACTGTGACCATGTCAGTATATAAGTCATTATAGAAAAATATTTCTGTGCTTTATTCTTCTTAATTTAATTTTCTTTTTTTAAAAAAAGACAAAAAATTTAATATATTATATGTGTATGTGCACGTAAATAAGAATATACATGTGTGTGTTCTGTTACTAGAATTATTTGCATTACTTTTACGTAATTTTGTGCATACTTATTCTATGTCGATGTCTTATGATCATTCAAAAACAAAAATTCCATTAACCTTTGAAAAAAAATGGTTTCTTGTTATAAAAATTTGAATCTGCAATTTGTTTTCATTTTAAGCAAAAACTAGCAATGTATATAATTGCAGTTAGTTCCAATTTTTTCCGAAGAAAAATAAATGGAATAATGAAAAAAAGAAGAAGCAAAATAAGATTCTGTTATATTTTGATGTTTTGTAGAAGTATGGTTCAAAAAATTGCCATTTATTCGAAAGTATTAATGAAACTTTATGTACTAATGGAACTGAAGGAAAAATCATTCACAAAATCTAAAGGAGGGTAAGTTTTGTTGAAATCAATTTGAAGTCGCATTTCAATCTTCTTAAACTCAATTTTATTAGAGTTATGTTGAAAATGTTGATATTCTCAAAGGTTGGATTTTTTTAAATTGGGAGAAAATTGAGCAATTAAACGTTAAAAAAAGGAAAGTAAAATCAATAATTATATAAATACAAGAAATTTTATTAAAAGATTTAACATATGTCTTGATTTTACATTGAACGTTGCAAATCGTTTCTAATAATTGCATTTACGTTTCTAATAAATGGCATATACTATATAACTTGAACCATATTGTATAAAGTTGTTAAGGCTGTGTATAAACATAAATGTTTTCTTGTACATATCATTGTAGTTTTTTTTTTGTCACGTTACAACAGTATTCAATCATTGTACTTAAAAAAATACGAGTTCTTTATAATGTATCCATTTTCCTTCATAGCGCTTCATGTTTTTTTTTCCAATCTCTTCCAAATGTGTTATACTTATTTAAAAATTTCAACAATTCACTACACACATGGATAAATTATATACTGTATTGTGTTATGTAATCATGTTACATTCATTATTTATAAATTATTTCGATTAAATAGCTTTGAGACAAAGTTTCATCAAAATTATGATGGGAATTAAAAACATAGACTGATTATACTTAAACTTTATCACAAATTTTTGTTGCAAAAAAATGTAGATAATAATAGTCATTTTAATAGTGAAATGCCAAAGGTAATTTATTTTCCGTCTATTTTTCATGTATTTTTTTAAATATTTTTTTAAAATAAAATTTTAGATTCGAAATTAATTCGAATTGCTGCATCGCATCACGGATTGAACCTAAAACATCTATATAATAAAAGCAGTTGTTAGTACTTGCATTAATCTAATTCAAAATAGAAATTATTGACAATAAATTATGTTTTTTTTACATATTTTAGGTTTTACTGTATCTTTTAGTAACAGTTTATTTGTAAATATAGGACAAGAAATGTACTATAAAAAATTGAACTTTCTAAATTTTATTTGTTAGTTTAATTGTTCAGAAATTTCATAATTAATGCAAGTACCTTATTGCGTCCGGCAAAAATTTCAATCTTAATTAAAAAAAACTAATTCTGGAGAAAATGTAGATACTTGTAACGTAAAAGAGAAGTACTGGGCAAGCTTTTTGGGTTGTAGTTCGTACCTGCAGAACCTTTGAACAGAGAAAAAAAATCTGACAAGTGATAGCTACTAGTAGTATTAGTTATTTCTAACCATCCGAATGAGTTAAAAAAAAAAAAAAAAAGCACATGTTTTGTTTTTAATACATGTAAAGTGTAGGCTACGTAGTTATGGATATCCCAGTGAGTTGTTTAAAATTAGTTGTTATTGTTGAGTAGGCTAACAGCATTTCTTTTTAGAAAGAATAATTAGAATTATAATTTTGTGTGTGTGTGATTTATTTCTCTTTTACAGTAAGCTATCGTAAAAATTTATTTTAATTCCTTTATACGCATAGTTAGAAGCAAAGAAAAATTTTGGTCGCTTGCTGTTGGGAAAGTAATTTTAGATTAGAATTTGAGAAATTGCTTTTATAAACTTCTGAAATTATGCTTTTAAAAGAAAACAAACAGTAAAGTCTAGAGGATAATTTGCTTTTTTTCACGCTTTATTTATTTAACTTCCATCAACTTTGTGTTTTAAGTATTTATTATTGGGAAATGTATTTATGTCCAGTATTTTTTAATTATTTTTTAATAGATAAAAAACAGATGAAAGAACAAAAATGGTTATGTGTGGCACACTGTTTGCATGTATGTAAGAATGAATGCCTCTGATTGTAAGATTATTTTGATACTTTCAATAAAACTTGTTTCAAAATATTTATTATTGTTTTAATATTTTTTTTAACAAAAGATCCAATGTATTTTAGTCAAAAATTTTCTTGTAGGTCTTATATCTGGAGAACTACATATAGTGTAGCCAAATTCAAACTATCACTTAACTCAGTATGGTATGCTTATTCCGTAAGCAATAGAAAAACTCGATTTGGGGGCCGTACAAAAATTCTGTGGGCCTTGATCCAAAAATGCATCAAAAGATCCAATATATCTCAATCAAAACGTTTCTTGTAGGCCTTATATCCGGAGAATTACATATAGTGTAGCCAAACGCAAACTAACTTAACTCGTATGATGTGCTTATTCCGCAAAAAATACGAAAACTCGAGCTAGGGGCCGTTCAAAAATTTTGTGTCCCCCTGATCCAAAAACTAATTATAGAGCAAGATTGCAATCTTTTGATGCATTTTTTATTCTTGTTAAATAAAGCAAATAGAATCAAATCCTTTTCTTCTATTCAATAATCTCATATATAGTTTGATGTAATCTGACGAAAATTACTCAACAAGTTTGAATACACACGTCACTTTTGTTTTTAGCTGAGTAAATTATACGAACAAAAATTTTAATATTTTGATTTTCTTGATTTCAAGCTAGTTAAAACTTTTTGTTTGACAAAATGCATTTGCATCATAGTATAAATTTCACAAAAAAATCAAATTATGAAAATTTTACATCACAGATTTTCATTTTTCACAAAACAAGAGACATTTTTTAAGTAGATTTTTAGTGAAGAAATCAGAAAAATACAAATTTTAAAAACTTGTATTTCATTTCAAAGAAGAGAGAGAGAGAGAGGAAAATAATCTATAAAAACCAACGGAATCAAAATGACTTATGTATACTCAATACCATTAAATTAGACTGTAGTAATCGAACTAAGAAGATAAATTAGCGCCAAGAAGGGTTTTTTTCTTTTTAGTGGACGAGACTGTAGTCTTCAACTTCCTTCGCAAATTCTGCCAAATAATATCTTTTCTGAAAGATGCAATATAAGGATTTCGTATTATTGGATGGAAAACGGATATTTCATTGAAGAAACATGATTTTATTATTGATTATACATAAAATCTTCCTTGAAAATTAAATCTACCTAGAAACCTCACGTTCTGTAGTAAGGTTCTAGTACGAGACAGGAGCTGACCTTAGGATAGCTTTCTGTAAATTAGTAATTGTTCTAAAGTGTTTGATTTTAAACGTCTGCCATTTGTCTTTAAAATGCTCTCTACTGTTATCCATGCCCCTAAGTAAACCAGTAAATAGTGTCTTCTTTGCCTGCTTAAGTTACTTATTTACTATAAAAATATTTAAATTATCCTTCGTAATGATTGTGAGAATAGGGTATTTTTAAGAGATATAGCTGGCAAGTCTACCTTACATTTGCAACCGAAAAAAAATCCAGTATTAATTTTGAGCGTTTTTTTTTAAAGTACTGGCGTAAGTAAGGATAAAATCAGTAGTGTGCTCACAATTTTATCAAGGAAAGGGGGCGGAAATTCAGGATTTCAAAGTTCATATCATTTCAGGGTTTTTGTATACTTATCTTAATATATTAATTTTTAAAAAATGTCCAAGAAGGAGGTTAAAAATCTTTTCACACACTACTGGATGAGGAATGAAATCTTAGTTTAACGTCCTACGCTTATGCCCTGTAAACTACAGATAACGAATGACCAATGAAATTGAATGATTGAAAAAAATATGTAAACACAAATTAAATGACGAATTGAGATCTGGAGGGGGTTACAGGAAATTTAGGGGGCTCCTGATCCTGGGCTACGAATGATAATTTTAGCACCATAAAATTAGTTCCTTTTGTCGATTTTTTTCATAAATTACGCATAAAAATTCACCTTCAAGCATGTAAATTTGTTCACCTCCATGAGACATATCGATTGAGATATGTTTTATCTTTGGACTTCATTATTATTATCCAATACTATTGTAGAATTTATATTCTGTCGTATCCAAATGGTTACACTTTAAATGTCCTACTATACACACTATGTTGATTGACTGTCGATGATGACAAACGAACAGCAAGAGGATATAAATTTTTGTTGTAACCGTAGAACAATTAAAATGCATGTAGACAAAATGGGTGTTATGTGAAAATCACCATATATGTCAAACTTAAGTTACTGAAGAAGAGTTAGAGAAAGTGCAATAAATGCATCCTCTTTAAACAACTTCGTAAAAAAAAAAAATGTTTTTAGTTTGACTTCTATGTGTGTATGTATGTATGTAAGTGTGTATGTTTGAGATTATATCGAGAACCGTCAGTCAGGGTTTGATATGATTTTCACAGTTCTTAAGTATAAAATATTTGAAATTTTTTGTTAATTAATTTAGATCTATTTATTTAAAAATTCAATTTATTTTGAAAATATATCCTAAAATATACTGTAACCAGATAATCAACAAAGTAAGGTGGGTTACATACATTCAAGGGGATTAAGACCCTTTTCTCTTCGTAGTCAACTTTCTCAACTGGGCTTACGTTAGCACTCTTTGGTGATCAATGTTTAGTTCATTCGAAAATCTCACGACTGCTTGCCGAAGCAGTCTTGCGGTCTTGACTGTTGCCAGAATATCACCCACTTTTGCTGTGGTTGATCGCCCACTGCGAAAATTATCTCGAAGATCAAAAGTGGAAAAATAAAACAAACAAAATAAAAATAACCGACTTTAAAAACGCACTAAAAAGCAGAAAATTAACACACTTAAAATAACATATTTGAAAAACACAATAAAAGTAGAAAATATGTTTTTAAAATATAAACTAAATTTAAAAGAAGCATTAAAAATAGATAATAATAATAATAATAATAATAATAATAATAATAATAATAATAAAGTTACTACTATTTATAAACTTTTTTTAAGTCTTGACAAGCTAAACACATTAAAACTTCATAAAATTATCACCGAAATAACTTTATGTTAGGCATTGATTTATATATTCGGCTTGACATAACTTGAAATTTTTTTTTAGATAATAGTAGTAAATTATTGTTTGCTTTTAAGCATTTTAATATTATTATTTCCAGCTTTTAGCACTTTTATTATTTTCTATTTTTAAATGTTCTTTAATGTCGGTTCATATTTTTCAAAGAGAAAGATTTTATATACAGGGTGAGACATAAGTTGGTTAACACCCCTGTAAGCACACGAACGACTTGGCGTTCATACTTGGTTCATGGTATATGTTGTGCGAGTGGATAATGAACCTTATTGCACGAGATGGTTACCATGGGGGCCATAATAGAAGCCGACATCTTGGATCCAACTTTGGATTTTTAAATGAAAAGGAGGGGAAGTTTGGTATCAATTGACACGAGCTCGATCTCAGGGAAACCAGTAGTTCAGTCCATTTTTACCTACCATCATTAGTTGAGAAGTTATTGCGTCATAAAGGGTGAAAATTTGGCATTATAGCATGTGCTTTATGTGCTGTCTTTCTTGAGCAAGACACACTGCAAGGCGCCTCTGCCAATCTTCATAGACTCACAACAGCATGTCCAGGTCGACGGTTTCACAACATTGCACAATTCGCTGCACCAGATGGTGGATATCACGGATGGGTTTATAATAAACCAGGTTCTTCAGTTGGCCCCAGAGGAAGAAGTCTAGCGGCTAAGATCTGAATATCGTGGTGGGCACTCTATCGGTCCCCGTCGCTCTATCCTATATCCCGAAAATCTACGTGAACATTATGCATAGTAAGATGGAGCCAAGCCTTCCTGAAAAAGGATGGGAAATCGCCGTCCTCATTCAAGAGAGCACGGAACACACCATCCTCGAGCAGATCACGATATTTCTCACCAATCAGGGTGCCATGGATGAAGTATGGTCCAATAATGCACGTCCCCCAGATTCCACATCACACCATCACCTTTTCCCCACCCACCTCTTTGCTGTCTTGGCGTCATTCTGGGTTTATGTCACTCCAGTATCTGTGATTTGTTTATTGACCTCTCCATGGATGAAAAGTAATGCCTCATCACTGAAAAGAACACGTTGTGGGAACATGGGATTCTCCTCACACCTTTCTGTGGCCCATTCAGAAAACTGCATTCGCCTGTCTGGATCATCCTCTGTTAACTGCTGCTGAAGTTGCTGCGTGTATGGGTGTCACTTGTTCACACGCAGCACTCGTAGCACTGATCGCTGACTGATTCCTGTTATGGATGCCCCACGACGAGAAATGCGTTTTTTTGGGCTTTTCACAACAGCAGCCAACACTTCTGTCGTATTGTCATCCGTGAATGTCCAGACCGATCCTTCTGCACCGAGCCTGTCTCATAGAACTTCTTTTTCAACTTGAACACTGCAATGTGTCAGATGTTCTCCCTCTCTGGGCGGGATGTATTAAACTCAGCCGTAATCACCCTGGCAGTTCGTCTACCATTCTTCTTCACGATCTTGATTCGTACTGGGATCGTTAGCGACACCTTACATCACCTGGAACAACAGAGAAAAATATGCTGTAATGCCAAATGTTCATCCTTTGTAACGCAATAACTTCTTAACCAACAACGATAGGTAAACATGGACTGCACCACTGTTTCCGTGAGATCGAGCTCGTAACAAATAATACCTCACATGCTCCCTTCCGATTTAAAAATCTAAAGTTGGATCCAAGATGGCGACTCCCAAGATGGCCGCCAGGGCAATTATGTCGTTCAATATGATCCATTGCCCACCCGAACAACATATATCTTGAACCGAGTGTGAACGCCAAGTCATTCGTGTGCTACAGGGGTATTAAACGACTTATGCCTCACATTGTAGATAAATGTCGTTTGTGCAAATTTCTTTCCCGTATATTATTTCCATTAGGATCTGGCTAGCATCTTTCACCTTTTGAGTTAATTAAATTAGTAAGTGAATCCTCCTAACGTACTATTTATTAGCATTTACGTTTTAGTTGTAGGGCTATATTCACTGATTTATGGAGGATTTGCAAAATTGCCTGAGTGAGTAGCAAATTCTGGCATTAGTGCCAATATATTTACTGAAATATAGAAGTTTAGCTGTTAACCTCCTTTCTCCCCAAATACTTAGTTCTGCCGAAATTTTAGGTGGTCTACGAAGGTCTAGGTGGCCTTTGGATTGTAAACTGGATGTGCAAGCGTCTTTAAGAGTTTGGGCCAACATCGTGAGTAGAAACCATTTTATTTATTATTTGTTGACTTGACGAAAACTATCGTGCTATGTTCATACGGTTTTATTTTGCTGAGGGAGAACCATTTCTTTCCTTCCAAAGATACTGGAGACAACCTCATAATTTTTTAGACAAATAGAAAGTACTTTAGGAAAATTCTGTTTCCATCACGGTGTCATTAACTTCAAAATCTGATCCATTTCCCTTGAAAAAAATAACAAAAATATAAGTTTAATAATTCTTTTCTTTGCGGTCCATATGCCAGGAACTATGTTGATACATGTATTGACACTTAGTACTACTCGGCTCATAGAAAGTAGTAGCAGTTTCAACAAAAACTCAACTGGCTCAAACTCTTGTAGTCACTTTTCATTTCATTAACAAATGGGGAATCCAAATGAAATCGACCAATTTCCAGGTCAAAAGTTGATTTTTACCTAAGATTGTACACTCCGCATCAAAAAATTGCGACAGCTAACGCCCTGCAGTTAGGCTACCCAATATACACCTTCTTATCCCATAATCATGTCAGGTAAAGAGGCCCCCTCTCTCTCCTCCTTTCTTCTCTCCTATATTAAAATTAGCTAGCAACATGAGCGCAATTCTTATTTCAAACTACACATGTATTAGTTTTGATAAAATGAAATAATAAAACCGAGACGAAAAAAGATTCATAGGTTGATGTAGGGAGAAACAGAAACGCACACAATGAAAAATTGAAACCAATGGATGTCTATTACGGAATTCAAACGTAGTAAGAAAAGAACCTAACATTATAAAGTTCCGTTTCCAGAAATCCAACAGTAATATAGAAATAACGTTTGTTTTTACATATTTTTTTCAGAATTATTCGAATATATAGAGGATGCTTTAAACATTCATTATGTCACTTTCATAATGGATAGCATACTCAATTTCAAGTAGAACTGTAGATCTCCGAGACACATCTGGGATGTCAAAAGTTTAACACACATGCTTTATTTACGCGTGATTCGGTTGCAAAGTCGGTAGTGTTTATTGGACGTACTGTTCCAAAATACATTCTAATATACCCAGTAGATAGCGTTGGTCATATCCTCCATTTCAGACTACTAATTCAAACTGAACAAAACAGAAAAAAACACGAAACGAAACGAAAAGAAAAGAGAAAGAAAAAAGATAAAATTGAAGACTTCTATTTTAGTGCTATATTTCTATCAGAAATACCCTATATTAAAAGTCCAAACTGTATCGTAACGAAAAGTTACAAATGTTCGAAAGGAAAAGTTTATATTCCTCATAGATGTAGCATGTTTCAAATTTCAACGTGAAAAAAACACATTGGATTACAGGATGGGAACAAATTTTGCGTCGATCTAGTATAAATAAAATTTTGTTTTCAAATAACCAAAGAGTTACCATTTTCTAGTCTTTTCCGAACATCCAGCATTGATTTCATCTCTTCTGGATATAACGTAATTTGCACAGATAGAATGAACACGCTAAGAGCTCAAACGGATCATCGTGTCAGTCGGATGATGTTGGTTAGGTTATAGACCACCACTGGGTCGAGGATTCAAATCCGTAGTGACCCGGTAATTCGACTGACTCGGTAACCCAGAGGATAAAAAAGAGATGTTACTTATTCCCTTGCGTATAAACAGTATTTCGGTCAGAGATGACCGGGAGTGGAGATGTTATCCCCAGAGCACTTAAAACACGACGCCGAAGTTCCCAGTTAATTAGATTCTCCGGACCAAATATATCGGGCTCTTGCTCCGTTTTAACTTTGGAACATGAAATGCGTGTGTGTGTGAGAGAGAGAGAGAAGGGGGGGGGGAGAAGTTAAATATGTAAAGACAGGATAGAAAAAAAAACAACAAGACACACACACACAGAGGGACTAATATAAATATGAAACATACTTATCATTACAGTGTATGATATAGAACGCGCACACTGTTTATTTGAATCATCGCCAGTGTTGCCTTATAATTTCTCCATCAGAAGATAAATCTCTGCAGCCATTATTTTATGCGAAAAAATCAATCTACCTGATGGGGAATCGAACGTAGATTTTCCATTTAGAAGTCTGGCACGTTACCACTACACCACCGATTACTTTAGCGAAAGTTTGTTCAACAAATGGTGTAGTGTTTCTATCTGAGAACGATAACACTAAAACTGTATACTGCAGATCAATGATGTCCTGGTTGTGTAATTCCCTTACCCTTTCCCAACCAGCATTCGTAAATCGTCTCAATCATGATACAGGCGTTTGCTTCCACATTCTTATGTATTACTTGTTCAGTATGATAAGTCGAGTCTTCACAACCACTTTGTAAAAATTCTAACTTTGGCGTGAATAGGATTTGAACCTACGTTGGATAGCCCTATTATTCATAAGTCCATTACGTTACCCCTACCCTATCATGACATCTGAAATTACAAGCCAAATATTACTTACTTTTGTCCTGATCTTTGGAACGAACCGGCTTCTTCCTGTAACGTTATTTGCACCAAAGTGCACAACGAAATTGATTTATTTGACGGCCTAGAGAGAAATTAGTGTCCACTGATACAGGAAAACATACAATCGAGGAAAAAATAAAGAAATAAAACATATTTTGCATTAATTTCGCCATGCAAGTTCAAAGTACGCAAATAATAATAATAATAATAATAATAATAATAATAATAATAATAATAATAATAACCTATATTTAATATTGAAAGTAATTATGTTTGTGACTTCTAATCTCTTGAACCACCCGACTGATCTCGATCAAATTTTCAACATTGATAAGGTTCGGGCCTGGGAAGCTTTTTTATCATTTTATTTTAACCGTAAAACTTAGGGTTAGGAGGAGGGGAGGAAGGTTGATATATCAAAATGAATAAAACGTAATAACTCTTACTACCAGACCGATCTCTATCAAACTTTCAACATTGATAAGGTTTGGATCTGGGACGACTTTTATCATTTCAATTTGACTGTGCAACGTAGGGGCCGGAGAGAGGGATATATATATATATATATGTAGAAAAATGAAAATAAAATTGACACTGTCTTTGTGACTTCATCACTCTTGAACCACCCGACCGATCTCGATTATATTTTCAACATAGATGAAGTTAGGGCCTAAGATAATTATCTATTTAATTTGACGATATAACTTAGGGTTTGATGGGACGAAGGAGTTAAAAAGAATAAATAAAGCTTGATAACTCGTGAAACAAAGAATCAATCACGATCAAATTTTTAACATAGGTGTGGTTTGGGCCTGGGATGATTTTTATCATTTTATTTTCACGGGATAACTTGGGGAGGGCAATGGGAGAGGGAGATATATATATATATATAACTAAATAAAACTTAATGACTCATGAACCACCAAACAAATCTCGATCAAATTTTCAACCTAGATGAAGTTCGAACCTGAGATGGTTTCTGTCATATCACTTTGACGGTGTAACTTAAGAGATGGGGAGGGGAAGCAACATTTAAAAAAGAACGAAAAATTACCGGTATAAGTGGCGAATCTATAATTTTCGGAGTCACTGAGATTAACACTGACACATCTGATGCTGTTTAAATCCAAATTCAGCTCCTCAACTTGGAGGAGGGGGATACAGGCCCGTAGCCAGCCCAAAATTTAGGGTGGGCCCGGTGGAAGTTAGGAGAGGCCCGACCAAAAATATGAGATCATGCCATATTATAGTTCATTTGCAAGCCTACCGTGAAACTTTTAGAGGGGGCAAAAAAAAATTAGAGGGAACCACTGCCTAGACCCCTCTGGATACGGGCCTGGGGGATACATATAAAAATGATCGAAATAACCAATATCATTGTCCAATTCATAGTATTCCGGCTCGCTGAGATCAACAATCACACTGCAGATTCCGTGCCACACAAAATAGGATGGGGAGGGGATATATAAAACACATCAAAAATGACCGATATCAAAGAGCACTTTAGTAATCCTAAACAGTGACTGAGTAACGGAACATATTACTATTTATTCTCAATTTCACCCAACGAAGCACATAATTGATAATAATAATAATAATAATAATAATAATAATAATAATAATAATAATAATAATAATGATAATAATAATAATAATAATAGTAATAATAATAATAATCATAATAGACTACTATACTGTGAATGTGAACATTTATTATTATTATTATTATTATTATTATTATTATTATTATTATTATTATTATTATTATTATTATTATTATTCACATACTTTTGAACTTGCTCGACGAAATTACTGCAAAATATGTTTTTTTCTGTAATTTCTCCTAGATTGTATGTTTTTCCTTTATTAGTGGGCACTAATTTCTCTCCAGGCCGTCGAATAAGTCAATTTGGTTATGCACTTTGGTTCGTTCCAAAGATCAAGCCTAAAGTAAATAACATTTGGTTTGTTAGTTCAGATGGCATGTTAGTGTAGAGGTAACGTAATGGCCTTATGAATAATATAGCTGTTGAACGTGGGTTCGAATCCTGTTGAAGCCGAAGTTAAATTTTTTTACAAAGTGGTTGTGAAGACTCGACTTATCATACTGAACAAGTAATACATAAGAATGTGGAAGCAAACGCCTGTATCATGATTGAGACGATTTACGAATGCTGGTTGGGAAAGGGTAAGGGAATTACACAACCAGGACATCATTGATCTGCAGTATACAGTTTTAGTGTTATCGTTCTCAGATAGAAACACTACACCATTTGTTGAACAAACTTTCGCTAAAGTAATCGGTGGTGTAGTGGTAACGTGCCAGACTTCTAAATGGAAAATCTACGTTCGATTCCCCATCAGGTAGATTGATTTTTTCGCATAAAATAATGGCTGCAGAGATTTATCTTCTGATGGAGAAATTATAAGGCAACACTGGCGATGATTCAAATAAACAGTGTGCGCGTTCTATATCATACACTGTAATGATAAGTATGTTTCATATTTATATTCGTCCCTCTGTGTGTGTGTGTCTTGTTGTTTTTTTTTCTATCCTGTCTTTACATATTTAACTTCCCCCCCCTCTCTCTCTCTCACACACACACACGCATTTCATGTTCCAAAGTTAAAACGGAGCAAGAGCCCGATATATTTGGTCCGGAGAATCTAATTAACTGGGAACTTCGGCGTCGTGTTTTAAGTGCTCTGGGGATAACATCTCCACTCCCGGTCATCTCTGACCGAAATACTGTTTATACGCAAGGGAATAAGTAACATCTCTTTTTTATCCTCTGGGTTACCGAGTCAGTCGAATTACCGGGTCACTACGGATTTGAATCCTCGACCCAGTGGTGGTCTATAACCTAACCAACATCATCCGACTGACACGATGATCCGTTTGAGCTCTTAGCGTGTTCATTCTATCTGTGCAAATTACGTTATATCCAGAAGAGATGAAATCAATGCTGGATGTTCGGAAAAGACTAGAAAATGGTAACTCTTTGGTTATTTGAAAACAAAATTTTATTTATACTAGATCGACGCAAAATTTGTTCCCATCCTGTAATCCAATGTGTTTTTTTCACGTTGAAATTTGAAACATGCTACATCTATGAGGAATATAAACTTTTCCTTTCGAACATTTGTAACTTTTCGTTACGATACAGTTTGGACTTTTAATATAGGGTATTTCTGATAGAAATATAGCACTAAAATAGAAGTCTTCAATTTTATCTTTTTTCTTTCTCTTTTCTTTTCGTTTCGTTTCGTGTTTTTTTCTGTTTTGTTCAGTTTGAATTAGTAGTCTGAAATGGAGGATATGACCAACGCTATCTACTGGGTATATTAGAATGTATTTTGGAACAGTACGTCCAATAAACACTACCGACTTTGCAACCGAATCACGCGTAAATAAAGCATGTGTGTTAAACTTTTGACATCCCAGATGTGTCTCGGAGATCTACAGTTCTACTTGAAATTGAGTATGCTATCCATTATGAAAGTGACATAATGAATGTTTAAAGCATCCTCTATATATTCGAATAATTCTGAAAAAAATATGTAAAAACAAACGTTATTTCTATATTACTGTTGGATTTCTGGAAACGGAACTTTATAATGTTAGGTTCTTTTCTTACTACGTTTGAATTCCGTAATAGATATCCATTGGTTTCAATTTTTCATTGTGTGCGTTTCTGTTTCTCCCTACATCAACCTATGAATCTTTTTTCGTCTCGGTTTTATTTCATTTTATTGAAACTAATACATGTGTAGTTTGAAATAAGAATTGCGCTCATGTTGCTAGCTAATTTTAGTATAGAAGAGAAGAAAGGAGGAGAGAGAGGGGGTCTCTTTACCTGACATGATTATGGGATAAGAAGGTGTATATTGGGTAGCCTAACTGCAGGGCGTTAGCTATCGCATTTTTTTGATGCGGAGAGTACCACATTCAGGGAGTTGTAAATGGATATTTATTTATTTTGTAGCCACGCAGGTTTCTTTGTAGCGGCCATTTTGTATAGGTGTGTGTGCGTATTTTGCACTTTTTAGAGGATTCCGTTAAACACCTCATGACGCTTCATTATATTAAGTCGCAGTAAAGAACTCAGCAACTGGGACTCAGAAACCACTCAAGTCTCAGTAATGCAATTTTACCGATATGTTACTGCAAAACTATCGTTATTTTGTGCAAACTTCAAAATTTTCACTTGCGTCCTTCCTGAGATATTTGATGGTGAAAATACACGATTTTCGAAAATTCGCAATGTTTAAAAAATTCCAAAAAATCAAGTATATGGTTCTCAGATCTGAAACTTGTTTGGGACGTTGTCTATTATCTAGTATCTATGTAGACAAAAAAATGAAGATGAGTCTCATTTATTTCGTTTCGAAATGTACATTCCAAAACGGCCATATTTAGGTTTCCAACATCAATGTTCAAAACTTTTTCCCCCGACGTTCTAAAATAGTGGACATTCTATTGTCCACATAACACAGAATGTTGTCCATTCCATTATCTTTCATATGGTTTTGATTTGAACTCATTATCTTTACCAGGTGTGTTAGTTGAAATTTGCCGGTTTTTTCGAGAAAGAAAACACTTAATATTCAGGGAATCTCACAATTTCTTTATTCAAAATAATGACCATTGGATTCTACACACTTTGTCCATCTTTTAGGTAAATCATGGATACCATCCCAAAAAAACTTTTTCTCTTTCGAGCCAAACAATTCGACGAGCCAATTTTCGACGTCTTCAAAATTAGCGAAGCGCTGCTCTGCAAGTGAGTGTCCCATCGAGGCGAAAAGATGATAGTCCGACCGGGCGAGGTCTGGAGAGTACGGCGGGTGTGGTAATATTTCCCAATTAAGTGTTTTTAATGTGTCCTGCACCAGTTTAGCGGTATGAGACGGCGCGTTGTCATGTTGCATGATAACCTTGCCATGTCTTCGGGCCCATTCCGGCCGTTTTTCGATCAACGCATGATTCAAATTAATAATTTGTTGTCTGTAGCGATCCGTATTCACTGTTTCACCAGGTCTTAATGACTCGTAGTACACCACACCACACTGGTCCCCCCAAACACAGAGCATTGTCTTACGGTCAAAGCGATTTGGCCTTGTCGTCGATGGGCCGGCTTCACCAGGTGCAAGCCATGATTTTTTTCGCTTCGGGTTCTCAAAATAAATCCATTTTTTGTCCCCCGTGACAATTCAATGCAAAAATGATTTCCTTTCGAACTGTTGAAGCAGGATTTCACACATGGTTTTTCGCTTTTCCATTTGTCTATCCGTCAGTTGGTGTGGCACCCATTTTCCATACTTCTGGATCTTTCCCATGGCTTTTAAACGTTGGGAAATTGCTCCTCGAGTCACATTTAGTATTTGTGCTATTGTTGCTTGCGGTTGGGTTGGGTCTTCATCTAATAACGCCTGCAATTCCTCGTCTTTGAACTTTTTCGCTGCACCGGGATCTATGTAGACAAAAAATTGAAGATGAGTCTCATTTATTTCGTTTCAAAATGTACATTCCAAAACGGCCATTTTTAGGTTTCCAACATCAATCTTCAAAATTTTTTCCCCGACGTTCTAAAATAGTGGACATTCTAATGTCCACAGAACACAGAATGTTGTCCATTCCATTATCTTTCATATGGTTTTGATTTGAACTCATTATCTTTATGGTAAAACCTAAAAAGTTAAGTTACATCGTTTAACGGAATCCTTTCAAAAGTTCAAAATACGCTCAGGGGCCTATACAAAGTGGCCGCTACGACAAAACCAGCGCGGATAAAAAATAAATGAATACCGGTACCCGTTTTTAACTCCTAGAATATGGTACAAACTAAGGTAAAAAAAAGTAATCAAAAATTAAATTTTGTCAGCAACCATCATTGGTCGATTTCATTTGGATTGACCCAAAATATAACTGGGAAGGTACACTCATGTCCAAAATTATTGTCGCATGTCTATAAATATGTTGTTGTAGGAATATAATTTGATAACGAATTCGCCCGATATTTCTTATAATGTTAGTATGTTTATAACCGGCAAAGACATGTATGTGAAAAATTTCATGTCAAAAGAGCTGTAAATAAGAACAATAAAACGAAAATAAATCTTTATTGTCCATTTAGCAACATTTTGTTTTACTCATTCTAATTTTCGCATTTATAATTCTTTTCCTATGAAATTTACCACAAATATACATTTCCCGATCACATACATAGTATCAGTATTAAAAGTACCCTGCAAAATCATTATCTTAACTATATATAAAACTACATGAGCTGACAAATTATTGAGCACTTCCTGTAGGACTATAATGATTAAATTTGGCATGATTGTAGCTATCCGAAACTAACCGACAGGAAAATTGCCCAAACTGTATATTTTTAATTCTTAGGGGGTCTAAAAGGGGAATGAAGAATTTCTCCATGTTCTTTAAATGACTGTTTTTTTTTTTTGGGGGGGGGGGCTATACTCTCATGCTTTAGGTACTTGGAATTGGAATAAAAACTTGAAATTTGGTATGCTTGTACGTTTTCGTTAGCGTTAACTAAGTAAATAAGTAGAAATAAAAATTTCTGACTGTAGAGTGGTTTTATGGTGAACTGAAAAATCTTTCCCATGTTATTTGTATGGGACACCTTTTACACCCCCAAATTATTGGGCACTGCCTTTAGAGCTACAATGATTAAATTTGACATGATTGTAGCTTATTGGGACTAACTGACAGAAAAATTGCCAAAAGTGAATATTTTTAATTTTTAGGGGGTCTAAAGGGGAGATGAAGAAATTCCCCATGTTATTTAAATGGGCTGTTTTTTGGGATATATTTTATATTTTATCTCTATTTTAATCTCATATTTTAGGTTCTTGAAATTGGAATAAAAACTTGAAATTCAGTATGCTTATACGTTTTCGTTAGCGTTAACTAAGTAAATCGCTAAAATTAAAAATTTTCAACCGTAGAGTGGTTTTATCGGGAACTGAAAAATCTTTCCCATCTTATTTATATGGGACATCTTCTACACCCCAAAATGTTTAGGCACTTCCGGCAGGATTAGAATGATGAAATTTGGCATGATTGTAGCCTTCCGGGACTAACCTATAGAAAAATTGCCAAAAGTGAATATCTTTAGTTTTTAAAGGGTCTAAAGGGGAGATGAAGAAATTCCTATGTTATTTAAATGGGCGCTTTGTTGGGATACAAAATCTTATCTTTTAGATAGTTGAAATAGAAAAAAAACTTGAAATTTTGTACAATTATTGATTAAAGAGGTGCGCGGTCGTAAGCCGAGTAAACGTGAGGGTCAGGGGGCTAGGCCCCCAGTTGTGCCAAGTTCAGGAAATGTAATTAAAGAACAAATGCACAAAATTCATTATTGATGCAAAGGCTGATACCTAAGAAATGCGAGGCCGTAGGCCGCTAAACGCGGGGTCTGGGGGCCTAGCCCCCATTTAGCGAAAGGCTAGTCAAATTATATTCTTACAAGGAGATAGTTATAGATATGCGACAATTATTTTGGACATGAATATACATGAACATAAACGACAGTTCAAGCGTCAAACTAAAGGTAAAGTGTGTTAAAATAAGTATTACATACTTAGATTGCTGAGAAGCTGAAATATTTTAACACTGTCAACTCATAGGGGCAACTACATGGCCCATTTAGAATCTCGAGTGCCCAAACACTTGGGGACTTTGCGTTATCTTACTTTTCAAACCCTGAGCAGGCATATTTCAGTAACAGTAACTTTGTTGGCTCAAAGGTTATAATTACTAGTCTATACAACCCATATAGGATACTACCTAGTCCAACCAAAATATTTGTTGCCCAAACATAGATTGGTTCAAAAGCTGTAATTTACTATTTCATGCAACATAAAGAGTGCTTCTGGCCCAAGCAAAATCTCGGCTGGCCCAAACACTTGGAGAATTGCGTGAATTTTAAATTCCAATCCTTCAGTGGAAATATCTGAGTAAGTATGCTAGTCCAAAGGCTACAATAAAGGATATGTCTACCCAACACACAGGGAGTACTATCTGACCCAGACAAGATCTTTTCTGGACCAAACACTTTGAGGAGCTTGCCTAAAGTTATCCCCGAAAATGTTATGTGCCCATATCTCAGTAACTATGATTTCCCAAAAGATAAAAAACTTACTACCTAAACTAGTCTATAGAAAGTGCTTGCTACCTATCCTAACCAATATTTAGGTTGACTAGAATATATGGAGGCCACTGTTGCTATCACGAAGAAACTATAGCTATGCACTTATAGCATTAAATCAATAAATAGTCCTTTGAAACAGACTTCAAAACTACGTTATACCAAAAACTGAAAGTTGCCAGCTCAGCCAGCCCACAAGGAATAGTACCTGACTCAGTCAAAATTTCAGCTGGACTCCACATGGAACCTTTGAAAAAAAGTTCCCATGGCATTTATATCTCAGTAACTATTTTGGACCAATCTTGAAATTTCTATAGAAAGTCCATAGAAAGACAATCCCGTGGCTCATGTAGAGTAATCGCTAATGCTTTCGCCTTTGGTGCAAGCGGTCCCGGATTCGATTCCCGATGGGACACTCGGTCAAAAGAGTGTGAAAGCTTTTTCCTTCCAGCCACCCTGAGGGAGGTTTTCCTTATTCATACCAGATGTACCCAGGGCTGGATTAACCCATCTGGAGGCCCTGGGCTAGAAAAAAATATGTGGCCCCTGCTGACTTAACCTATTACATTTCTGTGAAAGTACAGTAGGAAAGTTGAGGGAATATGTCTCATATTTTTGGTCATATTTTATTTTATGATGATGATTGTATCTTCATGATTCCTTTTAGATGGCCAGTTGATATTTTAATCAGAGTGGAGGCCCTGTGCACCTGGAGGCTCGGGGCCATAGCCATCCCCTTATCCGGCCCTGGATGTACCTATCATAATGGTTTCAGGCCGCTTCGTTCATTCGACATTTTCTTACTTCCGCACCAATTCCCCGGGCAGTGTGATTGCCGAGGGACACCATTCCTCATACATGGCTGAACATGACCATAGATGCCTAAAGCCCAGAAATCTAATTCCTAATACTCTGTAAAGCTTCACAAGATGACGAATGTAGATGATGTCGAATATAATAACACAGCCGGATAAGAAATGAAAATACAAATTGGCAAATTGGCAAGAAAATATACCGTACGGAAATTGGCAAAAATCGTACACAAAGAAATGTAGGAATAAAACAAAAAATACTATAAGAAACAGTGGCGTAGGGAAGGGGGGCCCAGAGGGACCGCCCCTCCCCAAAGAGGTCCGACAATGTACTTTGGTACTTTGATGTTTGTATTTTTTTTAAATATATTTTTATGTTTATATATTTTTTTGTTTCTAATTTTTCTATATGTACCTATAACACTATTCCCCCCCCCCAAAAAAAAACACACATCCTGGCTACGATACTGATAAGAAATACATTACGCTAGAAACAAGACTTTATTAAAACGGAACAATACTAACCGACAAACAAGTACATCATAACAGGCCTGACATCACAGTAATAAGCAAAGAAAAAGATCAAGTACATCTTACACGGTAAGACATCACAGTACAAAACACAACAAACCTGCAGAAAGAACGTAGAGAAAAAAAATAGAAAAATACGAACAACTAATCCAAAGTAGAGGAGAACAATGACATTTTTTTAAAAAAAAAGTGAAAGTGAGTCCAATAGTAACATCGGATAGTGGAGTGTCTTTCAAGACGTTAAATAAGAGAGTTGAAACCATTGGAGTTGAAGAAATAAACGTGCAAAAGAGTGTATTACTGTACACATGGAAAATTACAAGAAACTTCCTGCAAATCCCAGAATCTTGCAGATTGCCTGTTCAGAACAGTAGCATATATGGCGTAGTCATATATTATTATTATTATTATTACTATTATTATTATTATTATTATTATTATTATTATTATTATTATTATTATTATTATTATTATTATTATTATTATTATTATTATTATAGAAAATCTTCAAGTGATGTTGGCCTTCGATGTATGCGTGGAAAATAGTTGTGTCCCTTGACTAGAAAATGGCTTATCACATTGAGATAGGATAGAAAATACCTGAAGGGCAAAAGCGAAAGGCTTAAGTCACTAAAGCTCCTATGAATAGGGTACGTGCCGAAGTTCACAAAATGTGTTCATCTGAGCATACGGAACAACAAATGAATGCGTCTGGTTTTATGGGAGTGGTGTATGCGTACGTGATCAACCCCACGATTCCATTCTCGGCAATTCATGTTCTTTCTAAGAACTCCCTCGACCAACCCCTACCGAGACTTTCTTTTGAAGTTCCTCTCTATTTGTAGCAGGGAGGAAAAGGAAGTACTTGTTGAATTGCAGGTGACCATAGAAGAGGAAAGAGAGAGGTCAAAGTTATTAATCTCAATGAGATTAGATAGTAGAATGAACCAGGAAGCAGTAAAATATACCTAATCATAGTATAATCATATTCATTATAATCATAATGCAGCGGATAATACATTAATGATTCTGTCTTTTTTTTTTTTTTTTTGCTTGCAGTAATCTTTTTTGTTCAATTGTGATTATCGGAACTTGCAGTAACGCAACCAGTTTTGTTGTATTGGTTTGGTAGGTTAGTTGGTTTGGAGTTCAACGTTTCTTTCAGTGCCAAGACTACGTAAGATATACAACTTAACGTAGAATCTGAGCCATATAAGCTTGTACTGAAAATCAAACCCGGGTCCCTTATTCATTATTAGCTCGTTAATATATATGTATGTGTTTGTGTGTGTGTGTAGTTGTTTGTGAATATAATGTCCACCAAGCGCGCACCCAGAATCTTTTGTTGAGAGCGGTCCAAGCTTAGAGTGAAGGGTGGGGGGCCAATATTACAACCCACTATGTATTGAACGAGTATTATTTTGCACCTGAAAAGATTATAAGTATTTGTAAAATACTTCCACCTATATTTTCAGAAAAAAAGTTATAGGACTAGAATGTTTTTATAAGAGAAAGAGTACAGATGAAGTGAAAGATCAAATTTTCATGTTACATCAATCAATTTCCCTGTTAAATAAGTATAGTTTTATTTAGAGTGTACAAATGTACACTCATGTCTAAAATGATTGCCGCATATCTGTTACTATGTGTATAATCAGGAAATGTATATTTGTGGTAAATTTCATAGGAAAAGAATTATAAATACGAAAGTTAGAATGAGTAAAACAAAATGTTGCTAAATGGACAAGAAAGTTTTACTTTGGATTTATTGTTCTTATTTACTGTTCTTTTGACATGAAATTTGCCACATACATGTCTTCGCTGATTATATACATATTAACATTATAAGAAATACCAGGTGAATTCGTTATCAAATTATATTTCTACAACAACATATTTATAGACATGCGACAATAATTTTGGACATGAGTGTACGTTGAGTTAGAAAATGTTGGAGGGGTCCGGACCTGGTGGACCCCCTGTGGCTGCGATCTTGGTCATTTTTAAAGGACCACTTGGTTTAACCTGAAACTAGATAAGTCGGGATAATCTTGGCTGTACGTAATACAAATTAGGACCGTTATGCTGACATGGATGTTGTCTAGAACACAAAGAAAATACATATATTTTGCAGTTGTCATTGTATTAATATCGATAATGTAGCGATCATTTATCAACGAAATTAAAAAGTTCGTTACTGAATTATCTATGTCTGTGTGTCTGTCCCTCTGTCTGTTATTTGTATTATTATTATTTTTTTTTTAAATTTTGAATCCTGCATTCGATACAGCATCAAAAACTATCAGAGAAAGTGAATAAATTTTTCGCGTCACTCTTACCGTTCCCGAGATATTGGGTTAAAAAATGCCTATTTCCAGAGATTTAAGGAGCCATATCTCGGGGACCGTAAGTCACAGAGAGATCATATTGGTGTTGATCAATATCTAAAAGGATTATAAATATTTTGGTACCAAATAGTAACCGGTGGCCACTGTTTAACTGGTCACTGGTTTGACCAATGGCTAGTTGGCCAGTAGCCACAATTATTATCGGTACCAAAATGTTTCTATCCTCTTAGGTATTGATTAACACCAATATAATCTCTCTATGACTTAGCGTTCCCGTGATATTGGCCAAAAGATAGTTCCGATTTCGGGAGATTTAAGGAGCTAAATCTCGGGAACCGTAACTCAAATAAAGATATATTGGTGTTGATCAATACCTAAGAGGATGTGAACATTTTGGTACCAAATAGTAACCGGTGGCCACTGATTAACTGTCTACTGGCCAACTGGCCACCGTCTCCCAGACATTAACCAAAAAAGTTCGAATTTCTAGATATTTAAGCAGCCATATCTCGAGAACTGTAAGTCATAGAGAGATGCTATTTTGCTAATTTTTGAGAGAAAGAGACAAAGGTGCGGAAAAAAAGATTTACTTTTACATCTAGGAACAATGACAGTTATCCTTCCCGCTCCATTCTTTTTAAGTTTGTTTTGGCAATGCTCTCGGAGCATTCTCAACTGGTTTTCCTATAGATGAATGACTCCCATTGAACGAAATACTGGAATACTAGGGAAGCAACTAAATATATACAAATGAACTTGATACATTAGTCTGTTCATTACCAAAAAAAAAAAAATCGACATAACCGTTTGAAATGGATTTCTGAACATAGTTAGTATGTACTTTGAATTGGTACTTTTATCATATCCCAAGGGGGAAGAAAGGGTTGAAAAAGTATGCAAAAATAGAGTATGTTACGAGATGTGAGTTGCTTGAAATAGAGCCCCTTATTAAAAATAAGTGAACATGCCCAGGGTTTCCGAAAACTCCGCTTCTAAGGGAGAGGGGCAGGGGCGAACCCATTGGGGTTCCATTGTCTCCAGACTCCCCCCCCCCCAAAGAAAACTTCGTAACTCAACATATATTTGTACACTTGGTCAATAAAACTATAACTTCCTAACAAGGAAATGATTGATATAGCATGAAAATTTTATCTTACATTTCATCTGAACTCTTTCTTTTATAACAGTAATCTAGCTCTATCATTCCCCCCCCCCCGGAAAATATAGATGGAAGTATTTTACAGTTGCTTATCGTCTTTTTGGGTGCAGAATAATACCCGTTCAAAACTACATAAACGTAGTAGCTTGTAGTATTAGACCCCCCCCCCCCCGCAAAAAAAGCTCAACCACTCCCAATGAAAATTTCTCAGTGCGCACCTAGGGAGGGGACAAAAATTATATCAATGTTGTCTCTCACTATCATGGAATAATGGCTAAACTATTTGAAATAAATTTTGGAAAATAACACCTTTGAAGAGCAACGTAGCTATGGAGATATGTTATATATCTGTTATGGAGAGATAGAGGGAGAGAGAAGGTCTACTATCAAACTTTTCAGGCAACTCTGTAAGTTGAACACTATTAAGGTTATTAATAAAAAAATTGCGAATATTTATAGTAAGGTTCAATATTAAAAAAAATATTTACAAACATAATAATTGTTCTTCAAACGGGAAGAAAACGTTTCATTTCGGATATTAAGGGCTGAACTGGGATTTAAACGGCATCGGAAGTGTACCGTTCGTCTCAGCTACCCCGAAAACAATGGATTCGACAATAGTATCGGACATTTTCGATCATTCTTAAATCTCTTTCCTCTTTCCTAGGTTACACCGTTAAAGTGAAATGATAGAAACCATCCCAGATCCGAATTTCATCTATGTTGAAAATTTGATCGAGATCGGTCGGCTGGTTCAAGAGTTATTAAGTCACAAACATAATCACTTTCATTTATATATATTATATCAATCCAAAACAAAAAATCTAAAACGCTTGCAAAAGTGTGAAAATCATATCTAGTATGGTGTGGGGCCTCCTTTTGCGTCCAAAACAGCTTGGATCCGACGTGGAATGGACGTGTACAGCTCTTGAATCGTGCTGTGTGGAATTGTGTACCATTGTTCCTCCAAAACATGCTCCAGTTCCTTAAGGGATACTGGTGGAGGGTTATGAGACCGAACACGCGTTTCTAACTCAGACCATAATGGCTCAATGATGTTCAGATCTAGTGATTGTGGGTCCCAGGGGAGGTGTGATAGCTTCTTGTCATACTCCTCAAACCATGATTTCACCGTTTTTGCAGCGTGACAGGGTGCCAAATCATCTTGGTACTTAGATGCCATCACCATCAGGGAACAATATTTGTGCCATGGGTAGAACCTGGTCCCCCAAAATGGCCTCATACGCTTTAACATTCATCATTCCATGCAGGGCTATGATGGGACTTGCAGAAAACCACGATATCACTGCCCATACTGTAACAGAATCACCCCCATGTTTTACAGTTGGGAGTAGGCAGTCTATATCATAGGCCTGCGACGGTGTTCTCCATACGTAAACACGACCGGTTGTTGGAAACAAGGTGAAGGTCGATTCATCGGACCACATTACGTGTTTCCACTGCTCAAGTCCACGTCTTGTGGTCCTTGCACCACTGGATACGCCTCTTCGCATTTACTGCTGTGACCAGGGGTTTGGCGATAGTGGCCCCGCCACGAATTTTCATTTTATGAAGTTCGCGTCGCAATGTTTTCGATTAAACCGGGTTCTGTAGGCCGGGATTGAGTTCAGACGTAATTTTCATTGCAGTGGCCTTCTTTTTAGCTGCTACAATCAGTTTTAATGCTCTCCGGCCCCTATCTGACAGGATTGTCTTTCGGCCACTGTTGTGCTTTGCAGACGTCGTTTGCCCATGAATTATGTATGCCCACGTGACATTGGACACAGTGCCTTTCGATACCCCCACAAGGTTTGCCACTGTTGGCACTGAAGCTTCAACCAGACGGGCACCAACGATCATGCCTCTTTGGAAGTCTGTCAGGTCGCCCATTTTACCGCACTACTTTCACACCACGACACTCACAGGTGAACTGGTTACTCCTGACGGAAGAGGAAGGTCCACTTGACACATTAAGAACAAAAAACGATCGGCAACCGCAACACGTGTTGTGCAGTGGAAGGTCAAACTTACGTGTCCTGTCTGAAGTGTTTTTAGATTTTTTTTATCTATCTCCTATATATATATATCTATATCTATATCTATATATATATATATATATATATATATATATATATATATATATATATATATATATATATATATATATATATATATATATCCTCCAGTTGTAAGTTGCACCGTCAAAGTGAAATGATAAAAAAAAAAAAAAAAAAAAAAAACTCCCAGGCCCGAACCTCATCTATGTTGAAAATTCGATCGAGATCGGTCGGTCGGGTGGTTCAAGAGTTATTAAGTCACAAACATAGTCACTTTCAATTTTATATAATAGATTTTCGTATTAATCGAACCTTTAATTGTTCATCGTTGGTGTCAGAACATTGTTGTAGCTTCAAAATGTGAAAGTAATGAGTCAACTTACGTATGTTCCATGTGCTGTGATCCGCGAATCAATACGTTTTTTTTTATCTATTTTAAAGAAAAAAAATAGTTACGACAGACACCGATAGGTTAGTTTTCAAACGTGATCTTTAAGCACTTGTTGGAAACAGAAATATTATTTTCTTCCCGTCAATAAGTGGGGCTGGTTCTCTTTCCTCGGTTCAGAATTTCTTGGAAAAAGCTTGCTTTTTATTGGTTGAATGCGTATCGTCGCGTGAAATGCAAGTGGTGCAAAGGAAAACAAATTAAAGTAAACGAGCCATTTAAGATAACGAATTACTGTCAAGAAAGTTCAGTAACAAGAAGGGAAAGGAAAACCTATAAAAAGAACGCGTTATCCTTCGATACAAAATTCTCAGAATCATCAAGGATGAGTCAATATCCCTCACGTGTAGAAAACAACAAAGATATTTCAAGACTTGACGTTTTTATTAGGTACCTTTATACTTCTTCTGCTAAATAGCTTCCGTTTCTTTTCTTATGTTCTGTGATCGATGACCAATGTGCTTGGCGTTATTCGCAGAATTTAATATTATATTTTACTCTCTCTCTCTCTCTCTCTTTTTTTTTTTTTTTTTTTTTTTTTTTTTTTTTTTTTTTTTGTATCTATTCAATTCATTTCCTTCCTTGTCGCCTTGTGCTGTAGACAGTGAAGAACTCAGCAGACATTTTCAACCAGGTTGAGGGAAGAGAAATATGAACATTTCACAAACGGGAGAAGAGATTTCTTCTGTTTGCTCCTAGATTACACAATCAAAATGTTTCAAAATTACTCCGGAGTATAGGTGTAACTAGAGGGACCCCCAAACAGAGGTACACCAGGATTTTTTTTATTAGGAGGGATCCAAGCTTTACAGGGGAGTCCAATACTACAAACCACTATATTTATGTAGTATTAAAGGGTAACATTCATGGGCGCCCGAAGAAAATTTTCTAGGGGGAGCTCAAATCCCTGGTTTCTATATTACGTTTGGTAATTTTTATTTGTGTTAAGAAAATCTTAAGAAATTTAATACATTTTCGTGAGCCAGAACGGGTTCGGGCCCCACCGTGCCCTCCCCTTCGGGCGCCCATGTTCATAAGACCTAAAAGGCATAAGGCCTAAAAATACAAGCACTAGATTTTAGGTGTTGTGCCGTTTAGGTCTCGTACCGCCAATGAGTTTTAGGTCTTAGATCTTGTGAAGTTTAGGCCTTGTGCCGTCAATGAGTGAAGTTTAGGTCTTATGCACTTTAGGTCTTGCACCGCGTCCCCGTATTGAACAGGCATTATTCTGCACCCGAAAAGACGACAAGTAATTGTAAAATACTTCCACCTATATTAAAAAAAAAAAATAAAAAGATAAAACTAGATTTTTTTGTAAGAGAAAGAGTACAGATGAAGTGTAAGATCACGCTCCATCGCCCATTTTTCTATTAAACAAGTGTTGTTTCATTGAGAAAGTCTACAAAAGTATGTTGAGTTAGGAATTTTTTTTTTTTGGGGGGGGGTCCGAACCCGGTAGACAGCCGGTGGTGCGCCTGGACCTAAGTTCCCTAGAGTACCGTTAGACCACAGGTAAGATTCTTTCAATTTTCAGAAGTGAATAGGGATGGGCACTATCAGGGGCGGATCCAGGACCGACTTCTGGGGGGGCAGTGGGTTCTCATACTGCTACTTTTAAGGGCTCCAAACTTTGGGATGGGTTTTATTTATATATATAAAATAAGAAAGTTTCCTTTTCTGGGGGCAATTGCCCCGATCGCCTCCTCCTAGACCCGCCCCTGGCACGAGCGAGTTCGAGCGAATTTTCTTTGAAACTTGACTCGACTCAAAACAGACATCTTTGAGCTCAACTCGAGAACTCGGCTCGAAAAATTTTCTCCAACTCGACTCGAAACTCGACTCAATTTGGGTCGAGTTTCGAGTCGAGTCAAGCCAAAACTAGCCAAATCCTGCATAGTTTCAAGTACTCTCTTCAAGAGCCCTACAAAGACAATATAATTATCAATGATACTACTACTACTACTACTACAAAATTATTATTATTATTATTATTATTATTATTATTATTATTATTATTATTATTATTATTATTATTATTATTATTATTATTATTATTATTATTATTATAAAAACGCCGTGTACAAATATAAAAGATAGGCGGTTTGTTTCTGAATACTAAAACTAGTTGATTTCTGATCTCTGTAGTCGTGAAGTCTACGAGGCATGGACATCGTTCACGAGGTTCTCAGTTTGAGTTCCGAAGGAGCAAGTATTCGCGCTGGGGACGCGGCAGAAGTCCTAAATGGCAGAAGTCCTAAAATGCAGAAGTCCTAAACGGCATTAGACCTAAAATGCACAAGTCCTAAAAATTATTTCGCGGCACAAGTCCTAAATGTACAACGACTTATCGTGGATAGTCGTTAACCTGGTTCGGCTAAGTAAGATATACAAATTTCGAGTGGTAGTATTTCTTTGCATGTAAAAATTAGCTTCAATACTTATATACTATTAATCTCACCTTTTTAATAGGAATGATAACGTCTATGAACGGCGTTAAAAATGGTTTATTAGTTGATATACTTTATAATATCTTTTCCTTAAAACTGTCAAGCACACAAACTTGCTGACTAGGTATCCATAAACATGTACATAGCAACAACTATCCCATAATAATATTTTTTACATATATTAAAAACATTCTTCTTTTGTTAATATGAAATTAACATTCTACTAAGTATAGTGCACATGTATGAGCACTTTCTGCCCAAGGTACAGGTAATTATTACTCAATCCCAAAGTATTTTGTTATATAAAAATGTCGCCCGACAATTGGACTGAATATAAAAGTCATGAGTGAGCTTGGCTTTTATCTTCAAGAACCACTGGTCCGTTTACAATAGTGTTCTTACATTGCATATGTCCATCATATTTTGATCGCACCTCGTATATATCTTCATTACATTTCCTATATATATATATTTATAACAACTCTTTCACTTCATCAATACTTATTTTTAACAATAAAGTTTTAACACAAATTAATATAATGAAAACAAATTTTGTGCTTAATCAATCATGAATTAAATTATAATCCTTCACGTTAATAAGAAAGAATTCAAATCATTGAAAACTTATCGTTGATGAATGAAAATCAAAGAAAATATAATTGAACAAAAATCAAAAATTAAACATAACCTACGTTTGAATAACCAAATGGAAGAAAATAAATCTATTTTTACAGAAACAAAAGACACCCTTTTGTTATTATATAAATACATTTTTTATTATTATTATTCATTCCTATTTATTTGAGCAAGAATGTCAGGTGCTACTAACTCTTTCACTAGACGCATCCATTTTTCCTTTGTATACGGAGTAGGTTTCCAAACCTTTAACTCATCTATATTACGAAGTCCAATTGACGTACCCGTTTTAGCGTTCAATAATTCGAAAACTTTAGGATTTATTTCCTTAAAACATAAATAAGGACCTGAGAAAATGTCACAAAATTTATAAATCTTCTTTAACAACATATTACTTTGTGGATGTTGTTTAACAAAAACTAAGTCATTGACCTTGATCCGATATTTTCCTTCTTGCAAAGACTCTACTTGAGAATTACGTTTCAAAAATTTGTTATGTCTTCGGATTTTTACCATATTCACTAAACTGGAAGAATCTATGATTGTTGAATCTTCTAACTTGACATCAAAATGTTGTTCCACAGGGAAAATCAAATCAGAACCATTATGTACATTAGCAGGAGACACACCTAAAGTGTCTGATATAGAATGATTCAAAAGGTACGTAATTTGGTTGACATGCTTAATCCATTCAGCATGTTTATCCTTACAAAAGTGTCGAAACAACATACCAAAATTGCGATGTACATTTTCTACCACAGAACTACTAGGATGGTACGGAGTTACAAAATGAATTTTAATGTTAGCCTTGTTCATGGCTTTGAGAAACACATCACTTTTGAATTGTGAACCGTTATCGCATAATATATGTTCGATAGGGCCACAATGTGGAATATATACATTCAGAATTTTATTTACGATAGCAGCGGAAGTTGCTTTACGCAAGGGATAGGCTACTACATATCGTGAAAAGATATCCATGGTTGTTAACAAATAAGTTTCTCCAGTAGCTGCTCTTGGTAAAGGTCCATATAAATCGATCGACAGAAATGAATGTGGTCTCTCAGGCGTTATTGAGAGCATTGGTTTTTGTATAGCCTGGTAATTATGCTTGATTCGCATGCACTCAATGCAGTCATTGATATAATTTTTGACTTGAGCTCTCATTCCCTTCCAGTAAAAGGATTTATTAACCAAGGCACATACCTTTACATACCCAAAGTGTCCGAAATCGTCATGGTAGGCCTTTAATATGCATGCTGTTAACGTAGGTGGAATGCAAATTTTGTTCCTAGATTTGAATTTAAAATCTTTAATAAGTAGAATTCCGTTGTTTAATTTAAATCTGGAATTCCAATGCTTGGGACAATTACATCCCTCACCGCATGAAGATAAATGTTCCATGATTTGTTTATATTCATGATACTTCATTTGATGTTCTCGTAAATCTTCTACTGAAATGGTACCTATTTCATCCTGTAAGATCTTAAATTCGTTAATGGACAAAATATGTTGCTCTTCTCCAGGAAACAGACGTGATAAGGTATCTACGGGTCCATTATCTACCCCTTTAATGTGTTGTACTTCGAAATCATAAGCTTGAAGATCTAACGACCAGCGAAGTAATCTGTTATTATATCCCTGTACGCTGTTAAGGTATCGCAATGAATTATGGTCGGTAAGTACTATGAAATGACATCCGCTAAGATATGGAGCGAATTTTTGTATTGCAAAACGTACAGCCAAAAGTTCAATTTCTGTCGTGGTGTATCCCTTTTCAGCTTTCTTTAAAGTACGGCTAGCGCAATGTATAACAGCTGGTTCCTGAATAGTTGGGTTAGGTTGCCAGAGTACTGCAGAGATTCCAAGTTGAGAACCGTCACACTGTACATAGAAAGGAACGTCGTATCTGGGGTGGTTCAAATGGATGTTTCGTTTTACGCACTCCTTCAACTTATTAAAACTGTGTTCTTGAATCGGACCCCATTGCCATGGTACTCCTTTCTTTATGATCATAAATAAAGGCTGGGCTATCTCAGCGAATCGCGGGATGGCTTTGCGAAACCAATTGAAGAGTCCTAATATTTGTCGTGTCTGTTTCACATTTACTGGAGCAGGCAGATCTTCTATGGCTTGAACTTTAGATTGACTGAATTGTAAACCAGAGGCATCAATTTGGTACCCAAGAAATTCTATAGAATTCTGCAGAAATTTGGATTTCTGTAGATTGATAGTAAGGCCCGAACTTTCCAATCTGTCTAAAACTATATCTAAGTACTTCAAGTATTCATGTGGATTTTTCCCCATGATTAAGATGTCATCAGCATAAGTTATCACGTTGCTACGTAAGTCTTGACCTAGAACTTTGTTCAAGCAGGATGCTAACGCTGCACTACCATTGATAAGCCCAAAAACTACACGGTTGTATTCGTATAAGTGGCCTTCAAAACTAAATGCTGTGTACGGTTTCGAATCTTCATGTAGTTCGACCTGATTATACGCCATCACTAGATCTAAACTTCCGAATACTGTGTTCCCTTGTAAAGAAGCTAGTATTTCTTCCACTGGAGGATACCTCACTTGTTCCAGATCAATGTGACTATTCGTGCGTCTCAAATCTAATACCACACGTAGAGAACCATTTTTCTTTGGAACAACATGTAATGGATTAAGGTGGATGCTTCGTGAAGGCCTAATGATCCCATCTCTTAACATATCTGTAATTTGCTGACGTACATTCTCCCTGTATCTATATGGAATTATATAGGGCTTGGTTACTATGGGTTTGTCTGTTTTAACTTTAAAAGAATAAACAAAATCCTTGCAACGCCCAGGACGTTCTGAAAAGACATTTCTATGTTTATATAAGATGTCCTTAAAGTCGGCTTTTACTGTATTATCAGCAAAATCAAGGCTGCTTTCGAGTGATTTAACACGCTCAGAAAATAATACATCGTCCTTTAAATCCACCAAATTTTGTGTGTCTTCCACTCGTTGATCATTTAATTTATCACTTTCTGCACTAACAGAAACATTATTCACTACAGTAGAAATATCATTATATTGACAAGCAAGATTATCTAATTTTGGAAGCAGTTTCTGAACGATTTCCTGAGGTATACCCGGTATAGTCAACGTTTGGTTTTTAAAATCAAGCATGACACGTAATTGAGATAATAAATCTAAACCCATAATTAATTTCTCGTTAAGTTCCTTTATTACCAGAATAGGGATTGATATTTCAAAATCTTGAATAGTTATTGTCACACGAGTAATTCCTGCTACTCTCTTTTTATGTTTACCGGTAAAATCAACTATAATAAGGTTCTCAGCCTTTTGTAGCTTAGGATTCGAATAATTACTAGTAATTGCTTTCCACAATGAATACGATAACAGAGAGGCATTTGCTCCTGTATCAAGTAAAGCTTCGGTACTTAACCCATTGACTTTAATAGGTATTTTAGCTGTACTATATGATTTTAAAAATACAAAATTTTCTTCAATATTAAAACCATCATTGACAGTATCATCTTCGAACCAACAACGATTTACAACAGGTATAAATTGGTACTGACATCTATTAATTGCTATTTCCGAATAATTATTTACAGGGAAGTCATGTGAAAGATCATTTTCATCATTAACATGAACATGTAAATTGGAAGATAAATGTTCATAAGAATTATCACTTAAATTTTTATATAAATTTTCTTGAGAATCTACAGCTGACATGGGTTTAACCCCTACCACATCAGCCGCAATTAGTTTAAATTCATACTCGTGTATGGTTCCAATAAAGTACACTGTACAGCACAATCATGATTATGTCCCGTATTATTGTTCTGTACAGAAATTACTTCAATACCTGGATCTTGATGCGAAGCGCCATCTCTTGTCCTTCCATTACGTCTATCCACGTAGTTCGCTGTATTCCTGGAATTTCGCCATACATTACGTCTATTTTTAAACCTATTTTGATTATATTGTCTAACATATGGATTGCTACGATTAATTAGGTTAGGCGGATTCCCTACATAACCTTGCCTATTTTGCTCATTTTGATTGCTAGAATTTACTCGGCTTAGATTATGCTCCGTATTATTCACACTTCGGATATTTAAATTCCGAACTGGCACAAAATGCTCTGAATTATTCTTATTTTTACCCATTCCTGTTTGTTGGTTCATGGCATGGTATTGAGTTTCATAGCATTGGACAAGCATTAATAAATGGTTGAAACTCATACACTGTGTGGAAAATAAGATCTGTTGTAACTTAAATGGAAGCAAATTTCGAATCGATGCTATTATTCTTGATTCCGATTGCAATGGATTAACGACCTTTAATTCGTTGTATGTATTTACAACAAACTCTACAACAGATTTATGCAATCGAGGATTGAAGTGTTGATTTCGAATGGTGGCATCTCTATTTGCCAGCAAAAAGTCATTTTCATAATTTGCGATTAGTGCCGCTTTGAATTCTTCATAAGTACTGATGTGATCACGTACTGCTTTAAACCATAATGAACAAGGTGGGAGTAATACATGAGGGATTAATTTCATATATTGTGATCTATCTATACACATAATATTGCACTCGTCCTGGAATTTTTCTAAGAAAGAAGTAGCATTCTCGTTACACTTACCACTGAATTTACTCATAGCTCGTATTTCACTCATCTTAACACTTAATTTTACCTTCCTTTTATCATTCCGTGTACTTGTTGAGTGATAGTTCCTATCCATTACGTGATGTGTTGTTACACCATCTATGTTTCGCCCATCTGTACTCTTCGGATGTATTTCGTCCAATATAATATCCTCATCAGACCCCGGCGAAGGTGAGTTCATCACTGGTGAGTGGGGAAACTCCAAGCGATCACTACCCAAGTTATTACGGTATGTGTTGTCCTTAACCTGTAGCGTTCTAATCTCTTCCTGTATAGTAGCTAACAATTGCGTATTTACACGTATGTTGTTAGAATTGTTGATGACCTGGATCTTTTGTTGTTGAACGGAAGATTCTATTACTTCTAAATCTTTTTTTACAGCACTGATTTCTTGGTTTTGGTGATTGTGCTTTTCCTGACAATCATCGGATATTCTTTTTAACTTTTCCTCGAACTGTGAGGATATGTCATTCACCACCTGGACAATTGTCTGTTTCGTTTCATCTGACTTCTGTTCTATCCGTCTACTTAATTCTTCATATTGCTTGTTAGATTCGTCGAACTTCTGTTCCATTCGTCTACTTAATTCTTCATATTGCTTGTTAGATTCATCAGACTTCTGTTCTATTCGTCTACTTAATTCTTCAGAGTTATGTTCTATCGTCTGCTTTAATTCTTCGTATTGCTTATTGGATTTTTCGGAGTTCTGTTCTATGGTCTGCTTTATCTCGGTAGACATCTGAATCAATTGTCGCTGTAAAGCTAACAAGATTCGGTCTTCCGATGTCAATCCTGGTGTTACACTAGTTTCACCGTTGTCACTATTATTTGATTCATGCTCCATTGTTTCATTGACCATTTTTCTTACAATTATTCTACCACTTCTCAATACGGTCAAATTTGTATTCATTAACTTAATTATAAAAGTAAATTCACCCTTACTTTTGCTTCGGGACGTGAATTTACAGTATTTCCCGGGTTTCGGCACCAAAATTTTTACAACGACTTATCGTGGATAGTCGTTAACCTGGTTCGGCTAAGTAAGATATACAAATTTCGAGTGGTAGTATTTCTTTGCATGTAAAAATTAGCTTCAATACTTATATACTATTAATCTCACCTTTTTAATAGGAATGATAACGTCTATGAACGGCGTTAAAAATGGTTTATTAGTTGATATACTTTATAATATCTTTTCCTTAAAACTGTCAAGCACACAAACTTGCTGACTAGGTATCCATAAACATGTACATAGCAACAACTATCCCATAATAATATTTTTTACATATATTAAAAACATTCTTCTTTTGTTAATATGAAATTAACATTCTACTAAGTATAGTGCACATGTATGAGCACTTTCTGCCCAAGGTACAGGTAATTATTACTCAATCCCAAAGTATTTTGTTATAAATGGCAGAAGTCCTAAAGTGCAGAAGTCCTAAAATGCAGAAGTCCTAAAGTGCAGAAGTCCTAAAATGCAGAAGTCCTAAAAGGCAGAAGTCCTAAAAATCATACCGAGGCAGAAGTCCTAAAGTGCAGAAGTCCTAAAGTGCAGAAGTCCTAAAGTGCAGAAGTCCTAAAAATCTCTTGTGGCGCTACCATCGCGTCCGTAGGAAGAATACTGTCAATCTGTTAGTCAAGTTTTAGATATACTGTTTCATATTACAGAGCCTTAGTTCTTACAAGTTATTTGTATAAATACATATTCTATATTTCTGAAATAATAAATAAATAAATAAATAAATGAAGCCTATTGTCCTTTCTTACTCTTTCCATGATATATTTCTATGTTGACAAAATTTTAACTTTCTACCTAATTTTAAGACTTATTAATGTCACCCACTGTATTGCATAATAAATGTTCTTTGCTCAATTTTAAATTTACTGCGTTCTTTAGGTATACAGTTGGTATTTAATGTTCACTCGTGAAATGTCTAGTGAGCTTTTGTCCTAATTAAGTAAACTTTGGTGGATTTTTGTCCTACTCTTAATAAAATACGCTCCGCACAGTATATATTGCAATTCTGAATGTTTGCTTGGTTTCCGAAGTCTGGTAAAATATGCTTTTTAAACATTTTTTTATTATTTATTTATTTATTTATTTTTGTTTTAGGAATTTGTCTTGGGGTTCTCGTATCTCCATTCGAAAGAAACGAATTTCTTAACAAATAATGTAATTAATTCTTAGAATGAAATAGGTTGTATTATGTAATTCGTGTATAAGTGCAGAACAGATAGTGATAATAACGATCTTAGTAGTACAAATATAGCTGTTACTGTTGGAATTAGATATGTTCGTAACATTATTGCCAACTAGTTGCTGCATCGTCCAATTTCGTGTGGTGGTGGCGAATTTCAGAACTAAAGCATGTGAATGATAAAGGCACAAGTCCTAAATGGCAGAAGTCCTAAAAGGCACTAGTCCTAAAAATCATATCGCGGCAGAAGTCCTAAACGGCAGAAGTCCTAAAAGGCAGAAGTCCTAAAGTGCAGAAGTCCTAAAATGCAGAAGTCCTAAAGTGCAGAAGACCTAAAATGCAGAAGTCCTAAAGTGCAGAAGTCCTAAAGTGCAGAAGTCCTAAAATTTAGGTCTAGTGCCCATATTTTTAGGACTTCTGCCTTTTAGGACTTCTGCACTTTAGGACTTCTGGATGTCACCCTTCGCGCTTCAGCCATAAATTGTTAAAAGTTATAGGGCGCCGGCCAAACATGTTAGAAGCTGTTCGTCCCGGGTTTAGGATTGTCAACAGCTCGTGTGGCTCGGCTCACATCTCATTTTCTATCGAGCCGAACCGAGAAGTGAGCTCACCCAACCAACCCGTCTTGAGTTCAGTCCAACCGAGCTGATGGCTCATCCCAACCGCATCGGCTCAAGCCGACCCGCAACGGCTCACCTGAGCCGAACCGAACCGAGCTCTTGGCTCACCCCAACCGAGCCGAAACGAGCTATCGGCTCAGTTGAGCCGAGTCGAACCAAACTAATAGACTAGTTTCAACCGAGCAGGCTCGAGCCGATAGCTCACCTTAGCCGAGTCGAACCGAGTTGGCTCTAACTGATCGCTCAGTTGAGGCGAATCGAGCCGGTTGACATCACTATCCGGGTTGGGCTTCTGTTTGGCCTCAAAAATTAGACCGTACAGTTCTCAGCCTTAATGGTAAGAACTTATATACATATATTGGTGCTCACGACATTTGAGGCTGTCTCGTTATAAAACTATTGTCGTCTCATTATCAAGACGAGACGAGATGCGAGCAGTGTCCCCTCTTCCCCTCTTGTGAGCAGGGCCGTGCTGGGATACTAATGAGGGCGGTGGACAAGTCTACTAAAAGGGCGCCCATACAAACGGATATATATATATATATATATATATATATATATATATATATATATATATATATATACAGATGGTGATCAGAAAAATGGAAACACCTGTAGTTGGCAACACGTCAGATATATGGGTTAGCAGTGGTGTCGTGGCGCCCGCAGCGCCGGACCGCTGGTGTTGGTGTGTTAGGTTGGTCTCCATACTACGTCAGGAGCAGTGGAACAGCAGTGTCCAGTGGCTGCAGCAGACGGAGGTAGTGTTAAATGGGATACCTCTCAGATTTTCAAAGAGGGCAAATTGTTGGTGTGCTGTTATGTGGAGTGAGTGTGAGGCAGTAGCTACTGTGTTAGGTGTGTCGCGTGGGACAGTTGCGAAGGTGATGACGGCCTACACAACACACGGGAAAACTACATCGGGGAAGCGGAACAGTGGGCGGAAGAAAATCATGAGTGACAGGTCACGCCGGGTATTAAAGCGCATTGTCACGCAGAACCGTCGTGCCACTGCGGAGCAAGGGACGGAGGAACTCAATCAGCACCTCCCCCACCCTGATTCGACAATCACAGTCCGCCGCGAATTACATGACATGAACTTACGGGGTCGTGTTGCACGGGTCAAACCGCTCATCAGGGACCATAACGCTTTCGCACGCCGCAAATGGTGCCGCGACCATGCAACTTGGACCGTTGAGGACTGCAAACGTGTGATATGGTCGGATGAGTCATCCTTCACCCTATTCCCAACCACGGGTCGTGTTTATGTGTGGAGAACGCCCCAAGAAGCTTATGATCTGCAGTGTCTCCGCCCAACTGTGAAACATGGCGGCGGCTCAGTGATGCTGTGGGCCGCCATATCATGGTTTTCATTGGGTCCTTTGGTCACACTTAGCGGACGAATCACTGCAAACGATTATGTCGCAAATTTTAGGAGACCACTTGCATCCTATGGTCCGGATGTTGTTCCCGGACAATGACGCCATCTTCCAGGATGATAATGCACCCATTCACACAGCTGGCGTTGTTGCAGCGTGGTTTGAGGAATATCGGGATAAAGTTCAACACCTCCCCTGGCCCGCCCAATCCCCAGATCTCAACATAATTGAACATCTGTGGTCCTTCTTGGAAACACGACTCCGGCGACGATTTCCGCTTCCATCCTTTCTCACAGAACTGGCCGATGTCCTGCACGAGGAATGGTGTAAAATTCCACTTGCTACCATTCACGACGTCTATGCCTCCATCCCACGTCGCACCAAGGCTGTTCTGAAAGCGAAAGATGGCCCGACACCATATTAATCTGGTAAGTTGCAATTTCGTTCAGGTGTTTCCATTTTTCTGGTCACCATCTGTATATATATATACTTTGAAAGAAAGTATGGATGCCTTTCAATATCAAAATCCCCACCAAATTTGTTTTAGTATTAACGTAAATAGCTAATTTGGGCCTCCTAGGCTTGATGATCCTAAAAATGTTTTTGTAAACGGTATAAAATTATGTACTTCATCGTTATGGAGTTTCCGCCATTTCCCATTCCTGTTCCTCTTGGAGTTCGAATATTTGTTTAAGAAACTTTTTTCAAATACTATCTGTCTGCGATTTTCCCTCAGAGTCAGAGACAATGTTTCGCAACCATACAGCAACACAGGTATGATTATCGTTTTATATTTTAAGCTACAAATTCCTCAACATAATTCGCGATATAAAAGATTTTTAACTGAATAATAACACGAAATCCCTGCTTTCAGTTGCCAATCAAATTTTTTGTGATTATGGTTTTGGTCTGTTAATAATGATTCTATTTGAAAGTATCCACTTTGTTGAAAGAAAGTATTATTTGGCAGTTTAACGCATCCATAAAATGCAGTACTACGATCCCGACGAACTTCCATTTATTTAGTTTTCTCTGCATCTACTTTTAAGCCCATATCTCTGCAAGTTAAGTAAGATTGCATTCCTTTCTATTGTTCTATCATACCCTATTAAATTTACATCATAAGCATACGCCATAACCTGGTAAATACAATTTACCTCTAGGACCTAATTCCTGTCTTTGATTTTCCTTATAGTGTTCTCCAGAACAAAGTTAAAAAATAATCACGACAACGCATCTCCTTCTTTCAGGCCATTCTCAACGTGAACACTCGTGAACAAGAATTTCTCTACTCAAACCTCACTTTGGGATTCGTTTAAACATATCTTAATTAATATATCTTTTTCGGTATTGCAAATTCTGTAAGCATATTGTACAATGTTTCCCTCTTACCCTAGCCTACAGTCAATAATTGTTGTGCCAGAATATTGTATTCCCATTTCTTTTCAAGTATTAGTTGAATAGTAAATATCTGGTCGATAGTTGATCGATTTTACCTACATCCGCTCTGATAATCTCCAATAATTTCATCTCTACAATCCCCCCCACCCCAGCTAAAATTAAGTCAACCAGATTTTCGTCTACACCAGGAGATGTGTGTTTCTTTAATTTTTTAATACCGATTCCTATTTATGTCTGGTTTGGTTCCGGAATATACGGTTATGCTGTATGCATTTCACTTTCTCCACGAACATTAGTTTTGGCTATGTGCTAAGCAAATCGTCAAAGAAATCTTTCCATCTATTTAAGATGCTATTCTGATCAGTGAGAACTGTTCCTTTAGCTTTCTTTAATATATAAGCACGAAATTGATAGAAGTCCGTTGATGCATTTATACATGTCCGGAATGTTTTTATTTTTTACTATTATCTTCAAGTACGTATTAATTGTACTTGATATTACGTATTAATTGTAGCTTTCAAAAATCACGTTCCTTTGTTCTAAAGTTTTGGAAGTTTTCCGCCAGGTGACAGTGAAATTTTATGTAGTTATTTCGTTCGATATTGTAGCCAACGCTGTTTCTTCTGTTTTCTCTTCTCTGCTACTTTAGTGCATTCCTGGTTGAACCATGCCTTGTTCCTACAGTACGTATTTCTGCGTGTCCCAATATTTCTTTTGCTCAAATCTTAATGTCTTCTCTAATTTCAACCAAGTATCCTGAACACTAGTGCACTCCGAACCTTCTAAAACCGAGAATCTATTCAACACTTCAATCTGACTCCCCTCTCACCTGACTCTCCTCTAATTTCTTTAAATTAAACCGCTCCGTTTTCAGATATGAATATTTCCTTTATTCAACGATAATCTCTCTCTTATCATCGTAATCAACTCTTCTGAACGACCGAACATCAGTTGTACTAGTCTGTTTTCTTCTATCTACTGAAACGTGATCTATTTGATTATGTGTTTTTTCCGTCTGATGAGGTCCAAGTATATTTATGAACGTCGCGATGTGGAAATTTTGTAAGCATCACGATAAGGTTTCTGGATGTTGCAAAGTTCAAGAGTCTAACACAGTTGTCACGACTTCCTTATGCAGACATTTATTCCCTATAATCGATTTGATAATACTGTACCCTCTCGTCCTACCTTCGCATTGAAACCGCCTAACAGAATTTTTCAAATGGTATTGCAGGACATGATCAAATACCCGTTCTATTCTTTTGTAAAAACTTTTTTTATTGTCATCCTTATTTTCTGTTGGGCATTTACGGTACATTTAAAACAATAATATTACACCACCGACCCTTAAGAGAAGTAAAAAAAACTATCACTAACAAATTCAACCCATGTAATTGCTGATATTACGTATTCGTTTGTGAACGAAAACCCCTTATCCTAGTTGGTAATTTTTAATTCGTTCCCCGTAAAAGAACGTAAAATTTCCCGACTTGACTCCTCATCTAACTTCCTGATATCCCACTAGGTACATCTTCTATTCATTCGTTACACATTTTAAAGTGCCTGCCCTACAGAGACTTCTTATCTTCCATGATCCAATTCTCATGTCTCGATTTTACTTTGCTGAGTTCATGCCAAGTTATCAGTTCTGATCCGAGGATTCTGCGAATATATCTGAACAAGCCTTATATATATATATATATATATATATATATATATATATATATATATATATATATATATATATATATATATATAGGATGAGTAGTTATCGCCACACCAAATCCCCAAGCTGGAGGGTCACCCCCTTGTCTGTCCGCGACTGCTTATTCAGTATATTCTCAGCTAACCTCTATATCCCAGAGGCCTTCTCGATCCACAACCTGAGGACGCGCCGTGCCGTGGTGACAGGAAGACCACATTTTACGGAAATTAATATCTAAGTAGCTATATTTCAGAAATACAACAGGTACTGATTATCCGAACACCGATTTAAAACACAGGAACAATCAATATACTCGGATATATGGATGCATATTAAGACTGTGAAACCTTCGATGCCGTAAAAATCGTAAATTAGAGACTAGTGTCAGTGTAGTACGAGTATTTCATGAGTGCATCGTACGTTTGACTATCCGAACTATTCTGGATATATCGCGTTGTTTCGTTTTATAACTACATAACGTTATAATATTTTTGTACTCTTTACCTGTTCTCTGCCAATAGCAACTGTATGAATTTATAATACAAAACTGAAATACAGAAGAATAAAATTTTAAAAAAATGTGATATTTCGCAGGGCATCTCATGTAAAGGGCGCCTTGTATTCTTCACAGCTCCTTTATTAACAATCACTATTTGAATGCATTATATAAAGCTGGTATACAGGATAACTAAAACCACTTATCTATAATGTGATGTTTCGTAGGGCACCTTATATAAAAGGCGCACTGTACCTTTCACGGGTTCTTTACCAATAGTAACTGTATGTATTTATTGTACAGAACTGCGGTATACAGAAGAGTAAATAAAATCGTTCAATTTTGATGTGGACTCGCAAGGACGCGTAATGTAAAGGGCGCACTGCACCTTTTACGGGTTCTTTAGCAATAAAACTGTAAGAATTTATTACTAAAAATTTGTACCTTTATTTATACTGTGATGTTTCGGAGGGCGCACCGGGACACGTCCCGGTGTCCCGGTGGGCCAGCACGGGCCTGCTTGTGAGCAACACTTAAAGTATTCCACGTTAGTGCTTACATTTCTCATGGCTTTCGTTTTCCAGTCTAATCAGGTCATGATTTCAAAACGAGCTAAAATGAGCTGAACGAGCGAGCCATTTATCAAACTCGACTAAACTCGAAACTCGTCCTCAAAAACAGTGACTCGGCTCGAAACTCGGCTCGAGGAAATTACATTTGACTCGACTCGAATTCGAGTCAAGTCATGTTTTAACCCAACTCGTGCCCATCCGTAGAGGTGAGGGGGCCATGCCCTTAGCGAAATATCCTAGTCATGCAAATGAGGGGTCACCATCCTTGATCCCTTTCCCGAAAGTTTTTAATAGATAACAATAATGACCAAGTTTATCGCAGTTTAAACGACGCAATTTTATGTTTCGTTTGAATTTTTGTATTGGATTCAGAAGTTATGTCATTTTCTCTATAGTGCACTGAAATTAACATTTCTGGGCTGAATTAGTAGACCCTAACTACAACTAAAACATGCCACAGGTCTGAGAGATGATATCCCTTAGGTCCCCTTCGTTCGCGGTCACTGAGTTGCGCCACTGCTTGTGAAAAGAAACGCAACCGACAGCAGGTACCAAGGCTTCTTGTTATTTTCTGTTTTCCCCCCTTTTATTGCCAAAGTTATGAGTGGTGTTGCCAGGACACACAGAAATACATGGAACACGCTGAAACACACATCAGCCGTTCATGGTTCGAGAATTAGAACAACGCTTCACAAGCAGTTGCGCCACCGAGTTTCGCCATTGCAGTGGCTGAATATGAAGGATCGGTTAGAAACATAGTAAGTGATAAACTTACAATTACGATCTAGTTAAAATGGTCAATTTTCAATAACTTTACGCTTTCTAAAAGATGTCTTTGTATCATCACTTTGGTAAACATTTTGATATCAGTATATTTAGATATATAATTTCCTTCCTGTGGCTTTTATCCAATGCATCGCCAAGAAATGAAATGAAATAAGTTTTACTCTCCACAATTATACCTTATCAAGGTACGGGCCACCGCACTAAAATTTCTCGCTCCATTTTTAAAATTAAAAACATGTTATGCTGCACTTACTAACAAAACATTTATGTATGAAATACAATCAAAATTGTATTATCAAAAGATTTCGTTGGAGGAAATCCCAGTTCCAGAAACAAACTACCATTTGTGTACTTTTTTTTCTTGCTTTGAGAAATGACTGTCTAAAGATTAGGGTATAAATCATTAATGAAATATTTCTTTATGAGACATCAACTACTAGTGTCAGTAATTAGGAAGTTGTTAAGAAAAAAGAATAAATTACTCTTCTGGATATTTTCGAAACAAGTGATTTGTGCAACCCTATAGGATATTGAATAAAATATGAGCATAATCTACTGAGTTGTTTTTGAGAAAGGCATCCAAAAACAAACTCATCTCCAATAATAATATACTTCTTACGGATTTATTCATTTTAAAAATTACAATCTGGAGAGTTATTAGTGTAACACTTATTTATGAAATATGAAGATAGCTTGAATCATTTTTCGAGATAATCAATCGGGAAAAACTCACCTCCAAGAATAAAGTACCTTCTAAAAGGATTTTAAAAGACAAATATGTAATGCCATATTGCGCGATTATCAATAAAACATTTATTTAATAAACATTATTTAAAAAAATCACCTGAGCTCTTTTTGAGAAAATCGCCCAAGAAAGTTCAACTAGAGAGTAAACTCTCATTCTAGCTTTATAAGGAGAAATGCACTGCTCCGTGTTGCCAGATTATTAATGATACATTTATTCATAAAATATGAACAAAATCGTTTGGAGCCGTTTTCATGAAACCGCAAAGTTTGGTTTTCCATCCTTCATTAAACGACCTTGCTTCGGGTGGGGGTGGTAGGAAGAAAATGCGAAAAACATCCCCAGAGAAACTTACGTAAAAAAAAAAAAAAAAAAAACTCACAATAACTTGTTAATATATAAACATTGTGATAAAACAAAAACTTAAGATGTCTTTGCACGATCAAATTAAATCTTTAGTAATACTGATTTCTTGTAGGTTTAAGGAAAACACAAATAATAATAATAGTGTATAATTATTTAAGAATTGGTAGAATGAATTTGTGGGAGGAAATGCGAGAACCCCCCCAAAAAAAAACAAATGAGCAAGATGATCACCTCTATTTTGTTTGTACGTATATTGTACGTGTTGTAGAGATATTCTTTATGTTCTACTACGTCCTTGTTGTTATAAAAGATAATACAAGTATATCGCAACGTGCAACAACCGATGTACACTGTATTATTATTATTATTATTATTATTATTATTATTATTATTATTATTATTATTATTATTATTAAATAGACTACTAGCATTCGAACGAAGTAGAGTTTCTAGCCCAAAGGAACAACACACTCACTCTCTTGACTACGGCTGTCTAACTGCCAGTTATCTCCTAGCAAAGCCCTTAACAGGATTGTCTTCTTGATTTATGTCACACAGAGTTGCTCAGTCAAGAGTAAACTATATTAATATAAACATGCCGTAATTCTGTTCCATCTTCTAATAAAGAATAAATTTTCTCAGTCTACGAAGGTATTTAAACGTTAGAAAAACATTTCTCCTTATCTGTGTATTTGCTTGATGTGGCTTATTCCTCTCTATCTCTCTTTTTAATTTCCATCTCTCATGTGTGTGTTTGGATATTCTCGGGGTTTTTTCGTTTTCTCCCACTTTCTTCATTTATTTATCATCATCACCGTCTCCTTTAGCCCACAGAGAATAACGTCGGACGTAAAACTCAAAGACAATACTAATTTCCATTTCATCTTTTCGTTCTGAACAAAGACGCTCGTTCTTTATGACTACCTAAACCCTGTTCGGCCTAAGCTCTAAACTGCGATAAACAAAGCCACGTGAAATTAAATCTCGCTGATTTGCTGTTGGCCTACCGACGCTTGTACTCCTCCGCAAAATAGTTCATATGATTTGAATATTATTTGTACTATGAAGCTCCATATAAAACTGCTACATTATTATAAATGACAAAAATATAATACGGATTACCTAATAAAACTGCAATCGAGTGTAGTTAATGAAACAATAGAAATAAACACTAAGCATGCGCAGTAATTATGGCGCCAATTCAACGGTGGAGGCGTGCTCTGCTTTCAAGCCTGAAAGACGGCTGGCATGAATCCTCGTTCCGCAAGTGTTGTGGTGAAACACCAACAAGGTAAACCTTTACTCACTAAGCAACAAATGTTTACCAGCGAAATTCAATTTTTTTCTTTTATCTTTCGAGTTTTTTTTTTTTCTTTTCTGCTGCTGCTATAAGTATCTGGACAAGGCGAGACAGTATTGTCAAAATGCACATGTATAATTTGCTCCTCCCCGTGGGGAGTGAGAGCGATACATCACTTGCCAATCGTATTTGTGACGAGCGGAAGGACACAAATATTTTGTTTATCGGAGTTTAGAGCTTACGCTGAACAGGGAATAGCTGACCCCCTCCTTTACACGGGGAAAATATGCTATGGAAAATCATTGAACTCCTTTCTGCCTTGGATATGCATTTCAATGAAATTTTAATGATCAAATTAAATAAGGTAGGCATTTTCTACTTTTGAGATAAATTTTCCACTTTTCTATTCCCTAAACATTCGCCCTTTAATAAAAATGACATGATAGAAAACCCAGCTAAGGGCTGCGTTATCTGGTAATAGGGCATTCACCTCTGGTACGTGGGATCCTTGGTTCGACCTCAGCTCGTGCCAAGTTGACTTTATGGAGAACAAATATCATGTACGTGTTTTTTTTTTCTTGAGTTCTCCCATTTCGTTCCACCTTCTTCATTCTATCATTTCATTAATTTTATGATCACTTTCTTATAATCACTGGAACATAAAACTGAAAATCCAGCTTAAGGTAGCTACTAACTATGCCCCAAAATTCATTTCAGACGTTTTACCCATTTTCCTGTGATGCGATCATAAACAACAAACGTCATTTGCAATGTGCAGATAGAAATTACAGTTTAGAAACACCGGTGCCGCAAAGAGTTAAGGGTCTTCACTACAGCGAAATTAAACTATCGCTAATTTTAGAGTTTTTCTGTAATATCTTCAAAACAAAAATATTCAAAAAGCAGAAACGTAGTGAACTAGCCAAGACCATTTTGCATGTGATATTTTTTTACTATAATTCACCTACCTGCTTTTGGTATGCAGCTATTTACAGAACCCGCAAAAAAAAAAAAAAAAAAAAAAAGCTAAATCTATCTACAGTTGCAAATCGAAAGCAGATAGATGAGTTGTGATAACAGTATCACATGCAAAATCGTATTGTCTAGTTCACTACGTTTCTGCTTTTCGAACGTTAACGGTAAGTTAATTTTACTGTAGTAAAGACTCTTAAAAATGAATTTTCGAAAACTCAAGAACACATATTCGATTATTGTTCTATTCAACTTAACTTGGACTCAAGCGCGCTCATCAGGGGGGGCAAGGTGGGGCGCTCGCCCTCCCCCCTAGAGGAAATTGTACTTCGGAATATCGAAAACCCAATAGAATTTTTAGAATTGTTACAGCAAAATTTGAAACTATATTTGAAATGTCGCTTTTTTTTCTTGCCCCCCTCTTGGAAACCACAACATGGGCGCCCTTGCTTGGACTTAAATGTAAATGGGACTGTCACCAATTCGCTTAGTGACCCCTGAAAATTATGTATTATACACAAATGTCAGTCATTTTCATGTATTGTTACAAGTCACTTCCTTTCCACCTCACTGTCTTACCCCTATATCAATGGGGGTTAACTTGTACTTAAATAACATCCAAAGTGTCACTGTTCTTCTCAACGACTCCGAAAATTATGCGCACAACACTCATATCTGTCGTTCACGATTATTTTTACTTGTCGCGAGCTGAAATCGAATCAAAGACCCCATGCACCAGAGCAGGGGCGAATCCAGGATGGACTTCTGGGGGGAGGTGGGTTGTAATACTGCTATTTAGAGCTACTTTTAAGAGCTCCAATCTCTGGGATGGGTTTTATTTATATATATGAAATAAGAAAGTTTCCTTTTCTGGAGGGGGGCGATTGCCCCAATCACCCCCCTGGATCCGCCCCCTGCACCAGAGGTGAATGCTCTACCACTGAGCCACCGCGCAAAATAATACAAAATTTAGCATTTTTCTTTTGATTGTTTTTTATAAGTGAAAGGAGATAATGAAATGCACTTACCACAATCATAGTTAATGTTATTCTACAACAGAAAAATGTGAAGAATTTTCAGTGTTGCCATTCATAGAAATTACAGTGTTGTCAGAATAACATTTACCCCAAGATCTAAGTTAAGACAGAGACTTTTTTGAGAAACGAACTCAACTGCATTTGATTACGTATCATATTGTTCTGGTATCCTGTGAACTACTTTCTAATAATATTATTATTTTATTTTAATAACTGCATGTTATAATTTTTTTGTTTATTACAAACTAAAGGCAACTATTATTTAAAAAGTACTTCACAGGATTCCAAAACAACATGATACGTAATCAAATGTAGTTAGAGTTCGTTCCTCTAGTCTCTGCCGTAACTTAGATTTTGGGGGAAATGTTATTCTGGCAGCACTGTAATTTCTATGGATGGCAACACTGAACATTCTTCAGGTTCATATTTTCTGTTGTAGAATAACATTATCTATTATTATGGTAAGTTGCATTTCATTATCTCCTTTCAGTTATGTAAAATAAGAAAAAAGAAAATGATAAAATGATTTGTATTATTTTTAGTATTGCTGCTTATTTATTTATTCTTTACGAATATAGTACAAAAAGAAAGAAACAGCCTGTTCCAACGACATGAAAACTTTCAGTTATAGTTGGAAACAAATTTTATACTTTTTAGCACTGTATAAATTAGTTTTTCCTCGATTACGAGTATTTTCCAAAAACTACGCATGAAAAGTCATGTCATTTTTTCAGCAATATGTGATCTATTGATTGATATAATATTCTTATTTTTTTTGAACAACATTACAGGAAAACAAAAATCAAAGACTTAATCATAATTTTTGGCTAAACTTTATCTCATTAACTGCACTAAATACAGTTGTATTTTGCTAGTGTCAAAATGAAAAGTGTGCGGTGTTTTTTTTTTTTTTTTTTTTACACCAATCTATACCGCCTTTGTGTCTAATCGGTAACACCAGGCCTGTGTTAACCGTAACGCCGAAATCGTACATATTTTTTTTAGGTTTGCAAAAAAATCTAGATTTTCTCAAAAACTACGCATGAGGAATTACATTTACCCATATGATATTGTTCCGCTTAATGTGATCTACCGATTGATGCTTGTTTTATTTTTTTTTAAACCTTAAACTCTAATAATCTTGTAAAATTTATTTTTATTTTTATCATATAAGTTAAGGAAAAGACTCATAAAGTGCTTCGTGTGGACTATTGGACATTACGGTATGAACATTACGAAAAAAATGATGAAAAACTACCGAAAGCTTTCGAAATGTGGGTGTGGAGAAGAATGGAGCGAATTAGCCGGGTTAAGCCGAAAACGTATGAGAGTGTGTTAGATATGATGGGGAAGAAAAGAACAATATTAGATATTATTAAGAACAGAAAAATAAACTGATTGGGACATTGGATAAGAAGGAATTGTATAATCAGAGACGTCCTATTCTCTTTCCAGCCTTAGAAAAAAGTAGATGTAAACAAAAAAAACCCTGACTACCAGTGGGTCGATGACCAGTAATTGGCTGTTGGACTCACTGCACTAGTATCCTACCACAATTTAATCTATATATATAAAAGAGAACGTACAAATTCCTTTGTCCGCTCATCACGCTAATACGGCTGAACCAATTTCTTTTATTTTTGGGGGGTTATTAGGATTTGGACCCTAGATGGTTTTTATCATATCACTTTAATTTTTAATTACCAGTGTCTTGAGATAATTGACCATTCAAGTGTCCATAACGTACAAATCCTTTGTTATTAGTTCATCATAGGTAAAAATAAACGTATTTATATGCAACCCGCATGACCGTGTCACTCGGCGGGTTAACATAAATGACAGGCGCTATAATGTTAACATTTACTGCAATTTGAAAGCGAAAAAGTAAAAATTATCTAAGTAACAAAGTTTATTGCGTTCCGGGGTGACCGCAGCGAAGCGGGGTGAACGCTGCTAGTCCCTACTAAAATAATAATTTCAAATAAAGATATCTGAATTTATGCTCCATTTTGTGATAATAAACGCAATATATATAATATTTAACAACAGATGTAGCTTATTTCAATCTCACGAGACATATAGTATTTACTGCGCATGCGTATGCGTTCGTGCGCCTAGACCACTCATTTAAAATTATAGCAGAATGCAGATTTTCATGACGACGATGTGTGACAATAATCCATTCTCGTCTCGTGTTATAAAACACAAAAGAGCACACAGGAACAGCGAGCGGTAAGCTCGTTTATATAAAGATTTTTTAAAAATATATATTTCCAACATAGTGTCAGTGCGTTAATTATTTACCAACCAACTGTAGCCTTACAGTTTGGAAATTATGCGACGACAGTAAGCAAGCAGACGATCTTGCTGTTCAAGTCTCTCCCTGCCGAAGCACGTGTGAGCCGCGGAGTAATACATTTCGCTTTGTTTACGTCTACTTTGTTCTAAGGCTGGAAAGAGTTTAGATGGTATAGTGACAGGAAAGAGAGGGAGAAGGCGAAGGGGACTACAATTAACGGACAGTATCAAAAAATCGTACGTGAAGATGAAGAGGTTAGCGGGTGGAGCATGGAAGCTTTTCACTTGAGGCAAATGACCTGCCATTAATGACAGAATACCTGATGATGATGATTTACCATGTAGCTTCAATCTTCCTGTGACATATTTTTCAGCGAAATAAAGAAAAAAAATCGTTTCTTCAAAATTTCCAGGTTAAATTATTAATATGTATAATTTATGTAGCGCACATTTTTACGTATTGTATTTCTCATGGAGAGTTTCTTTTTAAATCTTTTTTTTTTTTTTTAATCCTTGACTCAATATCACATCAAGAAGTAAATATTATTCAAAAAGTCAAATATAAGAAAAATAAGGAAAGTAGAACAAACAACAAATGAAAGAGAGAAGTGAGTTCTATTAGGTTTGATTCCAAACCAAACAATGATAATAAGAAGAAATGAGTGAGAAAAAAATACAGGATGACGCATTACATTTTCATAAGCAGTAGCAGCAAAAAAAAAAAAAGAAAAAGAAAAAAAGAAAGAAAGAAAGAAAAGAAAAGAAAAGAAAAAAAGAAAAAAAGAGAAAAAGAAAAAAAGCCTTGAAATAAAGTCCTAGAAGGAAGAAAATATAGCAAATAATGGAACTTTCCACTGTTTTCTTCAACTGAATATGCATTTACAATTTAGTCCCACGAATAAGTTTCTGGAGAAGAATAGTCCATTAATGATTTTGACACGTCACTTAAAGCTGATGAAACGCGTTAACAGATAAAGGAAAACAGAAATCCTGTCGGAGGAAAATTGAAATTTAGAACTCTTCTTAGTGGCTTGCGTCTTATTATATGTTATTTTAAATTTTGGGAATGGAAAAAAATAAACCTCTTAAATAATACGTATGAATTCACATAAACGTCGGTAAATCTTCAGATGTGGAAACCAAGTAAGTCTGAGTTAGTTAACATCAGTGTTGTAAGAAACGGAACTTTTCGGGGTTTAAAGCTCCCTTGAACAAAACATCATGTAAAACATTTACTATATTAAGATACAAAAATCACGCATATTCTGAAAAAATACGAGATTGAATATTTGAACCCTCTTGAATATATCCATGCTTCGCACGGGGGCTGTATTTGGAAGTCAACGCCTGTGGGAGTATCACCATTGATCTCAGAGACCGCGAAAACTATGGATTTGACACTAATATCGGTCATTTTGGGCTTTTTTTTTTTTTACATGTCTAGGTATCCCCCCGCTGACTCCCGGCCCGCATGCAATTGTAACTAAATTTGCAAGTCATCGCTAATGGAAGTGTTACCGTTGATTTCAGCGACCGCGAAAACTATGGATTTAACACTAATATCGGTCATTTTGGATTACTTTTATAAGTCTCGGTATCTAAGCCCCCTTCCCCCCGGTGATCCCCGGCCCGGAGCCGAATAGCGTGAATTTGAAAGATAATGCAATCGGAGTTTCACCATTGACTTCAGCGACCGCGAAAACTATGAATTCGACACTAATATCGGTCATTTTCTACTACTTTTACATGTCCCGGTAAACACCCCCCTGGTTCGAATTTTGACAAAAACGTTTAGCTCTGATCTGGAGCCTGGATCAAAGTACCCCTGACCAAAATTTGGTACCTCTCAGTCCACTCGTCTGGTCCCCAGGCCGCACACAGACAGACAAACACACAAACTCTTTATTTTATACGGATAACTGTCGGCACGCCTGGGAATTGAGAATTGCAATACTAAAATTGAGAATACGTTGGCCCAACGTAGTTTAAAGCATAAGTTGCCCAGCTAACGATTTGCCAACTTCCCTCAATCATAAAATATGTCTCCGTAGATGAAAAGTTGGAAATCCTGGTTACACAAAATGTTAACTACGTTAGCTAGCGAGATGGTTGGCTAGAGCTAGGCAAAACGGTTAATTACAACATAGCACTTAGTTAGATGTTGGCTAGCCCTGGGCTAGCCTTTTTCCAACGTTGGCTCAAGTGTGCCTGTCGTTAATAAGTTGGAGCAAGTTTCAGTTAGTTGACATATCCTTTAAGGTCACGTTTCTTTCTACCCTCTGATCTATTAGCTAGTGCGCGCTTTCGGTTCACGTGGTGCCGGATTCGATTCTCGGTGGCAAAGTATTTTTGAAATTTCTGTTAAGGGGGCAAACTACTAAATATTTTTGAAAAGCTAAGAAATTTTCTTTCGCCCGTTTTTCGTAAGTGAAAAGAGATAATGAAATGTAACTTACCGCAATAATAGATAATGTTATTTTACATCCGAAAATACGAATCGGAAGCATTATCAGTGTTGCCATCCATAGAAATTACAGTGTGTCCAAAATTTGAATTACCCAAAAATCTAGGTTAAGGCAGCAACCAGAAAAATGAACTCAACGGTAGTTGATTACTTATCATGTTGTCTTGCTTCCTTGTTTACTACTTTTTAAATAATGTTTGTATTTATTGTGTAATAACTTACAGAAGTTATTACAAAATATATAAGTTATTACAAAATAAATACAAACATTCTTTGAAAAGTAAAAAAAAAAAAAAAAAAACAAGGAACCAAGACAACATGATAATTAATCAACTACCGTTGAGCTCATTTTTCTAGTCGCTGCCTTAACCTAGATTTTTGGGTAATTCAAATTTTGGACACACTGTAATTTCTATGGATGGCAACACTGATAATTCTTCCGATTCGTATTTTCGGATGTAAAATAACATTATCTATTATTGCGATAAGTTACATTTCATTATCTCTTTTCACTTACGAAAAACGGGCGAAAGAAAATTTCTTAGCTTTTCAAAAATATTTAGTAGTCTGCCCCCTTAATAAAAAGATACTAAATGCTTTTATAATTTCCCGGTAGTTAGGCAATTATGGACCTAGACCAAATTGCAGCAGTAATAGATTCAGATTTTTGTGCCCTTGTTTTTAGGATAAATCATTACATTGGAAAGTAATATGATTTAGTCATCCAATCTCATTTCACCAACATTTCTTTACTCTTGATTTTATATAATATTAGCTGACATACCCATTCTTCGCATGGGGGCCGTATTTGGAAGTCAACGCCTGTTGGAGTATCACCATTCACCTCAGTGACCACGAAAACTATGAATTTAACACTAATATCGGTCATTTTTACGTCTCGGTAACTTCCTCCCACGCATGTGAAGTCCGACCCCCATACAATGGTAGATGAATTTGAAAGTCATCGCTAGTGGAAGTGTCGCCATTGGTCTCAGCGACTGCGAAAACTATGGATCTGACATTAATATCGGTCATTTTGGATTATTTTTACGTCTCGGTATCCCCCTCCTCCGCCGGTGACCTCCGGCCCGCAGCCGAATGTGGAAGTCTATACGATCGAAGTTTCACCATTGATTTCAGCGACCGCGAAAACTATGAATTCGACACTAATATCGGTCATTTTCTACTACTTTTACATGTACCAGTAAACGCCCCCCCCCCCCCCCCCGAGACCCCCTGGCTCGAAATCTGACTAAACGTTTCGTTTTGTTCTGGGGCCTGGACCAAGGTACCCGTGACCCAAATTTGGTAACTCTCGGACCATTCTCCTGATCCCTAAGCCCCACACAAACAAAACAAATTCTTTATTTCATTTATATTAGAATATGAGATTAGATTAGATGCTCGGAATTAAGGCCATGCTGAGTCTGAATTTAAAGAATATAAACTTATTTGTTTATTTATTTATTTTTAGTCGTCAAGTCAAGTCGAATTAACGGAAGTTGATTTTTCACCTCAAACAAGTGAGTTATGTGGCCATTTAGCCTTAATGCTATTTATCCATTAGTTTTAACTTTGAATATGTGTGCGTTGATTTATGAAATAGAACTTGAAGTATTAGTTAAGGAAAAGTTATTGTTTCTTAGTGTGCTTTGAACGTTCTTCATTGTGGTAGCCCTAATGGGGTTTATAGAGCCTTTGCAGTCTGGTTTTGTATTAGTTTTCTTATCTGTGGTATATTAGTAGTCATAATTTGACCAAGTTTTAATGTACACGTAGTCCAAGAAAATCCTCTATTTTATTAAAAGTTGCGAATGGTCTTACGTACTGGTTAGCACTAGTATTTGCTAATTGAATAGGATTAAAATTTAAGGTGGATCACTAGGTGTTATCGGTGCTATGCTAAACGTTGCTTGAATAGTGCGGCGTTGCCAGGTAGTGTCGAGTGTTTACTGGTGCCAGGTAATAAAGGAAATAATAATGAAATTCTGCTTAGATATTTGCTGGAGAAATTAATTTTCAACCTTTACCGCAATTGACACCTAAGTTCCGCTTCTCGAACTGCAACACTAGAATCCAGGAATTAAATGTACAAATTTGGCAACAACGCATTATGGCGTTCTGCGCAAGTCTCTTCTTAAAATCTATTTCCTTAAATGTAAATTAATATTTAAATAAAATGTGAAACACAACACGAATAACGGTCAAACAATATATTTATTTCATAATAAGACCGTTACCTTAAAATACTTTACACATAGAAATAAACATTTAACAAAACGGAGCACTTCTAGTAAGATCTAACAGCAAGTGCCATCTTGTGTTCTCATTGTGAAACGAATCAAATATTTTCTTTTATTTGTGACCTTTTTCGATATTAGAAGACACAACAAAATGAATCAGTGTCTTGTATTGTAGCTGAAACATAACTCTATCTTATAGTACAATATTTATAATATGTAACGTTTTATTGCGCAGTAATTAAGGGAATGAGCTAAAATATGTATTGACTTCCGGGTGGTGATCCACCTTAATCTCCTACAAAGTTAATGCCCATAGTACATATTACATGGTGTTTAAATGCCATTTGATTAATTACCCAATGTTATTTAAGATAATCAATGCAGGTAAGAGGTCCCAAATACGTATAAAATAACCTAACAAGTTTGCTTTGTTGTGTAATATCTTTGGTGTTTTAGTTTACAATTTCATGAGGTCAATGTCATGGATAGGCATAGCTTTTTCAGTCCTGCCTTGATGTCATCACCATTTATTTGTAATATTGTGGAATCACTCCACAATATTATTAACATTTGTTACAATTTTGATTTTTTTTTCCGCATAGAAAAACAAAAGTAACTTAGAATAAGATACAAAGAAAAAAGAAAATCTTGAGTGGTAGTGTTTTATGAGGTTATTTCTCCTGTGACTTTGTTATTTCACCTAAATGGTACGTTAACTGTTTAACTTTGTTTTAGTACTTTTCATATATATATATATATATATATATATATATATATATATATATATATATACAGTGACTAGCAGAATTATTCGGACACTATAGTGTTTGAACAAAAGATGGGATTTATTTCAAAGAAAAAGCAAATGCAAATAATATGCTATCATTTTCTCTGACATCCAACAAACATAAACAATTTTACACTTCGAAAATAAAATAACTTAACAAACAATGTAAAGTAGCGAGATCAAAACGAACACAACACGAATTCGGGTGTTGCAAAATTATTCGGACATCTGACCAGATATGACACTTATCGAGTAAAAAATATGAAACTCAATATCCAGTAGGCAGTCCTTTCTGCTTAAGAACTGCATGTAGTCTATTTGGCATACCATTCACAAGTTTGCAAGTGTATACAACAATAATCTTGGCCCATTCTTGACGAAGCACGTCCTTCAGATGCGCCTTCGAGGTTATGCATATTTTTCGAACTTGTTTCTCTAGTTTATCACACATTTCGAACTTGTTTCTCTAGTTTATCCCACAAATGTTTAATGGGATTCATATCTGGAGACTGGAGAGAGGGATGGAATGTCTTTGGGAATGTCTGTGGGATATAGTAACCACAGATTTACAATATGAGCTGTGTTTCGGGTAGAATTTGAATGTATCTAATATCCACATTTTTCTGCCTTCTTCTTTAAATTATCTTTGAGAATTTGCAGGTAGAAGTGTTTGTTCATTGACTGTTCAATGAACACCAACTCATCACTCCAGACACTGACATGCAGCCCCATACCATTACACTCCCTCCTTTGTATTTTACTGACGGCTGCAAATTTTGTTCCTCCAGCTCGGTATTGTTTCTTCTCCACACCATTACCTTCCCATCAGAACAGAAGATATTGAACTTACTTTCATCAGAAAAAATCACGTAGTTCCACCAGTTGGCACCCATATACTGGTATTGTTTCGCAAAACTAGTCTTTTCTTCCTCTTTGTTTTGTTGATATGAGGCTTTCTGCATGCTACGCGGTCATGAAAACTAGTTCTTCTCAGGACTCTTCTAATTGTATCGGGACTCACGTCGATCCCCATTTATTCTCCAATCTCGGCAGCGACTTTTGAAGCTGATTGATTCTTTTTTACTGATCCTTTCGTTGATCCTTGATTCGTTGATCCTTATTTTTTTCGGACTATTGCGGATTCCCGTCTCTCCGAAAATGTCTTTGGACGTCCCGTGTTAGGGAGGAAATCATCTCTATCCTCAAGCTTGTATCGCTTGATAATATCACACACTGTACTTTTTTTCATTTGCGACATCTCTGCAATGTTTCTGCAGCTTTTATCTTTTTCGTAATGAAAAATTGCTAATTGCCGCTTTTCAAATGTCGTGTTCTTTCCTCTTTGACCCATTCTTCGCGTTGACAAGAATTGTTGTATCTAACTGCCACGATAACAACTACAGTACTTAACACAATCCTCAGCACTAGCGCCACGTCTCATAGTGCTCACATTATTTCACAAATGTCGTACTGTCCGAATAATTTTGCTGGGGAAAATTTGGGTATGATTTTCATTGCGATTAATTATATCCGTTCTGTTGACAGCAACTACACGCTTCTTTGTGTTTTTCAGGTATGCGTATATAGCTCCTTTTTCTTATGTATTGTTGTGTACAAAATATGTTTTCATTTCGGAGCCATAGCCCGTCATATGCATTTCATTGGATTTGTCCGAATAATTCTGCTAGTCACTGTATATATATACAGGGTGTTAATGAACTATATCGACAAACTGTAAGAAGTGATTCCTCACATCAAAATAAGAGAAAAAGTTCATATGGACCTATGGCGAAAAGTGCATAGTTTCAGAGCTAGGGCTCTCCAAAATCGCGAAAAAGCCAAATTTTAATAGGCCCTATTTCGAATTCCAGAAACTGTGGATGGTGGTTCTTGTCAGCGTAAAGGAAGTCACGTATATACAATCCAAAAGTACATATTTCATCAATTGTCAATAGGTGTAGAGGGTATTCCCTACAGCGTGCAATTCTCAGATATGTTTTCAATAGAGTTTTCAGCTATACCTTGATTTCTAGAAGGGTCGAAAGTAGGCAAGAGGTAAACCTTGACAACAATGGACATCCAGTGCTTCGGAGGGAAGGCAGAAGTGCAAGAAACCGACTGCTCCATGTTTCTTAGTGTTCGGAGTTATGTATTTCGTCACGGTATATTTCACGTTTTCTTCACTTATAAGCGTGAAAGAAAGCATCGCACCATGCGTTTTCCCGAGTAGCAGAGACCGTGCTGCTGACGATCTTTAACACCTCTGACATCGCGCCAAAGGATTCCGTGTTCACAGCTATCAAGGCTTCTTTTCCTACTTTGTACCAATCATAAAGTCAGAGCATATCTCAAAATTCGGTTGATGGCATGTCTGGGAATTTCACCCTAGGGAATAATCTGTACACCCATTGAATATTAATGAAATATGTATTTTTGGATTGCATATGCGTGGCTTCCTTTACGCTGATAAGGACCACCATCCAGTCTCTTGAATTCGAAATAGGGCCTCTTGATTTTTTTTTTTTTTTGCGATTTTGGACAGCCCTAGCTCTGAAACTATGCACTGTTCGACATGAACCTTTTCTCTTATTTTGATTTGAGGAATCACCTCTTAAAGTTTGTTCGTATAGTTCATTAACACCCTATATATATATATATATATGATTATTGGGGTATTAACACGAGAGGTACGATAGTTTATGTTGCCTATTGAGTACTGCCATGTACCCCATCTGACAGCCGAAAGTGAAGGAAAAAGAAATATGTAGGTAGGAGGGTAGCAAAAAAAAAAAAAAAAAAAAGTATTTGGACAGCACTGTGATCGCGAACAAATCACGCAAAAATAGGAACTGAAGAGTTGCTTCAGTGCATCTGGCTAGTCTACAAAGTAGAGTGAGGCAGTTCATAGCAGTTGAAGACGAAACTAGTATCATAGGGAGAAAACGGAGAGAGACAACGATAGATGAACGAAAGTTAATTGTGAAATTGTACGGAGAAGGTAAAAATTACCAAGAAATTGGCCGTATAGTGTAAAGTTACCTTCCACTGTTGGTTATATTATAAAGAAACACAAAACAGAAAAAAAATATTACAAAATAAACCGCGAACAGGCCGACCAAGGAAGCTAAATTCCTGTCAAGAAAAGTATATCATTAGAATTGTGAAGAAAAATCCACGAACAAGTGGAAGGTACTTACCCACATATTTGCCCAAGACATGCAAGTCAATGTTACACCTCAAACAGTAAAAACAACGCTTAAAACAGCAGGATTTCGAAGATGATCAGGAAGGAAAAAAAACATACATTTCTCAAACAGAAAGAAAAGACTAGACTTTGCACAGATGTGCCAAAATAAACCTGTAGGCTTCTGGCACAACGTGATTTTCACAGATGAAACTAAAATCAACGCATTTCGAAGTGATGGATATCAACATGTGTGGCGAAAGAAGAATAAAGCATTCGAAAAACAGAATATTGTTCCAACAGTTAAACATAGCAGCTGTTCAGTGATGGTGTGAGAGTGTCTAAATGCTAATGGAGTGAGAAATATCTACGTGTTTGATGGTATTATGACTGCGAGAGTATATTTGGAGATCTTAAAATCAAACTTAAAGGATAGCACGCAAAAACTTCGCTTGGGTGATAAGTAGATATTCCAACAAGATAACGACACCAAACACCGAGCTCACGATGTTCGCCAATGTATCCTTTACAATACATCCCACTATCTGGAAACTCCGCCGCAATCACCAGATTTGAATTCACTGGAGAACTTAGGTTTGAACTAATGAAAAATATCCGTAAACGCAATCATACCAGCAGAGATCAGTTGATGCAATATGATCGACAGGAAAGAGCCCAATTTGATTCCACCATTTGTCGTAAATACATCAATTCAATGCCAAAACGTCTTCAAGCAGTCGTCGCAGCTAAAGGGTATCAGGCAAAGTACTGAGAGATTCTCTTGTTTTCATTTCATAGCTTTTTAATGTCCATTTTTCGTTGTGTCCAAATACATTTTTTGCTGTACTGTCAACAGTTATCTTTCGTTCGATATTATAGTGTATAATTTTCAGATTTGTTAATATGTATAGATACAAATAAAAGACCATATTTACCCCTTGTTTCCAACATACAATCCAATCTGTTATCTTATGTACGCTGCCAAGTAGTGTCTCTCTTGTTTTTGTGCGAAATGTCCAAATACTTTTTTTTTTTTTTTTTTTTTACCCACTGTATGTATATTTAAACACACTCTTGTAACGAAAATCCGGAACCTCAATCATCCAACACTTTTTCGAACTTCCAGAATTTGCGTCCTGTGGATGGTTATAGTTTTTACACAAGCACACCCTCACCTATTTCTCTTTGTTTAATTTTCATCGATATTTCGGATTTCCAGAAATAACGCACTTTTGTACTTTCCTGTTTTCAAGCTTTTATCATGGTCTTTCACTTATAGACTGCGCAGTCATTCTACACTCACTCCACTTTGAATTGATGTTTTCGTTACGTCAGCCCAGTGTTGCGAAAGAAATTTGTTTGTTATCGGTTGATGCAAAGAGTTCAAAGAAATGTTTTCAGTCCTCAGGTTAGATTAGGATCTCTCTCTCTCTCACACACACACAAAAGATCTACTCCAGAATTTGAACATACGACTAACAAATTATTCACGTAACCTGCTCGACTGTTTCCTACACTACTTAAAATATGCTTTCTGTAAAGTGGTTTTCTGGTCAACACGAGGTTTTGTTTGCAGTCAGATACGATTCAGTTTGATATCTATACTTTTTTTTGTCTTATCTTGGTGTCAGGAATCACCTCCCAAACGTTGTAGGTGTTGTTTAGAAACACACTGTATATTATGCGCGAGGTTACTTTATCAATGATTAGATGGAAAAGAAAAAAAAACGGTTAATATCTTTCACTGGTGAATCCGAGTATAAATATACACACATAAATCTTAATGTAAAGATTAATATTTTAGTGATTAGTTATACAATAATTTATGAATTCTAGAAATGTATTTTCTTCTTTCGGGGAAATAGCACATAATTACGAGAGACAGTTGGCCAGAGTAATAACTCCGCCAGACATCACGCTAGGAACTGTACGGAAAACAAATAATAGAAATAAGATGTTGTTAGAGATTATTCCCTGGCACGATACTGTTTACGATTGAATGAAGAAGAATCCATCGGTAACAATCTACAACCTTCTGTCAGTGTTCACTACTTGATAAACATAATTATATTCTTTGATGCACAAGAGAAAGCTCTTGAGGACTGTTTAACAGGGGTTGAGTGCTCAGGTGATTTGTGGCTACTGGTCCCAGGAGGCCATAAATTTCTTCTTACCTTTGGCTCGATTATGGATAGTTATATCACATTTTTGTTGCGATATTTTTTGTCCCGAAAATGTACCAATGGGAGCCGAGCACCATATGTGATGCTCATGGTCTTTCACAGTAATTTGCGACAATGAGCATCATATATGATGCTCAAGAACATGGATATGTTAGTAATTTGTGATATCAAACATGAGCATCATATATGGTGCTCATGGCTTCACAGAGAAATAAGGTGAGCACCACAAATTATGCTCATGGCAGACAATCTGTTGAAGAAAACAATATATTTATTTTGGATTAACTCCACGAGAAGTGCGTAAGTTTTAATATATTTATGCTTATGTTTATACATTTTATTTTACTTTTTTGGAAAGCCCAATATTATTAACAACACTTCAATCATTTTTCTTGAGCCCATATTTAAAACGTTATAAATAAAATAACAAAGTGTCTCTATCCATCCCCTTTTTCCCATATTCTGTGATCAGTATATTCTGAAAACTGCGAGTATTGCAATCATTAGAAAACTGTATGCAGTAGATAGGCATTCTTCCTGTATATTGCAAGAACCTATGTAGACGATTAAAAGAAGAAGAATTTTTCCCACGGTTGTGATATTTGTCAAATACGTTTAAGTGAACTATTTATGTTAAATGACTGACAAACCGTTGTTTGATCAAATCACGCCGTATTGACAAGTAATCCTGATAAGGAAAATCAAATAGCCTTTCGGCGGCCTTTATTTGATTTTGTTGTAGGAAAAACACCGCGATTAAATACGCACTATTAACAACGAGAGAATAAAAAAGATATGCGTATGATAATGGTCAGAAGTTCTCTTTCACTTAATAACAATAGTTATACTCTATAGGTTTATTGATGTTTTCTAATATGCTTTAGTAAACGGAATAATTGCGATATTCACAAGCGGTATTGTGATTTTCCATCAAAACAAGAGAAACACAAATGAAAGATTACAGGTAACTTCCTCTGCACACAATAGATATTCATATTGCTTCATATTGTCTAAGAAAGTAGGCTTGCAATATTCTATAGGATGTGACTATTAAATACATGCTTATTACATTAGTCAAATATTATAGTTAACGCAAGAAGGCCTCTCTGCATTTCATTATTCCCGGTGGAGAATACAGTATTTATTTCGGAGAGACCACATTTCACTTAATCGTTGAACTTTCTATCTTCTGTTATTTAGAAATAAAGTACATGTAAGAAATCTATGGAACTTAAATTAGCGAGTTTCGTTTCACACCTTGGAAGTCTCTCGTAAATTTTTAAATTATAGGGATTTAATATTGACGCCGGAAGTACTCAATCTGGTACTTTCGGTTTCAATACGTAATCAGGAATATACTAGCTACATGAAAGTACAAGCCGAGAGTGATCGATTTGCTACTTCCGGTTACAAAAGTGTCAGAAGTGTACTGACTACGTGAAGACAGAAGTGATCGAATTGCTACTTCCGGTTTCAATATGGAATCAGGGATATACTAGCTACATGAAAATGGAAGCCGGAAGTGATCGGTCTGCTACTTCCGGTTTTAATACGGAATTAGGGATATACTAACTGCATGAAAATGGAAGTCGGAAGTGATCGATCTTCTACTTCCGATTTCAATAGGGAATCAGAGGTGGACTGGCTACATGAAAATGGAAGCCGGAAGTAATCGATTTGCTACTTCCGGCTCCAATAGGTAACTTGGGATAGACTGGCTGCATGAAAATCGAAGCCGGAAGTAATCGATCTGCTACTCCCGATTTCAATATGGAATCAGGGATAGACTGGTTGCATGAAAATGAAATCCAGGAGTGATTGATCTGCTACTTTCGGTTTCAATAGATGAGCGGTGAACTCAGTGATGCCAACCTGGAGTCTGACAAAGTCACATCTCGAAAGGCAGAAATTCCCATTTTACTCGTAAATTTCCCCTGCGCTATACTACCTCTAATTACAAATTTTAAACATTTATAAAATATGAAAATTGAAACTACTATGGATCACTTATTTTCTTCAATATTTGAGTAAATTATTCGTAAATTCCTGTCTTCTAAACAAGCTCGATGGCACCGTGTAATTTCCCACGGAACCTAGATACGTCCCGTGTGATTATGTAATACTCAGTGAACTGACAAGAGAGTTGCGCTGGAGAAATTTCAATCATATAACAAGGTAAATAAATTAGTAACAAAATGATTCCATCTATGAACAACCACCACCTGCCACAGTACGATCATCAGTAGGTTTGTACTGCAGCGAACAAGCGCCTGAATTTTGGGATTCGTCACTTAATGTAGTTACACAGTGCACTCCATTTTCAACTGATTGGCCCAAGTACATGGTGTCTGTTAGTTACACAAAAACCATAATTGTAAAGAAAGTGCATTCTTCACAGAAACTTTTTATACAGACCTGAAACAAGCATATCTTCGTTACAAGAAATTCTCAATACGGCAAATGTCCCTGCTGAAATCGTCAATTTCTGTCAAATTCGTTGAAATCATGTTTGCATCAATAATGACAACTACTTGTATAGGTCGTTGCTGTTCCTGGACAGTGGGAGAACAAACATATGTAATGCCAGATACTGAAATCCATGAGCTAAGTCAGTTGAATACGATGGCCACACAATAATTCAACCACAATGAATCCAATTGGCACTTAGCAGCTGAGATAGGCGGTAATTTCATTATGAAATGAGGAGGTGCCCACCTTGCTTTAAAAAAAAAAAAAAAAAAAAAAAAAAAAAAAAAAAAAAAAAAAAAAAAATTACACCTATCTTGACGAAATGTTGCATTAGATAATTATCAAGCATGTCCATCGTATGATATGCCAGTGATAGCAAAAAAGAAATGGTTGTAAATTTTGTTCACACTTAAGACACAAAACACATTTACTTTTGATGAGTACCGTACCTCATGTGGATTTTGCTCATTATATATCCGAACATTATCTCTACGGAACTGTGTGAACTGTGCTCTAGTCACTAAACAAAATTATGTTCGGAAAACTATCATCGGTCTCAAACCTGCTCTCAGTTTCCTCACAAAATTGTGGTCGATCATCTTTGTCACTATCACTCAAAGCCTGCAAAAGTTACAACTTGTATGGTTTAAATTTCAGCCACTTATACAATACCTTCCATATTGTAGCTTTAGGAATGTGAAACTGAAAACTGGCACATTTAGTTGATTTTCGTGGACAATGCAGAAAGGTCTTCTGCCCTTTTCTACCTTCTCTTCAGAAACTGCAAGACTATCCTGACCCGACGTCCTGTGTGCTACAAAACCGGTATCGATAAAACGATTGTATCGTGCAATAACAGTCTCTTTGGGATGGTTCTTTGTGATAATGTGCCCTAAACTTTTTCCGAACGGGATTCATAAAACCACAAACAATACTGTGCATGCTCCATAGCCTGTACGACTTTATGATGGCAATACACATGTGCGTGTCATTCAGTGACCGTGTCTGAAACTCACACTACATGACAAAATTTGACATGCTAGTTTCTGTGCTGTATCAAATATTTCTGACACTTACTTCACGATTAAAGGTTACATTTGTATAATTAATAGACAGATACGCTGTATTTATGGATGAATCACATACAATTATCGATATCATACAAAGGAAGTGTTTTAATAGGTCATTACCATAATGTTTGACACAAGAAAGAGCGAAAATATTCTTTCAATAGATTTATTAAAACAATGTAACTGGGCTTCCAGTGTCTTTCCCTTGTGTCTACATGAGTCAACGTGAGAATTGTATTTCATAGTCCTTAACAATTACGTACAACTTGTTTCAAGGAAGAATATTTATATTTTAGAATATTTCAGTCTTCTCATAGCAATCTTTATATGAATTTCTTTTTAATTTTACTTTCTTTATTTATTAGTGGAAGCAACTTTCGTTTGCTTTGAAATATGATAAATATTTTATATTACGACCCTGTTTCTTTTCCTATTGAAATACAAACCACAAACAACTTGACAGACAAAAAACTAAATATATGTGGGTTGAATGAAAAGTAATGCCTCCGACCCTACAATGTATGTCATGTGTAACGATGTAATTCTGGCATCCTTTGTTTTGCTTCAGTTGACAAGAAGTAATCATTCAATTTGTAATACGATTTAAGACAAACTGAGCGATGCAGAGAAATCAAAAATGGCGTATAGGTAATAAGCGTTCACAGCAGATATGTATAGAAACCTGTCATTCAGAGTTTAGACCCTTTCTAAAATCTTTTCAGATTTAAATCTAAAGTGAATATGTCTATGTGTAAGATCTCGTGTAGCTGATTGGTTAATATGCATGTCTTCAGCTTTCACAAGTTCCTGTGGGTTCAATCCCGAAAAATGAAACAAAAATATATTCGGTGTTGTCCCAACATCACGAAACAACTGAAGGAGCTACCTGAATTAAAAGATAGCCAATTCCAGTATAAAAAGTCAGAAATAATAGCATTTGGATTCAAAGTGCTGATTACTCGCCACAAGTTAAGCGTTTTACTGACGAGAGTTTAGTTTATGTAAGGTGTTGAGATTCAAGTTTCGGAGTGATTGAGACCTACTATTTACTTAGGCTTCAAACAAATCTCTATTCTAATAAAGCTGGACTACAGAGCCACGCCACAGGTTCCGTAAGTCAGGGCTCTCTCGCAGCTATTTAGTTAGAGTGAATGCCTTAGGCGCGGAAGACCCGAGTTCTTTCTCAGTGGAAGCTTATGTAGTTGGGATTCAACGTAAGTTGTACGTACAATGCTGAAAATGAAGGACGCAAAAAACCAAAAATAAAAAAATGAAATGAATTTTTTCCGTTTTACGTCCTAGGGCTATGCCGGGTAGGCTAAAGGAGATGGTGATGATGAGAAATGAATGAAATGGTGGAATGAAGAAAGTAGGAGGGAACAGGAGAACCCCGAGAAAAAAACACGCATACGGTGTTTGTCCATCACAAAAGGAGCTGGGATCGAACCACGGACCTCATGCATCACAGGTGAACGCTCTACCACTGAGCCACCGCGACCCCCAAACATCAAAAAGAAATCAAACCAACCATAGTCCTTGGCTTTTATTTTATTTTATTTTTACTATATTGATGTTTTCTTTGCCATAGTTGAGTTACAGAGTACATTTAGATTCTTTGCCGATTATTTAAAATATTTTAGATTAAAGATATATATATACAAGATGCATTTAGTCCAACAGAAATGACGAAAGAATTCTTAGAAAATGTCCACCATTTACGAACATAAATGTTCGAAATATTACGTATTTTGTTCATTACAATATCAACATCTTATACATTGAATTGGAGGCATCACTTTGCATCAACCATTATGTATAGTTGAATAAAGTACGTTTACTTTATTTAACATAAAACTATAGGAAATATACATACTAAAGGATGCAAAAGGTACAGATGTGAATTTTCTCTTCAAAAAATACATAATCATAAAACAAAACTAGAAAATACCTTACTACTAATTTTTACTTATATATCTTTTAATGCTTTACAAACAATAAAGGCTGAATCCTAGAGAATTAACACATTTATTCATATTATTGTATCTATTGCAGTTAAAAAAACAGAACTAATAAACTAAAACTATCTAATGGTACAGTCTGACTAAATTCTTGTCATTAAAATTTATCTATTTTTGTTTAAAATATATTCTCTACATACGTTTAGGCGTTTCAACGATTAAAGCATGTTATACATTACAGAGTGAAAAATATATATAAAGGATTTTTATATATATATATATTTATATACACATAAATTTCTTTCTAGAAACCACAAAAATTGTGACGTACTACTGTAGGTATGGGTAAAATTGAATAGATGTATATTAAGGAATGTTCTCTTCAAGATATATATATGTACACACAAAATATCACATGTAATGTCCAAGTCTAAATAATAAAATATATATATATATGTGGAGTTGAGAAGCACTGAGTATTCATAGAATATAGTATTATAGAACACATAGTAACAGATCTTTACATATCTAACAATTACAGCATGATTTATTTTTCTAAAAACAGCAGATACTAAAAAACAATGCGTTATAATAACTTTCTTTTACTTATTTTCTATAATTCGGTATCCAATTCATATGTAAATTTATCAGAGAAAAACAACTTTGGCATAAAGTGCAAATTTTCTATGTACAATGTGAAAGGCTTTACATATATACACACAATTTCAACTTTTTTTCTTTTCCTATACTTACATATATAAAATTCATTACGCAGATATATATATTATATATACTGTTTTCTGATAAAAGTTTTTAAGTTTCTCTCTTACATAAGAAAATTAGCATGTAAATGCCACTCTAAAATATTTAAAGGTATATTATACCTTTCTAATATAAAATTTACCTTCAATGAGCAAATTACTGCGGAAATATCATCGTTTAAGAGTAACTACAATGACCTCTACATCACTATGTTTAGAAGGCACACATCAAGATAACAACTTTACATTCTACATTATCAAATATGAGACCTAGTTTTCACAGCTGGCATAATACAGATCATCTGTATTTCTTTGATATGAGACAGGGTGACATAATAATACGATCATTTCTTCCATCTCCAGCAAACACAGAACATTGAGTTTCATTTGTCTTCGTCGAACTTCTCACTTTTCCTGTACAGACGATCAGGATTGGTGTACGCTAACTGAGAAAAATCCCTAACTACTTCATTGAAAGTGTCATCTCCCATGGTGCCCATTTCTGAGTCCTTCATTTGCTCATTAAGAAGTCCTAAACGTAACCTGCATAAAAGAAATAATTTAAAGAATGAAAATGTACATTATTATAAATAAACGAACTATCTTATTATTGTCCATCTGTTTCGCAGCATTTACATCGACCACAATTTTTCCTCTGATCAATTTTCAAGATTTTAGGTTTTATGGTTTAGGAAAATGAGTATTTTTATATGGATTCGCTTTGCTGAATCAAAGCATATGTATTTTTTTTTTAATTATTATTATTCTTAAACTACTATCTTTCTGTGCAATAATGCTATTATACTTAATGTTACACAGACGATCGTTTCAGGCTTATAGTAACAAATTCAATCGCTGGGTAATAGCATGTGCGAGTTGAGTTGAGTTGATTTTGAGTTTAACGTCCCGTTCAGCAGCGAGGCTATATGAGACGTGGACCTACTGATTAACGTGGAATCCGAACCACATGAGCTCCCGCCGGGAATCGAACCCGGGCCTCCCAATAGCATGTGCGAATAAGCCTAAGATGTTATTACGGATAGTACGAAAGTTCTGTGTGTTGATTTGCGGGGAGGAAGGCTGTTGTGTGTATGAGTGGTCATATGGCTCGTAAATTTATAGTCTTTTGTGAGGGCTACATTTGCCCTCTTTACGATATTGGCTATACTTATAACCAAGCAAGTAAACAGTATATGACAAAAAAAAAAAAAAAAAAAAGTTTCCATGTCTCACAGAATGGGATCAACACTTTGTTGAATCACAACAAAACTAGCAACTCTGCTGTTACTGGGATTTCCACTATTGGGCATCGCAGATGTCAGGCTCAGGTGTACCCCCGGTGTGGTGCAAAAACTGAGTTCCTTGCCGTGACGTGAGAATTCAATCTCAACACAATTACAAAGGTAGTACAACATTCCACAAAGACAGTCTGGTATAGAACCATAAGGCTCGAGTTCATATTCTCGGTCTCTTACGTATCATGGAGAGGATGACGAGCAGCCGAAAGCTGTACGAACGCCATCTTGAAAGAGATACGTGTGAAAGTTTGTAGTCCTGGTGACTCTGGACAAGATATGGCTATATCTGTGGGCACGTGATAGAAACAGTCATCTTCTATCGCTCCGTGACTTCACAGTCTTTCTGACTAGGTACATGAATGTGCGGAAAGCTTTCCATGCGGTTGTTATGGCTGTTAGTGGTTACTGCTACAATAACAAACTTACACTAGGCAGAGTGGACGAAAAGGCTAAAATCAATGCAGTTTATTACCAGACGAATATTTTGGAGCCACTATACCGTCGTGATATTCCATCCCTAACCGGCGGCGACACATCTCGCATTGCCATTCACCAGAACAATGCGTCCAATCGTTCACCGAAGTCAGCGATAACGTACATTGAGCGAATGACACATCAAATAGGAACTCATGCTATTCCTTTTACAAACACTCCTCTGAAACTGCCAGATGCATCCCTCATGGATTCTTGTGGATTTACATTGTAGAAATGAGCATCAGATCGTCGATAGCCGCCCACACTTCCTATGGAAATTTTGTCTTCAACGCAGTCTTCTTAAGTGGAAACAGAGATCCGGCACTACAGCGCAAGGACAGGGTTTGCACATTAAGCACAACTGCTGGTGGCGTCGCGGCATTTCTTAAGCTGGTAAATGTGCCAAATTCATCATCATAAACCTGAAACGACCTTTCGTATATCGTGCATAGTTACAAAATGTGAAGTGAAGGTTACTACATGACAATCAGTCATTCCTTCTAATATATTTTTATTTTAAAATGTAGGACATAAGTCCCATAGAAAACAAAACAACAAAAAAAAAAAAAAAAAATCGTATTATCACGTAGATTATTACGAATCCAGTTCAATGCGTTGCATTACTAATTGGTATCCAGTCACGAACGCTGAGAACTTTGAAGAAGAAGTAAATGAAAGTTTTGAAAACTAAGGTTATAGGTTGGAGCTCAGGCGCTTTTAATTGCTGTTGTAGCATTTTAATAGATAGATGGTAAACATATTTGTACAACTTTTACCTACCATCAAACTCCTAATTTAAGGTTATATTCGTGTGACAGAATTAGAGAAAAATACATTGCTCTACGTTTTATAACAACTCCAACTACATATATTTGTCTATTATTATAATTATAATAGATAGTAATAATTAATCTTTTTTTAAGTATGACTAATGTACTTCAAATATATTATCGAAATAAATAATAATAATAATAATAATTAGATCCAAACAACCCTAAAATATTAACGAAAATGTCAAGCTTTTTTCTACATTAAGAAAAAAATAAAAGTGCGACATTGTATGACTGAATCCTCATTTCTAGCACAGTGCTAAAATCATTAGTTGACAGCCAAACATCCTGTTACTGTGGAAGCACTGACAATGAGACGGTATATCCATTACAAAGCGATATTAACTAGTCATATCTCATAGACACTAACGTTGCTAATGGAATCCACGTATTACTGTGTATTTCAGAAAATAAATTGATCTCTTCAACAGGTTTCTTCGAAAACTACAGAATATTTCGTAAGGAAATATACACAAGCATGCAAGTTAGAACATGTACATATACATACACAAATAAACATGCACAAAAGCTTGATTTACTCATATCGGTGTTAGATTTTGGCATTGGCAATTTATTCAACTTTTACCCTCAAAGCACGCCTACTGAATGGAAGCTAAATGTGTAGTTTTCAAAACTTGTTTTAATGCAAATGTTTTATCAATATTCTTACATACGAACTTATTTTATTATTTTTTATTCTTTCGTGTCACCACTTCGGAATTTTTAACTTACGATAATTGAACATTTAACTTCCAGAGCTGCCAAACTGGTTCTAGGTAGTATATCTGTCTTTAATGCACGTGTTAAGAAAACTCAAATAATTTTGGTATCAACAAAGTACCATAAGAGAGTTGAATGACAAGTGTCATGTGTAAGCTTTCCGTTGCCCACAACGTTTAATATTAAGTGTTACCCATGTCAACGAATCTGCTACAAAGTCAACATAACTAAGCTTTATATAAATGTACAATGAAAGTAGTAATATAAATAATAAAATGAACGAAAAAAAAAAAAAAACAATCTTTACTTCCAATGATGCCTATATTATACAACGATAACGTTGTTATGTTGTTGTATATAGTATTGGCAATCTGTGCCAGCTTATAAAAAGGCGATCAGAGGCGAATTAGTGGAACAGTATTATGTAAAAAGAAAAGAAAGATACATAGAGATATCAAGAGATTATTCTTTTGTAATCGTAAATTAGAAAAAAAGAGTTGTTGCTATGGATACATAATAAATAGGTGTGTGTAGAGATAGACATCTTGTTATGTATGCTTCTCATGAGTGGATATTAAACTCAGTTAAGAAAGTGACAAAACGTATATGAGTTAACTTATTTATGAAGTTTATTCTTCTAATTATTCCCAAATCATTGAATGTAACGATAAAATTAGTGAAAATGTCAAACACTCGCCGAAGTGGTCTGTCTACGGACAATTATTCTATTCCCTACCTCTGTTAGCTTACTGCTGTTTGGACAAACAAGTGGCAAACTTCGTCTACGGTAAACTATTCCATTCACGCCTTCCTATTTCTTCATCTTACTTGACTGCCACCTTTTCTATCATACACAGTGATGGGCAAAAGTTCTAGGCTGCTCTAGGAAACTAATAACATTTTGCGCCTTTGATACGAGATCAATTCGGAAAAAAAAATAAATAAATAAAAAATAAAACGCCGTTTGGTTATCAGTGATATACACTCCCAGATACGTAACTTGTATTATACACATTAGAAAAATATAACATTACATTACTTTTCAACATATTCACCATTCAAATTGAGGCACTTGTCATAACGTTTTACAGGTTTGAAATTCCTTCTGCAAAAAAATATCTCCCGCCTGAGAATGCTAACAGCACTGTGAAGCGCATTGTCATTGTCGAAGCGGTGTGACGCAAGCAAGTTTCATGTGCCTCAAGAAGTGGTATCATTTGTGAACCGACGGACTTCACGAACAGTTTTGTGAATTTCCTGCACGAGTTCATTGCTGACTACAAATAGGCGCCCACTTCTTGCCGCATGGTGCACGTCAGTTCGTTCATCTGACACTATTCATGTTGGATACCTTAATTCATCCGTAAACACAACATAGTTAGCGATGAATCGCAGCTGCCGAAAAATTTTTCGCACTCAAAAATCGTATTACCGTACGCACTTCACATTTGACTTTTTTTTCTATTGGAGCGTTCATTTTCAATTGTTATAGCGGACACGTGAACTGCAACACAACTTTCCTCTGCCACTGCTCACTGTCTACTGAACTACTGCACACAGCGCCACAGCGTCGCTCTTTCTCGCGCATGCGCAAACAGATTTTTTTCCGAATTGCCCTCGTACACGTTAAAACATCGATATCTCATGATGCCGAGTAAACAACAAAATAATGAATTCTTATAAGACGGAGACGTAACAACTACCAAAAAGAAATTCCAATTATTCGATTATTTATCTACCCTTTTTGCAGTCACCTATAAAATATAGCTGTTTTCTGCTGTTTGCACTTTCCTTTAAATTACCAACAGAAACTTACACATGAGTGTTGTACTATACAAAGAAAGAAAATACTAGAAAGAAGGCGAAGAAAAATTCAATATTGTAAATTATTAAACAAGTAGAAGTCAGAATCCACGCCATGTACAGAAATTTGGATTGATTTTTAGTAAGCCAAACTCCTTAAGAATTTAAATTTTACCAAGCCTAGGCTTAAATATAGCATTTTACGTCAAATTGAATGACGTATACTTTCAGATGACTGAATACTCGAAAACAGAAAAATATTTAAATCTTTAGTTTTGTCGGACAGGAAGTCATTTAGTTTTATTTTAGCGTTGTATTCCACGGACAGATTATTTTGTATCCTGAGCATTATATTAACCCGCTAATCTCAACACCACTGCACGTAGTCTACAAAGCAAGGATGATACCCATAATTACTCCCATAGGAATACACGGGGAACTGATATCTTGAAATGAAATCTTTAAGTTTTACGTCCCACGATTATGCCGGTTAGGCTAAAGGAGACGGTGATGATGAGTGATGAATGAAAGGGTGGAATGAAGAAAGTGGGAGGAAACGGGAGGACCCGAGAAAACCCACGCACACGGTGTTTGTCCACCACAAAGTTCACTTGGCGGGGGCTGGGATCGAACCCGGGACCCCAAGACTGATATTTTGGAATCAACTAGTTGGATCACATCCATCAACGAATACAGTTCTTAACTTTTGATCTTCTATATCCTGGCCAAAATTAATGGTGATCAGTAGTTGTTAAGAATGTGGCCCTCCCGGACGGACACACGAAAAAAAGAAAAGAAAAGAAAAGCAAGAAAGAAAGAAAGGAAGGAAGAAAGGAAAGGAGAAAGGAAAGAAAGAAAGAAAGAAAGAAAGAAAGAAAGAAAGAAAGAAAGAAAGAAAGAAAGAAAGAAAGGAAGGAAGGAAGGAAGGAAGGAAGGAAGGAAGGAAGGAAGGAAGGAAGGAAGGAAGGAAGGAAGGAAGGAAGGAAGGAAGGAAGGAAGGAAGGAAGGAAGGAAGGAAGGAAGGAAGGAAGGAAGGAAGGAAGGAAGGAAGGAAGGAAGGAAGGAAGGAAGGAAGGAAGGAAGGAAGGAAGGAAGGAAGGAAGGAAGGAAGGAAGGAAGGAAGGAAGGAAGGAAGGAAGGAAGGAAGGAAGGAAGGAAGGAAGGAAGGAAGGAAGGAAGGAAGGAAGGAAGGAAGGAAGGAAGGAAGGAAGGAAGGAAGGAGGAAGGAAGGAAGGAAGGAAGGAAGGAAGGAAGGAAGGAAGGAAGGAAGGAAGGAAGGAAGGAAGGAAGGAAGGAAGGAAGGAAGGAAGGAAGGAAGGAAGGAAGGAAGGAAGGAAGGAAGGAAGGAAGGAAGGAAGGAAGGAAGGAAGGAAGGAAGGAAGGAAGGAAGGAAGGAAGGAAGGAAGGAAGGAAGGAAGGAAGGAAGGAAGGAAGGAAGGAAGGAAGGAAGGAAGGAAGGAAGGAAGGAAGGAAGGAAGGAAGGAAGGAAGGAAGGAAGGAAGGAAGGAAGGAAGGAAGGAAGGAAGGAAGGAAGGAAGGAAGGAAGGAAGGAAGGAAGGAAGGAAGGAAGGAAGGAAGGAAGGAAGGAAGGAAGGAAGGAAGGAAGGAAGGAAGGAAGGAAGGAAGGAAGGAAGGAAGGAAGGAAGGAAGGAAGGAAGGAAGGAAGGAAGGAAGGAAGGAAGGAAGGAAGGAAGGAAGGAAGGAAGGAAGGAAGGAAGGAAGGAAGGAAGGAAGGAAGGAAGGAAGGAAGGAAGGAAGGAAGGAAGGAAGGAAGGAAGGAAGGAAGGAAGGAAGGAAGGAAGGAAGGAAGGAAGGAAGGAAGGAAGGAAAGAAAGAAAGGAAAGAAAGAAAGAAAGAAAGAAAGAAAGAAAGAAAGAGAGAAAGAAAGAGAGAAAGAAAGAAAGAAAGAAAGAAAGAAAGAAAGAAAGAAAGAAAGAAAGAAAAAAGAAAGAAAGAAAAAAGAAATACATGAATGAATGAATGAATGAATAAATAAATAAATAAATAAATAAATAAATAAATAAATAAATAAATAAATAAATAAAGGAGTTTTTGGTAAACCAAAATCCATTAAAAAAGACACGAAATAATAGAAAGAGTAGAAAAGAAAAGATAAATATTGTAGGCCATTAAAAACAGATAGAAAAAAACTGAATAGACCATTGTTTGAGAAAAAACATGACGGTTCAGGATATGGTGGAATAGAAAATGAAAATAAAATGAAATCTTTCAGTTTAACGTCCCACGATTATGCTCTTTAGGCTAAGGAAGATGGAAGACTAAGGCAAGTGAATGGTGATGGAAGAATTGTTTGAACAAGAATGTAAAAAGATACGGAAGTACTCCGAAAAAAAAAACCCCACGGAACCGATGTTGTCCACCACAAACTTATTTGGTAGGAGATTCAACCAGGGACCCCACGCACCAGAGGTAAGCGCTCTACCACAAGCCACCGTGCACACCCTCCCTCCCTCTTCCAATGAATGAAAACGAAGGGGGGGGGGGAAGGTGAAGTTACCAACTAAAAATCGGGATTAAAGCAGATAATTCTTATCACGACGAATGGATCAGTGGAAAACGAATACATCACTGGAATACCATAGAGTATGAAACTTATAATCTGAGGTAAGTGATCAGTCAACGATCGCAGGATACTAGAGATGATGATAGAGATTCAAACTGTACTACATTTTATTACGAAATTTTAGTAGTAGTAGGAAAAATACCATTTTTCAATCGGAAATAAATATATGAGAGTAGTATTTTTAAGGAGTTTACGATGAATTTTTCTTACACTGGAGCATGTGCCCACCAAATTGAGGTCAAATCAATTAAAACTCAGAAAAAAACACACCCTGAATAAACAAATAAAAACTTGGCAAGGAAAGAGGAACATCTTAATGCAGAGCTCAAAGCTACAATGCTATAGTACATGAAGCTACGGGACGAGCAGAAACTAAAAACACGAGAGCACTTTAAAAAATCTTTAAAAAAAATATTCTGTCTCTCTCTGGCTGTCCTTACAATTAAATATAACACCTATCGAGAAACTTCTCGAATTAACCTTACGTGTAGAACAAGGTTCCTACTTATTTGGCAAGCACGAATTCTCTGATTTTTCAACGTCACGACTGACAAACTTTCAAACCTACATATAAGAAAGCAACTATATTTTTCTCGATCAGGGGGGGAGGGTCCTCTTCTACTATGAATATAGTGTGTGTACCGGAAGAGAAGTTCTGCAAAACAACTTAATTATTTCATAAAACATCCCTATCAAATAGCCGGGTAAAGCAAAAAATGAATAGGTTCCGAGAAGCAAAAATTCCTACTTAGAAGTCCCTGATTTTTCCAGGTTTTCTAGATTTTCCAGGTTGGTGGGAACCCTGAAGAAATTATATGCCATGTGTTAAGAAACTTAGCTAGTTTTTCGAATTAAGCGCTTTGATTCAAGAATTTTACACATTCAGTTTTTCATAATACTACGAAATAAAGACAACTCCTGAAACAATTCCTCAATATCTGAAAGAAAACAAACATGAACATATATCAGCATCTTCCTGAAAGGCGTCCCCCAAGAAAACTCAGCATTAATCAATCACTAGAAAATTGTTGTTCTTTCTATTCTGTTGTATTCTGTATAGTGAAACAATTAATTGGTAACATCTATATTTCTTATAAAGTAAGGTGAGTCAAATGTGAAGAGAGACCAGGTCATGGGAAGAGGTTCGTCCCACTCCCAAATGGATGGATTACATGAGTCACTGGCTCCAGTAGTGCACGTGGGTATCTCAGCCATACTCTGAGGTAGGTAAAGCCGAAATTGTAGTCCCACTCTGGCTTCCAAGTGGTTCCTAGATCATGGATTGGACTCTCCTAGGTTACGGTCAAACCATGGAATTCGGTATCTTGCGGTACAGGTACACCTACTGCTACCAAAAGGGGAATGTGAGCTTGCCTTAACGTTCCAGTGCTGACACTAGAGATGTCGGTAATACTTCTACATGCTAGGGATTTCCTCCACAAGTAGGTACAACTGAGTAGATGGACTTCGGTCCATAACGCAGAATATATTATCGGCTAGGAGTAACTATGTACCGGGTGAGAGGTATCATCAGTATATAAAGGAAAATGCCTACCTAACCCATTACACGTAAAGATGTAACTCTATTATTCCTAACAGTCGAAGCAGCATATTTTCCTGATTAACGCTTCCTAGTGTTAGTAATACTGCAAATCGTAGCTGCAAGCATCAATGAAAAAATGCAATTTCACACCTGAAATTTTTTTCTGATCTTTAACAGAACTGATATGAAGTTCAGCATTTCGTTTTCCTTCAGTTTCCGAAATTTGCATCTTGGTTTTCTTGATTTTTCACTTCAAAAATCCTTCAGAAAATTTTTGTGACCACATTACCAGTTTTATTATATTACAACTTAATTAAATAACGTTGTAAAGGAAAACTATAACAGACTCATAAGAGTTAATAGTACGGACTATTAATTTATTCAGCTACAATTAAAAGAGTGCAAGTGTAAGTGTTTATGTTAACCTGCTGTTTAAATTAATCCAAAGCAGTCAGAAACTATACGGTATGAGTTTGTTATAACTGGCTAATTGCTATGCAGATAGTACGTTGGTCAAAAGTAATGTCTATTACAGAACATTTCATTCTACAGTAACTTCAGAATAGACTGAGAGGATTCAGAAGTTTTCCTAATGGGCTCTGGTGCGAAAGATTTCTGATTTTCATTACACACCATGTGAATATATGGCGAGCAACAGTGTCTACACTGGGTTTTCGAGGTCCCCCCGTTTTCTCCTACATTCTCAGTCTATTTACTTTATTTAATCATCCATCCCTTTACTCTAAGGGGCATAAGCAGGGACTTAGAACTAAATATTTTATTTCATCTTTTTTCGGAATAGTCTTCAATAAGTTGTACACATTCTGATTTATTTTAATGCAGTTAAGCTATTCTCTAATTGTCCACTTTATATAGAAAAATTTAACTTACAAGAAACAAGAGAGAGAGAGAAAAAAAGAAAATATTTCATCAGAGGGGATATGGCAGTAAACATTAATAATGGTTCTTCGTGCTAACGTCACGGGAGTCACGAATGATGATCTAGTCGGTTTATCCCTGATTTTCCAGATATGTTGCAGATTCGTTTTGATTTAACGTATTTCTGGGTAAGTATATGTCATTTATAGATATTAGATACAATGAAAAGAATTAAACATCTCTTTACAAATGCATACTCATCACATTCATTTCCATGCACACAAAGCCATTGATAATTAATACATAATCTACTGAAAATTATTATCACATAACAAAATCAATATCGTCCAGAATAGCAATATTATCAATGACCAGTGATTAAAAATAGAACTGCAGTCAGGTACAAGGTAATGAAAGAATTTTCAGAGACATACAACATTATCAGAAAGCATTCGAAATCACTGAAGTAGCCTTTTTTTGCCTCAGTTATCAGACGTAACACAGAAAGAGAGAAACTAGTATAGAACAAGACAACAATAACACGGATTCCCCTCTATTGTTATCCAACACCTCTGAACATTGTTTGAGTAACTCCATACCTCGTACCCTTTCTACAGTTCTGGCATAAAATCACAAGTCATCAACGCTGAGTAATCTCTGAATATACCTAAAAATGATACAGAAAATGAATGAATGAATCTTAGTTAAATTTAGGTACAAGCATTCCTATGACACAAGATAATTATGTCAAAGTTGTGAATAACTGTCTTCTTAACAGTGAATATTTAGTCAACAAAGAGGACATATGTAATATTTTAACATTAAGAATAAACTTCATAATAAAACTGCACAAACAGAAGAAAAAAATGCATAGCGATACACAGTGTCCAGATAAATAAATATATATATATATAAATGAAAGTCGGTATGTTTGTGACTTAATTCTTGAACCACACAACCAATCTCCATCAAATTTTCAACATAGATGAGATTCGGGACTGGGGTGGTTTTTATCATTTCACTTTGACGGTGCAACGTACGGAAGGGGGAGAGATATTTAAAAATGATCGAAAATGAACGATGTTAGTTAAGTTGATTTTGAGTTTAACGTCCCTTTCTGCAGTGAGGCTATATGAGACGTGGACCTATTGATTAACGTGGAATCCGAACCACATGAGCTCCCGCCGGCTGAACAATATTAGTGTCGTATTTACAATTTTTGGGGTTGCCGAGATGAATAGTGACACTTCCGATGCCGTTTAAAACCAAGTTCAGTCCCGCAATTTGGGGGAGGGGGATATATATCGAAAATAAGATATCGTGTCGAATCCATAGTTTACGGGCTCGCTGAGACGAACAGTGACACTTTCGATGCCGTTTAAATCTAAATTCAGCCCTTTATGTTCAAAATGAAACGTATTCTCCCCATCTGAAGAAAAAGCATTCTGCTGGTAGCTACTATTACTAAAATATTAGCGTATAACGAATAGAAAAAAAAAGTCCAAAGATGAGACAGATACCAATTGATAAGACCTCATTGAGTTTAACAAAATGATATGGGTGAGAAAATTCTCATGCGTAGTTTTCGAGAAAAATTTCTCTTTGTAAATCTAAAAATTGATAGTGTATGGTAACCACGCCATCTATTGAGATGAAACTGATACTGAAGTATAGTCTTATCAAGATTTTTTATCATGACGCTAGAAAGACGACAGTATATAGAGGCTACAATATTGTCCGAAGATGAGACATCGTTAGATCACATCACAGCTGAATAAAATGACATGCTGGAGAGTCAGGAGCTCAACCAAGGGAGGGATCCACCCCCGAAAAACAGGAAAAGAAAGAAAGATCCTAAGTCAACATAGATTTGTACACTTTCTCAAAAGAAAAAAATGCCTGTTTAATTGGGAAATGATTAATGTAGCATGAAAATTTGATTCTATACTTCAGATACTGCAAAAATATAACATTAAGGTTTCAGAAGTTCCTCCTAAATCCATAGAAAAATACATAACTAATTTTAAAGCATTTTTTCACTGATCCTCAACAAAGAGTGGCGTTTATCGTGTTAAATGTCAATGTGACAAAATATATATAGGTCAAACAAAAAAGAATATTGCTACTAGAACACCTGAGGATATCCGCACATCTAAATCTCGTAATTTAAAACCGTTATCTGAATTGGCAGCGCATCTTAACGACAATAACCATAACATTGCTAATTTATGTTTGGTAGAGAATGTACAAGCAACAACCGAACGAAATATTAAAGAAGCCTATTACATTCATAAAGAGAAACCTACACTCAATTTAAATAGAGACATAAATGCGATTTGAAACAGTCTGTTTACTACTTATTTCCGCCGTCTGCAAGATATTAAAAAGCAGTAAACAACAGTGATAAGTGAGTGGCCATTAATACTAGACATTTCCGACAAGAAGGTTTGTACTTCGCATTTTTTAAATTCTTTTAACCATTTTTTACTTATCCACATTTCTCGCCCATGTTTTAAAATCCTCGAACTTACTAGGCTGAAGACGGAATAATAATAATAATAATAATAATAATAATAATAATAATAATAATAATAATAATAATAATAATAATAATAATAATAATAATAATAATAATAATAATAATAATTATTATTATTATTATTATTATTATTATTATTATTATTATTATTATTATTATTATTATTATTATTATTATTATTATTTTAACCAATCGAATCTCGGTTTTATAGAAAGAAAAGTCAATTTGAATGTTAAAAGCAGCAGGAATTCCTAGAGCATCATTCCATTGTTCATTGCTATAAACAGTTGTTGGAAATGGGCTCTGTGTTAAAGAAAAAAGAAAGTAGCAAGAAACCAATGACTTAAAAATACGTAAAGGAAGTTCAGGAAGATTCTAACATAGCCCACGGAAATCGACTAGAGGGGCGGGTGCTTAACTTCAAATCTTTCAACCGATGGCTTATGTAAAACTTATAAGAAAGAGCTTTTCCACAAATTTCGGCGTGATGGCGGACCTCGTAGGAAAATGTATTGAAATGAATCGCTAAGAAGAAGACCGTGAATTCCTTAAGCATGTACCGTTTTCGAAGCTACCTTCCATACATCAGGTAAAATGAATAGATATAACCTCAGATATAGGGTTAGGAAAATCCTCACGTGGTGATGCAACGTGGAGGGACAGACGAAATTAAATGTGTGGTGTGCGTTGACCCATGATTCATTGATCGGACCTTTTTCTTTGATGAGTACACACTTGCAGGAGCAACGAATCTGAAATGTTGTAAGATTTTTCTGTATCTCGTATACCATAAGGATACAAATTCCAGCAAGACACTCCCTCCTCCAGATTACGTCCGGATGTCTGAAATTTAATTTTCTCCATTACCATTTCCAAAAGAATTCAATTGGAGGGAGAGGCCCTATTCAATGCGCCCTAGATGATCTGAATTCCCTCTCTACCCTTCCTCTCTCTAGACCTTTTTTCTATGGGATACAAGAATACTCATGTACTGACTACCAGTACGGGGAATGGATGATCTTCGGCAAAGAATTATCCCTTCGTGTGAATTTATGACGCCTCAAATACTACAAAACTCTTCACTCGGGGAATTTATGTACCGGCCTGACGTTTGCCAAGCAACCAAAAGAGCTCACGTGAATATCTGTTGAGATGAACAGTGAATTTTTTTTTTTTTTTTTTTTGTGTGTGTCTGTGTGTGTTGATGATAAAACTTGATGAGTTTAACTTTCTGAAAAACGAAACTGAACGATTTTATCACTACCGGTAGCCAAAATATTTTAATTTCTTATTGGTACATATTTATCCGAACACCCTGTATTACCAAGTTTACTTCATGCACAACTATAATTCATTACACAATAATTAGTGGTTTTTGGCAACTTGTTAACATTTTAGTCTGTTACGTATGAAATTACGTTACAATATTGTATTATAGCTATGAATAATTTTTATACTTACAAAGTAACAATGTCTGCATTGGCTTCTCGAATGGCAATTGTAAGAGGATCATTTCCTTGATTATCATGTAGATGTTGATCTGCTCTATGCTTCAACAAGAGACACACCTGTGCCGTATGGCCTGAAATTAATACAAAAATTCATGTAAACAAATTAAATACAAACTACTCTGTGTTATCAATTATAGAATTCTACACTGTATATTTCAAATTTGAGTAATGTTATCTCTTCTCGTGACTTTCTTAGTCGACGGAGAGAAAATTCGTGAAAACAAATTTTCTTCAAAAATCATGTGCTATTACTTATTGAAGCCTATAGTTTGTATTCTATTGACTTCTTGTAACACTGGTAAAATTTGAAAAGCTTCATGTGTAAGACTGACAACTGCAACCCAAAAATAAAATTCTATGATTGATGAACCATCATATAAAGTGTGTATGCATAAGTAAAAGGTGTATTTTATTTCAATAATTGTGTGCCACTATAAAAGCTAAGAAATCTAAACATAATATAAACTGTTTTGAGTGAATTTTAGTGATATAAAATAGAGAAAATATGACTGAGAATATATATATATATATATTCAGTTGGAGATGTTCATTTTACAAGTAATTACTCACTACACAATATCTGAAGTTCGCACAATTTGAATATTTAAATAATCCAGAGAATAAAGAATCTTTACATTTGGCGTTCATATAATGTTATTTTTTTATGTTTCTTTTTGCTAAGCCAATGCAGGTCTGAGAGCAACTGCAAGTGGATTTGTAAACTCATAATGCATCTAACTATATTTCTTATCATTACAGACACTCTTCAGGCTAGTTCCGCATATTCATACTTACGTAACAAATTTTCGATACAAGTAAAATTGACGAACGATACTTATATCTAAACTAAATTCTATTATGAGAACATGTAATGGATGAGTCATGAACTAATTAAGTAATTAAATATTGTTGAACTGTTATTAATTAGTTATTTTATTTTTATTTAACTTTCTTAACCATCAGCTGTAAGAATATAAAGTTCTGTAGAACCCTATTTATACACTATATTGTGTAATTGAGTTTTTACATTTCAGTGTTCTTAAACTTTTTTTTTTTTTTTTTTAATGCGTTTTTGCGACAAATTTCAGGTTATGATTATAACTCAAGTTACGTAAATTTCCAGAGCAAAGAGCCCTAGAATGATCTATTTACGTAAGTCGAGGATTGTCTCTACATTGTCTCCTTACATGATATAGTAGTGGTGGCCAAATGATAGCCCGCGAATATAAATAATGTATGGTTTGTTTCCTTGTTTAACTTCATACGTAACAGAAAGAGAGTAGCTGACCGTTATAATATACCTCAACTGAGACCTGACTTTTGACCTTAAAAAAAAAACACAACTTTTGGTTACCAAGTCCATTCTGGAAGGTCAGGTCGTTTGGTACCGGGCCGATTTTTAGAAAAATGCCAACTTCATAGATGCTTTCAAATGTTTGAAGCTAGGGGCCCTTACTGGCCAAGACATTCGAAACAAGAAGCAAGATACGCAATATAGAACAAAGATTCAGAAAATGTACAACTTACGAATACTCTGGATATCTTCAACTCAGGGACGGGAGAAAGAAAAAGGAAAATGGTATTATAAAATGATTCTTATTTTGTTCTGCCCCGCAAGGTATTATCTTCACTGTTACAAAATATTGATCTGCGTATTACACACAGATATAATGTTAAATGTAAATAATTCTTTCCGGGAGGAAACCGACAAACTCTGCACACATGTTCCTCATATATATAAAGTTTATTTTGTATTTTGCTGAGAAGTGCTTAGTTTCGGAGATGCAGAAACTTTTAGACAATTTAATGACAACAGCGTCAGATCAACAAGCAAACTACGACACATGTTCTTGACATCGAAACAAGAGAAAAATTTTATTTTGCACTTTGCTGAGATAAATACACAAATTTTTCTTATATTGGTGTAAGGACCGCGTTGAATGGGTTTGTTAACCTCTTAAGCGAGTAATTTGTCACCTGAGGCCAATAGCTTGTTGGGGATTTTTTTAAGCTTAATTTAAGATAGAAGATTTATATTATGATATTGCTTTATAAAGTCTATGAAACAAATAGTAGTACTAAATTTTAACTATATATTATTTTAATATAACCTACTCTAATACAACCCACATGCACCAATAGAGATTTCAGTTATAACAATCATAATCATTATCATCACAAACATGTCAGTTTGCCAATTTTCAGTAGTTGCTTTGCGTAGCGTAACGGAGAATCTAACCTTTGTTGGGGCAGCCGCTTTTTGGCGTCGCGAAAAGATCTTATGTTTTTCTAGCTGTTTATGCCGTGTATGAGCGTTGCATTTTGGGGAAACTTCTTGCCATGTATTGACCATATTCTCCTCTGGGTTTTCCTGCCATCGATTGAGCATATTTTCAGTGGGCAACTTGTTAGTCATTTGTCGAGAAAAATGGCTGCCTCTACAAGTTCTGCTGCTGGTTCCTCTCGTAGAAAACGAGTTTATGATGATGATATTGCACCTCTCTTAGATGAATTTCCTCGATCGTTGCAAACAAACGGTGGCCTCGCGCTACCGAATTCTACCCATTGTGTTGATACTTGCACATAACTATCCGGCACATAGTCGAATTCTGTTTCACTCTCACTGTCAGTAGACTGATATTCTTCGGAATCACTGGAACTTTCACTTGTCATTGATAATTCATCTAGGAGAGGTGCAATATCATCACGAACTCGATTTCTTCGAGAGGAACCAGCAGCAGAACTTGTAGAGGCAGCCATTTTTCTCGACAAATGACTAACAAGTTGCCCACTGAAAATATGCGCAATAGATGGTAGGAAAACCTAGAAGAGAATATGGTCAATGCATGGCAAGAAGTTTCCACAAAATGCAACGCTCATACGCGGCATAAACCGCTAGAAAAAGATAAGATCTTTTCGCGACGCCAAAAAGCGGTTGCCCCAACAAAAGTTAGATTATCCGTGGCGCTTAAACGCGGTTCACCCAGTTAAGAGGTTAATGGTCGTAGTGTGGCTAATCTGGTGTCATTATCACTAGCTTGCCTACAACTGCCTATATATCCGAAACTATGCATTTCTCAGCAAAATTCAAAATAAACTTTTTTTCTCTCTCTTAATGTGAGGAACATGTGTGCGAAATTTGTTGGTTTCCTCTCGGAACACCCTGTACATTACTGAAATACAAATAACACAGGAAATCCTACAAAAAAAAAAAAAAAAAAAAAAAAAAAAAAAAAAAAAAAAAACCACCGGAACCAGCTTACCTAGTTCCGTGGCAAGATGAAGCGGCGTTTTCCCATCGTCATCCTGAACATTGATTTTAGCACCGTTGAGAAGGAGATATTCACAAGCCATAACAGACCCCTGTAAGAAAAATACAAATATTTTGCTTATAAATCCTTTCGAGAGAAACAAACATTTTACTTATAGCTATTTTGATTTGATTTTCAATACACTATACACTTTAGACTAAAAATTACAGTTATGCTATAACTTTCAACTATTTGTCCGTGGCGAAAGTATAAATGATTCGTCAGACAGTGCTTTCTTTATGAATAAGATGAGAAACAAACAGAAAGCATACAGGTTGTTTAATTAAAAAAAAAAAAAAAGTGTTGTAAGATTGAAGACATACTTATCAATAGACAACTTATAAAAATATATTGTTATCATGCGGAATTGCAATTAAATGTTCCTTTGGGCGAACTACCAAACTTTATTATAAACTAATATATATATATATATATACTTAATTATTTGCCTCTTTCGAATAAGCAGATAAGGATGTAAAGTGTTGCAAAATATGAGACTGCTATATGAAGTGATAAAATAAAGTAAATAATTTATTACACATACACAGAGAGAAAGAATAAACTTTCTCTACAAACAATGATTAGACATAGTTCTATATATTATTTAAAACCTACGAATGGTTTAAATTTCAGTTTTTCTATGTAATTGGATGCTTACCTTGATTATTTTCATTTATATTTTAGTGCCTATATTTCACATAGTGCCTATTTCCCATATTTTTAGTCCCTACAGATCCGGTCTCTAATGTTTACAGCACTTAATGTAAGATTAAGTTATCTGGAAACATTCCCTCATTGTCGTTAATTCAAATACTTAGTATCTCCTATACGGTAGTGTGATTATATTTTGAGGAAACTGTTATTTCCAGGGTGGAAAAAAATCATGATTTTTTTTTAAAAAAATCATTTTTGTTGATTTTTTTGATTTAAATCGATTTTTTTGATTTAAATCAACTCTTTCTCCTCGTATAATACAAGTCGCGAACTGAAGAAAAAGCATTTGGAATTAGTATTAAATGCTAATTATGCCATTTAAGTGAAAGTATTGGGGTTGAATTTGGAATTATCCCCAATTGTTAACCTATATCAATCCCAAACAATGATTCTTAACCCTTTTAAATTATGGCTCTTTTTAAAGGTAAATTATAGACTTTCAGTCAAGCAGCTACAGCACCATCCCAATTTATCCTAGAATCATGGTACATACACCACTCTCTTTAGAATAGAACAGCTTTTGAAACGGTAACATTCACATTTTTATCATGTCCCTGAAGCGGGAAATTTTGAGAGTAATCAGCATTTTTTTTTTTAACTTTTTTAAAAAAAAATTGATCCCCTCTCGATTCCCCTGTGTTACCGCACAGATCTCAAAATCAACTGGGAAATACTAAGGGGTGTACTAAATGTGTGTACAAAATTTCAAGCTTCTATCTTGAGTAGTAAGGGTGAGGAAACTATTTAACAATGAGCTAAGAACATTTCCACAATGCCCCAGATGACCCGGATGTAATGTAAAAATTTTCTCAGACATCCCTATTTATCCTAGGATCATGATTTGTACATTATTCTCTTCAGAATAAAACAAATTTTCAAACGGTACCCATCAAATGTCTCCATCATGTATCTGGGGCGGGTAAATCACGAACAAAGAAATTTTCTGTTAAAAATATCTTTTTTGTTTAAATTTTTATCTCTGTGGACCCCTTCCCCTGTTTTAAGGCAGAGATCTGAAACAAATCTGAAAAATACTGAGGGGTGCACTGAGTAAATGTGCAAAATTTCAATCTTGTAGGTGCAAAAGTAAGCCCGCGAAAAATAATATTCCCAAATACCCGTATAAAACAGGATTTCAGGTAACAGTTTCCTGAGACATCCCTATTTATCCTAGGAGAATAGTATGTACATCATTTTCTTCAGAATAGAACAGCCTTTCAAACGGTATCATTCAGATGTCTCCATCTGAGGCGGAAAAATCACGAAAAAGCTAATTTTTGTTAAAAAATATCCTTTTTTTTTAAACATTTTTGCCCCTCTGGACCCCGCTGTTTCCACGCAGAGATCTGAAAACGCCTGAAAATTATTAAGGGGTGCACTGAACGAGTGTGCAAAATTTCAGTCTTTTGAATGCAAAATGTAACCCACCCAAAAAAAATAATACGCATAACAAAAAATATTTTTTTTAAAATTTATGACATCATCACACACTATGCCTCAACGCAGAAAGGCGTGAAAGCATATGTAACGTGTTCTAAAATGCCTCCAGTTTTGAAGAAAACGAAGTAAAAAGTCTTATTGATACTTTTTCAACTGAATAATGAAAATTCTACCCTATCACCTAAAAAAAAGATGATATAATTTAAAAGGTTAAGCATTAAGGTAAAAGTACAGCAACGTTTATCAAAAAGACACTTTTTTTTTTCACAAGTTACTGATATTTGGCAGGGGCCTATTTTTAAAAACTCAGAACTAGCTTGCGGCATGAAATACATAAATTTCGCCTAAAGTTATAAAATTTTAAAAAAAATGGAGAGGGGATAGGACCTCTCTAAATACGCCCTATTATCTGGGAACAAACAAACAGACACGCACAAAAAATCATTTTCGTCGTAAATGTCGATGGTGATTTCCCCGCTGGAATAGTTAACGATTTTAAAACCCAAACCCAATGTTACGAAAAGAAGAAAGAAGGATTGCTCCGTTACCTGTTCAAAACGGGATTTTCCCTAATCATCCTCTGCATGCAGGGTTGGCAAAAACCATGGTTTTTATTAAAAAAAAACAAAAAAAACTGTTTTTTTGGTTTAAACCAGGTTTTTTTGGTTTAAACCAGGTTTTTATGGTTTAAATGATTTGCTCTATATATTCATATCATATATGGACAGAAATAAGTTTGTTTCGCCTTGATGTTATTATGCAACAAGCGGGTTATGCTGGAAGGGGTCACATAAGCTTAAAGCGGAATAAAAACCGCTTCTCGAGTTACATCCGAGAGAAATTGTCCTCCATTTGAACTCGGAACCAGAACTAATTGGCCACAAATGCGATACGTCTGCCGACTCACTCACGAAGGAATCCTGATAAAAAAAAATACGTTGTACTGATCTTTACATGCTTCTTAATATAACTGTCAAGAGTCATTTCAGAAGGACAAAAAGATAAACAGTTGCACAAGTGAAACCATTACACAGAATTAATTACATATGAACAATTTCAAAGTACGACGGAGTACAGAAGAACTAATCTAGTTCAAATTAGTTAACAACGACTTTTATTGGTCCAAATTAAAGAAATACACCGACTTAATCTGCATATCAATAAGAAAAGGGAATAAAGATACGAATTATTTGAGTCCACTTTGGTTCAGACTCATTTATACATAAATAGATACCAAAGATACTTATTTCACTAAATGCCTCTCGTGGGGTCTGTATGACCCCCCACCCACACAAAAAGTACGGCATTTTCGATGTATTTTATCAATAGTAAACAAAGAAACGAAACAATATTTAGAATTTTTCTTCGATTGCAATTACATAACAATTATAACAACTACAAAAAAATCACAAAATAAACATTTATAAACTTATAAAAAAAAAGTTGCTTTTGTAGTATAATCTTTTTGAGTAATGAATGGGGAATTTAGGTCTGAATATAATACGAATAATATACGGGAGTGAAACGTGATAACCCACAAATGTGTGTTCATCAAGATTTTACAAACACTTACACTTTTACGAACATTTTTTTGTTTTTTGGTTTAAACCAGTTGGTTTTTTTGAAAAAACCAGCTGGTTTAAACCTTGGTTTAAACCACCTTGGTTTAAACCAGCCAACCCTGTCTGCATGACACTTGTTCTCATACTATACTGTACATTTGAGTCTCATTGTATTATGATTAACTTCCATAATCGAAATTACAGAACAGAAACCGGATTTTACTTATTTTCACTTTAAATTAATTTATTTAGGAATTTGATTTAAATCAACGATTTTTATTAAAAAAATCAAGTGATTTAAATCTTGATTTAAATCAGACTGATTTAAATCAATCCACCCTGGTTATTTCTAAAATAATAATAATAATCTTTTTTAACAATAAATACCTTCTATTTAGCGTTGAAAAACTTTAGCCAGAAAATTACTCTTCTTATAAAATCTTCTGAACGCTTTCGTTCTCATTACCTGTAGCATTAGCAGATAGAAAACAAATAGCTTAGTTGATGAGGACTTACGCTTATTATTGCTTGATGAATTGGTGTTCGAGATTTATCTTCCAAGTTAACCCACATCTTATCTGCTCCAAGAGCTAGTGCTTTACACATTACGGGCAAATTATGTGCCGCAGCAGCTTTGTACAGAATTAAATTAGGATGCAGATTGGAAATATCCTCTTCTCCTACAAGGAAACAAATATAAGGAATAATGTAAAATATACGTATACTCTTCCAAATATATATTTATTGAACCGTCACAATGTTTACTGAAACAACAGAATGCATATCAATAATATTGAACTATGAGGTCTATGGTTTAAGTAAAAAAAAAAATATATATATATATATATATCTTTCATTATTAAAATATTCATAATTTTGATAGAAATAAGCAGATGGCATAAATATACGAATTTCTATAGACAAAAGATAAGATGAAGCCCAGACCAGATCAAATGCATTAATCATTTTTCTGCTGTCTGTATTACAATATTTTGCGTTTTTCTGTTTTCTTATTTTTTCTCTTTTCTTTGTTTGAAAAATAGATAATTAAGAAGCATAACATTTTGGTTACTGCTAACCCGCAAAATAGTATTACAAGTCTAAAACTCTTTCCACAGGGATTAATGATGTCATCTTGGCTGTTTTAATACGCTTAATGTCTTTTCTTAATAATCCCTAGTCAGCGCTATTCCCAAATCCGACTAATAGCTGGCTTTTTTCTTTTTCTTCCCTTTCAATCGATTGTCTTGGTATATAGAACGCTAACTCACTAATGGCTCTTAAGAGAGTTCTCTGAAGGCCAAACGAAGTGAGAACAAGCGTTGCAGCCAATACCGATATGAAGTTATAAAATTCTTTCCTGCAGGTAAAAAAGTTAGTTCATTTCCTCATAGATCTTCATCGAATACAGACCGTGATAAGCTCTGGAATACCGTCATTATTTTCCATGTTCTGATGCCTCAGTTATTCTACCGCAACTTTAACAGATTAAGTGCTGTATGCGTAACAGGGTTAACCTCTAACTACCCACCTTATTTAGCTAGGACGGATCAGTTACTACTCTCGGAAGAAGACTCTGTTCGATGCCAGGTCCTTCTCTCATAGGACATATGTTACTGAGACGGCTGAGATGACCCCAGCCTCGAATCCAGGACCAGAGGTCAGAGTTGATGTATTCTGAAGTCACCTCGCAAGAGACGAAGACTTTCATCCAATGTGTCCTGACTGCCTTTTGAACAGACTCTCTAGACCCAGATGTAGTTCGAACTCTAACACGCAAGTAATGCTTAGTGAAACACTTCGGTTCATTTAGTATGTCAGTGAGTTATCATCTGAACTGGATACCGACATAACAACAAGAAGCACATAACAGCAAGACATAAGGAGCACGTTAGTAATTGTAGCACTATCATCTAATAGAACACTGCTATACGATCTACCTATTGAGTATTCAATTCTAGTTTTGCTTTTATTAGAAAAAGACACTGCTTTCATTTGTGTCATGTTCACATGTTTTCTTTAATTGCCTAAACTAGCTATTATGTCACACACAACAAAGAAACTATTTATCTTAATCGACAGCAGTGGTCAGTGGTTCAAGAGTCCATCAACTTCTTTGAAATTCCACGAGAGGTGAGTCGAACTACAGTACTAATGAAGTTCAACATTTACCACCACCGTCTAAAAAAATCCAAATTAAATACTTACTGCAAAGGTTTTGGTGTTAAATTCGCGCCATCTTTAGTGTGTTCTTTCATAGGAACGTTGCTTGACGTACTGCAATTTTGAAGAATCTTTTTCACTTTTTTTAAATGAATATTCTTCCTTGTAGAAATACTTGTAAGAACTGCTCTCCGGTATTCTAAATTTACAAAATATTCTCTCCATTTGCGATAATACTTAAAGGAACATCGATGAATTGGGGATCTATGCACAAAACCCTCAAATCAATCTACACCATTTCCCTCCATTATATTAACTAATTTCCACTTCTTGTGAAATTTTAATAACAAAATATGAAAATTAATGTGCACTAAAATCAACTGAGAAATTAATAAATTTTAATTAATGTGAAACAAGCAGTGCTTTATTTAATTTTATTCTAAGTTGAAAAAAAAGTTCTGTGGACAAACACTAATAACACTCGGCACCTTTGAAACCCGACTACGGCTGTTTACCTCTTCCCAATATAAAATTCCATAATAAAAGAGTGCACTGAAGTTGGCGTGAACTAAACGACGAAACGTTTGAAGTAAGTGTTTGATTTGGATGTTTTAGACCCACATATATCATAATAGCGAAGATATAATAAAAGCAGCAATGTACACGGAAAAAGGTTTGATATTCAAAGGATCAAAAACCAAGAAAATTTGTGGTTAGGATTCGTAATAGATTCAAAGTTCAGTTCACTTATTTTAAATTTCTGATTCTAAATATTCCTTCCACTCCAAAGTTTTCACTTCTTTTTCTGGCGCTTTTAACAATGACTTAAGCCGATGTCTGTTCCTGAGTATGAATGCCCAAGTGAAGTATTCGAAATATTAAAGTAAAAATTGACAAGAATACATGAAGGTTATATAATATATAAAAGCCATAATAAATTCGTTAGTACTAGAGTGTGTTCCAAACGTTTCATTAGTAATTATACAAATATCCTTACCTATAAATTCATCCTCTTCCCCGCCTGTTGAATCTTGATCACTATCAAGTTCGATCGTACCTTCCAATGGCTGTTTCTCTAAGTTTTTACCAAACAATAACACTTCCGCATTTACAGCTTTAGAGTCTGGAGTATTTTCATTGACTTTGTTATCAGATTTTATCACATTTTTCTCATCAGAACTAATATCACTTTCACTATCATCACTCAAAGGTACGCCGGCTTTTTCTTGTGGAACAGACAAGACGCTACTTGTTGAGGAATGCGTTTTTCGTCCTCTTTCTACAGGCGAACTACTGTCATTAGTTAAGTCAATTACTCCACTACTTAAGTCTTTGGTTTTCTTAGTAATAGGCTGGACATGGTCAACTATAGCACTATCGGTTTTAGGAACATCAAGATCTTTCACAGGTTCTTTCTTGGAAGAAGTGGGTAGATTTGGAGTTGTCTTAGGTCTACTATCCCTACTGCGTGGCCGCCGACGCAGTTTTCGCACACTCCACTTGCGTACAGTCACTAAACTTGGTCTTGATCTATCTGGGGAAGACAACTGTTTCACAAACAACTTTTCCACATACTTTGCTTTAATCCACGCCTCTCGAATGTTCCTGGAAATAAAATGCGATTTAATAACTTTTTCTAGATTTCATAGTAGTTTCTTAATAGTATATATAAGTTTAATAGATAAAAATGCTACGAATCCAAATGTTTGATACAGTAAGAATTTTTATCAAATTATGGCCCAATATTGTGCCAATGCTTGATAACGCTTTTTTATTTATTTATTAAAAATTTTGGTTTAATATTGTTTCAGTGCTCCGATACCAAATAATATTTGTTATAAAAAATTGTGCTTTAATATTGACGCAGTGAATAATAATAAATTGTCGCCTCATATTGTCCCAATGCTTTGATAGCACAATATTTTTTGTTGGTCCAATACCCACCGATTCCATTGTTTTAGCTATTTGTTCCAGAAGTGATCAACCTTACGAGGTTGAAGACAGTCATTGTGCAGTTGCCATCTCCGATTTGTTTATTATGATACATCCATTCTCAATCTGGCGCCCGCAAGCAGCAATGATTCCACGATTATTACTATTACATATAAATTAAAAGTGAGTCCCTACAATATCCAATGTTATGTTGTCATTTCGTGTCACAGTATAAACATGTAAAATTGTATAAAAACAGTGAAGATTACAAATTGACGACTACTACTGAATTAAGAGAATATTTTAGAGCAGACAGTATCATTTAAAAATAAATAAATAAACACTTGAAATTCCAAGATTCTAGTAATTTTCTGAATTCTGTATGTCCATCACTGGACCTGAAATGTTAACCCATGGTGCGCATTATCACGAATCTGTTTTTGTGTTGTTGATAAGTTTTTTCCCTTACTTTTTTTCGCAATGGTTTCTATATAATACTGTGTTGAAAATTCACCGAAATTATATTATCAACTCAAGTGAGATTTTTATAGTTGGTGTATTTGAAGCAAGAAAATGGAAAACTCAACTTACACTCAGGTGGATGATATTTATACATTCACGAGATCACTGACTGTAAATCGAACTGAAATAAAGATTCTGACGTACAAAGTTGGAATGTCAGAAACATTTTCGCACAAAGATTCATCAACTGAGGTTTGGAACAAATGACGTTTTAAATATATTTTTCATTAGCTGAGTTAAAAATCCTTTTAAAAATGGTAAGTGCCGAAATTCCATCCATATATGAGGATATTGTCTAAGTACGAGGGAGATCTAAACGAAAACCTTAAAACGTGCACTACAATTTAGAAACATCGTGTAACTGTTCTGAGAGTGTGCAATATCCCGCTTGAGGTTGAGAACAAGGTCTGTAAATAGTTTAAACACCTTAAAATTCTTTTCCTTATAGTTTCACAATTAACTCAAGCTATATATTTACAATTAGTACACTGGACGAAAGAAAACGACATACTCAGATGAACGAGTTTCTTTTCTATTTGGTCTAGGAATTAATTCGTGCGGGTGGACAAGAGATGGCGCAACGAACGGAGCGTCCCACAGTTCCGTGTATCCACACATGTGTCGCAAACCCCTGTCATCGCGTATCGTTCGTAGTATAGGGCAGTGGATTAAAGCGTCAACAACACCAGTTTGTAGTTAAGTGAACATGGCGCAATTTGTGCCTGATAAAGTGTTTTTGCGGGGTGTCCTGCTGCATTACTTTAACATGCAGAAAAGTGCGACTGAAAGTCATCGTATTTTGATGGAAGTGTATGGTGACCATGCTCTAGCTGAGCGAACGTGTCAGAAGTGGTTTGCACGGTTTAGAAGTGGTGATTTCGGCTTGGCAGACCAAGAGCGAGCTGGACAGCCAAAAAAATTTCAAGACGTAGAATTGACAGCATTGCTCGAGCAGGATTCGTGTCAAACGCAGGAACAACTTGCAGCAGCATTAGGCGTTGATCAAACAACAGTCTCCAAACGCTTGAAAGCCATGGGAATGATTCAAAAGATGTCACATTGGGTTCCACATGAATTGAAAGACAGAGACGTTGAAAGACGAAAAACCATTTGCGAATTGCTGCTTCAACGACAGAGCAGAAAGGGGTTTCTGCATCGAATTATTACGGGTGATGAGAAGTGGATCCATTACGAGAACCCTAAACGAAAAAAGGCCTGGGTGAAACCAGGTGAACCAGGTCCATCACAACCAAAACGAGATATTCACTGTGCAAAGGTTATGCTGTGCATATGGTGGGATATGAAAGGTGTGGTGTACTATGAGCTGCTGCAACCGGGTGAAACTATGAATGGAGAACGTTATCGACGACAATTAATGCGTTTGAAGCAAGCTCTGGCCAGAACACTACCAGAATGGGAGAATAGACATGATAAACTTATTGTTCAACATGATAACGCTCGCCCACATGTCGCAAAACCGGTCAAAACCTATTTAGAAAATGTCGGATGGGAAGTTTTACCCCACCCGCCGTATTCACCAGACGTTGCTCCTTCGGACTACTACTTGTTCGATTGCATGAACAACGATTTGATTGGACAGCGGTTTACTTCTTCAGAAGATATCGAAACATGGGTCTCTGACTGGATCGCTTCCAAGGATGAGGACTTCTTTCGCCACGGAATCCGTACATTGCCTGACAGATGGGCGAAAGTGGTGGCTAGCGATGGACAATATTTTTCTTAAGGTATTTATGTATTTTGTGTTTGTACTACAGCTTCAATGTGTGCGTACCAACCGCACGAATTAATTCCTAGACCAAATACATGAAGTTGGTGACAATAATCCGTTAACTGAAATGAAAACATTATCATACAAATTAGGCATGCATGAAGATTCAGAAGTCATTGAAATGCTGAAACCATTTTGACTCTTAATAAGTAACACATTGTATTAGGTAAACATCCTATTAATGCGATAAATACATATCCTGATTTGTTAATTTTTCATTACCCAATGGAGGTCAAAGATCAAGTTCTCTCCTCCCCATTCCCTAGAACTGAAATTAAATTGTTTGTTTAAGGGTGCTCAATAGTCCCGATCCCTTTTTTTCACATATTTAAAAAATATTGTGGAAATAATAAAATAAATAATATAATAATAAAATTTTTCTGCAATATTATTTAACACTAGTAGAATAAACGTTCTTCGCAAAGAGAAAGTAAGTTTCATTTTGGACGTAAAGTGATGAATTTGGATTTAAACAGCATCAGAAATGTCACTGTTCGTCTCAGCGACCCCGAAAACTACGAATTCGACACTAATATCAGTCATTTTCGATCACTTTTAAATATCTCCCCTAAGTTGCACCATCAAAGTGAAATGATAAAAACCATCCTAGCCGAATCTCATCTATGTTGAAAATTTGATCGAGATCGGTCGGGTGGTTCAACAGGTACGGAGTCACATAGTGCCTTTCATTTTCATATATGTAGATAGATCTAGAATATGGTACTAATTGATATAGTTTCTGTTGTCGATATGTTTTCCATTGTCAAATACGTTCTCAAATTGAATATGACATCATAACCTTAAACGACGTACTAAGGCAAGCTGTATATTGACCAGAGTACAGGACAGCCGAGCCGAAATTAATTTCTGTGAGCAAAGCAAGAAAGCCTGGTACCGCATATTTACTACAACGCGAGTAATATAAAAGCCTTTCCAATGTTGTGACAGACGCCCGAGGCGCCTCTCTCTGCATCATCATCTACCTTCCTCTCTGCTTCGGCTTGGCTGGCCTTCTGGTCAATATGCTCCTGGCTTAAGAAAAGAACGAAAATCCTCTCGAAGATATCGATTACTTAACTGAATAGTCTTTAGTACTTACTAAAAATAATTACACAGAGTAATTACTATATTATTTTCTGAGTAATATTATTTCTTGAAAACCGTGATAAATTGGGCACAAAGCTGACAGGAGGTCACATTTAAATTATCACACTGTCCTGTAGGCTAAGAGGCGAACGGCAAATGCACGTGGTTGATGTTGGAAAGACTGATGAGATCAAAATAGTGACAGGAAACGCCAGAAACTATAAAAAAATCTCACAGATACAATGTTCTTCATAACCTCATATACTGTACTGTATTTAGTTGATTGTAACAGACTTTTTCTCTTTCTTTCTTGATTCAAAAACTGACCTTCGGCTTAGAATCATTAACGCGACCGGAAAACGAATGACACTCCTTATAGACACAATAAAAAAAAAAAAAAAGTACTGAAAAACCGCCAGAAGCTGCCACAAGCAAGCTCTTGACATATTTCAGACTTAGTGTTGCAAGTCAGTAAATTTTCTTCCAATTGCTATGCATTTTAGTTTTACCAAGAAAGAAATACAAATTTTATATTACTTATGTTTTGACTTGGAAGATAATTTTATTCACAGCAAGAAAAATAACTTTCTTTGCATAAAAAGCATATCAATTTAGCTCTAACTTCATTAGCATTTAGCAAGAAAATTTATTTCTTATGCTCTGTTTCATTAATAAACCTTCTTTTCTTTATTTATTTCCGAGGAGTCGGTTTATATCGAATTAGAATATGTTCGGCACAGGAAGCGAGCCTGGATACGTACAAAATTTCCCGGAAATTCTGCACATTAAATCATATATTTCGTTGCTATAAAGGGAAGTTGATTCATATGTCACGATATATTCTTCTACCTTCGACGTTACCTTTTCAAACATTTTAAAAATTAACCTATAATCTTATGGCATTTGTGTGTATATATATACTTCTTTTCCTTACCCGTGACAGTGTGGAGTAGCCCGTGCAATATCTTTCCCAACATTAGCTTCATAAACTTTGTTTACTATTGTATTACCCAATTCAGCCATGACCTTAAGAATCTCTGGTTCCCAAGCATCCAATGTGAGAGATCGAACTTTGCTATAATGCACACCTAAACTTCGATGAACACCGGAACATTCTGAAATAAAATATAATTTTAAATTATACCAATCATTTAGACTTATTTTTAAATCAAAATCACTAAAGTAACTCACGACATTCATTATATTGTGATGTTAAGGAAAGTTTGCTTCTGACAGATACCTCAAGTGCTATAAACCAATAAACACAAGGAAGAGTTGTTCGCCATTAATACTGAATTCTTTCTCGCTGCTTCTAGGCCACCAAGGTCATTGATCGTGCTGTCGCCAATAGTTCAATGTTGAATCTTCTGTCAAATATTGCAAGTACTCACAGAACAATTGGAATTTTTGATATTTGGCAATCATACGTTACAAATTATTCTTTCACATTATTAATTATAGAATTATAAATTGATACACATTCCAAGTTTGTCGTCAGAGTTGTTGTCTCTCTCTATTATTACAGAATCTATGGCAACAGCGCCTTCAAAGCACGACGTATTCTATCCAATTGCCAGAAACCAGCTTTCCTAATTTCCCTTTAGTATGTTTTCATGCTCCTTTCTAGTTTCAAACCAATTCTGACCCTGACAGTTATGTTTAGAACAACGTGAAGGTTTATTAAGTACAGTCTCGTTTAAAAGAATAAAATAAAAAAAAAAAAAAAAAAAAAACTTCTCTTTAAAAATTTCTATATTTTCTGAAAATGGAATTAAACCAATCCATAGTTGTAATAATATATCTTTTAAAGACAAGCGCCGAACACATCAAATTAATATACATAACTGCGAAAACAACTGTAACTTTGTTTAACTAATTTTCTTTTAATATTTTAGCAATATCCTACTAAATTTTCCTCTTTCATATAATGTGTATACGAAAGCTAGTGTACAAGTAAATACCTAATTAACAGGATTTTACCATCAAGTACATTAATATAAAAAAAAAAAAATATATTATTTACTGTCAAATGTTTTGCGTTTTAATACAAACTTGAAGTTTCAATTATGCTGCAGTAACATTCTGCAGAGCCTTAGGTGGAAGGGCTCAATGATTTACAGATAAGTTTCAGATTGTTTAAGAGATGAATTTTAAATTACCGTATTGGCCGGAATATAGTATTAAAAAAAAAAAAAAAAAAAAAAAACCTCCTATTCAGGGCCGCACCGACGGGGAGGTCTGCCGGGTTCGAATCCCCCGAAATTCCTAACTCAACATGCATTTGTACACTTTTTCAATAAAACTATACTTGTTTAACAGGGAAATGATTGAGGTAGTATGTAAATTTGAACTTACACTTCATCTGTACTCTTTCCCTTATAAAAACAATCTAGCTTTATCACTTCTGAAATATATAGGTGGAAGTATTTTACAATTACTTATCGTCTTTTCTGGTGCAGAATAATACCCGTTTAATATTACATAGACGTAGTGGCTTGTAATATTGGAGCTCCCCGAAGCTAGGACTCCTCCCAACAAACAAATCTGGGTGCGCGCCTGCTCCTGTTATAATCCACCTTACCCTTTTACACCCGAGAAAATAAACAAATAAAAGGTATGGGACACCGCTTTAAACTTTCTTGCTCCAATTGATCTTAAACTAAATCCCGTTAAGTTATGTTACTACTGAGACATTTATTTGTGAAATACGAACGAAATTATATGACATTTTCGGGAAACTTCATCGAAAAAAAAAAAAAAAATCATTTTCAAAAGTAAATTACCCCTTCTGGCTATTTTCGTAATTTACGCAACATTACAGGTTATTAACGAAATATTTACAGAAGAAGAAAACCCCTGAGTCGTTTTAGAGAAAAATGTCCGAAAAGAAACTAACCCCCAAGAATAAACTATTCCTTGTGATTGTTTCATGAAAAACGACTTATCCAGTATTGTGGGGTTATTAACGAAACATTTATTTACGGAATGTGAATAAAATCGATTAAAAACACTTTTGATAAAATGAAAAGATACATAAGGAGGACAATTCGAAACTTGTTGCTGTTAGAAGAGGTGGAATAAATTGAACAACATATAAAAATATTTCTGAAGCTAAAGCTCTTCATTTCGCGTTTGACCGTCGAAGGCAATAGACTAGTCATACAAATCATACCAGGAATCCAGAACTATAACAGATTATTATCTACAAATACCTCTCCTCAGGAAACACGTAAGTAGTAAATTTTAAAAATTACGAGGTAATTCTTTCTACTTGCGATTTAGATTTGAGCAGAATTCGGATTTCGAAAATCGTTAAATAAGTTGTATCAGTGTTAGATATTCTTGTTTAATCTAAGTTTTACATGTAGACAGGAGAGTCACTCACCAATGCATAGAGTAATTCCAAGATTTATACTCGCCCAACGAGGATTTTGAGCTCCGCAATCACAGCATTCATCATTACCATCAATTTTCAGTAGCTGTTCCCATACTCTACAAAATAAAATTTCAAAAAAGTTACCAAGCACCCAAACACTTGTAACTATATTATTTGTAACATCTAATAAAGACGAGGTGTCACAATTGCATTTAAAAAAAATAATCGAAATAAATTTGTTTTGTAAACCCAACTGCCTTATTTAATGGACAAAAATCCATTTACATCCTTGTAATACAGCATTTTAGGCTTCTCTTACCTTTTCCTGGTGTGACTACTTCGGTGGTAAACGTGTGAGCGTCGCTGGGATTTTTTCGTCCGTAAAATCCCGTAACTACTATATTTGCATCCGTCTTACTCGTTCGAATGATTACTGGTTGCAAAAAATACTTCTCTCAAACAGCAATCCACTTTAGTGTATTATACGAGAAGACCAACCACCACAGTCAACTGGGATTTAACCTTTAAGGGACACGGGTACTCAGTGTCAGATGTTTACTCCTGGTGGGAGGGATCCCGGGTTCAACCTCAGGGCATAAGTTTGTGGTAAATAACAACGTCGTGTGCGTATGTTCTCTGGGTGTTCTCCCGTTTCCTCCCATCTCTTTCATAATAATCATTCACTTTCCTTAACCATCCGTTTCCTTTAGCGTAAAGGGTAGAACCGCGAAACATTAAAACAAAGATTACGCTTAAAAACTGATGGGAGTTAATTTTAAAGAACGTCACGTTACAAGTGCACACTTTACAAACTATCTTTGCATATTTCAGAAAGTCTTCTGACAAGAGATTATGAAAATTCTTTGTGACTGTAAATAAATATCTGCATAACCGACTGTAGCAATCATTAAACGATTCACAATGATTCCACAACAATTAACAAAGTTTTTTAACTGATTGCAGTATTCAGGAAAAAATAAATAAATAAAGGTACGATGAGGTATCAGAAAACTTTAATTACCGCTCAGAAGTTAAGTGACTTTGGTGTAACTGGCCTGTGTAGATGTAAGATCTTACATGTATTATTTACTGAAAATTATTCATGTTTGTCATTTTCTTTCTTTACAGGTGACGCTCGTTGTCAGCAAGGTGCAAGACGAAGACGACAGCATCTCGTAGCGTGATTAAGTTTTAGTACTTAAAGAGTTATAACGCCTGGTAAACTCACGAAGAAATGAAGTTTGTTTATGGTGGTGAATACCCATCCTATGAATTGACGTCAAGTGGACTGGAAGAGGAATTTGCAAACAGGTCGCATGTCCCTTACAGAGAGGCAAGACCTGGACGTCCATCAATCACGGACGCCACCGCCGCAGTGAGGAAATCGAAGAGCTGAACCTGGAAGACAGACGAATAATCATCCATAATATCATGCAGCAAAGTGGACTGAGTTATAGTAGTGTGTGCAAAATAATTCACGAAGATTTACGCATGTCTAGGGTGTCAGCATGTTTCGCATTTGATGACTCCTCTTCAGGGACAAACACGGCGTGATACGTCGAGTCATTTGTTGAATCGTTTGGAACAAGATGACTGGCAATTTCTTACCCGTCTAATAACTATGAACGAATGTCGGATCTTTCTATACGATATTGTTGTTTGGTATGTTGCATTTATCTGCAAGCACTCTCCGTCACCTCCCTCAAAAAGGCAGGGTGCAGAAGTCTGCCGGTAAGGTCATGCTCTCGGTTTCTTTAGAACTGTTGTGTGGTCATTTTCACATACTATCTTCAGAAGGGTCGTAATATCACAACCACATACTACTGCTCATTCCAAGAAGAAGCTACGAAATGATATTAAGCAAAAACTTCGTGGTATGCTCATCAAAGAGATCCGTCTCCTTGCGGACAATGCACCCGCTTCTGCATCCCAAGCAGCATCAGTGGAAGTTGCTAGTTGTAGCTTTGAAATAGTACCACACCTACTCTATTCTTCTGATCTGGCACCAAGCGACTTCTTGCTATTCCTATACATGAAGAATTCACTTCGTGGCTTCACAACACAACACAGATAGTGTCATAACGGAAGTAAAACAATCGTTTTCCATGCCACCTGCACTCTACATGACTGTTTTCCACAGGTCAAAAAAGCGTAACTTTGTACGGAGACTCCGTAACGAAGTCTTAGGAAAGGACATGAAACACAATAACTCTTTCTTTATTAGTTCATGGTTGTGATTAAAACTCTGATACCCTTGATCTGAAGGTTAATTATTTCGAATGAAGTTGTTATGAACAATCACTTGAAAATAATCAATTAACTCCCATTAACTCCCATTAATTCCCAATTTCATTATCCTTCTGAGTCTTGTTGAGCTCTCCACCGACTTTTTTGACTGTGCCCTTCTTCATTCTGGAGCTTTTTCTATCTCATTACCTTTCTTTCCACACCCTTATATATATATTTTATCCTACCATCTACGCTCTGCTCTTCCGAGTGGTTGTTATGCTACAATTTTCTAATGTAGTAACCTTTCAGGTACTCGCTGATAGATGCTACCGCATACATGATGACCAACTCAAATATGACACAGTCTTACCTATCCACGAAGTAGTTGTAATTACAATCAAAATAGTTACAGTATGCACCATCACCTTCTTTCGGTGACTTCCAAAAATTGCTAAACTGGAAACATATGTAAAGGTTCCTGCCTTCCTTTAACTTCTTTTGAGAGAGCAAAATTAACTGTAGTACACAATAAAAACGATCCCGCACCACAAGGTGCTATTTCGTCCGGTCAACCGCTGAAAGATATTTGCTGCCATCTAATAGCTACCGTCAAAGCCACCGTTACCAGTGAAGAAGTTTACGGATTGACTCAATCAACGAAATCAGCTAAGATAATTGCTTCCGTATTTCTACTGCAAAAAAAGTAACTCAAAAATTCAATTTCATTCAAGAGATATCCTATGAAGTAACGGGTGGATGTAAGACACTGACACCTTAAAATCTGAACGGATTAAGTCCATTAACGAATTCAGCCGAGATAATTGTCCTAGCCATTTATTGCACTCATCCGTTCAGGAGTTATCGTGTGAAGTAACGGATTAATGTAAGACATCGTTACCCGTTAAGATATTAACGGATTGAGTCCATTAACGAACTCAACTAAGATAATCGCTCCAGCTATATATCGCAAAAAACATAACTCAAAAATTCGATTTCGTTTAAGAGATATCGTGAGAAGTAACGGATTAATGTAAGACACTGTCAACCGTTAAGATATTAACAGATTGAATTCATTAACGAATTCGGCCGAGATAATCGTTCTAGCTCTCTATTGCACGTATCCGTTCAAGTCGTATGGAGCAACGGACGGACGGACGTACTAACATTACAATATTATAGATCCCAATTAGGTAATCCTAATAAACAACTTCCAAAACTACAACGAACTTGGCTTCTTGAAAAGAATACGATGCACAATTTATACGATATTACTGATTTTAATTTGTTCTTTCCTTTGAAAAATATTGGAATGAATTTGTGGACAACTATTATTCACTTTCCAGCCAGATGTAGAATCTAAATGCAAAAATATCTGTGAAGAATATGAAATTAACATGAAATCTGTATTTTACGTTAACATCCATGTGCTGGTGAACATAAGATGATATGCATAATGAAATTATTCGATTGCAATACAACTACTCGATGATCCAAAGTAAGAGTGGTAATCTTTCTTCTTTCATTCTTTGTAATATTCACGTCAGAGTAGTGTGGATTTCTCCACTTTCTCTCGGGCACCTTATTGGTTAGTTACGTATATTCCAAATAATTTTATTTCTTATTTGATCTTCTCTTGTCTTTCCGAGAATAATTTTTAAGGATCGATATTTTCTGCTTGGATTCTGCTCCATTCTCTTTGGGAAAATTATAAAACTACAATTTTCACACTGAATCAACGCCCAATCCTTTTCTCTTTCTTAAATCATTATGTAAGTTTTATACTAAGATTATTACCTAGACTTCCTTTGCCTTGCTTCTTTGGTTCGTTCCACTGACAGGTTATCATAATTATCGCTAGAAGATTTGGAAGATGATTCACCGCCAGTACTGGGATTATTTTCTTCGTGCATACTCAGTTGTATGGCAGCACCTATTCCTTGTTGCATTGAAGATATCCATGCTTGATACATTTCATCTGAATCTGCTTGGAGCATATGACTCCTACAATTACACAATACAAATAAAGTATTATTATTATTATTATTCTACACTAATATATTCAAATCACAAGAAGTATGATAGACAGTTATCAAATTTGATTTCCATGTCTCACCAGATTTTTATCTAAATGTTATTACAGTTGTTTGGTAGAAAAGTGCAACCAAGCATTGTACATAATTTTGTGTTTTAGCAAAGCCCTGAAATGCATGGTATCTTCCCCTACCATTTACTTTTATTTTAATCTTCTCTGATGATAAACATGAAATGTACCGAAAATAAGGATTTCTGAGTGGAGTGAGCAATGGAGAACAAATAAGAAGGGTTTCATAATTATTTTATATGAACTGAATACCAGTTTATAATATTTCTTATAGACTCTCTAGTATTAACGTATGTTACATGAATCAAGTTCACCTAGGTGGTGCACGTTCGGAAGATCGGCTCCTAACACCTTCTTATATCTTTCTAGCTAGGAGTTTGATCGTTTCACGTGACTTGGACAACTAAATTCTGTGTCTCAGGACAGTATCTAGCAAAAGATTCTGTGAATCTAAATTCCTTCTTCCTAAAGCCTCACATTCACACTGCATAATATAGCATTTTAAGTCACTTTCAAGTCTGTCTCTCTCTCTCTTCCCTCTACATAATTTCTGGTACAATCATTACGGTCTATCGAGAATCAAACCATAAGATCATGCGCTGTTTGCAAACGGAGACACATGGGAACATTTTAGCAAAATACATAAAGGGATTATTCCATAAGTTACGATGACTGTGCCATAACGCCAAAAGGCAGCGCCAATGAAAATGCACTATATTCGGACCTTAAAGGCAGAGGGGAATAAGTCATTTTTTTCTGAAAATGAGTTATTGCCAGATTTGAAACGTGTGTTCTGATATCGCTTATTCTTAGAAAGCTTGTAGTTGTATTATGAATACTTGGATATAATTCCGAAGGCACTTAAAGGCAAAAAGCAAGTCTCTGTTTTCTGTCTCTCCTGAAAATTTAATAAAAATGACTTACTCCCCTCTGCCTTTAAGGTTCAGATATACGTTTTAAGGTCACAGGAACGTGCTTTTTCAATGCTACCAACAGATGTGGATGTGTACAGCACGAAGCAATCAAAAGATACGTAAGGACGAATTCGCTGCTCGATCACGCTTTAAAGTAACACTTTCCAAGTCCCCTACAGTATCCAGACATCTATATAAACGATGGAGAAGATTTTGACGGGCGGTACACTTTGACGAATCACATACAGCTAATGGTATTCAACAAGACAAAGATATGCGTTTCCCTCATTGGTAAAGATATATAGACGCCACGCATATGCAACGTGCTTTTCTTTCTACTTCTGCTGTCTTGTGTTCATTTCTTCACATTAAAGCCTGATTAAGCAAGGAAATAGTATGTACTTATCTTTCGACTGCTCCCTACAGTTATGTTCTGCACACAGACGCCATCTGTAGGAGGCACTGACAATCATCTTTCTGTAGTCTTCAAACGCACACAGTGCATTTCCATTGCTGGAAAATTATTTGGCAGTTGTAGCACAGTTTTCATGACTTATGAAATGACCCTCGCATATACTGAGGAATAGAGATTCAATACATCAATAGGCGAACAGATAATGAACACCCAGATCTGGTAAGTTAAACACTAAGTTTAAGATGATTTGGAACTGTCTAGGGAAGAATTGGATAGCGTACTGATTAACACACCAACAATGTAACACCACGATCGGGTTCAATTCTCGGATCAACCAAATACGTTCTTTCTGAATTTCAGAATTTTATGTATAAAAGAAGTTCTACTGTTTGTCTGTACGGTAATTGTAGGCTATTTTTCATTCATCTACAAGCCAAAGTACTGGACCAAATAAACAAACAAACAAAAGTGCAACAATATGGTTAATTTGTGAGTGAGAGAACACTACTTAGAATAAAATCATGTTTTCATTTTCTACGTTGAAGACACCGATGAACGGCGTGAAGGTTCCGGTCGACCAAGACGGACCTTAACACGGGAAAATCGTCGCATTGTGCGTGAAACATTATATTAGCCTGTGACGTCTGCGCCTGCCATCCGAACACAAGTAGTCGACTCTAGAACACCCTGTGTCATCCCGCATCGTCTCGAAAATTGGTTATCAGTTGGATTCCGCGTGTACAGTCCTCTGTGGAGGTTGCCATTAGCATAAGTGCATAAACAACAGTATGTGGAGTGGTGTCGCACTTGGGCGGCATAGAATCCCCATGAATAGCAACCGATTGTGCTCAATGATGAATCTCGATTCTGCATTACGCCAGATGATCATCATGTGCGTGTGTAGTGGCACTAAGCGAAGAGGCTGCATCCACCCAAACTGTGAAACGGCACAACGGCGCTGCTTCTGTCATTACGGCATGGGAAACCATCGCGTATGATTTTCGGTCACCTTTCGTAGTCATTCGCGAAATCTTGACGCCGCAGTAATACGTGGGTGAGATTCTGCTCTGTACATGTTACTCCTTCTGCGAGACCATGATAGTACAGGATGTCTACTAAAATTCCAAAATAAAATTTCGTGACTTTTTCGTGACCTTTTCTTCACCAAATCATAAAATTTCCTAACATTTTCAAGAGCAAATTTGAGTGCGAATTAGGCCGACTTTTCATCCATGCGATAGAAACGTACTTTGCTTGCGATTTGGTAGCGTCTAAAGCCGACCATAGACATTTTTGATGGTGAATTTTGACGTTTTATAGAACGAAATTTTGAAATCTGTACTTACATTTGTACATTAAAAAAAAAATCGTGACCTAAAAGCTAAATTTCGTGACTTTCATGACCGTTTTCTGATTTCGTGAGTCTTTCGTGACATTCGTGACTTTCGTGACCGATAGACACCCTGTAGTAAAAGCTTTCAACAAGACAACGCTCGGACACATAAGGTACATGTGTCTATGGACTGTCTACGTCATGTTGAGGTTCTTTCCTAGCCAGCAAAGTCACCTGATCTCTCCCCAATTGAACACGTTTGGGACCAGCTCGGAAGCTAACTTTACGTCACAACCAATCTGCAGGATCTCTAGGAGCAGTTACATTAGCTACGGACTGATTTGTTTCAGGCAACGATATGCCTTACTTCTAAGACGCATCAACGCATGTATCCATGCCCGAGCGGTTGCTAGAACTTACTAATATGCAACACGTATTAGACTCGTACAACTAAACCCATGTCGGATTGATCTGACATTGTAATCCTTACAATAAATTTGTATGACCTTGCAACCCATAAAGTTTGATTTCATTCTCTCCATTTCTTCTAGGTGTTTTTGTCAGCGAGTATATATAAGTTTTTAAGGCTCATCGCTAATTTCGTCCATATTCTTTTTAATTTTCGGTGAGTAATTTGAAGACACAGAAGAATAAAGCAAGCTAAATAGTATCTACAAACTGCTATTAAACAAACTAATAACCAGGGCCCGGATCTTGTTGACCTAAAATTTTCTAAAAAGTGACCTATAAAATGACACTAAAATTCCTGTAAAATGACCTTAAACTTCACAAAAATTGACCTTAAAATTTGCATTTTCTTAAAAAGTTTATTTTGTTAAACATCAACATTTTTTGAATATCTATTGGATTTTAATTACCATTTGTCACTCATTTTCAAAAGTTTTGTTTCAGTTAGTTGCAGTCCATTGTATGATATTATACATAAAGTATCAATTCACTCCCGAGTTGAAACTAGGAAGCACACTTAAAGAATAGAATTTCGCAAGTGTAGACTGTATACACGAGAATAATAGATAAAACCCTGTTTAAAATCTTTGTACGTCTTCTAATTCATTTTTAGTTATTAACGTGATCACATCCTTTGTGGTCAACAACCCAAAAATCATCTCTTTGGCCACCTAGCAACCCCACACCCCTCGTCAACCAGCTACAGCTTAGTGTTCATTAGCTTTTTAGGAATGCAGTTTTCCATCTCGATAGTCAGAAAGCAGGAAAAGAGAGCAACTAATTTTGTATTTTTCAAATTTGAAAACATTTTAAAATTTCCTTATGTAGATGAAAGACTAAAAAAGACCATAAGTGACCTGAAAGTTACCTTAAAATATTAAAAAATTACCTAAAACTTCAAAACAGTAAAAAGTGACCAAAAGTTGACCCTAAAAAAATATACTTTTAGAACCCTGAGTTGACGGATAACGTTTTTATTTGAACTCGCCTTGTCCTATGCGTAACAGTAAAAAGTTGACTTGTCAACAAGATCCGGGCCCTGCTAATAACTATTTCCAAACCTTTTCTTCTAAAGTGCAGAAATCTGAACGTGTAGTTAATGATGTCATAATTGTTGGACACCCGAATTCCTACGTTACACGAAAGGTCTTCATAACAATAATTAGTTCTTGTAGAAGCACTTTGCAAATACTGCCTGACTTATTTTCTATATTTTTAGTATTCTTTATTGCCTTGAAATTATTCACTAAAAAAAAAAAAAAAAAAAAAAAAAAAAAAAAAAAAAAAAAAAAAAGACTGAGCTTAGTGCAGTGTGTAAAAGTCTATATTAGTGATTTCTAAAGAACCTAAAGTGAAATCAGTGAAACAATCGTTACGATAACAATTAATACGAGGGCTGGAAAGAAAAAGGTGGCAACATATAAATTTTTCGTGAACCATTTATTGTACGTTCATGACATTTCTACAAGCCTTCAACGTAATCTCCTGCAGCATGTTGCACCGGTTGCCAGGTGTGGGGAAGTCGCAGGATACCAGCAGCGGTGACGTCTTGGTTGATGTCTGAAAGAGAAAGCTCGAAGTATGGCATCTCTGCTGCGGAAATGCATCCCTCGCAATTATTCTTTCATCTAAGGGAACAGATGAAAGTCACGTGGACTCATGTCTAGTGAACAGGGTGAGTGCTCTAGAAACTTCCATCCTGCTAAAGGTTCCTAACAGCTACTGTGTTGTGACAACGGGTGTTGTCATACAAAACAATAGATGGATCCCTTATGAAATTGGGTTGTTTCCTGCGTAGTGCAGGATGATGATGATGTTCCAGAAACTTACGATAGTACACTGCATTTCCGGTATGGTTCGGAGGAACTGTATCAACATCACCTTCCAGACGCAGCTTCTTGAGTCGGAGAGAGGATGGGTGGCGCCAATCATTTGATTCGCACTTAAATTCGGGCTCATAACAGCGCACCCATGTTTTGTTAAGTGCAACAGTCCTGTCCAGGAACACGTGACGTTCCCGTCTGTAAATTGCCAAATGATTGCCGGCGAGGGTGTATCTGTGCCATTTTAGAACGTCTGTAAGGTGATGCGGTACCCATCTGGATGCAATTTTTCGGTAACCAAGGACATTGTGCAACACGAGGACATTGTACAACTGTAGTATGGGATGTTCCTACCTCATAAGCCAAATTCTCTGGCAAAAATAAAATGAAATCTTTAAGATTTATGTCCCATGGTTATGCCGGTTAGGCTAAAGGAAACGGTGGTGATGAAAAATGAATGAAATGGTGGAATGAAGAAAGTGGGAGGAAACGGGAGAACCCCGAGAAAAGCACGAGCATGGTGTTTGGCCACCACAAAGTCCACATGGCGCGAGTTGGGATCAAACCAGGGACCCCAAGCACCGGAGGGGAACGCTCTACCACTGAGCCACCCCCCCCCCTTTCCAAATTCTCTGGCAGTCTACCTTCTCTTCATATGCAGCAAAGACTGAATCAATTCAATGACTCGGTTTTCGACCCCATGTCGACCTCCACTTGGTTCCTGTTGCACACTATCATGTCCTGCACGAAACGTTGCAACCCAAAGTGTCACAGTCTGATACAGCAATGCGTCATTAACACATGCTTCACGTAGTCCAGAGTGACATTCCCTGGAGTTTTCTCCACTGGCCACTTCAATTTTTGTCCATGCACGTTGTTCTAACTTGTAAAACATCTCCTGTATCACCTACACTAGAGCCGCCATCCGCGTTGTATAGCTCCATCCATCCTCTATTAGTGTTGCCAACAGCAGCTTGAACAAAAATCTCTGCACGGGGATAAAGCAGTATTGCCACTTATGTTTTTCCAGTCCTCGTAAATAAACACTACATTTAAAAGGCCAATGGATTAATCTTAACTTTTAATATTCTAGACAATTATTTATTTATATGGACAAGTTCAATTTTCTCAAATGACGTGACTTAGGTTCGTATTAAAGCATTTCGTTGGAATTCTAATAATGATATTCATGTTTTCGAGTTTGACAATGCTTTTAAATTTTGCAGATACCTTATTTCTATTCTATCATTATTTTCAAGTTTTGCAACGAAAAATTGTTATTCTTCTTCCGGTATCTGTAAGAATTTTGCCGACACTGAGACCCGAAATTAAAAATTACTTTTTTAATTACTTAGTGGCATCGTTACGGTTAAGGCTACCTGAAGTGATCTTTTTCACTGTTGAAGAAAGGATTGGTTCTCTTTTTAAAATATAAGGCTCGTCAGAGCCACACAAAACAGGAAGAAATTAACTAAAACACATTACAGGAAGATGAATTAAAAATAAAAAAGTTCTACATGAACCATCACTCTTCATTAGTAAGACAAACAACGATGTTAATTTCTTAGAAATTAAACTCGTCCTCTAATCTGCAACTTTTTTTTTTTTTTTTTTTTTTTTTTTACCTCAACGTCCTCTTATCCTTTGTTCTGAAGATGCGAGTCAGCAACCCACGAAAGTTTGAAAAAAAGAAGGAAACAGTGATGTTGAAAAACTATTTACATTCGCTCTGTTGCATAAGCATGTCAAAATCTTCTCTAACAGTTTTACTTCATTTTATTTATTGATTTGTTTTACACTTGATTAAACGTGAAAATTAAAGTGAAATATTCATTGAGATGACCTGTCTTAGTGAATTACTATTATTATTACTATTATTTAGTATCTGGAAAATATTACTATTTTAGTACGTGGTTATACAAGAACTCAAGAAGTGATACTGGTAAACAGATCAAATCATCATAAATTATTCAATATCGCGTATACCATCAGTATTGGTAAAGCGGGACAGTGAAGATCTCATACTTCTCTACCTACATCACTATTTTTAAGGATAACGTACTCGCCCCTCTCGTTTCAATGAAGAATAACTCCCATCACTGGCGGCAGAGGGCAGAACTAATCTACAAATTACATTCTTCAGTGATTATGTTCTGTAAGCTAAGAAGATAGATTATATGAGTGTCAATCAATGGTGACGACAGGATTTGTGGAATGAAGATTGAGGAAGAATATGGGAGCAAAAGCTTACAGGTGCAATATTGTCCACCACTGCCTCATATGGACTTTGACTAAAGAAGGATTATTACGCAACAAGCGACCTTTATCATCCACTTGAAATAATTATCATACCAATAACGAAAGAAATAGAGTGGCTAATATGAATGTAATAAAAATTCAAAAACAAAAAATTAAATAAATTCACTAATAATAAACAATAGATATACTCACTTTGAAGGTGAAAGCACTTCAAAACAAAACCTTCTATCACCTTCTGTAACTGGTTTTACGGTACATAACCTTAAATCTTCCTCCATCACAGTCATGGAATCTTCACCTGTCAGAAAAAAAAAAAAAAAAAAAAAAAAGTGAATTCTTATTTTTATTAAAATCAGCACTTTTAGATTAACCAACCTATGAGATTAGAAACTAGTGTAGTATGCCTAGCAATTATTATCATCTACACGTAAACGATTAGAAATTTACTTCTGGATCGAAGTATTAATCTTTAAAGGAGGGATAAGGATTTCAAGATGATCGTAGACTTTTACGTTCGCGGCCCTAGTACTGCTTCTGTCACAGGGACATGAGCGATACCTCGTTGTAAAGGTTATGGAATACCGATTCCAGAGCTAACTTTTGTGCCGCCGTGCCAAACCCGTAGAAGAAGAAGAAGATTTTTTCCGCAAAAAAAGAATTTTTTTTTGGAAATTTGTGAAAAGCTGGCAACACTGTTACTTGTCGTACACAGGAAAAAAATATTTTCACGTGTACGCCAAACACAGTGAAAAAAAAAAATCCGAACGTGTTTCCTACGAGAATCATCCTGTACATATTTTTCGAAATATTTTGGTCTACCCTGACGCCCTTAATCGTCATATATATAAGCCATATCTCTGCCCCCGTGCCCAACTCGTAAAAGAAGAAAATTGGGGAAAATATTTTTTTCGAAGTTGGCAACACTGTTATTTGTCGTGCGCAAGAATGGCCATACACTGCGTATCATTAGTTGGGATGTTTATTTATCTTTATTGATACAGTTTTTTTATGTTTGGAGCTCCTTTGGGGAGAGAGTTTCCTTCCTAAAAATGCTGAGGGAGAGGAAAAAACTAAAAACATCCAACTTTCCACTCCTACCCTTCCGCTGCTGGATCCCCGACGTGGACGAAATGCACACCGTTGGAAAGTTTCATTCTTCCTGAAGAGATAGACACCTAAATCATCTCTCTACGTTAATTAGGAGCCGAGCTACGGAGGTTCAAACTGCTGGCTTACCCCTTGAGCTGTTCGTCCTGTAAAGATTAATTCAATTGATCCAACTCGGCCGTAGTACATCCTTGTATATATTTACCCGAATTATTTACAGTTTCTTGGTAAAGGTTATCTTTATTGCAGCTTATACAAGATTCAACTGATATTGGTGAAACATTTACCTTATTAATTGCCTTTACAGCAGTTTACCTCCACAGTCTCGGCTACGTAATTCTACATTAGGCCACTTATATGAAGACCGATTCCCTTTAATACGGTAATCTGAACAGTAGGAGCGATACGCAACTCATAAAGATATGTGTTACCCCTATCTCGATTGAAAATTAGTATTAAAAATGTGTCAATTACAGCCACATGGTAGTTCAACAGTACATTTAATGGCAAGATACAGTTATTGCATGAGTCAGTCTAAGTTTTTCAATATTGACATATGTAAAACATTTATGGCGTATATGCCACGACACTGAAGCAGTTCAAGCCATCGTAAGTGCTCGTTAGCACGAGTATAGATAGTGACAATTTGTACCCTGACAGGATGCGCAATGCTGCGCTCGAGGATATGCTATCTGACAGCCTCAAAAATTAAGGTGCAGCAAAGTCTATTCTGGAAATTTTTGTTTTACAAGTTCAAGCTGGGTCATAACGCCACAAAAGCAACCCAGAACATTTATTATATTGAAACCATAGTAAATCTTTACCACTTCCGCTTTTAGTAGAGATATGAGTGAAGATGGAAGTATATTTTTGGGACGCTGAATTGATTGCAAAAAACAGCTTTTGGCAAACAATTACCGTTTTTACTCTATAGCGATCACCATTAAAACCGAAACTTATTGATTTCAAGAAGTTCCCGTTTGAATACCACCTCCATCAAGAACTCGATTCCTAACATTAACCCTTTATATTCTGGCCGAAGTTGATGGTGATTCATCAAATAGTTCTTAAGGGGTCAGACTACTAAATATTTTTCAAAAGCTAACAATTTTTCTTTTGCCAGATTTTCGTAAATGAAAGGGGATAATGAAATGTAACTTACGTCAATAATAGATAATGTTATTCTACACCCGAAAATACGAATCACAAGAATTTTCAGTGTTACCATCCGCAGAAATTACAGTGTGACCAGAATTTGGTGACCTAGACCAAAAATCTAGGTTATGACACGGATTAGAATAATGAACTCAACGACTACTGATGACTTATCATGCTGTCTGTGTTTCTTGTTAATTACTTTTTACATAATATTTGTATTCATTTTGTAATAAAGAGTGCAAAATAAATAATTTTTAATAAACAGTAGAATTAAAATACAAATATTATTTAAAAAGTAACTAACAAGGAAAACATACAGCATGATACGTCATCAGTCGCCGTTGAGTTCGTTTTTCCATTCAGATTTTGGTCACACTGTAATATCTATGGATGGCAACACTGAAATTCTTCCGACTCGTATTTTCGGGTGTAGAATAACATTATCTATTACTGAGGTAAGTTACATTTCATTATCTCTTTTCACTTACGAAAAACTGGCAAAAGAAAAATTGTTAGCTTTTGAAAAATATTTAGTTGTCTACCCCCTTAAGATTTTTTGTCTCGCGGACGGATGGAGACTCCAGCTGGGCAATTATGCCCTAAAAGAGCTGTTCCAGCTAACTCGTATCACACCGTTCGAGAATTGATCTAGGAACTCCAGAGCACCCATTCGACTGTTGACTCTCATAGAGCCTGTCTATTCCACTTATGTCCTCGGAAACTATGCGAACTATACTTCGGCCTAACCCTTTGACGGAGGAAACCCTCCCTTTACTTAGGGAAAAGAACTGAATGACCTCAGCTGTGTTGCCAATTTGTCATTCAGTCGCTTGATCTTGACGAGTGAAGATCATAGGCTACTTCAGAGTGGCTAATAAGACAGATCACAGCGAAGCCCGTGTAGTAATTCATTGTGGCAACGCTTCCGCATCTAACAATTGAAAGATGTCGATCACAGCAACGTATCCCTCCTCTTTCGAGGGATTTACGGGAAATCACATATCGACAGCAGCGCCAGCAAGGGCACAGTTGAGATAGAAAGGCTCTAGTATTTGATGTAAAATACTGTAAATGATGTAGTTAGGGCATAGTAAATTTCTACTTGTTTAAACAACATTCAAATTGTGTTCAGACTAAACATTAATATTTAAAAAACACTGTAATTATTGTACTTTTAAAAAAATGTGAAAATATATCGCGTGCGACTTTTACTGAAAGAAAATTTCAATGAAAAAAGTTTTATTATTATTATTCTGAACTGACAACTTCCTAAGCTAAACATGTAGAAGGCTCTGTGGTGGTATGAACTGCAGTATTTTTTTCATGGTATTCCGTTGGTTCATTATTACTCTCACAGAAATGAATTATTGCCGGTCACTATGTGTGGCATCTCAGGTACATCCTACGATAAAATTTTCCTTGACAATGACACCGTCTTTCAAGATCACATTGCATCAATACACACAGTCAAATCTGTATATGCGTAGTTTGAGGAATATCAGAATGAATTTAAGCCCCTCTACTGGTTCACTCAACCCATTGATCTCAATATTGTTAAAAATCTATGGGCAGTTTTCGAGCAACGAGTCCGCCGCAGATCATCTTCCATAATCGCTGATGCAATTGAGTGTTGCACTCCATAAGAAATGGTTCAATATTCCTTTGGAAACGGTTTATGCCTCAATTCCGCGCCGAATATGAATTGTACTATATGTGAAAGATGATTTAACTACGTATTAATCAGATAAGTTGTAGTTTTATTTGAATTTCCATTATTTTAATAATTATTTACAGATTAATATGAGTTTTCCTGACCTACCATTCACGAAACCGAATACTGACGACAGAAGAAATATGCAAGTAGTAACAAATAAAATAAAATAAATAAATAAATAAATAAATAAATAAATAAAAGAAACTAACCAGTTCTTTTCCTGTACACCAGTTGGTTGTCTTGTAGACAAAACCATCGACGATTCCACGTCTTAAACGCATTGGACGTCCTTTTAAAGAGATAGCCTTCCATACGATTTCCGTTTTTCATTGGAGCTGGAATATAATCTTTGTTAGTGACGTAAGTGTGGCGATTTTCCATTTCTTTCTCAAGTGTATTACTCTCGGCTCTCATGGTGGTCAACTGCAAAGAGAAATTCCTTTTGTCATAAAAATATTGGAGAAACTAAACTAAACGAACAAACAAACAAATAAATAAATAAATAAACGTTACAATTAGAAAATGTATAGTAAAGTCTGAGATACATTTTAGAAGATATATATTTCAAGATAATTGTAAACTATTTGCCCTTCATGAACAGTACCCAAATTCCTCGTTTTGCAGTTAATGACGTTAAATATTTAGTATTTTTCAAGATGTCATCCTTCATACGATATTTTCGATATTCTTTTACACAGCGCTTTAACATTTGCCCCCGCCATCTGCAAATGATATTGTTTGAAGTTTGGCGTCCCTTTTCGTTAAGCCTATACGAGACTTCTACATCTTAACAAGGAATCCCGTGTACTCCTACAACAAATTTAACTTGAAACTTAAGTCTTTCGTACAGTGTGCTACTTCTAACTACAAGGGAACTCCTAATAGAAAAATAAGAAAAGTACTCATAGAAATCAGTATCTTAAAAGTGCAAATTTAAGTTGTATATCATTCTGGATAATTCATCACGTATTTACAATAAATACACACTTGCAGAGCCGTATTTACGCATGGATCAACACGGACTACAGCCTGGAGCAGCAAATTTTCTTGGACTGATTTTTTTTTCCATATTCCAGTTCTTGAAATTTCAGAAATTTGTTATGCATGAGCATACTGATATGAAACGGGATTTTTATATTCATAAATATCCAAGAAAGAATCTCTTTGGCTAGAAAGAGGTAATTAACATCTTTCTTGTAAAAGTGTAAATTAAGATGTGAAAAGATTAGGTAAAGCTGACTACAGAAATCTGTCCAAACTTAAAATTTAAAAAAATCTTAATGTTTTTAAAATTCTTAATGTTCTTAAAATTCTTAAAGTTCTTAAAGTTCTTAATGCACTTTCACTTAAATATTGATTACTCATTTCACTGTCTCAAATTTTCTATTCCGGTATTCATTGAGAGTAAGGTGTGGTGTCTGCTTTTTAATATTAGTATTATGGTCCGGGCCGGCAAAAATGTTGAATATGGCTGCATATATGTGAAACGTATTTAAAAAAAATACAAGAAATTATTCCGGAATGGAAATTTCACAGCGAAAAGAAACCAAAGACGTCTCTCTCGAAAAATATTCGTTTTCGTAAATAGCACGTTAATTACAATAAACTCGAAAATAATGTTGTAATATCGACCTGTTGCACTAAAACCAAAAGAATCCTTACAAAGTGTTACAAGTTTAAGAGTACAAATACAATATCATTCTTGTACTAGAAAAAAAAAACTTAGTATTATAATGCATTCAAGCAAAATTGAAACCTTACTTCACCTACCGCAAGTCTTATGTCTTCATCGGCCGAATCGCTCTATTTCGAAAGACAAAATGTTTTCAGTACATGGATTAATGTTTTCAAAAAATAAATACATTTTGTTTCTTTTTTGATGTACAATAAACTATAGTTTGGTAATATGTGTATTACCAGATTTTTATTTTTATTTTTTTTTAATCTGGTATCTCCCCAAGTCCCTTATTTGTTTCCAAGTTTTTATGATCATGCATTACACAAAAACCACAGTTCTCATAGAAGATACGTTAAAAACAAGAATATAGAAAAATGTAAAGACAAATGCAGATTACAGGGAATACCAAAGTAATCTTTCCAATTTTGATCACGTATAAGCCAGAAATGGGGATAGATAGAAAGGTGCAATTTGCGAGATGATGTTCACACACCTAAAGTTTTGTTCTATATCAACCCTTCCAACAAATCTCTCTTCCAGTTCTTCAAGCGTCTCGATAATTGCATATACCACTGACCACGGTGCACAGGATACTACACAAGCGACTGAAGCCGCATCGCTACAGTTGCAGCTGCTACATGCGCTTCAACCTGATGATAGGCCAAAGCGCAAAGCATTTGCAATTGAGATTCTGAATCGCATCGACGAGGACCCAAACGATTCTGACAAAGGTGATGTTCTCGGACGAAGCGTGCTTTGCATGTGTCCGGGATGGTAAACTGATACAATCTGGCGGATATGGGGCTCGGAGAACCCCCACGTAAGCCGGGAAATTGTGCGCAACAGTCCAAAGGTAAACGTGTGATGTGGTCAGTTTCATGACCGTGTGGTGGGACCGTTTTTCTTTTGCATAAGCGTCAATCACCGCAACTGAACATGTTGGAACAGTTTGCATTTCCACAGGTCAAACACCTGCAACCTGTCATCTTGCTACAGCAGGAGAGTGCTTCTCCTCACTGGGCCCAGATCATTAGTAGGGCTTTGGACGACAAATTTTCTAGGTCACTGGATTGGTCAAAAAGGACCCACTAACCTAACTCCCAGTCCTCGGAAATCACCCCATTAGATTTTTTTTTTCTTTGCAGCTTTGTGAAGGATGTGGTCTACATGGCTCCGGTGCAGGACCTGCAGACACTGAGAGTCCGCATCGGCGCCGCACTTGAACATGTTACGGAGGACATGCTAGGCCAGATATGGACGGAATCGGAATATCGTTTAGATATCCTCCGTGCTACAGATGGCGTACAGACTGAACTCTGTTAAACGGCTAGTAAAATTTTAGGTGGGTGTGAACATTATGCTGCAAAACGCACTTTCCTATCTATCCCCATTTCGGACCTATACGCGGTCAAACTTGCAAAGGTCATTTTGAAACACCCTGTATTATAATTTCATTCACCATTTACACGTAAGAGGCAATGAAGGATTTTTGAGGCTCAAAAGTAAACGGCAAATTATTGTACACAGTAAGATTTGTTGCTGATGATAATGCGCTCGTAGTAGAAGACGGTAAATCACGTATACTATATGTATCAGACACATGAACACTGCGAAAAATAGAGTGGTAAAAATTGGAAACTTTTAAGTTGCAGTGTTGGTACAGGAAAAAAAAAAAGGAATGATACACTATTAAGACAAATGAAAAAAAGAAAGTACATTCTGGTAACTACAGAAAAAAGACAAACTCTGTGACTGTCCACTTAATACGACACTGAATTTTAAAAAATGACTTTCAATAGAACATATACGTAGATTAGATGCTAACAACACACTTTTACTATACCTAGGTTTGGCATGTTTTAACGCTTTGACAAATGCTGCTGAAGTTTAATATTATCCTTCTGCAAGTTGGTTATTTGCGTTAAGTTAGTATTTTCTGCGTACTGTAGAACCAATGGTACCCACCTTAATTTATTGTATTTAAGGAAACACATATCTACAAGTACCACCTATAAACTATACTAAAATAACATTCTTCTTCACTTTTAACTTACAACATCGTTGGCCACTTTCTTGAAGAAAGGGTCTAAGTCTTGGCATAAATCTGTCCCTTGATGGAAGTAAGTACTACAAGCATGCATATATGATAGTATCTGAAAAAACAAAAAATCAGGCAGAAGTAATGATTAGAATATTAATTACTAAATATCAAAACAACAAAATCACTTTTAAAATACAGGAAAAGCCGTAAGTCATTTGCATTTTAAATTGTTTGTCAACTACGAAACTATGAAATTATTGCAAGCTGCATCGCATAACTAAGTTAGGTTACCTAAATAAAGTGTTCAAACTGTCCTCCTCCATGAGTTCCAATGCACAGATTATCTCTAAATTAAATGTTTTAAATACAGAATAACATGCTGTATTACTAATGTTGTTGGACGTTACTTGATCAAAATTAGAAGTAATACGCTATAGATCCGTTTTCTTTTTTTTTTTTTTTTTTCTTCAGAAAAAGAAACTTTATCTTTCATTAAAATTACTCGCAGATGTTCTTGAGTACATACTCAATAAAAAATTCACTCAGCTTTTGCGGGTTCAAGATAGGTGATCTTACATTATTCCCTCACACAGAAAAGCCCAAATACGAACACATGTTAATATTTTGATTAACTTTCTATTTATTGTAAACTTAAATAATTACAAATATAACAAGGTATAAATACCTTATAAAATGACTTCTTACAACGTATTGTTTATGTCAATCAGCTATTACTACCACTCTGGTCAATCGAGGTCTGACTAACTGCTAGTGTCAAGTGACTTATGGTAAACGCTATATTTCATGACAGTGGAAAAAGAAATGAAATTATATACAATTTTTTCGGAAGTCTTTTATTATTCTTTCACTTAAAACTGTAAAGTAGACGGGACAAATGCCAAAAAGTTCGAGCATGCAGATAATTGTTAGATTTGGACAAGTAAGATCACACTGGAAGTTACAATTCTGTTGCGCATCATGTTAATAAATCATAATGAGTAAAAAATATCTGATTCTACACAACAAAAACTACATGCAATTAGTACTCTTGAAATCGAAAATGTTAAGTTTCTACTATACACAAATATAGAAAACTAGTTTAATTTTGTACTCTGACATATTGTTTCTCTATACCTATTTCTCGTTGTACTTGTGACACAAACTTTCTATGTTCCCAGAAAAATAATTTCGTGATGTAAAATACGAAAATGAAATTAAATGAAATCTTTGAGTTTTACGTCGCACGGTTATGCCGGTTAGGCTAAAGGAGACGGTGATGATGAGTAATGAATGAAATGGTGGAATGAAGAAAGTGGGAGGAAACGGAAGAACCCCGAGAAAACCCACGCACAAGGTGTTTGTCCACCACAAAGTTCACTTGGCGGGGGCTGGGATCGAACCCGAGACCCCAAGCACCAGAGGTGAACGCTCTACCACTGAGCCACCGCGGTCCCTGACGTAAAATAAGAAAAACACTGAAAATAAAGGGGGAAGGCTTTACATAGCCCACCTATTCGACAGAATTTTAAGATAGGCTTGCAAATTACGAGGCTGAGAAGAGTTTCATCTTGCCAAAATTAAAACTTATAATTCCTACTCAACATGAGATCGAGTTAACCTTATAGGTCTTCTACACTACAGTTGTACACAATTTCCGATGTCTACAGATTTTATTTTTTACTATAGATGATCGGAAAAGAAGGTTAAAAAGCATAGAACTTTTTATGTTATTCATTGTAACTTAACGAAAATTTATTTGTACATTCATAACACGTCTGTCTTGATAAAGGTTTCGAATTCTGATCGTGAATACCCGAGAAGCGGACATTAAAAATGATGACTAGTCTGGAAAATTGGTCAAGAGCAGAAGTGAGGTTCATGCGGCCAAAAACACTACACCTGCTAACATTCATAAGCAGATTGTAAAAGTGTACGGGGAGGGCTAAATTTCAAGGTAACATGTAAGAAAATAGTGCCTTTAAACAAAGAGGAACCAATATTGTTAACGACAACCCTGGACACAGCGGAAGACCCAGTCTTCACCACTGATGTTACGCTTGAAACGTAACATACCTTCTAGCCCTGATCTAGTTCCAGCGACTTCCCTGTTCTAAAGCAAAAAATAGTTGGCCACCATTATCTGGTATGTGATTATGTCAAAACCACTGCCTCACGGTGGTTACGAGAACCTGACGCGGATTTCTATGCAAATGGTATGGAAAATTTTATCTGCCGTTGTGATAAGCGGTTGATAAAAACTGTGATTACATCGAGAACTATTGCTGAATGTCCTCTTATCATCAGGTGTGTTGATCTTCCAGCTATGTCTCGCACATAAGCCATAATAGGCTTTGTAACTCTTTTCTTTTGGTCATGATTTCAGGTATCATATATATAAACATGACAGGACATAGGGTAAGTAGATGTCAGCAGAGCAAAAAGGGAAAAAGAGGTTCAAAAACTGCTTTTTGAGTAAAACCTCCTCCACACTACAGTGAGGAATAACTCTTTTAACGTATTTTTTAATCTTGGTTTTATCACCTAAAATTACACTAAGATCCTCTGTATTGTTTGAAAATGTTATTTCTATACACAAAATATAGAAGGCTCGAGTAAGTTTAGTTTCAATTTGAATGCCGTACCTTTCTGACGTTAAATACCTAATACCCTCATTTCCACATTTTTTTTTCACCTATATAGCATGACAAATTTCTGCACCAAATGTACTAACACATAGTCTGGTATGGCACAGTACTACATATGCTAGACTACTTAAAAACTTTCTAACAAAGTTAAACTAGTTATTTAGAAACTACAAAAACAATCCGTACTTACAGTTCCAAGAACTTCGTGTCGTTTCCGTGCTTGCAAGATGCTAATACTGTGAACATGATCTAAGGCAGTGTGTCGGAAACACGACCTCGTCGCTGAGAGTAAATTCTGGATCTCCTCAGATTCATGTGGCCGGCTTTTTGGAGCTTGAGAATTTCTCGATAAGGCAGCGTCTAATTCGTTGGAAATTTTTTCAAAATAATGATGAGAATCTTTTACGTTCTTAATGTCACTGAAATAAATTCAAACAGCACATTTATAATAATTTTAAATCTACTTATAGCAAACACTGCATAAATTTAAATTTTTAACCATTTTACTAGAAGAATGTCTTGCCTCCCCCCACCATTTTTAATAATATTAAATACAAAAATTTAAAAAGTTGTATATTATTACAAGGTAATTTCTTAATAATAACTACGTAACAGTATGATATGAACTATCACCAACCTTGACAAAGAGGTAAACAAAATATATAACGCTGTATACAACTAACTTCAAGACACTTTATCGTAACAGGAAGGTTTCAAACAAATTAAATTATTTACGGTGGCAGTGTTTTGGAATGACTATACACACACTAGGGATGATCATAATATTTCTGTGATATTTTCCATTATACAAGCTTTACTTTTAGTAGACTTAAATTCGATTTAAGCTACTCGCTGAGCAAGTTTATTGTAAAAATTATTATCAACATGTAACAGTTTCGCCAACTATCTACCTGGCTTTATCAGACACTATCCAACAATAAACGTATTGTTTTGCTCAGCAAGTAGTTTAAATCGGATTTAAATAATATTCCTATATTACGAATTACTCGCTTACGTGTTCGTTCCTATGTCAATTATTACGTCATATATTTCGAATACTTCACTTGGGCACTCTTCTTCAGGAACAGACAGACTCACGCTTAAGTAATTTATTACAATTTTTTCATATGTTTAGCTGTATAAACACAGTTGAAATTAATTTGTATTAATTAATTACGTAGTGTCAGGAATGAGTTGAGTTGATTTTGAGTTTAACGTCCCTTTTTCAGCAGCGAGGCAATATGAGACATGGACCTACTGATTAACCTGGAATCTGAACCACATGAGCTCTCGCCGGGAATCGAACCCGGGCCTTCCACGCCAAAGGCGCGTACGCTAACCGCTTAGCCACGGAGGAGCTCTGTAGTGTCAGGAATGATATAACTGGTAGGTGTAGGTGGGTAATTCGTTGTGTTATAATATGTTTCATATGTTTTATAAGTAATCATAATATTTATATTACACAAAATTTTGAGTATGAGGAAAGAATAGTTATACCGGTTTCTGTTTAATATTACAAAATAAAATATACACCTTTAAAGATTGTCAAAACAAGAACGCTGGATTTAATATGCACCAAAAAGTAGTTTATTTTCAGAAAAGGGAAAATATTTTTACATACTTACATCATCTAAATGTTCCGATTTACAAATGCAAAATGTCTGTCATATGTCCTCCACGACTTGCTCTGCAACACCGAACTCTCTCGATGAAATTCTTAAGTTTTCCAAACATATGCTTACCGAGGTAGCTAATGACACGTTCAACTTTCTCTCTAAATTCTTGCACTGTTCTGGGCTAGTTTGCGTTTGATGTCTAGTCCCCAAAGAAAGTAATCGCAAGAAGTAAGGTCATATGACCTTGGTGGCAGTTCTGATTCTGTTGCAAACGAGTACTCGGTCCGGGAATTTCTCATGAAGCAAAGTCATTGTGTTTAGGAGGATTGGCAAGTAGTACCATCTTGCTGAAACCATATGCGCTCAATATTAAACTCGACATTTTTAAATCGGAACTTTTACCTGTTGTAAATATCTAAATAATAATAATAAAAAAAAAAAAAAAAACTGTTTCTATTTTCTAAAAATATATCGTCTTTTTGGACATATTATATCCAATTCTGTACGGGTTACGTAACATGATGATGTGCATAGCCAATTGCATGGAATTCAAGACTCAAATAGTTCTATAATATGATAGGATCATTCATTGGCGTAAGCAACGCATCTCTTGTGAATACGAGCTACCGGAAACAAGGCAGTGAAGCATAATTAACATGCAGTCGAAAGTTAAACAAAACCATACAAATGTAAAACGAGCTGTAAAGGAATTTACAGTCGTTAAAACCACTAATAATTGCCAAAGTTTCTTTCATCAAACCAGTAAGACGATACGTTAATCATATGAGATGAGGACGCCTGTAGTCATCAAAGCTGCCGCCGAAACGATTAGAGAAAATTAATTTAGGAAAACTCCACTACGAACCATGTCGTGCATCATTAGGTTTGACGTATGCGGAAGAAGCAAGTCCCAACAACTTTAAATCAGATATGAATCAAACAGCACGGAGGTTATTGAAATAACACAAATGGTGGCCATTTTTTTCCTTTTTTTTTAAAAAAATTAATTTTAATTTGTGAAGAAGATAGATAGAAATACTATGGAAGGAAAACTGAATTGCATAAATAATATAGCTCTTGGAAACACATTAAAAATTTTCCTAAAGTAGAAACTAGATATCTTCTGAGTCAGTTATAGTTTGGTGAGAAGTGTCATGAGATAGTCTACAATCGAGGATCAAAACACGTGCCGCTATCAAAATAATATATTGGAAAATTAAACTCTTAACCACAACTTTGCTTGCGAAAAACAACGAATATTTTAACGGGCGCCATCGTCCTCAGATAAAGATATATATTTGATACAACACTGGTTAAAGCGCAGAATGTGCTCGAGTTCAATCCACTGAACTATTGCTTGCAGAATATTTTATAGGAAAAAGCTTGCTCTAAGCCTCACTGAAATAACAAGTTCTTAAAACAGACTCGTTACATACAACAGTTTCATTATCGCTAAAACTGGCACATCCCGTGTAAAACACATATAAGTAAAACTAAAGCAAAATATTCGTAATGTATGTTTATAATTTGAAGAACAGAAATGATAGTAGTTGATATGTTACTTACTTTTTAACGAACGAAGTAATATTTTTAAGAACAGTTCGTGAAGCTTGATCCAATAATATTGTATGATATTTATTCATTTCTTGCAAAGCATTTATCATCTTATTCAATGGCATCATTATTTCTTGATCATCTCGAAAGTAAGAGCTTAAGTCCCATAGGCTGTTGGTAAATTGACTATAATAAAAAGAAAGTATATTAGTTGTGCATAATTTATGGTCATGGCATCTGCAAATTATCAATAACCATGTATGTACAGATTACTGTTAATTCCTGTTTTACACTGTTGCCAGACTATTAACTGCTCATCTTTCTAAGTTGGCCACATTTCTATGAAACTTGTTTTTACCTGTAAGACAAACTACAGTGAGTTCCTACAGCAGTGGTGCCCCCCCCCTTATGTCCATGACGCACCCCCCCCCCCCGCAATTGTAAATCCATAGGTGTTCTTCCATGAAAAAAATTTTTTTCGATTAATTTTTACACCCCCTCAAACATATTTATATAGATTTTTAAGCCCCCCAAATATTTCAATGACGCAGTTTGCGTCATAGCCCCCTTGTGGGCACCCCTGCCTACAGTGCAACGTGTTTCTCTTGTAGTCCATACACAGAAAGATTCGTGGCCCCATTTACTGATGGATGCTATGTATATGATGTATATCAAATGAGTAAATAATGACCTACCTCTGTATCTCATGATAAACTTCTTGTTAATCTGTGTGCATCACATTGGACTACACTGGGTCCTTTCTCAACACCTGCTACTACGGTTGTGACCCTGAATTTACTTCCTTTACATTGTTGAAGTAGTTGTCCTACAACATTATGAAAAACATAGTATCATCTGAAAACTATAAATGCATTGCTTATAAAACTCCAATTCCTTCACTTTAAGAATTTGAGGTAAGTTTCTTCCACATTCTTCATATATGAATGTTTTAAGAAACGTGTCTATCCTTTTACTTACAAATGTTGTATCTACAAAAGTGATATTCGCAATGTAAAACAATGGTTTTTAAATGCCACAAAATTATTTACGGGCAAAAATGCACAGTGAGTTTCAAGGCACGAAGCGATATTCTTAAGAATCTGTTAAAAAAGACAGGCATATTCCTTAAACGTTTATATGCGATGGACGCGCAAAAAACATTGAGCCACAAATTCTTCAAGTGAAGGTTTTTCTTTTAAGCTTCTTTTAGTTTAACGTCCCGGAGACTGTGATAATGAGACAGGCGATAATGATGGAATGACGAAAGTGGGAAGAAATAGATCCCCAGAAAACTCACGCACACAGAGTATGTGCACCAGAAAACCCACTTGGTGGGAGCTGGGATCGAACCAGGGACCTCATGCACCAGAGGTGAGCCTCCTGACACTGAGCCAACGTGATCTTCCTTGAAGTGTAGGAGTAGAAGTGTAGTAAGCCATACATCATAAGTTAAAGTTTCCAGATGAACCTATGTTTTTCCTAATTTTATAAAGCAACAAATCCTACAATGTAAGTAAATTCAGGTTCACAAACGTAGGAGGTGTTGAGAAAGGATTCAGGACAGTCCGATATGATGCACACAGATTAACAACAAGTTTGTCACAAGATGCAGTTGTATGTCATTATTACCTCATTTACGGCCCTAGTTGAAACACATAAAAAGCTAGTCATTGTGTGCTTATTGACTAATCCATGAAATAATCGGGGAAACAAAACTATATGACCTCTAACAAAGTACAATCCTACCATCTACTATTTGAAGTCATTTAAACGTGGAGAAACAAGTAAAATTTCAACTTGATACTGCAATGCTTAAAAAAAATAATGCATCTATTTCGGGAGCTCTATTCCTTATCGACAGTCAGAATTGCAACTAGCATAAATGTGAATTCTTTGTCTCTCTGAAGCTTTCCTTTCAATTCCATTCAGCTACGTCAGCTAAATTCTTAAGGTACATTCTTCTCAATTCATTGTTTGTATTTCATTGCCTCGAAATGGTTAACTCATAGTTTATTATTTGTTCTCAAATGACTTGCAGTTTCAATTCTGATTCAGTAACAAAAATGTATACGCCTAGTTCTGGTATACAACTTACCTTTGTTGAGCCACATAGTTCTTTCCTACATCAACCATAAGGCCACACATCTTCAGCACCTGATGAAACAAATAAAGAAATGACAAGACGCATGAAAGCTTCAATTTTTTTTTCTATTTTATTTTTTTTTATTTTTTTAAAGAGTTCACAAACCATATTTTACAACACAATATTCATTAGCTTTTCTACAGAGGTAGTCCTCCACTTAATTCATTGACTTAGCGTTTAACAGTCCTTCATTGACTCTAGCAAATCTTTATTATAAGTACATATTTCATTTACTTAACGTTTAACCGTCCACCATTGATTAGCAAATCTTTATTATAAATGCACACTTCATTTACTCAACGTTTAAAGATTCTTTATTGATTATTAGTAAATCTTTATTATAAATATATACTTCATTTACTTAACGTTTACCAAGTTTGTTTCATGCATTTCTCCCTAATTCTTGTTCCAAGTAGCAATTAGTAAATAGTTTGCAACCCAAAGCAAACTTGGATGACCCAGAACATGGAAATCAATAGCATCTTGAGAGGAAAATATTTCACATACGTACTACCCAAGTCATGGTCTAGGGGGGCGCGGTGGCTCAGTGGTAGAGCGTTCACCTCTGGTGCTTGGGGTCCCGGGTTCGATCCCAGCCCCCGCCAAGTGAACTTTGTGGTGGACAAACACCGTGCTCGTGGGTTTTCTCGGAGTTCTCCCGTTTCCTCCCACTTTCTTCATTCCATCATCTCTCATCTTCACCGTCTCCTTTAGCCTAACCGGCATAACCGTGGGACGTAAAACTCAAAGATTTCCAAGTCATGGTCTACTTCTATGCCAAAATGAGATGAGTTCTGTCCATTTCGTACGATGTATACTGACTTTTTAAAAAAGAAACAGGTAACAGTGTCACATGTTTTATTACGTGAAGGAGCTTGGCTTGCATGGCATATATATATATATATATATATATATATTTCAATACTGAAAGCAGTAGCAAATTTCTATCACTTCCGGTTTTAGTATACATAGGTTAGAATGGAGATAGAATAATATCTCTGGGGCGGTTAATCAATTGCAGAAAATTGGTTGTCAATATCTATTATCTTTTTTTCGATCAACATTGAAACAGTAGTTGATTTCTGCTACTTCCGTGTTGAATAAATGATTAAGGGAGAGGACAGTACATCAGGATTTGCCTAAGTAAACCTAGTCTGAAAAATCCTACTGGGTTTTTTTGGCCTGGGCCCACCTGAAAAAAAAAAAAAAATTAAAACCCACCTGGGTTTTTGAGCTTTTCGTTAGTATATTATTGGTACAACTAAAATTATCGCATTGAAAGTTATTTTTATCAGGTTTTGGACTTCCTTTGGGCGAATTAGATGCGTTCACGTTAAGGTATACAACAACATTCAACCTCAGACCTTTATAAAGTTCTGAATGCACTAAATAAATAAATAAATAAATAAAACCTTAACTTGAAGTAATTATAAAACAAATTAACGAATGGATCGTGTTTATAGCCTACTTGACGTAAAATATGCAATTTTATATTTTAGGAAATACTTTCCGTGAATAATGTACTCGCCGATTAGGCAACGCCGAGGGACGTTACCCCTCATACATTTGACGGGTTTAAGGCCATAGGTGCCGGTACTACCAGTAACTATGTAAATACATTAGTAAAACTATTAGTATTATTTCTGCCTTTGATGGAAACACAAGTTCTTCAGTAAAATTTGGTTTTCCACCAACAACAGTTTAGTTCAGTCATTTGTTGCTACTCTTCAAAAAGCATCCTGTGGAATCCACACCAACAATAGCGTTAAAATTCTTGTCAATTTAAGACGCTTAATGTTCGGAGTTTCGAAGATTACGTAACGCTTACTATTTCAGATGTTGAATTCAAACTTCCGTACTAGTGGAAGTTTCGATGTACAGTAAAGAAGATTGCATTTTCGGGAAAAAAAAAAAGTCATGAAAGAACTGCTCGGGAAATTCCCGCAACTGAACGCACAAAGCATCGGAAATGAATACTTCAACAATACAATTATTTATTTTACGCTGGAAGATATTTAACTTCATTTAAGACATTTTGATTTATTTACTCTAGAAAATATGAATTATTTTTGTTAATTGTTTTAAATTAATTTTGGAGAAAGAAGCGTCTTGCAACAAGAGCTCGGAAATCTCCGTAATTGAACGCACAAAGCATCGGAAGTGAACTTCAACAATAAACCCATTTATTTTACGCTGGAAGATATTTATTCCATATAAGACATTTTGAAACACTTATTTTATAAAACATGAATTATACCTTTGTGTTAAATAAATATATTTCGTATTCATATTTGGCGAACGTGACTGAGGCTCCCGGGATGACTCGATCTATATTTGTTCGTTTGTCTGCATGTACCATACACACTACAGGGTACAACTTTTGATCTTTTAAGTTTAAATTTTCAGAGTACAAGCACGAGATACTAAATTTCCTGTATAGATTTTGGCGGCATACCAACGTAAAATTTCAAAACGGGAGCTATTGTTTTCAAAATTACGAGTATCCATGCTATAGGGTGCAATTTTCGAACTTTAACGTTGAAACTTTGAGGGTAGAAGCACGAGACATTCTAAATTTGCTATGTACATATTCTCGGCGATCCAATGTACAATTTCAAAATGGCAGCAATTTTCTTCAAAACGCAGTGAATAGAAAATGATTGCAGGTTGTGACAATGACAATCTTCAAATATGAATCCTATTTTAACATTTTTACCCCAAAGACATTGAAATATTTCGAAAAACCCAATTAAACCCGAAAAAAAAAAAAAAAAACTATATGAGCCTAGGTGAGTTGGGTTCTTATCAAACCCTGCAGTACATTTTCTTAGAACGCTAAATCAATTCCGAAGAAACGTTTCTCGGTATCTCTTATTGATTTTACCCTACGTAAGTCAATATTGAAACCGAAAGATGCAGTTTTTTTTTTTTTTTTTTTTTTTTTTTTTTTTTTTTTTTTTTTTTTTTTTTTTAAAGGTAGAGAGTTGTTAAGGCTGGAGATAAAATACATTCTTGGAATCCATAATCGATTGCAGCAAACCGCATCTCGCTATCTATTACAGTTTTTTTGGACTATAGTAATCGACACAAAAATCGGAAGTGACTGATTTCTGCCATTTTCGGTTTGTATATTATCTCAATCAACGAACTCAATTCCCACCTCTAACCCTCTAAATCCTGGCCAAAATTGATGGCAATCCATGAAGCAGTTCTTGAGACTTCTTTTTCCTCCCAGACGGACGGATCGACACGCGTACAAACAAGATAAATATATAAAGGCGTTTTGGCAATCCAAGTTCTATAGAAAGGAAAGTCAAATGAAGGATTAAAATTAAGGTCATCGTTTAACTTAATTTTCAAATAATTACTACCGAAATATATCGTATCCAATTTCCTTCTATATCTAAACATGTCTCTCATTTGATTATTTGACACCATAAAATGTAGTCTTTATTTCAAATACCTTCAATGAAAAATGAACTTCATAGCGACGTAAGATGACACGAACTAGGCAGAGTTATGTCCTTAGTCAGTATTATTCCTGTAACGTATCTGGTGACGATGCTATGGATACCCGAAACGACTTGGCATATTTCACAGACATAAATGTCGGTGCCCGGATAGTAGGTGCGAGGATTTTCAAAAGTGAGGTGGCGATAGGATTTCCAAGGATAGCAGTCTTTCATGTGCATCGCGAACAGACGAGGCAAAAGACAATATCCTGCACAAAGGCGTTTTCTTGGCGTAAAACAAGCATACGGGAAGGGCTGATGACAATTCAGCAGAATTGTGCAAGCAAACAGCAGAGGTACAATAACATAATTAATAGTTGAATTCAATACTGGCAATCAGACATCCGTCTCGTAAGACACTATCCGTCGAAACCTAGTATTAATGAGCTATTACAACCAACATCATACAAGAATGCTCATGTTAACAGCAAGTAGGAAGAACCGTTGCATTCAGTTTGCCAAGGATCATCGATACCGGGCTGTTGAGCAATGGACGAGTCCGATGAATCTCGTTTCACTTTGTTCTATGCTGATGGGAACATCTGAGTGTAACGAAAATACCATGAGCCCATACACTAGCAGCATCATGTGTGGCGACCACAGGAGAATGTCGGAAGTGTAACGGTGGGAAAACTATTTTCTTGGGATGGACTAGAGTACTCGTGCCGAGTCGTGAAACCTGGGCTCTAAACCAAACATAGAAATATTTTGCTTGAGCTCCAATGCATTGGGAAACTTCGGTACAATTCGTAGAGCCGCTTCCCGAGCGCACACTTGGGGAAACGTCAAACAGCTGAAATTCACCAGCAATGTTGCCAAACTTTGAAGACATAATGAGTATATATATATATATAAACATTTAAAAATTACCAATAACACTGCAAAACAATAATCACTGTAACAAATAGTCTAAAATGGTAATAGTAGCACGAATAGTAACAACGAAAATACAACACAACAAGAAACAATTAACAAAACGGAACTTGGCGCCAATCCGACAACACTGTACTCTCGGGAGATGTCTTCCGTGTAGAGCGAGAGACGACACTGACAAAATTTGATGGGTGGGGATTGGTGACCGGAACACACCCTCACGTTCTACTGGGTGGTGAAATCGATAGATCTAGGTCAAGCTTCACGACTCGGCGTGATTACTATAGGTCCTCTAATAACTGTTGATGGGCACATGAACGCCAGGGACTATTTGCAATTTGTTGGCGAACACATACGCTGCAACTGGCATTTCGAGCGGAAAAACTGCTTATTCAAAAGAAAGAAAAAAAAAGCAATGCACCACGCCACTCACAGCCTGGTATCATACCATAGTCGCTCCAGTAGAATGACAATGCGTTTATTGCTCGCATGACCCTCCTAGACCCTGATCTCAACCTTATTTAGCATGTATGGGATATGGTAGAGCGGACAATTGAAGCACGATATCCTCCATGACAGTTGATATGTGTGGTATATTAATAGCACTCCTTCAGAGCGATAGCAGGAACTTGTAGCATCGTTACTATGATGAATCAAAGCAGTTCTGCGATGCAGCTGAGGCCCAACAAGGTACCAGATAAATGTCTAATTTCTTGACTACTCAGTATGCATCACCATTATAATACTCACACACACTTACTTTATCAAGCTTTTGCTCCAACTGATCTATATTGGCTTCCTGTTCCTCCAACACAGCTCTACAAAAATAAAAAATAAATAAAAATTAGTAATTTCTTGGTTATAATAATTTCGTACTACTAAATCAATCACATTAAGCGTTTGTTTTCGTTACACTACACATAGAGATGATATTAATAGTTGTTTATTCATAGAAATGAACGAGCAAACTCACTCTATCTCTTGCAACCTTTTTTATATAATTGAATAATATCGGCTATCGCTGAAACCTTTGTCAGCACTTATTTCTTCCTAATATAAAAACCAAAAATAACTTTCATAAAAATTCCACGGTAATAACAAAAGAATCTTTATATATATATATAAAAAAAAAAAAAAAAAGAATGTGATAGTAATAGGACGAAATTATAAGGTAGTTCAGATGATCCTGTTTTTCAGAATAAATTCTCCAAGTACATCTACAACAGCTGAATCAAGCTTTTTAAGAAGAAATCGGTGCTGACGAAGGTAATACTCGTAGCAACAACTGACGTTATATAATAATAAAGAAGATTACAAGACAGTCCAAACATTCATTTGTAAGTTATATTACCCTATAGTATCCGTTAATAAATGTTTGAACCTATGTTATAGAGAGCAAGTTTATGTAAATATAAAGTACAGTTTAAATACATATTATTTATTTATTTATTAATATATAATATTAATTATTATTATATATTTATTTTAAGCTTACTTATTTTGTTTCCTTCCGCAATATTTGGGATAGAAACGATCCCACCCTCAGGCAACGTAAATTGATTTCATATTTACCTACTTCTTTTCCTTTTCGCACTGTAAATCCCTAAAACTTCTACTTTCTTACAAGCTTGAAATAAATAGTAGACTTGAAAATATACAATTAGTATATACAATAGACAATGGAATGTTATATATTTTCAAGTTCACTAATTTCTTCGAAGTTTGCAATAAGGTAGAAAATTTTAGGGATCCATAATGCAAAAAGAACAATATATAAATAAATGTCTGCTTATGTCACTTGAGGATGGCGATTATTCCTATCCCCGAAATATTGCAAAGAAAATACACTCATCCCGAAAAAAAAAAAAAAAGACACAAAACTGGTAAACTTAAAATTATAATACATACTTCTTACATTAAATGCCATTTTATTCATCTACATGTTCCTGTAACATCTACATGTTCCTGTAAGTGAACGGTATGTGCTAAATATTTCAAATATTTATTCGAAATTTGAAATATTGGCCTCACAAAGCGTAGTCTTTAACGCTCTCGCCTTTCGTGCGAGCGGTCCAGGATCGATTCTCGGTGAGGACACTCGGTCGAAAAGGTAACAACTTCTTCAGTCCAATCATCCTAAGTGAGGTTTCCCTGGATTTTCCCCACTCATACCAGACAAATGCTGAGATGAACCTGGCAAAATGCCGGGATGGCACCTCACAAAATTAACATGCAAAGAATACAGTAGTATGTCTCAACTACAAAAGGGAGGGTTTCGGAAGATTTGTGTAGTCAATTAATTTTACTTAACAAACAACAAGGAGTTTGAAAATCATATCCATTCTTTCGTCCTATACGTTGTTTAGCTCAAAGAGGGAAAAAGGAATTTTAAAAAAAATAATCACGAGGGAACATATGTTATGGCAATTTCTTGAATATCATTTTCAACAGAAAAGAACGTCTTTTTCCTGGTGAGGGATTTTAACTACTAGTTATTTTATACTTCGATCGGCAGCAAAGAACTGTTTCATTGCTAGAACTTTAGTAACGAATGGAGGAACTGCTCTCAGTCGCTGCACGTTAACCGCGTTTAAACTAATTCATCCTGTCTGCTGTCTTCTGAGGCAAAATTTTACAACAGTCATGACACCAACTTTAATTTCTTAGGAGGGCAAAGGAGGACACACATTTTTGGGGGGTGGCTATTTTGCATACCAAAAGTGATAGTTTTATGATATTTGACTTAAATCACAGTACAACGTGTATTATGTTGTTGTTTTCATATTACATAATTATAAATTAAATTTATTTTTAGTAAAATTTGCAACTAACGAATAAGGTAACGACTCTATATAAAATATTCGATTCTCGGTGAGAGAACATTGACATTTCAACCAGGACCGGATTAAGGGGGGATACAGCCCCGGGCCTCCATTGTTATCAAAATTCAACTAGTTATCTAGAAAGAATCATGAAGATACAATCATCATTATTTTAAAAAATGACCAAAAATATGAAACATATTCCCTTAATTTTCCTACTGAACTTTCACAGAAATGTATTAGGTTAAGTCAAAAGGGTCCCACATTATTTTTCTAACCCTCCAGATGGGTTAGCCCAGCCCTGATTTGGACCTATAACATTGGTTCGAATTCCACGTTAAATGATCTGTCTGCATTTTATATATAGACTCGGTGCTGAGAAAGACACTAAACCCCTTTCTAAACAACCTAATTGAAGATACCTTAGAGAACCCAGACTTAACTGATTACACCACCACCTATCAGAGTTCGAAAAAATGGTTCGAATAAAATTTACATATTTACCCCCTAGAATCCAAATCTGCAACTAAAACGACGGAGTTCCCGTATTAGTTTTCCCCAGTCCCGCCCTAAGTGGGGAAGCAGAGGTTAATTTTATCATACGTAAATTTCTCTCTGCAAAATATTAACCTTTTATTTCGTACATTTTCTTTTTCGTCCGATGCTTGTTTCTCAAGATATTTGGCAGCATAAAGTAACAAAATTCACCCCAATCTAGCATCGTAAATCGTATTTCATCATATTCCCCCCCCCCAAAAAAAAAAGAAAAAAAAAACACCTCAGGTTTCTGTAGGGCCCATACGTACCAACTGTCATGAACTATTGCCTATGAAAGTGTTCCAATATTTAGCGCTTCTTTCAACGCAAGTAAAATCGACTCCTGTTTCTATTTCACATTTTGAAGTTGCCCCTGCTTCTCTCCAATAGAGGTATTTCTGAGACACCACTGGTTTTCGAAAATTTCACCGTTTGTTTCTTGATGTTCACTTTCGTACTTCTCTGTAGTTTCAAACATTTACTATTCCTTTTGAGTTGCAGCATGGGAAAATCCTTGCATTGAAGTATTAATGAACTCGTGTAGCTCCCAAACGGTAAAAAGAGGTGACAAAGTGTTTCCTCCCGAAGTTGTTCAAAATTTAGCGATTGTTTCAATGGGGGCAAAAAAAAATCCCCGTTTGCATTTAAAATTTTGAACTTGTTCCCCCAACAGAGGAATTCCTGAGACGCCTCTGATGTCAGAAACATCATATCAATTCGGCATATGCACTTTGGTAATTTTGTTGTTGTTTCAAAGATTTCTGTGCACTAGAACCTGAGTTACGGATTTCATGAATTGCCTTGTACAGCTAGAGATTGGTGTCCCGGTTTTTCGTTTACAAAATCTGGCAACCCTAACCAAAGGTAACATTGGCATAAGTAAACAATTGTTGGGAAATAGTCTTAAAGGAATATAGACAATTTACAACAGTACCGATAATGTTTATTATACAGAACTAATTATTTGGATAATTTTTTCCTAGGTCTATTTGTGTATATTTCAAACAACCGGGCGGCTACGGTGGCTAAGTAGTGGAAAGTTCATCTATGCGTGGGTCTGTGGATGGATCCCAGTTTCTGCCCAGTAGGCTTTGTGGTGGACAAACAGTGTAGGGGTTTTCCTCTTTACTCCACCATTATCATTCATCTCATTATCACAGTTCCTCTTAGTTTTGAAGCATAATCGTGCGACGTTAAATGTTGTTTTTGATTTGATCTTATCATACCGTCCCTTTCAGCAGCGAGGCTATATGGACTTACAGCTTAACGTACGATAAGAACAACTTGGCCTCCCCTCGGAAATCGAACTCGTTTCTCCCAGGCCAAATGTGTGTATGTTAACCGCTTGGCCACGAGGAAGCTCAGAAACGTTAAATAAAATCCAAAAACAGAAAAGAATCGAGGTGCTATTCAAGTCTGGGTATCCATATATTTGTAAAATTTACAGAACAAATATTGAATGTTATTTCAAAGAGGAATATGTAAGTAATAAAACTGTATGGGATCTTACCTCTGACATCCCTAATTATGTTAATGACATGAGGCATCTAGTATCATAAGGAACACAATGTATTTCCACTATCCTCATTTACGCATACCCACCGTCGCTGACGCGGCTTGCTCCCTATGAATGCAGCCCGTGAGGGACTCTCCAGCTTTTACGGCCCTGACTCGGTTAGATAGCATTCGTGCTTTGTAATCGACACCCAACACATGTTGGTTATTGTTTCTTGTCCTATCGTTTTCACACAAGATATATCCGCACAAGATGTTTTAAGCTCTCGAAGTAAATTTATAGGTACTAGAAGTCCATTTTCTTAAGAAAGAAGTCATAATTAATGAATTAAAGTAAAGATAGGTATCTAAACAAGGATATCACGAATAAAGAGACAGTATCAAACAACGGCTGCCGCAATTTTAATTACATTTTTGAAAACTGCAATGTCTTAACAACTGTGACTACATGAAATATCACTGAAAAATGTTCGGAAATGTCCCTAATTTTACACATATTTTTACATATTAAGCGTGTATCATTGTTTTACTCTTTAAAAGCAATGAATGCAGAACTAAAAAATGTTTGTGACAGTTATGTAGTTATTATGCCTTGTCCTTGCACAACCAATTTACTTTACAGGAGCACTCCAAGGCGGCGATTTTCATTTCATTTGATTCACTTTTGTCTACAATATAATTTTATGCATTAATAAGCGGAGAGCCATACATACAACTGCATCTTGTACAGGTTCAAATGGGTGGGTAACTCTATCTAAATATTATTATTATTAAGAATGCTGTTATACGTCATAAATCAGTGTCAGTATCATCTAAAATAACGTGTGTTGCTGTAGAATACAGAATGAATCATTTTACAGCCATTATATCACTTTTTCCAATCTGTTTATTACCGCTGAGGATTCCACTTCTCAAAGATATGGCTGAGAACTATTCCATTTATTCTTACCTGAATTTAGGCGAATCCCGAAGACATTCTTCAAATTCTATTATTGGTTTCATGTTTCTTCTACACTAAATCACAACAATCAATTCATATAAAATACACTTTCGGCACTACAAGCGCTCTTCGTGTCACTGGCATAAACAACAGTTACACAGCCTACATTCTGTTCTGCTACTTGCACATCTGTACTATGACTGTAACGAGGACGTGATGAGTAATCTGTGTTTTTGTCGCCCACTTCATTCGCGAACAGCCTGGTAGAGGAGGGACACGGAAGAGAAAAACAACAGAATGATATCAGAATTGAATCAAAAAACAAAGTACCGATTTAAAATAAAATAAATAATAAGACCTATATTGGTGAAAATAGCAAGATTACGTGGAAATGTAAATGGTTATTCTGGTATTTGTAAAAGTATCGACCTTGAATCTATTCTGTAAAGCTGGACTGGCAATAATCTGATGTAAATGAGGGACAAGACCAATATTGGCGTCACTTACGAGTTGAATGAGTCATACAAATATGGAATTGAACTTTGCTCTAGACCCACAGCTTCCAAAAAGATCCTCTTGTTTGTTTAGCACTGTACAAGAATAACTAAACACACCCACAAGAGAAAGATATGTTGTAGTCAAACCAAAAGAGAAGTTATTGGAACTTTGTGTTCAGCTACTTCACAGTAGTCTAAATTAAAACGGTAAATAGTTGTAAAATTTGTTCACATTTAAAGTATCTAGCACCGTAATTAGTTAAACTAATTAAACTATAACATTTTTCTTATGAGAATGAGTTTAGTGCTTATGTAATTTAGCCGAGATCGTGCCCAAGAGGGGACATAATAGAGGATGTATCTTTAAAGGAATTAAATGAAATGAAATATTTTATTTTATAGTCCCACGATTATGCCCGTTAGCAGCGCCGGATTTAGCATTTTGGCGCCCCTAGGCCCAATAATTTTTTCCACCCCCTAGTCTGGTTAAAGTTACTTTCTTAAAAACCTTCATTAAAAAATTATATCAGGCCTAGACGTATTCCTTAAACACCACTCCGCGATGGAATTTCATCTGCAATGAACTTCAAAATCAGAATGCTTTATTAGCCTGATTTTTTAATCAATTCAAAAAATATGTTAAGTTATGGCTATTTTTATTTCTAGATATTTTTTATTTTTTTCTCTCGACCGTGCGCCCCCTGGGAGCTTGCGCCCATAGGCCCGGGCCTATTGGGAAATCCGGCCCTGCCCGTTAGGACAAGGGGCTGTGTGTTTAAGCTTTGGTCAGTGTTTCTTTTGTTCTAATATCCAATCCAAAGTCATGGATAATGTTGTTTAGGACAAGAGGAATGGATTATGAAGGCAAGTGAATGATCATGGAAGAATTGGTGAAATAAAATTGTGAAAGGAAACGGGAGCATCCAGTGGTATTATTCTAATTTTTATCAACCGGTTCTGTATATATAATATCTCTCTCCCTCTCTTTATACATATAGGCTTATGGGATGATCAATTCCGGAATTTTTTCTTTCCGGAACCCGGAAAGTAAAATCGAAAAAGTCCAGAATGTAAAAAATTCCGATTTCAGAAAAATCCGGATTCCGGAAAATTTTGGCGACCTCTGAGAGAGTGAGAGAAATAGTAGATGATGGACAGGCAGATAAATAGATATAACACGTTGGCATATTTCTTCCTCGTTGACAGCAACATGGTCGCATTACTAGGTGAAAGTCAGATGGTGCGAGGGTGTTTCCTCTCGACGTTTCTCCCATTGTGCGCTTGTTTCAATGGAGGCACAACCAACCCCTGCAGATAACCTCCGTTGAAGATATTCATGATACGCCACTAGTGTCTCTACTATTTTTATTGCATTCTACACATACGATTTGGTAGTTCAATTGTTGTTTGACGGCTCTATGTGCATTATTAGCTGAAATAAAGGCCTGCTACGGGTAGTCAGATACAAGTCTGCAACAGCGCCTCTAGCGGCTAAATGGGAAAGGATATGACAAAGTTTGTCCTATAAAAGTTGCATGACATTTAATGTCCTTTCGAACGATTCCAACAGTTATACCACTTTCCATTTCAAATTTTGAAGTTGCCCCCCGTTGGAGGTATTCACGAGACGCTACTGGTCTCGCTACTATTTTTATTGCATTCTACATATACGATTTGGTAGAGCAATTTTTTGTTTAAAGGCTCTACGTGCAGTATCAGCTGCGATATAGGCCTGGTATGTTCTTATTGAATCACCTGGTATATGTCTAAATCACTGAAATTAAGGTTTCAGTTCGTGGTAATCGGTACAGCTTGCCGTTCAAAAATCTAATAACTTCCAGGCTTGACGAGTGCATAATTTTTGAAAATGCGCGATTTTGGCAGTGACGGATCTAGACCGTTGCCAGGGGGCCTAAACCCAGGGTCGTGCCGTGGAATATCAGCGCCCGGGGCGAGAGTATACGAAGGCGCCCCCATACCTATATTCCAAGCAATTTTTCCTATCTTTTTTCCCTTTTTTCTCCCGAATTTTTCGCCCTCCTTACTTCGGCGCCCGGAGCTGTCGCCTCGCTCAACCCCCCCTCCACGGCATGGCCCTGCCTATACCCCCAGCTTTTTGAGTGACCAAAATAATTTAAGCTATTATTTATATATTTTTCAAAGTTTATAGTAAACTCATGATACATCTATTATAGTGGGTTCTGGCTACCCCACAGTTTTTACTTGCTAGATCCGCTTCTGGATTTCGGATGGTTATATATACTGTATATACTATTTAACAGCTCTTTTCTTTAATTTAACGTCCCACGATTATACATCACGGTTAAAGTAGGGTGTGATGTTGGGATGAATGATAATGGTTGAATGAAGAGTGAGAGAAAACGGGAGAACTCCGAGAAAACTCATGCATATGGTATGTGTCCACCTGAAAGTTTAGTTGGGTTGAGTCGAACCAGAGACCCCACGTAACAGAGACGATCGATCTATCACTGAACTACCGTGGCCCCTTAACAGAAAATGACTGACTACCTGTATATCTTTCCTACCGATCCTTTTCAACACCGGAGGTATATGAGACGTAGACTTACAGTTTAAAGTAGAATCCGAACCTTCATAATGCATTCAAATTTCAAGACTTCCCCACCAGACAATGCCAGTTTTAATGTTTTCGTGGGGGGGGGGGAGCAAGCAGAGAGAGAGAAAAATTCTGAGGGAGAACTATTTTTCCTACATTAAAATACAGCATGTCTTGGGTGTAGGCTTAGCCACTGTGGGGAGTGAATGCTCACCTTCCTTCCCGTTTCTGACGTCGTCACTGTTTCCCAGTGAGGGTTGAATCCGAGACTCTATGCACCAGAAGCGCGCGCTCTAGCCACTAGACCAGAAGGGAGGACATAGATTGTTATTCTACATGATGTATAACGTGTGCGCGCATCAAAGTATGTGTGTGTGTATTCGTGACTTGCTTGTGAACCACTTCGAAAAATTCTGTCGGCGTCCCTGGGCACGTGTCTTGGACTCATATTAAGCAGGGGCACCCTGAGAAGGTTATAAGAAATAGTGTTCACAAAAGTCACAGTGAAACTCGTAAATTAGCATGAGGTATTGTTATTACGAGGTGCGATTTAAGAAATTAAAATAATAATTATAGTTTTATATAAATAATAGGCCTACTTGACGCTTCGGCGTCACAGAATCACAATCTATATAAAATAGAGGATTATCGAATACGGTATTAAATTATGAATATTAAAAATATTCGTAATATATTTATATTCGTAAAGGAAGTGTCAGATCACCAACTCTGGTCTCTGATCAAAGAACCAATGCATTAACTTCTCTATTGGGTTACTAGCACCAGTGGCGGCGATTGGACGTTAAAAGTGGGGGGGGGCAAGACTTGACGGGAGGTTGTATAACTAATAGGATACTATTTTTTTGGTTAAAATACCGTATATCGTATTTCATATTTTATTAAGTAAATTGACAAGACCAACGCAAGTATGTACTAGCCCTTTGTACTCTTAAACAGAGATTGGATTCCTTGCTCATGAACGTCTTAAAATTCAAAGCGGCTGATTAATATATTGAATTCTTATAAGAAGTGAAAGTATGCTGAAATTGTTCTGTTGCAATAAGTTAATTTTTGGGTTATTTTCCGTTGCAATTAAAACGCAATTTCTGCAGCTTTCTTAACTCTACGGGAGGATATCCATCACGTACTCACGCAACGGCGAATATTATATGGCACCATTTTTTTCTATGAACATACATACATACAAAAACTTTACATTTTCAAATTAAACTATATACATAAATGGGTTACACCAAAAAAGTGGGGGGGCAACTGCCCCCCTTTGCCCCCCCTAATCGCCGCCCATGACTAGCACTCGTACTAAATAATATCTATTGCACAGATTCTAATTGCTAAAATTTCTCTAGTATATTCAGGGTAATGGCATAGATCTCATATACATCTACTCAGAGCTGTAGTCGAGGGTACACGGTGATACACGCCGTATACCCTCTGCTTAATCTTAGGCTAGTTTTAGACGGAAGCATTTATCGTAGCATTTCTCGTAGCAGATGTGCTGCCAAATATCTCATATAATATTCTATGGCATCAAAAGTATATTGTGCTTTTACATGGTAGCATTTTGATAAGCATTTTGTCGTGACGTAGCAAACAAATCACTGGAGAAGAGCGCAATTATGGCTCATAAACTAAAAACAGATATTTCAGTCACTATTTCTTCTAAAGCCCTTTTTCGCATATGCTTATTATGATACAAAGGATTTTTAACGGTGCAGTTATAGTATACAGATCCATAGATTTTAAAATTTACAGAAGAAATTTCTAATATTTTAATAGAGTAGTCTTTAAGTAATGGAAATAAGGTGTGCACTTACATCTGAAATGCGTATTTACGTGGAAATATAGAAATTAAAGTCGAACTTGAAATGCACGTAATTTTTAATAAGCTGCCATAAAATTTTGCAAGTCTGTAACTTCCCCATTTTCTATCGAGAACAGAACCCAACCAACCCCTTCGGGGCTTCTAACCCGTTCCCACTACTGCTGCTACTACTACTACTACTACTACTATTCCAACTACTACTGGAACAGAAAAGAGTGCCTGATTATTTTCATGAGTCATATTTGACAACCTGCTAAGAATATAAGAGGAAAATGGTGATATAGTCACTTTATCATTGGAGTCGTGTCCCGATTAAATAAATAAATAAATATAAACGAAACAAAAATAGAAAGTAGTATACGCTTTTAAGCAGATGGTTCCTTCTCCATACCTACACTCATTTATGTTATTAATGCTGTTATTTATGTAAAGAGTGTCATCAAGAAAATAGCATGAAATGCTTTTAGAGTATAAAACAGTAACGTATTCTTTATATTGAATTAATTAATACCTACGATTTACATTGTTTATTAAAAAACGCCTGCAATGTTTCTTATGACAATGATAGATTATCTCAAATCGGTGTATACCCTCTGAAAATTTTAGGACTACAGCACTGCATCTACTGACCCTCCCTTCGGGTAAACCCCTGAAATCACCACTGACTAAGACCCTAGAAGTTGCGCGAGTTGTAAGCGTGAAGTTGAAATATTGAGAGAGCGTGATGTTGGGCTGATTATGTGGGCATAAGGTCGAAATAATATTGTGAGCTTAGGTCATGTGAGCGATGTTGAATTGGTGGCTTAAGCGTTGAGATTATGTCAATTTGGACATATTAGGTTGAGACTTTAGGTATCGTATCTCCTGTCCATTAAAAAATTATTCGTACTCCATCTCAAAAGATATACCGAGGTATTAAATCTGGGACCTTGGATGGCCAAATCGAGTCACTGAAACGCGAAATTACACGATTGTAAAACAACTCTCAGAGTAGATGTGGGGACTCATTCTGTAGCCATTTGCTTCAACGCTACGCAAAATTTGTGTTTTAGTTTGCGCTTGTTACTACTCAATATCACATATTGATTTAGCGATATGACGCTAATGAAACAAATTTTGCGTTTTGGAATCTTCTATTATCCGTTTTTTTAAAACAGACTCGCCATCGAAAGTCCTTAACTCATATTTTGAGTTGTGTTGAGGTCCGTGAATTTTGTGAAGACTGATACCGATTGAGACCCCTGAATTTGCATGTGCTCTTGCGTTGTCTTGTTGTGATCAAATAGTGTCCACCAATTGTCATGCCTGATGTTCTAGCGTGAAGAAAATCGTATTTCATCGATTTGTACTGAAATATGTACGCTTTCTCTTGTATCACCAATACCCACGCAAGCAAAGAATATTATTTTCAAGACACACTGAATGCTATATGCTGTGTAGTATATTAAATCGGAATGTGTAACTTTTCATTTTATGGTCTCACAATACTAATGCAAGTTTTTACATTTCTTTCTTTTTCCACTAAATTTAGCACATACAATGCAATATATGTATGCCGCCCTGAACTTATTCTAAGGCAAATAATTAGGCCTATTGTACACAAATTAAATTACATAATACATAATTCGTAACTATGATATTAAACCAACGCCAGATTCTCATTTCGATACTTATTTTTGTATCTTAATACATTACAGTAGGGTAAAATCTCTTTAATTCGGGCCAGTATAAGACGGACTTTGCTAAATCCAAGTTTTTCTCGTTTCGTCTCAAAATAGTCTTGTCTCATTTTGTAAATTTATGTAACTAGATACAAAATTTATGCTCTTCTTTTTAATTTTTTTTCCTTTCACGTCAAGGGAGGTCTACCAAGTACGTGATATAACATTTAAACTATATTTATTATTGAAATATGTTATGCAATAACTTGCGTATCTATAAACATGGATAAATTCTGTTTATCAAAGACGGCCCCACAGTGAGTGTAGTGGCTGCAGCCAGGGGCATAAATAAGGGCCCCGCAGACACTGCATTGCGGGGGGGGGTCTCAAGCCATATGGGGCCCCCAAATCGTAAAGTGGAACGTACAGAAGGGGTTCCATTCCACGCTGTCTGCGGGGAGGCCTCCAAGCCTTTAGTCACGCCACTGGTAGCAGCTGTACCCACATTAACTCCGGACTTAATTTTTCCTAAAATAATTCATTCAGTTTTGAATATCTATTCTTTTCTGTGTGGCAATATTTGAGTATCTTTTTAAGTTTCATAAATTGTTTGTAATTATACGGTACTGTACTTTTTGTTTAGTTAAATTGATAAATTTAATTTTAGTTTTTAACGTTCAATAGCAGATCGTCCTGGTAACAATGATACGATGCGTTGGAACAAGGATATTATAAAATAGAGGATCTGCCCATACAACAAAATCGTGAAGTCATACGTCACAGTTTCGCCACACCTACTCTGCCCACTCCGAGCCACTAAGAACGCAATGTTTCGAGCCAACAATCATGACGAAAACGAGAGTAGCCAATCAGATATGCCGGTCAGACGATGCTCAGTTGTTTTTTGGGTTCATTGAGTTCATATGATGAAGATACGCATGGGCAGATCCTCTATTTTATAACATCCTTGCGTTGGAAGTAGTTATCTATCGGGTCGTCCTATAAATAATACATTTGCTTCGAGAGGAACAGAACGATAACTTAACCTGGAACACTACGGTTAGTCTGAAAATCAGTAAAGCATAGCGAGAATATTTTTTGATATGGATTCAGCGTCCGAGGAACAGATTGTATCTTTGATCTTATTACACTACTGCAACCATTACTTGTACAGTCAGAAACAATATTAAGTATAGGTTGGAAGTATAAACAAAAAATGTAATCTCCAATTTGTACTTAATATTGTTTCTGACTTTACATGGACTACTTGAAGTTCGAGTATTGAATTCCATAGTTTGGAAGTCTTAGTTTCACAGAGTGAAACGATGCTCACTTGTTATGCTATGAATCGTATGACACTAATGCCGTATTTGATATCTGACTTGGGTGAACTAGTGTTGTCAACCTATTTGTAGTAAAATTTTGAAATTTACTGGGAATAAATAGATAATTTGCTTGTTTGTGTGCTTGATGATATGTAAGAAGAGTGGAATTTGTGTTAATTATTATTATTTTTTGTTAATAAGCGGATATAATCATGGAACTACAGTGTGTCCGCCAAGTTGCGCAACCCAAAGTTTGATTGCGTATATCTTTTGACCTAGAAATGATAAAGACCTGAAACTTGAAACAAATGTAAGCATGTTGTATGTAGATATTTTCGAGATCATTACCAATGGTGGAACTTGTAACGTTTTTAGTGTAGTAACGAAAGAAATTACAGTAAGTGTAAAATATATTTTAAAAAAATGTGCAAAATGAAGAAAATCAATATTCAGTTGCAGAAAACTGATTTCCTGCGGTCGAATTCCTGTGTATAGGCCTATGGACAGTATGCATCAACGCAAATTTTCGAATAAAAATTAATTTTATCAATTATGTGCAAATTCTCATTGCTTATCATTAATTAACCTAAAACATATCTGTTGGAGTAATTTTACGACAACAGTGTTGCCAGGGGCCGCGTTTCTGTCAAAAACACCCATTTTACGGACTTGCATGAAATAGCCTTTTATATGGCAACACTGCATCAACCTTGTCATTTCCGCATCAAGGGATAAATGTTGATGCATGCTGTCCATATACACAGTAGTTCAACCGCAGGAAATCAGTTTTCAGTAACTGAATATTGATTTTCTTCATTTTGCACATTTTTATTTTACACTTACGGTAATTTCTTTCGTTACTACACAAAACGTTACAAGTTTCAGCATTGGCAATGATCTCGAAAACATCTACATAGAACATGCTTACACTTACTTTAAGTTTCAGGTCTTTATCATTCTTAGATCAAAAGATATACGCATTCAAACTTTGGGTTGCTCAACTTTACGGACACACTGTATTAGGCAACTAGAGGGAACTACTTTTGGCAAGATTATTGCATGGTTGAATTGTGGGAAAGTAACGAGCATTTGCATCCTGAACATGGCTGCAGGCGTACAGACACATTCCAATTGGTATCTTTACGCAGAGACGAGAACTTACACTCGATTAATATTTATCAAAATGGGTCCAAACTTCTCTAACCCTAAACTTACTTATCCCTACCTTACTCTACTCTACCCTACCCTAACTGTATAATGACCTTTTAAAGTGGTCCTAAAAATTGATGATTTTTAAATTTTCGTAGCTGTTACTACGTTTTGTGTCGAAAATCAAGCTGACAACCAACTTCGGAATAAATGCCACTCTTTTCATCATTTCTCTCATAACTATATCCAGTTATTTATCATTCGTCAGCTTTATTAGGATATAAACGTGGAATGTACAACTAAAAATTTTCCATATGACTTAGGAACAGGGACGGCGCTAAGGGTGGGCAACCGCCCACCCATCCGCCCACCCCAACAGAACAGGGGTGTCATTAAAGGGGGACAGGAGGGGGCAATTGCCCCCCGCAAGATTTTGAGGAATACATATACTTTATCGATTGTCTACTAATATACTAGTGCAAACTGTGAAAGTCTTATGTTGTTGGTGTTCTTGCCCCCTCAAGCGAAGTCTGAAATGACACCCCTGCAACTGAAGAAGAAGAATAAAGCTGACCAGTGCCGGATTTCGGTTTGATGGGGCCCTAAGCTATTGAAGATAATGGGGCCAATTTATTTCTAGCATTCTTTTTCAGCGACAAAATTTCGCCTTTTCTGTTTGAATATATGCTATATGGTAATTTATGGACCTAATACATATCTATTAAGTAAATACGTTTTCGTGTATATTTCGTTAACTTAACTTAATGTTTTGAATACATTACAGAAAAACTGTAAAATTTGTAAAATTAGCGGTAGTTTAATTTGGTACCAATAAAGTCCCTTGCCGATCTTTTTGCACCAACTATGATCCACGCTCCACGCCATGCTTCTACAATATGTGGAGACTGCATCATTTCTCATTTCAAGTTGTTTCTATTCAGTTTGGTAAAGTTTGAAACGTTTCCAGGGATCCGTGTAAGTAAATACAGTCTAAATATCATCCAGGGTTGGTAATTACTGCCTGAAGCTCAACTAATCGTGTGAGCTTTTTCCAGGTCAGGTTACTGGAGTAACTCAAAATGGAATGCAACCCTCGAAGATTACACAAGGTGTAATACGACACAAATTCGCTGGAACCAGAGGCGAACTTAGAAGGTTTAAACTGGAGAAGGGGCAACTAAAACCCAGATTATGATAGATATATCGTGAGTTTACTCTAAACTTTCAAAAATATGTAAGTAATGGCTTCAATTATTTTTGTCACTCAAAAAACTGGGATCGTAGACCTCTCCGCACCTGGATCCGCCCCTGCCTTTAGTGATCCATTATCGCACTCTATAGATCACTATATGAGCTCCTCCGTGGCTAAGCGGTTAGCGTACGCACCTTTGGCGTGGGAGACCCGGGTTCGATTCCCGGTGAGAGCTCATGTGGTTTGGATTCCACGTTAATCAGTAGGTCCCGTCTCATGTAGCCTCGCTGCTGAAAGGGACGTTAAACTCAAAATCAACTCAACTCTATAGATCACTATGAAAATCAGTGCCAAGTTCTGAAAGTTATGAAAATACTTCTGCAAACTACTTTTCATACTTACGTACAGCGAAATAAAATAGCTATAATTTCGCGATGTAAAGATTATTGCCGCTTAGGGCTGTAATTCCTTTATATTTTACTATTATTTCGCGAGCTTGTCGTTTTATGCCTTCTTCTTAAGCATCCACTGTTACCAGACTCAATTTCTTGTCGAATTCCAAATAGTACAAGAAAGGGTAGCACTAGAGTTCTATCCGCATACAAGATACTGTATCACTTATGCTGTGAAGTCTTATTAAAGTAGCTAAGTGTAATGGCTGGAAAACAGGGTCCCGATTACAAATGGGGCTCTGAAACAAAATCCCCATTACAAGCGGAGCTGGGAAACGAGGGTTCCATTATAAGCGGGACTGGGCAACAGAAATCCCATTGCAGGCGCGTTGGAAAACAGGGCCCTATTACTTGCTTCATGAGAGCTTAATACATAACAGTACAGAACACCGTTGTTGTATGTGCGTTTTATCTTATTTGCTTTTTCTTATTATTTGGAAATGACATTACAGCCACTTTTTCTTTAAAATTTTTGGGGCCCCCAAGAGAGCTATAGCTTGTTTAGCTTATACACAAATCCGGCACTGAAGGTGACATCCTGTACTTCACAAGCAATAGGTATTACTTTCGATTGTAATGTAATAGGTTCTATGACTCTGTTTAACTCTGCAATGGACAATGATTTTAAGACAGATACTTGTAGTAATATAATGGATGCCAAAAGTCGTGATTAATGAATTGAAGTTTAACACACACGCACAATCGTGCTATTGAAACGCCAGTGTTTGTATGTGCTGCACTGAAAAAAAAAAAGTGCTTTCTAAAAAGCCAACTAAATAATGGACAGAGCTGGCCAGTATTATCTATTGTCTCATTTTGAGAAAGAGAGGGAGGACAGTAGTGCTTTGTGTCAAGGGCGCCGATCCTGGGGGCCCAAGGGGGCCCGGGCTCTCCCAAAGCCCATGTGCGCCCCCGCATTTTATTTATGAATATACAATATTTGGCATAATTTGAATTCAATTTGTCTTACAATCCTCATGCATGCCTTCTGCATATGAATGCCCCCCCCCCCCCAAATTTACAGAGAAATCGGCGCCCTTGCTTTGTGTTGGCGCGATAGCTTCTTATAAGAGGGTTCCAACTTGCAATTGTTTACAGCAATGTACCACATGTCTTACCCGTGTGGCATTAAACAGATTTTTAAAAACCCTTATTATAGCATTGTTGAGTTGATCTCTGTTGCGTTCAGAAGTCTTGGCGGTCGGTGCTTGTTCAGCTAATATGTCGAAAAAATTTAGCGATTTCTTCTCAGGCTCGGTGTCTTTCTCGTGTTCAAAGAAGCGCGATTTTCAATCCGTTGATGTTAGTGATAATCCTTCTTCTTCAATGGGGAAAAAGACAAAAAATACAAATACATGTGACAACCAGGATTCGCAATTTGAAGTGTTCGATTTCGAGGAAAGTGAAAATGAACTAGATGTTGGAGAGAGCAAAGACGACAGCATTGCTTCTGAAGTTACTCATTTATATTTTTTGCCTCTTGCTTTCTTGTAATAAATACTTTAAAGATAAAAATGTTTGCAGCAGCCTATTTTATCCTTGTTTTACTTTACCTACTTATTGTGTATTTTATGTTATTAACGAAAAGTAGAGTCTGTTAGTCTGCGTTGTTTGAACCTTCTTTTATTTCTATGCATTCATGTGCATTCTTGGAGGGAGAGGAGTTAAAGCAGTCTTGAACTTCTTCGACTACACAGAACACACCGTTATTATTGTTTTAAAAGCTGAAAGTAGAGGTAGTGTGTGTGCCACGCGGAATTCGGTAGGTCGAGCATATTGCCACGAACTCCCGCAGCCCATCCTAAGTCCTGCATTTCTTCAGTCTTACCAGGTGAATGCTGGAATGGCACCTTCTATAAGGCCAACACAGATGTTCCACATCCTTGTTTCTCCCCTATTTCGGTCTGAGCCTTAGCTAACTAAAGAGTATAAAAATTGAAATTTAATTATTGTCAAAAAATGTCTACATTGCCCAGTTCTCATTTTCGTTGTCCGCCCACCCAGCAACTAGGTCCGCCTCTTTCCGCCCACCCCATCAAGCGTTCCTGGCGCCGTCCCTGCTTAGGAAAAAGAAATAGTCTTATTATTAAATGCGTTTTCAAAAGGAATATGTATCAAGAGCTATGCGAGGATCTTACGATAGTGTTTATTCCTTTAACTCGACAAGGATGGTAATAACAGTGCTGAATCCACGTTCTTTCTTTCTTTCTGCTCGGAAACAAAGCCGCATTTTTACTGTCAAGTGTAAACACCTTCGTGAGAATTCTTTTGTCGCTAATTAAAATTCAATTGTATACTTGATTATGTGTGTCTGTGTGTAAAACTCGTTTGTTTGATTTTCCTTTTCTAAAGAAAGAAAAGAAAAAAGTAGAAAAAAGAAAGTTACTGGAATTGCTTTATTAGTTATTTACTGAAAGTGCGTTCAACTGAAAACTCTCGATTAACATACACGTTATTCATGATAGGAAAATTATTGTTTCATTTTTTCTTTCTTTATTTCTTCACCATTGCATGCGTGTCGTAAATTACGTTAACAGCCATTAGTTTGACAGAATGAAAAAGAATGTACATAATTACTTCATCTTAACGATAGAATGAAATATGAAAATTGTTTTTTTTTTTTTCTTAGTTGGGATTATAAATTTTCACTATGCATACAGTGCCTAATGAATTTAAGACTACATTTAATATAATGCAATGCAACTAGAAAAGAAATGGAAATTCAATACCCCAGTACATCAATTATTATTGATTTTAGAAAACGTTTCAACTCAAATACGAGGGAAACATTGTACCACATTCTTACATAAAAGCTAGTTAGATTAATTAAGGTATATTTAAATGAATCAAAAAAGTAAAGTTTGGGTAAAAAAAAAAAAAAATCTTGACCAAGAGCTTTCATGTCGAGAATGGGTTGAAACATGAAGATGCATTGTCACCATTATTATTCAACTTTGTCCTGAAGTATGCTATAATGAAAATCAAAGATAGCAACCAGGACCTAGAGTTGAATGGTATTCACTAGGGATGGCCAAAAATTTTCGGATCTGGGTCCGAAATTCGGATTTCGGATCTGGGTCCGGATCTCGCATCTGGGTCCGAAATTTGGATCTCGGATCTGGATCCGGATCTCAGATCTTGATTCGTATCCAAACCTGCATCTGAAATTGTGATGATAAAATTGAATATCTAAAATTCGTTAAAACTTTTTTCGGATTCACTGATATAGTAGGTTGCTGTGCTTTTAAATGTTTCCATAACACGTTTGTGCTACCTTTGTTCTTTATTTTATTTTAACCTTGCAATATTTACATGTTGCACTTTCTGTCCAAGTCTATAAAATGTTTCCAAGTTTGATTTCTTCCCATTTCAGAGTATAGTGAACTGCCTGAAAACTGATGTAAGTGGTAACAAATTCTTCTGTTTAGCTCCTCTTCGAAACAATGTTAGCTTCACATTGAAAATATTTATTTTATTCTTAGAAAATAAACTTTCTTCTTTTCTCATATACAAATGAAATATCTATTAGATAAGGCCCTTCTAATCGCAGAAATACTAGACAAAACTAACGCTTTATTAATAGTAGTTTCTGACTCACTAGAGTCCAACCATCAACAAATGTAATAATGAATATCTTTCACTTCGAAGGTATATACAACTAGTGTTGTAAACAGAAAAAAAAGTTCGTATTTTTTCAGAAATGTACGTTTTTTAAGAAAAAAAACATTGCTTTTCGTTTTTTTCTAAATTTCGTTTTTTTTTTCAAATACTCATTTGTAATGCATCTAACGTCTATTTAAGTATGAAATATTTTTATGTAGGTGTAATCCCCGTAAAATGCAACATAAATTAAACACTAGATACTGATACGCTACAAATATTTTACAATTTATATCAATAGCATACCTACTAACAATTCGGGTTTCAGCAGTTTTCATCAATATCAACTAAGAAATAAAAGTAGAAATGAAATTTTGTTTTTCCGTGAAAGCAGGTCTTTAATAAGTACGAAAATAATCTCACGAACAGTATTAAATTCAAATAACTTGTCTAAAGGTTAAAAGTAATACTAATTTGCCTAATAGTATTTTTCTAAATATAATATATAAATAATTTGTCGACTAGATATATATGATATGCAGAGCCGGCTCTACCATATATGCAACACGTGCATTTGCATGGAGCGGCAAGTTTGGAGGGTGCGGCAATTTCTGTCATAAGTATACTATTTAAATGAAATATTTCTTGTTGAAAACAGACTTCATGATGATGGTAGTTACATCTACTAAGCTGACCTATTCGAATACTACATTCATAAATTATGTTTAGGTCGCATTAGTTTAAAGTCACATGGAGAATGCTAAAGCAAATGGTCAAATAAATCCGAGCACAAATTGCTTGATTGTTGTCAAATGCAAGAATTCAATTCTCGAATAGTAGCGAATATCTGTTCCATTTAGTTAGTTATCACAGTTTTGATATGACAACTAGTCTTGTTTTTGCCACAAAGAAGTTCCTTATCATTGAAGATAGAAACAAGTTTTTTTTAAATGTTAACAGATGTAGAAACAAAATAAAAAATAAAGATAAAAGAGCTAGTTGCACTGGAATTGCAAACTGATACATTGAGATTGAAGCTCGATATTGAATTCTATAAAAAGGATTACTATCTTTCCATCTTTCCTCTGCAGGTGTGTTTGCTTTATCTTTCACTATCATAATAGATTAATATTTAAAGAAAAAAAAAACAGACACAGCTGTATTGTATTTTTAGAAAGTATTTAAGCCTTTCTGAGTGCAACTGCGCTTACCCTCCCCTTCGTTGTTCATGCTGGAGTAACATACTTAAAATCATGACTTTTAAGATTTGTTCCTTTCTGGAGAAAGAGGGAGGCGGCAAATTATGTCATTGCACGGGGCGACAAATTGCCTAGGTCCGGCCCTGATTATATGTATATACAAGTCATGAATATATGACGACACAATTTGAAGTAATGAAGGATGTTTCAAAATGAATACTAGGGTTTTGAAACTTTGAAGTATCTATTACAATTAACTTACAATTATAAATATTATATGAAATGAGGCAACTCAAACAGTTTTGAACGCAAGCATGCACATCGATTATTTCCTCTGTCTGCCGTTAGAGAGAGCAAGTAGCAAAGATGAAGACTAGAGAGCAGAAAGCTTTTTGTGTTTTAATAAAGACTGAATCTGTAATTACAGTGCAACCGTCTGTGTGAAGAATATTAAGGAGATGTTTGCAACTACGTCCTTATCGTTTGCAGTTGCTACAGGTCTAAAGACTACAGACATTCTGAATCGTGTCGTCTTCAGTGATAAATCGACATTTCACCTAAGAGCTAATGTGAACACCTAAGAGCTAATGTTTGCATCTGGCCGTCAGCAAAACCTCAGGAGATATTACAGTTGAAACAAGACTCCCCTAAATTGAATGTGTTTTGTGCCATATGGCGGAAAGTTTATGAGCCTTTCTCGCCTATCGACTAGATATATGCCGTGTGACGAATGAATCTCACATCGAACACTTGTAGCAAAGACTGTTTGAGGTGCACTTTTACTTGATGTATTGTTTATAATTGTACGTAAAATGTAATACGTACTACGAAAACTTAAAACCCTGATATTCATTTTGAAACACCCTGCATTTCTCACCAACAGTGTTGGAAGTAAGATGTTAAAAGGAGAGAACATTTTCCTACGTATAAAGTTATTGTTTACGACAACGATGTTATTATTAGTCGATACTATAACTACAACAGCAACGCGGGTTAGTAGTCAAAAGAATCTAATCAAATGTACACTCGTAACTAGAGATGCAAAAAAGCCGGCTTTTTTGAATCGATGGTTTTTTGCACATAAAAAGCCGGCTTTTTTGGAAAAAAAAAACGAGAATTTTGGAAATTTTGGCTTTTTTCATTTTCATGATTTTTCTATTTAAATAGCTTTCTTATAGTATACTCTAAAGTTAAATAAGATTTCATGACCTAAATGCTATATTTCGCTCTGGAATTCACCATCATGATGGATGGACAGTGGCGGCGATAAAGGCCCCACAGACCCCGCGGTGAGGGGGGGGCGGACCTGAGGGGGCCCCTACATAGTACGCTCAGCAAGACTCATCTTACATGTCATTTATAATTTTAATGCATTTTGAAAGCGTTTCTACACAGCCTATAACTAATTCTAACAGTTTCATTGTCATTTTGAGTATCGAACATGAAAAAAAATTGGATAAAATTATAGACAAATTCTTACTCCTGAAGAAGTGAAGGTTAGGTAAACAGTTCTTACAAATTTTGTGTTCCATTCCATTTCAAGTGAAATATAGTGATAGTGACGCTTACAATACCTCTCCTTAATTTTATCATGTGTGTTTGTGTGTTACGTGTTCCGGTGTGACGATACAAGAAGAGTTAGAAGAGAATCCGTTATATTCTAGGCAATGAGAGTACTGTATTTTACGCGAGTACACAAAAATATTCTACGTTAATTTTCCTCTGTGCGGAATGTAGTTACAGTATTATCCCGGATAACCGAAGCCCGAATTATCCGAAATCGCAAATCCAATAAGCATGTACTGTAGTGTACTGTACGGGAATAATCTAGAAGACGGGACGCGCTAGGCTGTGCCTAATTCATATGCTATAAAGATAAAGTATTACAGTACTAACTACATATAGATGCATTGTAGTCCTAAAAATGTTCATTTAACTACAAAAACTAAAAACTGAAACCACTGGCGTAACAGACCTTAAGTCCTGAGCCGGCCACAAAGCCATATGTTAACAACTGTTGGACCTACAACCAGGGTGGAAAAAATCATTAAAAAAAAATAATTTTTGTTGATTTTTTAATTTAAATCGATTTTTTAAATTTAAATAAAATCTTTCTCCTCGTATAATACAAGTCACGAACTGAAGAAAAACATTAGGAATTAGTATTAAATGTTAGTTATGCCATTTAAGTGAAAGTATTGGGGTTGAATTTTGAATTAATCTCCAATCGTTAACCTATTTCAACCTCAAACAATATTTCTTCAGCATTAAGGAAAAAGTACAGCAATATTTATCAACATAACACTTTTCCTTTCACGAAAGTTACTGATATTTCGCAGGGGCACATTTAAAAGAATCGGAACTAGCTAGCGGCACGAAATACATATAAAGTACATATATTTCACCTAAAATTAAGTAACTACTAGTAACTCTATGGTCTATGGAATCCGGAGCTTCAGTGCCACGTTTACAAAAGCTCTCCATTGACTTCTATCTTTAGCCAATTGGATCCAGTTTCTACTTTGTATTCTTATTTCTGCGAGATGCATCTTAATATTGTCCTCCCATCTCCGCCTAGGTCTTCATAATGATCTTTTTCCGATTGGTCTTCCAGTCAAGACTTTGAAAGCGTTTCTACTTTCTTCCATTCTAGCTACATGACCTGCCCACCTAAGTCTCCTAGACTTGACGACCCTAACAATGTTGGGTAAACCGTATAAGTTATGTAGTTCCTCGTTATGAAGTTTTAGCCATTCCCCATTCCCGTTCCTCTTAGGTCCGAATATTCGTCTCAGGATCTTGTTCTCAAATACTTTCAGTCTATGTTCTTCCCTCAGAGTAAGCGACCATGTTTCGCAACCATACAGAGCAACAGGCATGATTATCATTTTATATTTTTTAAACTTCGAATTTCTCGACAAAATTCGCGACGACAAAAGATTTTGAACTGATTAATAACAAGAATTCCCTGCTTTTAGTCGACATTTAAGTTCTTCGTGAATATGGTTTAGGTCTGTTAATATTGATCCTACATATTTGAAAGTATCCACTTTATCACAAGTATTATTCGATATTTTAACGCATCCAAAATTTGCCCGAGAAACTTCTATGTATTTAGTCCATAAATTTCGCTTAGTTTTAATTTTTTTTTTTAAGAGAGGGGATCGGGCCCCTCTAAATGCGCTCCTATTATCTGGAAACAATGAAATAGACGTGGACAGAAGAAAATTTTCGCTTTAAATGTCCATGGTGATTTCCCCGTTGGAATAGTTAACGATTTAAAAACCGTATGTTACGAAGAGACGAAAGCAGGATTCACCCGTTATTCGTTCAAAATGGGATTTCTCTAATCATCCTTTGCATGATACTCATTTCTATATTGTGCTTACATACATTTGAGTCCCATTGTATTATGATTATTATCTTCCATAATCGAAATAACAGAACAGAAACGGGATTTTACTTATTTTCACTTTAAATCAATTTATTTCGGATTTTGATTTAAATAAACGATTTTTATTTTTTTTTTAAATCAAATAATTTAAATTCCATTAAAATCGTGATTTAAATCAGACTGATTTAAATCAACCCACCCTGCCTACAACTACTTGGGTGACGAACAGGTGGTCAGCCCGTTGCATCACCCTCCACTAAGAGGCGTATCACTCCTCAGTTTTCCATACGACGCTGGGCAGACGTAAACAATTTGGAGTATTCCAGCGGATGATTGAACCCAGAATCACGTGGATATGAATCCAACGCTGTAACCACTAGATTATGGAACTCCTTAACTTTAATAAAGAACATAAGTGTAGCATACAAAGAGAGTTTTAAAGTTATTTGATCTTTAAAAACATTTAAGATAAATAAGAAATACTGTACTACAGGCCCGGTAACAGATGTCCATGACTTAACAAACAAACAAAAAAATCCGGAATAAGCCCCTAATTTAGATCGATTAACCGTGGTTATACTGTATTATTATTATTATTATTATTATTATTATTATTATTATTATTATTATTATTATTATTATTATTATTATTATTATTATTATTATTATTATTATTATTCATAGTAGCTGTAATCATAGTGTTAATACTGTTAACATTGTAAAATGGAACATTAGTACGCATATAGAAATTGTAAATGAAGTTCAACACATGGCCACTCGGTTCAGTTTTTGCGGGGGGGCCACGAAGCCGGTATCGCCGCCACTGTGGATGGAACACATGTTTTATGAATTAAAGTAAACCTAAAGTACGTAGTATTTGAGGGCAACTGTAGAATATATTTAACTTTATTTTAACTTCTGAGTTAGCGCCAATTTTTGTTCTTTTCTACATAATTTCTTTTTAGCCATCCGTGTTTCATTTCCTAGAGCAGCGTTTCCCAACCTTTTTCAACTCGCGGCACACTACGGGTGTGATATTAATTCTTGCGGCACACTCATTTGTAAATATAAAATACCGTGTTTTTTTGTGATTACTGATCTCATTCTCACAAAGAAGAACGCTCGATGACTAGCTTTCCTCGTGATAAATCATTATGTTTATTATTTTATTCTAATTTAAAAAATAGAAAATAATTGCTATGAAATATAGGTCTCAGGTTTTCTAAAATACACTTTCTTTTACTAAAACTAGATCCAACCTTACGCTAAGAAGGAGGATCACTAAATAACGAAAGAACAAACAAATCTCTTATAATTTACAAGTATAAATGTAGGTAATTTGTATGCATGTTTACTTTGTCGAAAGGATTGAATGATATTTTAAAATTTCAAGTTACGAAATAGCTTGAAACAATAAAGAAGCAATAATGGTTATAACAATGATAACAAGTACTTTTTTCGACATTAAAAATGTACAGAAAACTAACACAGTATGGAACTTATAATTTATTAACACGGTTAATATACGTTACATTTTTTAAATATCACACAAAAGGTTAGAATTGTTCAGTAATATTTTCTAATATATGAAGATTACAATATTTCAAAAATAAGGAAAACTGGTTAGTGCAAGAAGCAAAATTAATGTGCAACTTGAGTACAATATTCTTTCAAAATCTTCTTCAATTGTGAATGAATAGTTGATAAACACACCCTCATATCGGGTGTTCCGGAGTTAACAGTTGTGACCTGTTCTTACACTTGATTGTATTCATTGCAGAAAATCCTGCTTCACTTAAGTAGGTTGTAGAAAAGGGAATGACTACTTTCACAGCCTTTGTAGAAATAGCTGTAGAAATGTGTAAGAGGCTGCGGCAAATAAAATTCTGTTTTCGAAATACTACCTGCTACACAGTAATATATGCACAATAATATATTACTTACAGTATTTTTTCCATTGTAGATTATCATAGTAATGTGAAACACAAATATATATTTTTCCTATTTCTTGCAATTTGGTTGCTATAGAATTAATAATTTTGTTTCGATTTCCTCGCGGCACACCAGCGGCCCATTTGCGGCACACCAATGTGCCGCGGCACACCGGTTGGGAAACGCTGTCCTAGAGATTAGTAGGCCTACTCTAGCTTCTAGCACGTAAGTTAAACTTTGGTTTTTCAATATATCCGTCAGAGCGTACGTTTGTCAGTATACCCAGGCCCGCAACTAGGGTTTCTGTCACCCGGGGCAAACACACAATTCGGCGCCCCCCCCCCCAGGTTTAGTCGAAAAATATCACTTACTTATAGATTGCAACTGTAAATAACATTCTTAATGAAACCAGTTATATCGATTTTTAAGTACTTTAATCAAACTTACTTTAACCACAAAAATATATTACATTCGTTATGTGCTCACAAGTTTTAAGAATAATATTGTACGTACATTTTGTTTAATGTTGTGTGAAGAAATCAAAACAAAATGAACTAGAAAATATCTGCCACATTATACAGTTAATTGAAATAACACACTTATTTTTATAACCCGAAGAATAATTATGAACATATGCTTTCATATTAAAATAAGAAACTAATACAAAATAAACTAGAAAATATATGGTATATCATGAAGTTATAATTGAAATAACATTTAGTTCTACTAAACCCAAAAATAATTTTGTGCATAAGCTTTCATTTAAAAATATAAAAAGAATACAAAATAAACTTGAAAATATCTGGTATATTATAAATAGAGCAACCCAAAAGCATAAAAAAGCATAATAGCAATTTAGACATATGGTTGGTACCTTAAACATGGGTGTGGTTGTCTAAGGGTCCAGAAGAAACTAATTTTAAAGAATAATAAAGCATAATTTAAAATATATAGCATAATTCTTGGAAATTCTATTTAACTGCAAGTTTAACATATACTATATTAATATTTTTTAAAAAAATATTTGGTCTAGGAATTAATTCGTGCGGTTGGTACGCACACATTGAAGCTGTAGTACAAACACAAAATACATAAATACCTTAAGAAAAATATTGTCCATCGCTAGCCACCACTTTCGCCCATCTGTCAGGCAATGTACGGATTCCGTGGCGAAAGAAGTCCTCATCCTTGGAAGCGATCCAGTCAGAGACCCATGTTTCGATATCTTCTGAAGAAGTAAACCGCTGTCCAATCAAATCGTTGTTCATGCAATCGAACAAGTAGTAGTCCGAAGGAGCAACGTCTCGTGAATACGGCGGGTGGGGTAAAACTTCCCATCCGACATTTTCTAAATAGGTTTTGACCGGTTTTGCGACATGTGGGCGAGCGTTATCATGTTGAACAATAAGTTTATCATGTCTGTTCTCCCATTCTGGTCGTGTTCTGGCCAGAGTTTGCTTCAAACGCATTAATTGTCGTCGATAACGTTCTCCATTCATAGTTTCACCCGGTTGCAGCAGCTCATAGTACACCAAACCTTTCATATCCCACCATATGCACAGCATAACCTTTGCACAGTGAATATCTCGTTTTGGTTGTGATGGACCTGGTTCACCTGGTTTCACCCAGGCCTTTTTTCGTTTAGGGTTCTCGTAATGGATCCACTTCTCATCACCCGTAATAATTCGATGCAGAAACCCCTTTCTGCTCTGTCGTTGAAGCAGCAATTCGCAAATGGTTTTTCGTCTTTCAACGTCTCTGTCTTTCAATTCATGTGGAACCCAATGTGACATCTTTTGAATCATTCCCATGGCTTTCAAGCGTTTGGAGACTGTTGTTTGATCAACGCCTAATGCTGTTGCAAGTTGTTCCTGCGTTTGACACGAATCCTGCTCGAGCAATGCTGTCAATTCTTCGTCTTGAAATTTTTTTGGCTGTCCAGCTCGCTCCTGGTCTGCCAAGCCGAAATCACCACTTCTAAACCGTGCAAACCACTTCTGACACGTTCGCTCAGCTAGAGCATGGTCACCATACACTTCCACCAAAATACGATGACTTTCAGTCGCACTTTTCTGCATGTTAAAGTAATGCAGCAGGACACCCCGCAAAAACACTTTATCAGGCACAAATTGCGCCATGTTCACTTAACTACAAACTGGTGTTGTTGACGCTTTAATCCACTGCCCTATACTACGAACGATACGCGATGACAGGGGTTTGCAACACATGTGTGGATACACGGAACTGTGGGACGCTCCGTTCGTTGCGCCATCTCTTGTCCACCCGCACGAATTAATTCCTAGACCAAATATTTACAATGCAAAATCATTGAGAACATAACAATGCAACAATGAAAAGCTTATTTTTTTTCTGTAAATTTTTCGGTGTAATCCTTTGATGTGGAGAAAAGAAGAAAAGAAAAGAAGAAAACTTTTCATCAACAATGAAGCACACAAGAACTCCACACTATATTGTTATGTGTACCTCTCGAACTTGAGCACTTTCTGTACTTTTTGTGCACTTTCTGTATATATGCACCTCTAAGGTGCACACAAGTGATAGAAAAAACTGATTCGAGCAAAGCATATCTCTTTACAGTGCATTAACTAGAAAGTTCATTAAATATGAAAGAAATTGCTTCATAAAATATTAATAAATAGATCAAGATATTTAGATTCTTTAATGTATAGTAAATATTATACATTATACACGATTAATGTAAAACAATGATTGAAATTAACAATAAAGCATAATAAAGCATAAGTTGGACTGATAGATAACAATTCAAAATGCCTCGAAAAGCTCTCAAGCAAAACTAATAGATAAAACTTCATACAGCCTTTACTCGCAAAATCCCTTGGTAGGCGTACAAGAAAAAATTAAATACACCGAGGCGTGTAACATCTTTTCCGCCACAAAACTGCCCTCTAGTTTAAAAACATTACAGCAATTGCGTAACATTACAGGGGGCGCGTCTGAGCTAAACTCTTCAACCACCAGCAAGCAACAAAAATCGGTAACTTTTCGCCCCCGCCCCTATTGATAACAGCGTTTTAAACTTCAGAGCTGTTCTCAATGGAATTATACAGACAAGCAGCTCCTTGTGGTAGGAAAAGGAAAGGGGGCGGATTCTCTGTGGTCGCCCAAGGGAACAAATGCATGCAATATTAGGTTTTTAATGTATGACATTACACCTATTTAGATGAGATTCTCTCTCTCTCTCTCTCTCTCTCTCTCTCTCTCTCTATATATATATATATATATATATATATATATATATCAACGAAAAGAGGTCCCATGGAAAAGGCCAAGTAAACTTTTGATTTCTTTTAACCTCTAGAATAAGTTCCTCAAGGGAAAGTATGCGATTTTTAAAACAATTGATATATCTTCTTTCCGGCGCCCCCTCCAACCACGCGCCCGGGGCACGTGCCCCCTCTGCCCCCCCTTAGTTGCGGCCCTGAGTATACCTGTCAAAGCGTACTTCCAGATTCTTGTTATACTGTAGCTGTGCAATGATTTAGCAATAATCTTCCGGATACAAACTTGAATACCATTTTGTACCAATAATCAGTAGCGGATTTAGAAAAGTATTTTGGGAGTGTTTCTCTGCTCTGGTTTTTCTAAAATTTCCTAATTTTTATTTGGAAGTTTATGAGTACAAGCATAACCAAGAGTGCCCATGTTGTGGTTTCCAAGGTGGGGGGGTGGCAAGTATAAGCGACGTTTCAAATATAGTTTCAAATTTTGCTGTAACTAATGTAAAAATTCTATTGGGATTTCAATATTCCCAAGTACAATTTCCTCTTGGGGGAGGGGGGAGCGAGCGGCCCACGTTGTCCCCCTAATGGGCGACCTTGAGCATAACTAATATTTCGTTTTGTTTGTATATTCAGCAATAATGTTCTGGATACAACCTTGAAGACCATTTTATACTGATAATCAGTGGCGGATTTAGAAAAGTATTTTTGGGAGGGTTTTTTCTTGTTAATGTTTAGTTTTTCTAAAAAATACCTAATTTTTATTTGAGAAGAGCTTGAAGTTTATGAGTAAAGGCATAACAAATATTTCGTTTGTTTTAGAAATTCTGTAATTTCGGGGTACAAGCTTCACCCGTAAAACATCCCCACTCTAACCCCCTTCGCAAATCCGTCACTGCTGGTAGTTAATAATAATAACGATTTAAAAACGATAAGAAAGGAAGTCGGTCAGAACTCACAGTACACGCATTATCTCTACATTCACAGATACAATTAAGAAAAACTTTTTTCAAAATGGTCGAATGCGGGGTTGAATCCCGGACTTCCCGATAGAAGCGCAAAAGCTAACCACTCACTCCTGGTTGTTGTGCAGTTGTGCTTAATTTAAATATAATATATATCTCTCTCTATGGCCTATGGAATCCGAGGGTTCAATGCCGCGTTCACAAAAACTCTCCACTGACTTCAATCCTTAGCCAACTGGATCCAGTTTTTATTTCAGTATTCCTATTTCTGCGAGATCCATTTTAATATTGTCCTCCCATCTGCACCTAAGTCTTCCTAATGGACGTTTTCCGATTGGATTTCCAGTTAAAACTTTGAAAGGGTTCCTACCTTCTTCCATTCTGGCTGAATGGCCTGCCCACCTGAGCCTCCTGGAATTGATGACCGTAACGATGTTTGGTAAACCGTATAAATTATGCAGTTCTTCGCTATGAAGTTTCCCTCATTCCCGTTCCTCTTGGGTCCGAATATTCGTCTCAGGATTTTATTTTCAAATACTTTCAGTCTGCATTCTTCCTTCAAGCGACCATGTTTCACAACCATAAAACACAACAAGCATGATTATCGTTTTATATATTTTAAGCTTTAAATTTCTCGACAGAATTCGCGACGACAAAATACTTTGAATTGAATAATAACAAGAATTTTCTGCAGTCGAAATTTAATTTCTTTGGGGATATGATTTTGGTCTGGTGATATTGATCCCAGATATTTGAAAGTATCCACTTTTTCGAAAGTATTATTTGATATTTTAACTCACCATAATTTGCTACATTACGATCCCGTTGAACTTCCATGTATTATTTTCTCTGCATTTACTTATAAACCAATGTCGCTGCAAGCGTTTAAATAAGGACTCTGCATTTATTTCTATTGTTCTCGTATCATCCCCTATTAAATTTGCATCATCAGCATACGCCGTAACCTGGTGAATACAATTCAGCTCTAGGGCCTGGTTGCTATCTTTAATTTTCCTTATAGCGTACCCCGGAACAAAGCTGAACAATAATGGCGATAACACATCTCCTTGTTTCAGGCCATTCTCGACGTGGAAGCTCATGGACAAGAATTTTTCTGCTCGGACTTTACTTTGTGATTCATTTAAACACATTTTAATTAATCTAACTAGCTTTTTCCGTATTCCGAATTCTGTAAGAATGTTGTACAATGTTTCCCTCCTATCCGAGTCGTAAGCCTTTTTAAAACCAATAAACAGCTGATGTACTGGGTATTATATTCCCATTTCTTTTCGAGTATTTATCGAATAGTAAATATCTGGTCGATAGTTGATTGATTTCCCTAAATCCACACTGATAATTTCCAATAATTTCATCTGCGTATGGAATCAATCTTGTTAATAGAATGTTAAGAGAAATGCTTCGATAATTATTACATTCAGTTTTGTCGCCTTTTTTGTGAATTGGAACAGTGATTGATTCTTTCCACTCTTCTTAAATGTATTCCATAGTTTTTCTTTCTTTTTTCTTTCTTTCTTTCTTTCTTTCTTACTTACTTTTCCTTTTTTTTGTTTCGTAATGATATGCTGAATTCCAGTCGTTAAAAATTCAGAAATCTTCAGGAGTGGGTAAATAAACCGTGATGGTGGTTATAAGTCTAGGAAACCATACGATCTGGTGAACAGTATATTACGCATATGATCCATTAACAGAAAATTTGGTACTTTCCCGATTCTGAACAAGCTTAAGAAACAGTCAGTGCATTATAGAATTCGGAATTTTACCGATTTTGCAGATTCCAAGCACCTGATAGGTGGTAACATTATTACGTATGTGATCAATGAATGAAAAATTTGTCCGAAATATTCATACAATGTATATGAAAGCTAAAACTTAAAACAATTCAAGAATGTACAGAACCACTCGAAACCAAGTTCTTGATATGCAGCTTTTAAGATTATCATGTAAATGTATTTCTCTCATGTTTTATATTTTGTTTCAAAAAGAGGGTGTGATGTTTTGAAGTAAAAATACTACATACAATTTTGCTAGTTATTTGTGTATCTTTTTTTTTTTTTTAAAAAAAAAGTACTTATTTTTGTGTATAAGAAGTCAAAAAATTATTATTTATATATATATTGGTTAATCCTTTGGAATTCATAATGTAAATATATTAAGAATTTTTTAAAAATCTTTTCGAAATTCATGATTTATTTTAGAGGTTCTATATTATTATCTAGATTAACCACTAATCAAATGAGTTCTTGTGCTGTAGAGAAGCGAAACAAAGTCTGCTTTATCAATTTAAAGCAAAATTCTAGAAAAAAGCCCAAAATTTCCCAGTCAAAAAAGCGAAGCAGAAAAAAACGAGTTTTTTTTTTCCAAAACAGCCGGTTTTTTTTCCCGAGCCCTTGCATCTCTACTCGTAACCCTTTTGGACCCAGGTGGCCAAAGTGGCACACGGGTGTGTCACTTTTCATCTGCTCCAGTGTGGACATATTAAGATACCGGGATATTTATTTTTGCCAAATATGGTTGGACCATAGTTTCTCATATTAATTTCTTTTTCTTCTGGTGTCGAATTCCCTTCTCAAATTTCACCCGTCAAAAATTCGAGAATTTTCGAATTTCCTTTACTTTTTTTACCTTGTAGCTTCCTTCGTTGTAGAGAGATCTCCTTAAGACTTGTCAGGTAGATACCTCAGATGGATACCTAACTGTTGACATCAATTGGACGTGCTTGCGCGCAGTGTTCCCAATCAGGGAAATTAAAATTTCTCTAAATTTGGGCAAAAAAATTCGAAATTTTTTATTATTAATCCGTACCTATACGTCCGAGTGCAAGTCAGCTTACGCCAATCGAACATTTGTTACAAACGCGGGTACAGATCGTTACAATGGGGTAATTAGGGGACGCACGAAAATTTGTATTTAAGTTGTAACCCTTGATTTTTCTAGTTTTTCCCCTACTTTTCTCTTTACAATAATAAATTTTTGGTAATTAGAAGCTTTGTTCCTTAAATATCGCCATAATTAGGCTTCGGATTTTTAGGTCCCAAAAAATTCAAATTAGGATTTTAAAAAGTGCATTTTAGGATTTTATAGGTTTTTAAAAACACGGTTTAGGATTTTTAGCGTTATGTTACTGAAAACGGAATATTACTACACTTTAAACACTTTGTTAGCTATTTCATATTTAAATAGTAACCTTAATTTAGTAAGCTTTATGCTAACCAGTCTTCCGCGTAATAAAAATAATAAAACTCTTCTTACCTTGGACTTTTTTTGATAGCTGAAATATAGTTTAACATATGTATGGCCTGTCGTACTATAGTAGTAGTAGTAGTAGTAGTAGTTTTTGTCAGTTTTCTTATATTTGAATTTTTATACAACATCACAAATATCACTTCACTTTTCTAACGATACACTGAGGAAATACGAATGTTCAAATATTGTTTTTCCGGCACTTTTCATATTTTCTATAGCGCAAAAAGTGGTCACTTCACTCTCTGTAATGGCACTGAACAACAAAATTTTTGGCAAGGTTTTCTGTTGTGAACTTTTTCCTGTCGTCTGACAAAATTCTCTTGAATGCAGAAAAACTGCGTTCCACATCACACGATGTAAGAGGCGCATATTTCATACTGGCTAATTCCTCGGGATTCCATAGCAAATTTTCTTGAACATTGTCTCCACGAAGAATTTGGCCCACTAGTTGTATCTGTGTGAAATCAGGACTGCGTTTCAAAACCGCCTCCAACTTGTCCGCGATTTTTGTTCCAACTTCCCCAGGTACTTTTTTCTCTTTCACTTCTTGAAGAATTTGAAGAGCTTCTTCTCCAATTCAGTGGAAGAGACTTCTTCTCCAATTCAGTGATGGCTTGAGGCAGATGAGTAAAGTTGGCTTTAATGTAACTTAGTTGTTGTACAGCAAACTGTGACTTCAGTGCTTTTTTTGCAGACGTGATTGAAGCGGCTTCAATCTCGTCGAGCGAATCGATGACCTGAACCAGTGTTGGGCAAATTTCAATTGAATTAACAACTAACAATTGATCTGTAAATTTAATTGTTAATTGCAATTAACAATTGAAATAAGTAATGGTTAATTGTTAATTGCAGTTGGCCATTAATAAAGGAGAATCACTTGCAATTGATCAATCGATTGAAAGTAATTGCAGTGGAAAGTAATTGCAATTGAATTCTGTAATTCAATTGCAATTGAAATTAATTGGCAATTAATTCAATTGCAATTGATTTCCACAGCAATTACTTTCAATTGATTGATCAATTGCAATTGATTTTCACTGATTAATTTTCAACACTGTAGTTCAGAGAGGGCGTGGGACAATGAAAACTTTAGCCGCGACCAATTGACTCACCACCCGTCGTGACCCACGACCCACCACCCACCATGAACCACTCTCACCCACTGTGACCCACAGACCCACCAAAACCCACTGTCATCAACTCTGATCCATGATTCACGCCCTCTTCTCTACTGACTAAAGAGTTTAAACTTGTAATAAAACAAGCCTATAAAATTATCACACATCGGAGTTTGAATTTCTACGATCAATCGCTCAAGCACCGCACTAATACAATAACGATGGATCTGACCTTTCTAATATAAATAAAATAGAGTTTGTTCGTGTGTCTGTCTGTCTATCTTTGTGCGGCCTCTGGACCAGACGAGTGGACCGAAACTTTTCAAAATTTGGTCACGGGTGGCTTGGTCTAGGCCCCAGACCAAGACGAAGAGATTTTTTTTTTTTTAATTTCGAACTAGGGGGTCCCCAGGGGACGTTTACCATGACTGGCCTGGGGACCAGACAAGTCGACCGAGAGTTACCAAATTTTGGTCAAAGATACCTTGGTCCAGGTCCCACACCAAGGCAAAGCGTTTTCGACAAAATTCGAACCAGGGGTTCTCAGGGGGGCGTTTATCGGGACATGTAAAAGTAGTAGAAAATGACCGATATCAGTGTCGATTTCATAGTTTTCGCGGTCGCTGAGATCAATGGTGAAACTCCGATCGCATTAACTTCCAAATTCACCGTATTCGGCTGCGGGCCAACGGGTCAACGGGGTGGGGGTGGGGGAATACCGAAACGTAAAAGTAATCCAAAATGACCGATATTAGTGTCAAATCCATAGTTTTCGCGGTTGCTGATATCAATGGTGACACTACCATTAGCGATGACTTTCAAATTCATCCACCGTTGTATGCGGGCCTTGGGTCACCAGAGGGGGGAATTTCGAGACATGTAAAAATAATCGAAAATGACCGATATTAATGTCAAATCCATAGTTTTCGGTCTAACTGAGCTCAATGGTGAAACTCAAAACCGCGTTTACTTTCACATTTAGCCCCCGTCAGTTAAGAAACGGGGGCATTATAAAGGGGATCACGAGACATGTAAAAATAATCCACAATGACCGATGTCAAATCCGTAGTTTTCGCGGTAGCTGAGATCAATGGTGATACTTTCATTAGCGATGATTTTCAAATTTAGCCACCATTGTATGCGGGCCGGGAGTCACCGGGGATGGGGAATTGCGAGACATGTAAAAATAATGGAAAGTGACTGATATTAGTGTCAAATCCATAGTTTTCGCTGTCGCTGAGATTAATGGTGTTACTTCCACAGGCATTGACTTCCAAATACAGCCCCCATCGGCTGCGGGCCAGAGGCATTGTTTTCTCAAAATTGGAACCAGAGGATTATAGGGACTTTTACCGGCATATGTAAAAAAATAGAAAATGGCAGATGTTAGTGTCACATTCATAGTTTTCGCTGTATTGGTTGGGAGTTGGTGGGGGCCAGAGGAGATATTTTTCACAATACGAACTAAGGGGGTCTGAGGGGGCGTTCACCGGGACATGTAAAAATAGTAGAATTTGTGTCGAATCCATATTTATCGGGGTTGTTCAGACGTATAGTGACACCCCCGATAGTGTTTACGTTCAAATTCAGCCCCCATCGGCCTTCCCAATGAAAATACATGTACGTTGTTGGATATATATTCACACAAAATATATCCAATTTTAGAAATGTTTCTTAATTGTTCTCCCGTTGTTCAGTTTGTTTACATTGATATTTTATCTGATCCGTGCAAAGAACGGGCATAACAGCTAGTACGAAATGGTAAAGTGTTTTTTATGGAACAAATTACAATGAATTCAATTATATAGATAATTATTATAATTAATAATTATTTCCTTGTTGAATTATAGATACTTTTCAGTGGAAAAATGAATAAAATTTAAAAGCCCCAAATCAACTTAAAGTAGACCAACGCAAAGGAAAAATGTATAAAATTTTCCATATAATTAAGCTTACAAACTTAAAATTTCCATGTAATTAAGCTAAGTTTCCATTTTTGTGTCGTTTTGTGCGCCTATTTCCTCGTTTTCTGCGTCACCAATATAAGTATATACTGTAGTTCTTACCAGGGGGCGCGGTGGGTCAGTGGTAGAGCGTTCATCTCCGGTGCTTGAGGTCCCTGGTTCGATCCCAGCTCGCACAGTTTGAACTTTGTGGTGGACAAACACCGTGCTCGTGGATTTTCTCGGGGTTCTCCCGTTTCCTCCCACTTTCTTCATTTCATTCATTTCCCATCATCACCGTCTCCTTTAGCCTAACCGGCATAAGCGTGGGACGTAAAACTAAAGATTTCATATCATTTTTTGTAGTTCTTACCATCAAGGCTGAGAACTGCACGGTCCAATTTTTTAGCCAAAGTAGAAGCCCAACCGGAATAGTGATTTCAACCGGCTCGGCTCGGTTCAACTGAGCGTACAGCTTGAGCTGGCTTGGTTGGGATTACCCATCGACTGGGCTCAACTGAGCCAATGACTTGAACCGGCTCGGTAAAGACGAGTCATCGACTCGGCTCGATTGGAGCCAATTCCTCGAACCAGCTCCGTTCAAACGAGTCCATAGGCTGGGTTCGAGTCAGCTTAACTGAGCCGATGGCTCGAACCGGCTCGGTTGGGGTAAACAATCAGCTCGGTTCGGTTCGGCTCGTGTGAGCCATCGGCTCGAGCTGGCTCGGTTGGATGAGCTGTTGGCTCGGCTCACTTCTCGGTTCGACTCGATAAGTGAATGAGCTGTGAGCGAGCCGCTCGAGTCGTTGACAACCCTAAACAACCGGGTCGAGCAGTTTTGAACATGTTTGGCTGGAGTCCCATAACTTTTAACAATTTTTGGCTCGAGCCCGAATACTTGCTCCTCCTGAACTCAAACCAAGAACCTCGTTACCGATGTCCTTGCCTCCTGAAGATTTTTTGACGACCGAGATCGACAGTCAACTAATATTTAGTATTCCGATACAAACCGCCTATATTCCATGTTTATACAGGTACACGGTGTTATAATAATAATTAGTTATAGTAGTAGTAGTAGTATCATTGATAATTATATTGTCTATGTAGGATACTTGAAGATAGTAGTACTTGGAACTACACAAAGGATTTAGCTCGAATTGGCTCGACTCGACTGGAAACTCGATCCGAATTCGAGTCGAGTTGGGGGAAATTTTTCGAGCCGAGATCTCGAGTCGAGCTCAAAGATGTCTGCTTCGAGTCGAGTCGAGTCGAGTTTTAAAGAAAACTCGCTCGAACTCGCTCGTGCCCATTCCTATTATATGCATGACGGGCATATAGAGTTATTTCGAGGGGGATAGAACCATAAACATAATATAATACTTAGTTTCACGGCTTTCTTCTCAGGGGGGAAAGGGATGGTAGGTATTCAGCATTTCTTATAAGTACCTTCTTTGAAATATGTAAAACAGTAACAAGTGGACAACACAATATACACACATCTTCTTATCTTCAGTTTTAATTGCTGATTTCAATTGCAATTATTAATTACAATTAACAATTACAAGTTTCAATTGTCAATTGCAATTAACAATTAAATGTTTCAATTGCACCCTTTGCAATTGACAATTAACAATTAAAAGTTTCAATTGCCTGGTGACCAATTAACAATTAACAATTGACGGAAATTTAATAGCAAATTTTATGATTGAATTCAATTGCAATTGAAATTAATTGTCAATTACAAATTGAAATCAATTGCAATTGATTTTCAGAGCAATTACTTTCAATTGATTGATCAATTGCAATTGATTTCAATTGATTTTTGCCCAACACTGACTTGAACAGTGCTTTTAAAATTATCTGCATAGTACAGTGCTGCTGAGAGCCGCGTTCCCCAACGGGACACAACGGGCTGTGGTGGCAGTGGTGTGTTTGGAAGCATATCCTTGAAGGTAGCCACTCTGTTAGGAGCTTTCAAGAAAACCTTCTTTACAGATGAAATTATGTCGTTGACGATTGACTACGTGTTTGAAAGTATTTTTCAAGTTAAAAATAACTATAAAGAATCATTTAGGACGTTATAGGTTCTAAAAGCTAATTTAGGATTTTTTAGGTCCTAGCCTCCCAATTAGGACATTTTAGGTCCTATAAAACTAATATGGTTCTACTTATAGCAACTTTAAATGTAAAGAAAACACGAATTTTTTGCATTCACTGTACAGGAATAAAATAGGTTCGAACCTAAGAATCTGGAGCCTAGCCATAATACTTGTAGGATATATTAGTGGTGTACCAATGTTTAATTTAAGATAGTTTGCGTCTGTCTTGTAACAGTGTTGTCAGCTACAGAAAATTTTAATTCCAGATTTTAGGGGGAAATTTTGGGAAAATTATCTGTTTTGCCTCTATTATTTCCCTCTTGTTGGCTACATTAGAACAAACGTACCAGTGTCTAAAAGCCTCGCTCTTAGTCTACACAGCGCAGGATAAAAAGTTTCATTCGAATAATTAGGGGAAGTACAGTTGAGGTTTATAATAAACCATGTTCTGTATATGGTAAGAAAATGGAGAATTTCTGAGGTAGAATGAGATATTTTTTTTAAATTTTTTGCTTACTTTGTTAGATATTGCCATGATACTTGTAGGATATATTATTGGGGTACTAGGGTCTATTTTCAGATAGTTTTCGTCTGTCTGATGCCAGTGTTTCCAGCCAAACCAATTAATTCCTGATTTTAGGTGAAAAATTCTGAAAATTTCCCTTTCCCCCTCTATTATTACCCTCTTGCTAGCTACATTGAAACAAACGTACCACTACCTGAAAGCTTCCTCTTTGCCCTACAGAACGCACCATAAAAAGTTTCAATAGGATAATTAGAGAAGCTGTAGCTTCGGCATATCTGTTGATTTTTGCTTCTGAGGCGTAAAAAGTGTCAAAATTTCATGTGTATGATGATAGGGAATTTTTCTTTCCCTCTTTGAATGAAAGCCAGCGACTTCAGTATTTCACTGTACCTTGTCAACATACCAAAGAATTTTTTTAGGTGACTTGAACCCATATGGCAGCAGTGGTGCTAGATACAAAAAATTTTGAAATTCGGTTAGGGAATTTTTTGTAAATTTTCACCCGTACATATCCCTCAGCAATTTCCCACCCGTTGGCAACACTGCAATACAACTTACACCATAAAATAGCCACATCCATTTTCTTAAAAACAAGGCCTTAACCATATCAATAGAATAAATGGTTTTTGAGCAATAAGTCACTAACTGAAAATGTATGAAAACGCCAAAAATGACCTGGGTCCGAAAGGAATAATCACACAATTTTGCTCGTATAGGTACAAAGAAACAAACGATTTATAAGTTAAGAGGGCTTCGACTCAAGTTCCGTTGATTATTTCAATAATTTGCAACATAAATGAATAAATAATAGTTGTCAGAAAAAAACAGACATTTGAAAAAAACATAAAAAAGAACGATGTTTTTAATTGAAAAAAAGTTCACAGAAAAAAAACGTTTTTTTTACACTATATACAACAAAAAATATAGACTGGTTGGCGTGAAACAACAGTAGATTTTTAAACATACACACGAGAATTTCAGGAGAGCGATATGGTTGTGTTCTTTGTATGACTTTATTACCTAACTTATGGCTTGCCCTTCTGAGGTAGGGAGTTTGTTGAAGGAGTAAATATAAAAGAATTTCTGTTATTTTTTCTTCATCCTCCAGGTTTCTTTAATCATACATTGCAGGACGTAACCAAAACATATCCATGCATCGTATCATTGAAGCGTTTTATGTTTTGTATAATAGTGTTCAAAAATATTTAACATATTCGCATTTGTTCATGTGATCTCAGGTTCAATTCTCGGTGGGAACATACATGAGAAAATTGAAAGCTGAAACAATATGAAAATAGTATTTAAAAGTCAGGAAATTGATATTAAAACTTTAGCTATCTATTGGGATTGTAAGGCTGTAGTTAAATTAACCCACACGTTTCGTGAAGATATATTACTTAGTTATTGTTTATTTACTATAAGCTACCAGATACATCCTCAGAGGCCACTTTACACTATAATAATCAACAGGTGAAAACATTGGAAAAGGAATGGAAGGAAGGTCTCTAGAGCCTTAGATGAAGGTACTAACCTAGCATTTGCCCAGTATAACTGAGGAACAACCCTGAAAAATCCTCAGTCAGGATGGCTGGTCTCCGAATTCGAAACCGGTATTATAAAATTGCGAAGCAAGAATCCTAACAAGTAGCCTAAGCTCGCTCCGTATTATTATTATTATTATTATTATTATTATTATTATTATTATTATTATTATTATTATTATTATTATTATTATTATTATTATTATTATTTAATTAACGTAATGTTCTAAAAATTAGTGCAAATTAAACCCTACTTTCTTTATTGCTGATGTTATAGTTAATAAGTCTACATGAGACATCAGTCCCCCATTAAATAGGTCTTGCTCAAGAAAGAATACTAGAACTGGAATTCAGGAAGCGGGGGTGAAGAGATTAATGAGGATGAGGAAACTATGTACGATGCAAAAACTGAGTAATTATGACTTCATCACAGATATATTCACTTACATACGTCAATTAATATTTCTCTGATACAGGGCACTCTTACTTCCTATAGTGGCAGGAAAATTGCCCGCTTTTGTAAACGAGCACACTAAGCACGTGCGTATAGGCGCAATGTCCGTGCAGAGAAACATAGGTAAAACTAGAAAAAAATAGGGAAAGCGAGGGGAAAATGATAAACTGCCCTTCAATCTAGGGGGGGAAAAAACTAAAAATAACTAAACTTAGAACTACGAAAGACGCGAAGCGAATTTTTATTGAAAAGATTGTTTTTCCTTAGTGATTAGTTGTGCTAACTATGAACGTGAATTAAAAAGAAAACAAGCACCTAGCTCTGAGTTTCGCAAACTAGTTGAAAAGAAAATATTGGATAAAAGTTAATAATAAAGAAGGCATTTATGATAATTAAAACAAACTAAATTCTTGTCACGACAGTCCATTGGTTCCTACCAGCGGGCTTACGTTCAAAGTGGGGATGTGTAGTCAACGCATCGACACGGGAAGTCCCTAATGCCATCTTTCTAGATTGGAGTCCGCTACCTCTTACTTAAGATAACTCCCCAATTGTCTTCACGATGCTGGGTCAACATCGAAATTGTTGAGTGCCTCTCCGGAAATTGAACCCATGACCACGGGCACTGAAGGCACTCGCTAACCACTGTTCTTTATAAATAAAAAGGTAACAGCTTTTTATCAGATTATTTAACCTGTTGAACGCTTTGCACGGATTACACTGTAACCATTATGACACCACACAGACATAGAAGTAAACGAGGACAGTTAAAAACATCTATGCCCAAAGCGGGATTTGAATCCAAGACATTCACAGCAAACGATCCACAGCCTAATGCCGCAGACCACTTGGCTATGGCTGTCGGGTTTTCTTGGCTAATCCGTAGCACATTTAAAGTAACTAATTATTTTAAAAGTTGCTCCTAAATACTCACAATCTAAGTCTTATGTACCAAATATTTCCTGCAATAATACCATATACTCTCCGTCTTCTATAGACGAAAAGCTATAGTTACCGACATTATCTAATACAGAAATAAGTTCTGATTCTCTAATAGCTGCTGATGGTGATAGTCAAGGTTCACCGAAGCATGATCCCAAACCCAAACTGAGATATTGATGTCACTGGAACGCCTGAAAAGTCATTGTGGGTAAGAGAATTGCCCACTTGTCAGGATGAAGGGCGATGGTGATGTAAAATGCGGGTCTGTCAGAGGTAGGCCTACTACTTATGATAATTGGATTTATAATATTCTGTGTTGCCGTAAACCCTCTTCAAGAACATAACTGTTAATCTTAGCTTTGAAAATGTTACATAAGGAGCTTTATTGTTATCATTAGGTTGCATTAGGAATTATCGGATTTATTTTAACGCTTAACTTTTACATCTCTTCTGATTTACGAATATTTAAATCGCGATTATCCCCTTAAGGTCAATTAGTGATATTTTAAATCATTTCGAACCAACTTTATATATGGTTAGTCTTGTTATATGGGAATAATTGAGACCAGAAGCAGTCTACAGGCTAAGTCCAAAAAAATCTTGGCCGACATCCTGATAAACCACGTCTTTGAGCAAGGTGAATTGTGGCAACCGATACCCACGTAAGGAAATTTTCGTTCAGTGTGAAAGCTTCCATAAGAACCAGCACTCTAATCAGTGAAATATGCTTTGCTAATTTTTATTCAATGTGAAAGTACCTAACTTTATTGCTAAAAAAAGAAAAGGCATTTATTTCAAACAAGTCGCCATTACAGTTTTCGTATTTGAACACAACACTCATGAAAAGTCATGTTAAAGCGCGATTTGCCCCTGAAAAAGAATATTTATCTGTTTTTAGTTTCTCGTGTTCCCCAAAGTACATGCGGAATTAGTGCAAGTGCCTTCCGCTCGCATTACCTAGATACAAACGGCTACGATCTTGGTACTAGCATTTGTTTCGGTTTCCAGATCTCAAATATTTATCTTTCAGCCTTATTCTATGTATGAATCCGAAATTTCAAATCTAGATAAGGGGCACCAAAATTCATAGTTTATTCTCGGTGCTCATATTGTGATTTACTAAATAATTACACTAGTCAACAAATTTTAACTTTTTTCTGCCACATGAGAGAAAACACCTGATCTTAAAGGAACTTTGGCCGCTGAATTCGAATCTGCAATCCGTTTTTCTCTATCACGCACAGTTTTCCCGTGACAGAGGGATTTTCGGGAAATTTCCCCAAAATTTCCCCTTTTCTTCATTTTTGTACCTCTAGCTCTGGTACCCTTAGGCATATAAACATACAAATTATATTCTAGGTTAGCTTGACTTATACTTAGTAAACCCTGTAAGTTTCGTGTGAGTCGCATCATTCTTCATTGAGAAATAAATATATTTCTATAAATATATGCTATGTGTACTGTCCATTTTACTATATACAATAGATGCAGAAAAATCACATGCAACTTCCACGGGAATTACAATATAAGCAAGGTTTATACTTCATTGGATTTGTAATGAAACATACTTTACAATGATGTATACACCATGTCCGCCATTTTTATAAGAGGGAAATTCTAGAGGGATTTTTCGGGAAATTCCCTAAAAAAGTAGATTTTTTGTCTCATGTCACTGTTAATATAGTGATACAGAAGCGGAAATTGCGCCAGAATATAGATTTATATCAATTCAATAAATCAATACCTCACTAGTAAACAAGGTTTTTGCCACATGTAAGAAAACATCTGATCATAAAGGAACTTTGGTCGCTGAATTCGAAAGTGCAATCCGTTTTTCTACATCACCCACAGTTTTTTGCGTGACAAGGGGAAGGGGCTGAGAAATTCCCTCAAAATATACCTTTTTTCCAAATTTTCGTACCACTGGCCCTTGAAATATAAATACAAAAATGACACCATATAAAACTTTGATTTATACTTAAGAAACCTTGCAAGTTTCAGAACAATCGCATTATTATTTCTAGAGAAATAAATATAGCTGCATGTATGTTGTTTGTACTACTTATTTTAAGACGTGATGTTGCGCTCTTTGCACCGAAAGAAAAAAAACACAATTTCATTTACCCATTCAGGCACAAATACGAAAAATGAGAGTATACGACATGGAGTAAGAGGTCTGTGGTTTTCTACCACCTGGCATGTGATTGCATTGATACAGCTGTACAACAACACGTGTTTAGTTGATGCAATAAAGCTGCGCAAAATCGGACTCTACTGATAAATTGTCAGGTCCATGGCAAATAGATAAGGAAAGGAAGTGTTGTATAACTGCATGCACATTGTAGGTTTAGTTTTAATTTGGATTTACCTGTGACAAGTGGTCGTAAGTGCGTGTGCGTGTTTGTTTTCTTTCCCCGCTATGAAGAGATCGCGGCGTGCGTGTATAAACTCACCGAACACTTTCTGTTACGTGTGTGGAAAATATACTGTGAAAAATCAGCGCCGTGCATTAACAGAAACGTTAAAACAGGCTTATTATAGCTATATTAGGTGTCATGTGGGTGATCAAGACAAAGTGTGGGCTCCCCATGTGTGCTGTGTAACATGCTATTCTACTCTTATTAAGTGGAAAAGTAGCGATAAAACTCGAGCTATGCCTTTTGCGGTGCCAATGGTCTGGCGAGAACCAACCAGTCATGCTGAAGACTGTTATTTCTGTCTGACAAAAATTTGGGGTCATTCTAAACGAACAAAATCTAATATTGAGTACCCAAATGTTCCATCCGCTCTAAAACCCATACCACATGGACCTGAACTCCCAATCCCTGATCCATACGCACAGTCAGAAGAATCTTCTCCAGCAGAAGAGCAAGTAGATGAGTTGCCCGAACCATCAACTTCCTTTGATCCAAACTATAGCCCAACCAAAAACACACCTCTTCTTGTTAACCAGTCCAGACTGAATGACTTAGTGAGGGATCTAAATCTGAGTAAGCAACAAGCTGAGTTGCTCGGATCGAGACTTCAAGAATGGAATTTACTGGCTCCTACCACCAGAATTTCAATTTTCAGAAACCGATATGAACAATTTTCAGGTTACTATATAATGCAAAATTCCCTCTGTGCATGTACAAATATACACCGTGTAGATGGTTTAATGGATGCACTAGGTTTCCAACACATCCCTGAAGAATGGAGGTTGTTTATCGACTTCTCTAAAACAAGTCTTAAGGCTGTTTTGCTACATAATGGGAACACTAAACCATCAATTCCAATGGCATATTCCGTAGAGATGAAGGAAACTTATGAAAGTTTGTCTGTGTTGTTAGCTGTGGTACATTATAACAAGTACTGTTGGCAAATTTGTGGTGATTTAAAGGTCATTGCTATATTACTGGGGCTTCAGGGAGGATTTACAAAATACTGTTGTTTTCTTTGCTTGTGGTACAGTAGGGCAACTGAATCACACTACATTCAAAAAGAATGGTCCCCAAGAGAAACATATATGCCAGGCAAACACAATGTGAAGTATTCTCCCTTAGTTAATTCAGAAAAATTCTGCTGCCGCCTTTACATATAAAATTAGGCTTAATGAAAAACTTTGTTAAGGCCATGGACAAGAATGGAGAAGGTTTTGCGTACCTTAGAAGTCAGTTTCCAAAACTTAGTAACGCGAAAGTAAAAGAGGGGATATTCGTCGGGCCCCAAATTCGGAAACTATTAAAGGACAACACCTTTGAGACAAAGTTAAATAATGATGAACTATTCGCCTGGAGAGTTTTCAGTAAAGTGGTGTATGGATTTTTGAGAAATCATAAGGCAGAAAATTACCGTCAATTGGTTCAAGAGCTTTTGGATAGCTATCAAAGGTTAGGACGTAGAATGTCCCTGAAAATTCACTTTCTTCATTCCCACTTGGAATTTTTCCCCGAGAATTTAGGAGCTGTAAGTGACGAACAAGGGGAACGATTCCATCAGGACATTCAAAAAATGGAGCAACGTTATCAAGGTAAATGGGATCCTCATATGATGGGCGACTACTGCTGGTTTTTAGTTAGAGAAAGTGACTGGCACTACAAAAGGAAGAATTAATTGTAAGTACAAATGTTTTATTTTCATACTTTGTAAAGCAGTTGTGCATTTGATCCATTGTGAGTTATTGATATTTGTTTTTGTAGGTCAATATTAATTTTTTGTTTACTATCTTGAATAACTTTTAAAAGGCGTGGAAACTAAGAATTTTGTTGTATACTTTTGGAGTTAAAGATCAGTTTTTCAATAGGATTAATCTGGCGCAATTCCCGTTTCTGTATCAATATATGAACAGTGACATCTACTTTTTTAGGGAATTTCCCGAAAAATCCCTCTAGAATTTCCCTCTTATAAAAGTGGCGGACATCATTGTAAAGTATGTTTCATTACAAATCCAATGAAGTATAAACCTTGCTTATATTGTAATTTCCGTGGAAGTTACATGTGATTTTTCTGCACCTATTGTATATGGTAAAATGGACAGTACATATAGCATATATTTATAGAAATATATTTATTTCTCAATGAAGAATGACGCGACTCAGACGAAACTTACAGGGTTTACTAAGTATAAATCAAGCTAACCTAGAATATAATTTGTATGTTTATATGCCTAAGGGTACCCGAGCTAGAGGTACAAAAACGAAGAAAAAGGGGAAATTTTGGGAGAAATTTCCCGAAAATCCCTCTGTCACGGGAAAACTGTGCGTGATAGAGAAAAACGGATTGCAGATTCGAATTCAGCGGCCAAAGTTCCTTAAAGATCAGCATTCTTCTTTCATGTGGCAAAAACCTTGTTGACTAGTGTTATTAAATCTAATTGCAAGGTATACGTTTGGTATTTTGAGCAGACTGAGCAAGATAAATATACGTAAAAACTAGTCAATACTTGTCTTAACTGTTTATGTTTTCTTAACTGTCAATGAAATAGGTGTATTGAGGAATTTTAAATATTCGACTTTTGTATTCCGGTTTCAAATATATATACTTGAAACTTTTCGCTATAACCATTCACTCTTTAGTTAAATCACTGAATACCGAATTAAACATTTGGTACTTAGACGATGGAACAATTGGTGGTGACCCCGAGATAGTTCTTTCATCTTTAATAGAAATAAATAAGAAGGCATCACTTCTTGGCTTGCGTCTTAACTTTTCTAAATGCGAGGTGGGTTGTCTTGGAACAGATGAAACCGCATTCGACGAAATCTTTAGAAGATTTAATGAGGCTGCACCAGGCATACGCCCTCTAACAATCCAGAATGCATGTCTTCTAGGTGCTGCTCTCACGTCGGAAGCACTCACTAACGTGCTATTGAATAAAATATCTACTTTAGAATTGTTCTTGTCTCGACTTCCCTCAATTTCAGCCCATTCAGCCTTTTTCCTTTTACGAGCATCTTTATCAATCCCTCGCCTAACCTATTTTTTACGATGCTTTCCATCTTGGCATGAGAGTTCTTTGCTGCAAAAATATGATACTGTCCTGAAAACTGGCCTTGAATCAATTCTGAACTGCTCCTTAAATGACAACTCTTGGATACAAGCATGTTTACCTGTTGGTTTGGGCGGTCTTGGTATTCGACGAGCTGTGGATATGGCGATTCCTACATTCTTAGCGTCATACCACGGATCTCTGCGTTTAATCGAAGCTCTCCTTCCACAGGGTTATTGTTTGGACCCAGATGGTTCAGTTCAAGAAGGTTCTAATAAGTGGGCAAACTTAGCAGATACAAGCCTTCCGGAGATTAACAAAAAGTGTTATCAGTCATCTTGGTATACACCAATTGCATGTCAATTACATAATCATTTGTTACAATCTGTTCTTGTTCCAGAAGATAAAGCCAGGCTTCTTGCTGCCTCGTCTCCCGAAGCGGGTGCATGGTTGATGGCGATACCTTCTCCGCCTTTAGGCCTTCATTTGTCAAATGAAAGCTTTCGAATTGCTGCAGCCTTACGTTTAGGCTTAGCAGTTTGTGAGCCTCATCGCTGTCCAGCTTGTGGGGCTGAGGTTAACCAACGTGGCCTGCATGGCCTTTCATGCATGAAGAGCGCTGGTAGATTCGCCCGACATTCCTCGGTAAATGATATAATACTACGAGCCCTCAACACAGCTGGATTTCCTTCAATACGGGAACCTTCTGGTTGCTGTCGTTCGGATGGAAAGCGACCGGATGGGATGACACTGATTCCATGGATGAGAGGTAAATGTTTATTGTGGGACTTCACATGCGCTGATACATACGCTCATTCAAGTCTCCCTCTGTCAGTAATGAACGCTGGAGCTGTTGCTAATCGCAGAGAAGCTGAAAAGCAAAGAAAATACAACAACCTTCTCGAAAAGTTTGTTTTCACTCCAATCGCTATTGAAACAAGTGGTGCTTGGGGTGCAAGAAGTCTAGAATTCATTAGGGAGGTAGGAAGACGCATTTCTTGTGTTTCCGGCGAACTTCGCTCCACATCCTATCTAATACAGCGCATATCCATTTCTATCCAACGTGGTAACGTCTCGTCGGTCCTTGGCACTTTACTACCTGGCAAGGAACTGGATGAGGTGTTTATACTCTGAGAAGAATTGTCTTTGTAGAAGAACGTAATCAGAATCTAATTGCTTGATATTGTAAAGATTTTAAATATATTTGAGTTGACAGGAAAAGGTTTTGTAGCTGCTGGTGCTAAATGTAATTTCCTGTTGGTTGGTTTATATGACGTCCTTATCCTTCCCCCCCTTTCTGAAAAGTAATTTTCTATTTACAATTTGTTTCCAAATATCTTATATTAAAGGTCAGCATGTTAAAGGAAAAAAATATTCTCAATATTTTTTCTGTGATGCAATGAAAATTGTCTTGAATTGTGAAAATTAATGTGAAATTTAATGTTTAAAATTAACGCCATATAAAAATTAATTGGTTATTGCAATTATTATGGAAATTAAATATTGAATTGAAATAAATGTGTACAGTATATATATATATATATATATATATATATATATATATATATATATATATATATATATATATATATATATATATATATCGGTCCTGCAACCGAGTGGACCTAGATTCGACATTCGAACTCTCATCCGGATCTTTTTTTTTTTTTTTAAGTAAGCCAAGCATTTGATCTTTAGAGTAGAATGAAGGAGACAAATAGACTTGTCAATATTCGTCTTAATTTTCTGTTTTCTTCTTCATTGTCAGTACTTCGTGAAATTACTTTCGGCGAATTTTAGATATTCAAGTTTATCACAATTTGAGTGAAATGTGGATTTGGATAAGAATCAAGATCTGAGATCCGTATTTCGGAACCAGATCCGAATTTCGAACCCAGATCCGAGATCCGGATCCAGATCCGAAATCCGAGATCCGGACCCAGATCTAAGATCCAGATCCAGATCCGAGATTCGAGATCCGGACCGAGATCCGAGATTCGAGATCCGGATCCAAGGGATCCGGACCCAATCAGATCCGGATCTTCGGATCCGGCCATCCCTAGTATTCACCAGGTTATGACGTATGCTGATATAATAGGGGATGATGGGAGAACAATAGAACGAAATGCAGAGGTCTTATTAAACACAAGGATATGAGCTTAGAAAGAGTTTGTCAGGATATTAATACTGCAAATTATGCAGGTATTAACATATTAAATAATACTTTCTATAAAGTGGATACTTTCAAATATCTAGGACTAGCATATATTACCCGCTTCGCTGGGTTGAAATGAAATTTTAAATGCACAACTCCGTATCTCATGTGTTTAGTTCGCGTGAAATATGCTGTTTTCGTTTTTATTGGCATCGATTTAAACAGCATCGGAAAGATCATTGATCATCTTGGCGACCCGAAAACCACGGATTCGACACTGATATTGGTCATTTTCGATCATATATATATATATATATAGTGTTTGAAAAAGAACTTCCTAGTTTTAAGTATAAATTTAATTGGAAAATGAATGAAAACTTACATCAATGAGTACATATCACGAAAGAGAATTACTTCAAGTTTTGTTTAATGTTGGTAGACTTCAACGTGGGATCCATTTGTGGCCCTGCACACGTCGAGACGATATTCCACTTCTCGCCACGTATTTACCAACATTTCAAGTTTAACTGTCCCAACTGCCGCGACGATTTTTTCCCGTAAATGATTGATGTCTCTGATCTTTTCACTGTATACATTTTTTTATGTGGCCCCAAAAGAAAAAGCCCAGTGGGGTTAAGTCTGGGCTTCCTGGTGGCCAAGGTATTGGACCATCCCTGCTTATCCACCTTCCTGGAAAGCGAGTGTCAAGAGACGCACGCACATGGTTACTGTAATGAGGTGGGGCGACATCTTGTTGGAAAAACACAAGCCCCTTTTCCGCTTCAATATCGTTCATTTGGGAAAAGACGTACTCTATCAGCATGTTATAGTAAACGTCCCCGTTTATTGTTTTTTTCTACAAAAATGAAAGGACCAATCACACGATCTTCCATCAAACCGCACCAGACATTAAGTTTGGGAGAGTCACGTTGATGCTGAATAACTTCATGTGGATGCTCTTTCCCCCAAATTCTGCAGTTATGACGATTAACTGTTCCACTGACATGAAATGTATCATCAGAAAAGATTTTTTTTTAATGACATCATCATCAATTCTGTATAGAAAGTCAGCAGCAAAGTCATACCTTTCGATTTTATCAGTAGGTTTAATTTCATGTAACAGTTGCAATTTGTAGGTGCGCAACTTAAGTCTTTTACGCACAATATCATACAAAGTACCTTTAGGCACTCCTAATTGTAGACTACGTCTGGCCAATGACTTTTTCGGGCTCCGAACATAAGAAACACGGATCTGTTCAACAACATCTCCAGAAGTTCTCGGTCTACGTGGTGATTTTGCTTTTAAAACACTACCGGTTTCCTTGAAAGTCTTTAGACAATGATGGATAGTTTTTGCTGTAGTTGGTTCACCACCATACTGACGTCTAAAATTACATTGCACTGTTATAACTGACTCAGTTTTCACAAGCTAAATAACACACTGCGCTTTCTTTTGCGGAGTACACATTGTTGCTGAGTTGCTCTGCACTGCACGACTGCCTGGACTGAAGTGAGGAAACAGAGGAAAAAAACAGCACTGGTGCCGTCTCAAGGTCAAGCAGACCTGCCAACTGCAGGGAAGCCAAACTTGGAGAGCTGATGAATCAAATACCACAAACTAGAATATTGTATGTCACTTTGTACAGATTCTGGACACATTAAAACTAGGGAGTTCTTTTTCAAACACACTATATATATATATATATATATATATATATATATATATATATATATATATATATATATATATATATATCCCCCTCCCGCATGTTACTGGCCATGGCATCGGAAGTGTCACGGTTCATCTTATCGACCCCAAAAAATGTGGCTTCAGCACTAATATCTGTCATTTTCGATCATTTTTAAATAACTCTTCTTCCCCTCCCCCAAGCTACGGGGTTGAATTTGAATTTAAACGGGATCAAAAGTATCACTGTTCATCTAAGCGACCCAGAAAACTATAAATTTGACACTAATAGTGACAATTTTTCATCATTTTATATATATTCTTTTCCCCCACCTCCAAGTGGCGATACTGATTTTGGATTTAAACCGGATCGGAAATTTCACTGTTCATCTGAATGATCCCGAAAACTATTGATTAGACACTTACCGGTATATTTGTCATTTTCGATTATTATTATTATTATATATAGCTCTCCCCCTCCCTCCTCCGTGCTGCGGCATACGGCATCAGAATTGTCACTTTTAATCTCAGCTACTCCTAAAACTATGTATTCGACACTAATATTAGTCATTTTCGATTATTTTTAAATGTTTATCCCCTGCCCCAATATCAGGGCTGAACTTGGATTGACACAGCATCAGAAGTGTCACTGTTTCTCTCATCGACCCCGAAAACTTTGGATTCATCACTAATATCGGTCATTTTTTATCATTTTTAAATTTCTCTCCCCCACCCTCTTCCCTACGGTATATATAGCTCCCCCTCTTCCATGTTGCGGCATACAGCATCAGAATTGTCACTGTTAATCTCAGCTACTCCTAAAACTGTGGATTCGACACTAATATTAGTCATTTTCGATCATTTTTAAATGTTTACCCTGTCCCCTACGTTGTATCTCCCCCTCCCCAACAATTAGGGCTAAACTTGGATCGACACAGCATCAGAATTGTCACTGTTTCTCTCATTGACCCCTGAAACTATGGATTCAACACTAATATCGGGCATTTTTTAAAATCATTTTTGTTTAAATTTCTCTCCCCTTCCTCTACGTTGCATCGTCAAATTGAATAGCCTAAAGTAATCCCTGCCACTAAACTCATGTATGTTGAAAATTTGATTGAGATCTGTTGGGTGGTTCAAGAGTGATGAAGTCACAAAGGCAGTCATTTTAATTAATTTTTTTTTTACATATATTTCCCCCATCCCCCTTCCCTAGGTTGGCTCGTCAAAGTGAAATGATAAAAAACACCCAAGGTCCGACCCTCATATATGTTGAAAATTTGATCGAGATTGGTTGGGTGATCCAAAGTTATTAGATTTTATTAGTTTTTATTTATACGTCCCCCTTCCCCCCCTAGGATCTAACATTAAAGTAAAATTAAAAAAAAAATGTTTCCAGATCCGAACCTCATGTATCTTGAAAATTTGATTGAGATCGGTCGAATAGTCCAAGAGTTATTAAGTTGCAATAATAGTCTCTTTCAGAATTATATAAATTGATTTTCCATAAAAGTATTCCATAGTCCATAAAAGAATTCCAATAACTTTGCATATTAATGCAATTATCTTCTAAAAGGTTGAAGGTAACTAAATTCTAGCAATTCATGACACAATCTTTGATTGCAGACAAGGATATACAATATCTTAAAGAAGAAGAAAAAAAGTATTTGCGAAGTAACAGCCCTAAAAGCTTTCGAAATTTTAACTGTCAATGCCAATAACTTTGCAGGTCTGAATAATAATAATAATTCCAATTTCAGGACAAGAAAGCATTTTCAACTTTCTATCTGGAATTGTCCTGCATCTAATACGAAAGCCAATGTTAAATCCGGAGATGAACAAATATCAGTAGCGTAGCGTAGTATTCCGAAATGGGAATGCCAAAGTTAGTCACTTGTGAGATACAATAGTGCTGAAATCAGTAATGTATAGCTATTACGAGGGGAAATATAGGATTATAAAAAATTTAGGGAGGGCAGGCCACCCTCTTTGGTGGCCTAGTGGAGCATACAGAACTAATTGCGAGAATTACGTTAGAAGCCAATATGCAATTGTCTCAGCCCCTTCTTACCACTACCGTTGTGACGAGAAAATTCCGCCCCACTGTTTTATGAACATTGTGTCCAGTATAATTCCCTTTCTTTCTCGTGGGCAGCTTCTTTCTCCGCATACCATACTTCAATCTCGTTCTTTTTTTATTTATCTTTTTAAAGATATATCGGCCCTAGAAATTTGTCATCTTGGGTCCGGAACTCAGACGCCCGTTCGTGAATATGGCCTGAGTGTATACGTATATCATTTGAAGATGCAAATAGAAAACACTTAAAACAACTCAGGGAGTCTGTTCCTGTGTGTTTATTTCATTGCCAGATATCCAGAGATTGAAGTGCCCAAGCAATCTTTGCGAGGAGTGGGGAGTGCTGGTTCTCATGGCCTACCAGATCGGTGACAGTGATTCTGCAGTATGCTTTATATTTATGCTGGTGTGAGCTCCCTCAAAGAGTTTCTGGCTACGCCGCTGGGCATACTATTTATTTATGATGAAGATTAATAGTTTGCCTTTAATTACAATTATAATTACGATGCATTTAATTACGATTAAAGCATAACTATTTTTATATTATTATTTACATAACCGACATGCTTCAAAGAGGCATTGAAGTAGCCATTTCTGTTTTGTTCTATTTCCTTGACGTTAGCGCTCGTACGGAAACCATAGCTTAGTTCAAAACTGGTGGACTTGGAAATACTTGAAAATATGCCAGCTTATATCTAAAGCAAAATGTTGAGTTGCAAGGGCGTGAGGAGGAGTAAGAAAGTAAGTTTTGGGCATGCGCATTCGACAGAAAGCAGACGAAAACCCCGATGCTTGCAGTAGGCCTGGAAGCCCAAGGAACATAGCATACGACAGGAGGAAAGACAGAAAATGTGCAGCTGAATGACGCGCATGCGTAGATTCCGTTTATCAAAGTAAGGCGAGAGAGGGCATTCAGAACATTGCAGTGCAACTACTTGTGATAATAAAAAGTAAACAATTTATATATAATGATATACGTACTTTTTCTTATTAACAGGGAATGCGGGGCATACCGGCGTTCCCTTATGCTACGCCGCTGACAAATATTATAGGATGCATTGCAAAACACAACAAACCTGTAATGACTTGAAATTTGAGATGTCAACAGTAATGTTGCAAGATTGACCAGATATTTTATTTATTTATTTTTACTTTTAATAAATTAATATTTTCAATTCTTATCCACAAGATAAATCTGTTAAATTGTGTTTATTGAGGAAAAGATTATTGTACTTTGCTATAAATATTACAAATGTACCCTGTTAATTCTATTCAGAAATTTTGTCACGTATACCGAACTAAATTTATTCATTCTCATAAGAGATTGACACTTTCCACGGCATTAGAAATAATTGCAAATATTATGTATACTCTTAGTTTAATAAGTACCATTATGCTGCATATGAGCATCAAATCTGTTTGTTGGAGCTCAAGCACCACTTAGGGCAGATGGCGCTATTGCGTGGAAGTGATGTAGACATTGGAACAAAAATAACATAGGAAATCCGTCAAAATGTGGCTTGAATTCAGCACAAAGACAATAAAGTGCATATATTGATGCATTTTAAAGTATTCAGAGAGGTTTAATGCATTTACTATGCTTATAGTTTAATGCATCATTTCTTTATGCGTAATGTTTTTCTTTTCCTTTTCCTTTCTTTTATTACTATGCTGATATAATGAGAATAGAAACAATATCTCGAGTACCATTTTGATCTGCACTATATTGACTGAAGGAGATAATTCATAAAATTCCTGGCACAGCAACAGTGGTGGATCTAGAAGGTAAAAACTGGAAGGAGGGCAGGCAGAATCCAGAATATGATAGGTATATCATGGGTTTACGAAAATCATTTTACGAGCTTTCCTTCACGTATATCTCTCAACTTAACAATTGTTTGAGCAGTTGAACAATGCCACCAGATGAAGCTAGTCAAAGAGAAGCTGCTCTATTATATTAATGTATCCCAAAGAGTACGTTTAAAAAAAAAAAAAAAAAAAAATTTGCCTGGGGTTTTGAATCAGCCAATCAGTTCTTGCTTTCAAAAGACTTTCTTTTCCATACTGTAAAAAAGTTGGTAGGAAATATGCATATTAATTTTATATGAATGCCAGTGCCGGATTTAGGTTTGATGAAGTCCTAAGCTATTGAAAGTAATGGGGCCCTTTGTATATACATATCTAGCTTTCTTTTTCAGCGACAAAATGTAGTCATTTTTGGGATTTGATATGCTATATGGTAATATATGGACCTAATAGATGTTTAAAATACGTTTACACATCAAATATGTATTTTCTTAACTTACATATTGCTCAACTTACAACAAATTGCAAAATTCTTTAGATACAAAATACCGACTCATAATATAGTTTCTGGGAACTTGCTATAAAATGAAAAAATAAGAGGTGTCAATATATTACGCAACCTGCTAATAATTGTACAGAGCAAGTCAAAATGATGGACCCGATTTCAGAAAGTTATTATGTGAAAGTTAATAAACATGAGTTATTGTGAAACATGCTCTTCGAAAGGCTAACTTGAAGATTATAGTTTCCACCCGATGTTTCCACTGTCTACTGCTAGGAGTCACCAGCCAGCAGTTAAGGAAAATTGTGTTGAATGGAAGGCTGAGATCTTTCTGTGTGATCATCATCATCATTTAAACAAATCCTTGATTAATGTACACATGACTTGACTCCATGTGATTTCTTGATGTGGGGTTTTGTAAAGGATCATGTTTACGTGCCACCACTTTCCAACAACATTGAATGACCTGCGTGCCTGCACCACACAGCAGCTATTGCTGGTATTGACCAAAACATGCTGGGAAAGGTTTGGCAGGAGATAGAGTTGAGTTGATTTTAGTTTAGCGTCCCTTTCAGCAGCGAGGCTATATGAGACGTGGACCTACTGATTAACGTGGAATCCGAACCACATGAGCTCCCGCCGGGAATCGAACGGCAGGAGATAGACTATGCCGTGTTACACGAGGTGCTCACATAAGCATTTGTGAATCTGTTCAAGAAAACTTTGAAATTTTACCTTCCTCAGCACATATTTCATAATGTTTGTTAGATAACACAATAAATATCTGAAATCGGGTTCACCATTTTGACTTTCCCTGTATACGATGGCATTATGTTATAACCTACACACAATACATTGTAGTTAATAGGATGTATTTACATAATATCAATATCATCATAGTAATCCATACTGTTCATTGGGACAGCAAGCTTTTATACAGCCGCAAATAAATGCTGAATGTATAAAGCGAAAGCAGATTGGTGAGTCATAGTAACGGTACACCTTGCAAAATAATGTTGTCTAGCCCATTGCTTCACTGTTAGACTAAAATGATTATAAAACCTATAAATATTATACGTAGCTTCTTTTTACTGCGACGTAAAAGGATTTAGGTACTTTACCTTGCTAACTATGCTGATGCTATGTACTAGACTAACTAGTGCCGATAGGTCTAACGTATTCAGTCTGCTGCATATTAACTTACACAAGATAAATTTCATGTCTTTCATGTCGTTTCATGTCTTCTTCTTAAAGATCTACTGTTACCAGCTCCAATTTCTTGTCGTATTTCAAAGAATAGGAGAAAGGGCAGCACTGGATTTCTATCAGTATACAAGATACCATAACACTTATACTGTGCAGTCTTATTTTAAAAAGTAGCTAAATGTAATGACTGAGAAACAAGGTCTCCATTACAAGCAGGACTATGAAACAAGGGCCCCCATTATAAGCGGAGCTGGAAAACAGGACCCCTATTATGAGCCGGGCTCTGAGACAGAGGCTCCATTACAAGCGGGGCTAGGAAACAGGCAGTGACGTGGCGTGACACTTTGACGATTGTTACCGGTTGCTGATACTACAAGTAGCTCTTGTTTCTCAATAACAGAAAATCTAGTACTCACTTTTTCTTTCAGAGTTTCAACCATTTCAAACTATAGGCATTGGCAAAGGGGTCAAATCACACTTCATTTACTCTTGACCTTTTTGAACAATGTGACTCTTCAGGTTCTTTCATTTTATTTTATTTTATTTTATTTTATTTTATTTTATTTTTTATTTTTTTTTTTTTTTTTTACTAAATATTATTGAAACTGTCTCTCAATGATCTTAGACATTCTTCAAACTGAGCTGTTTTCTTTCTGCAGTGACCTACATCATGAACTTTCTTTTGTAAGATATTGAACAAGATTTCTTATCTTGATGCTATAACAGAAAACAGTTCAAGTAAAAATTGAAGTCAAAACTTTGAAATGTTTGATAGAATTTTACTACACAAACTCTGGTTTGAGAATCCTATTCGTCCGTTTTATCCATCATGGATTTAAAGACTCCTAACAGTTCATCTTTAAAGACATACAGCACATCATTTACCCTACTTCTATAGTTCCATACCCTGTGTTTGAGACTGTTGGGATACTTTTGTTGACTAAATAATCCAGAGCATTTGTTCTTTTTGAAGACTTCGAGGAAGAAGAAGCAAGTCCCAACACAATTTAAAAAAACAACTTATACCCTTTTCCAGTAGCGTAACTTGAAGCTTCAGTGCCCCCGCAACCTAGTTATGCGCCCCTAGTTTCGATATATTTTGCGACCCTGGAGCTCGTGCGCCCCCCTCCGCCACGAGGATTGCGGGGGTGCTATTTACGCCTGTGCCCTTTTGTATAATCAACGGACTTTTCTAAAACTAAATTAAGTCTATGGGCATAAGAATGAAAATATAATTAACAAGAGGCTGCAGTTCCCTATCTCACCAACCATAACTGGAGTTTCATCGTATATTTGAGCAACAAGTTTTCCGTATTGAAAATTAGTCAAGACAGTCAAACTGCGGCACGATGAAGACGATTGCACAGTTGTTTTTCAACACATCAAACTGCATCAAAGTGCAAATTCAACTAGTAGGCTAGCGGCTAGAGTTGGAAATTTGTTGAATCGAAAGTTTTCTATACTAAATTAAAAACAAAATAAATTCAACTTAATTAGCATAAATCCTAAATAATAATAATTACTCGAATTGGAAGGAGCGTTGGCAACATCTCTGCTTCGCTCTAATTATTACTATTCCCCCTTGCTCTTGAAACAGTTCCCATATAGCACAATGTGTTTCATAGATAGGCATTTCTATATATTTAATGACACTTCAGGGACTGACAATATCTTTGCTCCTTCAGGCATGAGATAACCATCTAAATTTATATATACCGTTTAAACAGAAATAAAATCTCATTTTTTTTTTTTTAATTATGCCCGTAAGCTCAAATTAACATTCAATGAGAAACTTTATTTTGAACCAAAGTAAACCTATATTAATTTTTTGTTAGAATATCCTATGGAATATATTCTTCTTGTTCACTGTTGCTGTATTATTCAAATTTAAAGATATCATATTAACATACAAAAGTCGTGTAAAAATGATAGATTAACATATAAATGATGCGCTGGAACATCAGTCTCACAGTAGCACGTGTTAAATGCTATTAATATGAAAAACCTGCTACTTATATTTGTCCGAAATCGTATGCTGTTAAGACAGTGAAATACCCTTGTGAATACTGAAAGTACAGCCAAGAAACAGTATAGTAGAGTTACCGCCCGCTCGATCCTCTACAGCGAGAGGAGTGCGATTAGACTCCTAAGCGGGCGGTGAGTAGAATATACATGTTGATGATATTCTAGATTCTCCTTGTTTTGACAGGGAACGTTCCTATTTTTTCCTGTTCCACTCAGCCGAACGGTAACATAAGGGCTATTCCGAAAGTCCAAATACGAGCTCGCAGGATGCTTCTGGCTGACACGCAAAAAGGTGCTTCTGGGGTGAACGAACGCTATCGGGGTTCGCGTTACCTCTGAAATCTGCGGTATCAACAACAGTATGCTCCTATTTGGTGTTGGTATGTTGCATTCGTTCACAATGTAAATGAAGCATAGGCCATCCGAACTTTTTTTTTTTTTAAAAAAAAAAAAAAGAAAGAAAGAAAGAAAAGAAAAAGGAAAATGTAAACATCTTCCCATGTCGATAATGGAATTTGAAGATATATGAAACCAAGGAAAAACTGTAATATTTTTACCGTTACCGCCGGTAACAGCGGTAATATGCACTACACGTCCCTGGAAACAGGGACCCCATTTCAAGCAGGCTGGGAAACAGGGTCCCATTATAAGCGAGGCCGGATACCAGAGGCCCTATTACAAGCAAGGTTGGGAAGCAATGCCCCACTACAAGCGAAGCCCTCATTACTTGATTCATGAGAGCCTAGTGCATAACAATACAAAATACCGTTGTTGTATGTGTGTTTTACCTTACTTGCTTTCTATTATTATTTATATTTGGTTTTTGGGCCCCCCAAGAGAGTGGAGCCCTAAGCTATAGCTTGTTTAGATTATACGTAAATCCGGCACTGATGAATGCTCTTTCTTCGATTACGAATAATATGTATTATTCTGCAAAAGTTTGAAAGAAATAGCAAAAATGTAACAATTATTTTTTGGTTCTCGTGTTAAATAAGAGAAAGTACACACCTTTGTTGCTTTTTGATTTCATTTTCTTATGTATTTTACTACCAGCACACAGTGACACAACGGTGTTATGTATCAATTGACCAAGCGCCAAAATATTGTTCTGAGATATTGAAGGAAACACAAATATGTTACCATTACGATCCAGTTCTTCGCTTGGTCGAATAGCTTTTCCTGAACGTTTTAGCAAATAGTAGGGTTTCAAACATTTTTTTTTTTTTTTTTACATTATTTACATTGTCTCCTCACTGCTGCAAAAATCTCGAAAGTCGAAAAATGGCGCTTGGTCAATTGATGCATAACACTGATCATATTGTGATCCATTGAAGAACTAATTCGTCGATTGCCTGTGTTTGCAAATTGATTTACAGTTTTTCATGGGTCGAGCAGAAGTTTCCAAATTAGCTCTCTCCCGATGAATATTATGGCTAGGTTGGACGTTGACATTGTGGACCTCAACTATTGTTTTACACATTGCGTAATAGAAAATATGCAACTGAAACTAAAGCCTGTGACAAACATCTTGGCATTTCAGCTAAATGAATAAACCGCAAGCTCTGACACGACGTTGCCGAATGCTAAGGGGTGTGGCTATGGCTAAGCAGACAAACTACTGCGCGATCAGGTGGCAAAGGATAGATGTGGATATGTACAAAATAAACATGGCAATACCGCTGGCCTCTCATTTGCTAGCAGCATTTAAGGGATCTTCGAGCGCCGCCTTCAAATGCCAAGATGTTTGTCACGCCGTTTACATCTGTTTTAAAAAAAATCAATAAAGAATAAAAGACAACGCTTACTCTAAACTTTTAAAAATATATTAATAATAGCTTCAATTATTTTTATCACTCGAAAAATTGGTGGGAGGGGGACTAGACTCCCCGGTCCCGGGCTAGATCCTCCACTCTGACAGTCATGCTTTTGGGATAATACGTGATTAGTACATCGACTCCCCTACTGGCTTTCTAGACTGAAGCTCGATGCTTCTTTCTTTTAAGTAAATCCTCAGTTATCCTCACGATATGGGTGGACATATCGGAAATACTCTCCAGAATGCGATCTTCTGGGGGGTATAAACGGTCAACCGTCTTTCCTTTGACCGCACCCAACACTGTTTGACGTCGCTGATCTCACAAGAAGCGGTATTTCCAGTGTAGCTAGGACCTTGACATTTCACGAAATACTACTTACTAAAATGTGACGCCTGAGCTAATACAAATTACATAAAAAAAAGTAACTTCAAGCTTGATTTCCTCTGTAACATTGCATGATTTAACAATATTAGGTATATCTAACTTATAGTACGTGTTAAAAATATTTCTAGTACAACAATTCAAAGTGCATTTTGGAAGAAAAAAATGTACTTAACACAGTTTGAAGTTTTGCTTCAGAATTAGAAAAGAGAAATGTTCTTGTTTTCAAGCAAAGGTTCAATTTCTCGTTCTCTATCGTGACAAATGCAAATAGCCTTGCTACCGACCCCTTTCCTAATCAAGCAATCAAACAATTTTCCAGTTGAAGATCATGTGAGATATGCCTTTATGTTTTCTTTAATGTGCCTTACAACTCATATATCATATTAAATGTTCAAAACATAGGACAAAATGCCCTATTTCCGCTTCTTTTCTTTTTTTATTTCTTTAAATGTAGAAATAGGATGATATAGTTAATAGATTTAATTTTTTAAAAACTTCAAGCTTGATTATTATTCTATATAGTTAATTGTTTATTACAGTGATATAATGCTAGGATTTCTCACTTTTGGTAGGTACATGCTTGATCATTTTCAAAAATACAGCATATACCCACTTTTGCATAAGCTCGTACTTTCGTAAAGTTAAAGTGAGTGTATGTTCGACTAAAATAATATTAGGGGGCTATATGCCGTATTTACCTGGTACTTCCGTATACGTTTCATTACATCCCTGCCTCATTTTGTATACTAATGGTTGTAAGTTATAAATTAATTATAAAAAGGGAGGCCAAAAGCCTATCTAAACATGCATACTTAAACTTCAAAAAGAAAATAGATTCCAGTTTCAATTGTAGAATGTTTCTAACTTCGGGTTTGAAACAAGTATGAAAACTTAAATAGGTAAAACGTGAACGTTGCTATTTTTGTGCTAAAAAAAATGTAAACGAGTATTACAGGGGAATAGTTCATCGTACAGTCTTGAAAGACATATTGGGCCTTATGCAGAGTCATTTTGACGTGTGATTAACGTCATACTAAAGGCCTAATACTGTAGGAAACATGTTAGTCGAACTCTTTAGTATGGCACTAATCACGCGGGTCAGAACGACTCTGCATAAGGGCCACTGTTAGTGAGTCTAATTCTTGGCTCCTTGCTGATTCACAAACTGCTTTCCAGCGCAAAGATCGTGTGCCCAACAGTTGCATTTAGCACATTTGTCTAATTGAAGTGTCAGTAGACCTGTCTATTAACTGCAGTAAATGTACTTCTCATTTTTTCCATTTTCACGATGAAACAAAATTTATATTAAAATAAAACAAACTTTTTTTTAAAAAAAAAAGTGTTAATCGACTTTAAAAAGCACTAGAAAACAAAAAAAAATACGAGTGGAAGCTTCTATAGAAAAAATATTAAGCGATTTCAAAAAAGTGCTAAAAAAGGAGAAATAATTTTAGAAAATCCCAGAAAAGGAGAAGATATTTTTATAAAGCGCTAAAATGTTACTATTATCAATAAAAAAGTCGAAGTATGAGGCAAGTCAAACAAATTATTGCCTGATTAAATTACAGCTGAAACTATAATTTTATATTAGGCAATAACTTAATTGACTTGGTGGAGAGTTCATATATATATATCCGAGGGTCACTACGAAAGTTTCGAGATGTGAAATAATTTACATACTTAAAATCAATCACTTACATTTCTTCAAAGTATTCGCCATTATACTGTACACACTTTTCCATCCTCGAAAACCACCTTTGGAAGCAGTGTTGCCAGTCTTTTTCTTTAAGTTCATTCTCATACCTGTAAACCACTACAGTTTCTTCAGGGCTGCAAAATCTCTTCCCACGCATACAATCTTTGATCCTGGGGAACAGAAAAAATCACACAGGGTCAGGTCAGGGCTATACGGCGGATGAGTCATAAGTTTGACCTCCGTAGATTCTAAAAACTGAATTGTGATGTTGGCCGTGTGTGCGGACGCGTTGTCATGATGAAGCAGGATTCCTCGCAATCCAGTTCTTGGACGCCGTTCCCGAAGCTTCTGGAACACTTTTGCTAGGCAAACAGTGATGTACCACTGAGCAATAACAGTCCTTTGTTCTTCAAGTGGAACAGTTGCAACATGGCCAGATTTGGAAAAGAAAGTTGCGGCACTTCGCGGTCGCTTCACTTTCGTGGGTGGATTTTCGTCTGGAAAAATCCAAACTGTAGACTGGCGTTTATTTTCAGGATCAAATTGATAGATCCAAGTCTCATCACCAGTAACAATGTCAGAGACGCGTCAAGAATTGCCTACATCAAACCTTGCAAGCATTTCTTCACACCATTCCACACGCATGCGCTTTTGCTGTTCAGTCAAAGTGTGAGGCACCCAACGAGATGAAACCTTTCTGAGCCGAAGATGATCATGAAGAATTGTTGTTACTGCTGGCGATCCAATGTTCACTGTAGATTCAATGTCCTTGAAAGTTTTTCGAGGACTTTCTCGAATCATTTGTTCCACAGCGGCAATGTTTTCGTCTGACACAGCTGTTACCGGACGTCTAGCTCTCTCTTCATCTTTAAGCGATGTCCGACCTCTTCTGAATTCACCAAACCACCGAAAAATTGTAGCACGGGTAGGAGCAAGGTCCCCAAATGCCCCCTGCAAACGGTCAAGGCTTTGTGTCTCGTTCAAACCACTTTTGAAATCGTAAAAGATCATTGTCCGAAAATGTTCCCTTTCGAGCTCAATTCTAGACAGCCGAATACTGCTCACATCAACAAACAAGTGAAGGCGATAAGGCCACGACGATAACGGGGCGAGTTGAAACTTGCTTCGCTTCTTCGCTCTGGATACCACTACCGAACGCAATTGTTGGAATTTAAATACTGTGCCAGGGTTTGGACAAAAGAAAATTAAATTAAAACGTTTGCAAAAGTATGAAAATCATACCTAGTATGTTGTGGGGCACGTTTTGGATCCAAAACAGCTTGGATCCGACGTGGAATGGACGTATATAGCTCCTGAATCTTTGTGTGTGGAATTTTGTACCATTGTTCCTCCAAAACATGCTCCAGTTCCTTAAGGGATGATGGTGGAGGATAATGAGACCGAACACGCCTTTCTAACTCAGACCACAATGGCTCAATGATGTTCAGATCTGGTGATTGTGGGATCCAGGGGAGGTATGATAGCTCCTGGTCATGATCCTCAAACCATGATTTTACCGTTTTTACAGCGTGATAGGGTGCCAAACCATCTTGGTAGATGTCATCACTGTCAGGGAACAATATTTGGGCCATGGGTAGAACCTGGTCCTCCAAAATGGCCTCATACGCCTTAGCATTCATTATTCCATGCAGGGCTATGATGGGACCTGCAAAAAACCACGATATCACTGTCCATACTGTAACAAAACCACCCCCATGCTTTACAGTTGGGAGCAGACAGTCTGTATCATAGGCCTGCGACGGTGTTCTCCATACGTAAACACGACCGGTTGTTGGAAATAAGGTGATGGTGGGTTTATCGGGCCACATTACATGTTTCCACTGCTCATGAGTCCACGCCTTGTGGTCCTTGCACCACTGGATACGCCTCTTCGCATTTACTGCTGTGACCAGGGGTTTGGCGAAAGCGGCCCTGCTATGAATTTTCATTTTATGAAGTTCCCGTCGCACTGTTTTCGATGAAACCGGGTTCTGTAGGCCGGAACTGAGTTCAGACGTAATTTTCAATGCAGTGGTCTTCTTTTTAGCTGCTACAATCCGTTTTAATGCCCTCGGGTCCCTATCTGACGGGATTGTCTTTCGACCACTGTTGTGCTTTGCAGACGTCGTTTGCCCATGAATTGTGTATGCCCTCGTGACATTGGACACAGTGCCTTTCGATACCCCCACAATGTTCGCCACTGTTGCCACTGAAGCTGCAACTAGACAGGCACCAACGAGCATGCCTCTTTGGAAGTCTGTCAGGTTGGCCATTTTACCGCACCACTTTCACATTACGACTCTCACAGGTGAACTGGTTACTGCTGACGGAAGAGGAAGGTCCACATGACACATTGAAAACAAAAAACGATCGGCAACCGCAACACGCGTTGTACAGTGGGGGGGAGCAAATTTACGTGTCCTGTATAAAGTGTTTTTAGATTTTTTGTCAACCCCTGTATGTATATATATAGTAACATATTAGCGCATTATAAAATTATTTAATCCCTTTGTTTGGGATTATTTGTGTGTTTAACAGTGTGTGTGCCTTTAGCTGGCAACAGTGTTCAAGTGGCTTTACGCTTTTCTATTGTTTGGGAATAGTGTGTGAGTGTGGCAGCAAGAACATTCAGTTTGGTGGACCATATATCATGGTCGAAGATCATACAATACAGCACAAACAATAAGCCATCGTATCAAAATCATTTACAACTAAGGACCTTGTGAATATGTTTATTCTTGTGTATTATTTTTGTGTGCAAACTGTAGTTGTATTCATTAAATACAGTGAATTTATATTGGGTTGCATTCATGTGGCATACGAACCAAGCCTTACAGTCCACTAGTATGAACATTGTTTTTAGCATTGTCATTGTACTTGAGTGAAGTTACAAATATATACATTCATATTGTACACCTTTTTTTGCGCTTCTTTGATGTCAGATAATATTTTTGTATAAAACTTTTTAATTTTTTTCTATTGCATTGAGATAATTAGCATGTGCTAATCTAAAATAATGTATTTTTTTTTATACATTTGAACTAAAACTTTAAACCTTGATTTAAGTAAATGCATCAGTTTATTAGAGTTCAGTGGTAGATCACTTACTAGTCCACGAGACATTTATAGGGATAGATCCAAAGAATGAATGAGAAAGTTAAAAATTAACATTAATAGTTGTTGTTTTAAGACTTATTCTGATTATTTAGTTCAAAATATCCGCTACTCCACTCAAAGAAAAAATCGAGCGGATTTAGAAGGAAGATTCCTGCTACAGACGGCTTTCCGGCTACGGCAGGAGAACTTCAATATGTGTTGTGGTGCAGATTTTCTGTATTGCGTTCAAAAATGAAATGAACGTTTTTAGTTTAACGTCCCACAGTTATGACCTTATTCATATGAAATTATTCTTTTATGCTCTTCCACCGGGAATCGAACCCGGAACCACGAGCACAAAAGGCACACGTGCTAGCCAGTGCCGCATTTAGGAGCTCGGCGCCCCTAGACACTTTTACTGCCAGCGCTCCCAATAATTACATGTTTCCCTAACTTGAAAATAAAACATATAACTAAATTATGTTTAATTAGTAAATTAACAGTTTATTAGAGTTAAATACCACTCACAAGATGCTACAGCTACAACTAAGTAACAAAAAATATGGGAAGCATGTTCTGAATTATTTTTAGATTTCTTACGCTATCATTAAACATATTAGAATAATAAAAAAGGATTCTTCATGAAATAGTATATTTACTTTTGACTTTTTAACTTTTTCACACGAAAAAAATTAAAGTGCGTCTATTATTTAATTTTTAAATTTTAAGCTCTAGGCATGGGTCTAGTTGGCCTAATGTAAAATGTGACACTGGTGCTAGCCACTAAACCAGGGGGAAGTTGTAATGCAGGTCAGTCTAGAAGTTGCATATGTAATCTTATGTTTGAACGTGTATTCCGTAAAAAAAATTCTAAGCTCAGCTACGTACTCATAATTTCCCCCTATGCCTCTTTCCAGCACGAAAGAAAATCTACATCGTACATAAAATGAGACAGTATAATGTCCGCACACAATAAGATAATGCTTATCAAAGTACATTAGCATGATTGTCTGCGTTCTGCACGGAGGAAATACATAATTTCCGTCTATTTACTACTGTACAGTTTAGTCCTGGCTAAGCAACAAACATTGCATAACGTGACATAAAATCTTATTTATGATATATAATCCCTTAAATTTCGCCCCTCCATGTTTCTAGATTTAAAATACGCTTTTCATGTCTCAGTGCATAACCTAATATATTACGCTACTTTATTTTATTTTTAATTCACACACTAAACATGTTTCCATCACTCCGAAATTCTAATCGAAGGGGGCAGGAACAATTATATAACCTCTTCTCAATAGCTCTATTGAATGTTTAATAACCTTATTATTTTCAAAATTCCTTACTTAAGTTTACTATTATTATGTCTCCAAATCTGCTTTATAGTTATTACAAAAACTTCATTCTACATTGCGACCTATTTCAAACTTTAATTCAAATTTATATTGAAATTTCACATTTAATTAGTTGAATTCTATAACTGAGAAACCTTATAGAAATTTACAGAAAGTACGTTACTACTTTACACAAGAAACTACATTCCTCATTTATGTAAGGCATTATTTGACTATTTATGTCAGCAAACCAAGGAAATAAATGGTTACAGCTCCCATTCTTAGACTTCAATGCGTAACGATGTTTAATTCTTTATTGATAAACTCAATCCTCATTCTTTTGATTTGTCGTTAGTCTCCTCTAGGCATATTTTAAAATAAAATATATGTGTTTAAAGTTTACCTAATATTATCTTTTTCATCATTCTTTTTGCCCGTGGGTTTTCTCTCGGGTTACTCCTGTTTCCTCCCACACTCTTATCTCACCAATTGTTCCAGTATCATTCACTCGCTTTAATCATAGTCTCCCTGAGCCTAAAGGGCATAATTGTGGGACGTTAAACTGAAATATTATTTTATTTCATTTTCTTCTTTCTTTTTGTAGTGGGATACTGTTACAACTACAAAGAAATTCCGTTAGTCTGACATCCGACAGTCCGGAATGTCCGATGGTACAGCACTGGCATGGTGGAGCTGTTTCCTCTTTTTTTTTTTCTAATCCAGTTTATTGTAGGGGGCCGCGGTGGCTCAGTGGTAGAGCGTTCACCTCTGGTGCTTGGGGTCCCGGGTTCGATCCCAGCCCCCGCCAAGTGGACTTTGTGGTGGACAAATATCGTGTGCGTGGTTTTCTCGGGTTCTCCCGTTTCCTCCCACTTTCTTCATTCCACCATTTCATTCATTACTCATCATCACCGTCTCCTTTAGCCTAACCGGCATAACCGTGAGACGTAAAACTGACAGATTTCATTTCATTTCATTTCCAGTTTATTGTAGGCTTACAGTACAACAGAATAGTAACTCTGTATCAGTATGTACTCTTTAAAACATAGAACTAAAAATAAGATATGACTGTATTTGAGTTGATGTGACTATCTTACTGTTCCTTGTAAACAATATTTGCTGCTAAATATTATATTATAGCTGTATTTAGTATCCCATTTAGTATTTCGCGATCGCGATCCGATATTGAACAAGTCCCGAACATGCCGGATTATCGGAAGCCTATTGTCACGATTAGAGTGTGTGTACCAGTGTATACCGTTAGAAGAAAAAAAAAAAAAACAATAGATATAATCTACAACTTAATAATGTGCATTATATTTCGTTCAGATTTTTCCTGTATGATTTGGTTTTTCACCTTTGAATATATAATTTTATTCTCTCCTTTTTGGTTTCTTATTAATTTACCACACTCTTCTACTAAATCACTAAACTCACTTATCACTATCAAGTACTATCCACACTGGTATTTGTAACATCACACTAACACACTATGACACTCCTGTGTGTGAAACACAACTTAACAACTAATTTCACTACACACTACACTTATTCCGTTTCCTTTCGTGCAATCTTCGTTAAATCTTGTTTATCTCAGTGAGATGATTTTGTTTAATATTTATGTTCCTCGGTAGTTTTGCGTGGATGGGCAAAGTATAGACCAAAAACAATGAATGATTATATTTATGATAGATTAACGTCAGGCTCAACTTGAGTAAATTAGTTTGGTTAGACAAAGAAGACTTAAATCATTATTGGATAACAAGAGGTAGTAGTTAGGATTTGTTGTTTTTTTCTTTAAATTTTATTTTGTTTTGTTTTGTTCGTTTTCTTCTTGTTCAATGTGTTGTGATTTCGCCAAGGATGTTAAAAAATAGAGGATCTGCCCATACAACAAAATCATGAAGCCATACGTCACAGTTCCGCCACACCTACTCTACCCGCTCCGCGCCACTAAGAACGCAATATTTCGAGCCAACGAACATGGTGGAAACGAGAGTAGCCAATCAGACGTACCAGCTCAGACGATGCTCAGTTGTTTTTCGGCTTCAGTGAGTTCCTAGGATGAAGATACGTATGGGCAGATCCTCTATTTTATAACATCCTTGGATTTCGCAACCCAACCCTCGTCCTGGTCCTTGTTTTGTACCCGTTCCAAAAAAGAAAATGAATGATGAAATAAAGGTTGAAAAATGATATTACAATGATGATAGCCCGTTTCGGTTCAAATCTTCAGGTGCCGAAACCGAAGAGGCGTGTCTGAGCAATGAGAGCAATGAGAGTGGACATTATATAGACGGGGTGTTTCAAAACAACACCGACAACGTTTGAGAAATGATTCCTGACACCCAGGCCCGTATTTAGGCAAGTGCTATTCTGTGCTCGAGCACAGAGCGGCAGAATTTAGGGGCCGGCAAAATTTTGAAATGTTTTAAAAATTCTCAATAAAGTAACATTTAAAACTAGCAACTTGTAGAATCCAGCGCATGCGCGAGAAAATATGTTAATGTGTTTAATCCGCTCTAATTACAGTAGTTACTAATCAGCTAGCTTATCTGATTATTTTTAAAAAGTGATCCTCTTCCACCCCACCCCAAGGGGCGAACAGTAACTTGAACATTATGAAAACTGATACCGTTAAACTCAGCGACCTCAAAAACTATTAATTCAACATAAATATTTGTAGTTTTCGATTACTTTTAAGATCTCAACCCCTCCATGGGGAGTGGAGTATGATCTTGAAGTTGAATTGGATTAAAACTGTCACTATTCATCTCAGCGAACCCAAAAACTATGAATTCAACTCTAATATTGGTAGTTTTCGATTATTTTAAAAATGCCTCATGTTATTCTTATGGGAAATTTGCAGCTTCATAACTCAGCTCAGGTGTGACATAGGGATCTGGAACAGGTCATTTGAATAATATCTTTGAGAGCTTTACAACATAGTAAAATGTCATGTTTCTATCTATTATGATTTTCGAGTTGAAAAGCGCTACAGACAGACTGTTTATTGTATTATTAATATAAATGTTATTAAACCATTACTGACGGCGAATAATGTAAACAATTATTTTTCTCATCAGTTATCACCAATAATTATTGGTGTCTCACAGTGACGTCCACCAATGGATGTCAACAAATCCTAGCTTCAAAATTACGTCCCCATTAAAAACATTCTTTTTGCAAATACTTTGGGAGTTTTATTATTATTATTATTATTATTATTATTATTATTATTATTATTATTATTATTATTATTATTATTATTATTATTATTATTATTGAAGTAACCTAAAACATGAGAAAAGAAAACGCATACAGGAAAAAAACTTTGGATAGAGTTTCTCTTATTCGTTCGAGTAGCTTAAAACATATGAAAGAATCCACGCTCATTATGTAAACTGATATAATTGTTTACATATAAAATTTTATAATTGTTTTACTAACTCAGTATAATCTTTAAATATGTGATAAGTTCAAAATAAACAATGTTAAAAACCGCCATTTTTTTTTAAATTCCATATTTTACTATTACAGTGATAAGAGTAAATATTTAAGAAATTCAATCATAATTCAAGTGAAATTATGAAATGTAAAAATAACAGAACATTCGATTAATAATTAATAGAATGCATTTTCTTCGGACAGTAAATAAAAACCTACATGAATAAATTACATGCTATTATTGAGAGAATGTGTCCCCAATGGATGAGTGGTTAAGCTCGTTGCCTTGTAATCAAGGGATCCGAGTTCGATTCTCAGTGGGGATACAAGTGGTTCAGATCCTAAGTTAAGCTGTAGGTCCCATCCTTAGTACACCACCATCATCACATCGCAATGTTTCGAGCCAACAATCATGGCGGAAACGAGAGTAGCCATTTAGACGTGTCAGCTCAGACGATGCTCTTTTTTTTTTTTTTTTTTTTTTTTGGCTTCATTGAGTTCATAGGATGAAGATACGTATGGGCAGATCCTCTATTTTATAACATCCTTGGACCAAGGGGCTATATACATTCAAACCAAGGAAAGAGCCTTCTTCTTCATGTTGGAACCACGAGGACAACAGCAACAGCGGCAGCAGCAGCAAGGGCAGAATCCGCACCGGAGGTAAGGCTCGAAGAAGCTGAAGCATCGCATGGAAGAGAGTGAAACAACGAGTGCGCCAGTATTTAATGAAAACTATATGTGTGAAGTGCAATGGGCGGCTGGATCTCACGATAATATTCAACCTTCCTATTCGTACTTGTATAGTCTGTATCTGTCTTCTGTATATAATTTTGTAAAATATATATGAAACATTTAAAAATCTTGATTATAATTTCAAAAAAAATTAGAAACCACCTCATTACTCCCCTCGCCATCTGCGCAAACAAGGTAAAATGCACCCTCACATTTGCTACAGCGCAAATGCGACGGTGACATCACCTTTCGATAATGTTATAGTTAAACAGGAATTAAAAGTTTAAGAGGTAACATCTGATTAACCATACAATGTCTTGTCATCTTGTTACATGCCATAATGAAACGCTTGATGAGACGTAGGCCTATACTTCAGTGCCACTTTCATCTTAATAGATGGGATATTGTCGTACATCATCTTTTAAGTTTACAAAAAAGAATACTTTCGATTGTTTTCGAAAACTACGCATGAGTTGAGCATTTGCATCCGCTCACATCATTATGTTTAGCTCAATTATATCTGTCAATTGACAGCCTGCCGTGTATGTCTCATCTTTGATTTTTTTTTTTTTTTCGTGAAATGTTAAGAACGTTGTAAACTTTCATACGAGGAAATGATGTTATGGTTGTAAATGACAGAATCAGTGCTTTAACGACACATTGTGACAGAGGAGGAATCCTTCCCCCAAAAAACTTCTAGAATCTTCTCGAATATTTTTGAAGATACCGTAAACTGGGTATACTTTGGCCCTTTAAAGGCAACTTTGACCCAAAGGAAGAGAAAGATTTGATTTCTTGCTACATGGTTATTAAGGTTTCTATCAGTAAGAAAAGTTGCGGATGGAAGTATTACAACATTGAGAACACATGAATATTGATGCTAAAGATTTTTTTTCCAGAACGTGGGAATCAAAATGCTAGCAATTGTTAGCAATTAAACATTTATCATATTTCAAGTTTCGCAACTTTTGTTCATTGGATTGAAGTGACATATCCTGAATGCACAAGTAAGTATGTTCATTAGCGAATATTAATAAGCTAAAGTCTTAAATGCTTGTTCAATTACGCACAAACTATTAAGCGTTTTATTGCGTGGGGTAACATTTACCCAATTTTGGGGGCAACTTTGGTCCATATTTTCTGTGTTGGTAATGGTCAAATATTAAAGATGAAATGGCGTATAAATGACGAGATGTAATAAGGAAGATTAACCTCCGACTAGCTCCTAAAAGAGGATATTATACTGTGCCTGAATTCTAAGAATTTTCTTCCTAAAACTGAGCAGTATGGTATCGGTAAAGTACTCTACCGCAATGAAGAATATGGTGCTCTTATTTTCGAATGTTAAGTATTCATCCACTTAAAGAGATTTTCATTGAACGATATTTTTCTTTGCCTCTAAATTGAACAAAGTGATTTCACCTCTATGTTTGTAATATCGGTATTTTAAGTATTCAGAAAGTTGTAGCGTTCTTTTATAGATGTTTCGTATTCACCCAAGTAGAATACAAATATTTTCATCAGACGATATTTCATGTTCGATTAAAATTGAGTAAAAACATTGATAATTTCACTAATGTGTTTATAGTATCCTGTTCTTCTCTTCTGCTTCTTAAATGCAGTGCAACAATAATACTTTTGTGTATTAATTAGTAATTTTGACAAATGGGTTAAAGTTACCCCAATCATGAAAAATCTTGCATAGCATAAGAAAAATGGAATTATAATAATCGTTCTTGGTCACACTGAGTGTTTACTGCTTTCAAAAGAAAACCAAAGGATTGCATTTTAACGAGGAGAAATGTCATTAAATTACCTCCTCAATCTTAGCAGATGTTAGAATGGGAATTTCGAAAATTTTAAAAAATTGGGCCAAATTATAGCCAGTTTACGGTATGTAGTTTCAGTGTTGAATTCAGGGATGTTCAAGGGGGATTGAGTTTCCCCTACAATATTTATGAGTACCCCTAGAATGTCTATACACATGCATCGAAATTTAAAAAAAAAAATCGTAAATAAAATAATCTTAAAAGCAAAGATTTTTTAAACAAAATTAGTTTCTTCTTTTGCCCAACCTAATTGTTCTAATTAACTGCGTTCTTGTATAAAGTCGAAGTTAAATTTTGAAAAAAGAACTTGGAAATTAGATACAGACACACACAAACGTCTTATTTTTGCGATTTTCTTTTTTTGTAAATATAGCACGAAGAAAGGAAGGAGAACTAAGATTGGCATGAAATGTTGATATAAAAAGGTTGGGAGGTGAAGCACTATAGTAAGAACTTGGTAAACAAAATAAAACAGCCCCGAACAATTTTCAAATTTGCCTTCATCCTGCTGACTCATTCTTCACATATGAATTGTGTAGGTTTCGAGACGTGCTGTTCTGAAGCCTTCTTGCACTATTGGGAGCAAGGAAGGCAAAACGTCGAAAAAGAGTCTCTCACATGAGGATGTAATGTGAGGGTTTTCCACACTGTTTCTGTAAAAAAAAAAAAAAAAAAAAAAAAAAAAAAAAAAAAAAAAAAAAACTTTCTGTGTTTTGTACTTTCTATGTATTCCTTCATTCGCCTGGTGGGACTAAGGACATTCTTCGGAAAAATTTGAGTTAGAATGGAATTGCTGGAACAAATCCGGAAGTGTTATATATATATATATATATATATATATATATATATATATATATATATATATATATATATATATATATATATATATATATATATACCTTAAAATTTTATCCCCCCTTGTATAAAAGTCTAAATTCAACCTGTGTAGCATGTAGGTGATAAATGTAAATGGTCTCCTTTAAAGCTTAAAATTTCCCTTCAAAATCAAGGAGATTACATATAGCACTGGACAGAATTCACGTAAACACAAGTTACAGTACAGATAAACGTAGTAATTCCCGGAATTTTGCTTCACATCTTTCCTAGTACTGTGCCTAAAGAAATCTGTTTGTGTTTCAAATATTTACATCATCTACTATAAAAATGAATAAAAGAAGGTGGTTGTTTCCTGGGTACTTTCTAAGAATATTCATAGTAAGTAAAGACTGACAATTGGCAACATTGTAGGCACTTTGCGGTCTCCTATCACGATTTCTCTGAATCAAGAGGAAGTATTAGCGATATTGTCCTTGGAATTCTCTCAGGCGCAAGACTGCTGTTTTTGTTTTACAAATAGAGATGAAAATGATGTATCCAGAGGTGAAAAACGAATCCTTAGTAAGTTAGTGTATAGAACGTTGCGAGATAAACTGGAAAAACGTTATTTGGACTCGCGAACGGGAAATTACGGTCAGTGATTCTTCATTCAAGATTCAATTCCCCGATTACAGCTCACAAGTTCGTGCTGGTGTTTAATTAGGCCATTACTATCAGCTGCAAGAGTAATAAATCTCTCATTACTTAATAATGACTGCTATAAACTATGTTCTTGGTGTTTTCTTTCTTCTGTGCTATTGACAGAAAAGCTTCTTCTTTTTCTTTTTGTGATAAACCATTTACCAACACTATATCCACGTTAACCTTACATTCGTGTTTGCCTTATCACAATTTCGCCCACTACTATCTAACCACATTTGGAAAACACAGCGGCCTTGATACCGATGAACTACTTTCAGCTATTTAATTAGTTGCAAAGTGTGTTTTTCATAATATCTTTGGTGTAGTTGAATTATGGGCTGGGAAAGATTTGAAGGGTTTCAGACATAAGCTCACCGTAAACAATAGAATTATACGTATTATAAAATAATAATTAACTAATAGTAATAACAACGCCAAAAGATATATCTTTTGATTACTATGATAAAAGAATATTTTGACGATATAATAATAATAATAATCGTAGCCTTCAAAATTAATCAACTAATAATAATCAGTGACGTCACTACAGAGGGAGAGAATAACCCCCTAAAAATTCCCCATGGAGGGAAATCTCACGTTAGAAGCTGAACGAGTCATGCCGACGACTTTTGAAGTTAAATGTATAGCACTTCAACATTTGAGGAACATGCCATACATTATACAACCAATATGTCAAACAGATATACATTTTCTTTTTCTTCCTTCACTGCACAATGCTAGAGAGTTCACAACTCAAAATTAGTGACGTAAGACACTTTTTCGTAATCTTTCGATCGATTGACCGAGATTTTCAAATATTGATACCGACATTTTTTCTAATTGATATTTTTCGATATTTCGATGTTTTCCGATATTTAGATATTTTCCATCTAAAAAGAGTATATCATATGGAAGTGCTCTTGCATAGGGTAACATTGTACGAAACCGGTTGAACCGTTTGATGGTTGGATTAGGGTTAAGGGTCCCTTTCAGCATCGAGGCTGAAAGAAACGTGGATCTACGGATTAACGTGGTATAAGAAACACACGAGGTCTCACCGGGAATCTGAAACGTTTGAAATGTACTTTGGAATATGATTATCACCTATCTCGAACTGTGCTTTTATGTTGTTACTTTGATTAAAATGTGTATCCCCGCGGGGATATAGGCAATAATAGCATTCCAGACTTTTCATAGCCTTACTCAAGCTTTCAAGGCTAAGTCTGTAGGCTTGCACAAGCTTATATTTACATCGCTGCAGGTCTAACCAAGGCAATAACAAAATTGCTACTTCCTCGATTGTAAGCTTGCTTCAAACTTGTCAATTATACGTCATGTAAGGCTAACCTTAAAATTAATTTAAATTGTCAAGCATGACTTCAAATTTACACTTGGCAAAACTATACACAGAGACAATCTTTAAGATTAAACCTATCAAGAGAAATACTGGGAGAGAGGGGAGGTTCAAATTTATGCTAAAACAGAGTATCTCACGAGCCCTTGAAGTTAGGTCGATGAAATTCGACATGTACAGTACACTCCTAGTTAAAAACAGATTGACAAGTGTCCCTACATTTCTGAAAATTTCCCTTTTAAAGATGGAGGAAGAAAGCATGTTCTATTTATTTGTACCGCATTGAAAGCAACGTTGACTGGTGTTTGTGATCGATTGTGACGGAAAAAAGGCTTACCAGTTGAAATCAACCTTAAAACTTGGTAGATTTACCTTCCTCAACGTGGGTTTTTATCGTGTCACCTGGACCAAAGGACATAGCCTTATCCTAAGAGGGAATGGGGATTCGAATATTTTCCATAAATCTTTCCTTCCCGTGCGAAGAATGGGCATTTCAACTAGTTTTCTTAATAGAACTTATGATTCTTTAATGTTGCCTTATACAAGACTGAATAGTTCGATTTCTCAGTGGTTCTATAACAGCACGTTCGCTAACTGCCTGGATCCTTTACAGTTTCGAACGACGATGAGAGAGAAGAAATCACGGTGTTGTGAAAAAAAAAATCTAATTCGAGATTTCAACACATTTACACGTTTTATGACCTCTACATGTCAGGAGCGAGATTCTTCGATGTCTGTTCCTCCGTTCGTTTGTGAGTTGACCATTCGTCTCAATCAGTTTGACTTACCAGGAGATCATGACATTTAACGTATCTAGACGAGATTTAAACTTAAGTTTTTTAGATTCTCCAGGGAGAGGGCGAATTTTCTTTCAACCTTAAAAGATATTGGTGGATGAAAAAAGGCGAGTATGTATCCTATGTGCATGTGTGTATGTATTATGTTTCAGTGTTATTTCTGGAACGCCTGAAGCAATTTCAAACGAACTTGGAACTTATAACTTGAAAAAATACTGTGGGAGTAAGACATTTCTATTACCCCTGCGGATGGGAATGAGCATGTAAAAATAATTGAAAATAATTGATATTAGTGTAGAATAGACCGTTTTCAGGATCGCTGATATGAATAGTGACATTTCGATGCTGTTTTAGTTCAGTCCCATCGGCATGGGATGAGAAGGAGTGAACAATGAAATGACCAAAATCACTGTTGAATTCTTGTTTTTTGGAGTTACTAAGCTGATTGGTGACCCTTCCCGATGACTTATGACCAAGGTTAGTTGAATAAAATTATGTAGAAATTTTCTGGGAAGTTTGAGAAACGATTATAACTGTACAACCTTCTAGAAGATTGTGGAAACGAATACAACTTGGTGTCGTTTTAAAAGGAAAAGATATTAAAGGTAATATATAAGAGGTAAAGTAATTCTTCTCCTATTTTCCCCTTATAAAATTCCACTGCATATACAGTAAATTTTTTTATTGTGGACATCTACAGCTCTCAATCCATTTCTGGATTAGGGTTTTCCAATTTTTTTTTCACAATACTAGCTAATTATTTTTTTTCACGTAACTCTATTTCGTTTCTTGATTTTCAGAGTGGGTGTCAGCAATCGATTACTGTTCTTGCCTCCGAATTAGGGTTCAAGATTCGAATCCGGTAGCCAATCCTTCTAACTCAAGATTTCGCAGCATTTCCACGAACTTCTTTTCTCCTTTCCTCGCTGTTGCTAACTTTTCCAATAACTATGGCAACTTGAATTATATATCTTCTCTCCATGACCATAAAAACTTGAATTTCATGTCTTCTCTTCATATCGCTTTTCATCCTCTTTTATCACATCCTTATATGTTTCTTTGCACGGCTGGGAATCCCAGCCATCTTTTGATTTTTTAAAGTTGACTAACATATGTGCTCATATACAGGGTGGCCCAAAAGTAGGTATACAGTCCCGTACTGATCAACTCATTGCTTTTTAAATCATTTCTTATTGATACCCATCAGGAAGACTTAGTTTCTTTATTATTTGTTTTTAATGTCTCTTTACTTATATCTTAAGCTCGGAACAGCCGAAGCAAATAAACCTATAAGCTAGAATGTTATACTTGATCAATGTAGGGGTGCATACCCACTTTTGGGCCATCATGTATTAGTCAACTGATATACTCGGATCTAGTAGAGAATAATTAAACCATTATTTTCACCTCTGTTTTTACAGATGGCGTTAATGTAGTAGGCTTTAACTTTGAAAAATAGATCGTTATATATGAAGCGCAGTAACTTGGCAAATTCATCGAGGCCTATTGAAGACATTCGGAAAATATAAAAGGACGGTAAAGGGTTAAGTTTATATGGCTGTTTAATAATGCAGAACCAGAAAATAATTTTAAAAAGTCTATAATCATATCAAAAATTCTTGTTTTTCGAAATTGCTTTGAAGAATCTGTAGACTTGGCAATGCTGTTTCAAGTTTGTGTTTTGTTATCTCTTTCTCTACCTCGACAAACCCAGTGTTGCCAATTTGGGGGAAAAGTCGCTAAATCTAGGGGATTCGACCTCTATGATAGCGACAAAAAATAATTTTTCCGATGGGCGATTTTTTCAGAGATTTTTAAATGATGATTTAGCGACTTACAAATCGAGCGACGTTTTGTTGCAAACAAGCTGTACATCTGTAGATAAGCATCATTAGTTCAAAACAGTTATGTTTTTTTTTTATTTCTTTTTGTTTGTTTTAATCAGCGCAAGCAAGGGCGCCGATCCTGGGGGGTCCGGCCTTCACCCCAAAGCTCATGTGGTCCCCCTCATTACATTTGTAAATTTACAATATTTGCCATAACTTGAATGCAATTTGTCTTAAAATCCTCATATATGCTTTCTGCATCTGAATGGTCCACCCCCCACCCCCGAAATTTATAAAGAAATCGGCGCCCTTGAGCGCAAGTGTTGACGAGTTTGGAAATACAGCGTAACCACTCCTCCAAAATCCTGCAGTGTTAGCTGTTACCCTTGCCATCTACCGGAGAACAATTCCAACCTTCATATCTTTAGTTTCAGAGCTTCCGTCCAGAGGCACAAGTAATACAGCATTACCGATAGCAACGAGATTAACAATAGATGCACGAATGAAAGCGTAGTAGGTATTTGTTATATTTGTCCTTTGAGATATTCTAATTATTCTGCATTTTTTCTTAAAAGTTGTATAACGTAAGTACTGTACTGTTAATTACTTCGAATCTATTATATGACTCCAGAATGTGAAGAAAAGTACCGGAAACAATGTAAAATAATCCCTGCACTCAAGGATTGGTTGCGTGCTGTTGACAAAGATGTTAGTAGAACGCATTGTTTGTTTTACATCTTCACTTTGAAACAATGCTTACAGACAACGATTTTACAAATAATTCTTTTAGCGACTTTTCACCCAAATTGGAGTCATTTCACCTCTCGTTTAGCGACTTTCTATACCAGGATTTTGACAACACTGGACAAACCCCTGCTTTGCGAACTCTCAGTTCAGGAATCTCCTTAGAAAAGACAGCAACCAACTTACCTTACCTTACTCATCGGTGCTACAGTCCTTGTTAGGACTTAAACCTCCTTCATGATAGATTTCCATTCTTTTCTGTTCTTTGTATTACTTCTCCATGTCGTTATTCTAATCTTTTTAAAGTCATTCAGTACATCGTCCAACCATTTGAATCTCTGTTTCCCGATGTTTCTTCTTTTCCCGAGAGTTCCCTTGAAGATTTGTTTCGCTCCTCTATGGTTTTCCATGCGTTCTAAATGTCCCAACCATCGTAATCTACGTTTCTTTATTTCTGTTGCTATATCACTATATTGTGATATAATAATATAGTGATATAATATTCTATTACATAGTCCCGAAAATCCTAAATTTACGGGAATGTATCATATCAAGCGTCTTGGTTGCGGACTTTTTTTAAAAGTTTAACACAAAACCTTCTCGTGTATAACTACTCGATACTTTTCGGCATTTTGACCGTTATCAGCTCTACTTTACCAACACTCCTCAGTCTGTAAAAGCTCAGAGGCAACTGACGAGAAATCGATTATATAATTAACATCTCCATCTACCGTCACCCTGGAGACTTTTGATTGTTTCAAGAAAATCAACCTCATTGCTTTTCGAACAAACCTTGTATATATAACATTTCTTGCAAATTCATTCAATATTACTATTTGGTATGTATAATATATAAATTGTTCATGCAATCTCTCTCTCCCACCTCCACGGCGTTTGCTATATTGAATTATATAGCCTTTGCTTGAAGTTTCTAATATTCGTATTCCCCATCCCCACGTTAAAGAGATAAAATTATATAAAAAAAGGCTTCCAATAATATGGTCTTTATAATAGTTATAGTCAGATCCATCAAATTAAAACATTGAATTGTGACTCATAGTCCCAGCTAAACTAAAGTTTGATTTGTAAGATTTGTCACAAGTAAAAATGAATGCAAATTTTGCCTCCTTTATATCTAGAATGGAACACCCTTTTCTTTCCATTTTCATCACACATACACTGTGTTATATGAAATGTTTAGATTGCTGGACATCATGTCCTACTTCCACACTACCGGATACGTACTGTGCACACAATGTCCATATGTAAAACCAACACAATTACGAAACATATTATCGCAGAGATCACAGGATAATGAGAAAACCTATTGTTAAACTAGTTCCACGGCCTTTGGTTAGTTCTTACTTTTCTCAGCACGTCCATATGGTCAGACTCAATTAAATTGTCACATTATAGAGTCATTGATCTGCAAAGTGAATGTAAAATGCGGTAAGCGCTCCTTGTTCTTTACAAGCACGCACAGTGGTCCGAATAGCGGAAAAGATGGACAAAAAAGGAAGGGGTTCTTAAAATGTTTTGAAATTGTGTATATAATGGTTTGTAAGGTTGGTGATTACGAATTTGATATCAAAAATGAAAAATTAAAATGGCGGATCCAATATGGCGGACCAAAAGGTGACAGATTTATAGTATGTATCACAAATTGGGCACAGAGGGTTTTACACTGTTACAGATTACGAAGTTTGATAATAAAATCGTAAACTTCGAAATTTCGAATCCAATATGGCGGAAAATGTAAGAAAATGCATGTTACGGAGCTGAAATTGGTATGAGGCAAATACGAATTTCATATTAGGAGTAAAATTAAATATAGAGTATCTAATATAGAGGAGCAAAAGGAGAAGTAGTTGATTATGCTAATGAGCACTCACCTGGTTACAAGCCTAACTCGTCTTCAGACGAAGTATTTGCAGATTCGTCATCTTGTGTGGTTATTTTCAGTAGCACAATCACATCCTGAGGCAGTTTATGGCTTTTCTTCTTTGGGAGTACTACCAAGGTGGAAATCACTGGATCCGAATTCAACAACAGCCTTTGAAAGAGATCCAAATTACTGGCAACTCTTGATGTTTTTCGAGTGTTGTGTTCTCTGTATTTCCGCACATCCTTGTGTCTAGATTCAAGGGTCTCCTCTGAAAGCTCCTCAATCGGTAAAAGAGCTGCCTGCACAATTACTGACCCGTGAATGAGAACTTTGTGCACGGTGGGTAGCATGTAGTACCAGGGATATAATCGCACAAATAACTGAGCAGTTTCGATGCAGTACGTGTCGAATCTAGCAACATCTATGTCATGTCCACAGGAAATTGTCAAGATATTTCTGAAACGCGTGATTAACTGCTGATCCACTCATGTTATCTCCGAAGCTATTTGAAGAGCTGCAAAGAACCTGCGGGCGGTATTACCGTCATTGGTTGTTCCATAGCCAGGTTTGGGAATATCCACACTGAGGCCTAGTATGCATCTGAACCTCTCTTGGATAATTTGCTTTCTGCTTTCGAACATTTGACGAGTTCCATCTTTCGTACTCGCTTTCCACTTTTGAAAATCTAATCTATAGGAGATATGAACGATACACTCAAAAAATCGAATATGTGCATGGAGGATGGAAAGTCCGAACTCTAAATGGGATAGATCTTGTGGCACATTTGTCATTCTCTTAAGATCATTCATTTGTGAAATTTTCGCGCCACAGATGTAACATTTCAGTCTTGATGTGTTGGTGATGGCATTGCATATTTTGCCATCAACCATTGATAGTATAAGGGAGTAGTGTACAGTCAGGGTATTGTTTTTAATGGCTGTAAGCTTTCTATCTGTTTGTTCATATAGTCTCTTTCTTCCTGGGCAAAAGTAGTGGTTTCGTGAGTCCAACGGAGATGAACAGGTCTGCAGAAACGTCTTGATGATGGTCTTTTATTTCTCCACACGCACTCTCCTGTTTCATTATCAACCAATCGCAAGGGAACGACCGCTGTCATAAATAAACTTGCGTCACTCAAGCCACTTTCAGTCTATGTCGGTTTATATTGTGAGTGACCAGAACTCCCGTCAAAACCCCACTTGCAATGCAATATATACGTTTTGTCTCTTAATGATGGCCCATTGTCCGACAAAAGTTTCAAAATTCGGTTTACAGTATGGTCTAGTAACTCTTGAACTTTCACTTCACATTCACTTTCACTTACACTTATATTTTTCGGATATGTTGCTTCTTTTGCTTGCAGAATAGCGTAGTAGCTCGGATATAGCGTGTGACCATGTTTAATTGCCGTGGTTCTAATTGCTTGATATTGATGTTTATTTAAGTTCGTAGAGACAATCATCGATAACGCTTCCTCGTCTGATAGCTTCGTTGCTTCTTGTCGTTCCTTTATCCAAGTGTTACGAATTATTTTGCCTCTGGTCGGTGTTGTTGTGGTTACTTCTTGCATCAATTATGCGGCTTGTTCATCCCCGTCAGATCGCAACTTCATCACCGTAGCATATGCAAGTTCAGGCGTACTTGTATTACTTCTTAATGATTGCGTTTTTCGTCTTTTAGTTCTGTCATACACTTCGTGAAATTCTTTGGAAGGACGTCCAGTTGTTGCCGACGACGGAGTGGAAGGAACATCTGTGATTGTAAGATGTACTTCTTGCTTCAACCAGCCCGAATATTTACATACAAAATAACTTTCGTTACTCCGACACTTATTCAAGCGCCAATAGTACGGAATAAAGAAAGGCAACTTCATTGCATGATACAGCAATTTTGTGGCTTCGATATCTATATCTAATCCACACTTGTTTTTCACATATTGCACAACACTTTCTTCTTGCTGCACACGGGTCTTCCTTCTGTTTTCTTGTATTTTATCATGCAACTCCAGACGCGATATATGTATATCCATTGTTTACTTCCCCACACTACACAATGCTGAAACACATACTGCAAACACTCGATAGCTTTGTGATGACTACCGTACACACGGCTCTGTCGTTTTCAACTAACTCCGCGTGCTTGCACTGTCAAACAAACCCTATAACTTACGTGCTTATCTTTTGCTCGTCTCGCTACCTCAAGCAGACACATTCAATATCATAATTCCAAGGTCATATTTCCTGCAGTAGACGGAAGTAGACAATGAAACTTATACATCTTATTGACAACTATCGACTCTTATCCATGTTTAAATTTCGTGGTATACATGTGTATCTATTTTTTTAAAACTCTACAAGAAGACTGTAGTACTCCAATACATACGAGTACTAATATATGTATTTATTATAATTACTACGATGCAATACACATTGCTCATTCTAACTGTGTCATGTACATAATACAATACCAAGTGCATAATAATTACAATATGGCCTCTCATTCTCATGACTGCTCGGAAAACAATTTCCCAAACTCAAGTCACAAATTTGCTAATTTCCTGCAACGAAGCTTCTGCCATTTTGGGACGTCTATAATTACCGGTACTAAGAGATAATTCAGTCAATATCATGTTATTCTCATGAACTGACTCTCGATGATGACTGTTACACCTCTTTTGCGTTTGTAACTTCAACTTCATAAAATGACTTTTGTCCACCTTTTTCGCTATTCGGACCACTGTGGCACGTTAACCTTCAGGAAGAGAAAAGAAATCGACATATATATATATATATATATATATATATATATATATATATAATACAAATGTCAGTTTAGTTTCGGCAAAGATTATTTTGACATGACATGAATAATGCTTCACTACAAACTTTTTAATCTTTTAATAATAATAATAATAATAATAATAATAATAATAATAATAATAATAATAATAATAATAATAATGTTGTTACAGTATTATTAGAGAAAAAATATAAGGAATGTTCACATCAAAACTGGACTTTCTTCAAGAAGTGTTTTCTGTTAGTTTGTTTATTAAAGTTTGGCGTTCCTTTCTGAGTTCCGAGGCTATATGAGTCGTGATCCCACAGTTTAACACTGAAACTACCAGGAAAAGAATTATACAAGATCTACCAAGAGGGTTATTTTGACCGCCTGTGTATGTATATTGTTTGGATTGGACTTTAGATCTCTTTCTACATCGAGGCTAGATGATACATGGATTTACAGATTAAGTGGGAGCCGAACTATATTTACTCCTACCATACCACGGGTGTCAACCCCACCGGGAATGTGTCCCGACCAATGTTTGTAAAATGGTTTTCGTTTTCCTCCAATATTTCAAGTATCTTAGGTTAACTATGACCCAAAAAGAGACTCAATCATGTAGCAGTTTGCTACGTTTACAAAACAATGTTAGACAAAGTGAGTATGAAAAACGTAGCACAAAAGTTTGTTTCCAATTCAGGGGTATAGAAGCAAAACCTGCTAAATCCATTTTTTTAAGTTTTGTCAGGAGACGAAACAAAAGATATTCCCTTATGTTTCAGAATTGTTGAACTTTTTTTTTTTGTTTAATGGTCATTACATAACGCAGATGAATGAAATTTACCATTAAAGGAAAACAATTCTTCAAATATTCTAAAACATGAGGGAGTCACTTTTTTTCATTTCCTGACAAAATTGAAAAATATATTTAGGAGGTTTTGCTTCTATACCCCTGAATTGTGAAAAAAGGCAGTGAGTCAGTCCCCCATGAAGATGAAAGAGTAAACTGTAAATTAACTGTTTTTGTTTAGGTAGCGAGCAGCAAAGCGAGTTTAGTTTAGCTCAGAAAAACATAATTTTCGACTAATTTTTAACACACATTTTTGAGCCTCTTTTACATTAGTTGTAGACTTGTAGGCCCGAAACCTGTTTTCAAAAGTTTGATGTTTCTAAGTATTCGCTTCACACTATCTTTTATCGTTATTTCATTTTTGACACACACACTTGGTGTTGTTTAACTAAAATTGTAAAATAATCTTGAATTTTACTGTTTGAATGAACAAACAAACTGTAAAGTATATGTGTTTTTTTAGTACCACATTTTCCAATAAATAAATAAATAAATAAATAAATAAAAATAAAGCACAAAAATGTCTAAGTTTTTGTTTACTTTTTAAGTCAAAAACGCTTTAAAGTGCTATTTTTGAAGACTATTTCTTTTTTTAATTATCCGGGGAAGGATCCCGGAGCTCTGCTTTCTTGACGATATTCTATACACCTTAATCCCCCCGGTAGTCTGTCCCAGCTAAAGTTTATGTGCAATGACTCCTACTGGGAATCAAACCTGGGTCACTCACTTTTGATGCGAATGCGCCATGGCCACGAATGAGCTCTACGTTTATAGAGTCAAAAATTGAAAACTATTTTTAAAAGATAGCCTTAGGAACATGCATTATGTCAATAAAATATACATTTGTTTTGGGACATGTATTATGTCAATAAAATATACATTTATTTTACAATCTCATACATGAACAAGAAAGAATGTAAACCTTAATCTTGAATATAGTCTATATTAAAGCAAAACAATGTAACATGTTTTGTAACAAACACATTTTTATTTCTGCAATTTCCGTTTTCATTTCCATTAGTAAATCTTTCTCGGATTTGGAATATTTTATTCCAACATCACAATACGCTGTAGTTGTAGTGCTAAAATTCAGTCTTTGTTCAGGACAATTGTCACACACAACATACTTTTGAACTACCGTACGTTCGTGCATGATCCATAAACGAATTTCTTGCATTGAAAACACTGATCCAGACTTTTATTTCCTTTACACTTCCTGATCTGATGCTTCTTTCTATTTCCGGTGTCGATGATGATCCTACCAAAAAAAAAAAAATCCTTCGTATCTCTCACTTTATCACAAAGTTCTTCAGGAAATTTGACAAGGAAGTTCTGTCTGTTAATATTATTTTTCTTGTAATACACTTTTACTATATAAAACATGTGAGTTTATGGCAGCCAAATTAAAAAGATTACAAAAGAGCTGTACATGCCATCTTGTGCTAACAGCTTTAACAGAATATTTACGGGCCACCTGATTTACCAACTTTTTTGTTCATTGTAAGACAAAACTGTTTCAGGTTTCTTCTTTTGTGATCATTAGGGCAACCCAAAAGCATAAAAAGCATAACAGTAATTTACACATATGGTTGGTACCTTGAACATGGTTGTGGTTGTCTAAAAGTCCAGAAGAAACTAATTTTAAAAGCATAATAAAGCATAATTTTAGAAAATAAAGCATAAAGCGTAATTTAACATATATAGCACAATTCTTGGAAAATTCTGTTTAACTGCAAGTTTAACATACTGCAAGTTTAATATTTTTTAAAACCAATATTTACAATGCAAAATTATTGAGAACAAAACAATACAACAATGAAAATCTTTTTATTTCTGTAAACTTTTCGGTGTAATCCTTTGATGTGGATAAAGTAAAAACGAAAAGAAGAAAACTTTCCGCCAACAATGAATAGTACACAAGAACACCACACTATATTGTTATGTGTACCTCTGGAACTTGAGCACTTTCTGTACTTTTTGGTGGCAACTTTTCCTTTCCCTTTCTGTATATATGCATTTCTAAGGCAAACACAAGTGATAGAAAAAAACTGACTCGAGTAAACCACATCTCTTTACAGTACATTAAGTAGAAAGTTCATTAAATATGAAAGAAACTGGTTGCATAAAATATTAATAAATAGATCAAGATATTTAGAATATTTAATGTATAGTAAATATTATACATTATACACGATTAATGTAAAACAATGATTGAAAATAATAATAAAGCATAATTTGGAAAATAATAAAGAATAATTAAACGAAAAATAAAGCATATTGTGGGTTGCTTGACTGATCATTTATTATTTTTACGTCAGTGTGAAGAGTGCTCAATATCAGTACATTTTTGGTTTTCTTGCGTTGATATGGAATGATGTAAGTGTGATTCCATCCACAGTTTTGAGTACATTTGTAGTACACAGTTCCGTATTGTAGAAACATATTGAAGCTGGAATTTCTCTCCTGTTACTTCGGATAGTACGAGTAGCAGGCAAATTTATTATTATTTTTATTCTTTAGTTCTCTTGCAAGATGTAGATAGGTAAAGAAGTTGTCACACGTCACATGAAGTCTGGTGTGTAAGAAATGTTGTAAAACTACATATTCAGCAAGAGAGATGTTCGCTGGCCTCTATTCATCTTTTCCTATGGAAAACAGTTTACTTTTTACTTCAACAAGCATCCAAAACCTGACACCTGATTTACCATAAACTGAGTAAGTAATGGTATTTCATTGGAAAGAGTTGCTCATCAATCCTATAGCAAGAATCAGGATTGTAGTACTTCTGGGAATTTTCAATATGCTTATACGAAGTGTCAGAAAATAAGTTAAACCTCTTCGTCTTACGCATCTTGTTTCTTGTAGCTTTGAGACGAAATCGTAGATGTTCTTTTCTTCCCTGCCCAGAAATATCCAGACTTGCTAGATTGGACCTCACACTCAACAGATTCCAAGTTGAAACAAAAGTGTAAACCAAGTGAGCAAGATCCATTGAGGACAATGAGTGAAAGGTTAAAATATTTTTTAAAAAAATAGACATATCGATTCTATTCACAAAACTTTTTTAAAAAAAAATCGTTGTGTTTCGAAAATGGAAGCGTAAGATATTTTGAAATCATCATTTGCGAACATCATTAGCTAAGGACATTAACACTTTCAGTTGAGTTGAGTAATTGTAAAATAGTAACTTGAGGGAACTATCTACAGTGGTTTTCTTACCAAACCATTTTTGTTCCTGTCTCTGTAATTTTACTTCTACTTCGACATCGTTCGGTCCTGGGCTGATTCACTCGCAAAATTGGTTATCAGAAAATCTCTTTATGTGCCGCACTTTTATTTTATTTCGAAAAAAAAATCGTTTTGATTCCTGAGCGGAAATATGTGTATCATATGTACCTTAACAACACTGTCTCTTATTGGCCACCTGGTTTAGTTGGGAGGTGGGTCTAAAGATAGGTACCAATCGCCGTTATTTCAGGCTTTCTAGACTAGAACCCAATATTTCTTAAATCAAGCACCTGCACTTTCTTTAATTAATTGTCTCTGATAGGTCCACAGAAAGTTAACCCGTCACTATGACTATGCGCACGAGATACGAGCAGTGACAGCATCAACTTTAATTTTGGGGGGAAGAGCCAGAGAAAAATTTTGGTGGTTATTTTTTCGTGTTCCGAAAAGTATTGACTTATATTTCTTCATCTACATTACACTAGACCAAGGGGCAAGAGCACCACCGACAAAAGACTTTCATGTTTTGTACTAGTATATTAGTATACAATTGATTAAAGTATATGTGTTCCTCAAACTCTTGGGGGGGCAATTGCCCCCCCTGCCCCCCTAAATAACGCCCCTGGACCAATGGTTCTCAACCTAATTCCTATCAATACCAACATTTTATCACATCCTGTTGCCAGCGACCTCCTTATAATTTCTGGTTCGTAATAAGCTTGTGGGAGATTTTTACTTATACTTACCACATGATATATACTTACTTCATGATATCCATCTATTTCTATAAAGTTTGGTCAATTCATTCATATTACAAGTATCGAATGCGATCCATCATACTGTTTCAAAATGGAGGCCATTTGAAAATTTTAGAAATTCATAACTCTCTTATTTTGGGTCTTATGATAAAAAAAAAATTAAGTAATTAGCTAATAGAATTATTGTGGTACAAGTCCTTGCAACTAGTTTTCTGTAATGACGACTTGGACAAGCTCTGGCTGAAGGGGAGAGAAGAATATCCTGTTTTGGTATCTGCTGCTTTAAAAGTAATAATTCCATTTGCTACATTGTATCTGTACATGGTAAGCATTGAAACAAAGACAAGAAATCGCTTATCAGTTGAAAATGACTTGATAATGTGCATCACAAAAACTAAAACGGACATTGCCACATTAATGAAATCACACCATGCTCAGGTATCTCTTCAGCTTTCAATTTTAGTAGTATTTCAATATGTAGATTATGTTGAATTTGTATTTTTCTGGTATTTTAATATGCAGTTCTCATTAGTTTCATATCGTACTTCTTTCATTTGCATTGATATTTAAACAACTCTGCACCTGTTGTAAATGCTTAGTAGACCTATTTTTTGTTGTTCTTAACAGTATGTATAAAAATAAAAATATGCCTATCAGAACAAAATTCAAAATAATATTTAAAAATATTTTCTGGTATTAGATTCTAATTATATTTATCTCTTTCGCTTATCTTCGCGACCCCCATAAAACCCTTTCGAGACTGTCCTAGGCGTCACGACCCCCTGGCTGAGAAACCCTGCACTAAATAAAACGGCCAAGAGGGCGCAAGTGTAGCCACCAATAGTGTTGTAAAAAACGTTTTTTGTGAAGTTTTTAAAATAAAAAACATCGTTTTTTTCATGTTTTTTTTCAAATGTCTGTTTTTTTTTCTGGCAACTATTATTTATTGATTTATGTTGCAGATTATTGAAATAATCAACAGAACTTGAGTCGAAGCTCTCGTAACTTACAATTCGTTTGTTTCTTTGTACCTATACGAGCAAAATTGTGTGATTATTCCTTTCGGACCCAGGTCATTTTTGTCGTTTTCCTACATTTTCAGTTAGTGACTTATTGCTCAAAAATCATTTATTCGATTGATATGGTTAAGGCCTTGTTTTTAAGAAAATGGATGTGGCTATTTTTTGGTGTAAGTTGCATTTGCAGTGTTGACAACGGGTGGGAAATTATTGAGGGAAATGTAGGGGTGAAAATTTTCAAAAGAATCCCCAACCGAATTTTAATTTTTTTTGTATCTAGCACCACTGCTACCATATGGATTCAAGTCACCTAAAATAAATCTTTGGTGTATTGACAATGTACAGTGAGATCATGAAGTCACTGGTTTCCATTCAAAGAGGGAAAGAAAAATTTTCTGTCATCATACACATGAAATTTCGACACTTTTTACGCCTCATAAGCAAAAATCAACAGATATGCCGGGGCTACAGCTTCTCTAATTATCCTAATGAAGATTTTTATGGTACGTTCTCTAGGCCAAAGAGAAAGCTTTCAGGTAGTGGTACGTTTGTTTCAATGTAGCCAGCAAGAGAGAAATAATAGAGGGGAAAAGGGAAATTTTCCAAATTTTTCATCTAAAATAGGAAATTAATTGTTTTTGGTTGAAAACACTGTGATCAGACAGACGAAAGCTATCTGAAAATAAACTTTGGTACGCCAAGAATATATCCTACAAGTATCATGACAATATATAACAAAGTAAGCATGAAATTAAAAAAAATTCTACCTCAGAAATTATCCATTTTCTTACCATTTACAGAACATGGTTTATTATAGGCCTCAACTGTACTTCCCCTAATTATTCTAGTGAAACTTTTTATGATGTACTGTGTAGGCTAAAGACGAGGCTTTTGGACACTGGTACGTTTGTTTGAATGTAGTCAACAAGAGGGAAATAATAGAAACCAAAAAAAAGAAAAAAAAGAAAAAAATCCAAAATTTCCCGCTAAAATCTGATATTAAAATTTTCTGTAGCGGGCAACACTGTTATCAGACCCACAGACACAAACTATCTTAAAATAAGCTTTGGTATCCCTCTAATATATCCTATAAGTATTATGACGGTACCTAATAAAGTAAACATGTCAATAAAAAATATCTCATTATACCTAAAAAAAAATCACAGTTATCTTTCCAATTAGAGAACAAGATCTACTGTATACCTCAACTGTACTTCCCCTAATTATCCTATTGAAACTTTCTATAGTACATTGTGTAGGGCAAAGATGAGACTTTCAGATACTGGTACGTTTGTTCCGATGTAGCCTACAAGACGGAAACAATAGAGAACAAAACAGATAATTTTTCCAAAATTTCTCCCTAAAATGTAGAATTAAAATTTTCTATAGCTGGCAACACTGCTGCCAGACAGACGAAAACTATCTTAAATTAAACATTGGTACAGCACTAACATATCCTACAAGTATCATGGAGATATTTAAGGAACAAAGCTTCTAATTACCAACAATATATTACGGTAAACTTAAAAGTAGAGAAAAACAAGAAAAATCAAGGGTTAGAACCTAAATACGAATTTTTCGTGAACTCCCTAATTAGCCCATTGTAACGATTTGTACCCGCATTTTTTCAGTAAGGACAAGTGTTCGACTGGCGTAAGTTGACTTGCACTCGGACGTATAGGTACGGATTTATAAACAAAAATTTCGATTTTTTGGCCCAAATTTAGGGAAATTTTAATTTTCCTAATTGACAACACTGCGCGCAGGCCCGTCCAATTAATGTCAACAATTAGGTATCCATCCGAGGTATCTGTCTGGCAAGTCTTAAGGAGGTCTCTCTACAGCGAAGGAAGCTGCAGGGAAAAAAGAAATAAAGGAAATTCGAAATTCGAAAATTCTCGAATTTTTGACTGGGCTGAAATTTCATAATCAAATTCGACATCCAGAACAAAAAGAAATTAATATGATAAACTATGGTCCAATCATATTTGGCAAAAATAATATCCCGATATCTTAATTAGTGTCCACACAGGAGCGGATTTAAAAAGTGCCACTTTGGCTACCTGGGTCCGAAAGGGTTATTGTACATTTGATTACATTTTTTTTTGACTATTAACCCGTGTTGTTGTAGTAGTTATAGGCTCGACTAATACTAATATCGTTGTTGTAAACAATAACTTTATAAGGAATTTTTTTCTCTCCTTTTCACATTTTAAATTCCAACATTGTTGGTGAGGTATGCAGGATGTTTCAAAATGAATATCGGGGTTTTAAGTCTTCGTAGTACTTATTACATTTTATGTACAATTATAAACAATACATCAAGTGAAAGAGCACCTGAAACATTCTTTACTACAAGTGTCCGATGTGAGATTCATTTATCGCACGGCACACATCTAGTCGATAGGCGAGTAAGGCCCATAAATATTCCGCCATATGGCACAAAACACATTCAATTTAGGGGAGTCTTGTTTCAACTGTACCATCTCCTGAGGATTTGCTGACCGCCAGATGCGAACATTATGAGTGTTCACATTAGCTCTAGTGAAATGTCGATTTATCACTGAAGACGACACGATCCAGAAAATCTTCATTGTTATGCAGCAATATTTCACTTGCGAAATTGGCACGTAAACCGTAGTCTGTAGGCTTTAGACCTGTAACAACTGAAAACGATAAGGACGTAGTTGCAAGCGTCTCCTTAATATTCTTCACACAGACGGTTGCACTGCAATTACAGATTCAGTCATTATTAAAACACAAAAAGCTTTCTGCTCTCTAGTCTCCATCTTTGCTACTTGCTCTTTCTAACGGCAGACAGAAGAAACAATGCATGTGCCTGCGTGCGTACAAAACTGTTTGAATTACTCTTTCATTTGATATAATATTTATGATTGTACGTTAATTGTAATAGATACTACAAAGTTTCAAAACCCAAATATTAATCTTGAAACATCCTGCATTACTTCAAATTGTGTAATCCTATATTCATTTCTTGTACATACATATCATCAGGACCGGCCCTATTCAATATGTCGCCCCGTGCAATGGCATAATTTTCCGCCTCCCCCTTTCTCCAGAAAGAACAAATCTTAGAAGTCATGATTTTAAGTATGCTACCTAAGCATGAACAACGAAGGGAAGAGTAAGTGCAGTCGCACTCAGAAAGACTTAAATACTTACGAAAAATACAATCTCGTTGTGTTTTTTTCCTTTAAATATTAATCTATTATGTTAGTGAAAGATAAAGCAAACACCTGCAGAGGAAAGATGGTAATCCTTTTTGCAGAATTCAATATCGGGCTTCAATCTCAATGTATCAGTTTGCAATTCCAGTGCAACTAAACTTAGCTCTTTTATCTTTATTTCTTGGTTTTTTCTACATCTGTTAACATTTAAGAAAAAAAAACTTGTTTCTATCTTCAATGATAAGGAACTTGTTTGTGACAAAAACATGACTAGTTGTCATATCAAAACTGTGATAACTGACTAAATGGAACAGATATTCGCTACTATTCGAGAATTAAATTCTTGCATTTGACAACAATCAAGCAATTTGTGCTCGGATTTATTTGACCATTTGCTTTAGCATTGTTCATATGACCTTAAACTAATGCAACCTAAACATAATTTATGAATGTAGTATTCAAATAGAAGGTCAGCTTGGTAAATGTAACTACCATCATCATGAAGTCTGTTTCCAACAAGAAATATTTAATTTAAATAATATACTTATGACAGATTTTGCCGGACCCTTCAAACTTTCCGCTCTATGCAAATGCACGTGTTGTACTTTGTATATATGGTAGAGTCGGCTCTGCATATCATATATATCTAGTCGACAAATTATTTCCCACCCAACCAGGTACATTCTAGGAACGTGCCATTTAAGTTCCATATGTACCGTTTACGTACCTGGTACTTGAAAAATGTACATTTCATATGCATAGCACGTGTCGCTAGGTACGTGCCTTTCGAGGAATTTCTGACACTTGAAAGGTACTTTTACATGCTTCACTGGAATGTGAGGAATGTGAATGGCACATACCCCATGTACCATGGCATGGTTGTGCGTAAGTTGCTTCGTATTGCGACTAGGGTTGCCAATTTAGCCACTTTGTGACGAGATCTGGCCATTTTGAGAACGTCGTTAGTCACATAATTTCCAAAGAGCCAATAGTGGCTTTTTAGCCATATGCTTTTCACTTCTATAGCCACTTTCGGAGTTTAGCCACATTGTAATATATTGTGTGTGTCATTTTGCAATTTTCTGCAGTGTTTTCTTTCTTCTTGCATGCAGTATGTAATAAGCAAATACATTACATACAAAATTAATATATTGTCAGTTATATATGGTGCTTATTGGGAAAAACACTCCCCAAAAAAGTTCATCTTAGACTGGAGAAATGGTTATCCTTCCTTTTCCATTATTATTTGGCTATGAAACAAATGCCGGAGACATATACAACCGCTATATACAACAGTGTGGTGTTGGAATGTGTAATGATTAGGATGTGATGTTTTATTTTATTTTTTTTTTGAAAGTTCAACACTTCCAATGTACCCGTAAAAATGTACTAAAGAAATAGTGCCCATGTTTTTTAAATATTCAATTAGAACTGGACAATCTACATGAAATTTGCAATCGATCAGTGAAAACGTCATCTTTCTAGAGCCTGTAGTTTCTGAGATCTCATTGTCGAGAAACATATATGTGTATTTTAAAAGAGCTCCAAAGATGGCAGCACAATTCATTTGCATGTATTTCGGAGAAGGCTTACTAAAGGCAAAGGCCTTTGAACAATAATTTAAAAGGATAAACTTTGTGAAAAAAATATTTATTTCAGTAATTTATTTAAACTACACTCTTTTAAAAATATTTGTCTTTGTTATAAACGTGAAATCACAAATAACCGTAAATCAAAGGTTTGAATGCTAAGATTATAGGTTAGAGCTCGGTCGCTCGTAAATCACACATACTTCGAACCTAACTTCTCTTGTAGCTAGTTACTGTACTAAAGTGTGATCAGGTATTGTAAACGTACTTGTGAGACCAGTACAGATACACTACTTAGAAGTCTGACAGAAGATCCTCATCTTCTGGAAGGTTTTACCATAATTTTTTTCAAGGTCATTTTGGTTTCCGCACACTGACCAACTGTTTCGTCGCTTTGCTTGGGCTGTACCGCTTATTCTTCACCCGTATAAATATATCTTGTGCGGTGCACACTCGTTGTTGCACCATGCATAAGCTACCAGCTTTAGTTCAAGGCCCTACAGCTAAATCCGTGGCGGATGCCAAACGAGATCCCCGAAGTAATCGGCGTAGCCGACAGTTATCGGAGGGTAGTTTAGAGTCTGTTGAGAAGAGATCCCGCTCTCGTTCTCCTACCTTTCTCAAAGGTCCAGAAGATCCAGAACCGATGCAGACCACCGCATCAAATCCTACAACGTCCACTGTTGCTATGCAACAGTCATATGCAGCCACTCTTGCTCGACCAAAGCTATATTCATTCCTTCTGACCAATTTCGATCCCAAGTATAGCAACACTCGCCATATCTTTAACCAAATCATCAAATACCTACCACGAGCCAGTATTCACCAGATTGTCTTTACCAGGGGTGGTGTTATTATCAAGTCCGAAGATGAAAATTTTGGTACAACACTTCGTAATAAGGCGAGTTACGAAATTTTCGGAAAAGCTGCACAATTATCGAAGCTTCCAGATAGAATCAAGCAAAATCCTCCACCTCCCAGAACACCCATGATGTCGGTTGTTATTAGAGGAGTGCTACCGGAAATAACTGATGAAGAAGTGCTTGAGGAATTAAAGGCTGAGGGAATTGAGGTGTCGAAATGTATTCGTATCAAAAATAATAATGGAGCAACATACATGATACGAGTTCTGACCACTTCCCAAGCTGCCATTGATACCTTGTTACAAGAGGGCGCGTTTATCTTTAAAAAGCGTCATAGAGTAGAACCATCTCGTACTAATCTACCTCTTCCAGTCCGGTGCGAGCGGTGTCAAGTATACAATCAACATGTGACTGCTAAATGTCCAAATGTTGCAAAATGTGGATACTGTACTGGCAATCATGAGACCAAAGACTGTCCGAATACATTAAAACCTCCTCAATGTTCTACTTGTTCAAGTGATAGCTATAAATGTAAAGCTATAAATGTAAAGCTAAACCGCCAGCCCATCCGGATCATCCTGAGATGACCGTCCCGCTCCGTACCACAGATTCAACCGTGCCTGTATCGCAATCTATTACATCTCCATTAATTGTTGAAAACTTTCTTCGATACATTACCCTTATACTGCAAAATATCTTTCCTTTTCAACGTCAGCTTATTCTCGATCATGTCATTGCAGCAGCATCAGCTATCTTTCAAGTCAATCTGTATGCTACTTACTCCGGACCTTATGTTCATTTTCACATCGTACCCAAAGACACAGCAGTCTAACTCCATAACGTTGTATGTGAATATGGCTCTTACAATTCTTTTTATGAACATTCGCTCCTTAGCGTCACACCGTATACTATTTGAACAGTTACTGCTCGAGGAGAATGTCGATATCTTTCTACTGAATGAGACTGCGCTCAAACCAGCCACATATATCCGCTTTCCTCGCTATAACTTTCTTCGCTGTGACTATGCAGACAATAATGCACGAGCCCAAGGCGGTGCTGCAATCGGAATACGCCATAAAATCATTCATAGAGATCACTCCATTGCACTCCATTACCAGTTTCCAGAGCACTTAGTAACAACAGTTTACCTACCAAATCTTGCACTAACTGTGGCTACAATCTACGTCCGTCCCGATCATGTCATTCCTCTTGAGTTTTTCACGTATTTGTTTCAGCAATTTCGCCACCTATTAATACTGGCTGACATTAATATCCATAGTCGTTCTGTCCGAGATAAAGAACTTTTTCTCGACCATATATCACTTAATTTACATGGACATGTTCATCATTTACCAAAACATACGCGTCCAAGCAGCCAGACGACACCTGACGTTGTTATTAGCACGGCTTCAATTGTCGATAAATGCACCATACAAATTCTTGATTGTATAGGTAGCGACCACCTTCCGATCAAAGTGCTTGTCAACAATAAAAGACAACGAGCTGAACCAAGTTTAAGAACCATCAAGATATACGACAAGGCTAACTGGGATCAGTATCGCTCTGATATAGATGTCACTCTTGCTAATTTAGCACCACCTACAACTCAATTAGACCTTGAGAACGCCGTCCATAGCATTGTAGAGGCTATAACAAGTAGCGCTGACAAACATATACCTCAATACCACGGCAAGACATATCAGCCAATGTTACCTCCACAATACTTGGCTCTCGTTCGTAAATCTCGACATTACTTTCGGGAATACGAAAGAACACGAAACCCAGAGTATTTGACACAAGCCCGTAGATGGCAACGGACGGTACATAATTATATTATTGCTCACAAACGTCTTAACTGGAGCAAAACCTGCAATCAGCTGAATACAGAATCACACCCGACGAAATATTGGAAGAAGTTTCATCTTCTAACTGGTCAGAAAGTAAGTTCCACTTATCCTCTTCTACATAACGACCAGCCTTTACATACAGACAAAGAGAAAGCAGACGTTTTCGCCACCCATCTGCAGACAGTCTTTACGCCTCCTCCAAGCATTCACCGCCGCAGTCCCAACGTTTCAGAAGAAGCAATTAACAAATTACTACAGCCTTCCGTCCATCACACTTTAGACATCAATAATCCTTTGACTAGAGACATCACTTCTGGAGATATTCATTCCGTTATTAAGCGCAAACGTAGCACTGCTCCTGGCTTCGATCAAATATCTTATAGACTTCTTAAAGAATGTTCGGCAAACTTCTTCATTTTTCTGGCCACAGTATATACCTTTATACTCCGTACTGGATACTATCCTTCCGATTGGAAGGTTTCAAAAGTTTGCATGTTTCTTAAACCGAACAAACCGCCAGATTCTGTACAATCATATCGCCCCATCCAGCTTACTTCCACCCTGGGCAAAGTCTTTGAAAAAATACTAGTACTACGTTTACACCCCTATATCTCTGAACGTCAACTCTTGCCACTTCATCAGACTGGATTTAGACCTCATTACAGTATAAATGACCAATTATTACGCTTAACCACGATTCTTACGAATCAATATAATAAATCTCTTCCATCCTGTCTTATACTGATGGATCTTGAAAAGGCATTCGACCGGATTTGGCACTACGGATTGTTTTATAAACTGATTAAGTTGGGTCTCCCTCTTTCATATATGCGAGTAATATATTCATTCATACTTAACCGTATTGCCTATGTCAGCGTAAACAAGTCCTTATCTCATCCGGTCTTCCCACACACAGGGGTGCCGCAAGGCTCTAGTTTATCGCCTCTTTTATACATCTTATATGCTTCAGATTTGCCATCTCCAGCGCCGAACACTTATCTATTCCAATATGCTGACGATACAGCCTTCCTAACATTAGGAAAAACAATGCAACAAATTAACATAGATTTGCAGGCTACGATTACAGCTTTCCTTGACTGGTGTGACAAGTGGCGATTGTCAGTTAACGAAGACAAAACTCAGACACTAGTTGTTCTCCCCTCTAAGTGTCGTAGTAAAGTTCGACGTAACCCAAATTTATTGCAGATACGGGTAGGAGAACACATTCTTCATCCTTCCAAAACAGTCACCTATTTAGGTATCGTCTTTGACGAGAAACTACGATGGACACCCCAGCTTCAAAAACTTGCTACGAAGGCTAAAAACAGACTACAACTTCTGAGACGTCTTGTTGGTCAGAACTGGGGTTTAAACTCTAAGTTACTGCTTAACACTTACAAAGCCTTCATGAGAAGTGTACTCACTTTTGGTCACCTAGCATGGTGTTCAGCCCCACAGAAATTTTATAATAGACTCGAGATTTTAGAGAGACACGCCATTCGCTTAGCATATCGGATCAAACTCCCATACCATAATACTGATCTCTATGACAAAATTGACTTTCCTCCGCTCGTTCACCACATCGCCCACTTGCGTCAAAAGTTTATAGCCAAGAATCTCCAGGATCGGAAGGATATCTTTCTAGATACACTATTTACAGACTTACAGCAAGAATCTCCATATAAATACTATTATACACCACTCCGCGTCTTACTTTCAATATACCTTCGCAGTATTCCAGCAGATCATCATCATGCCAAATTCTTCCATCATCATCTCATTCACCAGCATATTCCTCATCTTTTTCCATTATAACACTGTATCTCCACACCACTAATAAGGGCTCTCCATATGTCTCTCATCAGTCCTGAGCCGCCCCAGGACAGAAGATTAACATGCATTTGTCTATTGTAACATAACTATAATGTGTTGTGGCGTCAAGAGCACCTCATTCATCACCTTACATTAGTTTTCAATTTCTAATATAATGTATTTAAACCATACTCCGCATATTCCTCAATATTTGCTTCTGCACTATTTATTATCATTGTTATTACACCTAAGTTATTGTATTGTATGTGCACCTTTGTTCACTAGTTTAATATTATTGTTGTAACATTTGTTTAATATGTTGTTATTATCATTATTATTGTTTATGTATATTTCTTTCACAGCTCATTGACCATCTATAAATTAAAGAAAGAATAAATAATGATCACAAATCCCAGGCCAAAGAGAGAGGGCGAAACCCTCTAGTGGCTGATTGTAATAACCTCCTTGATACTCGTTTGGTATATTACAAAGAATGCTTTTCCACTAATTGATGCCCCTCAACTTCTGAATAAAGAAATAAAGTATTACTTGCACCTATTCACCTCAAAAAAAAAAAAAAAAAGCTCGTAAATGTTACTGTAGTATTTTCATAGATAGTTAAATTGCCACACAGATGCCGGAGGAGGGCATATGTTTTCAGAGTTAGTTGCTTGGCTTTTTTTAAAAGTACAAACTTCTAAATTCGAACGTAAAAATGAAGCGTTAAGGTTTTAGTATTTAAGTACTCGCACCCCCAGTTGCATAGCACTGCCCTAAGGAACATTACGGACATGCCTAGTACATTCCTGGCACATGCCAATGCCAAGTAAATGTGTCAAGTACATACACGGTACGTGATATACACATAATAGATACATTCCTCGGTATGTGTCATGCACGTACTTTTGGGCGGAAGTAACCTTATTCCTTACATGTGTATTTCACATGATTGCTCTATTCACGTACCTATCATGTACATTCCAATGTACCTCGAGGAACATTCTTTACACATGATCAGTATGTACTTGTGTTGGGTGGGTTATATATGATATTTAGAAAAATATTAGTAAGCAAATTAGTTTTTTACCTTTAGACAAGTTATTTGAATTTTATACTGTTCGTGACATTATTTTCGTACTTATTGAAGGCCTATTTTCACGAAAAAAAAATAAAAACAAAATTTAATTTCTACTTTTATTTCTTAGTTGATATTGATGAAAACTGCTGAAATTCGAATTGTTAGTAGGTATGCTATTCATATAAATTATAAAATATTTGTAGCGTATCAGTATCTAGCGTTTAATTTATGTTGCATTTTACGGTGATTACACGTACATAAAAATATTTCATACTTAAATAGACGTAAGATGCATTATAAATGACTATTTGAAAAACAAAAGAAATTTAGAAAAAAAACGAGAGGCAATGTTTTTTTCTAAATAGAAAAACACATTTCTGAAAAAATACGAACATTTTTTTTTCTATTTACAACACTAGCCACCAAGAGGAGCTCACCCCGTTGATCCCCTCTGGCGTCATTACTGGGTATGAGTGATATAACTGAACATAGATGAAAGTACAACAAAAAACCGAAAAGATTTAGAAAAGTATGTGCAAATTAATCAACAGTAAGAATATTTGCAAAATTTCACGTGGAAGGCAAGCTTCGTGGAGAGCAAGCAAGATCAGAGAATGACGTAAAATTACATGACATTATAGGAAGCCTTCAATTTTTTTCAACCCCTCGTTGTTCTTCCGTGAGGTATTTGAATGTTGATAAGAAAATGTTCGTCGCGTGACTCATCTTTGGACGTACCAACACAAAACACTTAAAAGAAAGTGCAAATCAAAGAAAAAGTAAGACAAGAGAATGCTATGTGCTGACTAACAGAAGGAAAAAAGAAGCTCTTCTTTTCTTTGTCATACTCTAACAAGTTCTGATATTTATATTAATTTGTGCCGAACTGAAGACACGATATACAGATTAGTTCTCTGTCCGCGTGCCTTCAAGCAATAGGTATTGCATACACACATAAGTAAGAACCAAGTTTGAAGTATCGGCGAAGAAATATCCAGACAAAATTACTTATAATAAGTGGTAATTTAGGTTTCTTTAACTGGGAATCCGTGAATTACATATGAGGAACATAATTATGTAATTAGTAAATAAATTGATATGTTCTTAATATCGCTAAAGAAATTATTCTTTCTCTGATTACCTAAAAAATTGAGGACATATGGAAGACGTATTCAGTGCCTGAAAGTAAAATAGAGATATAACCGATCCTCTTAGGATGTACTCCCATGCGAAATAAAAATTGCGCGTATACCGTAACTCACGATTTTTCGCATTTATTCCATTTGCCTTACGTTTATGGGTAAAATTCAGTTATTAGTATGTGGAGATTATAGAAAGCAATCCATTTAAGGAGATATTTTCCAAAAAAAAAAAAAATATATATATATATATATATATATATATATATATATATATATATATATATATATATATATAATAAAAATATAAGCAAAAAACAAAATTATGCTCTATTTTGTGTATACTGACAATCATGATTTCTAGGGATTTTTTCACTAGCAAAGCACGATTGCGGAGGGAAATTGACAATAGTCAGTGAACGAGCTGGAGGAAGGAACTGGAAAGTGGAGTAAAATATTGAATTTATTGGTTTAAACCTAGTGTCTAGATAGTTTGTCAAATATAAATTAGCTTCTGTAACCAAAATGTCGTACGGAAATATAGAAACAAAGAGGAAATCTCCTGTCTTGAGGTTGGAAGTGACATGCGCTGTGGATATTAGCATTTATTTGTTAAGAAAAAGAGAACAAGCAAAAAGTAGTTTCCGTGGTTAGGTGGGTAGCGTGGTGGATTAGTAGTTCTTACACTATTTTGACATTAGATCGAATCCCATTCCATTCCATCTTTTTTTTTTACAAAACATTATAATTTTCATGTTAGTAAGAACCGAAGCAATATAATAAGGACATAACTTATTGAAATTTTGCTGTAATGACGTATTTATCCAGTGTTAGAATACTATTGGTAATAGCTATTGTTTTCAGTTCATGCTGTTGTATAGCTTCTCTCATCCTGTTTTCTTGGGAAAAGAACAATTTTGTCTCCAACAAGGTGTGAGGGATATATACGGGCAGAAAAAGACATCTTAGTACCAAACGTGATTTATCGTGATGAAATGGACTAGTTTGCCAAGTTGGTTTCTCTTTAGCTTTTAGCTAATTTTTTTTTCTTTATAAGACTATACTTTATAAGGCATGATGTGTGATCATACCCACAAATTTAGCTACGGAGTGAAAGATAATTGTTTATACAAACATTTTACAGGTTTAGGTGCGTGAAACACAAATACACCATGGTCTAGCTTATCCGACCTTGCTTTGTTCCACATAGCGTATGATCAGACATATCATTGCAGATAGCACCAATCGGTAAGAAAAACTGCAAGTTGTGGTCTTAACCTATTTTACATATCTAATCTGGAGTCTATCGCCTAGCGCGCCTACACCTTGACTACACCATATCTACACCTTGATTCATATGTCTGTCATTCAGTGCAGACACGTAACCAGGTTTTCTATTCGGAGGTGGCCCAACACGAATCCTCGTAAGCACGTAATTCTAATGTTTTAAAAATATCAATAATAATAATAATAATAATAACAATAATAATAATAATAATAATAATAATAATAATAATAATAATAATAATAATAATAATAATAATAATAATAATGCAACAGTTCTGTATTTCTCTTAAACTTTTTCCTACTTTTCATTTATAAACCGGTTTACTTTGGAAACTGCATTATAGCAGAAGCAAAATGAAACATATTTTCGAGAGAAATGTAACTAAAGAAAACTGTCTGCTACGTATATCACATAACAAAAATAGCAAGATCGTTCTAATATATTAAAGCTAAAAACAGAACGGAAACGTAATGTTAATCCTATTTAAAACTGTTCTTTAATTCCACCTTGTATAATGGCATTATGGTATGTTCTTAGAATTATAAGAAGACAACAGCACATTACCCAAAGTTTGGACACTGACTCCAAGTAAACTGATATAAAAGAACCTCAAAAGGGTAAAAGCAAGTTTATTAAAAAGTGCATGAGTTTCGGAAGGGGACAGCCCTCAGGCCCTCACGCTGGATACGTCCCTGATTCAGTGCAGTGCATTTATTTGTTATAAAACATGATTATTAGATGCGTAATATGTAAAATTATATCATAAGTTTTACTTTTAATAGGTCTTTTCTTAATACATACATATTATCCGGGGTTCTACCTGCCTGTTTATGTCGGATAAGCGAAAATCTACTGTATTTCCAAAGGTAGCATATACATGAACTAAATACTAGAATTGTATCGTTCTAGAACAGGCAATAGTGTGCAATGCTTATATTAAAAGGCTGGAATAATAATAATAATAATAATAATAATAATAATAATAATAATAATAATAATAATAATAATTATTATTATTATTATTATTATTATTATTATTATTATTATTATTATTATTACTGTTTTGGTAGCGTGAGAACAAATTAAAAACAATTCACGTGGGACATAGTTTTAAAAGTCATACCATTCGCAATATTCTTAAGGAAATCGAAAGAAAATCTCCTATGTGCCTCTTGTGGCAAAGCGGCTTAAGTGCATGGTCCAAAACCGATTCCCACCTTAAGGTATAGATAGAGTTCCCACCCAGACAACACGTACGTGTACGACACATGTGCACTATCAATGCATAAGCCGTACATGTACACATGTGCATTTGTGTGGATGATGGACGCATACATAACCCGTGCATAAGCCTTACACGTGAATTTGCGTGGATGAGGCGTACATACATAACCCGTGCATGTGCACATGTGCATTTGCGTGGGTTATGCACACGTACATAACCAGTGACTAAGTCGTTCATGTGCACATGTGCAATTGCATGGATAAAGCATACATTTATATAACCCGTGCCTAAGCCGTTACATGCACATGTGCATTTGCGTGGATGAAGCACACGTACAGAACCCGTGCTGAAGCTGTTATGTGCACATTTGCATTTGCATGGATGAAGCACACATTTATATAACCCGTGCTTAAGCCGTTATATACACATGTGCATTTGCGTGGATGCAGCGCACGTACGTATCCCGTGCTTAAGCCGTTGTGTACACGTGTGCATTTGCGTGGATGCAGCGCACGTACAGAACCCGCACTTAAGCCGTTATGTGCACATGTGCATTTGCATGGATGAAGCACACATTTATATAACCCGTGCTTAAGCTGTTATGTACACATGTGCATTTGCATGGATGCAGCACACGTACGCAACCCGTGCTGAAGCCGTTATGTGCACATGTGCATTTGCATGGATGAAGCACACATTTATACAACCCGTGCTTAGGCCGTTATATACATATGTGCATTTGAGTGGATGCAGCGCACGTACGTAACCCGTGCTTAAGCCGTTGTGTACATATGTGCATTTGCGTGGATGCAGAGCACGTACATTACCAGTACTTAAGCCGTTATGTGCACATGTGCATTTCCATGGATGAGGCACACATTTATATAACTCGTGCTTAAGCCGTTATGTACAGATGTGGATTTGTATGGATGCAGAGCATGTACGTAACCCGTGCTTAAGCCATTATGTGAACATGTGCATTTGCATGGACGAAGCACACATTTATATAACCCGTGCTTAAACCGTTATGTACACATGTGCATTTGCGTGGATGCAGCGCACGTACGTAACCCGTGCTTAAGCCGTTGTGTACACGTGTGCATTTGTGTGGATGCAGCGCACGTACAGAACCCGCACTTAAGCCGTTATGTGAACATGTGCATTTGCATGGATGAAGCACACATTTATATAACCCGTGCTTAAGCTGTTATGTACACATGTGCATTTGCATGGATGCAGCACACGTACGTAACCCGTGCTTAAGCCGTTGTGTACACGTGTGCATTTGTGTGGATGCAGTGCACGTACGTAACCGGTGCTTAAGCCGTTATGTGCACATGTACATTTGCATGAATGAAGCACATATTTATATAACCCGCGCTGTAGCCGTTATGTACACATGTGCATTTATATGGATGCAGTGCACGTACGTAACCCGTGCTCAAGCCGTTATGTGCACATGTACATTTGCATGAATGAAGCACATATTTATATAACCCGTGCTGTAGCCGTTATGTACACATGTGCATTTGCGTGGATGCAGCGCACGTACATAACCCATGCTTGAGCCGTGCATGTGCACATGTGCATTTGCGTGAATGAAGCACATTTAAATTACCGGTGCTTAAGCCGTTGTGTGCACATGTGCATTTGCACGGCTACTGCACGTGTGTATGAGACGTCCATAATACCGTGCAAGTACATAATTTTACTTTCATTCTTTTACTCTCATTCTCATCATTCAACATATAAAGTAACCTCCATTTTTGGTAGGTGTCGTTTTTCCTCCAGGCGGTGTTATAGAGACTTTTCGACGAATGACAGCTGAATGATTGCAAGAACTCCATTGTAAAAACTCCAAAGTTCATAGGTTTTCAAAATTATTTTCGTGACCGATTACAGCAGAATATGTTGCGCTATTTGTTACTTGACAAGCATGTCAAAGATACTGCCTAAAGCTTTGCTCGTTGCAAATAATAAACTCAAAAAGTAAAATTCTCACTGACAATTATTAGTTACTTGTGATATACTTTGAAGGTGATGTCTTTGGTGTTCGCGTGATACCCACTCAGAATTCCGAATCGTTCATCGATTTACAGGTCTGAGTTCGATTTCTAACGCTCTACGAGCATTCACTAGTATTTTTGAACATTAGGGAGGATTGTTCTGTTACAGAAAATCGACATCCCCTTGCAGTCCGTATTGCTGACTCAAGTGGGAGCCCGTGGCCATCATCATATTCGTCTTTTCATCTCTTTTGTGGAGGGCCAGTGCTCGCAATGACCGACATCTCCGCGAGGACGTATTGCTGCCTCAAGTGAGAGCCACAGTGGGCTTCCTCTCGATCATCCTCTTCGCCGAAGTCTTTTGCGCACATCTGGATGGCGTCACGTGGCCATCCGGGACTACCACAGTAACCTCCTGGGCCGTCTCTGAACCCCACGTCGGTGGGCCAGGGGACTGACCGAAGGCATACATCTTCCCAAGGCAAATATTCTGATAGATTCCGATCACGCACACCGGACAAACATCACATTTCTTCAACTCAGCCACCGCCTAAGCGTCATCATACTGTTAGTGAATCCGAGCAGTCTGTTTCATCCATGAACCTCGACGACGCTAATGAATTTCCGACAATACTGGATTCTTCCAAACCTCGTCTTCATTCATTCTTGCTTACCAACTTTGATCCCAAATTTGAGAATACCAAGCTGGCTTTTCAACAACTCATAAAATATCTACCACGCGCCTCAGTCGCTCAAATTGTTTATACACGCAATGGGATAATCTTCAAGTCATACGATTCATCATTCTTAACCACTGTACGAAACAAATGCAGTTTCGAAATTTTTGGCAAACATGCTGAAATGAAGCGACTTGAATCAAAGGCGTTTAAACAGGCACCACCTCCACGAAGACCCCCGGCTCTTTCAGTTGTCATTAGGGGGGTGGATCCTTCCCTGACAGACAATGAGATTTAGGAAGAACTCACTCAAGAGGGGCACTCTATACTTAAGTGCATACGCATTAAAAACGATTATGGAGCCACATACATGGTACGAGTCCTTACTAATTCCGAAACCACCATCGATGACTTGCTAACTTATGGCGCCTTCATTTATAAAAGGAAGCATCGCGTCGAACCATCAAAATCACCTCCGCTGTCAAGCGTACAATTCCCACCCGACTTCAAAATGTACGCAACCTAGCAAATGTGGATACTGTAGTGGTGCCCACGATACTAAGGCATGCACCAATTTAGCTAAACCACCTAAATGCTCTACATGTCCAGAGCAGCATCCGACGTATAGTTATCGATGCAAAGCGAAACCTACAGCTGAGCCTCTCAGCCCGGAACTAACGGTTCCTTTGCGACCTGTTTTACCGCCAACTCAGCAAGCTCTACCACCACCAGCTACCGACGAACCTATTACTCTCCAACAATTACTATCTTCTTTCACTATGCAAAACATTCATCCTTTTCTCCGCCAACACATTATCGGGGTGGTCAATCACTCTGCTCGCCTGATCTTTAAATGTTCCTTTCAAGCTACCTACTCTGGTCCACACGTGTATTTTCATGCCACTCCACTCGAAGAACATGCCTCCGCAGAACCCTTCTACTGCACCGTAATCATGGGTATTTCGCTCTTATTTGTTAATATTCGATTCCTCGCTACTCACTATACCCTTTTCGAACAGCTTCTCTTAGAAGAATCTATTCAAGCCTTCCTCATTAACGAAACTCACCTCACACCAGCTATGTCTTTTAAAATACCTAGATATATTACTACGTTGTGATTCTACGGTAGCAGCACGCCGAGTAAATGGGGGAGTGGCTGTTGGCTTTCATCCTTCCATTAGTCATCGCCAATACCACCCTGCCTTACATAACATACCGGAGCACCTCATTATCACCCTCTATTTTCACTCCCTTTATGTCACTATAGCCACCATATATGTGCGCCCTGGACACCCAATCCCCCTCTCCTTTTTTTCAGTATATCTCTAATAACTTTAAATATTATATCATTATGGCAGATATTATTATTCTTAGCCGTTCAGATAACCAGAAACAACGTTTCCTTAACTTCATCACCAGTCATACCACAGGCCATATCTTTGACATACCAAAACCTACCCGACCTATCACTGAAACCACACCAGATGTAGTGATTTCATCTGTCAACCTTTCCCAACGATGTACTCTCGAGGTACTAGATTCCATTGGTAGAGATCATCTACCCATCAAACTTCACATTGATCAACCACAGCCTCATACTCCTCGAACCTTACCAGAACTCGGCGTGTCCCACGTTTTGACCAAGCAAAATGGGAACATTATCTCTCAATAATCACTGCCGATTTAGCCAATCTTGAGCCACCTACCACAGAAGATGATCTGTGTAATTGCATTTCTGATATCACCTACTCTATCCGTCATGAGTCCGAACTTCATATACCAACCACTGAAATCTCCCGGTTCCAACCACGCCTACCACCAAGTTATTTACCTCTTATACACCGGTCCCGCGCATTTTTCCGAGAGTTTCAGCGCACTGGGAGCTTGGAAGCTCTGCAACATCATCGCAAACTCCAGCGCACAGTTCGAAACTATGTTAAGGCATATAAACTCCGGACCTGGGTAAAGACTTGCAACACCTTGGAGAAACTTCGCACCCAACTAAGTACTGGAAACGCTTTAGTCTGCTGACGGGCAAGCTTACCAGGACGCCTTATCCATTGCTTATTAATGACTGTCCGCTACAAACAGATGAAGATAAAGCCAACGCTTTTGCCGACCACCTGCAAACTACATTCACTCCCTTTTCACCAGACTTTCCCCAGAGGCATCCCACGGACATCTTGAACCTATCAGTACCTTACTTACAACCGAGTGAAACTCATAGTCTTCCCGACAATAATCCTCTCTCCGCTCCTATCTCTACTGACGATATTTCGTCTGTCGTGAATCGCAAGCGTAATACAGCTCCTGGTTTGGATCGCATAACTTATCGCCACATCAAAGAAGCACCATACTGTCTTCTTCTTCTTCTTTCTTATGTCTATACATTTATACTTCGTACCGGCTACTTCCCCTCAGACTGGAAAACATCCTCTACTTTAATGTTTCTGAAACCTAACAAACCTCCAGATTCTGTTGCATCTTACCGACCAATTCAGATACTCCGTATTTAGCAAGATTCTCGAGCGCATCATCGTCGCCAGACTTCATCTCCATCTCTCTACCCATAATTTGCTTCCTGTGCATCAGGCTGGATTTAGACCTAATTTTAGCATCAATGATCAACTGCTCAGACTCTTAAATCTCATTACCAATCATTATAATACTGCTCGACCGTCTTGTCTCATCCTTTTCGATCTCGAGAAAGCTTTTGATAAAGTTTGGCATTTAGTTCTCCTGTTCAAACTACACCGCTTCCGACTTCCGCTTTCTTATCTCCGATTCATATTTCACTTTCTTTCTAACCGCCTGTCTTATGTAACCATCAATAGCTCCTTCTCTCATCCGATTTTTATTCACTCTGGTGTACCCCAAGGCTCTGCTCTCTCACCCCTACTATAACTTCTGTTGGTAGCTGACATGCCGGCACTTCCTCTCAATGTGCACACTTTTAAATATGCTGATGACACTGCTTTTCTCTGTACAGTCCGAACCATTCAACAGATTAATCCCTCTCTCAGCATAGTGATTGACTCCTTCTTTCGATGGTGCAATAAGTGGCGACTCCACATAAACTCCACTAAGACGCAGGCAATTGTCTTTATTCCACCTCGCAAGCGCTCTTGAGTACAGAAAAATCCGAATCTCCTTAACATCAGTGTCGACGGTACACGAATTCAACCCACTAAACAGGTCACTTATCTCGGTCTCACTATCGACCATCATCTAACTTGGCGCCCACATCTTAAGAAATCACTCAAGGCCTATAATCGTTTAAACCTTCTTAAACGTCTTATTGGTACCACATGGGGATTACAGCCTTCTACAGTACTCAATACCTACAAGGTATTTTTGCGCCCCGTCTTAACATATGGACATCCCGCCTGGGTTAGTGCATTACCTTACTTCTACAACAAATTAAAAGTGCTCGACCGACATGCTTTACGTCTAGCATACCGAATCAAGCTTCCGAGTCCAACTCAGGAGTTGTATGACCGCATAACGTTTCCTACCCTACTTCATCACATCGAAAAATTAAGGCTCAGGTTCATTACTACCCGCTTTCAGCAACGGCACCCTCTACTTGTGGACACGATGGATATCGATCGCAAATACGATCTGGGTTATAATTTCATCACCTGTCCTTTATCTCTGCTCTTCTCCCTTTATCTCAAAACTCTTCCACCTGATCACCCCTACCATTTTGTCGCATCTGCCTATTCTTCCGATCATCTTCCCCATCATGTTTCACCCACATTTACTGCACTGTAAATCCATTATACTAACAGGGCTTCACATGTCTTCATCACTGTCCAGAGTAGCCCCTGGACAAGAAGATAACCAGCATTCGTCCTTTTAACAAATTGTTTGTTTGTGTTTGTCCTGTGAAGTGCACCTCACCATCATCTTTTTTCCTATCCTAATGATTATGATCACACGATCATAATGTCCAAATGGATACCGCAATCATGGTGTCCACAGAAAATTCCATCTCAATTTCCCTGACTTTCCCTGATTTTCCCTGACTGCATTTCCAATTTTTCCCTGACTTTTTCTGGCCTCCACCATCCCCATAGCCAGCCAACTCTCACCTTATTTACTGTCGTATTATTACATTTTATTACACATTATGCACACAAGATTACAAAGATACAGAAAGATTTTTTAACGTACATTTACAAGTTTACAAAATGTATTATATTGGCACATGTTGACATAAAACTGAAAAATATCATGGTTTAAAATAAAAAATAATAATGATGATAATAATAATAAAGCGTCTTCTGTACAATATGGAGAATGTGTTCACATGAAAATTTCTCACTTATGATTGCACAACTATCCATAAAAGTGGGGAATAAAAGAGTTTATATTTTTAATAAGTGTTCCATATTACAAACTGCCTTTCTTCTTTTCCAGCTCATCGATTCTTGCTTGAAGAGCACTTTCTTCTGATTTCAAGTTATTCTGCAACTTTTGTCTTTTGTCATTTAAATCTTTTAGCTCTTGATTAATCCTTCTCTTTTCTACAACTTTCTTTTCTTCTTCGCGCTGTACACTTTTCTGTTTGTCCAGATAATCTTGGTACCTTCGTCTGGAACATTTTACAGACTGTAGTAAGCTCCTGGTGATGGATATATTACCTACACCCCCAGCACTGCTGATAGCATCATGCACAAGTCTTTGAGACACCAGAGAGTGTTCTACAAGATTTTCTACAAGTAGTGATTTGTTGATGGAGAAACCACTTTCAACCGGTGAATTGCCATGTGACATTATCAAGCAAATTTTCACTACATTCAAAAGGCTAGCAAACTTGACATCATTTTTTAGCATCTTGTAGTAAAACTCATCTAATCCTACAGAATCGTCGTGTCTTGCAGTAAACTCGCAAAAGTATGATTTCAAGGAACCTTGTGCTTCAACACACAATACACTGAACTGTTTCTTTGCCTGTTCAGCCACATCTGACGAAATCCTGTTTGCACTGTGAAGGTCTTCAAGAACAATCTGCGCTCTCTTTCTTGCTAGAGATGGCTGCTCCAAAATAATACTTGGGGCAAAACAAGTGACACCACGCACAAACCTGTACTTCAGCGGGCTTCTTTCACGCAACTTCTGAACTAAACCTATGATTAATTTGCGAAACTCAAGTTTGAATTCTGCTTTTTCCTTGTCTGTACATACGGTTTCTCTTAATACTTTCCTCGTAGCAAAACCAATGTCAATCATTGCTGAAGGAAGAAGGTTCTCATTTGAAAGTTCCAAAGACATCAGTTTTTGAGCAGAGTCAGCTTGCTGCAATATTTCTGGTTTCACACATCGAGCCAATAAACTATGCATTAAGTCCAAAAGTGCTGTGTGCAAGAAAGGCATTAGTGGCTTTGGAGACTGAAATCTTCGAAGAAAAGTTTCACATTCTGCTGAAACAACTCTATAACCAGCCAACTTACTCTTCAACAGAGGGTCTTTCATCTGTTCCTTTAAAGAAGATTGTTGCCGACAACTAGGTAGTGTAGAATCTTGTATGAATTTCTTCACATTGTGATAAATTTTCACAGCCCTTTCCAAGCAATCCACATTCTCAAGCCATCTGATAGAACAGAACTTTTTTGGGAAATCGGTGGATCCTGTAATGGTAGTATATTCCGCCCGGCGAGCTGGGCTGTTATTATAAAGGTAATACATATCCCTAAGAGTCTCGTCTAAATACCACTGTGATGCCTTTAGCCCATTTTTCATGCTACCATGCAAAACATGTAGTCCACAAACACCAGTGTCTATCAAACTTTTTCCATCGGGATTTCGTTGGCACATTTCACTCTTTAGTTTTTCCCTGAAGAGGAGATTTACGTTTGGTCCATCCATGGAAACCTGCAGTAAATTGTCTAATGAAAGACCTATTCCCTCTCTGAATCTCTCCAAAAGATCATCGGCTCTTGCCCGTCCCAAAAATACACTATTTAGATATGATGTAGAAACTTTTTGTTGATTTACATCCCAGAATCTTACGACTAGGTCCATCTGGCCTCTCTGAACTACTTTATTCAGAGATTCGTCGAAATATATGACATAATCTGAAGCCTGTTTAACTCTATCCATAACACAATCTTTAAAATATGGAGCCAAGCCATGATTTACTAGATAAGAGGCTTTTGTCTTCCCAAGGGTAAATTTGGAAGCAATAGAGCTGTCAGGAAACATCAACTGGAAAGTTTGGCTAATGTTCTGGCAAGCATTCAAGGATATTTTCTTTGCAACCAACTCCAAAGTCCATATTATTTCTGCCTTCATAACTTCTTCGGTCTGTATGTATGAATGTAAACCACGCTCTTTATTTTTGCTATTGATTTCACCACTTCCTTCACTTGATTCTGGCTGATCATCTTTATGCTTACACACAGTTTGATCAGATTCCTGGCTACAGTCACTTGTACCTGATGACTGACCTGTTGAACTGGAAGGCACAAACACACTGACAGCAGATTGCATGAGTTTAGCTTTCAAGTTCTTAAGATGTTGAGGTCCTTTAGCATGAGAGGACACTGCTCTTCGTCCCATGTTACTAAGCTTGAATGATTTTGAACATACTTTGCAAAACGCACATCCACTATTTCCATGTACACGTCCAATCCAACATGAAAATTCCGGGTACAACTTTTCATCAAGCCATTGATCATTAAAAGAAGTTGACTTATTAGCCATTATGATGACTCATAAGGTCAGATTATTGAGTTGACATCCCACTTAAACCTGCAAAAAGAGAAAGTGATATTAATTTCTGAAGCAATGCAAAGAAAGGCATCTAAAATATTTTTGGAAGTGAAATTAGAAATTACGTACAATGATATACTTACCAGACAAAAGGTACTGATAGTAAACTGTTACCACAATTTGATTACCATCACTAATATATGTACGAGCTTTCAAGAACTAACTCACTGTTCACATCATCGTCCGTGCTGCCCTCACCCATCCTATTCTCCCATCTAAGCCTGATGATGAGTTCTCGAAAGCTCGTACATATATTAGTGATGGTAATCAAATTGGGGTAACAGTTTACTATCAGCACCTGTTATCTCGTAAGTATATCAATGTTAGTAACTACAAAGCGGTCCAACTTTTGCGGTTTAGAAATTATGTAGATAGGTAGATACAATAGAATATTATGCTCTGAAGCACATAAAAAAATATAAATGTATTGTAAGAAAAGGTCACCCTTCACTTCCAAGGGCAACCGGAAACAAGATTTAGATTAATACAAAATAAGAGTATCTTTTTACTTTTTAAACTTAGTAGACCTGCTGTATCCTTAAAAAAATAATAATAAAATAAATATGGACTGATCACTTAGCCACTGATCGCAAAATCGAGTTTTTCTTGGCATTGTAAACTAATGATCTATACAAGAAAAATTTAAATACAATTAAATTAGCAAATATGTATAGCTCATAAAGGCATATGCATATTCTAGTCCCTCAGAAAAAATCCTAAGACACAATTAGCATATTGCTAATATGTAGCAATTTAAATCATCATTGGGACTGCACTTGAAAAATAAAGGAAATAAAGGACATATATATTTGTCCTATAATAATTGTCACAAATTTCCAAAATATAGGAAAACAGGACAAGTAGGAGCCCTGTTTATATAAAAAAAACACTGTGTTCAAAGGAATAGTTAACTGATAAGGACTTTGGACTGACAGCCAGGCCAAGTTTGTTTACGGGAAGCAAGCGCTCACGGAATAAGCAAGCCCATTATGCCTGCATCATTGACTCACAATCACATGTTCACGGATGTAGTTTATGGTGCAAGTCCTTTGAATCATCCTGTTGCTTTTCATCATTGGGTACAGGCCATGCGAAACAATCTATTAAGTATCTAGACAAGCCCTCAGTTTTGGTATGTTTCATTATTGGGCTCAGGTCGTGCGAAACATTTCAACTGATATTAACAACTGATTTTTTTTCGCTTAGCCTACCAAAGAGCCTGAAATATTGACTTGGTAATCCTATAGTACAGGTGTTAGAAAAAGATGAAAATAAAGTATGTATGAAACCAAGAAGAGATTCAAAATACTCTACTGTCAAGTAAAAAGCAAACAAACAAAACAAAACAAACAAAAAAAACAAGAAAAAATGAGCCGCTAGGAAGGCGGGAAAGTACCTTCTGATAAGCATCAGAAGGTGAATACAAAAATACTTGTACATTTCCATCAACATATGGTGTTTGTCCCTCCAGGAATCAACTGCAAAATATACAAGAAATCTTTCTAATTGTAATGTTTGTAATTGATCGTACAATTTCTTGTGCATTTTCCCTGACTTTCCCTGACTTGGCAAGCTTTTCTTGTGATTTCCCTGACTTTCCCTGACTAAAATCCATTTCCCTGACTATCCCTGATTTTCTCTGACTTTCCAGAATGTGGACACCATGGCAATATTATGCAATAAAGATGTAATATAATAAAGGGCTATCCGTATAAAAGATATTCCAGATTTCCTCTGCATCCCATAGACCGGCTCCAATCTCCTTTCTGCACCAGTACTTTCACCTCTCACCCCGGATAGAGGGCGTAACCCTCGCAAGGGAGCTAGCCTTTGGCTAGCAAAAAAATTGGTGTTCAGAACTTTAATCAAGTAGCCTAGCCTCTCTTGTGTTAGTTACTGTGCGAGCGAGGACCAAGGATTGCAAAACGTACTTGTGAGCATAGCACACTTACGCACTTAGAGGATCGACGTAAGTTCTCACTTTCGGAGGGCAAGCTTGCTTTTTTTGAACATCACTTAATCGTCTTTCATTTCGCCTTCATCTTCATTTGGGCTTCAGCCCTAGGATCCATTCTCATCATGACGGACCTTGGCAACGCTATCGGACAACTACATCTTGACCAACAAATTCCTCTTAATATAGGACCAAATGGACGTCAGAAAACTCATCCCCGTGTTGTTACTGGCACCAAGGGAAACAGTACTGCACAAACAGGGGACAACACTGATACTGGGGACAGCTCACTTCGAGATCAACGAACTCGTTCTCGATCACCACACGGGCGTGACTCTATCTCTGATCCTCCGAAACGACCACGCACTAGTAATATCGACAACCAGCAAACAAATAACATGGATAGGGCTTCGGCAACTAATGAATCAGATACCTCAGCAACCTCTACTCAAGACATAACCTATAACTTCTTACTAACCGATTTTGACACCAAATATGATTCAGTACGTGCCGTCTTTCAACAATTAGTTAAATATGTACCAAGACCGGAGATCCGTGAAATAATCAAGACACGTAAAGGCATTATAATAAAATCAACCAGGTCTAATTTTGCGACGCACGTACGGAATAATGCCACTTTCGAGATCTTTGGGCCAAAAGCAAAACTCTCCGCTTTAACCCCTACTACACGTAAGACACCTCCGCCTCCTAAACGCTCACCAATGCTATCGGTGGTAATACGCGGAGTAGAGCCAGACCTCACAGACGAAGAAATCTACGAAGAACTGCATCAAGAAGGGTTTCCTGTCAAACGATGAATCCGAATAAAGAATAATTTAGGATCAACCTATCTGGTACGTGTGCTTACAGATCAGCTACAACTTCTAGATCAACTTCTATCTAAAGGAGCGTATATCTATCGCAGACGCTATAAGGTCGAGCCATCCCGTACACCGGCACCCCTTCCATTGCGCGGTGAGCGATGCCAACAATATAACTCACATCCCACGTCGGAATGCACTAATACCATTAAATGTGGCTATTGTTCCATGCAACATCCTACCAGGAAATGCCCTAACCAAAAGGCACCACCGCAATGTAGTGCATGTCCTGAAAAACATCCGAGATACAGCTATAAATGCAAAGCCAAACCACAACCTGAACCTTCAAAGCCGGAACTGGTTGCTTCTATTCGCTCTGTTGATCCTCCGACTCCACCTGCCAACTCATTACTTCATCCAGTTACTGTTGAAGACTTACTACGCTTTCTGACCATTACTCTACAAAATATCCATCCTTTTCTACGCACTCACATACTTACTCAAATCATTCACGCAGCTAAAATCCTGTTTAACATTCAGCTTCATACAACCTATTCTGGCCCCACAGTACACTTTCAAATCCAACCCCTTGAAATTTGTCTAATATGGCGAAATTCAGCTCTAAACTTTTCTGTGTATTTATTATGGCTTACAACTTACTCTTTATGAACATCCGCTCCTTACTGACCCATCAAGTGCTATTCACACAGTTACTACAAGAAGAACGAATATCAGCTTTTGCATTGAACGAAACATATCTGGCTCCTTACCTGAATTGCTACATACCGAAATATACCATACTCCGACACGATGCCCCGGCAGGACCACGTCTTTATGGTGGCACAGCTATCGGTATTTGCAATCGCCCGCCATATCGATCCGTAACAGCACCTCATAACATTACTCTTCCTGAATATAACATAACTACAATATACTTTCGAGGCCGTACTATCACCTTTGCTACGATCTATTTTCGTCCCGGTAAACAACTCAATTATGACTTCTTTCGCTTCATTGACTCTCACTCTAAGCATTACATTATTATGGCAGACCTAAATTTTCATAGTCGTACCCAGAGACACAAACAGCACTTTCTTGATTTTCTTCAAAATACTACTACTGGTGAATTTCATATTCTACCTAAGCCAACACGACCAGCTAGTAACAGTACTCCTGATGTTGTCATTACCTCATCTTCTCTGACTCAGTTTATCACCATCTCGATACTAGACTCCATAGGAAGTGATCATGTTCCTATTAAGTTAGAACTACGCTGCACAGCACAATCTTCATCTCCATTACAACTAAGAAAATCTACTGTTATAATCAGGCTGATTGGGATCAATACCGCTCTGCACTTAACGATGCTATCATTCCGCTCACTGTACCTAATTCCCAACATAACCTGGATTTAGTAGTCACTACACTAACTGAAGCAGTTCAAAATGCGGCAGACCGCTCTATTCCTCCTACTACCGCACATCCTCATAAACCCACATTACCGCCACGATACCTTTCATTAATAACTGCATCACATAGAGCTTACCGAGAGTACCGAACGAGCGGCAACTTGGAAGCACTTCGACTCCATCGTCAGTACCTACGCATAACACATAACTACATCGTTGCGTACAAGAAAGGACAATGGATCCGTACATGTAATACTCTGGCTTCCGAAACTCATTCAAGCAAATATTGGCGTAAGTTTCGTCAACTTACTGGCACAACTTCATCCACGCCATATCCGCTCATTCAAAACAATCAAGCTCTCACCACTGACTCAGAGAAGGCAAATTCGTTCGCCCTCTTTTTTCAAGATATCTTTACTCCGTTGCCTGGGTGGCACATGCCACAACGACTTCAAACAATTATCAACCGCCAAACTGATCCGACCTCAGCTCACTTACAACCGTCGGATAATCATCTTCTTGAACCAAATAATCCACTTACGCAGTCTATAACACCAGACGATGTCACTACAAGTCTACAAAAGAAACGGAATACTACACCTAGCTTTGATTGCATCACCTATGTACTTATCAAACATGCGCCTCCTTCTTTTCTTCTATTCCTCAGCCAACTTTACACCTTCATACTTCGTACTGGTTTCTTTCCACTTGATTGGAAATACTCGAATGTTCTTTTATTTCCCAAGCCAAAGAAACCTCCATCGGATGTTCAGTCGTATAGACCAATTCATTTAACTAGCTGCCTCTGTAAAATATTGGAACGGATTCTTGTTCGCCGACTTCATGACCACATTCGACGTCACAATCTTCTGCCTATTAATCAAGCTGGTTTCCGGCCTCATTTTAGTACTATAGATCAGCTATTACGCCTTACCACGGCCGTTTATAACCAGTATAACCGGGTTTTTCCTTCCTGTTTAGTCACATTTGATCTCTAGAAAGCGTTTGATAAAGTTTGGCATCCTGGGCTTATTTATAAACTACATCACTATCTATTACCTATTTCCTACATACGCTTAGTCAATTCCTTCTTAACAGGACGTCTGGCATACATATCCATAAACAGCGCTCTTTCTCATCCAATCTTCTTACACTCTGGAGTACCTCAAGGTTCGCCTCTCCTCTATCTCTTATACGTTGCCGATCTCAGATTACCAGCCAATATCCAAATTTATCAGTTTGCTGACGATACAGCTTTTCTTTCAACAGCCCGTACTATTCAGCAAATTAATCGCCTTATGCAAACTGCTATTGATAGATTTGTCGATTGGTGTAACATATGGAGACTGAGTATTAACTCTGCGAAGACACAATCAATTGTATTTTTACCACCAGGACGACGCTCAAAAGTGTACCGTAACCCGACTTTACTACGCCTTCATGTTGAGCATACACCAGTTCCGGTTCATTCGACTCTGACTTACCTTGGTAGGTTGTCACCCAGGCTCAAAATCGTCTCAATTTGCTGAAAAGGCTAGTTGGTACAAGCTGGGGCTTACAACCCTCTACAGTAATACATACCTACAAAGCCTTCATGCGAAGTACCTTAACATATGGCCACATGGCTTGGGTCTCTGCATCTGATAAATATTATCAAAAATTGTGTATCATGGAAAGACATGCCTTACGGTTAGCGTATGGAATCAGGTTACCAAATCCAACTAGGCTCCTGTATGATCTTATCGATTTTCCGTCCTTACTCCAACACTTGGAGCAGCTTCGAATCCGATACATTACTACTCGGTTTGAGTTACACCATGTAATGCTACAGGACATTATACGCTACGATAGAGATAACGATGCACCACCACGATACATCGACTCTCCGCTGCAACACTATATGACCCTATATCACCTCCAATTGGACCCTGCCACTAGAGACCCAGAGATCTTTGCCATATATCATCCACGTCATCTATCACCTCATGTTTATCCATCATACGCACAGTGATTACCAACTAATATGGGAATCCCCTGTCTTCATCAGTTCCTGAGTGGCCCCAGGAACAGAAAATAACTGCATCTATCCATTAACAAAACCTCGTGATGTGGCGTCTAGTACAATTCATTCATTATCATTTCATCATATCGTCCTTTCAGTTATATATTATGTTTTCTACTTCGTCACCGCTTTTCCCCTTTATTAGCCTATATGCAGAAAAATAAACGTGTAAATGTGTTTTTTGTATTAAATAAGTGCAGTCTTGTTCAGCAGTGTGTTTATTTTTCTGATTTTATTCGCAAGACGTTGACTATGATTGTGTGTTAGCCTATATGAATATATAAAATATTGTTCTACTTTTCACTTATTTCCTTGTTGTGCACCTATCACCTTATATATTCGTTTTGTGCACCTATTAACTTTTGTTATTATTGTTATTGTTTAGTTATCGCTCCCTTGATTAATTATTATCAGTTTTGAATGTATGTATAAATTATTTAATTATTAATGAATAAAGAAAAATCCCATAGACCAACTATAATATTATGGAGTCCAAAATGTATATAAATCACTTCCCCGAAGAAAGGGCAAAACCCTTTAACCGGATAAACGGCAAAAAAATCTTTGGTGTTATAGATGGTGTTACTGCGTAAAGCACCAAATATATAAACTCTTTTTTTTTTCGTTGCATCTCGAATATGCTTTTACATCACCTCTGCACTACGAGGAAATCACCTGTGTCCCACATGTAAGTCATCTAGGTACTGCGTGTATATCATCTGGGTAGTGCGTGTAAATCACCTCTGTCCTACATGTAAATTATCTGGAAACTGCGTGTAAATCACCTGTGTGTTACGAGTAAATCATCTCTGTCCTATATGTAAATCACCTGTGTGCTACGTGTAAATCACCTCTGTCCTACATGTAAATCACCTGTGTGCTACGTGTAAATCATCGCTGTTCTACATGTAAATCACCTGTGCACTACATGTAAATCTAATACGTGCTACTTGTAAATCACCTGCGCGGTAAGTTTAAATTACTTGTGCAGAACGTGTGCATTGCACATGTCCTGCGCACATGAAGATGTTGAATAGGACCTGTGACGTATATGTGCATCACATGTACAGGCGTGCATTTATACAGATGATGCACATGTTGCATCCGTGCAATTGTACATGTACTATACGGGTACTGTACGTGCATTGTGCTGTCTGGGCATATTTCAAAAATGCAAATCCGGGACACTACTAAATTACGAGAATCTTTGAAATGCTTAAAATTGAAAGAAGTGTCGAATACCGGTACTAATTTACTTTCCTCCATTAGATAGAGTTGTTCAAGTTATCAGATAGATTTATCACATTTTTATTCATTTCACTAGACCTTCTTCCAAGGGCGCCAATTTCTCTATAAATTGGGGGGGGGGGCATTCAAATGCAGAAGATATATATATATATATATATATATATATATATATATATATAGATAGATAGATAGATAGATAGATAGATAGATATAGATATAGATAGATAGATAGATAGATAGATAGATAGATAGATAGATAGATAGATAGATAGATAGATAGATAGATAGATAGATAGATATATGAGGATTTTAAGACAAATTGCAGTCAAATTATGCCAAATATTGTATATTCATAAATACAAAGGGGGCCTACATGAGCTTTGGGGGGCCCGACCCCCCAGGATCGGAGCCCTTGCCTTCTTTCTAGTTAAGCAAACGTAAGCAGATGATTTACTCCCTCCCCCTGGTAAGCAAAATTGTTTTTTTCCCTCAAGATCTGTTGTGTTTCGTGAAATAACAGCAGGAATTTCCTGATTACTTAATCATCTAAATGAATGTTTTCACTTAGAGCCATCCGTTGCCGTCCGACGCGTTTTAGTCGATTCGCGTTGCCTAGGACTAAAATAAATTAAGGGTCAATAATGAAGATGAGACTTCCATATCAAACATGAAGAGACATGTGGATCGGATATCTTTCTTTGTTCGAACTTTATTTTTTTCAAATCCATGATGGGAAATTATATTATGAGTACAATTTTCGAAATTAATAGTATACAATCATAAAAATATCTTATAAAACGATGGTTTATTGCAAAATACTTTGACTCAAAGAATAAATTACAAGTAATAAACTTGTTACTTTTCCTGAAGAGTATAAGTCTTGAATGAGACGGAGGCTCTCGAGCGTAGTGCTTGGAACGATTGCCTCACTTGTTCTACCTTCCCGTGGGGCAGCCTTGATTCGACTTGATCATAAACGGATTATTCAGAAGTCGAAGTCGGAAGATGTTCCCCATTCTTCCAAAACACTCTTGGTCGATTACAATCTGCCTCACGTGTGAGGGGACAACCCCATGCCGTAAGCGTCGCTGGACCACCGATAGGCAACTAGCAACATGTCCCCAAAAAATGGCGGTCCCGCAGCGACGATCGGCGGCGGTCCCACTTCCGTTTTGAAAAATATACCACCAGCGGCAGAGAAGCGACGGAACCCAATGAACCACAAAATTATTCCCCTAAAATACGTTAAATCGCCTATATGGGTAATTTGTTTGCATTAAGGTGAGTCTAAAAACATTTCTGAAAAAGTAAAAAAAAAAAGTGCCCTGAGCTGGGCGCGAATCACCAACCTTAGAGTTACTAGTTGCGTGTTCCACGGAGGCGATTATGAAGACACAGCTTGTATAGTGCGGTCTGTAAGTGCAATAATTTGTATGGATCGTGCATTTCCGGTTACCAGCACGAAATTTGGTCAGAGTGTTTAACGCGACATGTAAATGAGAAAAAAGCCGGGAGACGGCTTCTCAATATGTTTCGTGTGACTCTGGGCGCCATCTTGAAAAATGGCCTACTTTTCACAAGTTCCCTAAATTTTGTTCAATTTACACCGTCTTTGGGCTCAAATTCACAGGGAAAACGACTATAGAAGACTGTGAACTGCTAGACAATAACGGCAGTAGCTTTAATTTCTTGAGGAGGGCTAGTGAAAGGGCAAAGGTATTCTGGGGGGGGGGGCAGTTATTTTGTGTACATAAAAAATAAGGCTATTGTGATACTTGACCTATATATCAAATCAACATCTTGAGAAGGAGTTGATTTTCCACCCCCTAAATTTCTACTGCCCCCTCTAGAAGAGCATCTGTCTACAGTTGGGTTCACCAGACGTATAGCGCCAGAAGATTCGTGCCAGTCTGCGCGCATCGCAGCTCCCACAGGAACCAAAATGTATGAGGACTTCGTTTATAACCGTCTAATGACATGCAAGCAATCCATACACGATGTCATAAAGAAAGTTAATATGCAGCTTTTCAACTGTAGCTCGTTGAAAGTTTATTGCAAAGATAAGATGAAACGTGCTAGTGCATACAAAGATTATAACCTGTTCTGCAAGATGTTCATAGCATGTCAGGAAAGGGAGGGCGATATCAGAGAATTATTTTCTCATGAGAACACAACTTATCCTCCATCAATATCTAAATTTGGAGAGCTCTTGTCTTGTCGTCGATGGAGCGATGCTGGTACATCAACTGCAACCAGAAGCACCGAAAACATTTGCGGAATATGCTGCAGTTGTGAATAACTGGGTTTCTTTCACACTTCGAGACACTAAACGCTTAGACGTGGTCTTTGACCGCTACATTGAAAAGATCTTGAAGACATTGACGCGTCAGAAGCGTGGACAGGGAGACCGCTTTGTTGTCAAGCCAACGGGACCGCTTCCAAAAAATTTCCAGAAGTTCCTTGCAAACGATGACAACAAGGAACGGCTATTTCATTACCTCGCCGAAACAATAACTGCAGCTGATATTTCAGAAAGAGAAATATTCTGCACAAGAGGAAATCAAGTCTTATCCTCTTCCTCAGACTATCCTATATTACTGGTATTTTTCCCTCATCCCACATAGAAGCTAATGGAAAAATCCTTCTGCACGTCCGTCATGCTGCCGAGAAGGGACACAAAAATATTAGTTCGTACAGTTGACTCCGATGTTGTTTTTATCGCTCTCTTTGCGTTTCTGCATCTGTCACCCACTCTGGAGAAACTATGGGTGGTTATGCAAAAATGCAACATTTCATTCCTATACACACCATGTGCACGAACTTACCTTCTGGAACGATAGATTTGCTGCCGTTTTTTCACAGTTTTACGGGCTGTGACAGTGTCAGCCTTCCTTGGTGTTGGCAAGACAAGTGCATGGAATACGTGGATGGCGTTTAGAGAAATGGACACAGCTTTCCGAAAACTGTCAGTCGTTCATTTTCACGATGTTGTAAGCTACCAATCTCGCATGCTAATCCAGCGATTTGTGACGCTCATGCACGACAGATCAAGTACTTGAGAGGAAGTCAACGAAACCAGACGTATTCTATTCAGCAAGAAAAATCGCACAATGGACAGAATACCTTCAACCGAAGACGCATTGAATCTCCATACAAGAAGAGCAACTCTTCAGTGCAAGATCTGGCGACAGTGCCTCGAAAAGAATGTGCATGATGTTGAACCCCTGAACTGGGGTTGGAAGGAAACAGATGACGACTCGGTTAGCAACCTGTGTGGACTACGTTGAGGAGTATAGTAACTGTCGACAACTAGTGACATGCCGTTGAAAACTGCGCTGTATTGGGAAATGTACTTGTATTAAGAACGGCCTCGTCTGTATGTTGCTTTGCGAATGTGAAGAACAATGCTCACAGTGATATCACTATGAACACAGCAGCTGAACATTTTTTTTTTAAATGTTAAAGTGTATTTTTTTTTTAAATGTAACATTGTAGCAAATGTATTAAACTTGTAGAATGATAAACCGTATTAGTTTGTACTTGATATACAACACATCTACAATAAAAACTCACAGTGAGGTCGGGTGACCGGGGAGACCATTCATGCAGTTAACCCTTATGGGACCTTGCCTTTCTAGGAAAATTTTAGAGTTTCAGTCAAGCAGCTATTGCAACGAGACTATTTACCATAGGATCATGGTTCATACATCGTTTTTTGTAATGAAGCTGCGTTTCCAACTGTACTAGTCAAATTTCCTTATTTGGTACCTAAGGCGGGAAATTTCAGCCGAAAGTGGGAAAGACGGAAATTACAAAAAAAAAAAAAAAAAAAATTGGCACCAATGCCTCCCCTCGAATATGCAAGTGGTACATGACACGAATGTGCAAGTGGTACCAAAAAACTGCTTTATAATGAATGGAACGAGGTATGAAGGATAGTCCCCCAAAAATTAGTGAAGATGCTCTAGCCGATTTGCCAATTTCATCCAATAATACATTGTCAGTCAATTGTTTTTCAATGAGCTTCAGCATAAAGACTATTCTTTGTAGGAACATGAATCGTACCTTGTTGTCTTTGGAATGAATCAACCTTTCGAGTGGTACCACTCGCATGTGGGTACCATGTGCCTGTGGAGAAAAAATTACCTCCAAAGGGAAATTTTGCCAGAAAAATTACTCTTTTTCAAGTTTGGGTCCCTTCCCCCTGTATTCACGCTTGGATCTCAAAATTGCCTAAAACATACTACATGGTGTATGTAATACTTGTGGAAAATATCAATCTCATATCTCGAAAACTAAGGGCGGTAAAGAAAATTCCCCCACGTGGAAAGCATAACCCGTACTACTTTAAGGGAATAACAAAACATCCCTGGCACGTTCCTATTTATCCGAGGATCATAATTCGCAAACGATTTCGTGTCAAATTAGGGTAGCTTTCAAATGGTAACACAAATATGTTCGTATCGTGTCCCTGACGGGGGAAATCCCGGAAAAGGGAATTTTTCCCGAAAAAATCTCATTTTTTAATTTGGACGCGATTTTCTCGTTTCTGATACACAAGGGAAATTGTAATGGTACAGTTGGAAACAATGCTTCATTATGAACACAGCGAGGTACGAACCATGATCCTAGAATAAATAGGAACGTTTCAAAAAATTCCCAAAAAATGCTCTAAAATTTACCCAATTCTTTCTTCTTCAATATTCGTGACGTCACCACCCGTAGGCATCGGACGCGTGACTGGAAAATGCTCATGAAATACGTTCTTTGATGCTTCCACGGTTGAATAAATGCAAAAAAAAAAAAAGTGTGAAAACCTCAACTAGAGATTTATAAGGCAAATTCCAAAGGTCGACGCTATGGTACAGATCTGTTCCATCGGTCCCCGAAGGGTTAAATGAATAAAATTGGAAAATTTTTGCTATTATCTGTTTCTTATTCTGTTTGGTAGCAGACTGGAGAAGAAGAAAAGTGTTTTCTAAACCTTTCATGTAAATATTTAGATTATGTTGCTAGAAGTTAGCCATTTTCCAATATGGCGTCCAGTGTCGACCATAATGAGCCTACGAACTGTCTCCCGGTAATTTTCCAACCTTGATTGGACATGTAACAAAATGGCGAACTTTCATGCTGGTAACCGGAAATGCAGGATACTTACGCTAACATACCACACTAGTAGAATGATAAATCGTTGAAGTCTTTTTAATATTTCTAATCAGAGTGCTCCTTTAGCCGTGTATATTTGACGATGACTGTTTGGAATCAGATCAAATGCACTCGCCATGTAATTTTATAACTATTTACTTTTTTCATAGTTCTCCCATATTCACTTGCTAGTGATCGGCGACAGTTGCCATCTAAATTAATACAATTATACGCACCCATCTCAAGATTTGTCACTTCATTATGTAAAAGCAGGAGTTACTCTTGACTCCCGGAGCTCAAGTCCTTAACGTTATTGTCCTTAACGTTATTGGCAGGTGTAAAAAGCATTTCGTTATTGAGGTTATCGTACAGTTGCAATAACTTATTGAATGCTAACTTAATAGGTTGTATGTCAATGATAATGTTAAAGACAGAACTTTTTAACGTAATATAATTGCATTAAAATATTCGTTACATGTAATCGTTCCCATACCGTAACGAAAAGGAAAACTAACTGAATAACATTATTATTATAGGTATTATGTCAACTATTACTCTTACAATTAATGTATAGAGTTCCTCCATGGCTAAGCGGTTAGCGTACGCACCTTTGGCGTGGGAGACCCGGGCCCGATTCCAGGCGGGATATCATGTGGTTCGGATTCCACGTTAATCAGTAGGTCCCGTCTCATATAGCCTCGCTGCTGAAAAGGATGTTAAACTCAAAATCAACTCAACAATTCACTCACTCACTCACTCCATGGCCTATGAAACCCGGAGGTTCAATGCCACGTTCACAAAAGCTCTCCACTGACTTCTATCCTTAGCTAACTGCATCCAGTTTCTACTTGGTATTCCAATCTCTGCGAGATCCATCTTAATATTGTCCTCCCATCTGCGCCTAGGTCTTCCTAATGGTCGTTTTCCGTTTGGTCTTCCAGTCAAGACTTTGAAAGCGTTTCTACTTTCTTCCATCCTAGTTACATGACCCGCCCACCTAAGCCTCCTAGACTTAACGACCCTAACAATGTTGGGTAGATCATATAAATTATGTAGTTCCTCGTTATGAAGTTTCCGCCATTCCCCATTCCAGTTCCTCTTGGGTCCGAATATTCGTCTCAGGATCTTGTTCTCAAATACTTTCAGTCTATGTTCTTCCCTCAGAGTAAGTGACCATGTTTCGCAACCATACAGAACAACAGGCATAATTATCATTTTGTATATTTTAAGCTTCAAATTCCTCGATAGAATTCGCGACGACAAGAGATTTTGAACCGAATAGTAACACGAATTCCCTGCTTTTAGTCGACATTTAATTTCTTCGTGCATATGATTTTCCTCTGTTAATATTGATCCTAGATATTTGAAACTATCCACTTTATCAAAAGTATTATTTAATATTTTAACGCATCCATAATTTGCTGTATTCCGGTCCCGACGCACTTCCATGTATTTAGTTTTCTCTGCATTTACTTCTAAACCCATGTCCCTGCAAGCGTTTAATAAGATATCTGCATTTCTTTCTATTGTTCTCCTATCATCCCCTATTAAATTTACATCATCAGCATATGCCATAACCTGGTGAATACCGTTCAACTCTAGGCCCTGGTTGCTATCTTTGATTTTCCTTATAGCGTATTCTAGAACGAAGTTAAATAATAATGGCGACAACGCATCTCCTTGTTTCAGGCCATTTTCGACGCGAAAGCTCGTGGACAAAAATTTTCCTACCCGGACTTTACTTTGGGATTCATTTAAACATATCTTAATTAATCTAATTAGTTTTCTAGGTATTCCAAGTTCTGTAAGGACGTTGTATAATGTTTCTCTCCTAACCGAGTCGTACGCCTTTCTAAAATCAATAAATAGTTGATGTACCGGTGTATTGTATTCCCATTTTTTTCGAGTATTTGGCGAATGGTAAATATTTGGTTGATAGTTGATCGATTTCGTCTAAATCCGCACTGATAATCTCCAATAATTTCATCTGCATACGGGGTCAGTCTTGCTAACAGAATATTTGAAAGGATTTTATAGGATGTTGACAGAAGAGAAATGCCTCGATAATTATTACAGTCAGTTTTGTGGCCTTTCTTGTGAATTGAAACAATGATTGATTCTTTCCACTCTTGTGGCAATTCTTCCTTGTTCCAGATAAGGAGAATGAGTTTGTGTATCTTGTTCCACAATTTTTCGCCTCCAGCTAAAATTAACTCAGCCGGAATTTCATCTACACCCGGAGATTTGTGTTTCTTTAATTTCTTTATGGCGGTTTCTACTTCTATTCGGTTGGGTTCTGGAATATACGCTTCTGCGGTGTGTATCACCTTTTCTCCACGCACACTAGTTTTTGGTTGCGTGTTAAGTAAATCGTCAAAGAAATATTTCCATCTATTTAAGATGCTATCCGTGTCAGTGAGAACTGTACCGTCAGATTTCTTTAATATATAAGCACGAGGTTGATATCCTTTCTTAAATTCGTTGATTCCGTTATACATGTCCCGAATGTTTTTATTTTTACTATTATCATCAAGTTCCTTAATTTTAGCTTTCAGAAAATCGCGTTTCTTTGTTCTAAAAGTTTTGGAAGTTTCACACCTGATATCTGCGAAATTTTGTGTAGTTATTTCATTCGGATTTTGTAGCCAGCGTAATTTTGCCTATTTTCTCTTCTCTGCTAGTTTTATGCATTCCTGGTCGAACCATGGTTTGTTCCTACGTATTTCCGCGTGTCCCAATTTTTCTTTTGCTGAAATTTTAATGCTATCTCTAATTTCAATCCAGGTATCCTCAACACTAGTGCCCTCCGAATCTTCTAAGGCCGAGAATCTACTCGAAACTTCAATTGGTATTTCTCTCTTACCTGGCTCTCTTCTAATTTCTTTAAATTGAATCTCTCCGTTTTCGGACAATGAATATTACCTTTATTCAACGATAACCTCTCTCGTATTATCGCTGCTACCAGGTAGTGGTCAGTGTCACAATCAGCCCCTCTAAACGATCGAACATTAATTACGCTAGATTGCCTTCTTCTATCTACTAAAACGTGATCAATTTGATTGTGTGTTTTTCCGTCTGGTGATGTCCAAGTGTATTTATGAATGTCGCGATGTGGGAATTTTGTACTCTTCACGATTAGGTTTTTGGATGTTGCAAAGTTCACGAGTCTAACACCGTTGTCATTACTTTCCTTATGCAGACTTTCGTTCCCTATAGTCGGTTTGAAAATATTCTTTCGTCCTACCTTCGCATTGAAATCCCCTAATAGAATTTTCATATGGTATCGCGGGAGTTGGTCAAATATCCGTTCCACTTCTTCGTAAAAACTGTCTTTTATATCGTCATCCTTATCTTCAGTCGGGGCATGTACATTTAAAACAATAATATCACACCACCGTCCCTTAAGAGTAATAAAAGAAAGTCTATCAGTAACAAATTCAACCCGTTTAATTGCTGGTAATATACGTTTATGAACGAAAAATCCTGTTCCTAACTGGTGATTTTTATTTCCTTCCCCGTAAAAGAACGTAAAATTTCCGGAATTCTCAGATCCATTTCCTTCCCACCTAACTTCCTGAACTCCTACTACGTCCATCCTGTATTTCTCTAACTCACTCGTTATGGATTTTAACGCGCCTGCCCTATAAAGACTCCTAATATTCCATGTTCCAAATCTCATGTCCATTTTCTTTTGCTGAGGTCGTGCCAAGTTATCAGTCCTTGTCCGAGGCTTTTGTGAATATTTCTGAACAAGTGCTTTTTTTTTTTACAGGATGAGGTTGTTAGCCCTACCCAAACCCCCAAGCTGGAGGACCACTCCTAGTCGGCTGTCCGCGACTGCTTATTCAGTATATTCGCAGCTAACCTCTATATCTAGAGGCCTTCTCCTCGATCCGCAACCTGAGGACGCGCCATGCCGTGGTGACAGGAACCCACAGGGTATAAAAAGTAATGTTATTGACAGAAAAAGCAGCATTTCGTACTAAGATTAAGAATCCGTTCTGTACAGTTGCATTAAATGTTATTGAACGGTAGTGCGGTAAATCGTGAAGAAGTACGAAAATGAAGTATTTGGTTTTACGTCCCATGCTTATGCCGGATAGGCTAAAATGCATGACGATGGTAAGAATAAATGTGAGAGAATGAAGAAAGTGGGGAGAGACGGGATAACCCCAAGAAAACCCACACACATTGTGTTTGTTCTTCATAAATCCCACTTGGCTCAAACTGGCATCGAACCAAGAACCCCACGCAGCAGAGTGAACGCTCTACCACTGAACCACCGCGACCCCTTTTCTTTTTCATGTACGACTGATTTTTTTTCTAGTTAAAGAAAATTATATCAGAACTTAGCCAATATCCAATATTTGTTAAATATACGAGTACATTCTCCCAAAGGGGCAGTTTTGGAATTCCAACCATAGACGCTTCAGAAAATGTTAAGCATAGAAATTGATGAAGTACTGATGAATTACTATAGTAACTCGTAAATGTTACAGGAAAGTGAACTATTTCAAAACAGCGTTTCATTTCTTCTGGGCACTTGTCTTTTCTGCGGGACGCCAGGGGTTGATTTCTGCCGTAAGCTCATGTGTTTGGGATCCTACGTAGGATCACAACACACAAAGTCTTGACAGTAAAAATTATGTTAAACTCCAGACAAGTAAGCTTGTTTTAATCACCCTTCAGTGTCATATTTTCCACCGAGCGAAGTAGCTCAAGTGGTAGAGTGTTGGCTTCGCATTCGGGAGGTCGTGGGTTCGAATCCCGCTGCCAACCATCCTGACTAAGGTTTTCCAGGGTTTCCCTCAGTCCTACCAGGCAAATGCCGGGATGGTACCTACTAAACAGGTCCTGGCCGATACCTTCCCAAATCCTTTCCATTGTTATTGTTGAATATCCAGTGTAAAATGGCCTCTGAGCTGTATCTGGTGATTGTTAAATAAATGAAATAAAATTGTGTATGATTGGTTAATTGATTTGTCTGGAGTTTACTCTTATCCATCTCTGAGGCTATGAGACGTGGATCTATAGCTAACATAGGATCCTAAGAACTTGAATTTTCTACCAGGAATCAAATCCTGCTCTCCCGCGCCAAAGATTTGTACAGCAATCATATACGCTGCTGAAGTCGTCTGCTGTGAATTTTAATGGGCGCAGCCATATTGGTTACAAACAATCTGTTGCTAAGATGGTTGCTAAGGCAGTTTCAATGGCGTTGTATGTGGCAGCTGTGAGTCTTGTGAAAGACGAACTTAAAATTATGAAGAAAAAAAAAAGGGCTACATGTTCACGAATAGCAGTGAATATATTTACTGTATACGTATAGGAAGGCTATATTTATCATAATATGAAATAAAATTACTCTAATTTTAATTCCTTCAATCGCCAATAACTTTCTGGACAACAAGTGAGTGAGAATCTCAACCATGTATATGAGCGGGGGATGCGGCACAGGATCGACACGGCACAGGATCGACACGGCATACGACCGACAATTCAGCTCAGAAACCTGTTTCGGTCCTGTGCCGTGTCGATCCTGTGCCGTTTCGCTCCTATGCCGTGTCGATCCTATGCCGTGTCGATCCTGTGCCGTTTTGCTCTCACGTCGCTGCTCTGAAATAATTTAACTTTTAATCATGTGCCTAAAAAAATAATATTTTTATTATCTGTTTAATCTTTGCTCTTACAAATTATAAACTCCTGTCGATTCTATGCCTGTGCAAGTTATATGCATAGAATACGTACGATCGAAACGGCATAGAGCCGACACGGCATAGGACCGAAACGGCACAGGATCGACACGGCATAGGACCGAAACGGCACAGGATCGACACGGCATAGGAACGAAACGGCACAGGATCGACACGGCACAGGATCGACACGGCGCAGGACCGAAACGGCATAGGACCGAAACGACGCACGATCATCCCCACTGCGTAGTATCTATAAAACCAAATATTTATTTCTCATAAAAACAATCAGAGACCTGTCAATTGATTTTAAAATATAAGAATTATAAGATATTTACTATATGAATATTAATAATTGTGAGTGACAAAAGAATGATAGTGCTAAATGGACAAAATATAATTTCTTGTGTGCTTGGTCAAAAGCATTTCTATATGTATGGAATACTTATATTTATTATTATTATTATTATTATTATTATTATTATTATTATTATTATTATTATTATTATTATTATTATTATTGCGTTTTAACTCGTTTTGAAATCATGGCCTGATTCCACTAGAAAGCGAAAGCCATGAGAAATGTAAGCTAAGTAGTAATATGGAATACTTTTAATGTTGCTCACTAGAGGAAACATGCTCGCATGTCTTCTCGTCTCGATATCGAGACCACAAGAGACTTTTTTAATAAGAAGCTCAGTTGGGAAGTAATAACTGAGCCGATGGCTCGAGCCGGCTCGCTTGGGGTGAACCATCGGCTCGAGCTGGCTTGGTTGGATGAACCATCTGCTCGGTTTGGCTCATCTGGGCCGAAGGCTCTTGCTGACACGGTTCGGTGAGCTGTTGGCTCGGCTCACTTCTCGGTTCGGGTCCATAGTGAGTGAGCTGTGAGCCCAGCTGCTCAAGTTGTTTACAATTGTAAACCCGGGCCGAACAGTTTTGAAGATATTTGGCCAGTGCCCTATAACTTTTAACAATGTTTGGCTCGAGCCCGAATACTCAACCTAAACCCTCAACCCAAATTCACAAGCTCGTGAACAATATCCTTGACTCCTAGAATTCACGACTACCGAGGTTAGCAATCAACTAGTTTTTTAGTATTCAAACACAGACCGCGTTTCTTTCATGTTTAAACACAGTGTTGTTATAATTATAATTATAATTATTATTTATTATTATTAATAATAATAATAAAAGTTGTACTAGTAGTAGTACTAGTATCATTGATAACCTATATTGTCTATGCAAGATACTTGAAGAGAATACTCGAAACTACAAACCAGATTTGGTTCGACTCGACCCAAATTCGAGTCGAGTTGGAGGAAATTTTTCGAATCGCGTTCAAAGATGTCTGTTTTTAGAATACTCGAGTTTCGAGTTTCAAAGAATACTCGCTCGTACTCACTCGTGCCCATCGTAGGATGACCACATTCTAACAATCGAAAAGTAGGACACAAGTATAATAGTACTGTATATGATATCTTACTGCGTCAGCAATACGCATATCATTATTTCAATTAATGTTAACCTTAAGTTAATGAACATTTTTGTTAAGAAGAAGCACTGAACAAAATTATTAAAGGAATTAAACACAACTCCAAATGCTTTGATGAATAACAAATTGGTTTATTTTATGAACGTACAGTCAAAGTTCGTGTTGGGCTAAATAATAATAATAATAATAATAATAATAATAATAATAATAATAATAATAATAATAATAATAATAATAATAATAATAATAATAATAATAATAATAATAAATTTCGAAGCGTGGTATTATTTTAAGAAATGAAAGAAAATTTAGACCGGCACAAAGGAACTTCTATTTAACTTGGTTAGTATCACTGTCATAAGTTCAATAAGAAACCTTTTCTACTTTACCGATATCTCAACAAGGCCTTCTCAGTAAAAGCGATGTATTGTAAAAAATGGTTTGTTGATTGTTCTCCATCCCTAGTCTTCTGAGGAGTGTTAAAAAACACAGCGGTTCATCATTCAGGAAAAGAGTGTGTTTGATTCAAAATATTGTGAATAAAGAATGAAACATTAAGATATTGCAAATAAATTAACTCTGGACATTTCGCAGGACATTTTAAAGAAGAAGGATATTTCTCGATTTCCTAGACATCTTCGCAACACGCAGGACAGCTCTTTGAAAAACAGTACTGTACTGCGAAAATCAGTACGTCTGGTTACCCTAGCCCATCCCTACGAGTAACGCAGTATGGCATTTTAGCCAATGTTACCTTATATGAAAATATTCATAACTTATAGCTGTCAAGTAAAAATGTGTCCTTGCATTTACATAAAGCAATTCAGAAAGGGCAATAATAATAATAATAATAATAATAATAATAATAATAATAATAATAATAATAATAATAATAATAATAATAATAATAATAATAATAATAATAATAATAATAAAAAAAGCGATAGTAATAGTAGTACGGAAAATTGAAGTGATAACATTTGTTCACATATTCTAAGTTTCAGACCTAAAAGTAACGCGTTACTTTCGAAGTAAAGTAACAGTTACTTTTTGGGGGCAAGTAACGCGTTACATTTTAGGAAAAAGTAAAGTAACTTGTAACGCGTTACATTTTTACATGTAACTTACCCAAAACTGTCCATGGGAAAATTGTTCACTGCTCGGGCCAAGATTGTTTCTGACTGTCGACAGATGGATGCCGTTTATGGCAGACCTTTGCCTGAAGTACTGCCCAAAGTTTGTAGTCCAACGGGTTAAGATCCGGGCTGCTAGAAGGCCAATCAGTGGTAGAAATGAAGTGAGGGACGTTCCGCGCCAGCCAGTCCTAAGTTGGTTTCGCTGTGTGGCCTGGAGCGGAATCCTGTTGGAAGGTCCACCTTTCTCCAGGGAACATGGTAGCAGATAGTGGTTACACTATAGGTGTTAGCACTGTGTTCTGGTATACCTTGGCAGATGTTTTAACACCTTGTTCGCAAAAATACAGCTGGGTTGTGCTTGAGTAGCTCACTCCCACCAAACCATCACTGAGGCAGCATGATGTGTCGGGTGTCATCCAGAAGTCCTAAACGGCAGAACTCCTAAAAATATAGGCACTAGACCTGAATTTTAGTACTTCTGCAGTTTAGGACTTGTGGCACGGTATGATTTTTAGGATTTCTGCCGTTTAGGACTTGTGCCGCGATATGATTTTTAGGACTTCTGGCGTTTAGGACTTCTGCCTTTTAGGACTTGTGCCGTTTAGGTCTTGTGCCTTTTTCATTCACTTGCTTTAGTTCTGAAATTCGCCACCACCCCACGAAATTGCGACGATGCAGCAACTAGTTGGCAATAATGTCACGAACGTAGCTAATTCCAACAATAACAGCTATATTTGTACTACTAAGATTATTATTATCACTATCTTTTCTGCACTTATACGTGAATTACATAATACAACTTATTTCATTCTAAGAATTAATTACATAATTAGTTAAGAAATTCGTTTCTTTCGAATGGAGATACGAGAATCCCAAGACAAATTCCTAAAACAAAAATAAATAAATAAAAAATTGAAAAAATGTTTAAAAAACATATTTTACCAGACTTCTGAAAGCAAGAAAACATTCAGAATTTCAATATATACTGTGTGGAGCGAATTTTATTAAGAGTAAGACAAAAATCCACCAAAGTTTACTTAATTAAGACAAAAGCTCACTAGACATTTCACGAGTGAACATTAAATACCAACGGTATACATAAAGAACGCAGTAGATTTAAAATTGAACAAAGAACATTTACTATGCAATACATTGGGTGACATTCATAAGTTCTAAACGGCACAAGTCCTAAAAATATAAGCACTAGACCTAAATTTTAGGTCCTGTGCCATTTTTGCAGAAATTACTACATAGTCATTTAGGGGTGTAGCCTGCAATTTTTTCTAGGGGAGCTTGATTTTTATATATTAAAAGCAAATCAAAAGTTTATTTTCAGATTACGAAAGCTTCAATAAGACAATAAATTTATACATATTACACATGTACATAAATACATAATATTATTGTATTTCCAGTTACTTCCTTTTTGAAACCTGGACTTTGACAGAGCGTAAATTTAAAACCACAGCTTGTGGGAAATGTACGAATAAGTTAGTTATAAGAAATCGGAAACTGTTCATGGAAGTCCATTTGTTTGACTGTATTTATCTTCTGTACTCTTATATAAAAGAGTAAAGATGAGTGATTTTTGGGCATACTACTACAAGTAGAGTCGATAAATTTTAGTTATAAAATATAATTTTCTTATGAAAGCAGTACATAAGAAAGAATTTTTGGAAATAAGTATCGTAAAAAGGGTGGGGTAAGATTTTTTTAAAGGGTAGTGTATCTCGCAAGTTTCTAAAGCTAGTAAAATAAAACTTGGCATATAAGTTTTCCTATTAAAAAAAAACTGAAAATTGAAAATTGAACACATAAAAGGGAAAGAGCAAAGGGAGCACATTTTTTTATGTTCGATTTCCCCATTACTTACTCAGAAAATATGTAAATAAATTAAGGAAGGATTTGTTTAAGCTAGATGCGTGAAACTCGGCATTTGAACTTTTAACTGAAAGTAATAAAATACTGTATGTTTCAGCGTCTTGAAAATTAAAATTCTAAGCGAAAGGAGGGTCAGTTTCTATAATATTAAAATATCCCACTGCTTATGAGATTTGGGCAGAAAACTCTTTTTCCTTTAGGCCTCGGTTCATCCAGTTAAGCAAACGAGAGTACAAAGTGGCTGATTAATTAGGTTCTTTTAATTATTTTAACATGTTGACGTAGTTTAATTCTTTTAAAACTGTATTCTTTCACATTCTATTATAAACATATTTCATTTGCTGTAATTATTAAACACGTTTAATAAACATAAAACAGACTAACCTCCGGTCCCGGCCAGAATATGTTTTTTTTGTTAAGCCATCATTTGCCGTCCGTAACATAACCTTTGATTTAAACTTCACGTACTATCAAGACTCAAGTCTCAGAAATGTAGCATATATGAAATATACTACTTCTACTACTACTACTATACTACTACTACTACTACTACTACTACTAAATATTAATAACAATAATAATAATAACAATAATAATAATAATAATATAATAATAATAATAATATGTACTTCTGAAATACATATGTATCTATGTGTTATTAATTCTTTCATAATCTTGAAAGAAACTTTTGATTTGTTTTTAGTTTGTAAATATGAAGGCCCTCTAGAAAAACTTGCTGGCTTATTATTCCATTATTATTATTATTATTATTATTATTATTATTATTATTATTATTATTATTATTATTATTATTATTATTATTATTATTATTATAGGACAACAGTGATGGCTTATTGCTTGCAGTGCCTAGTAGTAGTTGTTTCCTTTCATCTCCTCAGTTAGAACTTCAGACTGCAGGTCAAAGTGAGCTTCATGGATCACCTGCAAATGCATCTAAGAAGATAGTGTAGAATCCTTCAGATGATCTCCTGAACATGTATGGTTCTATCCAAAATCTGGAACTAGAAAACTGACAGCTCGGAAAAGGAAGAGATGTGCTATTCTCAGAGACACTCTAGAAAAAAGTACTTTCGAAGTGAAAAAGAAGCATCTAAAAGCAACCGAAAACGTAAAATCATCAGCTGAGAAGAATTTATTCTCAAGTCGTCTGTTTGGTTTCTGAAGAACCGTACGAAGAACAGGATACAGAAGAAGACTGGGTACAGTGTTTATGTTGTGAGAAGTGGTCTCATTGGTCGTGTTCCGAGAGAAATCCGTACTACATCTGTATAGATTATAGACATTGACTGCCACAGTGAAAATGAGTGAAGCGATGTTCAAGCTGTAGATTTGATAGCATTAAATTTCTGAATCAAGTCCGATTGTTGCAACTTACCCCAGATGATGTTGCAATTTACCCCATGGGTGGGGCAAGTGTCAACAGTCGGACTTAGTTCAAAAAGTGGATGCTATCAAAACTGCCGTTCGATGTTTTGCACTTCTCTTTTTTTGGTATGTAGTTAAGGCATGTACCTTTTAGTACACTCAATATAGTTTTTATATCTATAATAATTTTCGAGTAAAAAAACAGACCTGAAAATTGTTGCAACTAGCCCCATCTTCCCCTACAATCACTTTTTCAAAAAAAAAAAAAAAAAAAAAGTATAAAGCCAGTAAAGCAATTAACATGTAGGTCTATTTTCGAAGATAATATAGGAATTTTTCGTGCTGCTAATTATTTATTTTTAAAAAATCAGATGCTGAAACCAATCGATATAGCGCAGTTTAAGCAATTCAGTTTGTTTTATTTAAAAAGAAAACTCTCTATTTACAAATTTGATTGTTCCTATGTATTAGAGCAGTCTTCGAAAAATCAGTGCCTATTGTATTTCTAAAATATAGCTGGAGCCGCGGTGGGTCAGTGGTAGAGCGTTCACCCCTGGTGCATGGGGTCTCGGGTTCAAACCCTGCTCCCGCCAAGTGAACTTTGTGGTCGATAAACGCCGTGTGCGTGGATATTCTCGGGGTTCTCCCGTTTCCTCCCACTTTCTTCATTCCACCATTCATTTCTCATAATCACCGTCTCCTTCAGCCTAACCGGCATAACCGTGGGACGTAAAACTCAAAGATTTCATTTCATTTTCTAAAATATAGCTGTATTGATTTATTGGTATATATTTACCTTCAGTTTGTTTGAGAGAAAATTATTACAAGAACTAAAAAGTGTTTCTCTAGTAAATACGTTTTCATAGTTTAGCTATTTACGTTACTAAACAAATTTGGTTTTTTTAATACATAAAATGGCGCCCGTATATATATATGGTGTAACTTAATTAATATAACAAACGTCGTTAGGTGATTCCTGACACCGAAATAAAACAAAAACTATACAACAACCTGGGTGTAACACCCGAAAATTTGTCGGAAAAATGTATAAACCGCCATAACTCATGAACAAAACGTCGGATTGAAGTCGGGCAAAAGAATGTCCATTGTTTTTAGTCGTAGATTCGATTAGTGTACAGTGACGATGCAAGGATGACTTCCAAAGAAACTGGAGTATTCCTTTGAGTATTTTATCAAACGTTGAATGAAGAAATGATCAATCAAGTACAAAATTTAACATTAAAAAATAATAGTGCATCGTTCAAGTTAGAAGAACACTCAGAATTCGAAAGAAAGAGAGATACACATGTGTGATTCATCTATTTTGTCTCAGTACATAATGACGTCTCGGAAGATTTTAAATGGAACGAAGTCTTTAACGTATCACACTTATATCTTCTAGGCTAATGGTAACGGATGATAATGAACGGCTTCCTGTCCAAGAGTGTGTGAAAAAGGAAAAATAACTTTGATCCAGATTAGGTTTAAAACGACTGTGCATAGGACAGTCAGGCGGCATGTAAATAAATATAACATCGAAAAATGCAAAGATCATATGTGATGAACGAGTGTACAAGGAATTCTCCACATGACCCAGGGATTCCAAATATTGTGTGAATAGATATGGGGCAAAAGTAAGCTGCATTAAACGGTTTCTTCCTCGTAATATGTAATTCCGTGGAATATGGTACTTCTGTGCACAGAAGCAACAAAAGTGGAGAAACAAGGGATGTTGTACACGTTGCATAACGATACCAAGAAGTGCGCTGGAATAGTATACTTGATTTATCCGTTAGATGAATCTTCTCCCAGGAATACTTTTGATGGCGTTTTCCCCTTCCTTCGAGTTGGCAAACCTCAACTTTTCCCTGAGCTATGAAAAACTTCATTGCTATTGTAAATATACCAAAATACTATCCTAGTGTAGACCACTTACATTTTGATTTTATCATTGCCGGAGAAATTTTCTCAAAGGAAGCTCGTTGAAAGTACATTTTAAAAAAAGGATAGTCTTTTTTCGACATTCTAATGTACATACCTTAGAGCTGTATGGAATACCTACACGGAGGAATACCTACGGAACTATCGTCCCTTGTGTGCCAATTGCGAGTGGCTTACAGAAGGCTGTCTTGAAGTTTTATTGTGGAATGGCTTCAGTTAGCATGGCTGAGTTGTAATAAGCATCTACGCAACTTGTGAGTGATATACATAGTCAGATGCTCTACTGTTACACGTGTAATTGCTGTATAACAGGATGGGAAATGTTGTGTTCAACGGTAGAGGGTTGTGTCCAGGTATTTAAGGTCGTGTAAAAGTGTAGACGTTGGTGTTTAAGTAAAATTGATTGTGTTAACCTGTACACGCCTGCGCGATGGAAGATTACCCTGTCCACGAGCTGGCAGATATGCAACTCATTTATGGAGTAGCAAAGGGCAATAGCCCAGAAAAGAGGCGTTTATATCGTGACCGTCGCCCTCAAAAGAGAGTAACTTTCCTTGTATTTTTCCACGCCTCCATATTCGACTTCGAGAGAGGGGTCCCTTCGGTTTCTCGTACGTGAAATCGGAGGAAATAGTCCCATATGGACAGCTGAACTTGAAGACAGCGTACGTTGAATGATCAAAACCGTCTTGAAACTATCATGTGTATGGCGTAAAAACCCACATGCAACTCTAGTAAACGATCAGCAGCAGAAATTTGGTGTGGTGTGGTGGATAATTTTGTGGTAGGATCTTATTTATTATCGGTCTGCCTGTGTGGGAGTACGTATCTTTTATTTTTACGTAATTTTCTCCCAAAAGTGATAGAACATGTGCCCTTGAACATAAGACAGCAGATGTGATTTCAGTATGATAGTACACCTGCACATTTTGACAGGAATATGCAGACTTACCTAAATGAAACATTCCCAGATTGGGAGAGAAAAACCTGTGTTATGACAACCTCGTTCATTCTACCTCACGCTGCTTGATTTTTTATTTCGGGGATACGTATGAAACTCCGGCCACGACAGTCGAAGAACTTGTAGCTCGATGTAATATAGCTGCGGCAATCATCTACGAACTTTCAGATGTGCTTGATCACACGCGGAAAAATTTGCTTCGCCGATGTCATCTTTGCAATGCGGTCAACGGTCGACAATATCAGACTGTGAACTGTTATTCTTCATAGCTGTCTCGTGTACACATACTGCATTGCACAAATACTGTACAAGGTACCTATGAGTATTTCAGTTATCCTACCTTCTCCGAAACAGAATAAATCGATAATTTGAAATTGTATTTCTTTCTTTCCTTGTGCAACACGCGCAAAACCTTGAGTATCGTCGAGTTTCATTCCTTCTGTACTCGTAGTTATTATCTTCCACGAATTTACGCATTACGGGGAGGAAATCTTTTAATCTAGCTTACTTTGGCTCAAATTATATTCACATAATTTGTGGGAATCACTGTTGTTATGTGAAGAATCCCTTATACTCTAGTTCATCGTACATGATCTTTTGCCCCTGACTGTCTTATGCACAGTCGTTATAAACCTACTCTGGATCAAAGTTATTTTTTTCTCATTTTTACACACTCTTAAGTTGAACAGGAAGCCGTTGATTGATCATCCGTTACCATTGGCATAGAAGTTATAATTATGATAAGCTAAAGACTTCGTTTCATTTAAATTCTTCTTCCGAGTCCAGGAATCACCTCCAGAGGTTCATTACATTAATGAAGTTACACACTATATATATAATGATAAAAAATAATACCGATATTAGTGTCGATGAAATAGTATTTGGAGTCACTCAGACCAACAGTAACACTCCCGATGCAGTTTAAATCCATACTCAGATTCCATTGCCCTTTATGCTCAAAATGAAACTATTCTCCCCGTGCGAAGAACGGGTATTCTGTTAATAATTTATTATTAAACATCACACCATAAAATACAAAGTGTATAACTTAATGTACACGTTATACTGTTACTTGCTTAATGTATAAATGGAGGATGAAGGACTATTATTGGATCAAAAGATCCAATATATTTCAGACAATAAATTTCTTGTAGGCTTTATATCTGGAGAACAACATATAGTGTACCCAAACCTAAACTATGACTGAACTCAGTATGATGTGCTTAGTGCCTGAATAAAACGAAAGCTCGATTTAGGGGCCATTCAAAAATTCTGTTGCCCTTGATCCAAAAAATCTAATATATTTCATTCAATAAAAAAAATCTTGTACGTCTTATATCTGAAGAACTACATATAGTGCAGCCAAACCAAAACTATCACTTAACTCAGCATGATGTGCTTATTCCGAAAGTAATACGAAACCTTGATTTAGGGACCGTCCAAACGTTTGTAGCCCCTGATCCAAAAAGTCCAATATATTTCATTCAATCAATAATTTTATTGTATGTCTTATATATGGAGAACTACATATAGTGTAACCCAACCCAAGATATCACTTAACTCAGTGTGATATGCTTATTGCGTAAAAAATATGAAAAGTCGATTTAGGGACCGTCCAAAAATTTTGTGGCCCGTTATAAAAAAAATCCAAAATATTTAATTAATCGAAATTTTTCTTGTACTCCTTATACCTGGAGAACTACGTATCTGGAGAAAACTCGATTTAGAGACCGTTCGAATATTTTATGGTAACTGATCCAAAAATTAATATTAGCCAAGATCATAATACTTTGATTCATTTTTTAGATCATTCCTAAAATTCTTGTTTTTATTCAATCTTTCTTTTAAACAGTATCACTCTCTTTGTTCTCAATTTGAAATTTATCAAGCAATTATAAAGCATTGCTTATTATCCAATTTGTATTCGGTGTAGAGCTTCAATTTTCTCAAAGTTTCAAATAAGATAATAAAATATGATTTACTATCGGAATTCGTGTCAGGTATTATTATTACTTTTATTGGTGTTTTCCTTTCTTTCAATTGTTAAAACAAGAAACTACCTTGCACTGTCATAAAATATGTGCTCTTTTCCAATAGCATAATAAGTGCTCATATAATTTTGAACTTTAAAATTAAGGATTGAATCAGTACGAGAAGTACAATTTGGATAACGAATGACTTATAATTGATGTGAAGTAAAGGGATTAAGGACTTTGAAACCCCCCTTGAGCAAGGTATTATGCAAAATTAAGCACGTTTATATATATAAACACTTGATATTATATAAACTTGTGTTCCTAAAGCCCCTGAACCCCCTAAACATTTGCGTAGAGTACTGATTGTGTTTCTCTTATTATTTTAACCGTTTTATGCTTTGAACGAAATTTGAAGTGCAGGAACCCTGTGAAGGTGACCACCTTTACTATAAAAATTTCTTTAATGGCTCTTAGTTTTTCTTCAAAACAATCAATAACGAACGAAAAATAAATGATTGAGTTTAATTTTAAATCGAAATTTGAAATACCACCAAAAAGTTGGCCCACCCAACCTTATTTTGTAAATGACTCTTAATAATTTTCAAAACAAACTATTTCCTCTTCAAACCAATCAATAAGAAAGGAAAACATGTTATTAGCTTGAGTATTGAATCGATATTTAAAAGCAGAAAAAACAGTATGAAGTTGACCACCAAATGTATCCTGGAAATAGATATATTTTACTGGTTGTTTTGAAACAAGTGATTTTTTCTTCAAAATAAGCAAACCGCCCCGAAACAAATCACCTTCATCAACATTATTTCTTAATTATATTCTTATGTTTTTCGAATCAAATTACTTTTCTTCCAAACAAGCAACAACAAATCCATATCAAAGGATTGATTTTGGTCTTGAATCGAAATTTGTAAGTAAAGGAATCAGATTGAATTTGATCACATTCTAAATTTATTTTGTAAATCTCTTTCTCTATTTTTTCGAAACAAGCGATTTGCTCTTAAAAACAACTAATAAGAAACGCTTGGCTTCGGTTTTGATTCAAGACTTTAAAGTGGAGCCAATATGAAATTCCATCACCCATTTCTCTTGAAAAGACTCTTTATGTTTTTCGAAATAGACTATTCTTTTTCAAAATAATTAGTAGCATACGCATATCAAACAATTGATTTTGATTTTCAATCAAAATTTTAAGTGGAGGAACAAGGGTAAATTTGGCCATATACCAACTTTATTTTGTAAACATCTCTTTATGTTTTAAGAAAGATACGATTTTTACTATTTTTCTTCAAAAAAGTCAATAACAAACGAAAAACAAACGATTGGCTTCCGATTTCAATTCGAAATTTGAAAGGAGGCAACTTAACATAGGTGCATTGCTTCGCTTAAAAAAAAAAAAAAATCCAAACGCAAATTCTAAGCCTACAGTTTTAAAATTGCAGTTACATGTACATACTTCAACTTAGTATACATAAAAAATTACAGCATTATAAAAATATCAGACAAATAATATTAATTATTCGGTATTGAAAACCTCGAATCAACTATTGGAGTTATTTAGCGTATTTTTTTTAATATCACAAAATTAAAGGTGTATTTATTACGGCATGGATATATTACGCACAATATTTTTATACAATTTGTATATATATATATATATATATATATATATATATATATATATATATATATATATATATATATATATATATATATATATATATATATATATAATTTTTTAAAAATAGACCATTTAGAATTATTTATCCTTACAATTTTTTATATCCACAAATTCAAGGTGAGGGATATGCGATATTGATATTTTCAGAAAGTGTTGACCACCCTACAGAATGTCGATCCTGTGCCGTGTCGATCCTATGCCGTTTCGGTCCTGTGCCGTTTCGGTCCTGTGCCGTGTCGATCCTGTGCCGTTTCGGTCCTATGCCGTGTCGGCCCTGTGCCGTTTCGGTCCTATGCCGTGTCGATCCTACGCCGTTTCGTTCCTATGCCGTTTCGATCGTATGACGGTTCTCTCCTATATATCCTTGAGAAAATAATTGTTACTTAATATTGCGTAATTATAAAATAATGTATTTTTTATTATTTCGATCGTATGAAAGTTCTGCTGTCGATCCTATGCCGTGTCGATCCTGTGCCGTTTCGGTTCTGTGCCGTGTCGATCCTATGCCGTGTCGATCCTATGCCGTGTCGATCCTACGCCGTGTCGATCCTATGCCGTGTCGATCCTACGCCGTGTCGGTCCTGTGCATGTAACCCTATGAGCGCCCCTTAATAATAATTTTAGATTGAGTTTAATTAAAATTATTGAAAATTGTTATGCTATATACTTCTGTCATATTGTTTGTTTAGCTTCAGTGAACATGTTTAATATGGAAAAAACTTGTTTATAAAATTAGTGATCAGATATTCGGAACAAAGAAATACAGTGCTAGAATAACCAATGCATTTTAAAGCATACAATTACGAATACATAATCTCAGAAACAGCATCTTCCTGGAAATAATTTGCTAATTTATTCTTCATTCTTTTGTTAGTGGGTGTCCATTCTTTGTTTGGCCTGGTGAAGTTGAAATGCGTCACCAGAAATAATTACATAATTTAAAAGGTATAACTCTCTAACTACCCTATATAATGTCCTAATGTTATCTGAATTATTTTCTTTGCGTCTACCACAAACGAAGTACAGATTTGTAACATGGCAGCATATACATGTATTAAAATTCATATTTATGCTGGGTGGTCACTTCACATAACACTACATCTATGATGATTAAGGGCAGCTTGAAGCTCGAGCGCATGTAAGGATGCATCTGTAGGGAGCAGGCGGATCAGTGAAGTTAGGTATGCGTGAAAGAAAGACAGGAACGAAAAGCGTACACTAGCCAGGGCTAGTAGTCACTACAAGTGGATTTGCTTTTCAATTTCTTAGTAACCATGGCATATTTTTAACGCTGTTTCTATGTTCTCCCTCTACATAAATAATTTTCTGACACAGAAGTATTTTCGTAGATTAGACTAATTTTACACAAAAATTTTCAAATAATAATTCCGTATTTTTCATGCGTACTTAGTGTAGATCGATAGGATGGAGTAATTATATTTTGTGTCAAACGGGAAGAGACAAGTTAACAAGTCCGGTTTAAACTTTACTATACTGCCTGTACTATAGTCTTATCAAAATTAATATACGGTAAGGTACGGTTAGGTTAGGTTGTGATTACTTAAATGTGGTTGTCTTACATATGTATATGTGTAATGCCGTTTTACCAATTTTAAAATCATCCATTGCCTGCAAATCTCAATTGTATCAAGAGTTTCAAATTTTTACACATATATGTGATCACGAAGGTAAAATTGTTATCGAACTTACGCTGGTGAGGATCGGAAGAGCGGAGGCAGGCGAGTATCGCACTCCATGCTGGGGCAGACATTGTTCGAATCACTTTAAACGTGTGATTCAATTATCAGTTTACTAAGAAACGATTTTTCAGTGTTCTGAGTATTAATATATATCAAACAGCGAAATTAGCCTAAAATGTCACAAACAAACAAACAAAAATGATAGAGCAAGAGAGCTTCGGTAAAAATATGTGTATTTTAATTTCTTTTTGGCAGGATATGTAAGGAGAGAAAGTGTTCTTCAAAAAGATTGAGATATATTTGATAGCCCAATAAGTAATTAATCAATATATCGCTTGTTGTACAGTGTGGCTTTGTTTTTGTTTCTCTTTAATATGTTATATGGTACAATATTTCTAATTTCATTCTTGGGAAACATTGTATGTACCTCTTAAACTGTTATGGTTATATCCGAAAACGAAACAAATCACTTTCATAGGCGAGTACCATGTAAACTTCTACATATAACCCGCTCGAAGCTGGTTTGTTCGTAACCAGCTCGTTGAACAGGAAGCGGAAATGACGTTTACTTCACCAGCGTATAGCCAGCCACGAGGGAGTCTCATTGTTCTATGTAGTGATGAGCAAATGCAAGACCAAGACCCGGGTGGTCTTGGTCTTGGTCTTGCACATGCAGCCTTGGTCTTGATCTTGCACTGGAACCCTTGGTCTTGGTCTTGGTCTTACTTGCAAGAGTTTTGCAAGTCTTGCTTTTAAGAAATCTTATGCTTTTCATGAGTAAATTTTACTCTGGATATAAGTTATAATAAAGACTACAATGCGCCAGTTGTAACGGAAATACTGTATATGCAATGGATTTCCTAAATGTAATATCACGATAGTGACGATAGTGATTATTGATTCGTGTAATATGACGATAGTGTACAACGTAGGCGATGACCTTTATTTTCTTTTTTCAATGGATACCCACGCTCAAGACTGCTCTATAGTAGTCTTGATCCACGCTTCACTACTTACAAGATAAATCACAACGTTTCATAATCTTTTTATGTTTTTTTTTTTTTTTTTTTTTTTAAACATATAACACTCCACTAGTTCTCAAACTAGGGAGGTTACCCCTGAGACACATGAAAGAAAATCAAGACAGCACAGCTTATTGAAATATAATGAATTGTAAAATTATTTTCACTATAAAGGCGTCATATTTTTTCTTTTCAACTATAATTAGCTAACCTTTGTATTAAACAAATTTCCAATTAAATATTGAGATATTGTTTTATTGATTCCAATATGTACTGTATAGGGCAGAAACATGGGCATGGAGAAAAAAGGAGGAGGCTGGGTTGAACGGAAAACGAATGAGAAGGTGTTAAAAACACTAGCAATAGGGGAGAAAAAAAGAATTTTAGATATTGTTAAGAGGGGGAAGAGGAGCTGGTTGGGATATTGGCTGAGGAGGAACTGTATTATGAGGGACGTGCTAGAGGATATGTGGAAGGAAAGAGAGGGAGGGGACGAGTGTAGACCCCCTCCCTCTCTTGAAGGAAAGGAGAGTGTAGTAAAGGAAGGTATTAAAACAGAAAATTGCTGTGTCAAGACGAAGAGACCAGCTGAAGATCACCGTACATTTAAGCTTCTTAGTTGCAGCATGTGACCTACCAATAATGGCAGAATGGCTATGATGATGATAATTATGGTGATATGTTTAGCAATATTAGCCAAAAAAGAGAGAGGAAAAATTAAAATAATAATTATTATAATCAAACCTCTTTGTATTTTAGAATAATTTCAGTGAAAACCAAAAACGACTCAATTGTCTGTCTTTTGTGTAAACTCAACTTATATAAATACTTTTGACCAGTGGCGGCTCATGGAATAAAACGTAGGGTGGGACAAGCCTCAAGACAAATACTTTATGGTTACTACTACTGCTACTACTACTACTACTACTGATACTACTACTACTACTGCTACTACTGCTACTACTATTAGTGTATTATTATTGTTATTATTAAGTGAATTCCTAAAAAAAAACTCGAAATTGCAGTCAGAGAAACTTATCATACTAACACGTTAAATATAATCATGGAGCAACAACACTATGTCCACCAGTTTTGATACCCCAGAAAATGTATCTGTTAAGTCATTGTCACGCAGAAATAGTAATAAATCACTTTTGTTATTAATTGAGCAAAGAATATCATTGCTCTCCTCTATGTGGCCGGTAGTTCGGATTTGAACTTTTCTTTGTTCAGCATCGCATAGGAACAGGATACAACTGTGGAAAAGTTCTGAGGGTTCACCTATTGGAAACGCGCGTAATAGGAACGTCGAGAGGAAACACCTTGGCATATATCTTCCTCGTTAGCAGCAACACGGTCGCATTACTAAGTAAAAGTCAGATGGTGCGAGGGGGTTTTCTCTCGACGCTCCTACCATTGTGCGCTTGTTTTAATGGAGGCACAGCCAACCTCTGTTTCCATGTCAAATTTTGCAGACGACCCTCGTTGAAGATATTCACGATACGCTACTGGGTCGCTACTATTTTTGTTGCATTCTACACATACGATTTGGTATTCAATTGACGGCTCTATGTGCATTATTAGCTGAGATAAAGAGGTCTGTTACAGGTAGTCAGATACGAGTCTGCAACAACGCCTCTAGCGGCTAAACGGGAAAGGATATGACAAAGTTTGTCCTCTTAAAGTTGCATGACATTTAATGTCCTTTCGAACGAGTCGAACAGTTATACCACTTTCCATTGCAAATTTTGAAGTTGTCCCCCGTTGGAGGTATTCACGAGACGTCACTGGTCTCGCTACTATTTTTATTGCATTCTACACATACGATTTTGTAATGCAATTTTTTGTTTGAAGGCTCTACGTGCAGTATTAGCTGCGATATAAGCCTGGTACGTTCTTATTGAATCACCCGGTATATATATAGCATCCGCCATGATATCAAGATCGCGATCACATGTACTAAAGTTTTGTCAACGTCATGAAAACGTTATTTCGATATTAATTTTATGACCACACATTAAAAATTTCCAATGGATGCTTAAGCCTCGGAGCCAATGGAATACCCATGTAGTTGGCACCTAAGATGTACGGAATTACTGATGTTCAATACTACATTTCTCCTTAGTTTCGGAAGAAGAACACCACTAATATGTTTTGAAATGAAATGAAATACACGGTTATCATAAAATAAGTATCGCTGTTCAGAGAACTCTGGAGACGTAACCACTGAACAGAATGCAACCAAACTTGGTAGGAGTACATTTGGGAACATGCAGAAGCGATTGGTGTAGAAAAGAAAATTAGTTCCAGTTTTTGCCACCAGAGGTAATTGTTGCGCTGTACAATGCCATATAAGTGCAGCGTGGAAGAGAACTGGGAGGCTGAGGGGGCCCGCCACCCTCCAAAGCTCATGTGGAGTCCCCCTACTGTATTCGTGAATATACAATATTTGGCATAATTTGAGTGCAATTTGTCTTAAAATCTTCATATATATATATACCATATATACCTTCTGCATTGAATGCCCCACCCCCAAATTTAGAGAGAAATCAGCGCCCTTGGGAAAGACTATAATCACTTCTCCAGAGGCTTACTCACGCCTGTATGTGATTCAGTGATACGGGTTTGAGGGCCACTGTGTGCCAGAAGTGAATTGATGGTGATCCGATGTTTGCTTTTTTTTTTATCTTCCCACACTCTTTGCCTTGTGTTCAAGGTGTCCCGGGTCCGATTTCCGGTGAAGACACACATGAGTCTTATCCCAAGTTACCCCGTAAGTCCCGTCCTTAGAACGTCATCATCATCTCATACGGTACTTATCACCATGCATTTTCTTTGCTCAAGGACATCCACATCAGCACCATCGCTCATAACACGTCACTACATCGCAGGGTTATTACTAGGAGTACAAATCAATGCCACTCGTCGCACTGGGGCATAATTAAGGACTAGCTCAGGAGAGTAATGCTCCCGGAAGTAGAAACGAAAAACACAGTTCTGATTGATTGGCGTTATCTATGTCTTTCCCCGTTACATTCAAATAGCAGAATTCAAACGATTGCTGTTCTTGGTCCTCGTGGCCGAGTGGGCTAGCGCTATATGCTAGTAACGAAAAATCTCTTTTGGTGTGAGTTCAAACCCGGCCCGAGGAAAGTTTTTTTAACATTTTTTTTTACATTTTTATAACACTTTTTAAATTAAAATAATATGAAAATAATACTCAAAAATGTGATTTACTTACTTTTGTGCAGATAAGTAGTAGTAGGAACGGGTTAGAAGCCCCGCAGGGCTCGTTTTGTTGCCCTTGTACTCCATGATATAAGGCTCGTTTTGTTCCCCTTTTACTAAATGATATAGATTTTGTGACCAACTTAAAACAACTGACTAGGATAGCGCGTAAAACAGCTGGCTAGAGTAGCGCGCGAAAAAACGTACTTCCGGGAGTATTACTCTCCCGAGCGGGTCGTCATAATTATGGTCTTTCTTTCATTGAATATCAATATCATTTGTAATCCATACCACACTCACCGTACTTAACACTGAATAGAAACGCAATAGTCTCTGGAGGCGAGATTTGACACTAATCTTTTTCTGGAATTTTGGAGGGAGCTTGCATTTTAGGGACCGCAGGAAAGACTAACATTTAACTTCGTTTTTGTAAGATATACAAGAATTTTAAAGAGACGCTTCAGTTCAAAAGCCCCTTCCCCATAAATCCGCCACTGATCACAGGGTATTAATAACATTAATAGCCAATACCAGGAGACTCACAGGAGGGGTAATTACAGCCTTTCTTGTCATTTAGGATCACTAGCGTCGTTTTACTTCCACGCTGCACTTACTTGGTGTTGTACAGCGTCACAATTACCTCTGGTGGTGAAAATTGGAACTAATTTTGTTTTGTACACCAATCGCTTCTGCATGTTCCCAAATGTAATCCTACCAAGTTTGGTTGCATTCTGTCAAGTGGTTACGTCTCCAGAGTTCTATGAACAGCGATACTTATTTTATGATAACCTGGTATCTGGTTTAACGACCCATGATTATGCACCAATGCTAAGGGAGGCGGTGATGATGAAATGACTGAAATGGTGGAATGAAGAAAGCAGGAGGAGACGGAAAAACCCAGAAAACCAACGCACACGGTGTTTGTCCACTAAAAATTCACATGGTGCAAGATGACACTGTGTGGCTTGAAAACTAGTAATAACTACAGAAAACGCGAACAACCGATTCAGAAAACGACACAGGCCTACTGTAGCTATATGCTACAGGGGTAGATTAACTCTTACGGATTGCATAAATTACTGGGAACACATTCACACCAGCGGCATTTTTACTGAAGCCAAGAAATTGAAGTAAAAGATGTAATTATTTTTCCCCTACCTTTTACACTCTATAAAAATATCAAGTAGTACAGTACCTGTGCAAGACTCTTGCGCAAAAGTCTTGGTCTTGGTCTTGCGTGCAAAACTTTTGCAAGAACTGCAAGACCAAGACTCTTGCTCTCATCACTAGTTCTATGAGTTATTAAAATAAGTATGAAGTAAAGTACTTTTAGATTGGTGTCTACCTACGATGGAGAGCGTTTGTTTTTAAACAATAACCTAATAATAATAATAAAATCACTCAGACTTCAGATCCATCAATTGCAACAACACTGTGAATCCTTCAAGCAAAGTTATCTTCCAGTGTAGTTAACCAACAACAAATCATCAAATGAATTTACGCTTATGCGAAAAAAAAAAAAAAAAATGAAACATTTTGCTTCATTGCTTTCTCAATTCTATAAACATAGATGTGAAGTTATCTAAGAAGGTAGCAATTTCCGTAAGGATGAATTGAGTAACGCCTTTTTTTTTATACTTTATAACTAACTAACTAATGAATTCTGTGGCCTATGGAACGCGGCGTTTCAAAGCCGCATTCACCAAAGCTCTCCATTGAGGTCTGTCCTTAGCTAATTGGATCCAGTTTCTACTTTGTACTCCTATCTCTGTGAGATCCATCTTAATATTGTACTTCTACATGCCCCTAGGTCTTCCTAATGGTCTCTTCCCGATTGGCTTTAAAGATAACAGTTTCGATCCTGGCCTAATCTGACCTGGTTTATTCCAGTATCCTGGGGCTTTTAGGCCCTTTTCAAAAATTATAGTACATTGCTAAATAATAATAGATGCACTAAAACCATTGCAAACATTTTTTTTATTTTAGGTTTTATTTCGAATATAAAATTTGGTGATGTAAGAAGGGATAGTTTTAATACACTGCTATTTGAAATATGTGGTTTTTGAACAATCGAAAAAAAAATACAAGAGAAAACTACGTTCCCGCTGCGTGTAAAGTGCAAGTACTGATAATGGTGTACAATGAGGAGCGGGAAATCTGCGGGAACTGACCCCTAAGTTCCGTGTGAGTTTACAGCTTACGGTCGGATCTGAACTTCACGAGCTCCCGCCAGGAGTCGAACCTGGCGCCACGCCAAAGGCGCGTATGCTAACTGTTTAGCCACGAGGGAGTTCTGTTTACGTATGATATACATATTTATTTTATATTGTTTCGCATATTTGCTTAAGAAAAGAAACATATTTTTCATTCTTAAACAAGGTGACCAGACGTCCCGTTTTAGCCGGGACAGTCCCTTTTTTCCAACCGTTGTCCCGTTTTTTCTGATTCTCGAACGGGACGCCTAAATGTCCCGTTTTTAAGTAAAAATGACCTAGGTGTCCCGTAATTATTTTCCAAAATATAGATCGTCAATGCAAATTCTACTCACTTCCGTACCAACACTCGTTGCCAAGGTTCAGCCGTGCCTAGAACTTCTGAATTTTCAAATGGGAATTGTGTGTTAATGGTTCAAGTGGGAATTGAGTGGGAATTCTGAGTGTTCAACTAGTTCAAAGAATTGTTGGGTAGAACTTGCAATTGGGAACCATTATTTGTTGTGTGGTGGGCCCTACACGCAGGGTTGAATTCAGGGGGTAGCCCGGGGGGAATCTCCCCCCCAAAGAAAATTCATTCCCTCCCGGAGAAACTCAAAAAATTTTAGTCACAAAATGTAGAAATTACTTATTTGCTTTCTTTCCGTGCACGTGCAGACGAAATCCAATGTCTCAATATACATATAAATGACGCAGACCCATTCTATATAAATATTAAACATGTAACATCTAAGATAGAATACCAAATAGCCAATAAAACTTGTATTTCTTAACGCTATGACCGAGTTTGGCAGAACATGAAATTGTCAACTGTTGAAGAAAGGTTTGTATTTTAGTAGGTACTATACTCTCATCCTATATTATATATTAGTAGGTAGCACTAGCACAGATTGAGATAGGAAAGGAAAGATAGGGAAGATCTTTCGATCATTCCATATGATCTCTGATGTCAATAGACTTCAGTTCTTGAAAATGTAAAGTTCTTGCACTATTTGAAATAGGGCACCTAAATCTCATTTCTCGCATCGGAAGTAACAGACGTAAACGTGTTTTACGATTGTTAAAGTAAACACACCTTTCTTTACTTAAAAATAATTCAGTTAAAGGGAGAGATTTAGAGGGCGTCATTTAGAGGGATCAGGGAGGAACAGTTATCCCTCCTGGATTAGAGACTTATATAAAAGTTATCAATATGATAGTAGTATATAAGTGAAAGATTGCTATTGAAAGTGATGAAGATCCTGCTCAGAGCCGTGCCATGGGGAAGGGGCAAGCGGGGCGACGGCCCCGGGCGCCGAAGTAAGGGGTGAAAAATTCGGGAGGGAAAAAGAAAAGAAGGAAAGAAAAACAGAGGAATAAAACAAATGTGCACATATTATATAAAATGAAAGGAAAAAAGTAATGAAAAGTGCTCAAAATCAAGGAAAAGCATGGTTTACTTTTTAAAATTTTCTCATCTTTCGAGGCTGGTCTGTCGACCTCACTCATATATATGGGGTTGCCGTCGTATACTCTCGCGCCAAGCGCTGATTTTCCACGACACGGCACTAATCCTACTGAAGATTTCGTAAACTAAACTATTGATGCGTATGCAGTGAAGAAACCAAGGCTAATATGCTTGATTTAGAATCAGAAGTGTGAGAAAGAATGATAACTTTTTGTTAAGATATTTCTGTGTGTGTTTGTTTTAGGACAAAAAATATTTGAGTTAATTTAAATCTTTTTAAAAACTTCTACATTAGTAACAAACAGTAACTACTGAATATAGGAAATAATAACAAAAATAGCTACTGTAAATAGCAGTTAAAGTTTAGTGTAAAATATTTTTGCCAGTCTTTATTTAATGCTTTAGATGAAATCAAACGATTGTTTTTGTTTTTTTTTTAATTATAACTTCACATTGAATATTTATCAGCAATTAGTCTCAATATTAGGTAAGATGTGTATGTGAATGGAATTGTTAAATATGCTGCTTTCTTGCAAAAGTACAGAAAAACAACCCTCCCCCCGAGGAGTTGACATTCCCCCCCGGGTGAAAATGTCTGAATTCAACACTGCCTACACGTAAAGTTAGAAACGGTGTGTTAACACTCTTACTTGTGTAATTTGTAAATTGAGAACACTGCTGAGTCCGAAAATGCAATCTGGAAGTCAGATATCCCCTCCCCCCGTAGCCGATTCGTATGCGTCCCGTTTTCGCAAGTGAGACCCGGGTTCGATTCCCGGCGGGAGCTCATGTGGTTCGGATTCCACGTTAATCAGTAGGTCCACGTCTCATATAGCCTCGCTGCTGAAAAGGGATGCTAAACTAATATCACCGTTTTCGCAAGCGAAAATTCTGGTCACCTTGTTCTTAAATCAAATATCTGTTTTAGCGACTTTCGGAGCAAAATTTAGCGACATTTTGCCAATAAGTGTCGGCAACAGTGATATGGGCAGTGATGCCAATTGAAGGGAAATTTCCCTTGGCGCAGGGAAATTTTGAGTAAATTTTAGAGAAAAGGGAAAAAGGGAAATTGCTTGTAATATCTCAATATTGCAGGGAAATTTGAACCTCTCTTCAATCATTTATAGATTGAATGTATTTACGTATCTAATTAATCTCATTAAAATTCAGTATAAATTCAACATCCTATTTGTTCCAAACACAATCCGTTGCACATATTTCACATAAATTCTCACAAGTTATCTTGCTTTGCATTCGTTAATATTTATCAACATTACACATCAATCAACATATTCAGTTAAATTCGAAACATTACAACAATGCTTATTTTGGAGCATCACTTATTGCGCTTAATAAGAAGAGCGGTGGAATTCGACCAATTGCAGTGGGGAACATTTGGAGAAGAATATCAGCAAAAGTTATATGTTCCAGAATTAAAGAATCCGTCGTAAGTTTCCTTTACCCTCACCAATTGGGAGTATGCGTTCCCAATGGAGCCGAAACCGCAGCACATGCAGCTCCCATTTACTTTTCTACTCCCATTCACAACAAAAGGCTTTTCTGAAATTAGACTTTCGTAACGCTTTTAATGAACTGAACCGAGACGCTATGCTACTCACAGTTAAAACTAATTTTCCATCGATTTATCACTATGTATATCAATGTTATGCGCAACCAAGTAACCTATTTCTAGGTGATAAGATTATACTCTCGCAACGTGGAGTACAACATGGCGATCCTCTAGGTCCCGCTTTGTTCGCCATGACAATTCAGACCATAGTGTCTAGGATTAACACTGAATTAAATATCTGGTACTTAGATGATGATACTATAGCAGGAGATCCTGACACAGTTATAAGTGAACTACACAATATTCGAACTATGGCAGCAGACATCGGACTACACTTAAATTTTATGAAGTGTGAAGTAGGATTTTTAGGAATTTCGCAAGATCAAATAGAAGTGTTATATTCACAATTTAAAAATTCAGCACCGGGAACACAACTTATCACAACCTCGTCAGCCTTTCTACCTGGTGCAGCCCTTTCACCTGAGGCAACACATAATTTTTTAGTTGAGAAAACTAAAAAGTTAGATTTTTTCTTGTCACGTCTGGCCCTAGTCTCCGCACATTCAGCTTTTTATCTCCTTCGTGCGTCGTTCTCCATACCAAGAATAATCTATTTTTTACGCTGTTCTACTTCTTGGCGTGAGGTCGATTTACTAGAGAAGTTTGACACCGTTCTGAAATGTGGACTGGAATCGTTACTCAACTGTAACCTAAATAGCAACGCATTGATACAGGCCTCCCTTGCAGTTGATTCTGGAGGTCTTGGTATTCGTCGGGCTGTCGATTTGGCGTATCCTTCATATTTAGCGTCGTTCTATGGCTCCCGGCATACCATTGAGATACTCCTCAACCAACTGAATGAGCCTCACATAGAATCTGACGTCCAAGACTGCATATCTCACTGGTCTAACCTAGTTGGTTTAAGCCCTCCTGAAATAACGGGCAGAAGTTCGCAATGAATTTGGGACAAGCCAATCATCAAATTACATCAATCAGTGTTATTACAAGAAGCAGACAGTCAAGAGGATAAGGCTAGACTTCTCGCCTCCTCATCAGCAATTTCAGATGCTTGGCTACAGGCATTACCTTCACACACCCTAGGACTGCACCTTCCAAACGTAAGTTATCGTATTGCAGTTGCACTTCGCCTAGGAGTAGACATCTGTGAATCACACAACTGCTCTAAATGTGGTGCATCAGTCAAGCAGAATGGTCTACACGGTCTGTCTTGTATAAGTAGCTCCGGAAGACATGTGAGGCATTCGAACGTGAATGACATTATCTGGAGAGCACTCACATCGGCGGAAGTTCCATCTGTTCGTGAACCTGTGGGGTGTAACAGATCTGATAGCAAAAGACCAGATAGCATGACGCTGGTACCATGGAAGAGGGGAAGGATTCTTCTCTGGGATTTCACCTGCTCTGACACTTTCGCGTCATCTAATCTCACTCTTTCTTCATCTCGAGAAGGAGCTATTGCAGCCCGCAGAGAATGCGAGAAAAGAAGAAAATATAAATATCTGCTCAATAGATACATGTTCGTGCCCGTAGCCATTGAATCGAGCGGCATTTGGGGCCTCGAAGGCTCAATTTCATCAAAGAAGTAGGCCAACGTATAGCACACCTTACTGGTGACAAGCGGGCTACTACTTTTCTGATACAACGTATCAGCATAGCAGTTCAGCGAGGAAATGTGGCTTCCATTTTAGGTACCGTGATTGCGGGCTACTTGGACCCATACTAAAAACCCGTTTAAAGTCCCATGTGCAATGCAATATTGAGTGACTTCAGAGTTAGATCCATTAGATGGAATCATAATGCAGGCGTACATACATTGAAACTAGTTCTGTGGTCGGCTACGAAGGAGCAGCATTGGTGAGAAAGGTCGTTGATGAAAAGAGTGTATTTATTGTCCGCCAAACTTTTATGTGTGGACACTATTTGTTAGGAAGTGGAATCAATGCTAAGTAAACACATAAGTAGTTACACATAGGTTAATGAAATTGACATGGTAAACTTTCTCATATACAGTAAGATGTGTGCGTAATTGTATTATTTATGAAAAGTGTACACATGACCTGGAAAACATGAATATTTTGTCCCACTGCATCCTTTGTTATCTTTATCAATGAAAAATAGAGGTCTGTTGTCACGTGTCACACAAGTGGGGACTTTTCATTGTTTCCTTAAGGATAACGGTACAAAATGGTACATCAATATAAAAGATTGCTTGGAGGTCGAAAATATGCTGATTTTTCGTAACAGCTTGAAGAATGTTTAGCACCGATTCAGTCGGGTGAAATGTCTCAAATAGAAACAGAAGCTCACTTCAAGATAAGTCGTTTCACGATAAAAAGAAGATTAAAGAACAGATCTAGGCAGAATCCGGGCCATCTGAAAGTGTTCACTGAAGAAGAAGAAGAAGAATTAGCCTTCGCTAGTCATCTTGATAAAGTTTGTGATTTGGGATTCCTCGTTGATTAACTTGATTTAAGATTTATTGTGAAGTCCTATTTAGCCATGCATGGGAGAACTGTCATTGGTTTCTAAGACAAACTTCCCAGTCAAGATTGGGTGAAGTTATTTTAGAAACTGCAGCTCCAGTCAACGACTAGATTCGCTGCTAATATAGATAGGGCTCGTGCAGCTGTAGAAGAAAACGTAATCAGCTATTACAGTCATTATATTTGATAGGGCCTGTTAACATGTTCTCTTTGTGGTTTGTAGTAAATAAAAAATGTTGTTCTTGGAACACCTACGTACTACTTACAAGGGAACCTTCCGAAAATGATAGTTGCAGTGAAAAATATGGCCTATGCCAATTGAAAGAGCTGTAACAGAGATGAGCATTTCCAAAAATTTAGCTGCCCATAGCAATAGGTTCAAGAAATATAAGGGGTGGAAGTTCGGGAAACAGCAAGGTTGGACAAGGGGGAAAAGTGAAAGTTTCGCAAAAAAGGGGGGGCAAGGCAAAATACAATGCTGACAAGTGATGTATAGAAAGAGACTTGCCACAATAGGAACAAATGGAGGCCACCAGTAGGGTTAACAGTGTTGCCAACTGCAATAAAAAGTACATGTTTTGCAAAGAGCACTATATGAATTGAGTGCAATATTCAGTGCCATGTAGAACATAAGATATGACGTGTATAATCAGTGGTACAATCTAACAAAAGAAAATAGAAAAAAACAGAAGTACGAAAAATACGGAAAAAACGAAGTTGGCCATAATGCGCCACATTTGATCACGAGCTGTGCATATTAGAATGAACAAAACAAGAAGCACCAACTATGCAGGAAACCGACGTACCTAGAGTCGAAAAGAAAAACGAGTTCCAAAGTTGGCAGCACTGGCCATGAACATCCAGACAAGTCCAATATAGTTAGGCCACTCGCTTCACAAAAAGAAAATTCCGGCAACAGGCATCACTCGGAATGCATCAATGCTAGAGTGATTGAGGCAATGCCAAGTCGGGATATGAAATGGTTGGGTTGAGCCAACAACCTATAATAGAAGTAAACATTATGTCATGGTTGGGTCGTATGTCCCACCAAACTTTGTGACCTGAAAGATTTGAGAAACGAACAAAAATGTGACGGATCCAGTTGTGCAGGAATGTACCATTGTCAGGGGATGATAAAAGTCTGTGAGAAGCAAGTGCCCCCAGGATCCCCATCATAGGGCCACAGGAGCCAACTTCAAACTTTCAAATGGCAACAGTTACCAAGTGGTACCTCTCTCGATAGATCATGGAATGTGCAACAACACATATAGGAAACATTTGAAGCTGTTTTTCAAAACGAAACATTTGAAGCATGCTATATGAAGCATGTTTTTCAAAATGGCCGCCACAAATATATGTTGTATCTTAACATGGCATCGAACATTGTGATCTTAAATTGCTGCGAAGCGAAAAGAGATGTTGCAAATCCAATTGCACAGGAATGTACTCATGTCAAGGGCCAAGAAAACTTTGTAAGAAGCAAGTCCCCAGGGCCCCCATCATAAGGCTCGAGGGGTCAACCGCAATATTTCAAATGGGAACAGGGGGCGGATGATATTTCTCTGGATAGATACAACACCGCCTATAAGAAACATTTGCCATATGAAGCACGGTTTTTAAAATGGCCGCCAAAAATGCACGTTGTTCTTGTTACCGAGCAGATATTTTTGGCGGCCATTTTGAAATCCCATATAGTAAATATTTCTGATATGCGTTGTTGCATATTCCATGATTTATCGAAAGAAATATAACTCGACCGATGGTGCTATTTGAAAGTTTGAAGTTGGCCCCTAGGACCCTATGATAGGGGACTTGGGGGCACTTGCGTCTCACATAAGTTTCTCGCCCGCTGACATGGGTACATTCCTGCACAACTGGATGTGTCACATTTTTTTTCGCTTTGAAACTATTACAGTCGCAGAGTTAGGTGGGACACTCTGGATACATCATATAGGCGGTGATAGTACTGCAGACAGCAATACACAGCAGATCAAGCCTTTGATTATGTTTGCTTTCTACTGGTGTGGATATGTGATAGAGAGACCACCAAAGGTTCCTACACCTCTAGAGTACTGTTTCGAGACATTCACAGGGGATCATTGTACCATGTATGACGGATTGGCAGTATTCCGCTGTGCTCACTGCAAATGTATCTTCTGTTTGGACCATTGTCTCATCGAACAATTGCACGTACAATGTGGACGAGCATGTACAAATGATGCGAAGGCTAATGCTTCTTGCCGGAATTTTCTTTTTGTGAAGCGAGTGGCCTAACTATATTAGAATTGTCTGGATTTTCATGGCCAGTGCTGCCAACTTTGGAACTCGTTTTTCTTTTCGGCTCTAGGTACATCGGTTTCCTGAATAGTTGGTGCTTCTTGTTTTGTTCATTCTAATATGCACAGCTCGTGATCAAATGTGGCGCGTTATGGCCAACTTCGTCTTTTCCGTATTTTTCGTACTTCTGTTTTTTCTATTCTCTCTTGTTAGATTGTACCACTGATTATACACGTCATATCTTATGTTCTACATGGCACTGAATATTGCACTCACTACATATAGTGCTCTTTGCAAAACATGTACTTTTCATTGCAGTTGGCAACACTGTTAACCCCACTGGTGGCTTTTATTTGTTCCCTATTGTGGCAAGTCTCTTTCTATGCATCACTTGTCAGCATTGTATTTTGCCGTGCCTTTTTTTTTTTTTTTTTTTTGCGGAATTTGCACTTTTCCCCTTTGTCCAACCTTGCTGTTTCCCGAACTTCCACCCCTTATATTTCTTGAACCTATTGCTATGGGCAGCTAATTTTTTGGGAATGCTCATCTCTGTTACAGCTCTTTCAATTGGCATAGGCCACATCTTTCACTGCAACTATCATTTTCGGAAGGTTCCCTTGTTAGTCTCAGAGCAGATTTCAATGGTTTTCTGTAGGAAAATATGGAGGTGGGTTCAAGTAGCCCGAACGCGATTCTTACTTGGACCCATTTTTTACAATAATCGCCTGTGCTTTGTTTTCAATATATGTAATTAAAACTCTCCTCGATATGTACAATAAAGCCTCAATGTACAATATTAGTTCCATTTAATATGGGTTATTGTCATAACTTTCAAGTTTTCGTGGATGAAAACAGACCGAAAGAACGAATTTATTGCAAAATTGGGTCCAAGTAGCCCGCATCTACGGTACATTACCTCCTGGAAAATTATTAGTTTTTCTTTTATGACTAACTGTTCAGAATTTGCTGTTTATGTTTGTAAAAAAAATGTCAAACATGTTCCAATTTATAGATAAAAAAATATTCTATTTAAATTGTAATTTATATGAATGCAGTGTAATTAATAAATCATTCAAAAATTGTAAAAAAAAAGTTTAAGAATAATACTAAATAATTTGAAACAAAAAACAATGCTTATTTAAAATCTTTTATCAAAATTAATCTTCCGATTGTTGAATTAAATGCAATGCAATAAGATTAAATATTTCTCAATTAAATTATCACTCCAACTATTATAACAGTTTGGCTTTCCCAATCAGAAGATGTTTTTCCCAACCAAAAAATTGATTCTGAAGAGGATTAATCAATGTAAGAGAAGAAAATCTGCGTGTCGTGAATGTAAATATGTATATATGGGCGAATTCTGGGTCATTAGTGTATGTGTGTTTGTGTAAGTTTACAGATTTCCTGGTGACTGTGTGCACAGAATTATAAATTCTTAAGAATTCCGCATCTCTAAACTCTGTATTGTGCTTACGAACATTCCTCGTGTACAGCCAAAGACAGTAGCAGCTAGAGTTTTCTTTGTAACTGTTCGTATTCGTTTCAGTAAATATGGGAGTTCTGTTCTTAAGTAAGTACATACCAAATATACCAAATATATACTTAATAATTTCTTTGTACCTTAGGTTACATTAATATTAAAATCTATCATGATATCTATAATAAAAATTAGTAACGTAATATTTATTTTATATTTTTTATTATTTATTTAGGTTGTCCGTCCTGACCGAGGTATTTATAGGGTTTTTCCTCAATCACACCAGGCAAATGCAGAGATTGCACCTTTAACATAGGTCCTGGCCTACACCTTTCCATATCGTTTCCTCTCCTCTATAGTGACGCCTTAGATATCTAAACAACAAATCAATTTCAAATTCTGCGTAAGCTCAAAGGAAGGCTGTCAGGTATCTGCTTGTATGTAATTATAAGATTGCGGTGAGGGGGTGGAAGCGAAAACGATTAAAAATACGTTTACTAAATACAGTACTTGCACGGTTTGGATGAAGGGAAATTTTGTCCGGAAAAGGGAAATTCTGAAGCTTGTGAAGGGAAAACGGCTCTGAAGGAATTGGCATCACTGGATATGGGTCAAAATTGCAAATGGCGGGCAAGAAGAAGGAGATGTGGAATAACGAAATAAAAAGCGTTTATTGCAAAGTTGCGATACTGGTGGAAGGTAAGTCATTCTTATAATACAGGTCGTGAAGAAATACCAGAGTGAATACAACAGAACATATTTGATGTATATTCATTCATTAATTCACAAATGACGCACTTGCTAAGCACTTGTATTATATCAATAGGCTTTTTTGTTAGCAAGTTTGTAGTTTCGGTATTGTGTGGATTAAATGTGATCATAAACAAACAGAATGAAAATTTATTGTGGTTATTCATGTACACGTAATTCATTCCTACAGCTCAGAACAAACCTACAAAAGCGAAAGCGCGTTCGGGCCAATTGTAAGAATATTGCGACAACCACGTGGCAACGCTGATGAGCGTTGCAAATCTGATAAAAAGATATTATCGTATGTAGCACTTAAACAATTATCTTTCTTATTGGAAAATGAACGTATTTTTTGTTTCCAATATCAATATGAAGTATTGCTATACGTATTATTGGTGCTGATCAAGTTTAGGCATACCACGTTTTCAAAATTTACAGCTGAAATTCAATATGCTCCATGGAAAAGCATGGGCTGATATTTAGTATCTCCCCCCAATCTTGCATATATAAGATTTATAGTGTATTACTTTACAAAATATAATTGAACTAGGGAGGGAAGGTTCTAGAACACAGGTCTCCCTATATAGGTTAGTAGCGAGGTTGGTTCCTTTCTGTATCAAAGTTCAATATTCAATTCATACAGTATTGCTGAGCGAGCGTCAGCGAGTGAGCCCCGCAGAAGACATTGTTTTCTGTCTTTATTACAGGTAAATGGGAAGGGGGACCTGTGTTCTAGAACGTTGCCAGCTAGGGACAGCTAGCGAAGGGAGTTAGAAGCCCCCATGGCCCTTGTACTTCTACCTTTATCACAATTTAGACAAAGACAAGGTTCTCGATTCTGGAACCCTGAAACGAGTTGGGGGAGATACTAAATGCCATCCAAAGCATGTTAATAAAGAACATATTTTACAGGCGGCAGGGCATTTATTCCAAATTGGTCGTCGTTTTAGTTTTCGGCCAAAAGCGTAATAAAAGCTACGAAAATTTATAAAATTCATCAATTCTTTTGCGTTAAATTCCAAAGTTCGGCGTCCGTTTACAGCAAAATTTTAAAAATTTACAGGGAAGATATGAATAATGTATTTACATACGTATCTACTGTTAGTACCGGCACCTATTATCTTAAACGTGTCAACGCATGAGGGATAAAGTCCCTTGGCAGAGCCGAGTCCGGAAGCACACTATTCACTGAAAGTTTTTCTAAAATACGAAATTGCTTATTTTACTTCAAATAGGCTATAAGCATAAACCATACATTAATTTGTTCTATAATTATCTCAAGCTGAGGTTTTAAAATTCATTCAGTCAGTGCATTCAGAACTTTATAAAGGTCTTATGTTGGATGTTGTTGACTACCTTAACACGAATGCATATAATTCGCCCAAAGAAAGTTCAAGATCTGATAAAAAAAACTTTCAATGTGATTACCTTATTTGTACCAATAATATACTAACAGAAAGGTCAAAAACCCAGGTGGGTCCAACTCTGCCGCACGATGTAACGAAAGGAACCCTAAAGTCAGTTAACAATGTAGAATTGATAAGTTATGAATTTTAATAGCTTTTATGAAGATTTTGCTCGAAAAGTATCGGACGCCCAACTTCGGAATAAATGCCTTTTTTTTTTTTTTTTTTTTTTTTTACTTTATCAAAGCTCAATACTCAATTCAGATAGTAATGCCGAGCGAGCAACAGCGAGTGAAGACGGGTTACTAGCCAGGTTGGCTGTTATTTATCGTTACATTGAAAAGTATAACCACAGAGAAAATAACAAGACAGAGGTGTAACGTAAACAACCAAACGTCTACGCGAGTTACCAAGGGATCGAAGAAATCGAGCACCAGATGGTTGTCTTTGTGCCTTCATTATTTCAGGAATGTCGGTTTTGTGGAGCTTAGCTTTCTTAACTTTTGTTTGTTTTTCTTATATGAGGAAATAAAGTGGCAAGCTCTGCAATCGAGCCCTGGAATATAAATATTCCTGTAATATTTAAACTCGTAAATGAGATTGCCAGAGCCATCTGGTGCTCTATTACTGCCATCCCTTGTTAAATCGCGTAGACGTTTGGCTGTTTACGTTACACGTCTGGTTTGTTCTTTTGTCTATGGTATAACTTTCTCCACGTTTTTCGCAGTTATTCTTACCATATTTTCTGCAATTTATTTTGAGATTTATTGAGCAATGTCTTTCAGTTACTTTTAATAGATTTTCCTGATAACCATCTTATTGTTTCTCAAACTGTAAAATTGTTACCTCATATCCAAAGGTGCATGTCGGTTGCAGCTATGTTTACAATTACAAATACTCGTTACATTCCCACACTCTTACCATGCGGTAACCTTGCGCCAAGTAGTTCCCTCCGCTTGGCTAATAGTTCCGTCTTTAGGACCGCTTATACATACATATATATATATAAAACATCTTTCGCACTCGTTATACGGTATATTATCAAGCACACAAACAAGCAAGGTATTATTTTGTTCCCGGTAAATTTTTAAAAAGGAGAGCGGAAGTTGTGTTGGTTTTGTAATATAAGCGGTTCTAAACATGGTACTATTTGGCAAGTGGAGGGAACTACTTGGTGCTAGGATTGTGGGAATGAAATGAGCATTATTTCTCCAGGTATACAGACATGCACCCCTGAATATGATGTAACATTATTACAATTTGTGAAACAATAACATTGCCTATTCCATCTCAAGACAGGCAAGGGTGCCCAATGATTCTCTGAGATTTTCATGAAATTTAAATATGTTATTCTAGGTACAAAAATAAGGGACCCATATTTTTGCTTTTTTTTTTTTAACCAAGTTATGCCCACTTGAAATTTTGGGTCAAATCTCCCGCGCTTTTGGGGTCAAAATCTTTAAATACATGTATCTCAAGAACTGTTCAAGATATTTTCATTCTGTTTTGTTCCTCTGAAAGCTCTACAAACATGCTTCTGTATAAATTTCAGAGAGAGTAAATGCTTGGTTCAGATGTTAGAGCACATTTATTAATTGTGGTTATGCCGGAGAAATTATATATTTTATTTCGTTCTTCAGATGCGCTACAAATTAGCTCTGTACATGAAAGTGTTTTGAATATCAGATTATTCTTCTTTTGTTATACCGTGAAGTCTTCCTGTCTGTCCTAAAGGATGTGGTGGTGACAGAATCTTGAGAATATTTTCCACTGGTATTGCACACATATGAACCCGCTGTTTTTTCCTCTGATAACTTATAGACTTTGGCCGGCCCATGGTGCAGCATGAAATGCACAATCACTTCCTGAAGTTCAAAATAAACTTGTTTAGTCTTTGCAACTCATTAATTATCATCACAAATCACAGCCAAAAATGAGCCAACTTTGATGTCTTGAATTTTACATGAAACAACACTTGGTATATATATGTTGTAACTGTATAAATTTCGTCTTTCTCATGTTCTGCTGTGAGTGCAGTGTACCCTTTTTGGTCACACATACCACAAATGACTCTTCTGTATGTTTTTTTACAGCCCGTACACTGATCCACTTAGCAGTCTTTTCATCACGAAATTTTTAAACTTGTGTGGATGCAAGATGGATAATGGTGATGGTTTTTGTATATGTTACAATAGTGGCAGCAAATTCTGTTGTATTTTGAATGCATTCCAAATGCTCTGTCAGGTTGTGCTTCGTTGTAACATGCTTTACTGTTCCGCCTATTCCATCACAGGCAGATTTTCCGTGACCTGTTGCTGAATATAGACATTTTTTATTTTCGAAGTTTAAGTTTGTGAATTCATGAAGTTGATAACGATTTTTAAAATGGCTCGCTGCCCCATCCGATATTGTGAAAGTTTTAATGTCAGCTAAATTTTCAGTGCAGGAGATGATCTTTGTTGCCAGTAAAGCATGTGCCGAATCATGGGTAAGGTCATCACTAACAACTGCATAACCTCTAGTGTTGTTGGAACAATAAGAAATTCCTGTAAATATGGTGACCTGGTCATTTCTCCAATGATAGCTTTGAATCTCATCTTTCAGTATGACCGTCCAATTTTCAGCGAAATCTGCATGGAGCACCAGATGATGAGAGTCTTCTTTAACTACAATCTTCTCTGTGGCTATGGCTTTTCTTTGTACTTCTTTGATGTGAAGAAGAGTCATTGCCCTCAGAGTCCATGTTACTACTTACTTTCTGTTGACTTCTTCACTAGATTTCTTACTTCCCACACTGCAAATGAAATTTCTTTGCCATCTTTTTCCACTAACCGAAGAGACCTGAATTGATTCCTTCCTCTCCATGACAATCTGCGCATTCTCCATAGAAGCAAGATTCACGTGGAGGGGAGCACAGCACCAGAGTTGGCAACTGTTGCCTGATTTCAATTTTGTCGTTAGATAGCGATGTGGTGAAACTTTTTAACGCTGCACAACAGAGTTCAAAGTTTGCACAGTATATGCAAGCGCATACTTCTCTTGGTGGATGGAGAATTATAGTGCTGCCAAAATGTCTTGAGCCGTGGCAAAAATGCGAACTAAAGCTCACACCCACGCGTTGAGCCAATAAGGGTTCAGCTGTTGCTAAGCGAGAGAGCTTTGGCGAAAGGGAGTGGAATTCCTTCAGCTGATAGCAGCGCCTGGAGCGGAAGTCTAGATGTCAAGTCAATGTGGTATAACTTTACCTATTTCTGGCGAAGTGTGTAAAACTTTGACATGCTGATTTTTTACATGGGGATGGTCTTCTGTGAAATTGTGGTAAATTTATTTGATTGTTCTTGTTAAGAAGCGCTTAACTTTTTGAATACGCTCACCATTTTCTCTCACTGTTATAACGTCCTGAGCATTGGGGCTCTGAAGACAGCAATCAACATCGTCACTAAGGTAATAACTTTTTGCAAGTGCCACAGTTTCTGGAGGTAATGTGTGACATAAATACGGAGCAGAATATGGTATACTCCATGCATTCTTTGTATTCTTCTGGATCTGTCTATTAAGTGCTTTGTCACGTGGGGAAACCGGGACAGCAATTCAGTCTTCGTTATCTTGTTGGGTATAATTGTCATCAATCGTACTTTTTCATTGTAACAGCGGCATTCTTCAAAGGCAGCAATAGTCTTCTTATGCCACTGTTCGCAGTTCACACACACTACACGCTGAGCACTTAAATTTTATTCATGGACAGGGACATCATAAATTTCAGCCAACTTAGAGTTTGTTTTTGCTTCAAATTATGTTACCAGTTGCTTTCGTTTTCTGGTCACATAAGCTCCTCTTCTTTCAGGCTTTACAGCAGTAGGTGTCCTCAGTGGTGTCACATTCATTTCAACACTGGAAATGGTCGTGTTTATAGTTTGCATTACTTCTTCAGTTCCGTTAAATGTTGTGCCCTCATCAAGTACATTGAATTCAGGATCACTTTCTTCTGTAGAAATATTTGCTGTGTTTGCACTTACATAAGAAACATATTCTGTTTTTTGAGATGTCAGAACTCACTTCAAACATGTTGGATTACCGGCGATAAGAATTGAAACAAACCAAACTCTCACTGGATATATTATCATGTTTAACTAAGTTTATCAATAAAAAGGACATATCTTCCAGTTTCACAAATCTACATGTTGTGCTTTTGTACACCACATTTTTATTTTTATGTTGAAAATCTGGGCACTTACATCTTTCACCGGAAACAGATTTTCCACTCTTTTTCCCCATAACTTTTAGAATAATGTGCACAGAACTTTACCGAAATGATACAAAAATACCAGTAAGTGTTCAACCCTCAATACACAACTCTTAACATACAGATGGTGATCAGAAAAATGGAAACACCTGAACGAAATTGCAACTTATCAGATTAATATGGTGTCGGGCCACCTTTCGCCTTCAGAACGACCTTGATGCGACGTGGGATGGAGGCATAGAGGTCGTGAATGGTAGCAAGTGGAATTTTACACCTTTCCTCGTACAGGGCATCGTCCAGTTCTGTGAGAGAGGATGGAGGTGGAAATCGTCGCCGGAGTCGTGTTTCCAAGACGGACCACAGATGTTCAATTATGTTGAGATCTGAGGATTGGACGGTCCAGGGGAGGTGTTGAACGTTATCCCGATGTTCCTCAAACCACGCTGCAACAACGCCAGCTGTGTGAATGGGTGCATTATCATCCTGGAAGATGGCGTCATTGTCCGGGAAGAACATCCGGACCATAGGATGCAAGTGCTCTCCTAAAATTGCGACATAATCGTTGGCAGTGATTCGTCCGCTAAGTGTGACCACAGGACCCAATGAAAACCATGATATGGTGGCCCACAGCATCAACGAGCCGCCGCCATGTTTCACAGTTGGGCGGAGACACTGCAGATCATAAGCTTGTTTGGGCGTTCTCCACACACAAACACGGCCCATGGTTGGGAATAGGGTGAAGGATGACTCATCCGGCCATATCACACGTTTCCAGTCCTCAACGGTCCAAGTTGCATGGTCGCGGCACCATTTGCGGCGTGCGAAAGCGTTATGGACGCTGATGAGCGGTTTGGCCCGTGCAACACGACCCCGTAAGTTCATGTTATGTAATTCGCGGCGGACTGTGATTGTCGAAACAGGATGGGGAGGTCCTGATTGAGTTCCTCCGTCACTTGCTCCGCAGTGGCACGGTGGTTCTGCGTGACAATGCGCTTTAATACCCGGCGTGACCTGTCACTCATGATTTTCTTCCGCCCACTGTTCTGCTTCCCCGATGTTGTTTTCCTGTGTGTTGTGTAGGCCGTCATCACCTTCGACACTGTCCCACGCGACACACCTAACACAGTAGCCACTGCCGTCACACTCACTCCACATAACCGCGCACCAACAATTTGCCCTCTTTGAAAATCTGAGAGGTCTCCCATTTTACACTATCTCCGTCTGCTGCAGCCACTGGATACTGCTGTTCCACTGGACCTGACGTAGTATGGAGACCGACCTAACACACCACCACCAGCGGTCCGGCGCTGCGGGCGCCACGACACCACTGCCAACCCATACATCTGACGTGTTGCCAACTACAGGTGTTTCCATTTTTCTGATCACCATCTGTACATTCCAATTTCCAGCTGAGTTTATAAAATTGAATGAAGCACGTCTTCTGATTGGCTGGGAGTTGCGAGTTTTGAGCCACACTTCGAAATGCTCTCATTTGAAGAAGAAATAAGACGAGTTTATTATTATAACATCATCCTGAAACATAAATAATAAAATAAAATTAATTTGTATGTAGATAATTGTTAAGAATTAGAGATAATTTGTTTTATATTAACGATTATAATAGTGCAGTTCCTCCAAAAAATTTATGGTAAGAATATTGCTTGCACAGCTCAGTTCAGTTCACTGCAGAATAGTAGTACTTTTTACCACGGTTAACGTAAGCTAACTTTACCTTACGTGAAGTCAGCAATACCTAGGTACATAAATAAAATAAAACATTCTGCTCTGTGACTGCTCAGATTCTCGAGAAAATTGAACAGTGTTGTACAACCAAGGCGGTAACATCTGAACTAAGCATTTACTCTCTCTGAAATTTATACAGAAGCATGTTGGAATCTATCCTGAAATTTTGAAATTTTTTGACGGTGGGGTTTTTGAGATATACTGACCCAAAAATGGGTCTATTTTTTCCTTTCAGCAATAATAGCTCAGTACGTATATAACTTACAGAGCTGAATTTAGTCTCATTTTGTAGAGCTTTCAGAGGAACAAAACAGAATGAAAATATCTTGAACAGTTCTTGAGATACATGTATTTAAAGATTTTGATCCCAAAAGCGCGTGAGATTTCACCCAAAATTTCAAGTGGGCATAACTTGGTTAAAAAAAAAAAAAAATAAAAAAAATGAGTAAAACGCAAAAATATGTTCCCTTATTTTTGTACCTAGTATAACATATTTAAATTTCATGAAAATCTCTGGACAGATTTTTTAAAATTTGGCTGAGTTAAAATGGAATAGGCCAGATGATAATCAGAAAAATCTATTAAAAGTAAGGAAAAATAATGGCTTAATAAATCTTGAAAAAAATAAAAAGTAGAAAATGTAGAAGCAAATAACTGTAAAGAAACATGTAGAAAGTTACCATTTTCAATGAACTTGGCAGTAAGGTTCTAGAACACAAGTCCTCCTTCCCATTTAGCTGTAATAAAGACCGGAAACAACGTGCCCTACGGGGCTCTAACCCGCTAACGCTTGCGCGGCAATACTATGTGGATTAAATATTAAACTTTGGTTCAGCAAGGAACCAATTATTATGCTTTTAGCCAAATAATAGGTGGACGACCAACTTTGGAATAAATGCCATCCCTTTCACTTGGACAGTTCATGGCACTACACACGTATTTTCTTGCCATATGTTTTAATGATGTTCGCTTTTCACACTTGTTCAGACACTGATCTCTAATTCTTGATTACCTACTTTCTTTATAGACTAAATGAGTTACTTGAGTTTCCAGAGATGGTTGTATTTGTCCACATATGATACATGCAAATGGTGCTTATTGAAAAAAAAAATGCTGTCCTGACAACTGACTGTCCGTAAGAAATAATTGCACAGGTTTCACTGACAGCAACCTATAGACTGCTCCATGGTATCCTGCACAATTCTTAATGGTAGCTCAATGATGCTAGCAAACTCCAAGACACAGGAATGACATGTTGTGCACTCTGCAGTGGTTTACAACAGAACAGACTGAGGAGTTAGCTGCGACTAATCTTGTAGTTTGTCACAACTTGCAGAAACGTGCATTGAACGTTCTTCCGTTCATGCATATTATTTTGCCCAGTTCAGTAAAATACATCAATTGATATACAAAGGAAGTTAGATAAATTTCTGGCCTCGGAGTGAAAAAATTACAGTAGATACATAGTGATAGCATTTTATTTAACGTAATTGCCTTGTAGTTTGACACGGTTAATACAATCCTGCAGCAATTCTATCCCATGATGTAATATGTATGCCCCTGCAGCTCCTATGACATCATTAGTGTCTCAGTACATTTTAGGTGCATCTTAAGTTCTAGGTAATGATAATAGTTTGAGGGGGCAGATCTAGAGAATAAGAGGGATTGTCATATCAATATTAACTTGTGCATTGCGATGGGTGCTTTGTGGCAAGGAGCATTGTCTTGCAAGAAGGTGATGCGTTTGGACAGTTTTCTTCGCGTCTTTTCCTTCAATACGGTATTCAGTTTTTCCAGCAGGTTCGAGCAGTTTTGGTCTCGGGATCATAATAATTGCGTTTCTTCAGCAGTAACAGTTTAACACGGATCTCTAAGGTCTCTGGAATACGTGACAGACCAGTTCGTCTGTCTGCAAGGATCATGTCATGCACACGATCCAGTTTCCACGGTCGAGCTCCGTGGCTAGAGCCCTTCTATTTCAACTGTGCCCTTGCTGGCGCTGCTGTCGATATGTGATTTCCCGTACCTCCCTCGAAAGAGGAGGAACAAATTTCTGCGGCTGAGATCTTTCAATTGTTGGATGCCTAAGCGTTGCTACAATGAATTATTTCACGGACATCGCTGTGCTCTGCCTTGTTATCTACTCTAAGTAGGCTACGATCTTACTCGTCAAGACCAAACGACTGAATGACAAATTGGTAACACAGCTGAGGCCATTCACTTCTTTTTCCTAAGCAAAGGGAGGTTTTCATCCACCAGAGGTTGGTGGGGGTGGGGCCGAAGTATAGTTCGCATATTTTCCGAGTCCACAGGTGGAATAGACAGGCTCTAAACGGTTAGCGTGCGCGCCTTTGGCGTGGGAGACCCGAGTTCGATTCGATTCCCGGCGGGAGCTCATGTGGTTCGGATTCCACGTTAATCAATAGGTCCGCGTCTCGTATAGCCTCGCTGCTGAACGGGACGTTAAACTCATCTTTCATCTTTCCTCATCTTAGGTGCTCCTGCGTACCCTCTTGAACTCTGTTATGCACGATTTCTACTATGCTATATGAGGGACAGCCATTGGCCTTTGTTTTTGTCAATTCATCAAAAATTTCCTTCGCTCCCAAATTCTTTGAAAAGAGGTATTTGATGGTTACTCTCTTCTCTACAATGTGCTCCGCCATGGTCACTTCAAGTCTGCACTGCAATAAAAGATATTTGAAATATTTACAATTTTGCAAGACATCCTCTGAAATATAATTACATAACATATAAGTATTTTGAAATATGAGTTCATTTACTTTGTTACTCCGGAAACCTATCTAAACCCCCCTGGTATGTCTTATCTTTGGACATTTCGTTTTCGTTAGACTCTAATATTATTGTAAAATCTATGAAATATGTACAAAATCGCTTCACTCAGTTTTGAGAAAATGGTCTTGGAAAATCTCATGTACCCACTAGTAAACTATTTTTAAAGGACATTGAGTTACCCATATTGACAGATTCTCAATGAAATGTTTATGAAATATGAAAAATAATTGCCTGAGTCGTTTTTGAGAAACTCGTCTAAAAACACTCACCCCAAGATTAAACTACTCGTTATAAATTCTTAATGAACAAACTCCATGGCTCTGGATAAGTAGAGTAACAAATAAAACACAGTTCTGACCAGAGCAGAATGAAATATATTCAAAACTATACTTACAATGTGTTACAGTTTCAAGGACCTAACGTCCTTTTCATCAGACACAAACACTGAGAAAAGACAGGTGACAGCAGATCTTATATACATGAGAAAGTGAAAGGCCACGCCCCTTCTCTCTCATTGGTCGGAGGGAACCAATGAGGATAAAGTCAATTCCGCGCAAACAGAAAAATATAATGAGCCCTTTCACTTTTTCTAATAGTTTTTTAATGAGATGACATACAAAGAAAGTAAATAACAAATAGAAAATATTAAATAAGAAAAAAATAACTAGATATATATATAAATATATAAATTTAAATAAATAAATAAATATTAATAGCCTATATGCACTTTTCTTGTTCCTTTTCTATCACATCCAACAATTTCTCCCATTGCTCGTGTATATTCATACCGCTTGTCCAATTCATTAGGTTCTTCTCTTATTCTCTCTTTATTCTTCTAGCCTCTTTCCACTTTCTAATAATCTTCCTCTTCTCTCTCTTTAAACCCCTAGCTCCCTCCCAGTCTATTTTATGTCCCGTTTCCTTCACATGTTTGTATATAGCGTTATTATCTCTTTTCAGTCTAACATCATCCTTATGTTGTTTTAATCTGTCCATAAGCCTTTTCCCCGTCTCCCCTATGTATTTCATGTCACACTCACTACACTTCACTTCATATATCACTCCTTCTTCCTGCTCCTCTATATGATTTTCCTTCTTTTTCCTTTTCTTCCTTATGCACTTCAACAAAGTTTCTCCTCCTTTTCTATAAGTCTTCACACCACCTTTTCTTAATAACTTCTTCAGCACTTCAGTCTTTTCGCCTATGCTCTGAATGCCATACCACTTCTTGTCTTCCTCTTCTTTCCTATCCATATTATCTTCTTTTCTCTTTCTCCTAAACTGCTCTATCCTATATCCATTATTGTTCAATTGTTTGTAGAATTTTTCCAAATCTTTTTTCTTTCCCTCTTCCTCGCTGTTGATGTTTTCTATCTTCCTTTCCATGTTCCTAATGAAATTCTTCTTAGTTGCTTTGTCTACATCACTTCTCCAGTGGCAATAAATATCTGCCCAACACGGTTTCTGATACCAACTAGTAGTCACTTTCTCACCTTGCTTCTCTATCTTCATATCCATGAAATTGATAGAGTTATTTTCTTCAACTTCTAATTCTAACCTTATGCCTTTCTCTTGGTCTTCTATACTTTCAACATATTTCTCCAGTTGATTTCTATTCCCTGTCCATATGCCTAAACAATCATCAACATACCTGCAAAAGAACAGTAACTTTCCTCCTGCTTGTTCTGTCACTTTTTTCTCCCACTTGTTCATTAGTATTTCCGCTAGAACTGGACTCAGCTTGGATCCAATGCTTAAACCTTCTTTTATCTTCACTAGTCTTTCTCCAATTATGCAATTTTTTATAAATTCTTTTTCAGGACAAATTTGTTATGTTGCCAGATTAATTTATGTTGAATATTTATTGATGGAATATGAACAAACTCACCTTGGTCAGTTTTGAGAAAATCGAAAGTAACTTATCCTAAGAGTAACTACCAGTTCCGGATTTTTCCGAAAGAAGTAGCTTATACCACAGTATGGCAGGGCTGGATTAACTTATCTGGAGGCAAAAGGGGCTAGAAAAAATATGTGGCCCCTGCTGACTTCACCTAATGCATGTGTGTGGAAGTGCAGCAGGAAAGTTAAGGGAATATGGTTAATATTTTTTGTCATAGTTTATTTTATGACGATGCTTGTATCAGGATTCTTTTTAGATAACCAGTTGAGATTTTAATCAGAGTAAAGGCCCCTGTCCATCTGGACATCTGGGGCTCTAGCCTTTCTTTAACCCTTCCCTTAATCCGGTCCTGCAGTATAGGATTATTAATAAAATATTAATATATGAAATATAATCAAAATCATTAAATCTGTTTTTGGAAAAAAAAAAAAAAAAAAAGGAGTAGTTTAATCTTTTGGTGAGTGTTTTTAGACTATATATATACGTAGTAAATTAGCATTATGTTTGGAGTTAGGAAGATAGTTCAAAAGACCCTTTGGGAAATCCTATAAAAAGCTTAACGTTTCAAATTTAATGCGGATATGTTGAATAATATGGCCTCTGTACATACATCGGAACCAACGAATGGACAGATGAACATTCTGAAAGCAATTTTTCAGTATCTATGAAACGTGTAAATCCTTTAAGTCTCGAATTTCATTTTCCCACGATCTCCCTATTTTTTCTCTCCTATCGTCCCTCGAAAGTAAAGAAAGAAAAAAAAAAGGAACCTGATTAATGTATAACTTATTTCTTGCAAAAGAATCTAACTTAATCAGAGGATGCCAAAGGCTTCAGGTTTACAATGAATAGGAAAGAAAATTAATAATAATAATAAAAAGAAAAAAGTGGAACATCTGAACATACTACTAACTGTTGTTTTCACATGGAGAAATTCAAGAAAATTTATTTTAAAAAAACACTGAGTTTTTCTTTTTTTTAAATCTGGAAACTATATTTTTACGCAGTTGTAGTTTACAACAATTTGTTTCTGTAGTTTTCTTTAAAAGTGAAATAACCTGCCAGTTATATGAGATATGAGACTGAAAAATTTTTAGTAGAACCTCTTATCCTCTTGCCTGTTCATTGACAGTAATTCTATTTCATATTTGTAAATGTTGGATTATTGTAATTATAAATACTTCATAGAATAAGTCTTTCCAACCTTAGAACAAAGTAGACGTAAACAAAGCGAAATGTATTACTCCCGGCTCACACGTACGTCGGCAGCGAGAGACGTGAACAGCGAGATCTTTTACTTACTTACTGTCGTCGCATAATTTCCAAAGTGTAAGGCTACAGTTGGTTGGTAAATTATTAACATACTGACACTGACTACTGCTATTTTGGAAATATGTATTTTCTTAAATCCTTATATAAACGAGATTACCTCTATTCCTGTTCTCTTTTGTGTTCTATAACACTACACGAAGATGAATTATTGTCACACATCTTCGCCATGAACCTCTGCATTCTGCAATAATTTTAAATGAATAGGGTTGGAGCGCGAACGCATGCGCATTAAATACTATATGTCCAAATACGGATAAGGTTGAAATAAAGCTACATCTGTTGTTAAGTATTATATATATTGCGTTTATTATCACAAAATGCAGGATAAATTCAGATATCTTTATTTGAAATTATTTTTTTTTTAGTAGGGATTATATTGTGGTAGGATACTAGTGCAGTGAGTCCAACAACGAATCACTGGTCATCGATCCATTGGTAGTCAGGTGGGTTTGTTTACATCTACTTTTTTCTAAGGTTGGAAAGAAAATAAATAATCTGCTTCTTACAGATGGAGTGTTCAGATAGTGGATTGAAAGGTACAGCTTCCCTGTGTCATATAGGGATGTCTCTAATTCAGTCCTAGAGTGTTTTCTTTCTCAAGCCAAAGTGTATAGACAGTCTTTCTGTATATCTTAGGATATGGAGAAAGTACAGTTACTTTTATTTTATGCTTCAGTAATAGTTCTAGTTTTTAAATCTTTGGAAAATATCTTTATTTACTAAGGGTATAACTTATCTTTTCAGGTCCCAGCTGTGTGAAATGAGTTGGCGCACCAATCCATAACAGTAGGAGTCATAGACCGTTTGCAGGGGGCATTTGGGGACCTTGCTCCTTCCCGTGCTACAATTTTTCGATGGTTTGGTGAATTCAGAAGAGGCCGGACATCGCTCAAAGATGGAGAGAGAGCTGGACGTCCGGCAACAGCTGTGTCAGATGAAAACATTGCCGCTGTAAAAACAAATGATTCGAGAAAATCCTCGAACAACTTTCAAGGACATTGAATCTACAGTGAACATTGGATCGCCAGCAGTAACAAAAATTCTTCATGATCATCTTCGGCTCAGGAAGGTTTCATCTCGTCGAGTGCCTCACACTGACTGAACAGCAGAAGCGCATGCGTGTAAAATGGTGTGAAGAAATGCTTGCAAGCTTTGATAGAGACAATTCTCGACGCGTCTTTGACATTGCTACTGGTAATGAGACTTGGATCTATCAATTTGACCCTGAAAATAAACGCCAGTCTATAGTTTGGATCTTTCCAGACGAAAATCCACCCACGAAAGTGAAGCGACCGCGAAGTGTGGGGAAGAAGATGGTCGCAACTTTCTTTTTCAAATCTGGCCATGTTGCAACTGTTCCACTTAAAGAACACAGGACTGTTACTTCTTAGTGGCACACCACTGTTTGCCTAACAAAAGTGTTCCAGAAGCTTCGGGAACTGCGTCCAAGTACTGGATTGCGTGGGATCCTGCTTCATCATGACAACGCGTCCGCACACACGGCCAACATCATAATTCAGTTTTTAGAATCTACGGAGGTCAAACTTATGACTCATCCACCGTATAGCCCTGACCTGGCCCCGTATGATTTTTTTTTCTGTTCCCCAGGATCAAAGATCGCATGCGTGTGAAGAGATTTTGCAGCCCTGAAGAAGCTGTAGTGGCTTACGAGAATGAACTTTCAACACTTGAAGAAAAAGACTGTCAACACTGCTTCCAAAAGTGGTTTTCGAGGATGCAAAAGTGTATACAGTGTAATGGTGAATACTTTGAGAAAAGGTAAGTGTTAAATTGATTTTAAATATGTAAGTTATTTCACATCTCAAAACTTTCGTAGTGACCCTCGTATATTTATTTAGTATATTCAGGATTACACTTCAGCCTACAGTCCGAATAAATATAATGTAGTCTACTACTTTTTGTAGTCCGCTTAAACACTCCATCTTGATATTAACCTTTTTTATTATAGTACGTAAAGAATTAAACATTTACACCTTTTACATATTGTACATGTTGATTCTACAAAATGCATCTTCTGTTTTCTCGTTTCTATGACGACCAATAACACATATCGTCAGATTACCATGTTAACAAAATATCAATAATAATATCTGAAAAATAATTAATTTTTACTTCTTTTCATATTTTCTTGTTCTAACTAGCGCTTGCATATTTCAATAGCACATATTGCCCGTAAATACAAGAAATGCTATTTAAAATTACATGTAAAATACACAATATAGTTATAAGTGGACAACTAAATTCTTCTTTCATTTCCTCGACGTTGCGGTTGTCAGCTGTTGCGTCATGTGTAGAGCTGAAGAAGGTCAAGAGACATGACGCGTTGCGGGAGATTCTGCTGGAACAGCTGGTAGAATTTGGAAAGGCAGGAAGTGATGTCCACGTCTGCGTCAGGGATGACCAGAACTGTTGGGACGAGCTCCACGCGCTACCATCGTAGAGTAAGTACAAGTTTCTCTTATGCTTAATATCATGTTACATTTTTGCCTATTTTGTTATCTGCATTTATTTACTGTTCAATTTTGTTAGGTGTAAGGGAAGTATTTTTCCTCTCCTTATTTTTGGGAATTGATTTTGAGTTTAACGTCCCGTTCAGCAGCGAGTCTATATGAGACGTGGACCTACTGATTAACGTGGAATCCGAACCACATGAGCTCCCGCCGGGAATCGAACCCGGGTCTTCCACGCCAAAGGCACGTACGCTAACCGCTTAGCCACGGGGAGCTCCCTCCTTATTTTTCAAGACATTGGATTGAAATTTTGGACACGCATTGTGTATACTTTAAAGTATTTTTCAGGTGATTTTGAGATGTTCTACGTCAACCCTGGCACGGGCCAGAGGGACTCGGTTTCATAGATTGGAAGTTTTTTCGGAAAATTTCTCAGATTTCCCGCTTTTGGTACACGGTATGAGAATGAATGTGGTACCATTGAAAAGGTTGCTTTATTCTCAAGAGAATGAGGTATGAAGCATTATCCTGCGCTAAATAGTACTGACGCAGTAAATTTCTATATTATGTATAAAGGTAACGAAGAAAGTTTTGTCGCTTTTTGTGGAGGTTTGTTTTGAATTGGCCCTCACACCGTGATTTGAATGTGAATTTAGATAAGGCGAAAGTCGCTTGTTGGTGTGGGTATACCAGAGCCCTGTAAACCCAGGCCCGAAGACGGTCCGGCCCGGCTGGATCTGCTCCGGGCGGAGAACGGGCCGGTCGTAACCGGCCTCAGAACAACCAAGTTTCATAAGTCAAGTCAATCCTTCAATATGCAATGGAAAATGAGAAATGTGTCGTCATAACATTGCAATGTCTATTTGTCCTTCTCGAATGAGAAAAGCGTGTGAAAGGTTACCCAAGGTTTGCTTTCTATATCCTTATTCTGTCTTGTCTATTTGGTATCTGTGCTTGCTTTGACCAGCTATGTTTATTATATAATACAGCACATGGACCTAAAAGCCTTATACTACACTCATTAGTGCGTTACGAATAACAGAGAAGATAGGTAAAACTGCTACACCGTATGTAATACTAATAGTACAACTACTACTGCTAATACTACTATTACTATTACGATTAAGAATAATAGTGCTAATTCCACTATTGCTGCCATTGCTACTACTACTACTACTCACTGCTATACTAATACGACAGCGAATAACACTACTGCTATTACTGGTACCACGTTCAAGTGGAGAAAAGGGGCGATATCCTGAAATTTTTTTCTTTTATTCAAAAAAACTTTAAAAGAGAGGCATTAACATTGGCGGAGCCAAGGGAAGGCCTGGGGGGCCAGGCCCCTAGCTGAAAATCTTGCCCCCCCCCACACACACACAGGGTGATACTGCTATAGGTCGACAAACTGTGAGTTGATAGTAGCCACAAGTGAAACTACTACCGAAACATCTCTCGACAGCAGAGTTACCAACTGCAGAATGCCGTATGCTGCAATAGTCTGCGTTCCGAGAAAAAAATCTCGGTTCGTTTTTGTTTGTAGTACAGCAAAATCTAATTCATTGAAATGTGTAAGGTGCATACATTGATCTTACCACTCAACGTTTCTTTTAACCTTTGTCCCTTATCTGGCTATCTTTATCGACCAAAAAAAAAAAAAGTTGTAACATGGTGCTCTGTATATAATTAAGGCTGCTAATTCAATTAAATCGTAAAAATGTTTACAGTTATCTACTGCAATGCCGAATAAGGTATGAGCTAAATTTTGAGACGATTACAAAGTTCCTGAGTTGGTTTGTTGTATCACAGCTTATAAAATGTTTATGTGTTGCTTAACTGGGTATAGGCCTATATATATGTAATTCAAATATGAAATTGGTCAAAGTTTATTACTAAATTGGTCAAAGTTTAGTTTGAATATGATTTCTTTTTTAAAACCAAAGACACAAATGATCAATGGACTGCAACTAACCGAAACAAAACTTTTAAAAATATGTGAGAAATGGTAATTAAAATTCAATAGATATTCAAAAAAAGTGTCAATGTTTTAAAGAAATAAACGTTTAAAATAACTGCAAGTTTTAAGGTTAACTTTTGTGAATTTTAGGGTCATTTTACAGGAATTTTAGTGTCATAGGTAACTTTTTAGAAAATTTTAGGTCAACAAAATCCGGGCCCTGCTCACAGGTTTTTATTTATTTATTTATTTATTTATTTATTTATTTGCAATATTTAGCTAGAGCGATTATACCGTCCGAGTTCACTAATGGAACAATCCGTTACATCTTCACCAGTAACGATGGCTATTTATATCCTGTTTTCTACTATTGAAAAAAAGTGTTAATTGTAGAGTGGTAGAAATTACACATCGTGTCGTTAGATGAAGCAAACATTTTCTAGTGGTTGACATCTACCGGACGAAATTGAAATTTCTAGGTGTGATCCTCTCTTTTGTCTGTTAACAATCATGTGTTTTTCTTTTCATGCTTTATTGTAAGACGCTAATGAAAATTGACTTGGTTCTTTACCTCTCTTTTGAAATATTTGAACTTTACCTGTAAAATTTTCTTCTTTTTTTTTTTTTTTTTTGCCCCGGCCAAGTGGTAGACAACATAGTGTTCATGGATTTTCTCGGGGTACTCCTGTTTCCTCCCGCTTCCTCATTCCACCAACTCCATCATTCATTTGCTTTAATCATAGTCTCTCATATCCTAAACGGCATAATCGTGGGACGTTAAATTGAGTTTTCAATTTGTGGCCTGGATATTTTCATTCTGTTGCAAATTGTCTTGCGTTATTACTACGATAAATTATTCTTTTACGACATGAAGCCGAAAAATTTTGAGTAGGACCTCATATATTCTTATCCGTTTACTGGCAGTGATAATGTTTAGTGTTTCAAAGCATAAGGTTATTAAAAGCATAAAATATATTAACATCTTACTTTGGATGGTAATATGCGTACCGAATCAGATGTTCAAATAGTGGATTGATTAGTACAGCTTCCCTATACAATATTATAGTGAAGTCTCTAATTGAGTCCTAGAGTATTTTCTTTCCCAAGCCAAAGTTTATAGTCAATTGTCATTCTGTATATCTTAGGATATGGAGAAAGTACAGGTGTTTGCTGTTCACGGTTCAGTAGTAGTTTTAGGTTTTGAATCTTGACAAATTTTATTAATTTATTACGAGAATTTTATTAATTTATAACGTATCTTTTCAGGTCCCAACTATGTGAAATGGATGATACAGTTTGTGAGATCTGAATCACATGAGTGTTAAACGAATGTAGAATTCCAGATGTGTAATCTTCGGAAATATTTGTCGTAGTAACGAAACGTGAAGGCCGAGAGTGTAAGGAGCTTATTTTCCCATCTAAGGTAATATAAATGTTTTAATTTCTTTTTCTTTCTTTTCAAGTTTAAAAATACTAGTGCAGATTATCATTGGAAAAAGGGCTGCATGATTTGTATTGAATTTTTGAACATAGTTAAGCACTTGACTCGATCTTAAGTTTTTTATGATCTCTCATGAAGGGCAATACGTAACCGAAGATGGAGGTTCAAAACTGATGCTAAGAGCAAATCTTTCACTTAGCTCTCTCCGCTTTTAAAACGGGAAAGTGACAATTTGTATAATATTTTACTTATTTTGTATTTATGATTGAACTTTGGGTTGACCTGGATTTTACAATTACATTTCGGTTGAAAGGCTTCTCGTAAGGGGTAAAAGAGGTTTAAATCTTTCACAAAGAATAAGGACTGCATTGTTTGAAATGAATTTTTGAAGATAGCACTTGAGTCAAGCTGGGTTTTTATAGTTTCATTTCTGTTCAAATATGTATCCTAAAGTGAGGGTACTATACTTTCGTAATATTTTCATAAACCTATTCTCCCCGTGTAAAAAAATGGACATAACAGCTACTTGAACTCAAATTTTAAGTGCTTTACTTTAAACTTTATTTCCATGTTGAAGGCGTCCACGAATCTGCCACACTAACTTCAAGTTCTTGAAATCACATTGACTCTGATTTAACAGAGGAAAACGTTATGGATCGTAGGTGTGGGAAAATTTTATTGTTTCTTCTCGTTATTTTTTTAAAATTTATTATTTCCTTTTTGTGCTGTGAGTTGTGTATAGACTATCAGAAGTGCTTAAACTTAGCTTTAATTCGTATGGTGTTAAAATGCTGTGACGTTATATATGGACTTCAGTTTTCCACTAGTAAGTTGGATTATGGAACGACCCTTCCATATCCACATACTATATGGGAGCGATGTGGCTCATTAGTATCTCATATCTCTGGTGCGAGGTGTTCCTGGTTCAATTTCAACCAAGTGAACTTGCTTGTATTGAGCATCTGTCTTATTGTTTCTGATACTCTTCCATTTTCTTACACATTCTTATCCAGCAAGTTTTCCATTATAATTCACTTCCAATTAGCGATCTCTTCTTTAGCCTACAGCACATGTACGTGAAACGTTAAACTTAAGATTTCGTTTCATTCACCAGGGTGTCTATCGGTCACGAAATTTAGCTTTTGGGTCACGATTTTTTTTTTTAACTGTACAAATGTAAGTACAGATTGGAAAATTTTGTTCTATAAAACGTCAAAATTCACCACCAAAAATATCTATGGTCGGGTTTAGACGCTACCAAATCGCAAGCAAAGTACGTTTCTATTGCATGGATGAAAATTCGACCTAATTCGCACCCAAATTCGCTCTTGAAAATGTTAGGAAATTTTGTGATTTGGTAAAGAAAAGGTCACGAAATTTCATTTTGGAATTTTAGTAGACACCCTGTTCACTCTTCATGTTTACCAAACTTATTTCCATCTGTTGGGTAGATATTTCGAGAATGACGGAGTTATGTTATGTACAAATTCATAATGTCATAGCCATTATAATTCTCTCACCATATCATTCAGAGTGTTAGACCAGCGTCTGGATGCAAAGGAACGACTTTGACTAATTATTATTATTTTCATGGTTATTATTTTCGATGAACTACTCTGATTTATAATAACTAACTGGTTCATACTAACTTTGCTATCCTAAATAACTTAAACTAGAAATAAAAATCACTGAACAAAGCAAACGTTTATTTAAAAGTAATCAGTTTCGCCAACTAACTGAACATAATTGGCTTCATCAGACACTGTTACAGTGTCTGGTGAAGCCAATTATATTCAGTTAGTTAGCGAAACTGATTCTTTTTAAATAAACGATGCCTTGGTGGCGGGAAAGAGAGGGAGGGGGCGAAAGAGACTACAATTAATGGATAATATTAAAACAGAAAGATCATACGCGAAGACGAAAAGGTTAGCGGAGGACCGTGGAGCATGGAAGCTTCTTAGCTGCGGCAAGTGACTGCCAATAAAGGCAGAATACCTATGATGATGATGATGATGTTCAGTGATTAGTATTTCTAGTTTGATTTGTAATATATTGACGTCTTTTGTCAGAATCGACAGTATGTCTACTAGTATGGAAAACCTGGAAAAGGGGGGTATTTGTAAATTCCTTTAAAAGTAAAACTATTTTAATTATTGCAATATGTGTATTCTTATGTATTCTTTCTTTGGAAAGACTTGAAGAGTGCTAATATATATATATATACAGGAACAATAATTGCTGGTTTATGTAGTTATTTCTCTTTGAATTCAAGAACTAATTGAACGTTATATTTATTTACAAACGCTGGTTGGCAGTTGGCGGGCGTGTTAGCTCTCAAAATGGGAATGAGAACCGTTTTATTTATGCTCTTTAACTTTGCTTTATTAGTATACTCATCAGGGTTGGCTGGTTTAAACTTTTTTTTTTTTTTTTTTTTTTTTTTTTTTTTTTTTAAGTTTAAACCAAAAAGCGAAAAATGCTCGTAAAAGTGTGTGTTCGTAAAATCTTGATGGGCACACATTTCTGGGTTATCACATTTCACTCCCGTGTATTATTCGTATTACATTCAGACCTAAATTCCCAATTCATTACTCAAAGGGATTATACTACAAAAGCAACTTTTGTTTTTTGTATAAGTTTATGAATGTTTCTTATATGACTTTTTTATAGTTTATTATTATTATTATGCAGTTGCAATCAAAGAAAAATTCTAAATATTGTTTCGTTCTAATAATGTTTACTATTGATAAAATACATCGAAATGCCGTACTTTTGGGTGGTATCATACAAACCGCACGAGAGGCATTTATTGAAATCAGAAGTATCTTTGATATCTATTTATGCATAAATGGGTCAAAGTGGACTCAAATAATTCGTATCTTTATTCACTTTTCGTACTGATACGCCAATTATGTCATTGTATTTCTTTAACTTGGACTAATAAAAGTCGTAGTGAACTAATTTGGACTAAATTAGTTCTTCTGTACTCTGCAATATTTTGAAATTGTCCATATGTAAATCTGTATAATGGTTTCACTTGTTCAACTATTTATCTTTTTGTCCTTCTGAAATGACTCTTGACAATTATATTAACAAGTATGTAAAGATCAGTACAACGTATTTTTATCAGGAGTCCTTCGTGAGTGAGTCTGCAGACATATCGCATTTGTGGCCAGTTAGTCCCGGTTTCGAGTCCAAATGAAGGCCAAGTTCCCTCGGATGTAAACCGAGAAGCGGTTGGATTCCGCTTTAAGAGTTATGTAACCCCTTCCAACATAACCCGGTTGTTGCATAATAACACCAAGGCGAAACAAACTTATTTCTGTCCATATGTGATATAAATACATAGAGCAAATTATTAAACAAAAAAAAATTTTTTTTTTTTTTGTTTTTCAATAAAAACCATGGTTTTTGCCAACCCTGATACTCATACATGTATAATTTTAATATAAATATTTGGAAGAAATGTAGTAATGTATTTTGCTCAAGGAATAACTCATTGGATCTCGCTTTAAATGCCGTGCTACAACCACATGACAGTATATTTAAAAGCCAAATCCCGGACCCATCTATCTTCTGTCCGAAAGAAAGAGAATTCAAGAGACATTTCTGGCCAAGAAAATGTACTACTTTCTTTTATATTGACTGGCTTCATTTCATGTGAGTTCTGGTCGTCATATGATTGAAACATTTAAATACTTCGCGCAACAGCAGCTTGTTATATGACTCAATAGGTTGATATATATGTTTTTTCGGAACTTCTTGGTTCGATTTCGTGTGCTATCTCAACTGACATATGTTCTTGGTTTCACATGATGGATTGATTGGTTTTACTTTACTATGTAACTCTGTAGTAAAGTTTTAAGTCAGTCCTAAAGTAATTCTCTTTTTCTAGCCAAAGTATATGGATAATGCTAGTTCTGTATGTCTTAGGATCAGAAAAAAGTACAATCTAACAGTATTATGTTTCCATTTTAATTTATATTATCTTGCCAGAGTATATGATAGTTATCTAGTATGAAGATTGAAAATTATGAGTAGAGTTTCCAGCCTAAGTAGTATATTGTGGTCTATTTTTCATTTTTGAATCTTTTGAATATAAACTTTCTTTATTGAACTTAATGTGTACACAGCTATTTCACAGTATCATTTGACGTTGGATATGCATTTAACCTAAGTTCTCTGTTATGATCAAGCTCCCTAGTGGCTTAAATACGGTACCCTAAATTTATTTTTTAAAGGTTACTGTAAAATCTTAAAGATTCGTCTTGTATTGAGCATTTTATTTGTTATATACTTACTAGGAAGATAGATATATACAGGGTTTTTCAAAACAATTCCAACGTTTGGGAGGTGATTCCTGACACCAATATCAGACAATAAGTATAGACCAACCTGGATGCACAAATGCTTGGGCTTTGGCTAAGAGCATATAATTTGAAGTATTCACCAACCATCTCAATAAAAATTGTTGCGGAAGTATCGCAGAATTCTGAAACATGGATATTTAGATAGGGCACATACTAGTTCCTAAGTGAAGTTTTGACCCGACTACGTAGGTTCTATAGTGTTGGAGCTATATGGACCTTTAAAGTTCATTTTTTCATGTTTTCGGCAGCCTATAACTCCGAAAGGAAGCATTTGTGCAGCCAAGTTAGTCTATACTTTTTGTCTTATCTTGGTGTCTGAAATCACCTCCCAAACGTTGTCGATGATGTTTTGAAACACCTTGTATATGGAAAGAGAGATTCAGACAGCATAATTGAGATCTAAAAATTATTTTTAAAAATTAACTTCTGTTACTTTAAATAAGTGTACATAAGACAACTTATTGATACTATATATTTATATTGCTCCCGCCAAGTGAACTTTGTGGTGGATAAACAACGTGTACGTGGGTTTCCTCAGGGTTCTTCCGTTCCCTCGCACTTTCTTCATTCCACCATTTCACTCATTTCTTATCATCACCGTCTCCTTTAGCTTAGCCGGCATAACCGTGGGACGTAAAACTCAAAAATTTCACCTCTTTTTATATATATATATATATTTATATCAATATTTGTTTAACACGTCCCGTTGAGGCTGCAATTAAGGCGTCCTTCCTTTCGGTTATACCTTCAATCAGTATTTTCCTAAATTAGAAAGCTCAGCGTTCTCTCTCTCTAAATGGCAAGGATGTTCTTTAGTAGACCTTTTAGATTTAATCTTCGCACGTGTCACATCGATTTATTAGCCTCATGTCTGGACTGTTGTTCGGTCAGTGAACTCAGAAATGCTCCTGGAAACCATTCCTTACTCGTAATTTTTGATTGATGACAGTTTGCGTAGTCTTGCTAAAATATTCCACTTCCAGATGAAACCATTCATTGTTCGCGCCACAGTATCTAATGAGGTCTTCGTAAATTTCGCTGTTCATATTTCTTTCAATATGGATTTTGCTAGTCCATACATTGAAGTGACATTTCAAATCGTAATGTTAGTTGCATATTGTAGGTGTTGCATACTGCATTCTTTTTTCAAAGCTTGTGGTAAAGATTGTCTTACATTTTATGTATTTTTCCCTCTCCATAAATTATAGTTCTATCATGTAGCACAGTCGAAGAAAAACTGTTATTTTTGTAAAGTAAAACAAAAACCAAAAATTACCTAATATAGGCATTTCCAATTAACTCCTTCCTAAATGTTTTTAATTTTTTTTCCAATCAGTGAAATAGTTTCTTCGTCAAAGGTGGAATAAGTTTTTGTAAGTTATACAGGGTAAATGGAAAATAACTAGATATTAAAAAAAAAATCTGTAATATTGTTATTAGAAAAACATGTACTTATCCTTTGTTAGATAAGAAAACAAAAGAATATTATATCTTAACATAGCCATCTGTGTTGTTAACCAACTTTCTCAAACGGCTAGGAATATTGTTACATCCTCTCATTTAGTTTCGCCTATTACCACATATCTTTGATATTTAGTTGCGATTACGTCACATATATATGTAACAAAAGAAGAGTAGAAATAACATTAATTTAAATAGCTTTTGCTAATATTAACTATTTAGATTTAATTTGTTGGATTTCTGTAAATTGAATAAATTTCCGTGGTTTTAAAGAAATATGTTTACTGCTGTTCAATTATTTTCATTTACAACGACTAAATTAATTTATCAAAACATGACATTTTTGCAATCATTGCCATGAACAATTAAAAGTGCTTTACAGCCTTCTTTTTACATAGAGACAGCCAAATGTCCATTTAATAGTTGGATTAATATAAATTCACAGTATGTTTTAAATTATGAATATTACAACGAAATTCATGTGTAAATAAAACAATAAAGTCTTTGAAAAGTTGAAAATTACCGTGTATCACTGATTTTACAAGAAAGTTAATTTATGGATTGATGTTAAATACAGTTTTGTGTAAAATACACATTCGTATTAGATTATTTGAAAGGGCAGTAAATAACATCAGATAGTCATTTTTCACGAAATAATAATTTTGATTTTCTACCTATTCAGTAAGTTCTATTGAGAACTTCTTAACAGTATACATAGTGACTTTGCAGTTAAAGTGGCTTCATTTTATTCATGTAGAGGTATTTAGTTACGTATCGAAAATAAATAATCGATTTATGTGATAGGATGAAAATGTAGATGGTTTCTATGTGAAAATAAATTCATTGATAATTTATTGAAGAGCTGAATTATGGTTTAATTCAGTGTATTATAATATATTTGTTAAAATGTATGTAAAAGTATTGACTGTTGCAAAGTACATCAGTACTTCTATTTCGTATAACATTTATATCCAATACGTACTTATTTCTTGTGTAATTAATTATTTGCTGATATTTTTCGAATATCACAAAGAAAAGTAAATGTGCCGTACTATTTTTTAATCATTCTGACATAATTTAAATGTACTGAAAAAGAATTGCATATACAGTACTCACTGATCTTAATTATTTCGAATTCTGATAGTTGCTGAATTTTGATTTCGTGACATCTGTTAAAGAATACAATTGATTTTAACTGCAAATGACTGTCGCAATAAAATACTACTTTCGAATAAGCTGTTTTCAGAAATATTGAATCAGTTTTAGGTGTGCCTTACACTTTTTAATGTCTTTTCCAATAATAATAGAGACCACCAGGCTATAGAGCGTAACTTATATTAAAACATGAATTATTTATTGAATATAGTCTGCGAATTTTCTCATGGCAGATTATTTCAATACAATTGATACTTTTCTGAAGGGTGTTGGTAATAACCTCTTGAATCCGTGCCTCCAGTTCATCCACTACGATGTTTGGATTTGGATTACTTATTAACCATTCCTGAGGCCCGCATCGTCCAAGCGAACGTCAGGGAACTTCTGGTCTAAGCAGTCGCGAGCATTTAATGTAAAGTGAGGTGGTGCACCATTTTGCATGGAAATGTCATATTTTTTTTCTTTTTTTTTTAATTTCAATATTGTAGGCCACACGTAATCGTGAAACATCTTATGATACAGCATTCATGGTATCACACAGGCTAACGTGTCTTGCCGTCATTTTGCCACGGTTACTTTGGGACGAGTTTGCATCCTCTTAACAACAATCATTTGGGGATCATTATCACTTGATGCCCTGTAATGGCAAATAACGGCAATTCACAGAACTCCAACATGAAATACGGTCCACAAGATGTTTTCAAACAGTTGTGCTCAATCTTCGTGAAGCAAGCATTAATTGCCCGAATTCCATCTTTCGATCACCGTCCTCGAATTTCACTCTTGTACTTAATAAGGGTTTCCATGGATAAACAATTGAGTTCTTTATGCAAAACTACACGTACAGGGTCGTATCCAGTAGTAGTAGGACTGATTTTTAATTATTGAACATTTTGGTACATCGACTTCATACTCTTCAAAATAGACCCCTTGGGCATTCACACACTTCTGGTAGCGAGTTTTCCAGGTAGCGAAGGCCTTCTGGAAGTCGTCCTCCGGGATGCCGTTCAGCTCCCTCGTCGTCGCCGCTTGAACCGCTTCCACCGAGTCGAAACGATGCCCTTGAGCTGCCTCTTGATACAGGGGAACAGGAAGAAGTCCGGCGGTGCCACATCAAGGCTGTAGGGGGGTGAGGCAACGTGGAAACTCCGAATTTGGTCAGGAGATCCCTCACAATCCACGCGCCGTGGCACGGCGCGTTGGCATGGTGGAGCTTCCATTTCCCCACCAGGTATAGTCGCATGCGTGTGATCCAATTTCGCAGCCGTGTGAGCACTTCCACGTAAAATCTTGCATTTACACTCTGTCCAGGAGGTACAAACTCCTTATGGACAATGCCACGACGGTCAAAAAATGCAATTAACATCGATTTCACTTTCGATTTCGACATTCTGGCCTTCTTTTTACGGGGTGATTGTGCGGCTTCTTGTAGGCCTGCGTAAGCATGTCCTTGGTTTCGGTCGCTGATTTTCCCAGTTTGACGCAAAACTTGATGGCGTACCGCTGCTCCAAAGAATTAGATCAGTATGTAAATTCTACTATACAATCATGTCTGTGAATTGGTTTTATGCGCTTATGACAGCTTTACTTACATAATTGAACTCATTACAAAAGTTAGCACAGACATACTTCTTTCTTTCTAACTTCTAAAATTTGTTCTGGAACTTGTGGAACCCGGACTCGGAATACTTTTATTACTGCACATGGCTTTACGTCACGTCCACGAGTTTTCAGATTACCAACCTCAGCAAAGATCCTGATATAAAATATTAGGTAATTTCAAGAAAGAGCCAGTTCAGATAGATCTGGGAGTTCATGCAGTTTAGGTAGTTCATGAAGTTGGTTCAGCATCTCTTGTCTATTGTCGTCATGGACATAACGAAAATTTCTCTACTCCTTTCAAGTTTAACACCGCCGAAACAGTAAGTTTTCGACATAACCACTATGCGACTATTAAAGGACTACTAGTTATCAATACCCTATCTCCGAGGTAATAATTCACCACCAACTAGAACTATATCAGAGTCGGAGCTGAGCAATAATCAAGAGCATGGAATTGGAAGATTCATCCTCATCAGAGTTTACCAGGTATGACAGAGAAATCTGGTGGTGATAGGCTTTCCAAGTGCATTAGACAATTCATTCACAGACATACAAATTCACATTCAAAATTAAACTCTATTAAAACTCTTTTTAAGTTTGATTCATGAGATTTAATTATTGTATCTCTCGCCATACACCCCAAATTAGAACCTAGAATTAGAACAATCTCATGTATCAACAGTATGGCAATAGTAAGGAAACGGTTGAACGGTTTTTGAATAGCACTTGGGTTGACCTGGATTTTTATAATTACATTTCGATTGAAATACGTCTCGTAAGGGGTAAAGACGGTTTAAATTTTTCGCAAAAATAAGGGGTGCACAGTTTGAAATGGATTTTTGAACATAGGTAACACTGGGTTGAACTGAGTTTTTGTCGTTTCACGTCTGTTCAAATATGCATCTTAAAGTGAGACCAGAGTTCAAATTATTTAGAAATATTTTCATAAACCTATTCTTTCCAAGCTAGTAAAACTCAGTTTTTAAGTGCTTTAGTACAGATACTTGTATTTCCATATTGCGAAGACATTTACGAATTCGTCACACAAATTTTAACCTAACCCGGATTATTTCGTGTGCCATCCTATATATATATATATATATATATAACTTCATTTCAGATTGTGTGTATTCATAGGTGTTCATTAGGGTGGAACGAAAACTTTAAAAAAAGTTCGAATTAAGATTTCTAATAGTAATCTAAAGTTGCCTTTTAGGTTCAGAAAAACCGCATAAAAATTGTATTTGCTCTACTACAATATTTTGAGGTACCGCAAAGAAGTCAATTCAATTTTTTTAAAAACAAATTAACTGAAAATTAAAAATTTGCATGTCTTTTGAAGTCTTTCACAAGTCTGTTGTGAAGTAATGCAATTAATACTAAAGTTTTATGAGAAAAATCATTATACACAAAATATACACTGAAAAAAAAGGTAAATATAAGGATTTTTTTGCATTTTTCCTTTTTCTTCAACTTGCTTTGTTAATGCTTGTTTCAGGGACAAAAATACAGCCAAAATAAGTTACATTGTTTATATATGTTTGTATCTTGTAGGTCCGTATTTTTATCAGGAAGATTAGACGGACAGCAATATGCATCCTTTCTGCAAGACACACTCCTGCTCCTCATGCAGGATCTGGATTTGGAAACCCGTTTATCAATGTGGTACCAGAATGATGAGCGGCCCGCACACTGCACATGTCTCCAAAGCAATTCTGGATGCAGAGTTTCCAAACAGGTGGATTGGACGAGGTGGTCCTGTGCTATGGTTGTCTCGCTCCCCCCGACTTGATGCGATTGATTTTTCTCCGAGGCTCAGTGAGAGTGAGTGTATTAGGAGTCCCCAACGGCACGAGATAATATGCAAGAACGATATCACTGCGGCAGTATCTATGGAAACACTAAAGTCTGTAACATCTACTGAAGTGAAACAGTTGCATGAGGTAAGACATTACTGATTGTGAGTGCGTTTCTCGTGCTGGCTGTAATTTACAAATATGACGCTTCTGTTGGCTATTGTGTAGGCCACTAGTAATTGTGTATAAAAGAGTTAAGTACGTCCGTTATCATTAATTGTATTGTAGTTTTCAGAGAAATAGCATAAACTTTTGGTGGCCATTTTGAAAACTGTGCCCCATATCGCAAATATTTCCTCCGATCGTTGTTTCATTTTCCTAGATCTATCGAACGAGATATCACCCGACCCATGTTGCCATTTCAAATTTTTAAACAGGCCTCAGGGGCCTTACGATGGGATTGCTGTTCAGAATTTTATCGGTCTCTGACATGGGTATATTCCTGCGGAACTGGATGTGTCACTTCGAAATATTTCAGGTCACAGTTAGGTGGGACATAGATTAAATTTTGGCATGGTCTTCTGAGATGCGAGTTTACTTTAGTGCAACTTTGAAGATAATCCGCGAACAAAGATGATTCAGTGACCCGTTTAAGAACTTTCCACGGCTTGCGCGTGACATGGAATCCTGGCATAGTGTATCAGTGGGTTCTTTACAGTACTTGATTCAGATATTTCCTTAATAAATTGTGTAAGGGAATCATTGGAAATATGCGTTGTCATTAGGGGCTTTGTAATTTCAGTGTTGTCTCATGGGATCATGTCAATGTGATCTTTAGTGTAGGAGTTGATATTTGGAACTGAAAATTTCCTAATACCACCTCTACTTTCCGTTTTTTTTTTTTAAGGAACCGGCGCAAACCAAGCTCTCTCATAGGTTTGCGCTCATCACATAGTATGGACAAAATAAGATCTGTTGGAGCAGCAAAGTATCCATTTCTTTGTATAACTGGATCTGTTATTTTCTTAAGGTCAATAGTGAGATAACGCGAGTATAAAATAAGCTTCCATAGTTGTTTGAAACCATAAGCGCATGAAAGTTTTACTTTGATGTGGAACCACGCAGATGCGTAAGCTATTACAATGTACTCAAGCCTTAAGTTGAATGCTTTCATTAGGATTTTCAGATTCTACACACAGAGTATTCAATTTGCTAATGTAGGCCATCTGAAATGAGCAGGTATTCAGGGTTTTTCAGACAAATCCAATGGACAGTTTCCACCAAATATAGCAATACGCATTTCATTAAATACTTGTGATGAGTACTTAGATTACTAGTATTTTCTAATAAGAGATGGTTGCGTTTAATTGGTAGAAACGTTGCTACAGAAAGCTCGTTGCCGTTTTTCAGACGCTTACCTAGTTCCTCTTAAACTCATTGGGGCCCTTATTTTCCCCTCGTAAAGAAAAAGAGGTGACGTAGAACAGTTCGTTAGCATGGAATAAGCAAATTAACTACTGTAGCGATCTTCCTATTTCATTATCTAACAATGGAATCATTTCATTTGCAGTCATGTCATCAGCCGTGTAACAACATTTCAAATATAGGAGGGGGCGAGTCTTTTTGCTGCACCCCTCTCTCAACAGTGCCCCCCCCCCCATCATAGCGCTTAATTTCAAATAATCTTTACAGTATTACATTTAGGCGCCCCTATACAATCAGGGCCGATAAAAGAAATATATTTACGCGCCCCTTGGTGCAATATTATCTCCTTTTTTATTCTACCGAAGTTGCCCGTAAGCAGTCAGGGGCGACGAAATTTATAATTAATCGTCAGGGGCTCCGTCATTGTAACATTATTTCCTTTTTTATTCTATCGAAGCAGACACCCATACATAATGAGGGGCGACAAGGGATTAAGAAAATGTTTATATCGCTGCTTGACTGTTATATAGGTAGTTTTTATTTATGTATTTTATTGTATCAAAGGTGCCCTAGACTATCAAGACCAAAAGGAACAGAAGTGTCTATTAGTTATAATAATAATACGAAGCACTCTATATTTTGTCGAAGATTTGGCAGCGCATACAAAACACTGCTTTTGTACATAAAGTTTTCATTCTTGAATCGACTGTAAAATAAGGCAAAGTAATCATTAGGCGCCTTCGGCGTCCCCAATAACTCTGCCAGAACTTGGGGGGGGGGAGTGCCCCTTGCCCCCGTCTTGTTACGCCACTAGGTACCATCACATCCAATTGCGGTAAAATTCAAGTTTCTCTCTCTCTCTCTCTCTCTCTCTCTCTCTCTCTCTCTCTCAAATACTGCATTATGCTTTTTGCAGTGACTTTTCCAGTACTACCAGATATTAGTGTTAAATTGACTAAAAAACTTGAATTTGATTCTTTCACTAACGAAACTTGCTCTTCCATAGTGACTTTTTTGTTAAAATTAGTTCTTTTTTTAATTATATTTTTTTTTATTCCATAAAAAAAAACAATCCTCTGTTTTTGGTTATCGGGCCCTGACTGTGGCTGTCTTCACTACATTTTTTTCAGATCTTTGATATCTCTCTAATTTTTATGTGGTAGATTACTTCGCTTTTGTCATCATTATTGATAAATCTCAAGTCCTGGTTATTAATGCAGCAGACATATCCGGTATTCCTGCGACTGACTGCAGTTTGATGTGCATTTGAGCTATTTTATCTTTTTATCATGGTGAGGGACCTGCTAAATTTGTCTTTTGTTTAAAAAAAAATCGTTAGTATCACTAGCAGAGATTTCCTGTCATATATGATCTACATCGCCGTCATTGTGGTATCTTTCGACTACTCTTGAATGAGTTCTAATTTTCTCCATATTTCTTCTTGCATCTTTCACTTGCGGTACTTTTATGAACGTTACTGATACGCATTTTTCTGAAAGATATCTAATCTTTTAAAACTACTCTGAAAGAAGACTTTCTTGTTTCCAACTATATAGTTTAAAATCTGAACATTTGCAGGCAACAATATCAAATAACTGTTTATTTTATTTATTTATTTTTACAGCGAGATTTGATTTATATATTTCTGATCCATGTCTACTTATAAATTCTAGAATATTTCTGTATTTGCCATGATAAGCTCTTATTTGTAAAATTCGGATGTAAAAAAAAAAAAAAAAAAAAAAAAAAAAAGCTCTTAACCTGATGCTTCCAGTTATTTTCTGAGCTCAAATTTTAGATATTTCACTTCCAGTTTGCTCCTTCGGTTAAAGGTTCTGTTTTATAAGAAAATGGCACTTCATTACATCTTGATATGTCGGCAACACTACTTCTAAAACTAGAACAGTTCATCATTTAACTTGTTTCGACAGGTTCATTTTTATACACAGGTTTTTTTTTTTTTTTTTTTTTTTTTTTTTTTTTTTTTAATTCATGAACTTCCAAAATATATCACTTAAATGGACACATTTGCAGTTGACCATAGGGCATTACGTGAGCGGTTACTGGATCGACGCAGAATGAGAACTACGCTGTCGCAGATCAAACAGTTTGGATTCGCTTATGTGACCCATCCCCTTCCATTATCCCTCCGTCCACTATACAAGGTATTTCCATGTCGATGCATTATTCATACCCGTTTTGATATGATACATACAATACAGTGTTTGTCGTACATCACTTAAATATATAACAGAGTATCAATTATGTCTTAGTATACAGTATTTTTTTTTTTTAAAGAACTTTTTGTGCACATTTTGGGCTTATGATTTAATTTTTTAACTTTCCCATAAATGTAAAACTCTTCTCCCCAACGAGAGTTCCCTCTTGGCTAAGCGGTTAGCGTACGCACCTTTGGCGTGGGAGACCCGGGTTCGATTCCCGGCGGGAGCTCATGTGGTTTGGATTCCACGTTAATCAGTAGGTCCACGTCTCATATAGCCTCGCTGCTGAACGGGACGCTAAACTAAAATCACCTCTTCTCCCCAACGAAACGTTTGTTTTATCAATAAAAAGGTATAATAAATACAATTAAGGTTTCTGTAATGCAAATAAAAGAAGAGTGAAAGGCTGAAATATATCAAGAAATGTTGAATTTATGAAACTTTATCGTACTGGCGGCACTTCATAGCTAGCTCCGACTTTCCTCAAAATTTTGTTTTTTTTTTCATATCAAAAGCAGCTTTTCCGCACTATTAGAAAAAAAATCATCTCACCTTAGCATTCATTCTTTAGAAAGAAATAAGTATTTTATGCTAATATTTGCAAGTAAAGAAATTGCTGCGTTATATAGTTACCTTTTTCTTTGATTTCAAGAGTCCATTAAACGTAATATTTATTTACAAACATTATTGGAAGTTTGCGGGCGTCTAAGCTCAGAACGAGCGAGTTGAGCCCTTTTATGTATGTCGAATTTTACTTCGCTTTAAATATGTTTTACTTTTCATAAATATTAATGTACGTGTATATTTTTGTAATTGAAGCCAAACGTCTACTATTCGACTCGATTGCATTTGTGTGTGTGTCTGTCGGTCCGAACTGTCCGTCTGTTTCACGATAACACTAGTAAAACTTTACCGATTCTTAACGAAACCGGTATGTGTCTTCCTTCAACATGCAGAACATGCAGACATAACCCTATTCCTTGGAGTTGCAATTCATGAAGAATAAGGGGTCAAAGGGGGGTAAAATGAAGGCCATGTTGCAAGTTTGAACGTTTACATATAAAAAATAAATGCAGGATAAATATACGCAAAATAATTATTAATTTCGACAAAACTTATTGTATATATATATATATATATATATATATATATATATATATATATATAATATTTTCTAAGTATATAGGAGTTCCCGATGATCTTCAGTTACTGTCAATAATGAAAGTGTGATTTCTTGCTCCCCACAAAAATACCGAATATTTTCTTCCCTACTTCCGAATCATCCCCTCTGGATAGACCTAAGATCATGAAAGAACAAAGGGTGAATTCGATTTTGTTAGAATATATGAACGTTTTCTTTGAGGCTTTCCCACAATCCTCAGTGCTTGGATTAAAAACTGATAAGTGACCAGCGAATTTATCCCCCTAATGTAGGGTAAGTACTGCACCATAGATTTAGAAAAAAGTGTTCCAGAGTAAGTATCGTAAAAAGTAGATTTTGAAGTAATATGGTGCACAGGCTTCATAATCATCTTCAGTACTTGGATTTAAGCTCAGTCGACAATAAGGCAAATTTTTCTTTTCCCTTCCCTCCTGGAAAAAAAAAAAAAATCCTACGTAATACTTATCCGTTTTTCCTCATTATATGGAATCATATACATCCCTTTAACCTCACCATAAATTTAAACCCCTCTCCCTAATGAAACCTTTGTTTCATTAATAAAAAGATATAACAATTACAATCAAGGTTTCTGTGATGCAAATAAGAGTGAAAGGCTGAAATAGAATAAGAGATGTCGAATTTATGAAATTTTACTGTACTTGCTGCAACTCATAGCAAGTTTCATTGCTCTCAAATTTTACTTTTGTCTTTTTCATATCAAAAGCAACTTTTCCGCACTATTAGGAAAAAAAAAGTTTCATATGAAAGATAGTTATTCCAGTTTGATATAATATGATGCATGCGTTTATTGGTGCTCTCACACTATTCCCAATGTTTGAGTTGAGTCGGTAAAAAATAAGCAGTCACCCCCTCCCCCTAAAACACACTATGATATATATATATATAATGTTCAATAATTTCGTAAAGTAAAATCACTCAATTTTGGAATGTTTTTCCTAATTGTCTTTACTGTTGAGGCTGAAATGGATCAGTAATGAATGAGTCCCCCCACCCCACCCCCGCAGCCTATTTGTAAATGAAGTATTTTCGTAACAATATGCCGATTTTTGCAAAACAATTTGTTTTGCTTGGCATTAGACTTGCTCGTACAATTCAGGTTTAAATTAAAAGTAAAATGAGGATCGCTCGGTTCAACAGTGCAAAGCATCACTAGTACAAATATTTGGAAGGAGTGAAGTAATATATTTGCTCAAGAATTACAGTTTTAAATGCCCTACTGTAAATTCATGACAGCACATTTAGAAGGCAAATCAGTGACTCACGTCTCTTCTTCAAGAAATTGAATCCGACAGATATCTCTGCGCAGGAAAATGTACTACTATCGTTGATATTGAACGACTACACATGTGAGTTCTGGTCGTCATACGATTGAAACGTTTAAATACTTCGCGCAACTACAGATCCGTCATAACATTCCAGTGGTTAATGTAAGTGTATATTTTGTCGGAACTTGTTTGATATTTCACATGCAAGATATGGATTATTATTTGTTTTCTCAGTGGGGCGCACGGCGGCTCAATAGTAGTGTGTTTGCCTCTGTTGCATGGGGTCCTTGGTTCGATTCCTGGACAAGTAAGTTTGTGATGTACACTCATGTCCAAAATTATTGTCGCATATATATAACTGTCTTCTTGAAAGAATATAATTTGATAAATGATTTTGCAGGATACTTTTAATACTGATGCTATATGTATAATCGGGGAATGTATGTTTATGGTAAATTTCATAGGAAAAGAATTATAAATACGAAAATAAGAATGAGTAAAACAAAATGTTGCTAAATGGAGAAGAGAGTTTTATTTTCTTTTTATTGTTCTTATTTACTGGCCTTTTGACATGAAATTTGCCACATACATCTCTTTGCCGATTATTATGCACATACTAACATTATAAGAAATACCGGTCAGATTTGTTATCAAATTATATTCCTACAACAACATATTTATGGACATGCGACAATAATTTTGGACATGAGTGTACAACATCGTGTCCGTGAGTTTTCTCGGGGTACTCTCGTTTCCTCCCAGTTTTCATTCCACCGATTCTTCCATTGTATTTCACTTGCTTTAATCATTGTCTCCCTTAGCCTAACGGGAATAATCGTGGGACGTAAAACTCAAAGATTTCATTTTTGTGTTTTCTCAGTTGGTTTCACATAAGACGGATTGATTGGTTTTTACTTTACTATGAAACTCTGTAGTAAAGTTTTAAATCAGTCCTAAAGTAATTTTCTTTTTCTAGCCAAAGTGTATGGATAATTCTAATTCTATATATATCTTAGGATCAGGAAAAAGTACAATATTATAATATTACGCTTCCGTTGAAATTTTTATTATTTTGTCGGAGTATATGGTAGTTACGTGTTATGAAGATTGAAAATTGTGAGTAAACTTTTCTCAGCGTAGACCTGTGTTGTAAACTATTTCTGTAGAAATTTTCGTTTTTAGATCTTCTGATTACACATTTTCTTTGAGATTTAATCTTGTATATCGGTATTTCTTGTAGGAATATAGCTGGTACAAAATAGTTTCATACATTACATAGACACCACTGTTTATTTACAAAATGTATATTTCTGTTCTTGTAGGATAATGTGATGTGATGAACCCAGCTGTACGAATTTGCACAACTATAAATGGTGATTGATCATCTTGAAGATTAAAGAGATTTTTCCATCGGTAAAGATGTTACACTGAGGTACACTTTAGGGCTACCATACAATAAAAGATTGGCAGCGCTTTTGCGTTTTGCAGAACACAAAAAGTTCTCAAACATCAAAAATCAGAGGAAAAAAGAGGATGATGCAGAATACAATTGTACGTTTTTGGATTGTAATTGTTGTTCATTTTTGTAAATAAAACTTTTTTTGATTTACAGTATACTGTAGATTTTGTACCTGTGTTTTATTTTACGAAAATATCCAGGTTATTCTTTTATATTTTATATATATATATATATATTTTTTTTTTCAAACACTTGATACACTCATAAAACAGGGCGGTATTAAGTGGAAATGTAATTATTGAGAAGGGAAAATTATTTCGAGAGTGGGGTGTGGAGGAATAGCATGTAGTTGGAGCTCCTTCGTGGATAAGCGGTTAGCGTACGCGCCTTTGGCGTGGGAGACCCGAGTTCAACACCCGGCGGGAGGTTGTATTCGGATTCCACGTTAATCAGTAGGTCCCGTGTCATAGCCTCGCTGCTGAAACGGACGTTAAACTCAAAATTAACTCAATAGCTGAAGTTAAAACGAAATCGTATGCGGTGTAGAAAACAGCTTTTGCTTGACAACAGTTTGGGTTGGAAAGCATGAACAAATGTTTTGGGGACCATAGGTTTTTGCTGTGTGAGTATAAATGTATATTGATGGTATTTGTTGCAGACATTGATTTAAAGTAGTATAGTATGAAATGAAGAAACACCCCCTCTGTAACAAGGTGTGATTTAAACATAGCATAACAGAGAGAATGGAATTGTAATGAAGAATTTTGCGCCCTCTTCCTTCAACATTCGCAGAAGAGTGGATTATAAAACACAGAAACAGTTGTGAAATCTGTCAGTAAAACACTGTTATATCACATCACCACCTGTTCTGGAGACAGTATTATCATACTCTGCAGATTTCTGGGGAAACGTTATTTTAATCGGATTTTTCTTATAAAACGTTTATCAGACTGATAAAGTATCAGTAAAACGTAGTATAACAGCGTACTCTGTTAATGTAGAAACAATTGCAGTTAAGAAAATAATATATAGTCACTGATTGCAGAAATAATGTGGAGACAGGTTTTATCTGAGCATTGTTTTGAACTAGTTCATATCGGAAGCTATTATTATTCCTATGCTTATTGCTTATAGTTGTATATGCGTGTGTGACCCTTTATAGGAATAAACAAGTATGGAAATACGTTTATTGTACTGTCAGATTATAATTAAGTTCTAAAAATATTTCGTGACACAATATTACATTGACTGAAGTTAAGTTTTAGCATCACACTATTCTAGATAACTAGTAAAGGGTACATTGCAAATCTTACTTCACAGATGTCTCCGAGACAGGTATGACACCCTAAAAACAATTAAGTATAAATTCAAACCTCTACAGCTATACATAAATTGTACTGGAGCAGTAAGTCTACAAATTAAATGTAGTACAATTACATCGAACTTCATTAAATACTTAGGGCCGCGGTGGCTCAGTGGTAGAACGTTCACCTCTGGTGCTTGGGGTCCCGGGTTCGAACCCAGCCCCCGCCAAGTGAACTTTGTGGTGGACAAACACCGTGTGCGTGGGTTTTTCTCGAGGTTCTTCCGTTTCCTCCCACTTTCTTCATTCCACCATTTCATTCATTACTCATTATCACCGTCTCCTTTAGCCTAGCCGGCATAATCGTGGGACGTAAAACTCAAAGATTTCATTTCATTTTCATTAAATACTTACTAACTACTGGAAACAAGCAGAATTATAATAGTATTCTACATTATCATATCAAATGTGCGCAAAATATTTGCAAAATTACATATTTCTTTAGACTTTTGAATCCTCATCAGATGAATCATTTTCTGGTACATAAGTATTTATAAGTGAGTTATAACACTTGTTACCATTACAGCTACAGGTTGTAATGTACTCTACTGAAGTCCGCACATACTTGCAATTGTTTGTGTCTCACATATGTTTACATATACAAGACATTAACTCTGGGCAACTTTTAGGCATAGATTCCTGAGTGGTCCATTTGGGCACCGATTTTCCATTTGTAGTTTGCCAACCAAAATGTTCGGGTTGTAGGAAGTCAATATTCGATTCGCTGGCATGTCGCCAAATGTGTGTTTGAAGATGTGCTTCCTTGATATGGAGCATTTGAGTATCCTTTGTTGGTGGAGTTTATCTGGGTTTTTGTGACTGGCCATATCAGCTCAGACAGCATTGATCGAGAATTTTTGTGAGTCGGTGTAGAGATTCATCACAAATTCTTCGGCGCGTGCTATCGTCTCATCATCCGCATTATCAGATCCTAAGTTACTTAGCAAGTATAATTTTTTCAATTTTCATTCCGTGCTTTCTTTTTTCCAATTCCTGTGAACTGACTGGTGGTTTCACTTCCAGTAAGTACATGGAATGCTGGCAAGGAATAGCATATTTCACGTTGAGCTCATTCACAATTAGGCGGATTGGAATAGATTGTAATTTTATTACTGTTCTTGTAGGCATCTATATTTCTTCTGCCTTGTTTTAAAAATGTATAAGGAGAACAAAAACATTTCTTTGCAGTCCATGAGCAGCTGCTTATAACTGCAGCTGGAAGCTTGGCATGCGTGAAGTATTGTTCTCGTATCAGCGTATTCATGATTAGATTCAAAAATGATAGGTCCCTGTGATGACTCCACGTGAAGTAAGTCTGTAAATCCACCTGATGTGATAACTAACTGTTCGTCTTTCAATATTTGCCTACAGAACTTAAGCAGCTCGAAAGAAAGAAATGCTGTGAAGTCTGAATTATTTTCAAGCAAATCAATAAAACATTTTCACTGCAGAGGAAGCGGACAATCTCAACCTTCAATACTTCTCGGAATCTTTCAGTAAATACTTATTCTTCGCCTCAATCTTGTCTCTCCTTCAATAGAACATGGACTGTAATGATCGAATAAATCACGAATTCATGACCACACCCTGTTTAGAAAGTTCAGCACACATTTTTAAAATATCCGCCAAATCACCACCAGTCAGCTCGCAGAAATTGGAAAAAATAAAACATGGAATGTATATTTGCTAAGTAACTTAGGATCTGGTAATGTGGATGATGAGACAATAGCACGTGCCGAAGAATTTGTGATGAATCTCTACACCGACTCACAAAAATCCTCGATCAATGCTGTCTGGCCTGATATGGCCAGCCACAAAAACCCAGATAAACTTCACCAACAAAGGATACTCAAATGCTCCATATCAAGGAAGCACATCTTTAAACACACATTTGGCGACATGCCAGCGAATCGAATATTGACTTCCTACAACCCGAACATTTTGGTTGGCAAACTACAAATGGAAAATCGGTGCTCAAATGGACCACTCAGGAATCTATGCCTAAAAGTTGCCCAGAGTTAATGTCTTGTACATGTAAACATATGTGAGACACAAAAAAGTGTGTGCGGGCCTCAGTAAAGTTGTTACCAGAGAATGATTCATCTGATGAGGATTCAAAAGTCTAAAGAAATATGTAGACATTTTGCGCAGATTTGATATGATAATGTAGAATATTATTATAATTCTGCTTGTTTCCAGTAATTAGTAAGTATTTAATAAAGTTTGATGTAATATTCTCATAAATTACGTACAAATATAGTTATTGAGGTTTCTGTAAAAACATTTTGTAAAGTGACCATTGAGAAAATACAGGCCCATTTTTGATTTTAGAAATACTCTTCAGGTGTATAACGATGTTATCAATCATCCTGTATATCACCTGTAAATGGTGTTTGCTCTCACTTAAGACATCTTTACATATGTTCTTACATTATTTATATTTTCTGCTTTTTCATTATGGTAAGATAAAGAAATAAGGAATTATTTTCAACGACCAGTGGAAATACCGCACACAAATAGAGTTGAAAAATCGGAGTCATCCTGAATATCAACTGTAAATGGATTTTAACACTATAAAAAACATCTCTACCTATTTCAAAATTTTGTGATCCTTAACGCAGGGTCGTATCAAGTGACCGGAGATCTAGAAATGATCATGACAGTGCAGGAGAGCTCAAAAGAGAAGGGTGAGAACTGTTCTTCAAATATGGGGGAAAAATCAGCTTTTATCTCGGAAACAAAACCTTTATTGGCTGACGTGAGCTGAAATTCAGTGGTGCTATTCGGAGCACCAGCATTCAAATCAAATCGCACTTGCCTTCAAACTTAACTCGCTGTACGGTTACTTCTGGAAATAAACCTAACAATATTAGTATCATTGGAAAGAATTTAATGCTCTACAAATTTAATTAGGGATGTTCTTTCCATATCTCAACTCATTGGGGAGCTACAGAGCAAAAAAGAAAATATTAAGGACAAAATGTACTTTTTAATATTTGTTAAATTTTCCCAAAAACGTTGGGTGTATCCAAAGCATGAATAAACGAAATTATAAAGCACACGTTACAGACAGAACCGGGAAAAACATTCATTAATATCTTGATTAGTTTCGGAGATATGGCTTTTTATTAGAAGCGCTCATTTTTTTTAGCTTCAGTAGAGGGGGATAGAGGGATGTATGGGGGGAACTTCCGCTTGTATCAAGCGACCAGCGGTCTAGAAATGATCAGGATAGTGGACTTGATGATTTAGGACCACCGGTTGCTTTTACTCCCTAGGGTTTATCCAACTCCTTATTTTGAAGACTTTTCCAGATTCTGCCTCCCGACCATAATAAAACTGTATTAAAAATTTAACGGTTGCCAGCATTATAAATAACTTTTTTTTTAAGTTGTAAAGAAAAAAAGTCTTACTCATTCTGAGATTTTATACACTACATACTATGTAATTATAATAAACATGATGTATGACGATCGTAACGTATTGGAGATGAGAATACAACTAGGGAGATCATTAATAATAAAAACTTGCATTTCTTGTACTTACCAGAGAGCAACTAGTTACTGATGTAGCTTCTACCTCAGTTCCAATATTTTAATTATCAACACTTAGCACCCTTTCTACAAAATCATTATTGTAGCACTGAACACGACTTGCAGGTATCACTATTGTGGTTCGCTTAACAATGTATCACATAATTCAGTACACATACACGCGGTATCGGGGAGTCCTTAACATTAACAAAGTAGTTAAATATTTATCTTGTTTCACACCCGCTTCAAGTAAAAAGTTTAACACGCAGTTGAATCAAATGCACCTCAAGGTGCAAAACAATGAACCTTTAAAGAAAATTCAAAACTTTATTAGCTTCGAGGTGCTAATTTCGTCTTCAATAAGAGCTACTTTCTCCCTGGTGTCTGGCATAAGCTTCAACTTCTTTTCTAACTCACCTGATCAGCAGCCCGTTTTCTTTCCCTTGTCTTTGTTTTCTTCTTGTACTCTAAATATCTGGTCCGTCTCCTTTAGCCTAACCGGCATAACCGTGGGACGTAAAATTTAAAGATTTCATTTTCTAAATATCTGGAGTGAGCATTTCGGGCAGCATAAATCATACTTTTATTTGTTACAATAGAATTTATACCACCACAAGCCTCAATGAAATCTTACACTTGCCTCATTGCCGCAAGGCTTTCCTTCTTTTGATTTTCAACCAAGCATTCTGAATTAAACAGAAACCTCTCTTTAGACCAGCATTTCCATGCGACAGTCAGAACAAACTGACGAAAGATTTGAGCTCCTTTGAGCTGTCGGAATCTAAAATCCACTACATCCAATGGTGGTCAAGTCTAGTGTTTTTTCTTGAGTAAGACTTCATACACTGTACTACATGTGGCAAAACACTTTTTTTTTTTTTTTTTTTTTTTTTTTGTAGTCTCTGTCAACTTTGTCTGCCAACGTGCCCGACATCCAGTTATACTCCACAAGTATTTCAAGACATGCAGACATGCCTTTATAGGCAAGATTTGTATTCAACACAACAGAAGGATCGACACATGAAATGGCTCTCGTAATTTTGTACTTCAGAGGTGAGCTTTCCATGACTTTCTTTACAAATGTCTCTGGTGCCTGATGGCATACCTATCGCAGCTCCAAAATCTCGAGAGGAGTGGCTTAATTTTTTTCAAGGCATCCCTAGTCGAATAACCCAAATATATGTCCTTCGTAGGAATTAAGTCGCTGTTGTCACTAACACACACTTTAGTTAGTGGTTTCTGCAAGACATCATCTTTTACAAGCGACTCATGAATGACCGCATCAAAGACGATCATTTTCTGAAACTCGCGAAGAAAAAGTTCGATCGCAAAAGAAAAAGATTGGAAGAAAGCTAATTTCACACTAAATAACTTGCCATTTACACATTCTATTACCAGCTGAAAGCTTGTAAATTTTGGACACTTCTTGTCACGAATAGTACACTCAACATACTTGACTAAGTTAAGTAGCATTTCCATTGCTCCATCTGCAACCTAAATATTTTCAATCCACCTTACCGAACAAAATTTCAAAGGAAAAACTGTTGATCCTGTATAATGAATATAATCAGCCTGTCTTACAGAACGTCCTTAATCAGATTATAGATTGATCGCAAAAATTCGACAACCGTCTAATTTGTCATCTTGATGGCTGCTTTAAACGTACAATGTAATGTGTGTAGCCCACAGCTATCCAAGTCTAAGAACAAAGGATCAGAAGGGGAATTTCGTTTATCATCTGCTAAATCTTTTACAAACTTCAGGTTAACATTGGGACCATCCATGAAAACCTGTATTATCTTTTTGAGATTGACATTACACAGAGCATGCTTAAATGCACTCAACAGGTCTGAAGCGCAAGTGTTACTAAGGAAAGCAGATGCAAAGTACCTGGAGGACACTTCATTCGACTCAGGATTCCAGAATCTAATAAGAATATCTAGCTGTTGCTTCTGAGATACCTTATTCAAACATTCATCAAAACATACAACAAAATATTCAGTTATTCACATTTTTCAGTTCTCTGTTGAAGTAAGGACCCAGTCCACGGACAATTGTGTATGCAAGTTTTGTTTGTTGAAGCTTTTTTTTTTTTCTTTCTTTCTTCAATTTCGCTATTTCTAAACACTGCTGGTAAATAGATACACACTCTTCGCAGCACCACGAAATGACGAATGGGACATATCAGTTTGCAAACATTATAAAATTTCTGTTTTTGTCACATTTTCGGCAAGAAGATACGAGTTCAAGCCATGTTCCGTTTGGCTATTTTTATTTCCCACCTTTTCTGACACGCCTACTTCACCAGTAGCTCTCGATGAAGAAGCACTTGAAACTGAGGAGGGTTGACGCAGTTCCATTTTCGACCTTATGAATTATTCGTCCTGTAAGCTACAAGGTTCAACTTTGCTTGCTCTGGAGCCCGCCTGTCTAGGTCGCTGGACAAAAGCAAGAGCAGCATGATATGTTGTTCTTGCTCTCAGCTTTTCTTCATTACGTTAGGAAACACAGAAGATACATCCGGCTCGTGACAGTAACGTACCCGATTAATACGTTCGAATGCATTACAGCCGCGAGCCGGTAAACACTGCTGACAGGAAAAAGCGTCTTCGTAGCAACTTTGCAGTATTTTGGGTAGTTTTATTGGAGGAAAAATCTAATAGTGGCAGCGAAGGAGCAGTGTTCGAACCAAACTTCCGGATAAGGGGAACTGCTTGCGTATTGTCGTAATAAAAAAAAAAAAAAAAAAAAGCCTAACACAAGATATAGCAAGTGACAATCAATAGAAACAAAAGTAAAGCTGAGAAAATGAGAAAGTTGTTTCGGCACCATTTCTACCCTGGTTAAAATTATTTGCTAGACCACTGTTGAAAGGAGGTCTGGGGGCGGACTCCCAGAGTCCAAACCTTTTCTTGTTTTTAAATAGGCAAAAGATCCTATCTTCACAAAATTTCCAGAATCAAAATCAAATTCCCTAACTTTCCCGGTTTCCAGGTCGAGTGGCCACCCTGTATAATGCTATAGAAGAGAAGAGAAACAACAATCATTTTAAATATTTTCCACAAATACTTCATTTTCAGCAGTGTCGCGAACTTAATCAGTGATTGTCGTATCTCTGGGACGGTTTGAGATATCGAAGTGCTGTAATCAACAAGGTAATTTCCATGTCCATTGTAAACCATACAAGTAATTAGGTATGATACTTATTTAAGCATTTTATCGAAATACCTTTCAAAAAATTCAAACTTTCAAGCCCTGGCAACTTCATTCCTGTTCATTTGAAACAAGTCACACCATGATCATGGTGTCCAACCCTAAGGTACTTTCGATGTGTATTATCCTGTCCATCTCCGTTGTGCTGTGTGTGTGACAGAGGCTTCCAAATTTCGGATGTTTGTGATTCTATTTGGTCTAGGAATTAATTCGTGCGGTTGGTACGCACACATTGAAGCTGTAGTACAAACACAAAATACATAAATACCTTAAGAAAAATATTGTCCATCGCTAGCCACCACTTTCGCCCATCTGTCAGGCAATGTACGGATTCCGTGGCGAAAGAAGTCCTCATCCTTGGAAGCGATCTAGTCAGAGACCCATGTTTCGATATCTTCTGAAGAAGTAAACCGCTGTCCAATCAAATCGTTGTTCATGCAATCGAACAAGTAGTAGTCCGAAGGAGCAACGTCTGGTGAATACGGCGGGTGGGGTAAAACTTCCCATCCGACATTTTCTAAATAGGTTTTGACCGGTTTTGCGACATGTGGGCGAGCGTTATCATGTTGAACAATAAGTTTATCATATCTGTTCTCCCATTCTGGTCGTGTTCTGGCCAGAGCTTGCTTCAAACGCATTAATTGTCGTCGATAACGTTCTCCATTCATAGTTTCACCCGGTTGCAGCAGCTCATAGTACACCACACCTTTCATATCCCACCATATGCACAGCATAACCTTTGCACAGTGAATATCTCGTTTTGGTTGTGATGGACCTGGTTCACCTGGTTTCACCCAGGCCTTTTTTCGTTTAGGGTTCTCGTAATGGATCCACTTCTCATCACCCGTAATAATTCGATGCAGAAACCCCTTTCTGCTCTATCGTTGAAGCAGCAATTTGCAAATGGTTTTTCGTCTTTCAACGTCTCTGTCTTTCAATTCATGTGGAACCCAATGTGACATCTTTTGAATCATTCCCATGGCTTTCAAGCGTTTGGACACTGTTGTTTGATCAACGCCTAATGCTGCTGCAAGTTGTTCCTGCGTTTGACACGAATCCTGCTCGAGCAATGCTGTCAATTCTTCGTCTTGAAATTTTTTTGGCTGTCCAGCTCGCTCTTGGTCTGCCAAGCCGAAATCACCACTTCTAAACCGTGCAAACCACTTCTGACACGTTCGCTCAGCTAGAGCATGGTCACCATACACTTCCACCAAAATACGATGACTTTCAGTCGCACTTTTCTGCATGCTAAAGTAATGCAGCAGGACACCCCGCAAAAACACTTTATCAGGCACAAATTGCGCCATGTTCACTTAACTACAAACTGGTGTTGACGCTTTAATCCACTGCCCTATACTACGAACGATACGCGATGACAGGGGTTTGTAACACATGTGTGGATACACGGAACTGTGGGACGCTCCGTTCGTTGCGCCATCTCTTGTCCACCCGCACGAATTAATTCCTAGACCAAATATAACAACCTTAGTTTGCAACACTGAAGAGTAAATATAGTATTTTAAATTTTTGTGTGACATATTGATTTGAAATATATAATAGTCTGACGTAGTGCCATTTGAAAAAAAAAAACTTTATATTGGGTTGGCAACACTGTTGGGTGTTTCTGTTTAATACGTGCAAAGATGTCCCCCTCCCTATAGTTGCTTTGTGCAAAGTTTCACTTTTCTCCGTTATAACGGAAGATCAAGATAAATTGTCCACCCTGTATATAAAATTGAAACCTCTAGAGCCAGACGTCTGGGCTGGCAACGGTCAGGGCTGTTTGAGGTAGTATGTTAGGGCAAAGTCCGTACTACGTGAGGAGGAGTAGCACTTAGTGTGGAGTGAGCACACGGATAGTGTAAAATGGACGACCTCTCTCATTTCCAAGGCCATGTGGTAGAGCTAAAAACCCATTTATTTGAGTTGAAATCCATGTGTTGACCACACATCACTCAACTAAAAGCAATCTGATAGGCCATCCAATAAACGTGTTGGGCTCAGTGTGCTGACCACACATCACTTAACTAAAACCATTCTTGTAAGTGTAGAAAGCCAATAACAACCGCGTTGAAGTAGCTGTGATGACCATACATAACTCAACTAAAAGCCGTCTGTTGTACGTAGAAACTCCAGTAACAATCGTGTTCGAGTCCATGCGCTGAGCATATATCGCTTAACTATAAACTTCTCCTAGGATCAGATATGTGATGACATCACTCAACTAAAAGCCGTCTTGTAGACGTAGAAATCCCAGTAAAAATTGGGTTGGGGTCAATATGTTGATCATACATTACTCAACTAAAAGCCATGTGGTAGACTTAGAAACCCCAGTAAAAATTGCGTTGGGGTCAATATGTTGACCATACATTACTCAACTGAAAACCGTCTGGTAGGCTTAGAAATCTAGTAACAACCGCATTGGGGTCAATTTGTTGATCATTCATCACTTAACTAAAATCATGTTGGTAGGCCTAGAAACTCAGTAACAATAACGTTTGGGTCAATGTAGGGACACAAAACTCAACTAAATGTAATCTGGTTATTGCACATTCCTTATCCATGTTGCGCTGTAACCATAACCAGAACATTAGAACAAAAACTAGGTGAAAATTATTACATTTTTGAAACGATCATTATTTCAATAATGTATATTTGTGTTTAAGTATTTCTGCAATATTTTTTTTCTCTCTTTTCATGAACTAAATGTTATGTCGTTGGCCTTATTACAATTACGTTTTTAGGCTAACGAGGGAAGAACGCGATGTCACTCAGAGATAATTGCACCAAATTTGGTGTAGGGGTAGGTAATGGGAGTAGAAAAGAACGTGTGGAAGCGTTCGGGATCAGAAATAATGGACCCTACAATTCTGGGGAATTCTGGCCTGTCACTCAGATATTGATGGAAGGGAGCCTTTGCTCGCTGTTGCTGCAAATGGAGAAGTTAAATTAAGTAGAATAAAAACAGAAAAGATGAACTGAACAGAAAATGCGCCAATGTTCGCCCTCAGTCCCACCAGACGAACGTCGGGATACTAAATCAACTGCCCTTGCTATTACCCAACTTATCTCTATAAAGAGTAATTGAAAAGTTTAAAAAAAAACAATCTCATCTGTTTTAGACTAAATTGTGTTGTTGTTTTTTTTAGCATATTTATTTTTTGAATACAGTTCCTGGTACTATATGTGTCTGTTATATTTTTTAATGCTTCCATTAGGAACTGTTTTATTATGTCAAAACATTAATAATTCACTGTACAGTATATTAAGGTTAACTACGGTATTTTCTAATCTTGTTGAGACCAATTTGGAAGCTAACTTTACGAACATGGCACGTGTGTAGACAGTGAAGACGTTCTGACTCGTGTGTGCTAGGCAACAGAAGTGAAACGCTCATGTTCATTTTGTGTTCACACTATGAAAGTGCAGTGTTTGTGAAACATGTGTGATTTATATTTGGAGTCTTGAACGCAGTTGTTACGGGGCTGTTTCTGTCCAGCACATTTGCTGCTTTCTAGTGGTGAGTAGACCAAATTCGAATATTTCCTTTATCCTTTACGTTAACATGTGTTAATGAACAGTCTTGTATGTATTCAAACGGTTATTTTTGTTATGGCCGTCCACAGTCGTGCCCATTTTAAACATCACTAATCCCGAAATATATATTTAAATTCGCTTCACAAACACACAATACTTTAATTTTGGTGGGCGCCACGTCGTAGCTATCAAACATCCATACAAATGAAATCAGTTAATATTTGTGGGATAAATCGTTTAATACTTGCGTACTGACAACATCTTATAGTGTGAAAACACACAGCGACTTCATTTCGATCCTTGGAAAACTTCTGGCGACACCATGATTAATTTCTGTATCTATTTTCTTTATTTTTTAAATATAATTTCATTAAGCTAACTAGTGATGCATACCCAATTGGTAACGGCAAGTGCAGAGCAGTTGATAGATTTAGTATCCCAGCATTCGCCTGGTGAGACTGAGGGCGGACATTGGCGTATTTTCTGTTCAGTTCATCTTTTCTGTTTTCATTCTACTTTATTTAACTTCTTCTGCATTGGTCGCAACAGAGAGCAAAGATTCCGTCCCATAATTATCTGATTGACAGGCCATACTTCTTCAGGACGGTAGGGCCCATTTTTTATTATTTCTGATTCCGAACGCCTGCGAAACGAATACTTCCACACATTTTTTTTCTATTCCCGTTACCTACTTCTACACCAAATTTGGTGCAATTACTTCTGAGTGACATCCCGCCCTTCCCATTTAAGACAATCCTTTTGGTATCTGAATGTTGATGCAAAATTGATAAATTCTCGTGTTTATTGAATAAAGGTGACCATAATATTAGTCAATCATATATTACTGACTAATATTATGTGGTTCTATATCATTTCCGCGTTTGTATACCAAAGTGTCCTAACTTCTCAGTCCAGCGATACGATCAAGGTAAGTTTATTTGATGATCGCTAGCCTTGGGCTCCCTTCCTCACTCCCGTCCCTAGTGGACTCGAATACTCTGCCCACCAATAAGATATCTTGCTGAACCTAATAGTATCTCATGTGTAATATTACCATCAGTTATTTTAAAAATACAATATTTATTTTTGGTAAGGAAAAGTCAGATTTGTTCAATCAATATCATTTATTTTGGACATCCAAAGACAATGTACATCATTAAATTTCTACACACAGCAGACTAGTCTATATTTTTTATAGCAGAAACTTACATTGCAAGTTATGAAATATATATATATTTATTATATATATATATATATACTTTAATACATACATCTTTAATTATAAAAATTGAATAGGAACTTTGGTTTCATTATGGGAATATTAATCCCCAAACTCTTGTCACATTATATGACATAAGATTTAAACTAAGCTGATAAAAACATATACAGAAACTTAAAATTATTTCATGGCCAAGTTACTAAAATAATGGCAGTTTATACAGGTACATCAAAATAAGGGCATATACTTAATGTTATATTAAATAAATATACGTTTAAAAAAAGGGGAAACTTGAAGAAAATGTATGTTTTTTAAAAAACTACGTATAAGCGTCGAAAAGTTAAATTATAAATTTTAGGATTTAATTTTTAAGTCTTTTTTTTTTTCTTTCGTAAAAAATATTTTTTTATGTCCATGAAGCTGAATAAAAAGAAACATTACTATTGTCGAAATTAATACTTTTTTGAAAAAAAAATGTACACAAACGAGAAAATTAACAACAAAAATAAACAAAGATTAATCTAGAAAACAATGTTGTTACATATAATTAAACACACACACATCATTATCATCATCACATTCATTCACAGCGCTTCATCCAGGTGTTTGTCAGCTATACTGACGATATTCTTTTTACACTGTATACGAAAAACATAAGTGCATTCTTTAAAAAAAAATTAAATATTTATATGTACATGTACATGACACACAATTGTGTCGGAAACTATTTGTTTAAAAAAAAAAAACTATTGGTATACATATTATCGCACACTTTGTATAAAGTTGCTCATTTAATCTTGATCAATGCCTTGCGTACTTGACAAACAAGCCAAACCAAGCAAAGATAATTAAAAAAAACAAGTCATCACGTAATACAAACAACTTCATTCGTTCTACACTTTGGCTCATAATAACGGACATTAGAATAGTATACAAAACAGAAATAAATACATTATGACTTCAGTACGTAATGAAATTTCGATAAAATATACCAGTTTTATTTTTTATTTTTAGATAAAATGAAAGGAAAGAAAAAAAGCAAAAAATCTTGTAGTGTCAAACTTTCGATGACACTGTAGAACGAAATACATACATATAGATTTTTTTTATATACATAACAAATAGTAAGAATATTGCACAACTTTTTTGTATGGTATACTTTCTGAGAACACTGAAATGAAGTCTTTATATTTTTTAAGTAAAGAAGAACACATGATAAAAGAGCTGATGAGCCAGTAAAGTTACGTAAAGAATGTAAAAAGAATGCTCAAATTTTTATATGATAATTCGGAAAACATGTTCAAGAGTTGTAAAGAATTTTAATAAAATACGAAGTTTTTCTATCGATTTTTTTTTAAAAAAATAGAAATATTGCACTGGTGAACTTAGTAATTTATTTGCTTTTGTTGTACGGTTCACTGAGGCGGTAAAAAAAAAAAACAAATAAATAATGGCTATAATATTTGTAAAGTAACAAATAAAAGAAAAGTGCAGTGCAGAAAAAAAAAAAAAAAAAAACGATATTAGAGGGCCTGAAATCGAATTTATGATTCTGTGTTCCATACTTGGGAATCATCAACTTTCTTACAAGTCGTTCGAGCTGAACATATTTTGATTAAAGAAATTTTTTCCTCATTTCATTTGTAGAATGTAGTAGATAAATGAATTATCACAAGTTACGAAACAATCATTTAAAAAGTTATGAAAGTGATTGATTTCTGTAATAGATTGACATGTACCCATGTTTCGAAATAGTTTTAATATAATATTACGGTATAATAATACTACACGTTTTTTTTTTTCACTTCAATTTTGCATTCTTAAATGTATTCATTGTTATTCTATTTAAATCTTCATTAAATTATCAGATGCTCTGAGAATATGTACAAAGTGTAAAATTTACCTCTAAAGCCAGTATTAATGATTTTGTTGTTGATAGAGAAACAGTTCTTTAGAGTATGCATTATTTATCATGATAAAATTTGCATAACAAACATACAGAAATTATCATACTTCAACTGCTCGCAGAATTAGTCTTAATGTCCAATACAGAAATAATTTGGATAAAACAGGATTTCTACAGAATTTTCGAATATATATTATAAACAAGACGTCGTATATTTTTAGACGGTAACATTTATGAAGTGTGCCTATGCTTCAAAAGTGCTTTACATACTTTGTTAACACTTGTAGGAATAAATTGGAAATAAAAAGATCATTACTATTAAATAATGCTATTCTCAAAGCCATATCAGGAGGAATGTTGGTACTAGATCTCTCTAAATTATTAAGTTTGCAGGGGATATAATTTAATTGAATACTCTCTCTCAATTAAATGTCTCTTTGTACAAAACTCCGGACGAACATCATCACTGCTTTGTTCATATTTTATTCCTGTCTGAATTTATATTTAAAAGTGGAAAAGGAGAATACAAATATATGTTTTTTTTTTTTTTTTTTTTTTTTTTTTTTTTTTTTTACTATCTCCTTAAGCTAATAAAAGACGACAGATCATGAAGATAATCGTAAAAAGAAGAAACAGTATGCTTGGATATCTTATTCGGCGCTCCGATTGGATTACCGTGCTTATAGAGGGAAAGGCAGAAGGAAAACCAGGAAGAGGAAGACCGAGGATAGAATATCTAGATGCAATTACGAAGAACAAATCTTATCGAAGTATAAAACAGCTCTCCCAAGGGAGAGAAAAGTTTTAAAATTTCCATGTTGCCCACCAGCCTATGGTTGAGGAGAACAAGAAGTATTCTTTTGCACTTCTGATGACTTTTAACAGTTTGATTAACTAAAATACTTGTATGACAAAGAAGAGTGGTAGGTTTTCCATGTTATTAGGAGACTCATTTAACGTACATTTATTCCAGTTATTTAGTTTAAAATTTATTAATGCATTATTTATTATTTACGCTTAGTGAAATTAGTCAAATAGTTGTTTAGCTTCCAAATAAGGCAGAAAGGCGTATTTATATTTATTAAGTTCATTCACACCATTACGAAACCCAACGATAAAATTTAGATTCGTAATAATAATAAAATTAAGAAATCATTTGTGCAGTGTCCATGTACCGACTTTAGTCTGAATTAATTTTAGGCATGTAAATTATCTTTTCTATCTTTCTAAACTACCTTCTGTTCGTTCTTATAAATTAATGGACGTCTTTATGAAATTTAGAGGTGAAATGCACAGATCTTTGTCTAATTTCTCAACGAAGCATTCTTGAAACTATGTTTATTAGGAATTTCTTTGTTCCATTTCTTGTTCGAAACAACATTATAAGGTTTATATCCGAACGTCAACACCTGTGTATCAGTTAGTTTTCACTTTCATTTATTTGAAAACGTAACATCTTGTTTTTAAGAACAGGAAGAAAGAAAAAAAAAAAAGACCTGACTTAACCGTGTACAAACTTATCATACATTCACAAGGTATGAGCATTCCTTTTACAGTTCCTCTTGGGTTCCAGTTTTTATGAAGATATTTATAAAGCCTCAGAATTTCAATCCTTTCAATTCGGTTTTCACAAGAAAAAAACATTTATATCTTACTTACAAATCATCTGAAACTATACTCACTTCATTTGAAATCAGTGATTAAAAAATCGTATATCTACATTTATCTTTGAAGATCAAAGTAATTATGTTAAATGAACAATACACATTGGTCATATGAGATTTCACTGCCCTTTAAAAATAATTATATATATATATATATTTATATCTTTTATTTTGAAGTATACAACAAAAGAATTACATTCACACTTCTCACCCATGCTATCACAAAAAAACACAAGCATGCATTCATGGAAATTAGAATGTAGTGGCCATGTTTTTATATGTTCTGTTTTGCAACTTTTTAAAAAAAAAAAAAAATCCACAGCTTCTTTGATCACGTTATCTTTCTTCAGAAATCCTTGTACTAACTCACTGGATGCTTTTTTGTTTACCATCCAATTTGATCGTCGATATATACATATATATATCTTCTTTTTATTTCTGAAAAGAGTAATAAAAGAAATAAGTACATTTAAAATTTGAACAATTCGAAATATTGAATTATTCGAACATAAGTCTATTTACTTGAAAACTGTATTGAAAACAAATATTAAAAGAAAATCTTGGATAAATCTAACTCTTGAACCTCCAGTTTGAATAATTCGAAGTAAATCAGTTTAGGATTTTTTATAGTTGGACTGACTGCGAACAGAAGAATGCAATTACAATTAATTTTTAGTTATCCAAAGGCAGCGTTAAAAAAATATATATAAAAACACAATCTATCTGATGAAGAAGATAAAGACAAGTTCGGCGATGAAGTAAAGAAATGAGCGTGTGCCAACATCATCCAAAACTTCCGAAATTGTTGAAAACTTTTTTGAATGTGATGATTTATTCCTAAAATGATCTATTGATTGACAACCAAGTGTTAGTCATAATGTATCACACGCAATAAATTGAAGATTTTCTTGGTAGTGTAAAAACAATCAATTCGAACCAAATGATTATCATGAGAATAGATAATTGAGGTTGCTTATTATTCGTGTATGTGGTACTGTACTTTTCCATTGTACATGTGGCTTAATTTATGTACGAATAAATGTATGATTTGTTTGTGGTATTGTTTCACACAAATAATATATATATATATATATATATATATATATATATATATATATATATATATATATATATATATATATATATATATATATATATATATATATATATATATATATGCATATATAAAATGTTATTCAAAATCACAAGATGTCATAGCGAAATTACTTGTAGTAGTAATAGAAGCTGTAAGCAAGAGGTATATTTTTAACATAAGAAATCTTAAAGAAACTACACTAAATGGTGCTACAACTCAGAAAGCATTCTGGTCGGTCAGACGTGTCGTAAGTTGGGTGATACGTGAACAGGACATTGGCTCCGACCTTTTTTCTTTATGACAAGAATGTACTATAGTTATAGCTTCCACACGTCTTGGAGTTTTTCTGATATTTCAGCAAGGAAGAGATGGATCTAGTAATATACTGTACATTTTCATAGGGGCCCCTGTTTCTTAATCTAGAAATTTGGGAGTCCTAGCTGTAACACTACTATGTAATTAAGACTAACGACAAATTAATGTCTCATTTGAAACAAAACTAAAATAAAAGTTTCGAGAAAGAAAACAAGTAAAGGAAGGCATGAAAATCTCAGCAAGTTGTGGGTTCATTTTGCAGCTTTTTGGTCGAACTCTAAAAATACTAATAAATATATGTATTTTTTTCAAAATATGAAATACTTGCCATTAATTTAGACGGTGATAATGCGAACTTCAAATATATGCATATGGTAGAATCGTAATTTTCGTTTGAATTTATTTTATTTTATTCAAATTTATTTATTTTATTATATTTTTTTTATGTTTGATGAAATAATATCTATTGTATTCACCATAGAGAAAAGCATACAGTAAGTAGACACTCATCTATTTCAGAATCAAGATCGAAAATCGAAATAGGAATCTAACCTAGACCAACGCGAACTAAAAGCAAGCAATTTAACCATTGAACTAGTCGGAAGCACTTATCTTTAATAAAGGTTTCTCAATGCTTAATGTTTTTCAAAACTTTTTCTCGAAGACATACTGCTTCAAATATTAGACACAAGTAAAATGAGACTTAATATGCCAATTGTTTGCAAACATACTTTTTATTACGATAAAGCAATGCATAGAAACATTGCATGTACAAAGTAGCACACATAACAGTGCCTGTGAATATGTTTACAGCCTTTACAATAGGTCGGCCGGTCGTGATGGGCAGAGAATATTCCTTACCAATTAAAATCCGCTGTTATACACGGTACCGTATTTGGTTGCGAGCGAGTTACTGTATGAAGCTTATTTATTCATTTATTTATTTTTTAAGTTACTGATTATTATAAAACGGGTGTGTCTGCTTTTTAAAGTTAATAATTTGTTTATGAATTGCCGTAATGAATGCCACTCTGCATAGGAACAAAATGAATTCTTTAGTTTATCTTCCATGATTATACTATACAAATTAATACAAATATATGACGATTAAAGAGGGAGAATAAGAAAGTGGAAGAAAACTTCGATAAAATACATGAAAATCATGTTCCCTTCATCACAAGCTCACTTCATATTGAACAGGTTTCTGACTATTTGCATTAAAGGCAAACTATCTGCCATTAAGTTCCAATATTTAAGGGTAAGGTATCCGCTCTGTGTTCATCAGGAATACTTGAGATGAAGTGTTGATGCTTTTCTATGTGTACAAAAGAAGCCATTCGAAGTATCCTTGCAACTTTGGTCTTCAAAACATATAATGATGAACTACAAATTGGAATCATTTGACCATTTTCTATTAAGTCCCACGAAATAGTTCATTCGTTATGAATATACATATAATATTCTTAAAAGCTGAGTTAATGCCAGTTGTAGAGTACAGCACAAGAATAAGAAAATATATGAACACACATTTTTTTATTGCTTAAGAAAGAAACAATGAATATATGCGTATAAATTTCCTTGTTTTGGTGCTAGACTTGACATCTAACATTATGACTGTCCTTTTAGGAACATTATACATATATATATTTAAAACATTAACTATTTTGTGACATTTAATAGAAAATAGCCACATGGTATTCTTGAATATCATATGGCAAATTAAAATTATAATAAAGAAATATAGCAGAATACTTACGTCTAGATACTAAGTTGCAACGCTTTTAGACATCATCCTTACAGTATTCTTAAGGGCTTGTCTTTTGTTACAGAACCATATTCTAATGACTTCTCTTTCATACCCGAGCTGCTGTGCAAGAGCTGTGATTTCCGCACCTGGAAAACGATAAATAAATATACATAACACATCTTTATCTAATAATCAGACAAAAATTATCATTTACGTTTTGACTATATTATCATATATAAGATTTAGATTTAAGAAAAAAATAATTAGTACATGATGACATGTAAAAATATCGAAAACGACGGATGTTAGTATCGAATCATTAGTTTCCAGTGTCGCTGAGTTATCATAATTGGTGGTAGTCCTGATGCCGTTTAAGTCCAAATTCAGTCCCAGTGGGGGCAAGATTCCTTGAGCACTCCTAGAGAGAATGGGAGGGACAGACATAAAAATGATGAGGAACGACCGATATAAATGTCGAATCCGTAGTTTTCAGGGTCACTTGGACAAAGAATGGCACTCTAGATGCCATTTAAGTTTAAGTTTAGCCCCCATTAGCACCTTGGGGTCAGGAGGAAATTGTGTCGTGTAAAAATAATTTAAAATTATCAATATTAGTGTCGAATCCGTCCAGTTTTTGGAGTTGAAATGAATAGTGATGCCCTCAATGCCATTTAACTCAAAGTTCATCCCCATTTGCAGAGAGTGGGGTGGAGAATGTGAAAATAAAAGTCATGAATGACTAAGATTTGTGTCGAATTCATAGTTTTCGGGGTCAGGAAAACGTCTGACCCGTTTGAAATTACTTTTGGAAGATAAATAGAACCCATTTCAAGCTGGATTTTTTACACATATCAATTTCTGTGCGAGTTCGGTGTTTCAATATGCATGTCAAAAATAGAGTATCTTCTTTTTTATTATTATTATTATTATTAAACTTTCATAAAAATAAATATTCTATGGGGAAGAAGATTAAAATATTCCCCATAAACCTGTGTTCCCCGTGTTTAGAACGGGTGTTTTAGCTAGTTAGTAATAGATAAGACCCATTTTTAACCCAACATATTTTCTTTCTTTCTGGAATCCTTATGATATGTCTTGTAACAAATGGGGGATATGTACTTACGATTGTTTCATAAAATATTTGTGTTAATAGCAGAAATTATTATTTATCTGTTTATGAAGTTTCATTTTATTAGTTTTCGCATGTTTTAGGCGATTTTTTCTTTTTTATTTTCTTTTTTTTCATTTTCGTCCATTTATTGAAATCCTGAACTAATTGAACTACTAATATTATTACATATGTTGATTAATACTCTACCTATAGAAAAGGTATATTTAAAAGTTCATTTTATACAATCATTCCAACCATACATTCCAAGAAAGAAAACAAAAGAAAAAACCTTCAAATATTGGGAACGACGTCGCTACACATAGGTTTGTTCTAAACAACTTGATTATGACATGTTTAAGAATACTCGCATTACGATAGTCTTAAGTAGTGCTTGAAAAATTTTCTTGTAGCCTAGGCGCCAATTCAGAAAACAAAGCGCCATAATAATAAAAATCCAGTTTGGTACATACGCTTACATGTTTTGCCCTTAAATTATATTTACTTATATAAATTAATTAAACATATTAGTGGAATTAAACATATTTAAGGTTCAAGGTTAATGGAAATTTTGAGCTTTATAATGCTTTTGTTCTTAATCCAGAAGAATCAGAACTACTGACAGGTAAAAATTGGGAGAATATTTACATCAAAAAACAAGTCACGAGACTGGTAGATGCAATCTCTATGGTGATTTGGCGCTCAAGATTTTTTGCGCCCTGGTCCTAAGTTTAAACGAATACGTAAATATGATCGGTATTAGCCGGCGTTAGTTAGCAATATAACGTAGAGTTCGCAATACTACATTCCGATTTATTTGCTGTATATACTTTTTCGAAAAGGATTTTCACGATAGAACTTGGTAAACAGAAATCTATGTCTATCTATCTATATCTATCTATATCTATCTATCTATCTATCTATCTATATATATATATATATATATATATATATATATATATATATATATATATATATATAAATATTGTACTATTAATACAAAAAAAATTGTTAAAACAACGTCAGTCACATATTGTAACGTCTATCACTTTTACTGTTTTCAAGGATCTTTATGGATAGAGTTATCATTTACTGATAAAATTACATATTTTTCTAATTCGTAAATATTGTTTTAGCTTTAAGTAACAACTGTACCCATACAGACTCCAGAAGGCAGAAAAAGAGTAAATCTTTAAAATATTGAATTGACATTGTTTTAACAAATACCGACTCAAATATTCTAATTATAAACCATTCATACCATACATTTAGTAAAACTATACCAAAAGCATTCTAAAATAGAAAAAGAATTACGACTGTATTATGAGACAAAAATAGGATCTTCACCCTTTTTATTTTTCATTTAAACAATTTACCGTTTAGTGGTGCCATATTGGATTTTATGAGATGCCATATACCCGATATTACACTTAAGATAATGGTGAATTTATGACCTTATTCATCAAATTCCGTCGTTCTACGTGGGAAAAAAATACAAACTTACATATAAAGACTTGAAAAACTTTACTAATTAGAATATATATATACATAAAGCTAAATGTCCTACAGAGTGGCCACCAAGTCCCGTTATCCCTTCATAAATGCTAATGTAAGTTTTCCCGTTACCCCGAAATGTTACAATGTTATTTCTCGAAAGCATTGTTATTCACATCATTCAGTTCTTTCCGTGTGGTTATTTACGTACGTTTAGTGGTCTATGTTACTTATTCTCAAGGATAACGGATCTGTAGCCACCATGTAGATATACAAACTTCCTATTATATTCAATATACCTGAAGGATGCGTATTTCTTTCAAAATGTGCATTGAGAACTTCTAAAGCTTGTGGGGTGAAAGATGTCCTTCTTTTTCTTTTCTTCGACGGTTCTACACCAATAAATTCTGTAAGGTTATGTTGTCCACTTTTATACCTATTAGAATATAAAAAAAGCAAAATATATTACAAACTAGAGCAAGTAAACTCAGTTTTTAGCTACTAAAGAATGATATTTTTACGATATGTTTTTCAGTATATAACAATATCATATAATTTTTGTTAGAAAGAATTTTACATTATGCTAACCCAAAACAATAAGAAAGAAAATATGTATTCTAATGCTGTTCTAGTCTAGTGTGGGAAACTAAGTAAATAAAGATGTTTATCATATGTTCGTCAGCTTAGTGATTCAGTGAAAAGGTATATAATAATGAATTATAATAGTTTTATAATAAGAGACAAGAAACTTCATAAACACTTATTTAATTAGTACATGTTGAATTAATGATCTGGGAATTCAATGTAAGGTTTGGTGACATTGTTATAAGTAAAGAAGGTTATTACATTTGTTTGATCTGGGTTTCGTATTTTTTAAATTAATTTATTTATATTTTCATATTTTAGAAAATTCTGTTTACTATTGTAATTATTGAAATTTTGTATCGGACGTACTTAACAAGAATTCTAGGAATGATAAAAAAAAAAAGGACAAGAATAGGGGGCCACAAAATTTTTGAATGGCCCCTAAATCAAGTGTTCGTATTTTCTACGGAATAAGCACATCATACTGAGTTAAGTGATAGTTTGGGTTTGACTCCACTATTTGTAGTTCTCCAGATATAAGGCATACAAGAAAATTTTTGATTGAAATATATACGATATTTGATCTAAAAATACAAGCTTTAAATATGAAAGTTCGCTTTGGACTTTAAATAAACATAGCCCTGTGACTTCTCAGACTTTAGAAACGCCATGGAACTTTATTGGTTTTTATTTTAAAATATCATTCAATCCATGAAAACATGTTACATGTATCTATGTAGTGCAGTATAATTTTGTTAATTTTTTCAATCTATTTATTAATGATCAGTATATGTGCACATTTACAATGTTAAATACTAACATTTCCAATAATTTCTCTCTCTTCCAATGCATATTGAATTGAAGGGAGAACATAATAAAACGAATAGCATTGTAAATCAGGGCTTCTCAACCTTGTTTTGACCGACGTCTGGTTACTGAACATGTACGATATTTCGATAGACTTATGCTACATTAGGATAGAACTAGAATTGTTGGCCGTATTGACTGGTAGAGCCTGTCTCAAAATCGATATTAACTTATTAAAGGCTCGTAAAGATATAATGTGTTCTATAATATCTAGACTTATAGGCCTCATGAATGACATAACATTTATTTTTAAATTTTAAAATTTCGCGACACACCAGCTGGGAAAGGCTGCTTTACATGACAATTTCCATCTGCTTATAGGACCCCCCCCCCCAAAAAAAAAATTAAAGAAAAATCAGTGTTTCCTATCTTCTGTAGATTTTCACTACAACTATTCACCTCCGTGTACACAGCATAACTACAGAATTTGCTTGCTTACTACAAATTACAAGACATAAATGCATTCTTTAAACACCGTATATGTGATATAACGCATCTTTTATAAAATTATTTCCCTTTCTTATTATCCGGTTTGGGTATCAACTAGAAATTCGTCCACTGCCTTAATTAACCTTTTAAATATTCTACATGAGGAACACAAATTAGTGCGAATGTAACCTCTTGTTATAAGACATACTTTCACTCTTTGAAGTTTCCATTCTTCCCACTCAGAGGGCTGCGGTGGTTCAGTGATAGAGCGTTCACTTCTTGTGAATGGGGTCCTTGATTTGATCCCAGGACGCGCCAAGTGATCTTTGTGATGGACAAACATCATGTGCGTGAATTTTCTCAGGGTTCTTCAGTTTCCTCCTACTTTCCCCATTTCCCATGTCATTCATTTCTCATTATCACCGTCTCTTTTAGCCTAGCCGATATAAACATGGGATGTAAAATTTAAAGATTTCATTTTCTTCTTAGGAGTTAAAAAAAGACAAATCCTAATGTATGTACTTAAAAAGAAACTGCATACATGGATACATGTACACTATGAATGTATTCAAGGAAATATCTAAATGTGTGGGTGTACATTTTTGACATCGTAAACTACTTAAGTACGACATGCACAAGAGCATTTTAATATACTCTTCTGTTAAATGGAACCATGACCTTAGATTCTTCAATGATAAGTTCAAAACTTATGCTCATAGAAATCGATTTTTCAACAGGAAGCAACATGAGACAAACATTAGAAAAGAATAGATATACAAAACTGAGTGAATTGTTGTAGGTAAAATGATCTATAGAAAATAATTTCTGTCTTTATTAACTACATCTATGACTTAAGGTACCTGAAGGTTTATTGCAGCAAAAACAAAATGTGCCTTTGGATCCCTCGCTGAGCCACTTCAATCAGGATTATTATTAACTAATTTTCGTAAGTTTCATATTTACATTATTCTTTCTTATTTTCTTGGTCTAACCAAAATCTCTTTCCAATTTCCAAGTTAAGGACATATCCCACATATCTCAGACGTGCAGTTTAATTATTTTCACTATTTTGGTGACGCGCAGGTGTTTTTTTAAGTTTTAATTAGTATCTCTTTCATATCCTCGTGTGCTTGTATGTCACATGGATGTAACATCATATTTTCAAACTGGTTAAGTATACTTAATAATACCATCACTTTTAGAAGCTAGTTTTCTTTAAAATTATTAATCAAAAACATACTGTTAGATTTCTTGGCTCTTTTATTGTCACGATTGATTGTCCTTTAATATTACAGGGTTAAGTTTATAATTTCTTTAACTTGACTTAATTTTAGGATGCTGGATTGTTTAGACTGTGAATTAGTCCTTTGTATTAGTTTAGCAGGTTTCTACGAAATTAGTTATGATCAATGTAAATTCATTTTAGTACAAAATAAAAAATATTTTTTAACTATGAAGCCAATTAACGTAAACATATTAATAATAATAAACTTATTCGGCAAATAATTCGCGTACGTACTTATAACTTAGATTAATTAGGACTTGCCCTCGATGAATTAAAAAAAAAAATCAAGGTACGAACTAATCGAAATTAAAATGATTGGACTCACTCAGTAATTTTCAATTTCAGTTATCGGTTGCAGACCACTCCATTTTATTATTTCCTTTTTAAATCAATTTTGTCAAACTAGTTTTTAGTTCTAATATTCCTTAATTTTTACAGAAGCTTATATCATTCTTCTTGTTTGAAATTGTATTACTTTATACCTTTTTATTGCCTAGGAACAGATACATAAATTGTTTTGCTAATAATATTGTTTATAGTTCGAGTATTTATAATACATGGGGAAAACCTAAACGAAATAAAATATTTAAACATCTTTATAAGCATTTATATTTTGGTTTATATAATACGAAATCAATATTAGCATTAAGTCATTGCAGCTTGTCGAGAAAAATAATAATATACCTACAATTAAATAGAATACAGTTATAATTTAAAAAAGAGAAAAATAATAGGATATAGTATACGTAAGACCGTCTGAGTTCCAGAAGAAGCTGGACGCTCATACTTTTAGGGATTATTTATTGAGTATCTACGAACTTAGAAAGGGGGTAACAAACCCACTTTCATTTACTTATCCACTGATACGAAAATAAAAAAGAACGTACCTATTTGCCCTTGTACTTTATATGCTATAGCGCATTACATTATATGCAACAAGGATTTTGGTCTGCATCATGATATAAATTTAAAAATATTTAACATTTTTCGAATCGAAATCAACAAAATTTATTCTAGAAAGTAAAAATAGAATGTTAAGCACATATAATGAAGACAACGCAGTGATTTAATTTGGTAATGTATAAATATATAATATGAAGTATCCTCGCGCACGGAAGACAGGGGGTTCTCATGTATACTATTACCAAATAATATATAACAAGCTAAAACAATAACAAGAAATATAACAAAATCAAAATAAGATGATAATAATTTCAAAGAATAATAACCAGAAGAATTTTCATCTGATCATTATTAAAACGAAAAAGAAAGAAAGAAAAGAAACAAAACTCGACATTTAACAAAATCAAGATGTAGGCGACAACGATCAACATCTGCGTCTGATAAAGTCAACCTCCGAAAGAGGTGTGAGTAATTATAAATATATTAATAGTAATAATAATAGCGTTAAACTACCTTTCTTCCGCTTCTTTCATCCACCTTTCGAGTACAGGCTTGATTTTCTGTGCACTCTTTGGAGTGATATCCAGTTTCTCAAACCTACAAATAGAACACACGAAAGCAAATAACAAAGGATATTTACTATTAAATGAAGCTATTTACTTAAAAGTTCAACGACAAGATAGATCACTGTGAAGCACGAAATTAAATATATTACTTCCTTTCATTCATATCATAACTGATGAACTTATTTCTATATATATAAAGAAATAATTTTCAACTTTTTGAAAGAAAAGGACAATTTCGTTTTCTATATCAACAGCATTAGACTGATACTTAAGGGTGGTTATTCAGTTTCATAGATAACAATTACTTGCTAACAACATTTAGTGGAAAAAATAAATAAACACAAAATAACTAATAATTAAGTTTAATAGACAGCTTTATTTCTGCAATCGTGTTGTCATTTATTTTGAGATTATTAACTGCATTACTTCGTGAAAATATATTTATATGCTACTTTAGAGTCCGTAAATTTCAATTGAATTATCAAACCGAATATTTAAATGCTATATACTTAAAAGTTACAGATGGAGAAAGTCAGAAAATTATTCACAAATAAGGGGCAAAATAAAAGATGAATTGGTATTTTTTTACGCCTCACAGAAGACATACAAGTATTTGTTGGTAAATTCGAGTTGATTAATATAGACACAAAATTAATAAATAGTCTTAAGTTTTTGCAGCTGATTGTAAAACAGAAAACATACGAATCATATAATATCTAACATTTAATATCTTAAGCTCTGCTTATAAACCATCTTGTCGCAGACGATATGTACGGAAAATCTGGTGCTCCCCGGATAATAATTTATAACTAATTTCGCCTCTCATTGCTAACTATAAATGCTTACAAGTCAGTAATTTTGCAACATTTATCATAACACTATATATTATTGATAGTTATGTATTATATGTTGAAAGATTACATAAATTAAGAAAACGTGAACAAGTTTAAATGATAGCTTTTAAAGCTTGGGAAGCATGCAGGCATATATATATATATCTCAATAAAGGTGTTTCTGGACGAATTTAAATTTACTATTCGCATACTGCACATGAACCAGAGATAAATCTAAACCACTCTAAAACTGAATTTGAATGTTCTGGCCATAAGCAGATCAGCTCCACATCATAGAAAAGAAAGAAAAAAAGGAAGAGAGAAAGAACGCCATACTGCTGGAGATAATTTGATCGTAACATAATGAAATAGGGGCTTTTCTATCAAATTTCTTTCCCGCTAATTAATGATCTCTGAAGAGCACATCATTCGTAGGTGTTTTCTCAATTTTCTCGCAACTTTGTTTTTGAAATTGAACTGGCACCATATTCTTTCATCACGATACACAAGATGAAATCTTTAACTATTTAACAGCTTGATATTTTCGTCTGTTTTGATGTTCTTCTTTTTCTTTCTCATTTTCATGTGAGGTGAGAACAATCAATTCATGACCGAAAAGTGTCAGAATTTACTTTCGAACTGTGTAGTATAAAAGACTTTACAAGCACTAACCTATATCTTCTTTAGTTAGACTTGTGTCTTAAATTCTAACGTTTCCAGTTATGAATAGGTTCGGTAATTATTATGCAGGGGCGGATCCAGGGGGGGGGGGAAGATCGGGACGATCGCCCCCCCAGAAGAGGAAACTTTCTTATTTTATATATATAAATAAAATCCATCAAAAAGTTTGGAGCCCTTAAAAGTAGCAGTATGACAACCCACCGCCCCCCCAGAAGTCGGTCCTGGATCCGCCCCTGTTATTATGTATGCATAAGGGGGGGGGGGAAGTGTTACAACTTGAAAGTTATATTAGTAGACCGGCCTCATTATGAGTTTTATCAATGCGCTCATAAATTTAAAGGTAAAGTTTAGTATTTCACGACAATCTTGAAGTTCTTAAAATAATTTGACTGCTAAAATCTTGTTTCTATAATGAGACCAATTTCGCGTAAAGAAACTAAAAAGCACAAATGATTATATTCGTAGACCTCCTTAAGTTACCCCCTTTTTTATGTAAAAGTTTGTGATCTTAAATTATCTAACAAACTGCCAATTAAAATATTTGGCAAATTAACTTTATGATACCTTTTTTTGTATTTTTTTAAATTTTCTTCCATGCTTATTTTCCAATTATACTTTAAGTTAAACGTGTAGCATCCTTCACATAGATAATAATTTTCTGTTTTAATTGTTATGTTAGACGAAATTATACAAATGGATAAAATGAAGTGTGTGTAACTGATCAACGAGCAACTGATTCGGAGATACAAATGCTTAACACTGGATCAGTACTAAGAAAGTACTAATCAGAAACAAATGACTTATTGTTTGTATTTATTGGACACTTGAATGATGAAATAAACAAGACATAACTAAAATATAAATTCATGGAGTAAAATAAAAATTCCGAAAAATAAAGCTCGAGTAAATATTCCAATTTTTATAGTGAACGAAACCTTTAATACGTAATAATGCTGTAGGAGTTGATTTTGCCAAAAATTTTAGATAAATTGTGCCAAGTAAGATGAAAATGAAATGAAATCTTTGAGTTTTACGTCCCACGGTAATGCCGGTTAGGCGAAAGGAGATAGTGATGATAAGAAATGAATGAAATGGTGAAATGAAGAAAGTGGGAGGAAACGGGAGAATCCCGAGAAAACCCACGCACACGGTGTTTGTCCACCACAAGGTTCACACGGCGGGGGCTGGGATCGAGCCCGGGACCCCAAGCACCAGAGGTGAACGCTCTACCACTGAGCCACCGCGGGCCCCCCAAGTAAGATGATTTGTAGACAGCCTATCACCTCGCACTACATATTTGTAGATGTAGGACAGTGACCTATAAATTTTTGTCGGATCATAAGTGTGTTTTATTTAATAAAAAAAATAGTAGATAAATAAATAAATAAAACCAGCATGTCAATTATCTATTCATAATTTAATTAGATATTTATATTAGTTGAAGCTTCCGATATGGGTAGTGTCTGAACCTAGTAGATAAATTACTTATTATAATCACAATGCTTAGATGCACAGTGAGGTTAAATATCAGGGAAAGCTCTTAGACTTGTTTCCCCTCTGAAAGCAATATACAACACTTAAATTATCTGAGAATGAACCAATCGAAACAAATTATCTGAGAGAATATTATGTGGTGTAAAGGCTAGGTATCACAGTTACAAATGCTGTCATAAAATTCCAGTACTATTCAGAAGAAAACCTTAAAGAAACCCTGCGCAAGAGTATAACGCAGTATTTCGTACAGTAGCGGCTCTTGACGTAAGTCACATCGGTAAAAGTTTAAATTTTATTCCTAAAAGCTTTGGGAAGAAAGCTTAACTCATGAACTAATTTTTGTATACAATACATCAGGGATTAGCACATTACATCAGGGATAAAAGTGAAAAGGAACACACGGGAGGATGCCGTTCCCCCACTTCCAAAGAAATATCTATGGCATCCCTCCACTTCCTGAAAATTACAAAGAGGGGACAGCGTGACGTCATTCGTCCCCGTACCTTTCCACATCAACTTTTACCCTTGCATTACGTAAGCTTCTCTTAGCTTGTGGCCATAAAATTACATTTTTACCAATGCTGCTTTCCTCAAGATCCGTCACTGAGTTAGCATTAGAGTGCACCTTACTGGTTGGAAAAGGACATACAATGACACGTATCCAAGCAAAGAAAACGAAGATCTAAATAAGAATCAGAATTGGATACTATAGCGTTGTTAGAAGTATAACTCATATAATGTAACATTAACACCGTCGTATATAACGCAACTTCTTCAAAGGAGTGATAACAAGACCTGTTATTTTTATCATACGCACGTAATTTCTTTTTTTAAAACATGGTATAGTATCCTTCCTTGGTGCGTTTTCAGTAAATTGTATATTTGAATCTCTTGCAAACTATTTCATATTAATATGAATTATTTTCTTAGAATAGTGAAAGCTAATGCGATCAAATTTTACTACTCCTTAAAAATATTCTGTATATAAATAATTTCAACGCATTTTAAAAAGAGATACGGTGGCGGGGTCGGTAAAGCGTCTACCCCCCCATCTGGTTTGATCCCCAGTGAGGGTAGTGGAAACTTCTTGTTTTGCCCTCATTCCTATGCGACTCAAGAGTTCACCCAGCGTCTGTAAAATGGGCATCTGAGAAAACCTAACGCGTAAAGGTGATCGAAGGGGTGAAGTCCAGAACGTCTAGAACCTTACCTTTACCGAGCATTTGAGCCTCCTGTGCCGTGCCTCGAATTGAAGGTGCATTTAAGGCAAGTGTAAAGGCTCGATTATCGGCAACAGATGGCACCACGTATCCCCTATCTCTTCAATATATTTTGTAGGAAGCGAACAGCTTTAAGAGATGAATATTTCAACTTTGTTCAACGACAAATTGAATCAACAATTAGAGAATAATCGGTGCATTTTTTTTATTATTTTGTTTTATTTATTGTACAACGCACTTCAGAATGATACTAATAATACTCAACAACGAAAGAAACAAAATATCATAAAAGTGCACGAATTAGATAACAATAATTAGATACGGATTATTCTTTAGTTGTTGATTCAATTTGTCCTTGAACAAAGTTGAAATATTCATCTCTTAAATCTGTTCGCTTCCAACAAAATATATTGAAGAGATAGGGGATATGGTGCCATCTGATGCCGACAATCGAGCATTTACAATTTCCTACAATTCTAATTAATAATAATCAATAGTATGATCTAATTATTGATCCAATTTATTTTTGGACAAAATTAGAATATTAATTTCTTGAAGTTGATTTGGTTTATTGTGAATATCATCGTTTCCTACAAAATACGTTGGAAAAAGAGGGAATTAGCACTCTTTTAAATTCCCATTAACTTATTTAAAATATAGTGCATATCACAGTATTGTTTCTTATACTTGATATACTTTTGAAGCTTAGATGCACTCCTTTCTCTTGTACACACTAGGCTATATTGGCAATTTAGTGACTTCACTTTTTAATTTATGTGCCTGAGTCAACTAAACAAAATAGCGGAACAAACTAAGTAATTGTGCTTGGAAGAATAATGAGGTAATTCGCATTGTTATATTCTCGAAAACGGACGGTATTATTTGTTGAGCGAACAAAATCGCATACATCTATATTATATATATATAAAACTGAAAGTGAGTATTTTAATGGCTTAATAACTCTTGAACCAGTCGACCAATCTCGATCAGATTTCCAACATAGATGAGGTTTGGGCCTGGGATGGTTTCTAACATTTCACTTTGACGGTGTAACTTAGGGGAGAGCGAGAGATTTAAAAATGATCGAAAATGACTGATATTAGTGCCGAATGCATAGTTTTTGGGGTCGCTGAGACGAACAGTGACATTTCTGATACCGTTTAAATCCAAATGCAGCCCTTTATGTTCAAAATGAAACGTATTCTTCCCGTGCGAAGAAAGGAATTGTGCTAGTATTTGCGAAAGAAAAAAATATTGCATAGTTTTTACTTTAGAGAAAACAGTATGAAACAATATTAACCGATTTCTATTTCATCATGGTAAACAAATAGTATTTTATATTTCAGTATAACACGTAGTAATAAGGATGGATTTATTTTTATCTTTTTGTATTTAATTTATGTTGTCTTTATATTTAAAACACTTTAACAAATAATTTATGTGAAGGTGCTTTGGATATGCATATAGTATATCTTCAAATGTAATCAGAACACACAACAGAAATAAACCAAAGGATAAACATATATATATAAAAGATAAAATTTGAAACGAAATCACAATGTGAAATAAATGCCGAAAATAGTAGATTAAGAGGTAGAAATTATCTCGGTTAATTATTTTATCTCGGTTAAGCTTACGATTTGACTTATCTGTCTACATATTCATATTTATATCGAACTTTTAGGTTCTAAAGTACGCATAACAATGACCTTTTATTAATGAATTAACAAAAATAGGCAATTCACTAGGTAGAATTATTGCGCTGAACTGTTTTGGAATGCACATTAGTATCATTATTTCAGATTTGCCACTTGATCTCATACTAACTTTTCTGCTTCTCAATTCACGCAGAAAATTTATTACGTAAAAACAACTTACGTCGCAAAGAGTTAGTCTGAATAGAATGGAAATTTTATTGGCGCTTTCTACATTTTTGTGCGTTCCTATACGTTTTTATGGGCCATTTATAATTTTTGAATGATTGCAGGAAGGCGAAAAATAGTTGTAATATTTTACATTTTGAATGGATTGGCAGAAAAAAAATACTAACTCCGTCATTCTGTTAACGTGTTACAGAAAATAGAAGATATATTCATAAAAACAATTTAACACATTCTCTCTCTCTCTCTCTCCAAAATGCTCATTTTACAACTACGTAAACCAATGATACGAACAAGAAGTATATAATCTATTATATTCTAGAAGTAGAAGTTTTCAGTTATTATTAATAATACATTATTTATTAGCTAAATGTTTCCGAAAATGATCTACAATACATTTAATAATCTGAAGTCCCGAACTATTAGTTATTTTCATAATTGAGAAATGTTTGACTTTTCACGTCTTCACAATCGCTACACGAGAATTGCTTCATAACAATATATACTGTCTAGAAAGAAAATAAATGCTATCATTTTTCGAACAATTCTAGTGTTCTAAAGTATTTTTTTCTTTAGTGAGATTGATTAAACAGGATGATTGGATTGAATATGTATTAGATCTTCTAACGTTATAAACGGATATCTTTGATTATCTAACGGATATCTAACGTTATAAACGTGCTGAATATCTTTGCTTTTTAGTCCATTGATTGCGTATATGAGGAATTATATTTTTTCTGCTATCTTTCAAATAAACTGGGATTTTTAATATTGCCATTTTACTGATTTGTTTTTCAAATCAATTTAAATACATCACTTCGTGAAACTTATCTATTGTTATATACAGTATAATTTTAATATAAATGATATTACATTATATATAATGAAATGAAATGAAATCTGTAAGTTTCACGTCCCACAGTTAGGCCGGCTAGGCGAAAGGAGACGGTGATGATGAGAAATGGACGAAATGGTGGAATGAAGAAAGTGGAAGCAAACGAAAGAACCCAGAGAAAACCCACGCACAGTGTTTGTCCACCACAAAGTTTACTTGGCGCGATCTCGGATTGAACCAAGGACCTCAACCAACAGAGGTGAACGCTCTACCACTGAGCCACTGCGGCCCCATATATAATACAAATTAATCTTGAAACCGTAAGGGATTGGAAGAAAAATAAATACAATCATATCACTAAAATTTCAGATTTAAAAAAAAAAATCCATGTGAATCAGCTGACTAAAAACTAAACATGTGTGGTACTCAACACCGTTAAGGTAGTATTAAAACTAGAGACAATTACATTTCTATCCTTTACAGATCGATATTTCGTAACCTATTTTTATAAGATATACTGAGATTTTGAACAATTTCACTCGGCTATCACCATCTAAGCTACTAATATTAAAATATTAACAAACATAACCCAAACATTTTTAGTAATTTAATATGTAGAGAGATAGAAACCAACATGCTTTTAGGAACCTAAACCCAAACATTTCACTTACTAAGACAAGCATGCTCTAAAAAGAAGAAAAGTTAAAAATAATAATAAACCAAGGAAGAAGAGCAGGTAACTACGAAGCTACAACATATCAATACTACAGCATGCACAAAAACTAATGTGCCAATGCCCTGGCTTGAATGATTAAAAAAAAAGTAACAGTGCTCCAAATTATTATTATAATTTTTTTAAGAACTAAAAGTAAATGTGAACAAATATAATAGTGAGAACAGAGAATAAATATTTAATTAAAAAAAAAGCAAACTTAAGGAGAAAAACAACATTGAAGGTTGTACTGAGCTGGTAAAGAATGGAAAATGGAGATTAATAAGAAATGTTAAAAAACATCACCTACATAGCTTGATGCTGTGAGGCTATCTGCGCAGCACAGTACATCTGAGTAGCCAGGGCACTGGGAAAAGAACAGCAAAAATTACTACTTTTTTTTTCATTTCTTTTCTGTGCTGTACTCAAAAACTCATTTTTGTTTGTTTGATTTTTTTTTGTAAACACTTTTCTCGTTTACTGAAACCATTTTATTTAACTAATAAATATTACTTTTTGGCATATACTTTGATATTTTGTTCTTTAGAAACTGTAAATAATTCAATTTACAGTAATTCATTTCGTTAATAACTGTTATTATTATTATTATCGTTTTTTCTGGTTTCTTTCTTTTTACGATTATTTTCAGATAGAAACAACCAACAAAAAGGAGTTCTCTGAGATTAATGTAAATATTCTAAAAAAACATCCAAGTCAACACACATCACAAACAAATTTAATGATAATAATAATAATAAAAGAAAAAAAAGATATATGAAGTGTTTGTTTATTTTTTTAAATAAAAAAGTAACAAACAATTATTAAAAAAATAAGTAGCCACGAATTTAAGAAACAAAAGTGTAGAAATAAATAAAAAAAACAAAAATATTTTACTTTGCGTTTTCTTTGTAAAAAAATATGATAAATAAGCTCTTCAACTCCCTAATTGTTTGATGTATATATATTATATAAGTTATAGTATGGAAAATTGTACCTGCAAATGGCACTTTGGCTGTAGGCAGGGCCTTCAGTTATGCTTAAAGCCTGTCCAACTTGTGTTTGCGTTAAACCTAAAGACAGGCGTCGAAGCTTGAAGGCTTTCGCAAATTCCTTGATTTCATCTAGATTAATACCATCAACAACATTACTATTCGCTTGGTTGATTGTAGGTTGATCTGGAAAGAATTGAGGAACGTGCTTTTCAAGTTTCGTAATTTAAAGAGGATAAAAGTTTAAAGAAATACATATTATATTCTGAAATATAAGAGAAATTAATTCTGCCTACAGGTATATAATTTATCATTCAGTTAATATTGATGGGATTCATTATAGATGTACTTCGAAGCAAGATCTATTAAAATTGTTAGTCATCAATTACAATGTTGTTTTAATTTTAAAAGAATACCTGTTTGAGATTTGTATTCAATCTTGATTTTATGTTTAAGATCTTCTCGGAAATCAAAATATAATATATTCTGATGCTTATTAACAATATTTTAAATTAAAAATGAATATACACAGACTTGCTATATATATATATATATATATATATATATATATATATATATATATATATATATATATATTAGGCCTACAGTTATATTAGTCTTTTTTCTTGGAATCGAAAAATAGTTTCACTATTAGCAAGAACTGACGAAATAAACCATTTGTCTACAGAAAATATCTTCTAGAATTAGAATTAAACCGTTAATACTATGATTTCAATTTGATGAATTATAGTTAACAATTACAAATACATGTACAAACTTGTAATGTCTCATGCTATAACGTTAATAGTAAGGGTAAATGAAATTTGAATAAGGTGTAAACGGAAAGAAATCCATGATATACAAATCATGTAGAGCATATTACTTCAATTTTTATTGACACCTGTTTGCTTTTTACTTTCTTTTTCTATATCCTAATGTCAAGTAATAGCATTAAGTATTGACATTTGATACTCATTCTACAGCTTGAACATACAGTACCACCAAAGATATTGTTAAGTTTCTTACAATTAAATTTATAAGAACTAAAACTTTAGTACGGTAAAAGTTTTATGTTTCAGTTTTACATCAGGAAACAAACTGACACTATCAATTACCACATTGGAACAAGTTCTTGAACACGAAATGATTACATTTTAGTAGAAAAAGTAATACCGGTTTCTGATTCCTAAGCTAATGTTTAATCTAACATGTCTGATACTAGATGTCCTATTATCTGATACTCTTCTATGAAGAGACTACTACGTATAAATGATACTATGTTAAACCTCACACAACATTAACCACAATTTCATTCATAACAAGAATGTATATTAATCAAGTTATAAAAACAAATGTTTAACAAGAGAAATTAAAAATGTATGATGTATTAATTCCCATTAAATTCAACTACAGGATTACCAAATGTTACCATGAAAAAGAAATTTTATTTTAAAAACTAACTTTTTTTTTCTTTAAAATTTAATATTTTTATGATCATTTGCACAATAGAGGTTTCAATTATACTCATAATTTAATAACTAAACTTGTGTGTGCCTATCTACAAAGTAAACAAATTTGTTCCTTGCATTGTTTTGAATAAATAATAGGTCTAGTGTGACTTTATTATACATTAATCCTTAGAATAAAATTAAGTGAAAACGAAGAGAGTACTAGAAAATATAATATTTTATATACACTAGATTAAATCGTGAAGTGAAGGAAAAATATCATGATTCCGTTAGAAATTATAAACAGAAAACTTACTTTATTTCACAGATTTCAATAGTAGATCTATTTTTTAGGGAGTTTATTCAAAATGATTCTTTCAGGTTTACTATTATTTACATTATATGGATGTAAGTAATTTTGATCCAAATAATAATTCAATTAAATGTTTTTCAATACACGCTGAAAATGACAATTACATGACTGATGTCATTCTTACTCTTTTGAATAGATTTATTTCGTAATTTTTGTGTCTGTGTGTCACATAAATTATGTACATTAGGATAACTTACTTGGCAAGTCACCTAAAGGATCCGTTGTATTTGCGTTTCCGTTTTGTTGGTTATTATTTGTCGAATGAATAACCGATTTATGCATTTGTGTTTGGTGAGCAAGATTACCTAAAAAGAAATGAAATAATAAGTGATCAAACAGGTGAAAATCATGCACCAATAGACTATAAATTATTAATTTGAACAAACATTTAACCCACATATTACTACCGGGGGGAGGGGGTGCTTTGTGCCCATCATAGTATGACTTTTGTAATTACCCTTCTAATCGTTTAAAATTGTAAAAAAAAAAAAAAAAAAAAAAAAAGTGTTATTGATGAACATGTTTAGCTAAAGCGTATACCTTATGGTGGTGCAAATTGTACGTTATTGTGTCTCGTAAATTTGCTATTTTAAGTTGGTGGGCACAAAGTACCCCCCCTCCCTCTCTCCCCTGTTGGTAGGAGATGTAACTGACATTTAGAAGTGTCACTCCTAGATGATAGTACAATAAATAGCTCTATCCCGGCTTTTCTGAATTTGGCGGTTGGTCTTATCCTGATATACTGTTCACTACAGTCACAAAAGACTTTTGTTCTAAATTGTTTCTTTAGCGAGATATATTTAATCTTAACAGGTGAGTAGAAATTGACCCTCCCCTTGGTAGTCTGCGTTACAAAAAAAAAAAAAAAAAGTGTTATTGATGAACATGTTTAGCTAAAGCGTATACCTTATGGTGGTGCAAATTGTACGTTATTGTGTCTCGTAAATTTGAAGTGTTTAAGGTGAAGTGTTTAAAACCCATTTTTTTTTACTTCATTTTGATATTTGTCTAAAAATAATAAATAAAAGACTCAAAGAACAATTTATATCGCATGGGGTCTACAAAGAACTCATTCGACTTTTATCAAACTTGGCATCGGAGTAAACTTTGTTAGGAATTGAGTATTGGCAAAAAAGGACCATGGAAATAGTGACATGCTACTCGAGCTATCTTTAAGATATAGCCTATGAAAAGAAGAGAGAGAGATATTAGTTAGATTTTACGATAGAGTTGGGATTAATATAGATTCTAAGATCTAAGACAAGATGAAGTTGAAGAATCATATTCAGATGAAATAAGACCGTTCTAGAACACAAGATATTCTGTTGAAGATACATATTGAGGAGTGACAATGAATAAAATAACACTAGCTTAGAAAGTGTGCAAATTAGAATACGCTATAGTTACAATTCAGATAGTTATAGATTATGAGAAATGATCTTACTCTCACCCCTACTGAGTTGGCAATACATTCTTCATTAAAAGTCTTTATTTTAGCCATTTCATTCATTGTTTCCGATTCTTCGATTCTGTAATTTGATCTTTTGGTTCTGGTTTTGAGAACTTACTTGTTAGCCCATATATATAGAAAGAGATTAGTAGCTAGGTTTGTTCTTCTTTGTAGCAAAGTTTAATATTTAATTCACATAGTATTGCGGAGCGAGCGTTAGCGAGTGAAGGCGGGTTAGAGCCCCGCATTTCTGCCTTCGTTACGAAACGATTCATTGAATAGATCTTTTACTTGTTTAGTAAGCATGTGAATACAGTTTTCTATGTAGACTTTTGGTTTTCCAGGGATAGTCATCAAAGTTGGAAATTGAACTTAGTCAAACTTTGGAAGAAAGAAAGAAAAACATGCTACTGAGAACAAGAATTAGGGGGAAATAATGAAACAAACCTTTTAAACGTTAATTTGAGATTAAACTTTTGACCTGTCAAACGTTACGTAAATGCAGTGTGTACTTAATAGTGCGTGAATGCAGTGTGTGTGTGTGTGTGTTTGTGTTCTAATTGCTATTTATAACAAGAAATACGGAAAATGAAAACAACTTGTTAAACATTAAATTGAGATTAAACGTTAAGTAAATGCAGTGCGTATTTAATTGATATTTAGAACGAGCATTATGGGAAATAAAGAAATATATTAAACATTAATTTCAGATAAAACTTTAACCTGTTAAACTTTAAATAAATGCAATATGCACATATAATAAAGATCTACTATAATGAAAAGATACTAATTACTAAGCAATCGAGAAACTCGCTTGGGTTGTATTTCGATTTTAATCTAAAATTGTCGTAGTCTATTTTGAACACAAAATTAGATGTCTAATGATTTTTACAGCATCGCTAAGTATGAGTATGATTTTTTTTACGTTAATATACCTAGGTACAAGCATAAATTGATGTGTATATATACACACATTAAGATAGAAAAGGAAATCACTACATAGGACATTATACCTCAGATCCTATGTAACTATTGTGTTGATTAGTTATATTCGGTATGATTAACTATACTTATTGTTGAAAAGTTTAAAGACAATTAAGTTTTGAAGAATATTCCTTTAAATTTGTGACTACATTCCTGCCAGATACATTATTAGTATAGTTCCAGAACGCTTTAACCTTCGTGGTAGTTGGGGATATAATAATACCGGTTACTTATTTCGTAATAAAGCAGATAAACAAAAGATAAAGCAGATTTATATGTTGTAACAATTTTATTTTGTATAGGAAAGATTCAAGTTCCGATCGTAACGTAATTTATTTTTTCCCCTCACTTCTCTTTTTTTCTAGGTAACATACGTACTTCCGTTAAAACATAAATTACTCATCGTTACTGTTCTTTTACAAAAATTCACTAACAAAGCATCAATTACACTGATCTGCAATGGTTTGGTCCTTTAGGCGAAAATAGGTGAATCCTAATTATGTTTTGTAATTCAAATGTATTATCATTTGATAGCTATCATGTAAGTTTTTTAAATAAAGCACTCAATTACGCAAGTAGGACAACCGTAGAATTAAAAATGAACGGCCCATTCTATCTGTTTGGTGAAAACGAAGTTACAAGGCATAGTTTGGTAAATTGCGTCAGGATTATTCTTTCACCCCTACATATTAGGATTAGCCTTATAAAGAAATTTGTTAAGACACTACGCAAGACGTAAACTGCTTAAGTACATATGTTCCAAATTTTCATTTATATCTGAAGATAAGTTGAAAGACGACATCTTCGTATGCCCTCAAATAAGAATACTGATGAAAGATGAGTACTTTGAAATTCTGATGACAGAAAATCTGATGAAATTCTGATGGCTTGGACAGGATTTAGGAAAGGTAGTAGATAGTTTTTTGGGCAGTAGGAAACACCACGATTTCAAGAATATTGTAGAAAAAAATACAGAATTTTGACGGTTTTTCACAAGTTAGGATACAATTTGAATATTAAAGTTCGTTTTTTGAATAGCTACTTGGATTTCTTCCTTGAGTGTCTCGGTGATTTTAGTGATGAATAAGGAAAACCCTCCCATCCTATCAGGACATCAAGTTGATGGAATGTGATATTAAGAAAAATGGAATGAAACGATTACAGCAGACTGTTGTTGGTCAATTAAGAGAGTGTATATGGTTCCAGAACAAAGGGAACAATCTCTGAGATGCAATATTCATGACAAGAAGAAACGTGATTGAGTGACTGTGCTGGACATGTATTATTACATAACAATCTCATTGCATATTGTATTACATAATATTCTCACTGTATATTATATATTATTAAGTTACTGTATATTATATATTATTAAGTTTTAAAGAGTTAAGTATAATACATGTTTATTAGTTATGGTTTCAGTAAAGAATAGTCGTTTTTCTACATTTTTAGCTTAACATTAACAAACACAATATTATAAATGTACATTTTTTTGTTCAGTGAAATTAAGAAAGAAAATCCTGACATATTAGGTACAATTTGCCTTCATATCTGTAATCAAAATGCCAAAATCATTAAAGGCTATCTAAGTTTTTTTAAAAGTCCCTACAATTTTTTAATGTCCTGTGTTATTTTTTTGGAAATATGTACATAATTTTCGAATAATATTCAATTTCTTTTACAAAGCAATGTTAAAATGGAGTTTCTGGCTTCACTACGTACCCCTGCTTGAGTATAGTTAACAATGAACGACAATCGACAAAAAAATCTTACTTCTGATTTTTATGGTTAAAATATAAAATTGTATCGAGCAGAATTGTGATTCTCGACTAGGTGTGTTTATATATATGTATACCATGTTGTTGTACGCAAAGGAACTGATACTAATTGTAACTACTTGTATATAATTACTTCCGTTATTGTAATACTTTATACTTCTAAATTTCAGGCGAGAGTATTTCGCTTCTTTTGTCTCTCTTTGTTTTAAGTGATCCAGTAAATTTATATTTTGCAACTGAAACGAGTGAAGAACCTATTCTTGAAAACTAAAGTACAATACAGGGTATCTATCGGTCACGAAAGTCACGAAAGACACTACAAAGTCACGAAATCAGAAAACCGGCCATGAAAGTCAAGAAAAAGTCACACATTTTTTATCTGTACAAATATAAGTAGAGACTGGAAAATTTTGTTGTATAAAACGTCAAAGGTCGGCTTTAGACGCTACGAAATCGCAAGCAAAGCACACTTCTATCGCATGCTTGAAAAATTCAATGAGGAACATGAAAGACAAAACAAAATCAAGATAGAACCAAAATACCTTAAAGAGTTAAAGAAGGAGAAAAGGAGATTGTTACAACAGACCGAAAAGGAAGTTGAAGCACTTCGAAAGGAGATCGAAAATGCTCAAAAAATGGTTTAAAAAAAATAGCGAACTTAGAGAGATAGAATCCATCAGTACAACTGTTTACAATCAGTGTGACACTTTTAAAGGATTGCTAAGGATTTGTCAATTTATGTATATTTAGATATGTAATTTTAAGATTAGTGGATTTGTGAGTGTTGCTTTTGGTTAGTTACCGAACAAAATGAATATACTGAAAGTGATGTGGGACGACACCAAGTTTTCATCGCTTCAGGGAACAGCCTTTGAAAGCACAGATAAGGTAAATATAAGTGCTAAAGAATATAGATACTGTTATTAGTTTCTGAATGTTACGAAATTTTATGGTTTGGTAAAGAAAAGGTCACGAAATTTCATTTTGGAATTTCAGTAGACACCCTGAAATACCCAACGGAATGCATAAATAAGACAGAACACGAAGGCAAATAAGTCCAAATTAATAGCTTACATGAAATTTAGTTAAACACCATATATTACCTTGCTATAATTTATATTTACAACTACAAAACATACTATTAAAAATAAACTTAAGATAATTATTTTTACCTTTTTTCTATTATTTCTTTCTTAGTTCGTGTTTATAACTAAGTTTATTAGTTTGTACCAGAGCTTAAATAAATGCTATTGATATTTAGAAAAAAAAAAGAAAGAAAACTACCGCACAACCTTTGCATTGACTCGTATAGATTTAACATATTTCTTCTTACTATCATTCTTAAATCCTTGATTTAACATATTTCTTCTTACTATCATTCTTAAATTCTTGATTATTGTATGTAAGCAGAAACTAATATTTTAAAAGGGGAAAAAATTGACATATTTTTATCATTGTATTACCCTGTAAAACATGCAATTTTCTATATTAGTTTCATAGATGCAAAATGGCAGGTCTAAATTTTGTATCTGTAGAAAAAAATAAAAATACCTTGGGGTGATGAAAGTTGGGAGTTTGCCGTACTTGATAACCGATTGATGTTATTTAGAGACGTTGCTCCATTTAAGGGTCCATTTTGGTGTTTTTCTGATGGCTGAAACGAGGAAAATGAATAAATTAGCATTGCTTCTATAGAACAAATTCTTTAAAAGTGATGCAAAATGAATTCAAAGTCGTGTTTCAACTTGCATTAACCTATAGTAAGGACAAAAATGATATTTGGGCCTAGAGATGTTTTATTTGTATATAAGGTTTCTTTCCCAGTAAATGACCTTGTAACAGCAGTTCTTGTTACCAATTAACCATGAATAATTACTATATAAAAACTGTAATTATATATATATAATCTTTTTAGACAAATCTTTTCAAAGAAAGCCACTTATTTTTAAACATTTTCCAATAATAAAGATATTATCTCAGTAACAATTTAGATCTTTATCCCAGAGAAGATAATTTCTTTTCTTTTCAATGAAAAGTAACTTATTCCTAAATTTTCCCAATAAGAGAATTTATTTTAGTAACTATTTAGATCTTTATCTCAGAGAAGATATTTATCTCTCAATGAAAATAACTTATTTCTGAATTTTCCCAGTAAGAAAAAAGTTTATCTCAATAGCTGTTCAAATAAAAGTTTTTTCAATGAGAAATAACTTACTTCTAGAATTTGCAAATAAGATAAACTTTATCTCAAAAATACTTAATAATAATCGAGATACTTGATCTTGAATACAAATCCAATTACTAGTAACATTTATCAGTAACACTGAGTTTCTCAGTAATTATTTACACAATATTTCTTCCAGGGAAATTTATTTATACATTTGATACCTTTTAATGAGCAGAATTTAGTAACAATACAAAGTTCCTTTAACGGAACACTTCTTACTACTGTCTAATAAGACACATATACTCTTATTAGACAATTTATTGAGATACAGGCCTGTTCAAGTGGTTTCCCATTTGAAGACATTATACGTAAATAAAACAGTCATAGTACAGTAAATCTCATAATATTGTTTTGAGATACATGTATCTGAGAAATTAGTAAAAGCTGAAAATAATAACAACCAGAGATAAAAATGAATAATGGCGTAATAAATATAAATTTACGAAAATATTTTAACAGAACCTTGAGCTTTTAGTCTCGTGCAGCATCTACTTCAGAAACTACTTGATTTGAACCCCAGGTACGATAAAATGATATCTAAACAAACATGATGTTCAACTACCTAAATCGTCATCATTTATTTACATATCATTATAAGTTATCTTGAGCTCAAGTTAACTTATAATAATAATCCTTAAGTAAATAAAATGCAGCACTAAAACCGAATAAATTAAGAATATGTCAAGTCAATTTTGTTAATTTCCATCTAATATACAATATTTACTTATATTTCCGTTTGCTATTATTTCCAGCTAATTGTTTTCTTAAGTAAATACAGTGTAAGATTGAAAAAAAACTAGTAATTTAAGGACGCGTTAAGATATTTTCGCTCATTTCTATCTAATATACCAATATTCATTGGGATCACACTAGTGGGTCTTATAAGATTGTAATGTTATTAGGATCACGCTAGTGGGCCTTATAAGATTGTAATGTTTTGAATCACGCAAGTGGGTCTTATAAGATTGTAATGTTATTAGAAGCATGCTAGTAGACTTTATAAGATTGTAATGATATTAGGACCACACTAGTGAGTCTTAAAAGACTGTAATGCTATTAGGATCACTAATGCACCTTTTAAGATTTTAATGTTATTAGCATCACGCTAGTGGGCCTTATAAGATTGTAATGTTAATATGTCCGTCTCTCTGCACGATAACTCTTGAACAAAGGCGAATTTCTGAATTTTATTATTATTATTATTATTATTATTATTATTATTATTATTATTATTATTATTATTATTATTATTATTATTATTATTACAATTATTGCAATAGACAGAGCGATTATCCGGGCCATGTCGTCAATAGAGTAAATCAGTTAACATAATCACGAGTAACGGCGACTATCCAACCCGTTCATTCATTCATAAAATGCACATTTGCGCGAAACGCTAATATACAAACCTCAACACATTTCCGAGCTCGTGTTGCATAAACACCTAGGCGAAAATACTTTTAGATATTCTTAATTCTTATTATAAGTGCAAGCCTATTCATTAATAAATGTACATTTCGGGTGATTTCTTTACTGTCGTTAGCGGATTTTTTTTTTTTTTTAATTTTACACCTCCGACTGCTATTATTTTTCACCTAATTATTATCTTAAGTGAATACAATGCTAGTAATTTAAGAATGTGTTAAGATATTTCCGTTAATTTTCATCTAACACAGCAATGTTCATCGAACTTAAAAAGTTCGTTACTGGATTCTCTGTGTCTCTCTGTGTGTATATGTCTTTTATTTGCGAATTTTTCAATTTTGAGCCATCCATTCGATACAGCATTAAAAACTATCTGAGAAAGTGATGGAAATTTTTGTGTCACACTTATCATTTCCGAGATATTGGCCAAAAAGTTCCGATTTCGGGAAGAAGCCATATCTAGGGAACCGTAAGCCATAGAGAAATTATATTGGTGTTGATCAATACCTAAGAGGATGGTAAACATTTTGGTACAATCCGCAGCAGAAAACCTGCAACATGAGCATGTAAGTTTATTGTGAAACTACGCCTAACAGTGCAGGGAATCAACATAACGTCTAAGTGCCACGAATCATGCCAGGAGAAACCTCGGCGTCCTCCCCTGCACACTTATTTTGGAGCAGAAGACTTCGTCGTTTCACAATAAACTTACATGCTCATGTTGCATGTATTTTGCTGCGGACTGTACAAATGGTAACCGGTGGCCACTGGCCAACTGGCGACCGTTCCCCAGATATTGGCCATAAATATTCGGATTTCGGAAGATTTAACGAGTCATATCTCGGGAACCGTAAGTTATAGAGAAATGATATTGGTGTCGATCAATACCTAAGAGGATGGTGAACATTTTGATACCAAATAGTAACCAGTGGCCACTGACTAACTGGTGACCGTTCTCCAGATATTGGCCATAAATTTTCGGATTTCGGGAGATTTAAGGAGCCATATCTCGGGAACCGTAAGTTATATTTTGCGAATTTTTCAATTTGGAGCCTTCCATTTTGAGCATGTATCTTTGTAAAACAACATATTGTAGAACGTTTTAGCAGAACTCTCAGACAAAACATGTTGAAAAAAAATTAGTACTCAAGGAAGATATAAATGGATAGATAAATTACAAGAGTTGTTTAATGAGTATAATAATAAAGTACACAGAACAATTGGCATAAAGCCTGTAGGAGTTAATAAGAAAAATTAACTCTTTTTAAATTCGTTCTGGTAATGCTCTTCTCAATTAGTTATTTATGCTTCTGACTGCTACTATTTCCAGATAACTATTTTCTTAAGTAAACACAAAGTAAGAATAGAAGCTAATAATTTAAGGATGTGTTAAGATATTTCCGTTAATTTCCATCTAATACACTATATTTATTTATATATCTCCTTGTGTTATTACCTAAAACATCTGTGGAAGATGTGAGCCCTTGACACTATAAGAAGTCAATGTGCCTTATATCGGAGAAATATTAATGATATGTGTAAATGACTACCTCTGTAATGAAGCAATAACAACACAGATCTTATACGTACATATGTATCCCTAATTCTAATTTTAAATTTACTTCGGCGCTTTCAATTTTCGGTTTGTCATATTCTATAGGAATCACACGGGTAAAAAAGTTGACCACTTTATGCATGCTCTACAGACTTACAGCATTTTTCAGATGGGAAGCGGCATGGCCTTGAGTTGGCTTTACGCGGCGTCCAATTGGCTTTGAGCGGTGTTGACAATTCGCGACAAGCAGTTCTGCACGCTGACTTCTCGCGCTACTGCGAATCTTGACAATAGCAGAGGCGCTTATTAGAAATATTGTATTAGCACATTAACTGCTCACTTTACGAAGTAGAGAAAAGAATTACGAACACATACGTGAAAACTACATCTTTTTATGACAACTGGTTGTCATGATACACGCTTTGAAAGGTTTCCATATAAAACAATTAGTAAAACGAGCGTTGAGTCCCGTCTAATTTCCAATGGATTTTTCTTCGATTTGGAAATGGAACTCAACTTTTATTAAAGGATAATCAGGGGTGTAACCAACAGGTTGTTCTAGGGGAACATTACTTTCAGGGGGAGGAAAGCTTTTCACGCATTAAAATCAGAACAAATGACCTCTTTCAGGATATGAAAGCATTTTAACTCACCATGTATACTATACACATATTATGTTTTCTCGATGCTACCTTAACAAAAGACGGATCTTGACAGTACTGAAGTTGAAAAGCGGATTGTAAGAGATAAATCAACAAGCTATTCATAAGAAAACAAATGCTGTTTCTAGCAGTCTGTTTATCCGACTTTGTGTTTATGTAGGTTAAAATACTAAAGGGAAAAAACTCGAAAAAATATCAACTCAGATATTATTATGCAATAATATAGTAGTGAAAGATCCTGGGGGGACTGAGGGAGCCAGGGCCCCTCATTTTATTTGTAAATGTGCAATATTAGGCATAATTTGAATGCAATTTGTCTTAAAATCATCATATATGCTTTCTGCATCTGAATGCACCCCCCCCCCCCCCAATTTACAGAGAAATCAGCGTCCTTGTAATTAGGTACAGAAACTGTATTGATGATGTTTTCCTTTTTCTTTTTTTAAAAATCGTATTTTATTATAAACGTTCCTAATTTGCATTAACTATTAAATAAGTTTACTAAACATATACTAGATGAACCTCATTTCGGGGCTGGAAATAGTTTGGAAAGTCAAGGCCCTCTTTTCCCCCGTTTCTACACCCTTGAGAATAGTAAGCGATCGAATTAAATAACAAGCCTCTGCAATTTGATTCATTTATATATATTCGATTCCCGGCGGGAGCTCATGTGGAAGAACAGAAGGTATGGGACATTCGTAATATTGTTTTGAAATTGCCTTCATGCAAGATTCTTCCTTATTCGACAGAAGAAACGCAGTATGATTTTTTTTCTTCGTTTCAATACCTTACGTATGTGTGGCCAATTACGTAATCCTTCTTTACTCCTCTAGCAGGGATGCAAAAGCACCAGGCGTCTGAGTGGTGTCATAAATTATTGTAACCCAAAACAAACTCGACCATATCGCGTTGCTTACGAATCAGATGGATTGTTGTTGTGAGACCTACATCAAGTATAAGTGTATGTTATTATAGGAACAGACATGGAAGCAAAGGAGCTGATTGTGTGTGTAGGAACGCAACTTCTCTTCTAGCATAAACAGAATTCATCAGTGTCTAGATTGCTTTTTTTCGTGGTAGTTCATTTGTTCTCCAAAATTATAGTTGACAGTGTCTTTAAGGAAACCGAGTACAAGTGCGGAATTTTCTTTAAAAAAAAAAAGTGCTACGAAGTGAAGCTCGAAGAATTATTTTTTTGTGTTTATAATTTTTGGAACTCATAATAAAAAATTTACAAGAGTCAGATTCAGACAATGGCGAAATATTAATTGACATAGACGATAGTGAAAGTAGTGTTGAAGACGAACGGTTAGCAGTTCCACTGGAATAAGTTAATAGGTAGGTTATTCAGTTGCTATATATACTTCTAGGATACACAGCCAAAATCTTTGAGTTTGCTGGAATAGTATATTTACATTGTGAATAATGTTGCCAATGTATGTGTAATAATCTCAACTAGAGGAAGAGCGAGAAGGGAAAGGGGAGTCCGAAATCCGGCAACACCGCGCGGAATATCCCACAGCATTGGCTACTGCCCGTGATGCTTTACATCTGAAAAACACAATAGTCTCCCGTCTAGCCATATTAGAATAAGTGAACTAAACGTTTTCTCTGAGTAAAGCTCTTTAAATATATTTATTCATAGGTACCTAATGGAAATGTGTATTGAGATAATGAATCACTTGGATAAACTTTTAATACTTACGATTTATTGACATGTTATGTAACAGTTATGTAACTTTTTTTCTTTGTTGGTGCACGCTACAAATGACCATAGTTGGCAAGATGGTGCACGTTTTACTAGGCGTTACTGACTTAGCGAATTTGTTCCCAAAGAGGGCTGTCTAGACCGGAACTGGCTACTTTTTAATTCAAGTAGTTTTCCTATTACATCAGGTTGTTGAGTCCACCGAAAAAGCTGAGCCTTCACAGGAAATCAAACTTAGGAACGCGCAAACCGAAGTCACATACACGCATAATATTTGTAGTCTTACCTGTTGGAAATGTTGCGACCTCTGGTTTGTTGCAGTCTGTTGCGCTACTTGCGTATTAACGAGAGGCTGCGAGACGAGCTGAGGCACCGCAGCCGCCAGTACCTGTCCTGCACCGTTGGACAAGAGGTGAGGTAGCGTTCCAGCATTCAGTCCAAGGTTGGTAGCCATACTGGAACTCGACGAGGGTGCTGAGGAAATAATATACAAAATTAACAAATTCACTAATATTTACTATCATTTAGTAGTTTTTTTTTTTTTAAATTTTACCGATAGTTTCAAACAAAAGTTATAAATACATAATATGTACTTCAGTATGTATCATACATAAATTTACTGTTTTCTTGTCTACTTGGAGATGCGGCAGAAATACCTGATGATTTTCAAATTAAAATTGTGACAAGATTGATTATTTAACGTACGGTCTTTCCGAATTGAAACTATAACTCAAAAAGTTTTGCTTAAACAATTAGTTATAAAACATACTTTTTCAAAATTACATTTTTTACATTTTTTCAGATATTTTCACATGTCTGAGAGCCATATTCACGACTGACGTAACTGAAAGGTTTCTTTATTTATTTCTTTTATTTTTTAAATCAGTTCTGTGCAAACGTGACTGTTGATGCTAACCAAGACATTTTAGCCACCTCAAATCATTTCTGTTGCATGCAGCGTTGGTCAGCAGAATATCGAACATTCATTTTGGAGACTAAATAAAATAAAAAATTAAGGAATCAGTGATTGTTACTTAGCGTGTATTTCGCCGACAATTCAACATTTATTGGATTCACAATGTTCTAAAGCCGCAATATATTCCTGGTTGTAGGTTAAGAACTTTCGAGAAACAACTTGTGCCATAAAGAAGAGACCCTCAGAAAACTGTGTACCGTTCGGCAATGGAGTAACTTACTTAAAAAATCTAATTTTCAAAAAGTAGGATGCGTATGTGTTACGTCTAGTTGTTGTAAATAAAATGCTTTGAGTTTTAGTTCAATTCGGAAGTAGTCTAGTCAAAAGTTCAATTTGAAAACAGTCAGGTTTTTCTGCCACCTCTACTTTCAAAAAAAGTGACTCTGTGAATAAATTTACTTTGACTCTGACTTCTAAATGAGTGAAGTCAATTAGAGTGCCGCTTTCAAGGACTTAATGTAAATACTTCAATTTACTGACATCTGTTATGAAATCTATTTATTCATTTCGAAATTTGGAGGAAAAGAATTATGTACGAGATACAAATATCCATAAATTAAATATAATATGCGTATGTATTAAGAGTACAAGTATACTATATAATGTATCCTGTTACACATAGATGTATAAACGTTCCAAACTGGATTTACTGTATATTTCATATTTCTTCATGAAATAAGTGTAAATTGATTTTATCCAGACTTCTGTAATATTCTAATAATAATAAAAAAAACTTTTCCACCTACGCGCAAAGAAAATTTAACAGTAATAAACTAAAACCTTTTATCAAAAAAAAAAAAAAAAAAAAAAGGAAAAGAAAGATTTCGAAGAAAATTCATTACTAATCGCTAACGATACTTTGAAATATGCTAAATTAAATGTTCTCAATTTAATTGGAGTAATTCAGTTTCGATACAGACATAAAAATGAGTAAATTAATTGGAAAAGTTTCATTAAAATTATTTGATAGAGTTTTAATTTTGGGATTACTAATCGTAATTTTTTAATATTTAATGTAAATTTAAATGATGTGGCGACGGTAATTAATGAATATACTAGAGATATTTTTTAAAAGCAATTAACTAATTATGGATACACCCATTTAATAATTATGTCAATCCATAAGCTAATCTGTAATAATAATATGCATGGTTGCTGTATTTTCAATTAACAGTAAATGTGACCATTAATTTCCTCCATTAAGTGATTTTTTTCCAACCTCAACATTTCTAAAACCTCCATTTTAACTAGTCTCCAAATCAATTATAGTAACGGTAGTATTAAATTATAACCAATTAAAGAATAAATATGTCCGTCATTTAAGCCTACGAGTGCACAACATGGTCATCGTGACCAGGGCCGGTCCTGGGCAATTTGCCACCCAGCGCAATGACATCATTTACCGCCCTCTCTTCTCCAGAAAGAACAAATCTTAAAAGCCCAAATTTTAAGTATGCTAACCCACCATGAACAACGAAGGGGCGGGAAAGTACACTCGCACTCAAAAAGGCCTAAATACTACAAATACAATCTCGTTGTCTTTTTTTATGTAAATAATAATCTATTATGTAAGTGAAAGATAAAGCAAACACATCTGCAGAGGAAAGATGGTAATCCTTTTTATAGAATTCAATATCAAGCTTCAATCTCAATATATCAGTTTGCAATTCAAGTGCAACTAGCGCTTTTATCTATATTTCTTAATTTTCCTTCTACATCTATTAGAAAAAATTAAAAACTTGTTTCCACTTTCAATGATAAGGAACTTGTTTGTGACAAAGGCTGGGTTACTTTTCATATCAAAACTGTGATAACTAAATGGAATAGGTGTTTGCTATCGTTCGAGAATTGAGTTCTTGTATTTGACAACAATCAAGCAATTCATGCTGGGATTTTTTGACCATTTGCTTTAGCACTGTCCATTTGGTCTTATACTAAATATGATTTATGAATGTAGTATTCAAATGAAATGTTAGCTTAATAAATTTAACTACCACAATCATGAAATCTGTTTCAAACTATTCATATTTAATAAAAATAATATAATTATGACAGATTTTGCCACCCTTCGAAACTTTCCACCCTGTGCAAATGGACGTGTTGCACATATGGTAGAGCCGGCCCTGATCGTAAATTAGTACGTTCTTTTTCTCTCCTGCATTGTTCGAAGTATACACACTGCAGCTAGCGATACTATATTCAATACTAAGTGAAATTTACTAGATGTGCAAAATTCTATGTTTTATATTACTAGTTCGAGATTCTAAAGTGGAACAACTGAAGAGGTCAGCATGACCCTGGTGTACAGTTTATGTAACACTGTATTTTAATGGGTAACGTTCCTACGAGGAAATAACACGTCTATTTATGAAAAAGCTGTCACTTTCTCTGTAAACCGTTCATGCAGAAGAAATTTTTCTTCAGTGCGTAGATAGATTTCTGTCAGAAGAACAACCTCTCAAGTTCTTCACTAACCAATGAGTTAGGATGCTTGTTACATCACCTGAACTTACCATTGTCTTTAAACGGAAAAGATGTGCACTATGCCCTTATTCAAATAGTAGGAAACTTTTTTGGTATCCCAGGAACCAGAAGTACAATGAATCATGTTAGTATCTATACATCATCACACTGCCAAAAATATGTGAAAGTAATCTGTATTTTCTGTGTGTTGTGTATTCATTTTATATGCGATAACTGCTGTTTTTCTTTCTGTATCAATATACTTAAGCCATATTTTAGGATTTTTTTTTTTTTTTTTTTTTTTTTTTTTTTTTTTTTTTTGGCATTGAACACTAGCAAAGCTCCTGCAGCACTCAAATAGAATAATGTTTATTCACTTAATTATTTCCAAATCCCAGGTCGTTACAAACCTTCTTAGATATGATTTTTAATATTTCAACAATGCTAGTATGAGTTAGTATAGCCTTGGTGTACAAGTCATATTACAATTTAGAGAGATACAGTTTTAGTATTAAATATTCAATATTATAAGTATTTACACTGAACTCCCAATTCATATTTCAACTGCGAAAAATACCTATAATAATTACTATGGTTTCTTATCATATCAATAAATCGACTGCGCCTAAAAAAAATGCTTCGATTCAACTTTAAGGCGTTCAATTCATAATAATCATCGTATATTTACATCAATACTAACTCTGAGGGAAGAACGTAAACTGAAAGTATTTGAGAAAGAGATCCTAAGACGAATATTCGGACCCAAGAGGAACGGGAATGGAGAAGGCGGAAACTACATAATTTATGCGGTTTACCAAAGATTGTTAGGATCATCAAATCTAAAATGCTCAAGTGGGCAGATCATGTAGCCAGGATGGAATAAGGTAGGAACGCTTTAGAAGTCTTAACTGGAAGACCAATCGGAAAACGACCATTAGGAAGACCTAGGCGTAGATGGGAAGGCAATGTTAAGATGGATCTCACCAGAAATAGGAATACAGAGAAGAAACTGGATCCAGTTGGCTAAGGATAGAAGTCAGTGGAGAGCTTTTGTGAACGCGGCATTGAACCTCCGGGTTCCATAGACCATAGAGTGAGTGAGTGAGTAAGTTGCATTCACATCGATAATATAAGTAGTATTTGAAAACATTTAATATACTAGTAAATATTAGTTGTACGTAACCCTTTTTATTTAAATGGATACAGAGTATTGCATGCTGACAATGCATATGGTAACTGTACTTACTAATTACAACAATACACATATAGAAAACACATAGAATTAGAGTATTTGTTTTACAACGTAATTACCTGTATTCGCTCCAGAGGTAAGAAGATGAGGTTGCGCAAGTGTTTGGAGATTCCCCAATGTCGTAGTGACAACTTGTCCATTACTAAGAGCTAGATTAACCATCTGTCCACTTGTTACTTGATTTACAGGAATTGTCAAGATTGTCTGAGTTGCAATACCTGAAATGTAAACAGTCAGACTTAAAATAAAGTGTGCGTTTATAATAAGAATTAACATTATGTAAATATTTCCTCCTAGATATTAGTGATAATATAAAGTGTGAACGGGAAATAAAAGCAAGGATAGGAATGACGAAAGAAACCTTAAAGAGAAAGACAATACTATTTTGTGGGACCATGAATAAAGAGTTGAGGAAAAGACTCATACAATACTTTGTGGAATATTGTACTGTATGGGGCGGAAATAGACACTACGCAAAAATGACGAAAAACGACTGGAAGCTTTCGAAATGTGGATATGGAGAAGAATGGAGAGAATTAGCTAGGTCGAGCGGAAAACGAACGAGAGAGTGTTAGAAATGGTGAGGGAGAAAAGAACAATTTTAAGTATTATTAACAAGAGAAAGAGAAACTGATTGAGTTATTGGCTAAGAAGGAAACGTATCATAAGGGACGTGTTAGAGGGTATGGTGGCAGGCAAGAAAGGGGAGGGGCGAAGGAGACTACAATTATTGGACGATATCAAAACAGAAAAATCGTACGTGAAGACGAAGAGGTTAGCGGAAGACCGTGGAGCATTGAAACTTCTTAATTACGGCAAGTGACATGCAAATAATAGCAGAATACCTATAATAATAATAATAATAATAATAATAATAATAATAATAATAATAATAATAATAATAATAATAATAATAATAATATGTATATGCAACCCGTAACTCTCGAATGTTTTGAGGTTTGCATATTAGCGTTCGCAAAGGGTACAATTATGAAGGAATAGAGTATGGGTTACCACCGTTAAAGTTACCGTTACACAAATAATTTAACGGGTTGACTTCATTAATGAGTGCGGCCGAAATAATTGTTCTATCTATCTATTTAAAAAAAAAAACAGAATTCAAAAATTCGCTATAATTTAGGAGTTATCGTACGAAGTAGCGAACGAACAGATCGACTGACAGCAGAATCTTGTAAGGCTCACTTACGTGATCCTAATAAAATTACGGAGGCTGGGGAAACGTAATATGAACTGATAGTGGCAAACTAAAATAATATTTTTTTTAAAAAAATGATAACAGCAATACAGCCTAAAATAAATGCAGCAAGTTTCAATTTGAACAGTGCAATAATAAGAAAAAGAAAAAAAATCACACTAACCTGCGTGCCGACTGATATTGTTCTGTATCCCAACAAAAAGCTGTGATTGTAAATGTTTATATCGGCTATCCTAACATATTGTAGGGGAATTATGATACGACGAAAATGTCGGGATAGTAATTTATAGAAATCTTGATTCATTATTTTCTGAATACTTTTCACTCTACGTATGGCATCAATCACTAGTTTAGCAAGCTGGAAGGGAGGGAGTATGTTTGAATCCCCTTCCAAGCAAGTGAAAAATATGAGTGGTTTAAAAAATAATAGAATTGCTCTAGTGCATGTCTGTAGCCGACAGACAGGATAGTCTACTGCAAGCTTGCTTGAATTTGCCTAAATGGCTGGCAAGCTGTTCGGAATTAGCTTTAATTGGAGATCATATCGTATAGACGTATCCAATACTGTAGGCTAATAGAAAGAAAGTAGCAATGTAATAAATATTGTGTTGTATTTTATTCCTCCCCTTTTAGTGTCCCGGTTAGTTAACAAAAAATTATGGCAAGCCTAACTATGCCTAGTTTGATCTCGATCGGAAGAGTTCGGTTGAACACTTACGGTATATAGTGCCTTTGATTTTTAAGAGAAAAATCAAATGGAAGGGCGAAAAATTGGACAGCAAAATGAGATCCAACTAGTATCAACATTTATTACCAAAGTTAGCAATTTTAGCGAAAAAAGTAATAAATATTATTGTCATGATAGAACTGTTTCCTTTCTTTTTCTTTGGATCTCACAATGAAGTTCAGTGGTAGATCTCCTCGAAAAACCCAACATTCCTCTCAAACTTTTTTTTAGGTGCTTATCAATAGCACAAATGAATCTAATAAGACCACACGTCACATTACTGAAAACTGGCCGTAAAATTGATTACAAAGAGACTGTGTGTATTTTTGACATTTCATTATATCTGAAAATATAGTATTTTGAATGGGCTTTCAAGCTTACCCAGCTTACTTTTCTGGAGCTAGATCACTACCAAAATCTCTGAACTTCAACAGTATCTTCTTTGTCTTGTACTTTCTTTTCAGAGTTGTTTTAAGTTATGATAAGGAATACAGAAATGACATCTAGGAATACATAAATGTTTTGTACAAGGTGGCGCAGATAGAAGTAGCCCTTGTAAGAATAAAGGAAATGCAGTGAAATTACAGAAACGAAGAGCAGATGTGGACTTACCACTTATTTACAATGGCGAGATGAATAATTCTTCGGCGAATATCTGCAATAACTTGTGGTGTGCGAACTGAAGGAATTTTTTTAAGGTTTGGGACAGGTTGAAGTCACCGGGTGCAAGATCAGGCGAGTACGGGGATTAGGTAGCACTTGGAAGTGAAATTCGTCCAGTTTCCATCCTGTGACAATGCTGAATTTTCCGGTGTCAGCAAGCGCAATGCCCATCACACCAAAAGCTTCTCAAGTGCCTCTGCAAACTAGACTATTGGACAAGTGGCAATGCAGTCTTGCCTGCATGTTCAGAACAGATGTGGCTTAGTAATGCCTATGCTTTTGTTCCGATTGCAACGGCCTCTCTGAGTGATTCTTAGAACTTTCCGAACAGTCCACATACTTAACAACGTAATAATATTTTACACATCAAAGCATAATAACAACGATAGCATATTTATAAAGTGCTGTACATACATACATATAGCAGCCTTTAGCTTGATCTGAACGAAATCTACATGACTAGTATGATTCTAGCCTTAGCACACCTTTTCCATCCACCAATTAACAAGGAGGTAATAATAGTTGTATTGCCAGTGTTTCAAATATTTGAACTAAACAACATCTTAAATTTAATTTGTATTTCGAATGCATTTTAATTTCATATTCATAAGTGCTCAATAGCTCTACATATTGGCCTTTACTGCTATTTATTATTTTTTTAACATAAATATAATTATAATTATCATAAAGCAAGAAATTATCATTAAAGAAACAATTAAATAAGTACAAGAAGTGTTATATAAACGTTTTCTTATTCTCGACTAACTTCAATGGAAATGATTAGGAAACCTTAGCTTCATTATATTGCATCAATATCGTATATTTTTACGAGAGTATCATAAAAAAAAATATTTGACATTACATGATGTATATACAGGATTTATTGCTCAATACATATATCTCCTTATGTTTGACGGATTTCAGTTCTAAGCAATGGGGATGATCGAAAAGCCTTAAAGAAAACTCATTCATATTTAATTAAAAACGATTCTCTAAATATAAAAAATTATTGTGAGAAACTGCTTTGCTATCCCTTTATGTGTATACAAAAAATTTCAACTTAAAGTGAGTTTATCTATTTTCGATACGAGGCCGAAAGGAAAGCATAAAATGACAAGTTTAATTTAAAATCTAATAAGTTCTCCGATAGTTGTCGTTGAACGGACAAATAAATAAATGTTGACTCGAAGGGTAGAAGTTGCTTACAGTTGCTTCAATGGTCTCTTCTTATATGATTTAAGTGTATTCATCAATTAAGAATCGAATCAACTAGACCAGTGTTTCTCGAAGTGTGGGTCACGGGCAGTTTTTTTGTTGGGTTGCGAGAACTTTTTCCTTTTTAATTATGAAAATTTTATTTTGATGCAGATACATATGTTGTAAAGTACTATTCAGAAAATGAAAATTGGAAGCGTTTGTTAACGAGATGAAGAGTAAGTAGTTACTCATAGTCCTACCCTGTTATGTAGTCAGTAGAGATGCTGGTTTAGTATGGAAAGAGAGTGGGCGAGTCAAAATCTGTCACGGGGTAGGGCATTGTGTTAGGAGTAGTATTAACTCTGTGTTACCTTTCTATGGAAACACATTAACTTTTCTTTGTGCATGTGAGTTATTGAGAAAGAATGTTAGTGTGTATTTGAATCCACAAAGTAGTTTTTATTATTTAATGTGGGTCGAGTAACAAGTTTGAGAACCATTGAAATAGACTATTTTATTAACAGTAATCACTTAAATAAGCTATTTTATTATACGATCTCTTTTTTACATGATTTAATTTTTTTTTTATTTCCATGATTTCAACTTGTTTATAAGTTAAGTAATTCATTAGCTTACTTTATTGGATTAAATCTTTTATACGATTCAAACTTATTTATGATTTAAGAGCTGAAAGTGATCACTTACCTTATGCCCTTTTATTATACGGTTTAATATTTGCCTCGTTTACATGATTTATATTCAGCTATCAGTTAATAGTTGCAGTAATCTATTAACTGTTGCAGTAATCTATTAACTTATTTTATTAGGCTTATCTTTTTTATAGGATTTAAATTTGATTATGAATTAAGGATTTCATTAATCAGTTAACTTATCAAATAATGTCTTCGTATATGATTTAAACTTACTTTTTTATTTACCTGTAGCAGTAATTAAAAACTTACCTTGTGACGTTGGAATAAGAAGTTGGGCCCCTTGAATTCCTTGAACTAACTGACCTGATGCTAAAATAAACTGGGGCATAGACGCTGGCGAAGGCATCACCTGTGGTAAGGTTGGTAATGAACCAGCCGATTGACCTGAAGTGTTCAGAAGATTGCTGCTAGGAGACGTTGATGTACAACTTGTTGGAAGGGTCCCTGAAACATTTAATCATCTAATGATTCTTACTATTTTACATTATATTTATTAGATTTTCAGTACACGGATAAAATTAATAATCTCAATAAAACATGTTACCTTATACCAGCGTTTCCCAACCTTTTTTAACTTGCGGCACACTACGGGTGTTACTTGGATTCTCACGGCACCCTTATAGATATTATTTGTAAATATAAAACACAGCGGTATTTTTTCTGTGATTATTGATCTTATTCTCACACAGAAGAAAGCTCTATCCTGGTTTTCCCCGTGGTAAATCATTATGCTTATTTCTCATTCTAATTTAAAAATAGAAAACAACTGCAATGAAAAATTGGACTCAGGTTTTTAAAAACTGTATGCTTTCTTTTTAAAAACTGTATCCAACCTTTTACTAAGAAGGAAGATCACTAAATAACGAACGAACAAACAAACCTCTTTTATTTTTAAAACACAAATGTAGGTAATTTGTCGAAAGGATTGAATGATATTTTAAATTTTCAAGTTACGAAATAGTTTGCATCAATAAAGAAGCAATAATGGTCATAACAATGATAACCATTTTTTTCAACATTAGAAATGTACAGAACAGTAACCCGATATGAAACTTAAAATTGTAGATTCATAGTAGAGGTTCATAGTAATGTGATATACAAATATACATTTTTCCCTACGTTTTGCAATTTGATTGTTATAAAATTAATAATTTTGTTTCGATTCCTCGCGGTACACCAGCGGCCCATTCACGGCACACCGGTTGGGAAACGCTGCCTTATACACTTGACTCAAGAGCTCGCTCATAATGTAGACAAGTTATGCATTTATCTCAAAATATTGTTTCATTTTGTTATGTTTCATGGAATTGTTCCATCTCATAAAATTATATTTCCTGTTATGTTTTCATACAACTGTTTCATTTTGTTATATCTCATACAATTATGTCCCATTTTGTTATGTCTCAAACAATTATGTCCCATTTTGTTATCATATTATATTATACATACATAAAAAAATTGTTAAGTCTCTTAAAATTATGTTTCATTGAGTTATATCTCATACAATTGTGTTTGTTTTTGATATTTACAAAAAGGTTGAGTCCACCCTGTCCATGTACTGATTCTTACAAATCTCCTGACGCCTACACATCACTTTCTAGAGAGAAGGCGTAACCTTATAGCTTTTCTTTCTTCAAGTTTTGCAGGGAAGAATGAAATTCCTTTTAGAAAAAAAGGAAAAAATGTTCCATTGTTAGAGAATTTGAGGAAAAGCAGCGAAGAATATGGAATGAAAACGGGTGCTAAAAGAACGAACGAAACCCATAACAGTTAGAATGAAAGGAACTGTCTCAACTGTAGTAATTTCAGGGAAGAAAATAGAAGAGGTATGTAGGTAGTGTCCATAGCTAAGATCTAAAATATTCACAAGAAATAAACGAATAATAAGAATAGCAGAAAACTATTAGAAATGTGGATTGTGAAATATCTATTTTTTTAAAAAACATGAAATTCTGTACTGTACAAGGGAAAATGTAGACATTAAGAAAGAGTCCGTCTCCCTTAACCTAAAGGGCATAACATGGGACGTTAAACTGAGATTTCATTTTTTTCACAGTTAAGAAAGATTGGTTAAACTCAACTAAAAACTTTCGAAATATCTATGGACATGAACAAAGAAAATTGACTGTGCAGAACGGAAAACCATTAACAACGTGTTTCCTTGTGGAAAAATACTATATAATCCCGTAATTGTATATAACTGTATTACCCATGTTAATAAAATAAATTAGTAATGGAACTTGAAGATTAATGCCTTATTGTGTAAGGAATCTAAATGGATATTACTTTTATATGCTTTGTAGAACGTGGTTATTAGTGTGTTGGTTAATAAAGAAGTCATAATTGGATTATAAGTAATACTTTAAGTTGATTAATAGCTTGAAGCAGAAGCACTTTTGCGATATTACAAAGACAACATAATTTTCTGCATTACTTGAATAAGGTGCTTATTCAACATGTTTAGCATAATATGAAGTAATTACTCCAGTAATGCACATTATTTCCTTTAAATTGCGCAAGGAAATTTTATTAAATTTCCACAAAGGAATTTACGCAAAAGATTTTGAGTAAATGTAAAGGAAACGAGTACATTAATATATTATGTCATTATCTAAACAAGTTAAATAAACATGGGTATAAACTAATATGAGTTTGCACCATTGTGTGTTTTCTTAATATTATTAATATACAAAGTGTTCACAATTCATGAAATCCTCTCTTCTTCAAATTACTGAAATTATGATTCGAATTTATTATATACTAACACCCTTTCATAACAACTACAGAAAATTATTAAACATACCAATTGTTTTTTGTTTACTAGTATAAGGTACTGATGCTTATAAGAAACATCTGTAAAATTCATTCTAACCGTCCACATAAGTCTGTGGTGCTTGGGAGAAGGGTAGCAAGTCCAAAAACTCAATTTCAGGTCAAGAATCTTAAAAGCTTTTTAAAACCCACTTTGTTAGTGGATTGTGCTGACAATAGAATGTTATTCAATATTGATATTTTAAACGTTAAGGAAACAACATCCTATTGTCATTAACTCTTGAGTTTTTGAACTTGTTCCCATTCTTCCAAGCACCATAAAAAGAAACTAAAATTAAAAAAAAAACTTTATTTGCATTTGTTCACATAGAACGATAGTGTTTTAAAAAATAATTCCGTACTATGCATGAAAGAATAATGTTTTACATCAGAATAGCGATGACGGCCGATAGGACACATAGGATATAGTTCAGAATTAGAAAGAATGTTAAGAAGGTTGATACTATTCATCTGAAGATTAGATGATAACGAAATTGGATTAAAAGAAAAGTAACTCCAAGTAGTATGTGTTTACACTTAATATGTGCATTACTGTTAATATTATGAGAGCCACTGTGAAAATTGTGTGTGTTTGTGTCTCTGTTAGGAATCTGCTCCTTATCAGTGTATCCTTTTACGTTCATAGTACTGTACATAAGTAAATAATTAATCTACTTTAGTAGAATAATAACTATCACTTATTACTGGCAAACAAACAATACTTTTTAATCAAACAATTTAAGCAGAATAATAACTATCACTTATTATTGGCAAACAAACAATACTTTTTAATCAAACAATCTACTTAAGCAGAACAATAACTATCACTTATTATTGGCAAATAAAGAATACTTTTGAATGTCATAAAAATTAGCTTTCGTGCATTTTTCTCAAAACTTATACATGAAAGTTTGCGCTCAAGTGTGTTTATTTTGTTCAATTTGATGTGATCTATCTACTGACTGATATGTCTCATGTTTTGGCAAATATTACACTTAAACAAAAATAAATAAATAAATAAATAAAGTTCAAGAGTAAATCATCATTTTGCGCAATATCTCATTAACCACACGGCGTATTGTCATCTTGATAGTGTTATAATAAAAAAAAAAATCTTGATGAGAGAGTATACGCTAATATCAGTTTAATCTTAATAGCTAGAATGGTTATTGTCCAGCACTAATTTTTAGATTTACGAAAAAAAAATGGTTTGCCTCGATTTTCTTTAAATCTATGCAACAGCTTACTCATATACGAGTGATTTGGTTCAGCTTGATGAGAACTGTCAATTGGTATATGTTCTCATCTTTGGAATCGTTTTTAGTCAAGCACTAATAATATTATAGCATTTGTATTCACAACATGGTGCTGTTCTAGATCATTTGCATATTTCTACATAAAATTTAATAACTCTTCAAACGTCAACGAATCTAAATACAAATTTTAGGTGTTGGATACACGTTGGTTCTTCTGTAACTCAAACCTTGAGGTTGTTTCATCCCCATTGTCAGCGAGTTTTGCGGTTGATGAAATTAGTGGAAATATCTGAATATATATATATATATATCCCATTCCAATATACGTAAACAGGAAAATGAACTGAATGTGCTTGTTAGAATCAAGAAACTTAATTAAAACGCACAAAAACGACGAAAGTTATTATAATCTGCCAGCACATATGAACTAAGTAGATACAAAATGGATTACACTTCGTTAATTCATGTTCCTCCGTGTTATATAATTAAAAAAAAAAAACTGCTGATTAGGAAGTAAACAATTCATTTTTACAAGCAGAATTAATACGATTATGAACAAAATTTCAGACCTAATGCAGTTTTAATTTTAGAATTAATATTTTATTTAAAATATTAAAAGATGTTTCTGTTTGAGAAACAAACAAAAAATGAGTAATTACACAGTAATCTGCATAATTTTTAATTAACACTAGCAAATAAAAACTGCAGGAAGCATCATTAAATAAATGCTTAATCAAATTAAAAACAGAACCAATAAATGGGAATATCAGCTTATTTTGTTTTTCAAGGAAATATATATATACATATATGAAATAGCAAATATTATTAGTTTATTATTTTATATCTTTCAATACATAAAATACACATTTGCGTTGAAATTTTGTTAAATAAAATAATTGGTTTGTTGTTTAGATTTGTTTTAAGAAGTTCAATTTTCATACAATGTACAATACATTAGTACATTTATGAAGGAAATAATGATAATAATATTTCTTGTGTTAGAGACCAAATATTGTTAAACGGATCTTGAGGAACATGGTATCGCTTTGTATCACTTAGTCACACATTCTTGCCTTTTACTCACTGTGAAATCTTTTGTGTGTTTTTACTATGTGTACAAAAATCTCACTCTAATGATGTTTAGTAATGGAAGTTGTTGGCCAAGATGACAACTACTTTGGAAAGGTCAGACCAGGGCTCCTTCGTACAAAGCGCATATGAAGCACCAATAATTTTGTCCAAGTTGCTCTGAAAGTGATGACATACATTTCGCTGTACTTCAAGTGTATACAATAAATGATCGTTACTATTGTAATCTTCTAGAATGCCACCTATATGTAGCACTCACAGAGAAAGCGATAATATGTGTTGGGAATGAACCCCATCAACTTTCATGACAATGTAAGGATTTACACTGCTGATGCTCTTATAATTCGTCTTCGCTGTTGGTAATGGGAGATACTGGACGCTTCACCGTACTCAACCAATATGAAACCAGATGATAAAAATCTCTTCGCCAGGATAAAAGAATCGCACCAAGAGAAACGTTACAACACAAGAGATCAAATTATTTGTATTGTAGGTCAATCTAGGACATCAACCGAGATGGACGCGATATTTTTGTATTACACCTTTCATAAGTGTAAGACTAGATGTAGACGAGGATGTAGAATGAAAGTAATTTTGGTCCTGGTAATAAACTGATTTTTCAGTTACATAAGTGTTATCATTATTTTTTGTGCAACTCCTCTGTAGAAGTTGATAGTTAAGTTGGCCAAACAATGGTCACTAGCGTTTATTATATAATCTAACATATGTATAATTCCAGGATGTACTTTTATCTTTAAAAAAAAATACTGCCCTACAAAAATCTCGATAACACCCTGCAAAAAAACTACATGCAACTACAAATTTGTGGGTTTATACCGAAAATACCTATGTATAGAGATACTTTCTTAGAGAAATAATCAATGCTTACAGAAAATAACACACATAAAACTAAAGTGAAAAGTTATGAATAGGAGCAAAGTCATTAAAAATTCATTCAATATTGAGAAATAAGTTGGTCTAATCATAACAAATAGATAGAATGCTTGTTTCTTTGCACAATAGCATTAATTTATATTGCTAAAGAAAATGAACCACTTTAAAGTTTGTTGTTTTTTTAAATTTTTTAACGGTTGTGTGTTTTTTTTTCAATTTCCCCTTTTGATTTACATTAGAGTACCGGTATTTTACAAGTTGGTTTAAGAACTGTCAATCTAGCAAGAATGAAACTAATCCAGGGCTAAAATCTTGCCATATGTTCAGAATTATAAAGAAATGAATCAAATATGTTTTCAAAGTACACAATGATTTTGCCAATAACATTTGCAATTATATGCTGTTTCTAATTGATGTTTATTTATTCGTTTCAAATCTATATATTACTTGTCTGTTTTTACTTACCTGAAGAACTAACGCTAAGGTTAAGAGGAGTGTTGACAAGTTGTGTCGCTGCAGCTCCGAGCCCTGCGATTCCCTGAAGACCTGCTGCCAAAGATGCTACCTGCGGGAGGCTTTGCAATGTCGCTAAGTTTTGCAGGTTTTGTAGGCTTACCATACCCGCCACTGAAAGGATAGATTTAAGATATATTTAATATCACAGATAAGTAAGAAGGCAAAATATACAAAAAAGAAATGATATGTTATACTCGTTCTATCTCGAGCTCTAGGAGTTACGTTCTCAAAAAAAAAAAAAAAAAAAAAAAAAAAAAAAGTGATTGATTTTTGTTTTCCTCAACACACCTTTGCCACCTCCAATGAGTGATCGCGCTATACGCGTGTGAGATTTCCAGATTTGACCACTATAATCTAGTGAATTCTTTCTTTACACTATTCTATAAAAAGAAGTATTAAAAGTTAGCGTTTGACTGTTACTAGCTGGTGAAGTGTTTTCTATGATTTATTTTTCTGAGATAATTAGCCACGATTTATTAACAGTTTGCTTGTAGTCTTATTATTATAGAACTATAGTTTGTGCCTCTACACAAAACCAGTGGCGAAACTACGATACAGTAGAACCCCTATAATCCGTCATCTTTGGGACTAGGGGTATGGTCGGAACGCTAAAGAAGGTCAGATTATCAGAAAATATAATATGGATTTATAGTAAAATAAACAATCTCTGGACTCAAAAATGTCTATATTGTTCTCCACAGTAAAGACAAACGAACAGTAAGCACTAAAAACGGCACAATACAGTATAAAAAAAACCGCACGACGAAAGAAACGAACGATACAAAAGATGACGGAGCACTAAAGCGGATATGCGGTAACAGCAAGTAAACAACAGTGCCGCGACGGCAGTAAACGACAATGGGTCTCGTGAGCCACCGACGAGTCGGGACAAGTTAGGGCTCGAGCACGGTCGGATCAAACGGAGTAGCGGACTAGAGGGGTTCTACTGTAATTGAAGTTCTTCCTCAAAGAGCCTTAACTAAAGGCATAAATTAAAGTCCTTGACTCTATAAATCGATGAAGGGCTGTTGGTCAACAAAATGATGTGTAGTAAATTAGACGATGCGCGGTCAGTCCCAACAGTATGGAATTCATCACCTCTCAATTGAAGTAGTTTCACAGTTGTCTTGTAATGCCGGGTCAACATCCGAGTCAACTTTTGTGCACCGGGTCAAAATCCGAGATGACGCATCTTAACAAGTAACACGAAAAACTGTTCTTAAATTTCTTTCAAGTTATAAATCAAATATAATTTTAAAAATTTAGTTTTGGCTCATACGACGTCCATTTCCTTCTGCACATGCGGAATCTTTGGTTTACAGGAAATTTGATCTAATATTGCGTTAGTTCATTGGATAATAATAGGAAGAAAAGTTTAGTCAGGTCAAGTCAGAAGTACAGCTCTCAGGATGGTGAGTTCGAACCTAATTGCACAACAACATTTTCTCTTCGGTCGACTTACGTTGTATGATGAGAACTTCTTGGAATACTCCTATTTCCGAACTATTTCCTCATCACTTACTTACGTTCAGTATTAGTGCCTCTTAATTTAAAGGGCATAAGTGCAAGATATTAAAGAACTTATTTCAGTTATGAGAAAATTAACGTTAGTTAAGTAAGATCATTAAATAAAACGAAAAGGAGAAAACTTTGACCGCTCAAGACTCATATCACACTTTAAGAAAAACAATTTCCCTCAATGATTTCGTCTTTGCTGTGAAGAATTCAGGGAAGTACGTAGTCATGGGGAGAATAAGGAAAAAATATAATACCTTAGAAGTATCCTTAAAGATCAATTGGGAAATACTACACTAAATTTAAATCATACTTCACTGATTCTCTACTTTGCAGTGTCACTTGCCAGTGTGAAAAATTATACAGGGTGTTTCAAAACAACACCGACAACGTTTGGGAGGTGATTCCTGACACCAAGATAAGACAAAAAGTATAGACCAACCTGGGTGCACAAATGCTTCGTTTCAGAGTTATAGGTTGTCGAAAATATGAAAAAATGAACTTTAAGGACCCATAGCTCCAAAACTAAGGGACCTATCTTAGGCAGGTCAAGACTTCACGTAGGAACTAGTATGTACCCTATCCAAATGTCCAAGTTTCAGATTCCTGTGGTACTTCCGCAACAATTTTTATAGCGGTAATTGCTGAGTACTTCAAATTAAATGCCAGTAGCCAATATTCCTTCCTATCGGAAATATTAATGGGAAGTAAGAAGGAAGTGAGTTTTGCCATGAGATGTATTTACACTGGAAATATTAACAATGGGAAGTAAGGAGGAGATAAGTTTCGCCATGAAATGTATTTATATTGGAAATATTAACAACGAGAAGTAAGATGGAAGTAAGTTTTGCCATGAGATGTATTTACACTGGAAGTATTAACAATGAAAAGTAAGAAGTAAGTAAGTTTAACTATGAGATAAATATCTATATACACTAGAAACATTAACAATGAGAAATAAGAAATAAAGTTTAGCCACAAGATGAACTCACAATGGAAATATTAACAATGGGGAATAAGAAAGAAAGATATTTTGCCATGAGATGAATTCACACAGGAAGTATTAACAATCGGAAATATACGGCAGAGTCTATATTTAAGTATTCAAATCATTGGTCTAACAAAACGGAAGGAAATCTCAGGAGAAAATACGCCAGAACATTTAGTCGCTGGATTTAAACTTGAGATGATCTCATTGTGAAGCAAGACTGCTAATATATTTTTACATTTGCTCTCTTGATAAATACGTTAATATATATATACTCAACAGAATGTGCTTTCATTTATCGTGCATGGTTCCATGTTCGTTCCCATAGGAAAGGCTCAACATTTTTGGGGTTGATCTAGCATAGCGAGAAGTTATGCAACAATTGCAATGAACTCAGATTTAAAACACCAGAAACAACAGCGATGGGAGCCGGTGTACTGGGTGCTGACCACACATCATCCATCTAAAAACTGACTACCCGAATATAGTTTTTCATGGAGCTGTAACACCAGAGAGACTTATATTCAAGTGAAAAGTGCAAGAAAGAGTATCGCAATCAAAGAGAGCATCTCTTCAGATTAAAGTTACCTCATACTTTTAGGCAACGCCTATGAATTAACTAAGCACAAAATGTGAGCAGAATAATTGAAAGAGAAGGACATTGACTCGCAAATTAGACGTATCTGTGTAGATATACATAAGCCATCATATGCATCCATACATATATATAAAACTGTATAAATGAAGACAGTATAACTTGAAGATTCGTGACTTTGAATGTAATTATGTTGGCATGAATGCCTTTATAGATCATGATTGATTTCGTACAAATGCGCCGTTTCATATTAAACGTGCTAAACAAGAAAGAAGAAGAAACGTAATTGTTACGGAATTATACTTAATGCATTCTTTGTGCTTTGTCAATACAGGTTTTTTTATTTATGCACAAATAAATTATTGTTTCATGAATATCAAAGACCTAAATCGGCATGAGTGTACATAGTTTCGAAATGGATTAACCTGGCAGAGTATAATTTCTTTTTGTTTTATTACTTATATATAAAGAAGTAGGTTTTAAATATTAAAAGTGTTTAATTTAACATGTACATGTTCTACTTTCAATTTCTCAATCGCACAGTTAAACCATCATTCTTGGAAGATATGAACAAAATATTTTCTTTGAATAAAGGAATGCTTATTTGCTTAAGTTTTTCATAACATATTATGAATACATTTTTAACTTTTGTCTGTTCCTATGAGTACCTCTGAAAAATTACTTATTCAGATAATAAATATTACAAATACTATTCGCACGAAATAGATTGGATGGATTCGCGCAATATTATTCGATTAATAATTTTGATAATGAATAATTGTTCAAAAGTATTCCTTTAACGGACAATTTTTTGAATGAAATTTAAAAAAATATTCGAAAGTTATACTAATAACTGACAATTCTTCGAATAATTATTTGAATATCGAACAAACTGTTCAAAAGTTATTCTAATAACTGATAATTCTTCGAACAATTGACTAACAAACAATTGCTCGAAGGTTATTCTAATAACTGACAATTCTTTGAATAATTATTTCAATAATAAGAACGAATATCTATTCGAACATTATTCGAATTGATAGACAATTGTTTCAATAACTGAATCGATGATTGCAGAAAGAATCACATTGAGTCACATTTTTATGAAATTGATTTATGAACATTTTCCGATTCTTTAGTGGTACGGAATCGAAGGTTTCAAAACATTGCAAATGCAACGCTCAATTCTGGATAAGTGCAAAAAGATGATCATTCAAGAGATTTCAATTTTTTCTCTTTAAATCTCAAAACTATACAAAATAGACTCAGGTTCTTTCTGCAGCAATCGACTCAGTTATTTGAATAAGAAATAATTCTTTGAAAAAAATATTCCAGTAAAGAAACAACTGTTTTTGTTCAAAAATTATTCGAATAACGGACATCAGCTTGAATAATAATTTGAAGAACGAATAATTGTTCAAAAAAATCGTTCAAATAAGAGACAAGTGTTCGAATAATTGTAAATAAGTAACTAGCAGAATTGCCTGACCAGTATGCAACCAACAAGAGAGTAGAGTAGATTGGGTTGTCGAACTTGAGGGGCTTCTGAGATACTCTGTACAGTTTTGACTTTGACAAGAAACGGGCATGAACGTGTCATCCAGCCATCCGAATCAAGCCTAGTCCATTCGGTAAACATAACAAAGATATGTTCATGTATAAAAAATTAGGTGCCACGGACAATGGAGTAAGTCCCTGGGGCCCATTAATCATGCTAGTATAAAGAAAATCGTAGACTCGCAGTGAAATAGCTATTGCATCAACACTGTTCATTGAAAAGTCATGGTTTATAGTTCATTCTCTTTAGCATGAAACAAGCTATCCAAAGGTGCTATCCATTGATGCCCATAACGTACTTGCACAAGGAAAGTTAGAAGAATGTCGGAAAATTCCATCCAGAAATCCCTCCCATCAACTTTTTAACCCTCTGAAGTGGCCCCGGGTAAAAGTACATATATATCCAATTGTAAATCCGTAAATCCAAATATATCTCGAAAAATACTATAGGGTACAAGAAACGTGTGTATCAAGCTTTATATTGATAGACGGAATAGATAGGAGGGAAATGCTTGTATATCAATACACGCTTTTCCCTCATACCTATTCAGTCTAGCAATACAAAACTTAGTATACAGGTTTCTTAGCCCCTATATTATTTTCTTTAGATACATTTGGTTTGTGTGCTTTTACCCGACGCCGCTCCAGAGGGATCCAAAATTGATGGAATGGATTTCTGGATGAAATTTTCCCGACATTCTCCCAATTTTCCCTGTTCAAGTACATTATGGTCCCCTATACATAACTTGTATAGCTCTGGATAGCTTGTTTCATGCTGAAGAGAATGAACTATAAATCATGACTTTCCAATGAACAGTATTGATGCAATAGCTATTTCACTGCAAGTCCACGATTTTCTTCATACCAACAGGGTTAATGGGCCCCAGGGACTTACTCCGTTGTCCATGGCACCTAATTTTTTTGTGCACGAACACATCTTTGTTATGTTTATCGAATGGACTGGGTTTGATTCGGATGACCGGATGACAGAATCACGTCCATTCCTTGTGGGGAATGTGTGACTCCCAATCCCCATCGAGTCTAAAATAAGGGAAAAAAATGGTTTCGTACGAACTTAGATCTACTGAAGACATATATCTTTGTACAAAATTTGGTGACTCTAGGTGACTATATTCTTTCTATTTGAAAAGCTGATGACAGACACACAAACATGTTCTTTTATTTATTAGTATAGACTGATAACGAATTGTTATTAAAATTATTCGAATAACCATCTGGACACTAGGAAAAAAAATAACGCTAAATGTATAGTCGCCAATCCTGTGTTTTTACCCGTATAATGCCACTCTGATGGGGTACATTTATATAAAAGTAAAGTGGATGTAATGAACAGAGTTAGAGTGGGTCAGTTGGTCGTGGGTCAATATGACGTAACCCGCTGCAACCCCCACCAACCACCTTGACCCATTATCAGCTACAAATTTTGACCCACGACCCATTCCGACCCACTCTGCTCAGTGCATTGTAGACGGTCACTGGTGAATTTGTCTACGTTTTACTTTGAAGGCCTCCATTTCTCTTCGTTTTTCATTTGTTTCTATTTACTTCCTGAGATATAAGTATAGGCCTACCAAATAGAAAAAAAAATAAGGCACTTTTGGATATTGATATTTGTAATTGCAGTAATAGCAATAGGACTTTCTACTTGTCGAGTTTTACAGTTTTTTTTTTCATGTACGTTGTCCTACCTTACCTTGATTTGAAACTTTCAAATTTCATCCTATTTTTTCACTGAAAAGTATCTAATTCAACAAGGAAATAATTATATATGATAATTAAACTGAAATTCATCGTAATATGGCTCATCACAAACACTTTACTATTTTCTATTGTAAAAGTCAGACCTACTGGTATTGTTATAGAGCAGTACTTGAGCGATTAATCGTAGAAATTCAAACTTCGATTACTGGTAATTTCACAGCCTTGTTTTATTACAAGTTTAAACTCTTTAGTCAGTGGAGAAGAGGGCGTGGATCATGGGTCAGAGTTGATGATGATGGGTTTTGGTAGGTGGTGTGTTATGGTACAGGGTGTCTACTGGAATACCAGAAAGTAAATTCATGACTTTTTCATGACTTTTCATGACCTTTTTGTTCAAATTTTCATGACCATGGCGATAAAAATTTACCATTAGTAATAATAAACCCCTACCATCAGTGGTGCATCGGTTAAGATGAAGATCACATTATGTTCTTATTTGTCTAATGTACATAATGTCGATTAGCTGACAACTAATTTTAAAATGCAAGAGCAATTTAAAAGGCAGTAAACAAATTTTTAATTGCGGTTCAAGTATGGGTTTAAGGCTTACCAGGTTCTATAGATTTAAAAAAAATCTTGTGAACAGTCCCGTTACATTCAGCTAGGTTTTTTTATCTGCATTTTATGTACTCTTCTTAGAAGTAAAGAAATAGCAGATCAGAAAGTTGGACAGTAAAAAGTTGTTACTATATTACAGAGACTAGAAGATGAAATGGGGAGCAGCTAGGAAGACAGTAAAGTACCAGTTAACCAGCACTAACTGGTGGGGGAAATTCTCACAATTACTGATCTGATACAACTGTTTCAGTACATGCAGTATGAGGTATAAAAGTATGAAGTATAAAAATATACTCTGAGATTTCAGATTTTCATGACCAGTTGGGTAAATAAAGGACTTTTTCATAGCTTTCATGACCACTAAGCAAAATATATGACTTTTCATGACTTTCATGACTTTCATGACCAGTAAACACCCTGTGGTAGATCGTGGTTTATGATGGGTCATGTTTTCATCCATCTCTGGTAATAAATAATAACACTTAGATTTATGAGATGGTTATAATAAAACGTAATCCTTTGGAGTTGTCATTTCTTTAAGTTTTCTTTAAAATATGGATACTTTCTGTTAGTCTTCCACGCAGTAGCGTAGCCAGGATGCGTGTTTGCGGGGGAGGGGGCAAGTGCTGTTATAGGTGCATATAGAAACATTACAAACAAAGAAATATACAAACATAAAATATATATAAAAAAATTACAAACGTCAAAGTATCGAAGTACATTGTCGGACCTCTTTGCCCCTCTGCCCCCCTTCCCTACGCCACTGCTTCCACGTACCAATCGCATGCCCATGAGTCACATGTATATATATACCGCCTTATGCAGAGTCGTTTCGACGTGTGATTAGCGTCGTACTAAACTACAGACTACTGCAGGTAGTGTTGCCACGAGACGAGACATTTCTCGTGTCTCGTCTCGTCTCGTCTCGTAAACGAGACGAGATACGAGACGAGACAGAACCCTTTTAGACGAGACACGAGACGAGACAGACTACTTGTCCCGTATCGAAAACGAGACGAGACACGAGACGAGACGGGACGTCTCTTGAAATGTCTCGTCTCGTCTCGTGTCTCGAACATGAAAACGCTGGAGGGAATGGCCAAGATTGAAATTGCCAGTGGCCATATAGATTGCAAAAGGAAAATCCTCTTTGTGAGAAAACATGTTAAAAAGCCTTCATAGAAAAGTGTCCTCTGTCTATTGAATGAAACAATCGTGATACATTAGCTTCCAGGAATATCATCCTTAATGTCTTGTCCAGAGTTCCCCTTGCTGTAAACTGAGAAATTCTCATTTTTTTTCATTTCTGGCTGGAATGAAGACAAACAAAATCAAAGACAGAGAACATTTTTATAAGGTCAAGAAACCGAAGTACCACCACCATCTATTCAATTTGAAAACTGGGTATGATCTACACTCATTACAGGCTGTAGTTGAAAGTTCTGGCTGAGATGGCGGAAGAGAACAAAACAGACTACACTTGTCTTTATTCTCTGGTGGCGGTATTCTTTTTGCTATATGAACCGAAATTAACCGAAAACGGCAATTGAAGGATGTCATCTTGCAACTAAAATTTTGTCCTCTCTCTCTCTCACTCTCTCTCTCTCTCTCTCACACACACACACACACACACACACACACACACACACACATACACATAAAAAAACGCTTTTACCATTTGATAAATCGCTCGCTTATTATACAGTAGTCATGTTGTAAATTTCACCTCTTCGTTTGGAAGGCGGGCGAAGGACAAAGAAAGCAAAGATATTATCGACGAACCCTTAAAATTGTTTGCTTTCAGCAAATTTATGATACTAACAATAATACTTTAGGTGAAGAGGTTTTACAGGGGGACCTTCGTTTTGTTACGCGGAAATGTTTGATCTGACCAGAGTGCGAAATTGCCCTCTGCTTCCATGTTGAAAGGAGGGGAATACTTCCCTTTCCTAGTGAGTAATATTCATTAGGACCTAAATTATCTTCAGAAATGGTTTCTTACAAAGTGTAAAGAACATTTGGTACAACATTCATGGAACTCCGTTGAAAGCAGAAAATATCATGAGAATGATCAAAATTCGAACATTGAAGAACATAATTAACTGAAAAGAAATAATAGGATACCCAAACCATAATTTTAAACCTGCTATAAAATGTATATCCTATATTTTTACTAATTCCTTACTCCATTAAAGTATCCTGGGGAGGATATTCTCTCCAATTTTTTCAGACTGAATTTTTTTTATCCCGTACGATTTCGCCCCCTGACACAATACGAAAAAACAAATGCTGTTAAAATCCATACACATGATCCTTCCGGGACTCAACCCGGGGCCTTCAAGCCGATGGTCTATCGCCGCAGACGGCTCGGCTTGGTATGAAGATGTACATTGTATGATTGCGAATAGATCACGACAATATAAGAAACTTTAATCCAAAATGGCCACCCAAAAATCAACTTTTTTTTAGACCACTAGCTAATCTGGGTGTATTGTCATGAGTTTGTTACACAAGGGGGGCAACCACCATATAGTGGCACACACCCCGCGGTTATGGGAACAGATTTGTACCATGGAGGTGAAGACTGGCCCCAAGCATTCTTTGGTCCGATGTGTCGTTCAGCTCTCATTACTATGGCACTTTAAGTAGAGCTCACTGTGCAGTAACATATAAAATTTCAATCAAATACTTTCCATTACTCAATAAAATTATTTGGTTCCGAGCTTTTTTTTAAAAAAAAAAAATTGCAACAAATCTAAACATGCTAAAATGGAAAGTAGTTTTTGGATTGGTATGGGTTAACACTGTGAAACCTAAAGGCTGGAATATGTGAAATCAAAGTGTACACACATATCTATCTCTCTATTTATCTATATATCTTTCCATCTCTCTCTCTCTCTCTCTCTCTCTCTCTCTCTCTCTCTCTCTCTCTATATATATATATATATATATATATATATATATATATATATATATATATATATATATATATATATATATATATATATATACACAGACACTATAAAGCAAGTGGGCTGATAGTATACAAGTGTCGGGGATGGTGACACCTTTACATCGAACTTTGCTTGTCGTGTAAACATTATGCCTTTCGGGATCCGGGGTTTTTGGGGTATTTTTTAGACTTTCAGTCAAGCAGCTACTGCATCGTCACTATTTATCCCAGGATCATGGTTCATACCTCATTCTCTTCAGAATGGCTTTCAAATGGCTTTCAAATGGTACCACTTGCATGCTCATACCGTATGCCAGGAGGGGGAAAAAGTGATGTCAAAGGGAAAATTTCGGGGGAAAATTTTTTTTGCACATTTTGGGCCCCTCTGGAACGGCCCTGTGTGAACGTAGAGATCTCAAGAAAATTTGATACATAGTAATTGGTAGACTGAACGTGTGTGCCAAATTTCAAGCTTCTATCTTGAATACTAAGGGCGGGAGAAATTTTATCAAGAATCCACACAATGCTCCAAATTACCGCAAAACGCCATAATCTCAGGTAAAAAAATTCCTGAGACATCTCTATTTACCCTAGGACTATAATCCGCCAATCATTCTCTTCAGAATAGAACTGCCTTTCAGACGGTACCATTCACATGTCTCCATCATGTATCTTAGGCGGGAAAATCTCGAAAAAGGGATTTCTTGGTCAAAATATCCCTTTTTCCAACTTTTAGCCCCTCTGGACCCCTTGTTTTAACGCAGAAATCCGAAAAAAAATCTGTTAAATACTACTCGGTGGACTGAATGTTTGTGCACAATTTCTACCTTCTAGGTGCAAAAATAAGCCCGCCAGAAAAAAAATACCGAAAAGTCCCATATTCCCCTATACAGAAGTACGTTTTGATAAAAATTCCCTGACACATCCCTAATTACTCTAGGACTATAATCCGCCAATCACTCTCTTCAGAATAGAACTGCCTTTCAGACGGTACCATTCACATGGCTCCATCATGTATCTAAGGCGGGAAAATCCCGAGAAAGGGATTTTTTGGTCTAAATATCACTTTTTTCAACTTTTAGTCCCTCTGGACCCCCCTGTTTTAACGCAGAGATCTGAAAAAATCTGATAAATACTACTAGGTGATCTGAATGTTTATGCACAATTTCAATCTTCTAGGTGCAAAAGTAAACCCGCCAAATATATATATATACCGACAATGTTCCATATTCCCGTATACAGAAGGCTATTTTGTAAAAATTCCCTGAGACATCCCTAATTACCCTAGGATCATGGTTTGCACATCATTCTCTTCAGAATAGAACTGTCTTTCAGGCGGTACCATTCACATGTCTCCATCATGTATCTAAGGCGGGAAAATCCCGAAGAAATGGATTTTTTGGTAAAAATATCCCTTTTTCAACCCTTTGCCCCTCTGGATCCCCCCCTGTTTTAACGCGGAAATCTGAAAAAATCTGGTAAATACTACTCGGTGGACTGAATGTTTGTGCAAAATTTCAATCTTCTACGTGCAAAAATAAGCCCGCCAAAAAATAATGAACATAGGCTTAATAAAAGAAAATATATATTTTAGAATTATGACGTCATCACCTCCTATGTCTCGACGCAGGAAGGTATGAAACCATACGTAATGTCTTCTACAATACCTCTGGACCTGAAAAAAAACGGACGAAAAAGCTCAAACAGGAGAGTTAAAACGCAAAGTACCATGAAACACCCGTATGATACAAATTGTACCATCGGATCCCCAAAGGGTTATTTGACATTAGTGTCTTCATCTTCGACGTACCTATGAGCAATTTACTGTATATTCGTGTATTGAAACTGGTGAAACAAATTTCAATGTTTCAGAATGTAAAAAATAAAAAATAAAAAAAAAAGCCAGGGTCGAGAAGCCTCAGACAACTAACAGCAGAGATATATTATCTTGTAAACTATTTGTCCTTGCCTTGTGAGCTTATTTGAATTTATTTTTAAGACCTTTAGGCAACTTTGGCCCACCCGAATGTATGATGATGGGAAAATTAGTGGAATGAAGAAAGTGGTAGGATACAGGACAACTTCGAGAAAACACACACATTCGAAAAATGAAATGAAATCTTTGAGTTTTACGTACCACGATTATGCCGGTTAGGCTAAAGGAGACGGTGATGATGAGTAATGAATGAAATGGTGAAATGAAGAAAGTGGGAGGAAACGGGGGAACCCCGAGAAAACCCACGCACACGGTGTTTGTCCACCACAAAGTTTACTTGGCGGGAGCTGGGATCGAACCCGAGACCCTTAGCACCAGAAGTAAACGCTCTACCACTGAGCCACCGCGGCACCCCACATACACTCAATGTTTGTCCACCACAAAGCTCGCATGGCACTAACCGAGATTGAACCGACTACCACATACACCAGAGGTGAAGGCTTCACGGTGTAGCTACCGTGACATTTCTTGTCTTGTGTGTTCTGGGTAATACTTGTAACTTAGTTGTATCTTGATTAGCATGGTGCAGCCTGCTACATTTTACTTTCGTTCCCATGGTATGCTGCTATATTTTTTACGAGACAAGACGAGACAAACGAGACGAGACGAGACGAGACGGGACAGAACCTCTCGAGACGAGACACGAGACGGGACGAGCACATTTTTTCGAGACGAGACACGAGACGAGACAGACTTTGCACGAGACGGGACGAGACAGCCTGAAGTCTCGTCTCGTCTCGTCTCGTGGCAACACTAACTGCAGGAGACTTATGTTAGTCGAACTCTTTAGTATGGCTCTAATCGCGCTTCAAAACGTCTCTGCATAAGGCCCATACAGTATTAGAAGTTGATTAATTTAATCGGCTCAGCAATTAAATACCTGTTCCGTTGATATGTGCTGCTTTCGTAGCATCCATTACTGCTTCCGCTGCCTCTGATGCTGCCGCTGCGGCCGCCGCTGCATGCAGTCCATTTAAGGCCTGAACCCCATTGACACTATTGATGGCCATGAGGAGGTGTTGGGGCAGTTGTCCCACTGGCGTTGTCGTCGTTGTCTCACCGCCACCGGAGGAGGGCATCGTTGATTCAGGCGTTGACACACAAGGTTGTTGGCTACTGGGTGATGCATTTGCCTGCAAAAACACAGAAATCCAAATCGTTAGAAAATTACACCATATGTTGTTAATAATAAAAACATGTTTATAATTTTTTTGGACATATAAATTAAAAATACATTCGTAGTACACTACTATGCATAGTACTTTTCATAATGCTGCAAAGTTTACTGTATTACTCATATATCGTTTCCATTCCTGCAACATGCATGCTATGTCTTCCGCCTTGAGTTTTATTTTGTTACCTGTGAATATAACATGTCTCCCATTCAACTAATTTTACTTGGTAACACTTCATTGTGATAATAACATACATTCAGCCCTCTAGGGGCTAGCGAATGCGTGCCTTTCGTGCACGTGGTCCAAAGTACTATTCCCAATGAGAGAGCATTGAATGTTTTGGATTCTACCTTTTTAGGTAGGGTTATCACACTATCAGCCATAATAAACTTAGCTTTTTTGGTGCCCTAACCTCATTGCAGTATTGTAAAACATTATCTTTAGTTTTACATACTTTTATAATAACAATTATGATATATATATATATATATATATATATATATATATATACAGTGGCGGATCCAAGGGGGGGTTAAACCATAGTTTGTTGCTTCATCCAGTGTAAAGCAGGATTGAAGCCTCTATTTTATCCAGTGTATACCTGAGCGTCAAGGGGGGGCTAAAAGCCCCTATAGCCCCCGTGGATCTGCGCCTATATATATATATATATATATATATATATATATATATATAATCTTAATTTATAGCACATTAGAGTATTAATAAAGAATGCTGCACCATATATAATCTTTGGATCAAAAGTCAATAATACTTTTCCTAATCATCATTACTGAGACAGCCAGGGATGAAATAAGAATGTCTCCGGTACTGGTTAGGTAATTCACGTTCTAGTGGTGGAAGGAGTGAAGGCAAACCTCCCATAAAAATGTCCCGGTTTGAGAGATTTCGCTACCAACAAAGTGTATCTGTTTGAGAAATGTATCTCCCACCAAAGTCTACCGGTTTGAGAGGTTTACCTTTCGCAAAGTGTCTCGGTTTGAAAGGTTTACCTTCCACCAAAGGGTCCCGGTTTGAGAGCTTTACCTTCCACTAAAGCGTACATGTTTGGGAGATTTAGCTCCCAACAAAACGTACCTATTTTGAATAGCAGAAATAAGGTATCCCTAACTGTAGGTTTGCGTCTCATACAAACACAGTGCTGAAAAAGGGCGTTAAACTGCAAGAAAGAACATCAGTAATGTATTTTGAACGCTGAGCTTAATTTTATAGTAAATACAGGGTTTCTTCGAGTGACTAAACTTGCGCAGCACTGAAATGCTATTATAGTAACATACAGGCGGGTAGCCAGCCCAAAAATGTAGGGGGGGCTGGTAGAATTTAGGGGGACCCGATCCAACCATATTTTAGTTTATCACCACATTATAGTTCATTTGCAAGCCTTCCGTGAAAATTTAAGGGGGGCGCAGCAAAAATTTAGGGGGGGGTAGACCCCCTTGGATACGGGCCTGGTACCATATCTAACGTTTAATAAGCAACATTTCTCTACTGGGTTACGTTATTCATCGATAAACCTTTTTATTGTAGCAACTGAACGTTGCGTTGCAATGTTAATGTAATTGAACTCAACTGAAAATGTATTAACTAAGGCGATTAATTCTAACAATAACATTCGTTGAATATTATACTATTCATACCTTGATCCTAGCTTCACAGACCAATAGGTGCAATACTGCGGAACGGTAAACTGGCCAATTGACAACGCTGAGTCTACGCTGAAGTTGGCCACTTTGTCAATCAGCTCAATTGCTAAGGAACTTAGGTCAAAACTGTTGGACAAATATGGCCAATTGTTGGTTAGTCAATACACTTACGCTTTAAAATACGTTGGGCCAACGTATTTTCCACCAAGTTTCAACCATGTCGACCATTAGTTTATGGAAATCTTACCAAATATGCAGCCAGAGTGTCGAATTATACAACATGAAATTATGATGTTTTGAAAATAACGTACTGTGGGGAAACTGTTTAGAATTCGTTGTGTAATTAATTGGCGGTTATTTACGGAAATTTTCAACGTTTTTTTTTCAACTGATTTATTATAATATAATATTAAAATGTGTCACTATAGCACTGGAAGTTCGTCCTTGTAAAATTTAGACGGATATCTAATGTAAGGACACTGATTCAACAGACAAAGGAAAAAAAAAAGTCTAGTCACAACATTTCGCGCCACTGACTGAGAAGAGTTGAAAAAAATGCAACGGAAATTTACTTTGCAACGGTGCCGCACTAGCCACGCTCTTTAGTCTGTAAAAGAACAATAATTAAATTCTTTGATGACTTTTTACACCAAGTAAAAGAATTTAAAAAAAGACAAACAAAAGATCGCAAACCTCAAAACGGCCCGCGTCGGCAGTAAATTACAACCAATTTTTACTTACGTAACACTTCTTTAACTTGGAACAAACTGGGAGCATTTAACTACAGTAGTTCCTAACAATAGGCAACATAACAATTGTAGATATCATATACATGATTTATTACTCATATTTCATATTTTGAAATTATCCAGTGGCGTATACGAGAAATCTTGCTGTGTAGGGGGGCATGTAGGCATGTGTATAAGCATTATTTCCTCTGCATATATGAATGTCTGTGTATGTGTGTATGTTTGCATTCTTATGAATCAATGCAAAGGCCTATTCCACACACGTTCCACAAAACTACCTTGACGTAAAAATGCTTGGAGCACAAAAGAGCTGAACGGTTGTGCACGGCGGGGCGCACATGTTTAACAGTTGCAGTACTAATGAATCTACGCTATTGTTATGGGCCTCAGGCTGGGTATTCAAGGTTTGCCAGTATATACGAAACTAGCTCCACCTTCCAGCAATTTATCCGTGTAAACAAAGGCTGCGTTCATTTTTACCTGTCAAGTTGGAGCTGCCCAGTTCATTACGGGTCATTGTTTTGGCGCTGGATGTTCCCATAGATCACCCGTGGAAAATATATATCGTAAGCTTTGCCTGCTTGGTTGCTTGCATCTCTCTCACCCTCGCTTTCTCCCCTCTGCTCCCGCCACTTTCTCCTCAAAAACTGGAAATGTTTGGCTTGAAAACCGTGTACAGTACTTTGTCAGAGAGGAGGAGGAGGGGGTCTGTTTTGTATCAGACTACGTACGTATATACAGTTGTTCTTTCAGTCCACTGTATTATCCAATAGAAAAATGTTAATAGACTTATCCTAATCTAGGAAACAGAAATAATAATAGTTCCACTGTTAATATTATCCACATGACTTATACCATGCACTTTGAAGACATTACTGAGCAAATTAAACATTCAACACATACTCATCCTTAATAAATTTGTATTACTATCTGCATCCAGAATAATAAGAAAGCTTATCAATAACCAGAACACATAGTAGATAAGAAATGATCTTATGGTTAAGCCCAAGGGAATCTGAGATGATAATAATAATAATAATAATAATAATAATAATAATAATAATAATAATAATAATAATAATAATAATAATAATAATAATAATAATAATTATTATTATTATTATTATTATTATTATTATTATTATTATTATTATTATTATTATACATGGATAAATATCTAGCACCTTCAGCTTCGGTATTTACTGTGAGGACTCAATCGGCATTGTCCTGGTATCATTAGGAAAAGCATTTATAGTTGATTTGAGGTTCAGAGTCTCGTTCAGCACTGAGGCTATACGAGACATGAGCCTACGGTTTAACGTGCGATCCGAACGACGTGAACTCCCGCCGGAAATCGAACTTGGGTCTCTCGCGCCGAAGATGCGTACGCTGTCCATATAACCGCGAATAAGCTCGGAAAAGTACATTAGGAAATTTATTTAGAAATCAATTGAAATTTCTTTTTAGTCTGCAGTAATGACTTTGGTGGCAAAATAATAAGAGCACCTAAAGTAGTATGAACAGATTTTTTTTTTAAGTGTTAGATTTTTTTTTATTCCGGGGAAGTATTTGAAAATTCAACAGATGTTTCAAAAATCAGCGGATGCACATTTATTGTCATGGAAGTGGCGAAATTACAAAACTATAAGCATCTTGAGTCCATGGCTCTTGTTAGAAATTAGCATTCTCGTCCCCGTTTGCTGCAGACCCGGATTCGATTTCCCTGGAACCTCATTAAATTCAGATAAGTTCAGGTTCAATATAAACTCTGTGCTGAAAAGGAGGGGGCGTTAAACTCCAAATCAACCATTCATTCGTATTAAACGATTTTTTCTTTCTTTTTAGTCTTATCTTATTTCAAGAAGTAATGCAATTCTTCCCACACAAAAGAGCTGCATGCGCCGCTATTATTAAAGTAACACAATTTGTTTCCTTGAAATCAAGAGTAGTTCTTTTCTGAATGGAATGATATTTATCCTTATTTTATTATGTTGGTCGATCGGAGTTCAACGTTACTTTTCAGTACAGAGACTACACAAGACGAGACACGAACTACTGTTTAAAATGGAGTCCTCAGGTTTGTATCTGACGCAAGTAACCCCACGGGAAATCGTTTCGGAACACGCACTTTAGTCATCGGCCAAAAGTGTGTACTAATTAGTGATAGCACAAAAACCAATTTTTGAACATTAAAAAAAAAAAAAAAAAAAAACTGGTTTTTCAAACCGTTTCGATTATCTATAAAAAAAATGGTTTCGGTTTTAAACCTGGTACGGTTTTCTATCAAACCTGTGAAGCTCATTCGTGGCTAAGCGGTTAGCGTGCACGACCTTGGCATGGAAGATAGGGTTCGATTTCTAAAGGGAGCCCATGTGGCTCGGATTCACGTTAATCAGTAGGTCATGTCTCATATAGCCTCACAACTGAAAGGGACACTAAAATCAAAAACAATCTATCAAACCTGCTTCTGTTTTTAGCCCCGTTCATTTTTTCTTTTCTTTTTTTTTTCTTTTTTTTTTTTTTAAGTAAAACAAACTTCTTGCTTCTTCATTACGTTACTTGGAAATGAGTATTACAGAAACAAGAAAGGATACAGGATTCGGCGAAAATCTCTATGATTTCAGAAAAGAAAAGTATTGGAGAAAAATGAAAACGGTTTGGCTGAAAAATCGAACCGATTTTGGTGAAAACCGAAATGACGGTTTTCCGGTTTTTATACAAGCCGGTTTTGCCATCCCTAGGACTAATCTCTCTCTCTATTATATATATATAAAGTCCAAACTAACTGATCAACGCTAAACTGCTTAAGCTAAAAACTTGAAAATTGGACAATACATAAGATTTGTGACAAAGTACAAAACTAAGGAAGGATTTTTGGGGGGGGAATTCGATGTTGCAGGTAAGGGAATGAGGGTTGCAATTATTATAATACCGTAAAATGTCCATATATCGGAATCCTTTAAATTTAGAGACGTATTAAACTTAAAGTTGGTATTTAGACTTTATTTAAAATAACTAAACAGAGTTTTCTTTTTAAATATAGAACCTAGAAGGGAAGATAATAGGCAGGAAGAAAAAGGGGTTGCAATTATTATAATAATATCTGGCAATCCCTTAAGGTTATACGAAATTGGTATTTAGATTTTCATTTAAAATAATGAAACACGTGTTTCATGGGCATTTTTTCTTAATGTCTGATTTAAAATGGAAGTTGTTCAATGTGCTTTCTGTTACTTCCTTTCTTTATTTTATTTATTTATTTATTTTTGTGTGTGAGAAACAAAAAAATACGAAATGGAAAGAATGCATAAAATATTAATGCTGAAGGGTAGATGATCACCCACACAGTGGAGTCAAATACGTAAGATAATTTATCCACAGATGTTAGTTACCATGGTAACAGATAGGGTGACACGCTAAGAGATGTACCGGTAACAGGAAAAAGGGACGAGGGTGATTATATCAGATTACAAACTTTTTTTTTATAAGCCTTACTGAATTCGAACATACATACTGCTATAGAAGAGATAAGAAAATTGACAGAAGTAATTTTGGACGTGGAGTGTAGGTAGAAATACGAATCCTTGGAATTTTAGTTAAGTTCTCAATATTAAAAAATAATAATTAATATTTAAAAAATAATATTATAATAAAAATAATAATATTAAAAAATAACTTCTGTTTGTGAAAGTTGCAACATGAAGAATAAATTACGGGATTACGTACAAACTCACAGTATTGGTAAGACAGGAGGAATATGGCATACGAACGATTAGAATTTCAGCAGGATGGCAAACATATGGACCCAGCATCACCCTCAATTCGGTGCCGCAATAAACCGGAACTGAACATGACCTGGTCGATGACAAAGGGCGTTCAAACAGGACCGCATGATTGGTTTATGGCAGCGGTAGCCAGCGCGCGGACCAACAACCTGTGTGTGAAACGACGTGGCAGTCTGTTTCATACTATCTGTATCGATGTTACTCTTTTTTACACCCTCTAGCGGGCTATTGAACAGGTAAGTAGACCCCTAGTAATTTCTGAAATTAAAAATAGTTCTCAGATCTATAACCGATGGTCTATGGAAAGGCGACCTCTCGTACCGCGAAATTAGTGGGCATTCAGAGCATACCAAGATGGTGGTGATGCCTGTGTGAAATAATTAACAGACGAGAATTGTAACCACGGACAATTGGGAAGTGGACCACACAATGTAACCACACCACGGAATGACAGGCACTTTATTCAATCGCAATGACGGACCGCGCAGGGACCTTCATAGTGTTGGCACGACGATGGAGCACGCTAGATAGGTGTTCAACCTGTCCTACAGTGTGTTTCCACGAGTGCTAGTCGCTATCGTAATAAGTTCAGTTTGCCAGCATGCATTGTTGAGTATCACTGCGGCTGAATGACGTGGAGCGACATTCGGTACAACACACAAACTCGACTGCAATGCATTGAGATTAAACTTACCAGTGACTTCCACATGAAGGAAGTTCTAGAGGTTCAGATCATACTTTCTTTCAGACTATTTAAGTTGTATCAGGATAATGATCGAAAACATATGTTCCAGAACGTTCATGTCTCAGAGAAGAACGAATACTACCGTTTTCCATGTCTATACGGTAGCTTGAGATGCCACCCATCAAAAGTAAATGGAATATGGTCGCTCGTTACCTTGCTCATTACAGTCCTTGCAGCAGATAGTGTCAACGTCTTTTAGACTCGCTTCTAAGCAGCGTGGCAGACAATTCCTTGGGAACATATTCAATGATTGTTTGATTCGATGCCACAAATAATAAGGGCTGTGATTGCAGTTAAGAGACGCCATATTGATTTATCGAAGTTAGAGGTGTTTTACAGTTCTGAAATCGTAATAATCTTTGTGCAGTCATCTAACGAAACTATGGTACAAAAATTCATTCCACCCACCTAGTATTTGCGATTTTCACAATAAACTAGCGTATAAAAATTAAACATTGAAACAACAGTTTCAAGGGAAAATATTATTGATGAATATACCAGTATTTCCCAGTTTCCATCATATTATAATGTCAAAATTTTCTTTTCTTTCTTTATTCTATTCTTTCTATTTTTATATTTTTGTTTCACATCATCCATTTTTTGAAACTTTTAATGCCTTCTGTCTTTCCTTTGATTTAATTAGGATTAGAAATTAGGCTTTTGGGCTTTCGACATCTATGGCCATGTTAACCCTGTTACGTATAAGGGATTGTCTCTCAGTGATCGCACTGCCCGGAGAATTGGGAAGGCAGAAAGAAATGGGAAGAAAAGGAAGTGGTCTGGAACTTTTTTGGTAGGTACCATCCCGACATTAGTCTAGTGTGAATGAGGAAAATCATCACGCAGGATGACTGGCCTGAAAACGCTGTTGAACCTTTCCGACCGAGTTCCCACAGGGAATCGAGTCCGGGCAAGGTTGCACGGAAGGCGAGAGTGTTAGCGACTACGCTACGCGGGACCACTCCTTTGACTGGAGGATGATTTACTAGCGACAGAGACACTCCAACGTTTAGATTAAGATCATGTCTCTGTTAACACAGATACTACGTGAATCATGAATTTGCAGCTTTGTTTAACGCAAGTTCCAGCTTTTCTGAGAATATCTTGGAGGAAAAATAGTCTAGTTTTTTTTTCTTTTTTTTTTTAACTTTCTCGTGATTCGTGATTATATAATTAGAGTACGCACCTTCGAAAGACCCAAGTTCAACATACGAGTGTATGGAAAATTCCAGTTACTGCTATTTTACTGCGATCATTCCTATAAGCACACAATCATTGGTTTTTTTTTTTTTTTTTTTTTAACGAACTCTACAGATTGGAATTAGGTGAAAGTAACAGACTCAGTGTGTGGAGTTCTAGAGGTAAGTTAACTACGGAAACAGGAGTAGCATCCCATCAAAAATATTAGTAGTTAAATCAATATTGGCCAAATGGTGGCCTATGAGTAGAAATGAGAAAGCATATTGTTTGTTCCTTTTTAAAACTCTATGCTTAACATTAGGAGAATACATGACCATAATAATATACCTGAATTAAGATTTGATTTTTGACAGTAAAAATATTTTCTTTAACCGTTTGCTAAAGGTAAGGCCGTTAGTACCGATACGATTTTTAAGGGAAAAAAATGTAGATTTCATAGAGTTGCTCTCAAATGTCCCTAGTTCGAATTTTAATTGGCCTAGACACATAAAACAAACAGCAAAATACACAGAATGGAACAGAGATTCAAAAATGTATGACTTGCTCACAGTCAGTCTCGTCAATTTAGAGGGAAAGTCAAATCTGGGGGATTTGATATCCAAATTAGTGACGAAAAATAACATTTCCAATTGATGACTTTTTTTCGTGATTTTTAAATGACGATTTGGCGACCTTCTTACAAATTTAGCAACTGTTGTGCAACCAACAGCTTATTCTTCTATATTCAAGGACTATTGATTTGAATCAGTTTTGATACATCTATGTTTGTTTTCTTTCTTTTTGTTTGTTGTAATCAGCACAAGTGATGACGAGTTGGGCAAGTATACAGCATGATCACCCCTCCACAATCCCATCATGTTTTGTTACCCCTTGTCCTATAACAGAGAACACTTCCACGCACGTAGCCAAGGGAAGGGGGGTCGGGGGTCGAAGCCAGAAATGAAAAAATAAGGAACGATGAAACAAAAAGGAACGAGAAAAAGAAGAATCAGTGTTAAAAGCTACAGCAAGCTTTTGGTTACTCTTTCTTATGAGGAGATTTGTATTACTTGCAATATATTGTGGCGAATGAGCGGGATATCCTGGAAAAGTCAGGGAATTTGAAATTTCTAGAAAAGTTACGGAATTTTTTGAATTTCTGCTACTAGTCAGGGAAATTTCAAGCCTTCGAAAGCATAGTGACGTTCTGTAAGAGTGTAGACATTTTTAATCATAATTTTTCGTCATCGCTTCTCTGCAGTATCGAACATGCTATTTCACAAACAGTTTTCTACTGCTTCTTTAACCTGTCATTTGGAACAGACAGTGGTTGACAGAATAATAAAAACAAAAAGATGTAGAAATAAAGTTCTGTTAACATTTGGTTCAACAGAGAAAGGAACGCAGATATTGTAAAATATTTTACAAGACATGATTGTGTATGTGTACTTTCTGTAATAGTGGATATGTACTTTTTATAATAATTGACGTCATAATGAAAGGAAAATTGTTATATTTGAATGAACAGAGGAAGGAACGTAAATTATTTACGGTAAATATTGTAAAATCTTTATCAATACTTTTTATTCTTTTACTCGAGATTTCTTCATAGTTTATTAAAATACTTACTAACATATCCTCATTTTATCATAACAAACAGTGTGTTTGTTACGATATATATGTTGTTAGTAAAGCCAGTAAAGTAGTTTAGATTGATTGAGATCCTGGGCCTTCAATATTTCATGTCTCGCTCTCACCCCCCCCCCCCCCAAATTACGAAATCCTGGCTAAACGAACAAACATATGTTCCAGTAAAATAGTTTAAAATGAGCGAGCCCCTGATGTGATGACCACAGTATTTTATGTCACGGACCCCCCCCCCTTTCCGAAATCCTACCTACGTGCCTGACACTTCGTACTTTCGATGTCCTTTAGCTTGCAGAACTTCCGTTAAAAGAGCAAGGAATTCATTATTAGCGTTACTAAGTTGATTAGCTGTCGAAGCGCGAGTTAAAATCAAGTGGATGTTAGATTTTTTCCCTTTGTGGACTTCTAATTTCAATAAGACTTTAAAAACTGTATAAATGTACTTTATAGTGGTAATTGTATTGAAACTTTTGTTACTCCAATTTTTAGCAACTTTTCACCCAAAATTGGAGTTACTTTCTCTCTCGTTTAGTGACTTTTGTGTCAACGTTTTGGCAGCATTGCATTCAACGAACTGTCATCTCAAGAATGAGAGTAACAAAAATAGATGTAGATTTAAAGTATGTTTCTTATTTTGTTCTGGCCCGCACTTGATTATTAATTGGGCATCACTTTTTACATTAAAAACGTGTAATACTCGAATATTATAATGAAACTTTCCAAATTTACAATATTATATATATATATATAGTGGCGGATCCGGGATATGATCAAGGGAGGGGCTAAACCATAGTTCGCCGCTTTATCCAGTGTAAAACAGGATTGAAGTCCATTTTATCCAGTGTATACCTGAGGATCAGGGGGGGGGGGCTATAGCCTCTCCCTTTGATCCGCCCTTATTATATATATATTCTGTAGCCAATAAATGTGATACAATAAGCTTTTTCTCCCATAATTCAAGCGTACCTTGAGATGTCATACTATTATTGGTAGTAAAAGCAAGGTTTCTATAGGTAAATATCTTAAGCATAATCATATTAAACCTCGAAAGTTTTTTTTTTTTTTTTTTTTTTTTTTTTAGTCGTAGACCTCTGACCCGTAACCAGGCCGGGAGCCAGCCCAAAACTGTAGGGAGGGGGCGGGGGGTATGCAACGATATTATAGTTTATCAACACACTATAGTTCATTTGCAAGCCTATCGTGAAAATTTTAGGGAGCCAGTAAAAATTTAGGGGGGCCCGGCCTCCTAGACCCCCATGGATACGGGCCTGTCTGTAACCCTTAGTATAGTATTGTGTAAGAAGGAAAGAACTTTAATTTTGCTTAGACCCTCTAAGCAGAGTTTAAGGCTAATTTGAAATTAAAATGTTCAAGCTAATATATTGTTGTTTCCTGTTTTCCAGCAGCTTTCTTCTTTACACTTGCGAGTTAACTGTTAGAGGTGTCCTGTGAAAGTCTGGAATTTTTTTTATTTTTTTAAAGTTATTAATTGAAATTCTCGGTACACTTTTGTCTAATGACCAGGAAAGACAGTACTCACGATAAATGGAATTAAAAGTATTTTTTCTTTTCCTTTCACTGACTTTTTTTTTTCTTTTTTGCTTGGTAGAGTTTATCAAGCTGCGGTCTAAGGCTGGAAAAAATCCTGACAACAGGTTACAACCTATTTTAAGTTAATTACTTATATACACTTTCATATAAATTTAAATTTTTAGTCGGACATAAATGCAAACTTTTACATAATATTTTAGTGCAAGGGCAAATTGATGTCCGATGTACGTCCTTTGTTTGGTCGTAAGTCACGCTTTTGTTGTTTTGCTTTATTAGTAAAATAATTACAATATATATCGAGAAACCATGTAGCTAAACCATACAATGTATGGAAAGATGCAATTAGTCAAGCACAGTACTAAAATTATTGTGCAAATACCGGAAGATGTAGTAGAACATTAGTGGATTTATAGTAATCCCGAATATATGTATATAAAATATAGTCATAAGCCATGTTACGTGAACTATGCACATAAAATTCTAAGGTAGACTAATACGTAATCTCACTAAGGGACCGTATTTTAGATCGACAGTATGGGCGACCATCCAAAGGAATAAAATTTATATGCTCTTTCTGGTTTGTTTAATTATATACAGTACTACATTCCGTCTCACAGACTCCCCCCTCTTTCCCTTTTCGAATGACTCACCCTCTCTCCCAAACCTCTTTACTCAGCGAGACAAAACGTTTCAAACAGCCTTGCGTGAACAAATAATGTATTTTTCTCTACACACTATATATATATATTTGCACAAAAAACCTCTACAATTATCCCCTCCATATATGGTACTTCTATATCCTATGATCTAAAACTCACAGCGTACACATACATTAGTGAATAAACTAAATCCCTTTTAAAAAATTGCTCGCATATATATTAATACTCGATAACATAGGCCCTCGTTCCTATACAGGTTTATGTGACCCTTTCCTATACTTAAATCCCCGTGCATTCACATTTATTTCCCTTAATCCAGATTGGGTGAACGAAAATAAAAAGGTAGGTGAAAACATTTTTTTTTTTGCCTATTCTCTATATATATGCGTTTTTTTTTATTTGAGGTCACTAACGGACTCTTGTTTTAGATGGTGTGAGGAGGGAATGAATAGGAAAGGGGGTGTTCTCTTAATGGTTGGACGTCCAGCTGTAATCATGTCAAAGAAATCGATGGTCTCCCTTTCCCCCCATGCCTCGCCAATACCTCTTGGATGTTTATTTTCCTTTTTTTACATGCTTTGTTAACGAAATGAAACAATACGCGTATCGTGCTGGTTCGAGAAGCAATTTGAATTCGATTTGAAATTGTGTGTTCGTGTGATGCAGAAAATAATGTGTCTTTGTAATACTTATTGTGAGTCTTTTGTTCCAATAAGTCTCAAACCTCCATAACAGATAGAAGTAACTACAAGGTAAATACAGAGTTATATAAATTAATAATCAAAAGTTACTTGCTCGTCCATTTTGACACTATTGTGAATAATACAAAAATAAGATCATAATGTTAGTACAAAAATGAGTATTTGGACACACTGGTGTATATGATTATAACGCCCGAAAGACATTTTCAAGTAATGAGAACATCAAAACTTAAGTCATAAATCGTAGACTACTATAGTGTCCCTTCGTATACCATACACCTTTGACATATTACTATTTAATCCTGGGTCGCGCTAAATATAGTGATGCAACAGAGCAGCAAGACTCGTTTGTTAGCAGCAATATCCTCTGGGTTTAGAACTGATCAAGATGGCAGAAAGGCAATACATAAAGCAGGAAAATGTGGAATATGTGAAAATTTCGTACTGCGATTTACTTTGGTGAATCCATTTTGTTGATCAATGCCAGATGGAAATATATCAACTTTTACTCACTATAGTACAGCTAGTAACTACCCACAGTAATTATCTGAGTACTCTGATTGAGAAAGGCATAATTAAATATGGTTAAACACATCAGCAGCAATGCACGTTTCAGACAGCACCCACGACTTCATCAGTATCCAATCCTTGTACTAATTCTCCACAATTGTTTTCCTGTAGATATTGTACGATGTCTCTAATACACAAATCCTTATTCGTTTAGTTTTTGAGAACGAGAAAACTATACGCCAGTGTGCTTTGTTGTTGATATGAACTTATGCGGTGTTTTCGCCTGATTCAAAATTTAGAAATAAATTTCAAGCCCGTATATTTCCTACTGGTTCGTTTTTTACAGTATTCTTTTGGACTGATCTGAGTGAAATAATGCTCATCGTCCAGAATAATGGACGATGTAGAATTTAAGAATTGCCAACGAATGATCCTTTTACTGAACGAACTGAATGCTATGTTCAGTAAAAATACTTTCTCCAAACGCTATATTAATGTTAAGCACCTAAGGATACCTTAGTTTATTTGACACAGGAAAATAAACGAATCACTGAAAATGTTAATATGTATGCATATCTCAGTATTCCCTTGAACTAGTGATTTTAACCTAGGCTTCAAGAGCATCTTCCCTTCTTTCGTAAGATGATACTACAACACCGATAAAAAGAATCACAAATGTGTTTTTATCATTATTGTATTGAATCATTAACAGATAGATATTTTTTTAAAATGTAAATTTACTGTCTGGGCATACTATCTTTCCTCCCATGAAGCCTTTGGTCCAGGTTTGATTTTCAGCGTAGACGCAATACTTACTCTGTAATTTAACATCGTAGGACATTGGGGAGTTTGCTCTCCATTTTAAATCAAGAAAGCGAGAACTGATATCCTTAAGAGTCGATGGCTTGATCAAGGTTCACTTACATGTTCCATTTGATAGGCCAGAACCTTAAGCCGATAAGGTCTTAGTTTATAAAATTTACTGTACTGTATATATACACGTGTGGACTACACAGTGTAGTAGGTAAGGACTGGCTTAGAATTGATGAGAAAGACGCCACATGCACTTGATATTTTATTGCTTCTGGAAATGAGGCATTTCAATGACTGCACTTACCACGCATCATGAGATGCAAGAACAACTTATTTTTCGGAAACTTCGATCACTAGCAACAAACACGGAACTTTAGCAGTGACTCTTTTTCTGCTCTTAAGAGTTTCGTCAATAACAGATTTAGGTTTGTAGTATTGCCTTAGAAATATTCTTTCTATGATGCTCCCCGCCTTTTTTTTTTTTTGTTCAAATGGCGAAATAAAAGTAGTGTTCGTTTGGAACGTTTAAAAAGTGGAAAAATGAAGGGGGTCCACATAGTTTGGCAAAAATTACAGTAACTTAACTTTACACAAGACTAGAATAATAAGCGCTAATGCAATTGGTAATAATTATACATTACACTGTATCAGCATGAACACCGGTTCGATTAATTGTACCGGTATCTGTGTATGCCTCTACCATAACTTATAAAATGAGAAAATACGACGCCCAGCTTATACAAGAAATAAGTTTGCTAAAAATGTCAACAATTTATTATTTCTTTTCAACCACTGAACTGGATTATCAAGACCATGTTAATGTTACGCTTGTAATCTGACCTCACAATTAAAGCATACTACAATATGGATTCAACGTTTCTCATAAACATGCCTATCAGCATTATTTTTTTTTTAAGAGTTACTACTTCTCGATTACATTTTTTTTAACGAGTTAATAATAATCAATCAATCACCCAAGTTAGTTAGCAAACTATAGAGATTCTGAGCCATGTAATACGGTACGTGACCTTCTTTACTTTCAATAGTACGTACCATTAATTAATGTCTGTAAATGAACATAAAAGTAGTTAACGAAATAACAACTTTATTGTCATATTTCATGCTAACCTCTTATTCAAACTTCTAAGTTCCCGACATGTATTCTACACACACAAACACAGTAGAGTATCAGTCAAAAGAAGGAGATTTGAGTACAAGTGGAAAAAAATACTACTCCCTTGTACATAGGGCAAAAATACAAGAACAATAAACGAAAAACAAGTTTACTCATAATTTCACAAAGACAAAGTAAAAGCTTGCATAACAGAATATGAGAGACTTCATTATCTTTAAATGAGAATCTCATCAATTCCTTTAATTTCTCTTTTTTATTCATTAAGTTTTGTTAAGATTATTTCTTTGGTAATTACTAAGTCTTTTTTTTTCTTTTTTTTAAAAGAACATCAAAAGGTTGACCGCAAAGAACAGATTTGAAGTTAAAACATGACAGCTTCAAATAAAGATGTATATATACTGTGTTTAATGGGAAGAAAGAAAGTAAAAAAAAAAAAATGAAGAAGAAATGGTTTTTAACATAAATAATGATACGAGATAATTTCGTGTACTCGTATTTCATTTTGCGAAAAAAAAAAAAAAACTTTCAGACAGAACTATGTTCGATTTTTCTTCTCTTTGTAGGTGTGCGTTATATGTACGTACGTATAGAGCGTTTAAACACGTGTTTTAAGTACTATAAACTATCCAAGAAAATACGGCAGAAGCTTGATCAGATCTTTGAAAAGCAACTCAACCCAACCCATCTAACCTCTCAAAGTCATCTTGTAAGCCAGGAACGTATTGTACGGATGTTGTCTTGCAAGATACGTGATAGGAAACCAGGAGCACATATCTGTGTGTATATACCTTTGTAGTTAACTACATAAGTAATTTACTCTTGTCCTTACAATTAACAGCACGCAAAGGTAGATACACGGGAAGGAACAACATGAAGAAAGAAAAAATATTTCTTAGTCTTCGTTGGCAGTATAACTCAGGCTAGGGTGGACTAACATGATGTATGGAACTGTATATGAGAAAGGTAACTAGGATTTCTAACTCTGTTTTTTGAAATAATTCAAACATACTTCTAAATATTATGACTGATGTTCATTAAACACATCCAAAATGTTACTCATGATGTTTACAAATTATTAGGTTTCATAATTAGAAGTAGTGAGGACTTCAGAAATATCGTAACGCTCTTGAAAATTTATTAGTCATGTATACCGCTCCCAGTTGGAATATGCTGTTGTGATTTTGGAATCCTTCACAACAGAAGTATCACCAACAAATTGAAATAAGTTCGATCAAATTTTGGGGGGTATTTGATATACAAAGTAACTGTACTTGTATTTATTCCTCACTGTACTTGAAAACCATAATACACTGGTAGACAATTTTAAAGTTTACTCTTTAGGAGAAAGGCGTAATATTGCCGATCTGGTATTAAAAAAAAAAAAAAAAAAAAAAGTTCAAAATAAATTTGTTTGCTCAAAATTTATATCAACATTGTACTTTCATGTTCCTTCAGTTGGAACTGGAAGTAAACTACAGGTCTCTTCTACTCCAAAGAGGCTAAGATCAACATAATACTGAAGTCACGAATCTGAAGAATGTGTGTCTATTACAAATTATGTCAAAAAGATGATAAAGTTGATATATGTACAATGTCCTGTAAGGCACTAAAAAATTGTTGTAAAAATGAATTGTAATATTTCAGCACTCTAATTGGGCATCTGCCTGTTGTGTAGATAAATAAATAAACAAGTTTCTACTTGCATCTTCAAGCATATATGTCTGATGAATACTACGTAAAAATAACAAAATTTCTAATCTTATAGTTATACGAATATTGCAACGAAAGCTTGAAATATAGAATTCGTTCAGAAAAGTGAGAAATAAATAAAAACGCAATCCAATTAACTCGTTACGTGTAACGTGTTAATATTCAAGGTAGCTACAAAGACGTCTCTATTGCAAATAGTCGTGATGGCAATATCTTCTTCTGTTATATCTAGATATATAGGCCTATGTTACAAACCGAAAATATTCACAACCATTGAGTGGGATTCAAGAGATGATTATTGAATCTTTACTCAAGCCAGTGCGACCCTTCCAACTATTGAATTCAAACCATATACGTAGGTAGTGCAAATTGGTGAGAAATAAAAATTTAAAAGATACACTTGGAAGGGCTTGCTTATATCAAAGAAAGAAACGTCTAAAAATATAATTATCTGTAAGCCTTTTAAAATTAAGTGTAATGAAGGGTTCAATAAAGGAAAACACCCCATCTAGAGATAGACTTATCTCTACCCCTTTTAAAGTGTAATAAAGGGTTCAATAAAGGAAGACAGTGTCTGAAGATAGACTTATCTGTAACCCTTTTAAAATTAAGTGTAATAAAGGGTGCAATAAAGGAAGAAAACGTCTAAAGATAGACTTATTTGTAACTCTTTTAAATTTAAGTGTAGGATTTAGGATTTAGATTTCTGGGCTTTCGGCATCTAAGGCCATTTAGCTCGTCACGATTTGAGGGATGACGTCCCTCGGCGAGCACACAATCCAGGGAAAGGGAAGGAAGGAGGCGGCCTGGGACCTATGTTAGGTACCACACCGGCATTTGCCTGGTGTGAATGAGGAAAACCCAGGAAAACCTCATTCAGGGTGTCTGGTCTGAAAAAGCGTGTTACACTTTTTTGACCGAGTGACCCCACCGGGAATCGAACCCGGGACCGCTCGCACCGAAGGCGAGAGCGTTAGCGACTAGCAAAAAAAAAAAAAAAGTGTAATAAAGGGTTTAATAGGAAGAAAACATTTAAAGATATGCTTATCTGTAAGCCTTGTAAAATTAAGCGTGACAAAGGGTTCAAGAAAGGAAATTGTAGCTTTTTACTTACGAAGTTTCTGCTCGTACTCTAATTACCTCAGATTCATAGTTTCGTATTTAATAAATTAATTTCAGATTGAGAACACGTACAATCTTGTTCCCAAAAAAAAACTTGGCCACCCACCTTACTTTAGAAGGTTATATTTTGATAACCATACGTTGAACATTCTAATATTTTGGTTCTAAATAAAGATCTCAATCGGCCAAATTCAATTTAAATTTAAAAAAAAAATCTACTGTAGGTAAGAGTATAGGACTTTTCAAAGGGAGGTGGGTGGTCAAGTTTTTTTGTACACTCGTGTCCAAAATTATTGTCGCATGTCTATAAATATGTTGTACGAATATAATTTTTTAACGAACTCGCCCGGTATTTCTTATAATGTTAGTATGTGTATAATCGGCAAAGACATATATGTGGCAAATTTCATGTCAAAAGAGCAGCAAATAAGAACAATAAAACGAAAATAAAATTTTCTTGACCATTTAGCAACATTTTGTTTTACTCATTCTAATTTTCGTATTTATAATTCTTTTCCTATGAAATTTACCACAAATATACATTTCCCGATTATACACATAGTATCAGTATTAAAAGTACCCTGCAAAATCATTATCAAAATTATATTCTTAGGAGAAGACAGTCATAGATATGCGACAATCATTTTGGACATGAGTGTACAAAGAAGTACGTGTGTCATAACCATAAATTCAGAAATTTCGCCAAAATTTTCGGTATATATACATATATTTTCGGTATATATTACTTTCTAAAAATTTGAGTATCCCTATTGGACTACAGGTTGTAGTTCTCCGAAAAACTAAAACATGCCCTTCAAATTATTGAATTCAAACCATATGCGTAGATTAGTGCAAATTAATGACAAATATAAATTATAATACTTGAGAGGTCTTGCTTAGATCTGAATTACAGGGACGTACGTATGGGTGAGTTTTGGGGATCCAGGCCTCCCTAAATCCCGACTTTTCTATAAATTTAGTTAAAGTTTAGCGGTGTCTTTACAATTTTTAATATAATTTCTCCTTATATTGAATTTGGACTCACCTGAAATAAATTTCTGCGTACATGCCTCCCGAATTACTTTAAACTCATGGTTGCATCCAGTCTTGATAAAGTTTCTATCTTTCGAATTATACCACACAAATATTTCACGGATGCAAAGTTTGGGAAAAATCCGGTGAAAATACGAGTAATTACCTGGGAAAATATTATATTCGGTAAGTTGGGTGCAATTAGCGGAACCTTGGGATCATGCAAAAAGGTGTCCAAAAATATACGTATTACATGTTCTTCGCTATATTTTTGCCTAGTTTCACTGAAGTAGAACTAGTAGGTATGCGGATAGGAAAGTTTCTTGGCACTTGGAAAATAGGAAGAGTCTGCTCGAACCCTCACAATCTTAAGTTCATGTTTCATACACCACTGTATTCAGAATGAAACAGGCTTTCGAATTATACCATACACGAAGTCGTACACATATATATGTCACGACTCATATGTTCGGGAAATATTCGTGAAAAAGATGTTGGAGCTCGAGGATCAGGAACCTGCACAGAAAAGAATCTAGGTTTTAGGCTATATATTTGCCACGTTTTATTTACGTACGTTTAATTGGTATGAAGGTATAGAAGGTTTTCGAACCAAGGACATATGAAATGTTACTTTGGAGAGTGAGAGAGGTAACCTGTAGCTTCAAGTGCGAGAAGGGCAAAAGTGGATCTGAAAAGGCATGACAAAAAAAAAAAAAATCTTTAAGGTTTACGTCCCACGCTTATGCCGGTTACGCTAAAGGAGACGGTGTTGATGAGAGATGAGTGAAATGGTGGAATGAAGAAAGTGGGAGGAAACGGGAGAACCCCGAAAAAACCCACGAGCACGGTGTTTGTCCACCACAAAGTCCACACGGCGCGAGCTGGATTCGAACCAGGAACCTCAAGCACCGGAAGTGAGCGCTCTACCACTGAGCCATGACGTCACGCTGTTCCCCGTGCCTATCTTTGCCCATTGTATTTTTTCTAGAAAGTGGGGGGACGCCACAGATATATTCTGGAAGTAGGAGGGCGGCGTCCCCCCTCACTTTTACCCCTGGATGTAAGCATAACACAAGCTTAATCAATTCGTTCACATTTTACGTGCTTCATTGTACTAGCAAAGTACTAGATCTTTTAAAGTGGCAAATGTGTGAAACAACTGAAAATACAACGTTATATTTCTTTATGGTCTTTGAAGACAAATAGCTGAATTTTCAAATTAAATCATATTTTGGAGGAAAGAGTAAATCCATAGACACTGAAAACAACTAAATACAACTATGTTATACACATGCACACACAAAATCTAATACTGCTTTCTTCCTTCAACCTGAGGTATCGAAAAAGTACTTGTATTATTAAATATCGGAAATTCTCAAAACTCAATAATAGGAATATGTAGCACTAATGATATGTAATTATCTTAGTTATATTTAACTGAACTACTTTCTCACAATGCGTAAAACGTGGGTTGATTTCTTTGTGAAGAACGGAATTTATTCTCTCAGAAACAAGAAGTTTATATAAGAACAATTTAAGTGTGTGTGTGTGTGTGGGGGGGGGGGACTCTTTGGATATATTTAAAACAAAGAATTGGAAACTCAAGTTTCAAACCAATGTTACATTTCTTTCCCAAACGTAAACTTTTATTCTGATTTTTTTCTCCTTTGTATGCGTCAATTGTTAACGAATAATGAATAAACCTTTCAGATCTTGTACAAGAGTATCTGATCTATATATGAGTGTGCACGATTGAAGGATTGTCCTAAACACTTCGTAGGTTTCGTGAAGTGGACTGGGACCTACTGAACAGCCAGTCATTTGCTGAAGTGGACGCGAAACATTGAACGCTGCCGCCATATTGCTTTTGCTGATTTTCATCAAGTAGGCAGGGTTTCACCCTCTTACCTTTTTTTTTTTTCAAGGGTTTGTTCCTAATTCTCTTCCTCCCTGCTCAAACAGAGTAAAGTCTTATTGTCCAAGGGAGAGCTTCTCCCTGCCCCTCTGTATATACTGTCTACCGCACATCTCAAAAGCGAAAAGTGAAGCCAATGGTAATGAGAATAGATTATTGTTTGGTTTGGAAAGCATTGGACAGGACTGTGTGTTTCGTCCCTGCTGATACCTTCAACGTAGCACACGCGCGCGCTCGCACACGCACAGAATGACGGGAAAACGGACAGAACAATAGCGAAGAGCTCTCTTTTCATCAAGGACTCCCTCCCTCCCTCTCTTCTCCTTTCTCTTCGTCTGTGCTATGGCGCAAATTAACGCACAGTTATTCATTATTATCCGAGCTCACAGTGTGATTAGCTCTGCACCTTATTTAAATGCAAATGAGCTTCATTTCGCAATATTAATGTCTTCCCCTCCCTTCGCTTCAAACCTCATCCGCCCGCCCAGACCAGACCAGACTCATGAAAACGTCCTCTCTGAGGTCCGCGCTGTAGCTTCGAGGATGGTTGATTTAGCGTCTGAATAATTCAAGCATGTGTGTCTATGTTAGTGTGTGTGTGTGTGTGGTGTTCTGACCGAGTCTAAAGTTTGAAGAGACGATAGACCAAGGATTCAAAAGACAGTGGAGGTTGTTGTTTCTCAAGGCAAACTTCTAAAGTAGTAGCATTTTGGTTGTTTGCATTCAAATTGAACAAATGCAAATTGCTACATGCTTAATTACTTTTAAGTACCAATATTAATACAAAGTAATTTCGGGCTATTTTAGTACGCCGGCGATCATTAAAGCAAAAGTAGTCGTCAATTTTATTCAAAGTCGTATCTATGTTCAAATCACGCTGACTAGGATGGTCCAAGACGCAAACCTTATTTAGTTTACTAGTTACAGTTTAGTTTACTGGATACGCTTTCGGTTGGAACAAATTTATCATTGCTTAAACTAGAAGGAGTGTACTGAAGTTAAGAAACGAGAAGAAGTAGAATTAGAAGTTGCACACATATCATATCAACCTTTTTCCAAGTTTACTTTCAATTTTTTTTTTTTCAGTTGTAAACTTTTCAGAAATACATGTGCTTTGATGCATGCTCAGGAATGTAAATGAAAAATTTATTATATATATATATATATATATATATATATATATATATATATATATATATATATATATATATATATATATATATATATATATATATATATAATATATATATAATATATATATATATATAGCTATGTGAATTCCAGATTCCCATCAGTTTAGTGTGTTTTTAAAAGATGTACATCAGATAGGAGAAAGATAGACATGTGATTAGGATTAGGAATTAGATTTCTGAGCTCTCGGCATTTATGTCCATATTAGCCTGTCACATATGAACGATAACGTTCTTCGGCGATCACACTATCCGAGGATAGGAAAAGAAGAAAGGATTGGAGAAGGAAGAAAGCGGCCTGGGACCTGCATGTTAGGTACCACCCCGGCATTTGCCTGGGGGATGAGGAAAACCCTGGAAAACCTCATTCAGGACAGCTGGCCTGAAAAAAACTTTTTACAGTTTTTCGAGTGTCCGGTAGGCATGCAAAATACATGACAAATTCTTTAATTTTCTATTTTAAGGTTAATACAACATTTGTTGGTGATGTTTAATGTGACTGCTACAATATTACTTCAAACAAATGTTCTTTCACTTACAACAACAATAATAATAATAATAATAATAATAATAATAATAATAATAATAATAATAATAATAATAATAATAATAATAATAATAATAATAATAATAATAATAATAATAATAACAGTTGCATAACGTGGATTATTATTGTTATCATTGGGTGAAACTATTCGCTATTTGTTTTCCATCCATTTATATACCTTTATGTATTACTACACAATAGATGACCGAATATATCAAACACATATATTATGATTCAGGAAAGTTGTCGGAATTGCTTGAAGAATAAGAATACTTTTGGCGGAACCGACATTTTCCCTGATCATAACATTGTGCTGGCTGAAATGAATATTCAGCTGAAAAATATAGACAGAAGAAAGGTAGGGAAGAAGAAAGTTAGATGCTGAAAAGCTCGAAAACGAAGAAGAAAGAAATCGCTTCATTCGAAGAAAATATTCAAAACATGGAAAGAATAGGTGCAGGTACTAACAGACAATGGGAGTATATTAAAACTTTGCATACATCAGGCTGAAAACAAGTACTAAAGGCCTACAATTTTAAAAAAATGATGGTTTACAGAAAAAAAAGAAAGAAAGAAAATATTTGGACAGACTATAACACAAACAAATGCAAAAAAGGTGTGCAGAATTACGGAAGAAAATAGACAGAGCAAGGAAATTTTTACCAAAGAAAAAACGTAAGAATAACAGAAGATTTAGAAAGAATGGGCAAATATGAGAAAATGTACAAGGGAGAATCGATGAAAAGTCAAAAAGAAACTATGGGAAAGTAATCAGCGAGCGGAATGAAGACATAAGAAGATGGAAAGAATATATTAAGAACTTGCAAGTATCAGAGTAAGGGTAGACCGCACAACATAGATGTTGAAAAAGGAATTATAGTAGACGAGGATAATAGTGGATTTACGATTTTTTTTTGTCAAGTTTGAAATGGATATATCCGAGATAAGAAATGAAAAAGATGCCGAGACTATGGAGAAGGTCACGAAAGAATTGCTTCGGCTCTGTATTGAAATATATGAAGTGAACGAATGACAATAGAATTTTTTTTTTTTTTTTTTTTGAAGTCGATAATAATACTGTTGGCTAAGAAATAGAACTCATATATATTGCCCGCTTTTACCGGGTATTGCCCTTGTTAATTTAGTACGTTTATTAATTTGAGGTATAACGTCCCTATTAACATCAAAGCTACATGGGATGTGAATCTACAGCTTAACGTGAAATCCTATCCTAACCACATAAGCATCCAAAGGGAATCGAATTCCGTTCTTCTGCACAAAAGTATCTAAAAATTACTCATTTTGTTATTACACATACACACACACACACATATATATATATATATATATATATATATATATATATATATATATATATATATATATATATATATATATATATATATATATATATATATATATATATATATATATATATATTATTATTATTATTATTATTATTATTATTATTATTATTATTATTATTATTATTATTATTATTATTATTATTATTAAGTATTCTGCCTTTCGGCAGGTCCTGGGACTAATGAGGATTTTTTTTTTATTCAATTTTAGATTTTGGCCTGGAAATGTTTCTTTCACTTTTGTCGATTTTCAGCTTCCTCCCAATATTTTTTCCTATCTTTCAAATCATCGATCAGCTGTGTTCTTCTTCTTCCTAATCCTCGCTTCCCTTCCATCTTTCCTTCTATGGCGGTGTGAAGAAGACAATTTCTTCGCAAGATGTGTCCAATCCAATTGATATATACAATTGATATAATTTCATATATTTCATAGGTTATAATCTACAGCACAACTTTAGGTTCAATACTTCTGTAGTTTATAAATAAACAGTACATGTTGGATCCCTATTGGTTGGTTAGTCCGTTAGTAGGAATTTAGAATTCTTTCTCAGCACTGAGGCTGTATGAGACGTGGGCCTACTGATTAAGGTGGAGTACGAACCAAATGTACGTTGTAATGTCAAGGATCTCCAACCGGGAATCGAACCTGAGACCCTATGCACGAAAAGCGTAGACAACGGCCACTAAACCAGGGAGGAGGGCTGCGTTTCTATTAGTGTAAATAAGAACATATGGGAGAATTCAAGGTGGCAGTCAAATGAGTTAAACAATAAGTCGATGTTGGTAATCGGCAATTGGTTAATCATGCTCAAATGTACTGAATTGTCCAGCACCTCTATGAACCCAATCTCAAACTCCCTTAAAAAAAAAAAAAAAAAAAAATGTTCTGAATAGTCTCATTTTTTCATTTCAAAATACGGTAACCCAACTCGTGACTATATATTGTTTTGAAACAGAAAACCATATGTATATATAACAGTAAGCAGTGTTGTAGTTATAAGGACGTAGTTGTAGCAACAAATATAATAAAGGAAATGGACGCTAGTTTCCATGATGAAAGGAAATGAGCTTAAGTACATGGTGGGTGGGTGGTAGAGGATTTTTGTGTGTGTGTGTGTGATCAAGAGGCGCAGGAAGGGAATGAAACGAGAGCCCCCAGGGAGGGGAAACTATAGATGGAGGAAGGGAGACTATTGTCTTTTGATGAGGGCAGAGTAATTTGTAATAATGAGCAGACACAGAACCAAAAGCTTCAGAATAACTGCATCCGCTTGCTTTTTTTTTTTTTTTTCATCATTCACGATCTGGAAAAAAAAAAGCTTTATGTACGTTCGCACAGCTTGGAACTGCAATGTCTAAAGGAAAAGTTTTGGTAGTTCAATGTGAGTATCAAAATGTCCTACGTAGCAATATCCTTGTAACGTTTTCGTTTTCCATGATAACCCTTACCACTAAAAATATAAAACTAAATTTGGAAAACAAACATCTGAAAACCTCGCCTGTTTAAAATAATTGCATTGCCTACCTTTAAAAATAGAAGCATCTCAGAACTCCCAACTCATTTGAGCTTTCTATTGTTGTTTCTTTTTTAAAAGAATCTGAACATTTCAGCTTATAAATAAAATTTAACAACAGCGAATACTTGTTATTAGAGCAACCCACATTATGCTTTATTTTTAGTTTAATTATGCTTTATTTTTTCCAAATTATGCTTTATTTTTAACTTCAATCATTGTTTTACATTAATCGTGTATAATGTATAATATTTACTATACATTATATATTCTAAATATCTTGATCTATTTATTAATATTTTATGCAAACAATTTCTTTCATATTTAATGAACTTTCTACTTAATACACTGTAAAAACATATGCTTTACTCGAGTCATTTTTTAATTTTTTTTTTTTTATCTCTTGTGTGCGCCTTAGAGGTGCACTATACAGAAAGGGAAAGTAACAGATGCCACCAAAAAGTACAGAAAATGCCGAAGTTCAAGAGGTACACATAACATTATAGTGTAGAGTTCTTGTGTACTTTTCATTGTTGGAGGAAAGTTTTCTTCTTCTTTTCTTTTTTTCTTTTCTCCATACCAAAGGCCTAGACCGAAAAGTTTACAGAAATAAAAATAAGCTTTTCATTGTTGCATTGTTATGTTCTCAATGATTTTGCATTGTAAATAGTAGTTTTAAAAAAATATTAACACAGTATGTTATACTTACAGTTAAACAGAATTTTCAAATAATTGTGTTATATATTTTAAATTATGCTTTATGCTTTATTTTCTAATATTATGCTTTATTATGCTTTTAAAATTAGTTTCTCCTGGACCCTTAGACAACCACAACCATGTTCAAGGTACCAACCATATGTGTAAATTGTTGTTATGCTTTTTATGCTTTTGGGTTGCCCTACTTGTTATTAACAATCTGGGTTAAAGTTTCGGCAACATATCATTTCCTTAATCAGGCACATTATGTCGGAATACATTGGGCCTATACGTGTATGCCGAAGACATATTGCGGAAACGGTAAAACAGATTGTTATTGCTACGTAAGTGTTTCGCTTCGGTCAGATTTTATTCATAATTCCAAAGCTAGAATGAACAATATTCAACTCAAAATATTTATATTGCCTTATTTATGATGAAAAGATTCTATATTTAAAGGAAAAGAAAAAAAAAAAGGTATAGAACTTAAATTTTTTGAATCGTTCTATTTTTTAGTACAAGATTCGACGATTCTAATTTAAAAGTCTCTCTCTTTTTTTTAATAAAAACGAGACAAACTGAATAATACTTCAAGTAAAAACGCTTTAAATTGCTCAACTTTTAAATGGAAGAATTCGAAGGTTTTAATTAAAAAGTCTTACATAATTTTAATTAAACTTTGAATTGCCCTACTTTTAAATGGAAGAATTCGAAGGTTTTAATTAAAAAGTCTTACATACTTTTAATGAAACTTTGAATTGTCCTACTTTTAAACGAAGAATTCGAAGGTTTCAATTTAAAAGTCTTACATACTTTTAATGAAACTTTGAATTGCCCTACTTTTAAATGAAGAATTCGAAGGTTTCAATTAAAAAGTCTTACATACTTTTAATGAAACTTTTGAATTGTCCTATTTTTAAATGAAGAATTCGAAGGTTTCAATTAAAAAGTCTTACGTACTTTTAATGAAAAAGAAATCGAAGGTTTCAACTTAACAAAATTCTTGAGTTGTTCTAGATATTTTTTAAATGGAAGATTTCAACGACTTCAAATTTAAAAGACTTGAATTGTTCTGTTTTTAGTGGGAGACTTCAGATCTTGGTTTGCTTTCCTTTTACCGGGAAGTACAATACCCATTCTTTTTCTTTTTTTAATGACTTTTTCTTTTCAATTTGAATGCTATTTTATTTTATTTTCAGGTCAGTTCTCTATTCGAATGTACTGATGATTACACATTAATAAAAGCATTTGAACACGCCGTCAGTTGAGTGTCTCCACATTTAGTGGCGATATGCAGCACATTTAGTGGCAAAATCTATCTTGAACATTGGGGAAGACGGGTAAGACCGGTCTCATATTTTTTTAAAGCGATGTTCAAAATATTTATGAAGTTGAGAAACAATACTGTGGAGGATCAGGGGAGCAGAGTTGTCTTCCACATTGGGAAGCGGACAGATTTGAGGCTTATTCTGGGAAGAAGAGGGGGGGGGATGAGACTTTTATGAATCTGATTTCTAAGGTGAACCTGTTACATATTAGATATACCTAAGTATATATCAGGCAATGTAGATGAAGTGGCAGTCGGACACAAATCATCACATTCCCCCCCCCCCCCCAAAAAAAAAACACATTTCAAATTGGATTATTGGGGCACAGTTCCCTTAGTTCCAAGATTTGGGGGACATGTCCCTCTCATCCCTCCCGGAACTTACACCAGTGGTAATATGTGAAGACTTCATCGCATCTAACTTGTAGGTTTTGCTTTGCTTCGCTTCTATAGTAGGAGCAGCGTCTCACTGTAAAACGCTTGTTTGAGAAGGTTTCCGGACTGCAGACGATGGTATTGTCCAATTACACAAACGGAACGTGCCACCATCGAAGGAGCGAATTGTAAATCATTTAAAGAATCCTTGATAAACTGACCAACTATCGTTGCCATAGGAACGATAGAAACAATACATTTAAAAGCCACACCAAAGTCGAAGATAGCAACAATGAAAAGTGCCAGAAATTCCTATGTATGTAATAATGCACATAATAATAGGATAATTTGCATTCTTAGCACTCATTGTATTCTCAACAGCATTGCATTCTCAATTAGCGATTAACTTACAATCGGAATATCGTATACAGGCTTACGTTCATGAATGACGAGAATTACACGGAGCTTATTGTACTATAATTCGCTCCTTCTAGTTTTTAACAATCACCTACAGGAATGCCCAGAACCAAGTGTAGTTCATGCAGTTCAGTTGTTGTAGCTAATTCGAGATGCTGAAAGCATTTGCAGAATTTTTGCATTCAGTTTTATTACATAGGATGAAATGTTTGATTATATCCTGCAACACTCTTAGACTACTTTGAGTTTACTTGAAGCGTATACATTTTCAATATTATGGACCTACAATTTTGGTGTTCAAAAATATTTCAAGATATTTCCTGAATCTTTTAGTCAGCTTCAGTTCCCAAATCAATTAAGTCGTATTACAGAACTGTCTGTGATCGTATTCATTTTCGAACAATATTGAGAATAGATGGCAGATCGGTTATAGCTGCAACGGAATAAATACGATAGTAGCTATTTTGGAAGGTATGTAGGTATTGTTTCGGGCACTTTGATTGGTTAATCATCCGTTTCTACGTTCTTCATTGGCCGTTCAATTTTCGAATGAAGAGTGGGTTGGCGGCAGGTAATGTCGCAGTATTGCAAGAAGTAATTCAGAGCGATTTACGTATTCTTTACCGAAGTAAGAAACACAATCCCATTAGAAGCTGTTAAAATATGGTACTTAAAAAAAAAAAAGCACCCGCTAACATAATACTATTGTATTATCATTAAGTGAATGAATGCTTTACTTCACTGGGAGGTTATCGTTCGCAATTTCGATGCAGTATTCAATTAATCCTTCCTCTTTAATGGACTTATCCTTTTTATATTTCCTATAATCTTTCATTTCCTATAATCAACTGTAATTTTTCCTTCCTCTTCCTCGTTTTCCTTCCACCATACCACTTCTTATGTTACTCAGAAAACAATTTCTTTTCAAAGATGTCCTAACCTCTCTCTCTCTCTCTCTCTCTCTTTCTTCTTTTATTATTCCTGGTATTGTTCTTTTCCTCGTACTACTCCCGGTGTCCGCACGCCAGTGACATCTATTAACAAGACTGTTCACTATTAGAACAGGGATGCAAATAAACAACAAAATTTTACTCGCCCAAGAAAAAAGCTACTAGCCTACATCCCACAATAGAAATCATTCACTTACTTCGGTATGACATTAAATACTCGCCCGTATTAGAAATCAGCATAACGTATTGAGATGTCTGTCTTATAAATATGAATCTCATCGTGCCCTTGTTTCACTGCAACCAACATTACAAAAATGTTAAGCTAGGTTGTATAGCGTACCAGGATAGTGTGAAGCACTGACAATAATACCTTTTATAATAATTAGAAATATTTAAGATATGAATAGTGTTAAAAGCTGGCTCGTGTTAGAAGTTGCAAGGCGAGAGAGAAAAAAAGGTAACTTCAACACTTTTACTGTTAATAGTCACGCCGGTCGTCAGTCGACAACTAACTATACTATTTCTAGGAACTCTTTCCACATTATCATTAACTAAGAACTTTATTAAGGAGTTAGCAACATTGACCTTATTGCATAGTTGACCTGAAATCAACAGAATTACACCGTATTATGCACTGGTCTTTCCCCTTACCCTCTCATACTCTCTCTCTCTCTCTTTCTGTTGCAATCAATAATGGAAATTACAAAGATACTCACGACCCAAACGCAAGTAGGGAAAGGAAAGGATTTCAGATACTAGAATATTCATGAGAGCTCATCTGCCGTCTCTCTCTCTTAGTTTAGTTTGTTCCCTGCCCCTTTCCTTTACACAGTACACACACAGCAAGCCATCCTTCGCCTTACGCATCCGCCCCCTTTTCTAAGTTACTTAACCGCACAGATTGGGCCACCTTCGATCTTTATACGCCCTTCGCCTCTCTCTTTTCAGTTCCTTCCTTTCTGACTACAGACTGAAGAGAGGGGCGCGCTGCCTTTGCTTTTGGATTTCACTTTGCCGCCACCGCGCCGCTACAAAACCCCTTTGTATTGTACCGTACAAGATCTGTTGCTCAGCACATTGTGTAAACGTAAATTGACCTAACACGCAGACGCACTCTAGTATCAGAAACGTTTTGCATTCTTTCTTTCTTTTTTGTCTTCTTCCTTTCTTTTTCTGGTCCAGAAACGTGGCGCATTGTTCTCACTTGTTTCTTCTCATTTCATTTCCTCTTTCCATTCATTTTTCTCTTTTGTTTCCTGTCATTTCTGTCCCCCTTTCATTCCCTCATTCCACACCGTTTTTTTCTGAATACTTGTTCATAATTCTTTTGTTTTACTTAAAAAAAACGAACACAAGAAAAACTGTTGCTTTACTTTCCTCAGCACTTTTTTCTACTTCACTTCCTCTGCTGCGTTTGTTCCCAGGTATTCCTTTTTTTTTTGGTTTATTGTTAGTCACATTTTTAAAACAAAAAAATTAAAATTAAAAGATATTAACACTACATGTTTTCATTAATGTGATTTTTCATAATGATTTTAGCATTTAAAGTTGTAAATGACAAAATTGCCATTTGAGCTCCATTAACTTGGAACGCCACTATCCCAAAATTCATTGTTTTATATCTCATCGTTTTGCATCCATTTTGCACCGCTTTGCACCTTCATTAAAAAATTTTGTACCCTCACCATTACTGAGAAATTCAAAATTCAAAATGGTGTTCCAAGTTAATGATATTTCAGCCACTAACTCATTTTCAAAATTTAAAAATACCATCATCATCTCGTAGTTTTGCACCGTTTAGTCCCCTCTTTCAAACATTTTGTACCATCACTCTAACCGAGAAAATAACATTTCAAAATTTAAAATTCGAAATTTGGCACAGAAACAAAATTTAAGCTTCAACCTGCCATAAGGTAGAGTACGTTTTGCACCTTCAGAAAATACCAATACTTCATTTTGTACTCTCACAGTTACCGAGAAATTTAAAATTCAAAATGCCGAATTACCATTACCTTGGAACGCAACCAACTCGTTTCGAAGAAATAAGAACACCAGCGTCTTCTACGAGTTTTTCACTCTCAGCAAATGTCGATATATCATTTTGTACCCTCACAGTTAATGAGAAATTCCGAATTCAAAATGCCGAATTACCATTAACTTGAAACGCCACTATTTTGTACTGAAGAATTAAGAACACCAGCGTTTTCTACGCGTTTTGCACCCTCAGAAAATGTCGATATTTCATTTTGTACTCTCCCAGTTAATGAGAAATTCGAAATTCAAAATGTGGAATTACCATTAACTTAGAACTCTACCGACTCATATTGAAGATTTAACATCAGCGTCTTCTACGATTTTTACACTCTTAGAAGATACTCTCATTTTATACCCTCCAGAAGTTCAAAATTGAAAATATCGAATTATCATTAACTCGGAACGCCACCAACACGTTTTGAAGAAATAATAACAGCGGCGTTTCCAATGATTTCTGCTCCGTCAGAAAATGTTGATATTTTGTTTGGTATCCTCACAGTTAACGACTAATCATAATTCAACATGCCAAAATTAATGGTGAGTCTACAGTAAAATCTCGTATTACAGCAGTAGGATAGTTTAGTACTGAATAATAAATTAGACTGTGCTAATAGGTGGTGCTTGGGGTCCCTGGTTTGATCCCAGCTCGCTCCAAGTAAACTTTGTGGTGGACAAACACCGTGTGCGTGGATTTCCTCGGGGTTATCCCGTTTCCTCCCACTTTCTTCATTCCACCATTTCATTCATTATTTCATCATCACTGTCTCCTTTAACTTAGCCGGCATAACCGTCGGACGTAAAACTCAAATATTTTATTTCTTTTTTTTCTTTTTTTTTTTTTTTTTTTGCTAGTAGGTAATAGTAGACACCCCCGAAAACATTTAATAATATGATACTTTAATATAATCTGTTAAAATGTGACTAAGTATACTGATGATGTGCATTATTTCTTTATTAGTAGTAAATAGTTGACATTAATGTAAAAATTTATAGTCAGAAATGGGAGGGGTAAAGTAATAAAACGATATAGGAAACATAATCAAAATGCTGATAATAATTATTATTTTTGTGCAAATACATTATATTAACATTCCATACTCATCAATAGTAAATAAAATAGCACACAACAACTTTACTTTGGGTAACATTTGAACAAATTGCGAACATTCAATAGCACTTGATCTGTTGCAGAAAGTAAAACAAGGAATTTTAGCCTTTGTTCAAGAATGAAAACAGTTTATTCGTGTTTCCATTTCCTTTGTAAAATATTTAAAAAAAAAAAATGCTGGAGAATTTAAAAAAATGGAAATGATGCTAAAAAATAAAAAAAAATTATTGAAAAGGGAGCAAAATGTGTTAACCTGACTAAAAAGTATGCAAAAATGCAATATTATGTCTTCATTTTGCTTCACTTTCAGACACAAAATGTATACCTTGAACTCTTCTATGGAAATATGTATACCCTTTGGGAAGGTTTGCGTCTTAAAATAACTATCACTTTGTGTTAATATTTTTTATTGAGACACTAACCCCTGTTTATTGCATGGGTCTATGGAAACAATAGCCTATCACAACACTGACAAAATCAGAATTCCACTCAACGCTCTTAGCGCCCTTAATACATATCAAAGAGAGGTGGTAAGGGTGACTATTATGTAATAAATTTGCTTCTAAAAGCTATTTTTTTTTATAACCGAAAAAATAAACATAAGTAAACTTTGTTCAAAGCCACGCATTGTTACATTTACTGCAATTATTTGTTTGTCCTTACAGCCTAATTGTTAGTTCTCATAAACTGTGTGGGTGATTTTGTTTGTGTGATTTTGTGATTTTCTTCATGATTTTAGCATTTAAAGTTGCAAATCACAGAATTGCCTTTTGGAGTATGCAGCACGATTATGCAGTTTTGATTGCATAACACAATGTTTTATAATAAAGTTATCGGTTACCACATCATATTTATTCTTAGCAAACGATAGTACTTTCATGCTTTTTCGGTGGTATAACCGAACAGTATGCTCTGTTATTTTAGGACATTTTGACAATTTGTGGGCTTACGCCCTCTACAAATTCTACAGAAAGATATGAATTAATCATAGACATATATTATTTTATAATCTTGCTCGTCTTCATCCTCATGTATTGATGTTGACACTTCCACACTAGTCACTGCCATAATAGTCTTGTCCCCAAGTTAATTTAATCTCAGATTCTTCTTATGCCTTCACCCTCATTTATCCTTTGGTTTTTCTAATGTCTTGACCAAGCCCGTCAGAATACTTAAGACAGAGGACTGAAATAATCCGAGGTGCGCGGAGCTAACATGAATTTACTTTATATTCATAGTTTCTTATTTATTTATTTATTTATTTAGAGAGATGAATACTATAGGTAAAGATGCAAATTTACAATATTCACATAAACAGATAAAACTTAATAACAGTAGAATAAACAGACAAGTGATAATTTTAATGACTGGTTAATCATCGATTCTGGCACTTAAAGAATTTACTCCTTTTTTAAATGTAGTGAAGGACATTCTGAATATATCAATAGTTGGATCAACCAGACAAAATTTGTTGTAGAGGTCATACATGCACCAAATAGGTGAGCTTTCCATCATATTTGTTTTTAATGTTCTACAGTGAAACGCGGCAGCTTTTTGGACGTCTTCTAATGTTGAGAACTTCAAATTTTAGAAGTTCAAGTAATAGCGACACATGGATTTTGTTGTTTAAAATTTTACATAGAAGGCGGAGTAACTGAACTTTTCTTCTACTGTCGAGGGATACAATGTTCACAAATTTTGAGAATAAACTAAAACACTCCTAAAATACCTTTGGAGAGAAATGTCTAATAAATACTCAAAACTCTGGTTCGGAATGGAAGCAGGGACCGTGTTCGGGACCGTATGTATTGTATGTATTCTGTTTATAAATATAACAGATCTGATTGTTATAATCATCTGGCAAACCTCAGTTTAAGAGTCGATTTTGTATAAGATAAATCAGAGAGAACAATACCGTGGCAAACAACACGTAATCGTGCTAGCAACTAGACCAGTAGGAAAGGAAATTGAAAAATTGATTACGAAATAAATACGTAATTATATTATCACAATAAATATAAAGCATGGGTGCCCACAGAAGGCAAAATCATCTGGAACTTTCATTAAAAAAAATTTTAAAAAATACTGGGGGCTGACAGATTAAGACAATAAATCAAATGCTGCTTCCGACAAATCATTTGCATTCCTGAAAACAAGAAATAACTAAAAGAATCGTTAGTAAGTCAATAAGGGTAGAAACTCATGATCACAGAGCGGCAGTTTTATTATTTAAGAAAAAAAAATCTCTGAACTTCTCTTGGAGAAACAATGCACGGTAAAAAGTAAAATTTTAAATTGGGTTTTCTATTTCGCCCCAGAAGTAAATTGGAACTTTTTAAATTTTTTTTTTGCTTGCAACGAAATAAGCTGTAAGAGTTTTTCTACTATTTTTTTTGAACATTTATATTTTTTAAAAACAAACAACGAGGTTCAGGCAGCTGAGCTCCACCCTCCTTAGCTACGGGCCTCACTTTCACCCATATTTACTCTCAGACACAAGTTACGCTTTTATCCTCACTTACCCTCAGGTAATTGCTATCCCTTAATCCTAAGTTACCTTCAGGGGGCACGGTAGTTGTGGTACAGCGCTTACCTCTGGTGCGAGGGGTCCCTCGTTCAATCCCCAGCAAAGTAAGTTTGTAGTGGACAAGATCGTGTCCGTGGGTTTTCTCGGGGTACTCTTGTTTCCTCCAGTTATCACTCTAAGAATTCTTCTATTATTATTCATTTGCCTTAATCATCCGTCTCCCTTAGCCTAACAGGCATAATTGAGGGACGTTAAACTAAAAGATTTCCTAACTTATCCCCAGGTACTTATAATACCTTTACCTTACTTATCCTCAGGTCCTCATTGTGTCTCCATCCTCACATATCCTAAGGCTGCTCCTTATTTATTCTCAGGTACTAGTTATGGTTTCACTTAATTTACCCTTGAGAAATGTTATACCTTCACCCTTACTTACCTTCATATACTTGCTATTCGTTGAGGAACTTGTAATGCCGGGCAGTCTCATTTAACCTCAGATGCTTGTCATGCGTTCATCCTAATATATCCTCAGGCGCTTATAATGCCTTCACTCTGACTTATCCCTCAGGTAGTTATGTCTTCACCCTCACTTAACTTCAAGAGCTTAAGATTTATCATCAGATACCATGCTTTCTTCCCCCACTTATTCTCAGGTACTACCTTGGTATTGCGTTCTTAGCCTCATATGTACCTTAGGATATTTATTAACGCTTTCAGCAAGATTTGTCCTTGTTGTAATTGTCTTCACCTCATTTAGTCTCAAATACTTGTTACGTCTTCACCACTATTTATACTAAGAAACTTGTTACTATGTCTTCCTCCTTACACCTTCTCATCCTCAGACACTTGAGAGAGGCGTTAATATAATCCAATCCGGTTCTCTACTGTAGTCAATATTGTAGTATTCATCTCAAGGGAATGTATGAAAAAAAAGGAAAAGTATCCATGCACATGTTTCAAATTTCACTTTCCAACATAATGGACAAGGAGAAGTGAGGGAAGCGGTCACAAAATTTAATATTTGCAGGTCATTTATTGTGCTTTCCAAGGGGTTCCTTTTATATACGATATCCGCTGTCCATCTTAATCCCCTTGGCTCTTTATTTCTGCCTCTTATTTGAACGAACAGCAAGCAAATTTCAGTGGACAAATATACATTTCCGTATCTTACTATTCCCTTCTTCGAATTGTTTATTTTTTTTGCTTCACTTCTAGATTCGTATTGGTCTCCTAAAAGATGACACCTTCTGCACTCTTGTTCTCATGAATCCCAAAGGCAAACAAAAGCCACTAGATCTTTAGTTATTTCTCTCGCGCGTACGGAGCATACACACATCCAATTAGAAAAGTGTCGCAATGGAACTGCCGACGTTGTCTATTGCATTTAACTCTGAAGAAGATGGTACTTTCTCCTTTGGGTTGTGAAATACGCAACATATGTATTTTGTGTGAGATTGTTAGTGCCATTTTTTTTTTAATTAAAGCGTAATTTTGGCATCAAAAGAAGACTTGATATTTTCATACTGGATGTATACCGTAGGGGTATCATTAGGGTTAGGTTTGTCACAGGAAGGACATTTACTTATTTCATGACCAACCGATGTCTTCTTTCCGTATTTTTTTCCTAATAGAAAATTCCTATGAGAACTGGAGATGGTATTAAATCTATGATTTGTTTGCCTTTGGCTATGTTTGTGACCGCTAACAAATACTCTATGAGATTACAACCAACAAAGAGTCCTCATCAGAACTCACTATTTCTTAATTCAAGTAGCTCCTCATATCGGAATTATACACATTTAAGTTGTGTGTATTAATAAATCGGCCGTTCTGGTGCATTATTTGTCGCCCAGTGATGGAATAAGGTCACGGAACTTCACGACCCGAGACCCGGAAGCGGTTAGATCCGTGATCTACAGGCCCGGTGATCCGAACAGACCCAGAAGAAACGAAACATCGTCATATACATACGGGGAGAATTATGAGGCTGCTAATGTAATTCTATCAAGCGTGAGTCTCTACTTTTCTTTTCTCATTAAATCTGAGGCCACTAATTCTATCAATTGTGACTCTCAACTTTCCTTCTTTTCTCACTAAATCTGAGGCCGTTAATGTAATTCTATCAAGCGTGATTCTCTACTTCCCTTCTTTTCTCACTACATTTGAGGCCAGTAATGTGATTCTATCAAGCGTGACTCTCCAATTTTCTTCTTTTCTCACTAAATCTGAGGCTGCTAATGTAGTTCAATCAAGCGTGACTCTAGTTTTCCTCTTTTCTCAGTAAATCTGTAATTCTATCAAGTGCGATTCGCTAGTTTCCCTCTTTACTACTAAATCTGAAGCTGCTAATGTAATTCTATCAAGCGTGATTCTCTACTTTCTCCTCTTTACTCACCAAATCTGAAGCTGCTAATATAGTTTTATCAAACGTGGTTCTCTACTTTTCCTCTTTTCTCACTAAATCTGAGGCTGCTAATGTAATTCTATCAAGCGTGATTTTCTAGTTTCCATCTTTTCTCACTAAATCTATCATTTCTTTTCTATCTTGTATGAGTGTGTTAAAGCACTGCGCCGATAGATAACTAAAAAGTCCACAAGTATGAACACATGAGATCACAAAAAAGAAAAACTACAAGTCTTTCCTAAGAGATACGCCAAAGTTTAATCAACCGATCCTTTAAATGTTGTCACATAAAATATGAATAGTCTGTGTTTAAAATTCTTGTATTATTTGTTTAGTATGGTAAGATGAGTAAACATGAAATTATATTTGGAATATTCAAGACATCGTACCTTGAATAAGAAACGTCAGATCAGTAACGACCATATGAATATTTGAGCTCGAGTGATGGGCATCATTAATTTGCTACGATATTCTGCTGTAATGTTGTAGAGCTGAGCTGATATATCATGTACTTCCGGGTGTGTCTGGATTACACTGGGTCTGGCAGTGAGGCTCAGATCTAGGTGAGACGAACAAAAGCGATCAACTAACCCAGGTGACTCTTACCCTTACTGTTGAGGTCATACGTGAAAATATTGTCTATCTTTCAAAGTACTCTGCTCGAAGGTAGGTCTTTAACCCATGCATCCAGCAGAGGTTACTATTGGTTAGAATAGAAAGAAACCTTTCACTTGTGGTTTAAAAGAGAATGCCAAAAATATAAAATTAGGAAGATAGAGTTACGAGATAGATTGAGAATTGGGACTAAGAATCAAAAGTGTCAGATTCATGAGGTCGGCACTAATAAATCCGAAATTCACGCTTAACCGATCTCAACTTAACGAAGTGAGAGAGAGATCGAGTGAGCGTGATATCGTTATGATGTGAGAGTATAGCCGAGTTTGAGCGTGAAGCCAAAATGATGGTGGAAGCCAAAGTGGACAGTTTTTACTAACACAAACTAACTAACTGTGGCTTCACCCAACATATATTAACTTATAACATTAATTGACACCCCTACGACATAACACCGTGAAAAAGTCAGCTGCTTGACAAGCGATGAAACTATACAAAAAGTAAAAATACTATTCCGTCAACGCAGCGTGAAAATAAGGCTCCACTCCTATGACCTCGGGTCATAGAGGAAAATATATCAAAATTCGAAAGTCTGGCTGTCGGGCCCGGGCTCAATAATTGAACATAAACCAGTGTCAGCATGGACTCTATAAATGGATAGCAATAATCCGAGTGAACTCGAACCCCAGTGAAGTTGGTGAGGGCAACAAGTGCAAGCTTCATTGAAGGCAGCGAATCCGACCCCAAGCCCAGTGAAGTTATTGAGCGTGAATCAGATCGAGGACAACAACCCGAGTAAGTGTGAGGATATTGAGCTGACCAATTTGAAGAAATGAAATCCCTGTGAGAAGAAATAAAATGAAATCTTTGAGTTTTACGTCCCACGAATATGCCGGTTAGGCTAAAGAAGACGGTAATGAGAAATGAATGAAAATAGTGGAATGGAGAAAGTGGGAGGAAACGGGAGAACGTCGAGAAAACCAACGCACACGGTATTTGTCCACCTCAAAGCCCAATTGGCGCGAGCTGGGATCGAACCAGAGACCACATGTACCAGAGGTGAACGCTCTACCACTGAGACACCGTTGTTGGCATTGAATTTGGAGCACTTGGTGGGCAAACCCAAATATTTTTTTTTATTTGTTAAATGAAACAATTAGTTTTTAAATTAAGCCTATAGTGTACAGAGGGCCAAAAACTTCTAATATAGAAGCCATTTTCAGTTATTTACTGGGAATTTTCCTTTAAAATCTTACAGTATAGTAGCATTAAATGAAATGAAACGATCTGCAACGTTGAATGAATGTATATTTTGCATTTAATTACCATTTTACTGTCCCCCCCAAAAAGGGGGAGGAACTATCCGTTGGAGCAGCAACTACTTAGACCACACCATTTGGAGGGACCTGTTAACTGCTTTACTAATATGGAGCATTTTCGAAGAAGATTCAGTTTGATGCATTGTAGTATATATTCTTAGATGATGATTCAGTTTGATGCATTGTAGTATATATTCTTATTTTATACATATGAATAAACTTGCCATCCAATTAAGAGTTATTTCTTCCAGAAACTTTCGAATGATTTAACTTCAAAACAATGTTTATCACAACAAGTGTTTTCTTTTTTACGGGAAGGGGGGGGGGGCAGAAACTAACGCTGGAGTTCTCGCTATCAAACCCTATCAATGAATAACAATTATTATAATGAAGAAGAAATAAACTTGAACAATATACTAATTAATTATGTGTTAGTTTTTAATCAAAGTATCTTTTTTTATTTCTAAAAATCAGTTCATTCTATTTGTTTCCTGTTTTTGTTTTGTTTCTAGAGGGAAGTAAAAAAAAATAACTAGTTTCTTTCGACCGATTTCGTTCCATGTGATGTTTTCAGAAGAGAAAATTAAAAAAAAAAAAAAATAAAAGACTGTGCTGAACATTAAATCTGCACCATACACACACATGCGCGCACTTGCAATTTCCCCATCAGCCCTACCCTTTTCACTTCGTCCCACCCTTTATGTCACCAGAGAAACCCTTTCAGTACGGGCAAAGTTTTCATCCAACCCTCGTAGCCCCCCTGTGTCTCCTCCTACTGCCCCCTCAGAACAACGCAATCTCTCTCTCTCTCTCTCTCTCTCACGAATTGAAATGTGTCTAATTGAATTGTACGCGTATTACGGGAGCGTTGCCGAGTTATGTTTATTCATCAGCACAACCTGCGGGCGAAAACTCGGACTATGCAAATCGCGTGAAATGTGCGAGGTGACGCCTTCCAAACACCTCCCTGATTCCACACTCCCCTCCCCTCTTCGTCACCACTGCCTAAAACTCCAGCGCTGTCTCCTAGTTTAAAGCACTACATCTCCCCCCTTTCTCGCCTCCCAAAATCCAACACCCTTTCATATACATTGCCACTGTTCTCCTATGCTTCCATTTTTTTTTTAATTTCAAATATATACAATTCTGCCCCTTTCTGTATTTTCCCTGACATTTCATAAAGCACAATTCATGTCGGAAGACTTGCAATTCTACCCATGAGATAGAAAAAAAAAATGATAAATATATCCATAGTCTACATGATATGCCTGTATTTATTGTTTGTGAAAATCGAAATAAAAATCAAGGGATTACTGAAAACCTCTTCAGGGGACGCAGTGACTCAGTGGCAAAGCGCTATCCTCTGTTGCGACGAATTCCTCGTTCGATCCCAGGATTTTTGAGAGTTTGGAGCAGACAGCATCGTGTCCATGCGATTTATCGCGGTTCTCCCGCATTCTCATTCCATCAATTCTATTTCATTCAATTACATCAATCATTCATTTCCTTTGGCTTAAAGGATTTACTGGTAACCACGGAATATTAAATATTTCATTTTCTTTATTTTAAAATCATTTCCCGAGGAATACTGATAAATTGTATTTTAACTTTGTATATTGTTTAAAACCAGTCTTCTTATACTCTTTTTCCCGCTTCGTCGAGTCGACATTTTTGATAATTCGCTGCCATCTTGCTCGGTCCTAAATATCATCATTTATTAACACCTTTTCTTCTAAGTCCGTAGTCTATCCATCTTGTTTTTGTTCTTCCTCTTCCTCTTTTGCCTTCTACTTCCAGCTTTTCCACTCTCTTGCCGACATAATCATAATTTCTTCTCATAACCATGACCATACCAATATAATCTTCTCTCCTGTACTTTCTTCGATATCTCAGTGACTTTAACGCTGCCACTTTTTCATTTTTGATCTTATTCAATCAGGTAACACGATACATTCATCTGAGCATGTTCACTTCGACCACTTCTAGTTTTCTCTTCTGTATCTTCTTGATTCCGAAATTTCTGCTCCGTACAGCATCGCGGGTCTCACTACGCTCACTTTAAGTTTTTCCTTTCACTTTGACACTTACCCTTTATCAGACAAACACTGTGCTCGTGGGTTTTCTCGGGGTTCTCCCGTTTCCTCCCACTTTCTTCATTCCACCATTTCACTCATTTCTCATTATCACCGTCTCCTTTAGCCTAACCGGCATAACCCTGGGACGTTAAACTTAAAGATTTCATTTCATTTCATTTTTTACCCTTTATCACAACGAATACCTGAGATCTTGTAAGTTTTTCCTTTCCCTGTGACACACCCTTTATCACAATGAATATCTGAGGTCTTGAACGTTTTTCTTTTCACTTTGCCACTTATCCTTTTATCACAATGAATACCAGAAATCTTGTAAGTTTTCCTTTCACTTTGACACTTAACATTTTATCACAACGGATACCTGAGATTTTGTAGGTTTTTCCTTTCACTCTGACACTTAACCTTTTATCACAACGAATATCTGAGATAACCTTCCAGTTCATGCATCCAATCTTAAATCTACGCTTTAATTCAGCACCTAAACTCTCGTCCTTATTCACACGGAAACCTAGGTATTTTTATTTAAACTATTAGTCTTGTTCTTGCATATAGAAGAATGTTTAGTGTATATATCTTTCGATCCCGTGTTAGGTTGTTGATAGAGGAACAGAATTTTCGGTATTGATTTAGCATCACGAGAAAAATTCGAAAGCTTATTATTATCATTATTATCATTATTATTATTATTATTATTATTATTATTATTATTATTATTATTATTATTATTATTATTATTATTATTATTATTATTATTATTATTATTATTATTATTTAACTTACGAGAAAGCTAGTTTCGGTTTGAAGAGGCAGAAATAAAGCGAGATATACACATTACCTAGTTGAAGTTGTGTCATCTGACCGGTCGTGTTTTTTTTACGAGTTATAGCGACAAGCAGATCAGTTTTTGGATTATGTATGTATTTTGATGTTTTATTTTAGAAGTTGCTAAAGGTTTTCTTTTAACGCATGTATCACAGAACCAATAGGTCTCTCACTAGATACTTACTCTAGCCATGATTAATTCTTTGCATTCCATATAGATTATCTTGTAAGTGTGCACGTAAGGTCTGAATGGAACACACACAAATAATCATACAGGATTTAAGCTTAATTCATCACATTTTCAGTTGAGCCATAATGTTTGAACTATAATTATACACGGTATTACCCGACCATTTAAGGAGTGCAGCCAGCTGGTTTTGTAAGCTAACAGGTAAATAATAACGTTACAAATAGCTTAAATTATAATTTCTCTACCAGAGTAACTGAAATCTCTACCTTTTTCTTTCTCTAAAATCTCTTGTTCTTTTTGTTTCAAACTACCTTACACGTACACATCTATTAAAGCCAAACCAAACAACAATTTTCAATATGTTAATTGTGTATCTTACATTTGTAACTACATAGTGCGCACAAGAACGATTTAAAGAAGGAAAAGGTAAGGAATTTCTTACGGGCTAATTTTAAGCATTTGAATTATAGTAGAAAGAATACTTATCAGAAAAATATTTTCCTGCGAAAAAATATCTTAACGTAAAACTAAGTATCTATTACTATAACATATTATATATGATAGATAGATAGTGGCGTTCAGTAGCGATTGGTGGCTTGTACAAGCAGCGATCGTACTATCAAACGTATGTGGGCACAGGTGGACAGACTCCATGCTCCCGAGTGTGACTTCAATATTTTTTAAAAAAGTACAAACTCGAAAATATCTTCTCCATTTTTTCATATTTATTGATTTAAGTTTACATACGCTTATGAGTAGTATTTAGTTACTATTTAGTTTCAAACATAAATGAACAATTACTGTACAAAGTAAATTTAAGAGTTATTTCTAAATAAAAATTCTACATTGACCTTCTCAAACAACAGTTAAATGAAATATAAGTGAAGCCAGTGCTGTTTGAATATAAGAAGAGAAACAAAATTTTCTGAAAACTAGCACAACAGGCGATTTAACTCATGAAATTAAAATATTAACCAACTGTCATAGTACAATGCGTCAAATAACTACAATCTTACTACAAACCGATAGCCACGAAACAAATATTAAAGTGAAAAGTGATAGAAAATAAATTTTGAAAGAAGAAAAGAAGGAAAAGGGCTATTTGGATTACTGAAACGTCTATTTTAGTCGTTACTCTATTGTATTCCATTTTATTTTATTTTATTTTTTTTAAATATTCCATATCTAGTTGACATACTACTAACAATATGAGAGTAAGCTATGCTTCTCCAAAATAATTATCGAATTTAGAATGTTTATGCAATAGTAAGCTTAAAAAAAAAAAAACAGGGCAGTGACCCAATGGTAGAGCGCTTACGTCTGGTGCATATAGTAACTGTAAGTAAGTTTGTGATGAATAGTATTGTGTAAGTGGGTTTTCTCGGGATGCTACTATTTCCTCCCACATTCTGAATCAATGGATTCTTCCATTATCACTCACTTGCCTTAATCACACTTCTTCCTTAGCCTAAAGGGCATAATCGTGGGATGTTAAACTGAAAGATTTCATTTTATAAAAATAATAAAAAAAAAAAACCGTACAACGAACGTTATGAACCCAAAAAAAAAAAAAAGTTTCAAAGTTGTTAAAGAAATATTCACTTCACAAGCACCTTCCACACACAAATCTTCTCTCGATGCTTCTATTGACAGTGAATCCAATCATATTTTCTCTCAGATTCAACAACAGATATATCCCTAGGTATTAACTGTCACAGTTCACATAACACATTTTTCTCGGATTCATTTACATTGTAATGTTCTTCGCGACTATTATTGGTTGACACAGGTCAACTAGATTATTTTCTCATAGTTTCTCTTTGTCTTCGAGATAATCTTGTTGCTCTTTTCTATGTAATATGAGATATTAAAAAAAAACTTTTCCATTCTATTGTCTTTGTCTTGCATGTAAAAATATCACGTTGATATGAACAATGTTTCCTAGCTTCTTGGTGACTAAATTTTTCATTGGTTTTAAAATCGCTTTTTCCAATGTTTATAATTCGCAGTGCACTGTGTGGTGGTAAACACAAAATTTCAATTTCGTAGTTCTCTCAAAAAGTCGATTGACTTAAATAATCCTGTTATTTGCTCTTGTGAATAAGGACGTGTTACTCACAGATCTAGACGGACAAAGGCAAGGAAATGGCGTCAAAATTATACATACATTGTATCTTACACACATGCAAACGCTTCAGTAAATACATGCACCCACACAGCTTTAGCACCTTATTTGCTGTATATATAGCATTATATCAAGTGTTGCAAACCATCTTTGTAATAATAATAAAAAAAAAAATGTTCTAATTCCCGGAAGAATAGCCAAATATTCCAGGTCTCTCCAAATGTACTTATACTTTATAGTACAGAGTATATTTTAATAATTACGTATCCTTCTTTTTATTTACGGAGTTAAAAAGAAAAGCACTACCACATTCTCAAGGCATGCTTGTAAACAACTAGCAGCGTAATAGTGTACACAACCTAAAGGAGTTTGGTTTCTTTTTGGTATACCAAACTCGTTAACAAGCTAAATTTAGTTTATTTTTAGTATACTAAACTGCTTAACAAGCTTAATTTGGTTTATTTTTGGTATATCAAACTTCTTAACGACCTAAATTTTACGAAACGTAGACTTAAATATAGTATTTTACCTTAAATTAAATGAAATATAGTTTAAAATGAATGAATATTTGGAAGTAAAAAAATATTTGTTTTTAGATTTATTCGGTAGAAAGTTGTTTGGTTTCATTTTAGCATTATATTCCATGAATAGATTAGTATGTTGCATCCTGAGCATCATACTAACCCGCTAATCCCAACAGCATTACAAGTACTCTATCAAGCAAGGATAATATCAATAATTACTCCTATAGGAATATTTTTGATTGTCCATATCTTGGGATCAACTACAAGGAAAAAAGTTAGTTTTCCTAATATAAAATAAATAAATAAATAAAAGTACAGTCCAGGATTTCGATTCACTCGTATCATTTTATTTAGATCAGTTTGATCTATCAATTGGTCTTATCTTTGGGCTTTTTGTTGTTGTTATTGTTAAGAGTAAATAATACCGTAGAACTGTATAGTGGCATTACGCGGATCATATTTACATGCACTAACTATTGGTTACATGAAAGAAAGTAATTTCTGCCATATACTACACATTATACTGTAGTTTCGGTAAAAGTAATGTTTTTTTTTCTTTTCCAGAAATGCACTGGAACGCCGTCCCTTTACCTTTTATCAAGAACGGAAAGTAGTAACTTAGAAGCCTACACGTATACCTTCTGGGAAAGAAGAGATTCTTCAACTTTTCAGGAAACTTCAGCTCTGTGAAAGAGAAATGCTTCGAGCATTTAAAGAGTATCTTCGATCACCAGAAATTGTTTCTGAAAAGGTTCTTAAAACTGAAGTATGCTGTTGATAATATACCCATATCAACTAGTGAGTGTGAGCGAAATTTCTCATATAATTAAATTGATTTCAACACCAGAGAACATCACAAGAAAGTTAACACTATTGTAAGTCTATTTTTAATCAGGATTGTAGGACCACCTCTGAATGTTTGATCCGTCTAAATACGTGAAATTACAGTTGCTAGAAGGTTATCCATTCAGCTATGGTCACCCGAAGCAAAGCTCGTTGTAGAAATGAAGAAATGGCACCAAAAAAAAAAAAAAAAAAATTCTTATGCATGTTGGACTTTGCATATCACTAGTTTTCTAGTAGATATCACACTAAAATTCACTAACCGTATATGCTAATTATGTTATGCATGAACTTTTTCGCAGAAATACTTGTACAGAAACTTGTTCTGTTCGTCTGCTCCCGCTTACTACATGACGACAAGTTTTCTTTGAAGGAACGATACGTTTATGGGGAACATAGGGTTCCTGTATCTTTCTTTTTAAAGAAAGAGTCCTGGTGTAAAAGTACTATTTTAGCTTAAAATACCGGTCAGCAAGCAACATTTCCTATTTATTTATTTTTACAGAAGTCTTGCTACAGAAGTTATAATCGGGACCGTGCATTGAATTAATAGCAACGATACAACGGCAGTATCTCAATGTAATTATTAGTGGTAATAACATCTGCACATATTCTCACATTTCTGTAATTCCGTGTCTATACTACATTCTACTGATTTTCTTGTGCTAGTAATCTGTAATTATTGATTCCTTCCACCGATTATTTACTACTATAATAACACAATCAAATCATATTGTAAGTAAATAATTACGTAGTATTAATTATTCATCATGCAGGATTTGTTCCATTTCGAACGAACACACAAGATCACTAACTGGACAAAAATTCTATTATATATATATATATATATATATATATATATATATATATATATATATATATATATATATATATATATATATATATATATATATATATATATATATTCATTTCTTTTGAATAGGATTTTGGAGACATGTTTTGGTACGCGCGACATAACAATGCAGTTCAGGAAACATTGCCATATTTCCCATTTGAATGAACGCAACAAATATTAACCCTCACAACAGGTACATGCATTGCACACACAGACACATATATATATATCAGTATGTATGTTTGCTGAACTTGTGCATGCAGGTACAACACGGATGAGGGGGAAATCTTTTCTTTTCAACGTCCAGAGAGTCTGTTTCCCTGTCGAATCTAGCAAATGGAATAAATAACAAACAAACAGTGAGGTCCAGAGGTTTATGATTTATGTTTAATCTTCTGCCTCTGTGCCTCCCCAGGTGATACAGTTGATACGACAATTGTGTGTTTCCTCCTCTGTCCCTCCTCCTAGTATATTCCCCTCTCAAACTAAAACTCACAACCAACAACGTCCCAGAATCCCCTTTGTTCCCCCCTCTTGTGAATTAAATGAAAATTCCAGAGAAAAGATACACACATAATGTACTCTGCACGTAGATACCCCGATATGTGATGTTAGTATGTGGGTTGACAAATCCTGAGAAAATTGTTTGCACACGGCAATTTACTAATATCCCCATTTTGAACTTTGCTAATTGCAGGAAAGTATACATTGAGTTTGGATGTATGTACGAAGCTAAGTAAAGTAATATGGCGGAAGGGAACGGGGCGGGAATTTGATTATCAAAGTAATTTCTGAGCTTCTCGAATCGCTGAAAATTTTCACACATTCGCAAATATATACATATAATGTATGTATTAAAGTGTTGAAACTCTGTTTGCACTTCCAATGATGATATTATTCGTTTGTCTGGCACGAACAAATACAAGCAAACACCTATGGCTTAAGTGTATATACTTATGTACATAGAGGTAGACAATTGTGTTTAGTACCGATTGAAGTAATTCAATAACATTAAAAAAAGAAGGGGAGAAAAATAATGAATGATTTTCTAAAGGCAGAAAGTTTACTGTTGTTGTTTACTCAAAACTATATTCAATAATAAACTATTTTAATATTACAAAAACAAGATACAAAGTTCAAAAAGGTAAATACTACACGTATTACTATAATCTAGGCAATGGTATACAGTTACGGTAAATATAAGTGTTAAATTTGCTAATAATGTAGTCTGGAGTAGAAGACAATACTCTTTTATGTAAAAGAAAAATAAGTTTTAAAATAATAATTAAATGAAACAATAAATCAATTTATTTGATACGTTATGGCCAATCTTCTAAGATTAGATTAAATTTACCCTCTTATCCTTGAACTCCAGCCCTAAGCAATAGGCACGATTGGGAAATCTCAAAGGAAACCAATGGCGGCTCTTGGAGGAAGTCACACCAGTAAGAGTTGAAGTTTCGTCGCTTCAAATTAAGGAAGAAAAGCTTACCTAATATATTAATACTTCTATGCAAGAATTATAACATTAGGTAAGTATTCTTACCTTTGTTTGAAGCGATTAAAATTTATGGGTAAATACCTAACATTAATACTTCCATACAAGAATTAGAACATTAGGAAAGTATTCTTTCCTTAGTTTGAAGCGATTAGAGTTTAAATATCTAATATATTAATATTTCTATGCAAGAATTAGAACATTAGGTAAGTAAGTATTCTTTCCTTAGTTTGAAGCGATTCAAGTTTATTTTTTTTTTTTTTATCATCTCCTCAAGAACCACCACTGAGGAAAAATTATATACGCCAAATTTAATTAAAATTGTAAAAAAGACACATACAGGCGCACACGTACAAATGTATTTTTAATTGTGTGCCTAATATTAGAAGCTTTCGGACAATTTGTCTATACATCAGTATTATATAGCAAGGTTAGTATTTTCCAATATATCGAGGGACGGATTCTGGAAGTTTCAGTTTTATTATGCCACCTTGTATCTATCTATACCAGCCATGTACTGTCCTAACTGATTCGCTCAATGGCTGTCAACAACAAAGATTACACATGCGTACTAATAAGCAGGTCAAGATCTACAATTATGCTAAGTTTGGTGAAGTTCGGATATGTTCATTGACTGCGTTTTAGTAAAACTAGATCTGTGTTGCTTTCCAGTGATAGTTGTTTTTTTTTCTTTATGTATTACCGAATTAGTAAATTAATTATATCCATTAAAATAAAGCTAATGTCAAGACCTGACTAATCATAATCTCAGGTTCAAATTATACATAAACAAATCTGACAAAGACACGTCAGCAATTCAAGTACCTGCAGTATGTTTGTTAGGACTATATGTCACGCTTAATATTATGTATGCCACTGTTAGAAATATGGGTGTCATCGTTAGAAAAAGACAAAGTAAATATAGATTCAATTTGGTATTTAATAGCGTATTTTTACGTATACGGTACTTAAAAAGTAAACCATCTGTTCGAGCAAAACAAAAATTATAAGTTATTATCGGCAACGACTACAACAACCTGTTCGAGTAAAACAAACATTATCAGTTATTATCGGCAACGACTCTAACAATCTGTTCAAGCAAAACAATCATTATCAATTATTATCGGCAATGACTACAACAACCTGTTCGAGCAAAATCAGTTATTATCGGCAACGAATATAACAACCTGTTGAATCAAAACAAGCATTATCAGTTACTATCGGCAACGAACATAATCTGTTCGAGCAAAATAAAAATTATCAGTTATTATCGGCAACGACTCTATCTGTTCAAGCAAAACAAGCACTATCAGTTATTATCGGCAACAAATATGTTCTTTGCGCCATGAAAACATGTTTTTCGCGGTTTTCTCAAAAACCACGCATGAGAATTATCCTGAATCTCATTATTTTGTTTAATATTTTATTTCAACAAAATTTTACTGTGAGCTACCAGTGCTTGCTAGTGTCATAATGAAAAACTTAATGAGAGTATACATCAGGGTTAAGTTTTATCTTAATTAGTGGTGGACACAAAAACCGATTTTTCGCTTTTCGGTTTTTAGAAAAACTAAAACCGGTTCCTGAAAATTTTCAAAAAAACCGGTTCGGTTTTCTCCAAAACCGGTTCGGTTTTTCACCTGATCCGGTTTCGGTTTTCTTCAAAACCGATTCCGGTTTCTTTTTTCAAAATTTGTTCTATTTCTGACCAGAATGGTGTTTCGTTGTTCTCCGGAAACCGAATCCATTTCCACAGAAATTGTTTTATATGTTTTCGAAAAGTTATCACCGAAACCAGTTTCGGTGAAAAAACCGAACCGGTTTTGGGGAAAACCGAAACCGGTTTCAGTGAAAAACCGAACCGGTTTTGGAGAAAACCGAAATGTCGGTTTTTCGGGTTTCGATTTTTATAAAAACCGGTTTTGCCCATCCCTAATCTTAATAGATGTGATGATTATTGTACAGCGACAATCTTTAAGGATTTTGGTTTACCAAAACTTTTATTACATATTTACTCTGTCCGTGTGTCCGTCCGCCCGAGAAACAAAAAGTCTCTAGGATTACTTTGATGGATCACCACATAACTTGGTCAAGTTGTAGAGCGCCAAAAGTTAGAAATCGAGCTAGTTTTTGAAACCAATATTCAAACCGGAAGTGGTAGAAATCAACTTTTTCCTGTTTTTATGTTGATCATTCATTATAGAGCAAAAAAATGGGTTTTCTGCAATCGATTAAGTATACCAAGAATATCTCTCCTTCTTTAACTCTCTACCAAAACCGGAAAAGAGAGAGATGCTCTACAACTCTTCTGATTTTAATATTAATGTACACTCATGTCCAAAATTATTGTCGCATGTCTAGAAGTATGTTGTTGTAGGAATATAATTTGATAACGGATTCACCCGGTATTTCTTATGTTAGTATGCGTATAATCGACAAAGACATGTATGTGGCAAATTTCATGGCAAAAGAGCAGTAAATAAGAACAATAAAACGAAAATAAAACTTTCTTGTCTATTTAGCAACAATTTGTTTTACTTATTCTAATTTTCGTATTTATAATTCTATTTCTATGAAATTTACCACAAATATACATTTCCCGATTATACACATAGTACCAGTATTAAAAGTACCCTGAAAAATCATTTTCAAATTATATTCTTACAAGAAGACAGTTATAGATATGCGACAATCATTTTGGACATGAGTGTACATAGAGCAAAAATGATACGAGATAGCGGGAAGAGTTCTTTAGAAATTGATTTAGTGTTCTAAGATTAGCTCTTTTAACCGCTTATTCAAACCGGGAATGGCAGAAATCAAACATTTTCGGTTTTAACCTTGAATACAATATAAACTTAATAGACAGCGAGAAACTATTTTTTGTGGTCAATTAAGCACCTCAAGAATATATTCCATTTCCGAATTAATCTCTATACTAAAACCGTTAGTGGTAGAAAGTCAACCGTTTCCGGTTTTAACGGTGATTGATATAGAAAAAAAAAAAACGGCAACACATAGAGAGAAACAGTTTTTAATAAATCGATTAAGCGTCTACGAGTATATATCACCTCTGACCTTAAGACTTAGGCTATTTGAGAAAGCGTTACCCCCTGTAGCGAACGCGGCCAAAGTGGCTATTCAGTAATTTTACTTTCACCAGATGTGTAAATCACACTGTGAGCCAGTCAGGGTTTCCAGGTCTTTTTTGCCAGGTCCAGGTGTGTAATAGCAGAGTTCCAATACTCTACACAAACCATCTTCCAAGCAGCTGTTTCTTGCTACAATCCCTTTGCCTGGCATCACGTCTTTCCTTTCTTTTTCCTTCCTTTTGAAATCTTTTAAACAGCAGGCGATCTATTGTTTCGACCCGCACCAAATACGCTCGAGCTGACGTTTTCTCAGCGATTTTATTGCTTTCGCGTTTATGATTAGCCATCTACATTTAAATACATGGTCAGCGTATTCCAAGAGTACGCATGAGCAATAAAAACGTTTTGCGATCGCCTCAAATAGCCGGGTACTAAGTCTACTGACCTTAAGTTTAATAGGAATCAAGTACAACTTCCCGTTTCAATATAGATCTACATAAAGCCAAAAATATTAGAGATAGCGAGAAGCATTTTTTTGGAATCGATTTTGCGTTCTAAGAATAAATATCATCATCTCTCTTAACCCCTATTCAAATAATAAGCGGAAGAAATCGAGCACTGCCGGTTTAACAGTGATCGCTGTAGAATAAAACCCGTAATTGATCACAAGAAGCGGTTTTCAGTAACAAAGAATATATTCCGAGAATATATAAAAAGCATCCCAAGAATATATTCCAATATTCATTCTAATCTCTCTACTCAAGCCGAAAGTAGCAGAAATAAACCAGTTCCAGCTTTAACGTTCAGCGCTGATCGAATAAAAATGGTAACAGACAGAGAGACGCAATATCTCTATTAAAACAAGAAGTGGTGTAAAATTAACAAGTTCCGGTTTTAACAGAGATCGGTATAGACTAAAAACATTAATAGACAGAAGCGGTTTTTCCGCAATTAATTAATCTTCAAGAATATACTCCATCTTGACTCTAATGAGTTCTAATCAACTCCGAAGACTATAGTATAAATATACTACTATTTCCACTTTTAATATTAATTAAGAAAACAGCACACAATACAAACCAAACTCTTTCACGTGGTGTACACGTGACATGGTTAGCCTACTTGTTAGATTTTAAAAATAGTTTTTTTTTGGCGAAAAGTAAGCATGATGATTTACTTTTGTTCAGCCCAATGGGATTTATCAATTGATATATAGTGCGACTTACATATTTAGAGGTCCCCCGGCGTAGTGTAGTCGCTAATATTCTCGCCTTCGGTGTGGGCGGTCTCGGGTTCAATTCTCGGTGGGTACACTCGTTGGAAAAAAGTGTAAAACGCTTTTTTCAGGTCAGTCTCCCTGAATGAGGTTTTCCTGGGTTTTTCTCAAACACACCAGGCAAATGGCGGGCTAGTACCTCACTTATAGATTCCAGACCGCTTCCTTCCTTCCCTTTCCCTGGATAGTGTGGTCGCCGAGGGACGTTATCCCTCATATGTGTGACGGGCTAAATGGCCTTAAATGCTAAAAACCCAGAAATCTAAATCCTTAATCCTTACATATTTGGACATTTTTTCCTGTCGTTGTACGCTAATAATATTCCAAGTACAACTTTAAACTTGTAAGCCATTTTGATAATTTATTTTTGTATTGCTGAAACATTTGATTTGTATATTCTGTTAACAAATTTATGTTAACACGTACACCTGTTCTAATTCTTGCATTCTGGTTTACCATTTCCTTTCCTTCTTGTTGATGCGAAAACTAAAGATGAATGGGATTCAGGAGGAAAAAGAGGAAATAAAATCTACGGTTTTTGATTTTTTTTTTCGTTACTGCCGAGCATTTCGTTCCTACTACTACTAATCCACAACGATTCGCTTCCTTAGTTTTAGTAATGTTGCGTATACCGTACGCAAGGCGTGAATGTTTCATATGGTTTTATGATGACGTTCTATTACGGTCTTTGCTAGCAAAATTTCGTAGGGAAATAGGTGTTCAACGGTGTATGCTTGCTTGCTACACTTTTATTTTTTTCTCTCCTTTCATTTTGACTCAATAACCTGAGGAATTACCGACGAGGAAGGTGAAATTTATTTTTAATCAGTATATGCGCGGGCAAAAGGATGAAAATTATATATATATATATATATATATATATATATATATATATATATATATATGAGAGAGAACACCCCAGAGAGAAGAAAGAAAGAAAAAGAGAGAATTTTACTGATAATATACAGTTTGGAAATATTTCACTTTACTCCTCTGCTCATTAATTATGATCTAATTAGGTCTTAAGCAAATGAGAATTATTCACGTTAATAAGGATCGAACGCTTAATCTTCTGGGCAGTGAGCATGCTCATTTCTTCTTTTTTTTTTAAAAAAAATATCACTAATATGTATATCTTCACAATGTATAACGTACACCAGCGAGGAAAATATAACAGTAAGAAAAAACAAGAATTTTAGGAATGATCCAAAAAATTAGATTAAAAGATGGCGATCTTGGCCAATAATTAGTTTTTGGTCCAGGCACGACAAAATTTTAGAACGGCCCCTAAATCGAGTTTTTGTATTTTTTTTTTCAGAATAACCATATCATACTGAGTTACGTGATAGTTTGGGTTTGGCTACACTATAGAGGGTGGCCCAAAATTAGGTATACACCCCCGCATTGATCAAGCACAATATTCTAGCTTACAGTTTATTTGCTTCGGCTGTTCCGAGCTTAAGATGTAAGTAAAAAGACATTAAGAACAAATAATAAAGAAAGTAAGTCAACCTGATGGATAACAATAAGAAATTATATAAAAAGCAATGAGTTGATCAGTACGGGACTGTATATCTACTTTTGGGCCACCCTGTATGTAGTTCTCCAGATATAAGGCCTACAAGAAAATTTTTGCCTGAAATATATTGGATCTTTTCATCCAACAAGTAACAATTTCTATGTACACAGTAACGACGTCAGAGAGGGAGGGAGAGAGTGGCCCTCGGAATCCAAATCTGTTCCCTCCAGATACGATGTATTTTAATGTAAAGTCAAATAATATGCAGACAAAAAAAAAAAAAAAAAAAAAAAGAGAGTACCTGCCTAGAAATATCTCTCTGCTTGTCCCCGAAAAAAAAGCAAAGCTGGCCTCGTCATTGTATGCACACCTCGTCAAAGAGTTTGGTTAGACTACTGAAAATAACTTAATGATATGTAAATATAACAACGTGACTTTCTTAGGTACAATTAGCTTACAGACTATCTAGGGGGTAATCCATCTATAATAACTCCTTATGGGAATACTTGGGGGAGCATACCTTCGAATCAACTGAATCGATTACCTTCATCAACGAACTCGATTCTTAATTTTTGACCTTCCACTTCCTAACCAAAACCGATGTTTCTTGAGGTTTTTTTTTTTTTTTGTTGTTTTTCGGACGGACATGTGGACAGACAGAGCAAATATACGTGTAAAAGGAGTTTTGGTAAAGGAAACTCTTTAAAAACTTATAAAATCTATGCTTTTATAGAATGCACTGAATGGAAATGAAAAATAAATAAATTAATAAATTAATTAATTAATTAATAGGTCTAAGACCTAAAGCGTTGGACGCTGGTCCTACGATTAAGAGCTAAAGTTCTTATGGATTTTGGGAAATTGGTTAGCTATAATCCATTATAATCGCGGACTCCATGCGATAGTGACAGCAGGAGTTTATATGAATATTACATCGCGCCAAATGTTTTTAGTTTTATTCCCATTTCTTTTCTTAATTTTACCCCAGATAAATATCCTTTTTAGTGTACCTGTTTTAAGCATTGTTTTGAAAAGTTTTTTTTTTAATATATACTATTATTATTTACTTTTTTTGGTGTTAATGGAATATCATTTTAACAATTCTTTACTTATAACTTTCTTAACTCGAAATTACTACATGATTTATTGTGGAACGCAAACGTTCCTCACTTTTCCGTTACAGACCACGTAAAGGACTGGAACCAGAGCACTAAACTACTCTCCCATATACTGAAGTAATGGTTAATTAACGTTGTCTACGCGCACATATGCTATCTACATGTATTTGTAATAATTAATTTTACAGAGCAGAACGATAAATTAGGGCAAAAAATGTGAGAATATTGTATGTAGATTTCACAGAATAAATTTCTGAAATCTGGTCCATCGCTTTGACTTGCCATATTATATATATATATATATATATATATATATATATATATATATATATATATATATATATATATATATATATATATACAGGGTGTTTCAAAACCACCTACAACGTTTGGGAGGTGATTCCTGACACCAAGATAAGACGAAAAGTATAGACCAACGTAAGTACAAAAATGCTTCATTTCGGAGTTATAAGCTGCCGAAAACACGAAAAAATGAACTTTAAAGATCCATAGCTCCAAAACTATGGGACCTACTGTATTCGGGTCAAGATTTCACTTAGGAACTAGTATGTGCCCTATCCAAAAATCTGCTTCAGAATCCTGCGGTACTTTCGCAACAATTTTTATAGTGGTACTTGATGAGTACTTCAAATTATATGTCCGTAGCCAAACTCCCTCTATAAAAATTGTTACGGAAGTACCTTAGAGAGTATGGTATTCCGAGAAACGTAGAGAGTATGGCAATATTTTGTTACGAAGGATCAACTGAAGAATGACCATAACTTGGTAAGGAGTTATATTGAATAACGTTCCATTCTCCACAAAGAAACAGAGTGATCATAATTTGGTAAGCAATATAAGTATGCTTTTAGAAACCTAGAGAATAAACTACACTATAGTGTTAATCGTGTCTACCAGTTAAAGATATTTTGTTGAATATACAGCATTTATGATACAGGGTGTCCGAGAAGTCCTTCCCTGATTACAGAAATTGATAACTCAGGCTAGAAATAAGATAGAAATATGAAACTGGTGTTGAATTGTTTACAAACTATAAAAGTTTTGGTCACATCAGTACACTTCCACATGAGCACCCTTGGTAGCACGTAGCACATCTAGGCGATATTCAATTTCCATCCACACATTAGTCAACATCACTGGAGGGATCGATGCAACGACTGTGGTTATTCGTTGCTGCAGGGTTTCAAGATCTGGTACACGTGTTCGGTAGACCTCATCCTTGACATAACCCCATAAAAAGAAGTCTAATGGGGTTATGTCAGGAGAGTGTGGAGGCCAAGCTGTTGGTCCATCACGACCAATCCATCGCCAGGAAATGTCCTATCGAGATAGGCACGGACGTCCAAACCCCAATGAGGTGGTGCACCGTCTTGCTGAAAAACGACATCGGGGCGATACTGAAGCAGCTGAGGAACAGCATACAGCTGCAACATATCCAGGTACACTGCAGATGTGATGGTATCCTCAGCGAAGAAGAATCGCCCGATAATTCGATCGTGCAATAACGCGCACCAAACATTCACCTTTGAACTGCCTCTGGTGAACTCCCTGACCTCCCTGGGGGGTTCTAAACCCCAAATGCGTACATTATGGCGATTCACTACTCCACTGACAAAGAATGTTGCTTCGTCGGAAAAGGCAATTCGTCTGAGATAACCATTATCGTCCTCAATACGTGATAGCATTTCGACCGCAAAGTCATATCGACGTGTACCGTCGTCGGGCAACAAGGCCTGAACGAGTTGCACTTTGTAAGCACGAAACAATAAACGTTTGTGTAAAATGTCATGGATAGAGCTTTTTGGCATCTGTAATTCACGTGAGGCCCTGCGCACCGATTTCTTAGGACTTCTCAGAAAAGACTGCCGCACAGCCTCCACCGTGTCTGCTGAGGTTCTCGGTCGACTACACCTCGGAAGGTCAGCAACCGACCCTGTGTTCTTGAACTTCTCATACCAGGCTTTAATGCTCTTGACATCAGATGGAGTCCTCCCAAATGTTGTCTGGAACTGTGTCTGGACCGTAATTGGTGATCGTGTCTCATGGTACCACAGGACACACTGTGCCTTCTCCTGGTTGGTTGGCATGGCTTCTTGGGCTTCTTACTTACGTACTACAAACCTAAAACAAACAAAAAAAAAAAAAAATTGAGACTTGGTAAAACAGAACAAACCTAACACAGACAAAAACTTTTATAGTGTGTAAACAATTCAACACCAGTTTCATATTTCTATCTTATTTCTAGCCTGAGTTATCAATTTCTGTAATCAGGGAAGGACTTCTCGGACTCCCTGTATTACTTTCATCGGGAAACAAATACAATCCTTTTTCGTAGAAAAATGAAGAAATACATATTTTTTAATATAAAATAAAAAGTTAAATACAAGAATAAACCTAGTGAGGCAAAAAATCAAATAAAAATATAGATTAGAATAAAAGTAAAGGATATACATACAAAGGTATTTGTTCTGTACTAGTATATTTAATTATTTTAATGTATATTGGTACGCTACAAGAGACGAATTATTTCAGATGCGCTTCGTATAGATATATAAAAATAAATATAAAATCGGGATTGAGTAAATAACTAAAGAACATTTAATTATATATATATATATATATATATATATATATATATATATATATATATATATATATATATATATATATATATATATATATATATAACAAAAAGGAAATAAATTTAAAAAATATATACTTCCAATAATTTAGAAATACAAAGTCCATCAACGGATATATCATATAATCACACATGCGTTGCCTTTTTACGATAGTGCGCTTCCTTTTTTAATATCTATCCCGTAGCAAAATAACGAAAGAGAAGCAAAAAAATCAGTTCACATGGGTCGTGCTATGTGTAAATAATATTTGCTAAATGAACGAAATGCATGCTTCGTTTATCTTTGCGCACTCTTCTCTCCATTTCTATCCCTCTCCACTGTTCCTCTCTCCTCACATACACCTCTCTTTCGATCTCTTTCCCAACATAGAAACAAACTCATCCCGTGGGAATTACAATACTTGCCCCAAGGGATATAAAGAACTGACTCACTAATGGAATATTTCCGTTTTGTGGCTAACGTGATTTTTGTACATTATTTGCAAGACGTGTTGATTTTTTTTTTTTTTTTTTAGATTGAAAGATATTATACATATACATACATATTCTCTTTTCATGCGTTTTAAATTTGAAAAATAAATAAATATCTATTTCATTGAATATCTATCTGTCTATCTATCACTATATCTATATATACACACACACATTCGAATAAAACTTCTCAACACATACATATACACACTTACCCCCCCACCTACCTACCACTTGAAACCCCAAGCCACTTCCCACTCTCTTTCCAATCTCATTAAACGGAAATTAAGTCAACACTTCCGGTAAAATTTTATCAGCCTTCCAAAAACTTCAAACTCATTTGTACTTCTGTTAGGGTAAGTATTGCTGAAGGGCAAGCATTTTTTTTTAACCTTTTGAAAAAAGTTAAATATTAAAAAAAAAAAAAACTCATGAAATTTCAATACAAATTGCCTCTCAGGGTGTGATCAATATTGCCTGCTTTTAATATCTTTTTCCATCTTTTCTCCCATCAGCCTCTTTTACGTTAATAAATTACAGAACTAATATTGCCACTTCTTTTTTATTTAGCGGAAAAATGACAGAATTATTATTTAGAATTTGTATTACAAATACACATAAAAATTTCAAATAAAATTTTTAGTTAATATTCAAACGTACAATGAATGGAAGTCATGTTTTTTTCCCCCTAATAGTCTAATTAATCAATTAATTTTCGTTAAATGGTAGATTTTTTTAACGCTTGGCACATTCATGGTACCACTAATTCTGTCAGTATTCATTCTTGGTCACAATGTGTGCAGAACTTTGGGCTAAAGTGCGTGGGGAGGTAAATGCTAGTATGTTATTCAATATGATTTTTTAAGGAAGCCAAAATCGGTTTACAACATATTTCAAATTTGCTAACTAGTGCACTGAAGCGTTGTAGGCATAAGGTTACGGAGAAGTCTAGAACTTTTATAAGCGATTGTAACTTGGGAAATTAACCTTCTATTTTCATCAACCAAACAGTGTCGATGACTTGGACATATAAAGTTACACAAACAGAGAATGTCGGTAACTTGGTTACATTACGTTACACAAAGGGAGAATGTCAGTAACCTGATTACATAAAGTTACACAAACGGAGAATATCGATAATTTGGTTACATAAAGTTACACAAACGGAGAATGTCAGTAACTTGGTTATATAAAGTCACACAAACAGAGAATGTCGGTAACTTACTTAAGTTAGACAAAACGTAACTTTCTGTATCGAGAAAGTATTAATTGGAGCATGTCGGTAACTTTCCGTTTCGAGGATCAATCGGATGTTTGACAGCAAGTACAAACTGTAGACCATTCATGTCGTTGCAACTTTGCTTGTATAATAATAAACCATTTGCCTAAGTAACAAAAAATACTTCTATTTTCTAACTAAACAAGGTCGAGTAATCGAAGGTTTTATGTGGTGTATGCCTCTACCCAACAGTCGGCCAATTCATTTTGAAGTTAGTGTATCATTTCTCAATAACTAACATTTAATCGATTTATCCAAGAGCTGTAATAGCCGGTTGAGTTGTGGTTATCTTGTGTGGAGTAGAAAAAACGCGTCTTCACTGGTGGGATGTTTCTTTGAGGAAGGTTTCGTCAAGTTGGTCAAGAGTTTGAATATTGGTGGAAACTGTCGACAAAGATTTAAAGGTGTTCTGTTTCATGTAAAAATAAATCTGACCTGAACGAACCTATTTTACTATTTATTTTTTTTCAAAACTGCATTTACTTTCCAAACACGTCTCGTAATTTAATTTTCTGATTGTATACAAGTTATTTTAAAACTAAATTGATTTTTTTCCTGTGCAGAGAAGGGTAAACATAAAATAATTATCAAACCGTTTTAAACTATAAAGATTTAAGTGTAAAAGTGTTCGCAGAACACTTCTTTATCTATAGAACACCTTCCAGATACCGACAGCACATAAAGTCCAACTTCTGCCCTATATAAGCATATGCGAAAAAAAAAATCAGCAATACGATAAATAATGAGGTTAATATTAAAATTTAAAAAAATATCATTGTTTCAATATAACCACCGTTATCATTTTAATTCCAGATCCATGTAAAGTTAGTAATGAACACCAAGACTTCCAGGGAATAAATAACTCTTTAAAAAATCACAAGTTATCTGTGGCCACATGAATATTAATTGGAAGTGCGAGCTGCATTGTGCCCAGCGCTTTTGGTGTGGGAGACAAGGATTCGGTTCCCGCTGGGAGTTCATGTGATTCGAATACAACGTTAAACTGTAAGTTCACGTCTCATATAGCCTCGCTGCTGAAAAGGACGCCGAACTGAGATCACAACAACATACATACCGAGTTAAAAAAGAAGTGGTTCCATAGTGAATGTAGGTACTTGTTATTATGGGGAAAGGATTAAAACATTAACTTTTCTCGTTGTGTGTATGTGTGTAGGTTATGTCGGACAAACAGACAAACCAAGGAAGACTAACTTTCAACTCAGTAAAGACATATACTGCACAATAAAGACGGTTTGCCTTACATTATGCTCACAGATCGATCAGAGTTCTGTTGAGTATAAAGTAATACTGGTATGTTTTACAATTTTCACAATGGAGCAACAAGTGTTTTCTTTTGGGAGGGGAGGGGCTGATACATGTTTCTCGAGGATGACAATTATAAAGAACATGTGAAACATTATTCATTGTTCGACAATATTCGTTTATCAATATCGTCTAAAGACTATTAAAGTACTAAGGGACAGGGACGCTATCATATATAAGGTACACTCATGTCCAAAATGATTGTCGCATATCTATGACTGTCTTCTCGTAAGAATATAATTTGATAATTATTTTGCAGGGTACTTTTAATATTGATAATATGTGTATAATCAGGAATGTATAGTTGTGGTAAGTTTCATAGGGAAAGAATTATAAATACGAAAATTAGAATGAGTCAAACAAAATGTTGCTAAATGAACAAGAAAGTACTATTTTCGTTTTATTGTTCTTATTTACTGCTCTTTTGACATGAAATTTGTCACATACGTGTCTTTGACGATTATACACATACTAACATTGTAAGAAATACCGGGCGAATTCGTTAGAGAATCGGAGATTTCGAGATTTGAATGGCAGACCATTAGCAAGGTCAGGTATGCTGATGACACGGTTATTATAGATAAAACGGAAAAGAACTACAGGAGATGATGGTCAAAATATTTGACATTGGGAAACAATATGGAATGGAAATCAACATCGAAAAATCGAAAGTCATGAGAATATCCTGCAGGAACGGGAAAAAAAGTGTAAAGGTAAAAAGAAATTCCAAAATTAAGGAGATCAGATATTGAAGCCGGAAGCGGTAAACGTTCCACTTTCGGTTTCAACTGAGAGATAAAAGCAGAAATGGAAACTATTCTTGAGACACTGAATGAACATTTGTTGGTGGCTACGACGGCTCTGAAGTAGAGTGCGAACATCTTGAGCAAAGGATCCCTAGTTCGACCCTAAATCAAGTGTATTTGGGGTGAACGTTATCATGTTCGTGGGTCTAATAAAGGGTTCCCTTTTCCTCCCACATTCTCATTTTACCAGCCATTTCATATTCATTGATTTTCATCAATCATCCGTCTCTTTTAGCCTACAGGGCATAATCGCATTAGCTCTCAGCGTAAGCATACGGGAGCATTAGCTTCTCTACAGGTGTATGCAGTATGCATATTTTATATATATATATTTGTGTGTGTGTGTGTGTGTGATTTATTTCTCAGTAACTACTGGCCGGATCTAAACCAACTTTGGAGGGTATGTAACTCATCTGAAAGGAATTAAAACCGCTATATTCGATGGCTGAACTCGGCCCCGGGACAAGTTCGCTTTGTAAGATGTACTTTATTTCCCGATAACTACTGGCCAAATCTGGACCAAATTTGATAGGCAAATAGCCCATCATATAAGGAATAAATATCGCTATGTTTGGTGGCCGAGCTCGGCAAGGAACAAACTTGGCTTTACTCATATTAGTGAGCATACGTTATTTCTTCGTAAACTGGCTGGACTTGGAGGAAATTTGGTGAGCAAGTAGCCCATCATGTAATAAATGAAGATCGCTATATCTATACGAGAATTCAACTCATGTTGGGAATACAATGTAGTTTTGTTTCCGTGTTAAATTATAGTTGGTTACTTGCAGTGTTTCTTGCAGACATATTTTTGGGGGGATACTGCCCACCTCGTAACTCAGAGAGTGCCCCCCGGAGGAGACCAAACTAATACGTCTATAATATAACAATAAATAAAATAGTACCAACAATATGCCTCCGGAATACTAAGTGTGTCCTCCGGAACATTTTTTCGGAAAGAAACGCTGGTTACTTGAATTGGAGTTTTGCCTTTATTTCTGCTCCGAGGATGTAAGTGACCTGGAATTACAACTATACTTTTTGATTTGATTTGATTTTAGTTTAGCATCCCTTCCAGCAGCCAGGTTATATGAGACGAAGACCTACAGATTAACTGGGATCTGAACCACATGTGTTCCAGCCAAGAATCGAACCCAGGTCTCCCAATTTGAGCTCTACGTGGGGTCCGAACCACATGAGCTCCCTCTGGGACAGAAGCCCGTATATCCTGCGCTGAAGATACATGCGCTAACGTTATAGTTATAAGAAAACTCGATATTAAATTATAGGTCCATGGTTCATATATATATATATATATATATATATATATATATTAGTATACCCTTGATCGTTATTGAAGAGAGAGAGAGAGCGAGACGTAAAAACTTCAAATATACAAAAAAAAACTTTAAAAAAATAAATACATTCATCTCGCAAATGTAAACAAATTGTAAATAAATTGTTTCAGGAAAAAGCAAAGAGGAATAACTGGTCATACATATACGCGATGGAGCACATCACTGCCGCCTACTTTTGTCATCTCCTTGGAAATCAAAATAATTTTTTTTAGGAGAAAAAAGCAAATTAAAATACAGAAATGGGAAAACAAGACTTGTAAATATTGACACATACCCATTCTATAGATATATATATATTAGTGAGGAGAAAGTATTTTTTTTAAAAAGGTCTTTATATATATATATATATATATATATATATATATATATATATATATATATATATATATATATATATATATATATATATATATATATATATATATCGTTATCGATAACTCTATATGTTTGTATATATTGAAGGGACATAAATGCACCTAATGAAAAGCGGTTCTACATGTTATGATCGAATGACGAGTTCAAAAATAAATTAAGTTCCTCGTGCAGGTCAGAAACGAGATTTTTTTTAAAAAAACGAAAGAAGAAAAAATGCAGAAAAAAAAAACAAGAGGGCCAAATCGCTAATGCTTACACAGAGACAACGTCCACATAAATAAATATATGTACGTAGATATTTATTTTTTATTTTTTTTTATTTACGAAAACAGGCTTTGCGAAATTAAAAAAAAAAATATATACGTAACGGAATGGAACATATCTATATATATGCTTATTCGTTTAAAAAAAAGGAAGCGAGAGTTTTCTAATCAATAGAAGCCTATATTTCTAATTAGTAATAAGCGACAGTGTTCAGTATTCAATCGTGTTATATATGAGTTTCGAGAGAGAGAGAGAGAGAAAATAATAAATAAACGAAAATATACAGGAGTTCGATATGTAAATATAAAGACGAAAACTCTACCGTGGAAATTATTATTAATACTACTTCATATTACTCACACCCATTTTTCACTATACGTGATCCTATGTATTAAGTTTTAGAAACGTGAAAATACGTTATTAACGCTCAAATGCTTATTACATTTTCAACTTATGCGTTGCGTAAACGTATGGAAATTATGTCGAAATGGTTCTGCGGTAGAGCATTAAGGCGTGTGAGGACCCTGGTTCAATCCCACCTAGAGCCAAATTGGTTTTGTGGCGAACAAACACCGTATGCGTGGGGTTTTCTTAGGGTTCTTCTGTTTCCTCCCACTTTCTTTATTGTGCCATTATCATCCATCTCATCACTTCAGCTTGGAGCATAATTATGGTACATTAAACTCAAATAACCGTGTGTGTGGATTTTCTCGGGGTTCTCCCGTTTCAACGCACTTTCTTCATTTCACCATTTCCTTCATTTTTCATCATCACCGTCTCTTTTAGCCTAGCCGGCATAAGCGAGGGACGTAAAACTTAAATATTTCATTTCATTTAAATTTAAATAAAGAAATGTGGTAAGCACTATAAAACGTTTCTGACCGACTGTGTATCTATCTCTCTCTTGACAGATATCAGCGAAAACGTAAGATAACCGTATCCATTGTTGGCTGTGAGACGAGATGAAACGAGAAGAAAGGTATATTCGTCTCGTTTCGAAAACTTTGTGGAAGTTTCGTCTTGTCTCGGTTCTCAAGACGTATAAAACAAGAAATAATTAAATATTCAGTATGCGCAATTATTCTGATAATGTTCAATTATATAGGAAGTAGGAACACGATTATAATGTATCCAGGTATTAAATTGCAAGATCTTCATTTAAATCATATTTATAATTGGAATATATTTATTGTGGAATATATTGACATAGAAATATTTCACCATAGCCAGGGATGTACGCAGGGGGAGTCCTGAGGATCAGGATTCCCCAAAATCCCGAATTTTCTTTAAATTTAGTCTAATTTTGGGAATAATTTTATAAATTTTAGTATAATTTATCATCATATTCAATTTAGACTCCCCGAAAAGCTTTGAACTCCCCTTCCCGAAATAAAATCCTGTGTACATTCTTGAGCATAACTAGGATCATTTAAGTTCACAGAAATCCGAGTGTACCTCTTTACAATCTATGCGACTTTCTTCAAAGGCCGCCCGCCATTTGATCTCATGTTTATTCGATATTTCAACTCAATCTGATGAAGGAAAATGAATCCTCTCCCAAAGTTTATCCTTCATTTACTTTACACCCCTTCCCCATATATAGAAAAAATCCATGAAAATATAATTTTTCATTCTTATTGCGTCCGATAATAAATTTGACAAACTAAACTAAAAACATAGACACATATACTACTATATATATTACAGACACACACACACACACACAGGGTGGAATAATACAATGGTACACATAAAAATGTCTTTTCAAGCAAAATTAAAGGCAAGAAAGAGAAAAACTAAGGCTGAGAAGAAGGGTGGGTGAAGGAGGAAACGAAGAAGAAAGAAAAAGGGCGGTGCCCTTCATGCTAGAAGGGGTGGAGGGGGTGAGGAGAGAGAGAGAGAGAGAAACAGGACATTATTTTAGGAATTTATTTTGCTAGGGACGGCTGCTCTCTCATTTCCTACTTCGCTGTATATTTGTCTTCGTTTATTGGCATCGTGGACGCAAGATACGAATACCAAACAGCTGGACTGCGAGACTTCTCAAGAACGCCATTTCCAAAAAGACTTGGCTGCTGCGCTCGCAGGGTGGGTGAGTGGGTGGATGGAGTTTTCTCTTTAGTAGTGGCGGTTACTCAGATAAAGAGTCAGCAACTAAAATATACATACATACAGCTGCCCTTTTAGAGACGGTTCATTTTGTTTTTAAGAGGGAGGAAACTAGAATTAGTATATATATACACACAGGAAAACATACATTCGTATCCTAACCAATTGATGTTGTACCGACGCGACATGAGATATTCTTGTCATTATCATATCAATCTAAAAATAATTAAGACCGCATTCGAAGTCTGCAAACTAGAGTTTTGAAAGGAGTTTGAAACAATCAATTCCGTAACTAAATGAATGTAATTATTCCTGAAAAATTAATAAAAAGAGCATTATAAATTGAGATGAGTTTTCAAAAATTTCTGGAGGGACTAGCCCATGCTAGTGGAAGAAATAACTTACCTCAAGATAACCGTATGTATTGTTGGCTGTGAGACGAGACGAGACGAGACGAGAAGTAAGGTATATTCGTCTCGTTCCGAAAAGTTTGTGGAAGTATCATCTGGTCTTGGTTCTCAAGACGTATAAAACAAGAAATAATTAAATACTCAGTATGCGCAATTATTCTGATTATGTTCAATTATATAGGAAGTAGGAGCACGATTATAATGTATCCAGGTATTAAATTGTAAGATCTTCATTTAAATCATATTTATAATTGGAATATATTTATTGTGTAGGGATTAGCGAATATTAAAATATTAATAAACGTTCTCACATTGTATTTACGATCATCTTATCAATCAATTTATAGTTTTTGAAATCTAAAGCTTTTGGGTGTACTAGTGTTCTGTTCACGAGAGGAAAAGTCATGTTTCTGTTCTCGTTTTTGTTCATTTACAAAAGTTCTAACTGGAATAAAAGGTACAATACATATACCTCGTTTGAATTGCAGTTATGTTATGCAGAGAAGTATATATATATATATATATATATATATATATATATATATATATATATATATATATATATATATATATATATATATATATATATATATATATATATATATACACTTCTCTGTGTTCAAGCATAACATATATACAGGGTGGGCCATTTTAATCAATCCACGGAAATATCTGAAAAATGATAAAACATAGAAGAAATTTTTGAAGTACACGTTATATATTGCTAAGGGGGAAAACCAATTCCACCAAAAGTATCCTTCCCCGCCCCCCGTAAATGGGGGTAACGGGGGGTAACTTTGAAATGTCAAATGGGAACATGGGTCGAGTAATACCTCGTTCGAAAGGTCTTGGAAAACTAAGTAACGCTGTACCAAAAGATGTTTCATATTGTGCACCAGTTTCAAAATGGCCGCCATGAAATAGTTCGGAAACTCCAGTACCCGTACTATGAAAACCATGGAAGGTAAATGAATGGAACAAAATTGAAATACGTAAATATCATAGAGCATATCGAATGGTGTTATACCTGTGATCCCAGTGGCCTCCCTAAAGGGGTCTTGGGGGCTAACTTCAAAATTTCAAATAGCAACATGAGTCGAGTGGTACCCCGTTCGATAAATCTTGCAAAATCAAACATATTGCAGGAGAAAACGATTGAGGTGAAATGGCAGTGTTCTCAAAAGGCCGCCGAAACATAGTATCCGTGTCAGAGAAAAGGTTTAGTACCCGTAGTATGAAAGCGATTGGAGATAAATCAACAGAAGAAAAACTGGAGTAGCTAACTGGAGTGGAAAGTAACTGTGAAAGTTCAAAAGACAACTCTACTTTAATTCGCTAATTAAGGCTACGCTACAAATAGGTATGGTGTGGTTGAAACATTTGTTTGTAAGGATGACGCTGTAGTGACTAAAAAAAGATGAAATTTTATTTGAATTGTAACGCATATCTGTATGGCTGAGTATGATTTGATGCGAAAACAGAAGGAACGTTATACGAAAGAAGTTGTCCATTAATGCAGTTGCTGGAACTTACAAACGTGTGAATTTGCTAATCTCCGTCGCCACAGAAACTTTTATGCAATGCGTGCTGGTTATTCAGAAAGCATTTCGGGGATATACGTACACACGGTTTCGTCCCTCAAGCTCACAATATGACATGAGTGCTAATAGTTAATCAAAATGTAACTGTGGCCATCCGCATTAACTCAGTGCACCAAGTCTCTATCCATGAAGTTTGCCTTCCAAACAGCATTGGGTAGGTCAAGCGTACGCCCGAACCGTTGTCCGGTCGGACATTGAAATTTTGAAGTTAGCCCACAAGAACCCTTCAGGGAGGCCACTGGGATCAGAGGGATTACATCATTCGATATGCCTTATGATATTTACGTATTTCAATTTTGTTCCATTCATTTACCTTCCATGGTTTTCATAGTACGGGTACTGGAGTTTTTGAACTATATCATGGCGGCCATTTTGAAACTGGTGCACAATATGAAACATCTTTTGGTACAGCGTTACTTAGTTTTCCAAGACCTTTCGAATGAGGTATTACTCGACCCATGTTCCCATTTGACATTTCAAAGTTACCCCCCGTTACTCCCATTTACGGGGGGCGGGGAGGGGTACTTTTGGCGGAATTGGTTTTCCCCCTTAGCAGTATATAAAATGTACTTCAAAAATTTCTTCTATGTTTTATCATTTTTCAGATATTTCCGTGGATTGATTAAAATGGCCCACCCTGTATAGTGGCGGATCCAGGATATGATCAAGGGAGAGGCTGAACCATATTTTGCCGTTTTATCCAGTGTGAAGCAGGATTCAAGCTTATTTTATCCAGTGTATATCTGAGCTTCAAGGGGGGGATATAGCCCCTATAGCCCCCTTGTATATATATATATATATTACTTAGATACGTTTGGAGCAATGAACAGAACACTCATACAATATTTCTGAAAAGTAATCGTGTAAGTTATGCCTAATTTTTTTAAAAAAAAATTAATTCATTCATCTCTTTGGCAGTGTTGTCAAGCAGTCATTCTTTCAGAAAAAGTGTTCCGGGGGGCACACTTAGTATTCCGGGGGTGTACTGCTGGTACTTTTCTATTTATTGTTATATTGTAGACGTATTACTTTGGTCTCCTCCGAGGAGGCTCACCCTCAGAGCTCCGGGAGGGCAGTGCCCCCCGCAAAAAAAAACAGGTCTGGAAGAAACACTGTTGTCAAGTTAGAAGCAAAGAAAACCAAGAAACGAACATTTTCGAATCGAAATTAAAAAAAAAAAAAAAAAAAGAAACTTCCTTCTGTTATTTCCCTGTTTCGGGGAGTATCGAAACTAAACTCCCCCAAAAAAGGCCACTTAATTGTAACTAAAATATGTATTTCTACCTGAATTAGAGCCTGATTTACCATATACGTACGCGTCTAATTAAAAGTCTACGATTTTGCCAGGAGAGGAAACTTATATAAAGGTTTACTCCAGAAGTTTTAAATACAATTTTCTGCTAAACCAATGACGAGAGAGTTACAAATATTTGCATGATTATTTATTTTGACATGTTCAATACAAAAAAAGCACTTTTTCTCTCTCTGTCTCCATCGGAAAGTTTACTTCTAAAATGAATAATTTCGAATTCCCCTATAAATTTCTAATCTAATTTCAAGATGAAGGCGGGATTTGCTACTCTTTCCACTTTCGTTTAAAAGTGGCTCTGTGGTTCTTTCAGCGTCCGTAAAATGGAGTTGGGTGAAACCTGGGAAGTAAATGCAGCAAGTACGTGATGGTGCTTTCCACATTACTTCCTATACGTGCTAAAACCAAGAAAGCCTGGGTTGGAGTTTTACTCCCATATCTCACCCGTTTGTCCCAAACAAAGAGCCTTCATCTATCTATCAAATATTAAATGTTTGGAAACATTGATGGGTGTAACTGATTTGGTTTTGTTTTAGGCTTGAGTACCATACGTAATCAATCACGACGTAGATACATCAATGTTATTCAAGTGATTTCGCCTTCTATACATAAGCTGTATTACCGCTTTTCTGTACATAAGCGGTAATTTCGCTTTCTGTACCGGTTCTTTAGATTTAACACGATTTCAGAAGTTTGAGTTGGGCATAGTAAGAAATAATAAATACACTAAGGCATTTTATTGAAAAAAATAGTAGGGCACTATTGAAATTGAAACACAAAACTTCTGTCGACATCGAAATTAAATTAAATATCGATTAAAAGTAGGTAATTCGTGTTATTATTGAGTTCAAAAACTTTTGTCGTCGTGGATTATGTCGAGGAATTTGAAGCTTAAAATATATAACACGATAATCACGCTTGTTGTGCTGTATGGTTGCGAAACATGGTCACTTACTCTGAGGAAAGAACGTAGACAAAGTATTTGGAAACAAGATTCTAAGACCCAAGAGGAAGGGGAATGGTGAATGGCGGAAACTTCATAACGAGAAGCTGTATAATTTACACTGTCTACCTAACATTGTTAGGGTCATAGAGTCTTGGAGGCTCAGGTGAGTAGGTCATGTAGCCAGAATGGAAGCAAGTAGGAAGGGTTTCAAAGTTTTAACTGGAAGTTCAATCGGAAAACGACCATTAGGAAGACCTAGGCGTAGATGGGAGGACAATATTAAGATGGATCTCGCAGAAATAGGAATACAAAGTAGAAAAAATGAAATGAATTCTTTGAGTTTTACATCCCATGATTATGCCGGGTAGGCTAAAGGAGACGGTGATGACGAGAAATGAGTGAAATGGTGAAATGAAGAAAGCGGGAGGAAACGGGAGAATCCCGAGGAAACTCACTCACACGGTGTTTGTCCACAACAAAGTTTACTTAGCGAGAGCTGGGATCGAACCAGGGACCCCCAAGCGACAGAGCTGAACGCTCTGCCACTGAGCCACAAATACAAAGCAGAAACTGGATCCAGTTGGCTAAGGATAGAAGTCAATGGAGAGCTTTCGTGAGTGTGGTGTTGAACCTGCGGGCTTCATAGGCCATACAGTTCGTTATTCTTCATTCGACATGTTTCCAATTATCTGACACGCTTCATTATATAAGCTCTTGATTATATGCACACGAATGATTTCCAAAAGTTAAAGATTGCACTTTATTATTAATTAATAAAAATAAATAATATAAATCATCCTTAAGATTGAGACAATAGGAATAAGAGTGCTCCTGTGTTTCTGTGAAATTAGCATCTATGCATTTGGTTTGATTCCCAGGAGATGCACAAAATTACTGGAGCTGATCTAGCACAGTAAAATAATTGGTAAATTTCTTCCAATATACTGAAGTATTGAACGCGATTCTAGAAAAAATCAGATATACGGTGTATACGAGTGGAGTTGGTAAACCATATTTCAAGCAATGAAATGATCTCTACTTGGCTGACACAAGCCGTTCGTGAGTTGTAGAGTTGTATAGTCAGTTGGCTGGTTAATTTATTGACACTTAGGTCTCTTTTCAGCACCAGAGCGATATGAGACATGAATCTACAGTATAAAGTAAAATTCGAACCACCGTATTATGGTCAATGCTCTTCCACTTGGGAATCGCACCCAAAACGTAGTGCACCAAAGGCGTGCGCGCGGAAACTGGGGGAAGGGGGCTGCACAGCTGTAGCCACCACTACAAAATCCACAAACACAATCGGGACGTACCTTCTAGGGAAACTAATTCTCTTCAAGACAGGCATAGAGAAATCCTCTCTTTTGTTGTAGTTCTTCTTGAAAAATGAACAATAGTTGATATTCAGTCACGGTATACATACCAAAACACAAAATGTTACATTCTGTACATACATAATATCACACACATACACAAACATCTCTCTCTGTTCGCTTGCATTTTTTTTTTACTTTTGATTCTCCGCCCCTCCTCTTCCACCTCAGACAAAAAAAAAAAAAAGCGAGTACTGAGAGGCAGTGGGTGAGTTTGATATGGAACTGGAGGCTCCAGGTTTGTGGTCATTTTAAGTGAACTTGGTGGGTAGAAATGTCACCTGAATAGCTAACACTACACAGAAAGACGAGATAGTCGAGTGTCATGTCCGCACGAGCGAGGGAGAAGAAAGAGCATGTGCACCCGAGAAAAAAAATAAATGAAGAGGAAAAAAGGCAGCAAGTAAAGGGATGGTCGACTAACATGAGCAAGCAGAGAAGATGCTCTCCTCTGTTTCACTTAACGTAAAATCTCTCTCTATTTCTCCCCCCCCCCTCTCCCCGTGCACTCCGCACTCACACTCGAACTCTCTCATACACTCTCACACTCTCTATGTTCAACGCTGTGTGACAAAGGCCTTCACGGTCAAATTTAATTGTGTGAAATTTAGAATTCAGTTCTTATGGCTCTTTGATGCCGCCCCGACGTTGACAACATGTAGAACATAGAACACTTCTCTTCCTAGCATCAGTGTCCTCATCATGATACATCTTTCCGCACGTAACTTCCTTTTGTTTGTATTTTTATTTTATTTTAGAATGCCCTACTACATGGAAATAAATTACCTGTTGAAATAGGACGGAGGAGAGTTAGAATGTCCTACCTACACTACTCGTACTGTGGGTTACTCTAATAATTATTGCAATAATTAAATCAATTCATGATATCAATAATTATCTGCTATTTAAATAAGTATCGATTACTCAATTGTTCAAAATTGATTATCTTGAATCTAATTGTCTGGTTTTGAAATTTTATGCCCTGACGTAATCTCTTTCTTTGTCCAACCAAAGGCCGTGGGGGGGGGGGAGGAAGGACCTCTCATAATTTGTACGTGAGAGATACCGGCGACCATCATTTTTGGATTGGCGAGTGCGTCTGACTTTGAAATTTTGCGCCCTGTATATATATACGTATTTGTAAATTTAAAACTGATACTGTACGAGGACCATGTTACTTCTTGAGATGAGACTAATACGTCCTCAATAAGCTTTTCATTATGATATGAACAAGATGGCAGTACCCAGTATGGGTAATGAAATAAAGTCTTAAAACTAATGTATTATTAACTTCTAACACTAATTTTTGTTTAACGATGTGATTATGGAAAGATAAGACCTACAAGATCATCAAAATATATTTGATGGTCAATTCTCATGTGCACTTTTCCAGAAAAATCTAGAAAAGGCTAGTTTTGGGGAGGCGGGGGGGGGGGCGCTAAAAACGCTCTACCACTTAGCCACCGCGCCCCCTCAGTATATTGTGCTTATTCCGTAAAAAAGACACGAAAACTCGTTTTAGGGGCCTTCGAAAATTTTGTGGCACCTGATCCAAAAACTTATTGGCCAAGATCGCAATTTTTGATCCATTTTTTTTGACAATTCCTAAAATTCTTGTTCATATTTTAGATTATGATGATTGTATTTTGTATGATTCTTTTTAGATATTCAATTGAGATTTTGATCAAAGTGGAGGCCACTGTCCACGTGGAGTTCCGGGGCTACACCTCCTCTTAATCCGACACTGCCTTCTATAAATACAAGCCATTCTCTCAAAACGTTTCTCTCAAAGAAACTTGGAATATGGAACCACAGTATAGAACTCAGCTTGTAGCGATTGGCTTAATTAGTTATTAATATACACTCCTTCCCATCCACCCCCCCAAAAAAAAAAGGTTTGGGAACTAACTACAAACTGAGTGAAATGACATAAGGAAATATGAACAAAAGGAGTGAAGGAGTAATGGGAGGGGGGTAAATGTGCGTAATCCAGTTTAAGAGTGGAAACATATGGATGATGATTTCATGTTATCAGGCAGCAGTTTACTCAGTAGAAATTGTTATCTTAACGGAAGTGCTATTATCATTCTGGAGTTGGATACTTCAAACAGCCACCAGAACATCTTCCAATAACCTAGTTAATTTATTATGCTATCAATATTTCTATATTATGAATAATAATTTTTCTACATGGCAAATATAAATTTTTTCTTTACACCTATCGTATGATCTATTTATTTATTTACTTACTAACGTCAATTACCCGTTTCACTTATTTAAAATAAGAAAAAATAGTAATATGTTTCGTTAGTTAGTCACTTTTTACAATTACTGAAGCGCTCTCGGTCATTTTCGATCATATATTCTATATATATATATACCCCTTAAGTTGCACCGTCAAAGTGAAATGATAAAAAAATATTTCAGGTCCAAACCTCATCTATGTTGAAACTTTGATCGAGATCGGTCGGCTGGTTCAAGAGTTGTTAAGTAACAAACATAGTCACATTCATTTTTGTTTATATAGATTTTTACTTAGTTGTAACTAAGCTCAACTGCAAAGTTGTAGTTCAGCGTTTCCCAACTTTTTTCAACTTGCGGCACACTACTGGTGTAGCTTGAATTCTCGCGGCACACCGATAAATATTATTATTATTATTATTATTATTATTATTATTATTATTATTATTATTATTATTATTATTATTATTATTTGTAAACATAAAATATCGTGATAATTTTTTTCTGTGATTACTTATCTTCTCACAGAAACGAAAGCTCGATCACGGCTTTCCCCCATGGTAAATCATTATGCTTATTTTTCGTTCTAATTTAAAAACAGAAAACAATTGCAATGATAGGATTCAGGTTTTTAAAAATACACTCTCCCACCCCCGAAAACTATATCCAACCTTTCACTAAGAAGGAAGATCATTAAATACCGAACGAAGAAACAAATCTCTTGTACTTTTAAAACACAAATGTAGGTAACTTGTATGCGTGTTTGCTTCGTCGAAAAGATTGAATGATATTTTAAAATTTCAAGTTACGATATAGTCTGCAACAATAAAGAAGCAATAATGGTCATAATGATAACAAATACTTTTTTCAACATTAAAAATGTACACAGAAAAGTAACACAGTATGAAACTTATTAACATGGTAATTATATGTTACATTTTTTAAATATTATATGATCTTCAATAATATTAGTAATGTAACAATTTTTCTATGTTATACGTATATTGAAGGTTACTATTGTTTTTATGAAGGTTACAATTTTTCAAAAAATAAGTAAAACAAGTCGGTGCACGAAGCAAAATTAATGTGTAACTTGAGCTTGATATTCTTTCATAATCATCTTCAATTTTGCACGGATAGTTGATAAATATTGTGTTCTGGAGTTAACAATTATGACCTGTTCTTACACTTGTGTTCATTGCAGAAAATCCTGTTTTAGTTAAGTAGGATGTAGAAAAGGGAATGAAAACTTTCACAGCCTTTGTATAAATAGCTGGATATTCTCTCCGGAAAGAAATCCAGAATGATGCCATGTCTTGCAATGAGTACTTGACCGTCAGACTTCGGTCATTCCTCACATCGACTAATTTACTTTCTTCATGGACATTTAATTCTGCTGACTGCAGGACAGAAGGCGCAAAGGGGTCACTCACCCAGTGAAATGAAGTCAACTGAAGCATAGGAAAATAATTCTCAACATTGGTGTATATGAGGCTCCGAAAGATAAAATTCTGTTTTTGAAATACTATCTGCTACACAGTAATGTATGTAGGCTACAATAATACAGGGCGGCCCAGAATTAAGTATACAGTTCCATACTGATCAACTCATTGCTTTTTACCTAGGTATATCATTTCTTATTGTTATCCATCAAGTAGACCTAGTTTCTTTATTATTTGTTCTTAATATCTTTTACTTATATCTTAAGCTCGGAACAGCCGAAGCAAATAAACCTATAAGCTAGAATGTTATACTTGATCAACGTAGGGGTGTATACCTACTTTTGGGCCACCCTGTATACAATTACAGTATTTTCTTTCCCTTGCGGAAGTTCACAGCAATGTGAAATAAACATTTTTTCCCTATATCTTGGAATTTGGTTGCTATAGACTTAATAATTCTGTTTCAATTTCCTCATGGCATACTAGTTGGGAAACGCTGTCGTAGCTCATTACACGTATTTACACAGCTATCTCCTCTTTAAATGGTTTTGCTGTGTCTTATGTCAAATATATCAACAGTTTTATTATATTTTACAAAGTAGAATGAATAACGAATTCTTCATTTATAGCAGAGAATAATGAATTCAATTCATTAGTTCCGGCTTTCTCAAGTAGAAAAAGTTTTTATTTATTTATTTATTTATTTATTTCTTGCCTTAGACGACGCGACGTCAATTTTAGTTTTATTAAGGAGTGCATGTTAGCTTATAGTTTATCCAGCTTGTGAACAAATAGAGCGCCACTTGTTTATTGTTCACTGGGTCTTGATGGCATTTTATAGCTAACCAACAGATTAGAATAAATTTTACACATGAAACTTAAGTGAAATCTGAGAAATTATACGGAATTCGTAAATTGTTGACATTATTTATAAGTGGGCAGGCATAATCTAACTTTGACCTGACAATATATAAGATTTTTTAAAGTGCGAATTAATTTAAAACATTTTCTTGTCCTATTAATAAATTCTAGAAGTTTTGCAGCCTTCTTCTGCTATTTGGTCGACGACGTGGCGAGTGAAGCGTAGCTGACAATCAAAGAGAACATCAGGATCTTGCACTATTTCCAATTTAACTATGTCTTTTCCATTTCATTCTTCGATTTGTGTCTGGTAAAATTAATCAATTTACATTTTGTTCAACTAGCCGACTCTTGTTTCCAACTGAGAATCCAATCCTGATGTCGCCAGCATTAAATACGGTAACCTAACTGCTTAGCCATAAGTTGTCTATTCGATGTTATCATTATAGTGTTTATCGCAGTGCAATGAAACTCCAATTATCGAGGAGTTCTGAACGTAATCCAGGTAACTAGAGAAATCATTCACAAAAACCTATGCTGTGAGATTTTTAAGATTCTGTAAAATCACTTACGTTTAATCAAAAGGTAGGTAATACAAGTTGAAAATAAGAACAGTTTTATTATAAACATTTCAAAAAAATATACAGAAAATTCCAATTACAAATAAATTTTATATAGTTTGATTTAAATGGGAATTTCAAGGTAATTAATTATAGTGTATTTTTTTTTTTAATGAACGAACAGACACAGTTCGCACTCCCGGGAGACCCGGGTATGATTCCCGGTGCGAGCTTATGCGGTTCGGATGCCACGTTAAGCTGTAAGTCCACGTCTCATATCGCCTCGCTACTGAAAGGGATGCTAAACTCAAAATCAAATGAAATCAAATCAAATCAGTCTTTCCTTGATCTTTCTTTTCTTTTCTTTTTCTCTTGCAAATGTAATTTTCTATTTCCTGGTATGAATCCAAGTATTTGACGTTCTGGAAGACGGAAGTTCGGATAGTTGGAGTTATACTGTAGTTCCATTGTTCCTTTTCGTCCAATGTCTCATTATTAGTCTCTGAGACTATAAGGGAGACAATGATAATGATGATGATGAACAAAATTATGGAATGAAGAAAGTAGGAAGAAACGAAAGAACACCGAGAAAACAAATGCACGTGGTATTTAGCAACCATAAAGCACACTTGGCGCGAGCTGAGATCGAACCAGGGATTCTATGCAGCAGACATGATCACTCTACCATTGAGCCACTGCGTATTTCGTAGTTCCTTGTTAGTTGAATAGATTCTGTAGAGCTATTACGCGGAAATATGACCATATCGGAAATATAACAATTGGCACCGCGATAATCCTATAAACACAAGTTTTAAGTGTGTTTCCTTATGTCTAGCTGTTAGAAAAGGAAAAAGGCGGCTCCCTCTTTACGGAAATAGTTTGGGGAAACAATAAATAAACATGTTATGTATGTATTCGTCATTGCACATCCAACGTCTCCCCACTTCACTTCCTCCCGCACGATTTTCTCTGTCAAACAATGCATGACACAGTGACCAACCCTTTGCCTTTCTCTCGTACACGCCTTGCTTCTTTCTGCCTTTTCTTCCCGGCAGCATCCCTTGCTACACAACATCACCCACTCTCCCCCGCCCTCCGCCTTTTCCTCTCGTCCGACCGTCGTCGCTTGCCTCGAAACCAACCCACTGAAGCGTTCTTGTAGAAACTCGCTCTTTACTCTAATATTCATACCAGTGCCCAAAAATACCTCCTCTCCTCCACACAGAATCCCGTTGTGCGCCTTGCGTTTTCCAGGTTGTTCAAACAAAGTCGGGCGCCTCATTTGAATTGCTAACGAGTAGCCCAATTATTGGATTAATGTAAATTACGCGCGGGGTGTAGGATAATTAAAATCCGTTGATTAATATGTAAATTTAATAAGATTACACGCTGCAAAGCAAACCTAATCTGAAACTTTTAAGTTAATCCAACAGTTTCAGTAATGGGAAGAGTTTACTTAGCTGAAAAGGCCGTTAACTATGTAAAACAAGGGCTTCACTGATATAGGATAACAGTGGCATATTAGGATTTGCAAGATTAAGGCCTCTGTTGAGATTTCTTCATTTCTTGGAACAAAAGAGTTGGTAGTGGGGAGGGCTATGGCCCCAGGTGACCCCTTCCTTCTTCTTTCTACTATTATTATGTCAGCTATTTTATTCTCCCTCTTCAATCTTTCAGTTCTATGCTTTTATTTTATTAAAAAAGAGGTTATTTGCTCTTTAGAACACTAACTTATTATTTTTTTAATTTTAATTTTTAATTTTCTGCAAGCATTTGTTCATACACACGTAAGTTGCAGAAACTTGTCAACAAAGTTTAGCACTAAATTTATTTCTTTATGCTTGCCTTTAGCTCTCCTGGCATGGGTTTAGCAAGAAAGAAGTTTTCTTATACCTTTTTCTTTTTAATTTTCTAGTCTCTGCTAACTTTCCTGTTTAAAGGCGATTCAGTATATTTATGATCGAGCATAATGTGTTTTCTACGCTAATAATAAAAGATAAATGTCTCAATCTGTGTGCCACGCTAAAATCCTGATAATTAACAGTCACATTTACACATATCACTTCCTGCGCTATCGCTTGCTTACCTGACGCTAATAGGAATGTCGCTACCTGCGCTATCAATTGCCTGCCTAACACTAATAGAAATGTCGCCACCTGCACTATCGCTTGCCTGCTTAACGTTAATAGGAATGTCGCCACCTGCACTATCTCTTGCCTGCCTGATGCTAATAGGAATGTCGCTACCTGTGCTATCTCTTGCCTGCCTGATGCTAATAGAACGTCGCTACCTGCGCTATCGCTTGCCTGCCTGATGCTAATAGGAATGTCGCCACCTGCACTATCTCTTGCCTACCTGATGCTAATAGGAATGTCACTTCCTACGTTATCGTTTGCTTGCCTAACGATAATAGGAATGCCACTTCCTACGCTATCACGTGCCTGCCTGACCCTAATAGGAATGTCGCTACCTGCGCTAATGGGGTTACAGTATGCATACAATTTGTCAAAAAATATTTCTCCGATAATCTAGTTAAAACTTGTGAAAAATTAAGTAATGTTAAACACGGTGTATTGGATAAGAATATATTACAGAAAACATCATAAAATGGGCTTACGTTATCCTTTATTATTTTAAAATTTTCCACTAATCCTATTTATATAAGGTAAACGTCTTATGGTATTACACATTCCTGATAATAAACAGTCACGCTGGTATGTCGATACCTGAGCTATCCCTTGCTTACCTAACGCTAGTAGATGTCGCTAGCATACATGGACTTTGCTGATTTAAAACTATTGTGACGACTTAATTACAACTTGAAAACTGTATTCTTTGTACTGGACAAACGCCGTGTACGTAGGTTTTCTCAAGGTTCTTCCATTTCCTCTCACATTGAGAAAAATGTATGTGGCGTACGTAAAATCGTATGTTACATTTGTAAATTTTTAGTTTTTGGACTAAACGTATAACTGAAAACGAATGTTTTATAATACTTTCTGTATAAGTGTTTCATCTGTACGTACTTTCCGTATGAAACAATATAGGTGGCCAGGATCTCAAAAGTGGATGTATATAACATATATCTGACGAGGGTAACATACATATATATGTATGTAATATAAGGAAGACTGTTAGGTATCAGACATCCTGCAACGGCATGATGTAACATCTAAGGGGAGTGCTTATGTGGCATATGGATAATGTATGCTCCGTACTGATTTCTGTAGTAAACAGGACGATTCCGTATATTGTACCGCTGTCTGGAGAACAGATTTTTCTCAGTGCACTTTCTCTATTCTACCATTTCATTCGTTACCATCATCACCGTGTCCCGTGAGTCTCGGAGCGTAATGGTGAGACGCTAAACTAAATTTTAACTTTATTTGGAAACTGTATCATTTCTATTGAATTGCCATATTTGAAAGTGGCACAAGAACTATAACGATATTTACAATTGAGCCTTAATGTTTGTATAACAGCGTTGATTGGTGGGCTACGTCAATACATAAATAGGTAAATAAAAATAAGTTTGATAAATGTAAACAAGTAGAATTTAGTATGATTTTAACCTATTAAGTATGGTGAGCCGAAGGCTCGAGTGCAGAAACTACAAGTAGTATTATCATTGGCTATTTTAATATCAACGTTGTTTATAGCATTGCTAGCGGTTCGATGGAAATTTTAGCAAAAATATAGGCTAGATTGTAAGTTTTCTATGCAGTACCATGATTGTTTACATTTATATGGTCAAATATGTAATTTAACTAATATTAAAAGAATAATTTCCTCATTGCGATCTCACTATTTTTTTTTTTTTTATTTCGTATAACACGTGGGGAAAAACTATATAACAACTTTCAGTAATTTATTAATTAATTTACAGAAACGTAAAATCAATTTTCTTGCCAACTTTTGCATCATAAAACATAAAAAGAAG